>NC_046320.1:23730784-26727283 GCF_009819535.1 Lacerta agilis | reverse complement strand
ATGAGGTTTCCTCCTTTGCTCAATTCTTATGCAAAGCAATACAGACTACAGCTGTACCAAAATGAATCAAGGATGTACCCATGTGGAATCTAATAGGACGAAGGTTAATATTTGGCTATGGGGAAAGTGCTGGGAATACACAGAGCAAGTGGTGCGAAGACAAATGTTTTCATCCAAATAATTATCTGACTCAGTCATGCCACAGAAGCATGGACTTCTTATCAAGTCATCTTCATCTCATCCACCCACACCCTCAATGTATTCTTCTAACTGAAGGCCATTGCCTACTGATTGTCCCTCCCCCAGGCATATCATGGAAGGAGCAACAGGAGACCATTTTGCTGCTGGGACTACCTTGCTTGTACAGTATAACAGTGTAAATGCCCTGGCCTGAAAGCAAACTCGTCCTCCTGAGAGGAGTACTGCTACTATGAAGTAACCACCAAACCCCTCTCCCCTCAATGTGCTATATGGAAGTCTCTGTTGCTGAGTCGATTCTACAACTGATAATGTTCTGTGGTTGACTGCTGAGTTAGAAACCTATGTATTTTCTGCTTCAACTGAAAGGCTAGAAGAGGGAGAGCCATTTGGGGTTGTCCATTTACTTCAGTGGAAATTTAAATTTAAGCTGCATCATTTGCAGGTGCAATTACCGGTATATGTCATTAAGAGAGGATGTAACCATGAGTGAGAATAACATCCTCTTAACTTCTGCTCCTCCTTCAACCTGCCTGTAGTCTGCCCACTTATTGTACCTTGTGCTAAGAGGGGTGGGACTTCCCCACTGTGTTCTTCTAGCACAGGGGAACTTGGAAGTGTTCCTTTTCCACTGAAGGATGTATTTTGATGATAGGCTTACTGTTTATATATTTACCCCACCAAAATAAGAGTTTTCTTTTCTGTTAATCTCTCCCTCGATAGCAGTGTCAAGAATTAAATATTTATTGTTGTCTAACCCTTGCTGCAGTCTCTGAAAGTAATATGTATAATTGCAAAACTTTTTATGGTTTGAATGTAACAGATTTGATTTGGGGCATTTTTTAAAAAAATTAAAAAAACCTCCAAAACACAATCTTTCACAAGGGCCACTTGGATAGCATGATACCCTGTTGTTTAGGATGAAAAGACTGGGGACCAGTTTGAAATAAATTTCAGTGTGTAATAAGGAATTGCAGAATGTTCCTTGAAATGGCTAGGGAAATTATTGTCCCGCAAACTAGTCTTTCAAAATATTGAAAGAAAATGTTGACAAAAGCGTGGGATCATATAAGATTTGTGAGTTTATGCTGACTGTATGTGCTGCATAATGGAGTATGCCCCCATTGCAGTTGGCCCTAATTATTCTGAATTAGAAACGTTTAAGTGGTTTCTAGGTAACTTTAGAACTACTAAAATATTAATGTTAAATGTTGTGACTCAAGGCTAAAATATGCTATTCATGTAGTGAAATGACCTTCATCCTGCAAATCATCTGAAATTTCAGGATAGCTATATTTTCCTTTAGAAATTTGTTGAACCTCACAAATGTACTGAGTCTGCAAGAATACCCTGTAATGCTAACAAACTTCTTATGTTGATGAATTATGGGTAACCCCTTTTTATGGAGCCCATATGTGTTCAATTAACATATTATTTCATTTCTCAGTTCTTCCCTGGTCTTATAATAATATATTTATCAATATTTGTATGTTTTTGTCACTTTTATTCTGGGTATTCTTGGCTACAAAAATGTATCCAGGACTAGGCAGTTTAGAGGAAAATATCATTCTTGTATCCTGGGACTTAAATAATGTTTCTAAAAGTAAAGATTTCTAAAAGTGCAGGTGTTGAATTAGGTAAAATTTACTTTCTGAGAAACAAACTGAATTCCTATATTAGCCAAACCATCAGTTTGCAGACCTTAAATATTCATGAGGTGCAATAGTCTCACAACAAATCAAATTTAATTAAATGATGCATTTTCACCACTTACAAAAGGTTTATTAAAGGTTTGTTTGCTCATGCAAATTAAAGCGTTAGAGTAAAAATCCACACGAAACTTGGCACTAACAATTAAAAAAATTATTGAACGATTTCTCGGCTCAGTGCAGTACCTTGCCATGTTTAAACTGCTCAGCTTGTCATTTAGAATCCTTAATGAAACTGGGGAGGAGGCTGTTTATTTGCATAATAGGACATAATTTGCTGTGGTGAGGTTTTAATTATTTATAGGCTGTCTGAAATATTTAAAATGGCATCACTAAGGAGCATGAAGTGCTGGATAATGCCTTCATTTCAGGTTTCCTGCCGTTTCCTTTATGGGTCAAGCATTTTATTTCTAATTAGTGTACCAGGCTACTGGCTCCAAAAACATAAGGAAAACAAACTAGTTTGGTCCATTTGATACTTGACTAGCTGCTAAGGGTCACAGAGAGCCTGGTATGAGCCAGTAAGAGAGGCTGCCCAAATCAGCAATCACATCAGAAATAGAATCAAAACTCAGGAAATTATGGTCTAGTTGTTTTTACACAGAATATTTGCATATTTGTTTCTGACTCTAATGTGTTTTTATGTATTCATGTAAAATAAGAACATTAAATGTTAAAAGCAGAGCTATTTGATTCCCCTCCCCCAATCAACATCAAGTTGCAATGGTTGGTAAAGGGAGAATAAATATATTTATGGTGAACTTAAAATAAGAGTGCTGTTCTTCATGCATTTTCACTTGATTCTAATGTGCATATATAAGCAAAATATTTTGTAGCTTCTGGAAAAGTTATACTATTGAAGAGCAGAATGCAAAGGCTTTTGCCACTAGAAGAATGCTCAGAAGGATTGTATGGTTAAAACTAAATTTGAAGCTTTAGAAAAGTCCAGGCTCTGAGATCCACAGATGAAGGGTGGCATACCAATTTAATAAATAATAATAAGTGCAAAAAACCAATTCTATGAAAATAGGTGGTGCTAATCTCATTTGCATATCAATTGAACTTCAAAATACCTTCCTGTCATATTATCATATAGCTTCAGGCTACTATGAGAACCTGCACACTCTATATAAAGATGAAATTAGATGTGACTTTAGTGAGGTGTGTGTGTGTATATATATATATATATATATATATATATATATACACATATATATAAGTAAGTAGTAAGCCTTTATTCTTAATTTCAAAATAAGAACAACTGGGGTGGGGTAAATAGATCTATATACATCACATCCACCTAACTAGCTGCAGGAAGGTTATTTGGTTTAGCTAGCACCTTTATTGTTCTATAAATTTGTTTTATAACTTCGTTCTATAACACAATAATTCCACTGAATGTTATCAGAACAAAATTCCATTCATTTGCATCAGCAAGAACCCAGGCACAATTCTACATTTTAAATTGTCCTTAAACCTAGCTTTACTATCCCTTGCACTGCCACCATTCCAGAGCAGGGAGCTGCTGATGTTTGAGGCTGACCTGATCAATGGGCTGAAAGTTTCCCTTTCCCTGTTCCTCGGATTGATCATCTAAAAAGTTGTTGTGTGAGGGGCTGCATATCTGTGTGTGTGCCTACTTTATGTGTGCCTTGTGTATCTATTTGCGTGTGTTGTATATGTGTGTGTTTGTGTGCATGCAAGGGTGTGAGGAGGAGGCTTATTCACTTTAGCTATGCTCATGTTTGAACGTGCTCATATATGCAGGTGCCAGAGGGTTAGTCATGAGTGAATGTGCCTCTTGGGCTTAAAAGGGATTCTTCAACCCTGTGCTACAGTAACCAAACACTACCATAGACTTTACTGTCAAGGGAATAACATACTGCCTAATACGCAAGATGTTATAAAGGAACTCATCCTTCTGACCAAAGAAAAATGTACAGTTCCTTGGCCATGAGACTGAACTTATTTACCGTATTTTTCGCTCCATAAGATGCACATTTTTCCTCCTAAAAAGTAAGGGGAAATATCTGTGCGTCTTATGGAGCGAATGGTGGTCCCTGGAGCTGAATTGCCCAGGGGCCAAAAGAGGATCGTGCTTTTTTATTTTACAAAGAGAAAAGGGGGGGGTTTGAAAGGACCCAGCTCAGCAGCTGAGCAGCAAGAGATCGGGAGAGAGATAAGAGTCCCAGGCTCCCTTTCAGCTCCATCCTCCTTTGTTGAATGTGCTGCAGTTTCTTGCTTATATCTTGTAGTTTCATATATAAGTAAGGCATGAGGTTGTACACTTAATGTGTTTTGTTTGAGCTCTGAGTAGAATAAATTTACTCAGGATGACCTTCTGGACCAGACCATCTGCAGTCAGGATGACTCAGGATTTATCTTCCGATAAATGGAATATAGTATTGATTTAGGTTACATTTGATTATTTCCCTTTTAATTGTGCGTCATATTCAAGGACAAAAATAAAAACTTCTCCTTGGAACATTTTGCCTTGTGTCATTTGGGTGAAGTCATTTTTGGAGTTCTTTTGGAATTGCATTTAACCATTCATAAAACTAAGCTTTTAACGTCACCATGAAATAACAGACCACGAGTTGCAATTAAGAGAACTCCTGAGCGATAGGACATCTCTGCAGCCCAGCCACTCATAGTGGTGGTGGCAGGCAGATTGGGATTGATAGCTGCACCACTTTCAGGCCAGTGCTGGCTGTGAGTGCAGCTTGGGATCCAACAGATCTCAAGCTGACTCAATCCCACACAGTCTTCAGAACACCCCATTGGCCCTCTCCCAGTAGGGAATACTTCTGGTGGGCTTTCCACCCATATGTTCAGTAGGAGGAAGGAGGAAGTCTGCACTGACGAAGTGTCGCAAGCATCACTCTGGTAGCAGCAGCCAGCGAGAGGCCAGCTGAACCAGCAGAAGCAAACAGAGGGATGCCTCTGCTCCATCTAACCCCCCACAGCCCAGCAAATATATGCTGGGAGAAAGTCTACAAGAAAGGGATACGAATCTGGACAAGAAAAGGTAACCAAACTCACAGAAATCATCTGTCCTATGGATACTAAACTGGAGGTGTTGCAAAACAAATTACAAACCTTTGATAGAGTATGAGAAGAGACAAATAGAAGAGTGGAAACAAAACTTAACAACCCAAGAGATCTCCTTAGAAACCCACATGCAAAGAGGTGACACATACAGAGTGGAAGAATTGTACCTGAAACTGTTGTATGAAATTCAGATGAACTGAAGAATGAAACAATTTTTGGAATTAATTCTGATATACCTAAAATGAAAACTCTGATAAGGGATGTATTTGTTAGATTTATTAGGTTTTTGGGTCAAAAGCAATAGTTAAATAATTCATTTACTGCTGGATCATATTATCCTATCAGTAAAAAAAAAGAAGAAGTTGAGATCCTTGTGGATCTTCAATCAGACTTTTAAATTACTGAAAGGACCTGAAGCTCCCCATTATCTGCTTACAGAAGAGGATTCATTATTGCTGGGGAAACCCACTTAGTTTAAATATATTTATGGAAAAATAGAGGTAATAATTGTTGAGGGGGGGGAGTTAGTGAATTTTGTATTTTTAAAAAGGCAGTTGGGAAAATTTGATTAAAAGTTCCCAGATATGCTTTTCTCCTTAAAAAAGCAACAACCTAACTTCACATATGATATAGTATTTAAAAGTATATTATGATTTGGGGTGTGTGTGTGTCTGTCTAGATCAGGCACCCCCAAACTCGGCCATCCAGATGTTTTGGGACTACAACTCCCATCATCCCTAGCTAACAGGACCAGTGGTCAGGGATGATGGGAACTGTAGTCCCAAAACATCTGGAGGGCCGAGTTTGGGGTTGCCTGGTCTAGATTATGCCCTGTACCCCTTCCAAACCTGTGATCCTGTGTTGGCAGGGGTGTAGATTGCATAAGAGCAAGCTTGCCAAACTAGCACCATGATTAGCAAAACCAAAGAAGTTGCTCTGTGCCATAGAACAAATGGAATAGGCTTTCCCCCTCTCACCCAGCTGCTAGGTAGGAAAATAATAGCCAGAGTTATGTGTGAGCCGGCAGCAGACTGGAAGCTGAAGACGTTAGATCCCAAACTGGTACTAATGGAGAAGCTTTTTTCTTTTTTTGGACATATTAATTATGTTTGTACATATGTGTAAATAAAACTATATATATGAAAGGATTAAATTATCGGAATGAGTGGAGCCTGAATACTTTTACAAGATAAACTTAAGCAGTAACAGGCAAAACTTTTCTAGTGGGGGTACATATGCGCCAAACAATCAAGTTCGCTTTCTTCACAGATGAATTTTTGAGATAGCATTACAGTTCCTGTAATCCATTCATTTTAATTAATTTTTTAAAGAAATTTTGAAAGTACCGATCTATGTATATAATTTGTTGCTACTGTTTAGTATCCCATAGATACCTAACAGAGTGAATTAACTTTCATAAAAAATAAAATTGATGTTGAGAATCAGGCTTGAAATTCAATTTAATATGACCATCACACATGATCTTACATCACTTAACTATGGATAGAAGAGAATTCAGTAATACCAAAAAAAAGTCACAAAATATGCTGATATGGACATTTTTGTAGAAGGAATAAGAATAATTAAATCTGTTATCCCCCAGAGAAAACCAAGTAGTATTATGTGCCTAATCCTTTTATTGTACTTGGAATGGAGAAACAAGGGTTTAAAAGAGATTAGGGAGTGAGTGATGAGTAAATGGAATTACTGGAAGCATCACCTCCTGTGCTATAGGTGATAGTTGCCAGGCTCAGATTTGATGGGTTTTATTCCTGCCTTGTCATCAGTTAAATTTTCATTAGCCTGGTCAGAGTGTTCCTATGGACCCTACTAGATCAGAGCTAACATAATATAGATGTAATTCTGTGTGAAATCAGCAACAAAGCAGCACTATGTAGCCTGGTGGACACCCACACAGCATGCTTAACAACTTCATTCCTAATCCTGAAGTTAGATATTGATTATGGCCCCACAGTAGCAATGCTAATATTGCAGTGACCACTGCCATGCAAAGTTTGTGAACTGGGTGTTCTGCAGGCAGACTTGGTTTGGAATGTAAAAGAGAGGGGCAGACCTCAAATGTCCCATTCCACAAAGAAGTTCCCTAATTATGCAACCACAGGAGCTAACAGAAGACAGACATGATGTAGACCACAGCCTGTGATGAGGTTTCCTCCTTTGCTCAATTCTTATGCAAAGCAATACAGACTACAGCTGTACCAAAATGAATCAAGGATGTACCCATGTGGAATCTAATAGGACGAAGGTTAATATTTGGCTATGGGGAAAGTGCTGGGAATACACAGAGCAAGTGGTGCGAAGACAAATGTTTTCATCCAAATAATTATCTGACTCAGTCATGCCACAGAAGCATGGACTTCTTATCAAGTCATCTTCATCTCATCCACCCACACCCTCAATGTATTCTTCTAACTGAAGGCCATTGCCTACTGATTGTCCCTCCCCCAGGCATATCATGGAAGGAGCAACAGGAGACCATTTTGCTGCTGGGACTACCTTGCTTGTACAGTATAACAGTGTAAATGCCCTGGCCTGAAAGCAAACTCGTCCTCCTGAGAGGAGTACTGCTACTATGAAGTAACCACCAAACCCCTCTCCCCTCAATGTGCTATATGGAAGTCTCTGTTGCTGAGTCGATTCTACAACTGATAATGTTCTGTGGTTGACTGCTGAGTTAGAAACCTATGTATTTTCTGCTTCAACTGAAAGGCTAGAAGAGGGAGAGCCATTTGGGGTTGTCCATTTACTTCAGTGGAAATTTAAATTTAAGCTGCATCATTTGCAGGTGCAATTACCGGTATATGTCATTAAGAGAGGATGTAACCATGAGTGAGAATAACATCCTCTTAACTTCTGCTCCTCCTTCAACCTGCCTGTAGTCTGCCCACTTATTGTACCTTGTGCTAAGAGGGGTGGGACTTCCCCACTGTGTTCTTCTAGCACAGGGGAACTTGGAAGTGTTCCTTTTCCACTGAAGGATGTATTTTGATGATAGGCTTACTGTTTATATATTTACCCCACCAAAATAAGAGTTTTCTTTTCTGTTAATCTCTCCCTCGATAGCAGTGTCAAGAATTAAATATTTATTGTTGTCTAACCCTTGCTGCAGTCTCTGAAAGTAATATGTATAATTGCAAAACTTTTTATGGTTTGAATGTAACAGATTTGATTTGGGGCATTTTTTAAAAAAATTAAAAAAACCTCCAAAACACAATCTTTCACAAGGGCCACTTGGATAGCATGATACCCTGTTGTTTAGGATGAAAAGACTGGGGACCAGTTTGAAATAAATTTCAGTGTGTAATAAGGAATTGCAGAATGTTCCTTGAAATGGCTAGGGAAATTATTGTCCCGCAAACTAGTCTTTCAAAATATTGAAAGAAAATGTTGACAAAAGCGTGGGATCATATAAGATTTGTGAGTTTATGCTGACTGTATGTGCTGCATAATGGAGTATGCCCCCATTGCAGTTGGCCCTAATTATTCTGAATTAGAAACGTTTAAGTGGTTTCTAGGTAACTTTAGAACTACTAAAATATTAATGTTAAATGTTGTGACTCAAGGCTAAAATATGCTATTCATGTAGTGAAATGACCTTCATCCTGCAAATCATCTGAAATTTCAGGATAGCTATATTTTCCTTTAGAAATTTGTTGAACCTCACAAATGTACTGAGTCTGCAAGAATACCCTGTAATGCTAACAAACTTCTTATGTTGATGAATTATGGGTAACCCCTTTTTATGGAGCCCATATGTGTTCAATTAACATATTATTTCATTTCTCAGTTCTTCCCTGGTCTTATAATAATATATTTATCAATATTTGTATGTTTTTGTCACTTTTATTCTGGGTATTCTTGGCTACAAAAATGTATCCAGGACTAGGCAGTTTAGAGGAAAATATCATTCTTGTATCCTGGGACTTAAATAATGTTTCTAAAAGTAAAGATTTCTAAAAGTGCAGGTGTTGAATTAGGTAAAATTTACTTTCTGAGAAACAAACTGAATTCCTATATTAGCCAAACCATCAGTTTGCAGACCTTAAATATTCATGAGGTGCAATAGTCTCACAACAAATCAAATTTAATTAAATGATGCATTTTCACCACTTACAAAAGGTTTATTAAAGGTTTGTTTGCTCATGCAAATTAAAGCGTTAGAGTAAAAATCCACACGAAACTTGGCACTAACAATTAAAAAAATTATTGAACGATTTCTCGGCTCAGTGCAGTACCTTGCCATGTTTAAACTGCTCAGCTTGTCATTTAGAATCCTTAATGAAACTGGGGAGGAGGCTGTTTATTTGCATAATAGGACATAATTTGCTGTGGTGAGGTTTTAATTATTTATAGGCTGTCTGAAATATTTAAAATGGCATCACTAAGGAGCATGAAGTGCTGGATAATGCCTTCATTTCAGGTTTCCTGCCGTTTCCTTTATGGGTCAAGCATTTTATTTCTAATTAGTGTACCAGGCTACTGGCTCCAAAAACATAAGGAAAACAAACTAGTTTGGTCCATTTGATACTTGACTAGCTGCTAAGGGTCACAGAGAGCCTGGTATGAGCCAGTAAGAGAGGCTGCCCAAATCAGCAATCACATCAGAAATAGAATCAAAACTCAGGAAATTATGGTCTAGTTGTTTTTACACAGAATATTTGCATATTTGTTTCTGACTCTAATGTGTTTTTATGTATTCATGTAAAATAAGAACATTAAATGTTAAAAGCAGAGCTATTTGATTCCCCTCCCCCAATCAACATCAAGTTGCAATGGTTGGTAAAGGGAGAATAAATATATTTATGGTGAACTTAAAATAAGAGTGCTGTTCTTCATGCATTTTCACTTGATTCTAATGTGCATATATAAGCAAAATATTTTGTAGCTTCTGGAAAAGTTATACTATTGAAGAGCAGAATGCAAAGGCTTTTGCCACTAGAAGAATGCTCAGAAGGATTGTATGGTTAAAACTAAATTTGAAGCTTTAGAAAAGTCCAGGCTCTGAGATCCACAGATGAAGGGTGGCATACCAATTTAATAAATAATAATAAGTGCAAAAAACCAATTCTATGAAAATAGGTGGTGCTAATCTCATTTGCATATCAATTGAACTTCAAAATACCTTCCTGTCATATTATCATATAGCTTCAGGCTACTATGAGAACCTGCACACTCTATATAAAGATGAAATTAGATGTGACTTTAGTGAGGTGTGTGTGTGTATATATATATATATATATATATATACACATATATATAAGTAAGTAGTAAGCCTTTATTCTTAATTTCAAAATAAGAACAACTGGGGTGGGGTAAATAGATCTATATACATCACATCCACCTAACTAGCTGCAGGAAGGTTATTTGGTTTAGCTAGCACCTTTATTGTTCTATAAATTTGTTTTATAACTTCGTTCTATAACACAATAATTCCACTGAATGTTATCAGAACAAAATTCCATTCATTTGCATCAGCAAGAACCCAGGCACAATTCTACATTTTAAATTGTCCTTAAACCTAGCTTTACTATCCCTTGCACTGCCACCATTCCAGAGCAGGGAGCTGCTGATGTTTGAGGCTGACCTGATCAATGGGCTGAAAGTTTCCCTTTCCCTGTTCCTCGGATTGATCATCTAAAAAGTTGTTGTGTGAGGGGCTGCATATCTGTGTGTGTGCCTACTTTATGTGTGCCTTGTGTATCTATTTGCGTGTGTTGTATATGTGTGTGTTTGTGTGCATGCAAGGGTGTGAGGAGGAGGCTTATTCACTTTAGCTATGCTCATGTTTGAACGTGCTCATATATGCAGGTGCCAGAGGGTTAGTCATGAGTGAATGTGCCTCTTGGGCTTAAAAGGGATTCTTCAACCCTGTGCTACAGTAACCAAACACTACCATAGACTTTACTGTCAAGGGAATAACATACTGCCTAATACGCAAGATGTTATAAAGGAACTCATCCTTCTGACCAAAGAAAAATGTACAGTTCCTTGGCCATGAGACTGAACTTATTTACCGTATTTTTCGCTCCATAAGATGCACATTTTTCCTCCTAAAAAGTAAGGGGAAATATCTGTGCGTCTTATGGAGCGAATGGTGGTCCCTGGAGCTGAATTGCCCAGGGGCCAAAAGAGGATCGTGCTTTTTTATTTTACAAAGAGAAAAGGGGGGGGTTTGAAAGGACCCAGCTCAGCAGCTGAGCAGCAAGAGATCGGGAGAGAGATAAGAGTCCCAGGCTCCCTTTCAGCTCCATCCTCCTTTGTTGAATGTGCTGCAGAGGGAGGTTGTTTGTTTCCCCAGCTACATGTGACTGGCTGATTAGATTATCTGTCTGGAAACTGTAGAAAAGGCTCCCTTTCCTCTAGAAGCTGCAGAAATGTGAGTTGAACACCATAAAAACAGAGCTTTTCCTCTTTGCTTTTCCCCCTTTGCAAAAGGAGCTTTGCTTTTTCCCCTTTGCAAAAAAAACCGCAAAACTTTTAGCTGATCCTCAAAAAACCGGGGCTTTTGCCTTTGCAAAAAAAGCTGCAAAACTTTTAGCTGATCCTCAAAAAAACAGGGCTTTTAGAGGAGGAAAACCAGAAAAATATTTTTTCCCTTGTTCCCTCCTCTAAAAATGATGTGCGCCCTATGGTCCGGTGCGCCCTATGGAGCGAAAAATATGGTATATCATCTCATTGCTTGTACATAGACAAAAAAACCCCCACCAATTTTCTGTTCTTTCTAATAGTCCATTTATATGATATATGTCTTTTTTAGAAGAATACTGTGTGATTCTAGATTCCTGACAATGCTCAGGCATCTCTGAACCACATACACTGGAGTTTCAGGATATCAACCGAAAAGCATAATTTTAGAATCTGCCTTAAGTATTGCAGGTTATAATGGCTGCTATACAAGCTCATAAATGGAAATTTCAAAATTGCTCTTTCCATTTATAGTAAAGGTAGAGTCATAATTGCTGCAGTTCCACTGTGTTATGGGGGCACTTTTAATGCAAAGCTGCTGGCAAAGGTGTCTAATGGGCAAGGCAGAGTATAAAGGAGCATAGCGAATAGTGTAGTGAAGTTAGTAAAAACTCTCCTTGAGGGCAGACAGATGCATAGACTTATTTCCTAAAGCTTTTAGTTGAAGCATTGGAGCTCAGGAGAACAACCATAAAATCTTTAGGAGCATGTTGCAAAGATTCCATTGCAGTCAGAAAATTAAGATTAAATAACTCTCCTTGAGAACACAAAATATGTTAGATTGTGTAGTGTGAATATTGCAATATTTTGTGCCTACTTTAAATATAGTTAATATTTATTTTTTTTCTGTGGGAACACATAATCAAACTCTTTAGAGACAATAATATTTTTATGTCTGCTGAGCGTTAGACTGAATAGTTGGGTATGTCAGTTTTCTCAATGGAAAATAGCAAATATTTTTTTTTTCTGAAAGGCAATTTATGTTACAGGTTTGGAAGTACTATACAGCTAGTGGGAAATTTGAGATGACTTATGGGCTGGGCTTTACATGTGATGGTTTTCAAAGGTTAATAAGGGAGCCTTGCCCAGCAGCAAGAATTACTATATAATTGAGTCGCCCTACTCTTAAACCACAGAGCCTAGGGCTTGCTGATCAGAAGGTCGGCGGTTCGAATCCCTGCCACGGGGTGAGCTCCCGTTGCTCGGTCCCAGCTCCTGCCCACCTAGCAGTTCGAAAGCACGTCAAAGTGCAAGTAGATAAATAGGGACCGCTCCAGCGGGAAGGTAAATGGCGTTTCCGTGTGCTGCTCTGTTTTGCCAGAAGCGGCTTAGTCATGCTGGCCACATGACCCGGAAGCTGTCTGCGGACAAACGCCGGCTCCCTCGGCCTATAGAGCGAGATGAGCGCCGCAACCCCAGAGTCGGACAGGACTGGACCTGATGGTCAGGGGTCCCTTTACCTTTTTACTCTTCCCTACGTCAAGCTCACTAAGTAAATAGCACCCCCACCACCACCACCCACACTTACTTTCTGAGGCATGAACAGCATATTTCTACTCTGCTCTATTTCTATAGTTGTAAATAAAGCAGTTATTAAGTGTTCAGTACCCTTTCTCTCATCTAAAGGTCCTATAGTGCAATCTCTATTTCTCACTTCTCAAAAAAATGGGATCCAGGGAACAATATGCATTTCATGTAAATGCTTGTTCAGATTAGATATACAAAATGGATCAACATTAGAGTGGGGAAAGAGGTGTTTCTCAGCAGCTTCAACCTTAGAATGGATAACAAGGGGTTGTGTTTGAGTAAAGTTACTAGATCTTCATTGACACTGAACTTTCCAAGCATGAAAGAAGCTATGTAGAATATGCATTGTACTGTGTTTTAGTTTGGGGTTTGTTTGTTATTTCTGGGTTCATTTTAGGTTGCTATTTCCTATAGCGTGCACACTTGTTTGACATCTTTTTTTAAAAAGGGGATGTCAACCTGCTACGGTAATTCTGAAAGACATGATGAAAGCAACTCAAACAGGGGCTGAAAGAAAACTGTCAATAAATAGCTGAACAAAAGCTTTTAACTTGACACTGAATACCACAGTAATGCTTAACTGAATTAAAGGATACTTCTACAAGTAGTATACAGTGTCACTTAGACACAATATGTTTTCCCACTTATTTCAGTTCAAGCACACCAAAAGGCACTGACACAATGTTACTTCTCTTTCTATAACTTAGGGGGGAGAATTGAGTCCATGCTTCAGAATGAATAAGTCCCTTATTGTTGTTATTTTCTTGAGCCACTGATAATACCCACAAATATGAGTGCTAAAGCAAGATGTCAAACCAGAAAAATCCTCAGAACAAAAACTTATTGGTAACAGGGGTGAGATTACATGGAAACCATAACAAATCATGCACCAGCAAATGGTGCACTGGTGTCTACAGGCCCTGGTTTAGTGACACCTGTGAAGGTTGGTTGTTGTTGTTTTTTATTAGAGCGTTGAAATTTTGTATTGAAGTTGCATGCACTTTTCCTGTTGAGGGACTTTTCTGAATGGGGTGGGTGGGTTCTAGCATGCTCAGTGTGTGTGATTGAGAGAGATGTGCTTGGGCAGAGAGTTGTGGAGAGCTGTCCGTATAGAGTGTGTATGTGTGAGACAGCAGGGACATATGCATTAATGTGTGGTCTGTGAGAGAGACAGGGAGAGATACAATTGTGAAATCTGCATGCATGAGTGATATAAATATGTTTTTTTGGTCTGCATGCAGTGAGTTTGTGCATGTGCTGTGTGTTCATGAGAGTGTGAGTCTGTGATGTCGGCTTGTGCATTTCCCCCCGGTACTGGGGAATGCTCCCTGTTAGACAAAAACAGGATCTTTGTATGCAGGGAGAGTGGGGTGGATCAATATTGTGATATCTGCAATCAGGACCAGTAAGGCATAGCTGACTTCCCATGGCAATCATAAGGTTGTCCAGGTTTGTGTTACAGGAGTGCAGCAGCCGCAGTGACACCAAAATAATTCAACTGATCTTAAGGTGGCAATACTCTATTCAATGCAAGCATGTTATTTTAGAATTTAGACCATGGTGGTAGTGATGGTGGAGAATCAACAGCAATTTTAAGACATACAGTAACAAGGTTTCAGATGTCTATGCCCAGATAAACTCTAGCTTAAATGGTCAAAAAGCAAGCAATGTACTCTTAAGAGCCTTTGTGGCGGTGAGTTATTTGTACCTTATAATGACATTGTTGTAGTAGTTCTTACCAGAAAAGGTCAAATAGCCACCACCACCCCACCCACACTCAAAAAAAGAAAAGAAAAGGATTTTAGCATTTGACATGTTTATACCAGAAGCAGCCACCCACTCCCTAGAATACCACTACCCACCCCATAAGAGGAAAAACAATCACCCCTCCTCCCATATTGCTGCTCAAATCAGACCTCCTACCTGCATTTTACTTAAAAACCACACATCACTACAAGATTGTCATACACTACTGCATCATACAGCATATCAGCCTAATGTAATATGTTGTTGTTGTTCAGTCGTTCAGTCGTGTCCGACTCTTCGTGACCCCATGGACCAGAGCACGCCAGGCACGCCTATCCTTCACTGCCTCCCGCAGTTTGGCCAAACTCATGTTAGTAGCTTCGAGAATACTGTCCAACCATCTCATCCTTTGTCGTCCCCTTCTCCTTGTGCCCTCCATCTTTCCCAACATCAGGGTCTTTTCCAGGGAGTCTTCTCTTCTCATGAGGTGGCCAAAGTACTGGAGCCTCAACTTCAGGATCTGTCCTTCTAGTAAGCACTCAGGGCCGATTTCCTTGAGAATGGATATGTTTGATCTTCTTGCAGTCCATGGGAAGGCCAATGTAATATAGGCCTTCTCAATCATGATACATTCTGCTCCCCAGATATGGATATACTAAGGATAGGTTTTATTTGCATTAGGTTAGGACTTTAAAAAAAAGTTCACACACTCAGAAAAAATAGGCTTAATTTCATGCAAGAAATGCTATGTTAGAAAGAGGAAGGTGGCTTATATATAAGTGCATTAGGTTACTTCTGTTTTCTCTCTTTCCCATGTAATTGTACTTCTCGTTAGGTTCTGTGTTTATTCCCATCAATTTGCATTCCCTTCAAGTCCTTGCAGTCTAAAACTGCTGCTGTTAGGAATGCATGAGCATTCAGTGACTCGCTCTGAAAGGGGCAGAGTCTTTGTGTAAGACCCGAGAGAGTACTTGCAGGGTATCCTGTGTTCTCACTACCAGCTTTACTTGCCATGTAGTAGGAGTTTAGATCCTAGCATAAGGAAGGATTAGGGGAATGCAGAAGTGACGGATTCCAGAAATCTTGGGTTCCAGGGGACGACCTTTCCCTGCCAGCCCCAGAAAGTATGTGCATGTAGGACTAGTTGTCAAAGACTAGTAACCCCATTATCCAGCGGGAAACGATGTTCCACCAGGTCCTGACTTAGTAGCACATGACATCACCATTATCCCTGGAAGGTAATTTAGTAGACCTTGGGGCAGGGAAAGATGCAGTAAAAGCAGCAGAGCTTGCAGGATTAAGAGCAGGGCTGTGCTCTCATAATAGTTTTCATCAGCATTTGAACAGTGGCGTTTGGATTTTCGTATGTCCCCTACTTGAATGTTCATAACAACTGCTGGTTATATGCCTGCATGTTCTTTGCTCCCTGATGACTTCAGGTCTTTTAACAGTTCAAGGGCAGAGCTAGGGGCAGCTGCTGTGCCAGGAAGTTCCATTGCCTGACTGTGCACTTCTTCCTTCCTATGCAGACTGCAGGCTTTTCTCCAACCAAGGGAAGAAAGAGAAAACTTTAGTGCATTTTTGTTTTGTTTTGTTTTTAATGATTGTAAAGGCCCTTGGCTGACATATCAAATCTTTACATAGAATTAGTGTTTTTATTATTGTGCATCAAAGTAACATTACTCACCAAGGCTCATTTTTATTATTATTTCAACATCTCTATAGATCATCGTAAACATAAATGGCAATAGCATTCAAACTGCAGGTTACATTAAGAATGTTATTTTAACTGCAACCTTTTCAAAACTGGCCACTTTTTGTATTTAGCAAACACATTATGGAGGATCCAAGCAGACCAGGACCTTGGCATGGGTGACCCTATGACATTTTCTTGTTGAAAAAAAACTTTGCTCTGAAGCTGTTATTTGTAGCAAATTATATAGAGTAAATGGCTTTTGGGGGAAAGAACTGCTGTGCTGCATTTTCAGTTAGGATCAGGACATTTTCGTCTGGTTTTGCTAAAGCAAGCATGCAACCAATTGTAAGCAAGTTTTTTAAAGTATAAAATTTGGTTTGGTTCTCAATTGCCTTGCTTAAGACGAATGTTTAGTAGCACCCTTGGATTAACTCAGTGCTTTAGTTTGCTTTAGGTGAAACAGATATTGGGTAAAGAGCAATCTACTCATCACTCTCGATACAGGGAACAGAAAGTAAGAACCAGTGTAACCCTGGAAACCAAAATAAAATAATCCATGAGGCTGTTTTAAAGTGACACACAGATACTTAATGGGACATGGGAAAGGGCTTAATGTAATTCATATATCTCACTAGATAAGTTAGTCTCCTGCTGGGGGCTTCACAGTTTCCTGCCACTCCAAACACTGTGCAACCTGGATCAGAATGCAGCACTGGGTTTAAGAAACAAAAAACAATCATATAAAATCATAAGATGTAAGCGTTCATATGTTTGTCAAAGGCACAAACAAAGCATTAGTCAAGCTAAGCAGCCCACTTTTAATTTGTATACCGTCTTTCTATCTTACAATACTCAAGGTGGTTTACAAGCTGAAGAAACAAAGAATGTACACCTTATAACGATCTAATGTGATACAAAAATGTGATAATCTATACTAATAAAGTGCAAGTGTCTCTGCGTCCAGTCCCTGTGTCTGTGGGATTGCACTACTGCGCATGTGCCCCACGGACAGCCGTTGGGACTCGGAACGCAGAGACTTCAGGCGGGCGGCGAGGGGCGGGGCTCCTGGCGCCCGTAACGCGGAAGCACGCTGTGAGGAGATGAGAGGGAGGAGGAGGAGAGGCGAGAAAGTGGGCTGAGCGTCGCTCCTCAAGGCCCGGGGGCTGAGGCTGTGTGAGGGGCGGGGGGTGCCACCGCCAACCACCGCCCCGACCCTTCCCACCCCACCCAACCCCACCCGGGAGAGCCTGCCTTGAATGTGGACATGGAGTTCCACATTTGCCACAACTACCCCTGGGCCCGACTCCTCGCCAGCATCAAGCAGGTACGGACTGACCCCTCCCGGCACCTGTAGAAAAGCGGCAGTTTCTCTCCCCCCCCCCCATTAGAACTGACCCCTCTGGCCTTCTGTACCCCGCCAATGGCCATCGGCAGAGACCTCCTCCTCCACTTTCGCTTCCCCTTCTGGGAAGCAGGAACTCCGTGGGATCTCGCTTCTGAGCGAGGCTGGGGCAGCTTTGCTCAGAAGTCTGAGGTTCCGCCAGGGGCTTGAGCCCCCCCCCCTGCTAAGCCCATTCATTTTTTGTTTTGAGCAGCAGAACTTGAACCCGTCTCTCTTCTGAAAAGAAATCCCCAATAAACATCGGAGGTGGGGACTTTTGGACAGTGGAACAGACTCCCTTGAGAGGTGGTGGGTTCTGCTTCCTTGGAGGTTTTTTAAGCAGAGGTTGGATGGCCATCTGTCATGTATGATCTAGCAACAGGGACGCTATGCTTAGAGCTGACCGAGCAGCTCTCGTTTGACCACATATGTTCTAGCGCCCGTTAATTTAACGGGTTTAAAGCACTAGTAAAACATAACTTTAAAATAAGCAACCTATATCAAAAAGTAACATTCAAGAATCATTAGATTAGTATAGAATAAAAACATCAGCATATAAAAATTAAACAAATTCATTCTTAACAATTACAATAGATAAAATAATACAATGCATAAAATAATACAATACAATTGAGAAGCAGAGGCTAGGGTCGGAGGGTGGGGCAAAACAGGTGGAAGGAGGCCTTGTCTGATGAAGTCTCTCCCGTCACAGTTCTTCCTCCAGGAACATCTCCTTTATGAGGACTCTAGGGCCAGAGGGTGGGATAAGGCATGTGTCTCTGGGGTGTCTGGGGTCTCTGGGGTACCCCAATGATCCCACAGCTACAGTCAATCAGCCTGAACTACCTAGTCCCATGGACACTTGAATTCCCCAGAGCAGAGGTGGTGGTAGGTTTGGCAAGAAATCTAGAGATGACAGAGGAGCGCTTGCCTAAAATCCATGGGACTTCACTACCAGAGGGTTGTTTAGTAGGATGGAGAACCTAGGGAAGGACCAGGATGCATGAGAAGCTACCTGAGAGGGTATAAATCCATCATCATCTCCTGGTCCTTCTGCAATAGCCACTATCATAGGCATTTTGTCCTTTGGTTCACCCTGCTGCCAGGTATGGCGAATTTATGATGGACTTCCACTGGCATATAGCACAGAAATAAAGCATGATAGGAACAGTAGCTTTGTAGAATAGCTCACCCAGATGCTAGGAAAATTGGTGATTGACCTTATTTGACTGGTCAATTGACAACCAGACCAGTTGATTGACCAGCTCAGTGATTCTACATTATTATTTTTTAAGCACTTAATTTGTTCCAAATGGCCAGCAACAGTTCAGGCATTAGAAACACGCATGATATTAAAATAATAATTTATGTGGGATAGAATTTTAGTAGGAGATAACACTATAGTTAGGCTTTGTGATCAAAAGCTCCATTTGTCTGATCACTCCACTCAATCCATTCATACCATGAGAAATTTTATATATATATCTAATACACTGAAAATGAAAGATTAAAGATAGCAGCATGCTCTATTATCCTGCTGAGCTATAAAATTAATATGTACTGTATTTAATCTTTTAAATTAAGTCAGTACCTCAGTAGTGATTTTATTTAATGACAAAAACAGAATTACAGGTAGGTAGCCGTGTTGGTCTGCCATAGTCAAAACAAAATCAAAAATTCTTTCCAGTAGCACCTTAGAGACCAAACACAGACATAGAAACACTTGTTTTGCTAACATTTTTGCTTGTGGTGGGAATCCGATTTTTAATTTGCTGCTTGTGTGCCCACCTCAGATTTACATGTTGTTGCTGTCATCTCATGAACTCAGACACCAAAGTGTTCCTTATTTTGATTATACTTGCTGCTTATAGCATACAGATTATATGGATATGGACTATATGAGTTAGGCTGAAATGGGATTGACACTATGCTTTGGGTTAAGGAATGAGCTACTTTGTTCTCATGGACTTCACTGTTTTCCAGAAAGTGGTCCTGACCCAGAAATCATAGTTGGAAGGAACTCTGAGGATCTTCTAGTCCAACCCCCTGCAATGCAGGAATATGCAGCTGTTCCTTACGGGGATCAAACCTGTTGTGGGTGAGTGGTTCTTGTGTGCAGGAATTAGATGAACGATCTACTCTGGGAGGGGTTGTGTTTCTTCCGAAGAAACAGATTCATAGTCTGTGAATACTCCTGGAGTACTACTGATCAACAACTAGAGTCCTAAGTGGACTCTAGGACTAGGAGTGTATTGCTTATGCCCAGCTTAGACTTGTTTGCCATATATTGACCATTTCTTGACAGGAATAGCCTGGCTTCAATAGTCTATGCTTTGGTTACCTCTCCTCTGGACTACTGCAGTGCACTGTACATGTGGCTGCCCTTGAAGATGGTTCAAAAAACACAGTATAGAATGCAACTATCTGATTGGTGAGAGGAGAAGCCTGATGGGGAGAGGTATGCTGTATCTCTGTTTAACATTGCATTTGGTGGCTGAAATATGTTGTTCCTGGCAATTTAAAAGGATACTTGGTATTTGAACTGTGAGGACATTTGATGGGTTTGTGTTTTGTTTTTTTTAATTGTTTTTGCTGTTTTGTTGTTTTCCACTTGTGGGCAGTAAGGTTGATTCTTTATTCAAAGAGACAAAATGCAAACAGAGAACTCCATGGGCACGACTAGTCCATTGAAGCAGTTGTCAGGACTGAGGATCTGAGTTGCCCACTTCCCAACAGTCTCAAAATCTTTCAAGGAGGGGCTCCCTGAGACTTTTGTTCTGCTACATGTAATTCCTTCCTTGTTCTTATAGATAGGAGGGGAGGGGAGAGGAAAACAGTGGAGCTGGCAGGTTGCTATGGAACTGTCGTAGCTTCAGCCTCCTCCTCAGCCGCTTCACTTTCACTCTAACCTGCTGCTTGCTCAGCCTCCAACCCGTCTGCTGCTCCTTCTTCCTCTGACCTGTCTTCTGTATAAGGCAGAGATTGCTAATGTGATGCTATTGGATCACAGCTCCCATCATCTTGGACCATTGGCTAGGTGGGCTGGAGCTGATGCGAGTTGAGGTCCAACAATTCATGAAATGCAGCACACTGGCCATCCCTGACTTAAAGAACTCCTTTCTCGTAGAGCGTTAGGCTTTATTTTGAAACTTCTCTCATTGTGGAAGTAAGTATTGCCTTAAAATGATGACTGTGAACTTTGTCATTTTGCAGAAAATGAATAATGTTTTGGAAGCAGTTCTGTTGTACTACATTTCTCTAGTATGAAAAGTGATGTATTCATTCTACATCTTAAATGACATAGTCATTAATTAGGGCCCAGAACATTTCCCATAAATATCCAGCTATTTAGGTGACAGACTTATATGAGTTTAACATCTGGCTAAAGAAGAATTATTCTGGCAATTTATGAAGACCTCCTTTCCCAAGCTGAACTGGTGAACTTCACTGTGTGCTCAGCTTCCAATCTCTCTCACTGGGAACTTTAATAAATCATAATGTTGTACCAGAATGCCAGTAAGAATTTGATCAGTTTTTAAAATCCAAACTCAGTTGTGGATGCTCTGTCTTAACAAAAAAAAAGTGTAAATGATAAGAGTTCTAATCAAGATTTAGATTAGTTGCTTCTTCAAAACATCTGCTGATGTGTGTAAAAGTTTTGTATATACACTTCTTTTCATTCTAAAGGAAATCTAGTAAACGAAAAATGTTGAATGTACTCAATTTTATCAAAAGCTAATTGCATATTTGCAACAAGAAAGCTGGCAATGTCATGCAGGCAATGTAAGGCTCATGGGTCATACTTGACTTTACATGGTTACATGTGGGCTTTTTCCCACTTGCAGCTAATGTTGTGGTTGCTAGATGATCTAAATTAGCATATCAGGAAAAACGGTTTAATGTTTTGGCATCATATCCTGAAAGCAAGCTGTGAGGATCTATCACTCATTTGTTAAACCAAGCAGTCTTGATGTCTTCAGTAGAAAGTGAAGTGTATTTGGTACTGATGTCATAAAGTCAAAAGTAATTTTATAGTCTGGGAGGCATATGAGTTTGCAACTTGCAGATTTTTATGCAGTAAAATAGTTCTACGTTTTAATAGCACATCCATCTTTTGGAAGGCTAGAGACTTTAGTTGATGCATGTGAGTCAGCCACTATTTACTTTCTCTTCTGTGATGACAATTTGTAAAAGGGTACATAATGGTTTTTAAATGTCTTTATATATTTAGGAGGTATATATGGTTTTATGTCAAAAAGCCAGAACCAGAAAGAAAATAGCCATCAACCACCGAGACTCTTCTTAAAAAAAAACACAGCTCTAACAGGAAACTTCTACACCAATTCTCATGCTTCTGCTTGCACAATTCTTCTGCTTCTGCTTGCACAAGTGGATTGTGATCCTTTGATTTAGTTTCACATTTCCTTACACCAATGCAAGATATAAGACCCCTGTTAGAGACCCCTGCCAAGCCCCTGGAAAGCCCTAGTTATTGTGGACAATGCTGAACTAAAATAAGACCAATTGTTTGACTCGGCCTAAGGCAGCTTACTGTGTTCCTGTCTCTCCATTCTAAAAGAACTGTTCAGGTTGTGAGGATAAATGTGGTAATAATTGTAAAGTAATTTGTACATTGAAAATACTTTTAGAAACAATAGAATATATACATCCCCAAATAACCCAGCATACTATTAAAATGAAGAAATTCTTTAATAAACATTGCTGAAGTCCCTAAGGCATGTGAATATTATGGGACTACAGCTATTTTGAGTAAACAGAATAGCCTTTCATATAGGTAGGTAATCACAGAGGGTCACCATGGAAACTTATAATGAGCGAGAAGGCTGCAGTTAAGTTGTATATTTTATTCACACACAACACAATTTGCATAAAATTTGCATGAACCTGTTGTATATGATTCCAGTAGATGTGATTCAGTTATGGGATGCTTCCCTGTACCTTCAGAATCCAAGCATATGTTTTAAAGATGCTTGTCAGTTAATTTAAGGAGTACCCCCCCCAAGTCTCTGCTTGAGGCCCACAGCCAAAAATAAATTATGATAGAGAGGCAAAAGAAGCGTGAAATAATTGCAGAACGTAAATACAAGCATCTAATGTGCTAAAATATTTAATTGCATCAATTATTAATAAACTATTATGTAATTTAAGAGTAAGGGCATAGTGCTTGTCAAAATATTCCAGAGCATTTGCACTCACTGACCAGAGCACCAGAAGGTGGGAGCAAGTTAACTTCTTAGCAAATTATTGGGTAAAATCCTGCCTGCATGCTTTTCTGTATATATCCACAAAGATAAGGGCTAGAATCATATTTCATAAAAATGAAGGGAATTTATGGAAGGGGACTAGAGACATAGAATTGTAGAGGTGAAAGGATCACAAGAGTTATCTAGTCCATCCCTGATTTACACTTACCTTATGTACCATTGCTACAGACTGACGTGGAATGTTTGGAAAACTAATTGAACAAAGCTTCCATGCTGTATCAAGCTGGTTGTCTTCTGGTTAGCCTGATAGACACCAGGTTCTGGGCAAATGGTCAACACCAAGGCTTGTCTGGTGAATTTTAATTCCATAAAAGTATGTGTTGTGCGAAGAAATTGTGCCCTCAACTGTTCACTGTGCTCAATCTACACCTAATGATTTTAAATTTGGTTAAAAATAGGCAAGCACGCAGATGACAGCAACTGAATCTACACTTACCATGCATCCAGTTCAAAGTGGTATTCAAATTGTGAAAAAAACAGGCTATGTTTTGCTACCTTCTATATTTATGCAATTAGCAGGCTAGGTGGAAGGAGCTCTGCAGAAAGGGCACTTGAACAAATATTTGCTAGCATGAATCAGTTCACTCAGAATGGAAAACATGGTAAAAAAGAGAATGCTTCGATATGCTGAAGGAGAGTTCCCACTATTTCAAGCTGATTTTTTTTTATAAATAGAGGATTCAAATGTTTCCATTTAACTAACATAAAGATTAATAAAGTCCTGTCTTTTTTGCTGCCAGACTATGCATCTGAGAAGGGGCATAGCAAGGGGGTGGTTTACATAATCGAGGAGGTGACAAATTACCAAGGAACAATTTTTTTGGGGGGGGGGGAATTGATTTTTTTTTTAAATTGATTTTTTTTTAATGCCTGCTCCAAAGGTCTTATCTTACTATACTAGGGATTATATAGCTATATATGAAATTTCATGCATATCGGTTAATATCTTGACCCTCCTCCACCAAAATAGCTGTTCACTTGGCTGTTTTCCTATGTCATGAAGGCTGAAATTTCAGTTCAGGGAGCACTTACTGTTCCTAACCCTAACCCTGTGGAAAGCCATTAGACTTTAATTTGATTTTGAGATGTTTTTAGGAGGTAATTTAATTATTGCTTGATTTTTATACCAATGTTATGTATCTGATGTTAGCCACCCTGAGCCCGACTTTGGCCAGGGAGGGTGGGATATAAATAAAAGTTTTTTATTAAGAAAATATGAAATAACGTAAAACCATTTTTGCGGGGGTAGATCAATGGGGGGGGTGACAAGAAATTTTCTGCACTGGGTACCACTTGACCTTCCTATGCCTCGGGGGGGGGGGAGTGACAATTTTTTTTTTTTTTTGCCCTCGGGTACCAATTTACCTTGCTACGCCCCTGCATCTAAACTATTGTCTCAAACCATTACAGAGGATTGTAGCTTGATTTTAGGGAGCACATTGCCAAGATCTTATTGAGAGAGACAAAAAGAAACAACCTAGTTAGCAATATGTCCTCCTGCTGTGGCTGGGAGATATTATCTTTATGCTTACTGATACTATAAAATAGCACCAGCCAGCTGATTTCCTCTTGGACATGCATAATGTCTCGCCATGTCCTTCAGCTACTGACTGGCTAAAACATTTTGAACATCCTTGAAATGATAGTTAGCGATGTTGTAAGCTCAGTGCATAATACATAGCATTCTGATATTATTTTTCAGAAGGGTGTATGGGCGTATCTGAAAAGAAAAGCAATTTAAGATCCAGTCCAATGCGTCCACCAAGGAATAAGTTCTCGTCCTTGAAATTTGGAAGGGCCACACTACAGGTGATGCTAAATATATATCACTTGGGTGTTGTGTGATTGGATTTTAATTGAAAACAGCAGCCAGGGGAGGTCCCGGCAAGGACTATAGCATGGGGGGGGGGGAGGTTAAATTCCTATGCTATAGTCTGAAGAAAAATTGTGCCCAGGGGCTGCTATTGGGCACAGGAGGGGAGCTCCTATGGCTGCCAAATAAATATTTTGTATTATGTCAGATAGCTATTTGTGGGGGTTGGAGAGGGTTGAAAGGATCGCACCATGAGAGCAAAGGACATAATTGGGCACATAAACAAAAATTACATGTGGGCCGCACCCTCTAAAAAGCCTCTAAACACCCATCCCCCCCCCACTCTCTATTTTTCTCTGCTATTCTCCACACAACTGTCTCTTCAACTAGAGTTGAAGCTCTGGGGCTGGCTAGAGGTCTTTTAAAAAGTGAGGAAGTTATATTTTGATATAACTTAAGAAGCTTCAGTAAGAGTGTCTGGTATTTATGTGAGCCACAGCTGCTAGTATTCTCCTGACCTTTTAAATATATAGATGAAATACTGAAAATTTTAGCATAGTTACATTTTCTTAGTTAAAAGAAAATCCCACATCATTTTGCTTTGAGTTACTATGAATAAAGTATAAGAATGTACCATGAATGTATGTATGAATATAGTAAAAACAACAACTCCATCATTCTGTGGCTATGATTATTACAGGTGGAAACAAAAATACTTGTACCAAAATATACTGGCAGTAGTATAATGTTTCTAAACAGACATCTGCCACTCCCATCTTTAAAAAAAGCATTAAAAAAAACTATTGAGAAATTTGAATGCATTGATTGAATATAACCTCCATTATAAATTTATTTCAGTGCATTCCTTGAGTGTATGCTAATAGCATACTGGATGTTATTGTATTCATTCATAAAGGACACATTAGAGCTATAAAGTGAAGTTCGATAATTAAAATTTTGCTTCCCTCTGGGATGTATAGGACAAGTGAAAAGTCAGAATGATCATAAATAAATGAAGAAATGATGCAGTGATTTCTGCATGATGGGCTGCTAGCCTGCCAATAGTGGTTGCTAATGGCAAAGTGAGTCAGAAGGTTAAGGTAGCTATTATTCAGTTGGGCTGAAATGTATAGGACACTACATTTTAGTAAAGGGTTTTGAAAATACTCAACTTGGGTGTAAGGTCCGCTGGATGGTTGCTCGCGAGTAACCAGGCAAGACTCCAAACCGTCTTTTAACAGGTTTATTGTGCATGCTATTTACAGTGCAGAGCTACAAGCTCATGTCGGTATCAGTCACTCTCAGAATCCGGGTGTGGCCCCTTCCAGCTGTGACCCCAACATAAGAGTTTTGGTGTCCCAAATCTCCGCCTCCCTTCCTTGTGTTTCACCCCTCTGCGCACTTGGGGCGCCAGAAATGGCATGTCTCCCTCCTTACCCACTGAGCGAGGGGAGTGCAGGGTCTCTCCAACATCCCCAGAGCCTCTGCTCTCATGACCAGGAGCTGCCTGCCCCTCCCCACTGGAGACTTTGCTGCTTCCTCCAGAGGAGGTGCTTCTGGTTAGGTGGGGCCAGGGCTCTCTGTAACATCCCAAGAGCCCTTCCACCACCCTGTGCTGAGCCGGGGACAGTTCGTAAATAATATAGGTGCAATGCTCAGCTGGCAAATGGGTTGTAGCAAGTAAACAACTCAGATGTGACTTATAAACAGATGTGGCTTATAAAACATGCACATAGCAGAGAGGAATATGTTCACTTGTTCTTTAAATGCACACTATGTTATAAGTCAAATGTAAGTACAATAGCAAAGCTATATGGAATATTGTGGCATTATACTCAAGTAAACTCAGCTTTTCATTCTGCTTCTTGTCTTAGTTTGCCTATCCAGCTCTGACTATTGAAAGTGGTTTTGCTTTTTACAAGCTTAGTTTTGTCTTTTACAAGCTTCCTTTATCATTGTTTCAAAAAGCTCCCTGGCAAGTTTTTAGTCAGTTTTCCCCATCATACTTATTTGTACATAGTAATTTCTTATTCTGCAACTGTATGTGTGATCTCTCCCTCCCTCCCTCTCTCTTCCTCCCTGTAATACATTCAACACTTTGATAATTGATAATTGCTTGTGTGTTCTGTTTTGTACCTGTGGCTGATGAATAAAATATCTAAGGTTACATATACATCATTCTGAATCATTTGCATTTATCGTGGTCCATTAAATATTGTGTTGCACTTGAATATACTGAAAGTTCACTGAATATCCTTATGAAGGTCACTGTTGCAATGGTTTGTCAGTAATTGTAACAAAGTAACATTTCTTTGTTATAAAAAGGGTTGGTAGGTGCTGGTCATAGTATTGCTAATATTTAATATCACACCTATATATGTATTTTAACCCTACGGAAGGTTAAAAGGGGGAAAATGTTTTAAATGAATTCAAGAGAACTTTGGCCTGACTTACTCTGCTTGTCTGAAAATAACTTTCAGCAGGACCACAAAAATCTTAGAACCTTAAGCCTCCTAAGATTTGTGAAGAATGAATCTAAAGAAATACACACTGCAACTGTTCCAAGTAAACCTCTCTAACCTTTCCTAGAAATATGTTTCATTTTGGAATGTTCATCTCCAGGAGTTAAATCACAATTGTACTGGGGCCTTACATTTCAGCAATACCGGTAATTCATGTCATATCGGCTGTTGAAAATGCAGCAATTTGTTTCTTTGAAGTGCAGCTTATTTTATTTAATTAATCTGTGTTTTAAAAAAATATATCCGAAGAACTGCTTATTTGATTTAATTATGCAGGTCTAAATTATTGGTGACCTGGTATATTATATAATATGGATATTTTCAGTAACTCGCTAGAAGTGCATTCATTTTAATTATATTTGGTACGTTAGTTTTTTAGGACCAGTAAGCCATTGCCGTTGGATAGATACACTGAAGAGAAAATTCCAGTTTTTATGAGCCCCTTAAATTAGACTAATTTAATATGTTTTTGTTATTCACATTACTTTGGAAACATATTTTCAGGATAACTTGTATCTACATATGAAGAAAGCTGTATTGTTTTGACTTGTTTCACAAACATAATGTTTAGCGAGGCCATAGAGCCAATTGTTTTATTAGACATTTGTCCTTGGTGTATGGTAAAATTGTACTTACCACATGACAGAATAATACAGATACCCATCTTCAGAATAAAAGCTTACCCTTCTGTAATTTTCTAAGCTGTATGGGTGCAATACAAGCTCTGTGAAACACATCTGCATATAATTCTGTCTACTTTAGTCCAACTCAGACATACTATTCCCAGTCCAATAGACCATGCCAGAATGACCATTGTGGCAGTGTGTGCCTTCCTTTTCTCACATGCCTTAATGTAGTGTTTCCAGAGTTTGTTAAGCCATGGTTTCCCATTGGCCTGGTTCCAATGTAGTGCTGAACTATGGTTTAGTATTATGTGCATAAGCTTTGGGCTCATGCACTAAGAGAAGGAGGAGTTCATGGGGCTCATTTACATAATGGGTTAAACCACAGAGTCTAGGGCTTGCTGATCAGACGGTCGGCGGTTCGAATCGCTGCTACGGGGTGAGCTCCCGTTGCTCGGTCCCAGCTCCTGCCCACCTAGCAGTTCGAAAGCACGTCAAAGTGCAAGTAGATAAATAGGGATCGCTCCAGCGGGAAGGTAAATGGCGTTTCCATGCGCTGCTCTGGTTCGCCAGAAGCGGCTTTGTCATGCTGGCCCCATGACCTGGAAGCTGTCTGCAGACAAAAACCAGCTCCCTCGGCCTGTAGAGCGAAATGAGCGCCACAGCCCCAGAGTCGGACACGACTGGACCTGATGGTCAGGGGTCCCTTTACCTTTACCTCTTTAAATGATGGTCTAGCATTATGTCTAAATCAGGAAACTGATTTAAATTCTGACTTCAAACCAGGATTTGATTGTGGTTTTCAGATCATAACATAAGCCCTGCAATATTGCATTAAGAATTGAAAGATGAAAATTTTGCCCCAATTATGAAAAAAAAATCTGAAGAAACATCAAAAAGGGTTACTTCTCAGAGGAATTTGAGAAGTATTTTGAGTGTTAGTGCTCTTATAAACAAGTTGAAATCATTTTCATTACATACAGGATCAAATGTGGCAGATGTATATATACTATGTCCAGTTGCATTAGGCATACATACTACCTGTTTGTTTGTTTGTTTGTTTGTTTGTTTGTTTGTTTTTATTTAATGTTGACTGTTTCTAGAAATAGTCCATGCCATTGCATCTGCTGCAATTAAGATTATCAGCAAATGTCGGATTCTTGCAGTCAAATGCAACTTACATCAGCATCAGTTACAGACCAGTGCATTCCTTCACATAGCTCTTTGGCATGAATAAGTTCTGAAAACTAACTGCAGTTTCAGGCTCTTTCCCCTGCTATCTGATTTCAGAAAAGGAACCCCTATGCACTACTTTGAAGTCCGCAAGTCAGGCATGGGGATTTCATCCAATTCCTCTCCAGTCAGATTTTATCAGCTGATGTAGTCCTGAAAGTATGAATGGAGAGTTCATTTAAGGAACTCCCTATATAGCACTAATATTTCTATACCCATGACACCTTTGTGTAAGGAATGCGGTTGCAACCTAATAAAGGATCTTTGCTTCTAAAAAGCTGCTTGCTTCTTTCTCTCCTTGGTTGGACATCACCCGTCTTCTCTTACCCTAACAGATGTGAAGCAAATTATCTGGGTTTTATTTCAGCTGGATATACCTAATTAAATCCTTAGATCCCTATGTCATATATAATGCACACACAAAAGGCTTAAAATTCAGCCATTAAGCATCCCTTGTGAGTAAATTTATTACTTCCAGCAAGCATATCCTTTCCTTATGAAAGCAAGTACCGGTATTCTCTTTTGCATTTGTTGAGCACTAAACTGGCAGTGTTCAGGGTTGATATATTGAAAACAAGATCTGATTAGCTAAGATGCTCATGTGATTTTTGCCTTGCCCCTGTGGCTGGAAATTTCACTGAAGTGACTCGTGACAACCCATGAGACTCATCACCCATGCCTTATGTTATGCAATGACTTAGAGCCCATCTCAAACTTCAGTGAAATACCCTTTGCAAATTTAAGTTCACATTTAATGAAAAACTATTCCTATCTCGGACACCCCTCATGAATTGTTCAGCTGCTACTTAGGTTTACATGTTGTTCTTTTTTGGAAGCCCTAACCCGGCTAATTGATTCAGAAGTGCATCTTATTTCTTTTTCCTCTAACCTTAACCAATAACTCTCCTTTGCCTCACTCCCCTTTTTTTACTAATGAACTTTTACATTATTTTAAAACATAGTTGGGAAGGGTTTAAAGGAAACGGTATCAAGGATGGCAATGTGTGGGTCAGTTTGCCAATCACCTCTTTGGAATAACTATTTTGATAAACTTCTGAATCTGAAAGCTTTTTAATATCTTTCTTTGTGTGTGCATATATATATATATATAGAGAGAGAGAGAGAGAGAGAGAGAGAGAGAGAGAGAGAGAGAACAGACAGACAGACAGACAGACACCACCATGACCTTTGTACATGCTGCCTTTCATCTCTTCTAGATTATATGAAGGAGCATGAGAGAGCATAGTCTGATACTTCCCCCCCCCCTTCCTCCACCTTCTGAGCTAATCCCCCATGTAAATAGTTAAGCATGCCTAAAAGGAATCCCCTTGTTGCTCTTTTCTTATCAGGTATGCCTTAAAAAAAGAAATGAAAAGCCTTAAGGGGAGGATGGAATTACCATGCAAATCTGCCTGTTTTCTCTGCAGGATCTGCATGGACTTTGCTGTTTCTACCCATTTCCCTGTATGCCTTCAGAAAGGAGAGAGATCCCATCCCTGGAGTCTGAAATTTATGAGAAATCTGGTTGGGGGAAGGAAGCGTTCTTTCTCCTGGTGTGCTGGCAAGGGGAATTGTCAATATCTGTCCCTTCAGCTATTTTGGTATTGCTTATTTCTAGATAGCGTAAGGTTATTGCTCTATTATTGCTACCTAAAAGGCGTTAAGATTACAAGCAACACTGCAGCTAGCGGAGCTTCCGTTCTAATGGGTATTCATCAAAGTCTTTGTGGATTCACAATTTAATATTTCTCCAAAGGAAATTGGAACATTATTATGTGTAATGTTAATTTAATCGGTGTTTTGCACAAAACACCTGAAAGAATAGTAGTTCTCCTTCTGATTATTATTTTTTCTCAAGGTGACATCTTGGGAGCACACCATTTCCATTTCCCATTTCATTTTTTTAATGCTAAACATAAACATGAACTTGTGGGGGTCCAGTATATAAACTCATAATGCAGTTTAGAGTTCCTTTGCAACCGTACTTGCTGAATGTCAGTATAACTTCTGTTTTCTCACTTTAGTAGTCAAAGCTCAGTTTAAAAGCCCCCTACTATAGCTCAGTTTAAAACCCCCTACTATAGTCCAACTATTTTCTAGAGCATTTGATTTTATTGGTTTTCTACAACAGCAAAGATACACATTTAAAATATTTGTGAACCAAAATTATGTACAGTGGTACCTCTGGTTACGTACTTAATTCGTTCTGGAGGTCCGTTCTTAACCTGAAACTGTTCTTAACCTGAAGCACCACTTTAGCTAATGGGGCCTCCTGCTGCTGCTGCGCTGCCAGAGCACGATTTCTGTTCTCATCCTGAAACAAAGTTCTTAACCTGAAGCGTTATTTCTGGGTTAGCGGAGTATGTAACCTGAAGCATATGTAACCTGAAGTGTATGTAACCTGAGGTACCACTGTAGAAGCATATGTTCAATATGCTGGTTCCCCTTCCCTCCTTCATCACTAGAGTCCTCCCAAAATCTTCTGTAGAGAGTTGTGGGATCCTCTAGTACAGCTGGAGAGCCAACTTTGGCCATGCCTGCTCTAGTAGAAGGGCAAATCAGCAAAAAACATGGGGAAATTCACTTCCAATAGGAGAGGTTCCTGCTAAATAAAAATTCCTTCCATAAGTTCAAGGGCACTAACTGGATTCCACCTATGATCTTATACATACATAGCCACTACCTTCTCCTTGGGCTGCCTCATGCAGCCACTTGGAAGTTGTTAGGAAGTATAGCAAATCACCTTGTATTAGGTGCTGTTTCTTACTCAACCCTTGAATGTATAAGCAAACAATAAGGAATCCCAGAATTGTGACTGTATTTCATACTGGGGAGGACGAGAGTGGGGAGATACCGGTACATGATTATGAGTGTGTGCATATGCAGTTCTGCAAATCAGGCCCTTGCTCACTTTTCCAACCATTTTTTTTGGGGGGGGGTGTATTTCCCCAAATCAAAACCAACTTAATAATTAAGGCTGCAGATCTAACCACACTTACCTAGGGACAGAGATAAGACATACATATGCTTCAGTATGCATTTAAAGGTGAATCTACCTAATTCACTTTTTCCAAAACAATACACGAAGTGAAACAATACAGCCATCCTTTGAAATCTGCACTTGTCCAAATTTTGTAGTGTAATTCTCCAGCATGGTAATGTGTAGAAAAATGCATACACTAAGGAAAACTGCATTTTAAAAAAATGTAATAACATACACAATGAATTATATTACAGAAAAATGCTTTGCAAAAATGTGTATATTGTGCAAAAGTCCATACCAAAATGTGTATGTTAGGAGAAATTTGCAATAAAACCTGTGAAACTGAACATAAAATTGGATGATGGGGAATGGAGAGAAACTGAAATTAACAGATTCACCCTTTCCTGTACGGGAGTAAGTTGCACTGAAGTCTGTGTGGGACTCCATTTCCCTTCTCCTGCATATGTCTCTGTAAAACCAAAAATTGCAGAATGTTAGACTCTCACTTCCTAATTGGAAACAAGATACATTTTAAGTTTTTTCTGACTCTAGGAGTAAGTACAATAAAAGCAGATTTCTGTGCGTTTAGATGGGGAATAATATACGTATTAGGATCTAAGATTAGTAGAAATAACAATGCAGAAAAAGATACGCTTGCGAAAATCATATATCTAGTCTTCTCCATAAGTATCCTGAACGTGTATGCCACAGTTAACCGAGGAAGAGCTAAATAATGGAGGATGGCATTCTGTACATCATAGATTTGTTGTTCAGTCGTTCAGTCATGTCCGACTCTTCGTGACCCCATGGACCAGAGCATGCCAGGCACCCCTATCCTCCACTGCCTCCCGCAGTTTGGCCAAACTCATGCCAGTTGCTTCGAGAACACTGTCCAACCATCTCATCCTCTGTCGTCCCCTTCTCCTTGTGCCCTCCATCTTTCCAAACATCAGGGTTTTTTCCAGGGAGTCTTCTCTTCTCATGAGGTGGCCAAAGTACTGGAGCCTCAACTTCAGGATCTGCCCTTCCAGTGAGCACTCAGGGCTGATTTCTTTAAGGATGGATAAGTTTGATCTTCTTGCAGTCCATGGGACTCTCAAGAGTCTCCTCCAGCACCATAATTCAAAAGCATCAATTCTTCGGCGATCAGCCTTCTTGATGGTCCAGCTCTCACTTCCATACATTACTACTGGGAAAACCATAGCTTTAACTATACGGACCTTTGTCGGCTAGGTGATGTCTCTGCTTTTTAAGATGCTGTCTAGGTTTGTCATTGCTTTCCTCCCAAGAAGCAGGGGTCTTTTAATTTCGTGACTGCTATCACCATCTGCAGTGATCATGGAGCCCAAGAAAGTAAAATCTCTCACTGCCTCCATTTCTTCCCCTTCTATTTGCCAGGAGGTGATGGGACCAGTGCCCATGATCTTAGTTTTTTTCATGTTGAGCTTCAGACCATATTTTGCGCTCTCCTCTTTCACCCTCATTAAAAGGTTCTTTAATTCCTCCTCACTTTCTGCCATCAAGGCTGTGTCATCAGCATATCTGAGGTTGTTTATATTTTTTCCGGCAATCTTAATTCCGGCTTGGGATTCATCCAGTCCAGCCTTTCGCATGATGAATTCTGCATATAAGTTAAATAAGCAGGGAGACAATATACAGCCATGTCATACTCCTTTCCCAATTTTGAGCCAATCAGTTGTTCCATATCGAGTTCTAACTGTAGCTTTTTGTCCCACATAGAGATTTCTCAGGAGACAAATGAGGTGATCCGGCACTCCCATTTTTTAAAGAACTTGCCATAGTTTGCTGTGGTCGACACAGTCAAATGCTTTTGCGTAGTCAATGAAGCAGAAGTAGATTTTTTCTGGAACTCTCTAGCTTTCTCCATAATCCAGCGCATGTTCGCAATTTGGTCTCTGGTTCCTCTGTCCCTTCGAAATCCAGCTTGCACTTCTGGGAGTTCTCGGTCCACATACTGCTTAAGCCTGCCTTGTAAAATTTTAAGCATAACCTTGCTAGCGTGTGAAATGAGCGCAATTGTATGGTAGTTGGAGCATTCTTTGGCACTGCCCTTCTTTCAAGACTGTATTGGGCTGTAAACTGATCTTCTCCAGTCCTCTGGCCACTGCTGAGTTTTCCAAACTTGCTGGCATATTGAATGTAGCACCTTAACTGCATCATCCTTTAAAATTTCAAGTAACTCAGCTGGAATATCATCACTTCCACTGGCCTTGTTATTAGCAGTGCTTTCTAAGGCCCATTTGACTTCACTCTCCAGGATGTCTGGCTCAAACTCCATGGACAAAGACAACAGACATAGATTATGTTTGGGAAAATCCCAATCATTTTGTTATTTCATTTTTTATGTTTGATGGTAGCATGGCACACACTTCCTATTATTTTAACCACAGGAGGCCTGCTTTGTAAGTGCCGGGACCAGAGCACAGATAAAAATGCCACTAGTCAGCCTATACCCCCTGTAGTTACAGTAGGCCTGAAACTTTGAATCTGAGATAACGGTCTGTGGATTTCTCAGTGATGCTTTCAATGATGCTTCAGATTCTAATACAAATTCCACTGAGTCCAGTTTCTGTGTTGAATGTGGCCACTAATGAGAACAAGACTCCTATTCTTAAACGTTATAATATAAAAAAACCACTTTCCTCAGCAAGTGCAGTGATCTCTTCAAACTTGCAATCATTTCTGTATAGCAGTAATTGCAGCTTGTATTTCTTGCTTTAGTCCTTGTTTTTGTTGGTCAAGAACATGTTTATTTTTATGCACTAGTGTGCTGACAAGACATAATTTCTGAAGTTCAGCCATAAAAGTTACTTTACATTTAGAGGCTTATGCAACCTATCAAAGTAATCAGTTGTAAAATAATGCTAATGTACATATTGTCACTGTTTTTCATCAGTGAAATGAGAAGATATATTTTTAGAGTGATCCTGACCTGAAGTCAGACATACTGAGCACCAAACTGCCATTTTCACCTAAGCCATTTCTCGCTAGTCATTCCCACCATTATAAAGAACAAACGACTTTTGCTGGTTTTCTTCAAGCCTACTGCTTACCTCTGAAGGTGTTGATACTGCCTTGAGGCTCCAATGAAAGTTTTCTCTGTGGTCTGCCTTTCTTAAATGAGCAGAAACTCCACTCTCCATCAGGCCACCTCTCACATCCAATGAAGCAGAACCTTCACAGAGCTATTCAATCAAAAGTGCAAGTTTTCAAGCCTCGAACACAGTATAAATATCAATAACCGTTCTTCTCAAAGCAGCTGCAAAGCTTTGTAACTGTCAGCTGTCAGTCATGAGCTGATAGTATGCAATTCAAAATTAAACCTTTACACTAACCTCTTATACATTGTACGGCTGTGGCGGGGAAGGTAAATGGTATTTCCATGAGGTCTGGCTTCTGTCACGGTGTTCCATTGCACCATAAGCGGTTTAGTTATGCTGGCCACATGACCCAGAAAGCTATCTGTGGACAAATGCCGGCTCCCTCGGCCTGAAAGCGAGATGGGCGCCGCAACCCCATAGTCACCTTTGACTGGACTTAACCATCCAGGGGTACTTTACCTTTACCTTATACATTGTAGAAAAAACCAACCATTGTTGACATCTGTCTGTCTTGAGAGACAATGGAGTGTGCACCTGGAGGTGAAGTCAAACCACTGGAGAATCACACCACACACTGTGGCTGCAGAGAACATAACTGCTGCCTCCAGTGTTGTTTTTGCTATGTTAGCAGCACCAAAGTGATCTATCTGGGGTGCAAGCCTGGGCAGTGTTTATGAAGGTCTTGGGCTGAGCAGACCACAAGACTACCCACTTGGCCTCACTGATGAGGTCCAAAGGAAAGCAGAGCAAATGATGTGGCACTAGTTTGACTACAGGAGTTTCCAGAAGGAAGTGTACAAGACACCATCCTACTGTCTTAGGGACTCCACTCTAGATTTGTGTAGGGTTTATTCCTTACCCCTTTCTTCTCCCAAAAATTTCCCTCAAGGCAGTGGATACAGGTGTTTCCTCGAGGTTTACTCCCAAAGCCTTTCTCATAAATGAATATAACCACGAGGCAGTGGAGGTTTAAGGTAAGAGTTTTCCTTCTCCCAGGTTGATGAGCTTCATCTGCCCCTAATATCCCTCTACAGCATGTGCAGTAACCAATTGTGATTGGATCCACTCTTGGTGTCTGTTTCCCCAACATTTCCCTGTTAATTTCTGCATTATATTTGCATGATGTAAAGGTCACGTCTTGAAATATAGCACTATATAGTGCAATTTTATAATTCATTTTCATGCTATTTGCTTCCGGATAAAATCTGTTTGCACATAACATGGAAATGAGCGCTAAACTTGTGTCGTATTCCACTCTGTTTCTGGAAGTAGCTTTTATTGTGTTGTGTTTATGTTATATAATGCAAAAATGAGCAGTTAAAGAAACATTGGGAAAATCTGATAAACTGCCATTTGTATGCTGCCTGAGAGTGCAAACAGTCCTAGATTTCACCCCTGTTTATGATCTCCCAGAGAAAATATTTAGGGTGATAGGTGAACTATAATTCACAGTATGACAGGGCTAATTTAAAAGTATGGTGTGTGTAACAGCAGGCATAGGCAAACTTGGCCCTCCAGATGTTTTGGAATTACAACTCCCATCATCCCTGACCACTGGTCCTGTTAGCTAAGGATGATGGGAGTTGTAGTCCCAAAACATCTGGAGGGCCAAGTTTGCCTATGCCTGGTATACAGCCTATCACAGAACTACAATCCCCAGCACCATTAACAAAGTTCCCAGGATTGTTTGCAGGGTGGGGGCTTGAAATGATATATTTATTTTGCAGCCATATAGAAATTGGGGCATGCAGCATAATAACCAATCTGGAGTCCTGAGACAGGATAACAGATTCTGAGAAGAGCAATGCCCACCTGTCCTTCATTTCTATTTCTTCTTTCTAACTGCTTGAGTGTTTATTGTTTCTGCAAAGTACTTCATTTGTGCAAAATCACCCAACACCAAAGTTCCCATAAACAACAGCAAAGTTCCTATAAACAATTTTACATGTACATTTTTTATTTTTTCTAGCTGGGGGGGGGGCACCACCAACAGATGGTGATATAAATAAAAATTTCCCCTATCAGTCTAGTTAGGCTGGGAACTGATCCAGGTCAGTGTGCCATCTCCCTTATTGTGGTGCCCTCAAGACCACTTGAAGTATTTGGTTGAGGCAGCCCTAGGCTGGCTCCAGCTGTTGTGTTCTGTATCAGCTGCAGTCTCTCAAATGCTGCAGAAATCTAATTATCAAGGCAAACTTCGTTGTGAAAGAAATAAAGGGGATTTATTATTTAAAATGTAAGGATTGTTGCTTTAAGTTTAAAATTAGAAGAGATGTATGAGTAATTTGCACTTCTCATTCTCTTTGTATCCTGTAATACCCAGAGTATTACCCAGAGTACCTGGGCTTGGGACCTGTGAGATCTATCTGATAGTGAGAGGTTATAGATCTCATTATATGAGAGTCCCACATGTCACCTGTTTAATGAATATTGCCTAGTTGACACAGTATAACAGCTCAACAGTTTTTAAACAGGACTGCAATACATTAACAATTACAACCAGACTCAGCAATAAAGAGGTGAAACACAAGTGATGGGTTGAACGGGGGCAATATTCTGTTAATAACATCTCGGGGTGTGTGTGTGTGAAAAGTGTGAAAGCTAACTTAAACCTCAACCTTGCGTGAGCTGGGTCCTACCCTCTCTCATGCCTCAAAATGCTGTTGGACAAAACTACAGCCCCAGCCAGCATGACCAGTGACCAAGATTGTTGGTAGTTGGCATCAAAAATATATGCAGGGCACCGGGTTGGAAAAGGCTGTATTATAGGGTGGTAGTCAACTAATTCCTACTCAGAGTAGACACATTGAAATGAATGAACCTATGTTAGTCAGGTCCATGAACTTCAATGGGTCTACTATAAGTAGGACTACCATTGTATAATATCCATACTATTTAATGACAATACTTAGTGTAAAATAATACTAAATTATTATACCAATTAGAAACTAAAATGCACACTCTGTCATCTTAATATATAGTTGTCTGTTGTGACATTTAAAGTCTGTAACTTAAACTCAAGTATAGCTCATAATGACCACCCTCATTAAAAGAACCTTTTCTTGTAGCACTTATAATGTTGGACTCCTACTGATAATATAATGAGGGTAGAATGCATTTTGATTGAGTTACCACTAGGGAGAAATTTAATTTAATTAAACTTGTCTTCATTAGAGTATTAACATTCAAGTAAAGTAATTATAAAGGCATGTACAGTATTGGAGAAATCCTGCTGTTTAGGAACAAAGAAAGATCACATTAGACTGATCAGTTTTAGAAAAACCTTTCCCCAATAATTATCTTCAGTGTACCAAAACATGCACACTTTAGAAAGAAAATTGGGTTTCTGAAACTTCTACTGCAAATATTTTCTACAAGATATTGTGTGATCCTACATAGTGATGTGGACAGATAATAACTTTCACATTGGTTCCATTCATTTTCCTATACTGGTTCCTTTGTGTAAGCCACATTTGACCAATCTGTGGCATGGCAGCCACGTGTAGCATCAGCCTTGTTTTATGCAGCCCCAATGCCTTCTGAACGCCTACGTTCTTCAGACTCATCAGCATTCCCTTTTTCCTTTCCTTTTACTTTTAAAAGTGTTTTTTCATTTTTCTATGTAAAAAAACAATTGGAAGAGGAAATATTTTACTTGATAAAAAAAAATGATTTGGAGAGAAGCCCCCCACACACACACACACACACCTGCCCACCTCCATCTCTCTTATTTGTAAGCTTTTGCCATACAGAGTTTGATGTGTGCATATGTTTTCATGCCACACAGTAATAGAATCACAGAATCACAGAATTGTAGAGTTGGAAGGGACCCTGAGGGTCATCTGGTCCAGCTCCCTGCAATGCAGGAATCTTAACTAAAGCATCCATGACAGGTGACCATCCAACCTCTGCTTAAAAACCTCCAATGAAGGAAAGTTCACCAGGTTCCAAGGGAATTTGTTCCACTGCTGAACAGCTCTTACCACCAGAAAGTTCTTTCTGATGTTTAGTATAATAAGAAAGGAATTACTTTTACTTGTTTTCTAGACCAGTAACTATGAGTTTGTTGTAGTGGGGTGGGGGAGCCATCCTCTGAATGCTTATTTAAGAACAACCCCATTAAATCCAGCGGGAATTAATTCTGAGTAGATCTGCATAAGACTGGAAATTCTAATCTAAAATAATCTAAGTGGTGAAAATGGAAGCAGGCCAGTCTCTATTCCAGATTAGTTAATATAGGACGCTTTTGTTTCTGAGGCTGCACATTGTCTGTTCTGCTCACTACTTAACACGTGGCTCGCAACAGATTAAGCTCAAGGGAATGCAGCCCTTCACAGAAAAATAAAGTGCCCTCCACCCCAGTGTAAGTGATGCCCAAAAGATGTGTCTGAGCCAAACTGCCACCTGCAATTCCTACTAGGCATTGTCTAAGGCTCTGTGACGTCATGAAATGGTCTTTATAAATTCTCTGTGATTCCTCAGTAGGCCAAATCATGAAAGGCTGAATGTATGCAGTTGATTGCACTGTGGGTATAAGGTGGAAATGTCACAAAGAGGAGCTGCATTGTCAGAGATATAAGTTCGATATGCATAAAATGCTGTGTTTGAATGCCTTGCATTTTAAAAAAACACCTATGCACAGAAGTTTACATTAGGCAGGAGATTTGAACATGCCTCCAAGGAATGGCCACCTAGCAGCAGCCTTTCCTCTGTCTTTTGTAGTCTGCCGGTCATCAAGGCAAGTGCAAGCTTCTACCCTGCTTTCTTTTTGGGGGGGGGAGAAAAAAAATATTTGCACCGTGACACTCCTAGACTTTCACTTTTAATGCTGTGAGCCTGTGATTAGTGATCTGAAACCTTCCCTTGTTTCCACAAACACACAAACACACACAAACCTACAGGAATGCTGGTAATCACACCAACAGGAAGTGTATAGGAGTCGATAAATCTTTAATTTTGCATATTGCATATTGCCAGAACATTTGTGGTACAAAAAAAGTAATTGGATTCCAGCAGGATGCTACAAGCCATACACGGATTACTAATAATGTCATGTGACTTCCCTGAAAGTTTTGAGGCACAAATCATCTTGAATGTAGGAGTGCATGTCACACCCCAATAGTGACAAGGGCACAAATTGTCCTGAATGCACATTAAAAATACCCATCAGGAGGTGCCCTCATTTTTCGGCTCTTATTTTTCTGCCTAAGATTTAGTCATTGCTACCACCATATTTCAAGATGATTTGATCACTTGCAGCATCAGGCAAACTCTGATTTATAAACCAACTTAGGCTTCATTTCAATAAAAGTTTCACAGAGCTCTCTAATTCAATGGCTAGTCTCCTCCAGCCAGAGGGATTTTCACAACACTTTGGCACTGTATAGTGGCTCCATCCTCATTAGCCTATTGCTAGCTTATGTGTTTTAATTTCTTTTGAAGTGCCAGTCTTTGAAATCTAATGGATAAGAATTCACTTTTTCCTAGGACCAAGCAATATAATCAAAAGTTGCAAATGGATAACATTGTATTCCATAGAAAGCAAAAAGGAGCTACGCTGAAGATTTGCACTGAAATGAAAATAAAGTTCAACTTAGGAAGTTCCAAATAGACCTGTTTTTCATACTCAAGTAAGGATCTGCAAAGTGTGTGAAGGAAGGTTGCTGGCTATACTGAGGCCCTGTGAAATTGTCAAGTGCAGAGTGTAAGGCAGCATAATGGGACTCTGTTCTTTGACACCTCTGCTCCTACACTTTTATAATCTTCAGTGACACTGTGTTTCTGATTATTATTTTTTCTTTTCTCAGTCCTTTTTCTTACTGTTGAACATCTTTCCTTCATGTCACTTTGCTGACCTTTCTCTTGCAGTAGATTGTTTGTCTGCTTTTTCCTCTTTCCCTCTCTTCTGTCAGCCTACCTTTTTCTCCCCCTGTGGCTGTTCCAACCGCTGTTTGCTTTTCTTCAACACAGATGCATTCTGGCTGTGGATCTCAGCTTGTTGCTTCAATTAACTTTACAATGGACCCCCTGGCAACTCCCATTGTTTCCTGCTGGTGGTTTCTTTTTTCCTGCTGCTTTTTATCACTCTGCTTTGCTTTTTGGCAATCACTGGGTTTCCTGGACTATTGTTTGGAGAACTACTGGTCCCCTGCTGATGTTGTCACTAATGTTTATATCTTTTGATAAACCTTTTTCTTTTTCTGCCCAATAATAATCAGGTTTGTTGTTTTCTTGCTTTAACCTAGATTCTACAAGGTAACTTCCCCAGAATTTTTCAGTTGCTGGAAACAATTTGTACAGGGGTTCAGACTGACTGTCTGATATGACAACACAAGGCATTGTTTCTATTTTGAAGAAGGAAAGAACCCTCATTTGAATTGTACTTTCCCATACACGTTTCTTCTTATGCTGAAGTGTTAGAATTTCATTGCAGCTATATTCCCCTGATGACTTGTTAAGCAACCACCCATCTTAGCCGACTTCCATTGATTCCTCACAGATGGTTACTTTTAAAGACTATTGTTATTCATGTTACATGAAAAACTGATAGACCTGCCTTCTAATTCTTCTAACACAGGGTTTTGATTGAACCAATGCCTGGTTATTCTTAAGGGAAATGAGAAGATAATGATGTACTATGTAAAATTTATATTAGCAAGTTTTCTTATTTACTCAGGGGAATTTATCAACCAACACAAATTTAATAGTTCTTATCCAGCATTCCTCTGGGATTCTTTTAGTTATTCATATTAATAGCATTAGAAAATAGATTTTTTACTCATCCCTGTTCACTTCTTCCTTTTTGCTGTATGGCCAAACTGGGAGTAGCATAATTTATTCCTCTTCAACTAATCATTTCCAGTTTTGAAATACTGCAGAGAGAATTAATTTTATAAGACTGATTGAGGTTGCTATAAATATATGCTTCTAAAACATTAAATTAGTGAAACTTTCAGATATTTATAGCAGTATTTGATCGTATATACAATATTCAGAATCAGAATCAGAAATGGTATTACCTGTATATATATGAGGGGTTTTTAAATAAGTTTTCAAGTTGGTGGATTTCTGTCTCTCTCTCTGACCTTAATTTGTTTATCTATTATTGTACTACACAATATTTCTCATTTATTCAATAGTGTATATCAACTATTTTCATGACCCTCTAACTGGTTTCCTATTGGAATATATAGTGGCATGTTTGTCCAAGCACTGACATTCCTAACATTTACCAAGAAGCTATGGGGAAGCTATGGCCCCCCACAAACACCCCCAACTCATCATGAGGCTCAGAAAGAATTGCTTCCAGTAGTTTCCTAAAATGACCTTTGTCTGGTGTATTTATGATTTTTCACATGCTAAATTAATGGTGTATTGTTGAATGTTCAGCCACTGAAACTTTCTTCTAAACAATAATTGTTTGAAGGACTAGAATACATAACCCCCCTCCCCGTTTAACTAGAATAATTCAAACTAGAATAATAATGCAAACTAGAATAGTTCATTTATAACTGCGATGTCGGGCGTATTCGTTCAGAACAGACTCTGGAAAACAGAACAATGCATTTTAATACAAATTAAGAGGCTTTAATAGTTGTGGAAATGCCAATAATTAAATACCAAATCCCCCCCATAACGAAAGCAATACTTGATACATGTGATGTATATAGCATATTTAATGTGTTTAGAGCAGGGGTCAGCAAACTTTTGCAGCAGGGGGCCGGTCCACTGTCCTTCAGACCTTGTAGGGGACCGGACTTTTTTTTTGGGGGGGGGGAGAACTAATTCCTATGCCTCACAAATAACCCAGAGATTCATTTTAAATGAAAGCACACATTCTACTTAAAATGTGTGCAGGCAGGCCCCACAAATAACTCAGAGATGCATTTTAAATAAAAGGACACATTCTACTCATGTAAAAACACACCGATTCCCGGACTGTCCACGGGCCGCATTTAGAAGGCGATTGGGCTGCATCTGGCCCCCAGGCCTTAGTTTGCCTACCCATGGTTTAGAGCACTCATGTACATTATCTGAATGATACAAGCTAGTATTACTACTCACCTTTCAGATGTAGTGGGATGGGACTGAAACTGAGGGAGCAGTGGCTTGCAAAACTAATGGCTAAGGTGTAGCTTGGATCATGATAATGGACTATGATCATTCCAGATCACACTCCTAGATTCTATACCCCAGGAGCTCATTCAAAAATCACTGAAATCTAAGAAAAGCAATTAAATGTATTTATTAATGTATTTTTATTTTTTTACTGATTTAAAACATGATTAACATTGGCTATTTTTATCCTGTGTGTGTATGTGATATATCCCACAATCATTTATTTGAAAAGAAAATCATTATCTTCTGTAGATGCAGTGCTGCACAGTTTAAAAAGTAAATATGAACATCACATCGCTTAAATCATATTAATTGAATGTTCCTTCCTTACCAGCACACTCTCCAAAGCGATATAATTGCATCCTAATCCAATATTGTGTTTTACTGACTTATGTAAAGTGCAGACTTAAGCACCATTTTCTATTCCTCAAACTCACTCTAGTCAAAGAAGCTCATCATTACTGTAATTTGTGGATATATCAAGTGCGTCATGTAGTTGTATTATTCTTCAAATGGTATATTTAACAAAATTAGAATACTCTTCCTCTTCTGGCTGTTCCAGTTTTCAGTTTACATTTCTTTCTTTCTTTTCCTTGGATTTCTTAGCAGGTATACCTATTTAGAGAGAAATATAATGGAATGCTCTGGACTACCTTCTGTTTATCATCCTCTCAAAGGTTTGAAATGTACTATTAACAGTTATCTTTGGCTAATGATAGTTGTGAGCACCTGAGTAATATATAGTTATGGTAACTCCATGAATGAGTGGTGAACTCTTTGCTTCTTCTATCCCTAGATGGGTGTGTGTGTGTGTATATATAGAGAGAGAGAAAGAGAGAGAGAAAGAGAGAGAAAGAAAGAGAGAGAGAGAGAGAGAAGCCACACTTACACACCAAAGAACCTGCCCCTTGTCAAATACTGAGCACCACCTAATTACAGAAGAAGAACAGTTTGGATTTGATATCCCGCTTTATCACTACCCGAAGGAGTCTCAAAGCGGCTAACATTCTCCTTTCCCTTCCTCCCCCACAAAAAACACTCTGTGAGGTGAGTGGGGCTGAGAGACTTCAGAGAAGTGTGACTAGCCCAAGGTCACCTAGCAGCTGCATGTGGAGGAGTGGAGATGCAAACCCGGCTCCCCAGATTACGAGTCTACCGCTCTTAACCACTACACCAGACTGGCTTAAATTAAAAACCAGTGCTATGTGAAAGATGGGACTGGATTTTACTATGCAAGGCTGCAATTACTGCTTTCTCTATATTTCTGTGCCTTTTGACATTTTTAAGGCAGAAAGAAAAGAGGTATATAGCTACCCTTGTATTCTAGTTGCATTGTAGCCCTGCCATGGCTTTCTGTGAGTTCATGAACCAAAGGAAAGTAAGTTACTGTATAGGAAGTGAGAGCAATGAATGACTGGTGTGTGGCTTATAGCCACAATGCTATAAGTGAGATTGTATCTCAAAGAGCTGTTGCACAAACACTAAACAGCTAGATACTGATAGAGCTTATATAGAGCTATTCAGGACATAGGATTTTGCTCCTCCTCTCAAAGAGGTTGAATGGATAAGAACCATGGTTTTGTATGGTTTGTGGTATTTGTAGTTTTGCGGTATTTTATGCATTGCAACTTGCCGTTATTTTTATCAGTTAAAGTTCAGTAAATCTTTATTGTAATTTTTAAGATATGTTTTTATTATGACTTTTTTGTATTGGTTATTAGGGACTTAGTTACATTAGTAAAGAAAAATAGTTTTATATGCGTTATAACACTGTGACACCAGATGGCGCTGTGGAGTTCCACCTTTCACCAACATGACTTCCCACTATGAGGTTTACAATGCATTTTCCTGAAATGCTTTTTTGATGTGATCCTTGCTGTCTATTTTGTTGTTTCTTCAGTTTGTAAACCGTCTTGTGCGTAGAAATATAGAAAGGCAGTGTACAAATTAAAAGTGAAGTGAAGTGAAAGGACAAAATACTATGTTACGGCACCCAAGATTCACTACAGGCCATATGGAGGCATAGTTTCTGAGGCTGGAAAGCTGTATCTTTGTGCCAGGAGCTGCTGCAGGATCCTGCTCCCCCTTGTCTATGGATGATGTCTTGCTGACTCTGAACTCTAAGTACTAGTGGGTCCTGAAACTAACCTTCCAAGAACAGCAGTATAGCTTCTTACTGTCCCTGAAGGCAAGGTAGTGGAGCACTGCATGGAGAAAGACCTGCAGGATATAAAGAACAGGTAAAGGTAGGTAAAGGTAAAGGACCGCTGGACAGTTAAGTCCAGTCACATTGTGATGGAAGCCAGAACGCATGGAAACACCGTTTACCTTCCGCCATAGTGGTACCTATTTATCTACTTGCACTGGCATGCTTTTGAACAAGTAGGTTGGCAGGAGCTGGAACAGAGCAATGGGAGCTCACTCCATCGTGGAGATTCAAACCACCAACCTTCTGATTGGCAAGCCCAAGAGGCTCAGTGGTTTAGACCACAGTGCCACCCATGTACCCTATGTGCACCTAGATTACTGCCACTAGATATATACCGGTAGTCAAATTTTATCAAAGTGTTGTGTTTCACAGTCAATGCCATTGCATCTAACTGGTCAGTACTGAGAGGCAACTTTTTCAAAATTTGTGAAATGCTGTATTTACTTGGAAACCAGGCTCTATTGCGAGCCCTAGTAGTTCACATAACTCTGTATGTACTTCTGCTTGGGTTGTTTGCTTTCACCCATACATAGAAACACCTCAGAGCTAAGTAAATTTCAGCTTTATTTAATTAAAGGCTGTTTTGCTCTGTCCTGTAAAGAATCTGCCGATCTATTCTGGGATTTATTTAAAACTAAGCAATGGATTATTTGTGATGAAGAAGGATATACAAGGTGCAGTGTGAGGCTGCAGTGTACATTGCTTCCCCATTGAACTGTGTGGTGCTTATTTCTGAGGATATATCATAGCATTGTGCTCCACAAAATCTAAATGCAATTCAAGCCAGGAAATACAGAGAAGCTGATAACTTTTCAGGTTTCCAGGAAAGCAAATTCCCTGAGAGCGAAGTGTTGTGCAGTGAAATTAAATATCAAAAGGCTTAAAACAGGAAATTAGTTGTGTTAGATAACAACAACCACCAGCAGTTATAATAATGATATACCTTTGCACCATTAAAAAGTAAGAGTTGCTGGGCTTTGCAACTTATTGTCATGAGATTTTATGTCAGGTTATTAGCATACAAACATTAGCATGTATGTTCTCCAAAAAAGTGATTAGGAAAGCAAAGCATGAACACCTGTAAATCAGATTGGACAAAGTATATCCTAATGTTCATGATTAGCTTAAAGTAGTGACTGAAACTAAGTATGTTATATGATAATTATAATACATGTGGGCTATGGCAGCAAGATGAACAACAATTAGTTTTATTTCTTAGTTTCTCTTACACAGGATTTAGTCTGGCATCCTTCTTGGAACCACTCCCAAGAACTCAGACCTTAGGCATGCTCAGTTCCAACTGCTTTCTCAAGAGAACACTTTTGCTTTTTGGCCACTAGGTGGCAGCCACATAAGAATATACAGCGGTACCTCTGGTTACGAACTTAATTCGTTCCGGAGGCCTGTTCTTAACCTGAAACCGTTCTTAACCTGAGGTACCACTTTAGCTAATGGGGCCTCCCGCTGCCGCCGCTGCCACGTGATTTCTGTTCTCATCCTGAGGTAAAGTTCTTAACCTGAGGTACTACTTCCGGGTTAGTGGAGTCCGTAATCCGAAGTGTTTGTAACCTGAAGTACCATTGTACAGGCTACCCCCAATTTGAGTGGGGGTTGCATTCCAAGTCCTCATGTGCAACAGTGGAGTGCGCATAAGCCCACTACACCCCACCCCTTTTTCAGCCACTTCTGGGTCACCGTGATACGTTTGTATACAGTTGCGCATCAACTAGACTTTAGAGTGTTACAGTAATGACTCAAATTGCACCCAAAGTGCACTCAAATTGCAATTTACACTGGGATTATGTTCCAGGGATTGCACAGAAAGCCAAAACCATGTGTAGGCAGAACAGCCCCAGAACCATCCCTACCTTTCACGAAAATTTTCTAGAGTCTCGTAGGCAAGTTGGAGAGCTTAAATGCTCTTTCTCTGGCAGGAAAACTCGTCATGGAAAGAGCTTTTAAGTTCTCTACCTTGCATGTGTTTAATTCATGTGATCACAGCTGGCAAGCAGCCAAGCACATAGAATTGCAATTCTGCAAGTTAAATGCACACAAATCAGCTGTACCTTCCACACTTTTCTTACACACCTATTTTGTTATTACTGCAACCAGCTCAGTATGCATGCTACCATAGCTAGAAATCAGCATAAAAATCTGTGGCTACTGTGTACAGAAAGGGTTTGCTCTCACTCTAATATCTGTTCTGCCATTCCTCATGAAGGAGATCATGGGGTTATCTCCCTTCATCAACTTGGTGTAGATAAGGTAGGAGTTGCAATTGTGAATCTGTAACAGTACATTTTGTGTGTTCTGAGTATATATTAGATGAGAGTAATATCTGTTGAAATAAAGGTCTTCAAGATTGCTGCATTCGTACACTCATTTGGCCTTTAATTAGAGGTGTGAAACGGCCCATTTTCTCTCCACTAGAAAAGTGGTCAAGCTCCCATTGCTCGGTCCCTGCTTCTGCCAACCTAGCAGTTCGAAAGCATGTCAAAGTGCAAGTAGATAAATAGGTACCACTCTGGCAGGAAGGTAAACGGTGTTTCCATGTGCTGCTCTGGTTCGCCAGAAGTGGCTTAGTCAAGTCATGCTGGCCACATGACCCGGAAGCTGTCTGCAGACAAACACCGGCTCCCTTGGCCAGTAAAGCAAGATGAGCGCCGCAACCCCAGAGTCGTCCGCGACTGGACCTAATGGTCAGGCGTACATTTACCTTTACCTTTAGGGTGGATATGCTTCTGTCTCTGGCTAGAATAAATGTGCACCATCATTGTATCATAGCCATTTTCACCTCTCTGATAACATTTCAAATGTATTAAAACTGATTAAGTGATTTTAATCAAAATAATTTCCACATAGCTACACAAATAATTAGTGAGATTTCACCATATACATTAATTGAATATAATTATACCAATGGTGTTTTCTCTTGAACCAGCATGCCAGTATTTATCATCAGAAAACAAGGAATTATAAGTGTACAAGAAAACTACAGCATAGCACACATTAGTACACTTGATCTAAAATTTGATCTTGAATTACCTCTATCTCTCATTACTTACTGACTCCAGATCAGCTATTACCTATTATTTATTGCTATTTTGAAATCCCAGGGACCAAAATTGTTAGTTATTGAACTGGTAGGAGAACATTTCAACCTACCAAGTAATTCATTCTGTTTGCTGATCTTATGGTTGCTATCAGGGAGGAAAGGAATTTGACAGGGAAACTCCAGTGTGAAACAGATGAATTACAAATTATGAAAAGCTCTGTTCATTTGGTTCTGAATAGGTGCAATGGTTTCCTGTCCTGCTACAGATGTTAATTTACTCAACACTAATATGATTGTGCTGTCACCAATCACTGCTATTTGCATTGTATTGCAACAGATGTACTTCTGCATTTCATTGCCATTTAACACCAACCCTTACATTTCCCCCCTCTCTTATCTGACACATATGAAGTAAATGCTAGTTCAAAAAAGTTTCTGCCACGTTTGTTAGCCTTAAAGGAGCCCTAGACTCTTTCTTTGTTTTTATATTGTTAGAAGTAGTTGAGGGTCCTGCATAATGCAAGACCTAATTTAATGTCCATTCACTTTCTTACCAATCTGGAAAATTCTGCATTAATTTTTTAATATGTTATTTTATTTGGCTGTTGATGCCATTTTATAGATCTTGCTTTTTACTGTCTAATTCAATTAACACTGAGAGAAAAGAGGGATACAAAATTGTTGGGAGGAAAAGCATAGTTACTCATTCCATCTTGATACTGTACATGCTCCCATATTCTATACTAATGTAAATTAGGGAATTAGGGTAGATTTTAATAACTTAACATTCATGGTTTATTCAGACAAACAGGTTGCATCATTTTTTAAAAAAAAAAATAATAACAAGAACTTGTGTATTTTGCTTCTACAGAATTGATTTGGGTGGGGAGCATAGTGCTCAGAAGTATTTATGTTAGCTTCTTCCTGTCTTATTACAGTTTTCAGTACAATAAAATGAAATTGTAAAAGCTTCCGTGCATACCCACCAGTTGTGCATAAGATTAAATTCTCACAGACAATTACTTGTTTGTTCCATGCTATATGCTTTCTGGCATTTTTATTTAACTAGTGTAAATATTGTGTTCCATAAAATTCTGTTTTTGAGTTTGGCTGCCTTGCTTCCTAAATTTATATAACATTGTACTTGTAAAAGCTCTATACACTCATTAACTTGTCTTAAGAAGCAGCTTAAAATATCTTTACTCATTTCTAGGATAACATGGATCAAAATAGAGACATTTAGTTTATTGACTTAATATTGAAATTTTGCTAGAGTGCTTTCCAAGTCAGTAATTGCAGTCTCTCTGGAAAGTATATGGCAGTATATTGATCCAAGATCCATCACTCACATCTAGTCAGCCACAGGAGCATATTGACTATAACGCTGGAATCTAGCAGGTAGAAAGCACTAGAAACCTTGTGCTTTCTTTGTGTCTTCGCACTTCTTGTTTACCATTACAGTCGTGTGTGTTACTGCTTGTCCATGGGGTGCCAAATGGATAATTTCATTTAATAATGTTTTATGAAACATTTGTACTTATTGAGTAAAATGAGCTCTGTTCAATTAAAGTCACATTACTTAGTCTTACATATACCCTGGAGATACTGAAATCCAAATCGGAAGAGATTTAGAACTCCATTTCAACCAACCCATGCTATAAAATATATTTGATAAAACAACATTTTAAAAACTGTAAACCAAAGCTAAGATACGAGACAAAAGTAGTGTGTTTGTTTGTTTGTTTGTGCATGCAAGCACACACACATAAAGTCTCTTCTTGTATCATCATAAGTATGTGCAATTCAACCATTTAAATCTAGATTTGTTAAAGTAAGAAATAGTGGAATGGAAATTTTTAGCTAATGAGGAATGCTGAAGAAGTCAATAAGCAGAGTGTAGATTTTTGATACGGGTCTCCATCACACAATGAAAGTCTGCACATTTGAGATTCACCAGGACTGTGTTTGTGGCTTTATAATGTAAGTAACAGGCAGCAATAAAATGTATTCCATTGAACATTGCCTCATGTTTCTTTTTTCTTCAAATCCAAGGACATCTAATGTCTATCATTATAAGTTGTGGAACACATATCGGATTCTACCTTTAGACAGTAAGGAATAGTGTAAATATATTCACAAGGCTTTGTTTAACAGTAAGTAGTTTTTGAAGAGCTCTTAGCTTTTGTGTATGAATATGAATACATTGCTGACTCGCAATTGAGCCACTGCACCATAGTCGCCAATTTTTATCATCCCCGTAAAGACTCCCCACACCAGCCACAAATACCCAAGGCAGTAATAAAAACTGTCAAACTGAAAGCAGTCTGGGGAAACAATCTGCATGGCTAGTGCAACATTTAAACAACCAGACAGGCAGACAAATAAAACTCACCTGTACCAGCACAGCAGGAAGAGGTCAATCCAGGGGGCTTGGGGTGGTAACTGTCACCTCTACCTGCTCAGTCCTTTCTTGTTTTGGCTTATAAACTTCTGTGGTCCTATTGTTCTTTGACATACAATTGGAGGGTAGCCCAAATTGGATTTCTGTGGTAGCTTTATCAGGATTTTCTTTACCGTTTTCCCAGATAGTGACATGTAAAATAGCTTTAAAAAAAAGGATACTTGACTTTATTCCAATGTTCAGTATTAGCAAAAAACATGCTCAACCATTTCAGTTGAAACATGCGCTCTCTCTGTAATGAAGGTTTTTGTTCAGATGCAGAAAAGCATTGTAAGAGGGAGACTGTTGGTTTATTTTTAATTATGTATTTTGTGTTCACATTTTGTATTCTTATGTTGCTAACCATCTTGTGATCTTGAAAGACTGGCAAACAAATTTAATAAATAATAATAATAATTGTGTTGGTAAAAAAGAAAGTTAAACAAAATAAAGATACATAGTATGAGCTCTTCAAACTGCACAAATTCCTGAGAGAAAAGCTTGCCATGCAAAGATTTAATTTTAATTTGTTCCTTGGATTTCAGTATTATGTTTGGAAATAAAAGCAGCTAGCTGTGCCAAGAGTCCACAAAAACCCAGTAAATATATAAATTCCGAATTGGTGGTTCACGGACTCCAGGGGTTCCGTATAACACACTAAGGAGTTCTGTGGCACATACCTGTCAATTGTCCAGAATAGGTGGCCCAGTTTTGCAATGGGACATGTTGGAGGGTATGGTGGCACCATTCACCTAACAAAAACTACCACAGATATATCAACATTTTCAAAAGTCCATGGCTTGGAATTTGAAAAGTAGGAGGTCCACGGTTCTTAGCTAATTGGAAACCACTGGTTTATATCATCAAAGCTGATCGACTTGTGGCAATGGCAGCAGCCTCATGGAAGTCTTTCATCAATGCTGACCACTCCAATGTAGCCAATTCTTCTTAAAATGGATATTGCATAATTCCTATCACTTTTTGATCATTTAAATCTCTCATGGGTCTTGGGTCCTGAGTAGATGACTGTGAAGAGCCCTGTCTTTTATAATCTCATAATTATATTGTGGACATTGCTTGAACCCATCAAGTATGCCAGGTTAGTACATTGAAAAGTTTATTCCCAATGTAGGTGCTTTAAAAGTAATAGTGTATGTTGGATATGCATATATACTTGGCACTTTCGGTTCCAGTTGCACATTTTGACAGCTTGAAAAGTGAGGAGTTTAATTAGAAAGTACCTGGAGGCTGTGACTGATAGTAATAAATAACTGGAGCCATATAATTCTGACCCTATCATATTTCTGTGGACAAATATACTTTCACCCTATACTAACTGATACTTGTAATTTGATGTGTGCTAAAAACAATATATGAGTTACATATTGATTTGAGGCAGAAATTCTCTTTGAAATAGCAACATGTTAGATGTGAACAATAAGATTTCTACAAGCTGCTACAATCATATATTTTGAGAAAAGAAGAGATAGCATGGCTTTTCAGGACTGCCATATCATTGTAAATACAAAACATGCTTTAAAAATTCTCTCTCTCTCTCTCTATATATATATATATATATATATATATATATATATATTCCTTGCGATAAAAATCTGCACTTCTTCTTTGGCGATCACTCATAGCTGAGTAAGATTGTCTTCCATAAACATGGTTTTAACACTGAATCCATAAGTGACTGTGGAGGCCAATTCTGGATCCACATGTCCTTCCACAGTGGGGGCATTGGTTTCTGGGCAGGAGTTGATCACGGTGTGGATTTGCCAGGTGTGCCTTCTTCTTAGCACGTTTCTCTCTTGCGTCCTGAGTTCGAGTGTCTTCAAAGCCCATGACACCTTTGGTAAAGGGTGTTCTCCAACTAGAGCATTCCCAGGCCAGTGTTTCCCAGTTGTCAGTGTTTATACTACATTTTTAAAGATTTGCCTTGAGACAGTCTTTAAACCTCTTTTGTTGACCACCAGCATTACACTTTCCATTTTTAAGTTCTGAATAGAGTAGTTGCTTTGCAAGACGATGATCGGGCATCCGCACAACATGACCAGTCCAATCTGCACTAGAAAACCTGTAACTACTCATTTGAGCTAAGACATGGGTGACTCCGTCAAATGTGCTGGAGGACCAAATTATCTGCTTAGCCTTTATTTTTCTCCTACCTCTGAAAACCACAGAGAGGTTTTCATGGTCTTTCACTAGACCCTATATTATCTTCACAAAAGCCCTGTCTGACAGATGATGGTTATTGGCTTCACATCTGAGCAAAACTGATCTCCTCTGTTCTTCTCTGACATAGTCCACCAGACTATTAAGACAAATCACCTTTGTTAATTATTACACAATTAAGAGATGTACAAATACAGTCTTGAAGTCATCGAACATTAGTGCCCATGAAATTTTATCTCTTCGTGAAAAGGACCTTCTGCCATGTTTGCCCAATATCTGACATATACCCGGTATTCTAAACACAGGTAGGTAGCCGTGTTGGTCTGCCATAGTCAAAACAAAATAAAAAAATAAAAAAATTCATTCCAGTAGCACCTTAGAGACCAACTAAGTTTGTTCTTGGTATGAGCTTTCGTGTGCATGCACACTTCTTCAGACTTCTTATATTCTAAACAGTTTAACTTCTATGCAAACTGGAAGTAGCTATTTGAGCAGATTTTTTATTCATCATTGTATAATAGCAGCCGAACAGCTAAGTCTTTCCTGATTAGATTTTCAGTGGGCTAGAATGCATAAGCCATTTCCAATATCTGTTATGATTTGTGTCCATGGTTAATTAAAGTAATTTTCCCACCTCCATCCCTTCTTCTTGGCAATAGTAGTTGATTCCTCCTTGTCGTCTGGGCTAAATACTGGCTTATGAGTATGAATTGTGGCTTTCTGGAAGAAAGTAATGTGTATGTGTTAACGGCGTTTCCGTGCACTGCTCTGGTTCGCCAGAAGCGGCTTTGTCATGCTGGCCACATGACTCGGAAGCTGTACGCCAGTTCCCTCGGCCAGTAAAGCGAGATGAGCGCCGCAACCCCAGAGTCGTCCGCGACCGGACCTAACAGTCAGGGGTCCCTTTACCTTTATGTGTTCTGTCACATCAGAAAAATCACTCACTGGGTAATATACAGTGAAGTGCTGCCAATGGCACAAGAGTTTCTGCTTGAAGTTCTGTTGTGAAGCCAAAGGTTGGATACTACCCAGTGTACCTGTGAGAATGATCCCATGGCCAGCAGCTAAGGGTCTTCTCCCTCCCTGCTTTTCTTTTAAAAGCACATTTTGCCATTGCAGCAGTAATGGCAGCACATTTAGGTCTTTCTGTCATCTAAAAATGTCTCTGCTGATGGATGCTATGTAACCCAGGATCGATCCATCCTTCATCTACCACCTAGCTCCTTTGAATGTGCCTCCTGCTTAAAGAAAAGTTATATTCAGAACTTGGTCCCAGCATCACTATAATTCACTGCATTTAGAATTAAGCTGATATATTAATTAAATAATACCATTCCAGTTGTAACACATATATGTTTTACAGATTGAAGTCTAGTGGCAAACACAAAACATCACGTAGTGAAGATGCTAATAAAAAATTATTGTATTTGAACAAGTGCCAGTGATCCAATTCAATTCTGTATACTTTGGGCAAAATATTCAAATGTATCAGAGCTACCTATCGGTACTGCTTTTTTTTAAAAAAAAAAATCTTTTGGGGTACTCTCATTTCCCTACTTATATTGAAATACTGCCACTCAATAAGGCCAAACTTAGATTCACAAAATGTTTAGGGCTATGCATACCCCTATGTCCCCCCAGAAAAAAGCACTGCCTATTGGTATGTCTAGTGTCAGGGATTTGCCTTCTCCTCGCAAGGAGAGCCCGGGGGAGGTCCTACATGTGAGGAGAGCCCGGGTGGGAGTACTCCTCATGGGGAGAGTAGGGAAGGTGATCCTGCTAGTGGGGAGGATCAGGGTAAGGAACCTCCTCGAGCCCCAGCCACTGCTGTCATCTAACTCCTCTCAAAGCCCATCGACAGAGCTCTCTCCTGCGGAAGAGGAGGAGGAGCCAAGGGTCAGGGATGCTGGGCAGAGATGCCAGCCAGAGGCAATCAGAGGGGGAGTTGCAGCTTCCAGCGCCAGCACAGCATTAGGGGATCAGGGGACACAGAAGACATCGTTTCAGGGTGCTGAGGCTTTGGTGCTGGGTAGGAAACAAGAGAGGGGCACTTCCGGATTCTGCAAGTGACTGACCGGTCATGTTTTTAGCTAGCTCTGCACTGTAAATAGTTATGCACAATAAAGTAGTCTTTAGTGTAAGAGGACTCTGTCGTTACTCATGAGCAACATCGTGGTGTACCCTGACATCTAGTTTGACGCAATAGCTATTTTAAAGACTGTAGGCTACAAGGGATGGATTGTAGCCTAGAACCAGCCTGTGAACTGTCTTATTGTCCACTTTCTACAAGGGATGCTAACAACCGACTTCCCAGCTGCCCTGTGGTCTACAGGAAAACTACCAGTAATTATATCAGTTCCTTCAAGATGGATAAAGAAGATGGTTTGAGGAAAGTATAAAATAAGGAGCATAGGGGTGGTAGCCTTTGAAAGAGGTAGTGTAATGCATTCTTATTTCATGTGGAACAGCTGGCAACCGTAAAGATGGACTTTAAGTCCTTTCCTTCTTTCAAACTGCTTTTGACTAATGCTATCCTGTGAAGCAGCATATGAGTATCAGCCCAAGTCATGCCAAAAGACTCTGGACTGTATCTAATATTAGTCCAACTCAGACAAGACCCACTGATATTAGTGGACATAACTAACTTTGGGTCCATTAATTTTAATGGGCTTATTTTGATTTCACTAGATACAACCATCTCCTTCCATTTCTGAACTGGTTCCTGTGCCATATAATATGGCTGTAGCCATAGTTATCTTTGATGGTGTGGAGAGGACTGTCTGTACAATGAACCTCATTCTGCTCCTTACATTGTGAGGCCATTATTTGCCCGTAATTCTTCTTGAAGGTTATGCTGAGAGACAAACTGTTTTGTGAGTAGATCTAGGAGGATGTCTACTCGCTGGGTCTCTGACCTTCCAAAACCACCAGATTATTTTTTGGCTTGCTATTTACATTTGTTCCCTGAAGCTATAGGGAGCTGCCTTTGTGTGATGGAAGTATGATTAGCTTGGGTTAATTGCCAGTGCTTCTCTTTCTCCTACCTACTTCTGTTCTGAGTAGAGCAGTTCAATTTAACTTTTCTATCTGATTGCAGGCAAAGCCTATATTTAATGTTCTATTGAACTGTTCCAATAATTAAAGCTCTGATTATTGTAACTTTTAATCAAGAAATATGACTTGCTTTTTCTGTAGTGGCTGGTGATGGCAATTTGTATCAAATAATTTACTTTCCATAGGTTTCTGTTGCTTCAAATTGTAGTTCTGGGGCATTGTTTTGCTGCTCTGGTGAGAATCTTAACTTATAATTCTAGATAAATATTAATGGTGTTTGTTGTTTGTTGCAATCCATTATAATTAGATTATGACCAGGGGGCTTCCAAACCTTTTTAATTTTCTTCAGCTATATTTCTTAGTAGTCATTTCATTGAATTGTGCTCACTTCCTCCTCTTCTTGTTTGCTCTCAAGGATGAAGTCTAGCACCACATTGTAGCTATGTTTTGCTTCATTTGAAAACATGAATGTTCAATGCTAACCTCTGCTTCTCGCAATTATTGCTTATGTCTAAGTAACATTCTATATAGCTACATAATAATGACTTTTAAAAAATAGAAGAGTGTTGTAAATTCAGTCGTACCTTGGTTTTCATATGCCTTGTGACACGAACTTTTTGGCTCCTGAACAGCACAAACCCAGAAGTGAGTGTTCTGGTTTGTGAATTTTTTTTGGAAGCAGAACATCCAATGTGGCTTCTGTGGCTTCCAATTGAGTGCAGGAAGCTCCTGCAGTCAATCGGAAGCTGTGCCTTGGTTTTCGAACATTTTTGGAAGTCGAACGGACTTCCGGAACAGATTCCGTTCAAGAACCAAGGTACAATTGTACGTGAAAGCAGCCAGCTTGGCCTGTTTTCTTTCATATCTCCTGTCCTCTTATGAGCAAAGTACCTGATTACATATTACAATAACTATGTGATTTTAAATCATGTAGTTTTGGTGATAAATATATGTATTGTTATGGAGGTGCAATTGTCATTGGCATCACAGCAAATAGGGTGGGAAGGTTTAACCTTTTCCTCTATGGTTATAATCTTGCTAAATTGTGCTAAATCATGCTCCCACCTCTGGTGCTGCAATTAGCATTATTGTGATGTAATACATACAGAAAAAGATTTAAAATTATTAAATATCTCTAACGGATTCTCAAAGACAAGGGAGTATAAGATGGATGGGAGTTTCTTAAAGGTGAAATGTTGAAGGCACAAATGCAGACAATTCCAACAAGAAATAAAAGTGGGAGGCATCTATGAGCTATACAAGAGAAGGAAGAACAAACTAAAATTCCTAAATATTTATATATTAAACTTTGTTCAAGTGGATGCCCAGCTAAAAATCATTCTATCTTTTATTACTTTTGGAGAATATTAGTACCTTGGTCTGTTATAAGATCTTCCTTCTTTCATCAAATTAGTTTAGCAAATATTCTAGACTTACTTGATTTTGAGAGAAGAGAACAGAATCATCTGTATAGAGGAGCAAAAGCACCATTGTTTCTGCACATTTAGGTATATGAAATCTAGAAGAATTGCAACATAGAACAAAATAAAAAAAATTCCTTCCAGTAGCACCGTAGAGACCAACTAAGTTTATTATTGGTATGAGCTTTCGTGTGCATGCACACTTCTTCAGACATAGAACAAGGTAGTTTAATATAAAAGTTGTACTGGGACCGGGGGGGGGGGGCAGAATACAATCCTGGCTTACTCCATTAGATGTTGCAATGGAAATTGATAGATGATGAGCTACACCACAACTAATTTGCACAGGAGTTTCTGAGTATAATTGTTTTGTGAGATAAAGCAGGGTTTTTATCAGTTGAAGTATTTGTTTCCTTGTTCCATAATTGCCTTCTAGATATCAAATCAACGGCCAATTTGAAATATACAATGGCTGTAAATAGTCATTTATTGACAAAAAAGGAGTGAAGCCCCCCCCCCAACAAGATATGCTAAAAGAAAACAATTGTATATAGCTATGTGGCTTTTTTTGAAACTCTGACAATTCTGTTCCTGAAATACATACTGTTTCAAGCCGATCCACATATTTAGTACAAAGAAAGTTAGCATACAATTTTCCAGTGACAGACAACAAGCTTATTGGTCTATAGTTGGAGGGGTTAGATTTATACCTTTTTGGTGAGCAAGAATAATTATTGCCTCCCACCAGATTTCAGCCATAAAACCGGCTTTATTACTAAAAGCAGAAATAGTGGTCAAGAGGGAAGGAGTGACTCCCAGTGGGACAATTTTTCCTACTGCTACTTTTTCAAAACAACAACACAGATCATGTCTGAAGGATAGCACAGGAAACACTGCAAGGCAACAGGCAATTATCATAAGAAGACAAAATGGTGTTTGGAGGGAAAGTAATAGTTCAGTAAATCTAGTCAACGATCTTTAGTCTTATGTTTAATACTGCACGTATTTATGTATTCTTTGTCATATGATGGCATAAAGGAATATGTTGACTTGTGAATTTTTAATATTTCCCCAAGTTCATTGCTTTTGAGAATACTTGGCCTGGGTTTTCAGTCTGATTTAAGACTCATGTATGAAACATCTGTGTAGCGCGGGAAACATATCAGTTGAGCAGCAAATGCGTGTCTGTGAAAGTGGTTCTCGGAATATTCTATTACTTTCCTAATCTATTATGGATGAAATGTCAGATTCATCAGTGTTCACATCATCTGCTTGCATAGCAGACTTCCATGTCATACCTGATTATAGAAGTTGCACCTTGGGTGTAATAGCTGTCAAGATAGGGACCAACTTATATGTACTACTCCAATTAGTCACATAAATCATGCAGTGGACATTTTCAGAAATAACACCTTTTTAAACAAACTTGACAACCATGAGCAGATGTAGAACCCCCACACTGTCATTGCACTTTTGACATAATATCCCTCAGTTATTTGCCTTCGCATGAATACAATGTGTTCATGTTTAGAAAGAAGACCCAAAAATCTCCCACAAATTGTCAGATTAATTGTATGTCCTAAAATCTACAATGTGGTATTCTCTCTCAATATCTTAGTAATTAATTAGTAATTATATACCTCCTTCCATCTATAGATCAACATTGGTTCAAAACATGAAAATAAAAGTTAAAAAACCCCAAAATAGATAATAAAAATAAGAACAGAAACAAAGCAAAAAACAAAAAACAAAACAAAACCACCTCCAAACAGCACATTTAAAAGGGCATTGGATGTCAGTCAGCCAAAGGCCTGGTTGAAGAGGAACCTGGTACCTGAAGGTGCCAGCCGAACCTCCATGGGGAGAGCATTCCACAAGCTGGAAGCCACTGCAGAATAGGCCCATTCTCGTGTTGCCACCCTCCAGACCTCTTGTGGAGGAGGCACACGAAGAAGGCCCTCAGATTATTATCTCAGGTTCAGAGAAGGTTCATATGGAAAGAGGTGGTGCTTGAGGTATTATAGTCCTAGGCCGTTAAAGGCTTTATATGTCAAAACCAGCATTTTGAATTGGGCCTGGGAGCTAATTGGCAGCCACTTGCAGTTGGACCAGGATCAGTATAATATACTCAAACCATTTTGCTTCAGTGAGAAAGCAGGCTGCTGAGTTCTGCACCAGCAAGTTTCCAAATGGCTTTCAGAGGTAGCCCTATGTATGACACATTGCAGTAATCTAACCTAGAGGTTGCCTGAGCATAGACAACAGAAATTAGGCTATCTCTGTCCAGGAGTGCAGCCAGATCACCAGCTGAAGCTGATGGAAGGCATTCTATGCCACTGAGGCCACCTGAGCCTCAAGTGACAGCAAAAGACCCAGAAGTCCTTGAAGCTGCATGCCTGCTCCTTCAGAGAGTGTAACCCCATCAGAAGCAGGCAAACTCCAAGCTTTCTGGTCTAGGGAACCACCCACTAACAGTGCCTCAGTCTTCTCAAATTGAGTTTCAGTTTGTTGGCTTTCATCCAGTCCATAACTGAGGCAAGGCAACAGTTCAGCACATGCACTGCCACACCTGCAGATGTACAGGAGAAGTTGAGCTGTGTGTCGTCAGCATATTGCTGACAACATACTCCAAACTTCCAGATAATCCCACTCAGCGGTTTCATGTACATGTTAAACAGCATAGGGGATAAAATCGAATTCCGAGGAACCCCAAACTTAATAGAAAATATCTGGTTTCCCAGTCATTTGCCTCTTTTTAACTTTTCATGTTTCTGGGCTCTATCAACCCTTACAACTCTCTGTGGAATGAAAAGAAAAGGGAAAACTTAGAATGCCCATTCTTGAAGCCTTACCATGATTAGGTTCACAGTTCTACTCTCCAAACACATTGTACCCAATAACAGGCATATTTAACTCCCATACATTTTGGCATCTCTTAATTAAATGCTTTCAATTACCCACCTGAATTGGTGATAAATGGATGGTGCCAGTCAGTTAATAACCTTAGAAAACAATTGGTAAATCATAATTGAAATAAACCTCAGGCATACTTGTATCTCAGCTGAGTATGTTAGCATTGTATCCTTTACACAATGTTATAATAAATAAATAAATAAATATCGAATCATCTGTAATCTTTAAAATGGTAACTACCAATAATAGAAATTGAAGTTTGACAGGAAAATTTCCCCCTGTTGTTTCACTGATTCAGCTGCCAAAGCTGTTGTGTGACTAGCCAATGCTTCATGAATTGAAATATGAGGTGTGAGAAATCTCAAAATACAAAGACAGACTATGCTCTCAAAACACATTTCTTCTACCCTTTCCACACATTCAAAATGTTTGTTTGAATGAACACAGTCATACTCAACGAGCACGTTTCCAGGGAAGAAAAATTGTGATTATTAAGAATATGAGCCGTGCAGACTTCCTCCCACTACAAATGGATGACTTCAGCATTTTTCACCCACTTCATTCAAAGGCATGAAAGTCTGTTTTGTAGCTACTGAAGTCAAAACAATAACAATGATCTATGAAGAAAATGCATGAAAAAATACCTAACATGCAAAATAGCAATATTCAAATGTCACTCAGCCACAAAGCCCAGAGGGTGATCTTGAGCCACACACTGTATTTCTACCTTACTTCCTTGTGGGATCATGTATGTCAACTGAGCTTCTTGGAAGGATGTGGGGTGAAAATATAATGCAATAAATAATCCTTCACAAACCAATGGGCAAAATGGGTAACCTTTGGTCAGTTATGATATATTGGTTTAATGTATTTCTGGATCACTCTGGAGAGAAGAACCGGAATACTATGCTGATGATCATAAAATCATTATACTTTTGACAGAGTAAAAAAAATAAAAAAAACTCAATGAGGCTCTAGTATAAAATATCGAAATCAACAAATTCAACTGCACTATATTTGGTTCAGAATTAGTATTGGAATTCTTAGCATTCGTTTACCAAAATACAGCATTGTGGCAATAACTTAGTTCTCTTGCTGCACATATTTAGGCTCTGCATAGCAATGTCATAGATCTGTAGCTATCACTTGCGTTTCTGGCTCACTATTGATAAAACATAATTGGCCAATGAGGAATAACGAATTATGTACCTAACAAAGTGGAATCCAAACCACAAAAGTGTATGCCACAATAAATCAGTTAATCTTTAAGGTGCCACAAGATTTTTATATTCAAGTACAAATAGAACTGCGACAAAATATTGCAATGTGTTCTCAAGTCCAGCCAGGTGAACTCCTGCTCAGTTCTAGCCAGCCATGCTTTCCCTCAAGACACTCCCTTTCTGCCCCCATTTTCTCTTTTCAATTTTCTGTGGCTGTTCAGAAGGCTCAATCCTTGTTGGGATGCATTTGGATTTCATTGCCCCTCTTCTGTAACTTTTCAACAATTTTTGCACTTCTCCAAACATGAGTTCCCCAGAGAAATTTCCCATTGGTTTCTCATTTTAGCTCCAATCCAACCAGTGCTATCTGAGTTTACTATCAGAGGGACTGATAAATAATATCCAGTGTTTCATGATAATATAGGATGTTATACCTAAGAGTCTTTGCCTACATTAACTGAAAATACTTGGCTTTAGATCACACAATTTATTTATTTATTTTGCGTAACATGGAAATGTCTGTTTTTATCATACTCTACATATAATTTATTACACAGTTCAAAAATACACAACACAGTGGCTTACAGAATTAAACTGCTGTGTAAAAAATGATGGACTCATTTTATTTAATTTCCTCACAGTTTGTAATGCAACAGTTTTCTACAAAACAAACAAATCACAAATTTCCTGGGAAATTTCCTGGCTGGCAGGCAGTTGTTGAACTCCATTGACATAGATAATGAAGATGCATGTACAGGATAGGGAGATCAAAGGTTCAATTAAGATAATGTGGACATCTCATGTATATCATACATCATGCATGTGTCATCTTTGCTATGGTGTTACAATCACATAGCCTCTAAATTTGAATTGAATTTGAACAAAACATGAATGATGTGCACCCAAACAGAGTGCATAGCAGTTCTGCTGATGCCAGCTACTCCTAAATTTCCATCTTGTCTCTTGCTCTCCTACTGGTTAATGAGATGACTGCTGAAGAATTTAGCAGTTTATGCATTGGAAAATCTGTTATGCTGCCAGTGAACCATTGTCTCCCACCTGCTCCAACCATATCTCCCAACAAACATCTGAGCACAAGAAGAGGCATATTTGCCAACAGAAATAACACTTTAAGTCTTATTTATTTATTTCTCATACAGTAAATCAACATGTGAGCACATTTTTTTCCTACTTTACCAAATACCTTCAAGTAATATTAGAAATTCAGATATTATATTTCAGCTTATAATCCTGGCATAACTGTGTTTTTGTGTTTTGCTGTATCTGAAAAAGAAACAGAGAGAAGTGTGGGGCAGGAAACGGTGCAGTATAAAATGAGATAGTCATTCTTTAAATTTTAATGCTAACCTGAAAATGAATATACCAATCTATGCATTTTGTTTTGTAACACATACATGTATTTTCAGTTTAGTAGGAAACAAAAATACCAATTTCTTATATGCAGGTTTTCTTAGAGGCAGTTGATCTAGCTATCCCGTTTAGCTTAGCTATTTTTTACAGGTTTTTTGGCACACAATTGGGGGTGAGGTAATCTTGAATTTAAAACAACTTACCATGTGAAATTTCCCAGAATACTTATGGAATTGAAATTTACCTGATTGTTAGCACAGTGAGAGATAAATGGTGGTGAAACTGAATGGGGCAGAGCTTTTGACCTATACCAGCTGTTTGGCACAGTTCTAGGATGGTGATATGTTAGGTATTGATGGATAATTTTTTGTATAATAATAATAATAATAATAATTAATAATAATAAATAAATAAATAAATAAATAAATAAATAAATAATTTATTTCTACCCCGCCTATCTGGCTGGGTTTCCCTAGCCACTCTGGGTGGTTTTCAACAGAACATTAAAAACAGAATAAAACTTCAAACAACTCCCTAAACAGGGATGCTTTCAGATGTCTTCTAAAAGCCAGATAGTTATTTATTTCCTTGACATCTGATGGGAGGGCATTCCATAGGGCGGGCACCACTACCAAGAAGGCCGTCTTCCTGGTTCCCTGTAACCTCACTTCTTGCAGTGAGGGAACTGCCAGAAGGCCCTTGGCGCTGGACCTCAGTGTCCAGGCTGAACGATGGGGGTCGAGACACTCCTTCAGGTATAGTGGGCCAAGGCCATTTAAAATCTAAGGGTTAGTGTGGTAATAATTCTCATTCTGCAGTCGTTTCTTTTTTGCCATTGATTTCACTGGCAGCAAATTTACACCCAAGAGTGGTGTACAGTAAAGACAGGCTCCAAGCAAGGCTCATTATTCATTGAGAAGCCACCACCTGCATTTCAGGGTAGTCAATTTAGGACATCTTAACTAGCGCCTTACAAAATGTGGAACCATCACTGATTGCATACATTGCTCTCATGAAGTTTTCCTTTGAAACCACATTTCATCTTAGTAGGGAAGTAGATTAAAAATACTGTAAATTCTTTAATATATATTATGTAGTAAATTTCCACCATCATTCTCACACTAGGGCCACTTTTTATGATTCATTAGTGAACAAAGACAAGTCTGAGATGATGATGTTTTATTGGTGAACAGAGATTACACTACTCTTGGGCAGGGAAGGAAGAAAAATACAAGATTGAACAAAAACTGTCAAAGTATATGTTTTATGTACTAAACATTCAATAGCGTACTATTGAAGCGAACAGTTCATAATTTTATCAACACGTTTAGGAAGCTACAAAATGTGGCTTTATGATTTATGCGTGTCAGATATTTTAATTAACTTTATGGATAATTCTTCTTTTTAAATACAGCAGACGACATTTCCGCTATATGATTAGCAATAAGGATGTTTTATGAATACTAATTTTATATGGTGGCATACTATTTGAACAAGCTATTGATGATGATGATGGATTTTGTTATATCGCAAAATGAGGAAGTTGAAATGATGCAAATTTTCAGTAGCAATAAGCTTCCTGCTGTCATCGTAGTAACACAAACTTTCAAGTAAAGTTAAACATCTAATTTTTCATAAAGTGGTGTGATTTTCAACAGAATTAAGACGTAACAGATCAATTATATACCAATAGAAATAAGATGGTGTTGAATCAATCTTTCTTTAACAGCTATTAAGCCTTTATGGTGGTATTTTTTTTTACTCAGGCCATAGCATTCTCCACCAGAATCTGAACGGGCAAAAAGGTATGACCTCCACAGTTGGCAGGTCAATGGCCATTCTAATTGCTTATCTGTTCTGGCTCAGGTAATCTATCAACAGAATAGAATCCAGCAAGTTTCAGACATTTTAGGCCTCCTGGAATTGAGACAACTTTCTTGTTTCCAGGGTCACCAACTCTAAATGTTCAGAAACCTTAAAATAACTTTTTTTTTATTTGATTGATAGCGCTGATCCCTTTCAGGTAAGAAGACATGAGCTTGCTTACCACTAAAGTGAATTCTGTGGTTAGTCAAGTCTTCTTTTACCTTTCTCTCAGCTCAGAGAAACATGGCAAAATCAGGCTTCAACCCCAGTAGCTATCACTTCCCACTACACACACACACACACACACACACACACACACGTGCTAGATGAAACTTCTTTGCCTGCACTGCTTTGGAAAAAACATATCTATGCTTATATTTCAAGCAGCGTGCAGGTCTTATTTTATTGAAAGTGTTATGGACATGCTGGTAGACTTAAAAATCATTGGAAATGGCTTCAAGACTGTTTCATCAACAGTTAGTTACAATGAAAAAGTGTCAGGTTTGTAGATGCCTAGAGCTCCATGAGAAATCAAATACCCCAACAAAGCACTGGCTTCCCTGCTTCTTAAAATATTGAAGGCAGCACCATTTATATAATGACAATGCAGTATGCTCCTATCTGGATAGGGATAGCCTAATTTCTGTTGTCTGTGCTATATCTTGGTGTCCCTCTGAAGATGGTTCGGAAACTTCACCTGGTGCAGAATTCATGGTAGGAGATTGCAATTGTTAATCTGTTGGAAGTGTGGATTCAAGTGAGTAGTTTTTGTATTGCCAGACTTCAGAACTCAGAGAACTCTATCAGTTGCAGGACTTTGAAAGCAACTGAACTTAGGACTTGGTTGTGGACTTTATCACAGCAAGGACTTCAAAGCAAAGAATCCTCTCTGGATGCAGAGAAAAGGCTACTTTTAACATCTGTGAAAAGTAGTGGTATATGTTAGTGAGGGCCTGGTAAATACAACTCTGCTAAACAGTTGTTTTCTGTGCTGAGCTTAACCGCTTAACTGAGCTTCCATGGTGCATAAACCCAACAGCCCACTCTCACACACCCCCACAGCCAATCAAAGCATGCCAAAGCCCTCTAGGTTCTCCGATCCTACACCTCTACAAGTCCCTGCTGCCGGCAACCCAGGCTTGTCTTCATTCAATACTTTTTGTTTTCTCGCTATGAATTTTCAGCTGTTGATAAAGGAGCTATTGATAAAGATGAGCACCAATAACCGATTTGCCAGATATTTATCAAGCTTAAATGCTTACCATAAATGAAAGTAATAATTTCATCTATTGAAAGCTGTATTTTTCATTTCGTTAGCAGAACTTTGATCTCTTGTACATCACTTCATTATCTAGTAGACAACATTATAAAATAAACTTTTAAATGTAATGGGGAGTTAAAATGTGAATTAAAATAAATTAAAATGAATATATTGTGGGTACAAACAGTTTATTATTGTAGTTTAATATTATCTTGTTTGTACCTAGCTAAGAGGTGATAGAACAATTACAAAAATAGCTACTCTTATGACAGTATTAGAAATTATGTGATTCAATGAGACGTGAAACATGCTATGAATCGTGTGTTAAATATATTTTTGACACATGTGTTCCTCATTATAGAGCAAGATTTCTGTCTTTTCAAAATATTATCAAGCTTGTAATTGTTTGGACATGCCTTCCACACTTTGTGTGCTTTTGAATAATCACACACATCACACTTTATCTATCCACCTGTGGTAATTATATTTTATTTGGTTAAGTTTCTAGTATACATTTTAATTTGGTATGACATTTCTTAATTCCTCCCCTACAGTGTTTATTGTTCATTAGCAGCTTCTATCAATAGCATCAGCACAATGCAGAAATAGTTCCCTTATTTAATAAATTAGGGAAAGAAGGATGGATGTGGGAACTGCTTTTTCAAGAAGCATGCATATAACCCTGTCAGTGTTCAAAGTGCCTTACAAAACCTGCCCTACTTGGGTAATACAAAAAAACAAACAAACAAAAACCAGCACAAAAGATAATACAAAAATGCGTACAAGTTAAACATAGAGGTGTACATGCCTGCCCCCTCAGCCACGGCCCGGTCTGGGAGCGCACACAAGTGTCCAGTGACCCACCTCCGGTGGAGCTGTGGGCACGCTAATGTATCAGCAGAGTAACAGCAAGAAGCGAGGCTGTGGAGGCATTGGCACTGCAAAAGTTTCCTTTATTTGCAAATCAAAACAACAACCATGGCTACTGTGAGCAGCAGCTTCACATGTCCGCTTTGTCCGAAAGCAACGAACAAAGAGAAAAAGTACAAAAGCACATAGGACGGAGGTACAGTGTCTAGTTCCGTTCCCACACTTCTATCACAAAGGAATGTAAACAGTGGATCACGAGATCCAACAGTAATGGAGAACGAAAATACTAACAAGAGACTTGAATCCACACATAGCTTCTGCCCGTGGAGGGGATATTATTTTTGCTGATGTCCTTTTTGCTCAAGAGGTTTTTGGGGACAGTGTGGGAGATGGCACTGGGGGCTGTAAGTGAGAAGATTAAGTTGAAAATGTTCCCTCCCACACCATGCACCAGTGCAATCCCTCATTTGGATAAAAAGCCTTCAATAGATGGAAGGAGCCCTTCCATTCACAGAAATCAAAGTTTGGATCCAACACAATATAGATTCAACACAAGAGTTACTGTATATTCTGGCATATAAGATTACTTTTTAATCCAGGAAAATCTTCTCAAAATTCGGGGGTCGTCTTATATGCTGGGTGGAGAATCTGCGGTCGAGTACATCTCAAACTCTATATTTTAACTGGGAAAGTTGGGGGTCGTCTTATATGCCCAGTCGTCTTATACGCCGGAAAATACGGTAACTATGCATGGTTTAATTACCTGCCATCATAAACTGAGGCCCTTCTTTTTGTATGCTTCCTCCGCAAGAAGGGTCCGGAGGGTGGCAACACAAGAATGGTGGTTCCATGCTTGTGGAATGCTCTCCCCAGGTAGGCTTACTTGGCACCTTCATTACATATCTTTAGAAAGCAGGCAAAAACATTTCTCTTCTCCCCGGCTAATTAAAAAATATATGACCTTTAAAACTGTATGAGGGGTTATTGTTTTTGTTTGTGACTACAGTGGTACCTCTGGTTACGAACTTAATTCGTTCCAGAGGTCCGCTCTTAAGCTGAAACCATTCTTATCTTGAGGCGTGCTTTCACAAATGGGGCCTCCTGCTGCATGCGCCTCTGGCACAAGATTTCCATTCGCATCCTGGGGCAAAAGTTTGCAACCAGGAGCAGCTACTTCTGGGTTAGCGGAGCTCATAACCTGAAGTGTTCATAACCAGAGGTGCCACTGTATGTTACATATTTTTGTCTTTTTATATTGTAAACTGCCCTGTAATCCTTGGATGAAGGGTGGTATAGAAATTTAATTAACAATAACAGTGTTTTCTGACAGAATCGATTCCCATATAAGTACAAGGTTAAAACAGAGAAGTAGGAAGCAGAATAGAGCACAAAGAACCTTTTTAAATCTTAAAGCCAAATTAATCCACCACAAAGTATAATTATTTTGTATTAATAATTTTGTGTTCATGGCACTTTGTGGATTCAAAGCTGAAGCTCACTGTGATTCACATTAAAGAGCTTGTGGACATCTTCAATGGCATCAGCAATATGAGGAAGGAAAGTGATGCAGATAAAATCCTCACAAGTCTTCAAAGATTAGATTGAAAGGCAGTGCCTCTGATCAGCCTAACTCTCCCTTGTTCTCTCTCTGATCAGTAGATTCACAAGCTCTCCAGCTTTTTGGCAGATGTCTCTGTATGCAGTAGAACAGCTGCTGGATATCTGGCCATATAAGCACAGATGACTAATATATGCCAATTCCCTATCAAACCACGTTTAAAATCCTGCACAAAGTACAATGCGGTTCTTTCAAATTATGTCATGGGGATAAATAGCTATTGAACTTCCTTTCATGGGAGTAACCATTTGACACTTGGGCATGACTGCCACCTTTTCTGCTCCTTTATGATGGATATGAAGCTAAGGAATGGCAGAAAAGGATTTAAATTCTTTGACCTGCTGAATCTCTACATGGTATTTCTTACCGTGCAGATCAAAAGATTGCTCAAATATTTCAAAAATATTGCACAAATGTTATGGAATTCCTCATTGGCTCCATTAGGGCAGGGTGTTGTGGGGAAAGACCAGAGCTCCATTCAACAGAATGAGCTGGAGGGTTCTGAAACATGGCAGGACTGACTATTGCAGCTGTTTCTATGCATTTTCTGAGCTTCACTGAGAGTTCCTTTAGTGCAATGTGTCTGTGTGACAGTGTGTGAGTATTGGATGGATGGTGGCATTTATGTCATATGAAGTAGCATTTCAGAGTACAAGGAAGAAGAAGAAGAAGAAGTTTGGATTTGATATCCCGCTTTTCACTACCCAAAGGAGTCTCAAAGCGGCTAACATTCTCCTTTCCCTTCCTCCCCCACAACAAACACTCTGTGAAGTGAGTGGGGCTGAGAGACTTCAAAGAAGTGTGACTAGCCCAAGGTCACCCAGCAGCTGCATGTGGAGGAGCGGAGACACGAACCCGGTTCCCCAGATTACGAGTATACCACTCTTAACCACTACACCACACTGGCTCTTGATTCACAAGATGGATATGAAGCTAAGGAATGGCAGAAAAGGCTCTTCATTCACAAGAAGAATGTTCTTGTGAATGTTTACTGTTTTACATTTTGCATTTTTTCTTTTACTATTTTGTTCTAAACTGCCCAGAAAACATAAATACTATTAGATAATAATCTAATAGTAAACTAAACATGATGATAATAATATAAATAATATGCCTAACAATTGTGTACAAGGACTTACTATCTAGCCTTGTGAGTATCTACTCAATACTTTTGAGTATCTACTATCAGTCTCGCTCATCTGTACTATGGGACCAATACACACACACACACACACACACACACACACACACACACAATGTACTTAGGTTTAATTGTCTTTTTTGTATAAGTGACTTCATCAAGTATCTCCTATCTCTGAAATAAGACAGATGCATTTCACTTAATAACTATGTACCTAATTAATTTGGTAATGATCAGCTATATTGAGCAAGTGAGACTTGAATAAATATTCATAGAATCATAGGATCAGGTTACACTAGGAGAGTTTATGTGTGGTGGTTGGGTGGGATGAGACAAGCTTCTTGCAGACTTGATGTGTTGTGCTGGGGATACAGTGAGATTTGGAGCAGAAGCAGTTGTTTCTTAAGTTAGAGACTTGAGATCTGGCTTACACATTTTGAAGACTATTTAAGGCTCTTTAAACTATTATGTCCAGAGTCTAAAAAGACCTAACCACTAAACTGCCACTTCTTACACTACTTGCTGGGGTAAGAGTCATAACAGTGGTCAAGCAACTGCTTTATATTAGGTTAAGTGAACCACTATAGCTTGACTTGGAATAACGCAGCTCCATTTGTTTCAGTGTCCCAGAATGACTGAAGTTATGGGCTCTTTAAACTGGATTTACTGGTGGTAGGAAAATACTGTAAGGTATACCACTCAGAGATCTCTAGCTATGGGGCAGCACAGAAATTACAAAAGTAAATAAAATTAGCAAATAATCTCCTCTTTCCAAAACAAACTGTTCAACTGGCTTCTGCTTAATCCTGCATACGTAACCTAGACCTTGAAAATCAAATAGTCCTTCCCAGCAAATTCAAACAAAAGCTGTCTTGTTTTTAGCTCTAGTAACAGCAGAGAAAGCTTGGTAATTTATGTACAACATAAGCAAAGGGGATATGAAAACAATGCCCCTTGTGACCACATAAACATTTTACTTTCTAATTCTTATCAGTTCTGCCTGTCCTCAGGCTTTGTTTTCAGCACTGCTCTACATCATAAGGTGAAGGGCATGTTTTTAAATGCTGTAGAAGTATTTCCATGAACTCTAAAGAAAATTAGCAATTATTTGCACAAATATAAGGTAGGCTAGATCAAAATATATTTAGCTTCTGTAAAACAAAACCAAAAGCAAAAAAGAAGAAGAAACTATATATTGTATAGCATATAATGTAGTGGTTAAGCTTGGATCCAGTGAGAAGTTGTTCGTGAATTTCACCTTGTACATTCAACCCCACTATGTTTAAGGAATGCTGGGGCCACCAAGCGGAGCACTTTGCACACACACTGCTGAGTGAATGATCAACACAGTTTTTCATAAACCTAAAGAGGCTTTGTTTTCCCTTTCTAAAGCTTGAGCCAGCTCTGCTGTACTAGACAATGAAATTTCTCAGCTGTCTTCTGAATCATATTAACCCTATTCACCCATTGTACATCCCTAACAAATCTATCCTGTCAAAAACTCGCTCATAGCCATAATAATTAGCACTATAAGGATGAGTGAACTACCAATGGCTTATAATATACTTGGCTTGCAAATAACCTGAGCCATTTCCCTTCACTTGCTTTGTTGGTGCTCGTTGGTGGCAATGTACTGGCAGGGGCAAGCAATATGAGGGAAGAGAAAGACTCCCCACCTTCCTTTCCCTCTCAGGTGCCAATCGGGGGGAATAAGTCCGTAGTTTCCTCTGAAGGAATAATCTTTTCATAAGATACTTAAACTGGAGGACGTCTTGGGAGAAACAATATTTTTCAAGGGCTTTTCCTGGTGCACTACTAGGGCCATAGAGAGGGAAGAAGATGGATTTTCTCTCCCCATGGGTGTCTAAAGCCATCAACCAGATCAGTGGGATTTAAGGGGAAGGGTTTGGGAGCTGGGCAGGTGGGATGGAGGGAAAGTAGATACTTTGAACATGAATTATTAATGGGATTAAGTTTTAATCTCAGTTGGAGAGGAATTTAGGTCTCCCAATGCTGCTCCTTCGACACATGCCATTGCAACCTTCATACACAAGCCACAGAGATATGACTTTCACTAGGCTCTCTAATGAGCACAACTCCCATCGCTACTGAGCCCTGATCTACTCCATTGCTGTCCGTCTGGATTTACAGCAATACCTCAAGAATTATTCAATACTACAATTCTTTGTACAGCTTGATGAATGGATTGGTGCAATCTTTTGTATCCTTGGACCATTTATCTCAGTGTTTGTGTGTGTGCGCGCGTGTGTCTCTCTCTGTGTGTATCACACATACTGGGTTGAGGTGAAATGGAGAGGACACTTTTTCATATATACCATCAGAAGCAATGAAAACACACCTTCAACAAGCTGAAAATGTTGATGACAGGAGGAGTACAGCAGGCCAGAATGCACCAACTTGTTAACAGTGGGAATACACAATTAAATCACCCACAACACAAGGAGTTTTGGTTCATCATCTTTACAATAGGTATGCATTTCCCCCTTCAATTCCAATGCCTATTCAGAGTGGATGTGATACCAAAAGCATGGACTTCACTTTCATTTGGCTTTGTTCTCTTTGTACTCAGTGCTATTACCATAAAGCTGAATATATATGCTACATATTAATATATTTTGGTGTATTTTGTATTTTCATGTTGTGAACTCCCTTTGATCTTCATATGAAGGGTGGTCTACTGGGGGGGGGGGGAGGTAAAGGACCCCTGGGCAGATTAAGTCCAGTCAAAGGTGACTATAGGGTGCAGTGCTCATCTCACTTTAGGCTGAGGGAGCCTGCTTTCCGAGTCATATGGCCAGCATGACTAAACTGCTTCTGATGCAACAGGACACCATGACGAGTGCCAGAACGCACAGAAATGCTGTTTACCTTCCTGCTGTAGCAGTACCTATTTATCTACTTGCACTGGTGTGCTTTCAAACTGCTAGGGTGGCAGGAGCTGGGTCAGAGCAATGGGAGCTCACCACAGTCACAGGGATTCAAACCTTGATTTTCTGATCAGCAAGCCCAGTGGTTTGACCACAGAGCCATCCGTGTCCCTGATGGTATACTAAACAAACAATCAAATACATAAATTTCCTCATTGGGATCAATTAAGAAAGACCTTACAGGAAAGAATGTCTCAGAACAAGAAAGAAAGGAGAAGCAAACAGGCTATGGGGGGGGGGGGATGAGTGCGGAGAATATTCTCTCTTCTGAGATTCCTGCCCCTCAAATAGAAACAGAACATTTTGTGCATTCTTACATTTTACTGACCAGTGTTCTCATTCTCCAACAGAAGGCAACTTCCCCCCACTCCAGTTATTAAAATGATTCCAGTCCCTATCTGCAGAGTGAATCATTTAGAAGTCCTATAGAATGCTCTGCCACTACAGATTCAACAGGCACATTCTGTTTTACCTTTTAAGCATCTGCTGAAAATCTTTTTGTGCTGCCAAGCAGGAAATTAAGAAAAAAATTCTGTAGTAATTAGTTGATCTCTGATTTTAAATGTTTTCATGGTTTATATTGTATATATTTATGGTTGTTGTAAACCACTTTGATAATTTAATGAATAAGTGGTATAGAAATATTTATTTATTAAAATATAAATAAGTGAAAATAGCAAAATACTACATATTGTCTGACAATTACGTAACTTCACACTTTTTCTGTAACATAGGATTAGTTTCACTAACAATAATTCTACTCCTGTGTGTATGTGTGTGCGGAAGAGATAATATCCTAAAGAAGAAATATGCAATATCTAATGCGGAACAGTATCACTGAATTTATAATAATAAACATGTACATTCCTTTGCACATGGTTTTCAGTATTTGTGAGTTCTGGCATTCAGCAGTAGTAGTTCTAAAACTGATATCATCCTCTGGAAAAGCTGGAATTTGTTCCTTTTATGTCTGAATTCAGAAAAGTACTAGTTTGTAATGCTGTTGGCACACTACCTGCATATTGTGAGCACTCCACAGTGGGCATAGTGCAACGTCTGTTGTAAAAAGAAATGTGTGGGGAAATGTGTTAAATCCCCCTTTTATGATGTGCTTTTAACAACAATATTCTGACAGCACTGAACAGTGATCATTTACCTTACAATATGATGTTCAAATGACAGTTATATTTTCCAAAAAATCTAGGTCAGGTTACCATTCATTATCAAATCATTCCTTTTGTAACCCCCCCTTTTGTGTGTACAAACAGCCCCTTAATCTAAAACAGGCATTCACCATCAATAACAAGCCACACAACAGAGATAAGCATGGGTACAGACCTGGCAACAAGGCGGGTTCCCAAAGCTACTCAATACAAGATTGACCGATGACAGCCAGAACATTGCAGGTTCAGTCAGCTGCTCCCTTACAAAGTGGCATATGCAAGGCCCTCCTGTATTCTACAAAGAAGAAATACTGTATATAAAATAAAAAAACAGACATATATAGAATGCAGAAGAAATCTGGGACCCTGCAACTTTCATATCTCTGTAGAAGAGCGAACTTCAGCTGAAGTAGTTTGTGGTGTATGTCACATCTGTGGAATTCCCTCTTCTACACAATTGTTAAAGATCCTATCTTGTTTTGCATTGAGACACAAATGTGACATAAAAAATGGCAATACTCAGAAACCATTATAACTATAAGTACCGGTAGTTATTCTATAGCAATGAGCCTTGACTACAGCACATAGCTATTGAGGAAAAAGCTTACAGACAAGCTTGGTTTCAGGCAGCTTGCTTTGGTTTAGATCAGTACACCTTGGGAGTAAAAAGGGCTAAAGAGGACCAAAGTGGCTCCAAGCTTCTCTCCAGCAACCTAGATCCTGCACATTTATATAGTTCCAGGAAACCATGTCATCAAGCCAGGCCATAATGCCTCTAACATTCCTTCTACTTAGCCATTTCTCTTCTACATGGTAAAGCAAATCATCATCATCTGCCTCCAGTGCATTCAGGAAAGATTGGAATGAGCTATGAAACAAACCATTGGTAATTAATTTTGTTTACGAAAGACATTTTTATTGGAAGCAATAGACACATGGCTACCCAGAACCATCTGTTAATATGCTGCCTTAAATGCTATCTAGAAGATAGCCCAGGAAACAGCATTTGATTTTGACGCAATCTGAGGGAAAATACGTTTGCTTCCAGGTCCCTTTTAAACTACCTCAGAAGCAAACTTTCTCTCAGGATCCTGAAAATTGTGCCCACCTTTTTCTTAAATGCTATACTGCTTTGGTACTGAAACACTTTCATACCTGCCATAGGTGTGTGCGCACGCATACTCATGCGCTTGTGCTTTAAATATTGCAGTCAATTCAGTGCTGAGGTTCCTAAAAGATAAATAAATGTCTTGGTTTTTCTCTATGCCCTGAAACAGGGCTGTAAATCCTATGTAGTGACACTTTTAAAAAAACAACAACACAAGTACAATTGAAAAATGCGCAAACCTATCCCTGAGCTGTGAAGTCCAGGATTAAGGAACAATCTTTCAAAAGAAAGCCCATTATTTCTCTAGAATTCAGTAGCATTTTCCTTCACTCTGGTTTCTTTCTTTCTTTCTTTCTTTCTTTTTATTCAGGCCACTACTGCTTCTCTGTTTCTGTTTTCCAGTCTTGATTAGATCAGGTTTTTGTTGCTGTTTCCTGCAAAAGCTAGTTTAAATACAATGTAGGTTTGAATTATTTAGGTTTGCTAATTGAGTTCTGACTGCCTTTAAGTTATGAAACCATAAAGTTTGCTCAGGCTAACTGCAGCCCAATCTCTTTCTTCAGGACTATTCTTGTTTTGCCCATAAGTAAATCCTAATGAGGGACGCGGGTGGCACTGTGGGTTAAACCACAGAGTCTAGGGCTTGCTGATCTGAAGGTCGGCGATTTGAATCCCTGCGATGGGGTGAGCTCCCGTTGCTCGGTCCCAGCTCCTGCCCATCTAGCAGTTCGAAAGCACGTCAAAAGTGCAAGTAGATAAATAGGCACCACTCCGGCGGGAAGGTAAACGGTGTTTCCGTGCGCTGCGCTGGTTTTCCAGAAGCAGCTTTGTCATGCTGGCCACATGACCCGGAAGCTGTACGCTGGTTCCCTCGGCCAGTAATGCAAGATGAGCACCACAACCCCAGAGTTGGACACGACTGGACCTAATGGTCAGGGGTCCCTTTATCTTTAAATCCTACGTGAATAAGCATATTTAAGATTAATGAGAGTGAGGCATGGCTCTTTTGCATAAAAACCTGCAGTTTACATTAAAGGCCAAATCTCCCTCTGTCTATATTATGAGAGCATTGGAAGATTAACATTTTCAGAGAAACACTGAGGCAAACAGATAAATAACCGGTGATAAGTTTTAACAGGCTTCCCCTGTTCAGAAATTTCTCCTCATGTAGGTAGCAAAATAAAAGGAAAAAACATGTGTGATATCTACTGTTAGTAATACCCATTGAAATTAATGGACTTAAGCTGTTTATTTCACTGGGTCTACTGTGTGACTACTATTGAGCATAGTAACATTATGAAGTTAAAGCTATCTACATGCTGTATTAATTTACAAGTAAGAATTAGACAGTTATATAAACTGCTTGGTTTGTTAATAATTGTAATTGAATGAGGCAAAAGGTTGTTAATTTATTTTTGAGGCCTGAGAGATACATATACAGGTGGTCTTCAGTTGGCAGTCTGCAAAGGAACAACTCTTGTGATGTTTTCCTTTATGACTTATGACACAGACAAATTTTGGTAAGGAAAAGTGAAATCCAATGCCTTCTGATGCCTACAGGAGATTTATAATTAGTCACAGCTACATTTGTAGTGGACATATTTATTTCAAACAGATATATGATATTTTAGGTTTTACTGATCTGTTTTGAAAATTTAATACATGTTTTAAAAAACAACAATAAAAAGGTCAGGCTGTGATAGGTCTTTCAGTGGGCACTCCCTTTTAACTGAAGTTTTTGGGAAATTTTAAGGCTTCCAAAAAAAATTCAAAATATCATTGGTTAGCTTCAATGGCTTTTTGGATTGAAAGCAATTAATGCTTTGTATTAAATCAATGAAAAGTTGCCAGTTAAGTTTTTAAACTCTCAAAATCCAGTAGCACGAGATAAGAGACAATGGTCTGGGGCTGAAGTATGTTCAGTATATATCTGGGAACTTTTTCACTACTTTTCATCTTACCTTCTAATTGATGGTGCATTCCTTCCTGCTTCTTACACATTTTATCCCGTTGTAGATTATCTTTGTTAGATTTTCAAGCAGAGATGCATTTTAGTTCTTGAAACTCCATCACTTATAGAAAAAAGTAAAATGCAAGTGCTAGAGGAAATGGACTCGTTTTGTTCTTTGTTTTGTTGTAGAGATTCCTGTTTTTCTTTTCTGTCTTTTTTCTAGTTGTCCCATTATAGAGAAATATAATAGATGGTGTAATTTGTTTTCTTCTCAGCTACTAGGAACAGCTTTGGTCTTACTAGGGATTTAAACATAACGTTGGCTGAGAGACTGAAATAATATTTTAGAGAAAGTAAAGAGAAAAATAGCTTTGAAGTGATAAGTGAGGACTTGGTTTCCTTCTTTAAAGAGTATATGCTGTACCTTTTTTTAAAATAAGGAGCCCAGTTTGACATTATAGGGAATCTTAAAAGTTGGGGGGGACCCACCCCACGATATTAGGTTGTGAAAATATTTGCCACATTTCTGACAGCAACTGCTATCTATATTATTTTTTAAAACTGTTCGGTGTTTGTAGACTGAGGGAAGAGAAGGAGAAAAGATATCTAATTAAACCATAATCTTATTGTGACTTCATTTTTTTTTAAATGATTTGTTTGTCATTTGGTGGTTGTTGTTGTTTAGTCATCTTAGTCGTGTTCGACACTCCGTGACCCCATGAACCAGAGTATGCCTTGGAAACTCTCACTTTCTTCCCAAAACATCTCCTTTTTTATGTCCATGGAGTTTTCTTGGCAAAATACTGGAGTGGTTTGCCAGTTCCTTCTCCAGGTGGATCACATTTAGTTTAAACTCTCGGCTGTGACCTGTCCGTCTTGGGTGGCCCTGCACAGCATAGCTCATAGTTTTTGTCATTTGGTAGATGGAGCCAATATGGAAATTAATATTTCAGAGATATGTCAGAGATGTACACTAATATGTCAAAGAGGCACATCTGAAGCCAGGGCTGGCGTGAGGCAAAGGATAACTGTTGACTCAGCCATGCTGGCGAAAGGGAGGTTGGGTGCCGAATAAAGAAGTGGGAAGAGTGCAGGGTGGGACAACCTTAAATAGCCTGTCACCACCTCTCCCCATTGGGCATAACATTCTCTCCTAGGGAGATACCACCTTTCCTCTTCTTCCAGGGGATCAGGGGTATGGCATATTTGTCCCCTCCAAAAAAGGTGGGGACAGCATTGTGGGGATAGCCAGCAGATGGGACGACCAGTAATCCCGGAGTTCCTGCTCCCACTGCATCATGAAAGGGTCCACTGGCTATGATCTGAAGGTAGTTGTCGTGAGTTCTGAAGGTTTCCGAAGGTTTTCTGCAGGTATCTGAAGGTTCCGGAGATTCCGGAGGTCTCCGGATAGAAAGATAGGCTAAGCTAGGTAGCGGCCAAAACTTAGTAGGCCAAATAAAAGTTTTTGAAATAAAAGAAATAAAAACTAAGAGACTGCAGTCAATGGTGAAGAAGCTCTCAACTGCTCTGTGTGGCTGGTTTTGCTTTCAGTATCTCTCTCTGGCTTGTCTCACACTGATGTTCTCTCTAGCTTGTCTCGCGCGTTCTCCACACACGCTACAGAGAGCGGAGGCTATTTATTAGGAAATCAAACATCATCACAACATTTACAAGAACCAATCACAACCTTGTCTCTAAGCTAGTTTCTGGGCGGGAAACTATCAACTGACAGTTACATTGGCTAAATTGGCGCGCTTTGCCCCAAACGTGGAGGGATCCATGCAGCAAACTCTGCTGGATCCTTTGCCCTTCCTTCGTAACGCGGAAGGTTACCTTAAAATAAACATAAACAAACAGGTGCAGGAGCACCTTAAAAACGTATTCCCACACAGCATAATTCTAGCTGTTGAATGTCGGCCTGGATATGAGCATTTAGTTCTTTCTTGTAGGAAACAATTTTTCAGGGGGAAAATCATTAGGATCTGTCATGTATTTTCTTTTCTTTTTGGATAAGTGAAATGTTAAATATGCCATTATATATTGTATGCAACATGATTATTTAAGCTCTAGCAGCTTGAAGATTATTTCATTGATTATTTCATACATAGCTCAAGGAAAAAGCTGAGCTTGGGGGAATAATATTTCATGTAGAATTTTCAAATTGATGTAATTGTGTTTCTGCAGAAAACACCAAGCACTTGAAAGCTTCTTCCTATAATTTTGCTGATATGTTTGATTTCAGTGTGCTATTTAGCAAGATGGGTGCTATTGGTTAGCTGGCATCCGTCTGTCTCAGGAGACAAGTGCTCCTTAGGGAGTGAAGTCAAACTGCTGCAGAGTTACAGTGTCTGCTGTGGCTGTAGAAGTCAATGTGGAAGAGACATGTTTTGTTGAAGCTGGGGCAGATGAAGGTGTCCAGTTGTACTGATTCAGGTGTATCATGGCACTTCTTATTTCTGTGTTCCTCCCAGCAGCCATTCCTCCTCTGGTCACTGTTGTGATACATGATCTACCCCCCCCCCCAATATTGTAAATCAATGAAATACAATTAAATGTCCTGTTATTCAAAGCAGAAGGACCTGAAAAGATTAACAGTTTCTGCTAAATGGGGAAGGAAACAGAGAGAAAAATTATTTCCAGGATGCACCGAAAGTACTTCATTCATTGTGGATTAAAAAATAAAACTGAAAAGATATCCATCTTTCTTATTCCCACAATGTCATGCTTGTTGTAGCAGAATGATTTCTGGATACAGATAGGAAATAACACACCTCTTTAGCTATACAGAAAGACTTCATAGGGACTTAAAAACAAATGTTTCTGAATTTCTCCCTCTATTTTGGTATTCCTAATTGCCTGATCTAGTGTCTGAAGTGTTAACTCATATGTTTTGAGTTATAATTTTTAAAATTCTCAATCTTGTGCTGAATTTGTATGCAGTTTGCTGCATCTTTGAAATTGCTCTTTTGATACTTTACTCTTTTTCTACAATAGTTATTTGTGTGTACATCAGCAAAACACCACACAAAATCTTATACATGGTTTTGTTTTGGACAAATAAATGTATGTGCAACCAACTGTGTATACTCAGTTTTCCAAAATGCATTTTACAAGATCTCAAAATTAAACAAGGAAGCATAAAATCCAGGGCAGAGATAACCAAATAGGCATTGAATATGGGAACTGCATTCATTCATAGGTATTGTGCTTCTCTTCATGCCTTACCTTGAAATTCAGGGCTGATTAAGTTTTTGTTGTGGTGTTGTCACATTAACTGATACATTGCAGCTTATTGCAGAGTGTGTGGATGGTTTTTCTAAAAAGGGTTGAAGCAGAGTATTTTTATTACATTTATACTCCACCTTCCTCTTCTGTGAGTAAGTTAAGACAAGAGATGGGAACTGGTCCAATGTCACTCAGTGAGGTTCATGGCTGAGTAGGGATTTGACTTTAGGTCTTCTTTGTTCCATTCTGATCCTAATCACTGTGCCACACTGTGCCACACTGGTTCTCATTTATGATGTGCTAATGTAGGCACACCAGAGCATCTTGAGACAAACTATATCTAGGTTTGTTCAAGTGTCAAGTTTATTTGATATTTAAAATGTTAATGACAATGTCCTTCATGAAAAGGTCATGAATCGTGGAGTATTATGGATCAGTAACTGTCTAAAGAACAGGAAGTAAAGAATATGAATAAATGAATAGTTATCTCAAAGGAGGGGTGTAAGAACCAGAATCCCCCAACAATCTCTTAATTTGAGACTGGTGCTTTTTAACTTCTTCATCAATAACCTAGAATTATTTATAAATTCCTTGTTACCCAGAGTGCTCAAGAAAGAGCCAGCTATTCCCTGGCTATTTAGAAAAACATCCACTGACCTATCTCCCAACTCTTCTCCCCATGTGCTGTTCTAGGGGGTCTTTCTCCTCTCCTCAATGAAGGGGATGAGGCCCATTGTGCTAGTGGAAGTCTTTGTGGGGGTTTTCACTAGCAGAACCAATTTTTAATCCGGTCCATTGGCTGCAGCTTATTAAGCATAAGCATGCTTAACTTTGTGCTACTTGGCTCCCTCCTCCTAAAAAGAACCATGGAATTAAATGACACCACAGGAAAAGTACAACTTTAAGTGTGTTTAAAATCGTTTGTGAACTAGCTAGTAATTCTTCACCCAATAATGGCATTCAGTGGGACATTTGATGTTTGGCAGTGCAACTGAAGGAATAATAGCTGTTCCTTGAAGAGCTGGTAGAGCTGAAATGGGGAAAAAAGATTTTTCAAAACTCATGATAGTTGATTGGTATATTATTTTGAGTTACACAATTTTAAGTCAAATGGAATAAGGTTCTAGGTTTATTTGGTACATGTCAGAGCAGGTTTTCAATGCAGCTGAGTTACCAACCAGCATAAATCATAATTCTCAAACCTATTTTAATGTTTATGTAATGCAGCAATGGTTTAATTCATTCTGTTGTGCTTAAAGTATTTTGTTTAGCATTGTATTTGTCAGTTATATGTGGTGCTGGTGTAGTTATACAGAAGGACAGGGTTTGGTGGCATGTTGCTAGTGGTACATTTGCTGGTATTATTTAAAGCAGCCATCAATTAGCCACATTGATTCTCCTGCCATATTAAATTAAAAAGCTCAAGTGCTGTAGGACAAGGGTGAAATGAAAGAATATTTCCCATCTATATGTTTAGTAATAGTTCACAGTTACTTGTACAAAACAAAGCATGGATTTTATTAATGTGCCACTTCGTTGAGCATCACTACAGTTAATATTAATGCTTGCCATTCAATTATTTTAATGCTAGCCTGCAATGCTTGTGTATTTAGGTAACATTTCAGTTCACCTGTATTTCAGCAGCATACCATCTGCAACACAAACATTTCAATTTTTATAATGCATTTTATTAGAGGTCAGTTTGTGTTATTTATTTCTTGTGTTTGCTTCCAAGACTGCTTAAAAAACACTTAAGATTGCAGATTTACGATAGCTAAATCTGTAATCTGTTTGATAACCTTTGCATAACAGGCAAAATAAGGGGGTGGGGGATAAGTGTACGTGATTCTCAATGAAAACAAAACCCATCCTGTATTTTGTGCTGCTTTCTGGAGTCTGAAGTACATCATCAAGTTTCTTCCTTATGGGGTGATGCACGGGCTTATTTAGGATCCCCTCATGCAGAAGATGTGAAAGTTCCTATTTTGGGCATTACAGAATATATTTCTCTTGGAAATACCTTATCTGTGTATAGCCTTCAACTTTTGATTCAGCCGCAACAACCATAATTGTCAGTAGCTCACTTTGTCCCCATTTTGTTCTTAGTTTGATTCTGAAGGGTTCTCATGCACATCCTAAAATAGGCAAGGGAAATGGTGGAAAGCAATTCACACAATTTCAGAACAGAAGTGGTAAGAAATAGCTTCTTACCATTTATAACCTGCCCTGCGGCACACACACTGACCAAAGCCACGTAGCATCCCTACTTACCAGAGGCACTCTGGAATAATGCTCAGTCACTAGCATCACTTCCAGCATGCAGTTGGAAAAAGAAATATGGCAGTGGCAGCACCCAAAATCTCACTCCTGCTGTTGTGCCACTGGCATCAATTGGCCAAATTTTAAATCCTGCTAAGGCATGAAAAGAAACTGATATGAAACATAGTTGTGTGTGTTTTCAAATGCAAGTGCTGATTACATTATTCCTTCTAAAATTTCTCCAGAAAAGCCTAATTCCTAAATGCAAATTACCATATTTTTTCATGTATAAGACTAGGGTTTTGTTGTTGTTCAGTCGTTCAGTCGTGTCCGACTCTTTGTGACCCCATGGACCAGAGCACGCCAGGCACGCCTATCCTTCACTGCCTCTCGCAGTTTGGCCAAACTCATGTTAGTAGCTTCAAGAACACTGTCCAACCATCTCATCCTCTGTCGTCCCCTTCTCCTTGTGCCCTCCATCTTTCCCAACATCAGGGTCTTTTCTAGGGAGTCTTCTCTTCTCATGAGGTGGCCAAAGTACTGGAGCCTCAACTTCAGGATCTGTCCTTCTAGTGAGTACTCAGGGCTGATTTCTTTGAGAATGGATAGGTTTGATCTTCTTGCAGACCATGGGACTCTCAAGAGTCTCCTCCAGCACCATAATTCAAAAGCATCAACTAGGGTTTATTTTACCCAAAAAAAAGTTTAAAATTGGGGCTCGTCTTATACACGGGTACTGCTGAGGGGTGTTTTCTTAATTTGGAGCCCCCCAAAATAGGGGCATCTTATACATGGGGGCATCTTATACACGGGAAAATATGATAATATCTATGTTTTGACTATTTGGTAGTTTTCTCTGTTTCTCCTATCCCACTAAGACAGCTTTGCATCAAGGGGACTTAGATTAGGAGCTCTGTTATCTCACTAGGATTCTTCTCCTTGTTTGGTTTAATGCTTTAGGCTGTCTTCAGATGGCACTTTGTTTTGTGTTCCTGATGTTTCCTTACCTGTTTGTTTGTTTGTTTGTTTGTTTGTTTGTTTGTTTTTGCATTTCATGTGATCTTTTACATGACATAAAAGCCACTTCTGGAAATCTAGGGGAAATTTAGTGCTCATTTGCATGCCTGTTGTGTCCAGAAAATAATATTGGCAACCCAGTGAACTTGGAAAATCATGTGAATTTCGCATTGTAATTTTCACTATCATGCCACTGCCACTCAAATGACAAAATCTGTTTAGTGTGACATGGTGGTATATCAGTCAAAAAACTGCAGTTCTATAATGCAACAGGTGCTGCCATGCGAAAGTATCATTAGAAACTGGGACAGAAGTAATAGCATTATAACTAGTAAAACTAATGCAATAAACAGAATGCAGCTTAGCAGGTATGGTTGGAACTCTTCTCAGACCCAAGGTAGCATAGCTGTCAACTTTTCCCTTTTCTTGTGAGGAATCCTATTCGGAATAAGGGAATTTCCCTTAAAAAAAGGAAAAGGTTGACAGCTATGCAAGGTATTTTTCCAAGTGAAGTTTCTCCTCTTCAGTACTCCTTATCTATCCTTAACAGCTCATGACAAACTGGGTGGATAGAAATGCAAATCATCATAATTCACACACTGTTCTATTTGGATTTAATCTACTGACATGTTTCCATAGATCAGCTGTTTTCAGTATAAGATATATGTGTGTCATATCTCTTTTTTTTTGCTTGTGTGCATGTGTGTCTTCATGCCACAAAACATGAATTCTAACAATTCTAATTAATGCAGCTATGTGGGTAACTATAGTTATCAAAATATCATGTGATTCAGCTCTGTAGTAGCTAACCAACAAGAGCCTCATGTGGCCTAGGTAGCTGTAAAGTACACACAAAACTATACAGAGGGTGATGGTGATGATTCACATTTGTATATTGCCCTTCATTAAGCTCAGTGCGGTGCACATGGATGTGGGTTATTTTAATTCTCACAAAAACTTTGTGAGGAAGGTTAGGCTGAGAAAGTAACTGCCCCAAGATTACCTCTGAGCCTCACGGATAAGTGGAGCTTTGATCTTTGTTCTTTAAGGTTATAAATCAACATTGTAACCAATAAAGCACACTGGTTCTCTTATGATACTAGTGAAATAATTCTGTTTTTAAAAATGTTGCATTTATTGTTTATATCTCACTTTTCCTACACTATTCACAGCTTTAGACAACATAATGCAGAAATGTATATCCAGAACTTTTCCCATCAAGCAATTTGAATGTTTTTTTGTTGTTTATTTTTAAAAAGGGCTAAAGGCTCATTAGCTAGGTAATTCACAGATGATTTAACAAAAGATTGTTTCTGCAGGTACATCATAGATGTAGCCCCTGTGTGCAAAAACACTAGATTTTCTGAAGTCATTTGTTAGGAACTATAAATGGTGCCCAGTGAAAGATGATTTGTGTCATCTAAAACTGCAGCCTGCAGCAACGCTTCATGGGTTATTACTTTAATCTAGTTATTGAAGCCTTGAAGTGTACATTAGTAAGCTAAGGTACAAATGTCAAAAACCCAACTGAGACAGATCATTAAAGGTTTCCAGGAGTACCAGGCATCATTCCTGTACAATTCTTGGTCTTGGTCTAATAGAGTGTAGTATAATAGAAACACTGAAGCATTTAAGAATCTTCAGCTGTTTAACATTTCTATGTGATTACTTTCACGGTAAGAAATTACTAATACATAGTCACTGTTCTGTTATATATACCCATCAGAATTTATTTAAAAGATCCATAGCTGAGATAACACATTATAATCTTAACAAAACTATGCTACTAAAACACCACGTGGAACTGTTCAATAAATAAGATCCTTGTTTTAAAAAAAACAATGACGTTCTATAGTGATACAATGGCATATTGATCAATTGTTTTTAATTGTAACTGTTTTGAAGTTAACATACAGTCGTTGGCTGTGTGGTGGAGTAGTCATCAGGTTGCTCCAACTCAAGGCTTGATCAATTTTATGAGTAGTATGACTGGTTTTGCTACCATGTCATTAAAAAGCACTTCAAATACAAATATGAAGGAAAATAATACTTCACACCAGTAACAGCAGGTGTGACCATTCCCCACGAATATATAGACGATTGGAGGGTGCTGAATATGTGATATAGAACCTCACTCAGATAAGCACAGTAACATTACTGTAAGATAACCTATGAAGATTAATTGCCATAGCAGCCTTTGTTGGGTTTAACACTGTCTGCACTAATAAAGATTCAGCACTGTGTCTGACACGGTTATATTTCTTTAAAAAGTATTCTTTACAAAGACTTTAAGATCGGTCCTACTTGCTGTGTTGAATAAAGTATTACATAAATACATTAAAGACAACTGGACTGGGCTGAGAGGCTTCAAGAAGCACAATAAGTGCTCCTCCTCCAGTGAAGATGGAGGTAAACAGGCAGGACAACACCCCTAAAGTTCCATGATTCTACCAGCAGAACATTGGAAAATTGAGCATGATTGATTAATTGGGATGTGCTTGAAGATGCCACATCCAAGTCCCTTCATTTCTCTGATAAGCCCAAATGAATGGTGGGACTCTATGCCAGCATTACGATGGGAGTGACAAAGAGAAAGCTGTGAGGTGCCAGTGGTTAAGAGCGGTATACTCGTAATTTGGGGAACCGGGTTCGTGTCTCCACTCCTCCACATGCAGCTGCTGGGTGACCTTGGGCTAGTCACACTTCTCTGAAGTCTCTCAGCCCCACTCACCTCACAGAGTGTTTGTTGTGGGGGAGGAAGGGAAAGGAGAATGTTAGCCGCTTTGAGACTCCTTCGGGTAGTGAAAAGCGGGATATCAAATCCAAACTCTTCTTTCCACATTCCACCCTGCCCATAGCCTGCAACCCAGAGACTAGGGAGCATGGCTGGCTGCTCTGGACTCAAGCTGGTTGAAGCTATGAGAAAAGCAAGGAGAGACACTCTGGGGGTGTAATACTGTAAACTCTCTTCCTCTTTATGTAGAGCCAGGTGTTTATAGGTGTAAAATAAACCACATAGTATCTTAAAATGCTACATCCTCTGCCGTGCCCTGAATTCAAAATGGAAACCTCAGCACCTGGAACCTATGGAATTTTGCTACTGCATGGCAGAGATTGGGGTATTGTATAGTTTCTATTCTAAAGATCTTAGTTGGAAGCTAGACAAGGGAAGAGGAAGCAGTTGGAGTTTCACTGAAGTATGAAAGGTAGAGAAGATTCTGAGATGAGGGAGTGTGATATCTGGCACATTTCATTACACATGTGCGTTGGTGGGGAAGGGGTAGACAAAGAAAGACAATTGCACCATTAGTTCTAGAAGTGTGAAGGGAGTAGTTGCTGAATAGGCTCACACCAAGTGGGTGGCTGAAGGACTGGAAGAAAGGAACAGTACAGGCTGGAGCCAGGCAGAAAAGAACAATAGAAGCATACTGTCCAACATTTCTCAGATGAACATTATATTCTGTATCTGTCACTTGGAGCCAAGTACAACCTCTCAGCCTAACCTACCACATAGGGATCATGTATTGCACATTCAGCAGATGAACAGAATAAAAATTTAGCTGTAAGCTGCCTTGAGTCCCTGTCAGGGAAAAGGGTGGGATATAACAACAACAACAACAACTCATAATGCAGTATTTCATAAGAAACAACAGGATAGATATGGATTGTAGCTATCACTGGGTGTACACCACTTTCCATTCCAGTGATGGGAATGTACCAGATGCAGAGAAAATGGGAATGTGTACATACCCTTCCACAATAACTAGAACAAACAACAATGAAAGATAAACATTACCTCAAGGAAGCCAAACTAGTCCTCAGACAGTGAAATACAGTATCTTACAACTGTGGGGAAAATAGCAGGATGAAGTAATCTCACTAAAAGGGGGGGGACAATGTATAAAACAAAAAGAAATTATGTCTGAACACATTTTTCTTTATATTCTATATTCATCACTTATTGTATTACGCCTTCCAGATTTCTCTATGCTTTTGCATCTACCTTTCTGCAATACATTAGTATAATGGTGCTGTTTATGCTCCTATGGTTAAAATTATGTCTGCATTCCTTTTATAAACTACTACATTTAAGCATATAAACTATTCTACAAAGATTTGCTGTGCGCTGAAACTAGACTATTCCTTTCAATGTAAAACTGGTATTTAATTTGTATAATATTTGAAAATATAAATTCTATTCCGTTGTTTTGATTACTATCCTATCAACAGCCATTATACTCTGAATTCAAATGTGTTTGTAAATAATTTGGTGGCCGAAGGTTCTGCTGAGCTAGCAGAACTTCGTTATTCACAACAAAATAAAATAAGAAAGGTTAAAACATTTATAATCTTATATCAGACTAAGATATCCGGCTGACTGGTGCCGTGATCAAGCCCGAATCAGCCCCAGAATGCTCCGCTGGTTGCGCAGAAGAAGAAACTCCACATTGGTGGAGTAATACTCATGGCACTCTGTAGGTGAAGGCCATCAGAGGCTGGCAGAAATGAACAGATGGAACTTCTCTCCCCTCCCCCCCTCCCCTGGCCCATCACAAAGTGGTTTTGGACTATGAACTAAGCTAGTGACAGTTACGTCCCACTGAAATCAGTGTGACTAATGTATTTTGTATTCACAGAAGGTGGTAGACTCTCCTATACATTGGAGGTTTTAAACAGAGGTTGGATGGCCATCTGTCATGAATGCTCTAGTTGAGATTCCTGTACTGCAGGGGATTGCAGTGGCGTAGCGAGGGCAGGGCGTAGGGGGTGGGGTGCCCCGGGTTCCAGCCTGGGGAGGGTGACATTCTGCACCACCACCACCCCGCGAGTGCGACTCCCAAGCCACCGCCTGGCAGTCCTTCTGCGCAAGCAGCCACCGCCCAGAAGGGGTGCCGGGTGGCAGCTTGGGAGTCCAGGCAAACTGCACATGCCTGCAGCAGCCTGCACAGACTGCACATGTGCAGACATGCACAGTCCACCCAGGTTTCTGCGGAAATGCGCAGTCTGCTTGGACTCCCAAGCCGCCGCCTGGCACCCCTTTTCCGTCCCTTCCGTCGGTGGCTACTCACACAGAAGGGCTGCTGGGTGGTGGCTTGGGAGTCTGGGCAGACTGACTCCCAAGCCACTGCCCAGCCACACACACACCCCCCCCCCCGCAAGTGCGACTCCCAAGCCGCCACCCGGCAGCCCTTCCGCGTGAGCAGTCCCCGCACAAAAGGGGTGCCGGGCGGTGGCTTGAGAGTCTGGGCGGACTGCGCATGTCCGCAGCCCACAGGCCCCACCCCCGGGGGGTGTCGCTTGGCTTGCTGCCCCCAGCAGCCAAGCAGCTTGGTACGTCTCTGGGGGATTGGACTTGAGGACCCTCAGAGTCCCTTCCAACTTTACAATTCTATGATTCTATGATTTATGATTTCATGACATATTGATCTATGAATTCCACTTTAGTTTGCCAATAAGTTTTCATTGGGATGAAGGCTTAAAAACCTGAATGTACTTTGCAAATTTGCTAATGGTTCCATACAACGTTTTAAGCAGTACCACAACAGGGGTTAGCAGCACCACCAGAAGGATTAATTGTGCCTTGCTGTAGTTACACTTTATATGCAGTCAGAAAGGAACAGTAATTGTAAAGTGCACTATGGGCTAATGGCTGTTAAGTATTGCTCATTGTTACCTAGATAAGTTAAAAAGAGCCAAAAAATTATTCTTTATTGATAAGTAAAAGGAAAGAAGTTCCATAGAATGAATTAAAAAAGACACTAAGCCCCTGAAATAAAAAGAAAAATATAATAGTCAACTGTTTGGTCATTTATGAGGAGATATATATTTTTTGTAGTGATATTTGAATCTGTGGTTTCTTTGAAATGTTGTATACAGTACTGGAAAAATATCTTTCCACCCTTATTTTTCATATGGAGTTGGCTTTTGTTATATTGCATATATATATATTTTTTGCCAGGTAGTATCAGAATAAATGAAGATACACAAGGCAGTCACATTGAAGCAAACTGATATGTGTGATCAGTACATGGACAGCTCAGTTGGTTGGACATGGGTGCTCATGATTCCAAGGTTGCAGATTCAGTCCTTCTGTGGGACTGTTGCATATTCCTGCATTGCAGGGGGCTGCGCTAGATGATTCTCAGAGTCTCTTTCTGCTCTACAGTTCTATGATTCTATGATCTGATCTAAGTGTTAAGTATTCCATTTTTCTAATAGTCACATGTTTTAATACAAATAGTGTACTTCAACATTTTCCAAGTAGATTAATATTACAGATCAAATAGGCTGTCAAATAAGGGACCATGCTTTAGCAACATAGAATGCAGCACATAATAAAGAATTTCAATCAAATGAAAAGCAAATTGGGGAAAGGTGCATTAGAAACAAGGGTTGGTTGGTTGGTTGGTTTTTTAAAAAAAGAAACCGACTGCAATCTGTTACAGTTCAGGGCAACAAAAATGAGTTTCTGGGGATGAAAGCAAATGAATGGTTGACCAATAAGACCAAGACTATCCCATAGCATGTTAAATATTTATAATGAAGCCATTTCTGTCCTTCCAAACAATTCAAGTCAGGATAAATGGCTCACTGGTAGCTATTTTAGCATATTGTGCATAAAATTGGTAATTAATACTAATATGTAGGCATTATATTAAATTTATTAAAACATTTGGTCTTTCTGGCTTCAGAAGCATCATAAAGTAGTTGTTTAAAATTTATTTTTAGCACCGAAGCTGTACATTAGAAACACTATCACAGAAAGGCTGACAGATATACCACATTTTATAAGCACCATTTATTTGAGGTTGTTCAAGGTCAATTATTTTTTCCCTCTACTTGATGGTTCTCTAGCTGAACTGAAATATGTTGATGGGTAAGTTGTATTTTGCAGCCATTTAAAAGGGATCATGTTATACTTGAAATTATTTCAATACCCATTTGTTTGGAGCCATATTTTTACCAACAAAAGGCGACAGAAAGACCTGGACAACAGGATCATCAACATTTATTTATTTATTCCATATATAGCTCAACCTTCATCCAAGACCACAGAGAACTTTCCAATACACTAAAACTAGAATAATATATGTCAACCAATAAAACAATAATACATCAACAACATTTAAACAGGCAATATAGCAACCATTAAGACAAACTCATCAGCCAGCAACAAAACAATTAATAACATCTTAAAGCTTGATAGATAGATGCTCTCCTTTAATTTACACTGAAAACTCGGTATCAAAGATGTTTGATATAACTCATGAGGCAACGAGTTCTGAAGATGGGGCATCATCATTCGTGACAAAGAAGGCCAGTCACCACACAGTGGCAGCAGCCATAGGCAGGACCACAAGCAAGGACCTCCCTGCAGATCTTGAGAACCTGGCTGGCAGATACACTGAATCATCCATCAACAGAGCCTTCCTCTTATCACAAAGATTTATAGAATCCAAGGGACTACACCACAAGAAGAACATCTCTCATGGGCTTGCACATTATTTCACTTGAATCAATTGGATTATGTTTCAGTGTAGTATTATATAGTCAGGAGTACCTGATTATCCCACCCAGCACAAAAATGCCAGAGGAGCCTAACTTACAGATAAGCCCTCTGTACATAGCTGTCAACTTTTCCCCCTTTTTAAGGGAAATTCCCTTATTCCGAATAGGATTCCTCGCAAGAAAAGGGAAAAGTTGACAGCTATGCCTCTGTATCTTTCACACAGAGGTATGTAATGCTTGTTCTGTGTTTCTCTGCCTGGCTGGGATGCACTCTACCATTCAGTGTGCCAGAAAAGAGGTATGTTTAACACCCACATCTGAATCCAAGTTCTCATCTGGAAGAGTGATTGACAGCTAAGGTGTATTTTTTTCCCCTTCAGTACAAGCATTTACATTTTTGGTTTCTTAATTGGTTTTTAAATTAGTCAATTGAAGGTCAGAATTTTGTGCCGCATAAACTTCATGGAACCTGGCCGACTTTAAATTATCTGTCGAGCAGTAATGGAGATTTCTAGATTTGAGATCTTGCCTATATGTCAACCCTCCTATGGACCTATGACATTCAGAGAAAGTGTCTTGCTGTACTTTGTAATGAATGCTAAAATAAGAGAAGCCTGCCATAAACCCTATGAGTGATAAATGAACAGACTGCTATTGTGAAGGTGTTTAAAGGTTCAGGACTCCTGCTGGGAAAACCACCATGAGAGATTTTGCAGAAAATTACTCTCTTCTCACCTTTAATTGCATAATTTCAGTTGTACATTGCTTCCACATGGAACAGAGCAGAAGTAATAAAATCCTTCCATTTATTATGCAAAGTCCTTTACAAACAAATTATGGAAACTGCAGGAGCTAGGCTTTGACTTTGCTTTATTGAATTAAATAATGAAAGAACCATCCGCAATGAAGTTTGTGAAGTTCTCTAATTGCACATTCAGGCTGCAATCCTGCATGTAAGCTGTTTAAATATCATTGAATTATCATTGAATTCAGTGGGATTTAAGCAGACTAACTGAGTGCAGGATCACAGCTTCAGGTTGCATGAAATGAAAACCTAACAAACTTCAGCAGAATGTTATAAATTGTTTTCACTGCTTAATAACAAAACTTGTAAAGCTAAAAACAGAGTTACAGTATATTGCTTTCTTAAACACTTGGATAGTCTGTAACAATATTATATCAAGAAACATGTGCCCCATTCTAAATTCGTATTCCCTGCTGTACAACAGTTCCTCAGTGATACTTTTAAATATATAATTGTATTTCTTGTCAAATGAGAGATGTATCATAAGATTCTGAGTTTGTTAGTTATAAGTCAAGCTTTGTCTTTGGCACACGTGCACAAAAAGTGTTTTTCTACCTGCACTGAAGGGTTGGTTGCCTAATTTCTGTGCAGGGAGCAGCTTTTTCAGGACTGCTGAAAACCGGTGTCCATAAAACTACTCTATGCATGCAACTGTATTCCTGGAAATTAATGTATTGTCCTAATAAAAAATCGCAAAGCTTATCTTTAGAAGTTTTGTTAATGGTCATTCCCCCAAAGTACTTCCAACAGCTGAGCAGAGAGCATATTTGGGTCAAGTGAGGGAAGTCACCAATGCACGACTTTTCCCTTCTGCCCACCATGCATGTGGACAAGAATGCTTCTGGTGGAATCCCCACCTGAAGAGCCCAGCCCAATGTCTTGAAATAGGTGTTCCTAGGGCAGTATGGGGGCACAGTTCATACACATTTGGGATGTGCACAGTTCATACACATTCAGGTGCAAGACTGGTAACATGCATCTTCCATTCAATGTTATGCAAACTGTGTGAATACATGGTGTGCCTACTACAAATACCTCTTTTCATTGAGCTGGATCCAGAGGTGCCTTTCCACAGGCAAAGGCCTTTTCCATTAATGGAAGACTTTTTGTCCTGACTTAGTACAAGGTCTATATGGGCTAACAAATCCAGTTGTGTGCTTCTGGTAGCACAAAGCATTGAAGTCATGCACAAGGCCTTGCATAATGCCTCTATTTGTGTACTGTTAACAATTGTTCTGTGTGTAAGCTCTTGCATTTGCTAACACAAGATGTTGCAAATATTTACAGTATGCACCTGCACAATGTTGCAGGATGCATGTTTGCACTACGTCCATACTGTGTGAAGTCTTCTGCACAACAATGCCCACTTATGCCTTCCTCCAGGTGGGCGGCTGTTGCAGATCCTTGCGCTCAGTCTGGTCGCCATCACCAGGCAGCTAGAACGGAACGCATGCGGCCAGGCGGCTGTTGAGGTAATTCCCCCTGGCTGCCTGGGTAGCTGGCTATAATTCCTGCCAGCTGCTGCATTTCGAATTGGCCAATTAGTGGCCTCTTCTGGGGTGGGGTGCCTCACTAGCTGAAAGGGCATTGGCTGCATGCCTGGCCAGACAGCCGGCAAGGCATAAAAGCTGGCAAAACTTTCCTGCGTTATCACAGTCACTCGAAGAGCAAACCCCACCACCAGAATTAACGTCGTTGGCATATCTCTGGGCTCAACCCATAGTGTATGAAGTAACTTTAAGTGTGTTTTCCTGAATGAATTTTAAAACAGTAAGTTGAATCCCTTAAATCCCACTCTTACTATAGGGCACTTTCTTATTTCATAAAGGAACAATAAACACCAGAGTATTATTCTCCATTGCATAGTTCATCTTGAATGCAATTTACTTTGTTAGATAGAAATATTAGCTTTTCAGTATTATATATGTTTAAAGATGTGTATGATTACCGAAAGGCAGATTAATCATTATTTTTTTTACTTGAATTAAATCACATTTCCTATTAACAAACTACTGTTATTTACATGCTGTGGCACTGAATACCATTCCCTTAGTTGTGATCGTGAATGACTTAAGGCTAATGAATAACCAGATTTTGTGTAAATTATACAGAAACACATTAAAAGAGGCTTCTTTCTGTTCATTCATTAGTTAAATTTGCTTTAGTCTAAGTAAAAACAATTTGTAGTAGAAGTAGAAGGTGGTAAAGAGCAGCTCCCCATCCTGCTAAAAGACTGCTGTGACAATAAGTAAATGCATACTTAAAACTGTAAAATAAAATATTTTATGTAACCTATTTGTACCATTGGGAGGTTAGTATATTTCTAGGTTGTAGCTATGCTTGTCTTGTATAATTTATATGTTCATCATTCTTAGTGCTTTGGACTAATATTTTAATCTCCTCCCCCCCCACCCCCAAAACAGGTACAATTTTTATCACAAACATTTCAACTAGTTTTTGTTTTAATGTCAGTCTTTAGATGACCATAGTGGGATATGTTGCAGTTCTGAAAGCTGGAATTCTAAACTCAGTTCATTATTATTTTAATCATTCTGGATCCATTTTGTCTGTGGTAAGAAAACAGGGCAAAGAGCCTTGTCACCAGATGTAAACAAGTGTCTCCATCTGTATCACATACTGATGTGGTCTAATGTGGTCTAATGCTAAGCATGTCGAACCAAGACATGTCGAACCAAGCCTATCATAACACACAGGCTGGTGCTTAGAACAAATTTTTTGGGTGATGTGTACTATCTTTAACTCATTGGGAAAACATGAAGCATAAAAATGCAATAAATAAAACAAACAAAGTAGGAGCATATTTAACTTCCCTAAGAAATCTTGTTAGTCTTTTCTTTGGGGTGGGCATTAATATTAAGCCGATGTTTTACTTCAGGAAGAGTCCCCAGAGTCAGTTTGACTATTGCTTTAGACACAATTTTGATAGTAATTCTAATGTAAACCCTAATAGTAGCACATAGTAGCACATATATTAGAACCAAGGGGGGAGGAAAAACAAGAAGAGTGAAGGCTAAGTCAGGTGTACAAGGCCATTTTAAGAGAGTTCCATCTTAAGCTATCATCAGGGCAGTACATGTGTCTCACAGGCTCTTGCAGTTTCGAACTGCACCATCTTTGGACCACTTGGAATCCTTTCTGTTTCTTGTTAATCCTATTATACCTCTGACTGCAAGGAAAGGAGACTTACATACATCATATATATCCGGTTAAAGTCTGAAAAGGATTATATACACTTTACTACTCTCCTGTTGTATATCCTGTGTAGACTGATTGACAACACAGGGCATGAAATCAGGAATGTGAACAGCATCTACAGTAACCAGTGATAGCATTGGGGAAAGTTTGAAATGTTGAATCTGATAATAACAGCAACAGCATACTGTAAATGGTTTATTGCTGATATAAGTGTGGGTGCCTTACAAAATCTGTGGTCTTCTGTTTGGAAGGAATTTGCTTTTTCAGGCTATCTTTCAAAGTATTACCCAACAAGCAGTTCTAATTTAAATATCCACTGAATCCCAGATAGAATTAGTAATGGTAGCTTGCTACTCCACCAAGGAATGTGATCACGTTAGTTTCTGTAGCTGATTCAGAAAGCCTTTTTAGATGGGGATGCAGTCCTTTTTCCTACATGCATTTCTGAAGACAATTCTTCTCTGTGTCAGTTCAAATTTCTTGTTTTTCCTTTTTCATTCCAACATGCGTTAGCTAGGCAAAACTTTACATAATGCAGGATTATAGTCTCCAGTGGTTTTTGCTTTGGTAGTTTACAGTTCCAAAACTGTAAAAGAGATCTATGAGATTTCCCAATGGAAATCTCCCTCTTTTCCAGGGTGACTAGTAGATCTGCAGTGAAAAGGATAGGTACAAATGTTGTTGATCCTGCCTGCTGCTCCCACCTCACCCCGGCAAGAATTAACCACTGTTCTGAATGGAATTTCATGGGCATGAGAGGAAATATTATATACCAAACTACCAAAGCCTGGCGTGCTCTGGTCCATGGAGTCACGAAGAGTCGGACACGACTGAACGACTGAACAACAACAACAACAAACTACCAAAGCCACATGTTCCTGTTGTTCTTAGCATCCTGAACTTTATAGAGCTTGCTAATTAGTAAGACCAAAACTGGGGGAGAGAATAATAAAGGGTCTCTTGCATTTTGACTAGTATGGCCCTATGAAAACAAATAACTGGTGCAGATTACTGAAAGTATTGCTATGAGTTCGGTTATCAGATTTTTGTGAAAAGGGCTATTGCTGTGAGTTTGCCTTAGGTCAATACCTAGCCAGTCTTGAACTTGACAAAGGGGTATTATTAGCCCAGAATATTCAGGTGACACGACTCAATTGGAATTAATTGTTAGAAGATGGATGGATGGATGGATGGGTGGATGGGTGGATGGATGGATGGATGGGTGGATGGATGGGATAGATAGATAGATAGATAGATAGATAGATAGATAGATAGATAGATAAAGGGTGAAGGAGTTCACTAAAAATCAAGAAGGGGGGAAAGTAGAAAGCTGAATGAGATGAGTCAGATGCTCCAGTTGCACATGTAGCGAAGTCATGTACTGTTCCAGCTTCAGTGATTGTAACCAATTCGCAGGTTACTTTCCTGACACAGAGTAATTTTCACATGGCTGTGCTCTCCATAATGAATGAGTGATGGTGCAAATATCTTTTTCACCCTGGACATGCACACTGGGAATACAAGAGATGAAATAGCTTCCCAGTGTATATATCTGAAGCAAAAAGAGAGGGAAAATGTTTTTGTTATCTGTTCGTTTTCTTTCTGACATAGAGATGAATCAGAAATCATTGAAGATATGAAACTTCCTACAGTTGTTTGTAAATTTAATTTTGTTAGAAATATTTATATATACATATATTTCAGAGTTATTAATAAGTTCACAAAGAAACCCATATTGTGTTTAACATGATTAGGCTTAAAGCTTCTTTCCAATAATAAATCAAGTAATAATATTTTAGACATATAGGGATGGATAACAAACACTTGGATAATAATTTGGGAACAAAGTATGGTTCCTCCAGAACTGGTTGCAGATGATTTTATTTACTTTGCAATATTTCCCCAGTAGCTTTGGCTTTTGTTTTTCTGTCAAGGTTGAGGTGATGAGGTGGGTGCTGTTCTAATAGCTATGGAAAAAATAGAAACGGAAACTGTTCTGCTAACCTTTGGTGTCATAAGGAAGAATTTTGCGCCACAATAAGTCGTCTTTACCTTGGCCTCTGAAGTGACCTTAATCTTCAGAAATGATTGGACACTCCTGCTTCCTGTAATGGAACTGTCAACACAATATTGTGCTATTTTCAACAGTTAGTATTCAAACTTATCATGATCTTTTGTCTGGATATGAGGATCATTTTTCGTTTTTTGTTTGAGAGGGCTTCCTTCTTTACACTTCTCAGTTACTTACCTGAAAAGAAATCACTTCTATTTCAAGGAGGCATTAAAACATAAGTGGTAAGTAAAATACAGAAGGGTTTTCGCCCATCTTTGTAGACCCCTCTCTCCCAAAAAAATAGTGATGGTAGATTCAATTTGCAATCAATGAAGAGACTGAAAAGTTAGGGAATGTGTTTCAGTTCAGTCCGGCACAATGCAGTCCATTAAGAAGAATCCTATGCCTTACAAACTTTATTATTTTCTGTGTATTGAACACAGAGTTTCATATATTAGATACTTTGCAGCATTTGCGATGAGCATTTTTTCACCATCCTCCCAAAAGCTTTACAAAATGTATATAAGAATCACTTTACAAAATGTATATAAGAATCACTTTACAAAATGTATATAAGAATCACTTTACAAAATGTATATAAGAATCACTTTACAAAAATCACAGAATCATAGAGTTGGAAGGGATCCTGAGGGTCATTTTACTCTAACTCCCTACAATGCAGGAATCCTGCCCACGGTGTATATGAGGTCTCGGAGCCAGAGTTATCCCATGTTAAGTAATTTATATACCAAATTTCAGCTCCAAATTCCAAGCTCACATGGAAGTACCCTTGCAATACTGATACTGAATAAGTTGGTCTGGCCCATGTATATTTTTGGTGTTTGCATGTTGAAGAAGTGTATGCAAATCTGCATATGATTACGTGCCATGTGTTCATGTCTGTGTAAGTGTATACACATGTGTGCATGGATGGGAGTAGGAACCCAGGAAGCTGCCTTATACTGATTAAGACCACTAGTACATCTAGCTTGGAATTCTCTACACAGACTGGCAGTGGCTTTCCAGAGTTTCAGGCAGGAAATCTGGATATGCTTTGGATTGGACCTAGGACCTCTGCATGCAAAGTAGCTGCTATACCATTGAGCCACGATCCCATTTCAATATGCCTGAATGCAGTGCTTTTTTTCCTAAAAAAATGTTTAGCGGTACTCTCATTCCGTGTGAGACTCAGGAAACACCGTGACAGGAAATGAGGCCGCCATCGGGGGTAGCAACAAAACTGATGATTCGCCGTGCTAGAGAAGAAACTATTTTTTTAAAAAAAGTTTATTTTCCCGTTTAAAAAAAATGTTTTGGGGGATGCGTACCTCTGCCCCCCCCCCCCGAAAAAAGCACTGCCTGATTGTATGAATGTGTGTGCATCACTTGCATAGATGTACAGATATCAAAAATAATGAGCTTTCTTCAAAATAAATAATTTGTGGATTCCAACCTTAGAAAGTTGAGGACTGCAGTTTAAATCATAGTAAGTCTCCATATTGCGATAGAGTAGGGCTGTTATATTGTAAATTATGTTTACCCATTTATGTCAACATAACATAACTTAAACAGGTTTTTCCCTTGTTGCTATGGACTTTTCTGCCTCCAGAGGGTTGGCACAGATTAATTAGTGAAGGTTTATGCTGCACTTGGAAATACCACAACTTGCAGATGTGTTTAAAGATTATTAATTATTTAACACAAATTTGTCATTTTGTTTTAATATTCTCCTATTTATTAGAGGATTTTAAATGCAGCATAATCATGAAAAATAAATTGCATGTTACTATGCAATGTTAACGTTGGGCTACGCTTTTGTTAGTTTTCCCTTAGAAGACAGAGCAAGAACTACCTTTTTCTCCATGATTCAAAAACACAAAAAGTGGGATTACTTGTTTACTTTTTCCTGTGGAAATCACTGGGTTGCCCTATATTAGTAAACTAACATTTTAGTTAGCTTTCAGTGCTGCACATTAAAGTTGATTCAGAATTGATCTTTGACCTCTACACTAAGTTTGAAGTGAGCCTGCATTTCGGATTTGAATATACTCAGATTGAACCCAATAGGTAAAAGGGCTATGCTGCTTGTGAACTGTTAGAACTTCAGTTACAAAGCTGTGGCAAGGTACTGAACAACAACAACCACCAGCTTCAGCCAGCATGGTCAGTGGGCAGTGATGATGGGAGTTATAGTTCAGCAACACATGGAGGGCACAAGGTTCTCCACCCTTGATATAACCCAACAAAATTACACTGGTGAAAAAAGTAAAGATATTTAGGGCATTTTAAGGGGCAAATGTGAAAGGACGTCCTTGCTTCAGTTTCCATGTGACTCTAGCAATTATGGTAGAAGCCTTCTTTTCTATTCCAACACTTATAGTAGAATACTAGGGCTCTCATAGTTTGTCCATACTTCTGAGCAGTCCATGGTCACAATCTTCATTAAAAATTGTTGCTTTCCCCCCATTCATCAATAATTTTTGAATAAAGAAACAGGACTTGTCCTGTGCCAGGTTGTCGACCTTTACACTCTCTCAATTTCACTTATTTCTCTGTTTTCTGCACAGGCTGTTTTCTTAACTTCTGCTGTCTTGCATAATAAAATGCACTTTTATTTATATACTCCTTTCTTTGAGTCATCCATATTTAATGGCCAAATAGTTGACTTTTTGACAATTTTAATTCTTCCTATGAATAATAATAACTTAACCAGCATGCTTGGTGTCTTTTATTTTCACAGATTTTAATTATTTATTTGCATTGATTAAATAGCTTTGGGCATTTTGTTAGCCTTTAAAAGATTTATGCATTTTGCATATGCTTAGATAATATGGTGATTTGAGCCACATAGTCGATTAAATAGAGAAGTATAAACTGACTACATTGTTCCTTGAATTAATTAGAATAAGGAGGATTTTTGTTCCAGTTCTTGTGTTCCAGTTCTTGACCCCACAGAAGCAGGCAGAAAGATGGTGGATAAAACCCTGAAATAATAGGCTCTCTACAATTAATGAATTTTAGTGGCATAAAGTTAGCAACCTTGCATTCAGCACCCTGCCTTGGAACCTCACTCCTGTTTATTTCAGTGGCATTCTGCCCCTTTCTCCCATCAACTTTTCTAGTTTTGCATTATACTTTTCCATATATCATATCTTAAAGAATGAAGACATAAAATGAAGGCGAAGGAAAATTAATAACTAGAGTGAGAGACTGCTCAGATTGATGCTGAGAGGCTAAAGCCAATGGAAATTTTTAATCAAACAGTTGCATATCACTCAAGCATTTTAGTTTTGTTAGACAATCCCTTAAGTCTTTCTTTCCCACTAAAATTAATCATAAATACATATAGCTAAACTTGTTGTTTATTGATTTTTATTAGTATTTTTATGGCTCCTTCCAGTGCCACTAGCTGTGACACCAAAGTGAATAACAAAAAGCAGACTAAGAACAGTAAACTTATACAACGTAATATAACCAAGCAACCATTTCACAGTGAAAGCATGAAGAAAGAGCAGTGTAACACAAAATAAATATTTTAATCCAGAGGATAAGGGAAGATTGAAAACATACTTTTTCATAGCTTTTCTGAAAATTGAGAAAGGCCAGGTGGGGGTGTCTGAGGGATGTAGTTTGACAGCCAGGATACAACTACAGAGAAGGCCATCCTACATACTCACCTGTTCTCCGATGGAGCTGGAATGCAGAGCAAAGCCTCTATAGAGGTCCCATGTAAAGCATGTTCTAATAGTCTACCTTGGGTGTAAGCCAGCGGCGTAGCTAGCCACTCGGGTGCCTGGTGCAGCGTATGTGGCCTGCAGCCAGGGGTGAGGCGAGTTGCCCATGGGGGTGGGGCACGCTGCCTTGGAGCCTCTCCACCACCTCCCCCTCAGTTGTAAGGCAGCTGAGGGAGAGGTGGAGGGCAGAAGCAAGTCCCACACTGCCGTTTCAGGCAGCGCAGAGCCTGCAGGTGCCCAAGCCACCACGTCACTCCCAGGAGAGACGCGTGACTCAGGCACGCTTAAGGCCCCACAGTAAGTGCCGGCCCCCGCAGTGTGGTGCCCAGTGCCAGCCGAGTTTCATTAGGTTTGTTGACTGAACTAAAAAGTTTAGTGAGCCCAATTTATTATTATTATTTTTAAACTCATATTTTTGTCATTTTGTCACACCCCCCCCCAGTGATGACACCCGGGGTGATCCGCCCCTGCCCCCACCCCCTTCCTCTGCCACTGGTATAACCAAAGGATGTGTGACAGCAGCCAAATCCATTCTCTCCAGAAAAGGCTGCATGTGGCACACTAACCAAAGCTGTGGAAGAACACTCCTGACAACACCTATAATTGGGTCCTCCAGAAGCACTACCAGACCTGGTCACATATGCATATTATTCTCATTGTTATATTTGCCTCCGCTTTGTTCCTTTCTCTCTGTTAAAAGCAAAAAGAAAGAAAGATGGGTACAAGCCTCTTAAGGAAAGGAATTAGTTTTTCAATTTTGGTGTGTTTTTTCTTCTTACTTTTGTTTGTCTGTAAAGTTCCATACAGGTTTTTTTGTTTGTTTGTTTTTAAGCCATATAAAGGACACCGTTTATTTGCAAATGTTAGAAACGAGAATACAAGTTTGGTTTCTTATTTGCACTATATTTACAACTTTGCATCGAGAGGTGCTAACATTTACTTCGATGAAAATGACTAAAATGAAATCAGGTTATTAACCAAAGGGCTTGATAAGGTGTTATATTTACCTGCAAATATCAGAATGCTCTGATATTTCCTGTTGAACTCTTCATAAACATCCACATTCAGAGTCCTGATACATACTAGTGAATGAGAAATAATAGAATAGGTGGAAGCCCATGCAGCAGAACAAAGGATTAAAAGAGCAAATTTTAATTGGTGTGGAAGGATACAAGTTTGTTCCTCTCTAAATTTAGTGTCAGTAGTCCTAGGAGAATTATATTTCCCAAGGACTGCTGAGGTCTCTTATCCTTTTGTGCAACTGCCCAGTGTCCCAGTAAAAGGACTACAACTAGCAAGACTGGGAGGAGCCCCTGCTTTAGCCTGTCATGATCCTGAAATCCGATTTCTAATCTTCAGGGTCTAGGGGTGAGGAGGACCAGCCCTAGAAGCATCTTCACCAGTTGTACCATATTGGTGCCTGTATCCTACCTGAAGATACAATGTTTGAAGTCTCGAGTGCAGAATGCCCAATCAGAGGCTCCCCTGCTCTGCAGGATTTGGGGAGTGCTAAAAAGGGCTGGGCTCCTTTAATTAAAGCAGAACTTTACAATGCAGGTGGGGCTAACAGTTTGGGTGCAGCTGCTGCTATATATGTCTCTGTCTGAGTTTCTTGCTGAAGCAACATCAGAGCTGTGTTCTCCTGTAGGCCTATCTCACCTCTTTGCTTCAGCCTTGCTTCTAGCTTAAGCCTTGCCTGAGAACAATGCTCAATTGCTCTGTCCTGACTCAGTGGCAGGTGTCTTTATGTGTAGCATGCTGCAAACTCAGGTGGGCAAGGAAAATAAGCACACTGTGAATTTAAGAGCAAGTGACACTTTGCAAAAATGGTGACACCTCAAGCTAACCCTATTTGCATCTCTTAAAATTGATTTAAGGAGTGATTCCTTTATTAGCTTCTGGTTAATCAATTTCAATTAAAATAGGAATAAACTTATTGCTTTGGTGAAATGGGGTTATAACCACAACTGACCCAGCCACATCGGACATAACAGAGTTATGGGGTTTATTCAAATGAGCTGGATGTGTTTGTCTTTCTTGGTGCTTCCTGACAAATAAGCATTCCTGCTACAGTACATCTAACTACAATTTCTAATTACAGGTGGGTAGCCGTGTTGGTCTGCCATAGTCAAAACAAAATCGAAAATTCTTTCTAGTAGCACCTTAGAGACCAACTGAGTTTGTTCCTGGTATGAGCTTTCGTGTGCATGCACACGAAAGCTCATACCAGGAACAAACTCAGTTGGTCTCTAAGGTGCTACTAGAAAGAATTTTCGATTTTGTTTTTACAATTTCTAACACCACGTTGCAGATGAAACATGGTATTAACAGGGGCAGAGGGAATTAAGTGGTAAATCAAACAAGGAAAACAGTAGATGGTTTACACTGAAAAAAAACAAGTGGGATCTGTAACAAAATGTTGCAGTGTATCTTCACTTTCTAACATCAGTGTGGATGTTGCAGTTTCTAATCAGCCAACCATATCTTCTTCCTGGATACTTCAATTCTTTCCCCTTCACTGCTGCTCCTTAACATACACACAGTACTCTGTGTACACTAATCATGCTCAGTCTTTTTTTCGGAAGGGGGGAGGATTCTCCCTCTTAGATTACACATCTGCAAAAGTTCTGCAGTTCCCTGGACCATGCTGATAGTTGCCTCTTGTACCTCAGTCCTGTTTTGCTGCAATTCTGTTGACATTCACAGCCTGAACTCACCATTAATGGGAGTTTTTTTAGCCAATGCCTAGCTCTCTCAAGCAAAAGTACAGTCGTACCTTGGAAGTCAAACAGTTTAGTTCCTGAACGTTTGGCTTCCCAACATCACAAACCCGGAAGTGACTGTTCCAGTTTGCTAACTAGTTTTCGAAGCCGAACGTCCAATGGAGCTTTTGCGGCTTCCAATTGGCTGCAGGAGCTTCCTGCAGCCAATCACAAGCCGCACTTGGGTTTTTGAATGTTTTGGAAGTCGAATGGACTTCCAGAACAGATTCCGTTCAACTTCCAAGGTATGACTGTACCAGCATCTGGACTGTACCACTTCTGATTGTGGGAGAAGCTTATGCTATCAGGGTTCCTCCACATTAAAAATTCCTGCAGATAGAAATGTAGGAACAGTAAGAAGACTTCTAAGGCAGATATTGCTTTTCTTAGAGATTGTGATGCCTTTGAGTTTTGTGTTCTAAATGATTGAATTATTTTTTTCTTAAATTCAGAAAAGCAAAATCAATAAGGTAGAGTGCATTCACATACAGAGGTGCTCTCCTCCTGTGATAGATCTGTGGGTGTCAAAATGCTGCTCATCTAAAAGCTCCTTCCATGTAAGGTTTCAAGTAGTCCTTCAATAATTTATGCAGAATTAATAATGTATTTATAACACATGGCTGTAGTATCATAAAATTATTTATATATACTTAATAAATGTTTTATAATGCTTTTGTGATGTATATTATAAATGATAAATAGGTAAGTGTAGATATCTTATTAAATATTAACAGTGCATAGTAGTTATTACTGTGTAATGGTTGCGAAAACTATTATTAAAATGGTTAATGGTTACACCTAAATCCCGTCAGACGCTTACTATACAGTGCATAATTCTTGGAATAATCACTTTTTGTTTATTTGAGAAATTATTTTTTGCTCTAAATGCTACTGAAATATTTTTAAATACATTAATCCCTAATGGTTAGTATATTAATAATGGCTACAGGCATCAACTTTTGCGAAAGCCTATATTTTGCTATGCAATCCAACATACTTTTCTAAATGCATGGCCTTTCTGAAGCATTTAACACTAAAAGGGCTATGATGTGCAAATTGTTATGTATGTGGCAAACCATGCTCCTGTAAATGATCCCACAAATGGCAGGCATATCAATAAGTGCATTTGTAGGACGGGAATTACCCGGTATCTCATCTCAATAGTTACTTAATGAGGTTTCACAGATGGTGTATGAAAACATGCCTCTTCACAATCCCCATTAATTTCAGCAATATAAAGTGAGAGTGGATCGGACAGTGCCCAAACCTGTTTCCACAATGGACGTGGAATTGAATCTTAAGAACTGAGTCTCCCAGGCAAAGAAGTGTTTTTTTTTTCAATAGCAATGTATGTTATCACAAAGGGAAAACAATCAAACCAAACCAGCCAAAATGGCACACCCAGCCCTTTAATGTAGCTCTTTGGATCCTGGCCATGTAGTCTACTGTCTGACAAAGAGGGGGAGCTGGAACAGGTAAGAAAAATGGGATTTGTAGAGAACAGGCACAGATGTGTTTTAGGCAGGACAGTTGCACATGGCTCATTTGCTTAGAGTGTGGTGCTGATAATGCCAAAGTTGCAGGTTTGATCCCCATATAGGACAGCTGCATATTCCTGCATTGGACTAGATGATCCTCAGGGTCCCTTCCAACTCTACAATTCTATGATTCTTCTGGGTTTTAAAAAGATAGTAAGGAAGAATGTGCAGGCCAAATTGGAAACCTAGAACAAACCAGGACTGTATAGAATGAATAGTTAACAAATACCGGTAAGTGAGATGTTCCATATAGTTAGAAGAAAACATTTGCTGGTTCTGTTCTTAGCAATAGCACAGCCCAGGCAGCTCTGCTCTAAGTAGAGTTTGGAGTCTGGCAAAGCCAAGTCAGGCAAGGCACAGCAGGGTTCTGAATGCAATAGCACCCTGGGCACCTCTTTGAACGCCTGGCCCACTGAACATCAGGTTTAGGGGTCAGACAGTGGGAGGAGAGTAGGAAATGTTCTGTTGTGCAAGTGGACCTCATTCTGCAAACAAATGTCCTACTTAGCACTTCATTGACTTCCACCCTGAGTTTTTTCCTTAGTGGCTTCAAGTCTAAAGTCATACCTGTTTTTCTTTCTTTCATAGTTCTTTCATTCTTTGGCTTTTTTAATAGTTGGAATATATAATGTAACATCCTTGATATAAATAATTAAATGGCAAGCTCAATATGTGTGTGTGAACATTCAGAAGAAGTTAAGTATTCTATTTCAGGAAAGAGACCTGTTGGAACAGACCAAAAGTCTATCTCGTCTAGCATTCTATTTTCCACAAGAATGGGAAGGAAATAGCCCTCTCACTCTGGAGCTCCTCAGAAACTGATACCTAGTGGCATGCTGCCTCTGCAACTGGACATTTCATGGAACCATCATGACTATTACATTTGTTTGTTTCAGTTTCCCACCTGCCATTCACCCTAAGGTGCAGGTTTACAACAATTAAAGCACAATATTAATATTAAAACACAATATTACATAATACTATAAAAAAGTTGAAAATAACATAGTAGCCATAGATTTCATTATCCTCCATAAACCCACATTTTAAAACTATCTAAGTGGGCTGAATATAACTTTGTGCCTGCCTGCCTGCCTCTCTCTCTCCCTCTCTCCCTCCCACCCTCTTACCATTGCCTCTCCTCCTTGCTCCTCTATCTCCTGATCCCTTTAGTCAACCATCTTGCATTTGATATAAATTATATTGTCAGCAAGTAAACTGGAAACATTGGTGAGCTAAGTACTTTAGCTATTTCCAACCACAGGATTTAAATCTCCCTCCCCCACATTCTCTCTCTTCCGTAGCTTTGTAACTACTTCTGTAGTACATGGTTGGAGATACACTTCTTATCTTCTAGGCTGGGCTGATACCATATTCTGAATATTGTGCTCTTAGAACAGGAAGATCACAATATAACAGTATGGTAGCAGCCCAATCTAGATTACCAAATAATTAGCTTACTCTTGACTAGGAATAACTCCTGATCTCTTCGTTGTAAAAAATAAAGAAATAAATAAAATAAAATAAAATATTGTTAAGGAGGACTAAAGAAATGCATATCAGAGTAAGGTCTAATAAAAGGGCAACCTGTACAATAATAGATGTTTAGTGCTTACTACTGGATTAATCTGCCATACTTACTTATGCTAGTGGAAAACTGAAGTATTCCTATTTGCTTTCAGGTATATGATTTTGTGGGTCTTTTGCTGCCTTGACTCATGTTCCATTGAAGGATAGTTTTCACTTAGCCACAAACATCACTTGGAAACATATGACTGTTCTGTGTGTTTGATGTGTTAGTTTGTAGATATCTTGCAGACAACACAGTGGCATGCAGTTCTGAGATGTTAGGAGAGTTTCAATATCCTAAAGCAAAGAAATGCAAACTGAGAAAATATTGATCTTCAGTGCCTGTACCTGAATTCCTTTTAACAATTTTGGTTCCAAATGAGCGAAACAGTAGCTGTGAATGGTATACTTTTGACTGCATCATTATATGTTTAATTGTATACTCTTCATTCCATTTCTTGTTTCTCTTGCTTATATTTTATACATCACTAATTTTTGCTTTTAGTAGAATGTCAGTTGAATAAGGGAGGGGGTTATTGGTTAGTGTTTCTTTTTTGTTCCTGTTTTTATTACATATTTAGTGTTTTTATTATATATGTTTATGTTGTGAACTGCCCTGAGATCTACAGATGAAGGGCAGTATACAAATTAAATAAATAAACACAAAACAGTCTTCAGATTTTCAGATGTTGCTCAGAACTAATTTGTAAGAGACATGGTTTTTTATACTTATAAAATTTATTAGTAGGAAATTAGAAATTTTACTATGTACAACAAGCACTTACAATTTAAGCACAAAGTATAAAAGCTAAACATTAGTTGAAGATTTCAGATTGACAATGGAGCAAAATGCAAGTATGTAATCAACTAGAAATCAGCAGAGCTTTTAAAATAGGAATTATAAGTTGGGGCTTTGGAAGTCTAAATTATAATTAGGGATCATGCAGGTTACCCACATAAAAGTGGTTTATCTGATCTGTGTTCTTGGAGTTGGAACCAATTTGTAATGGAAACGGTTTTCCATTTTGGAAGAAGGGCAAAGGTTTATTCACATCAATATTGTCTGGTACCTAGAATACTCAATTATCTGCTGCAGTCTAGCCAAGCCTTGACTAAATATATGCTGGGTAAGATTGTATATCTAGTTAATGAATTTTAAAACAAAATAAAAGAATATTTCCACTTTCCACTCTCTGGAGCCCCCATTTTAACACTCTATGATTAACACCTTATTTACTCAGATGTGAATTTCAGTAAAACATTGCTGCTTTTCTCCAAGCACGTGTGTTGAGAATCACTAGGTCTCTGTCAGAACATGGTGTTTAGTAAACACATGGATGATTTTCTTGCTCTTTTGAACCTCTGTGGGTTTTCCCCCTTGTTAGATTGTGAAAATGACCTTTTATATCCCCTGCTAGGATAGTTAATGAGATCTAAAATCCTAAATTACTACTGCTTTTTTCTCACCATATTTTAGATGCAATTGAATTATGGTTTATTCTTGTTCTAGGTTAACCTTTGAAATAGACATTTGTCTCACCTACCCCATAATGTTTTAATTGGCTCTCAACTGTCTACTTTTTAGTTAGTGTTGCTGCACTTTTTAATATCTCAGTTGCAGGTGTCATGCTTACTCAAAAACAGCAGATCTCAATGTATTTATATACCCACATCTCACCCCAACTGCCAGTGTATTTATTTGTCTATAGCTATATTTGTTTTCACTTTGAATGCTGGCTTTTTATAAGCTAGAAATAAGGACTATAGTAGCTACAATGCAGTAGAAAATAAAGCTGTATTATGTAGCATACCAAAGAAAAGGAAGAGTCCAAATTATGCAATACAATAAAAGAAAAACAACAGAATATCAGGAATGACACGTGAAAAGTTTTTATATGTTGTACGAAGTCCCCTATTACCTATCTTGTTCATGAGTGTAATAGAACACTACCTTCCACCATAAATTTGTCTGTGGCTTTTTCCTTTTTCTCTTTGCCATTTTGAGCTTATTTGTAAGTTTTTAATTTAAAACCATCTGCCACACCTTTTTATACTACCGGTATGTTGTAAGTCCCTTCCAAAACCTTGTAATCACCAGCCTGATGAAAGACCAGGAGGGAGAGAACATGCCAGCCGAGCATGTGTCTCTGTCTCTGGCAGAGACACATGCTTAGTATCAGTAAATATCTAATGAGTGGTTTAAAGTGAACATTCATGATTTTTACCTTGATATAAATTCAATAGGGGTAGTTCATTTGTCTTTTGTAGGTGTTCACCAGTAATTTCCCAGATCTCTGTAAAGATGAAATCCCAAATTAAGATACTTTCCTCACATTCCCACCACATGTGCAGGAAGGTTTCCTTAATTTTACACACACCCAGGACCATGTGATATGGATTAATATACTACTCTAAATAGTTTTTGGTGAAATTTCCTTAATTGCTTTGTCAGGAAATTTTGTCCATGTGGCATTCCAATGCACCTTGGGGCCAGAAATTTGTAAGTCAATTTCCTGCACATAGCCCTCCTAGGCACTACAGAGCACACATATTAAGCAGCATCCAAGTCAATTGTCCCCAGGGCTTTAGCACATAATTTTAGCTGTAATTACTACACCAACATAATAGGAACTGAGACATCTGTTATGTAATATCTTCATTTTGAGAAAACATATTCAATAAGTTTAAGAAGGCATGCATATTAGTCTCTATGAATTCACTTTACAGTGTTTGTGTCTATAAGGGGGGGGGGGTCATTTAACTGATATAGCATAAAGCATCAAGATCTGGATGTTTTGATTGCCAAATTGTATTATGTATGAAGTAATATGAATCAAGTTATTTCTGTGGGCAATGTACATAATTGTCTTTAGTAACATTTATGCTGACTAAAACTCCTACTTCTTTGTTAATGAGAAGAAGTAAACCAAAAAAAGGCAACTGTACAGAAAGCAGAGTGAAATAATGAGCATGTAAACACTGTGTAGGAAAATATAAATCACTTTATTCCTAATATCCCAATGGATCTTGTTAGACAAAAACTAACTCATTCACAGAGTTGATTGCAGAGGAGTCTGTTGGAAAAAACCCTCAAGTGAAATGAGCAAGTTTGTGTACTACTACTCTGGATAAGGGATATAGGAATTTAAAAAGGCATTTTTGTCACATCTACTTTTGTCTTTGATGCTGGGGAGCATAAAAATGGTGTCACCCATGTGCAGTCTGAATTGGCTTAATTCACCATATTGTTCTGCTTTATGCAAAGACCAGGCAAAGAAGGTGTTCTGACACAGATTGTACAAGAGTAATGATGGAAGAGACTAAATTACCTGGGATAAATGTACAACTGAATTAGTGCCTTTCCCTTTCCTTTTAATAATGAGGTGCCAGCACTAATACATTGATTAGTCTCATGGGTCCCTGCACAAAATGGCTGCCATGGGCAGCAGGAGAAAGGGCCGCCAGTGCTTCATATCAGTGAGTACTGTAACAAGAAAAGCCCCGCATGTACCAAATAAAAGATGTGCCCTGCTTTTTTCCCTTCAGTTTGTGTCTTCTGATGCTCTTTCTTCCCCACCCCCATTTCCATCTTTGAGCACAAACATACTCAATGTACAAATAGTTGTTGATTACAGTATATGATAGCTGAAGCTTTAAACTGAGGCAAAGGATTGTGGGGTGGGGGGCGGTACCTGTAAAGCTTGCTTTTCTTCTTCTTTTGTAATAATGTAGGCATATTAATAATAGGCAGAAAGACAAAGGCCCAGGATACACCATGTCAAAGTTCTCCTCTTCCTTAGCCTCCTCTACTACTAGAACACTATTATTCCTCTGCTCTGATTAACCTTTTCTCTAGAAAACTGGGACTAATGACAGCATTTACATCATTTTCTGTAAGAAACAGTATTCCAACTATATGCATGTTCTTTAAAGGGTGGATAGACAATGTATTATTAATAACAAATTACACAAAAGTAAGTCCCTCTGTGTTCAGTAAGGCTTACTTCCTTGCAAGTGTATTTTGGTTGCAGTCTTAATCTGGTTTAGACATGTTCTGATTTGTACACGGTGATTATATCTGCATTAGCCTTGATGAAAATATTCACCAGTTGTTAAGATAGCTTTGCCATTTACCATTTAAGAATGGTATATTTAAGAATCATCATCCATCTGCTCATGGGAGCAATAACAACCTTTAATATCATAGGAGATAAAAGTATTTCAGATGCTGCAAAGTGGGATAGATTTGAATAGTATGTAATTTACATAGCCAATGATTTCCAATACTGCACTCAGAAAGGGAAAATATCATGTGTTACTGCTACAGGAAATATTGAAGCTTAATTTAGTTTATAAATATAAGTATTTTCAGTGTAGGCTTGCCATGTGAAAAATAAAATCTCATGCTAGGCAATTGAAGTGAAGGTATATGCTTGGCAAAATTTATTTTAAAGTAATGGTTGTGACTGGGATGATTCTAGTGATCAGATGCGGTCAAATTGCTACCATTTACTTCACTTTTTCCTGCAAGTTGCTGTGTATAAGTAGTTTTGGTTTAAACAGTACACTATCTTCTAAAACAAAAACAAACTTAGAGCTAATATTAAATGCCTATAATTTAAAGCAGTAGAAGCTCCCTCCTTCAGGTTTAAAAGCAATGCACCAAAACATGGAAGTATAAAGGGATATATGAAAGAAATGTATATGAGAGGGAGAAATCCCCTTCAGAGGTTAGCTATGCCCATTCAAAGAATGGACCGAAGAGGGTGGAAAACACATGTGTTGGCACCATCCACACCATCACTGTCCTTGCCAGGAAAAACCCACACATTGGGTGAAAATTCGTAAACCTATGTGTGTTCAGCTAAATGTACATAGGTTCCTACAGGCAAGTTCCCACGATGTTTGGATGCATGCTTTCTAAATAGAATTTACATTCAAGGTAAAATATAAGATTAAGGTTGTCATTACTGGGGTAATGAAAGCCTAACTGTGTAGTAGCAAAAGTTGTTCCTGCAAAGCACACAGGAAGCTGTCTTATACTGAGTCAGACCACTGGTATATCTAGCTCAATACCGTCTACACTGACTGAAAGTCACTCTCTCTAGTTTCAGGCAAGACTCTTTCCCAGACACACAAATGAACCTGGAACTTTCTGCGTGCATCATATGTGCTCTACCACTGAGTTACAGTCTCTGAACTACCTGAAACAGGGTGCATGAATAACAAAGTTGGCACAAGGGACCTTGATAGTATATATTCTATTAGAAAGGAGCTACAAGGAAAGAGGAAATGTGAGTTAAGGTAGGAGGAAATTCTTGTTTTAAAACAGTACATTGTACATTTCAATTCTGTTTTTATCTATTAGAAAGTTCTGTTTTTCTTTTTTCTTTTTACTTTGTCTATTAATACTAAATATTTCTATTCCTCCCAAGTGATAAAAAGTCCATCTTAATCGAAAACCTTTGCTCTCTACACTGAGAGTCAATTCTTTAAGGAACAAGTTTCAAAAACTGTTAAAATATGTATCTGTCACAGTCTATAAATTGCACATAGTACCAGGGATATAATCAGTGGCTAGATAATGAGCACAACAGAGTAAAGGTATTCACAGCTATTTTTGTTGTATAATTCTTTCTCAGTTATGCATTCCCCCTACCCCTGTTTTGTTTGTCTTTTCTGTCTTGCTGTAATATATCTCAAGGACTATTGGCAACAAAAAAACCTTAAATGTATCAGAAATTAATTTTCTGAATGGTTACTAGGGAAAAAAGAATGTAAGCCTACAGGGTTAATTTTATGGTTTTAATGCTATCATTATTTATCATCTCTTAGTTTATAAGCAAAAATTAGAGTTATTAGCCATTAAATTATCCAAGAAAATTTGACACTACTCTAGACCAAACAAACCCTGGGGCTTGCTGATTCTCCCAGTATGAAACATCTGTAACTTCAGCTAAAAAGAACTTAACACTGTCTAATTAAATTTACAAGATTTACAAGGTTCAGATACACTATTAGAGACCTGAACATTAGATCAAGAGTTTAAATTTGCACTTATTTTTAATGTAGTTAAAAATATTTTAATTGGGCCGTATGTTCCAAAGGTCTATGGGGTTTTAATTGGCACAAGCTGCCAAATTGTTTACTGTATTCATAGCAGTAGGGATAGAAGAAAATGTTCTCCCTGCTTAACTGGAAAGAGGCACTCTTCAACTTCAGTAATTAAAAATATTTTATTGAAAATGATGGGGTAATTATAAGGTTATTTTCATGTCCTAATCTGATGTGAGGGAATTTTAAACCAACAGAAAACTACTCAAGCAAAATACGATCATTTTACGATACTCCCAGAGAGTGAAATAGTGTGAACTCTGGTTGGTCTTTAACATGGGGCTGAGAGGCAACAGCTTGGGTAGGATTGTTGACTCTTCTGATGAGGCTGCTGCTCTCTTTCTGCTTGGTTTAGTACATAGCTTTTGTATTACCGTACTAATTGCTGAGTATCAAAGTATTTTATAAACATTAGTTAGATCAATTATGAGACATACTTTCTAGAAGAACTAAATTACATAATTTACTCTACGTAGTTTTAAAAAATTAGAAAGTGAGGCCAGGGATGCCTTCCCACAGCTGATGCTAGCTCCAGATTTGTGCTATGTGTGGAGAATAATAGCAATGTTGCAAGCAGTAAAGTGTGTGTGCGTGTGTTTTGTGTAGCAAGAAATTACAGCTAATTGTCAATCTTACCTAGCCACGGTCACAAGGCACACAACTGACTCCTCCAACATAAACCATGCCTGACATTTTCACTGTGAGTTTTGTCCAAGAAAATTAGAAGACATATGCTCCTGTCAGAAGAGCCACTCACACAATGAAACAGCCCATCAAGGGTAGGACCACATGAACTGGCCCTGCCACCTGGCATTTGTTTATACAGACTCTGATTGCTGCAGACATGTCTGCTGCATGCACACATTCCAGGGGGGGGGCTGGTAGGGCAATGCTCCCCACTTTCATGTTCATTCAGTTCTTCTGATGGGGGCTTTAAAGTTCCTATAATCAGTAAACTTATCAAACTAGACGTTTGAACACAATCTAAATGTTCTTTAAATATGTGTTTCTCCACTTAATTTCTAGATAAATCATACTGTCACTTACACATAAAACATATGTTGTTGCTGTTGTTATTTTGACTTATTATTTGCCCTACACCCTAGGGTCCCAACAAATGCAGGTCCCAACAAATGAAAGTACAGGTGAAACTCGTAAAATTAGAATATCATGGAAAAGTCCATTTATGTAAGCAATTGTTTTCATTAGCTACTGGAGTTTAATATATGAGATAGACTCATGACATGCAAAGCGAGATATGTCAAGCCTTTGTTTGTTATAATTGTGATGATTATGGCATACAGCTGATGAAAATCCCAAAGTTGAAATTGTTAATTTGGGGTTCTCATCAGCTGTACACCATAATCATCACAATTATAACAAATAAAGGATTGGCATATCTTGCTTTGCATGTCATAACAATCTCATATATTAGTTTCACCTTTTATGGTAAGTTGAATTACTGAAAGAAACGAACCTTTCCACGATATTCTAATTTTTCAAGTTTCACCTGTACAACAGTCAAAACAAATTACAGGCAAAAGAACAGGGAGGCTATTAAAAATATACAATTCAAGTGACAAAAACCATGGCAAAGTGGTCCACATACAACAAATGTCCCTCCGAGGGGAGGGAATTCCATAGCATAGAAGAGGGTGCTAAAGAGAATGCCATTTCCTGAACTTCCACCCACTCTGGGCTTCGGGGCACAGCAGATCTACCAAGGCGCCCATCTAATCACCTGAGATGGTCCATAGGAAAGGAAAATATTTGTTTTCCAGATATTTGAGACCTAAGTCATTTAGGACATTAAATACTAGTGTAAGAACCTTAAATGTATCTTAATATGAACTACACCATATTTTGTGCTCTGGCTCCAAAACATTGTTTTCCTCCATAGGGATAGCCATGCCAGAAGGCAAAATTCACATGGGTTTAATGGGAACAATCTGTTAGCATAAATCTTTCTCCAAGATCCCAATGGTGTTTGCATTCACTCATAAGAATTGTAATGCATTTTCTTACATTTAAATTTGTCAAGAGTGGCAAACTATAACATCTATTATTTGAAATTTAAACTACTCCTATGAAACAGGTGAGTGTATAGTCTATCCCTATTGAACACCACTTAGAAACTGATTTTATTATTATTTATGTACTGATTAATGTAATCTCCCAGTAATGATATCAAAATTTCATAACCACATTTTTGAAGTTTAAGTTGTCTGCATGGAAGTCACTTTGAGCCAAAAAAAATATATCTCCCAGTACAGTGGACCCTCCAGATACGAATTCAATTCATTCTAGGGGTCCGTCCGCAAACGGAAAAGTCCAGAAAACTTCCAGGTTTGCCGCGTTCGTAACCCGAAAGTTACGTATCCAGAGTGGTACGTAACTAGAGGGTCCACTGTATATTTCTTTGGTATGAGGACAGGATAATGTCAGAAACTTCACTCTGAATCACTAATGAGCAGTACACAAAAAAACTAGGATATGTTCCTAGAAATATGTTCAATTTATTTCTGTAGTGGTTCCCCCCCCCCCCAAGGAAATGTGAAAGCACACAGACACACAGCTCACCAATAATGACCAACCATTTTATAATGCATGAACTTTCATGGGTTAGAATTGACTTCACATTTATGAAATGTTATCATCAGACAGGAGATATGTTGTTGCAAGTTTGTTAAACCAGTGGGATCAAAAAGCAGGTGTGACTGTCACTGATATCAACCTGCACAGAGGTACCTCAGGTTAAGAACTTAATTCGTTCTGGAGGTCCATTCTTAACCTGAAACTGTTCTTAACCTGAGGTACCACTTTAGTTAATGGGGCCTCCCGCTGTCGCTTTGCCAATGCCATGCTATTTCTGTTCTCATCCTGAAGCAAAGTTCTTAACCCAAGGTACTATTTCTGGGATGGCAGAGTCTGTAACCTGAAGCATCTGTAACCTGAGGTACCACTGTAGTATAAAAGACCAATATGTGGGTCATTCTGTCTCAAGATTTTCATTGTAGTCTTTATTGCTTTCTTTTGTGCACTGAGGGTTGTGAGGGCTAGTGATAATATGGCATAAGTTTTAAGATGTCTGGAATGACTAAAATTCTACAGCTGCAAATTTGGGTTGCCTTGTCAGTCACAAGTACATCTGTTATACAGAAGCAAACAAAAGTATCCTTCAGTTGAATAACAATCTTGTGGCAGCTTGTGTCAGGCAACAGGAATATGCCAATATGCCTTGGAAAAAATAATCCGTAACAAATACACAAAATTCACGCCAACCTCCAAACTTACACAACTTTTCCGGGTAATGAGTGTAAGGTTCATTCCATTGTATTTATAGATTTCTTCTGCAGTAGTTCCAGGAGAGGCTTTTGTTCTCCTCTATTTGTGCACAGCGTTTTTCTCCTTTGGTAAGAGTTCTGGAGCAGAACAGAAGCAGCATTCATCTGAATCATACAGTTCTAGTAGCACTTGCAGCACAGCAGCCCTAATGATTGTGTGTTTGTTGGCATCATGCAAATGTTCATTGGAGGCTTTGGAGGTAACATATATTATCATTTGTCCTTATATTTTTATCCTCTCCCAAACCAGAATGTGGTGGATTTCAGTGGCATGTTTAGTGGTTGTGACTGAGCCGAAATGTTTTGCAAATATTGACCCATAAAGCATGGTGCTTTATAGGTGAATATTTGGTGCTTTCAACTCTCTGATGGCATTCACCTTCTTTGGTCTGTTGTCCCAGGTAGTGTGGGTACTTGTGTCAAGAAACCCATTTTACCTCCTTGCTCCTCCCCACCCCCCTGAAAAAAATGTGTCTGCTTCTTTAGATTCAATCAAGTTTCATGGATTTTATTCAAGACTATGGTCAGCGGTTTACCATTGTTTTTCATTGATATACCATGTTTTCAGGTATCAATCCATGGAGAGTTGACTCACTATTATAATAACCTGAAGTCTTTTTAAAATGCATACTTTTCTTACTTTTTTATTTAATAGTACTATAATTGAATAAGAATAATGAAATAAAAATCAGCAACAGATCATAACAATTTATAGCGCAGTAAAATAATTACAGTAAGAATGAAACCAAAAGAAAGAGGGGTGTGTGTCATCATATACTTTCTGTATATGATGCCAGTGTTAGAGAGTTGTACTAGGACCTGGAAGAGTTGTGTTCAGATCACCACTCACATATGCTCCAAGTGCCCCTATTTTCCAGGGACAGTCCTGGAATTACGGGAAGCCATCTGAGCTTCTGATTTGATCCAGGCATGTCCCTATTTCCCCTGCCAGCGGCATCACTGCTGAGCTTGGGGAGGTGGATGAGCCAGACCTTGTCCTGAGTGACAGTAGCAGCAACAGTGGCGGCTGTGAGGAAACATCCTGTTTCCTCTTGGTTGCATCTCCATGGACCCCACTGCCAGCGTGCTCCCTTGGGAAAGCGGGTGAGGAGGAAGAGAGGCTGTTGCCACTGAGGCCCAGCCTCGTGTGGTGTGCTGGCTCTGGGAGGCAGGCAGAGGACAGCGGAAGCAGAGCAGATGATGATGATGATGATGTTTATTTATTTATTTACACCCTGCCCATCTGACTGGGTTTCCCCAGCAACTCTGGATGGCTTCCAACAAAATATTAATAATACAATAAAACATCAGACATTAAAAAACTTCACTAAAGAGGGCTGCCTTCAGATGTCTTCTAAAAGTCAGATAGTTGTTTATTTCCTTGACATCTGATGAGAGGGCGCTCCACAGGGCAGGCACCAAAACCGAGAAGGCCCTCTGTAACTTCAGTGTCCAGGCTGAATGATGGGGGTGGAGACGCTCCTTCAGGTATACTGCACCAAGGCCATGAGCACCAACACTTTAAATTGTGCTCAGAAACGTACTGGGAGCCAATGTAGTTGAAATGGTCTTGATTTTTTTATTTTAAAAAAATCCTTTTGTGCATCTGCTTCTAACCTTGCCCCTTTCTAAAATTTATTTATTGCTGTGTTTTTTTCTTTTTTTGTAAATTTACCAAATAATGAAATTGAGATTAAGGGGTTTTCTCAGGATGATGGAGGTTATGTGTGCTGTGTCCCATTGGTGTAGCAGTGGTGGAAATGCTCTGCGGGTGGGGACAAAAATGGGGGGTCAAGGAAGGTTAGTTGTGAAAGAGTGAGAAATGTCATTATCTGAGGAATGTTGGAAGGTATGCACTCAATCATACATTTTAGTGCATGACCTTAGGTTAAGGCCAAGCAAGTTATTTCCCTATCTCACCAGGTTGTTGTGTGGACAGATGGGAGGGGGGACCATTTATGCCACATTGAAGTCCTTGGAGAAAAGGCAGGATATAAATGTTATCATAAATAAATGTCATCTTTCAGGCACTGAATATCAAATGCTTAAGACAAGCTGCCTTTATGCCTTGCTTATGAGCTTCCCAGAAGCATCTGGCTAGGCACTTTTTAAAACAAAATACTTGATTAGATGTCTGATTGAGCAAGATTTTTTATGTACTTATACATAATAATTAATTGCATTTTGTCTTCAATATCATTGTTATTCCCTAATTTGATTTCTTCTGTGTTTGCTTTCATCATGATCTTTCAGACAAATATCACAGAGCTTATTTGACACTTTGCCCTTGATCTCCTGCTCTCCTTGGAGATCTTGACATCAACACTTTATTTTTAAATTGCAAATTAAATTGATTTTTAAAGAATAACTGATGCTTCTTTTGATTTGATATTAGTGAGTCATTAGCATCTTGAATCAGACACCGTTAGGTCAAGGAGGAGGGTGGTGACAACCTGTTCGCTCCTATAAAAACAGCAGGAAAACACCTTCCCAGGGGTGTGTAATACTTTTGTTAATATAAATATATCAGCCCGTATATCTATGATATTTTGTTATCCTATTGATTTCAATTATTGAGGATTTTACCCTTAGTTTCTATTTTTAGTACCAATACTGATGCTCCCTTTAGAATTGATATTTATTGGTAATTCTTATACTCTTGCTTTACCATATAAAACTCAAATAAGAATAAATATGCAATATGCTACCCATGTTCAGCCTTACAGAAAATTGAAGTGAATATCTTTTAGAAAAAATACTGAAAAGATTTCTTTCATTAATAAAGTGAAGTGCTTGGAGGGGGGGAGGAAACGATAAGTTTCTGTCACTTGAACAATATTAAAGACTTTAGTCAGAAATGTTGGGAGCTGAAAGCATGCTTATATATGAAAGCATTTGTCAGTGTGTGCAATAAATGCATTTATCACTTAAATCAGGAATGGATGAGACTATTACAACATAGTTTCAGGTGTCAGTAGCAACGGCTGAAAGTAAAGATTGATTTGAGCAGCAATACTTTTTTCCCTTGAGAGGAGAGGAATGCAATTAGAGTAGGAAGCACATATTTCATTTCTCTTTATTGAAAAAAATTATGAAAATGTTTGGCAACCATCCTGTAGTACAATGAAAAATTAAACAGAAGATACCATGTCATATCTTTTATCCCTTCAGTTTTTAAAATAGGATCATGATTTTAGCATTTTGTGGTTTTCAATTTAAGAGATTTTCTTCCATGGTTGCATGTTCTGTCTTAAGCAAGATACATATAGGATTTTGTACTTCTGGCAGTGTCGTTAAGCCAACATTCCTGACTCAATATGGCACTTCCTGTTAACAGTATCAAACTTTGCATGGAAATGCAGTAATAATGCATAAACATTTCATGATATGCACCCACTCTCATAACTATCCCGGCTTCGAAATAAATGTTTCCTTTTGTGCACATTTTGTATGGGGCATGAAGGCTTGGACCTCCTTTCCTCTTGACCAATGTGGTTCACTTATTATGGCACCATAGTAAGTAGTAGAGCAATACTAACATAGGCCTGGCAGCAGTTGTATATGACAGAGTCCCATAGCTACTGCCACCAGAGGTAATTTTAGGGTAGCACAACTGGTTTGGCTGCACTGGGCACCAGCACCATAGGGGGTGCTGCAACAATGATGTAGAACAGAACACGAGAGCCAGACCTCACCAAATTTTAGTGTCAGAGAGTGCACTGCTGAAATTTGAGACCCCAAGTCTGCCACTGCTGCTGCATCTGCACCAGTACTGTGTTCAATACCAGCCAGAGCACAAGGTAGGGCAACCCCTTCTTCATGCTATGGCAGCCTGGAGCTGGCATTACTATCAGGTCTAGATTGTCAAGCACTCACTGGATCCCAGGGCAGCTCAGCCCCTTCCTTGCTCCTGAACACATTGTTTTTGGCTCTTCTGTGGGCTACCACAGGTGGGAATCCCATCAATGGTACTTTTGCCTGCCTGCATTTTCTGCAGACAGAATGGGAAGGTTTCTGCCATAGGAATTACACCAGGTTCCCTTTGTGGGTGGAGGCCAGTGTAGTTGTTTTGAGCTGGCTTGAGTGCAATCTCTGCACCATTCACCCCCAGCACAGCCTGGGGGGGGGGGAGAAGAAAATGTTTCATACTGATGGATGAACCTAATATTATTACTATGGTCATATGTTATTTGATTTAGTTTCTCTGTTTCAATATCATCACTACTTCAATATACCATTTTTGGTTTCTTGCAATTCTGCATTACTGTGTTAATGAAGTTCTTGAATGAAACACAGTCAACTTCAGTAGCTGCCTATTTGTCAGACATCAGTTGTCACTTTCCTGTCCATCTATTATTCCTGTCCATCAGAGCTTAGTCCAGTTGCTCCTTTCTTGCCTTGGGAGAAGAGGCTGAATTCCCTTCTCTGTTTTTCTGTTTTACTTGAGAATCTTTGCCTATCATTGGGTAGAATGCAGAGAAATAGCTTGAAAAATCCACCTGTCCTTCATGTCTCCTGCATCTCCCTGTCTACCTTTCTATGGCACTTCTGCCCTGACCCATGGAAAGGAAACCCCTTGGCTGACCAGTAACAGCTTCCTTCTTTTTCCTTCCCTTGGTTTATGAGCCAACAGAGGCAATTCCATACTGCCTCGCCCTCAGCACCTCAATTCACCATCCCAGAACCTGTCTGTTTTTTACTAGCAGTTTGTTGTAGTGGTAGGCTTCCTCTTGTACAGCAGCAATTCCTATACCTATCTCCCATCAGATCTGTGGGGTGTAAAGTTCCACAGCTGCTGCAATGGTTGTCTGGCAGGTTAAATTTACTCCAGAGGAGACTTACTGAAATTGTTACTTCCTACACAAAGAGTTATTTGGGATTCTATAGCAGCGAATGCCAGTACTATTCTGGAAGGCTTCTGCTATGCAGCAGGGGCTTGTTTATAAAAACACCATTTGCAACACTTGAAAGAGAATAGGCATTGATCCTCTAATGGAATTACTGTGATAATCAGAATCAAAATATATATAGGAATCCACATAACCAAGGACTCAGACACTATAGCTTCTCTCAGTAGCTTTCTTTTACAAGATGTAGTAGTTCAGGACACTGTGGTAAACAGCAAGTCTATTAGGAGTGAATAATAGCTTTTGGAGCAAGGACTCTTGAGCTAGCTGATTGCTTAAGGGTGACAAATGTAATTTACAGCGTGTTTTTCCTTAATACACTTTTTCTTCTATTAATACATACTAAGACAAATTGCTATATCTATTTATTATGTAGTTTACAATACAATCATGATATTAATCCAAATAAGACTATTTACCAAAGAGAGGAAGAGATAAAATTGAAATAGATTATTCTAGGACACTCCATTAAACAGACAGCTTCACTGACCTCTAAAAATGGGAAACTTTGAGAAATTTTTATTCAGATTTATGGAATACATTGTACAGATATATGAAATGATTAAATTGAATATAAGGAGATCAAGGGGAAAGCAATTCAGTTTTAACAGGCATTAAGAACAACTACTACATCAACAACCCGCAACCATCATATAATCCTGCACTGTACTGGTGATATGGAACAACAATCTTTTATTTCTTTTTTCTTCCCTGTTATAGGATTTGATGAATGGTACTGCAACCTAACATTTGTTTGTATGTACACCTGTGTTGATCAGAGTGTTTGTGTGTTTCTATTACAGTATTTTCTTTCAATTGTGTAGAGCAGGGAGGGCACAGCAGTGTGAGAAAAATTGTCTGCCTCCCTATCTGATACATATGCACACACACACACACACACACACACATACATAATTAAAACAAAAAAATGAACAAATATTGTTCTGAAAACTCTTAATTGCAGACTTAGAAATGTAGAGTTAAAGGAGACCCCAAGGTTATCTACCGTAGTTCAATGCCCCTGCAAGGCAGGAGTTACAGCTGAAGAATCCCAGGCAGATGGCCATCCAACCTCTGTTGAAAAACCTCCGGCGAAGCAGAGTCCACTCACTTCCATTGTAGTTTGTTTGCTTGGATGGTAGGTAGGTAGGTTGTGAGTCACTTTAGGTTGCCTTGGACAAGATAAAGTGACTAACAAATTTAACAAATGATGATGATGATGATGATGAAAGTCAAACAGCTTTCACCATCACTTCTTCCTGACGTTTAGTCAGAATCTCCTTTCTTGTAATTTGAATCCATTGTTCCGGGTCCTACCTCTGGAACAGCAGGAAATGAGCTTGCTCCATAATCCATGTTGGGGCACAGGCTTGGACAGGGTGTGAGGAGGTCCTGGGATGCCTGGATGACAGCCTTGCTGATGCGGTCCAGAGGAAAGCAGAGCAGTAGGTTTGGCATCAGCTTGGCTGCAGGAGTTGCCAGAAGAAAGCTCCGGATTTGTGTAGGGTTTATTCCTTACCCCCTTTCTTCTCCTAAAGATGTCCCACGAGGCAGTGGCTATGAATTTTTCCTTGGGGTTTACACACATTAAAGAACAAGTTAGTTCCACAGAAAAGAAAGAAAGGCAGATGCAGTTTTTTGTGGACCACAGTCCATTTCATCAGATTCATGTGTTAGACTTTATGGGGTTCTTAAGAATAGCTTAATATCTGTAATATCTGTCTGATGAGACATGGCTCAGTGTGTTGAACAAGCTCAATAATTAACCATTGAGTCCCTTCCAACTCTACAAGTCTACAATTCTGTGATCGTACTTTTTTTTTTAATCATTTTAAAATCTTTGAGATTATTTAGTGCATCCAAATCAGGCAACTGTTTGAAGCATGCAGCATTATTGACACCTTCTTGCAGTACAAGTTTGTAATTAAAGAAAACTCTGAGTTCTCCCTCAGCACACCCTAAGAATCTGAAATAAAAGCTGACTTCTTAAAACAACACATTTCCATTTAAAACAAACCAATGTAGGAGGGGAAAACCCTCTTTCTTTACAAACAGAATGTTATTTTACCATTGTATCCACTAATTAAGCCTTAATGGAATGTGTGTTCTGCTGGACAACAACTAAAGAAGCAAGATGTCACGCTGTACAAAAATTATTTCATTCTGTTCCATAATTAAGAGGCCTGCCAAGCCATGGAACAAAATTCAGTATTTATAAAATCTTCAAGGAATTTTTAGTTAAACGGAAGTAAATATATTTCAAGCTAAGTTTTATAACAGCAACATCTACATCATTATAAATAATCATAATGTTTTCATAAATAATGCATTTAGTATCCTGATATTTTAAGAAGCAATAAAAGTTAACAGCAGTCATATTGAGAGCCCATTGAAGAATTTTGGCTTAAAAGTGAAGGCCTACTATGACAAGAATTTATAGCTTGTGTACTCACTTGAAAAATCCAAACCTTTTGAGAAAGAAATTGAATGCTTTGAATAAATTATGCAAATTAAGACCTTCACCATAATGACTGAGAGTTCTGATCCAAAGCTCTAATTTGTTTATAAGCCTTCAAGTGATAGCACCAACCTTTCAGATTTTTTTCTCCAGTCAAGTAACCTGATATTTTCAGTATGTCAAAACCCATCAAAACAAAATGACGCACCCCCTCCCTCCTTGAGAGACACTGAGGACAGCAGCAGCACAGACCTATAGCTTGGTGTTGGATAAGTTAAGATTTCTGTAATGAAGAGACATCCAGCCATAACTAGCAACAAGATGAGCACAAATATTAGAAATGAAGACTAAAGACCTATGAGGAGAAGAAGGGCTCCAAAGAACAGGAAAGGAAAAGACATTTTCATAAAAAATAAGAATGAAACCCAGGAAATACATTTTCACAAAAACTCTGAAAGCCAAGCAGAGAGATAAGAATATGCTTCTTTGGCATACGTCTGCACTGTATATAAATGTAGTCCATCCTCCCACCATGTTTGTATTGATTTATAGGAACCAAATATACTTTAGAATGTGTAAGCGTGTGCTGCACAGGATCCAAACTTTTTGAAAAAATGGAAATAAGGATTAAAGTTACTTGAGTGTGGCATACGATCAGGGATTGAGTGAGTGGACATTGTAGGATTAAATTTAGAGAGAGAAATCAAGATTTGGAAGGATTAGATCCAAGGAGAATGGACCAAGGCTGCCATGATTCTGGGCTAGAAGACAACAGGTTGTGCAGGGCCCAGGGGTGCCCAGCCCAGAGGACACTGGGTGGGAAGACCAGAAACTCACCTGGGGCTGAGAGGAAGTGTGGTCGGCAGTCCCGGAGAACAGCGGTAGGTCCAGCGGGGCAACCAAGTCCAGGGACGGGGTGGCGACAGGGTCAGGTAAAAGTCCGTGGGTCTAGCCAGGTAGTCAGAGGTCAGGAACATGCCGGGGGTTCATCCACGAAGCAGGGTCAATGTCCAGTCCAAGGTTCAGGAGTCCAACAGGGGGCCAGTATGGCAAGGAGCAAGACAGGAAGCAGGGCAAGGTACATGTCAGGAACAGGCACGAAGACACAGGCAGGCACACGTTAGCAAGTGTTGCTGGCCGGCCTTTATCTGCCCCGAGGCATAGGGTGGCCCCGATCCTCCAGTGACTTGCCTCTCCTTCTGGCCTGGAGGCGAGCACTCCTCCCGCAGGAACTTAGTTCCCTTCGCCTCTCTGCCCTGAGCCTCCGCAGCTCAGGAGAGGCTGGTGGGTTATCGGACCCAGGGGCAGCCTCGGCTTCCCCTGACGGGGCAGAGAGTGGAGCACCTGCAGGCAATGGGTCCTCCATCACATCAGGAGCCAGAGCAGACTCAGCTGATGCCTGCACCTGAGGATCCAGCACAGGCAAGGACCCTTCAGACACAAGCCCTAGCACTGGCTCAGCTGGTTCTGGAGGCAGGGAATCCTGTGCAGGCTGGAATACCTCACATCCGAGTCTGAATCCCAGGCCATCACACAGATGATACCCAGAGCAGACAGATGACACCTGGGAAGGTATCAAATGTAGAAAGTATGCCAATAAACTGTTTCACAAGGGTTCCAGAAGACTGGAAGTTAAAATGTTAAGCGGATAGATTCACAGTGATCAAAGATTCATGATGATCAAATACAATCAGCCGTCCAGTATCATTTTCTCATTGTTCAAAAGCTGTAGCCAAGAGGACAAATGACCAAACTGGATCTCACTTCTGATTAGTGCTGTGCCAAAACCTGTCATTTCAAGTTCTCAAAATATTTTTTCCCCACTGCAAAAAGTTGCTTTTCCTTTTCTTAATCTCAGGGAACTCAGATTTTCTTTGAAATTCTCTCAGAAATTTTGTGGAGTGCAGGCTGAGAGCTGAAGTGATTGGTGTGAGATAGCCATTGGGTGGTTGTATTTTCTTTCCCATTAGATATTTCTCCAGTGCTGTGGAGCCTGTAATTCCTCAACTGAAAATGCCCCATTAGGAGTTACCTCATGGCATCTTCGACCTGAGCTTCAGCTGAAGCATGAGAAGCCAAGGAAGCTGGATACTGGATGCCTGAGATCAGTGTGCTTGCTGATTTTATTTTTAAGTCCTCCCTTTTACTTAAAAAAAAAGCACACTTTCTATATTGATTTACTATAATTAAAAGTAAAACAGTTCTTAACTTCGCAACATAACAATGAATAGCTTGTCAGGTGCACAGGAGGCAGCCACTCCACTTCCCCCCTTTTATAGGAAAGTCCTGCTGAGGATCCCATGGGGTTTTCAGGAAAGGCTGGAGAAAACGTGTCCTCCATAAAAGAGGGCACGTGTTGCGATGCGACCGGCTACCCGACCCAGTGTTGTGGGTTGTTAATTTGAAGATAGCCACAAGCCCCGATAGATTGGTCCCGTGTTGCTGGGGTGCAATCTGGCCATGGGGTGCCTCAAAGAAACAGCAACATGGGACCTATTTAAGCCCATGCGAGGCTACTGAGCTTCCTCTTTGGGGCTTTCGCATCGGAACACCCGCCCACCTCTCCCTATATTTAGGGCTAGCGCTTCACCTTGCTATGCCGTCGTGTGTTGTCTGCTGTTGGGGCAGGGGCACGGCAGGAATTTTCCCCACTTGGCTGATTGGCTGGTGCCACTTGGGTTTTGCCTGCCGCATAGCAAATCGTCACAGCTTGTAAGTTGCGGATAGGTTCTGGTTCAGGTGATAGGCGTGGCATGTCATGTGGTCACACCTATGCAAATGCAGGATATTCTGGTAAAGGAATCCAGGGACTCATTGGTTTGGCGATCCCCGAATGGGGTCCTGCCCGCGCCAGAGTCCAGGGGACATCAGGGCGGCTGATTTGTGCTCCAACCAGCAGCTGTCCTTGGTGTTCATCCTTGGCTGTCCTACGAATGTGGCTCTGGGACAAGTCTGCCTGGAACGTTGCAGGGAGCTAGTGGAACCAGAACCTATGCAACCACTCACTTGATTGTAGAATGAATGAAAGGATGCTCACAGACACCTTGAAAGAAAGTTATGCACACACACACACACACACACACACACACAAAACCCTTGCACCCCCAGCCATTAGAAATTCACCAAAAAGCTTTCACTCCTTTGAGAATTTTTGAATGCAAATTATTTTCTCATCAACTGATGGAAAATGATCGGGCGGAAATGCAAGGGATTTATTGTTTTTTGTGGGTTTATTTGGCACAACGCTATTTCAGCTAATGAGGTACAGAAAATCCAATAGAAAAAAGATGACACAAAAGACTGGATAGGGGCCTAGCCACTATAGTCACATTTATTGTATACTTTTACACTTATACCCCACCTTTCTTCTATCATGGAGCCCAAGGTGGCACATAGTTGATTTCCAGGTGGACACCAATACAGACACTGGCCAATCTGAGACCTTCTTAACCTTCTTCAGACCACACCTTAGATCAACAAGTTCACGGTGTACATGAGAACTGAATAAACATATGCATATAAATGATTTTATTTAATATTCTAGATATACTTTGAATCCACAGATAACTATAGCCTGAATTTTTATTAGTGCATTTGTTGGCCACAACTACTTTTAACTTCACTGTCTGGATAGTTTTATACACATACACACTCTCCCTCTATCTTCTTTGAAATACGTTCTTTCAGTACTGATCCATAGTTGTTCAGGAAAATAATGCTGAGCATTTAACAGTATAAATGTCACCTTTCATTACTAGACATATGATCCTGCTAAAAGCAATTCAAGTGGGGTTTTGTTGGTAGTAGTGGTGTTATTTTTTGCAGTAAGGAAAATCGAGGAAACTTTAACCTGTAACCTTCTGCTCAGTCTTTTCCTAGCTCTTTTTAAAGAGAGAGAAATGAATTTTCTGTCTGAGATGTTACCATCTAGCTCCTTCTAGTGGATAATCTGAAGAATTTACATACTTTACAAAACATGTACAAAACAAATCAAAAAAAGGGAGCAGTTTTATCACTCATTGATTTACTGGGCAAAACTCTACTGTTAACAAAATCTGTACTGCTGTACATATGTATTAGTGTCAATAAATACAATGATTTATTCATGTTAGGGGGTTACTTTATGGTGGTGGTGTGCAATGTTGGGGCTACTGTACTTAACAATAATGGTAGGAAATGTTCAGGTTTGCCTTTTAGTTCTTTTAGCATTTAGATTTCCCAATATATTTATCTCACTTCACCCCAAACCCATTTTTTTTAGATACTGAATATAAATCAGGATTTCCATTTTAGGGATGTGCAACAGCAAAACCAAAGCATGACATATTTTATTTAAATTATCATTTGTTTAAAGACACCTGAAGAATGAGGACCCATATTCTGAATTTCATCCCATACCTTTTTTAAAGAGAGAGAGGGAGAAGTAGTAAACAATCTAGATTATGTTGTTTCTTCTTTAGGCTGCATGTTACACATTTATATATTGATGAGCTTTATCTCCTGCCCTTCACCAGAGATGATCACAGAGCCAGTGAAAAGTGTAATATGGAAAATGCTCATTAAACACATACATTATAACATCTTTAAAACATATACAATAACCAGCAAACTCAAACTTTAAAAGGCCTTGTGAAAGAGGAAAGTGGCCTCTAAGCATATTCCATGTGGGTGGTGGTTGTGGCCTTTTGAGGGCCAGCCACCATTCCTGGCAGCTGTTGAAGACCATCTGGCCGGCTGCATTGCAGGGCAGGATTGCCTGCCAAATTCACTATTTTAAACTGCCCAGTCAGGGGCACCTGAAGGGGTGGAATTCTGTGGTATAGAATTTTACAGATCTCTGTTTCTGCTGGTGGTCCATCCTGGTAGTCCTCCCAGTTGCCTTGGAAAGGTCTGCCATTGTTGCTTTTTCAGTGGAGATGACAACAAATCAGGGGCAGGGCCATCTTAAACATGCCCAGTGCCATGGTGCAAAGTTCCCTCTGGCGCCCCTCCCCCTGTTTCCCATAGTTTTTTAGGGAGGACGGTGCTGCCAGCAAGGCTGGAGGAGGCGGGCAGCAGCTGGAGTGCGGCTCCTCCAGCGGGGAAGAGGCGGAGGCTGGCCGCTTCATACCACAGTGGCCATGGCAGATGGAGGCTCCAGATGCGGTGCTGCTTCAGCACGGCATGGCGGAGGTGGGCGAAGGCGGTGAGCTGATGCCGGAAGGTGCTGTGTCCAGCCTCTGCCTCTTCCCTGGTGCCCTCCAGAACTTGGCGCCCCAGCACCCTGCGCCACTAGCCTCTATGGGTAAGATCAGGGGTGATGGACAGATTTGGGGAGGATATGGATCCACTGGATACAAAGCCCTTCCATTCTCCCAGCATGCACCAGAAGTGAGGGACAAATCTGGGCCCTGTCAGCATGGCCAGTGGTCAGGGATGATTAATATTGTAGTCTAGCAACATCTGGAGGTTTACAGGTTCCACGCCTTTGAGTTAAAAGTTCTGTTGTGTGTTGACGGTATGTATGTGTATATGAATTTAAATATGTGTTTTTTCATGTTTCTGTCAAATAGGGCATAAGCTCTGTTCTAACATCATTCCCCCATTTCTAGTCTACCCCAAACTATTTTACCCATTATTCATGATAACACAGATCTGCAGTATTATCTGTACATTATGCTCACTGCAATGTATTGCACAGTGTTCAAATTGTAGGGGCACTTTATTCGTAATAATTGCACCCTCTTACAAAATGCTCGAAGTACCACAAATGCATCTGGTAGCTGGTGATCTATACAGTACATACAGTGCAGGGACATACTGTGAAGTATTCCAAATATTCACTTTTCATAAACTTACAGGAAGATGAGAGTGCCTGGAGTTTTTAAGGGTGGCCTTCAACACATGTTTTTTCACCTCTTATCTGCAGGTAAAGCCTGATAAAAGGTATTAGACTGTCAGCACATCTCTAAATTTACTTTGATGCAGGCTGGCAGTAGCAATAGGCACTGCAAAACTAATCTTTCCAATAACATATGTCTCCTAGAAAGAGACAGGACTGTGTGTATTAAAAATAGCCTGACTGAAGAAAAAATATATTGACTAGGATTTTCTTAGTTATCTGATATTTACTTTTATGCACTCTTTCTCTTCACATCCTCACTTTTCTGGCCTCCTGTGGAATAAAAAAGAAGAAGGTTGCCCTCAATCTATTTCTGATTTTTTAAAATTAAAAGAACAGGTAATATTTACACCTGATGAGGGGAAGAGAAGGCTTCTTTCTTGACTCACTTTTCCCATGACAGATAAACAGCTATCTAAAGCTGCTTCTTCAACAATCAAATCTTTCTGTCCCAAATATTCCACTACCACATTTTCTGTCTTTTTCCAGTCTTCTCTTGTGCAAAAGTGACAAAAAAAAAATCAGGCTATGGACCATATGGAGAACTCTGTGAATTAAGTAGCAGTAATACGCACACACAAAAGAAAAATCGTGGCAGGCTGGTTGGAGAGATCATAGAATCATAGAGTTGGAAGAGACCACAAGGGCCATCCAGTCCAACCCCCTGCCAAGCAGGAAACACCATCAAAGCATTCCTCACAGATGGCTGTCAAGCCTCTGCTTAAAGACCTCCAAAGAAGTAGACTCCACCACACTCCTTGGCAGCAAATTCCACTGTCGAACAGCTCTTACTGTCAGGAAGTTCTTCCTAATGTTTAGGTGGAATCTTCTTTCTTTTAGTTTGAATCCATTGCTCCGTGTCCGCTTCTCTGGAGCAGCAGAAAACAACCTTTCTCCCTCCTCTATATGACATCCATTTATATATTTGAACATGGCTATCATATCACCCCTTAACCTTCTCTTCTACAGGCTAAACATACCCAGCTCCCTAAGCCGTTCCTCATAAGGCATCGTTTCCAGGCCTTTGACCATTTTGGTTGCCCTCCTCTGGACACGTTCAGGTGAGGTCTGACCAGAGCGGAATACAGTGGTACTATTACTTCACTTGATCTTGAAAATACCCCTCTTGTACAGTGGGAAAGGTAGTTAAGAAAGAGCTTGCATTGGAAAAGTGTAGCCTGAGTCAACAAATTCTGGAGAGCGTTGAGAAGGCATGTTCAGCAAGCAGGCCCTTACTCCAAAGGATAGTTTCCTATAAGGAGCTAAAAAGCTGCCATACAATCTTACTGCTGTAAACCACCTTGTGTATAGTAATAAAGAAAGGCAGTATACAAATGAAAAGTGAAATGAAATGAAATCTTACTCTGTATACCTTCAAGGTTGTCCATGAGGACTGCACAAGTTTCTAATCCTAAGGTAGACTGGACCGTCCTAATAAGCAGCTGATGGGTCAAGCATACCACAGCCCTTTTTAAGCTACCAAACACTAGAGTTCCTCCTCTTCTTGTAGTTCTTCACAGCTTCTGTACTGGTTGTAACATGAAGCGGCGGCAGCGGAGAGGCCCTGCGGCCTCCCTCACTGGGCTAACAAAACAAAAGGGGCTGCCATGCAGCCTAACGAGCTGGGGCGCTTGCCACCCACTCAGTGGCGCAGTGCCCCTGGCAAAACAGCGGCAGTGGAGGGACCCTGGAGCCTCCCCTGCTGTGCAGACAAAACAAAGGGCCACAAGCAGCCTACAAGCCGGGTACTCGCCGCCCACTTGGCTGGCGCAGCGCCCCTGGCAAGCAGCGGCAGTGGAGGGGCCCTGCGGTCTACCTTGCTGTGCCGGCAAACAAAGGGGCCACCATGTGGCCTATGGGCTGTGGCACTCACTGCCCGCTCAGCCAGCACAGTGACCCTGGCAAGCGGCAGCAGTGGAGGGGCCCTGTGGCCTCCCACGCTGCCACCGACAAAAACAAAGGGCCGCAAGCGGCCTACGCAAAAAAATTACTTACCTCAGCTGAAGAGTGCTAAAGAGCAGGTCCTGATCCTGGAAGAGAAAAAGATGAGTGAGTCTTGGACAGGGACCGGCTTCCAAACCTACTCCCAGGCCACACCCCCACTGGCAGCATATTGGCCTGCCAGCAGGCGTGGACCAACCCCACAGCTAACTGGGGGTGGCACCTGGCCAGGTGGCCCCACTCGGGGCCGCAAACTCCACCCACCTGTTGGGAAGGGGTGAGCGGGAATTGTGAAAACAGAGCAGAAAGCTACGTGTTATATCAAGTGTGTACCATGCACCTATGTCTTCATTTTTGAAATTTAATTAAAGGCATAGGGATTCCCAACTTGGACCACACTACACAAGTGCAGGGCAGGTTAATCCCTTAGCATCCCAGGATCCCCCACCCACCCAGTTTATTGGAACTGCTATGAGGCTTAGAGAAAAGTTCCCATTGGCACCCAAAACCAATTTGGCCCAATGTTGCTGGATAGCCCACTTTGGGGTTGAATCATGCATATAGTATTCCCCCCTTTCCACAACCCTTTTCGTAAGACACTCCCAAGATTTCCCTCAGACTTTTACCATCACTGGACCAATTTCTTCAGATATCAAATCATGTTCACAGCATACTACTTCTCTTGGAGGAGAATTTATTTTATATGAAAACCCATTTCCAAGATAGGGGCCTTTAGATCTGTTCTCCATCACAGATCCATATTGCTGGTTCCAGGTGACAACCAGATAGCTGGAATAGATCTTAGCAGATGTAAGTGAATAAACTTAAGAGATCAGAATACAATACTTTCAAATAAATGAGAGTTCCAAGGCTCCAAGAAAAGTTGTATAGTAGAAATGAAAGTATATTAAGGAACTGAAGGAATGCAAGTGTAACTGCAGCAGCAGCAGCAGCAGCAGCAACAACAGATTATTACCCTCATAGCAAGAAAACAAATTTAAGTTTCAAGGGAAAATAATATTATCTGTAACTGCATAGTCCTGCTTTTCAAGTTACCTGAATTACCCTGTCTTAACAAAATGACCAGCTGAGTTATTTATTTTCACTGCTCAGTCTTTTTGAGTTGGCTGCCAAGTCTGCCAGCCATCAATTAACCAGGTTGCCATGACCACAAACTGTCAGCTAGATGAATGACTGCAGTAAAAGCAGCAATCTCCATAGCCCTATTATCTATTAAAGAAAATGCATTTTATGTACATAGCCCAATTAAGAAGGTTGCTTCTTTTCTCTCTCCCCATCTATCTTTCACACACACACACACACACACACACTGAGATTTTGTGCCTTTTTTATTTCCTATTTTCATATTTATCTCTGATTTTAGTCCTCCTAGCCTTGAGGCAGGGTATCCTAGCCAACTAAGGGCCTTTCCACTATATGCTGTGCACAGTCATCCTGTGCCGTGGTCACTGGGGATGTGGGAGTAATTTAATTCTTTTTTGCAATTAGGGGACCCTAGATTTCTTAAAGCACTACTGAATAGAAAAATTGAGTACATTAGAATAAGCCCTTTGTTAAATATGTGGTTTTTTTAAAAAAAAAAAGAAAAAAAAACCAACAACATCAACACAAATCTGTACAGTTGCCAGACAAAACAAACAAACAAGCAAAACCTGATTTTTAAAAATGCCAGCAGTCCAATCATAAGTACAGCATGGTTTGAGGATAATTTCTAACATTAAAGTCAGTTGTGTCTTCACTTGCAATCTAACACAATGTAGCACTAAATCTCTTCATCAACCAATGAAAAAAATGGCATTTTGTCTCTCATAGAATTTTAAAGTTGGAAGGAACCCCAAGGATCATCTTGTCCAACTTCCTGTAATGCAAGAGTCTTGCCCACAGCTGTCCCTGGGTGGGCTTGAACCACCAGCCCTCTAGTTAAAAGCCAGATGCACTGACCCATTGTTAAAAGCCAGATGCACTGACCCATTGTGCCACCCAACAATCCATTCTATAATGTAAACACACACACACACACACACACACGGTGGTTTGAAAATACGTCATTTACAGGTAGCCTTAATGTGATTTCTTTAAAACATTTCTTATGGTATTTTCTTTTTAAAACTGTTTATTTAGATTTTGCACAAAATACAGCAGGTAATAAGAATCACATATAAAACGTATCAAATGTGATATGTAATAAGAGAGAACAAAAATAAGTCCATTGAATTGATAGTTGAAGCTTACTGTCTGATCTTTCATTTTAATTATGTCTTCTTGACTTTCAGGTGTCACCCCAGAGTTCCCCGCCAATGAGTTATCCTAAAAGTGGCCTGCCATGCAGTTTCATTTTTATTATGTTCCTTTTTTCTTTTCAAAACAATTTGTATAACTTCTTTTTAATCACTGTTTCAGTATTAGGCAATTCTAATGTTACACGTACTGACTGAATTAACCTGCAAAGGCTTTTATCTTTTTTTCATCATCCCCTGGGAAAGTACAAACTTTGCACATTCAAGTCTGCTCATTTGTTGGATGTTGGACATTCAGGTCTGCTCATTTGTTGCAATGTTGGATTCAGCTCATGCAGTTTGTGAGAGCTATGCTAAAAAGGTTGCTTGCTGCACATAGCCCCATTGATCTTACTCAGAGCACTGTATGGCACATCACTATGGTCTTGATTTTCTTGCCTGCTTCTGGAGCTTTTAGAGCATGTAGAAAGAAGACTTTGATGGGTATTTCTTGCTTCACTTGAGGCAGAAGTATATTGTTAGCTTACTGTTACTCTCAAAATTTTATGAGGCTTCACAGAGTAGCTGAAGTGAACACAGGTTTTATGTGCCACATCTAACAGATCATGCAAGTTTCTGTTGTTATACATTACGAGATGCTTGGTTAGACTCTGCTGAAGTTTGAAGGTACTCACCCCCCCCACGCTTTTTTTTTTTTACTGCCAAGAAATTACTTAAAGTCAGATAGGACCCTAGCAATTACTTTTCTGCTTTGAAATAGTGATGACTGAAACATTTAAGAGATCTTGCTAAAGAGTGTTTGTATAAATCAATCTATGCCTTCATGGCCTAATCAGGTTGTTCTTCTTTCAGTGTGTCCTTTTTGGCAGAAAGCCAATATTGTTCAGTAGATACAAAGTGAGACTATTGTTTTTAATTTGTTGCTGATTGGTTTGATGGGTTTTTAACAGGTGTTTTATTTTATTTTATTTGTTAGAGGGTTTTGAAGAGTTACTGGCTGAATAGCAGAGTAGTTGGGTTGTTTTTTTTTTAATCAACATCATCTTCATCATCAAATGGAAGTCAAGTTGCTCGTGATTAAATTATCCTGCTGGAATTTAAACGCAATTGACTTTTTTCCTAGGCATGGGACAATGGATTTGAAAAGTACAGTGGTAATTATCAATCCCAATGAGTTAATTTTGTTAAGTATTTAGCGCATGGCTCAGGCTTACTTCACAAATCTCTCGCAGAAAAGCTGTTGCTAAAGATATACAAGGCTACATTAATGTTTTCATTTTTTAAGTGTATTTTTAACCCACCCTTTGCCTGAAGGTCCCCAGAGTACAAATATTCACAGTCGAAACCAGAAGCTGAACAATAAGACTAAATAGCTGTAAATAGAGTATTTAGTGACAAATAAAGCCAGCAACAGAAACAGGAATTCAAATGCCCAATACAACCCAATTCTTCCCAAAAGCTTGGGCAAAAAGATGCATGTTCACCTGCCAGTAAAACACCAGTGTTGCCATGAGACATTGTTTAGATGGTAGGACATTCCAAAGGTGAAGGCACTACCACACAAATCTCATTAGGTGTGGGGACTATCAGCAGATGGTTCCCCGTACATCTTAAATTTTGGACAGGCTGGTGTGGGAGGAAGCATTCTTTCACATATTTTGGGCCTAGGTCCCTTAGGGCTTTTATTATTAACTTCTTAAATCAGGTTCAGAAGACAATAAATACACTTGTTTCAGAATTGATTGTATATGTGAATGCCACAGGGCATCCAGTTGCATCATGGCATTTTGCATCTGGACTGAAGTATGATTGCTGTTGGTTCAATTTGGTAGTGTATTTTACTTCCCTTGTAGCTCTGAAGAGCCCACCCAGCTGGCTGTTGGTTGTCTCTCTTTCATTTTATCTAGAGTATGAGTCTGCTAGCCCTATAGAGAAACACATATGTAACATCACCCCCCCTCAATCACTGACACAAGTTCACACCTCTGCTTACAAATATGCTAAGTATTATTTATTACTAGGTTGGGAAGTCTTTTCAATTATCTTTTTAATGGACTTTCCTTTGTGGACTATCAGCCAGTGAAAGATCATTCCTACTATTAGGCAATTAAACTTCACAACTCATTTCCTTACAGGAGGAAGATGGTGTTAGGCTCTGCATTTCAAGCTAACAGTAACCACAACATGTTATCCCCTATCCTCCCTCCAAGTTTGCAGATCCTCTCCTGTAAAACCCAGTATCTCGCAACTATAACTGTGACCCTATACCCTCTTGCCTTTTGCATTGTCTCATGCCTGTGAAAATAAGTATCAGAACCTCTGTGTTGCAATAAGCATTAGAACCGTTAAGAGTTTCAACTAATTCAAAACAATTGAAGCACCCAGAATTCATGTTTCTGAGCTGAAAAACCCAAAGCCCTAGGTGGCAGCAGAGTGGGAGAAATAAAAGTTTGGCATGGGAAATTCCTTTTCAGTGCCAATGAAAATAAAATGACCTAATTTATGGGGTTCCAGCCTCATGGGAGTATCATTTTGCCAGACTAGGCAATTTTTTAAAGGCCTGGACCTACTTACCCCCCCCCTCTTCACTGTGCATTGTGCTAGAGATGTTCCTCAATAGACTTGTTGCAATATTAATTCCATTTCCTGTTTCTGTCTTACTGTTCTGCACAACTCCACAGTGTTTTCCCTTCACATTAATGTGACTAACTTTTACCTGGCTTTGAACATCCGTCAGGTAACAAATCCACTTTGAAAGTGACAGAAGTCCTAACTAGAAGTCTGCACCTGAGAACAGTTCTTTATTTTAAACATGCTCCCATATATTCAAATTTCTTATTTTTTTTTCCTACAAGCTGAATCACTGAAATTGTTGATATAAGAAAAGAGAAACAACATGCAGGTAAAATCCCTTCTTGGCACAGACTACCATCATTTTTCTTTCCAAGTGTGCTTTTAGTATCATGCATACATGCAATTTACTGCAAAATTGGAAATCATTTAGGATTAATTTTATTTCACTCATTGTAGATTATTGTCCTGACAGCATGTTCTGCTGATTGCAAAAATATGAAAGTGAACACATGCAGTTAATATAGGGCACACTTATATCTCTCCCTCGAAGCTCTAAGTCTTAATTGTTGTTTTCAGCAGCTGTACTTTTGTCATGTTCATTGACAGAAGCTATAGGTCCCCAGGATGACTGTGAGGCTGTGGTTGTTAACAAAGAAAAATCCATCTGTTCCCCTCCCTTAAAAAAAAACAAAATCCATTAGCTATGGAGTCAATAGGTACTAAACCTCCTCTGCATATGCTGTTTCTTCATATTTTTGATTTTTACTGTCACCAATGAAGCTGTCAGTGCCATTGGAAAGTCATGCAATGTCATCAGCAATAATGAATACTTTGTGTTTGGAATTTGGATAACAGCATGGCTGAAAGTAGAACAAGATGAGGTTTCTCTATAGGGCTAACAGGAGTTTTTAAAGAAGTGAGAGTGACTGCAGATTTGACGTGTATGTCTTCACAGTTTAATCAAAAGCCAAGGAGATGCCTCACACTCTCGATCAAGTGAAAGAGAGAGAACCAACAGCTAGCTGGGTGGGCTCTTTCAGAGCTACAAGGGAAGTATAATATACTGCGAAATTGAACCAACAGCAATCATACATCAGCACATTCTTTTAAATGCAATGGATTGAATTCAGCATAATGCTGTGCTGAATGTCATTACCAGATGGAGTCCCAGAATCATAGAACTGTAGAGTTTGAAGGGACCCAAAGGGTCATCTAATACAACCCCCTGCAATACAGGAACAACAGTGAATAAGCTTCCCTCTCCAGCTGCTGCACATTGTTCTAGGTTCTCCTGACACACACCAGAGCCAGTTTTGGGGGTACAGGGAAGGCATGGGGGAGGAGGGGGCAGGGGCGTAGCAAGGGGGTGGGGGCAGGCTGCCCCGAGTTCCAGGGGACGGGGGTGACACTTTGGCTGGCCCCCACACACCCCGCCCCGCCAGCCGGGCCCCGAATGGGGGCATGTCACCTTTTCCCCCTTCCAGCGGCTATTTTTCAGCGCGAGGGGCGGGCCAGCGAGGAGGTGACATCACGCTTGTCACTGGCATGACACCCCCTCCTCGCTGGCCTGCCCCTCGCACAGAAAAAAAGCCGCTGGAAGGGGGAAAGGGGGAGGCAAAGCAGGTGCTTCCCTTCCCCCCCCCGCGTTTTTTTTCCGGCAGGAGTGGGCCAGCAAGGAGGGGGCATCACACTTGTCACTGGTATGACACCCCCTCCTCGCTGGCCCACCCCCCCCGCCGAAAAAATCGCTGGGAGGGGGGAAAGGATAGCAGAGCAGGCGCACCACTTTTTTGGGCGGAGGGCGGGCCAGCGAGGAGGGGGTGTCACGCTTGTCACTAGCATGACACCCCCTCCTCGCTGACCCACCCCCCGCCGAAAAAAACCGCTGGGAGCGGGGAAAGGGAAGCAGAGCAGACACATTCAAGCGCCTGCTCTGCTTCTCTTTTTCCCCTTTCTGCCGCTTTTTTCGGCGGGGGGGAGCAGGCCAGCAGTTTTTTCCGGCAGGGGTGGGCCAGCGAGGAGGGGGTGTCATGCCAGTGACAAGCGTGATGCCCCCTCCTCGCTGGCCCGCCCCCCCGAAAAAAGGCACGGAAAGGGAGAAATTCCCCTTTTCAGCGGCATCCACGTGCGCCGTGACGTCATGACGACGTCACGGCGCACGTGTCGTGCCCCTCCCCCAGGGGGGTGCCTCTGCGGCGACGACGCTGCCCCCAGCAGGGCAGAGGCTTGCTACGCCCCTGGGAGGGGGGAAATTGCACAATTGGAAGCTCTCACACAGGGCTTGCCTGATGGGCCTTATTAGGTCAATCCTGCCCACTTATTCACATATATTTTCTCATGACAGGAACCACTTACAAATAGATACGTTAGCTGGAGGCTTCTGATTCTCATCTTAATTTGATCCCTGAAAAAGTACCTTGCAGCACCAAAACCTAAATTGTGCTTTGGGTATTGATTGTGTCTACATTGTTCGGTTTCTGACATACTAGGCAAATGGAATAAATAGAAGTTCTCCTTTGGGAGAAATGACCATGAATGAAGTTCTCAAACCCCCATAAGATGTGTACAAGACTTTGAACTAGTTCAGATATCAGGGTTGTACACAGAGCTCTTGCAATCCTTCCTCCTCTTCTCCTTTCACATTCTAATTATTTTCCTCACTTCCTGGTCCATAGTTTCGATGTATAGTTTTGCATGACATTCAGATATGACAAGCTTTAGTTTACCTCCCAACCTGAACTGGAAATTATGGTTTGAACTGGGTTTCTAACAGTGATGCTCCCAAAATTCATAAATCTCAGGCTCAGAATACAGTCACTGTCAGCTCACAGTGCTCATGTTCAAAAGCCTTGCCACAACTACCTGCTTAGCTCTTTTGTTGCAGCAGCAGGATGGAAAAGGCCTGATGAGGCCTTCTAAATGTCTCTCATTCTAAGCAGTGTTGCTAGGATGGTGCGTTCAAGGAACAGCAGGAAATATCGTTTTCCCATGGCATCTGATGCCTTTTAGATGTCATTGGAAAATCACATTTTCCATTAATCCCAGCACAAGCAAAATATTGTTATAATGTTGTTGCACACCACCCTTATCTCTCTCAGCAGTATGAGATTTCAGGGGTTCCAAGTACTTACCCAGGGTTCATTTTCCCTTCAGAAATTAGGCACAGCAGAGACTGTGGTATCTTTATGATATCTGGTTTTATTTACACATCAGCACCTACCTGTACATGGAAGTATTGCAGAGCATTCACATCCTATGAGAGTCTGTCTTCCTACTTAAGGGCCATATTGGATTTAAAGGACAGCAAAAGGCAATTCTGTTTCTTTGCTCCAGCCTGTCATCCTCAGCTCACATGGAATTCTGCCCCTCCTTCTCCTTCCTGCTGCTAACTAACTCTTAAGGACCTTTCCCCAGTTTATGTAATTCCAAGCTGAAACCCTATGTCTGGCCTTTGCCTCCACCCAGAAAAGAAGCCCCCCCCCCCCAACCTCAGAAACCTCACTCCTCTGTTGACTAGAAGGGAGTCTTCTGCACAAGGGATGTTTTCCATTGATGGGCCATTTACCCTGTTTTATTCTTTAGTGGCTTGCACTCAACTGGACCTCTAGGCTAGCCTGCTGTATTTGCATAAGCAAAACCCAGGACTTTTTGTGTTTGGTACCATTTAATCAAATTTTGCTTAATTCTAATCCAAAAATTATGGGGAGGATGAGACACAAACCCATAACACATTTAGGTGGATCTTGCCCCAACCCACAAACTCATAATAGTATGCTCTTTTATAGTCTTGTCTATGTCAGCCCTGAACCATCAAAACTTGCATAGTTAGCCAGCTAATTATTATGACCTGCAATGTGGTTTACATCTCTGTGATTTTGCAGTCCCAGGCAGGCAACAAGAGCAGCAGATAGCCAAAACTCCCAGTAGTCCAGCATACAAAGCTGTTATGTCGTTTGCTTGATATATCACAAGTTCTGTGAGCCTGCTCTAAATTACATGTAAAAGCATTATCACTTGTTTTGCCAAGAGAGCAAGCCTATTTCTTCCTTCACAATATATCTTCATCTTAACTGTTGACAGTCTTGTGATTCTCACATATAATTACATAAAGGAAGATCACATTCTCCATACATGTATTTAAATACATATCTTCTTAATAGCACAATGATCCAACCAAACGATGGTTGACCTTCTATTATCTTCTAAATAGATAAAAAGAATATAGATGTGAAAGATGTACTGATGCGTGGAAAATGCATACAAAAAAAATTAGTTGAAGAAATAATTTAGAAATAACTTGCCTAGGGGGTAATGACCTCAATTAAGTTTTATGTGAAATTATAATTGGCATTCATAATAAAGGAATGCTATCACAAATTGCTTATTTGATATTAGAATATCATGGTACATCTTATTTCCCCTTGGCTGGTATTTATATTAAATAAGAATCTTTCTTATAGAAGATATATCGTTTAACAATTTTCCCCAGTTTCATTTCCCATTCCCATTAAATGTATTTCAGAATGATTAAGAGGGCAATCCTATGGCAAAATCTGATGAGATGGTGCTTAGGATGCAGAGGATCTCCAGATCATTGACCTGATTCCCAGTTCAGATGATGTTAAATCCCTAAACCCAGCTCAGCCCAAAACACGCTGATGTAATTTGCTCATCCCAGCTCAAGCAACTGAGCCCAAACTGGTTGAACTGAGACTGAGTCCCCCAAAAGGGGTTTTCTGGGGGCATTGCAGGGGTGGGATCAGAGAGAGGGGACTTGGGCTGGATCCTAAACCTATTCAGCACAGTCACAAGATCTGGCAATCTAGCATACAACACTGTTTTAAAGGCTTGTTTTCCTTCTGCTAGGCTTAGTTAGGCAAAGCATCAGCAGAAGACTTGTTGATGAACAAGGTTTACCTCTGGTGTAACCAAATTCAAAACCCAAAAGAGCAAAGTTCTCCCCTTGGTGGCTTAAAGAGGAAATCATTGTGTTTCCCCCTTCTCAGTACTTTAAACAGAACTTTAGAAGAGCAAGAGAGAGCAAAGAGACAGCAACCTTCTGCTGTGTTAATGCTACATGTTCTTATGAATAACTGGATGTATGTATGTACTGTATGTATTCAGGATTATCTCCATTATACTTTGACTACACACCTTTACTCATGGGGGGGGGGAATACAGTTATTAGTTCCTGTATTCTGACAGAACCAGATGTTTGTATTTTCATAATCACATTACTATCTTGAGCAGGGGTGTTGCAAATACTAATGGAGTCCCAGATCCCAGTTAGACAGTGTGGCTTTAGTAGTGAAAACTACAGTACAGTGAATGGTAAGGATTCAGAACAAAACAAAAATCAGCAGAAGCAGTTAAATTGCCACTTGCACCAAGTAAAAAGCTGTAAATCCATTCACAATCATGATAAATCATTTGGTGAAGGAAAACCACTCCCTTAGAGGATATTGTTGTATCATGCTGCTGTTAAACAAGAAAACTGTTGCTAAGAGGTTCTGAATTTTACTAACATATGTCAGAGTTCATAGCTGTTAAGTTTCTAACAGTTGGGGAGCCTTATTAGAAGAGTTTCTTCTTTGTAATTAGGCACTTACTACTTCACATTCACCTTTTAGCACTTTGAAGTTTTTATCACCCTGTTATAAGGAAGAAAGGAAAGGCAACCCTGTAACACAGTCTTTAACACCTTTGAACAACCTGAATTATTTTTAGAATGACCCAAATAAGACGTAATCCATTCTGATCTTATCTACTTTATTCTTTTAGTGATAGGTGAATTCACCCTGGCTTGTGTTAATTTCTACTTGCTTTTTACAAGTGGATTATTTCCTTGTGTGGGGAGTGGGCAGGAATTTTAGGCATTTCCAAGGATTTTCAAGGGATGAGGCAGTCACCTGACTTATTCTGACTTCTTCATGAATTCCTGTAGACCCTTCTGTCTAGTAAGACTTCTCTTACTAGTTATGCAAAAGCAGCAAGGACTCTTTCTCTATCACCTATTCTTTTATCCCTCTTTTCAGCATCTAGAATTCTGCAAGTTCTATGTTTCATAGGAATCCTTTAATCTGGGACACAGGTCTTGGACATTCTAGTTGTTAAAAGTAACTAGAAGAAGAAAAACTGTTATTGCTGTGTCATCTGAACTCTTCCTCCCTTCTAGCAAGTTTGGAGTAGGGAAAGAAGGCTGGCTCAAAGAAGTGTTGACAATTCCCAGTACGAGACAATACAATACCACCAGGTCCAAATTTGGGGATTGCCTTGCCTCATGTTTGGGTGAGGCATTTGCAATTGGGAGGGTCATATTTCAACTACCGGTACTTCTGATTCGCAATTCATCACCACACTCTATCACAGTCCTTGAGAGACTGCTGGAATTTTAGTAAGTCTTATACAACTTCCACCTGCAGAGAAAACTATTGAAATAATAATTGCTCACATTCCCACTGTGGTTACTATGCTTTCCCCCATAAAATGTGCTCTAAATGGCATATAAACAGGACATTCTTCAGTAACATATGACTTATAATACCTCGGGAAACAAGTGGAGATAACGCAGGGACACACACACCCCACCTGTAGATTTTAAAATGACATATTTTGATAAGAAGGATAGAATGGAGGCCTGTTTGAAAGTAGTGAATGTACTTCCAAGTTTAAAAAAAATACAATTACAAATGTGATAGCTGCTCATGGTGATTTTGATATGGTTATTTTGCTACATGTAGGTACTCCTGTAATGCTATACATGGATATGGCTTCCTATTGTATATAGACTCTGTGTACACACAGCAAAATAGATGTATATGATTTGTTATATATGACAACTTATATGCTGTTTGCATTTGGAAGTTATACCAATTAAGTAAATTATTCACATTTGAAGCAGCTGCTATATGCAAGCTGAAATCTGTAGTGGAAGCCATTCATTTTTATTGATACTAGGGATTCAGCTAGATTGGTAAAGAAAAAGTTGACAACACGTTTTCCTGAAACACTTCTTTGATGTGTTTAGATCCAGCCTAGAAGTTAATACTGAATGTTTTCATGTAACTTCTGTACTATCCAAAATTCCAAATACTGGACCTTTAGCTGGGCCACAAAGTTCTGGTTCTTTGTTGGTATCTGGAGCCATTCTCAAAATGTTTCTGTCAAAGAATCAAATACAAGTTGAAATAACACCCCCCCCCCAGATTGCCTTTTTTTTAGTATTGTTCAAAGACCAGATTTCATTTAGTGCCTATCAACTCATTTCTTGTTGTACATGGATTTCTCATGATTGAAGAACCATATTATTCATAGTAGCAAAAACTTCACTTGGTGGTACTTAATATTTCATGAAGTCTTATCGTAGGTAGGATATCAGAATTTTGAACTTCTTTCTGTTATGCAGTCCAAAAATGAAAAAAAAAATCTCTTTTTTAATGTAATGGCATCTCACTCAGCATTTCATATGCTTCAAAGAAAATATGGTGCAATAAGGCATTTTAGTAACAGAAAAACAAAGAAGTAATATTATCAGATCTCTGCAGCATCCCATATTCTGTAAACTTTGATCCAGCACCCCTATCCATAATCTCTTGGTGTCTGCAAGCAGTTATCTTCATACTGAAGCAGGTTTTAATTGACAAGACATCCTTTGTACTCTTTGCTTTAACTTCCATTCCCTTCCAGTGAGAAGATGCATGCTGACATCCTATTCTCATTTATCTATGCTTCACTTTTACCATTCCAACTTAAAGCTGCTTATACTGGCCAGTCATCATAACTGGTATCATAGAGCAACTCCTAAGTGTGATAAAAGTATACTGAGAATTTGAGCACACAGTTGCTGCATTTGTTCTGAAGGCAGGAAATGTCTGTGCAAACCATTTTCATCATGCATTATAATCCTGTCTTCACCTTTGTACTATGTTGCTCATCTCTTTGAGTTACTTTTGCTAGTTAATGTAAAGGGTCACTTGTACTGTGTTACATAAGAACACAGGAAGCTTCCTTATATTGAGTCAGAGCATTGGTCTATTTACCTTTGCATTGTCTACACCATGGGTAGGCAAACTAAGGCCTGGGGGCCGGATCAGACACAATCGCCTACTAAATCCAACCCAAGGACGGTCTGGGAATAGCATGTTTTTACATGAGTAGAATGTGTGCTTTTATTTAAAATGTATCTCTAAGTTATTTGTGGGGCATAGGAATTTGTTCATCCCCCCCATATAATCCGGCCCCCCACAAGGTCTGATGGACAGTGAACCGGCCCCCTGCTGAAAAAGTTTGCTGACCCCTAGTCTACACCAGGGGTAGCCATCTCCCAAGAGACACCGATCTACTCCTACTATAAAAAACTGGCAGTGATCTACCCATTGGATTGAGCTTTGGGGGAGGCAGGATCTCGCAATCAGCCTCACTCAACCACAGACACCCCGCGATCGACCAGTAGATCACGATCGACCTGTTGGACTTACCTGGCCTACACTGACTGACAGTAGCTCTCCGGGGTTTCAGATAGGAGTGGTTTTCCCAGCCTAGCCTGGAGATAGCAAGGATTCAAACTGGGACCTTCTGCACACAATGCAGATGTTCTGCCACTGAGCCATGGACGTTGCCCATTGCTTCATGCCAGTGATTCCTGTAAGCAGAATTCTTCTTCTTCATCATCATCATCATCATCAATTTTATTATTTATACTTCGCCCATCTAGCTGAGTTTAACTGTGTTTTCAGGATATAAAACCACAAAGATTAACCATTGCTCTGCACCACTTTTACTTATCCGATATTTCAGGGCAAATATGTGGGATCTATGACTGGAAGCAGGTTTTGACATGTGCCTCTCCCCTGTTGCATGTGGGAAAGATTCTGTCAGGAGGTGACCCTATATCTGGCTACAATGCACTTTTAATCTGCTTTTGTGGTATTTTTTAAGTTTTGGTGTTGTGTTTTTATGCTTTGTTTTATATTTAGTTTCATAATACATTGTACAACACCCATAGAATGTTGTGTTATGGGGCGACATGCAAGTGCTGGAAATCCTAGACACATAAACATATACCCATAGAACTGACGGGTTTTATTAATTTTATTTATGCCTAGGATTACAGCAATAGATGTTTGGTTCTCTGTTTCCTTCCCAGCTTTTGTGGTCTCTGTGGCTTTAGTTTACCTTGTTTCCTTAATAGCAAGGGCTGGGGGGGAAGCAGTAAGATCCGACTACTGCTCAGGGCATTTTTAATTTGTAGTTAAGTTTTATTTTGTCATTTAGTCCTATTAGCAATCATTAAGCAATTTAATAATTAGATGCCTCATTAACATTTTAATGAGGCTACTGGCCATTGGTAAGTGTAATTAAATTAGTTTTATTGTATGATATTTTGAAGCTGTGATTAAATTAGGTTTTACTGTGGTTTTAAGAACAAACCTATGGAGATCTCAGTGTAGCAGCCGTCTTGTTAACTTAGGAAGTGTCTATGAAATAGTAATGGGGGGGGGCACAGAAAGAAAATTCCCTACTGAGGTTAATCACAAAAGGAAGGGGGGGAAATTCAAATGTTCCTGCTGCCTCCCACCCCAGGGTTACTAATATATCACTGGTGTTAGCAGTACGTCTCTTTAACATTATTCATTGTGGATAGTTTTATATAATCTGCTATTAATTTTTAAGAAACAGTGCCTAGAAGATGTGGCATCCAGTGCTTTATAAATCAGGGACTAATCCTGGTGTGCTTAGTAAGACAAAACTCCTGTGGAGTTCAAATGGAATTTTACAACACGGGGAACTGCAGGGTATGGCCTTGCCTGAAAGCAGGCTTCATTATATTATTGCTATAGTGACAAATTGGGCTATTGGAGAAGGGGGTGGGAAGAAAGAGGGAGAGTTGCAGCATTCTCAGTATCTAGCAAGTGGGGCTTTTCCTGCTGTCAGAATCTGTGGGGGCGCAGCAACAGAAACACAACAGCTAATGAATGGCAGGTTGGCAACAAGGCAAACTGCCATATGAAACACATACTCAGATTTCTTTTCATGTTGTCAGGAACGATATGCGAGTCAAGAAACAGATCAATATGTGATAGCCAAATAAATGGTGGGCATTTCAAAAGGCCAGGTTGTCACTGGATAAAACACAAGGTCTCATGGATTCGCCTTAAGTCTGTAATTTAGATCAGCAGATGTAAAAATGTCTAATATTCCCATCCCATCCGGCATAAAGGAACAGAAGAAAGCATAGTAAAAGTGCCAGGATTCCCCACTCCCACCTCATGCTTCTGGCAGTCCTGTACTGGAGAAACTGAGGGTGGGCTGTGTGGGTCCCAAGTGATCAAAACAGCCTCTGCCAGAGACTGCAAATCCCCATGACCATGCCTGCTATTGCCACATCTCACTTCCCTCTCAGTTGACCACAAACAGCACTCCAAGATGCAGAATAGCACAGCTGGAGGGACTGCAATAGCATAAAAATGCAGGAAGGTGCACTGCAGAAGATATTAATGGGAGTTAGGGGAACACCCTTAGGCACCTTGGGTTTACAGCCTACTGTTGGCTTGACTCAGTACAGTTTGATTTCTAGAATACACGATAGCAACAATTAACAAAAGCAGACAAGTAAATGTCTTTTCCCTCACACTTCCTTAAGCTGATTTTGATCACTGAAGTTTTGTAATGTGTGTACATTCTCTGGTATTTTGAGTTTTTGTTTGTTTTTAAATTATTAATAAACTTGGATATATATTTTGTGGTCAGTTAGACATCAAAAAGCAATCTCTGGTAATTGATACTAAGTACAGTGAGGGAAGAAAGTATTTGATCCCTGCTAAATTAGGTGGCCACCAGGTTTGCACACACCTCAGGAATATTTTGTCCCACTCCTCTTTGCAGATCGTCTCCAAGTCAGTAAGATTTCGAGGCTGATGCGTAGCTACTCGAACCTTCAGCTCCTTCCACAGATTTTCGATGGGATTAAGGTCTGGAGACTGGCTAGGCCACTCTAGGACTTTAATGTGCTTCTTCTTGAGCCACTCATTTGTTAGTTCAGCCTTTCTCCTGTGTACATACCGGTACATGCATTCAATGAATGATCACTGCATATTGCTAAGAAAACTTTATCTTTTGTGAAAAGGGTTCTCTGGTCTGCACTGTTATTTAGCTGTTCTGCTTCAGAATAAGTGTGTTCTTGGTTTGAAAGGGAGTAAGCTACAACCTATGATGCGGGTGGCGCAGTGGTCTAAACCACTGAGCCTAGGGCTTGCTGATCAGAAGGTCAGCGGTTCGAATCCCAGCAATGAGGTGAGCTCCCATTTGCTCCCAGCTCCTGCCAACCTAGCAGTTCGAAAGCACCTCAAAGTGCAAGTAGATAAATAGGTACCGCTCCAGCGGGAAGGTAAACGGCATTTCCATGAGCTGCTCTGGTTTCGCCAGAAGCGGCTTAGTCATGCTGGCCACATGACCTGGAAGCTGTCTGCGGACAAAGGCCGGCTCCCTCGGCCTATGGAGTGAGATGAGCGCCACAACCCCAGAGTCATTCATGACTGGACCTAAAGGTCAGGGGTACCTTTACCTTTTAAGCTACAACCTGTCAACAACTGGAGGCAAGACCAAGATACAGAATGATATTTGGTATCAATAAATGCTGCCTCTCTCCCCAGCCACACACCTCACCCACACCAGTCATTAGAATCTGGCAGTCAGAGGACAAAAAATGAATGGTCTGCAAGAAGCAGGATTGACATAAATAGTTTACCTAATTTATGAACCAGGCATCCTGAAATAATCCATTCCATAAAGTGATTAAGTATAGAATCTGACACATTTATTTATTATTTTATTTACAGAGCCCTCCTTTTTCCCAGTCCAGGAACCAAGGGGCGGCTCACAGCATGAATTATAGGGAAAATACAGCAATACACAAAACATGGATTTAAAAAACTCCCACAAGTAATCCTATTAGAAGACCCTGCCACAACAGCCAGTTAGTAGCCAAAGTTCTGTCTTGGGGGAAAGGGGGAAAGCATTTGCCTGCAGACAAAAGAAAAACAAAGGTGGGGCCAGCCTAGCCCCCTCTGGAAGGGAATTCCACAATCTTGGGGAAAAGCCAACATGCCTTGCACTGTCTAAATGTCAGAATAACATTAAGACTATTCAGAGATGTAAGGTGAATTCAGAAGTAGGGTAGAAGTCAGAGAGGCATGTGATAATGGCACAGTGACTAAAACTGCATGGTTTATTATCCTCAGCCTCTAACCCAAAGTGCTGCAATTTCCCTGGATCTTCCAAGCAGTTGGAGCTGGAAAGTACTGAAATCTGTCCAAAAAAAAAAAAAAAAACCAACACACCACATTTACTTATAATAGCTATGTAAATACTTTTATAGCTGGTAAATACTTTCCATTGTTCTGTCACAAAACCAAATGGTTCTTGGCCAAAAGCACCTTTGTTAGTACCCCCAGATCATACTAAGAGGCACAGGATGCACTAATCTTTCTGGAGCTAAGCTGGTGTGGGATTGGTCAGGATTTGGTTGGGTGGCCACTAGGGAAACCTATGAAACATTGGAGTTAGACGATGGAAGAAAAGTGGAATATAAAAATGCAAGTAAACAAGTCATAGTTACATAGTAAACCTTTTACATTCACCAGTGTTAGATGGATTGGGTTCCATGACTGAGAAGCAGATCCCTGTCAGTTTTAGATGTCTTATTTGCCCAAGGGACTGGTGTTTTGCAGATAATAGACCAGACATGTGGACAGAAAATACAATCATTTGGGGGAAAACACAGGTTCCCTGGAGCATACACACATGGTCTGTCTCCTGATAAAGATAGAAAAGTCTTCATTACAGTCTTGGTCCTTAAATTTTGTTTAAATTTGTTGGAAGCCACCCAGAGTGGCTGGGGTAACCCAGTCAGATTGGTGGCATATAAATAAATTAATAATAATAATAATAATAATAATAATAATAATAATAAACACAACTTACTTATGCTATGTAAAGCTACAGATGGCTATTTAAATTACAAATATTTGAGTTTTACCAGCATCAACTGATTTATTTGATTGAATGTACATAGTATTTTATATTAGAAATACTATCAGGGTGTGTGTGTTTGTGTGTGTGTGTGTGTGTTTGTGTGTGTGTGTGTGTTTTATCTAATAATGAAATGCTTTCTTTGTGTGTTACTTGAATTACTATAAAAAAGAGCAAAACTATCACTTTCTCTAGCTCTGTAGACACATGAAGTTATGTAGACAGTGGACATGGACAAAGGCTTTGGAAGATGATAGGCTCCTAATCTGATAAGATTTTAATTAAAGCCAAATATACTGTAGCTGTTCATGCGGTGTGTCTGCATGTATGCATATATATTTGTGTGTGTGTTCAAAACTGAAAACCACTTTATATAAAGACCCCTCAACACATCCACAAATTTTCATTAGAAAGTCATTAATTCATTCACAACTTGGTATGTAAATATTATTTATTGTATATTCAGCTCATTAATGAGTCTGTCTAGATCCTCAAAGACCTTTATACATTCAAGTCCTAATTGGCCAAAAGGATTGAGCATAGGTGCTTAACTGGTTTAAAAGAAAATCCGTATTATGTAGTGAAATGAAACTTCATGTACAAATAAAATGTTCTTGTATTTCAAATGCCTTTCACGTAGCACAGTAGCCCCAGAAATTCTATTTATTATCGTCATATCTCATTTTGTTTTCATAACAATTGTTAATCATTCAATAATACACTGTGAAAAATGTCTTCAGGACTAGTAGGCATATTTTCCAAAGCACATTAGAAAATGGAAAAGAAAAATTGACTTGCAGGTTATTATAAACGTCCATGTAATATAGCTTCATTTTCAACTGTGTGCTTTCTAGACGTTGATCTAGACGTTGAAATAGTTTCAAATAACTCAGCAAGGAGGCTAGCCCTCTGTTTGGAAGACTTGTTCACAATCTAATATACCTAATTGCTAAGGGTTTTATTCTTTATATTGAAACATCCCATTTCTTGATTTAATTCTTTTATTTCTTCTGTTAGACCTGTACTACATTCAGCATTTCCTTAGCCTCCTTGGTGTTTGTTAACAACATGATTCCTGGACCCCGTTAGGAGGGTACCTGATAAGCTAATGATCCAACCCAATGTCTTATCCACCAAGGTTGTGACATTTCCTATGAGGTAGGCAAAAAAAAACCCCTTCAGACAGGCCATATTATTTGCTGGGAGGGGGGAGGGATTCTCCCTGGCCCCGAAAACAGTGGCAGAGTATTCCATAGCAAGGTCCTCACACTAACCACACAAACAAGGTGTGGGTAGAGAATCTAACAGTGAATTTTCTGCATCAGGCAGAAAATCACTGCTTCCCCGGAGCTCCAGGTAAGCGGCTATTGTGGAATAAATTTTGAAATGCTCTCAAGTGTATAACAAGATAGTTAAGTTTCTTTGATGAATTGCTTTGCAACAGTGTAATTATGCATTTTACAGGATAGCAATTTGTATACTGTATAAAGTATGTGTTTGCTGTAATTATTAGAGTCCATTGCTTGTGATATGTTAATGTTTCTGAATTAAGCAACATGAAGCAATTTCTACCATGCTTCATTCGAGAAACCTTAGGGATGCTATCTGTGGTTTCCACCACTCGCCTAAGGGAACTTTGAGCACAAGACTTCTGACCTACTAGATTTTATGCTGCTGTGTAGTTTTTTAGTTGTCAAATAAGATAGAAGCTACTTTATAGTATGAAAGATCAGAACATTTAAGATGGACAAGGCAGATCTGATGCTATTTTTAACAGCAAAAGAGTCTTGCCAGACAATATGTAGCCAGACACTTCATAAAAGGGTAATCTTTACGATGAGTCATTACAGTAATTGCCTCAACATTTCCTGCAGTAGTCAAGATAGCACCTTCTTTTTTGCCATATACCTGTTTTATGAGCGTTAGAAAAATTGATTCATTTCCTGAGAAGCTAAAAGACTGGTAGGGAGCAAATTTGCTTTTCTCCATGAAACACCTTTAAGTAACAACATTGTTCCATTGTTTTCTTCTATGTTTTTAAAATGCCATTCCTCATTTTTCTATTCATTGGGTGCTGTGCAAGTGATCCCCATGATTTAGATTATCAGGAATGAGGTGCAGAAAGCTTCGGACTTGTGTCCTCTCACTCCCTTTGCACACACAAGTAAAGGAGTCAAAACATACTCTTTCACAAAGCTTGGTCCCCCATTATATCCATTAAGTACGAACCTGGAAACTATTGTTTGCACTTACCAAACTTAGTTAAGACAAAACAATCAAACCCAAAACAGATTTAATTGGAAGTTATCGTTCTAAAGTAAAAGAGGAATTTCCTCATGTGGAATTGTGGTTCATTAAAAAGTGCAAACTGTAGTTTCCTTTGCGCCCCTCGCCCCCGCTTAATCAGGCCTCTGTATTACTACAGTTATTCTGTGTTTATTGGGCAAAAAAAGGTTCCCATCCCTTTTTCAGGCAACATCATGCCTTTACAAAAGTGTGATAGTAGTGATTACTGAGTAAATATTTTAATTTAACTGAAGTCAAATATACTTTACACAGATTCAGTTTAAAGTAAAATATATATTACAGCAGTTGCAAATGTGCAATATTTGGATTAGTCTTTTGTATCCCAAATTATGCTACATTAATCATATAGACTTCCATACCGGTGGACAGGTTTTATTGTTTGTTTATTCCCTCCCCCCCAAAAAATGACACCGCCACCCCACAAAGAAGCATCTATGTTTGTGTGGTTCCATAAAGCATCAGGACTATTGATTCAAAACCCTAAAATGTATTTTATATAATTGACTTTTTATTTCTATTCTTTGCACATCATATTGTTGTTTTATTGCTATGGCCGATTGCTGATACAAATAAAGATTCATTCATGCATTCAAGCATCAGGATTTTTTTTAAAAAAACTATACCATGCACACCACTTTCTACCGGTTCAGTAATAGGAAGTGAATTTGTCACCTTGAAAGTACTAAAGATCAGCAGAAATGGAATTGCTGTAGATCTGACCTTCCTTCTTCATTACTGGCTGCCAGATCTATAAGTGGGGGAAAGATTGACCATTTTACAACAACATAAAGAAGCTACTGGATGTGATACTTGCTAAAACTGTTAGTGTCTCACATTGGGAGGAGTTTGCTTGTGAATCTCTCTCTCTCTCTCTTTTCTCATGTATAAACACAGCGAGAATTAAGACTATAGCATCATTATATGATCAAGTTTGTTGCTTCTACCAGCAATTCCTCAGTGTAAACTTCATTTCAAATGTCCATGAAAAAACAGGCTCTGACCCAACTCTCATATAACAATTGGGTGGTAAATGTGCATTCCTATTGGCAGCTACATAAAGTTCAGTAACGCCAAGATATACATCACCAGGTAGATGGAGATATGCACCCAGATCCTTGTGTGTTTCCATATTAGCTATTTGAGTGGAAATAAACTGCTTCTGCACATAGATCCCTTTCTTGTATTGGGAAGGTGCATAGAGAGATTTTGCTCATGTGTGGTTTTGAATTACCGGTATAATATCAGACAGTTTAGGGGAGTCACTTTCACAGTGATAAGCTCAGAAATTGGTGGTCTTGGAGGTAAAGGGAATTGTGTTGCAAATTAAATGTCAACCAACAATTAACATATATATGCTGCTTTTTTCAGCCAGAACTCACCAGAACCTCTCAGGTGGGCACCATTGCACTTGTAAGAGAACAAGGGAGGCATTCACAGTGAGCTCTGGCACCTCTTTTTTCTAGAAAAATAGCACCACATATATATACCCCAACAGATCTGAGATTCAGCAATCTGGCCCAGTTGTTACCATTTGCCAACCATGTTATATAAACAAAATCTAGTGGTAGTTGCCATGGCTTTGACCCAGTGGTGGAGCGAGCTGTTCTGTCACCCGGGGCGGCAAACCATAGCGGCGGCGCTGGGTGGGACCAGCCCAAGTGTCACCCCCCCTCCCCTGGAACCCAGGGCGGCTCGCCCCCTTGCTCCACCCCTGCTTTGACCCACCCTTTGCACGAGCAGAAGCCCACTCAGCAAAACAGATTTCCTCCCTCCTGCCCTGTGTGCCCCCTGAAAAAAACTTCTCCTGAGCATTTCAAGAAAGTTTTTATATTAGGTGTGGGTTGTTCCTGTAGGAGAGGAAAAACCCAATCTAAGATAAGCATCTATGTGTTTTTTAAAAAACCATCTTACATTGAGGCAGTATTATTAGAAGCTCAATAATGCATTTCCCCATCAATCAGCATTGGGCTTGATTTTGGGTATATCACATTCAAGCAATAAAGTGTCTGGCCAGAATTTATACGTGCTCCCTTGCTTTTATGAAAGAACTACAACTGATTACTGCAGTTACAGGCCTGAACTTCTTTGAAATGAATAATATATTAAGTGGAACTTTATGGGGCAGGTGCCAAAAAGCAATGCTACTAAGCCATTAGCTATCTAATAAAGCAATAGCAGTACACCCTGAGGACCCTGGTTTTTTGTTACAACATGACAAGGCCCTTCATTACATGTTGTCATTGACAATTCCATGATGATATGTGTAAAAATAATATTATAAATTTCTCTCCTATAATTGAGTTATAATGTGAATCAGCACATCTTTACCTAGCCAAACTGTAATGTTTTATTTTTAACACGATCAGTAGTGAGCATCACTTCTATACTGTCTTGTCCAGAGTAAGGGATAGCAAAACTGATAATTCTTCCCTGGATAAGTTTTAGTAAGAAATTATTTAAGAGTCTCATGCTCTTCTCTAATGCTTGCATCACAAGATTCTGAAACTCATGTTTCAGGTTGCGGGAAGCAACTTTAGTTGGCAGCTCTGGAAGCAAAACATGAGAAGAGGCCAAGGGATGGATGTGAGCAAATGAAGCTGCATCTGTACTTAGTTTTGGTTTTGTGCTTGTGATGACATCCAATTTGTTTGTTTGTTATAAATATGACTCTTCATCCTGAAGGAGCCCAGGCCAATGCACAACATAAATAACAATTTGCACACTTTACTGTGGGTCATGCCCAATGAGTACAGTGGTACCTCGGTTTACGAACTTAATCCGTTCTGGAAGTCCATTCTTAAACCAAAACCATTCTTAAACTGAGGCGTGCTTTCCCTAATGAGGCCTTCTGCCGCCGGTGCCTTTCCACCATTCGGTTTCCGTTCTTAGACCAAGGTAAAGTTCGCAAACCAGGACACTACTTCCAGTTTTGCAGAGTTCGTAACCGAATAGTTCGTAAATGGCTGTTCTTAAACCGAGGTACCACGGTAGTGCCTTCGCTGCTGATTTCAGAGTACAGGAGTGTACACAGTTGTTTAATGTGGGTCCTTGGCAATTTAGAGCTTTGTATATCAGTACCAAAATCTTTCATTGGGGCATCAGTTCACAGGCAGCCAGATTTGGTTCTTTAAGGATTGGTGTCACATGACCCAATTTAGTTGCCCCACTCAACAGCCTGGTAACCTGATTCTGCACCAGCTACATATACTGTACTGATCAGGAGCAAGAGATTATTGAGTAACTGAGTCTGGTAGGGTTGGGAAAAAAGAGGAGAGCCACAATAAGGGTTATTACTATCAATAAAGATAGTAATTTCTAGGCTTGGGCTCATGCATTCCTAACTTTTTCCTCTTGATCGAACATAGTTGCTAATGTTGCCATAGGCATGAAAACTGAATGCTCATATTTGCCTAGAAAATCCAGTGCATGTGGGCATAAAGAATAAGGAAAATGTGCATTAGTTACACATTAGTAGTAACTAATGAATAGTGGGTGTATGATAAGCAGTGTGAAGTAAAATTGCACAACATACATGCACCAAATGTTAGAGGATAGGCATAACATGAATTGTGCTGAGTGCAGTGCTCTCTTAATTTCAAGGGTCATCAGCACACTAGATGCCATTCAGGAGAGTACAATTGTGTGTGTATCTATATGTTTGTATCCATCTAGCTGTCTGTCTACCTGTAATTATCTTTTCCTCCTATAAGCTTACAGAGTAGCCTTCCCCATTGTGAATCAATATACCTTCATTTTCAAATCAAACCTGACTTGGTAAAAAGAAAAAAAAAAGAAAATATCGTAGATAACAGAAATTTACAAGTCAAAGAAATGTGAAAGGAGACACTTATATCCACATACACTGCGGTGTCACCATAGCTATAATTTGTGTGAATAGAAATACCATCCATATGTCTTTGGTATCAGCAAAACAGAAGTAAGAATATATTTCATTTGACTGGATCAGACAGCGTGTCCTGAAGCTGGATATTTAATCTGTCACTTTGTGATTTCATAATTCATTGTCCTGTATTGAGTACAATCTAAAGTAGTGATTTCTGGAAAATGTAATCTTTAGGTTCCAATAAACTCTTTGACAGGCTTTGTGTTGATGGACTACTGTGAGCTGAAGGCTGTTTAGAAGATCTATTAGTTTCTAGATTATTTTTGTCAATTGTAAATATTTGGGGTTGGTTTTTTTTTTAGTTTCCACCTACAGGTACACACTCAAAATATGACTTGCATATCTGGTGAATAAATATTATCATGAACCATTGACATTATCTCCAATGTCAGAATGCATTATTTGTAGATACTTCATATTTAAAATTTTACATCAAGTAATTTATCTCTACACTTTAATATGTCCTGCTATTTCCTCATGCAAGCTTTGTCATTGACTAGGTCCCTTTGATAGGAGATTGGTAAAAATACAACAAAACATTTCAAATAAATTGTTTAATAATATGATTAAGAAAGAATGTTGATGCTCATAGTGGGTGGTTTATATTGCTCATAGTGGGTGGTTGTAGATTTTAAAAGCTGTTGAACAAATTTAGGGGCTACACAGTTTCTTTTCTGCATAAAAGTCAGAACTATCAATCTCTGAAGCTTTGAAATACTCTTGAGGACATATACTTTGTGTGAGTACCAGTTAATGTCAAGCCTTGAACTAAACATCAGTTAAAATGGAAAAGTATTCATAGAATAGAATCATAGAGTTGGAAGACACCACAAGGGCCATCAAGTCTATGATTCTATTACCTGTGCATATGCAGAATATTGTTTTCCATTTTCTGTTGGCTAACTTTGAGAGAAGTAACATTTTATTCAGGCCGCATCTAAGCATTGTAAAATAGGAAAATCTGTATTGCAAATCATGTAATTATAAGTTTTCATTGTATCACAACACATCTCATTCATTCTCATAGCCACAGAGGAGTCAGATGGGCTGATCCAAGGATGGAAAAACATGCAAACCATTCTACCAGAACTTTCTTTGTTTTTGTTGGATGGCCTGAAGCAAATGATATTTAGAACATGTATGCATGTCCTAAAGTCAGCTTAGTACAATATGGGAAAAGGGCATGCATATCCTGAGGTCCTCCTAACCTCCATGTAAATGTATTTCAATAACATGCTACCACCTGATATAACTCAGCTAAGATTATTTGTTTTATTTTTAATAGAACCCCCAGATACTTGAGGACATCTTTTTAAAGAATAATTTGCACTAAGGAAGATTCCAAATCCTTGCTTAGCATTGGTTGAGCATGGGCCTATCATAGAAGTACCAGTAGTTTTAGCATGAAATTAACCCTTAACAACAAGCCTCTTGTGTGCTTGTGTCAGAGTGGGAGGGATTCTTTATGGGGTGGAGGAGAGTAGGCTGATGCCAGTAATGTGAAGGCCTTTCTTACAGCTGAACATTTGCTCTCCAGATAGAGCGAAATAAAAAAAAGGGGGGGCAGGAAATAAGTAAATTTTCTTAGCTGTTTCTCATATGAGAAAAATGAACAGGCTTGTTCAGTATATAAGACATCACATCACACAGCGATAAAGGAGCTGGCTTACACATGTTGGAGCCAGTGCTGCTGTGAATAAGGAAAAGAAATTGCATTATTTTTGACCAAGGTGTTTAACGACAAAACTGGAATTCTTCACACAGCCATCCAAGCCAACCAGTGCATAAAAGCATATTGTACCTTGCCATTTTAATTACATTTCTGCCTGCTGCTTTTCTTAATGAATAACTTTAATTAATATAAGTTCTGTCAAGAGAAGCAACATTTGCATCCACATTGTACAAAAGAGCCAACCTTAATTGCTACTCATATCCCCCCCACCTGCCCAAATCAGTTCTGGGGATCCCCCCAACCGTCTAGAGCCAAACTGGGGACAGGGGACAGGGGTACCTGGTACTAAATAAAAGGTTGTGAATGGACTGGCTGGCAATGCTTTATTTCCCTGTAACTACATGTTACAGTTTAAGTGAAAGGTAGAGGCTGGAAATCTCTTATTCTTAAACTTCCCTTAATATATTTAGCCTCCCAAGCTTGCCTTGAGCTGCCTTTTTCCAGCATGGGGTCCAGACCCATAGTGATGTTGCAGTAATATTCTCATATCAAATTGTTACCATCATGGTGGTGCAGACAAATGTCCTGGGCACTCCTTATGCCATAGTTTACCCATCAGGGAGAAACCATGGGTGGCTGCATATGCAAATGCTGATTGGAAATGTGGAAAAAGCAAGGGAGAAACATCTTATGCAAACAGGGAGTTTTGTGAGGAAAGGCAAGGATGAAACTGAGAAGCTTCCCAACCACCTGCACAGTGAGTCAAGACAATCTCTTTCGCAGCAAGTGTTTGACAAGGAGTTTGACCTCTACAGGGAATTGATTTTTCATGATTTGTTGCAGAAGGGGAGAGAAAGAATGGGGAAACTTGTTGATGCCCTAGTTTTACTGTGGAATGGTGAGATGTGTCATGCCATCAACACAATCAATCCTGAGCAACCCCTCTGGCACCAAAGTGGTTGTTTGGTATTCTGAGGAATTTTGGTGACTGAAACAGGCAGGATGATGGATAAAGCACAGATGTCATAAAATTAGTGGTGAAGACAACTAGGCATTTGTAGAGTGCAAAATCATTTACAATATATTGTGACAGTGAAGGCAGAGCTGGCTCCATCACATCCTTGAGTAGCTGTCCAACAGTTCTTTTGCACGGCAGCTTGCTACTGTGACAATGTGAATGGTGTAGTTAGGATGGCCCCAGCTATTGTAACCTGGGGATGTGGACATGGTGCTTCCTACGTCCAGCCAACCATATGTGTACAATTAACCTTGCCCATTTTGACTGATTAGAACTAGCCAAGTGGCATTGGCCATGATGGCCAATAAACTCAGTCCCAGTAAGACAGAAGCTTAGTCCTAGTAAACGGTTGCCCTGTGGGAAACTGATTTTCAGGTTTGGGGAGAACGTTGCCTTCCTTTTATGGTAGGAACTGCATTCCTCTTGAAAGAGCAAGTTCATAGCTTGAGAGTGCATTTTGATCCCTCTTTGCCACTGGAGATTCAGATTGCCTTGGTTTTCTAGGAGGACATTTCATTGCCTTCGGCTGGTGTGCCAGATATGCCTAGTCCTGGATGGAGGCAGCTTGGGCATAGTGACCCACTCATTATTAACTTCTATATCAAATTATTGCAACATGCTCTTATGCAGCTGGTGCAAACTGCAGCTGCTAGGGTGCTTAGTAGAATGCTTTGCAGATATTGTATTCAGGCTGAGTGAATTGCACCAGCCCCCTATTTCAGGCATTGCTGTTGACTTATAAAGCTATGAACAATTCACTTCTCTATGTTCTATATAGAGCCTGTTCACTTATTCTAAAAGACCCTTCTAGTCATATTGTGTTTAGTTGGCAATATCTCTAGCCAAGATCCTTTGAAGAACAGTCTTCCACATTGATGAATGATGGCTTCTACATTGTAGAATGACACACACACCCCTTCACAAGACATTCCTGGGCACTGATACTTAGTATAGGTTTTATTGAACACTTGGTATTCTGATTTTTGTTGTTGTGCTAGTTTCATTTTGCAAACTGCTTTATTTTTTTACACTGGAAGGCCATCTGAGCCATTCACAATGAGGAGACACACTGGGCTGCTTCTTATTGTAGCTGACATCAAACTTTTGTGGCTTTGAATTCAAATTGTAGAAAGGGTTAAGTGTATATTCTCCATTTTTGAAATTTGTATGTTAAGCTGAATTTGTCCGAATTCCCTAAGTGGCATTTCTTAGCTTTTGCTAAGACGCTCTTGGTATTAAGACATAATTTTCAGTTGGCCCTGCTTTTGTTGTTCTTAATTCACGGAATGAAACTAAAATGGGGATATTATGGTTGTTATATTTCTTATTTATAGGATGAAAATATTCTTATTAGCTGTGCAATTCAGAGTTTATTGTATTTTAAATTAATGTATTCTTGTTTTGGTGACTTTTTAACAGGCAATAACTTCAAGCTGGCATTGTGAATACAGATTCTGCTACGAGAAAATAACAGTAAGTGTTTCTGTTTGCTATAACTTGTTGTAAAAAGATAGTATTTCATATATGTGACTGTTGTATTATTTGAATGAATTTTTAAAAGCTACCTTTCTTTGGCCTGTCTTGTCATATTCCTTTTACAAAGATTTCCCCCCACCCCAGAATTTTAGTGGTACAGTTTTAATAGCATTAACTGATAAAGAAGAAGGGATATTGTTCTCATTATACAGTCTTTTAATTTAAAATGCATTGAATAAATGCATTCTCTCCCCCCCCCCACCTTTGGGTTATCAAAATAGAATTGTTTATAAGCATGTAGGGAAATGCTAATGTGCTTACAAATATAATGTTGGCTATTCCACTTTCATGTGAATTGTTGATGATGTGAGCTTTTAGATTAAAAGGATCTGAATTTTTGCTGCAAAATAGAAATATTAATGTTGTAATTAGCTCAGTAATTGAAAAACGAGGATGTAGTATTGACCACGATTTTAAAAAGAGATTGTAATTATTTACAGTGAAATACCTGCTGCTACAATATTATTGATAGGAGGTACATAATTGATTTTATGTGTTTATTTATTGTAAAGTGAAACCCCTCTGCATAAAAATTAATGAAATAGTAGTGACCTCTCATTATGTTTTGCTTTCAGGATCTGGAATGGGGGAACTAAATAAAATTATTCTATTTCATATTAATTGTATCACAATTCAAGTCATCTGAGACTACATAACCTTTCTTTTTATTTTCTATACTGTAATTTCTGATGTAAAAATTTAGGAGGACATAATATAGGCTACTGGTAATCACTCAAAGACAGTGTAGGAGCTTTCTGTTCTCCTTTATGACAAATGTTAAAAATCATATCTTAACCTCATTATTATTTGCACATAATGTTATGTTTGCAGGAAGAAGACTTTGTATATTAACAACCCCTCCATGTTAACTTTAGAATAGAGTGATTTCCAACTTATGTATGTTTAGAGTCTAACTACATGTTGGACATGAATGTGACTAAATTAAATCCTGAAGGCCCACTTCAGGGTCAGAATGACACAATTTGAACTAGAAAAACATTGGGTGGAGTTGTGGAGAGAATGTTAACTCTTTCCCAGCCAGCCACTTTCCCTCTTCACTTGGGTGCAGATAGGTTCCTTCCAAAAGTATTTCTACATGATAAAAGAGTTATCTGATAACTTGTGGAGAGTTACAGGTAGGTAGCCGTGTTGGTCTGCCATAGTCATATCTGAAGAAGTGTGCATGCACATGAAAGCTCATACCAAGAACAAACTTAGTTGGTCTCTAAGGTGCTACTGGAAGGAATTTTTTTATGTTTTATTTTGTTTTGAAAACTAGTGGGTGATGAAGAGTTGCACAGGAATTCTCCTCCACTGTGGCTTCCCTGCTCTAAATTACAACAATGAAACAAGACAATGGAATTAACAGTTTGTGTCTTTGCTTTGAAATTCCATGTTATATGAAAAGCAGGGTGCTTGTGTATCTCTGTCTCTCCTGCGACATGTGTGAGTTACAAATGTCTATGGAATTCACACATCTCATGACAGGAGAAATCTGCAAATTTCAGTTCTGCATGCTATACAGAAGCGTGAAAAAGAAAAGCATACGAGTCACAAGTCAGCTTTTTGCTAATACCTAGTGAGTACAAGCATTGTAGTGTTGTTAATGGATTAAAAAAAGAAACACATTGTAAAGCCCACTGCTGAATAGATAGAATAGATAAAGGGGAATGTGTTGCAATAGAAAACATAAAAGCGTGCTTAGTTGGTTGAAAGTATCTGTATTGCAATTAAAATTATGGCTTTGATCTAACATTTTAGAAGGATAAAGGATATAGCCTACAGGATGAGGAATCATAGAATCATACAATTATAGCATTGGAAGGGATCTGTAATGTAGCAATCCCCTGTAATGTAGCAATCTCAACTAAGGCATCCATGACAGATGGCCATCCAACCTCTGCTTAAAATAACTGCAAGGAAGGAGAGTCTAACACCTCCTGTGGGAGTATGTTCCACTGCCAAGTAGCTCTTAGTGTCAGAAAGTTCTTCCTGCTGTTTAGTTGGAATATAGTTTCTTGTTACTTGAATCCATTGGTTCAGGTCCTAGCCTCTGAAGCAGGAGAAAACAAGCTTGCTCCATCTGCCTTGTGACAGCCCTTTAGATATTTGAAGGTGGCTATCGTATCACCTCACAGGCTTTTCTTTTCCAGGCTAAATATATCCAGATCCCTCAACTGTTTCTCATAAGGCTTGGTTTCCAGAGTTTTGATCATTTTGGTCACCTTCCTCTGCACACATGACAGCTTGTCAACATCCTTCTTAAATTGTGTCACACAGAACTGGACACAATACTCCAAGCATTATCTGACCAAGGCAGTACTATGCCTTGGTGGTACTATGGTACTATGATTTGCTTGATCAGAACATTATACTTTTGTTGATGCAGCCTAGAATACCATTAGGGATTTTTTATTTTATTTTTGCTGTTGCATCGCACTACTTTAAGCTTGTGGTCTACTAAGACCCCTAGATCCTTTTCATATGACAAGCCAGGTGTCCAACATCTTTTATATTTGTGCAGCTAGTTCTTCCTGCCTAAGTATAGAACCTGACGTTTGTCCCTAATGAAATTCTTTTTGTTAGTTTGGGCTCAGTTCTCCAGTCTGTTAAGGTCATATTGGATTCCAATTCTGTCTTCTGCAGCATTGGCTACCCCTCCTACTGTCACTCTGTAGCATTTCTCCATTTTCTCCATCCACAGGACCTACCACTTATTTGTTCTTCCTCTTATTTCAAACATAGCCAAAAAAACCCTGTATTATTATTTTTTAACCTTTCTTGCAAGCCTGAGCTCATTCTGAGCTTTGGCCCACCTGACCTTCTCCCTGCAACTGTTGCCTACTTGTGTATACTCTTCCTTCATTATTTCCTCTTTCTTTCATTTTTTGTACATACCCTTCTTAAATTTCAGCTCATTTATAAACTCATTATGCAGCCACACTGGTTTCCTTATATGCCCCCGACTTTTCTTTCTTTTTGGGCCTTCAATATTTCACATTTAAGAAATTCCCATCCATCTTGCACTCTTTTCTCTTGGAGTATTTCTGACCATAGGGTCCCTCCTAGTACTTCCTAAAGCTTTTTGAAATCATTCAGAGATATAGTTTGTAAACAGGAGCTTTCCAATTCTCTTCTATGACGAAGAAAACTATAACAGGTTTGAAAAAAATACTCAGACATTAGAACACTTCGCATTGCTTACAGGTGTATAGAAATGTCAAGTTATCTTAATGTATTACTGGAGAAAGAGTTTGATACAACACACTTTTACAGCATGCTTAAATAATATTTGTGACCCATACATGTATCATTTAAAATTGTGCTGTTAGCTCATATTCATAAATATGCATAGTAACAGAAGTTTTTGTTTTCTGTATTACTGTGCATGATTCCAGGGGCTAATTGCCATCACTCACCATGTTGTCCTGATTTTTAAAACAAAACAAAACCAAACCAAAAAACCTGAAGATTTCTCCCCTAAAGATCTGGATTGGATGAGGTTGTAATAAAATCAGACGTAGCCTTTTTATATTATTTATCTAAAGGTTAAAATCTATATTAACAATACCGACCTTGTATGCTTGCAAAGATTTGTTTTGTGGCTATTATTAGTAAGAATATCACAGATGACTACAATAGTTATTTGTATTTCTTCTCTGTCCTTTCCTCACAATAATAACATAATACTTTACAATGACAAATAGCTCTTTATTTTATTGTTGTAAATTTTTAAATGACTGCAATTTACTGGGTTGTAAAATCCAAATTGGAGATTTTTATTCTGCTCCCTTCTTTATTCTAATCCTGTCTCCAGTGATGGGAATTAATTTATTTTCTCCATTTTATCATGGTCTTCGCTTGACAAATGGTACATGACTTCCTGCTGTTTCTTTGTCTCAGTTTTTCTGTGTCTGCATTTACAGTGGTACCTTACTTCTGGTTACGAACTTAATTTGTTCCAGAGATCCGTTCTTAACCCAAAACTGTTCTTAACCTGCGGTACCACTTTAGCTAATGGGGCCTCCCACTGCCGCCGCATGGCCACCATGTGATTTCTGTTCTCATCCTGAGGTAAAGTTCTTAATCCAAGGTACTACTTCTGGGTTAGCGGAGTTTGTAACCTGAAGCATTTGTAACCCGAAGCGTTTGTAACCCGAGGTACCACTGTACCAGAATGAGTTGCAGAATCTTTGTTCAATCCTAAATCACTATAGCTTCCTTCTGGCAGATCTGGCAGAACTGTAAAACAGGATATGTGTAGCAGTCTTCAGTGCCTGTACTAATTTACCTTAATTCCAATCTGCGTTAATTCCCCTTCCATTTTCCTTTCCACCTTTTTGAACTACCATTATTTCCAAAGCATGCCATGTGCCTCAGCACCTGCTGGTATTTTTTCAGGGTGTGCCTCTTTTCCCAAAAGCTGTCACTGTCAGATTAAAGAAGCCAAGTTTTCTATACAACAATTTAAAAAAATGAAAAATAGGAGGTAAGCACAAAGGAGCTGAAGAAATATAGAAGACTCTAACGGACACTCTTAAAATATAAGAAACGGAAGCCATGCCTAAAGCATTATGATCCATTTTACTTGTTATACTCCTTGTGATACCAATCCTCAAACCAATCTGGCAACTTCCTTGGAAGTTAGAGATAGCAAAGTCCCTGAAATATCAGAAGTGCAGAGAAATACTTCCTAGGACAAAGTGCCCTAGTAAACATCAAAGGCCCGAGGCATTAAGTATCTGTATCACAGCCATCTTTACTAGGTCAATTGCGAAGCATACGATCAACATTTCTCTTCTTCCCCCTCCCACCATTGTGCCATACTTTACAACCGCGTCTACATTCTTGATATGATAGAAACAAAAAAGTTTGGCAACCCTGATTTAAGAAAATACTCTTGAGAAACATCAATAGCTTCTATCCATGTTGCATTGTAATCTGAGAAAAGAACCACTGGCATAAAAACAGAAAGGAGAGGCATGAATACACACTGTAGGAGACCTGAGCTGTGATTTTGATATTGTTCATAACAAATATTTTTTCTTTCTTTCTTTTTTAATTGAGGGTAGCAGCTACAGATCCCATCATCCCTGACTGTTGGCCATACTGGCTGGGACTGATGAAAGCTGTAGTTCATCAATATGTGGAGGGCACCACTTTGGCTAACCCTGATTTCTATTATCTTGTTGTAATAAGCCCTGAAAATATAGTTATAGGGCAGCATATACATATTTTAAATAAATAAAAAGAAATGCTGTGGTATGGTATTGCACTATACAAGGCTTTGTTTCAGTACCACACAGAAAATGCACTGTATTACTAACAAGTACTATTCCCCCCAGCTGAATCTATACAAATACTCAGGTGGACAAATGTTTTCCACTTATTTAATCAGATAAACAGCATATTTTCACCATAGTTAATGTGCATAAAACATATTTCTGTTTTAAAATATATTATTGAACTACATTGAGATAATTTAAATGAAAGATATTGTTATAAGTGTTCCAGCGGTTAAGGGGTGGTGGTGGTAAACAAAATTAAAGCCAGGGTTATTTGTCATTTGTGATTTGACTGCTGCACAGCAAGAAATTGATATAAACTTCATAACTACAGTACATTAGACTTTGGTTCAGAATGGCAATGATTGTGCTTTGTTCTTTTAAAACATTCCAGTCCGCGTGTTAATTGCATTACTGGTACTTCTGCATTATGGGAGGCACAGAAAGACCAGCATTTGTGTGAATAATATCTCTAAATACTATTGCTGCTGAAAGGTTTAAATCCAGTGGTTTTCTAATTTATGTCTTTGGACAAAATACTTTCTTCAGTGCCTCCTTGCTTTCTAAATACGTTTGTGTATAAGAGCATAAAAGCCTGATGCATCAGCCAGCGGTCCATTTAGTTCAGCATCCTGTTCTCACAGTGGCCCAACAAATTCCTGTAGGATACCGGCAAGCGGAAACTGAGCAAAAAAGCACACACACCCCTCTTGAGGTTTCAAGCAACTAGTGTAGGCAGAACATGGCCATCATAGCTACTAACCATTGATGCCCTCTGTGTATTTACCTTTTCCTCTCTTAAAGCTATCCAAGTTGGTGGTCATCATTGCATCCTGTGGGAGTGCATATGATTTAGACAGACACCTTTCCATGTAAAATTGCTGACCTATTCCACATGGGGCTACTCTAGGAAGTACCCTGTGGAAGCTTAGGAAGTAGAGTTGGGACTGACACTCAACCTCCCAATTATCTATAAGTATTCTATTTCTACCACACTTCCCTACATATTTCATGTTTCCTTAGGAATACATTTCAATAATAAATAACAATGTGACCTTTCTCATTCATTAAAATTCCAGTGTAAAGATAGGACTCATCTACACTATAAATTTAAAGCTGTATCATACTACATTCATAGCTGTCAACTTTTCCCTTTTCTTGCAAGGAATCCTATTTCGAATAAGTGAATTTCCCTTTAAAAAAGGGAAAAGTTGACAGCTATGACTACCTTAAACAGCAATGGCTCTTCCTCCAATGAACATTGGAACAATTCTACATTCAAACAGTAATTTCCTTATTATTAATACACCTGTCTACCATTGTGCACTAAATAATCTGCTGTTCTTAAAAAACAAAACCCTGATTTTTAGACATTAAAATCTAATACCACATCCAACTATATCTATAAATATTTTCTCTGACATATAATTAAATATGGATTAAGGGATAATCAATGGATTGTTCTTCAGAGTGTAAGTTAATACCCTTCTCTTTACTTAACTGATACATTCTTTCCCTCTTTGTTGTTGCTTTTTAACAAGTACAAAAAGATGTGAATTGCCAAAAAAGTACATATTATTGTTCTTTGGATTTAACATTGTTCCATATCATTTTTAAAAAAGTATCAAACCTTTACAATGCAATCTCATACATATCTCCTTGAAACTTAGCCACATTGAGTTCAACAGGATTGACTCCCAGATAAGTGTGTGTTGCAGCCTAAGGACATTTTTTAAGTAGCTGGATTCCATTCTAAAATCCCAAAGAAATAATAATAATAATAATAATAATAATAATAATAATAATAATAATAATAACAACAATAATATATTTATACCCCATCCATCTGGCTGGGTTTCCCCAGCCACTCTGGGGGGGGGGGGCTTCCAACAAAAGATTAAAAATATATAAAAACAGCAGTCATTAAAAACTTCCCTAAACAGGACTGCCTTCTAAATGTCAGATAGTTGTTTATCTCCTTGATATCTGGTGGGAGGGCGTTCCACAGGGCAGGCGCCACTATTGAGAAGGCTCTCTGCCTAGTGTTCATTTGAACTTACCGTATATACCTGTGTATAAGCCGACTTTTTCAGCCCATTTTTTGGGCTGAAAAAGCCGCCCTCGGCTTATACTCGGGTGAAGCGGGCGGCTGCAGAGGGACAAGCGGCAAGAAAGGGATCCTTTCTTGCTGCTTGTCTCCCCTGCCCTGCCGATCCCGCATCTGTGACTGCTCTCTGATCCCTCGTCCTGCGGGGAGGGAAAAGTGGGGAGAAAGCGTTCCTGGCCGCTTTTCTCTCCCCATGCCTTGCGCAGAGCACGCACAGCACCGAGGGATTGGAGAACCACTGCGCTGAGACTCTCTGATCCTGTGCCTGCTCTGCGCAAGGCATTGGGGAGGGAAAAACAGGGAGAAAGTGCTCCTCAATGCTTTTTCCTTTCCGATGCCTTGCACAGAGCAGTCACTGCTCTGTGCGAGGATCGCCTCTTCCTCCTCCTCCCGTCCCTTCTCCACGAAGAGGAACAGAGGTAGCGACGGTGGCAGCGGGAGCAGGAGGAGGACGAGCATCGAGCAGGCGCGCGAGCCGGCTCAGTCCCAGAGAGCCTGTTGCTTTTGCCCCCATCCCATCCCAGCTCAGTCCGCCATAGAAACTGCCCACCCTGAAACTATCCACCCCTGAAACCTTCCCAGAATCTGCCCCCTTAATTCCTCCCTGAATATGCCCCCTCCCCGAGCCCTCCCTGTAAAGAAACACTTTCTTTCCAAGCCCTCCCTCTTAACCCCTGCCCATCCCAGCTCTGCCCACTGTAGAAACTGCGCTGAGACTCTATGATCCTGTGCCTGCTCTGCGCAACGCATCGGGGAGGGGAAAGCGGGGAGAAAGTGCTCCTCGATGTTTTTTTCCTCTCTGATGCCTTGCACAGAGCAGTCACTGCTCTGTGCGAGGATCGCCTCCTCCTCCTCCTCCCGTCCCTTCTCCCCGAAGGGGAACAGAGGTAGCGACGGGGGCAGCGGGAGCAGGAGGAGGACGAGTATCGAGCAGGCGCGCGAGCCGGCTCAGTCCCAGAGAGCCTGTTGCTTTTGCCCCCATCCCATCCCAGCTCAGTCCGCCATAGAAACTGCCCACCCTGAAACTATCAACCCCTGAAACCTTCCCAGAATCTGCCCCCTTAATTCCTCCCTGAATATGCCCCCTCCCCCTGAGCCCTCCCTGTAAAGAAACACTTTCTTTCCAAGCCTTCCCTCTTAACCCCTTCCCCCATCCCAGCTCTGCCCACCCTAGAAACTACCCACCCTGAAATTTTCCCAGAATATGCCCCCTTGCCCCTGATGCCCTCCCTAAATATGCCCCACCCACCCTGAAACCTTCCCAGAATCTGCCCCCTTCCCCCTTAATCCATTCCAGAATCTCCCCCCTTAATTCCTCCCTGAATATGCCCCCTCCCCCTGAGCCCTCCCTGTAAAGAGACCCTTTCTTTCCAACCCTTCCCTCTTAACCCCTGCCCATCCCAGCTCTGCCCACCCTAGAAACTGCCCACTCTGAAACTTTCCCAGAATATGCCCCCTTGCCCCTGATGCCCTTCCTAAATATGTCCCACGCACCCCTTAATCCATCCTAGAATCTGCCCTCTCCCCCCAAAATCTTCCCAAAATATTCCCCTTGCCCCCTGAAATGTACCCACAATATGCCCCCTTACCCCCTGAGCCCTCCCTGTAAGAGACCCTTTCTTTCCAAGCCTTTTATTGGTATTTATTTTTATTTTTGAAATTTACCAGTAGCTGCTGCATTTCCCACCCTCGGCTTATGCTTAAGTCAATAAGTTTTCCCAGTTTTTTGTGGTCAAATTAGGTGCCTCGGCTTATATTTGCGTCGGCTTATACTCACGTATATACGGTACGTTCTTTTATTTGGACATTCTCAGGATATACAGCTATATAAAGGGAAGATTCTCTACTGGTCAGTTTACAACCTGCTACTTTCCTAAAGTTTTAGTGCTTAAATGTGTTTTTCTTTGCTTACTTTATTCTTACTGTTTATTATTATACCGTTCATCTGAAGATCCTAGAGTGTTTCACAACAGAGAAATACAAAATGTGAATACACAAGGCATAATAAAACCAAAAACCAAACCAATAACTCCCTCTCACCCAAACACATTTAAAAAGCCATAGAATGTTAATCAGCTGAATGCCTAATTGAAGAGAAACATTTTCGCCTGGTGACTTACTATTACTTTATGCAATATTATTATAAATGTGCAAGCTTCCTTTCATCTCCTAGGCAGATTTTCCTGTAAAAACTACATGCCATTGGATGCACATTTTAATTGCTGCTGTTCATTTCATCACCAGCATTCACCATCCATCACTGTTCCTGCTAGAGACCCATGTCCAGGGGGGAGAGTCAGCACAACATGGAGTTGGATGGGGAAAGGGGATCTTCTTCTTTTTTGTCTATTTTAAATACTTTAAAAAAACCTACCACCATCCTGATTTAAACAGGAGATTAGATGCTCTTAGTACAGATATCAAGTTCATGTGCCTCACAACCAGTATTCTTCAAGAAAGATGAAAATAACCACCCTTCAACTTTTTAGGTTACCAGATTTTTTTCAATGAATCCAGGGATAACCTACTTTTGAACTTCAATTGATTTTGTATGGGGACTGATTTGTATATCCGGGGACTGTCCCCGGAAACGGGGATGTCTGGTAACCTTACTAGGTAGCTTGAAGATAAAGCAGGTGGGTCCCGAATTCAGAACTTGCCAACAGACCTACTCAGATGTGCTATTCTGTTGAAGCATCCTGTGAAAGATAGGGCCATGGTTAAGAGATAGAGCACATGCTTTGTATGCAAAAAGTCCTAGGTTTAATCCCAGAATAATTGGTTAGCCTTTACAATGGCAAGACTCTTCATTGGTCTTTTTTCCCCTTTGGTAGACTTTGCTATCCATCTGGAATATGTTGCTTTTGGTGTTAACTTTCCAGTTTACTTCTAACTTCAAGTACGAGGTCTACCCACAGTGGAAATTAATTGAATAATTATTACATTTGCCCTGAGTTGGCTGGCTGTCATGGTAGATATTTTACAAACCCAAGAGGTGTGAATTAATGCTAAACCTTTTGTCTAAAAGACTTGCACTTCTGCAGGGTTGTAGCCTGACATGCTTTTCTGTCTTCCACCCAATAGAGCACAACCTAGGGATTTGTTTCCCCTCCTGCTCAGTTAAATATAGTAAATAGCAAGGTCTGCTTTCTGTGAAGAATGTCATAGATGCCTTCCATCAGCAGGAGGTCCCCTGCAAGTGTCAAAGCTGAAATCACAAGAGGTATAATGAATCCTATGTTACAAAACATTGACATAAAAGCTTCAGAATGTGGTACTGAAGGAAAGAATAGGGCAAATGCACATGAATCTGTCAGCAGGTGATGAGACAACGCTATAGTATTTCCTGCAACCTGCTGGTTTGGTGGCAGGACTGTTTCAAAATATATTGCTCACAAGTGCTTCAGTTAACAGGAAGAGGCAAAGCCTGTGCTATTGCTGCATATGTCTCCTTCTAGGGCTGTTGATGGGTGGTTGCTTGAGAAGTTACAAGCAAGGGATTACAAACAAGAACTGCAACCTCATGCAACTGTATCTCTTATAGATGTCTGTTTCACTCAGAAATTTATTACAACTGATATACTGATGGGATCATTTTAAAAGCATACAGTACTTCTTTGTAATGTAATAAAATATGCCTCCTGGTCTCACTATTCACTGTTCTCAACTATTTCCCTCATCTTTAGTAACGTAAGCTTTATTTGCATTAGCTTTTACTAGGTTAGAAGCAATTAATGGACCAATTGTAGGCTTGTAGTAAGGTGGAATTGTTCCATTAATGTTTTATCTGATTACATATAATGTTACAATTTCTTTCTTTGGAAGATAACAAAAACATAATGTTCATGAAGAAGAACCTCAAATGAAAATACCACCCCCCCTGAGCTCCTTTTGAAGGAAGTGCATAATATAGACAAAATAGATAAATAAATAAATATGGAAAACCTTACATTTATTCATAAGGAAAATGGTACACAATGGGCATGGAAAGAGGCACAAAACTAGCAATCCAAGTTTGTGCCCTTGAAAGAACTATTTGAGGTCATGATGTCAGTTTTCATCATAATTTAAGTGACACAAATATGTCTGTATGTATGTATAATATCAAGAAGGCTATTTCATTTTTATCATTTTACTGGACCAATTCCAGATCACATATAGATAATACATTTCCCTAGAAAGCCTTGATAGAGGTCAAGTTGATTTTCTCTTGGCAATATTGCCAAACTTTGTGATGACTTGCATTTCTCTTAAAAGGTTTTAAAATATTGCAATCCACATAAATGTGTGATAGATTGTCTATGCAGATGTTCTTTTCACAAAATGGGTTGTATGAAATTTGTATGTGCTTGCATGCGTATGCAGTAACATCACCCTTTCTTTCTTTCCTTCCTTCCTTCCTTCCTTCTTTCTTTCTTTCTTTCTTTCTTTCTTTATTTCACAGTCCACAGGCTTGGCTTCTCTTGTAAGAATTTGCCCTCCCCAACCTTTTCAGATTGTACCTCCAACACTTAGAAAGAATGAAACACAAATTCCTGCCATGTCAATACTCTTACCTATCTACTCAGTTCCAGTCAGTGTATAATTAACTGATCACCGGCAAGATGGAAAAAGAACTTTTAGCTCCCATCCCACATCTCATCCTTAACCCCATCTTTGTACCTGTTTGTTTTCTCACAATTTTAAATGAAAAACAATAGATGATATTAAGCAGCAGAAAGTTAAGCAAGAAGAACAATATTGGCGACAAATCTTGGAATGCTTGATCACTTTGGTCAGAGTTCTTGGTATGCAAAATGTGGCATTCCGTGGTACAACTGAAAAGTGCTAGCAATTGAATTTTTTTTTACAAGTTTGTAGAATATCTGACCCTTTTTGATCCTACCATGAACAAATATTTGCTCAGCATTAAAGATCCAGACAAAGTGGTTCCCTACCTAGGAAAAGAAATCCCAAATGAGCTTATACAGCTTCTAGCAGGTGCTATATAGCAGAAAAAAATAGCATGTGTAAACTCAGCCAAATATTACAGAATTATTCTAGGCTGCACACTTGAGGTTGGTCATATTGGAAGAAATGGCCATGATTGTATATTATTTTGATGTAATCAAACCATTGGATAATGATATGTCTGAGCCTGAGGCTATTATAAGAAACTATTTCTTGATATTCCTTCTACAAAGAGACTACTGGTTCCTTTATTACAGAAGCTATTCTTGGAAACCTTGAGGAAATGGGATTACCAATTGAGAATCTGTGGTCAAGAATCTGTGGTCAATGGTAATGGGAGTAACATGAAAGACAAAGAAAAGGGCATACAAGCGTCCTGGACATAAACTCCCGTGCATTTTTTGTGCCCTGTAATTCACACTCTTTAAACTTGGTAGTCAGTGATGCCGCTAAGTGTTGTCTGGAAGCAACTAGTTTATTATGTTTGGTTCAACAGATCTATAATTATTTCTGTTCATCGACTCAGCATTGCCAAATTCTAACTAGCCATGTATCGTACTTAGGCATAACTGTTAAACCATTGAGTGAAACAAGATGGTAGAGTCGGTTTGGTGCCTTGACACAAATGAGATATCATATTGGTAGTACATATGATGCTTTACGAGAGATCTTAAGGCCCAACGATTATGTCCAGAAATAATTCCTGAATTGAAGTCAAGGCCCTTGGTGATATGGTATCAACAATAAATCTACTGAAGATGTTCTTAAGGCCTGCAAGAATCTGGGGGGGGGGGAATCATTGATGCACAATGGAAATAAATATATTGATGCTGAAGATCTGTGCTGTGAACTTATAGCCATAGCTTAAAGACTTTCAAAGTCTGTGCTACTGCAAGGAGTACTTCTCTTCATACTACAACAACAACAAAAATCCTGGATAATGTTTCTGCTGCCTTAAGGATCCTTCTCACACTTCCAGTGTCAGAGCCAAGGGTGAACATAGTTTCCCAAAGCTCAAACTTATAAAAACTTACATATGCTCAATGATGTTGCAAAAGAGACTAGTTGGCTTGGCAACTATATCAGTTGAACATGCTGAAGCATCAGCACTTGACCTGAAGGAATTCACAAGTTTACTTAAAATGATTTTTGTGCGAAAACCTTTTTATTTGTATTTGAGAAAGATAACAAAAGATTGCTTTATTATTATTTATTCTTGCAATTTAAAATAAATCTAGCAGTTTCAAGTTTTGTACTTTTCATTTTTTTTCTACAAACCATCTGTTTTTTAAAATTGAAGTTAGCATTTTTTGGAGGGGTGCAAGTAGTTAGCCTTGCCAAGGGTGCAAAATAGCCTGGCACTGCTAGTGAGCAGCAATGGGAATGTTAAATATTTGCTAAATTTCACTGCACAAACAATCAGCTATGCAGAATAAAAGAGACGTTAATAAGCATAAATATAGTAGTTAAAAACCTATTACATGCTACAAATATAATATTTATAATTACTATAATAGTAATAATATCTTTATAGCAATTATATTTAATGTATGTTGCAGTGTTCTAGGCACTTAGACCCCAAATGCATTGTACATTTAAAGGAGTATCATACCACTTTAAACAGAAAAATAATCTACAAAGGCTCCTTAAACACTAATCTTTCATAGACAGACCGAGGGTTTCTGAAGTGAAGTGAAACTGTTATGTTGTTTGCACATTTCCAATTAGTTCAGGGGCACAACAATTATTTAGAATTGGCTTCTTTAGAAAGAGCATCATTAAAGACTTTTGATGATTTGTGAAATTAGCATATAGTTAGAAATCCACAAGTTGAGCAGAGGTGGAGGCAGAAATTAAACACTTCAGCAGAAAGATAAACCCATTGTCACATGTTATGTCCAGTGAAAGACAGTCACCCCCTAATAATAATAATAATAATAATAATAATAATAATAATAATAATAAATAATGCCAGGATTTATTTTCAGCTCTCTTGGTTTTCTGTCTAAATGACTTCAAAATATTTGATTTAAACTGCAGTTTACATTACTGTATTTCCTTTTACAAAAAGGCCAATATCACATCATAGAAGTGGTGGAGGGTTTAAGGCACCCACGCCTTTCAGCTATCTCCTAGCTAGCCATTCAGAAGACTTAAGGAAAATTCAACCACTGAGAGCAAAGAATCTCACAAAAAAGGATTTGTCAACTTCCTCACAACATCACCATCAGTACTCTTCCTGATTTAGTTAACTCTCTCCTGCATAAAGCTCTCCTAAACTCACAAGAGTCTAGTTCTTACAAGAGTATAGCCCAGCTAGTTCAGCTTTCTGTTTTATATATGTTCACAATCATTAATGTTTGGTATATGTGTGCTTGCACGACTGTGTGGATGTGCCTTCAGCTGGTGGTCAATTCTTTTAGACTATAGATAAGCTATTTGATATTTAGACGTAGTGATGTCTTGAAATGTTGAAGAAATTATTTATTTATTTTAAAGCCACAGTAGGACAAAAGAACACAGGCAAAAGCTTAATGGTAAGATGAACAAATTGACCTGTGGCACATATATTCTTTCTCCCTGAAATCTCATTAATAGTGGTTTAAATGCACTGTCCTGCAGGAAAAGTCTTATCAGTGGTGGACAATGCTCTAGTGGAATAAGTCCATCATAATTTTGTTTTTCCAAATATGGAGCAGGATGCAGAGAAATAATGATGCAGAGGAGAAAAGAGATAATTAACACTCTGTTTGATAGCTCTTGCGTAAAGCCATCCAAATTTACTTGCTTTTAGCAGCCTAACACACAATTTGGAAGCAACAATGGGCAAAAGATTAAGAATTGGAAATCTTCCATGAGGGTTTTCGGAGACAGAAGCTTTGGAGGAAAATGGAATATATTTAGTTCTTTAAGAATCACTTGGAATTACATTTCTCTTGTTTAACAGGATAGGTTGGGGAAATGGGCCACTGGCTTAACACTAATATGACTACTCACAAGGTAGCCTCTGGAACATGACGTAACTTTTTGTTCCAAGAACCCTGACATCTGGCCCACACTCGGAGAATGGCAGTTTTCCATCCATTCCAGCATATGTATTGTTCTTAGACTTGTTAATACCCTAATCTGTGTAGTTGCTTTAAAGATCTGGATCACTTTTTAAAATAATAACTAATAAAATGTTCAAAAAAGGAGGAGATGGAGGGAACAAACAACAGAATTGATAACATGTCACCTCTGCTGAGAATTACCAGCTGAGCAGAACTTGGAGGGGATTTTGGTTTTGGTTTGTTTTATTATTTTTACTTTAGATAGATATTATATATGCAATAAAACATGCTTAATCTTCTATTACTGAACAGTAAATATGCTTAGCAGACCAAAAGCCTGTTTTGTTTCTGTTGTCATGCCGCTGCTATGATTTAAATTATTTTTAAAATGTGAAACTGCACTCCTCACATCTGTCAATAAGATCCTGTTGTCTATAATGTTACAGGCCACCCCCAATCTCTGCTGAGTGGTAGCAAGATTCCAGCAAAATGCCTCACTATTATCACAACCCAATTATCAGCCATTATTGTTAGTGTAGCAAATCTATTTATTACTGTATATCTATTTCATATACATTTTCTTAAATTCCAGATATTGTATCAATATAGACAGCTGTTTGCATGCTTTATGATGATATAAAGCATTCTGTAATCTACCTGTCTAGTGTGCTTTCCAGCAGCCGACATATTCCCAGGCTAGAACCTACATGAGCTGACCTACTTTTTCAATTAAGGTTGCATAGGATAAGGAAGATCCAAGTAAGGCTCTGCAGCCTGAATCACTCCAACTAGAGCAGGGGTCAGCAACCTTTTTCAGCCGTGGGCCTGTCCACCATCCCTCAGACCTTGTGGGGGGCCGGACTATATTTTTTTTTGGGGGGGGGATAATGAACGAATTCCTATGCTCCACAAATAACCCAGAGATGCATTTTAAATAAAAGCACACATTCTACTAGTAAAAACATGCTGATTCCCGGACCGTCCACGGGCCAGATTGAGAAGGTGATTGGGCCGCATCCAGCCCCCGGGCCTTAGTTTGCCTACCCCTGAACTAAAGTAACTACTGATCTAATTCTCAGAGCTTCAGCAGGCGAAGACAAATCCAAGCTGCCTGCATGGTGGCAAGAATTGATCTTTGAAAGAACGAGGAGCCAAGCTTTCTGTCTCCACATTTTATCATGCCTTCTTTCATTCTGTATTTGTAAAATAACAAATCAGAAGTGAAAGGCAATATCATCTGACATAAAACTTGCAACTTGTCATCTTTAGTACAGAACAAAAGCTAGATACTTTCTGTGACGGAAGCGCATAAGGCATCACAGAAAGAATGTTTGCTGCCTTGCTTCATCAAGACAGCTGCAGATGTTTATTCACAAGAACTTCACTACAATTGAATTTAAATTATAACCCTTTCTACCCTCAGTTGTCAGTAACGGCTATGTAAAAATAGAAAGCTTGCCCTGCAGTGCAGATACACAGCTCTTCCTCCTTTTATTATAAGTAATCACACAACAGAAGAAGTATAGAAAACTCATCCTTTTCGTATCCTTGTTTTCTTTTGATTATTTGTCTTCTTTCTTATAATATCTTGTGATTTTTGAATTGATTTTACCGTTTTATCTTTTGCAAACCACTTTGAGGTGGGGTGTTTTTTTGAAGTCGAGTGGTGTATAAATTTTATGAAAAAATAATAATAATAATAATAATAATAATAATAATAATAATAATAATAATAATATACCCTGCCCTCCGCAGCCAAAACTGGGCTCAGAGCGGCTAACATTAAATGTATAACACATTACTAAAATATACATATTATGTATGAATCTTTCTTTCACAGTAAACATTTCAGAAACATACTTGTGAATCTACTCTGCATTTGTGTGTGTGTGTGTGTGTGTGTGTGTGTGTGTGTATACCCACACCCACCAAACTGCTCCTTCAAAGGAAGTGCAACCCCATTCAGAAAAGGTAGGCAACACAGTTCCCATCCTGAAAAATCATTGTCCTACAGAACATCTGTTTTACCAGGATTCAGCTTCAGATTACCTGTTTGTGTGTTTGTGCATGTGTAAGCAACCTCTAAGCAGTTTACAAAAATCATGATGATTCAATACATGTCCACTATTTCTGCAGACAATTGTGTGATATCCAACTAAATTATACTTGAAGTAGGCAAACTGAAGTCCATGAACCTAAGTCAATTGACTTTAATGGGTCTAATCACAGTCTCACTAACATTGGAAATTACCAATTGCAACAAGACCCTGCTTAAAAGGAAATAATCATTGAAAAAACTATGTATTTAATTATTTTTCGACCGTGGCCCGAGCCTGGTGCAACACTTTATCACAAGTGACCTGGGCCCTGTGGGATTTGACATCTTTCTGCAGAGCCTGCAAGGCGGAGCTGTTCTGCCAAACCTTTGGTCGGGGTTCAGTCTGACTCCCACTCCCCTTTCATAAGAACTTGCATGAAAGCAGCCTCCCACTTTTTCTCACAGGCTCATATACGTTCAGCACAAACAGCTGGGCCTTGTGAGCATTTAAGGTCCCCAACCCCAATCTGCGGGTTGCCATCTGATTGAATTTTATTCTGATCCTGATATGATTTTAGGATGTATTTTAAATGATTGCCTGATTTTATGTTAATAAATTTTATTTAGAGATGTAAAGAATTAATAATTCATTAGTAAACTATTTTATTTTTGAGGGGCTATTTATAGGCAATGTTGATTTTATAGTACTTTATTTATTTCAATGGAAGGTGTTGAATTACATATGTTGCATTGTTTGTTTGTTTGTTTGTTTGTTTGTTTGTTTTGTAACATACGTAATTTTCCCCAGAGAGGGAAATGTATTGAAAATGTGTTGAGAATTAAAGTTCTTATTTATTTTTTCATTATTAGTAAAGCTGATACTGGTACTATTGATGTTTTGTTTTGGATTCAGCCACCCATATCTCTGTTATGAGTAGATCAGTTAAATGCAGTTTAAAAGGCATAGGTAAGAAGGAGCATGCATGCTGTTCCATCTCAGTCTACTATTCAAAGCATTTTGCAACAATCAGACTTCATTCTTATGAGATGAGGTTGCAGGTTTGTGTCTCATTTGTACCAGATATCGGCTCACATTGTTCAGTGTTTCTCCATAGCAAAGTAACTGCATAAAATAAAATTTGTTCAGCTGAGTAGTGGGAAGGGGACTAGATAACAATGCTTCTCCCTCAGCTTTTTGGGGGGCGGGGAGTTTTATTTGTGTATTCAGATGAACACCTGCATAGGTGTGATGCCTAATAAATAATTCTAAGTTTCCTTATTATCAAGGATTCAGTGCAATTTCAAACATAAAATGTGGGTATATGCCTCAATAAGGAAAATAATTATGTGAGTGTTAACACAAAATGACAGAAATTAGATGGTTTTTATTAATAATTGAATGTCTTTGATCAATGTTTATAATGCTTCAGTACACAGATGTGCACAATTGCTTTAAACTGTTATTTAATAGGTATTGACTAAATAAACAATTAAAAATGACGGCAGCAAAAATAAAGTATGGCTAACTCTGTTTTGAAATGTGCACCATAGTCTTGTGTTAACATTCTGGAGAGCATTCTGTCTTGATCAAACTTGTTCCTATGCAAAGTTATTATTTCAAGTAGGTGAGTCACTTCTCCTTATAGTGATTTATGTTGAGCTCCACTAAGTTCTGGCATAACAACAGGGCTGGGCCGTCCATGAAGTGGACTGAGGCAGCTGCCTCAAGTGGGTGCCAGTGCCACAGGTGTCCCATCCACCACCCACACCAACCCACAATGGTGACAGAGAAGCAAGGAGAAGCAGCTGTGGCAGTGGCTTCCCAAAAGATCCTGTGAGAGCCCCAGGAAATATTGTGAGATCTCATTGAGCTCTAGCCTTAACTGGAGAAACAGGACACACAACCCCTGCATAACAATAATGTTCCTCAGAAACTTATTATTTGGGGTCATTTGCTATTATCTGATAATTGTTTTTTTTTTTATAAGATTTTATTATTTTCCAATAAGACAAAGAGAAAACAAAATACAACATCTACACAAAACATAATAAACAATATACATAATCAACATAAAAATAATAACAACAATAAAAACATGAAAAAACACATATACAAACCTTATCCACTTTCTATCTTTATACATTTCTTGTTTCTAACTTCTCTATTTGGGGACTTCCCCCGTTCCCTCCACTGTCTTCAACAAACAAATACTTCTTCAAGGTAGCTTTATATATTGTTCAATTAACATTTGCCTAAATTTTAATATACTTAGCTTTTACTTAGTCAAATATCTTTGTACCTATGTAACTTATCTTGGCAACCTATCTTAACATATTTTGACACATACATCTTTCACATAACAAAAATTCCTCTTACCATTTATATCTAACACATATCTACCAAAGCCGATATTCTGACTAAATCTGCTCAAATATTCAATTTAACTGATTTAACTAAATAGTCTTTAAATTTTTTCCACTCCTGTGACACCTTCCCCTCCCTCTGGTCCCGGACTCTGGCGGTCAGTTCTGCGAGTTCCATGTATTCCATCATCTTCATCTGCCATTCCTCCACCGTTGGTATCTCTTCACCTTTCCATGTTCTTGCCAATAGAATTCTAGCTGCTGTTGTGGCATACATAAAAAACACTCTATCCTGACTGGGTATCTCTTCATTGGTTATGCTCAGAAGAAATGCCTCTGGTTTCTTACAAAAGGTAACTTTCATTACCTTCTTGAGCTCATTATAAATCTTATCCCAGAAAGCACTTACCGCTGGGCACAGCCACCACATATGAAAAAAGGTACCTTTCGCATGTTTACATTTCCAACATACATCTGACATTTTGGTATTCATCTTAGCAATTTTAACTGGTGTCAAATACCATCTATAAACCATTTGCTATTATCTGATAATTGAGCTCCCATTAAGGAATTGTAACTCTGAGATATCAGTAACCTTTTTGTGCTATCTTTAAACTATCTTCTGGTAAGAGATATCAGATGATTAGCTGAAATACTAGGGCCATAGTAATTTGACCTGTTTCCAAATAGTCTTTGAATAGAAACTGTGATAATGATTCATTGTAACTGTCTAATAAATTCTTATTTTACCCCAGCTTCCCCTGTTTTCAGTTTCTACAACATGTGAGCAAAGTCTAACACATTTAATTAAAGAAAATAAAATGTTTATTAAAATTATCTGGTGGTATTCAATTAAGTTTTACCCAGAGCAGATTCACTGAAATGAAAGAACATGACTAAGTTAGGTCTATTACGGTAATTTCAGTGGGTCTTTTCTGAGTAAAATTAGCTGACTATCACTCATAATGCTTTAATACTGATTTTTTTAAGGAAAACTCTTTATCTCAAACTTGTTTAGTAGCTATAACATATGGAGTGAAGGTATAAATTTGATTGCTTGCTACTGTGCCTTGTTCGTCAAAGATTTATAACTAGCCATAACTTTGACCTCCAGACTACAACCTAGCACTCAAGGCCTTTCCTGCAAATGTTACGTTCAACAAATGTTCTTTAGATATAGATTCATGGAGGCAACACACAGTACATATATTCCAGAATGACAGCCTGCAATAAACAATACCCATGATATTTATTTATTTAAGGATTTATAATCTGAACTTTCATAAAAAAACAGAGCAAGGTGGAATATGTTATATATGTACATAATGAAATATTGCTAGTTTTCAAACTGTAGTTTCCATTCATAGTGCTGTTTCTGAAACCAACAGCAATGAAGATTAACAAATGTGAATGCAATGTTAATTTCTGGTTGAAATAATGACTGTAATAGGCAACAGGGAACCTACTGAAGCATCCAGAAAGATTATGTTAGCTCAGTGGTAGATGCCAGCATACTATTTGGAAATCACTGCATGTAAGGCCAGTGTAGAATTTTTTTCCACAAAGATTAGGCACAATTAGTAGTCCTAGGGAGGGGAAAGTATCTGTCAGTTCCTCCTGTCTTCACACACGAATGAAGTTAGTAACCAAAAAAGGAAGGGAAATGTTATAATTTGAAAACTGACAGACCCTAATTTGAAAACTGACAGTAACTTTCATCGCCCTCTTAAAACCAGAAATTGTGAACATGCTGCCCGCTAGGTAGGAACAACGAACAAATCAAATGGGAAATGTGAAGGTAAGTCTCCAACTCAATGAAAGTGAAAACAGGGGGAAAAAATACATGAGAAGCAGATGACCATGAAAAAGATAAGAAAGGAAAGTGAAATGAAGAGAGATGGATGGATGAGGTGATATCATGCTGCAGTACAGGAAAATACCTCCCATTTAAAAGCAAGCAATAACTTAGAAAGTAAATACTTCTGCCATTACTACCTTAAACTCCAGAAAGGATATGTGTGCAACTCCCTTAAATGCAGAGTAATGAAATGGGGTTGTAACTGTTTAAATGCCAAAACCAATGAATCACGGAAGTAAAAAGAAATTGAGCACTGAGTGTAATATGAGAATGTGATAATAGGGGAAATATATAATAAGATTTGCAAAAGTCTATGCAAGTGATATATTCTAGGTGGAAAACAAGGATGTGTTGTACCTTTAAAAAAAATCAAAACTGTTTTGTGTGAATGGGATTAGTTAAAGAAAATTGTTGCTGCCACTTGATTAGGTCCTTCTGTACTCTTGAGTAACCTCTATAATTGTTCCAGTTACAGGTGGGTAGCCGTGTTGGTCTGCCATAGTCAAAACAAAATCGAAAATTCTTTCTAGTAGCACCTTAGAGACCAACTGAGTTTGTTCCTGGTATGAGCTTTCGTGTGCATGCGAAATCTGAAGAAGTGTGCATGCACACGAAAGCTCATACCAGGAACAAACTCAGTTGGTCTCTAAGGTGCTACTAGAAAGAATTCTCTATAATTGTGAAAAGTTAAGGCTGTTATGATTGCCAATGAGGCGAGTTTTGTTCTGGGCATTCGTTGCATTTTCTTAGGTACTAACATTTCTTTAAACTTGTAAATTCTGCACTTAATGTGTTTGTTTGTTTGTGTGTGTGTGTGTGTGTGTGTGTGTGTGAACTGAATATGTATCTAGTGCAGTGCTGTAAGTCAGCTGGCAAGCATTTTTTCTGTGTTGACCAATGGAGGATTCCGTATATACCAGTTTCACTTCAGAACCAAGCCTGTTCTGGAACTCAGGGAGAGTTCACATGGAGAATTGTGTGTGTGTGTAATGTCTCTAGTTCAGAGGGGGGGAGTTATATGGACCAGAAATGAATTAAGTTATGGTCATCATGATGTATTACAATATTGATACATAAATTATTTCAAAGGGAAACTTGAAACATAAACATTTTAAAAATCCCACCTGTAAGCTTGTTTTGACATCCTCTCAAATGCTTTTGTTCTTGTTCACCCTTTAAAAACAACTTGATTCTTGTGTTTTTTAGTAATAAAAACATAGTGGCCTTTTGGCTAAAGTTCCAGTGGCTTTCTGCACTTAGAGGAACTTAGAAAATATTTCATTAAGGCATATTCAGTGCTTTATGCCCCTATTTTACTGTCTTTCATTTGTTCTTTTAAATATGTTTTCAGTTTTTATGCCACTTTGTTATTTCTGGTTATTTGCTGAAGAGAAGTGGAGTGATATTGCCCCCAGCAGGGAAATTGCAGAACAGAAATACCATTCTTTTCTATGCATTCATGTAAAAAAAGCTAATGTATTTTTGCCATCTTGATGAAATAACTGTAATAGAAATCGGAATTAGTGTCACACATTCAGCTGCATTTTGAACTTGAGTTTTTCAACGAAAAGCCCATCACATCTCATTTTTAATTAGAGATTTTGGAGGACTTCCAAAGGTAGGGTGTTTTTTGGTTTGATTTTGTTTTGTTTTGTTTCATTTACAATAAAGCACGATAGTTTCCTGCTACAAATACATACGTACATACATACTATTGTATATATTCAATACCTTGATTGAAAGTCAAAGCAGCTTCCTGGGTTGTAGCCTTTGTGCTGGATTCAACTTACCCAGTATGCTAGTGGAAGCCTGTGCAAAGATTCCCACTAATGCATTGGGGCTTTGCAGGCCCAGTCATAGTGGAGCCAGTGGCAGGGTAAAAGCACATACAGGCAGCCATCCAACAGAAGAGACAGGGCAACATCCTGGAATGAAATAAGGGCACAACTTTATTTATTACAGGTATTTTGACGTAGGCATCTGCTGTGTATCCTATGATCAACCAGCCCGTCCACAAGCTGATGGTTAGACGGAGCTGACCAAGGTGAAGAGTCACCCTGTGACATGGGTGGCCCAGCAAGATCACTGAGCCAAGGGGATTCTAAGGCCCAAATTGGGTGTCTGGACATGGAATACACACACACAGAGCTCCTTTAAGGGGATACCCCATGACAACAGAACAGGAGGCCCCACCCCGCACCCACATGGATTAAGGATCCAACCCAACACCAAGAATTTGTGCCAAAGCTGAGGGAGTAGGAGACTAGCCCCTGCCATGGCCACACCAGAACCACAGCAGCCACTCCCAGTACAGTGAAGTGGGAACAGGTCTTCCCTCTCATATTCCCCCTGCGTTCTCCCCACCTCCCTCAGATCTGTTCTGGGGGAGGGGTCAGGAGAACCCCAAAAGCAGTATGGTAGGGAGAGAAGAGGGGAGATTGGTCTATTTGGTAAGTGGAAATGTTTGCACTAATGAAAGTCATGTTAGATTGATATTCTGAATTATTTAAATAATTTATAACCTGCTGTTCATAAGGAGATCAGAATGGCATGCATTCAAAACAGTGGGTGGTATCTGGCTAAACAGTTCTGCTAGCGCATATAACAGTTATATGTATGTATCATTGACCCATATACAGAAATATTTTTATGTATGTATAAAACTGTAAGTTTGGTGTATTACATGTGTTGTATTCTACAACACATGTACACAACAACATTTGTTGTGCTTTACAAAAAATAAGCTTGTATAAAAATCAGAAGATTATTTTGTGTGTGTGTGTGTGTGATTAAATTCCTGTAGCTTCTCATTTCAGCCTAGTACCCTCTAAGAATTAAATTGGCTGCCATGAGGTTGAATTTTATGTAGGGTTGATATTTCAAATACAGTCTCATTGCAGAAAAATCAGAAAGTGTTCAAGTTAAGTTATCCATTTAAGAAAAGGTTACACTTTGTTCAGACCATTTTAATATTTACAGTTGCTGTCATATTTCCTGTAGGGTGAACCAAGCATATGTACAAACATTTATGCTACATATACAGCCAAAGGTCCCTAAAGAAATCAAAGGCAAGCAAAAGGACATTAAAATGTATAGAATTTAAATGTCAAGGCCAGGTTCATTAATGTTTTATGGTCCTTTTTATGATTTTTCTGAACTTGAAAACATGGAAATTGAATGCTAAATGCAATTTATATTCAAGGGTTTCCTTCAAATTTATTTTAAGAAATACATATTTTTATCCATGGCTGCAGTATCATAAATTTAAGAATACCATGATTATCCCTGTATATTTTTGTTATATGAAACCTGAACTTGTTAACTTAATATGGCTACTATACTTGATACTAACTGTATATTTTGCACAGTAAGTTCCATCCCTGTCTCTAACTCATGAATTTCAATACGTCAAACTCTTTATGCACACAGCTCAGTCCACCTGGTTTGTGAAAAAAACATGCACACCATTGGACTGATGCAAAACACTTATGAGTAATTTATATTGGATTGTTCCATATCCAGAATAATTTTTTGGCCATTTTTGTATCCGATACTGTGAGTCATGTGTGTTCTTATGCATATGAATTGAAGTAAAGCATTTAATTTTCAGTTTTGATCAACAGCTACTGAATACCACACTAGTAGTTGCTCAGGTACACACATGAGTTTCAAGAACAACACAGGAGAATTCAAAAATTAATATTATAGACCCCCAATCCTTTTTCTCCAGCTGCTTTTTTGAATCAAAGCCTGCCTTCACTTTTCATAGCTTTTCATTTGCAAAACTTTTGTTTGCTGGTGAAGGTACTGTCACATGTCTTGAATTTTAGCAAGCCCTTAGCTTTATTAAACATACTCCAAAAAGTCTCACAGATGGAGACTTCTGTTGAAAGTTTCAGAAAAGCAGAAAGGGTATGGAGTTGGAGTATGAAACATTAGTGTGGTGTATAAAGAAGGGGTGTTGCAGGTGTTTCCTTCCATTATTTGTTCTGTTCAATAAAGCTTGGAAAGCCAAGTATAAATAGATTGCATATGAGAAATGATATTATTCCCTCGCCCTGCCCCACCGTCCCTTCCTGAATAGAGCTTAATACATGGAACTTGTCATCCTTCCTTTTTTCATTCTGTTTTTTTTTTTCCCCTGAAAGCAGGTTGCAACACCACTATGGTGCTGTGTCCCATACCATGAAAAATCAGAAACTGCAACTCCATAAAAGCTACAGACCCTTGTCCTGTCTGGAACAGATGATCCTGAGCATTTCCCCAAAATGTCATATTCAGTTTAGAGCCACACAGACACCTGTCTGAGCTCACTCTGCCAACCCTCTTTGCAAAGGTTTCCCTGATCCATGAACTCTCTTGCCCTTAATGGTCCATCTCCTCAACATTGTAAAACATTTCCCCTGAATGACAGAAGTGAATCTGAGTCCTGGCACTTCCTGCTTTGTTCCCTTGTCACCTGTGCAGAACAGACTTTTGTCCAATATATCACCATTTCCCTGGCAAATTATTAGATGCCGTGTCTCCACTATCACAGACACTGCCTTAATGATAATTAGTTTTTGTTAGGAGCAGGAGATGATTCAAATATATTCTAGTATGCTGCAACATTTGCTATAAACAAATTGTTGCAAATTGTATGTGTACTTTAAAAAAAAAAGTCTCCAATTATGATACTTAGACCTTCCCACAGTCTTTTTCTGGAAGAAAAAGGCTCTCCTCCTCTTTTCTACATATAAAATTATGTGCTGGCTATATGACGGATCACACAGCAGGGTCAATTACACCTCAGAGTGCTGCTACTTCAGCTGATAATAAGAAACCTCAAATAGATGTCTATAGACTGCATATTGTATTTCAGTATGCTCAAGTCTGTTGCATGCTAATAGTACTGAATATTGTAGAATGCGTTATTTGTGGTACAATGTAAGTTATAATGACATGATTAGCTCTTCTACATTGTGAATAGGCACAATACTGAACAGTGCCTGAAATAGAGGCAGATTTTATCCAAAAACTTTATGGCTGCCCATACCTTTCCAAAGGCCCAGGCAAAATGAACCAAGAAGACTCCATATACCATATATGACTATGAGTACATAAGAATTGGCTCTTAAAGTCTCATTTGGAGCCCTCTGATCTCTTAAGACCAGGGAACACTACTTACTTCAGTCTTTACATCCTCTTTTCCCAGTTCACCCAGCATGGTTGGTTGTCTACTGCTTTTTCTTGTTCTTGAAAGCAAATAAAAACTTATTGTTTTCCTTTAGAAAGAAATTTAAGATCATAAGATCAAGCAAACCCTCATCCAGTCCAGAAGCCTGCTTTTGATGGGAGACAAATAAATACCTTTCAATGTTCAGACTAGACTAGATTTATCTTATTCCTCTAATCCTACCACCATAAACAGATCTCATAGCAGTGAATTCTGTGTTAATTATAGCCCCATTCACGTGTTAATTGCCCAGGCTGGTGCATTATGTGACCCATGAGAGCAACAAAATAACCAGACTGTACAACGGTGATGTACAGGTCAAATCTTTATTGACAGCAGCAGGCAGGGCAAGGGTTGGCATGGTGTTGGGTCCCAGGATCTGTTCATCATTCCACAAGCCCCATGTTGATAGAATGAATCTGTTGGCTTTAGATCGCTCCAAACCTGTATGACAGGAGTCGGCCAGCATTGAACCTTGCCGTGGTGCAGATTCCAACCAGGCTTGTGGACCCACAATGAACCCACGCTTGGGTTTGCTGTGGTCAATCTTTCCCTCAAGCCCCATACTGACCAATGTCATTTCCACCCTCATACAAACAACATTCTTCTGCCTAACAAAGAAAAGCCATAATTTCACTGAGGGGAGGGAGGGGGGGAACCCACCAAGTGCCAATCAGGTTGAGAGAGAAAAATTCTTTTCCAGCCCTGTGAACCAATGACCCAAAATAGCTCAGTGAAGGCTCTAACCCAGGCAAAGGCAAACTACAATTCCCATCATCCCTGACCACTGGTCCTGTTAGCTAGGGGTGATAGGAGTTGTAGTCTACATCTGGAGGGCCAAGTTTGCCTATGCCTGCTCTAACCTGAGGGTGGGCAGGCAGGAAGCTCTCAAAGCAAAATGGCTGTGAGATCCAGGGAAAGCAGCCTTATATAGGCTTCCCCTCCTCTCTTCAGCAAGGGTTCATGGGACAACTTTTTCCCATGAGACCATCACACAGAGAAGATTTTGCTACAATCTGTGGGCCACAGAGCCTCCAGTCAAAGGCATCCCGTAATTATTGGGCATGGAACGGGGCTTGCACAAAAGTGCTTCATGGCTGCCAGCCTTGGCCCCAGTGTGCCTGGTGTGCCCCCTGTCCTCTGGACATCCACTTGTTGGCATGGACACTTGCACTTTGGGAGTCTATGCATTTGTCAAAGATGGTTTAGGTGCAGGTCTGCACCGAGACTCAGAGACAAGCAAAAAAGTTGTTTCTTTATTCAAGGAAACAGAATACAAACAGAGAAACCTATGGGCAAGATTTGCGCTGGTAAAACAGTTGCCACAACTGATGATCTGTGCCTCCAGCTTCCCCCCAAGCCTCCTACCAGTCCAGCTGTTTTCTCAGCAGTCTTAAAACATCACTGGGGAGGAGGGCCCTTTGCTCTCTGTGCTCTCTGCTCTGCTACATGCAAAGCTCTCTGTGCCCTTGGAAACAAAGGAGAGGGGATCTGAATACAGTAGGACCAGCAGGCTCCTGTGAATCTGTTGCAGCCTCAGCCACCACCTCCTCAGCTGCCTGTCCTGCATCTGCAATGCTTTCTGCCTCTTCTTCCTCTCTCTTACTCAAGCCTGTTGCTTGTTCAACATCCAACCGTTCTGCCCACCCCTTCATCCTCTGACCTGTCTTCAGTGTCCCACCACCACTCTCCTTCCTCTGAGCCTACCTCTTCTGAGGCTTCCCTAGGGACTTCTCCAGCTGAAGCCTCCCACCATTCCTCATCAACCAACCAGTCCCTGACAGCATGAAAGAGGCTTCCACAGGAGGGGGTGGGGATAACACGAAGGGTTTAAAGTCTGAATAATTTTTTGTGTGTTTTTGCTTTCTTGAATCTACCTCAAAATTCTCTGGGTGCTCTTCAGATCCTCTACCCTGTGGTGCAATGATTGAGTCGGTGTATCTGGCTGTTAACCAGAAGGTTAGAGCCCACCCAGGGACTGCTATGGGCAGGATTCCGGCATTGCAGGGGTTGAGCTAGATGACCATAAGGGTCCCTTTAAACACTATGGTTCTGATTCTAAAATGCATATTATTAGAATACTTTTCTTGGGGGAAATGCGTACATAGGTCAAAACTGCATACAAAAATGTGTTTGTTGGGGGAAATTCACATTAAATGAAAAAAAATCATAAGGATTTTTAAAAAGAAAATTCACAAATGGAGCAGAAATGCGGAGAACCAGATTTCAGATTGGAAAAATGAGAAACAGAGAGAACTTTTGCATCTATTTTGTTTGATTTATTTTTAATTTGTATTTTCAAAGAAAAGTGAAAGAAAGAAAGAAAGAAAGAAAGAAAGACACTGAGAGAACCAGAATTGACAGATCTTTTCATCCCTACCTTTCAATTTGTAATGATGTGGTTAAGACCAGATAATTCTACTACTCCAGGCCTAGACCTTCATATTTTATTTTATTTTATTTTATTTTGGTTCTTGTTTCCCTAACTTTCAAGAAGTCCTAAAATGCATTACAAAAACTTTATATACAACCTGTGTTTCTTTTCCTGTTCAGAAAACCAATTCCCCTTCTAAGCTGGTAGCTCTAAACATCAGTTATAATTGTTTGTATTTGCTTTCCCTCATCTTTGAGAGATTCTTTTTGGATATATCTAAACCCTAGCTATTGTATTGCAGATCATTTTCTCATGACTTTCATGCATATTTGTTTTAAATTATTTGTGTAGGATATCACCACAGATGCATAAAGATATATTAACTTTTCTTCATTTGGTGTCTTTCACAGCAGTGGTGATTTGACTGATTAAGAGATTAGTCTGTGGGAAGAGCACATTTGAATGTGAATGGACTCAGAATGCTCAGTGGTACCCAAGTGGGTTATTTTCCACATGATGGAGGTGGCTCTAATTATTTGTACTTATTTTGATTGCTGCATTGTGTTTTACCCTTTGGATTACCATCTTATTATCATAAAATGTGCTGCTGTGGTAGCAAAAATAAATTTTATATTATGCAGCAGAGAATATCTGAAAGCTGCTCATATAAAATCATTTCAAAGTAAATAGTAAAGCAGAAAAATAATCTAAAGGGGTTGCATGAATCATATTTCTCTTATTTTCAGACAATTTGCTCTCACAGAAGTGTACCCATTGTTGTGGATACTCAACCAATATAATCTATGTTTAAAAAACAAAACCCTCCAAGTTGTTTGGAGGTCCCATTTGAATGGCCCTCTGATAACACAAATGCTTATTCTGTTCTTGAACTTTATTAATTCTCCTGTGCTTCCTCATGTCTACTCTCTGTCTCAAATCTAATTTTCCTTGACGGTTCTATATACTGTCTGGGGGGAAAACCCAAATATATAAATGTTGACAAACCAATGGGCTCTGACGGAACCTCTTAGTGTGTTGTAACATTTACTCCAGGGACAGATGGATATTACTGTGCCTGTCTTTTGAAATCTGTGCCTCCTGTCTTTCTTCTCTCCCCACTGAACAAGAAGCAATCTCTTAACGTTTTATATATGTGTTGGCATATACTGTATATATCTTGCATTTAATAGATAAAAATGATCTGACCTTTCCTAAAGCAATCTGTTAATGGCTTGAAACCTAAGGCATCTCTGAGTGACTTGTTTTAACTTGTATAAAAATTAATGAAATGCTCCACCTGCAATTTCCTCTCCTGATGAAGCAGCTGAACACCCAAGAGTCAGTTGACACAACTGATTTTCAAGTAATAAAATGATCCCAAAAGCATTTCTACAGGTTAGTGTGCCCCCACCATGCAATAACCCCACACCTGCTGTACCCAAAACACCGGTGGTTGTGTTGGTGAGTGGCCTTTGTGGATGCTGAGGGAATGTGAGGCCTGCCACCTGACTTCAGCTCAAAGATGCATGCTGCACTGCCACTGGAGAGGGGAGTGAAGCCAACCTGGAGCTATTTAAGTCACCCTGCCTTTCTCTTGGCCTCTTCATCTTGCAGGTGCCCACATTCCTCCCCTTTATTCAGTACAGGCATTGGGGTCAAATAAGAATTGATTGCTTGCCAGCTGATTGGCCTTCCTAGTGGTGGTTTTTCTTTTTGTATTTTGCCTGCTCTGTATGGATTTGGCAGTAGGTTTAGTTAGCCAGAAGGGATGTGGCCATTAAATAGGTGTGGGAAGTTATCAGGTTGTTAAGGTTTCATAAAGACCCTTAGGCACATTTAAAGGTGAAGGGTGTAATCTTGAGACTTGCCTTCAGGACTGTGGTATTCCCTGGTGCCTTTGAGGCCAACCTGTAACAGGTGACCAGAGACATGGAGCTCCAGGAGCGAGTGAAGCAGGAAGCACTCCTCACCCCAAGCTGGATAGGTTCAGCCACAGTTTGTTATAAATAGTTCATATCTTGCACCACTGTTCCTATCTGCTGTGTTGTAATGCCTCCTCATTTCCCTGCATGGTTACAGTTTTTATATAGGATGGGTAATAAATCCATGTGCTTACCATTGCTTTACAGGATGACATAGAAGCTGAAGTTTAAGCCTTTGGCAAGCGTCTGGCTCAAGGCACTGCTTCCCTCTTTCCAAGGGTAGAACAAGGAGACAGGCAACAGTAGTGGGTACCTCAGTAACCCCAATGGATCATGTTAATGTACTGGGCTTGGTATTAGGATTTCCTATTTAAATTATAGTAATTATTTCTAAATTTCTGGATATATAGTGGCATATGCAAATTTTATGCAAATATGTATCCTTCTCATTTTTGAGGAGTTCAGTTTGGAGGTATGTCGGGTTCAGCCCAAGGCCTTCTTCTCTAGGATCCAGTGATTTCCTATTCCGCCAATATGGCCTAATTCCAGAAGAAATGTATGAGAAGTCTAGTCTCCTCGTTATTTCCTTCCCATTGTTCCGAAGGGGAGTAAAATATTTTTTTTAATACAAAATGGGGAAAAGATGCAGTAGCATAAGAGCCCAGCAGAACTTTGGATAAGGTGGTTTAGCTTCAAATTATCCACCCCATTACCTTACGGTTGCATGATAGGCATGCATTTCCAGGAAGGTGGTGAATGCAGAAAACATATGGCTTCAAATTTATTATTTATAGCCCACCTTGCTGCTTTGTAGATTGTTTGAAAAATATATTACCGGTTTGTTGCATACAGCCATTGTTCAGGTAATTGCTTTATTTTCTATTGAAATTTAACACAGCCATTTGATCTTTTTAGTCTATCTGTAGAGTTAGAGTTTTGGTTTTGGCATTCGTTTTCTGTTTAGCTAAGTTAAATATGAGCAAAATAATAAATGTGCCTACCTTACAAAAGACCATAGGGAATCCCTCCCCATGAACATTAATTGGCAGCATTGCTTCAGAGGGGAAAATATATATTGGTCTCCATTCGCATCTCTGTAGATGAAAATGAATTTTAGGCTCAGAGTGCCAAAAGCATGAGCCATACAAATAGTGCTGTAAAACAACCCTTTGGGCACTTTGACCCAATGTCTAGAAAAGTATGCAGAAAGGAATGTCAGAGGCGAGTGCAACCTGGGATTGGAGAAGGAGGACACAAAAACCACAGTAAAGGTACTGGTTTTCAAAAATGATTAATTTATTCAATATCCTCAATAAGAGAACCAATTCACACATGCTCTGCAAGGATGTAGTTACCAAAGATAGTTGACTATATGACTAGTCAACTGAAATTGAATGGCATGAAGACAAAGCTTTGCACAGCTCCATGGGGTGCTGCAGAAGATTTCACCCCAAAATGGCTGTGTTTTCAAAGTACTTATACTCTCTGCTCAGTCTCTTGATCATTGCAGATATTCTTTGAATTTCAAGGCCATAGACTGATGGTCACACATAATCTCTGGATTGCAAGGCCTGATGTCATCCTAGACTTTATCAGGGTGCCTGTAAGCAAGCAGACACAACTGGCTTGAAACATGGCGTTTTCCTTCCAAGAAATGTAGTTTTGCAATCTCATATTCTGATTATTTTAGGTCCTCTTTATTTAAGATGGCTATCACAACAGTAATATTCCATTCTGTGGTCACATTTATTTCAAATGCTCATCCATCTTTTCATTCATCCGTAATAGTAATACTACATGAGTAAATCCACAAAATCTCCAGACTCATTTTACAAAATAATATGTGACTTAATATGGTGTGTGACAGTATTAGCTTTTGCAAAACACTCTATTCTTACATAAATATGGCTTAGAGGGAAGGGAGGCCAGGGATCATCTGATCAAGTAAAATTGTTTCAGGTATTCAGCCAAGTTTCCCAAGTAATATTAATTAGTTACATATTTTCTAGGACTTCTAAATACTTCTATTAATAGATTTCATATAACAGCTTCCAATTTTATGGTTCCTCAGGCCTAAGACAATCAGGCAAACAGTATGCTTCAAATGAAGAGTAATTACTATTTTTACTTGAAGAAGAGTTTGGATTTGATATCCCGCTTTTCACTACCAAAGGAGTTTCAAAGCGGCTAACATTCTCCTTTCTCTTCCTCCCCCACAACAAACACTCTGTGAGGTGAGTGGGGCTGAGAGACTTCAAAGAAGTGTGACTAGCCAAGGTCACCCAGCAGCTGCATGTGGAGGAGCGGAGACACGAACCTGGTTCCCCAGATTATGAGTATACCACTCTTAACCACTACACCACACTTGAGTCTCTTAAGGATGAATACTGATTCTGAAGGTTGATGGAAATCTGATATCCCTCTGTGGCTCATCTGGTCTGTCTATTCACTTCCTCTTGTCATCATGTGGTTCACAGTGACTTCTGCCTGTGGCCAAGCAAAATGTAGCATGATGGCACTCTTGCATTTTTGTTATATAGTAGGATATGCATGGCAGTATACACAGTATACAATGCACTCATTCCATTAGCACAAGAATTTCCATTTGTGAAATGGATCTTCCCGCTCCCCTCATCATGCATGCCCCACACCCTCTCCAGATCTGCTCAGGTGGATTGAGAGAATCCCCAAAACAGATTTAGAGGGTAGGTGAGAGAAAAGAGAAAGGGGAAGTTCTGTTGTACAGCCAAAATGCATTACATTGATCAAATTAGTTTGTTGCATGCCACCTATAGGCACTTGGTTTTTACTAATTTGTCGGCACATTCAAGTGAGATGTCAAACTGTTAGGTACTTCTAGAACAGATTATTGAGTTTCCAGAGCATGCTAAAAAAAAAAAAAGTCTTAAAGCGGATTGTTTTCCCTCTTTCACTCAAAACAACCTGCCTCAAAACAGTAGCATAGCAGCAGAGAGCAAGTTGAGGTACAGATGGAATGATGAGAGAGGGTGGATTTACAGTAGCAGCCAGGAATGTGGAAGCCTTCCCTGTTTAAGATCTTCTAGTAGAAACTGGAAAGCAGGAAGTTAGACTAGAATATCTGCAAGGCCCCTTCCAGCTCTATGATTCTATGATATTAACAGCATTGCTGCTCCTCTTGTAAACTTGTGTTATTTAAAAAAGCTCTTCATTACATTTGAATATCTGATAAGATTTATTTCCCACCTGTGGATTATAATGTATACTGTATGTGATCATACTATGTTATATTCCATAAAGAAATATGCAGAATATTGATTGGTCTTTCTAAATTGTGCTATCTCAGTTGGATTAAGCTGCAGTTTCCCAAAATGTCAGCAGATGGGGTTGGATTGCAGTTTTGCAACTCCACATCAAACCTCTACAGCATAATAGCTAAGAATTACCCACTATATCATCTTGAAGTTCAGCAGAGAGTCATTCTGTTGCAAAATTATGTTTGCCTGTGAAAGAACAAGATTGTACAAAGATATGTAAGCTTGTATGCTATTTTTTTCTGAACTGCATTTTAAAACACAAGACTGAGATTATTCATGAATTAGTGTGGTATGTATCTGTTACTTTGATACTGATACTTGAGTTTAAAGAGAACTTGGCTGATCTTTCAGTAGATATAGCAACAACTTGACTAAAATAAACAACTTGACTAAAATTTACTTGACTAAAGTAAATTTGTTAGAATTTAAGACTAGATTCTAAGGGGGCTACACTTGAATAAAAGTTACATTGTGGTTAACCTGCATAAAAGAGAGTAGAACTTTATACTTTGTTCCCCCACTCCGAGCAGTTACTTTCATCTTTCCATTTTCGAGGAAGTAAGCTCCACTGAACTCAATGAAACTTACATTTAGGTAGACATGTATCCTAGTATACTCATGAGTGGAGGAAAGCTCCAGTCAAATGCCATCAAACACTGATGGTGAGGGCTCACCATCAAGCCTAATTAGAGGCATTGAATACTGCAAAGAAGGTGTACTCTGTTGCCTCCAATGCATCCTCATTGTTCCATTCAGCAGAGCTTTTCCAAGTAATATGAGGGTTTTTTAAATCGTCTGGCCTGAAGGAGGTGACAGAACCAATGGCAGCTCACTGTGACTTGTTTCCAAAGCATTTGGGGGGGGGGGCTCTTGCATCCAGTGACTCTGCTGTTACAGCACATGAATTTCAAGTGGTGTCCAGAGCACTGTCTGGTCCTGTTATGTTGGATGACTCTCAGTTAGTGAGGCTTGAGGACATGGATAAGGTGCTTGGACTGGTCAGGGCAGCTGCTTATACTCTGGACTCTCGTCCCTCTTGGCTGATAAAAACTGGAGGGGACATCTGACTGAGCCTGAGTGGTGATTACTGCCTCCTTGTAAGAGGAGGTGGTCCCTGCCTGCTTGAAGGAGGCAGTGGTAAAAAGCACTCCTCAATAAACCGTCCCTGGATTTGGAAAACCAAAGTAATTATCAGCCAGTTTCCAATCTCTCATTTTCAAGCAAAGTTCTTGAATTGGTGGTATGGACCAGATCCAGGTGCTCTTGAAGGAAACCGATTTTCTAGATCCATTTTGATTGGTGTTCAGGCCCAGTTTTGACCACAGAAACTGCTTTGATTATCCTGTATAAATACCTCTATTGGGAGAGAGATAGGGGGAAATTGTTCCTGTTCATTCTACTTCACCCATCAGCAGCTTTTGATACCTTCAAACAGTATATCCTTCTGGAACAGCTGTCCGACTTGGGAGGGGGGTGGCAACCACCACTTTGTGGTGGTTTCAGTACTACTTGGATAGTCATTTCCAGAGGATGATGTTTGAGGGGTGCTCTTTGGCCCTGTAGAGCCTTCAATGTGGAATTCCTCAGGGTTCTGTTTTATCCCACATGCTGTTCAACATTTACATGAAACCACCAGATGGGGTCATCTGGCATTTTGATGACCCCACTTGGCAGTAGAGACATTGTCCAATGATATTTGTAGTGTCACACCATGCCTATTGAGTGCCTCATGCCAGTGAAACCAGAGCAGTGCACGGAAACGCCATTTACCTTCCCACCAGAGCAGTACCTATTTATCTACTTGCACTTTGACATGCTTTCGAACAGCTAGGTTGGCAGGAGCAGGGACCAAGCAATGGGAGCTCACCCCGTCGCAGGGATTTGAACTGCCGACCTTCCTATTGGCAAGCCCTAGGCTCAGTGGTTTAGACCACAGTGCCACCCACGTCCCTGTCCTGGAATTAGAAAGCATCAAAAGCTAATTAAGCCAGGCTAGTGTCCTATGTTGAGGTGCTAGTCTGGTTGATGGGTCATTCAGGGAAAAAAGGATCAAAAGGGAATCAGCATGAGATGGCAAATGACACCATCATCTCTGCTGTGCCTCGGTTTCCAAAAGGAAGCATGAACCCTAGGCAACCATGCGTGGAACCCCTAGAAACTCACACCGCTCAGAGACTGAGGTCGTGTGCAACAATATCTTTAGGCGTAGGGCAAAAACATTTGTCTTCTCCCATGCCTTTGACTAATTAAACAACCTATGGCCTTTCAAGCTGTGGGGGATATTGTTTTGCCAGCTACTATGTTATGTATTTTTGTGTTTTTATATCGTAAGCTGCCCTATGATTCTTAGATGAAGGGCAGTATATACATTTAATGAATGAATGGCCAGATTTATATTTAATCAAAATTAGAAACTGTATGTTTAAAGTAATTTAAAATATACTTAAATATAAATGTGATGGCATGTGGATACCTACAGAAGAAAGCCAAGTCATGGAAAAGTGACAGAGAAAAGGGTATTTTTTTCCTGAAGGTGAAAAAGGCTTATGCAAATTCAGATATTACTTGTTATCAGAAGGAGCAGAAAGTTACTCATGTCCCTGCTAATGATATAACATCTAGCCTAGCAGTGGGACAGGTGAGGCTGACTGCTGTGGGAGGAGAGAGCAGGTCACCTGCTCAATGAGAGAAGAATCTCTAGATGAAAGAGTGGAGAGCTCTGAACTCAATTCTGAGATCAGTATTGTTTGGAGAAGCCCAATAAATGAATTACGAACTAGCTGTGCTTGAATGCTTATGCTTCTGTCCAAATTGTATATTGGTATGCATATCACTGGTTGTTATATTTAACCCCTGCTTTGCAAGTACATGGCAATAGAACAATAGCTGATAGCTGAAGATGATGTTACAATGCCATTGAAGGACAGGGATGGAGACACATGTTTTTAGATGAGGAAGGTAGTCTCAAAATATCAACAAAAATGTTGTCATACTGGGCAGTTAATAAATTGAGCTAAATTAAGGCTATGTTTTACTAGCCTAAACACATTTATGAAACAGTTAAAAGTAATGTCAGGTTTTTTTTCATGGACAGGTGAATGTTTTAAAAAAAATCTTCCGTATTTTAGAAACTGCTGTAAGAGTGCCACATACAACTCATCATATTTTATAAATGTAAGATGTAATCAAGATGTAGTCTGCTGTGCAGCCACCTCCTATTAGACCTAACAGCTCTGTGCACAGGTAGTAGGTCCCCAGTGAACTGTATATATCAAAGTCTGGAAAATTCTTCATTTTAATGAGCTGCATTTTCAGAAACCAGACCTTTCCCTGTTGGAATAGCTGTGGGAGACAAAAATGAAAGTTGTTTTTTTCCTTTGAGACATTGGTTACTAAATGCACTGAATTTCAAAATTACAATAGGAACACAGAATTACTTGAAGGCTCCTCTGTCTGTACTTGCCTTTGGGCAGAAATTATTTTTGAAGAAATTGTACTGTGTCTAAGAACACCTGGTCTGAGAAATAATTTATCCACTTTTGCACATATAACCCAATTGATGCCTAAACAATTCCAAACATATTAACTTAAAACATATATTTTATGTTACCAAACATGATTAATGCTATATCATTAGTTCTTGAAGTGTTATAAATTAAGCTATATTTGAGACGTTAACACAGTAACTCATGCCAGCTGTGAACACAATATATTCTAGATCTATAGATGAAGGGATTTCACTAATGGAATGTACACACACATATACTCACATACATATTTTTAAATGGCTTTTAGTTTTCTAAAACTAAATCTAAAACTAGATCTTGCAATTTTTAGGTTCCTAGGCTTAGTTCAAGGCATTGAAAAAGAGAAAACCCCATAGCAGCCTTATTTCCAATGCTATGACTTTGAAACCCTGATACAGGTAGGTAGCCTTATTGGTCTGCCATAGTCAAAACAAAATAAAAAATAAAATAAATTCCTTCCAGTAGCACCTTAGAGACCAACTAAGTTTGCTCTTGGTATGAGCTTTCGTGTGCATGAAGTATGCATGCACATGAAAGCTCATACCAAGAACAAACTTAGTTGATCTCTAATGTGCTACTGGAAGGATTTTTATTTTTATTTTAAACCCTGAGTTATGGATCTTCTTGGGCATTTTTTTGTGTAATTCAGTAGTCATGGTAAACCAAATTACATTTTACTGAGACTGGGAAAATGTACTAGGTCTTGGAGAGGAGCTCACATCCTATTTGTTTCTCCTGGTTCTTTTAGCACTAAGTCCAGCATTTGACTTAGCATGCCATCCGAAACTAGGATTTTGCTTAAAGTCTCTCCTCCTTAACCATGATCTATAACCAAGATTTTCCTGTTGTTAAAGATTCCATGTTTAGATGACATGCTAAGTGAAGCCTTGGTTTGGCTGCACTGTGCAAAAAGGACAGGGAGGACAAAGTACAGTAGGTGCAAGCTCCCCTCCAGGAGCCAGGATATTCGCACAATCCTGATAAACCACAGTTTGGTTTACCAAAATGTGAGAATAAGGCCACTGTATTGAGATAGCTAAAGGGTTGTCTCTGCTTCCACCCGACTCACATTTTATTTTTATTTTTTTAAGTTAGTGGAAGGAGTGGGATTTTATCTCTGCTATTTGCCCTGTGTGCATGGTGTTGCATTTCCTTCCTCCTCCTCCTCCTCCCCTCTCCCTTCCATGGTTACTAGCAATAATGACTACAAATAACTTCAGGTTTCAGAAGCAGTTTCAGAAGCAGTATGTTTGCCACTGGAGCAATTTGAGGGCATGCCAAAAGAGCTAAGCATGTAGCAATAATTATTATGTGGGAAAGTCACATTCCCATCCAGCATTCATTGTGGATATTTATGAACATCTGCAACTGAGTGGTCCCTGAGTGTTTTCTTGGCTCCACAAAGTTGCAATATGCTAGGCTAAATTCCTGCAAGAAGATATTCAAAACAGGGATTCAGCTCTGTGCAAAAATAAAAAAATAAAAAATAATTGTATTTGGGAACTTTTCAGAATACTTTGGAGATGGATTAATTTAACTGTCACTTTGAGAAAGAGAAAGAACTGCTGTTCATCTCCCTGAAGCAGCCTTTCAAGTGATAAATGGCATGTCCTCTCCCCCCCCCTTGTGTTGTATATTAATGGGTACATGACTGTTGTTAGGTGAGAATCAAGCTACTACTTATGTTTTAAGGGAAGCCAGAAGAGTTTCACTAAGAGGAGACTCGTACCAAGGGCTACAGCATGAAATGGTAAAAGTGAGATTTCATTGGGGGGTTATCTAATTCATGACGGACTACAACATACTACATCACTCTAGTAAGAATGCAAGTTAAAAAAAAATGATAGCAATATAGTTTTCCTTTGTATTTAGATATGTTGGAGCAGAGCCCCCATCTCTCCACACAATTCACTTCATTCTTTCCATAACTATGGAGCCCATAACTATGGAGAAGACTCGAAGAATACTGTTTGACCTATATCACCTCTATTATAAAGATAGTTTTCCTGACTTGTCATGGTGTTCTTAGCATATTGCAATGTATAATACTACAAAAGCTAAGAAGGTAGAGTTCACTAAAATAACAGCCTAATCAGTTAATGAGGTGAAAACCAGCCCTTTGCTGGGTTACTGCGAGCTGGTGCAAACAGTAATATACTTTGCAATGTTTCAGTGATAGTTAATCTAAGCGTAGTTCATAACATTTTCTTCCTTCTATATTTTGGATGCTCCATTTTCAGCTTGTGTTTCTTATATACAGCTGTACCTGGGAAGTCAAACAGAGTCCGTTCGACTTCCAAAATGTTCAAAAACCAAAGTGTGGCTTCTGATTGGCTGCAGGAAGCTCCTGCAGCCAATTAGAAGCTGCGGAAGCCTCGTCGGACGTTCGGCTTCCAAAAATAGTTCGCAAACTGGAACAGTCACTTCCATGTTTGCGACATTCAGGTGCCAAAACGTTTGGGAGCTAAGCTGTTCGACTTCTAAGGTACGACTGTATGTACCTTTTAACACATGTTATATTCAAGCAGATCTTTTAAACTTTCGCCTGTGCTAGCTTTTAGCAGATACCTGTTAGAAAGAACAAGAGAATGTTTAGACCAGCTATCTGCAACCTGCTGCTTTCCAAATGTTTTGGAGTAAAATTCCATCATCAATGGTAATTTGTCATCTTGGCTGGAGCATACAGTATATGATTTGTAGTCCAAGTCACCTAAATGGTGCTAGGTTGAGGAAGACTATTTTAGAAAGTGACATAAAGTGTCATCAAAACTTCTGTTCCAGTCATAAAAGTGTCATTGTATGCCAGATCCTTTTGCAAAAACCTACAAAAATAATGCAGTGATTGAACACATTAGCTGTTACTTAACTATCCTAAAATGACCCACATGTTCACTGTTTCACAAAGGATAATTGTGGTAAAGCAATCATGAGAACTTCTGCAAGGTTTTTATTAGAATGAGATGCATGACAGTAGGGAAAAACCCTTTTCTAAAACGACAAGGAATAATCACTGTGCTAAGATTGCAAATTTACAGCTACTTTAAATAATGTTTCCATTTTTTCCTGTGATCTGTCACAGAATGTAATTGTTTTGCTGTCTAGCTGTGGCAACCTCTAACTGCAAGGAGCTCATTATTTAAAGGCTTTAATGTCACATTTTTATCTACTAGTGAATCAATCTTTGAAACTTCAATACCACAAGCTAGACAACCCAAACCACTGATATATATTTTACACATTTGAACTCACACTGGACATTGATAGTGGATTTATTCTCTCATTGTATCCCAATATTTCTCTCTCACACACAGTTTATTTATATCCAGGTTTCTAATTACGACTCATGTTTGAAAGTGTTTTCAACAATAAATTCATCAAATTTAGGAGGAGAGAGATTACTGTCAATGACCTCTTAGCTTTTCCAGAATGTTTGGTGTAACTTCCCTGTCTCACACTGGGTGAGAGAAATCTTTTTTTTTTCCTGTGCTGCTTTTGAATGGTCACATTTGGTATAGTGTTCCTCATATCTAATGTGAATTTGGCTCTCATATTGTGCATTGCAAACATACATTGGCTTAAATGCTATCTTGACATTGTGACATTTCAGACATGCAGAGGTTCCCTCATAAGCACTCCAGGAGCATGTAGGACTGCCACTTTTCTGTATCAGTTTTGTACAGTGATTCTGCAAAAGTGTCTTGCCAGGTGGAGTGGAGCTTCTATAGTTGCTTCCTGGCAGGTGGGTCACTGTTGCTTACTAGGAAAGGAAAGGTGGTGGGGAGGCTGGAATGGTTGAAGCAAGTCCAACAATCCTGTGAGCCTCTTCTGGTTTAAGGTGGCTGTATATCAGTACTTGCTCTGACAGTGCTCTGGTCTGCTAGTAATAATGATGGTGAAGTGCATGATTTCTTGGAAGAACTTTTGGTCGTTAGTGAAGGAAATTACAGTGCAGTCCCAATCATATCTGCATAGAGGTTAAGCCCTGCTGAATTCAGTGGAGCTTACTCCTAGATAAATGGAGGTAGGATTGCAGCCATAGTTATTTTCAGGTGCTGTTGTGTGCTATACAACGCAGATATATTTTAGATCAGGTTTAGGGAACTGCAACCCCTTCTCTCCACATCTAGCCTACAGCATCTATTTATTGCCCATTTGCTCTTCTTTCTCAGTGCAAATAGTCTTGGGAAAAATCTTCTAATGAAGCCAATAGAAAGGGGAAACACCAAGACTAATTGCAGTTCTGGAAGCATTTTCTGCTGTCTCACAGTTGGCAATGGAAGGGTTAACATTCTTCTCCTCCTACCCTGTGACCATCCTGGAAGTCCCCTGTGCTACAATATTTTGGAAGAAAAATGTTTTTTATTGGCTCCAAAAGAAGCTTTATTAAAAGCCTAGTTGTTCTGGGTCAGGCACAATGATCTTCCTGGCAAGGGAAGCTGGGAATGGAAAGGTTAATCCCAGTTGCAATCCCAAGGAAGATCCCTCAGCTCCAGCAATTAGTCTTGGAAAAAAAGGTAGCATGCTTTTTAAAAGCCCCATGGCAGACATCCTCCGTTCACCCTTGGATCAAAAAAAGATTTCCCACACCTGTTTAAGACAGTAGAAAAACACTATATATTTCAAGTCAGGTATAAAAAATGCATATAGACAAATCACCACAATCAATAAAGCTATGTTGTGTTTTGAACTGCCAGGAACATGAAAACCTGGAGTCAAAAAGCTTTGTCACTTGTTCTTTACACAAACAACTATGGCACATAACAAATTTGAAACTGATGGGAGTTTGTGATGTGGCATACGGTTCTGGTGTTTAAAGCAGATGTCACCAATCCTACTGGATATGCCAACAGGAAGGGCCATAGCTCAATGTTAGATAATCTGCCTTGCATGCAGAAGACCCCAGATTCAGTTCTTTGACATCACCAGGTTGGACTGGGAATGTATGCTGCCTGAAACCCTAAGCTAGGTGGACCACTGGTCTGACTTAGTAAATAGGCAACTATGTAAGCTCTAGGGCACATCTAAAGTACCTCTTTGGATTATGGTCAGAATTTCTGCAAATACAGTTCCATTCAAATGCAAGCCTACCTGTTTGCAATGTGAAGTTGATGTGTGTTGTTCCCTTTGCTGGCATTGATAAGAACCTCTTATTCTTCTAGTGTTCTTTGTTGTTTGTTCAATTCAGTTTACATTTAAAGGTAAATTTACATAATACACACACCTACATAATACACACTTTCTGAAACAATACACAAACCAAAAACAAAGGGATCCTTCAAAATTTGAACTGTTCTGAATTTTGCAGTGTAGTTCATCAGCCATGTAATATGCACAAAAATGCATATACTAGGGCAAAACAGGCATAAACTGCAAATATTAATGACAATACTATACAAAAATGCATTGTGCTAGGGAAAATGGCTTTGTGAAAAATGTGTACATTAGGCAAAATGGCGTATAAAATATTAGGAGCAATTCACATTAAATGCTAATGAACTTTTGTCATGATTTTTTGTGATTTCTACCCTAGTTTTCAAACTTTAACTGCCATCAGCATCCTTAGTGGGTGGGTGACATGGGGGTTGTCACTCTTTGGTTATGGCAATGCAAAAAAAAAAAGAATACAAAGAAAACAGAATAAAATGATTTTTTTTGGAATAACTTTTATTGAAATTTGGGGGGGATAAAAAGATTAATATTGGATTATTTGGCAAAATATTTGTAGTGAAATTGTTCTCTTTGGGGCTTTAGATAATATATTTTATCTTGAGATGGGTTAATAGTGAGATAGCTCTGTTTTTTTTAAAAAAAAATCAGCTCTGCTAAAACAAAATCAATCAAATAAAAATAAAAGAAGCTGATATTAAGCTTGCCTTAGGCAAAAAATATTTTATTTCTTGCTATCTGTAGATGCATTTTTTTCAGTTTAGGAGTACTCCATTCTTCTTTAGAAAAAAAATGAAGACAAATGTTTTATTATCTGAGAAAAAATAGACAGGTGTGGCTTCCTGTCTTCACTCATTCACTTAATGGGTTTAGAAAACAGACTACTTCCTAGTGTGATGAAATAATGTGGAGGTTAACTATTGAGGCCCATCACAATGTCATAGGCTCTTTTAAAACCTTTCTCTTGCAACAGTTGATAAATGGCCATGACAAAATTTGTTTCAGTGATTGCACCTTAGAATTCCATGCAGTAGGCATGAATGTAGTCTGCCAGGAAAAATCATAATAATTTCATCTTTTGCAATAAAATATGTTGCAGAGGAAATATTAAGCACTTGCTTTTGATGTGTTAGCCACCCACAACTCTAGATACCTAAAATATATGAACATGTCCATTTCCCCCTTAGTAACTCCTTCAACATACAAGTTAAAACCAGTGTACCTTTCTGGCTGTGGTCAGTGCGCCTGATGAATGTTGCAGCACAAAACATATGCAGGGCACCAGGTTGGCAAATGATCCAAACGTGTGAGAAAAGCTTAGAAACTGCTTTTTCTAAGGAGGAAAAAACAGCACTCAGTTGTATTGGATACGTAAAACATGACATTCTCATTCTCTTGCTCTCTATTGAAATTGAACTCGCTTCTCTTCCTGCTATAGGACCCACTACAAAACCCTGGTGCCGTATGTACCCCATGTGGATATGAATCTTCCCCAGTTTACTTCTCATGGAAACTTAGTATGTGCACTGCACTGAGGCCAGACTGCTGTTTTAAATCATGCTTTAATTGGGTCAATGTGAAATGCAAAGATTTGAATTATTAACTTTATGTTTCAATGGCTTCTTGTTGAGGCAGAGGAGATTATGTGTACAGGCCACTAGCATCTTTCTTGGGGGGTACATTCAGAGGATGGCACATATAAGCAAGAATGCATATACTCAAACCAATCCCTTGGAAGCACCCTACATGACCAAGCTTACTTTCTGGAGCTGGTGTGCTGAATATCAAGGCAGAGAGCTATTTTAAGCAAAACCTCACCAGAGCCCACGAGAGAGCCTCCCAGAGCCCGGTAAGCAAGTCTGAGAGCTTGGAAGCTCTTCTGCTGCCAGGAAAACCCTATGCAAAATAGCTTTTAAGCTCTCCGCCTTCCATGCATTCTGTTTGTGTGATTTGAACCAGCCAGCCATCAACTGTGTAAAGTTGAAATCACAATGTTAAACATGCGTAAGTTGCAAGTGACCTGTATGTTTATGGTCTCTCTCTGTATTGATTATCTTGACTGTTTTATCATTGCTACAGCATGTTGTGATGACGGCTATGTCAGTGTGTGTGTCTTTTAAAGGATCAGATAAAGTCGCTGGGGCAGGTATTCCAGCGATTATTAGCCACAACAGCCAGACCTACTGACTGCCAGATACTTGGAATCAATAGGTGACAAATATCAACACTTTGCCCTACATTTTAAACTTTGGTTATACATCTTATTGACCACTGCCAGGGACTGAACATTGAACTTGGTTGACTTTGCATGGCTATTTTGTTGTTATGAGTAACAAAATCCTACAAACAGATGGTGTTATGCCTCATTGCAGGAGACTATTTAAAATAGGTTTGGTCAAGCCAACAAAGAGATGTTTAATTAAAACTGATAATCTGAATGAAAGATAGATTTTTCAGGCCGTAAAAGTAAGCAGGGATGTGACTGACTCTTATTTTGATGGAAACCTGATAGAGACTCAACTGTTCCTGCAAGCTCTGTAGAAAGCAGGGCCGCCTTGTCATAGATGCTGGGTGGCACGGCACGCCAGGGCGCCGGGCCCCCCAGGGGCGCCTCCGCGAGCCCGTCGGCATACCTGGCGCCCCCTCCCCAACCCACGCCCACGGGCGGGCGCTCGCGTGCTGGCGGGCAAGCTGCAAGCTGGCCGCCCTCCGGAGCCCCAGCTGGAGTGCTGGGAAGGGCGCGCAAAGCCCCGCGCCGCTCCAGCGCCACGCCCCTCATCCCCCGCTCGCCCATCCCCCCTCCCGAGGAGCAGCCAGCACGGGAGGGAGGCGGGCGGAGAGGCGGCACGCCGGGGCGCCGAGGGATCATTGCGCCACAGCGGCCGATCCCTTTAAGACGGCCCTGGTAGAAAGAGATACAAATATAAAAATTAAAAAATAGAATAATTTCACTCTGCTAGCTTTATATGCAATGGAAGATATGACAAAAATTCTAGATACATTTTTCAGAAGAGAGACTACTTTAACACGATTACATTTTTCTAGATGTACAGAGATATGACCTGTCACTAGCCATCTGAGCCCTATGGAACAATTTGCATCACATTACAATGACTAAAATTGTGGTCCTGTGCATGTCTTCTCATAAGTAAATCCTATTAAGATCAATGGGGGTTACTCACAAGCAAGTTTCTATAGGATTACAGTGGGGTTTTTTTTAAAAAAAAAGTTCAAATAAAAGAGAAAGGACATAACAAAGTACAGTAAGCAAAGAAAATTTTAAGTCAGGGACTATGTAGTCCCCTCTCTCACACATGACAAATCAACACTATTAATAGCTATGGTAGTACAGTCCAGAACAATCACATTTAGCAACAAATATCGGGTCATCCACTGAGCAACTAAAAGGTTGTTTTACACACATTAGTTAAGAAACATACTTCCCCCCGAAAATTAATTTAATATGTTGCCTTCAATTATAAACTGATGGTCTCAGAGTATAATTTAATTTTGAAGTTAAGCAGTCAAAATGTGTTTTGTTCATTTCATGCTGAACCAAAAGATAACAACTGGCACCCTTTAGGCAAAATGCAAAATAATATTAGCCCTTCAAGGTGACTTTTATTCACACTTTGATGACTCTTGCATTTCCACACCTTTGTGTGCCATATCTCACTTCATATCCAGCAGGATTACCCAGAAATTGATGGTTTTTGAGATAGAACTAAACCTCCCAGGAGAAATTCTTTATGTAAACAGAATAGTGAATAGATAGAACAACCGAGGAGAGCAGATAATTACCTATAAGGGTGATACTTAACAGTGCCTAAAACAAAAGGCATAAATGAGTACTGCATGCATGCATTTTCTTCATGCCCTTTGCCTTTAAAACATCCACTGCACAGTTCTTAATAAATGTGGAGACAAAGATTAAGGAACAAGTAAAATGCAATCCAGTTGTGTATTTCATAGACATATTTGTGTTCATTTTCCAACTGTTTGTATTCAAACTGGATTTTGAAACTTGGACTTTAGGCTCATTTTCATTTTAATTTAAAGACTAGGCAAAATCAACAATAAAACATGTCAGACCGAGGGTGTTCAAGCTCAGATGGCATGCAGTCAGCTTTCTTTTATCTAACAGTGTGTTAGATAACCCCAATGACATTTTGGGAGTTTAGGGAGGCATAAAGTCAGAGGGAATAAATATCACAAATTATAAGCACATATATTGATATACCCATGAATTTATTGACATTGGTGTACAAAATGAAAAAGAGAACTCAAGGAAATATTTTACAGCAGTAGTTCCTCTTCCAGAGTCAACACCATTTTAATGAACAAAATGTCAAACTGCCTTGTGGATATCTCTTCTTGTGTGTAAGCATAGGGACAGGTTGGGTTTGACAATATAATTCTGTTACGTTAACAGGTTTATCCAAGGGTTCTACCAGTCCAACACCCATTTCTTCCTCAGAAGCTTTATTGTCTAGCAGTGTTGGTTTTTCCATATACCGGTAAATCTTTTTGATGGCTGAGAGAAGAACCTGTCACTGAAGAGAAAGAAAGGCAGATTTTCCTTGACTAGTTTCTTCCATCGTTTGTCTGAGAGAGGTCCTGCCTTGATTAGTGTGTCTGCCATGTGCCATTCTTGTATGGTGCATTTATCATTTCTACTCCTGTGAGGGAGCAAAGATGTGATAAGATAAGAGAAATGAAGCTTCAAGTTATCTTTTTAATCCACATACCTGGGATTACTTTCAAAGTGTGCATTTTCTCTTATCTCAGAGGATGTTGCATTTACCTTGGAATACAACATTCCAGGCTAACACTCCCCCCCTCTTTTTTTTACAAAAAGCGTTTGGGTAGAGAACAGTGAAAAAGGCATGGGAGAAGAGGGGGTTGCAACAAAGGCAAGTGAGGATTGGGGGGGGGGGGACACAGATAACTCCACACACAACCTCACAGTTTATTATTTAAGTATAAAATGAATTTTACCACATTAGTTCTTTAGCATTATATTTCATAAATAATTATTTGAATACTTTTTTTTTTTACTAAAAGTAGTTCTGCTAATGAGCAATCATTTTGAGGAATTTTTTAAGTACCGTAAGCTAATGTTGTGTTTTTAAATGTATTTTAGAAAAAGAATCAACCTTACCATGGGATTAAGATAAAAAAATGAAAATCAGTGTTTTACTATATCATAGTTTGTCTGCCTGAAACCGATGAAAATTTGATTTAAGAATGACAGTACTCTGTGACAGTCAGGTAAATCCTCATTTAGATGGAATGCAAGCAAATACAGCATTAGAGTGTACATATTAAATTAAAAGACATTTTGAGCAGGCCAAAAGAAGCAAGAGCTAATGCTAAGCTGAGCTCTTCTCTAATCAGCAAGCAGACACACTATGGAATGTAAGGAATTAGTAGTACATTGCATTCCTTGGGAAAAAAATCTATTAATACCATAGGAAATTGTTGCACAGCACCTTATGGAGGCAGACTCCAAGCTTCTGGCACAATGTTCCTGTCAATTAAAGTCATGTTGTACCAAAGCGATAATATGCACAATTTCAAAGCATAACTGTGTCTTTTAAACATAATGAATGTGTGTAATAGTTTTCAACTAACTTTTCTAATCTTGTTTCCTGGGGAGAGAAAGTCAGATTAGTAGCAATACATTTGAAATAATTATTTTGATATATCCATGCTCTCTCGATAAGCTTTTTTTTTTAGTCTGTGAGTATTAAAATGTAGGTGCAAAAATAAGTATAAAATAAAAAGATGTTGTGCTTTCTTCACCTACGCTGAAAGCCAAGCTTTGGAACTAAGCTGACAGACCAGTGAAATGAAAATCAGTTCAAGCCATCATCACTTTGGCTCTTCCCTGCTGCTCATTCACTGCCTGCTTCACCACCTCTCCTCCTCTGGCTGGGAAGTAATATATAGCTTGATAACTGTGGGAACTTTTCTTCTCAGGAATGTGGCTGAAGAATCAAATGTTAATATCACAAAAAGGATATTTGAGAGTGGAAATCTAAAACACCTTAACAGTGCCAACATGCATTCACTAGTTTCTGGACTTGCACAGTCAATCCCATTTGGGCTGGCTTTTATCAACCAAGAAGCGAAAGGATCATGAAGACAAATGGTACACTGCACCCTCTCAAGCAGATTGTCCACATCCTCAAGCAGCAACACTCAAAACTGTTCTGCTAAGACCAGATGGTACACTGAACACTTCCAGAGGAATAGCTGAGAATGCTTTCCTCTCAGTGGCAACTTAAGGTATAAATTTATGTGGTCCGGGAACTATTCTGATAAAGTCTGCTGGTGGGACTCTTAGATTAGTTGACCTAAAAATTAGGTTTTGAAGCCTGGAGAGATGTAGGGCTCATCTATACTTCCCCTGTTTTCCCTGTGAGCTGCTAGTCTCCCAGGGAAAACTTGCTATTTAGCTCTAAACCGGAGAAAACTGGAAAACCCAGTTGCTGTTTGCTTCAACTGATTGCTAAGAAGTGGTTTTCCCTGGGAGAAAGCAGAAGGCCAAAAGGAAATGTAGATAAGCCCTTAGAATTAATACAGTCTGTGTTCTATTCTCTTATTGTGGATCAGCTTGTTCAGAACCTCCAAATCTGCAGAAAACTGAAGCATTGCAATGATCTGAACAATTTAGAGTGGATACATGACAATAGCTTAACTGCTGTACCTGACTTAGGTCGTTCGTGGTACCCGCTGGTAAAAAGAGCAGGCACAAGAATTCTTCAATATTTTTTTCCTTTGTAAGGCTAGTTTCCTAGATGACCCATCCCTCTCACTGTCTACTCAACAATATAATCTTTCTCCACCCAAATGCTGTCTCTGCTTCCCAGTCCACAAAAATGGTCTGTGCTGCTCATCCCATCTTTAAAATCTGAGTTCACAGGATTTTTTGTTCCTGTGTCTGGTATTTGATTTCTGGGGTTGGTGTGTGTTAGTACCGGTAGGTTGGTGAGTACACATGTTTTCCTTTCCTTCCTGGGGAAACTTGTTTAATCTTTCAGCTGCTTTTCAGCAGATATTTAAACAATCATTTTAATTTTGTTAACAAACAGTTCCTGTAGTAAAGTTGGAATGATGATCTTAGGTCTGTATATCTGAACCCTTAAATAAATTAACTCTGTATTATAAAATATATTCCCTGCAGCACAAAGGCTCCTTCAGACATTCCCATTCATGTAATAATATCATGATAAGGGTTGCAGAGTAGTGTGATAGCATTCATGCATTGAGCAGACTTTACTGTTGCACTGACATATGACAGTAACAGTTGATCCAAACTGAGTAAAAGCAAGCTTGTTTTCTCCTGCTCTGGAGGTTAGGACTCAAACCAAGGAAAGAGGTTCTGACTAAACGTCAGGAAGAACTTTCTGACAGTAAGGGTTGTTCAGCAATGGAAGGGATTCCTTCTGGAGGTTGTGGATTCTTCTTGCTTAGAGGTTTTTAAGCAGAGGTTGGATGGCCATCCGGCATGGATGCTTTAGTCTTGCATCACAGAGGGTTGGACTAAATGGACAGTTCTATGATTCATTGTGCAAGTGATGATTGCATGTTTGAATTATTCACTCTTTGAAAACAGAAAGCGAACACATTAGGGAGAAGGATAGGCCAGTACCCTTTCTCCAGGCATTTTAACATCACATGAACACATTATCTTTAAAGATGGAAGAGCTTTCAGCTGTGGTTGTCACCCTACATTTTAAGTGGTACAGATTGAAAATGATTACTTCTCCTAAATACTTAATTAGCCCTGATGGGGAACTAAAAACCTATCCACAACATCTGCTTTTGGAAATCAGTGCAACCCCTCCGAGTGAAAATCAAATGACCAATCCATATTCTGCCTCATAACTGATCATGTGTTGGAGGGAAATCTGCCTCACCTGTGCTGAACTGTGAGTCAGCTATACATATATGCAGCCTGTGAAACAGCAATATTTACATATGTTGGCAGCCAATCTAGCTAGTTTGCAAGGTATCTGTCTTCTGTGGGCCACCCAGTTTCATGGATTAGGGAAGGTTTTCTTCCCCTTCATGGTATTGAAAGGCAGTCATTCATTTATATGGGACAAAATAAAGAAAATACTGTCTCATCACTGCAGATGGAAAGAGGCTTTTAGCTGCTTTCCAAAGTCAGCAGCAGGCTTGGAGAACTCACTGCCCCATCCTATTTGCATGTCCTCTGTATGCATGTTCTTGCATATGCATAAAATAATATTAGTGGTATTATTATTAGAAACACAGACTTAATTGGAGGATTCCTTTTTTTTCAAAAGAACTTTGGATGATTGCCTTTCATATGTAGATCAAGCCATACCCAATCAAGAAGCAAGTAATAGTAATTGTTCTTTTTTCAATTTCCCCCCATTTTATTATAAGAACACAGCTGTTTAGTATTTTTGTAACTAATATACTGTTCCTGCCCCCACTTTTGCAAAGCACTGTCCTGTTGAAATGAAAACCTGAACCGAGACTCCTTCATCTACATTTAATATCCAGCTATGTCCCCAAAACAGCACCCCTGTGGGCGCCCCACCTGCCCTGCTGCCTCCACCAGAAGTGGAGAAGTGCCACAACCAGCGGTGCCAATTTTGAGTGAGATTGCGTCAAAATTGGGTGAGCTCTCAGCCCAAATCAGCTCGATTTTACCTGAAATTGATGCCAACGATGGTGGCACTTCTCTGCCAGTGACAGATGCAACAGGGTGGGTGGTAGCAGCAGAGTGGGTGGTGCATGCAGCAGGTATGGTGGTGGCAGGAGAGGTATCACCCCTGATAGTTACACTTGTGGACTTGTGTTAGTGTAATGTGATTATGGACACACAAATGCTCAGACATTGTGGGTGCCCTGCTGCAGATTTAGGTAAATGTTTATATTACATTAATCTCTGCTCTTCTGGTATGGGGAAGCGTCTCAGAAGCCTTGGACACATCTGGCTCATCAGACTATTAATTTTACTGCAAGTAGAAGGACTACCTTATCAAATAACAGCACACAGTCTTTGCAATGTCATGCTAGCAAGATCAGATTATTAAAATGCTGTAGAAATAATAACTGACTCTATCATCTGCAGAAAGCCCAGTACTAAACACTCTCCAATTTTGACTGTCCTATACCTTAAAAAATCATATGTCCTCTATTTCATTATTATATCATTAAATATTTCCTCATGTTTTATATTATGTATGATGAATTCTTCGTATTTGAAGTATCTTCATTCTGAATATCTTGGATACGATGTGACAAACCACTTGGGTGTTATCTTAAGAAATTCAATGCCCCTGTGTCTAGTCAGATCAGATTTACTTAAGAGCAATGAATAATAAGGTCAAACCAGTTAAAATAAATGTGTTGATTATGATTATTTTTTCTTACATTCAAAGTTATTCCCTATAAAAACCTGTATAATCTAAACAGTTTTAGAGCTATTTGTCTTCATGTTTTCATAAATAAAGTGTTACATGTTCATGCTCAGGGTATGAAATATTTCATTAACGAAGTATAAATAAATAAGTTAATGTGTGCCTAATATTTTATTTAAACGGTAAGCTATGGGCTCTGCAAAACCATTATTAGGACAGACCTCTGCTCCAATCAGTTTACGGTCTTTTCTGCATTTCTTGTCCTCAGCCCTCCATCTTCTAGCATTCAGCACCATTTCTGGAATAGAGCATACTTCATCAGTATTCACAGTCTTAGCCTATGGACTCAATTATGGGTGTAGAAATTATGTTTCAGATTTTGTCAAACCTGCATCAAATGTGAATGACCTTCTCCTGAATTACTGTTGAATGAAGTCTCATGACCCCAAAAGGTATAATAGACACATAGCATAAATCCCTCATAAGAAATATTTTTAATTATTTTACAATAGATTTAAGCAGATATTTCTACAAATAGAAAAGCCTTTCCACTAATTTTAGCAAGTATGATCTTTGGGCTTGCTTTATCATGTCTGCTTCACATTTTATGACTATGTTGAAATTACTGTTCACTTTTAAAAGCCATATTTGATTAGGAAGAGATTCATTCCAAGCATTAATTGAATCCATAATGAGAGGTTATTTCTGCATGCGAATTATAATATTGGTTCAGCATCACAGAATCCAAAGCAAGAAACCTAAACATACCCAACTGACTAGGGGATGAAATGCCACACAGCGTTCAAGGGCTGGTGCAATCAGATAGCAAGCTAAGCAACTGTCTACCATTCCAGGAACACCCATGTCGAATGAGGAACTGCTGCACTCTTGAAGGAGATGCAGTGAAGCAGCTTAGTAGCTCATCTGCTAAGTAATGCCATCATGATCATCCATCAAGTATCATGACTGAGAACTTTCTGATCTCCATCAGCTGCCCAAGCATGGACTCAGTTGTAAAGGGGGGAAAGGAAAGGAGTTTAAGGGTGTTAAATCTGGTAACCAGAAAATAATACCTGACACATTTTGATTATTTAGTGTGCTGCTGTTGTGCTGCTCAGCATACGATCAGATGTGTATACACAGAGGGAAAAGAATGCTAATTTGCCTAGAGCAGCAAGAAACCTTAGGCCAACCCTGCAGTTGTTATTAAACAATCAGCAGGATCATGCGGCAATGCTTTCTTTTGAAACGCTGCTTTTTTTCCTGACAGGCACAGTATATATGGACACACATTTCTTAAGGCAAGTCCAAATTCTGCCCCTGTTCACATGTTTTGTCTCTGATACACTGAGCAATAACCTTGCTCCTTGCAACATAGTACTCAGTTGTTCTTAGTTTTTTCTGTCTACTTTCATTCATTTATCCACCGCCGCCTTCTCTCTGCTTCAAGGCTACCCTGAGGCATCCTACTTCCAGTCTGTGTCAAGATGTCTTGACGTGGCCTCGAAGCGTGAAGTCTTAAAGCATCCTGGCAGCATTTTTAAGCCAGCTGCAGGTGACTGAATGTAATACAGATGGGGGGAAATGACAATAAATGCTTAGATCTGATCCGTTTGCCCCACTTTTGGTGCTCTGGGCAGGCACTTGTTTGCTTTGCTCTCGTTTTTTCCCCTACTTGCAGTATTCCCAAGGGTCTACTTCTTAAGGAAGGAACTGCTGTGCTAAGTGTTTTTATTGGCATTGTAGGTGCATTCCAATGATCAGAACTTTTGTGGCTAGATTGAAGCATGAATTTGCAATACAGATATATCATGATGCTGCAACTATGAACATCAGAGTGTGTTGTCCTGACCCAATTTTCCACTTGCTAAATACTTTTACCAAAGCCATTGGAAGCTGTAAGCTACACTTAGCCTTTCTGAAAAAGAGACAGTACATGATTTAGGAAATATTTGCAATTCTAGCCACCTTCAGGGGTTCTACCCATGTGTAAAACCAACTTGTGAACTAAGCTCTGCCCCACCCCTTGCAGGGCATTTATTATTATTATTATTATTATTATTATTATTATTATTACTACACCTGCTGCCGCCAGCCAGAGAAGCAAGGAGAAGTGGAAGTGGATTCCAGCAGGATCTTGTGGATCTTTCATAATATCTTGCCAGAACTCAGAAGCTGCAGCTGTGCAACCCAATAAGTGAGCCTTCAGTGTGGGAGGAACACCTTCCCGTTTTGCCTCAGGTGGTGAAACCAAATGAGCCACCCCTTCTGATGGGTGATTCTGACAAAAGGCTGTGGGACATACATCTCATTTGATGTTGGTCAGTTGCAGCTAAGAATGGGCAAGTCTATCAATTTCAGTTTCACTCTGGGCGGATCTATACACAGGGAGGGGAAATGCTATAAATAAGTCAGAAATTAAATCGTTATAACAAAAGAAAAAACGCTATGTAAAAATCATGTATTAAATTCTATTGCTCTCTGGCGCCATCTTGTGTTGCATGTTTATAACGAATTCAAAATGTTGCTTTTTGACTAATTTAGCTGAGTCCTCGGTTACTCATTTTTTAAATCTTAAATTCAGTTTTTCACATTTCAACATCATCTTGCACGTGCACACCCACACCCACACCCACCCACACACATGCTTGTATGCAATTTTGCCTAATACACTTACTTTTGCAAAGCTTTACCCTCAAGTATGTATTTTGGTACACACTACCTGTCTAAATAACTGCACTGCATAATTCAGGGAAGTTTAAATTTTGAAAGATGGTTGAGTTTTGGTTTGAGTATTGTTTGCCCTGGGATTCTGGTACAGATGGGAAGGTAAAGTAAGGCACTTCTTCAGATATTTGGGGCCCAAGTCATTTTGACTTTGTTCTCAGGGAAGATTCTAACCAAATTCACTCGCCATAGCAAGATGTGGATTGGAAATGACAGGAATGTTTGGGGTGAGAGTGGCACACACAGCCTCAGATGTCTGCCATATGTTGTTCCCATATGCTTATAAAGAGTTGTCTGAATAGGGCTCATGTTACCATTACAACAGGGGTGTCTAAGCTCTGGCCATCCTGTTGTTGTGAGACTGAAACTCCCATCAGCCCCAGCTGGCATGGCCTATAGAGATGATAGGAGTTGTAGTCCTACACCTACAGCATACAGAGGCTCATAGATTAGTCATTGTTGGGCCAGCTGCTGTATTTGCAAAAAATCATATATGAAGAAGAGTTGCATTAGTCAGCTCAGATCTCCTGATATACGTATATACTTATACGATAATACATGAGACGTGTGTATTATACATTTATATATTGCATCATGCATAAACAAATGTACATTTCCTGCATGTATACAATGTTGTTGTGCATTTACTTGTTAATTTTTGGAGTGTAGTGCTCAAAACACCGAGGTCATGGGTTCGATCCCCATATGGGCCACCTGTATATTCCTGCGTTGCAGTGGGTTGGACTAGATGACCCTTGGGGTACCTTCCAACTCTACAATTATTTGATTCTGTGTCCTGTGTGCTTGTTAAAATGTAATGTGTGTTGCAATGTGGGGGTGATTTTTCTCAGTAGTAGAGCATTTGAATTGCATGCAGAAGGTTACTGGTTCAATTCAGGTAGGGATCGAGTTCCTCCTGTCTGAAACCCTGGAGAGCTGCTGCCAGTCAGTGTGGAGTAGACAATGCTGAATGAGATGGACTAGTCATATAAGGCATCTTCTTTTCCTGTGACTATATCACAAATCTATAAATAAATGTATTAAATGTAAGGGATGAATAGTGATCCAAATGCATTAGGCCACTTGTGCTATTGCTTACGCCTTCTAAATATAATATTGTACAATACACTGTCTTACTAAAACAAAAACAAAACAAAACTCTTAGACAACAAAACTAAAGTTGCTTCATTGAGTGTGATGTGCCTGAAAAAGTATAAACATAACCTTGAGTTCTGGCTGACATTATTGCAGATTATTTGTGCTGGGCACAAGAGGTCTTGCTTGCATCATATATGTTACTAACACTGCTCACTGCTGTAGCTGAGCAAACAGAAATAATACGGAACATCTGCAGAAATGATCCCAGTATGAAATATTCCTATAATATTGTGTTGTAATCAGAATCACTGATTGTTTTCAGTGATAAGAAACAGGTAGCCTCACTGCTTGAAAATTAGACGCTAATCTAAGGAAAATATGACTACAGGATATTAGTTCTTTATACTTAATGCTCTGACGATGAAATAGAAACAAACTGGGTATATATATTTATATATTGATACTAACAGTTTCTAAATAAACAGCACCTGCTTAACATGCAGGGGGTTGGGGGGAAATGCTGCTTGATCAACTTCTATGGCTCCATAAAATGATTAATGGCTGCAATCCTAAGCATTCTTATCAGGGGTGGGAAACCCACTGAATTCTATTTTCCATGGTGATTTCATACCATACTGTATAGAGAATCCACTTTATATAGTGTGTTCTGCTTTCAGCAGTTAAATATTTGGAAACCTGTAAGGATAATCCTAAATTTGCATTTCCTAGACATTTTTGCATGCTTTGGGCATGTAAGAAGGTTTTCCTAGCAAGAAAGCAAGTTTTGAAAAGGTTGTAATGTTTTGTAACTAAGTTATTTCATAAAACTAGGAAATGAGATTTCATATCTGAAATGTGGCTATATACCACCAATTCAAAAATAGAAAATAAGTTGATGGAAAGAGTAAGCTGTTTTTCCTAGGAGACACTCCTGGAAAAATGAACGTTTTCTACAATAGTGAATCCTCCTAAGGTTAAGAAATTATTTTTTGCAATCTGTTCATACATAACACATAAGACATCTCTATTCAATACACTTCAAGCCTGAAGGGTTTGTCATGCAGAAAATAGTATGAGAAAAATCTCATCTTGCTCACAATGAAATACCCTGAATTCTTTTTGACTGGCTTGTTGCATTTTACTTAAATAATTAGGACCATCTGTTCTGCTATTAAAAAGTTCCAAACATTGTGGCAGACGCGGATATGATTGCAAATCATTAAGCATCATTCTGCAAAAATAAATATGTACTTCTAAAATTAACATGGAGAAATGTTCTTCTGGCACAAACATTTAAACCATATTTGACCCAATAAACGCTTTTCATCAAGCATTTCACAAGCCTTATGGTTAGAAGCCAAGTGCCCTAACTTGCAGGTGCTTTTTCAATATGATTACTCTTTACTTTTCCCCCTATATCCATAATCTTAATTCTTAGAAATATTATGGATTTCCTCTACCCTTCTTCTCAATGATCTGATTTGATTGTAGTAATCTATAAGGTGCCTTCCAAGAAAATTGCTGTATGTTGGTGAAGAATGCTACCAGTTTATCCACTGAAAATTTCAGGAGGTTTTGTAACTTCTGTGCACATGTATGCACATTCTCGGATCTATTTCAGTGGTATTCCACATCACTCTCAGTCCTGACACCCTCATCCCCCAAAAAAACAGAAGCAAAAGCTTTGACATCATGAAGTTCATCCCTTCATTTTCTTCATTGCACATGGTGGCCAATGTGAACCCATTTTTGTTCTTGGTGGAGGCTTTCCTATATGCCACATGATCCTCATTCATAATGTCCTGCAAAAGATATGGGGTGGCTACAAAGGAGCTTGAAGTGAGCTTCCAATTGTTCATCTGCAAGTGGGGCCTCCTGTCAACACCAGTTAGCTGATTGGTTTTGACAGAGGGACCCATGACAATTGGCTGCATTAGGGACTCCCCCCTGGGAAGTCCATAGTGCACCAAGGGACCCCTGTTTTGAATCAATTTGCATCAAATCCCACTTGCTAAAAGGAAGCCTTACTCCATTGTTTTACCAAGTGATTTCAATGGAAACTGCTGTTTAATGCTTCTACCACCAACCAGCTCATTGGCACTGGGAGCATACCTACAAAGGAGGTAGTTGAAAGCATCCATCAACTGATTGATGGTTTAAGTGACTCCCATCCCTTTGAACTTTGATTGGTGTCACTCATTTGATATTATAAAGACTCAGTTGACAGAAAGGTGAACAGTTCCATGGAAGTTGGCCCATGGAAAGTATGGGGGCATATGGATTTGGCCTACCAGCCAGTTCCAGTTCTCTCTCCCCCACACCCACCTTGCTATAACTGCATGTTACACAACCACAGGATTATTTCAACACATCACACAAAATCATTTTAGTTGCATTTGCTGTGGGGGTTTTATTTTTAACCAATTATGCGAAAGATTCCTGCATTGCAGGGGATTGGACTAGATGACCCTAGTGCCCCCTTTCCAACTCTACAATTCTATGATTCTATGAATAAGCCCCCATTTCCCTTTGCCAGAGTGGTTTATACCATAAAGCTATTTTACTTTCGACTGTTCAAAGCAGGGACCACGTCTTACTATGAAGGTGCCTGTAGAATCTCTATAAAAACATATGCCTACCAGGATTCAGTTGAACAGCTGCTCTCTTCATATACATTTTTAATGTTAACATTGTGTACAGTACAGCAAGTGTTATTCAGATAGCAAAATGACTAGTTTCCTAAAAAAAATAACTAGAATAAAGGTAGTTCAATCCAGGTGCATAAGATAGTATCTGTATAGCCTTTGGGATTGAACAGAATGGCTTCTGAATACCTATTTTCTTTTCTATGCCAAAGATAACAGACATTGTTAAATAAACCCATTAGGTATGTTGTTACGGTAGAAATGTAATTGCCGGAGCACTATGTTGTGTGTGTGTGTGTGTGTGTGTGTGTGTGTGTTCTGTTTTACCATTGTGTTCCCTGTTGGAGATACATGCCCTGTGGCAAAGAAATCAGAAGTGAACCCAGAAGTATGGAAGGAAAGGTGATGAATTTTTAAACGCACATTATGTGGAAAAGTGCATTTCAGATTTCTTGCATCTTCCCTTGAAACCTTAATGAGGCCTTTTCTTTCTTGCATGATGCAGGGGGGGGGGAGGTTGTGAGAGAGGGCTGCCAGATATAATATAGAATTGTATTACTTCAGCCACAAAGCCTCAAGTCCCCATATCCCACCATACACTGTACAATAAACAGATGCAAAAACAATGAGCGCAAAAGGGGAAGAGGGAGATCCACTTTACCAATCATCATAATTTTGTGCCGCCTTAAAGGGACGATGCAGATGTTGTTCAAAGGATTATGTTTTCATTGTCATTTCAAACATAATCCCTTTCTTTCATTTCTGATAACTGATAACAGAAAATTGTAATGAATTACTGATTGGGGAACACTTGACCGTGCCTACCAGGATTTTGCGGCTACTCGAGAGACTGTTGAAAAAGTAGCCCTGTCAGTAAGGCACCCTGAATTACTGCATTTAACAGATTTATTACATGGAATAATTCCAGGCAAAAACAATAACATATTTTAAATGTGGGTTGTTGTCCTTCCTTGGAGGTTTTTAAGCAGAGGTTGGATGGCCATCTGTCATGGATGCTTTAGCTGAGATTCCTGCATTGCAGGGGGTTGGACTAGATGACTCTAGGGTCTCTTCCAACTCTATGATTCTATGAAAAAAAACTGTTTGGTTTTTTTGCTGTCCAAGAATCCTTTGGAATGGAGGGGTAGAAATTTAAGAAATAAATAAACTATTACCAAGGTCTTCTAACATAAGTTGTAGATAAAGAAGCCCTAGGATGGAATGCCTTGCTCAGAAACGGCATCCTGTAGAGCAAGGATGTAATCGAAGTCCAGCTGTATAGCTCACTTGTTTAGAGTTTGGTTATGATAACACAAAGGTTACAGGTTTGATCCCTGTAAGGCAGAAGTTTTCAACCTTTTTGGGTCCATGGTTCCCTTGACCAACTGCAATCTTTCGGTGGCATCACTGTGGGACTCAGGAGCCCAGTTATGTCACCCCTTGCCTGCAGAGCTGTCAGCCGCGCACCCCTCCCTTGTGGAAGGTTCCCTCAGTCTCTTCTTCTACCTTCTCTTCTAGGCAGCCACAGCTGTCCTGCCTCCTCAAAGAGAGATGCCTCCTCACAGTGCCCCACAGGGGCCTGGGAAGTACTCCCTGGCCAGTCCCAGAGGCGTCATTCACCTGGGGAGCTTGTAGCCAGGTCTGCTGCAACAAACATCTTTACAAGCCTTTGGGAGGTACAGATGTGAGACTTGTGAGAGGGCACCAGAGGAAGGAAAGGAAAGAAAGAGGGACAGTGGCCAGTGTTGTCCGCAGCACCCCTAATCATAATTCAAGGCACCCAAGGGTGCCACAGCACACTGGTTGAAAACCACTGCTGTAAGGGACAACTGTATATTTCTGCATTGAAGGGAGTTGAGCTAGATGATCCTCGGTGTCTCTTCCAATTCTATGATCAGTCTATGCCAGGGGGGGAGGAACCTTGGACCTAGGGACCGAATGGAGTCCTCCTGGCCTTATGTGAAACATTCCCCAAGCCACACCTTCCCCAGCCACATTTCACACCTTCTTGAGCAGTTTTGCCTGGCTGGTTTGCATCCTTGAACTCTGAGCAATCGTCCTGATAGTGTGTGCAAAAACTTGCTTACTGTAAAATTTACATTTGTTGCTCTGTCCAGTTTTGCATCTGGCTCTTTCTAACCCTGGCATGCAGGACCTGGAAGCTTGTACAGGAGCGAATGTGACCCTTTAGCTATGAAGTATTCACCCCAATCTATAGAACATTAGTAGTAAGAAAGGGATACTATGCTGCCTTCATCTTTTAGCTCTATTGAATTTTAACAATATTTTTATTCATTACTAATTAAAAAAACAACAACCCACAAGTGAACTTAAACCTATCCAGGACCAATTTCTGCATTTTATCTTCAGAAAAATCAGGTATAAATGAAGGCAGTGAAACTTCCTCTTAATTTTGCCAGACTGTGATTAATTGATAGAAGTCCTTTTGATTCTTTAATGTATCCATTAAGAATATTGTTATTTTCAGTGTGTAAGGTAACAATCCCATCTGCTCAGAAAGATTAAGATGTTTAAGAGTGCATACAGGGCTAATTCTCTCCCCCCCCCCCACCCCACCCAAAGCAATGGTAATAGATTTACTGCTTAAATTAAGCCACGTGTAGAGCTGGGTGAAAGTTTGTTGAAGCTCACAATCTAAACAGATGTTCTTGTAATTTGGAGCATCATTTATAGCACACATTTGAGGAACACAAATCATACAGAGGCAGTTTACATATGGGGGGAAACAAACCACAGAAAAAGACAAGTCAATGTGGGGTGCTTTGATAAACTCCTTTTTCTTTTCAAGTGTTACGTGATGACAGACATACATGATAACAAATATAGCAGCATTTACTACATTCATAATATTAAAAATCAAACTATTATATATAATTATATCCCATTAATTAGGTATAGTATAGATTTATATTAAAACTGCAACAAATCACTTTACACAGATAAATATATATTTACAAAATCTGCATAAATGTAATATATAATTTATAGTAGTAATTTATTACGTCAGCAGTGAAAGGGGGTTAAATAATTCTAAATTAAACCTTTCTTCATATTACTGAGAAAAGGAAATCATTTCAGTTTTTTCCTGTCTCCTGTCTCTTCATTTCACCAGCTTTGTAAGTTTTGCAGTAGTTTGCAGCATACCACATTTCATAACCAGTCTCTTTCAGTGAGAATTTAAGCAGATCACCATTTCACAGCTAGCAAATTTTGGTCGCTTGTAATTATTTTCTAGCTAACGGAAGACAATTTGGTCAAATATCATTTCTGTGCTATACAAACTGTTATGTATTGAAGTTCTCACCCTAGGCCACTAGGAGTGTTTGTATATAGTTCATTCTGCTGCAGTTTTCACTAAGGTCTGCACATGCAAATGAGGGATTGAAAGTGACGTTCAGGGATTGGGTAACTACAGAAAGTTGTTACTGTTGCTTGTAGCTGAGTTCTATATAAGCAGGCTGCTGAGCCCTTCAGTTCAGTTCTGTTCCAGCCTGAGAATAAACAGAGCTGCTTGAAGAATCACTGTGTCGTCTGCTATGTCCACCCACTATTTAATACAAACAATAATTGTGTGGGATTCAGTGATGCTGAACAAGCTATTCTCTACAATCTTCAGTATCTTCCCCCAATAAGGTATGCAAATCTTTTGCTCCCTTACAACACACTTCCCCTACAGGATACCCTTCAGATATTGAAGATTACAACTCCCAGAGCTGGCCCACCCATAAGGCAGGGTGAAGCAGCTGCCTCAGGCAGCAGAGAAACAAGAGGCAGCACCCCCCACACGTGCCCCACCCTGCCGCTGCCAGAGAAACAACCCAGGTAAGGGAGGTGGGGGCAGCAAAGCGGCACAGCATTCCATTGACCAGCTTTGCCACCTGTCTCCCCTGCCCATAGGGGTGGAGAGAAAGTGGCATCAAAGCTCTGTAGAACACTTCCGATCTTTCAGAGACAGAAAGAGGGGAGATGTTCTACTGCCCAGCTTTGCCACCAGGGAGGAAGGAAGATTTTGTGATCTTATATCTGCTGGAAGCTGCCCAGATTGGCTGGGGGAACCCAGTCAGATGAGTGGGGGATGATGATGATGATGATGATGCAAGAATTTGCCGCTTCAGGCACCAAAATATACTGGGCTGCCCCAACAACTACCATGTTCCTTCCCAACCATACTGGATTCTCGGTGATGCTTTTAACCATGTTCAGTGGTTATTGGGGCAGAGGTCTGCCCTTCACCCTATTATTAACTGGCCTTCTACAGACAAGGTCAAAAATAGGGCTCCAAAGTAATTTTAATTCATTTTTAACAATAGTGTGCATGTTTGTGTGTGTTTGTTTTTTTTAATGGATTTTTTTAAATGCTCAGTTGGCCACAGGAGTCTAATGAGCAAAGGTATATCTGGAGGGGCAGTTTTGGTTTGTTATTGTTTTCATCTTTATTAATATTTGGCTTCTCACAATCTTGACTAAGCCTTCATACAATTCAATTCTTCATCTTCAAAGGGTGATTATATTTTTATTTAAGCCACCTATATTGGCATTATCAATATTTCAATCTGAATGAAGATCAGCATGCACTCCTGGTTAGAATAATTTAAAAAACAGCTAGCTTTAATATTAGGAAGAGTAGGAGACTTTATCTGAGGCTGAAGTGATGCAAAGCTTTTATGCATAGAGAAATATTAAAAAGCACTAATTGCTTTCTGGATAATCATATCAAATACTCCTTAATTTAGTTCCATGCTTCTCTTGGATTCTCAGGTGAATGGTATATTATGGGAAACTCCAGTGTTTAATGTTTTTCACACTGTTGCCAACATCTTATATTAATTGGTATAAATATTTTCTTTCTTTCTTTCTTTCTTTCTTTCTTTCTTTCTTTCTTTCTTTCTCTCTTTCTCTCTTTCTCTCTTTCTCTCTCTCTCTCTCTCTATTATCTATCTATCTATCTATCATCTATCTATCTATTTATTTCTATCTAGTGTAGAGCTGAGAAATGGAAATAGGGAATATCCTTCTGTGGCTTTTGAATGCCATTCCAGTGGTTCACTGAGATGATGGGGCATTAGGAGGTGCTTTACTTTCAAGTACACAGCCTCACTTTCCTTTCATGCAGTCTCTGACCTTGTCTCTAGTCAGTCCTTCAGCAGAAGCAGGGCACAGAATTTCCCATCTGCCTGCATTTAGAATGGTAGACAATATTGGACACACCAAGGAGCCCCAATTTCAGTTTAGAATTTTTGATCATGACTTGTTTCCTTTCTGAGCTGTTGTGGTTCATGAAAAGACAATAAACGTGTCTTAATCCGGTGTGTTGTAGGCTATTTTGGTTGACTTGGCCTTCTGTGTTTGTCTCAGCTAAGTTAATTATTTTTCTCTCTCAACCAAACCAGCAATGACAACATTTCTACAATAGCCTTTTATATATTCTAGTCCTCATTTTGGGCTCAAACAGAAGTAAAAAAAAAAAACAGAATCTATGTATAATCTCTTGTTCATTTAGCCATCAGAGTGGTTGCCTGTTTGTGATTATTTAGGATATCATGTTTTAGATAGGTTGATATGTGCAGCATCTGCATATTGGTGGACAGCAAGATAAATGAGCTTGCTCTTACTTTCACATGAATTTTTGCTGCTACTCTTCACGGGTCTTCAATTTGAACCTGTAGAGTTCATGATAATTACTTGTCAGTAAATAGCCTGCAGTAGTGGCAGGCAGAGTGGCTCTGCATTGTTGATCTGCCTTCCCAGTGCCATGTGTCGCTGCTGGTTAATGAGAGGAGGAGGCACAAGGCATCAGGGAGATCAGTGAAGGCACCTCCACCACACCAAGTTCCCTGCTGCCTTGACCCTCTTCCTCTTGGTAACTAATAGTGATACAGGTTAAAAAAAAAGGTAAAGGACCCCTGGATGGTTAAGTCCAGTCAAAGGTGACTATGGGGTTGCGGTGCTCATCTCGCTTCCAGACAGCTTTCCGGGTCTTGTGGCCAGCATGACTAAACCACTTCTGGTGCAACAGAATAATGTGATGGAAGCCAGAGCACACGGAAACCACTGAGCCTCTTGGGCTTGTTGATCAGAAGGTCAGCAGTTCGAATCTGCGCGGCGGTGTGAGCTCCCATTGCTCTGTCCCAGCTCCTGCCAACTTAGCAGTTTGAAAGCACGCCAGTGCAAGTAGATGAATAGGTACCACTGTGGAGAGAAGGAATCTTTCCAGTCTTCAATAGGAATCTTTCCTGCCATGGATCTTTTAATGAGTGAAACTCTCATGGTGCCATTTCACTAGTCAGTCTTGGGTGCTTCTATAGCAAATTCAACGTTCCTCATGATGTCTGATCAAACCATTGTGGAAAATATGATATAATAGGAAAGTAAATTCTTACTTATGTGGAACTCATTCTGCATTATCAAACCTGGATGTGACAACCACCAATGACTTCACCCAGGATGTAATCTGAATGGCATCAGCATTCCCAAGATGTGGGGAAATCGTTGCAAGCCTGCTCTATGTGACAATATCTCACAGAGCTGATCTGATAAATTGATTAAATCTTGGCTATAGGTTCTAAAATTCTTGTTCAGACATGAACATCGTAGGTGGCTTTCATTAATTCACTCCATCTCCAGCTTCAATTCTCCCATCTACAAAATGGAAATCTGTGCCATGTGCATCCCATAACATTATTCAGAGTTTGAAAACAATAAAAGAATATATGCTTTGTACATTATTCTATGCCAATTTAGAAAACTACTGCCCTTTTTTGTCTTCTAACAAACATTCAAAAAATCTGCAGGGTGTTACTAAGGAGCTTGGTTCAGCTGGCATTCTGCACATGCCCCAAAAAGACACGATTCCCTTCCCTTCACCCAGGAGGGAATTGTGCAATGAGTGTGAAAGTGTAGACTGGCTTACCTCATTGTTAAGAAATTATTTGTACTCCTGGGATCAAGAACTGCAAAAAAAAAAATTCAATTCAACATCAATAATTTATTCTTTTGAATAACCTGTTAGTAATATCTTTAATTTGTATCTGTGAAATACTAAATGAGGCAGACTGTGGCATACAAGGCTTCCAATTAGCCACTCAAAGAACTGCGCTGTATAGACATGATGCTAAATTCTCAGATCACAGTGGAAATTAGGGGACTTGCTCCCTCTCCTTAGAACAGGTTACTTATCAGTATTTCATCCCTTTGTCCTCTTCCTGTCACCTTTGTTTCCTAACTCCTGTTGTCCTTCTGCTCTATATGGTCCAAACCTATGTCTTTCAACTTTTTCCCTAATGTGTTTAGGCCTCCAATTCAACTTGCCAGATTGTTAGTGTCATTCTCTGCTCCATATGCAGCAACCATAAGAGTGCCTGCCTTTGTCTGGTGCTATGTCTATCATTGCAACAAGTTAACTGCATGGACAACAATGGTTTGGGTAGCATATACAATGCACAATATTCCATGGTACAAAATGAGCACCAGATTAAAGATCATACCTCTATAATTCCACATGCCATTTGCAAGTTCGTGTAACAAGCAAATAAGGGCATGAACAGGCTTAGCAACAAGAGACCAATGTGGAAGTCCAAGAATTACAAATAAATAGCTATGATTTCATTTAACCAATAACCTGTCCCCCCCCTTCCAGATAACGAAAGAGATATGATCTGATGTACATGGTTTATTCAGGCTAGTTGGTATCTCTTCAAATACCATCACATTAAAAATCAGCCAAATCAGAGAAGCAACCATATCTCATGCTTGCATAAATGGAAAAGCAAAATGTGCATGTTGTACAACAAGCTGGTTGCATGGGAATACTGGTCGTTCCCCGTGACTGTGAAACAATGATTCTTGCCTAAAGCAGCACAGTAAGGCTTTTCGTAACTTTTTTTTCCTGCATAGTAAAGACAAAATGTGTTATAGGATCCTCTGAGATTTTAATTAATTTCAAAAAGAAAATTATTGCATTAATTTGTTTTCTTCAAATATAATTTAGAATTACTAATTCAGTAAGGCTTTTCCCAGTTGCCTTTAATAAAATGATAGAGATGGGCTTATGGGAAGAATCTTAATTGTTCAGCATTCTATTTCTGTTTGACTCATTTTAGACCTTAGTTATTAACAAGCAAACTGCTGCATGTAGACCTTGGTACATCTGAATCAGATGTCTGCCTAGGGTGGTGGTTTTTAAAAGTTTTCACACACACACACCTCCTTTGCCAACTGGCTGAACATTGCACTTGTGATAAAAAAAGTCTGCTCATCCATGAAGGTATTTACTCAAAGATAAAGCTTTTAATTGTGTTTTACCTTTTCGTAGACCAGTTTTATGGATACAAAATAATACGTATCTCTAAAACAAAGTGAATGGCTAAACCCATTATATTATTTTTCTTTCTTTGATAAAGTTATACATCAAGAGAATAATACAGTTAGTAGCACAAAGGTGGGAGAAGGGAACTTCTTAAGGACAATGACTTGCATGACCTTTATCATTAGTGTTTTGATACTGCAGTGCCTAGTTCTCTAGTTATCTGTGTCACTAATAGAAAATAGAGCACTTTCGTCTTTAAGCTGCTATATATAGTTGAATGCTATCATGTTCCATTGTGAAACTAGACATCAAGCCAATCAAACATTGCAGTGGCATGTCTAAAACATAAATGGGTTGTCCTAGATGGTTTTATATCTGTGAGATCAACCTAACCATTAATTATTGAAAGGGTTTTTAATTCTTGTGTTATCATATCTTTATTATCTTCATTAATATACATGGAGGTTTAAAATGTTATTTAGAAAAGTTGCTTGCCCCAAATTTCAGCTCAGGAAATCGTGCTGATTATTCCTTTCTAGGCTAGTTTTACTGCATCTCATTCAGAATACTATTATTGCATAATTGATATGCTATATATATTGCATAAAATGATAGCTATGTAGCCTAGAGAATGTTACACCGCCCTCCCTGCCTACGACATATTTTCACTGGTTATTACTACCTCTACTCTTATATTCCCCTTGGTTCCATAAACTCATTCCCAGTGCCCCCTACTCTACCTTATAAAAAGCAATATTCAGAATAGTGGTTTGCATGAACCCCTAATGAAGATATTAACATAATAAAATTCAAAATAGTAGCAATTAATTGCACATATATTCAAAGTTCAATTAAAACTATTTAGTTAATTCCACAAAATTCTACAAACTTGACCCAGTCCTTTAAGCCTCTTACACTTGGAATAGAGCTTGTTGAGCCCTCAGGTAAAACTAGCTGATTTGATCCCCATACTATTATGCCAGGAACTGGTGCTTTAAACCCGTTAAATTAACGGGCGCTAGAACATATGTGGTGAAACTGTTTCGGGAAAAGATTTCGTTCTCCTCACACCCTTCCCCACCAACCCCAGGGTACAACACGGCCCTACCCCACCCCGGGGTACAATACTAACGGCTGTTTCACGCTTCAAACTTCCCCTCTTGAGCACGGTTCTGAGGGGAAGCCTCTGCAGCCGTTGGGGGGGGAGGGAGGGAAGGACCGGGTTAACTTTTCTCTCTCTTACCCCGCTTTCCAAAGAGGCTCTGCTGCTGCTGCTGCTGCTGCTGCCTTTTCTCTCCTCCCTTCATCACCCGAAGGGGGAGAGACACAGGGACTGGACGCAGAGACACTTGCACTTTATTATAGAGGATTGTGAAGCACCTGCCGCAGCTTCCTACTTTTGTGTAATAATTTGCTTCTGGAAATTATTCTGGAAAGAGAAACAAAGCTGGGGATCAATGTTAGGTGGTGTACCAGGTAACAAAGGTAAATATAAGCCAAAATGGGAAACATTACCTAGCAGTCAGAAGAATGTAATGCTTAAAGCCATGAGCTAGTTTTGGACAATCATCACCCCCAGCAATGTTGTGAACCCCCAGAAATTACTGTGACCTATTCTTCTATATCACATCAGAAAATGCATTTTGTCAAACATAAAGTCCAGCTAGCATTTACTGGACTGTGGGAATATTTCACCTAGCAGCGTAACCAGCAGAATAACATGCAGCATGCTTTGAAAATGAAAAATATTTGCCTGGTCAAATCTGGAGGTCTCAATGCAATCGGTATGAGAAATATTCAGCATTTTGACTTGCCAGTGATAGAGCTGTTCTCTGCACTTTTATCCTCAAGGGAAGTACCACAATTCTACATGACCATGAAGGTGTTGTATTTTGCGGAAAGGACACTGAGAGTTCATGTAGCAGTAAATCAGGACCAAAGTAACATCCACCTATGCACACCTGAATAAATTCCCCTGCTACTCTATCCCTGAATATTGTACCCACAAAAATACACGTAAGTGCTGAAAGAACAGAAACACAGAAAGCAGGTGCTGTTTATTTAGCTCTTGGGCTTCTGTCCATTTTACCTTTTGCGGGCGTGTTCAGCACTGCAGATCTGTAAACATAGTACTTGGTGTTAAAAACACAAAAACAAAACTCAGCATGAAATGTCTCTCAGAATGCGCCAATACCTATATCAGCTCAAACTTACAATTACATGTGATTAGTGGGCCTGCATTAATGTCTATTGTGTATACGTATAACTTTGCACAAGCTACTTCACATGCATGGCATATGTGCTGCCTCCACCTGAAATGCAGGCGATACGAAGGCAACAGAGACTTGCATACACCTTTCAATCTCAAAAATTCCCAGTGCTAAATTTTAGGAAGCTGAAGCACATATGAGAGGTAAGATCCACTTACTCATCCAGAGAAAGCACTCGTGCATCAGCTGGAAGGTAAGAAAGAATTGGATGAGCTTGGAGAGGGGAAAACTGAGAAAAAGTAAAACAATAGCATACATTTAAAAAACAAAACCAAATGAACCAGAACCGAGCCCACAGATAAAAGTATCTCAGACATGAAGGGAGCTATTGGCCTGGCTGTCAAGACAAGAGACTTGCACCCTTCAGAAACCAGTACTGAAAATACTTTATCATAAAACAGAAGTGTTGACAGATTTTCCCACGTAATTAATTCTGGGGCCTGACTGTTGGAACAACTCAAAAGCTTGCCTATCAGTATCAGAACTACAAGTCTTAACATTTCCAGGGGACAAAATAGCCAGAGCCTTAGTGAAAGTAGCATAGTGTTAAAATGATGATGATGATGATGATGATGATGATGATGATGATGATATCTTGTGGTATAAGATCCTTCTAGATCTATGAACGTATATTCAGTACTTCCTTATTTAGGAGAAACAGACTGAAAGGCACATTTGATTCTCTCTTTTGAAAAATTGACTTCTAGTAGAGACCAGTCGAGCCTCTGTAAAATGGGGCAGGCTACTAACAGCACACCTCTGAATGATCTCAGTGATCAGGTTGGGATATAATGGTTCGGGTATCATGAACCCCAGTGGTTCAGGGATTTACGTATCAACACCAGTACCTTGAACCTGGCCTGGTACAATATAGGCAACCTGTGCAGATGTTTTAGCAGAGGTGTCACATACTGTCAGCCATTGGTCCTCAGCAGCAGCCTATCCACTGCATTCTGCACCAGCTGGAGCTTCTGAAGCAGGCCCGAGGGTATATAAATCTCCTGCAATTACATGACATAAGAAGGGATAATTTCACTGGCCCCACTATCTCTATTATGTTTTCAATGGCCCAATCCTGTCACCACCACCCACCTGTTGGAACTGAACTTCTATAGTGGGGAGCCTGCTGTACTTCTATAGCAGGCTAGGCAACCTCGGCCCTCCAGATGTCTTGGGAATACAACTCCCATCATCCCTGACCACTGGTCCTGTTAGCTAGGGATGATGGGAGTTGTAGTTCCAAAACATCTGGAGGGCCGAGGTTCCCTATGCCTGTTCTATAGACTCCCAACAGCATGATTTAGAGCTCAGAATGAATAGTGTTTCTTTCTGCCTATGTTTTGAATTGGAAATGACCTTATTTTACTAATCATTATTTTATTTTAATAATCATACTAGCAAAACACCACATTTGGGTTTAAGCCCTCCACTTAAAGGCAGTGTTGTGCCTTATGCTATTGGAAAATAGATAGTGTGCTTTAATGTATGGGGAAATGAGTTACACACAAATGGCCAAATAAGAAAAGCATTAATTATTATTGTGTATCAATTTTTGAACATCCATGGGGGGAGATGTGGGTTGCCTTTTGCTTCTTTTGTTCCTCTTATATTTTCAGAAAACTCATGGAGGAATCCTTATTTCCGCTTATGTTTCTTTGATCCTGGCCACTAGATTTAACAACCATAATAATAAATGCTTCACAGAAGTTTCTCCCAGAATTTCATCTCTTGCTGTTTGTTTTTGTAAACATAGTGTAACCTCCTCCTGCAGAAATTAATTACAGATGGTTTTTCAGCTTCCTCATTATGTGCAAGATGGTCATCCAAACAACTATATAGCTCCACTTAGTGACAATTTATAATCATTGCTAGCATTATTTCACACTCTTTACTACTATAATCCAGAACACACATTACTCAACTGAAAGTAATTTTCAAATTATTTTCAAGTAAATGTGTTTAGTTTCAAGATGGGGAGTGATAGCTGCAGTACAAACCTATATGTAAGGGCTTTTGTTTATAGACTACTGTAGTCTAACCAACAGCAGAATGAAAACTCCTTGTTTAATTTTGTCCCTGGGTTAAATTTGTGTATTAACTCCCAACCCCCCTTTAAAAGTGCAATTCTGAAAGGAATATTAAAAACCCTTACAATGCAGATTATTTTCCCTGTATTTTCAATCAAATGTGGCAATGTATTGGTGGTAAATGCAATTCCATGCCTGTTGAAGACTTCTCAAAATGATATGTAAACAATCAATTACTTCTAAAAGGAGATTATTGGCTCTATGTAACAGCGAATAAATTAACAGATTGAGACTGCAATGCTATACATATTCACCAGTCAGTAAGCCCCACTGTACACAGTGGGAGTTGCTTCTGAATAAACATGCGTTGAATTACTCTCTTATAAATTCAGATATTTGGGCTTAATTACTTTCCAAGGAAACCAGCTTTGCTCATCAGTTGCAATGAATAACTAAATGGACACACAGAGAAACAAAAATCAGTTTTAGGATTAAATAATCTTTCTTTAAAGCAGTGGAGTTGGTGAATAGGAGCTGAGAGCTACTACAGTTAATAGACCTGTGAAAGAGTAGCAATATGCTTGTAAGACTTGAAACGCCTGATCTGTAAAGTGGTGAGCATCTTTGCTTTCATTAGACAACCTTAGAGAGGGTATTAGGAGGGCACTGCCAGTGGTTGTTCAGTGAGACCAGGTCATAAATCTTCACAGAGCTGAAACCTATTGCAAACAATAACCATCTGATTTCAAGTACCTCCATCATTAGAAGAAGAGTTTGGATTTGATATCCCGCTTTTCACTACCCGAAGGAGTCTCAAAGCGGCTAACATTCTCCTTTCCCTTCCTCCCCCACAACAAACACTCTGTGAGGTGAGTGGGGCTGAGAGACTTCAGAGAAGTGTGACTAGCCCAAGGTCACCCAGCAGCTGCATGTGGAGGAGCGGAGACGCGAACCCGGTTCCCCAGATTACGAGTCTACCGCTCTTAACCACTACACCACACTGGCTTCCATCTACATCTGAAGCTGGTTATTTGTGCCCTTCTCATAAACCACCTGAGAAGAAAGCTCTTTCTGCAGCAGAAGATTGTTTTCATTTTAGTTCATATTCACCATTCTGTCTCCCTTGTGTATTGCAGGGCTCTTGTTTTGAAACGTAAAGGGCAAACTTTACCTTAAATTGCTATTACAGCATGTATACAAGCGCTTCCTAGTCACTATTAACTGATTAGCTCCATGGAAGCTTTCACAGAATGTTTCCTCTGGATGTTTAGACGTGTCTTGTGGAATAACTTAAAGTCTCTGAAAAGTTGTTTTCTGGAGCATATTTTAAAGCAGTAGAAAAAAAGTTTGCTTCCTTTATGTGTCAGGAAGAACAGCATGTAGCATTCTGTTTAAAGTAAAGCTTCTTTAAAAAGCATGACCAATCACATACATTACCCTTTCCCATCTAGGTATGATTGGATCAGTGCCATGTTTAATAGAGCCAGTGGGGCAATTAGGACTGGACTACAGAACCAAAGCCATTTAAGAAGTTGGATCCTCCTAACAGAGGGTTCATGTTTTGCACGGCCCTGGAACTCTTCCCCAACCGGTGGTGCCACTATTATGCCAATGGCCTTTAGCCAATAGGCAGTGTGGCAAGGTTGGGGGTTGGGGGTATTTATTTGGCAGCACAACATGGGGACTCCCTCTTGCTTCGTGCTGCCCAACACACACACACACACACACACACACATACCCATTAATTAGGTCGTGTTTAGCCTTGCTTTGGACTTCGGTTGGTTGCCTGTTTTGGAACAGGGGCTGGGTAGGAATTTTTTCCAATGTGGCAGATTGGCTGTGGCCACTTGGTTTTTGCCTACTTGGTTTGGCAATCATCACAACTTTGTAAGGTTTGGCGGTTAGGCATTGGTTTAGGGGAATGTGGGGAGGGGAGGTCCGGCCATCACCTGCCCCTCCCATTAATAGGGTATTTCGTTAAAGGAATCCGGGGGTCTGGATCTCATTGAGAAGGGGAAACTTTTTCCAGAACAAACTACTTGTCTGTGTTCTGAACTAGGAGGATCCTTAAGAAGATAAGCGGTAACGTGTTGATATATTGTAACTGGATTTTAGACTATGTATTAAAATGGAGACAGTTATTGCATAATATATTTCTGTCTGGATTAATACCGGCAATCGTTCCAGAGCTATGACCTTAAATAACAATCCTGTAAATCAGAAATGCCTCAGCAGTTATTTCATTTTCTATACCTCAACTCTGTGAAAAGGAACCTTGATTCCTTTCCAGTGTTTTTTAAAACATGAGCCAGACAAAGCTAGAATAAACAAAACAATGAAACTTTTTGAACACTGGAAACACAAGAAGCCTGGAGCACAGAAGGAGGTGTTTAAACGGAACCAGTTTAGGGCTAGTCCAAATTGAGCCTAATTTAGCTCATGTTAGGAGAGAACATTTTGAACCAAGATGTGGGAATCTATTTATTTATCAATGTCCAAAAGCTTTCCACTTATTCCTTGTAGAGATATATGTCTTCCTAATCATTAGAATCACATATTCAGGATACTTTTTGTCATAGGTATGAGATAGATCTAGGTAACTATCACAGTTCATAAATTACTGTACATTAATTATCATTGCAGGCCCATTTCTTTCTCTTTTTTTGTATTTTTCCCATTCATACTTCTGGCTTAACTGTGGTATTGCTCAACAGTGCCTAAGTCTCCACTCAAAAGCACACATTTAAGCCATACCATGCTGATCCAACTGTTTATTCACAAGTGGGTTAACTGATCAAGAGCTCCCACAAAAATGCTCCCTTCATTGTGAATCCAACAATACTCTTTGCAAATCTGTGAGTGTGTGTTGCTGTTACTGTGTTGTTGTTGTTGTTGTTGTTGTTTTGGGGGGGGGACATCCACAATAGTAAATAGGAAATTTTCACTTTCGGCATTAAGAATTGCAGGTATTTGAGACATTGCTGACAACTCAAGCTTTCTCAAATATTTTATTGTGTTTACTATACAGCCATTTCTGCTGTTTTGTGGCTAAAATTGCACTAGTTAAAGCTAATAACCGTCAATTCTTTATGCTAAGATTACCAGTGCTTATCTCACCTGTAACCTTTAAGGAGAGTTTTCAACAGGTCACTATCTTATTTGAATTAAGAACTGCAGGAGAATTGGCTGCCTATTACCTTATTTAAGGTTTCCCATCACTTTAATTATATTTCATAACCAATAATGAACACCTTCAATAATATTTAATTCAAATCATGATGCTGAGTGTAAAATTCATACCAGGAGACTTCATTGGAAGTTTTAAAAGTAAGTTCAGTAAATGTGCCTCAGAGAATATATGTGATGAATTTGTAAGACTATTTAAATTAAATCTGTATATTATTATGAAAAATCCACAAGGGACACACAATTAGGCAAATATGCCTGATGAGGTCAGGCATCATTGGGCACTTATTGTTGAATGCTTTATTATATGTTTATGCTAAATATTGGAATAAATGAAACATATTTTCATCATGCTGTCCTCTTCAATTTATTTATATGTCAGTCAACAAGGTATTTCATTTTTAAGATCTACCTATATTGACTTCATTGAATTAGCATCTTGGATCAGTTAATGATTTTAGTATTTTTCACATGTTGTTTGTTTGCTTTTCATTGCTCAGTATGTGAAAATATACCATGACAAATGTCCCTTTGACTAAGAGGGTTATATAGAAATATATGTATCTGTGCCTGCTTCACATGTATATGAAGAATGTTCCTGTTTCAGAGCATATCTATTCATTTATTTTCTTTATTTCATAAAATGTATACACCAATGGATTGTAAAAACAAACAAACAAACAAACTTAAAGCAGTTTACAAAAGATAAAACAATAAAAGTAAGCAAAATTCACAACCATACAAATGTTAAAATATTAAACAGATTGAAATTACTTCAACTTTATAAGCATCTACATAGGTGAGCTTCTCTAAGCAATAATGTTTCAGCAGGCCTCAAAAAGGGTACAGTGAAGACATCTAGTTGATCTCAATAGGCAGGGAGTCCCTAAGTTTAGACTCTTCCACACTAAACAATTGAGTTCCTACAAATGTGGAATGGGTATGATGTCAGGCTGGTGCATCCTGTTTCACCGCTTGAGGCGAAATAGGAAGTGCGACTTTGCTCTGCCGCTCCTTCTGCTTCCTCTACCACCTATGTGCTCCTGCCACCATTTTATGTACTGCCACATCCAGTGCTGGTGAAGAAGTGGCACCACCATTGGCACCAGTATTCGGCAGCATTATTGCCTCTGACTGTGGAGGCAGTGCATAAAAAAGGTAAAGGACCCCTGACAGTTAAGTCCAGTCGTGAACAACTCTAGGGTTGCATCGCTCATCTAGCTTTACAGGCCAAGGGAGGCAGCATTTTTCCGCATACAGTTTTTCCGGGTCATGTGGCCAGCATGACTAAGCTGCTTCTGGTGAAACCAGAGCAGCACACGGAAAAGCTGTTTACCTTCCCGCTGGAATGGTACCTATTTAACAACTTGCACTTTTTGGCGTGCTTTCAAACTGCTACGTTGGCAGGAGCTGGGACTGAACAACAGGAGCTCACCCTGTCGCAGGGATTCGAACCGCCGACCTTCTCATCGGTAAGTCCAAGGCTCAGTGGTTTACACCATAGCTGTGCATAATTTTATGAACTGATATCATGTCACCTCTCACTCACCTTTTCACTAATGCAGGTTATTACTTGCTCCATTCCCTATGAGTGCAGGGTCAATGATCTCTTTCCTGCTGCCCAGCTGAATTGAACTGCAAAATCAACCATCAGCTGACCCAGCAGTCTGTGTGTGTGTGTGTGTGATGGGAAGCACATGATCCTGTGTTTGAAAGGGAGTAGGGTTTGTGCGAGTGTGAATGTGAGCGAGTAAGTGTGTGTGTGTTTAACTGTGAGACAAGCATGTAAAACTATGAGACATATGTACTGAATACGAGTGTTTGTGTCCCATAGCTACTGGCATGTCAAAGAAGCATAGAATTGCTCTAGGGACCACAAGGATCATCTAATCCAATTCTTTGCGATGCAGGAATATTTTTGCCCAACATGGGGCTTGAACCCACAACTTTGAGACTAAGAGTCTCATGCTCTGACTGAGCTGTCCTGGCCAAAAGTGTCCATGCACATCTCCATGTGGCCTTTGAGTACAAAAAAAAAATTGCCTATCTGGTATAGACAGTAATCTGTGGTCTGTCGGTATTAGACAGCACCTTTCCATGTAGTGGAAAGTCTGCTTTGTCAGCAGTGATTTCTTCTCTCTGATATTCTAAAATTTAATTTCAGAACAGTAATGAACTGTTGCTCACAACCTTTGCTCTAAAACAAATCCCTTCATTGTGCAGTGTGCAATCTTCATGGGACAATGTCATAACTTTAGCCTCATTGCTTAATGATGAGAATAGCTATAACTTGGCTGTGCAGCTTGACATTTCTTTGGAGACCGTGACTATAGCTATCACACCTTGGCAATTCTCAGCATAAAGCTTTGTTGTTTGCTAGACCAATCCTACTTTTCTGGCATCCCACGGACATAAAACTCTACCTGCTTCAGTGAGTCAACAGAATCCACTTAACCTTTTCCCAGCAGGATCAACACCTGCTAACAGCATGGGTGCTACAGGCTGGCCTGTTACAGTTTGCCCTAATGGTGACTAATTTTTGGTATTACTGTTTCAGTAAGTAGGGGGAATTTGTTGCTGCTGAAAATCACCTTGCTCCAGCTATAGTTCCTGTGGGGATCACTCCCACTGAGGAAATGTGGTTACCTTTGCAGCTTCTAGCTTCAAAGGAATAAGAAATTCTTTCACAGCATTGTGCACCACTCATTTTCACAGTGCAGAAAAATAGATAGTTTCCTGTATGTTACAAGCTACAAACTGAACTGTCAGGGGCTTTGTGTGTTAATTTCCCTGACACAAGATAGAAGATGCTGAATTGTTTAGTTCTGCCTATCCTTAACTGTCATATTACTTTCCCAAGTTTGGTCCTTCATCTCTGGGTATTTTTCATGTTTATTCTCTCAAAACACCCATGTTAGCAAGATGATCTCAGAAGAAAATAGTATGGCAGATTTTGGTTTACTTTATTTTCTCGTATATTTGAGTTATAGGAAAGTGCTCAGTGCTGTCTGTCATTTCCCTGTGCGTTGTGTTGTACGCAAACAACAAATGGAGTAGTGTGAACACACTGGGATAATAGCTTATGTTATCTGCATACTCATTACAATATGAATAAATTCCCTGGAACGTGGCCTGCAGCTTAGAGGGCCTTTGGAATAAGCAAAAGTAAATAAAGGTAATGAAGATGTAACAGTAGCCAGGGTAATTATTTTCATACATGAGCCTAAACTATAAACGATGCAACCTTGATTCTATCCTTGTAAGTAAGTCTGACAGAATTCAGTATGACATTTCTAAATGTGAAGGAGAACATTCTCACAGTGCTGTCTAGCAGAGCTTTTCTGGACTGTATGGGGCCTTTTACAGACTCTCCAAAAGGAACTTGCAGAGCATTTTGAGAATGAAATCATTTGCATCAGTGGGGAGCTTGACTTCACTGTTATAGCAGATAAATCTCAAGAGTTGTCCAGAACATTGTCTAGTCCTGTTGTGTTGGATGAGTTTCAGTTAGTAAGGCTTGAGGAGAAATCTGAGCAGAAATGTCAAAAGCAGTGGAGTAAATAATGTAATAATTTGCATAATGTTTGCAGATTAGAAAAAAAAAAACAATAGTGAATACTGTTCTCACTTGTGTGATTTCCTTCCCTGGCCTCTGATGAACATACAGTACAGCCATTTTCACTCCCATTTCCATTTGAATTCTATGACATCTCTAATTCTTGCATAGCTGTTTGAAAATATTATCATTTCATTGCCAAGTTAGCAACATTTGTTTTCAATATATTTGCAATCCGACTTGAATTTCATTGTATGATGAATCAAAGTTGCTGCTGGATTCTGTCTTGAATGAAAACTGAAGGCAAATTGGAAGAGTTGCATTTATGGATTTATAGCGGAGAATATTAAATGAGGTTCTTAATATTTTGCTCCCAGCAACCCTCTGAAAACAGTGGTTGCTTTTTCTCTGATGCCATCTTGAATATACTCGCTTTCAACACAAGACCACATATTCAAAGGTTTTTCTAGAGCTCTGGTTATGGCAGGAAACCCATAGCTCAATGGAAGAGCATCTATTCCCAGGTTCATACCCAGGCAGGACTGGAAGAGGCACCTGCCTGAAACCCTAGTAAGTCATTACCAGTCAGTGTAGACAATAATTGAGTTAGATGTACACCACTGCTCTGACTCAATATAAACCAACATCCCTGTGTTTCTATGTAGATTAAAGATTAGAACTTGCACATTATGAATGAGTGCTTCCACATAACGTACGTGTGTGTGTGTGTGTGTGTGTGTGTGAGAGAGAGAGAGAGAGAGAGAGAGAGATGAAGGCACCACATTGCTTTGACACTGGTAAATTTGGAAAATCTTTCATGGTTTTTGAAAGAATTCACCCCTAATCACAACTTATTCTTTCAATTGTTTCCTTCCCAGTACTAGAAAAGTAATGAAAAGAGTGTTTCTGGGCCTGCCTAAGTTCATTTTGAAGGCACTTAATGGTCCAGACGTTTCTGTCAGGTTCCCCTTTCCTCACATCTTGAAGCTCAAAATTAAGGTCATTAATTCTGGATGTCAAGGAAGAAAAAGCAGATCAGTCAGCTGCTGAAGATAATTGAGTTCTTTGTGCTTTTCACCTCTAGATTCCTAGCATATTTCTTGAAGGAATTCTTGATTCCTTTTCAGAGCTGTCCTTTCTTTCACCTTTGTACTTCTGTGTATAAGGTTATGCCGCTGAAGTGTGCATTTGTCCTACTATTGCTTCCTCCATCCTCTTTGCATCGTTGTTGGGAATCATAGGAATCTGGGATGGCAAGACATTTAGTGCTGTTTGATTTAGTGTATTTTTTGGTGTCTGATTAGGACCCAATGACTTTCTTACACAGTGAAATAAGCGTCATTTTCCTACTTAGCAAACTAGACGGTCTTTGTTGTTGTAAAAACAATTATTTAATGGGAACTACATCCCTTTTATAGACCTCTTAAAAACAGAAAATGGTTTTTTGAGTGTGTCTGCTCAGTATCAGTATTTCTAACATTTCTGGTATGAAACTACAGAGCTTGAACATAATTTTTCATTCACAAAGTACTCTAGATTATATAAACAGAACATAAAGGTGCATTTGGTAATGACTATGTCAGGGAAAGACTGGGAGCAGTCACTTTCCAAATAAAATAAAACAAATAAAAAATTTAAAGAATGCCATGGCATGTGTTTGTGATAAAGGGGGGGAGAGAGAGAATCTGACACATGCCACCAATATGCTTGCAACAGAAATGTTGCATTTTTGTTGGGGGTGGGGAAACAAATCTGCATCCCCACGCACATTTGAACAACCTTGATAAATAAATTATAATATCTCCATGGAGCCCTATAATATAACCTGTGCCAGCTGTGGCGACAAGGAAAGTGATGTTCAGAAAGGTGCACATTTATCTTTCTCATAGTTGTCAAAATGCTGCTTTGTGATCCTACCTCCTGTCATTTCTACTGGTGCCATGCAAATGTTGCCCTGCATTATAAGAGTCTCCAAGTCAAAGTCCCCAGTGGGGGGGGTATAGGGGCATTGTTGTCCATGTGGGAATTATTGTCTCTCTGGGGTTTGTTTAACAATTATCTTTAGGAAGTGAATAGTTTTAACTTATTTGTTCCAGTAACAGTTAGTCTAATCTCTGGTGCAAGAATCTCCTTATGACAAAATATGCCACTCAATTGATCTCCAAATAAGTATACGTTGGTAGTTTTCATATCCTGAAAATACTGTAGAAATGGAATAGTCTACGGAACAAGACTTCCTTCTTGACAAAGTATGTGCATATCTGATAGCAAAACAGCATTGCATCCAAATAAACACACAGAGATGTATAGCTGGGTTGAATAAGGGGATATTTATATAAAACCAAACCAGCAGAAGAAAACTATAGGCGTGGGAGCTGTTTGTGTTTTTGAAAATCCTGCAGCTATAAGGGCAACCAAACCCCTGCTGGGCCCAGGGAACCGTATCTGCCTACCCCTGAGCCCAGCCACACCCTGAAGGTGAGTAGGGAGACCTTCTCTCATCACTACCCCTCAGGGACCTGCAACTCTGCATTGATGAGGCAGATCAACCTTAGAAGCGGCCCTTATCCTCATCCCAGGCCATACAGTTGGACTGGATGGCCCTTGTGGTCTCTTCCAACTCTATGATTCTATGATTCTATCCCTTAGATGCAGACCTCATGCACCACCAATCACACCGAAGGGAGCCTAAAAGGGTCACCAAGCTACCCTAGCATGTTCCCCTCCCCGTACCTTGCTGCCAAAGTGACAAGATTAACCTATTTTGTCCTCTAAGAATCATTTCAGCCTCGCTATACTCCTCTTTTCTCCTTGCCAGAACTGTGGGCTTGCATATGCATTCCATCCCTGTCCCACAATTTCTCTCAACATCTTGCAAACATGGTTTGATTTTTGGGCACACTCATCCGAAACACACTGAATAGCAGCCAAATAGAAATCTAGGTTTAATTCTCCATTTATTTATTTTCCTTGCTTCTTTAGAAACATGCAGTTATTGGAGCTTGTATGTTTAGCAGAGATACATAGTATTGATTAATAGCATTTACTTTTCACTAGGGAATATGAAAACTTCACTCTTGTTTGCATAGACATTCGCGCCTCACTGAGGGGAAAAATGTGCTGCATTTTTCAATATATATCTACAAAAGTTGGGTAGGAATTGCTGACTAGTTATTTCCCATGCTGGTTTGGATCCTAGCAATTGTTGTGCATTGTTCCTATTAAAAGCACAGAGAGTTGGCTTAGTTTTGCTTTATTTTTTCCTGACTTGCTGGTGAACAGGTAGCCTTGTGCTATTTTCTTATTTTTATTCTGTACATGGGCACACAGGTGACACATCCTTCCAATTCCCTCTTCTTAATTTATTTTTAAGTGTTTGCTGTTTACACAGTGTGCCATACCATTGCCAGACTTTGTGCCCCATTTAAATCCCTAGGTTGGTATTGTTCAAGTTGCACAGTATCTCATACTTCAGGTAGCCTTTAAAAATAGTAACAATTCAATATAACCTGTTGTTGCATTCAAGGCACAGTTGCAAGTATGTGATGTTTCACTTCTGATAATGAAAGCCATGAAGGTTTGTTTCATCCCTGCTTTTGTGTTTGTTCACATTTTGTCAAAAGTTATTGTTGTTTGATACTTATTGGGCTTTTCATGCAGGGTGGCAAAGTGCTTCTTGACATTGTTTTTGTTTAGCAGCAGAAAGGCTTGTATGGAAAATAAGATAATAACTGTTATTGCTAATATTGTGTGTGTGGGGGGGGTGTTGTTCCTCTCATTCTTCATTGAAGATGTAGGACTGATTGTCTTCCACGGTGTTTAATAAAAGACTGGTTTTCAGAAGGATACTGCCAATAAAAGCACTGAACATACATGCATTAAAATTTGCTGAAAATGACTAAACAGCTCACATTGAACTCTCTAGAATAGCGGCAAAAGAGATATTGTGAATCAAGCTGTACCAACACTATGTATGACCGGCAGGATGATGAATGATCAAACCAAAATTTCACCTTCTATATAATAAGGCAGAATATGACTTTTACAAATCCTTTAGTGGCTACTCAGGAGAAAGTTTACACCTGACTCAATTGCATGCAGTGCATATGTTCTGGTCGTAAACATAAATGTGCCCAACATGTGAAATGGTTGTACATCAAGCCATTGATCCATCTTGTCCAGAATCCTGTTCTCACAGGAGCCAACAAAGTGCCTGTGGGAAATCTGCAAGCAGGATTTGGGCACTCTTTCCTCCTGTTGTTTCCAGCAACTGGTATTCAGAAACATTGCCACCTCCAACTGTGGAGGTAGAGCATAGCAATCAAGGCTAGTAGCCTTCAATACTCCTCTCCTCCAGGAAGAAGTACTTTCTTTTATCTGTTCTGAATCTTCCAACACTAAGGTTCATTGGATCTGTGCAAGTTCTAGTGTTATAAGAAAGGGAGGAAAGCTTTTCTGTATTCATTTTCTCCATGCCGTGCATAATTTTATAAACTTCTATCATGTTGCCTGTTACTTGCCTTTTATTTCAAATTTGCAACATATCCTGACTATGCAAGTTAAGTACAGCGAGACCTAGGGTCATGGGGACTGTCTGCCTTCAAATATATATTGTCATCAAATATATTTCTGTGCATACATTTCCCCCCAGAATGTTTCTATTTTTTGACACTCCCACAACATGTGGTGATATGTCCCTATAGTGGGACATTGCTTTCCAACACATGGGAGAACCGATTGGTTTTACATTACACTTGTACTGTTAGAAAACAATGGTGACTTCAATTTGGCCTCTGTCTTCCGATTACTTTTGATTCATACATCAGTAGTCCATATTCTGCAGCATGATTTTCATCAGGATCAAGGCTTCTCTCCCCACCCACCAGCAAGAGCACCCCCTTCTACTTATAGTGCCCTAACAGTTCTTCGCTTGAAGATGAGAGTGACATGGTTTTTGTACTTCATGCACTCCCTGTGAACAAAAAATTTTCATTCCCTCAATATTTCAAAATACTATTATTGTGATTAGAAGAGCCACCTGAATTTTTTTAATAGTGAGCAGCAGTTTATATATCAACTAGAAAAGAACAAGAATAAAACAAGTATGAATATGCTACAGTGGCTACATCGATTGATTACATGTATAAAGGAAGGAAAACATGAGAATAAATGCATTTATGCAAGGCTAAATCCTCTTTTCTTCACTGAGTTTTAGAATAAAAAAATGTGGTGGAACAAATGTATCTAAAGAACTTAGAATGTTACAATGTGTAAAATTCAAGGTACTGGTGAGATGGTTCAGTTTATTTAATAAGGGGGGAAAAGATGTGAAGAGTGTATTAGTAGAAATAATTATTCTAAGAAATATACTTTGAATAACATTTTCTTGAAACTGGAGTTGCAAAGCAATGTCAAGGCAGGCTGGATTCATGCAGAAATTACCTGCCACTTATTTGACTGGAAATTGGGCTTCCCCCTTAAAGCTAAATAACATAGTGCATCATAAAGGGTGCTTTATAAGTGGACACATTCATTTGAAAACAGTGTGACTTTAAACAATTTTGTTATACAGTTCAGTTATTCACGCTTTGCTGTTATACAGTTTGATGTGTGATTTGCAGATCAAAAGGTGTCATTTGGCAAAAGAAAATATCACTCTTCTTTTATGTTTTATGAAAAAATTTTATGTTTTATGAACTGTGTATGATAAGAAGTGCCCAATCATTTATTTGCTCTTTGATTTCCTGGGTTTAGAAGCATTTGCCCAAAAAATAGAATCAAACAGGATATTTCAGAGTTCAGCCACGTTAGTAGTCATTTTGATCCCCCCCCCCCGAAAGTGTGGCTTTGTTATACAGTAATGCATTGTGATGACTTGTACTTATAGTCTAGAAATATGCATGTGCAGAAGCTAAATACACTGGGAGTTTGATCTTGCATCAGTGCACCCTCCACCAACTAAGAAGAACAGGCTAGCACAGGGCACTTAAGGCAGGTCCTATGAAACACACAGCACTGTCATCCAACATGTTGCTGCTATCTCTGCACCATTCCACTCGATGCCTGCTTGATGCCTACCCCAAAAATGGTTTCAGCACAGCAGTGGCAGCACAAGTATGTATCATGTGAGCCTGCTAGAACACATGGCCTGACTCTCTGCCTGCTCTATCAGACAGGGGCCCTTCTCAAAAGTGTTGTTGGTGAGGCTCTAGATCAGGCACGTCCAACAGGCAGATCACTGGACGTCTCTGGTAGATCACTGATAGATCACTGGCTCCCCCCAAAAAAGCTCAACAACTTTGACCTGAATCCCAGAAAACAGGGCTTTCCTTCCTAAAAAAAGCTCAGCAATTTAGACCTGAACCCCCCCAAGGGGGTAGATCACTGCAAGTTTTTAACTCTGTGAGTAGATTGCAGTCTCTTGGGAGTTGGCCACCCCTGCTCTAGATGAAGCAGATTAGGTGAGACAGCACAGCACCAACCCAGGTCTGCAAAAAGCCAGTCTCTCTGCCACCAGGTGTCAGCTTAGGAGGATGGAAATAGGCCTGTGGAAGTAGGGGTGTATGAAGATGAGGGAGCCCCAAGTGCCACTTTCCTGCCTTTTCCCACCAGCACCTGCCAGCAGAGGTGGTAACTTCACTCTCATAGGGCACCTCACTCTGATAATTTGTAAGCTGTCTGTCACATTTTTAATTATCTCAGTAAAACACATTTATTGGTAATATTCCTGTGGTCTATGCAAATCAATTAGCTAAATTAAGTTTTAACCATTTTTTTAAAAAAAATATGTGCAGACAGCTCTAATTCTTCAATTTCAAACAGCTTTAGCACTATATTTCTCATTGCAAAACTATACAGAGGTTTCATTGGTGCAATATTTCACAGAGAATTTACTAGCTTCTATTGCTGTAAAGTGACAGGGATGTCTCTCCATTGTTTGTGGTGGGGGAAATGGTTGACCACAGCTTTTGAATACAGTTCTTGCTTTTTAGTTTTTATTTGTACAGGAAAAAGTTTTCAGTTTCTTAACTTCTTTTGTTTCCAGTAGTATTGTGTTATTCAGTGGATTTTAGGCTGTATATCTGGAAATCCCCTCTAGGACAAGCAGAATATTTAGGCTTCAGGCCTGCTATTATCAGTCTGAAACATGGTTACCTAATATGCCTTTTACTTCAAAAGAAAAATGTGGTACATCTTGGACATAAATGAGAATGTGTCTCCACAGTATCTGAGATGAATTTGAATACTGTAAAATAAAACTCTTCTTCCTTTGAAGTTCCTGCTTTTTTCCTCCTCCTTTAATCAATGCAAGAATCATCCATATCTGGTCTACACATATGTATTGTCTTGGTTCCTGTCTGACACTGATACTTGTCCATGGTCCTTCTCACCTGCTCCAGTATGTTCATTTGATTTTGCCCCTGTCTTCTCACCCCTGTGTCCCTGCTTCATAATTGTCTCTTGAAACATCATTCCTTGGCTTCAACTTTGGCCCAAGTCCATTCTAGCTCTTTGATTGAGATGCCCCCCCCCCCAAGTTACTTGGATGTGACTATTGGCCTACCATACCATCTTGAAACTTTTGCTAGCTTTCAGAGGCTACAATCCTGTGCAGATGTATGTCTGCTTGGGTTTAATTCTGTAGCTAGCACCACCACTGATCTGCTTCTCAGAATATGAATGGTTGAAGACAATTTAAATGTAAAGAGTATGCAATTTTTTTATTTAAAAAAATAACCATGTTCCAGATAATGGAATTATTGGGTGGTCCAATGACAAACGAAAGTATATATAAAGTGGTAACACAAAGGAAAACCAAACAAGTAATTATATCAAGGAAGATTCTACTGTAAATTACTGATGGAGAAAGGAATCTTGGGAGTTGTAGGGGAAAGTTTGCTGACACTGTCATCTATATTAAGCGTTTGTTAGCAAATAAAAGAAGAAACAAGTGCAGTACCTGGAAGGGGGAGTGTTGGACTCATTTTCATTTTTTAACTGCCTTAAATCTATGCAGATAACTTAAATGTTTTCAACTGCACTTGATCTTTAACAAAAACATAAACAAAGATCTTCACTCTCGTTTAGCAACAGAGACCTGTCTAGTCAGATGATGATAGCCATAAGTGATGCTGAAGGGGCAGAGAAAGGTTGTTGTTCTTCAAGATGAATCAGGAGACAGGAGAGATAAGTAGTATACACAAGAGATAAACATGGGCGCCAGGGTGTTGATAATTGTGCCTTTGTATTATAACTGAAAAAAGGTTACTGGATAAACTGCATTGTACCAAAATAAGAATACCTGAAAAGTTGCAGATGGCTTTGTATCTTTATTAGTGAAATAAACTTCCCGGCAGTTTTTTAATAGCATGATCTGGCTTCAGCAAAATGGGAGAGCAGCAAATAGATTGCCCTGTCCACCCTAAAATGGCAAAAAACGTTCCATTGAAATTACGCTGCTCTAGGGAGAACGGATGTTATTTTACCACTGCAAACTCTTTATTGCAATTTCTTTTATGCTTGATAAGTATTTGAAGCTAACTTTAAACAAAGAAGCTGATCAGTAGTTTTATGACTTGATTTGTTTAAGAGCCTAAATAGCTTAGGGAAATGTTTTAGAAAAGATCTAATCCATCCGTGTGGAATAAAGCTTGGAAAATTAGGTAGAATGAATGTAAAATGCAAAGTACATTTTCATGAGTTTGCACTTGAGCTCTTGTTTGCTGACCCAATCTACCAGTTGCAATATAGTCTCTATTGCCCAAAACTATAGTTTCTGGAACCTAAAACTAGTAAGTGCTTTCTTTGAAGCTGTTGTTTATTAAAGTTATGCCTTTGCTCTGCCTGTAAGAATGGCAGTCTGACACCTCATTTTGATCTGTCTATGGAACTGTTACTAAGCCAGTAACAATGCTACTATATTTCCTTTTTCAGTGTCCTTGTCAATAAGTGCTTCATGATTCCATCTTTTTGGAAATCCTGTTTAGGATTAGTAGAAAAACAAGGTCACAATCCAACACAATACTTAAGCACACTTCTGCAGCCTGTGGAGGTATATTTGACTACACAACGGGTTGTGTTCCAAGTACATACTTTCATTAAAGAACCTAGGCATGTATATAGCTGTGTGCTATCCCTGCAAATGTGTTTTTAAAGTGTCTCTTTGACCGTGTGTATTAACACCTCACACATTCAAAAGTTAGAGATTCCTTTGTCCCATGAGATTCAATGAAATATAAACACAACCAACTAGGCAGGATTGCGACCAATAAAATATCATCCACATTGCTGGAAATGATTTTAGTGTGATTTTCATGTGCATACCTTTCTCTAGTTTAAGCTCATAATATTTTCCTGATGTCAGAAGCCTGCTGAAGCAGTAATTGATGTGTACCAGTCAGCTACATTTTCCTATAGAACCAGCTGTTCTATGTTCAGCAAACCTGATATCTCTAACTTGGTTGTCTCTGTGACCACTTCTTTTCCAGCATTGAAAACCAGAAGAAATATTATCATTTCCCCATTTTTCCTACCCTGTTTTAAATAGGAAGCAGATTTCTAACAGACGTGTGTGTGCGTGTGTGTGTGTGTGTGTGTGTACACACACACATTTTCTAGCTTTGGAATCTACAGCTTCCTTATTTTATAGAAGTCTGGGTTTTGGCAAGCTTTATCCACATCTGCATTTTTCCACTCAAAGACATCTGGTGAGAGATGGATTTGGAATGGTCTGATGTATAGATCTTGTGGTTATAATTGTACTTGTTGATAAAATCTCTGTCTTCCTTTTTAAAGCATTCGTTGGGTTTCATGTTTTGCTGTTTTGTGGTGCTTTTTGAGAAAGCTCATGGAGAAAGGGCAGCCTCATTTGCTATAAACAAAATAAATCCATCAAAAAGGGGGATGTCAGTCACCAAAATGAGAGGAGCGGTAAAACCCGCATTGACCAATTTCCTTCACACTCTGGCTTTGATTAAACCTCCTTCTATAAACAGCCTGTGCTCTAACAGACTCATAATCCAATAGCAGCAATATTGGCCTTTTAATCCTGTCAGTTTGAACAGGTGTGTGTGTCTTCTATGAGAGAGAGAGAAACTAACTAAATGAGCTAAGTAATAACAGCTCTTTCTGTACATCCATATGATGTATAAAAACTGGCACATGTAGTTACAAAAACTAATGTTATTGTTTATGAAATCCTACGTTGCCTCCTGAATTGCACGATGTGCAGGGAGGTGTACATCTGAACCAGCATGTGAATTCTAGGTATGCTCACTGTGCTTTTGACACTGATACTGAAACATTATTTACTTGTTGATCTCTTTCATGGCAGTGCTACACAACCAGTCTTATCTCATCCGGGATACAGTCTTTTTGCACCACTGCCTTCGGGCAAGAGATATAGAACAATTAAAGCAAGAGCAAATAGATTAAATAATAGTTTCTACCCCAGAGCTATAACCATCTAAAATGCTGTAACCAAATAACCATCTTAAATGCTGTAACCAAATATGACCTTGGAGAGTTGTGACGACAATAAAGAAATCTTACCTTACCTTATCTTATTCCTAGTTTCGGCTTTTGGTTGCTGAGTCTTGGAATCTCCCTCTTTCTTTCATCCACTTGATTTTAGGAACTTTTCCTCATAGGCTCCACAAGTAAAACCTATTTTTCTTCCCTTCCTCTCTGGTTTTATAGCCTAGCTGCTTGCTGCAACTATCAGGAGCATAAAACTGCCTGATACTGAGTCAGACCATTGGCATACCTACCTCAGCATTGTTAACACTGACTGGCAGCAATGCTGCAGGTGCTTCAGGCAGGTTTCTTTCCCAGCCCTACCTGGAAATTGGCTACCTGGCAGATGCTGTTCCACTGAACTTTCTATGCTTCTTCCCCACTGTTTTTATTTCCTTCATCTTCCCACCCAACATCCCTCTTTCTTCTGCTGCTTGCTTTTCTGACCCTTCACCCACCTTCCTTCAGGTCCCTGCTTTTCATTGTGATCTTCTCTCCTGTAATCTTCCTCCATTCTCTGGTCCTGTGTGCAGATTTAATGCTGGCTAATCTGACTGTCCACTTCCCTTGCAGAAGCTGCAGTGTTTGTTCTACTTTGCTGACACAGTCATCTTGACAATTGAAATGTTCATGATTATTCCATGATGTGACAGCAAACTCAGACAATGGCTAGAGGGGACTCACAGACAGGTATCAGGAATATACTACTGTACAATTCTCTAAATCAAACTCTGACAGCAACCGAGATTCAGCAACTGGTTCATGAAAGCTATTCCCCCCCCCCCTTGATAGTCAATGGATTTGTAAAAAGTGGTAGATAGGTATGTGGATTAGACAGATTCACCAAGGTTATAATAGCTAAATTGAGCCTCCGTGTACAAAATAAGTATATCTCTGCTTATCAGATGCTGCAGAGAAACAATGGGGGAAAGCCTGCATTTCCAATCCTCCACTTCAGCAGGCAGAGTCATCTTTCTGTAGAAAACAGAATGCTAGACAAGATAGACCTTGGCTAGGATCTAGCAAAGCAACAAATATGTTCTTAATATAGATGCATAAAATCAAAAAAGATAAAATCGCTTGTGATAATGAGTGATAGTAAGAAAGATGGGGATGAGTTTGAGCTATTTGCAGATCATTATAATTGTGTCCTCACCTAGCACTCTACATGTGGGTCTGTAACACTGCATGTCTAAGGTCAAAATATCAACATCTTCAAGAATCAGTTCCAATACATTTATGAAAGTCTGTAGGCATCAGCATCTAGCAGTCGCTATTAACCAAGTGGTACAATTCGATTTAGCAGTTTTTGAAAACTCCCACAAGGTGGTGCTGATGCAGTAACTTTTACAGACTTTGTAGCCATTGTGCCTGTTAACAAGCTGAATAGATTTGAAAATGCTGCTGTCAAACAGATGTTCTTGTCTTTGATGCTGTATCTCAGTTAAGGTGGGAATGATGAGGTCGGGAAGGTTAATAAATTTATTGTGTGGGGGGAAAAGTTATTTCTCCTTGCCCATGAGACAGAGAAGCCATTATTTTTATAGCATAATACCAGCTTTTCTTTGTCCGTTTTGACATAGGGTTCTCCTAATCCTTTTCATAGCTTGTAGTTTTGTTATTCCTTGTGCAATGTCCTCTTTTAGTTATGAGCAAGGAAAGTGGAATTCACAAAGAGCTTATTGTAGTTGCTGCTAGATAGATGTTAAAGAGCTCAATAAATTTAAATAAATCTGCCACGAAAAATGCCTTGGACACTGATTCACTGATCATTCGGCAATGAATACAAAATACAGACAAATGCAAAGTGGCAAGTAATGTGAGATGATTGTAATTATTCTGGAGATGGTAGGGATGTTGCCCACCCCCCAAAAAATATCTTTACTACTTTGATCAGATAAAGCATAATCTTTGGTTCTGCTTGGTAAGCGTTGCATGTATTTTTTACCATCCCCCAATAAATGCCACATTCTTCTCTTTTAAAAATATTATATAGGTCATTTATAATCCAGAATTCAGAATGGTTCTGTATGACGATAAAGGAATAATTGCCACTGTAGATCTTGAATTGTTTTATTGCTAACCATCTACAATAGCAGCAAATCCCAGCCTATATAGCCCTAATAAAAGATTGTGTTTCACTTTCTAAAACGCCTACTTTCTTATCCTGGCTCACAAGGTCAGCCTCTTCAAATATCAATTCAGACCTAACTGCCAAGAGTCATGTTGACATTTAAGAACCCCAGGAATCATTACATTTGTCACTCTTTAACCCAGATGTTACATTTGGGTCATCAAATTTGCTAATTCAGTGCCCAAGCTAAAAGTGTTCCCTTTGGCAGTTCTCATTGGATTTCTGCATTGTTAACAATGATCTAAAATTAAGTAGATGTAATGTTATAATCTTTGCAAATTAGTCATTGATGTCACACTCGCAGCTGCAAAACTGATTACTCATTTTAATCAATCCTTATGTGTGTATTTATTTAGAAGGCTCTGGATTGGTACTTACAATGCTTTTAAAGCAAAACCAGATATAACCCACAAAATAATGTATCCACTAAATAATATAATGCATGCCATGAGCTTTAATTATCTCTATCTGGTTTCACTTTGACATCTAAAGCTGGCTGAAACAATAAAGTTTTAGAGCAAGTTCATGCATTACTGTGAAAGTGCTAATGGAGAATGTGTGACTTGAACTTGTCTTCCTGTGTTTTGCAAAAGAGCACAAATGGGTAAGTGTTCTTTGGAAGAAAGCATGTGCTGCCCCTGCATCAGAAATGTACTGTATCAAATTCACTACAGGGAAGATTTTCAACTTCCCCACCCTTTACATACTAATCAAAAGTATGTGAGCTACATATTGGCATCCATGTAGTTAAAAGAATGTGATGCCAATGCAGTTAATACATGCACAGAGAAGTACAACTTTCCCCTTAATTCATTATCCAGAAGTATTAAAAGGGATGCATGAGAGGTAAAGCACCATTGTTGCCAACAGAGGCAAACTGTCCACCAATAGCAGCATCAGTGACTAAATTTGGCAATACCATGATGTGGCGGGATTGTTAAACTCTCATGTTCCAGCACTGCAGACACTGCCTCTTGCATGGACCCCCTTGTAGCTACTATTTACATCACATATGGTTTGGACTTGGGTGAGGTGTGGCATGGGTCTCCCATACAGATGACAGATTAGATAGATTCCTGATTCCTACAGTTCTTAAACCACCTCAAAAAAAGATCACAAAAGTTAGACAGGCATCAATGTGGAACCCCTGCACCATACAAACATAATATGTATGATTGAGAATGGTCTGGTCTGTTTCTTCAGGCACTGTTGCAGTCCCAACTAATGCACTGCAGCTCAGAGCTCTGTTAAATGTTGAGCATACGTTATTTTTAGGAGGCTTGCATCGGTGATAGTTTGCCCATGCCTCCCTTTCCCTCCCTTTCTCTCATCCTCGGCTTTATCTCCTGCCAGCCTTTTAGTAGTGTTGTTGCAGCATTTGAAATGTGCTGTTATGCAGGTTAGCATTCTGGAAGCGATTGCCAGAAACACCTGTACTTAATGTTTGAGCAGAGTGGAAAAACTAAGCAGAAGCTCATGCTGCTAAAAGTACCATGGTTGTGATTTGTTGCAATGACACTTTTGCAAGGTGTAAATGTGATTGCTACAAAGACCAATGGACAGTAAAATGGCAAATAGTGAGGGTACAACCCCGGGGAACGCAGAGTGTAAACAGAAAACCCTATAGTTTGTACAGAAGAACAAGGGTATTCCCAAAATGTAATTATGATACCAGAATTTTTTTTTAAGCATTGCATTAAAGTTGTACCAAAAAAGATTGAGTGAGCAATCTGACCTTCATGTTAATGAAATGGAAATGTGGTCTGCTGAGCGATTTGAGCTATATATTCATGGTGTAACTGGGGAGTAACACATAAAAATTGGTTGTTGTATACACAATTCCTCAGCCTGATCCAAAGCTGGGACTGTGCACACATAACACTGTAAAATGAGTAGGAACAGTGTTTTTTTCTGGGGGGATGCAGGGGTACACATAACCCTAAACATTTTGTGAATCTAAGTTTGGCCTCATTGAGGGGCAGTATTTCAATATGAAAAAAGCACTGAGTAGGAATAACACCAAGGTATACTTGATGAGACTTGGGGTGAGATTTATCCTTCTTCCCACCAAGAGAAGTCAGAATCAAGCTAAAAAATCACCTTGCCTGTCTGATGGAGAAACACAAGAAAGCAGAAGGCAAGCAGAAGCCTAAGCAGACAAAGGAAACTGGCTTGGCAAACACAAAACAACAATGGCCAAGTACATGTCGTATGCATCTAAAATAGATATCTGCCTTCAGACATTTTACTGGACATGACTGCCATCTTCAAAGCGCTGCAACTTAACATAATGTCCTGTGGGTGTCTCCAGCCATTCACCTACATTTTCAGGACAGACACCACAGGCCAATTTAAGGTTAAATCAATTTTGGTTCAGCAGTGACCTGTGTAAACTAATGATGAAGACACCTGAAAGTGTCCAGCTTTGAGAACATGGGTCAAACACTGTTAATACCACACACAATGTACAACTATATGCCAAGCCAGAAGTCTTAGAGGTTAAAGTGATAGAACAGGTTATGTCAGTTTCCAGGATTTACCAAACAGCGCTGACCTGTATTTGAACTTTAGCTCTCAGTGCTCTTGACCCAAATATGTCAGATGAGGAAAAATCTCACACAAAGAAGCTGTGAATCTCCATCATTAGCTATTCAGCAATACCCAAGTGATCTTTTTAGCAGTTCCCGAGCACACTTACTTCCAAGTAGATGTGTATAGGCTTGGGGTATCATGAAAAAGCCATGTAAAAATGTCACCTTTTATACTAACAGACTGACTTCTATATTTCTGCCATCACTAACTTATAAAGCAGATGTAAAGAACAGACATTTATGTGAACCGCGGATATATGGTAATCTACAAATAATGTTTATCTGAAATCACATTAATGTTGGCTTTTCTTATAATGTTTAGCTCTTCACATTTCAACCCATCACTGTTTCAAGGGCTGTAGGAGCATTTAGGGCTTTGAATATAGGTGTTTGTTTGTTTGTTTGTTTGTTTGTTGTTTGTTTGTTGCATTTGCTCACTTCTGCCTTGGCCCCGCTTGCCACTATTTTTTTCCTCCAAATAATGTTGTGCTGTGACATAATCTAAAAAAATTCTCATCCAGCAAAATCCCAGCTTCCACTATTGTGAAATCTGTCTATATATTTCGAGGTATGCACATTCTTGAGGTAATTCTAATCTGAAATAGTTCCCAAACTACAGGTAGAAACTACAGCAGGGAAACCTTTTAAATAGATATTAATATGGATGCATGAGTCTCTGCCATCACCCATGCATTGCTAATAGACTAATGCAATGCACTCCAAGTGGGGCTGTCCTTGGAGACATCACCTTTCAAGCTTCAGCTAGTATATAATTTTGTGGTCTGTCTGCTGACAAGGATGAGAGTCTGTTTTGGCTTTGCACTCAGTATTACTGTAGGGAGTGCCTCCTTTCATACATTGCTTATGATCCATGGCTGTGATTCTCCAGGAGGCAAATCTCAACTTTCACAGTTTGGAAATGTAATTTAATAGTTGCTTCTCAAATCTATTCCAACTTGCAGTAGCTGCAAATGTTCCTCTACCATGAACATTCACTGCCTTTCCTTTCCTAAACATACTGGAGCTTGTGGCAAAATAGGCTCTTGAAGCGTCTCCGCTAAGATCTAGACAGTGTTGTATACATAAACAGAACTAAGAGAACTATTATATCTTGCTGGTTCCATCCAAAACCATGTGGACTTTCTCTTGGTTCTGTTTGCATGAATACTGTTGCAAATATTTGCAGCAGAGTCTAGGTAAGAGGGCATCTCTACCCAGCCATCTTCCCAGTGACGAAATCAACTTCAAGGTAAAACTGCAAAAAGTCAAATATTGATCAAATGATCCCACAATTAAATCACTATGCCAAGCCCATTTAGGATTGGTAAGGGAAGTTGGCTTATTGCTAATTTCCCTCATTTAAAGAAATTAGCTTCACTGAGACCCAGGGCACATGTTCCTTTCCTTTCCTTTCTTGATGAAACACTCATACTCTGGAATTCCAGAAGGGACAAAACAAATGTAACATCATTTAAAACAGTTTTAAAACAGCTTCAAGTAAATAAGAAAAGCCAAAAATCTGATCAAGGAGTTTGAAACACTACTCATTGTCTTCAGCTAAATCTGCTTGGCAAATTGAGGAGACAGAAGAGTCCAAAGACAGCCCAACCAGAAAGTTCATTTTCTTCTTTGTCTGCCATTAATCTTACCTCAGAAAATGGAAGCACTCTGAGAAGTGCCTCTAATTTAGACCTTGATAATCAAGCAGGTTCATGAGAATTTGACTCCTGATGAAGGAAAGTTCCAACAGTTGTCTTCCCATTCTCTCTCTCTTTAAAAAAAAATAAAAAATACTACTTAGTGGCAAGATTAGAAATAGTAACAACGCAATTATAAGTAGCCAGTCATTATTTTATCATCTTTGTTTTAATTGTAATAATGTTAGTCATGATGAACTTAATATGCAGCTAATGTGGATTTGTATGTACTTCCTCCAGAAGTTCATTTTAATGTTACCATTTTATTCATGTTCAATTATTCTAAAGTGTTGCTGAATTAACAAGATCCACTTAGTCTTAATCACTACTCATCTCACTTTGCAGCACAGACATTTATGCTTATGAGGGCCCTCCAAAGTAGAATGAGACAGGTAATTTGAAATATATTAACTTATTTTTTAAAGTATAACAACATGTTCCATCCCATAACCAGTAAACTTTTCACAGCAAACCCGTTAACGGATGAGAGCCTTTTATCATGGCTTGTTCCTGCACCACTTTGTAACATCAGAAATCTTGCGTTCCATTCCACTCACCATTGCTCTGGTTTCCAGAACAGGGTATGTTGGTGTTGAATGAGCCATGATGTCAGTTGTCCCATGTGGCTCTGGATTTCCTGTATTGCCACACAGCCTGGGAAGTAGCCAGGGTGCTATAGGTAATTCTGGCAAGCAGTGGCATAGCTAGCTGCTCTGGTGCCCGGTGTGGCGTGCACGTCAACTGGGGCTCCACTTCGTTTTGTGGTGCTGCTGGGAACTCCACCCCTTCAAAGTCCCTCCTGCCTGGTCATGCCCCCACAGCAGCTGCTCTCGCTGCTGCTGAAGTTGCAGGGAGCCCAGGACGATGAGGAGGAGGAGGACACAGGAGGCAGGAAGCAGAAGGGGGAGAGCCACACGCAGCCCTTGCTGCAATTGACTGGACGGGGCGGGTGCCCTCCAATTTCTCTCCTCCGGCAAACCACACAGGGCATGCCGCAGAGAAAAGAAGGGTGGGATGGGTGAGGGGAGACGAAGAAGAGTTTGGATTCGATATCCCACTTTATCACTACCCGAAGGAGTCTCAAAGCGGCTAACATTCTCCTTTCCCTTCCTCCCCCACAACAAACACTCTGTGAGGTGAGTGGGGCTGAGAGACTTCAGAGAAGTGTGACTAGCCCAAGGTCACCCAGCAGCTAAATGTGGAGGAGCAGAGACGCGAACCTGGTTCACCAGATTACAAGTCTACCACTCTTAACCACTACACCACACTGGCTCTCACACTGGAGAGAAGATCAAAGAGCTGCGGGGTGGGGAGCAGTGAAGGGAGTGGGGAGAAATCCAAGAGCAAAGGAAAGAGGACAACTAGGGAGAAGATGGAAGCAATGCGAAGACGGTAGGCGGGAAAGAGGGAGGGATGAAGGGGGATGAAGCCAGAGAAAGAAGAGCCACCCATGGGGGCAGGGTGTGCACTGGTGGAGGAAGAGGGGTGCGGGGGGAGCGCACCGCCTCTGGCAGCGCGACCCTGGTGGGGTTCCATCGTGGCTGCCACCCACCCATGCTGGGCACCACGGCCCCCACAGGTGGTGTGCCACACCCCCAGGATGTGTGTCATGCCCCTGGGATGTGTGCCATGCCCCTGGGATGTGTGCCACGCTCCTGGGCCGTGCACCAGCCCCGCCCCTGCCTGCTCTCCACCTCCGAGCCTCTCAGCAACCTAGCACCAGCTGCATTATGTTATGTTTCTGGACTGAACAAAAAAGTTCTGTGAGCCCATTTTTTTAAAAAAGCAACCTCATATTTTTGTCATTTTGTCACCCCCCTGACTGATGACACCCGGGGCGGAATGCACCCACCACACACCCCTTCCCACACCCCTGCCAGGAAGAAAGCTTTGGTGAGCTTCCCTATGCCTTTCTTCTGTTTAGCTGTGGCAACACCACATGAGAGGGTTATACATTGTATTTACGTCCATATAAACAAAAGGTGTCACTCTGCAGGAGAAAGTAATCATACCATATGTCACAGTTCCCCAAGATGCATGGGATGTGTTCATTCTGAAATCAAAAGAAACAATTAACTCCCACCCTCTCTATATAAATATATTAAAAAGAGAGCTTCAGATTTATTTATTTGCTGAAATTAGTGTATTCGCTTTAGTCTGCCTAGTTCATTTGGATATGAGAAGCTGGGCTGGTTGAGATAAAACCAGAAGAGGGTAGGATGGTTACCTGACAAATTTCTGCCTGCACCTTTCTTTCTAGTGTAACAAGTACATCACATACACACATACATCTGCTATTATGTGAAAGGGAAAACATGTGCTTAAAATACAGTTGTTTGCCTCACACATTTAGTATGGCCTCAGTGTTATATTATATATGTTTAAAATGCATTCCATGCATCTAAAATAGTGTTACACAACACCCCATCTCCACCCAGTGCGAGAATCCAAGGGCTTACCCCGAGTTTGTCTTCCTTTGCAACAAGGCACAGCAGAGACTGTGGTGCCATTACAATATATAGTTTACAATATATACAATATATAGTTTATATACACCTATAAACTACAGTGAAACCTCTACCTGTGACCATAATCCATTCTAGAGGTCGAAACGGGTCACTGGGAGAGGCACCGTTGTGAACAGGCGTGGGCGGCGACCGCCACTTCTGCGCATGTGCAAACGGCAGTTGCTGCACCTGTGCATGCGTGACCAGCAACAAACCCTCCAGTTACTTCTGGGTTTGCCGCAGACATTGGATGAAATGGACGCAAGCGGAGGCAGACATAAGAAGAGGTTGACTGTATGATAAACACCCTACTATTCAAATTAGGCCCCAGTGTTTTTCTTACAATCCCCTTCTCAATGTTCCTAATTTGAATTAATCAATTTTAATCTAGCATGTAAATTCTCAAAAATCTCAATATTTTTGTACAATCTTTGTTCACAGTAACCAAAATTATGTTATCAACATATACAAGCAGAAAAAGTCATTTCACATTTTGTTGTTTTTCCTCATGAGACATCAGATGAATTGGACCACATATATCAGTATTAATAGGTTGCAAAGGCTCTGTGGAACTTTTCTGGCTTTGCTTGGGGATAGAAGGTCTTGTTCTCTTCCTCAACAAACAACTTTCACATATTTCACTATTCAGGTCACCTTTGCAAGGTTAATTTCCATTCTTCTCACCAAACCTTTCTTGGCAGGTCTGTTTTAATCCCAAAGCCTCTATGCCCAAGTTTTTGGTGCCACAGATGAACACAGGTTGCACTTGAATTCTTCTTTACCATATTCACTCTTTCTTGAACTGTATCTAGCACAAAGACTCCATTTTAAAAAAAAAAAAAAAAAAAAAACCTGTGCGTACAAAACTCCATCTTTGGTAACTGCACATTGTTGCAATTTAAATTTACATTAAGCCACACTTGGTCAGGGCTGGCACACTCAACAAACTGTCTGATTATTGAAATTGAAAGAGTGACTGATGTGATGTAAGGAAGAACTTGCTAATTGAAGTGAATCTTACAGAGTTAACCTTTAGAACTATAGGACACTGGGGACTAACAGGTGCTGTTTCCAATCACTTAAGAAAATGTTAGAAAATGAGAGGTTGCTGCATTAATTATGTTTATTGCTTCCTGATGGAGGCAGAGTGTGGGCAGTAGGATTCATATGTCCTATGTTTGATATCTTTTGCAATCCTATAGTGGTTTGCAATCCTATATGGCATGCCTAGATTTTAAAAGAGCTGAGGCTACAGTGCCCACTACATATAGGTATTCTGAAGACTATCCAGTCTTAGCTTACAATGCCTCCCAGCTGTTAATGTGGGTGGTTAATTAGGTGCATGTTTTATAGAGGTCAGGCTCCGAATAAGCTGCTTACAGCCTTCTGGATATAACCAAAGGTTCTGCTTGCAATTTATACAACTGAGAAATACAGTTTCAACAGTCCCCTCTTCATATCAAATTGGATAGTAGAGATATTTAAGAGAGGTTCCTTTTCACTACTCTCTAGCTCTGAGAATCCTATTCTTTGAAATATGCAGGTTAATCTAGTCCAACATTTTGTTTCCAACAGTAGCATGCCAGATGTTCAATGTTGTCCAGGAAGTCCTCACGCAAGTCATGACAGACACAGTTCTCTCCTTTTTCTTTGTCTCTGCAGGTAGTTAATATATAAGCTGGCTTGTACCAGTTGAGACCACTGGTCCTTCCTGACCAGTGCTGTTTATTCTGTCTGCCTGGCTGTGTCTTTCCAAGGTTTCATACTAAGTCCTTTCCTCTGCCTTGCTACCTAAGATCCTTTTAACTAAAGATACTTGGAACTGAGTAGGGAGATTTCTGCAAAGCATGTGCAGAAGAAAGAGCAGAAGGACTTGAGGAGAGAGCAGAAGACTTCAAAGGCTGCGGGGTTGCCATGGCAGCTGTCACTCCTGTGATTTCCATGGCAATGGGGTGAAAGGGATGGGAGTGCTGGGTGGTGGAGTCATTACTGGAGAGCACATCCAGGCTCCCCTCTTGGAAAAGGTTGGGTGGTAGTTAAACATTCCTCTTCTCCCAGGTCTTTGGCTAATTAAAGAATCTATGGCCTTTTACACGGGGGGGGGGGTATTGTTATGTTTCTTCCTGTGCTAGATATTTTTGTGTTTTTGTTGTGTAAACTGCCCTGTGATCTTTGGATGAAGGGTGGTATCATCATCATCATCATCATCATCATTATTACCTACCTGTATTTTAGTTGTGTGTTTAGATTGCATGTCCTATGCTTTTTTCTGGATATTTTTAATTCACTGCCCTGGGCTTCTTTGGAAGGAAGGGCAGGATAACAATCTGTCCAACAGTAATAACAGAACCATAGAATCAAAAAGGGTTGGGAGTGAACTGAGGCTGGAATTTCTTAAGAACCAACTGTCATCTAAAGATGGGCACTTTTCGTACGCTTCATGGTCTCCCTCCAAACTTTTGAATTGTTGTTGGACTGCTGGGTTATGTGGGAGGCATTTGGTTTCTGAGCTGGGAAGAAGGCACCATTAGGGTCCTGACTTTGGTTGGGTGTGCTCTGGGTGCTAGAGATCTGTTTCGTGGCTTGTTTCCAGCCACACTCACTTTCAGTGGACCCCTGATCACCAGGATTAGCTCAGAGAAGGTCAAGTGATCACTCTGTCACTACTCATCCCAGTATGGCTTCATGCTCAGGGCAGTTGGATTTGGGGCAGAAAACTAAACCTTAAACTCAGCTATACAATCTTTGGAAGGGATTTCACATATCCCTAAATTTCAAGTGAAACCGGATTTACAGTTTCATGTGTGAGAAAGATTGTAAGAAAGAGGAGCAAGTGGCTGTTTCTGTTTACACCGTGTCTCTTTACATCTCCATTTTATTTGTATCAAGAACTCAAGGCCCTAGTAGCATTGGGTGGGTGGGAGTAGAACTTGATTCCATTTGTTTGCAGAAATGATTAATTATTCCATTGTGCTGCCTTTTGGAATAATGTGCACACTAAAATGCAGCTAAGTATATCCTAAAGAAGAAAGTAAACCAAAACATACCAAACTTAGAATATCTGGGCTACGCTATCGGTGGTTTAGAGATGGAACACTGATCTTTATCTCATGATTTTACATAATAGATTGATTTTATGAATATGACCAAGCAGTTTGCCATTAAATACATTCATGGTAATAGGTTTATCTTTACCAAAGTTGCTGCATAATGTTCTACCAGCAAGGGTGTCTTAGAATCAATGGAGGAGAGGTGTGACCATTTCATAATTCATACTATTTCAGTTGGAGTCACTAGAGCATGGTAGCTTAAATGCCTAGAGTAGCCAGTGATCAGGATTGAGTAGAACCCTTTGCTCTAAATAGAGCATACTTAACCTTTAAACCTTGTGACTGCTGTCTTGCCCTGCTTCCTGTGTCTGGGTGACAAACATTGGTTGGGATAATATTTGCCTTGGTTTCTCTTTACAGTGAAAAGTATAGTATATATTGTTATCATTTTCAGCTATGAACTACCAACTGTGCTAAATTATTTGTGGCAACACTTTAATATAGGATCCTATCCAGCAGCAAACACAATATATAATACATTTAAAGCAAATACCTTTGTAGGAAGAATCCTATAGAAAGCTATCTAGTGGTTGACTGACAAAAATGTTTTGGATCTGGGTATGTTGAACCAACCGTGTGATATTTGCATGCTCCTTACTTACACAAAAATGTTCTGAACCAATCAACTCCTCTTGGCTTCACATCATAACATATGGTCCCTTAGGCCTGGACACAATTTGAATGGGTCATAGAAGGAGCAATAATACATATTTTTGATACATTCCAGTTTTAAACTTCTGCGGTTTAGCCAACATCTATTGAGAAAGATAGAAAGAAAATGTTAGCCTATTTTTCATTGGATTTTGATGACGCATCTTATTTAAATTCTCTGGGATCATGCAGTGAAAAATGGTGTCAGTGCAGTGGCAGAGCAGCAATTGGACCCTAAGCAATGCTCATTGAAATGAGATAAGACTTTCTCACCTTCCCTCCCCTCTGAAATCCTTGTGCCGTCAAAAAGCTTCTCCTGAGGATTGGGGGACCATCTTGAACATGGTGGGTTGTTGTATGGGGAAGCTTGTGGGAAGGGGTGAATTGCCCAAATCTGTTAGGCACCTTCTGTGGGTTCCTCCAAATCTCAGGTAAGGTTCTTCAGGGGCCAAAGGAGCTGTAGTGGGGAGGAGGTTGTGGAAGGTCCTCTTCTGGCCACTTCCCTTCATGAATGGTTTTTAGGGATCAAACAGAAGAAACCAAGGCATGAAAGAATACATGAAAGTATTCCACCAATACATGCACCACACACCCCGAAGTTCTACATCAAAAAAATTAAACCCCACAAACGTGCCAGACAATCTCATATATGGTAGCTGATTTGATACATTGGCCGTTATTCTATTTAAACTTTTATTAATATTCTCAATGTTAATAATACTGTTATTTGTTACTTATGCAAGTTGTTGGTTTTCTTAAAAAAAGTATCTCTCCTTCAATAGCCTTTTTAAAAAAAATTAAAAAATCTAATTTAAACCTCTGAGCATACATTTTCTGAGCTATTTAATTGTGTTCCTAAATGAAATACAAGCAAGAGATAATGGTGTATTAAAATTAGACATATTTATAACTTTAAGGCTATTAAGGCTGTTTAATCCTTATGAGTGACATCAATATGGACCTAATTAGCACAGTTTGCAGCCACTTCATAATTCAAAAGAATGTGATCATTCAGCTGGAAGCACGTTTGACAAAACTCCATAGTCATGAAGGTAAAAGCTTGCAAAATCACCCACTAGGATGGAGAAGCTGTCATTCTTCCATCAGTGCTGTTGAATACTAATGTCAAGGTCAGACTAGTGTAATTTTAGGCTGCCAAAATATTGCTAGATCCAATACAGTAGTAAATGATAAAGAAAGTAAACTTTGATAAACTTTGATATGGTAAGCTATAAAGTTGTTACACTGGGGTTTACAGTGTACTATACCAACACAGAAAGAAAAGGCAAAAAATTAAATTCATAGTATGCCTCCTTAGATTATTTACAAACACATACATTTAAATGCTTATACAGTATGAAACATGATGCAACCAAGCAGATAGTTAAGTCCTGTTGCCTTGACTGTACTATAAAATATTGACTGTATTGTGGAAATTTAGAACATGCTGGTTACTTATTAGTTTAAAATAGGCAGTCTTTAAAACAACACTTGCAAACAATGTTCAAAGTATACATAATTCTTTTAAAATTACTTTCCTTAACACAATCTTAAATCCCAGATTCACAGACTTTCCACACTTACATAAGCACTCCACTAACCTCCAGGAACATGTTTTTTCTTGTTTTTTATAAAACCATTTATCTTGCTTTTGATTCCCAAAAGCATCCCCAGGCAAGCTTTCATCATCATCAGTCATGAAGAAAATATCAAAGAACGAAGTGTATACAAATATTCTAACCATGTGGACAGGGCTGATCATGTGTGTCTTTCCAAACCAATCAAAACTGTTCTGGGAGGTAGAGTGATAATCAGATTGGAATGACTGGCACAATTAACTCTGCCAACAGACTACGAGTATTCACACACACTTTCCTAGTTGCTTGTAATTGCACCACAGAAAAAGGTCTCCCACTGCTTCTGTGTATGTGGAAGTAAAAAAAGTTTGTTTGACACAAAGTTAGAATTAAGACTCATTATGAAGAAATGACAATTTTCCATGTTGGGCAAAAGATTCCTGCACTGCAGGGGGTTGGACTAGATGATCCTCATGGTCCCTCCCAACTCTACAATTCTATGACCCTATGATTCTACCTAACAAAATATTTTGCACCTCAGAACTCACATTATGTTAATCTTAGAATCCTGGCTAAAGTGCAAAGCTGGCATGCAAACTCTTACATGCAAGAAGGCAAAATATTACATTTCTAGAAATATGACATTAGATTTTGGCAGATTTGTACTGTTCCACATTTTGTCTCAGACCTTATCCAGATTAGATTTAACCTTTCCCTAGCAGCACAGAAGAAATATGTCCTTGTGTATTTTATGTTATTTTGATTATGAAGAATTGGTACACTAATTTGAATCCATCAGCATGGCATGGGAAATTTTCCATTAAAATGTTAAGGATTTTGTAATAAAAAAAATCAATATTTGTTTCAGTTTTCATCTAAAGCTGAGATTTTAAAGAGAGAAAAGCCAGCTTCCATTGATATTTATACACATTAAATCCCGAGGATGGCTTTTTTGGAGCCATCTCCCCACCCCCACCCCACTTCCACAAAATGCTTCCTCAGTTTTTGATTGATTTTACATTGCATGAATATGTCAATGAGGAGTTGCAAAGAATACCTCAGTAGGATTGCTTTTCATATTCACATACAGCTTTGAAAGATGTCTAAAATGACATGTTTGCAGTAAATATACATGGCCGGGTGAACTTTCCTGGTCCTATCTTGCGCCTCAGTAATTCTAAAACAGAATCTGAAGTCTTTGTTCTGATAAACTAGACATTTTAAACATATATATATATATATATATATATATATGAGAAATATTCAGAGACTCCATACACACACACAACAATGTATTCTTTCTCTTCTGGCCCATGGTTAACTTTCATTCATATTAATGTGAGTTAGAAATGTGCCTTAGGCAAAGACCTCTATTATTCTCATAACCTTTCTATTTATATTGTTTGGCTGAATTCATGTTACTTAGCAGACTAGAAATTGTAAATGTGTAGAATCCTTTGCATATTCATACTACTTGTGAGTGCTCCATCAAGGTTGTTGTTGGGGTTTAGTCTTTGCTTTAGCAATGCTAAGTACCCCATGTTTATGCTGTGTGTATATATATTCTCTTTAGTTACTAAGAAGGTCTTCCCCAAGCATACACTTGCCAGCTATTGTTGTACTGCAACTCCAATTATCCTTGATTATTGACCATGCCAGTGGAATCTGAAAGTAGTAGTTCAAATCTTGGAGGGGGGGGGGGCTTCTGGAGAAGTCATCATTCTGCAAGCAAGTTCAGGAGCATCAGATTCAGTTGGTCCACTGCAATAATCAGACTGAATTCTTTCCCCTTCCCTACCACCTCATATTCTTCCAGCTGGTAGAAGCTAGCAAAATGCCCACAGACTGTTTTGCTTCCATCTGAAGCACATGGATAATAAGCCACTTTCTTCAGCCAGCGTAGGGAAGAAGTGACAGTGGAAGGAAATGAGAGAGATATAGTGGGCAGGTGTTAAATGATGAGTTGGAAGGGATCTAGTCTAACTCTCTGCTTGGTACAGAAAATTCAGACCAAGATAGCCCCAACATGGCTGTTGAGCTTTTGCTTCAAAACCTTCCACTGGAGAGAACCCACCACCACATTAAGTAATTGGTTCCATTACCAAACTATTCTTACCATCAATATGTTTCTCCCAATGTTTAGTCAATATTCAACTGGCTAGTAAGTCTGCATGCTTTGTTGAGGCTTCCCCTTTTTCCAAGATAAAGATGTTTCTTACTTAGGCAAGAGAACAAGCTGTGGAGGCAGGATGCAATCCCTAATTTGAATCAGGACATGTTGTAAGGGAACAGAACCTGACTCAATTTGGCACCACCCTATTCAAAAGGAGCAGGTTAGCAATTGAAGGCACAACACAGATAGTAGTTAGTTTTTTTTAGTTTAAAATTTTGCTGCTATAAGCCCATAAAATCATAAAATGCAAAATATGAAAAATGAAGTTACAACATTCAAGATACATCACCGGAACCCACAGATAGTAGTAGTAGGAAGGTGTTTCTGTGGCAGAGACCACCGGAAACTGACTTCCCCAGACAAACAAAAACCAAAAAAAGCAAGCCAGCACTAAAACATTTAATTCCTGCCTTTGAACAGCATTTGGTGGTAACATTCAGCATGTGAACAGGGTGCCAGGTTTAGTGTATAATGCAGTTTTGAGTCCTGACAATTATAAGGTTTAAAAGTTCACACAAGTGGAATTAACTGTATGTAAGTTGGCCAAAAACAAATAAGTTAACTGTATGTAAGTTGGCCAAAAAGTGGAAAGAGCTGTATGTAAGTTGGCCAAAACAAATAAACCAGTAACACATTGTGTGTGTGCGTAACAGAGTTAAAAACATATCTTTAAACAACCACTCGGTTGATAAAGTCGTAGTCAAAAATAGAAATGAACCATATGTTGATAACACATATCCTTTGATTTCTTCTCTACGCTAAGAATTCTGTATCAACATGAATTACAAGCTTCCTTATTTCAAATCCCTTCTCAATAGATACAGGTACCTTGTTCGCTCCCAACCCCCTAGTTCTTGTCCCATGCCCCACTGCAATTAAGCCTGTGACCAAGCTTAAATTTTTCTAAAACAATCATATTTTTTTTCAGTGTTCAGGGATGATAAGAGTTGGGGTCTAGCAAAATCTGGAGGGTCACAGGTTCCCCATTCCTACTTTAAAGTGATGGTGTAAAAGCAATGCAGATGATGTGGCATTCAGCTGTAATCTTTTTATGGTGGCGAATGGAAATGTCTTTTTGACATCACTGCTCACCAGATTCATTCATTCTGAGTGGATACAATTATTTTTAAAACAAGTTGCCTGCTGCTGTTTATGGGTTATCATTCTTCCTTAAATCATAATGACTGAGAAATTTAAACATAATAAATTGAGTAAACCTCCAGGTACTTTTAGTGATAGATATTGTTTTGGAAAGGCAAGTTTTCACATCAGTAATGCATAGAAGCCTCTTATTTCACAGTAATTGTAGAAACGTGTGCAATTTGTGTGCATTTATTTTTCTAAGTGTTTAAACAAGTTGGTGTAAATGATATCCTGGGACCTTAATGCATGTGGATTATAAAGGATTTAATGCATCATGCTCCTTTGGAGTGTTCTTAAGATGTATCAATGTCGTTTGCCACTCTGTGCTTAATTACAATGCTGAGAGTGCACCATACAATAGGGCGATTTAATAACAACATAACTACATTAGACGGCAGCTTCTTATTGGAAGTGAAATCCTGCATTTCTGAACTCTCCGCATTTACAGCACCTTAACCATTTGTTCTATGCTCCATTACATATGCTACTACTCACCTTCTGTGATATTATTGTAAACCTTTACCTACACTGTGTAGCTGGTCTGCAATGGCCTTTCTGCAATAAAGCTACATTTTGCTTGTATTGTGTTGCAATGTAAACTCAACGGGCTGATATTTGGGGGACTGATAAGTGGATGTTCACACTTCTGAATAAAGGTAGGGCAAAATGAGCTCTGTTCTTTCCCACCTCTACAAACCTGTAGTTAATTAAACTGAACAGCTACACATTATTCATAGCAATTAAGTATCCACACTTCCTTACTTACATGTGGTTTTGTATGCATATGTACTTTTGAATATTGAGGTTTATAATGTAATATGCTGCCAATACACTTCTTCCAGAATGTCTGCAGATCTTTCTCAAGCTTGCCTATCACATTTTTATGTACATTGGGAAATCAAGTTCCTTGGAAAGGATGTAAAAGTAGAAGGCTGTTCTGCTTTTAAAGCTACTTGCGGTTCAAGTTTAAAGTTTTCAATAATTTATTCCCCATCAAGTCTTGTCTAAGTCTAAATTGGTAAAAAACTTATAGCATAGATGAATGCCTGACCTTTTCCCATGGTACACTTGATAGCAGTTGTTTATATGGAGAGTAAAATCCTGATCAATCTGACACTTTCTACAGACTTCCCGCTGCTTAGAAATGTGTACTGTAATAGCATTTGTATGTTTTCTCTCCTCCCCGCCCCAGGTTTCAGATTCCTGCTTCACAAGAGCACAGCAAATTAGAAGAAGCAGCCTAGTCACTATAAGAGAAATGAAGTGATTTGACAATTTGTATGCTGTTTTAACCCGAATCCTTTGTATCCACAATTAGTTGCATTGGTTGAAAGCATTCATGTGTGTGTTTGTATCTCTCTGTGTGCGGTTATTTCACAGTTCTTAACACAACTGTATACAATTAAATAAGCCTGACCTTTCCCCTCTCACCAACAAGGCCACAGATGCCAAGGAACTATGTTCTTAGGCTGATTGAATTCCAAGATTAAAAATTGATCAGATTGTGTAGGGCAGAATTGGTTGAATTCAAGCATACAATATAATTGGGAGGAAATGGTTACCTATTTAGTGGGCCATGCCTAGTAACATAACTCTCTAAAATCATTTCACTCCTTAGAATGTTCTTTGCGGCTAGAGGGTGAAAGATAATCAATTCCCCCAAATGGGAAAACATTAAAAATAAAATAAGAGGTTTTGAGTTTAGAGATAATAGAAAAACTCAGATTTCCATGCTTCAAGACTTAGCCTTGCAGATAGGCAGCCAAAGGGGATTAACATAGGGAGAAGAGCCAGGTCCGAGTCTATTAAGTGATTTCTTTTCTATGCCAAATATACAAAAAGCACATTTAGGAGATAGGGAAGATGAGTCTGTGTCACTGATTTGCGTTTTATATTTTACCTGGTATTGGAAGGCGTAACCAGAGGTGGGCAATCCAGTGTGCAGCTCACAGTCTTCATGAATGTGACCTCTGCTCCCCTTCAAGCCTAACATATTCCTTGCTGGTAGATAGACAGAAAAGGATGGGCTGTGAACAGTTTTGTCACTCTAGGCCCCGCATTGCATCTTTTTTCTTTTTCTTTCCAAAGAATGCCATTTTTCAGACAGAAGCCACTGAGTGTGGTGGCTGGAGTGGAGAGAGATGTCTGTGACCAACTTCTCGGTCTTTCAGAAGCCTTCCCAATAAGAGAGAGAACAGCCGTTTCAGAACATGCATCTAATCCTGGCTTTCAAGCCTTCCCCTTTTCTGGAATTCAGGGACCATCGCTTCTTGCCTGAGCAGGCAAATAAAGGTCTTAGAATTCACCCAGATTCTTAAGAGTAATGCTGGCTGGGTAATATTTAGGGCAGGGGGGCAGATCATGCTGGTCTGTGTCAATTTCTCATATACTCATCCCTAAATCTGTACTGTAACTGTCCTGTAACTGTTATCACATGTATCAGCATTCTATTTTTTTAAAAGTTCAAGCCGTATTCTAGATTCAGGTAGGTAGCTGTGTTGGTCTGACGCAGTCGAAATATATTAAAAAATTTAAAAAATTGTCCAAAATAAAAAATTGACTAGAGACCAACTAAGTTTATTCTTCATATACCCTTTCATGTGCATGCCAGAGGTATCTGAAGAAGTGTGCATGCACACGAAAGCTTATACCGAGAACAAATTTAGTTGGTCTCTAGGGTGCTAGTGGATATATATATCTGTATTCTGTTACTGAATACATATGGGGGAGAGGCTCTTGGTGGTTCTTCCACCCACAGAGACCATATAATTGCATCTGAATTTTTTTTTATCATACATTGTTTCGGGGATTTTGGTATATTTTTAGCCAAAAGCTCTTTTGCTAAATTTACAGAAGTGAGAAATCTGAAGGATAATCACATGTTTTTTACATGTTAGAAGTAGTTATTGTGGATCAAAGAAAGGTACATACTATCACCTATATTTAGAAAAAAGGAAATGAAGGCTTTTTACGTGTGTGTGTGTGTGTGTGTGTAACATGTAATAATAATCAATAATCAACAATATATTATTTATATGCCACCCATCTGACTGGGTTGTCCCAGCCACTCTGGGCAGCTTCCAACAAAAAATAGTAGAAAACAAACAAAAACACAACAGTATAGGCCTACACTAAAAACCTCCCTGAACAGGGCTGCCTTCAGATGCCTTCTTTTAAAAATTACATAGCTGTTTATCTGTGGGCTTTTTGAAGCAGAATCTCTCCATTTAACTTGGTCACACACACCTCATGCAATCGTGAGGACCCTCGGGTGCAGGAGAAGAATACAGAGCTGCCGGTCTGTCTGTCTGACCTCTGTACTCTACCCCACCCAAGATCAAGGACTTTTTTTTAATGAATCCGGGGACCCTTTTTTTTGTTTGTTTTTTGTTTTGAAGCTGAGTAGCAACAGGGAGTCAGTAGTGGGGATGGTGACCCTGGGCCCAAGCACACATGCAAAGGTGCAAAGCCCTTCTTTTGCACACTGTGAAACATAAATGTGCAGAGTTTTTAAAAGACTTGGCCCCAGTGTGCTGCCTGCCTGTGACTCCCAAGCCTTCCCCAATCTCCTTCCCCCTTTGTTTTGACAGATCGGGGAGGCTTGAGAGTCGCAGGCGGGCAGCCGTTGCCCAGGTGGAGCACAAGGAGCGCGGTTTCTCTGCCAGGCAAGGTGCAAAGCCCTTCTTTCGCACCCTGTGAAACATAAATGCGCAGAGTTTTTTTAAAAAAACAACAACTGGGCAACGCCCACCCACCCGAGCCTCCCCTGATCTGTCAAAACAAAGGGGGTAGGGGGCAGGAGATCTGTACCACTGGATGTCCCAGATTCCCCTTCAGCAGTGGCGGTGGCGAGCAGCTCCTGAAGCCAGCCAGAGCCAACTGCGCTACCAGGCTGGCTCCGGGCTGCTGAGGCTGCCGCTGCCACATTTCCCAGGGACAGATTTGCAAATCTGGGGACATTCTGGGGACGGAATTTGTCCGGGGACAGATTTGCAAATCTGGGGATGTCTGGTAACCCTAGTCTTGCCTACCCAGATGGAGGATAAAGAAGAGTGTGTGCCATCCACCCCACTAACACATGAAAACAAAGACCACCACAGCCAACCACAAATGAACAACCACACCCTAGGCCAACCCCAACCTCTCTCACCACCAAAGGAACACAAGCAAACAGCAGAGAACCTGCACAAGCAACACTGACACCAAACCCAACATATATTAAGTAAAATAGAAACATCGTCACCTGACCCCACCCCCACCCATCTTTCCCCCCTCCACCTCTTTCCCCATTTTCTTCCCAATGTCTCAACAAATGAAACTGATTTGTAAAAATGTTACACAGGAAAAAAATACGAGAGAGAGACATTGCACATACTTTTGTAAATCAAGAAACTCTTTAATAAAAATACATTTAAAAAAGAAGAGTGTGTGGGTAGAAATTAGCCTACTATGCTGAGGTAAAATTTAAATTTGTTGCTCCACCTACTTTTGCTTTTGGCCCCACCTACTACTCTGGCATGTGACCTTCGGAATGTTGACCAGAAGGGAATGCGGCCTTCAAGCTGAAAATGTTTTCCCACTCCTGAGGTAAATGTGCCAAATAACACTATTTTATATAAACCATTACAGAAATGGTTACAAAAGAGCCCTGAGGTAAATGGTTGTAGGCCATTAAATAAATGTTTTGAAGTGCTGTCATCTTTGTGGCAAAGCTTTTAGAATTGGAATTTAACCCTGTCCTAACTGAACAATTTTTTTGTCAGGAGATGTTCTTTTCTCACTCCTGTTTAACCAAAGTTTTGTTACAACCCAGGTTTCCACGATAACCTTTGAGTGCCTCTGTTTTGGCATTTTGTAGGCTTGTATTCTGAGTCTGAGACTCCTGGGAAGAAAATTTAACTGGGATGCTCAAGCAGAGTTTTTCTGTGAGAAGCACCGCAACAGAAATTCCTCTCAGACTTGCTTATTGTTGCAGAGAGAGCCTTTGTAATTACCAAGGGATTAGGGCAGAATATGAAAAGTCTTGGAAGAAAGCAGCTTTCTTGCAGATCAGGAATGTGTGCTGCACAAACTCTGAAACCATCAGCCGGGTTAGTGAGGCAGAAGTGTATTAAAATGCTAAGAGTTCAAGGAGGAGGTCCTAGTGAAAACTCCTAATTAAAGAAATAAAAAAGAAGGTTTCTAAAGAGTGCCAGAGATTATGTCATTTGATTTCTCCAGGAAGAAAAGGGGTCTTTTGAGGATTGCAAATGAGATGACAATGCTGCGCCAATACAATGGACTTATCCCCTTTCCACAATAAAAGTAATGAAAACTGGGCTTAATGGTACATAAATAAAAATAATTAAATAGAAGATAGTGGTAGTGGTACATTACCTGAATTAATATACAAGATTAAGAGGCCAATAACCCAGAAACAACTTACTTTCTTGATCTTTTATATAAATTAATCCACCCTTTTAGGCATCAATATGATCTTACACCACACTGAGTTACAAGAGCACACTATCGTTTTATTAAGGGCATAAACAAAAATATTTTTAATTAAAGAAATTGGTGACAAAACATTAGCCAGTGTCTAGATTTGTGTCATACCTCTTCAGAATTGGAATGGGGGACAATTTTGGTTCAATCCACAATTTGGAGTGAACCCCCTCTGCAATCTACATCTGACAGATCATGCATTGATCAAAGCACAGACATGTGGATTAGATTCACTGGCGTAGGAAGGGCGGGGCGTAGGGGGCGGTTCCATCTCGGCTGCCTCTCCCGTGCGCTGTGCGCTGCGCCCCCAGAACACACTACACCCCTGCAGGCAGCGCGCCACGCCCCCAGAACACACACCACACATCCCCAGAACGCGCACCACACCCCAGAACGCACACCAGCCCCGCCCCCGCCTGTTTCGCGTCCCCTGGTGCCAGAGCATAAGTTCCGCCACTGATTAGATTGCATGTATATGCACTGTTCCAAAGCATGGTTTGTTCCAATTTACATTAGTACAAGGTTGCCTGTACTATTTATTTACTTCAATCTTTCCTTCCTGTTATTTATTTCAATCTTTCCTTCCTAAAAAAAAAGCACATTTCCAGCTACTTTGAAATACAACAATTACTAGCCTGTATGAGAAATTATATTGATCCCCCCCCCCAAAAAAGGTACATGGAGACAGCCATCATTTCCTCCATACCATCACCCAAGTAGAGATGTAAGAAGACATCATTTCTGTTTCAACCTGTGTTGTTCATATGCATTGCTGTTTTCATTCTGCTGCAATTCAGCTTCCAACAAAAACTGCATTATTTGTCTCACTGTGGCCTGTGGTGGAATTTTCCATAATTAATTACATTCTTCAACACCATTCATTTCAATGCAAAGGAAACAAAAATGCAAATTGTGGTGAGGTGAAGAGATGAATTATATATTGTTTTTCACTCTGAAACAACAGTGAATATTGGACATATATCCTGGATTGATAACAGGTTTTTTTAAAAATAAATAAATAAATAAATAACCAGGGAAACCCTCATAAACTCTCCAAAATCAATTTAAATTTGTTAAAAGCATGCAGACATTTAAGGATATTTCCTTTAAAAAAATCCACATGAACCAGGGTTGGACTTGATGATCTACTCATGTGCAGGGGACACAGATTGGATTAGGACTCTTTTATCCATTCCTACTTCAGAGTCTTTAGAGTTAGAGAGTCACAGTAAAGTGGTTTTTTTTTGGCAGAGTGCAAATGTATATGAAGAAGAATAACATTAGGAAAATATAATCCTATTCTGAACACACAAATACACAAGAGTATATTTCATGTTTCAAGTGGAAACTGGTTATGTTAAATAAGTCAGAAAAGTATAACATTTCACACCTGAGCTCTATTCTGAAATGGATTGCTGGTTTTTATGTGTCTGAACCTGTCTTGAAGACATTTTGAAAATACTTATTCCAAATAGATTTTTATGCAATCTGGTTCTATAGATAGCCGAAATGAATATTATTCAACCTGACTACAATGTCATAACACTGTTTATTATTTTAACTGAAGATGCAAGCATAAGCTTACAGGGAAGTAACTCCCATTGAAATAAATGAGAGACACTTATGAGTAAACATGTTTAGGATTGCAGGACAATATGTTGTTATGCAGTCAGCTAGACCACCTAATGTATATCATATTACAGTAATTACTAACTTAATTTTTAGGGATGAGTGTCTGTACAATTTGTAGCACTGAATTCCTTGAGGAAACTCATAGCCCAGTTGCACATGGATAGATACTATTTGTTTTGAAAGATTTATCCCTTGCCTTTGTATCAATTAATGCTCAATATGGCTTACATAAAAATAACATTAGAATAATACAAAAATAGATGTATTAAAACTTTACCAAGTAAGAGTAAAAAAAAAAAAAAAGTAGACAAACAGCACAGTAGGGAGCAGCTAAAACAATAAAGCAATCAAAAGTAATCAAAAGTTTGAGAAAACAAACAGAATTAACATATTAATTAATTTGTTCAGACAGAACTCAGATAAGTAATGAACCCTGGAGCCTGATACCACATAGCAGAAGTTGCTTCTTCGAGACAGTATTTCTCACTGTACTATTGTCAGTTTTATACACACAGACCAATTAAATGAGCAAGTCAGTATATATTCTGGATGTACGTTCAGCAGAAATATATACTTTCCGATTGGTTTATGTTGCATGTTAGTAGCACTCCTATATTGCACTTAGTACTTATGAAATAGAATTAACTCTTGTGTGATTCAAGCTACCTGTCTCTTGCATTAAATCATAACTTGCAGAGTGTCAGCAAAAGGCCACCTTTTGACAAAAGGTCATTTCAGTACCAGTACTAGGTGTTTGAAACACTTCTTTTGACACCAGAGTGCGTTAATTGTTCATGGAACCCTTCCCCTTTCAGTGTTGCTTTAAGGCATTCTGGCTCAGCTTAAAGTCAGTCAAGCAAAATTGGAGCATCTGGTTGCCGTGTCAAAATAGCATAGCCAACTTCAGTGTAGCACCCTAGTGGATAATCTCAACTCAGAATACAAACAATACATTAGTGATTGCCAGGAGGCTACAGTTCCTATTCCTTTGAAATAAGTTAAAAAAAATTATGCACACAAACACACAAATGCAAATTAAGCTTATCATTTTCTCTGCCCTATTCTGGCACTTCCTGTTTTAAATAGTTGACCATTGCTTGGAAATTCATTTCATTTAACTCATTCTCAACATATGAGTTAATTGTTGCACCATTTATATCTCTTTAATATGTAATTTAAACATACACTTTAAATTATATGATGGGAGCATGAAAATGAGTGTCATGTAGAGCCCATTCATCACTTTAAAAAGAAAAAGAAAAAGTTGTGTGGTGGTTTAGTACTAGTTAAAGTTATTATTATTACAAGTGATTGAAACTGGTGGTAATTTCTGTGGCTGCTTTGCTATACAGTATTATATCAATTGCTTATAGATGGTCCACAAAACCTCACTCCGGCTTACAGTGGTTTACAGTAAGTAATATGTGATCCTGTACAAATTCATATTGTGTTTATCATGCTCATTTGTATGTTAATGGCTTTTAGGGTACAATTCTGCAAAATGAAATCATTAAATACATGCCACTTACTTCTTAGAGAGAATAATTTGAATTCCATTACTATTTGTCCTGAAATGGATGCAAAATAATACTGTCAGAGAGGCACATATGACATCTGACAGTAGATCCAGACCTAACCCCCAGGGCAGATTACTCCTGCCCCAGGCAGGAATAGTCTATGCATGGCACCAGGTCAGCAGGTCAGGCAGTATAAATGCTTAAAGATTCTAAGCTTATACCACCTCATATCTGTCCCTGCCTCAAAGTGCTACCTCCTGTGGTTCTGACACAAGTGACCTCCTGAGTGTATGCCTGTGCTGTGGAAGTCAGAGGAAAGATCTCCCCCCTCTGACTATGCACATAGGGTATGATTTTTAAAGGAAGTTGCCATGGCCTGGATCTTAAATCAATGAGAATACCTTTCAGTCAGTCAGTGAGAAAAGAGTTAAGCATATGATGGATGTTTGAAAATTCATTTCATAGCACCAGAGGATGCAGTCCTTACTTAGTATTTATTAATTAGCAGAATTTGGCTTTGCTGGGTTTCATTCTCCCCCCCTCCCCTCCCCCGGAAGACGTTGCTTCAGCAGTGATTTACAGGAGACTCTGCTTTGTGGCTCTCAGCCAGCACCCAATGTCGGTAAGCGCTTACATTTCCTTCCCCACTCCATTCTTGAGCAGACTCCTGTGCAGGTAGCCAGGCACTCTACCATCAGCCCTGAAGTCTATACCTGATTCACCATCTCCTTTGCCACCACTTTATATCTGCATTAGTTTATGTAGGCTAAACAAAATATCTGGAAAAGGCTTTATTTTGTGCAGAAATTCAAACACAGGCTGTTTAATTGTGGGAAATGGCTCTTCCGCGAGCAGCAGTCAGCTACCACAAGAGGAAGATCTTTGAATTTCAGCCTAATAAATACACAGATTTTGTCTTTAATCTGCTAGTTATGTGTTTTCATATTGGGTAATCACTTATGTGTTTTTCCTCGAACATTTTCCTTATGTATAAAATGAGGCAAATGACAGCTGGGTTGTCTGGAAATTATTTTATTGCTTAGACTGAAAATACATGCCAAAGATTATTGTATAAATAAATACATTTCATTATTACCACTAAAAAGCACGGATCTCTAGGGTAGAACATGGCAACTTTTTAATTGCCCACAGCAGGACCACACAAGAGCTCAGGACAGCATGTGAGAGTAGATATTAATGCAACTGAAATTACCAGGAGAACTTGGTGTATTTTCAAGTGCCATATGATCATTGCTCCCGAGAGTCATTAGGGAAATTCAGTGAGTTAAAAAGCTCCCTTTTGTAATGTAATTGGACTAGGGATTTTCTCATCTGAAAAGCTGGAGCAGCAAAGGTACCATGTATGAGTTAATCTTTTATGTGTTAAAGTGTTAACTGTTGTGAAGTATGTCTCTGACATATATAGTCACGATAGTCAAGATAGACTGAGTATGGAATAACATCATGGCATTAATACACTAGTAATCCATGCTCTTTCTTGAGACAGAGGTGGAGCGTGTTGCAGTTTATGCCCATGAATGGAACGTTGGCACCCATCTGCCATTCTTTCTACCTGCTGAAAAGTAACTTTTAATGAACTGGACATTGGAAAAGTTTGGAATAATTGCCCAGACCAATGGAATAATATTGGTTTTAGGAAATTGAAGATGGCAGATTATCAGAGATTAATGTCCTCTCAGTGCATTAATTACATCACAAAATATCATTTACTAATAGTGAATTTTGTGATTAGCACATGATTACTCTACATGCTTACCAAATAGCCAGGGGCGTAGCAAGGGGGCGGGGGCATTCCGCCCCAGGATCCAGGGGAGGGGGTGACACTTTGGCCACCCCCACCCCGTCCCACCGGGCAGGCCCTGAACAGGGGCATGCCGCCTTCCCCCCCCTTCCAGTGGCTATTTTTCGGCGCGAAGGGCAGCCAGCAAGGAGGGGGCGTCACGCTTGTCGCTGCCATGACACCCCCTCCTTGCTGGCCCACCCCTCGCACAGAAAAAAAGCCGCTAGAAGGGGTAAAGGGGGAGGCAAAGCAGGCGCTTGAACGCGCCTGCTCTGCTTCCCTTCCCCCCCCCAGCGTTTTTTTTTTTTTGCAGGGGGTGGGCCAGCGAGGAGGGGACGTCATGCCAGGGACAACCGTGACACCCTCTCCTCACTGAAAAAAAGCCACGGAAAGGGGAAATTTCAGCGGCATCACAACGACGTCACGGTGCACGTGTCATGCCCCTCCCCCATGGGGGTGCCTCTGCACCGCCACCACCCTGGACAGCGCAGAGGCTTGCTACGCCCCTGCAAATAGCAATAGCTCACGATTATGATCAGGGTGTAATTTGTGTGTGTGTATGCAAAACTTAAAAGTCATCTTGGGAGAAAGAAAACACAACTGCCAGGAACAGAAGAGAGTTTCTGTTCTTCTTATCTCCCTATAGTCCTTTCTTCCAGACCATACTTGATTGTAAGGCTTCCAGGTTCAAATGTACCTGGGAGTTACAGAAATTTAAATGGAAGCCCTGCCCCTCCCCCATTGAGTGGCTGCTGGCTTCAACTAGGAACTAACTAAATAGGAAAAAGTGACTGGTCCAACACGGGGGGGGGGGACTTTCTGCCCTCTTTAGGAAACCAGATGCCAAGGCCAATTGTTTAGGCGCTAGTGGCACTGTAAGCTTGGCAGTTTGCATTCCTATTTGTAATAGAACAGAGCTAACTGTCTAAGACTGAACTATCCAGAAACACCATCATCTCTGTCTGTTGGCCATGCTGGTTAGGCCTGATGGGAGCTTCATTCTATTCTTTTCAGATTGTGTGGTTTGTGAGAGTGTGAACGCTGCTGTACTAGAAGGTCCAAATGTATTCCAACAGGAAATCATCTGTTAATTGTTACCAGAGTGGCCATCAAATTTTAGCTAAGGTGAACTTTGGAGTTAATCTTGGAGGTTGCCACCTCAGTGAAACATCTAAGGAATTTGGAGGAAAGGAGAAAGAGTTTCACCAAGATTAACAAAACTATAGGGGAAGTCTCCTATTTTGAACCCACAGAAAATTGTAATGAAGCTGTGCCGAGGCTGTCACCTGCCTTTCATATTCACATTAGGATTTGTGGGTTAGTGAAGAAGTTGCCTGTGCAGTGGGAGTAGATTTTCAATAGAATTTCACTTAGAGTGAAATGAAGTCAAATGTTGAACTTTTTCTTGGAAGAATGAGTGAAGAAATGTTGAGTGAAGTTAAAAGAATTCCAGAGGGACTAGCAAAAGATGTGGGTGGCAGACATACACATAATACTAATGGTTACTTCTTTTCACTTCGTTCTTTCCTTTTCAATGTCAGCTTTTGAATTATTCTTGTAAGAACATGCATCTGGCACTTCATTTGTATGGCTTTGACATTACAGTTCCACTTCTACTATATTGATTAGTTTGCAACATGTAAAAGGATGATATTTTTGTTGTGCAGAAAAACAAGTGCTTCAAGTACTTACTCACTATGTATTTCTCAATGATGGGCACCATTGTTTTTGTTTTTTTTTTTATTTATTTCAGTGGAGTACCACAAGCAGCATGCTAGAGGCCTCCTTGCAAAACACCAAAGAATTCCCTGCTCCACTTACTCACAAAGAAATTGAGAATAAAGTCCTTGACTTAAGTATAGATTCACTTTTATTACTTAAGCATTGTAGTGGAGTCATAATTGCAGAAAAGAGCATTTCAATAGCCACTTAAAAACCGGATTTTGTTGCAATCTCAAAGAAGATCCAAGGACATACACTTTGAACACTACTTGAGTTTTCCATTATGGTTTGATAATTAGCTTGGAAAGAAGTTAACCTTGAAAAAATCTACTGAAAAATATTATTCTTTAAGTTTGGCCTCTCTTTATTGAGAGAAGTTGTAAGGGGTAGTTGCTAGCATTGTGAGCTGTAAGCAATGAAATCCCTGGTTCAAATTTCACCTCATATTTGAGCTCATTGGATGTTATGAGCAAAGCTGCTGCACCAGCCTGGTTTTTCCATCTGCGATATATGGAGATGGGAATCCCTCCCTCCATTGATATACCTTAGATTGGCAGACAACTCTGTCTTTAGTAGCACAGGACCTTGTATCAATTCTGGTTTACCCAGCTAGTTTATATCTGCTGCAGTTTATCCTTTGTTTAAATTTTGTAGAGATTTGGTTATTCTGTAGCTGCTTTCAGAGTTTGTTCCCACAACTCCGCCATGACCCTTCAACACCACTCCCAGCTGCCTCCTACATTTGAATTTGTCCCTCCATTTCAATTTGTTTTACACTGGTTTTAATGTGTTTCAATTATATTAGTATGGTGTTCCTCTATAAGAACTTTGTTTTGTTCCTTTATATTTTGTTGGAAGCCACCCAGAGTGGCTGGGGTAAACCAGTCAGATGGGTGGGGTATAAGAAATTTGTTGTTGTTGTTTATTACCACCTCCTGGACAGGGACTTAAATACTTCAGAATAAAAGCATAATTATTCTTGATAGTTGCAGCCAGGCAACTCAATGTGCATGTGTTTGGAACACTGGGTGCAGGATGCATGACGCAGATGCTGATGCAACTTTCCCATGGCAGAGTTTCAGCCTGTTTGCTTTGGGTAGCTTCAGAAGTTACAAACAAGCACTATTTTATTTGTAACTAAGTAAGGACAGAACATCTGGTAGATTGAATGAAGAATGATTCTGGTTAGTGATAGGTGAATACTGCTCCTTCCTAGTTTTCCTTGAATTAGTTCATATTAATCTGGTTTTCTCCCAACTGGGAAATTGCTTAGACTATTCAGAGACAATCTGAATTAAATCAGACCCTGTAGTGCATCTAGTCAAGGACATAGACCAATCCTTCTTTGATCCTATCCTTAACCATTTAATTGTATTCCTGCCTGCCTCCCATCAAGCTAAAACTCTGCAACACACTCACTGTCCTCCAACCACTTTCTTCAACATCTGTTAACAAGTTTACCGTGGAACTATGGCTCTAGTGGAGAGGGATTGAGATTTTTCTCCTGACTACGCTTAGCATCCATCCTGCTTTTGTGGCAGCACCAGGCACCAACGGAAGGCAAAGGGGTGGGAGAAACTGCTGTGCTTACTTTTTTGCCAGGGTCAGAGCTAAAAGCAAAAACAAGAAGGAATGTAAGAGGGGAGGGTGTTGCTCAGTATAGGTGACAGCAGTGCTGGGCAGGTGCCAGAACTCAGCATGAAAGCCTCCCTTGTTCTCTTATAATGACGATAGCATCCACCTGAGAGGTGTTGGAACTGAGTTCCAGCTGTAAAAAAGCCCTGGGTGAGAGGAAAGAATTCTCTGGCTCAGCTTGAAATATGAGCTGGAGAAGAACTCAAACACAAAATGAAAGTGCTATGGTAATTTCTGATTTTAAGTATGAGCTCTCCATAAAAAGAGAAAATTCCTTCTGATGAGAGAATTGTGAGGATATGTGTTAATCAAGATATGTGTTAATTAAGAGCAGGACAGAATCCTCAAACTTGTACAAAACAATAACAAAAACAACAACAACAACAACAACGCACTTCAGTACATTCACATCATTGTACTGTCTATATATGTCCATTGAATCATGGCCAGAAACTTTAATAGCCCTCCCCACAAATAGTGATTTTTGAAGAATGCTACACTGCTACACATGAGGGTTTGTTCTCCAATATTGAGTATGTTCTTGTTTCAGTGGCAGCTTTCTGCCCTTCTCTTTCATTATGCTGTTTTACAATTAAGTGCGGAATGTGAAGAATTTTTTTCAAATATGATTGTATTATTTTCATTCTGACAGGGATTTAAAATTGAAAGAAATCTATTTTTTCAGCTTCACAATACCAAAATTAGGCAAAGGGGGTTCCAAGTTAAAATAGATTACAGAAGAACAAATGAAGTTGTGAGTTTTCTTCAGTGTAAGGCTGCTTTTGAAAAGTCACTCATCTAATCTGAACTAGAAGCTTAAATATGATTTGCCCGGAAACCAAAATATAGCCTGAAACCTGATCTGGATCTGAACTTCTCCTCTCTTGCCAAATAAAAGCATATTTAACTTCATTTTGAGAGAATGGCCAGATGTTCATGCTGCTTTTTTACTTTAGCTAAGCAAGTTCACCCACCTCTAATTGAAATCCTGAACATTAATACCTCTCAGGTGCTTTGCAGTGAGCAAATGTCATCCACATACATTTTTATTTTTATATTTAATGTTGAATTTTCATGTAGTTGTTAGTGGTGAATATGTGTAGCCTAGGAGGGAAATGTCAAAATAGAACAAACAACCCAGCAGAATATGTGCATACTACATACAGACATATCATCCATTCTGCACGCTATATGAAAGGCCTTTGTACAAGTATTGTGCATCTATGTCAATGGAATAGTGGAACAAGTGCAACCAATATATATTCTTTCCTTTAATAGTCATAAATATTTAATTAAAATATTGATATACTGCATTGCCTAGGTTCATACCAGAATGCAATAAAACCATAATAACAATGAGCCAAAATAAATTTGGCAGTGAACAACAACTCAAATCAGCAGCTCAAGTCACCTCCCATAGGCCAGGTGCACCAACTCTAGGAGAGGGGACCTCAGCACCTAAATATTTGTTTTAAAGGGGCCCAGGCCCCTTCAATCTTGAGGTGGACCTGTGTGCACAACATGCTTTATGTGTCACAGATCCTCCAGAGTGCTCAGCTTCCTCCATTGCACACACATCGTGCATGCATCATTACAGGTGTGTGATGCACGTGACATTACACATGCGCAGCACCGCACACCTAGTCTTGGGAGCAACCTGGTGCCTCTGCCATAAGCTACCCAGGACCAGAGGCCTTGCAGCCCCTAAAGAAAACCACCAGGAAGAGGCTCATCCTAACCTTCATAGGGAAACAATTGCATGGACTTTGAGCAATTGCACTGATGGTCCTATTCATGTGAATGGAATGTTTTCCTAAGCCTAATTGCCATGGGAAATAAGAGGAGTAGGTAAAAAAGAGAGAGAGAGAGAGAAGGGGAGAAATTAGGGGGGGGAAAGAGAGATGAGGTTTAAAAGACTGTATAGCTGGAAGATACATGTATGTATGAGTGTGGATGGATGGTTAGATGAATATAGAGTGTGTGTGTGTGTGTGTGTGTGTGTGTGTGTGTGTGTGTGTGAATAGTTGCATGTAAATGTAGTGTGTATGGATCCTTAGATATGAATGGAGTATCGCTTTGTTCCTACCCTCTTTTAGCTGTCCACCACTACCATGTGAGTCATGAAAGGTTACTTATAAGGAAATGCAGCTTTTAACCTTAAAAAGGTTTCCCTGCCATGTTGATGTCTCCTTAGCAGACTGAAACCCTGATTGAAATACTTAGAAGAAAGATGCCACATCTAGAAATGATTGAGCCTACTCTGCTACCTTATATTCAAGTCATGTTTCCTAAAAAGAGAAGTTGGCATATTTGCAAATGATGACTTTATAAGAAGCCACTGTCATCTTTTTTAATGGCAATGGCAACCTGTCTTCCTTCATATTCACAACCCTAGCTAACAGTCCACAATGCTCCATCCTACTGCCCTTGACTAACAATAGTGTATACTAATCTAGTGGTTATGGGTATAGGCGAAACAACAGGGCTGGGAAAACATTAGCTCACTCAGTGCTGCTGAACTACAACTCCCATTATCCCTGACCACTGGCCATGCTGGTTGGGGCTGATGGGAGTTGGAGTCCAACAAAATTTAGAGGACCACAGGTTCCCTAGTCCTGCAATACAGTCTCAAGTACTCTTTTGACAGCCAAGGAATAAATACTGTGCTGGTTTACATAAAAATGGCTAGAATTTGGATACATCTCTCGCCCAAACAGCTTATGAAATATATGCATTAGAGGCGCTGAAACCCATGATGCTCTACAACAGTTAATTCAGTCTTCCTATATACTTCCTATATAGTCACAACACCTGGAAGTGACTTTGCAGTAGCTGTTCCCCAGCCCAAACACTTTCCAGAATTAATGCAGGCTTTTATTCAGCAGTAGCAATATTATTATAAAAGGAAGGTTTTGACAGCTGGGGAATAGGTACAGAGGTATCATAGTTAAATATTTTTATCTGTGTTTAATGTTCCAATACATAATAATTTGGCATTTTGTGCCTTAGTTCACACTTCCCACAGGATTTGCACTTGAGGTTTTATGTTAAAATACAGCAACAAAAGAAGAAATGTCTACAGAATTTGCATTGAAGCAAAGTGCCTGAGATGCTTGGAGTCAGTGCTGCAATCGCTAAAGAAGAGTTGTTAAACAATACACATGTTTAGCAGTCTCCATTGTAGTGGATCCTAATATATTACTAATGTGACAGCTGTGAGTGTTGCAAGATGGAAGACTTATTATGCAGTCTGAAACTTAAGACAGATATTTCTGGTCACTGTCTCTTCTTGTCTGTGCCAACAGAAATTGTCTGACTACTAGGGGGCAGAGCCTGAGTGGTGGACTGGAGTGGATAAGTCTTCACTCCATTCTGCTTCATCTTTCTTCATCTTTCCATTACTAGCACCTCTGATTTGATTTCTGGAGTCGCAGTGGCACACATGGCTCTGATCCCTTTCCTTATATGTCTATGCTGGGTAGCACTGACATGTAACTCAGAGGACATGACTAAAGGAAATATGTGGGATCCTGCTGAAAATAATACCTTCATGCTTAATGTTCCTCTTTCCTGAAATGTGTGGGAACACTCTCTCCTAACATCATGTTGCAAGTCTCTCTGCCCCACAAGTCACATCTGTTGAGGTGTAGTAGGCACAAGTGTGAGCATTCCTTTACATTGTGGGGAAGACTGGGATAAGTAGATATGGGAATGTTTTCACAAGTATCCTGTTCTCATATGTCAGACATAGCTCCAGCCTGTAGATGCCTCAGATGTTAACACCTCCATAAGGTGTACACTATGCCAGTTATACCGTAATTGCAAAAATGCTGGGTTTCCAGAGCATTTTGTAACAACACGGTATTGAAGATGTAAAGAAATCTGCAGAATAAATCCTTTATGGGCCTATAATATGGTAAGAGAAGCAATGCACATGTGGGAGTCTTACTAACATCTGTTATTTCTGGCTTAAAGCAATGTCAGAGGGTGTATTTGAATAAATGGTGGGATTTGCCACTTTGCCAATAGATTTCTATGGCTGTGATTCATAAACTGCTGCTCTGTACATAAATACTTACGCTTAACATTTAAGCGGATGAGTCAGAAGACAACAGCAAGACTATAAGTTGCCTGATGGAGAAACATGTAAACTATATGCAATTACCCCAATACTGTAAGTCCGTTTGCCACTTCTCAGGCAGATGGCTTTGCGGGTGGGCCTCAGACCTCCAATGTGAACCAGCTAATTGCAGGCTGGATCATCCTCCTGCTTACACTAGTGCCTATAGCCAAACCTTCACATTTGGAACCAATCAAGTTGCAGCCTTATTTGATCCCAAACTAATATTTCAATTGTTTTCTAGTTATTTGTACCTTAGGGAACAGGGTGGTCACGGGGCCTTGACACGCAAATGTGAAAAACATTGGTACCTTGGTTCCCGAATGACTTAGTTGTCGAACAAATAAGCTCCCAAATGCTGCAAACCCGGAAGTAAGTGTTCCGATGTGCGAACATTTTCGGAAGCTGAACGTCCAACGCAGCTTCTGCGGCTTTCGCTTGAGTGCAGGAAGCCCCTTTAGCCAATCGGAAGCCACACCTTGGTTCTCAAACTTCATCTATAATGGGAATCCGTTCCACCCCCGAAACCATACGAAAACCAAGATACCACGGTAGTAATAATAATTTTATTTATTTATTTATTTATTTATTTATTTATACATACATACATACATACATACCCCGCCCACTCTGGGCAGCTTCCAACACAATATTAAAATATAATAGTCCTTCAGATATTAAAAGCTTCCCTAAACAGGGCTGCCTTCAGATGTCTTCTAAAAGTCTGGTAGTTGTTTTTTCCTTTGACATCTAGTGGGAGGGTGTTCCACAGGGCGGGCACCACTACCGAGAAGGCCCTCTGCCTGGTTCCCTGTAACTTCACTTCTTGCAGTGAGGGAACCGCCAGAAGGCCCTCGGTGCTGGACCTCAGTGTCCGGGCAGAACGATGGGAGTGGAGACGCTCCTTCAGGTATACTGCACCGAGGCTATTTACGGTCTCGGTCCAGTATACTGTACTGGTATTCAAGAATATTGACCACGATCCAGTAACTCCAGTGTGCACACTTAGGTATGAGTTTACCAAGTTTTTCTATTCTTTCAAATGAACAGTTGCCACACGGCCACGGCTGGGTTGATGTTTTTTTTGTTCCATTCATGACCACAATATTTCTTTCCTGGTCTGCTTCACAAGTTCAGTTTAATGTGAATAAAATTCCATACAACACACCCCACCCCCATACAAAAAAACCCACACCTTTCTTGAAAAATGACTGCGACTTTGGTTCTGGGTTACTCTAGTTTTAGAAGATAATTCATCCTTATTTTTTTTTACAGTGAACCTTCTTTCTGACATGGGCTATGCGGCAAAGGCATTGCTAATGACAGGCCTGGGAGAATATGATAATCAGCTTTTTTGCTACATTATGACTTACACAGTCTCTGTGTGTTTTCCCCCTTCAAAGAATATGCACAGTATTCTTTAAATATTTTCCCCACTGCTCCTGAAAATAAATGACTCTGCCACAATTTGCAACAGTGCCATCCATACTTAAATGAGAGGTATTGAACTGCCTGACTTCCTGGCATAATTTACAAAGCGTTAAGCTTCAGTGCATAAAATATTCCATGTTTGTCCTCAGTTTCAGGCAGAATAAGACAATTTGCACTGTGGCATGTTCTTCCACAACTGAAACACATTTTTTCACAGTGTTAAATCATGGCAGCTTACTTGCTTTATTATATACCTTTACAAAGCATTACCTTCCATTTAATTTTGTTAAATTGTTTCATCTTGCCCACAAGGATTTATCTGTGTTATGCTTAACACAACACACAGTTTACCAACTTTGTTCCTGAAGTCTAATTACATGCAAAGGTGGCCAGTTTTATTATTTTATTATTATTTAGCTCTGGTGAACTATGACTGAAAATGATAACACAGTCTATTAGGTATGATCTGAAAAATAAGCAGGTAATCTCTCTTATTATTATACCCCTTTTACTGCACGCATTTCAAATATGGTTTTAAAATGAATGAAAATCCTATTATATTTATTGACATTTTCTGCATGAAATGAGAGGGTTTTAAAAAAATGACATAAAGCTATATTCTGTACCAACAAAGGTACCTACAAGTTACTTGGAATGGAGAAATGAAATTACTGTGACAGTCCAGTGTAAAATCAGAACAGCAATTTAAAGTTACATTTAAATATAACTTTATATGCTGCAACTTGCTGCTTTTCTGCTTTTCGTAAGAGATGTCCAAAAAGCAGAGTGCTACCTTTTTATTGAATATGCCCAGACATCTTTTTATGCAGCATTCATGGCACTGCAGTTTAAATTTTCCTGCAAGTACTTTGCATAAATATTGTCAAAGTGGTTAAAATTACCTGGGCACTTCAGTTGGGAATTTCCAGAAGGCCTGGCATTCACGTTTGAAGGGAAAAAGATAAGAATAAGGTCCTTGGCGGATAAGCAAAAGTTCCTGGACAAGCATCTGGAACATTTCAAAGGAACTCCATTGGATCCAGCACAGCTCTACAAGTTTCCAGAAGTATTCCCACCACCGCCGGGACCACCAGGACCAAGCCAAGATCCAGAACAAGATAAGAAAGGACAGGCAACTGGAGGAGAGGAATAAACAAAGAAATGGCGCTCAAGTTAATGACTTGGAATGTTCGGGGATTAAACCAGAGACCAAAGAGACGCAGAGTGTTTTACAGCATAGAAAAGAAGAATTTGGATATAGTATGTCTACAGGAAACCCACATAGTTCGGCGTCATAGAAGATTGTTACAGAACAAAAAATTAGGCCAAGAATTCATATCATCGGACAAGGTCAAGAAGAGAGGAGTAGTGATTTACGCAAAGGAGAAATATAGCCCAAGACAGCTATTTAAAGATGAAGAAGGGAGATACATCGCAATTGAAATTAATGTACAAGGCGAAAAAATTTTAATCCTGGGACTCTATGCACCAAATGATGGAAAGTCGATTTTTTACAAAAAAATCCATGACTTGCTGTTGGATTATTTGGACTATAAGGTAGTTTGCCTTGGAGATTTTAATGGGGCAGTTTCCACATTAATGGACAGATCTCAAAGAACAAAATTAACAAATGACGGGAAACTCCCAAAGACTTTTTTTGAAATGGTGGACAATTTGAACTTGGTAGATTCTTGGAGATTAAAAAATCCCACAGAAACAGAGGCAACGTACTTCAGCGAATCTCAGCAGTCATGGTCGAGGATAGATTACATCTGGATCTCGAATGAATTGGCTCCAAAACTACAAAAAGCAGAAATCGGTCCTAAAACGCTTTCAGACCACAATCCGGTACAGGTAAACCTAAAAATGATTTCCAAGGATTCTTTTAGGTGGAGAATGGATGATGCATTGATGAGAGATACCAAGCTAGTAGAAAGAGCGGCGAAAAAGATGAAAGAATATTTTCAAATCAATTGGAACTCAGATGTGGAGAAAAGGATTGCCTGGGATGCAAGTAAGGCGGTAATGAGAGGATTCCTCATTAGTGAAAAGGCAAAAAAGAAGAAACAACAAAGTGCAGAGATGGAGAGACTGTTGAAATTAATCAAAGAAAAGGAAAAAGAACTAAGAGGACATCCTAGATGTGTTAAAATTCAAAAAGAAATCAAATACTTGCAATCCCAATACGCTAATATTATGAATCAAGATATCGAATGGAAAGTGAAAATGATGAAACAAAGAACATTTGAATCTGCAAATAAATGTGGAAAACTACTAGCTTGGCAATTAAAGAAAAGACAAAAGGCAAATGTCATCAGTAAATTGGTAGTAAATGGAAAAAATGTAGAGAAACCGGAGGAAATCAGATGGTGTTTCCAGAGATTCTATAAACAACTGTACAAGGAGGAGAAGATAGATGACGCAGAGATAGACCGATTCCTGGAGAAGAATGGACTGCAAAAGGTCCCAGAAGAAAAACTAATAATTCTCAACCACCCAATAACGACACAAGAAATAGAAGATGCAATAAACAACATGCAACTGGGGAAGGCTCCAGGACCGGATGGATTAACAGCAAAATATTACAAGATATTGAAAGACTGGCTATCACAGCCGTTAAGAGAAACTTGCAATAGAATACTAGAAGGAGATAGGGCACCAGAAACGTGGAAAGAAGCCTTTATCACACTGATTTTAAAACCAGACACTGACAAGACTCTAATGAAAAACTATCGTCCAATATCCCTTTTGAATGTGGATTATAAAATCTTTGCAAATGTTTTGGCTACAAGGTTGAAAAGAGTGTTGAAAGATTATATACATAGAGACCAAGCAGGTTTCTTGCCAGGAAGGCAAATAAGTAATAATACGAGGATCATTGTGGACATTTTAGAAAAACTGGAGAGAGACATAAACACAGATGCAGCACTATTGTTTGTTGATGCAGAGAAAGCTTTTGATAAAGTATCCTGGACATTTATGAAAAAGAATTTGGAAAAGATGGGAGTTGGAGAAAAATTTTTAAATGGCATAAAGGCCATTTATACAGAACAAAGAGCAAAAGTTATTGTAAACAGTGTGATATCGGAGGAGATCGAAGTAGAGAAAGGAACAAGACAAGGGTGCCCTATCTCCCCTTTACTCTTTATTACGGTCCTGGAAGTCCTTCTGAATATGATTCGGAAAGATAAACAGACAAAAGGAATTAAAGTGGGAGAGAAGGAATACAAATTACGTGCCTTCGCGGACGATTTGATGCTATCCCTGCAAGAACCAGAAGGCAGCGTCCCCAGAGCCTTGGAATTAATTGAACAATTCGGACTTGTAGCTGGCTTTAAACTAAATAAGCAGAAAACCAAAGTTTTAGGTAAAAATATGAGTGCAGAACAGATCCAAAGAATTCAAGAAGCCACAGGCCTCAATTTTGTCAAATCCGTAAAATATCTAGGTATCAATCTCACAAGTAAGAATTTGAACCTGTATAAGGACAATTATGAAAAACTGTGGATGGAGATAAAAAAAGACATGGAGATTTGGACAAGACTCAAACTGTCGTTAATGGGAAGAATAGCAGTGGTTAAAATGAATGTCCTACCAAGGATGCTGTTTTTATTCCAAGCCATACCAATTTTGGACAAATTAGACTGTTTTAAAAAATGGCAAAAGGACCTATCGAAATTTATATGGCAGGGCAAAAAGCCAAGAATAAAATTTAAGATTTTAACAGACTCTAAAGACAGAGGAGGCTTTGCCCTGCCGGACTTAAGGCTTTATTTTGAAGCTGCGGCCTTTTGCTGGTTAAAGGATTGGTTTAAACTAGAGAACGTGGATGTGTTGGACTTGGAGGGACACGATAATATGTTTGGTTGGCATGCATACCTTTGGTATGACAAGGCTAAAATCCACAGAACTTTTAAGTCTCATATTGTGAGAAAATCCCTATATCAGGTTTGGACTAGATACAAAGACTTGTTTGAGAGAAAGACTCCTAGATGGATCTCTCCAGTGGAGGCCAAGGCATATAAGAGACCGAATATGTCTGCAAACTGGTTAAGATATATGGACATATTGCAGCAGGAAGGGGACTCCTTTAAGCTAAAAAGCTATGATCAAGTAAAAAGTCAGGTCCCCGACTGGCTGCACTACTATCAGGTTTACGAAACATTTAAAATGGACAAAAAAACTGGTTTTCAAGTAGAAAAATCAAAACTGGAAACAGAACTGATAGAATCGAACTTTAAAAACCTTTCCAAAATGTACAATCTTTTGCTAGAGTGGCATACAAAAGATGAACTGGTTAAATCTTCAATGATAGATTGGGCAAAAGATGTCGGACATAATATTATGATGGATGACTGGGAGAGATTGTGGCAAAAAGGTATCAAATTTACTGCTTGTCATGGTTTAAGAGAGAATATAATGAAAATGGTTTATAGATGGTACTTGACACCAGTTAAGATTGCTAAGATGAACACCAAAATGTCAGATGTATGTTGGAAGTGTAAACATGCGAAAGGTACCTTTTTTCATATGTGGTGGTTGTGCCCAGTGGTAAGTGCCTTCTGGGACAAGATTTATAATGAGCTTAAGAAGGTAATGAAAGTTACCTTTTGTAAGAAACCAGAGGCATTTCTCCTGAGCATAACCAATGAAGAGATACCCAGTCAGGATAGAGTGTTTTTTATGTATGCCACAACAGCAGCTAGAATTTTATTGGCAAGAACATGGAAAGGTGAAGAGATACCAACGGTGGAGGAATGGCAGATGAAGATGATGGAATATATGGAACTCGCTGAACTGACCGTCAGAATCCGAGACCAGAGGGAGGGGAAGGCGTCGCAGGAGTGGAAAAAATTCAAAGACTATTTGGTTAAATCAGTTAAACTGAATATTTGAGCAGAATTAAACAGAACATCGGCTTTGGTAGATATGTGTTAGGTATGAATGGTAAGGGGAATTGTTGTTATGTGAAAGATGTATATGTCAAAATATGTTAAGATAGGCTGTTAAGATAAGATACATAGTGATTGAGATATTTGACTAAGTGAAAGTTAAGTATATTAAAATTTGGGTAAAAGTGAATTGAATAATATATAAAGCTACCTTGAAGAAGTATATGTTTTCTGAAGACAGTGGAGGGAACGGGGGAAGTCCCCAAACAGAGAAGTTAGAAACAAGAAATACTCAAAGAATGATATTGGTTAAGGTTTGTATATGTCATTTTTATGGTTTTATTGTTGTTATTGTTTTCAATGTTGATTATGTTTATTGTTTATTGTTGATTATGTTTAATGTTTATTGTGTTTTTATTGATGTTTATGCTATGTGTTGTTGTTATATTTTGTTCTCTTTTTTCTATTGGAAAATAATAAAATCTTATAAAAAAAAAAAAAAAATTACCTGGGCAAATAATTAAAAGCTGGAATGAAACCAGGTTTTGATTGAAGTATTCTGGGTAATTTGTATTGATACAAAATGTATGCCATGCTTAAGCCACACATCTTTACAGAATCAAAGCACCAGAGAAAATGTAAAGCACTCAGGCTTCAGGCACCGGATAAGATTTATGAAGGGAAGCGAGCAGGAAGAAAAAAGGGTATAATTGATGGAAATCAGGCTCTTTTTTTTATCAATATGACTGGCTCAAAGCAAAACCAAGATCAGCAGTGTCCAGAGTTGCAATCAAGTAGACAGTCAAAGAAAACTAGTAAGAGGGACTGGAAGAAGGAAATTACATAGTACTAGAGGAGGTGCAGACTTTGGTAATCTTTGGTAGTATCGTGCCCTGAGTGAGGCCAAAATCTGGTGCCCCTAATTGGATCTTCTCAGTTGTGGATCTTCTCAATTTTGCACCCCCTCGACTCGGCACCCTGTGTGGGGAAACCACCCACACTTCCCTAAATCCAGCACTGGCTAGAGATGGTATTCTGTCCTGGACAAGGAACTCACAGAACATGATTGGCTTGGGCAGTGAGGAAAGCTCCAGGTGAGCAACTTGATAAACTATTGTGAGGGTGGATTAAATAATTTTATGCCTCCAAGGCCAGATCACTGTCTCAAATGCTATCCCTTTCATGCAAAATAATCTTCACTGCAAATGGCGAGTGGTAGTCCTAGCATATGGGCCTAGAGGAAAGGACCCACTAGTATCCAGAAAAGTGATGTGGTTTTGGACTTCCATATTATCTGAAGGAGTCACCAGGGTCTCAATATTCCTATTATCCTCCAGCTCTCCTGATTTACAAACCATGATTCCACTTGAAGATTCTGGTTTTAAACAAGCAGCCAGGTTGAGACTGGTGTGTGTGTGTGTGTGTGTGTGTGTTAGAGAGTGTTTTGTGTTTATGTAACCTATACATAGTTTTTTGATTCTCCAATACCACAACCTTGACCTGAATAAGGAATGGCATGAAGCATGGCTGTCTTTACCCTGCAAAGAATAAGCAGGGGGTGGTTGATTCTAGATCTCCTATAATCTTATCTAGCTGAATCTTCAGTCTAAGAACAAGCTGAATGCTTGAAGAGTGATGATCAAACACATATATGTCTTTGTAAATATAGCTAAGAATTTTTTATGTCATAAATACATGGATTTTATATAGCATACCCCACAAGTGGACCAGAAAAACTGGGACATTCAATTTTTTATGCATGTCATGATCTCACACGATTTTGTGCTAAGCTAGCACACCAGAAAAGCACAATCTTTGGGCCCACGATCTTGTGCTGCGCCCCAAAGCACATGTTTTCAGGTGTCATGCTCTTGCGTGAGAGCACGGCCCACAAAAAGTGCTTATTTTGGGCTCTGTGATTTTGCACGGGTCATGTGACTTGCACGGGAGCACTGCCAGGAAGACGCGCATCCCAGTTTTGGGATTCAACATGTCTGAAATGAGATAAAAATAAACCACTGCAATTAAATGTTGTTCTGAAAAAATGTATCAATTAATATGTTTTGTATTGACCATAAGGAATGCTGTCATATTTAATATTTAAATATGTTAAGACAGAAATTTACTAGTAGATCATTGACCTCTATCTTAGGCATGAGAAATGATTGATTGATTGATTGATTGATTGACTTGATTTGATTGTCTTTCTTTATTCTAGAAGCTAAAGGGAATCAGTATAGCTGTTGCTGTAGAACTGTTGCTGAGGAACTGAAATCTATTGACAACTATTATATGGTTACTAATATCTAATAATTCAGTGTGACATCACATGCTTTCCTTCTTTGTCTGAAAATATTTCAGGTGGGATGGGGTGGTGAAAAGAGCTCTGAACCAAATTTTAAGTTACTGAGAGTACATTCTGTGGATCCAGATTGCATGTTCAGCAATGATAAAATGACATACATAATATGGGGGAAAGCTCTTTCCCCCCTTTAATTTGATTCATAATCCTTATCAATTCAATCAAATTAAAACCCATTTTTTATTTTAAAAAAAGTGCTAAAACAAGCAAGATAGGAATTGTGATAAAGCTAGGTTTCAATATATAATAAAACACACAAGTTTCTGCACAGCAAGAGCATGGCTTTGTACCACCGCTATGCTTGGAAATTTCCAAGTGGGATATAAACCCCAGTCCCGTGGAGTTGCTAAATCACACTTATTTTGGTTATTATAGGGTATTAGCAGATGTGTTCTACTTTCTTGTGTCCCCTGCAGTAATTGTTTGTTGCTTTTAGTATATCAGTAGTGTGAATCGAGATGTGGGGGGGGGGGAGAGACACACACCAATCTTATTGTATGGGCCCAAAATCAAAGTTTACTACGAATAATATATTTATTTTGCTTTTCTACAGTAAGGAAGTTTCTTCTGAGTTATTGAGAGTTATTCACTCAGAGTATAGGCAAAAAGGGAACAAGAAATCTGCTCAAGACCTCTAACTTCATTCTATTTCCTAAAAGGATATTAGAATTAAATTGCAGTAGATCCCCTTCCTTATCATAGCTGTGCTTCTTGAAGTATTTTCCCCAATATAAACTATGGTGTCATGAATGTAAAGGTAGACTAGCTCAGTAAATGTCTACATGGACTGATAGATGCCAGGGTCAAGAATACATTGCTCAGACTAACTTGACCGCAGTGAGTTTTTTGGGATCTGATATGTCCTGATCAGTTTAAGGAGTCATCTCACCGTATTCAAACCTGGAAAGTTAGTTGATTGTCCCCAGGATGGAGCTGCAGCTCTGAAACCACTCTTTCCTCTGTTGCTTAGACTGCTGACCATGTGTTGGTCCAGAGTACTGGTGATGCAGGAGTGAAAGCACTGTAGACTGGCTATTGGAGGTCCTGGTTCAAAATGTTCTCTCCACTGGTACCTTACATAGGTATAATGCAACACCCCGATGTTGTCCGATACCCTGAATGGATTTGCCAACTTGTGGGCCCGTGGCTGCTGAGGATGAACTTGACATCTCTATTCCCAGCTCCCTTTACCTAGAAGAGTCGTTAAACAATACACAACTTTCAGACCTCAAGCAGCTTTTCAGGTTGCACAAGGAGCTGCAACAGAAAGGCAGCAGCATAAAATCTTTATTATACCAACAGACTTCACTGACCATAGTGAAGATCAAACTCATTTCATTTATTTTTGGTCAGTTAGTAATAATTTTAATTTGACCCCTGATAGACCTTTTCTTTGTTCATAAGTAGTATGTGGCAAGTGAGAAAATAAGGTATAAATATATCAATTTTAAAATTGCATGTGCTGTTAAACCTTGAAGAAGATTTAGTTTGGTCTATCTATACTTGGAAGAAGCAGTATTGCAAAAGTTAGCTGTGTGTGTGTGTGTGTGTGTGTGTGTGTTTTCATATCTAAAGCTCTTGTAATCTTCAACAGCTATCATTTATTTTCTTGTCTAATCCTGCTATAGGCCATTCCCTTTTGCCCATGAGACTTCCTGTACAAAAAGCCAAATGCGCTGCAGAATTTTCTAACCCTTGTGAGAATGTGTTTGTTATAAACATTCCCTTTTCTTGACTTGTCTTCACCTTTTTTTCACCTCTTGGAGTGCAGCAGAATAAATCTTAAATGAATCTAACTTTTGCCCTTCTAGCCTCATAGTTGCTGGTCTGTGGTTTGTGAGCAACAAAAACAAAAGAAAACCTGGCACTAAATTTAGAGTTGTTTGACTTGGTGTATTTATATATTAAACAAAAAAGATGGGAAGAGAAGCATTGAATGAATGGCTCGGCTAGGGCTGGGGCGGCGGGGGGGGGGGGGGAGAGAGACAGACTGCATTTCACTAGAGGGTTGTTTTTGTTTTCCCTCCTGGTTTCCGAGTGCCTTACCCTCTTATTTTTCTTCATTATTTTCTTGTTTGCTTTTTTATTTTGTTGCACACCAGAGGTCTGTGCTTTTGATACCAGACAGCATTCTCCTAAAGCAGAAACTATTGCAAAAGTGTAGTATATGATGGAGAATAATGACAGGCTATGCTGCGTATTCAGCCTTCTCTTATAAAGTAAAGCTCTCCTTTCTTTTTTAGTCAATAAGTCCATAGTGCAGTGCAAAGAATCTAGATAATGCAGCATTCTACCTAATTGAGTAGCTGTGATGGACTGCTTATATTCTTATGGTACAAGCTGCTTGAGGCAAGGTCTCCTTCAGAGCCACCATTGGTGTCTGATAGTGATGCCCTAGCAGTACTGTTAAGCATAGTGTTAATCCTCATGAGTCATCCTAGCCCGGAAAGCATTCTGTTATCCCTCCTCTTTAATGGAAATTACCTTTCTAGATATTCTTTGTTCAGTTCCCGTTCTAGATAGTCTATTTCATGGGTAGGCAAACTAAGGCCCGAGGGCTGGATCTGGCCCAATCACCTTCTAAATCTGGCCCACGGATGGTCCAGGAATCAGTGTGTTTATACATGAGTAGAATGTGTCCTTTTATTAAAAATGCATTTCTGGGTTATTTGTGGGGCCTGCCTGGTGTTTTTACATGAGTAGAATGTGTCCTTTTGTTTAAAATGCATCTCTGGGTTATTTGTGGGGCATAGGAATTCGTTCATTCCCCCCCCCTATAGTGAAACTGAAAGTGATTACAGTGGTACCTCCGGTTGCAGACAGGATCCGTTCCGGAGGTCCGGTCCGATCCCGAGGTTTCCATAACCTGAGGACCACATCTGCACATGCGCACACGGCAAAACCAGTAAAATACTTCTGGCTTTGCCGCTTTCGCATCCCGGAGTTTACGTAACCAGAAGGTTACCTAACCGGAGGTACTACTGTAATTCCTTTATTCTGTGCTGCTATAAAAGACCACATACAGCATGCTGATGTTGATGGGGTGTGGGGGCCTCTTCTTTTGGTAGTCATCTGGCTTGTTATAGAGAGGTTTTGCCTGTCACAGAAGAAATACATTGTTTTTTGTTATTGTTGAACCTTTATATAACCTGTTGGGTAGCGGTAGATGGTGCTAAAACCAAAGATGAGCAGAGCCAGAGGAAACAGTGCTTGTGGGTTAATTAATCTGAAATGAAATCTGTGTGCCTTAATTTTCTCCATGACTATCTCAGATTAGAATTCATAATTTGATTCAGATGTACTCAGAAGTAAGCCCCAATGAATTCTATGGGGTTACTTCCAAATAAGTATATAGTTGTAAATTTGTTTTAGTACAACAAACCAATGCAGCTAATAGCTAGTGAATTCATTTATGACTGTAGTATACTATACATACATACATACATACATACATACATACACAGTCTTGGAGATATAAGAACAGACTGCTGGATCAGAACAATGGATCATCTAGTTCAGCATCTTGTTGCCAATGGCAAGCCAGATGGCTGTGGGTATCCCTTAATCAAGACTGAGCACAGCAGTACTAACCCCTCCTGCGGTTTCCAGCAATACACACACATATATATGCATACAAAGGTGGCAACAACCTGTAAATTTGTTCTTAGATAGCTGGGGGTGAGCGTTCTTCTCCCTGCCTCCCACCACCAAGCCACACCCCCCCCAAAAAATTAAGTGTTCAAAATGCTAATTCATTTTTAATCAAATAAAACACTGCCCCATTCAAATAGTTCTGAAAATGTGTATAAAGAGGGACAGAACAATTTTAAAATCAGGGGAAATAGGGTGAAATAAACAAGAAGGACACAACTATAAATGGAATGCAAGAAAAGGACAGCTACATAAAAAAGTGAGATTGAGAACTGCAGTTTGCCAACCTGTGATTCATTGCATTCTAAATTTGGTCCAGTCTAGTTTGGCTCGTATATATTGTGCTAGAAGTAAGCATCGGCAATCCATTCTATTTACACAATTTTTAAATATGCTAGACTAGTATATTAGGTATATTAGGTATAGGCAAAGCTGTCGATTTCAGTTCCTTTTGGTTTCTCATTTTTCCACTCTTAAATTCACATTTCTCCACATTTCCACATCAGTTTTTATTTTTTTAACAATAGGTTTTAATGAAAATTCAGTAGCATTTTAGTGTATTTTCTAACATACACTCCTAATATATGCAATTTTGCCTAACATAAATATTTTTGCAAAGCAATTTCCCCTCTCATAAATTATTTTATATGCTACTTTCACTAATATATGTATTTTTGTACATATTACATATTGGAGAACTGCACTGCAAAATTCAGAGCAGTGCAAATTTCAAAAGACAGCCATGTTTTCATTTGCATATTGTTTCAGAAAGTCTACATTAGGTTGGTTTGCCTTTAAATGCAATTTCTAATCTACATTTTAACTAACTTGATTCAAAAAAGGGGAACCACTTGCATTATCAGTTTTCTTTACTATCTTCTTGGGTCAAGATGGCTACCCAACAACAAACCACAATCAGTTCCATCTAGCATCTGAAGTGATGCTAGATGTTGAGAATAAAACAAATGGAGTCTTTGCAGGTGTGGTTTTCCCTCCACTGGAAATTTCTGCAATTAAAGCAGAAAACAGATAAACTTCAGAAAAATGGTAGCATGTCAAACATCTCATTCTATGCACCTATGGGTGTCTTCAGATAATACTCACTCTATTCTCATAACTCTGTATGTAAGGTGAGATCAAGGACTATTCTGAGGGTGGTTGACTCCCCTTCATCCTTCATTAAGAGTCCAAATTGGGAAGAACAATGTTTATTTGAATATGGCAGATCCCTGGCCTCATAAGCTCAACCCTTCCTACATTTCTGTTGGTAGGGGTTGGGGAGATCTTATTTTCAAATGAAACTGATACTGATATTGTGAGATGGACTGTTAGTAGAGCTGTGCAGAATACACATGCCTAAAACCCACTCCCAATCTCACTATGTGTACAATTTTTAGTATGTTTCTGCCTGTATCTTCGTCTGTGAATGAGAGAGATTAAGAGAAAATTGAGTGGAACCTGTGGATATTGAGAAGAGAACTGCATGTCTAAACTAGTGTTATGTGGTAGGAACTGTATCAAACTGTTAAAAGTCCAGCCACTTGTATTTGGATGGCCAACTTCCTCAATAATATTATCTAATGGATTTCCAGGATGGATATGTGAATTGTATTTTCCCAGTTCTCACAGTGTTCTCTATTCAGCTAGTTCATTTGTCACTCATAGCAGTTCCTCAGATAACAAGAAGCAGTGGTCATGAAAAATAAAGATTTGATCACTGGTACTGATACTATCACAACATAGTCCCTTAAACTATCTGTGCTTTTATCAATGCCCATGTACAGAAAAAGAGGCTAAATTCATTTTAAAAAATGATTGCTGCAATCAGCTTACATGTACAGAAAGAGAGGCTAAATTCATTATATAAATTATTCCTTGTGAACTTGTTGACCTTTTCTAGGTATGTGCCATCTTCAGAGACATTCGCAAGCATTCATACATGAAGAATCTCAATGAAGTATGAAACGGCAAAGAATAATTCTGTGTAGGTAGCATACCCTTAATGCATTGCAGGTGCTATAAAAAAGACAGCTTACATTTTCCTCATGTCTCAGTGCCTTAAATGTTATGGTACAATGAGCCAGTTAGCTAGCTCTTTGCCCTTGTAGATTGTATTTAAACTGACTACACTGACAACCTTCCACAGACAGCCCTGTTAAAATTGATGCTGCCAAGTAAACAGCTGTTTGGGTGGTTTTTAATGTAGATTTCACCCAATTACTAACAAGAAACTGTCTGCTAGCCTGCTGAAAGCCGTTCTAGTGCTTGAATCTGAACGTATCTAATCTGTTTCAAAGAGCATAAGGGACAGCAAAAGAACGTTTAGATCTGGTCTTTGGAGGAGCAACTTTTTCAGTTTAATCCTTGTGCATTTCCAGGCTAAAGTAAAACTTTGCTTAGCCTGCAATGATTAACTTCATACTTTCATGGCATGTAGGCACCAGATTTTGAAACCAACAGGAGGGGATTGATTGATTGATTGATTTAAAATGAAAGATACAAAGAAGTACAAAACATGAGCCAGGCAGGACTTAGGAAGTGGTGGTTAATAATAATAATAATAATAATAATAATAATAATAATAATAATAATAATAATAATTTATTTCCTAAGCTATGGAGAATCTCTGCCAAGAACATCAGTAGCCTGTTTCTGCCTATAGTCTCAGTTTTTATCCATATCAGTTTACTTTAAATTCCATTTTATATTTGAGATGCTAATGAACCCTCATTTCAATAAAACTATACTATTCAGTTCTTATACGGATATACAGAGTCTCGGGAGACAATGGAAGAGTGTGCCTTCAGGGGTGAAGTCAAACTGTTGGAGAGTTACAGCACCTGATGTGGTTGTAGAGACTGATATTGGAGAGACATGTTTTGCTACAGCAGGGGCAGATGAAGGCGTACGCTTGTGCTGATGCAGGTGTACCATGGCATTTCTTCTTCCTGTACTCCTCCCAGCAGTCCTTTTTCCTCCTGCCACTGTTGTGGATACACAACCTGTTTCTAGGTGCTGCAGTCATCTGCAAGGGATTTCCACATGGTGGGATTGATGTTGCCAGCCTTCATGCCATATTTGCAGAAATCTTTATAACACAGAGTTGGTCTGCTGATGGGCCTGGTGCCTGAAGCTAGCTCTCCATCGATCACGTCCTTAGGGATACAGCCATCTTCCATTCTGTGGATATGACCAAGCCAGTGTAGACGTCACTGAGACAGGAGTGCAAACATGCTGGGAACGTGGGCTTGAGACTCTGTCCTGCCATGTGATGCCCAAAAACTTCCTGACACAGCACATGTGGAAGGCATTCAGGCGTCGCTTCTGGCAAGTGTAAGTTGCCCATGTTTCACTACCATTACCGTTAGTCATTAGCATCACATTCTCCATCACATACCCTTTTGGAGAGGCAAGCCATTGCCATAGTTGCCTTTCCAATACACTTGTTCAGCTCAGTGTTGATTGTCAGATGTCGGTTATGGTGGAACTCAGACAAAATTGTCTACTACCTCAAGCATGTGGACACCAATGCTGTTGAGTGCATTTCTGGAAATATCCTGACCTATGATGTTGGTCTTCATCAGGCTGATTCAGTCTTGGGCAAAACAGTTGATGTAGAGTTTCTTCAGAGTGTGTTGTCAAGACTGTCATCTGCAAACAACATATAAGGACCTGCCACACTTTTGTCTTGGTGTGGAGATATGCCAGGTTGAACAGACCCCATTGCTCCTTGAATGGATGTACACCATCTTCAGTTGAGCTGATGGCATAGGAGAGCACCAGGCAGCACTGTCTCTGAGGCAGTTCAGTAGAGCTTGTTTGATGGAATAGAGAAGCATTCACAAAGTTCAGATATAGCTGTTCTGGCTGTGTTGATTCATGGCTACACTTTCTGCTTTGTGCCATGGGTCCTCTTTAGCTGGACAGTACAGTAATGTACTTGCTTACCTATTCTGATAGTTCACCATGTCTTTTGTGGTACTCTTATGCTATAGAAAAACCCATGAGTAGCTATAGCTATGTGTAAGTGGAGGCCAGAATTACACTTGATAGCCTTTCTTTCTTGTCATGTGTAACCTTCATGGATTGGAAGTGATATCTGCACAGGATCCAACATATATACAGACAAAGTTGCATAGGCCTTGGCTGCACATTCCATATCACTGAAATGTAGAAAGTGTGTAGTAAGTTGTATACCAGTAGGTCTCTGAGTAGACATCACCACCAGCACATGGAGACCAGGTATAGCAAAGAGTGGGGCCTTTTGTGTTGCGAGGGGTCAGAAGCAATAAAACCCCCGCGTTCAGAAGCCATAAATCACCAAAATGGGTCCGGTAGGCTTCCCGATCACGCAGTTCCAAAATACTTTCACTTTCATAGCAGAGTCCAAATGCACAGCGTTCCGAAGCGTAACCTCCTGCAATATCGTCTTTATAAAATCAGCAGTCTTTAACAAACATACACTGACTCCTCCACTGTCAGCAAAGCAGATTTATTACAGCGTAGCATAAATCAAATGCCGGGAGATGAAGCGTTCATGGCTCCTCTCCGGTACAAGCAAAAACGAAACCAACCTTCTCTCACAAACTTCACACTCGGTCTGAGAATTACAGAAGTCCCATGTACAAAGTAAAACATAACGTCAGATCCTGTGGGACGGCGAAGCTTGAGCTGTGTGTGACCCTTTCAGATCCTCACAGGGCCAGTAGCCACAAGCCCATCAGCAGGTGTACCACAATACCGAGGGGTATCTAGAAATGCAAGAGCAATAAATCTCTTAATAGGAGGGGTGGGTGGAGGAAATAAGTTTGGTTTGTAAATCATTTACCTTTATAATTTATAATCCAAAGCTTTCCCTTCTCTATTTGGTGGGTACCTTGTTTTCATGGTGAAATTAGCTACCAGCTACCTGACAGTTAATACCAGCTACCTGACAGTTTAGTTGCATTCCCAGTTATAATTTGATGTACCGTGGACATCCTCAGTAACTTTTCTTCCCCTTTTGCCACGTTATCTTACCCAGCATGTATAGGGAATACAGTAAAGGATTAACATTGTTAAGAGGTTTTTAAGCCCTTTGTATCTGACTTGCTCTGAGCACCTCAGGCAGAAACAGGAGCCCTTTACTTAACTACCTTTCCCTCCATACTGTTACTTTATAAATTCAAATTTGGAACTCTATACATTTAGCAGCATAGGGATTCTTTTATGACTAACAAGCTTGGTGGCCTGAGCAAATCTGACTCCAGTTTAACATTCATTCTTGATCTGGGAATTGGATCTGAATTTACTGGCTTTTAAATGTATTAAATACTGCTTTCTCTGCTCCTGTATTATGAGACAGAATGAAACAATGGCACTGACCAGTTGCCCTTCATAATTTAGAATACATTAACAAAGTTCCCTTGATACTATTCACTTTTCCAGCCTATATTAAGATGCAATTCCTACTACACCGCTACCCCTTCTCATTGCCCTGTAGTGGGTTTTTGAAATTAAAGCATTGTGTTGCAAAACTAATTTTCTCCCTAAGGCAGTGTGCATTATTATAGACCTAATCCAATCTTAGTGCAGAATACTTTCCATTTATGATTGGTACAATAAAGGTCTGTGGAGACTCTGTTCCCTGAGTCCTACCATCAGCTGTTTTCCCCCTCCTTTCATCTAAGTAATAATTACACTGATTAGAATAATTTCAATGGGTTTTTTAAAAAAAAAAAAGAAAAGAAAAGAAAAAGAAAGAAGTGATGTGGAGAGTGAAATGACATTTTACACATTTACTAAAATCTACAATCATGTTTTTATTGCAGAGATTCTTCACAAGTTCATAGGAACTGAGTCCTTCAAATCCATAGGAGCTTCTCCCACCAATATCCTACCCTGGGGATTCCAATTCCTTTATAGCAAGAGTATCAGATTGCCATAAAATATTATCTCCTCTGGTCTCCACTCATTCTTCCTATGATCAAGTCTGCTGAAGAAAGAAATCGCAGAATCATATGCTCCCCTGACAGCTTAGAGATGGGATTTCTGTTGCACATGTGTGTTTGCCCCCAACAATTTGTCCTATATATTAGCATATCCCCTCCTCAGCCACATATGCACCAACATCTCCTTTTTAGTTACATGTGTACCTGATCATACATTCATTACATTCATATGATAGTGGAATGTTAAGGATAAATGGCTCCTAATATAGATTTTCCTAAGGATGTCATCAGGTTGCAGTTCACATGTCTGCCAACAGGTGGTGGTGCAAACTACAGTGTGACAGCAAACTGGGATCTCAAAGCCACTGAGTCATCACAGCAGCATCAGAGAGTAAGGAGAAGGGAACCAGAGACTGGGGCAACTCAGCGCCAGTGAGCATTTTGTAGCTGAGCCCAGCAGAGTGGTATCCCAGGCTGGCAAGCAAATTCCCAGGTCACCCAGGCAGATTAATGTATTTGGCCAGCAAGTGAAGGTGCGGAGAGATAGCTTTGGTGAGGTGCAAAGGGAAGAGGGTAGCATTGGCAAGGAATATGGGGGTGGGATGGCCATGGAGAGGAGTTAAAGGGATTTTAGCTTTGATGAGGTAGGTGAGAGAAAGGGTGCAGCCTCTAGTACTGCCATATTTTTGAGAGGCCTTGGGAATCATGACTCTCTTATTCATATTTCTGTATCCAAGCAGTTTAACTTTCCTGAAGAGATGTCGGGATCCAGTGTGCTTGAAGAAGGGTCAGAGATATTGTTGAGTGAGAGCAATTCCATCTTTATTACAGTATTCTATTTTGAGCTCTGTTTTGAATCTCTGATCATCAAGTTATTAATCAGTTAATCACACCAATAAAATTCACGTGCCCAATTGTAACAGTAGCTATAAGGACATAATTACATTTACATATGAATAGTGGTGGGTTGTTGTTGTTTTTTAAAGCCTGCCTTATTTTTAATACTACATCAGAAGTACTGCATTTTATCCCCAAAAGAACTCAGCATGGGGCTCTTCCTAAAAATTTCTTTTGATGACATTAATTAAAGAAAGGGAAAGTGCTTATACATAAAAGCCAGGAGCAATACGGGTCTGAAAGCTAATTCTGCTTGACTTGAGCTGGTGTGCAGCTTTCAAGATCAAGATCTAGGTGTTCGGTTTGATGCCACGTATTATTTCTATTATTTAGATCAAATTACACATTAGAGCTTTTTCCTACTGATAATTAAGTCATATATACATGCTAATTATTATCATTCTGCTCTTTTATGTGCCTGTAAGGCAGGATGGGTGCATTGATTAATGTTAGCTGTCATTTTAAAAAATCTAAATTTGCATTCGTTAATCAAAACCTCTGAACATTAAGGTTACAGTTGGATAGGACGTTGGTCTACCACAAGATAGATTGAGACAAAAAGGATGCTCTGCACGAGTATTACTGTGTTTTTCATTTCAGCAAAGCTTGTACAAGAGAATTTCCTGGTAATTAATGCCCTAGATAAGTGTCAGTGAGAGGGCTGTTGCAAGTGTGTGGCAGGGGCCAGGGGCCAGGGGATTAACCCAGGAGAGGGGGCCAGCAATTTATGGGATTTGTTGCTGCCTGCGAGGCAGGAGCCAGGGCAGGAGGAAGTGGAATATTCAGGTGAGGGCCAGTCAAATACCTGCCATCCCTTGCCCCACTGTCTCTTAGAACCAGGATAAGCTTGCAGAGGGGAAAGCAGCAATGGCTTCCATGTAGGAAAAGCCTCAAATTGCACGCATGCACCCCATCGGATGAGGGTACATTAGTTGGTGCGTGGGGCTTGTCCCACTGTTACTGCAACTGCTCTGCAGGACACTGACTGGAGGACAGCTGCCAAGAGGGTAGCAGCATGTGTGCATGAGTATCTGGGAACACTGTGGGAGTTGCTGCAATTTTGTGATTTTTCTCAATAAATAATTATCAGACGTGTGCCTTCCTTGGCTGGGGATGCCTAAGACAATAAGCCAAAATGTAGACGGCTGACTTAAAGTGGAATTTTCTTTCATAAAGTAAGTTTTATGTTTAGCACTACTTTGTAAGTGGGAGTGGGCACACACAATTTGACAGGAACTCTATACTGTTTTCATATTTAATTGTGAATATGTGTGAAGTAGATTTAGGGAGGGAGAAAGCAGAGCAGCTGTAACATGGTTCCTCAACATCCTGGGAAAAAGTGACAAGTGGGGTGCCACAGGATTCTGTCCTGGGCTCATTGTTATCCAACATCTTTATATATGACCTGAATGAAGGAATTGAGGGGATACTCTTCAAATTTGCAGATAACACCAAGCTGGGAGAGGTAGCTAATATTGCAGAAGACAGAATCGGGATTCAAATTGAACTCAACACATTGGAGAACAGATTGGGCCAAAACCAACAAAAGAGGGACAAATTTTAGGTTCTTCACTTAGGCAGGAAGAACCAGCTGTACAAATGTAAGATGGGGAACATCTGGCTTTGTAGTAGTACATGTGAAAAGGATCTAGGGGTCTTAATAGACCACAAGCTTAACATGAATAAACAGTGTGATGCAGCAGCAACAGAAGGGAAGTAATAGTACCTCCCTCTTCTGCCTTAGCCAGACCACACCTGAAGTTCAGTGTCCAGTTCTGGGCACCACAATTTAAGAAGGATAGATATTGACAAGCTGGAATGAGTGCAGAGGAAGGCAAGCAAGATGATCAAAGGTCTGGAAACCAAGAGTTATGAGGGATGGTTGAGGGAGCTGGTATGTTTAGCCTAAGAGGAGACTGAGAGGAGATAGTATAACCAAATATTTACAAGGAGAATGGAACTAGCTTGTTTTCTCCTGGTCCAGAGGGTTGGACCCAACCAATGGCTTCCAGTTACCAGAAAGAAGATCTGACTAAACGTTAGGAAGAACTTTCTGGCGGTAAGAGCTGTTTGACAGCGGAATGGACTCCTTCAGAAGGTGGTGGGTTCTGCTTGAATGGAGGTTTTTAAACATAAGTTGGATGGCTTGGATACTTTAGTTGAGATTCCAGCATTGCAGTGGGTTGGACTACATGACTCTCGGGATCCTTTCCATATCTACAGTTCAATTATTTTATTATTCTCTTCTTTTTTAAAACTTTAATTCAGTGCAATAATACTAACATAAGAAACATATAGTCAGATTTCTTTGGAGGAATGTTGGTTCGCACCGTTCTCAGAACAGAGTTACACAGGAATCATATAATATAAGTATTCTTTGGTTGGAATACTTTGTTATATGAGGATACTTTGTTGCATCACTGGGTCCCATGCTAAAGAAAGATGTGACAAGGGCACATTGCAGCCATTTCTGCCCATGCTTAGAAAGCACACAACTGGTTATAGACTCGGTAGGGGGAAAGTAGTGAGTCTAATATGCCAAGCAAAAATATTTTTAAATCACTGTAAGTTATTTTGTGGGTAGTGCTGGAATCAGATTTGTAGATGGAGCTGATCTTGTTTTTCAATTAAAAAAAACAAGGGAGAAGATTTACAGCAAGAATTGCTACAGAGATGACAAATACAGTGAGATCAGTTTGGGGCTTTAGTAAGGCTCTGCTGCAGGGAGCATGTACATGTATTGAAATCTTGCTGTAATCAGACAGTAGCTGAGCACATGATTACAGAGCAAAAGAATAAAGAAAAAGCAGGAAAGTGCCTCTTTTTAATTTGCCCATGTAAGACCTACATAAAATCTTTATGGAGTTTTGAAAATTTTGGAGGAACTGTTTATAGCAGTCGTTGGATTTTGTACATTAATTGTAAAATCCATTTTCACGTGTTAAACTGTTTCTGTGAGATAACACTGACAGTTGTTTCTTCATAGTCCTCTTACAAACACAACAGAAGTATGTTTGGAGATGATTTTGAGAACCAGCTGTATCCATCAGTTTGGCCATTCAAGTTAACCCTTTCCCCTGTAACTTTCATGGCAGCTGGTCACAAAGGTCAGGTAGCAGAACTGATAACTTTTCTTCATTGGTTGTGGCAGGGTTTTGTTGGGTCATAAGACAAGCTTCAATGTACTCACACAGCAATAATCTAAATATAAATTCACAATGTCAGGCTTTATTTATTATATTTAAGCGTTAGAAATTGCAGGTTAGAATTATAATAAAACTCTGCTCTTTTCAGTCTCTATATCCATCCCACCTGCAACATATTTTCTAATAATTGCCCTCAATTAATCCTATTATGCAAGCTTAATTTTTGCCAACTGAGAAACTCTTCACACAATGCAATTTTCACACATAAGTCAGTTCAATGAGAAAAATCATGCATGCCCACTCGGACATCACAAATGGGTGTGCTTGGCTTGGGATTCTTTTTACATGACACAGCTGCAGTGTGTGAGTCATCTGGAGTTTTTTGGTACTCTGGCAGCATATTGTGTTGCAGATCCTTAACTATGGCACAGTACAATTTTCGGTGAGTAGCTGATACAATGTGCTCTGACTTTTTCAAAGGATCAGGATAAATGGACTATGTATGATTCAAATCTCCAGGAGTCTGTAATTTGGAAATCTAGAGCATCAGGATATATAAAGATGCAATATATAAATGCTTGCAGAGTTATTGAAAATCTCCTTAGTAAGTATATTTTTGGAACTGGGAATTCTTTTAGCTTTCTCTTACATGAAACATAAAATAAGGAAGGTTTTTTTTTACCTGTTACAGAAGTACTTCATATATTTATCATTGATAGGAAAGTACTTTATTTTCAAATTTATTGAAATATGCACAGTATTGTGCCTATATTTACTGTATTATTATTATTATTATTTATTGTGATTGTAGAATAGTTTAGCCAATCTGCAATAAACAAACACAAACAAACAATCCAAGCGATGTTATGTACGTGTCTAAAAGGGAATACATTTTTGTTGCAAAATGTCAGTGTGTGCCAAAGTGTTTTGTTTTCCTTGAACTGTAAGTGTACATCTTCAGTCTGGTTTTTCATATTATTAATCCTCTCAGCACCTTTCTACTAAATCCTTGGAAATTACCAGTGAACTTTGGGCTAGAAACTCTATATTCTGTCCTGCTAATCTAACCCCTAGAGCCAGTGCTGTATCAACATCATGCTCAGTTGCATTAAGTAGCCCATCCTTTTTTCACACATGTCTCATTTAGGCCAACAGAGATAAAATGGAAATTCTGTTTTATGCCCCATAGTGTGGTCCACATGGGAAATGAAGAGTTGATAAGCGTACATTCAGTTCACTTACTTAAGTGATAATTAAAACAGGAGAAACAAAACACAAAAGGAGCCATGGAATGAAATTGTCAGTCTGAAAATCCAGACAGAATTGCATATAGATAGTTCACAAGAACCTTGATAGCAGACCCATCTCTGTTCTCTTGGGTTTAATTTGGAACTGGAAGGAAAAAGAGGAAATCTTGCACTACTACCAATTAGGTTAATATGGTTTGGAGACTTCACTTACAATCACCAACTTTGAGGAGAAAACTTCATGTGGCAGTGTTTGCAATAGTTAGAGTGTTGTTGTTGTTGGTGATGATATTGTTCTGTTGTTACTTTAAGATTATTTAGATGTTTGGGGGGGGGAGTAGTTTGCTTCTATAAAACTGAAAGTTCATTGTAATGAATACAGGAGGTGGGGTCTCTTAAAATGCCCTAAAACCTAGAAGTACCCAGCCTGGGGGTTGCTCCTCAGTTAGTCCAAACAAACATTTAGTACATGTTCACCCAGGAAAAATGTTTATTGCCATATGTGGTGAATAATGCTGAGTGTCATTTTTGGCAAGGTCTTCATCTCCAAAAGATAGATAATAGGTAGTACACCTGCAACAATCATTTGGTTTTGCACGCAATCACAATTTATATAAAAGGACAAGCTCAGCCATGCAAAAATATTAAGCACCCTGCTTAAGGCAGCACCAGCAAGGGGACAAGACAAGATGTAGAATGTTTTGTGTGATCATGCACATCTCCAGTACAGAGTCCTCTGTGTGCTGCTATACCAGCTGCCATACCAGCACATCCAGCCCATGCTTCATTTGGACACAATGTACACTCAAGCATAGTACCCCATTCTTATACTATCCAATGTACACAGGAATGAATAAGAAACTGGGGTTTTGCACCCCACAATAAACTTTGGAATACCCCTATTCATATACCCAAATCTCCAGAAAAATAGCCTCTATTAGCTGTCAGAGCAATTTAAGTCAACCTTGCTACTCACTTAAAACTTTTAAAATCTGCAATATTGCATCAATACCTTCTCAACAATCATGAGGCAGGTAAAACACTATTGGCAATTTTGAACTGTTATTATAAATGTTCCATTATCAAAATCTTTACAAGGCAGTGTCAGAAAAGAGTGGAAATGCTGTCTTGGCAGCTAAAGTTGTCTAGACATGCCAGGACAGCAGTAACAGTGGCATTCTAATATAAAAGAATTACCAAACCTCCCTGCACAACTTCCTGAAGAGACAGCCAGAAAGCCACATGCTGCTACTATAAGAATACCTTCTCCCTTGCTGAAAAATGGTCTGATGAAGTAGCAATTACGAATAGCAGGGAATGTATTGTGTACCTGCATGCTTGGACATTTTCTATTTTGTCCCTTTGTAAATGCACAGAAAACATAATGAGGCATGGACAGCTTTTTATGCATTGATTCCATGGCTTGAATCCAGTAGCCTGATATATCATCAGGTATATGTGTGTGGGGGGGGGAGTTTCTGCTTTTCTCTTGTGTGTTTTCCCCTCACTCATTTATTTTAGCACCATTCTTCTACTATGTTCATCTATAAAACCAACTTATACAATTATTTAATTTAATTATGGAAATAATACTTTTTATCACCTTACTGTGGATGCAAGTGCCACTTGATTCCTGCAGTAATGATTTCTTCTTTTTGTATTTGTCATGGTCTGTATAAATGGGTAGAAAGAAAATTAAAAGCAAGAAATCTGGGCAACAGTGCCTTTTTTATTAATGTGCTTTTGTATAGAATTCGAGTTCTGTGACTGAACCTTTCATAAAGCTACTCCAAGGACACAAAGATTGATCTAGATGCATCATTTGTAGCTTAATGAGTCCACTAGATTTATTGATCAGGACTACATAGCCACTTGCTCAATATAGGCACTATTACCATCCAGCTTTTCATCCTGCAGAGTAGCAGAGTCACTAGCTACATATGGACATTCAAATAACATGTAGGGGGATAAAGCATGTGCCATACCCAGCTCCACCAGCTCCACTCATTGACGTTCCTGCATTTACCAGGACAGTTTGAAGGGGGGTTCTAGGCACTTTTGATGGAATGTGCATAGAAGCACCCCTGAGGCTGACGACCCAATGTGATAACGATTCCCAGTCACAGATAGGACTCTTAACCACATTCATCTGAATGCACAAGGATCCCCCTTCATATCTTCCACCCAGTGTAGAGGTCTGCAATGTGCATTGCAAGAGATTGAATTAGATGACGCTCAGGGTCCCTTCCAGTTCTACAGATCTATGAATCTATGAAGCTGTGGCTGAAGGAGATGTGAGGCAAGCATGTGTTTCCCCAGCATCTCCCCCAACATATTTTCAGGTGAATGCCTGAATAGGACTACCAATGTGCAAACTTTGCTCAACAGTCCCAAAGATAACAGTAATAGCAATGTATGAAGCTGTCTTCTGTACTGAGTCAAAACATTGGTCCCTTTAGCTTAGTATTCTCTACATTGGCTGGCAGCAGCTCTCCAGGAAATTTTGCCTTGGATATATCGCTATTTCATGATTTCTCTCTTGTCGCCTTTTGAACTCTTGCAACTTTTTCATACAAAATCATTTTCTATTGCCTGTCCACCTACCATATTTTTTCACTGGTTCATGATGGCCCCAATCCTGTGAAATGTGATAGTTACAGGATTCTGCTAAAAGGTAAAGGTAAAGGACCCCTGACAGTTAAGTCCAGTCATGAACGACTCTGGGGTTGCAGTGCTCATCTTGCTTTACTGGCCGAGGGAGCCGATGTTTGTCCACAGACGGTTTTTCTTTGTCCTGTGGCCAGCATGACTAAGCCGCTTCTGGCAAAACCAGAGCAGCGCACGGAAACACCAACCTCCTTCTAAAACCTCTTATTTTATTAGCTAATTTTAAACTTAAAAGCTATATAAAAGCTATATAAAATTATTGTCTGCTATTCTTCTTAGGTGCAATCATTATTACTTTTTTAAAGAAAGAGAACATGGCAAGAGAAACGAAAGATTCCACTTTATATAGCTGCCAATCACTCACACTTATAATGAGGTTAAGTCATGCATTGACTGGTATAGCTACCGTTAATCACTATATGTGCTTAATACGTGCATTTAGTAGAGAATAAAGTTAATGTGTCTTTGAAGGCAAAATGCAAGTGGATTATTTTTTTTTTGCGGATAGCATCTGAATATAGATCTTCATGTAGGACTGCAATATATTTATTTTATTTGACACTATATACCACTTGATTGTAAGAAAACTTTTAAGCAGTTTATTAAAAAATATATAAAAAAAACTTTTAAGCAGTTTATTAAAAAATATATAAAAACATTAAAATTCTTAATGAAAACAGCAAAATATATATATTTAAATATATTCAAAAGATGATTAAAGAGAGATAAAACACACGTAACTTCTACATGTTTGGATAGACTTGCTTAAATGAATATGTTCTAAGCAGGTGTCAAGGTGAAGGTGCCTGTCTGATTTCAATAGGCAGGGAATTCCAAAGTGTAGGTGCTGCCACACTAAAACATCAATTTATTATAACAGAGGAACAGTTATTATATGGCACCTGTAATATTGTCAGGTCCACAGATCAAAGCAGTCAAGTAAGTAAATGTGGGGTAAACAGAACCCAAGTTCCAAATTCAAAAGTGCTTAAAGATCTCTTGCAAATGTTAATTTTGACATTATAGTTGAAATCCTAAGAATTCTTAACATGGAAGTCTCACTGAAATAAATGAGTTTGCTTCCCTTCCCTTCCCTTCCCTTCCCTTCCCTTCCCTTACGCAGTAGGTTTCCAAGGCCCAAGTTATATATGGGGTGAAATATGTTGACATATGCACATTGTAGTTTATCTTGTGTCCTTAAGAATTCCATATACCGTATTCTGCTTTCCTCTTTTGCAGTGTCACATACACATTACACCTGAACACACAATATTTGTGCACATAAAAACCCAGTAAATAGCAGCTGCCTATTTTTGCCAGTATCCACAGCTGTGTTGTGTATTGTCTATTCTACAGTAACAGGAAATGATTTATTTTATGTGTCTTTTATAGTATAGTTAAATCACTTACTGAAATAAAAGTCTACTTTGCAGTGAGTCAGCATTGCTTCTAGATAAATTTGTTATTAGTAAGTAACACAACACAACAAAACATAACAAAAGACCATTGTACTGCCTGCCGGTATGGAATACTGATAGTTTACTGTAATCCCCATATGAATTCTGAAATATTGATGTACTGTAGCAACTACAGAAGAGCCTAGGGTTATTACAGCATGATCCACCTGTGTGCTACAAGTATGATAACTTTCCAAAATAACAAAGGGCAGAACGGAACCTGATGTAGTTGAAGGCCTGTTCAGAATTTCAAATATAGAGAATGAAAAAGGAGAAATTTTATTAGGTCATCTTGTGCATCCCCCTGTTAGTGTGGGATTGTATATTACACCTTTACGCTGTAGTTTTGTAGGTTTCCCTGAATAAGTTTTTGATATGACCAGAGTAATAGAGGGGGAGTCATTTTTACAGAATTTTACAACTAGAATGTTGGCAGATGATAACAGCAGCAGCCCTGAGAATCACTGCAAGATAGTTTATGTGATAGTTTCTCTCTCTCTCTCTCTCTCTCTCACACACACACACACACACACACACACACCCCATTGTTTATATGATGGCAGTATAACATCTTATCCAAACATAATTAAAGGCAAATCTTACAAACAGCGTTGTTAGAACATGTAAGAAACAATTACAAATCTCATGTTCTCTAGCACTATGCATTCCTTAACATTCCATTCCCCTTTATAATTAATTGTATAAGTAATTGAATGATGGACATAAACCTGGGAGACTTGAATTTAAGTCTCATTTCAGCCATATGGGATGACAGGATAGGCTATCAGTTTTCCATAGAGAGGGAATAATAGTAATCTACCTTTCAAGATTTCAAGGAAGATGATAAAAATAAAATCCTATGCAAAGGACAAATATATGAAGTCATTATTCTGAATGAATAAGAAAAGGCACACAATTTCCACAGAGGTTTATGCTTTATGTGTGATAATAGTCTGATCACTGGGTTTTACATACACTCAACCAAAATGATAAGCTGCACATGCTTAAATGTACCTGGGGGTTGTAATATACTAGCAGTTGGACTTTTCCTAAAGAAAGATTGTTTAGCTAGGATTGCATCTTTGAAGACTTAATAAGCTTTACAAAAGATAAACCACCTTTCCAACTTCCCATGTTCTCCTACGAAGAATCAGCACATGAGCTTTCTGTATCTATACAAACCAAGAGCTATATTATTGTTTCTGATGTATTTTAGAAGAGTTATATTCTCTTCTAAAATACATCAGAAACAAGTGACTCACATCACACCTTCCAACTTCAAGATGATGGAACACACTTGAGTGAAGTCAATACTGAGAGGATCAGTCAATGACTAGGAAGAGCATAGTTAACAGGCATTGTTTCAGGCAGCAGATTCCTGAATAGAGTGCAATATTCTGAGCTCACTCTCCTTTAAGAACATTCTCTGTTTTTCTCCTTTAAGAATATCCTCTGTTTTCCCAGAGCTAGTTTGGCACCAATGCAGAAAAGTAGAGAGAAATCATTCTCCTATCATCTCTGTCAGATTTACCTGTTAGTGAATGTGGTGACTTCACATTATGTCCCAAGAAAGGCAGCTCTCCCATCAGTTGCAAAAACATTCAATGTATGAGTGATTAAGCAAAAAGGCTTAACATCCCTGTGCTGTAATGTGGAGACTCTCACACTCTTCTTTATTCATACCCAGGGCCGGCGCGTCCATTTAGGTGAACTAGGCAGTAGCCTAGGGTGCCAAAATGGAGGGGGTTGCTGGCCAGGCTGCCCCCGCCGCCCCCGCCCGGTGCCGCTCCGCCAGCGGCGGAGCGGCCGGGAGGGGGGAGCAGCCCAAAATCAGGCTTCTCCGCCCCCTCCGCCAGCGGCAGAGTGGCGGGCGGGGGGGAGCAGCCCAAAATCGGGCTTCTCCGCCCCGTCCGCCAGCGGCAGAGTGGCGGGGGAGGGGGGAGCAGCCCGAATTCGGGATTCTCAGCCCCCTCTGCCAGCGGCAGAGTGGCGGGGGAGGGGGAGCAGCCCGAAATCAGGCTTTTCCACAGGGCCGGTGCTAGGGATTGGCCGGGTGGGCGCGCCAGAAAGTGATCTTGCCTAGGGCGCAAAAAACCCTAGCACCAGCCCTGTATCATACCAATTACACTGGTGTCTGTCTACAAGTATCACAGGAAAAATATACCCTAAGTGACTTGTACAGCTTCAGACAATACACAGTGAGAATGCCGTTAGTTGGTCTCAATAGTTTTTTTGTTTCTAACCCTGAGATCACTTCTCATGACCACACAACCTTCTGCTCATTTATTCTTTTAATCTTTTGGTCACTCACAACTCAGCAGGCAACAAAATTCATCTGAATTCTGTTTAGATGATGGCCTTGAGTGACGTCCTGTAGTGCTATGACTAATGCAAAATGAGTAGACTGACTCAATCCACTTCCTCAAATTCATGTCACACAGAACACCAACAGAGCTAGCATTAATTATCACTCTAGTTGGCAATATCAGAAGGGAGGCCAAGGACTAAATAAGTGTGGCAATTAAATTACACGCTTTTGATGCTGTACCTCCAAAATAAAATGATAAGAGATATATTTTTGCTGCTTCTCTTTATAATACCTGCCCTACGCTGGGTGCTATTCCACCGTGCTTGATTCAAGCTTTTATGAGATAAATAGAAAAAAAGAAAGGAGGTGATAAAGTTATTAGGACCATTCAGCCATAGATCCTCTGTATTGCTATCATTCAAGTTTGGTTTACTCTTCCTTGTTCAGCCCACCACAGTATCCAGGCACTGGTTTGGCGTCTCCTTGGCTTCTTCTGATTTGGATGTTATCACAAAAGAGAGCAGGATGTCATCAGCATACTGATGGCACCTTGCCCCACTGCTTCATGGAGGAAAGGAGGAACCCAAAACCTGTACCACAGGGCTGCTCCAGGAGAATACAGTCTCTGTGCTATCAAAAGCTGCAGAGAAATCAAGGAGGAGGAGCAAGGTCACATGCCCTTGTCCCATTCTTGATAAACATCATCCATCAGGGCAACCAAGGCCAATTCAGTCCTACAGCCAACCTAAACCCAAATTGGCATGGGATTTGATCTATATTATCCCACTATGCCTGCAGTGCTTCCACAACCCACTCCACAATGTCCCCTAAAAAGGAAATATTTGTAACTGGTCTGTAGTTAGTCCAAACCAACATGTTCAGGGCTGGCTACACCAACACATTTTTTCAATGCAACAGGGACCTCTGCCTCATGCAATGAAATGCTAACCACTTTCTGGATCCAACCAGTCAATCCACCTCTGCTAGATGTTGCTCAGTTGTCAGGGCTATGTAACCAAAAACCCAGGTGGTTTGGGAATGCTGGGGGTGGAGTGGACTGCCAGCTAAACCTCAAACCCTGGCTTGCCTATAAGGATGCAAATGATTTATTTATTTTTAAGCCATAAAAGGGCTAGCCCTATTAGGATGCTCGGAATTCTGACATTCACTGGCTGTAGAAACACAAAGGTATGTAAGGGCTTTGACTTCAGCCACTGAATTTCTCCCAGTTTGGGCACAACCCGCCATTAGTGTGGTAAGGAGAACCCCAAACCCAGTCCCTAATAACAGCGGCATGTGACCAAAGGTGCAGGCAATCAGCTACAAAGTAACTTAAAAAAAAGTTATATCAAAAGTATAAATGCTAAGTTCAGAAAGGCTTTAAGGGAAGTAGCAATCAAACTCACCAGTTATTAAGAAAAATTACAGCTACTCCTCTGTTGGAGCAGAATAATTGTGCTTTCAATTGGTAATACATGGTTCTAATTCATAAGCCACCACTCCAACTCTGGATTCACCCCACGGAGCTTATGTTCTCCAGCAACCAGGGAGCCCTAAGCAGATCATGGAATTCTTTCCTCTTGAAAAGATAGAACGCTTTTTCTAACATGGAAAGCACCCCAATCTCTACCATTTGCCTCACTGTGTAGCCTCATGATCACAGAACCCAAATGATGATTAGAGTCTTAGCCAACGATGTACGTAAAAACCCTACAGTACACTCTCTGAAAACTGTTGGTAGCTGGATCAAAGCGTTTAAAATCTTACCTTTTCGTGGCAAATCTGTTGCTAATTTGCATGTGGATCAGACAAGAATATTTTAGGCTTTTTACCTGTTTCAAAGTATTCTTTTTCTCTTCCATTTTTCCCCACATTATCCTCATTAACTGACATATTGTATCTATTTTTAACATTTTAGTAATTTTCAAAAAGATTGTGCCCCGGAATGTCACCTGAACAGATACTTTCTTTTAGAAGTCTTCGAGAATGTTAATAGACTCTTTGATTTCTTTCGCTCAGTTGTTCAGTATCATAGTGACACAAGAAGACATTTTCCTTAATTTATAAGACAAAAGTAGGTTTTGTTGGACTGCCGGAAACAATTGCTAGTCTGTAAAATAAATAATATCAGCAGCAGTACTGTAACTCTAAATGAGCAGGAACTATTTGTGAGTCTGTGTCCATTGTATTAGATACCACTTTGTAATCGAGTAAGCTTTGGAAGTGGACGTTGATTTATATCTGAAAGTTAGGTCATTGTCCTTATGCCACCACTTTTAGTTCAGAAAATATAAAGTAACATAAGCAGCACATGTAAAATCAATCTCAGTCTCACTCACATCTCATCTTGCATATCTGCATTAGAAGGTGCTAGCTGAAATGTGCTTGCATTCTCTCTCATCGTATACTGTCAATAAGAAGGAGCAGTCATGCAGTTATAATGAAGCAAGTTGGTCAAAAACAGTCCAGCAAGCAAAGTTTTATAAAGCACTATTCAAATTAATAGCCTTTTACAAAAGAACTCAATTCTTTAAGACTTCTTTAAACATTGATGAATAGGATGTTTCTGAATTGCCAATGTTAATTGTGCTAGGATCGTGGTTGTAGTTCATTGGGGTTTTTGTTACTGACTTCAGTGGGATTTAACGTGGGACTTTTAATATATAAAGATATTATGTTTTTCAAAATGTGTATTCGAATCAGCTTTTAGCCTTTTCTTTTCAATGGGGCATTTTTGCCTTTTGTAGGAAAAAAGGATTTGAGAAAAGTATTGTTAATAAAGAAAAGAGTGATAGACTCACTTCACACTTGAGTTAATTTCTTAACCACCACCGCATAGCAACTTATTATATACTTATAAAATGCAATTATAGTACCTGAATGACTTAAAAATATTTCTCCAAAGGGGACATGGCTGGTAGCAAAATTTTATATAACCCCACAAATTGTGCCACATGTATACCTGTGGCATACAGAACTCACTGTGTAATTTGTTAGGCAGTATATGATAATCTTTATTGTCATTGTCCCATACAGAACAACGAAATTGAAAAATCTACATCAGACATACAAAAACTGACAGCCTACTATCCTGAAAATGCCTGTCAACTCATTCCCCATCCCGCCTATGCATAATTAACCTCCTAAACTTTAATACCCTACCTGGTTAGCCCCCTAAAAAACTCTGATGCCCCACACTAAATATAATACTCCCTTAGAGACTGCCTTACACTGTGTTTAAAACCAAAATCACTTTTGGATAGAAACTGTTTCTCAGGCGGCTAGTCCTGGTCTTTATAACCCTGTACCTTCTTCCAGAAAGCAGAAGCTGAAAGAGATCATTTCTGGAGTGCGCACTATCCTGCACTATCTCTGCAGCTTTCTTATAGCACCTGGAGGCCTAGATTTGATCCAAGGTGGGAAGAGTGCACCCAATTATTCTCTCCGCAGACTTTACAACCCTGGACAGCATTGTTCTTTCCCTGACCGTGCAACTCCCAAACCACACACAGAGACTATAGGTTAATACACTCTCAACAGTACAATGGTAAAATGCCATCAACAGGTCCTTTGAGAGATTATTTTTCCAGAGAATTCTCAGAAAATATAACCTCTGCTGTGCTCTCTTCATCAGGTCTTTGCTGTTTTCTCCCCAGGTTAGGTCATCTCTCAACTCCATTCCCAGAAATCGAAACCCCGAGACCTGTTCCACACACTTCCCCTCAATAATAAGTGGCTGAATATTCAATTTACATTTCCTAAAGTCCACAATAATCTCTTTTGTTTTCTTTAAGTTAAGGAGTAAGTTGTTTTCCCTGCACCACTCCACCAACTGCTCAACTTCCTTCCTATAGTCCACCTCCTCCCCTCCAGCCGTGATTAAACCAACCACCGTTGTATCATCTGCAAACTTAATGATCTTATTACTGGGGTACTTGGGGGCACAATCAGCTGTATGCAGCGCATATAAAAGTGGGCTCAATACACACCCCTGTGGCATCCCCGTATTCATAATGAGATCTGCAGAGACGTGGAAACCCATCCTGACCCATTGGGAACGATTTGATAAAAAAATCTAATATCCACCTGCATAAGCACAGTGGAAGTCCCAGGTCTAATAGTATGGGTACCAATCTATGTGGAAGAATAGTATTAAATGCAGAACTGAAGTCTACAAATAACAATCTCGCATAGTTCCCTTGTTTCTCCAAATGAGTCAGGACAGCATGTAGAGCCATTGCCACAGCCTCCAACATGGATTTCTTTGCCTTGTATGCAAACTGGTAAGAGTCGAGTCCCACTGGCAAACAAGATATGATGCAGCATTTTACACTAATTTTGGTAAACTCCATACACACACACACACACACAGAGAGAGAGAGAGAGAGAGAGAGAGAGAGAGAGAGAGAGCAGCCTATAAATTTTGTTAAATATATATATATATTAAAGGCAAATATTAAGCATGGCATCTAAGTATGTGTGCATCTAGCTTCATAGGCAATTACATTTATCAAATCCACACTTGTAGCTATAATTTTGAAGCACATCTAATACTGTGTGTGTGTGTGTGTGGTTTTAACTATCCCAAGTCTTTGAGAGAGCTAAAGGAACAGAAAGCAAGATCTGTAACTTTTTTTCTGTATCCCATATTGTAATAGCCTGTGCATCTTCCTGAAGCATAACAATGTAACTTTCTGGTTTCAACTCCAGCCTACTTCCCTCTTTTTAATTTTAATTTTCAAATTTCACTGACATCTTCAAACAGGGGAAAAAATTACACTTCATGCAGAAGTTAGCATGTTAACTTTTCACTGCTCATATATTTTTATTTTCTTCACACACCACTAAGATGAGTTTTTGAGTTAGGTTGCAGTGAGAGAAGCCCAAATAAACTACTTGGGATGTATCAATATGTTTTAACACAGGAATCATATAAACCATTTCTGTATATCAATACATCGACAGTGCAAGGTGTATACTTTATATTATAAGCAATAATCCTTGCCACATATTCATAAAATGCACAGAGATTCATGAACCTATACACCCAGCAAGAGAAATTATGTGTGATTTAAAAAATAATCCAGAAAACAAGGAAGAATGTATAATTGAACACATGGGAGACTAACATGGAGGAAATAGATTTATCTGTCCATCTTTAGCAGACACACAATCTGGCACTAGGGCAAGACAGGAAGATGAGGCATATCATTCACTTCCTCTAAGTCCTTTTCTCACTCCAGTAGGAATCCCCATTAATTGCACTACCTCACTGGAGTGCTATGTAGCATACTGAAACAAGGCTTCAAAAGAGTACTAAGGCACCTAGAAGACAAAATGTTGTAAAGGCAGGATATGCTTAGCCTATGGAAATTGTGATTAAGGCTGAGTAGCTATTATTCTTATTTGCGAAAATGCGAACAGTTGTAATATTAAAATACCATTTAAAAAGGCAGGGGGAGGGAAATAGAGCAGTACAAAGGTTGAGCATTTTCAAGTTTTTAAAAATACATCTCAGAAACATGAGAAGGAATAATTTAATCCACTTATTGATGGTGGGACAAGAAGCAAGGAGATACATTTCCTTTAAACACTAGGAAGAACTTATTATCTGTAGAACCTGCTTGCAAACAGAAACAATGGTGTTGGCATTTCATGAGACATTGGCCCTGCGTCTGTTAGGCAGTGCTTTCAGCTATGAAATCTCAGGGTATGGTGATAGCAATGCCCAGCCTAGCCTTCCCCATTTCACAAACAGTAAAACAAAATCGAACCCCCATGTATTAAATGAGAAAAGGAGAAATAACAGACAAAAAAAGGTTCCTTTCACAAAATTATCTGGCTTTAGTTAAAGAACCATCTAAAGCTGGACTGCAGGGTAAAGCTGCTGTCTTTTGCTTTGAAGCGCCATTGGTAGTTCTCCTCCAGGCAGTGCTTCAAAGCCAAGTTATTTCTGTTCCTCACAGCTCAATTGTGTGACTTAGTAGCACCCTAGAAGGGGGTAGGTTGTTTTTAATTGCATCCCTACTTTAAAGGACCCCAGCTGCTATGAAAAGACGGGAAGACCTGATGCATGAGGAATCAGGGAAGTGGCATAGATGAAAAGGTTAAGCGAGAAAGGAAGGGTTTTAAAATGTTCTTGCTTGCTAAATCCATAGCATCCTGTACACGCTCTGTTCTACATTCTTTTTACAAAAGGGGGGGTGCGGAAATGCTGTCAAGATTTGTGGTAAATTGGTATTATTTCAGTTTGGCAGTATAAAAGTGGGGGAAATGACAAAATAATTTGATGTCTCTGTAATGGCTCTACAATTTACATGACCGTCATTTATTTTGGGTACACAGTGTTAACACCAGTGTTTCCCACCAATGTTTCAGCTGCAATTCTATAAACAATTACCTGGGAGTAAAACTCATTGTATTCAATGAGGTTTACTAAACTATGGACAATATCCATGCATCCTCTTTTTTAAAAAAGAAATAATATTTGTAAAGCTTACAACACACACACAAAGTTCATGTTTTAGCTAATTAACAATTCAAAATTCATACTTCTCAAAATATGAAAGTATACTCACTTAACGGGTATCACAAAAAAATGTTCATTATCACTTGAGGAATATTGTTTCCGTCTCCAGTAATAAACAGGACCACTGGGGCGGGGGGAATCACCCACAAGCATGTGAGTGGTGCAGGCTGTCTCTCCTGGCCTGAACAGGACACAAATAGGCTCCACTGGCAGGTACCAAGGCAGAACAGGCAGTGGAATGGACCTTACGTACCAGTAATGTCGCATATGTCAATTTTGCATGCTGGCAGGTTGCAGCAGGGTTCAACAGCAACTCATGTGCTGTTACCAATTTTCAACAGATCTGACACGTAGAAGATCATGGTGTGGTTATCTGTGTTCTAGTCCCACAACTGCAGTGGGAATCCCTTGTTGAATTCCCTTGTCTACATTACCGGTATATACAGCATTTTGGCTAATCCTCTTTAAAAGCAGTCCAAGTTGGTGGCCATCAATGCCATCTGTGGGAGCGAATTGCATAGTTTAACTATGTGCTATTCTTTTGTGTGTCTGGAATTCTCCAACATTCAGCTTCATTGAATGTCCATGAGTTCTAGTGTCGGGGGGGGGGGATTTCTCTATCTACTTTCTCCATACCATGCATGATTTTACACATCTCTGTCATATTGTCTCATTGCTATCACTCCTGTTATTGTGCCAGAATATAATGTGTAGCCATCAGTAGTGAGGCAATGTGATATGTGTAGCTGATTGTTGCTTTCAAAGGATGGGGAGCAAATTGGCTCCTAAGATCCTATTCAAATGAATTCTAAGCAGCTACATTTACACTACCTTATAGTGTGGTCTGACATGTGCCTACACAGAAGTTTGTTTCACTTTGTTCAAAGTGGATTACTTTCAAAATGAGTGTGCAGAGGATTGCAGATTTACAATCCTAGGCATAGTGCTATTGAGTTCAGTGAAACTGACTTCTGGGTAACTGCATATGGGATAGGGCACTATGCCTAGGATTGCAGTGTCCAACAACTGGATCATAAGCTCTGTAATATTTTGCATGTCAAGAAGATATTTTCAGAGTTCCATCTCAATCCTTTGTTTAAAGACTTTCTTTTTGTAATAGTATTTTTTTAAGTAGAAAGCTGAATTTATGCTTAAGTTATCCATAAGTTATTTCTTCAGCAGTGTGTGAAACTTTTTAGGCACACTTCACAGTCTCACAAAATTGTCACAGAGAATATTAGTCACGATAGTATGATTCAATTTTTTTTAAAAAAAAAAAAAAAGCAAAGGGAAATCACGCCAGGGAAAAAAATGTGGTTTGATTTTTCTTTCCCAAGGTGCTCTGCAATTTTCCACTTTTTATGGATAATTTAAGTTGTCTGCTCCTGCTGCCTCGGGCCTGTCTATCCCCCACTGTGCTGAATCAGCATTTAAGGAAGCAGAGTTTCCTTTTTCCATATGTGAAGTCAGCAGTCCTTTGCTAAGAGAAGGTCCTGTTTTCTGGAGTGTCAGTTCAGCACAGCAGGGAAGAAGTGGCCTGGCGGCATTGGAAACATACAATTAAAACTTGCCAAAGTAAGAACAGAACCCCAGAACAGACTAAAAGAACTGATATGGGTGGATGGAAATAAGATAATGTATTTGAAAAAGTGCTAGTGGAGATGAGCAACTGCAATGATTGGGCTAACCTTAGTCTCAAATATGTGAGAGATGGTTGTGATTTTTGTTAGTTAAGCTGCTAGGCTGTACACAGTTACTTGGGAGTAAGCCCCAGTATTTCTGAGTGGACAGTTCCTCAGCCAGAGGTGATAGAAAGGTATCCTGCATGTTTTCAACATTGCTCTTTCTATTCATACTTCACATGTTCAGAGAGGACCATTGCCATTCCCAGCAGTTTTTTACGGGAGGGTGGTAAACTGGGAATAAGCCCTGGCTAAAAACAAACCATCAGCACAACACTCCCATATCTTTGAACATTTTTCAAGGAAGGGAGTTTTTCATGCCAATGTTTGTTTGTACTGTCACATCTAAGGACATTTCTTGTGTCTTAGGAAGCCAGCAGAAGTATCTTGTTTTAGGAAGCCAGCAGAAGTATCTTGTTTCTTGTGTCTTAGGAAGCCAGCAGAAGTCAGCTCATTGCAAAACCATACAAAGAAACCCTTTGAAACATAACATCCCAAGCAATGTTTTACCTGTCCAGGAAATCTAGGACCCCATTTGGTCCTCTACAAGTCTGTGGCTTCATATCTGAAAGATGATATTTTGTAGAAGAAGGAACTGCTGTAGTGGTGAAACCAGCCTCTTTATTAAGTTAATGGTTGTAACCAAGTCTGTGAAACATCTTTTGGCATGGCAAAAGTGCTGACCAAGTACAAATGTATTGCCCTGAAAAGGACTAGCTAGGGATGTTCCCAGGTGAAGAAAGAAAGCCTTCCGCATTCACCAGGCTTGATGTGATGCCATTCTGAGTGTAGGAGAGCAATAGACCATGGTCAGTCTACTCTGGTCTGGAATTGGGAAGCCACAGAGGTTTGACTAGCTCTGTGCGCTAAAACCAAAGTTGAGGCTTTGGAAACCTCACTGGACACCTTATGGGGTAGAAAGATATGTGGGAGGCTTAATGTTGTGAGGCTTTCCATTTTATGCTGAGCATATATGTGTGTATGTGTAAATAAAATCATTATCACAAAGAAACCATAGTCTCTGGTGACTTGCATTCCAAAGAAACCAAACCCAAGGATTGTACTAGCACCCATGAACTCTCTCACTGCTCTGAGATTGGATTTGACAGACATTTTAAATTCATTATAAAATAGGCAATGAAAAATAATTAAAATTATATGAACAATTTGCCAAAATATACAAACAAGAGTCAAAGTTTCCTGTGGAGGAAGGTATTAATAAATAAAATAGCCCACCTCCAGTTCCTCAAAAGTTCCAAATACAGGAAATAACAACCCTCTCTTATAGCCTGCATAAGGTAATTTACATACCCCACTATCTCTCATATTGTGGTTTGGTTCTTCAAGACTCTAACAGCAACAGAAATAGGTGAGGGGTCTCTGGATGTCCCTGCTTCTTCCAATACTGCTCCCATGCTTCTACCAACACTGTAAAAGCATTTGTAGTTGTGCAAGGATTCATAGATTGCTCTATTAATGATTGTAACTGCACTAGTATTGGTGGGTATGTTTTCATTCCACAAGCAGCACTGGGACTTTTTAAAAAGTTTAAGTGCTTTTTCAATCCAATGTTGCTATTCTTGAACCAAAACGAAAGATCTCCAGAACTCCTTAGGCAGTATTCCTGATAGCTTTACATTGTAAGACCCACCTGTAAAGTCCAATTGGAAGGCTTGTAAAGCCTTGTGAAGGGCACAAACAAGTACAAAAAAAGACTTGTTTGAAATTGCAAATTAAAAAGTAACACATAAGCAAGAACACAAACCACTCAGCCATTTCTTAATTATTTTAATGTAAGAAAGAGACAAACCCCTGCTCCTCTCCCCCATAAGGGATAAATATTAGAAAGTGAATCACTTTTATTTCCCCCTGCAAAAATTCCTGGACCTATTTGTCTGCAATTTGACAGGCTTTGGATGGACTCGTGTGCCAGCAATTTTCACTTTGACCACAAGGTAAAAGGTTATAGCTGTTTTTAGATTCCCCATCTTAGTGAGTAGAGGAACACAGAGCTCCACTTTATACAGAGCGGCTTGGGAGCTCAATTACAGAATGAAGCGGAGAGCACAGAGTAACTCAGAAACAGAAGGGAATTCCAAGAAATGCTCAGATATAAGGCAGATCTTGTGGCCAGTTCACACTCCTATTAAATACTATGTGAGGAGGGAAGTACAGTATGATTATTAAGGTGTTTGACAGTAGGCCATGTTGCCATGGAAGCTGTATGAAATTGTCACAATTTGGACAAATTTTTGCTTGTTTTTTTTTTTAAAAAAAACATTTTATTTGTCCTGCTTCATTCTAGGCCAATTGTTGTTGTTTAGTCTTTTAGTCGTGTCCAACTCTTTGTGACCTCATGGACCAGAGCATGCCAGGCACTCCTGTCTTCCACTGCTTCCCGCAGTTTGGTCAGACTCATGTTGGTAGCTTTGAGAACACTGTCCAACCATCTTGACCTCTGTCATCCCCTTCTCCTTGTGCCCTCCATCTTTCCCAACATCAGGGTCTTTTCCAGGGAGTCTTCTCTTCTCATGAGGTGGCCAAAGTATTGGAGCCTCAGCTTCAGGATCTGTCCTTCCAGTGAGCACTCAGGCCTGGTTTCCTTCAGAATTGATAGGTTTGATCTTTTTGAAGTCCATGGGACTCTCAAGGGTCTCCTCCAGCACCATAATTCAAAAGCATCAATTCTTTGGTGATCAGCCTTCTTTGTGGTCCAGCTCTCACTTCCATACACAAAAGCTCTATTGTTTTTTTTCCCTACCTAAACAAATGCACCACCAAAGTAACTGTAAAATATTTCAAAACGCCAATGAATAAAAAAAGGCTGACTTGGCTGCACTGGTGCCTGGTTCTATAAACAAATGTCAAGAAAGAAAACAAATAAATAGGACTCTTCCATACATTTACCAAGAAGCATTTGTGTTTGCATTGGAAGAAAAAATAAATAACACTGTTCCCTGGAATTAGTTTATTCTATCCCAGAACTAAATCCTGTTATTTCTAACTGTCAGTGTAATAAAGAATGTACCTATGGTTTCCAAATGAAATACCCAGTATTTCAACATCATTACAAATACTGTCATTGTCCTGCGGTTAGGAAGATTAAACCTGACTCTTCCACCAAACATTTCTATTTTGGGCAAGTTGAATTTTAAAAAGCTTGCTAATGGCTCCCAAAATGACACACTTGAATAAATCAAATTCAAGAATGTTCTACTTCTCAAAGTGCAGTTTATTTTTAAAGAATGATTTTGACAAGTCAACAGAATTACAGCAGATCAGTCAAAGTATATTGTTGTGCAGCAAGAGTCTCCAGAGGTTCCAGTGCTTTCCCAGGGTTTGGTTTTCTAGGAATGCAGGTCACTGTAGACAGTGATATGTTTGGAATATATGCTTCCCTCTCCCCACCTGAGCATAGGATGGAATAACATACAGCATTAACAGATCTTACTTCCCCATTGAGTTTAGGAGGATCCTCAAAGCCATAGCTTGGGGTGTCAGCATAGAGGGAGCAAAGCAAGCCTGTCTTTTCCAGCTCCCCGCTTCAGGTGAAACTAAAATAAAGACTATCCCCATGCTTTATTGTTCTCCCACTGCTAGAATGATGTAGAATCCAGCCAGGTGGAAGAGCACCACCAACCTGTTGTCTCTATAGCAACATGACTAACTGTTTGGCCATGCAGATAGGATACTTACAGCCCGCAGTTAGGGCAGTTCACTTACCAAAGAAACCAGGTTGACTAGTTCAGCATTTCCCCTCCACTGCAGGCTCATAATCTTGCAGATTCAAAATAAAAGGTTTGGTTGGAACCCAAAGATATCATTCAAACCAATCCCCCAAACCTATAAGACAGTGTATTTTTGAAAGGAAGCAGGTGGCATAGTAATTTGAAGATATGGGGCATTAAAAATAAGTACAGTATATAAGTGCAAGAGAATAAAAAAATGCCTTAATACCAAAACACAAATATTAGCACATCCCAGAGAATAGTAATTTGGTTTTGAACAAAATTATTGAGTGCATTTCTGTGGGCATGTTTTTCATGGAAAAGTCAGTGGAAGGCCTTTATGTGTCTACAAAGAAATTAAACCTCAGCTGTTTCATTAATTATTGCAGGCGTAAATTTTGTGTGATGACTGTTTAAGGCAGAGCCACGGACAGAGGCTTAGCGTTTACAAGATGCATGTAACAGAAAATAAAGAGTAGCACACCAGACAGACCAAGCATTACGTTACCTGAGGCAGGTGGATGTGCAGCACCAACAGTGGAAAGGTGGCTGCCACCACAGTGAACAATGACTGAGCAACTTAGTAGGGTGGCTAGTCATGAGGTGAGTGGCCCTGTATGATCTCCTATACTTCCTGAGATACATAATGAATGATACAGAATTTAGACACATAACAGTATAACACAGAGGATATGTATAAAGATTTGGAAGCCCTTTTTGCAAGTCATGTAATCCCGCATGGGAAAGTGGCAAACATGTTACAGTAGCCTACTTTATACTGGCCACTGGATGAAGCAAGTGTGGTCAATGTACTTCCGCAACAGACTTCTGCAGTGGAAATTCCTCATTTGTTGCTCTCCACTATAGCACTCCTTACATCCCAAAAATATGTTCCAAAGGGTTGGCGAACACTCCAGAACAGATTTTTTTGGGGGAAGTGAATAGTTAAGAGTTAAGGGAAGTCTCATTGTACAAGCAGAAGATTCAGCATTGGATATAACCCTAAACTCTGGCTCTCACATTTTTTTATCCTTTCCTTCCTTCTGGTTACATTAGCAGCTACCATACATTCTCCCAGCGAATGAACCCTGTTACAAGGTGAACCATTCTTGAGAATGATTTTATCTTGAATAATAGAAACTACTTCATGGCAACTGAGACTGCTGTCCTATATGCACTTGCCTGGGAGTAAATCTAACTGAACTTCCAAGTAGACATGCATGTGATTGTGTTTCTCCTAGAGGAGCAAATAGCAATGTATGTTTGTTTTACGTTTGATAAGGAGAGAGGTTGTAAATTTCCATTAATATGTTTTCTTATTCGGCAAACTTTAAAAAAGAAGAAAAACCCCTGTTTATATTACTCAGAAATACAAGCAATCCAGGGAAACATCATTATCTGTATGTAGCCAGGTCACTCAAGCCAAATATTTGTTTTAATATATTGCTCTCCATGAAAATTATTTTGATTTTACACTATTGCAAACAACCCAGGGAACTTTTGACTGCCACCAAGTGGGAAAGCAAGCAAGCTTTGGTAAATCAGCTAAGGTAGCGTGTCTCTTCAGCATTCTTTCTTCTTAACCTGCCTTTTCACTGAAGTTTAGGCTTTCTGCATTTCTTAGTCCCTGTGGAATTAATTAACTCTATTTCTGGAGGAAAAAAGAGGACAATTTAAATGTAACAGTGTTTGTAATTCTCATTTTGAACAGAAAATGTCTAATCAACACCTGCAGTCTGGATGTGCATTAGTTTACTCTGCATGCTACCTAGAAAATATAGCCTAATGATGCTTTTGATAGAGTAAACATTTGCAAATGAGGGTTCAATTGCATATATTCCGTGTGCTGTATAAACAAAGCAAACGAGTTCAATTTGTGTGGCTTTCTTCAGATTGTGATAGGAAATGTGTGATGGAGAACCCCCTTTGGATACATTTTGATATCTAGGAATTAAAACTGTCTCCACAATTGTCAAGATTGTCTATTACATGGCAACTGTGGCTCTATGAGCCTATCCCAGTGTCCCTTCAAAACCAAAATGCAGCCTACAAACCTGATTAGGCAACCATCTGATAAATATCTGGTTACGTGGTGGTGATCATTAAGAAATCTACCTGATTTGATGTAAATAGATTTGTTTTATACCACATTTTCCTTTAGCATGTAACCATATGCCTGGAAAGGTCAGTTTCAAAGATCCTTAATGCACAAATGACACTAAGATACACCACTCCTCTCCTGAGTGGCTAGAAATCCCAATGCCAAAGGCATACCTTTGTATCTCATGACATCTGGACAGTTTTATCCTAAAGTACCTACTACTACGTTTCATTACAGTGTTTTCTTCTGATCCATGTAAACAATGTACTCTTACTATGCCAACAAAGAAGATTGACTGACTGACTGACTGACTGACTGACTGACTGATTTATTGATATCAAGACTTGAATACTCTGAGTCTTACCTTAGTATCAATTAACTAGAAACCATCATAAAATGCAGAGCCTAAGCAGATAGATTATAATAATTTACACCTTTTAGGTCATTTTCTGCATTTCCAATATCTGTTCATACTTTACTCTCTCTTGAAATAGAGCAAATAAAATTATTGGGGGTATTTCTGAAGTTCAGTACTATCCACACAGGTCAGGACATTCATGTAATATTACTAGTTGAAGTGAGTTATTGTGTGGGTTTGGGATGACCTCACAACTGAGAATGATGCTAGTATAATCTACACCCAAAGTATGCCTTCCTAAACAATGTCCCTAATGGATGGCCATACTTTGGGATTGAACCAGTGCATAGGGAGAGTGGTATCAGCAAGGGAAGTGTAGTAAAATGGAGATAAAGAGTTTTTAATCCAAATCTAGAAGACCTTGAAAGAATATGAGTTTCCTTCATGCTTTGAGCTTAGAACAAATTACAACCTTGATATGACAGAACTTGAAGGCTATTATTGATTATTCTTTCTTTGGATCTTTTCCATTTGAAAGTAAACTTTTGTAGGGAGTATGATGCTGATTTTGTCCCTGTTAACCACTGATTTCTTGAACATGTTTCTAGAAATTCTTAATACAAATGAATGGTTTGTTTGTTTTTAAAAGAAATTATCTTTAAAGTAATATGGCTCTGAAGATAAGTAACACAGTGCTTAGAAACTTATTTGATGGCATGAGCATTATATCACTGTCATGATAAGGTGGAAGCTAATTATATATATTTAAGGAGCCCAGTTTTATAAAAGTTACACTAGAAATTTGGCTGGTCATAGCACTTCAAGAGGCTTGGCAAAAGCTTAAGAGAATTTTGATTCAAAGCCCCTGAAGGTGGCATTCGTGTTTTTGTTCGTTCCAATATTTCCAAATTCTTACAGAGTGGGGAGCTTTTTCACCAAACAAAAAAATGTTTTATTTCACACAAAAGAGGTTATTCAGAGAAGCATTGCAATGTACCTTATTCCCTTTATGTTTCTCTTCTTGAGAGTAAATGGAAAGTGGCTTAATGAGGATCTGTATTACCAACAGGTATTTATGATAGGCTTCAATACCTTTGTGTTAGAAACAAACTGAAATGATTTAAAGTAATAAACTGAAAGTGTGAAATAGAGCCCCATGATACATTGTTTCACTGGGTGCTAAGAAAAAAAGCTCAATAATAGTACTAAACAGTCATTACTGCTTATCAAAAGCAAAACCCAGTACTGAACTGTTTTACTAAATTGCAATTACTAAACATGCAGTTTCTAAATAATTATATGAATGCAATTACTAAACATGCAGTTTCTAAATAATTATATGAATGAATTTCCTAAAATAGTTCTCTACACTATTTTATATTTTTGGCAAATCACCAAATAATTTATTAACAGTAAGACCAGCAACAGCTTGTCGGAATGAGAGGGAAATAACCAACATTTAAGGAATATAGTAAACATAGAGCTATTCAGCATGATTTCACAATGCATAAAACACAAGCATTGAATTCATTTTTAATGCTGTGTTAATCTTTAACATTTGTTCAATTTTATTCAAAATTGCTATCTGCTTCTGTCAGCAGTATAAGAAACTGGAGCTTTGTTACGCTGGGTTCTTTTCTATAGCCTTTGCTCTTTTCCACAAAGGTTCAGCACCTGTGCAAACCAAGCTTAAGGAACGTTCTAAAAAATTAACCATAGAGCTTCAACTCTTACCCTGTCCAACAGAATATCATTGTATCTGTAAAGAACTCAAAGTTTGGGTCTGGCATCTTTCCACACAATTCCCATCTAACCTCCCCATTGCATTTAGGGTGTGTAGGACCCAGCTTAGTTCTGAGGAGATGGCGGGGGGACGGACGGACCGGTTACACCAATTTCAGTGCTTTGCATTTATTATCAGTGTAATAAATAAATAACGATATGGGGAATTCTTTTCACACTCCCTGAACAATACCAAGTAAGCATGTCAACCATTGCTTTTTGAAGCTTAGCATCCTCATGGGAACAAGTGCTGACAGCTACTAATTCTGACAGGACTATGGAGCGCCCCACACTATGAGTTAGCTGGCTCCTGTCTTCAATCCAGTGGGGGAGGGCAATACAATAGCAATGGTTTGATTGTTTCTAGAATCCATCAGCAAGAAAGCTGCCTTGTGTTCCAAGCACTCTTCCACATATTGTGAGGGGCCTGGTGCTGACCTTTAGTGTCAATGGCAACTTTATTCTCCACATAGCTCACTAAAATGGTATCTTATTTCCATCTCCCCTATCCTTCAGTTCTCAATTCCTTCTGACCTACAAGAAGTGAGGGAACTGTTTCTCATGGCCTTGATGTTTGCAGGCCCATCAGTTGTTGTTGTTTTTTTTTATCAAGACAGCTTAATGAGAATAGCAATCAGGTTGTATCTGTTAACACTAATCCTAAGCAATGTTTCTGAACTTCCCCTCAGAGGCCTTTTCATTGGCTATTGTCCACATACACCATTTGCTATGTGTTGGCAAATCAACCTCTGCTGCAAAATGCCATTTGACTGTGGACATAGCTCTACCTTCTGCTTTTCTAGAGGCATCTTTCTTACTTTTTATGTTAAGCAGCCACCTGGTCCATTCCATCAACATTTGTAGATGTGTGAGCAAAATTAGACATAGTCTTTGTCAGAGCAGTCCTTCATAGCGTATACTATTTCCCTGTTTATATAAAGCTTTCCAGAAACATAAACATATAGTTCTGTATGGACACTATGTAGGTATTTAAAAGTTGCATATCTGCAACTAGTGTTTTTTGAATGCAAGCATTCCAGTCAGCATTCTTTATTTATTACAATTGAATCCCATCTTTACCCAAGGAACTCAGGGTTTGGTACATAGGTCTCCTCCTCCCCATTTTATTCTCATAATAACTCTGTGAGGTAGGTTAGCGTGACTGACTCAAGCTCACCCAGTGAGCTTCATGGCCAAGTCGAGATGTAAATCCAATCCAGTATTCTAAGTACTAAACCACCACTGGGAACTCATCCACACTTCCACTGCATAGAAAGCACAGGTCCAAGCAATTTTCCCCTTGCCCCACTCCTTTCCTGGGGGAAACCCACTTTTTAGCTCTAAAGTGGATCAAACATCAATCTGGAGAAAACCTGAATTGCCGTTTGCTCTGATTGAACACTAAACAGCGTTTTCCCCAGGGAAAAGCAGTGGGACAAAAGGAAGTGCAGCCCTGACTCTCAATTCTCAATCATTTTTTGGTTCTTGACTCTATTTCTGTGGAGTATTCTGTTGGAGGAGGCCACATGCTGGTGGAGCCACTGATCAATGGAACCAGAGTTAAAATGGGCAAAGCCAAACACAAACGAGGAACCCCATCTCTTCTCTTCTCTTCTCTTTCTTTCTGCCAGTATCTTTCTGTCTCCTTGCCATATGCATGAAATTAGTCTAAGAGCTTCATAAATGTATGATAAAAGCTGCAAGTTGTTCACCCCTGCTTTAAGGTTTTCCATTATAATACCTAAGAGCTTTTCTTTTTTTTACTTTATGCACCCCAGCTTCCCTTTTGCTTATTACATGTTATTTCTCCTTTGATGTTTGTGTGCTCCCAACTGTTTTCTTTGTTCTGCATCTAAGTTTCTCTTTGCCATTTATTCCCAACGCATGGCTGTGGTGATGCATCATGATGTCTTTTGGATAAAAACTCTACATCCTCCCCACTGCTTCTTACTTTTGGTAATTGTGTTTCCGACCAGAAATGGTGTATTGTCTGCAATTATGATCCTATCAACAGGAAGTTTGCATTTTGTGCACCTTATCTAGGAAAAACTTTTATATATGAAGATTTGTAATAGTCTACAATGGCAGCACAAATGCTAATTTTATGTTTTGTAAGATAAAGGTTTTGCCATCTATTCCACAGTCTACAAAAAAAAAAAAACTTTCTCTAGCAAGGTTTCTCCTAAGGCTACTCAAGAAAAAGTGTTGATAAATAAAACACCTTCTTCAAACTATGTCAGTTCTTATGTCTCAGTCTCATTGTACCCACAAGCAAAATTTTGAATAGGGATGAGTGAATCAGTTTCTGATCCGTGACACTTTTGCATGTAAGTTCATTCCATGCTGCTTCCAAATTAATCTGCAAATATATATATATCTGCATGGAAATCACATTTAAGTGCCATCCTACTGGCAAGCCTATCTCTCTGCTGGCAGAGAAGCTCTTAAACCTCTTCCTACAGTCCTTCAGATGGCTGAGAGCTGGCTGCATAATTGCTCCCTAATTCTTATTGAAAGACAATAAACTTTTGGACTATAAATCAAGTCAAAACAACCTTTCCCCCCATATTCCTCGATAAAAACCTGCAAAAGTTTGTGATTCCTCATAACAGTGAAAGAAAACATAAGAGTTCTGGTTTGGGTTTTGTAAAAAAAAAAAAAAAATTGGCAGGATTTGCTTTGTTCAGACCTAGAAACACCTTGGATGAGGAGATGAAAGCAGGAGCTCCTAGCAGATTCCTCCTGCATTGCCAGCAAACCTGAGGATCAATGCGTCCTTACCACAGATCTCAACCTCTCTTGCTTGTGTTCCTAGTTAGCTTTCACATCCCACCTAGTCACCTCCAGGTCTACGGGAACAGAGGAGATGGTAAAACAGGCAGGAGCTTTGGAGTGCCAATGAAATGCCCAACAAGCTACTTAGGAGATGGTAGAATCATGTGTAAATACCTGCCCAGAACAATGCCTGGTTGGAAGCCAGAAAAGGCAGAGCTGCCAGTTGTAAATAAGTTTGCTATCTGAGCTGCTTTACTTTTCAAGCAACATCTTAGAGCTCCTATTCCACAATTTAGGATTTATATGTTGTGCTTTTAGTTTTCACCAACTGATAGTTTTCTGAATTAGCATTTGATGCTAATATGTTAAAATTGCATGCAGCAGGTGGACAGAAAATGTCTTAATTTGCAGATATTGAAATAACAGTAGTTTTGTATATATATTTTAATTATTTCTTCATATAATAAAGCTGTGTTTTCCTTAAATATGTCTCAGTTATGTTGTCCCCATATATCAAAGTTCCGGAAATGATATGGGTTAAATACCTCCTCATTCAACACAGATGCTGATAATGATATATTAATTGATTGTTAACATTTTCCAAAGTTTATCCCATGCTTCCAATAAAGCACTTACTATAAATGGTCTTAATGTGTTCTATTTATATCTATTGCTCTTTTATCAAAATTAGATCACATAATGGTAATTTACAGCAAACAAGTCAAAACAACCTTTCCCCCCATATTCCACAGAGGGAAGAACTGCCATGTTTCTCTATCCAATCAGACTGCTGCATTGGCTTATTTGTATGATAAGAATGAAACAAGTTTAGTATCCCACTTGCTTCTCTTTTCTACTGATTACAGAGGGATTGTTTTTGTTTTGCTTTTTAGTAGTAGCATAAAGACCAGAAAAGTTCAGATAATAGACAATAATGATAAAAAAGTATTTTTCTGTGGTTCTTATCAACAAAAATTGCCAAATACCTAATAGGTTGTGTAGTGCAATTAATTAATCTAATTACATTGCTGATAGGGAGGTTGCCTTTTCCAGTTTAATTGCTGTAAGTTTAGTCTTATCTTTGTTCAATGAAATCTCCAGCATGTTTCCAAAGCAATAGTATGATCAATCTACTCTTAGACTTAGACCTTCAATGTGCAAAGGAAAGGGGAACTCTCCATAGGTCTCACATAACTCTCTAACTCCTTCTCCCTGTCAGTCTTTGGCCAGCACATCACTAACCATTCAGGCATTTCTTACAACAGAAAGCCTTTTGGTAGTTCCCATACTAAGATTCATGTAGCCCACAGTTCTATAGTGGGCTGGTTACTTGTGCTTGGAGCAAATTTAAGATTACCTGCAGCATTCTGGAGATCAGAAAGGGTGACAGATGCCAGCACTGAAGCACCATTCAGCCTCCCCTCCCAATGGTTCATCATAGCTTGTAATTCCCAAGTAGCTAGTAGATTGTGAAATCCAATTAAACAGTCTAACTGGGAAATAAAATCAGTTAAATTCATTTATTTAAATCCTCTGGTTCATTATCTTTTTTACTTTTGCTGTCAACTGCATAAAATATTTTAAAAGTAAATGTCAGAATCACCCCAAAATGTGTTGTAATTTCATTTCAGAGGGACAGCATGTTTCAGAAGCAATTGCTCCTAAGGTGATCTGGGATCGGTTACAATGCTAATCTCACAGCTGTCTCTCTTACTAGCAGTACTCATAAATCATATGGTGTGTAATAAGAGGAGCAAGTTGGAGAGGTTAGAAATCTTAAGAAAACTGTGACAGAAGTGATAGATGATATTAAGTGACTACATTCTGAAGATATTTTATATTTTATAAAAGGGAATGTGTTGCATTGGAGATAAGGTCCTTTTGCATCCCCCCTCCCCCTCTGAATATCAACACTGGGAGATGTGAAACACTTCTGTAGCATTTCCAGATGAGTATCAAAGTTGTGCTTTATGAAGAAAAAAAGGCAACTGAGATTTAAAAATGAGAAGAAATCCCCATGAATTTGGTTGTTACAGCATGAGGCTACTTTATTAATGCAGACTGTTACACAGTTTTAACTTTTGTATGATCATTGATCACTATGCTATACACAGGCACAATGCAGTAAAAGGTGTCAGATAAATTATCCAAATTCACATTTATGCAGAAATCTGGGGTCCGGGGAGGAGCAAGGGTAGGGCATTGGGGACGGGCCGCCCCATGTTCCACCCTGGAGGAGGTGACACTCGGGGCCCCGCAACTGGCAAATCCCAAGCCAAGCCCCGCTGCCCGGCAAAAACCTAGCTCGGCGCGGTGGCACTGCGGCTGGCTTGCTTGCTTGCTTGCTCGGCCGGCATGCGCTTTTCTTCTCCCTTCCTACTGGGCCCTGGTTGGGCAGAGCCACGGGGGTGGGCCAGCGTGATGCCCCTCGCCCCCGTGGCTCCGCCCAACCAGGGCCCAGCAGGAAGGGAAGAGAAGAAAAGCGTGCGCAACCAAGCAGCAGGCAGCCGCACTTCACTCCGAAGTGTGGCTGCCTGCTGCTCGGCCAGCGCACACTTTTCTTCTCCTCCCTTCCTGCTGGGCCCTGGTGGGGTGGAGCCATGGGGGCGGGCCAGCGAGGGGCGTCCGTCCTGATCCCCAACGTGGCCTCCCTGCCTACCATTGCTCCTGCTGCGGGAGTGGCTCCCAGTTTTGTTTGAGCCTTCCAGCAGCCGAAGAGATTGATTGAAAAAGCTGGAGAGGTAATGTGTGCCTGGGGCTGGGGGCTGCGTGCATGGTAGTGGACTTCGGCGTGTGCCTGGCAGGAGGCCGTGGGGCGGTTGTTTTGTTTTGCGGCAGCACTGAGGGGACAGCGCCCTTCCGCGGCCGCCGCTTGCTTTGCGGCACCTCAGCAGTCCCGGGACTTCGGTGGGTGCCTCGGAGGAGGCTGCAGGGCAGTCGTTTTGTTTTGCGGCTTCTTGTCTTGCTGCGGGAGCAGCAGCGCACATGCGCCATTCGTCCTGATGCACACGTTGTGCATCAGGACGCATGCACGCTGCAGAGCAACGCCCCACCCCCAGGGGGTGCCTCCGCGTTTGCCGCCCCAGGCAGCCAAGCGGCTCCGTTTGCCACTTTCTGGGGTGTCCCAGAACCCCAGAGTTCACCCTGGAATCAAACCCCTCTCTTATATGCTCAGTAAGTGAAAGATACTCGGAGTCCAGTGTGATTTTCATGCTCTTTATTCAGCTCATAGTAGTGAGGAATGTAGTTCCCCCAAAACGTTTGCTTTATATACACTATTTACACAATGGGCCCCACGTGATTGGCTAATTCCGGGATACTCCTGTATGCCAATCAGAGTGCGGATTCACTTCCACCTGGAGCTGGATTGGGTGGCTCCTGCAGACCAATCAGACTCCTGCAATCTCAATCCTATTGTTCTGGGACCAGTCAGACTGCTGCAATCTCAATCCTATTGTTCTGAGACCAGTCAGACTGCTGCAATCTCAATCCTATTGTTCTAGGACCAATCAGACTGCTGCAGTTTGGATCCTATTCAACTCAGTACATAACACCCCTCCCCTCTAAGTTCCAGTCCTGCCTGGGAGGTTGCATCCATAGTCCTCAAGGTACGCAGGCCGCCTACGTGTGCGTTGCGGCCTGGGCTGTTCCATGGTCAGGGGTTCTGGTTCAGGCTCGTGTTCCAAGGCTGCTGGTTGTGATGGGGCTGTTTGGTCTGGCGCAACCAGCTCGCTCTGTCGTGGCTGTGGTTCCGGTGCCCTTTCGGCCTCACGGGTCCTCTCAGTATTTACTGATTCTGCCTCCCCTGCCGGCCCCTCCTGCTCTACGGGTCTCAGTGCCCCACTGTTCCCTTGGGACTCCTCTGACCTGTCCTCCTCCTGGTTTTCTCCTGGGAATCGTCGCCGTAGCTGGTCGCAGTGGCGGCGCCAGCATTGCCCCCCCCTCTGTTAGCACCTCGTATGAGACGGGGCCCGTCACCCTGGTGACTGTGGCGGGTACCCATGCTGGGCCTGCCCCCAAAATTCTTTGCGTACACTGGATCCTGGGCCACAAAGGTCCGGGGGTTCCTGCCTTCCCCCACCACTACCTCATCCTGAGCTCTGTCAGGGTGGAGGCGGTCCAGTCTGATTGCGAGGCGCCGGCCCATTAGTAGTTCAGCGGGGCTCCGGCCAGTCGTTGAGCTGGGGGTGCTGTGCTGTGCTAGAAGGAATGTGGCAAGGCGGTACTCCCAGTCCCCTTGCGTCATGCGGCGTAGGGTGTCCTTGGTGGTCCGCACCATGCGCTCTGCTTGGCCATTGGTGGCAGGGTGGAATGGTGCTGAGCGGATGTGGCGGATGGCATAGAGGCGTCGTTGCAGCTTCTCGTCCCTCAGGCCACCGACGAGGCGGTCACGCAGCATGTTCTCCAACTCTGAGAAGTTGCAGAACCAAGCGGCTTGGCGGAGGGAGGTCACAAACCCCGTTATGGTTTCCCCAGGGGCTTGCCGCTTTGCATAGAAGGCATTTCGACGAGCCACCACCGAGGGCTGTGGCGAGAAGTGCCCCTTCAGCCGTTCCATTACTGTTTTGTAAGGAACAGTAGCGACATCATCAGGCGCAAGGAGAGCCCGGGCGATTTCGAATGTCTCCTCTCCGCAGACGCTGAAGAATATCGCGCTCTTCTTGGCATCGTTGGTGACCCCTTTAGCTTCTAGAAGAAAGGTGAAACGGGTGGCGTATCCTTCCCAGTCTCCTGATGCTGGGTTGAATGGCGAGAAGCTGCTGTCCGTTGCCATCTTGAGTTCCTTGGGACCCGGAGCTGAAGCCTGGATACACGGTGCGAGGCAGCTGTGCGGCAGGTGGCGTTGCTGCGGTGCTGTGTGTGGCAGTCAGCTCAGCGGAATCCCATCCTCGTCGCCAGTGAAAGATACTCGGAGTCCAGTGTGATTTTCATGCTCTTTATTCAGCTCATAGTAGTGAGGAATGTAGTTCCCCCAAACGTTTGCTTTATATACACTATTTACACAATGGGCCCCACGTGATTGGCTAATTCTGGGATACTCCTGTATGCCAATCAGAGTGCGGATTCACTTCCACCTGGAGCTGGATTGGGTGGCTCCTGCAGACCAATCAGACTCCTGCAATCTCAATCCTATTGTTCTGGGACCAGTCAGACTGCTGCAATCTCAATCCTATTGTTCTGAGACCAGTCAGACTGCTGCAATCTCAATCCTATTGTTCTAGGACCAATCAGACTGCTGCAGTTTGGATCCTATTCAACTCAGTACATAACAGTAAGGTTCATGGCAAATTAATAATGGGGTTTCTAGCAGCCCCAAAATGGAACTTTTATTCATAATTTGATGACATACTGTACATAAGAACATAAAATACAGTTACACTGAGCATAAGAAGAGCCCTGCTGGGTCAGGTCAAAAGCGCATCTAGTCCAGCATCCTGTTCTCACAATGACCAACCAGGTGCCTGTTGGAAGCTTGCAAACAGAGCCCAAGTACAAGAGCATTCACCCCACTTGAAGGTCCCAGCAGCTTGTATTCAGAGGCATACTGTCTCCAACAGTGGAAGCAGAACACAACTACGCCCACCAGAGGCCATTAGGAGGAATGAGAGGGAGGTGTGGGAGGTGTACAATATCCTGCCCTCCACTTGCAACTAAATTGTGTTCCACTATACAAAGCATGGGTAAATTTCACATACCAAAGAGAGAAGGCTGCAGGAAGGGGAGACAGACAAGAGAATCATGTGAGTGAGACCTCCTCATTCTGTCTTTTATTGTGAGAAGTGAAATTGCAAGGAAGCAGGCAGAGGGCTTTCTCAGTAGCTGCACCCGCCCTGTGGAACATCTTCCCATCATATGTCAAAAAGATAAACGATCATATGACCTTTAGCAGACATCTTAAAGCAGCCCTGTTTCGGGAAGCTTTTAATGGTAGATGTTTTGTTGTCTTCCTTTATACTTTGTTGAAAGCTGCCCAGTCAGATGGGTGGGGTACAAGAAATTCATTTTGTTGTTGTTGTTGTTGTTGTTGTTGTTGTTGTTTGAAAGCTGAGTGAGTGGGAGTATCACCTGCTGGGACATCTTTGTAGCTTCCGTTCATTTGTAAACCTCTTTCCTTGCTCATGTACTTTGGAATCTGAACTTCTGGACCTTGGGATAGCTGCTGAGCTTGTACTGCTATTAGCCTGAATAAAGATCTCTGGCTTGCTTGCTTGCAAGAGTCACTGTCATGTTTTGGGACAGGAGCTTGACACTTGCCCTCATCACTAGATAGATTTAGCTAACAGTTAAGTATTTTCAAGTTCACCAAATGAATTTTCAATCAGGAACCAATAAATCTACATATGATTGAGTTGGATCTAGGGTGTCCCTTCCATTAACAAAATAATTCCATGAGCAGAGATCCAGTAAATCCACTGGAGGTAATTTTTCTGATTCCTCCTCTGCTCTGCAGCCTTCCAGAACAACTTTTGAAGGGATTCAGGGAACTCCAGGAGGAATGAGGAACTAGTGAATATTTCCTTAATCTTCCTCTAGCTAGAGCATCCTGTAAATGCTAGACACAACACATTGGGGAGGTTTTTTTTTTGGGGGGGGGGGTTCTATTGGTTACTGAGCAAGAACATCAGTTTATAAACCAATAAAATACCTTCCTAGTTACTAGACTGACTAAAACAGGAGAAATCTACCATCAAAAGGTTTATTTAATAAACATGTCTACCTTTTTCTGGTATACTAAACTATTCCTTTGGTCATCATGGCCCAAAAAATTCTGAAGTATATGTTTATATTCCCATGAAGAACATTCCCCCGACACACAGCAAAGTGCTGGTCCTTTGTTGCAATTTCTTGTAATTCCTGTAGGGATCAGGCATTTGATTAGCATCTCCCCTCTCATGAAATAAAACAGAAGAATCTTCTCTTGAGGAAGAAGAAAAGTAAAAATAAAAATAAAAATTAGCAAAGCTTCAGAATATTTGACCAGTCCAGGTGGATTTGTGCAGGATATGCTTCTACTTACTTAAAACAATAGCTTTAGTTTACTATTTACTAACCCTCAGTAATAAAGACTGAAAGTTTCAGATTCTAGAATCATTCATCGGTTACCTGCTTTGGTTGACCCAAAGTAAAATGGTTTGTTTGAATGTTTCACTTCAATAATCTTTATTTTTTACCTACCTCAGTTGTCATTTCTGACAGTACAGAAATCCAGATAGTGCTAGCTGGCCTCTGCAATAATCCATGTGAACATTTGGTTGATGGTCAAAAGAGATTTTTGTGCATTTCAAGGAGAACTGAAGAGATCAGCAAATCCATGTAAGAGTATAAAGCCACGAATGTCAGGTTTTGTCAGTTTACAAGTGGAAACAAAGGCTGAGGAACCTTTGAATCACTGATGCTGAAAAGTTTGCCAGAGCACTTCAAATGAGAAGTTAGATAGGGGAATTAGTGTTGACTGGTTCACCAGTGGAAATAAAAGTTTTGCACACCAAAAGCATAGGAATGAAATGGGCATTCTAAACTAAACATTCTAAACATTTTAAGCCAAAAGTGGAAATTAAGCTAGAAAGATTCCCAATTGTTTTGCCCTTGTACTATTTGAAATTGCTTGCTTTTTTATTCATTTTACAGACACACTTTCATAATTGCTTTTCTATTGTCTTTGCCTCTCTTTTCTATTTCCATCTTCATTTAGCCCGTTACATGATGTGTTTTTATTTAAGCCTTTTCTCAACATTTTGCAGTTCCTCAATTATGCAGACAAGCCTAGACCTGTATAGTTTTTAATGCACGTATCATCTGTTCAAAAATTCTACTGAGTGTGCATCAAGCAGAATAAACTTGTCACTAAGACCCCCATGCTATATGGCAGGATTGCCAGCATGGAAACAATGAGCCCACCATACCTGCTATGCTGCCCACAAAAGGTCTCAATAATATCTCAGTGCACCTGAGGCTAGAATTAGCAGTTTGGTGTCTTTTTTCCCCATTGACGGTGTGGTGAATGGAGTGTATAACCACACCATTTTATGATCTTGTCTCTTTTCCTGCTCTTTTAGATGTGACAGCCATTTTGTGACTGGCAGTCATGCCACTTTCTTACAAATTTAAATGTGCCCACTGCACCAAAATGGTTGAGAACCGCTGGTACATGAAATCTCTCAGTCTGAACATTTTCTATGAAATATTTTACAGGTTCCTTTTTTCTTTCAATTTTGCCATGGGATAAGCTCCATTGAGCTCAGAAAGATTTTTTCCCCAAGTAAACATGTGTAGGATCTGGTTGTTGATCTTTCTTTTCCTTCTTCCACTCTGTCTCCTTCATTTTGTTTCAATAATTTCTATTGAAAGATTACATGCATGGAGGAATAGAATTGTTCTCATCAAAAAGGAATGGCTTTGTTAACACATGAGAGTTAATTCAAGTATGCAGATGTGCACATTTATAAAGAAAAGATTGTGCTTACTTTTCTGTTTATATTTCTTGCATCTCCACATACAAATTCTTTATCTCCAGAAACTAACCCATATTTATTTTTTTTAAACAAAAAAGCAAAATTGCACAGGAAATAAAAGTGTCATTATTTTCCAGCCTGACTCCTGTTACGCTAATACACATTAGCATAGTGTTTCTCAAACTTTATCCTCTGGGCCACACTTTCAGAATAAAAAATTGTTTGTGCTACATTGAATTTTTTTATTGACAAGAAATATACTGGAAAACAAAAAGAAGTTCATGGCAGTGCTTGATGGCAGAACACAACTACTTTCTAATATGATCATGGGATATACAGAGAGAACTGTATTGAGAGCTGCATTGGACTCACACCTGCCCACAATCCTAGCCATCTGCCAAAGTTGACCCATGGGGGTGGAGTCTGTTCCTTCAATGCATTCCTCAAAGCTGGCAAAGCAGCACTCAGCAGGACTGAAGTCTCTTCTTAACAGCTGATGAGCAGAGACATCAGTTTTGCTCTCCACAGGCATCTGCTTCTTTGCAGGGGTCCCGGCAGGGAACACATTATGAAGCAGCACCCAGCAGGATGGGTCTAACAGCACCAAGTAATATTAAACTGTCATCAGTAGATGAATGGAGATTTCAGTCATGCTCTCTGCTGGCATCTGAGCAGGATTTAACCTCCACCCACTTTTCATCAACTGATGACCAGCAGTTAAATCCTGCTGCTTTGGGTGCATTGGTGGTTGTGGTCAGTGCAGAGCTAAACCCTGCCTATCAGCTAGAGTCACCCACCCATAGGCTGCTGCCAGTTGGGCAAGGTTTGGGGGAAGTGGCTTCACAGAACAACTTGGACCCCCTGCTGGGCCATGATTGGCTCATGAGCTAGAAGTTCATAAAGGACCTCCATTCTGTAACTTTATCACTCTGAGCAGGTTTATGTCCTGTTCATCCCAGTGGGAAAGATGACAAGGCAGGTCAGTTGTTGCAGGACTAAGAGAAAGCCTCTGTGAGCAACTTGTTCCAACATTGGATAGCTGTGAACTTAGGCAATTTTAGTCCGTGCCTCCAGGCACCTTCTCCTGTTCTCTAACACCTTCTGGAAAATAAGAGTCTCTTACAGGGCTAACCCACTGGCTTGAAAATGGGTGTTTGTCCTGTACTCCATGGACCTGTGTTGCAGTCCCTGTGCTCTTGAATGGGTGAGGACCGGGATCACAGCAGTCCCGTAGCTCATCCCAATTGCTCCTCCACTATTCAGGCAATGCTCTCTCCTCCCTTCCCTCCATTGTTGTTGCCTCTGCCGGTCTCCAACGTCCCAGCTTCAAGCTACGTAGTTAGAGGGATCCCCCCAAAAAACATTCACACAATCTGAATTAGACCAGTTGTGAGTCCATTTGGGATCAGAGCAACTTCTGAGTTTGCCTCTCAACATGTGGGTCATGAGTTGAGAGCTCACACCAATTTTATTTCCTGTCCACATCTACCTGTGACCTGTACCCAGAAGGGGACAGCTTTGTTGAAGTGGTGAAGTGGTCTTTGGTGAAGACCCTTCTTCACTCTAATCACACAATTACGATTCCTAGAAACAAAGCTACCGTACTTCACCTAGCTATGAGGCACTCCTCATCATCTGTATCCACGGTAGCATCAGTTATCTACACTGAGTACTGGCTTGACTGTAGGTTTCTGGCTTAGAGCTAAGGCAGAACATCCTACCCCTTAGAAAATACTCTCACTGCGGGGCAAAGTCCATTAGAACAAAGGAATCTTAATTGAGCCTTGCACACTGTTCACACCGCTTACTTACCCGCTAACAATGGCAGTTCCAGTCAGCTGCAATTCCAGTCAGTCTGCTGCTTTCAATAAGGATTTGGCTTGATTTTATCCCATCACCATTGTATAGTCTGGTTATTTTTCTGCTCTCATGGGTCACATAATGGCCACTTACCTGGTCAGAAAGTGGGTGGTGGTTGCAACCTGGTGCTGAAACCTCCCCAGCCATCACAAAGTTTGTAATTGCCCTATCAGGGGCAAGCTGAGGGATTGAGCCAGGGTGGGGATAAAGTCCGACTGCGCCCAAGCAGGGCCTGGGCAAACTGTAAATTGTATTCAGAAATAGCCTTTGTTGAAGAAAGATGTATGTTACTGCAGGGGACACAGGTGGTGCTGTGGTCTAAACCACAGACCCTAGGGCTTGCTGATCAGAAGGTCGGTGGTTTGAATCCCCACAACGGGGTGAGCTCCCGTTGCTTGGTCCCTGCTCCTGCCAACCTAGCAATTCGAAAGCACGTCAAAGTGAAAGTAGGTACCACTCCAACGGGAAGGTAAACGGCATTTCCGTGCGCTGCTCTGGTTCACCAGAAACAGCTTAGTCATGCTGGCCACATGACCTGGAAGCTGTACACCAGCTCCCTCGGCCAGTAAAGCGAGATGAACACTGCAACCCCAGAGTCGTCTGTGACTGGACCTAATGGTCAGGGGTCCCTTTACCTTTATATTACTGCAATGATTAGTTGTTCCAATTAGAAATTGTAATACATTCACTTCCTATATTGTTAATTGATATGAATGGCTTTATTATCTATTGAATCAGTCATCATATTATGAGTCATCACAGAATTGCCTATCAGCACACATTGGTTATCACCGACACTATAAACATATTCTGTCTACAGCCTATCTAGATATATGTCTAAAAATAATGAATTCTGAGTAGTATTTTGTAGTCAGTAGTGCCAAGTAAAATCTTCAGGTAGGACATGAAAAGGAGAGGCAATGTTCTGTTATTTTCCTTTCTAGGTGTGATTAAAAAAAACAACAAAAAAACAAAGTAACTTAAATATTTGGATTTGAGGGTGGGGGAGGAAAGAATCTTTTTATTATTCTTTTGCAATTTGTAATTTGCTACCCAGCTAATTGTTAACAATGTTCCACAGCTCTTAACTGCATGCTCAACAGCTTAACCTTGTGGTCATTAGCAGGTTTGTGAGTTGTTGCAAGGCTGTGAATATATACACTGTTGTGGGTGAATTAAAAGAGTGCTGCTGTGAAACAGTACAACAAACAAAAAAATAAAGCTTCTTTCATGGGGGAGGGATAGATAAATAATGATATGTAACGACTAAGGATCTCAGCTTGCTTTGTTCCTATTTTAATAGTTTACTGTTTTGTAGTTTCAGTAATTAATATGACATTCTAGAAAGCATAAATCCTGCTGAGATATTTAAGTTAGGAGCATCCTTTTGATGTTGTGTGTGTGTGTGTGTGTGTGTGTGTGTGTGTGTGTGTGTGTGTGTATATACACACACACACACACACACACACACACACACACACACACCATTCCCAGATCTTAACAAGCTGTTTTGATTTACCTTTGAAAGACATTTGAATGGTAAAGTAGTGTGGCCTACTCAAACCATTTTAGTGTCATTGTTAACTAGAACCTCCTTTTGAAATTTATTGCATTCAATTACATTTTTAGAAGAATTTTAATTATGTGCCTGTAAAGAATAAAGATGCTCCAGGCTCCATTTGTTTATCATAGAGGGCCTGAAAAAAAAGGAGGACAGAGCTTCCCAGCTCATGCAGGGGTTGCAGAGAGAGAGAGATGACTTTTAATTCGACAAGTTCAGAGAGATTTCTTAGTTTGACGCGCACAGCAGGGGGTCTTTGAGCGCCTGGCAATACTTCAGCATTCCAAGCTTTGAAAGTCTTTCCCTGCAGCAGAAATTGTATCAAAAGCCAATGATAATATTCCCTGCAAGGTAAAGCACCCTATTGAAGATTTCTAGAGCTGTTTATTTATTCATCACAGTTTTTTTAGGACATATCAGGCATATAGGTAATAATTCTTATAGACGATATAAAAATGCAAATAAATAAATAAAAACTCCCATTAGTCTCTTGCCTTGTTATATTTCTTCACTGGTTACATGAACCTATAGACACTGCCATCCATCCCTTTCCGCCCAAAATGTGTCTCTTTACTGCAAATGTCTTTCCCTGTAATTTTAATAAAACCATCATTTCTGTCTACCCTCTACCACCTGCTGTGTGTGTAAGATGTTTATGGCCATCTCCTTCCAGCAAGCTTTCAACGTAATTAATTAATTTTACAGAAGGATATTCCATTTCTTAGGGGGGGTCTGTTTAAATTTAAAGTAAGTTTTAGATATCCGCTTTCATAGTCAAGATTAAAGCTTTCTTGTTTTGGTATTCCAAAGATAAAATGTTTTCATATTTTTGTATTACCTTCACAGGGAAAGAAAAATAACATATATATTTTTTTCTCTCCTTGTTTTTGTTCTGTTTGGTCTCCGCAGCAGAGCCGGGAGTGTGAGACTGCGACAACCATTCCCTTGTGTCATGTCATTGTCGGCTATCATAGTGGCAGAATCAGCCAGATTGGTGAAGACAAAAAGTGTCCCTCTTCCTCTTGCTCTTTCAACTGCCACTGGCATCCAAAGTGACCTTGCCTTGTAAATATTGGTGAGTGACCACAAGGGGAAAGAAGCTCCCTGCTGAAAGAGAACTTATTTGGGGGGGGGGACTGTAGTGGCCTGAGGGCACTACATTGCTTAAAACTGTGTTTTCACATGCAGTAAACATTGGGGATGTGTGCAGAAAAAATATGCGCAAGATTGTTCTTTCTTTGTTTTAATCACTATTCCATATAACCTACATTTCTATTTTTAACTTAAAGGCACATACTAATGCTTTTTGCAGATTACATGAGCAACAAGAAATCATTGCCTTGCTCTAGATTTAGGAAAGCCTCTGTCTATCTCAAAGACGACTTACGTACTATTCCTTGAGGCTTCTGTTGATGCATTCCCCCCACACTCCCAAAAAAGGTAGTATAGGAAGTATAACACAGAAATGGAACACACAGGCAGACCCATGACACTCACCCCTCCCCCAAATATTTTTGTTGTTTCTGCTGCTGCTGCAATTCAGAGGTTTGTGGTTTTGTCCCACAGCTACAAAAACACAGAAGAAAAATAATCAGTACTCCTTTGTGTCATGTTAGAACCAAAGCTATGGGGGTAGTGAATAGCAGCCATCTGGTGTTCTCTGAAGAAAGATGTATGTTCCAATAATCACTGCCTGATATTAAGGCATGCCATAATCTGTGATTATTAGCATTGCCCAGTCAATATTTCAGAACTAGTAGACGCTTTGGAGTTCTGGAGTTCTGAAATAACAGGCATCTGTTACTCTTTTTGCATTGTAGTAATCTGGAATATGAGAAAATCCTTTCCCCCTCCCCTTTTGAAAATGGGGGGATTATACTTGAAATAAGAGAGAGCAGTCAGTCCTAGGGATGGCAGCTTCCTTGTCTTATCTTCTTTAGAATCCTTGGAAATACGGAATCTGAATGGAGTTTTGACCAATGCAAACAATGTTTCCTAGGAAAAGAAATGGGTGCATTAGTGTGACACACAGTTGAGCCTAGGGCATTTTTAATGCTAAAATGGGTCTGAGACTTGACTAACCTGCCTCTAATAGGGAATTGAGAACTATATTCAGTAGGGCACTTCTACTACAGCAAGATCAATTTTCTTTCTCCTAGCATCTTCTCAAGTCTTAGACATAAATTTTTCACTATCTACGATTCATCCTTCGGGTTTTACATTAGCTCTGAGGAACGACTGGGAAGTTTAGAAGGATTCCTGTCTTCAAAGGATCATGTTTGACATTTAATTCAAATGCACAACCCCTTGCACACAATAATCCTTATGAACTTCCAAATAGTTTCTCATAACTATAGAGTTATGCCCAGACCCTTCTAATCTCTGGATCCAGCAACTGTTCAAATATAAGCAAGGATTCAGTTTCTGAAAAGGCCAAGCTAGTTTCCTGATAAGGGGATAGCTGAGGTAATGGGTCATTAAGGGAACAAAGGAAGTGGATCTGTGCCATATGGAAAATAGGTGGGCCCCCCTCAGCTGGTTGGTAGTTAGAAAGACAAGGGCCAGAGAGGAGAGTTGACTGATGTAAGCTAGAAGCTGCAAGGCAGCAGAGTGGGAAGCCAGAGAGTCACAGGGAAGCTTCATTTCTGTTTGAATCTATGGCTGTGGCTATGGGGGAAGCAAGGCCCGCTTGGGGTATTAATGCTGTGGCTCAAGTTACTAATTTGTGTAAGTAAAGCACATATCATAAAGACTACATGTGCTCATTCTAAAGGAAACATGAACCTTGGTAACTGGATGGAACCCCTGGAACCTTGGCACCACTCAAAGATTGGGGTTGCATGCAACAATAATGTTACTACAAATTTGCCTTCCCTTTCTGACAGTCACTGCTTCACCTACCTGGTCTGCTAACCCTTTCCATAGTTTGTTTCATACACACACAAACAGAGAGAGAGAGAGAGAGAGTGGAACCTCTATTCACGACCACAATCCGTTCCGGAGGCCCGTCCTTATGGCGAAATGGGTAGAAGCGCCCGTCCTTATGGCGAAATGGGTAGAAGCGCCATTGTGCGCAGGCACATTCGGCGGCAGCCCGCTTCTGCGCATGTGCAGATGGCAGCAGCCACCTCTGCACATGCACGAACCATGGCAAACCTGGTGTTTACTTCCAGGTTTGCCACGGTCGCGACTTGGAACGGGCCTAAATAGAGGTTCTACTGTGTGTGTGTGTGTGTGTGTGGAGGCATGTCATGTGACTTTTAGGGGAGATAAGCATTTTAACTATCCTAATTTTAGAAGGAAAGGTCCCCTTCAGTCTTCTCACCAATCTTCTTTCAGCCTTGGACCTTCTGTTGGGACTGCTCTCTGCGGCTCCATATTTTTTTCTTTCGTCCCATGCACTAGTGCTGTAATTGGGGTCCAGGGGGATCTGTCATGAGCAGATTCTCTACACTTTCATAGGAATAACCACATAGCACCAAGTGGAAGAACTAGGAAATAGCTTATCTTTTGGTCACCTCACACGGGGCCTTTAGTCCACCTTTCTTCCCTGAGAATAGTTCTCTGAATGTGTTGATAGTTGCTAGATACCTTGCATTGTACAGAAAACTATAATGCCTTTCTTTTCCATTGGTCAAGAATAGGTATGGAAGGATCTGTCAATTTTCTTCATTTCTCATTTTACCAGTCTTAAATTCATTTCTCCACATTTCTTCTTCAGTTTGCAGGAATTTTTCTAAATAAATAAAATCATCATGAAAATTCACCAGCATTTTAGTATAGCTTTACCCTAATAAATATATATATTTGTATGCTGTTTTGACTAGTGTACACATTTTGCAAGCAATTTCTCCTAACAGAACACACTTTTGTAAGTGTTTCCACTAACATCGTCACTTTTGTGCTCATTTTTACCTAGTATTTGCATTTTTGTAACCATTGGTTAGTTGGAGAACTGCATTACAAAATTTGGATAATTGCAAATTTCAAAGAATGGCTGTGTTTCAATTTTCATATTGTTTTGGATTTGACAAATTTGTCTTTAAATGTAAACGGAACTAGATTTCCCCTCCTTTCCTAGTCGAGAACCAAGTTCCTTTCTAGACTTATAAAAACCAGGAAGAGATCCAGAATTATTTATATACAGTTGCTCTAAACCTGATCCAGTTTTTAAAAAATTTAAAGTTTTGTGGCCATTACTTTTCTTGATAATGTATTTTAGTGATATGTCTTGGGACTGCAGTTTACTTTTTGTTTATTTTTTAAAGCGGGCTTGTGATAGCTTCTCTTTGAACAGAGTGTTTGTGTTAAACAACATTCTGCCGGAAATTAATGTGTTACGTAGTGATGTCTTGTTTACCATAAGGATTCAAAAGCAAATGTGCTCTGTTGATGCTGCTTTTCTTCCTATTTTGTATTGGAACAAGGTGGCAAGGTAAGGTGCAGGGGGCTTAACCCATAACATATCAGGTTTCTTTTTTTTAAAAAAAAAATGCTGCCAGACTATTTTTCTGAAGTTTTCAGTGAAAGTTATATATAAAAAGCTTTAAAGACATGTTTGCCACTTTGAAGTCTGTGTCTCTGAAGTACACATAGAGGCTTAATGAGGACACTTCCATGCTGCTTGGTACAAATATTGATTGACTGTACACACTTGCATTAGCTTCCAGCATCATGAGCAATCCACAGTCCTATACAAGTGGTTTTTTTTTTTTTTTTTGCTATTTGTTGCGATTTCATAAAATACTTTTCCATTTTAGGGTTTTAAGGTGTCCTTGTTCCTCAGATGTGTTTTCCCTGATGTTGAAAGGAAAATGTGGTCAATAACTATATAGAACTATGTTTTTATTATTATTATTATTATTTCAATTTATATACTGAATAAGGTTTATGTGATTGGTTGTTGGATCATTATTACTGCACAATGGGAATGATGAGGGAGAGAGCAATGATATGTTACATATTGTAATACTCATGGAACACAATTCACCAAGGTGATCCTTTACACTTGGGGCTGCTCTGCACAGTAACAAGAGGTTTAGACACACAGTAGTTTTAGCTCCATGTAAGTATCCCCAAAGAGGATACCCTCGACTTTAATGTATAATGTATAAACCTATGACGAACAATATTCACCATGAGCTATCTGTAATTTTTTGACAGAGTTATTCATCGAAGAAATTCATGGGTAACTTTTAATATTGGATGTATGTGACTGTTTCACAGTTGTGCTTGATAAATTGTGAAGACAACATGGTGAATTTATCAACTAAATGAATCATTGGATTCATTCATTTATCTCCTTTGGAGAGATCCTTAGTGAGAAAATGGAGGGAGTGGAATTGTGAAGAAGCCCTCTCATAAAAATAATAAAATAAGATTTTCTTCCGCACATGGTACTCTGATAAGTTGCTTTGTTTGATTACAAAGAATAGCCTAAAATGAGTTTTATGCAGATTTTTTAAACAATAGAACACATTGCGTTATGTGCAATTTTACTGGAAAGCATTTTGAGATATAGCATTTACTAAATCAACTGACTGTGGAAGGAAAGATCAAGATTAAGAGAATATATGTGTTCTAGGGTTCATGTTTTTAAAATTGCATATATTGATAAAGGTGTTCCAAAATATAAAATATAAGATTATTCTTTTACATACTTAATGGCATTAATTATTTTTTTCTGGCAATAGAAAACACAGCAGTTTATGCTCCAGATCCGGCATGTGGAGCTTGGTTGTTGTTGTTTTTGTTGCCACTTATTGGTTTATTTTACTAAAACTAACCCAAAGTGACTTCCAAAGTAGTACAAATATTAAAAAAACAATGTAAAACAAAAACAGTTTAAAAACTTAAAAGCACATTCGCCACTAAAAAAGACCATTCTCATGTTGCCACTCCACACCTCCCTTAGAAGGAGCAAATTAAGAATAGTCTCAGGTGATGAATGCATGGTCTGGGTTGGTTCATGTAGGGGAAAGCAATCCTTGAGATATTGCGATCCTGAGCCACATCAGGCTTTATAAATAAAAGTCTGGAAACTGACTAGTAGTCAGTGTAATCAGACCAGAATTGGTTTTATATACTCAGACCATCTGGTTCTGGTCAGCAATCTAGCCACTGAATTATTCATGTTATTGTATGCCAGGGAAATGCCCTCTGAAGATATGGTGGTGTTAATGGATCTATCAATATGTGAATAATTTTCTTCTCGTAGCATATGACTTCACACCTGTAGGAACTATGACCAGCCTATGGTTATAACAAATGGTGGAGCAGTAATTTGTGCATGAATTGTTTCAGAGAAAGTGGGGTGTCAGTTCATATATTATGCAGATAACTCCAACAACAAAACACTGATACTTCATTGCACACAGTGCTACAGGGCCTGCTTTTAGAAGGATTTTTTAAATTGTCATTGTTGTTTAAAGAAACATTTTCTATTCAGCCTTCTTGCTGAGGTATACAGTGAAGAATTCACCACAGATAAAGTAGCACAGCATCAAAATGCACTTTGCATTGTTGTTGTTGTTCAGTCATTCAGTCGTGTCTGACTCTTCGTGACCCCATGGACCAGAGCACGCCAGGCATGCCTATCCTTCACTGCCTCTCGCAGTTTGGCCAAACTCATGTTAGTAGCTTCGAGAACACTGTCTAACCATCTCATCCTCTGTCGTCCCCTTCTCCTTGTGCCCTCCATCTTTCCCAACATCAGGGTCTTTTCTAGGGAGTCTTCTCTTCTCATGAGGTGGCCAAAGTACTGGAGCCTCAACTTCAGGATCTGTCCTTCTAGTGAGCACTCAGGGCTGATTTCTTTAAGAATGGATAGGTTTGATCTTCTTGCAGTCCAAGAGTCTCCTCCAGCACCATAATTCAAAAGCATTGTAGTAACTAGCAAAATTTGTGTGCTGTCTGGCCCTGAGCCATAATGGCTGTCACCATTTTGTGGCTCCATTTACAGATTGTGAAATGGGGAGGTGAGGTTCACTGATTATGGAGGTAGGAAGCAACCTTTCTACTGTGGTGCACTGCTGCCATTTTTTCCCCAGAACACCCTGTTGAACAAAGCTATATCATCATGTCAAGGTAAAAAGGTAAAGGTAAAGGACCCCTGGATGGTTAAGTCCAGTCAAAGGTGACTATGGGGTGCAGTGCTCATCTCGCTTTCAGGCCAAGGAAGCTGGCGTTTGTCTGCAGACAGCTTTCCAGGTCATGTGGCCAGCATGACTAAACCACTTCTGGCACAACAGAACACCGTGATGGAAACCAGAGTGCACAGAAACACCGCTTACCTTCCCATTGTAGTGGTGCCTATTTATCTACTTGCACTGGTATGCTTTTGAACTGCTAGGTTGGCAGAAGCTGGGACAGAGCAGCAGGAGCTCACCCCATTGTGCAGATTTGAACTGCCAACCTTCTGATTGGCAAGCCCAAGAGGCTCAGTGTTTAGACCACAGCACCACCCACATCCCCCATCATCATGTAGCATCACCGCAAGAGTATTCTAGGAAGAGAAGTGGTGGCAGTAGCAGTCAGTATGAGCACTGCTTCCATCACTGCCACCATCATACAACATGGTAAATGCAATGCAGTGAATAGTTCCACCCTCCTTTCACCTCTGACCCACCACCCAAATTTGGCCATTTGTTTCCCCCCAGCACTGATTTCTTCATGCAAATAGTCATATGCACTTATTTATGTATATGTTTTATCTCAGTGTTTCTGTGATCATTATAATAAATTACATTTTCTATTGAGTATCCAGATTTCTTTCATTGACCTGGTATAATGCCTGAGCATTGCAGGAACTATGAAGAAATCAGTTTAAGATTGTAAGGGGTGAGAAGGCAGAGAAGAACAGAGAGATGTCTCTTCCATTTATTTCATCTCCTCATCTCAGCCATGTCACCATAACCTGAGTTTTCTGAGGATCCCAGGTCCAGCCTCACTTCAGCTACTCTATGAAACAAAAACCAAATGAGATGGAAAATGCTACTTATTTATATTTTCTTCAGTCTGGGTATAAATAGGGCTTTCATCCACCACCACCTCCAAAAAAATGTGCATAGACTGTGCATGCATCTACAGTGTAGTGGAGCATGTTCATTTGAAAGTAGATACAATGTATTCCACAGAAGCAGAGAATGGGCACGTATTCCCAATGACAACTAACCATGGAAATCGTCATGCATTGAATTCCTTCAGATTGACTAGATGCACATGACTGCCTCTGACCCACATCTGCAAAAGTCAGTTCATTTTTTTGGTGCAGGAAAGTGTTTTATCCGAATCCATTTTATGTAATTGATTGAAAATTCTGCATTCCTAATCTGAACAGGCATAACCTTGGAGGAAAACTGAAGGCAACGTTGGACCCTTGGCCCTTCATACCTATATTTTTGTTTAATGAAAGAACTGTCTGAGAAGTAAAAGAAATGTTTATGGTCTTAGTGCAGGGCTATTAAGTTGGCAGCTTGTTGCATCCAAAATGTCAAATTTCAAAGCTGAACACTGAAAAAATAAACTCACCATTCAATAGGTCTCCAGTGAGGACGTTAACACACACAATAATTTCTCTGAAAACTATATAGGGGTCTCTTTTACTGCCTGGTTCGAAGTGCTCACTTTTAAAGTAGAAATTAGCTGATAGTATCCTGGGACATATTTATTTTTGATATCATATTAAACAAAATGCAAATATAGAAGGCTCTTGCAGATGATGTTTTTTCATGACACCAAGTTATCTCTGAATATATTTGTTGAGCTTTTTTCCGCTTTTGGATATGTAATCTTTGCTAAATGTTTTGAAGGGAAGGAATCAAATAAATTGCCCTATTTTGGTCTTTCTCATCTGTATACAGTTGTGCAGCTCTAGTAGACCTGAAAATTGCCCAGAGACAAACTTTTTTAAAAATAGAGTGCTTTTGAGGCAGAAAATTGCTTTTCTGCAGTATCTTCTAACAGATAGGATGTGACAAGAGGACAAGTAGTTACCACCATAAAGTAGAGTTGTAAAGTCTTTAAAAACAAAGAAGATCAAGGAGTTTTATTTTCCATCTCAGCTGACTACAAAAGATTTACAATACTAAAAATTTGCCTTAACATTAACAGAAGCTACACAGTTTAGAAATAAGCCTTGCAAGCCTGTCTAACCCACCTGTGGCAGCTAGATGCTATAAGGGACATTCAGCATGATGCATAAGATCACAGAGTGTTTGTCAGCATCTTCAGAAGTTCCAAGCACAGTAGGAAGTGTTGTGGCAGGGTGGCGGCATTGAAATACTTCTTCATTCTCATCTCCTTAGTTTTATGTTTGTCATGTCCTTCAGTTGTTTGATATCTCTTGTGGAGTAATAAATAAAAGTGACTTATCCCCTTTGATCAGCCTCTTGATGCTATATGGAAATATTCGTTTGTGTGCTTAACTTCTTGTTAAGGCAATTTGCAAATACAAAATAAAACAGGGAGGGTAGTTGGAATAAGGCTGAAGGAAGGGGGAGAGCCTACATGCTAAGAGACATAAAGAAACTTTGAACCTATTATCATGTTAATGGGCCAGTTGAGGATTGTCAGGGTTTGAGGTATTAATCTTAATACACATTCTTTAATTGCTCCTTTGGTGCTGTAATGGCATAGGCTGTGAATCTGTGCAATATTAACAGTATTATGTGCTTCTATAGTATGAAGCCATAATACCACATGGGTATTACAAACTATATAAAAAGTGTCATATGCTTCTGTTTTCAAAGATTTAATGTTATTATTATTGTTTTAAATGGAAAATGATCAAGTCTCTACAATTAAAATGGGGATTGTCCAGACCATGCCATCTGGGAAATCAATGTTCTACCTTTATCTGCTTGCAAATGGAGGAGGTGGAGATAATAAGTCTCTCAGGATTCACAAAGAAACCTGGTGGAAAGTGTTCAGCTTGGGAATTTCACCATGTAGTTTTCTCTGTTCTTGCTGCTTTCGGCTTCATTCTTGTCTTTATTAGAACTTGGCTGTCTGGCCTTTTGCATCTTCATAGTGTCCGTCAGGAATTTTCAGCATGGGCAAATACTGGTCTTTTTCTATCACAGTGTCAGGTGATGACAAAGGTTTGGCCAAGCTTTTGATACTGTATGTGTAAAGCCACTGATGCACTAGGGCTCTTGGGACATATCTATGAACTCTCTTTAAATGTACGGTGAAACCTCTAACCCAGCAATGTAATCCGTACTATTTGCCAGGAGTCTGCAGAACTGACATCCCCTAATGTTAAACAGGCATTCAGTGACAGCAGGATTCAGGAAGAAATCTTCTCAGTCCCTCAACAAAATAAGTGTATATAGAGAAAAGCTAGATGACCTTGCAAACCATTCCGGGTATAAGACTTTGAGGGGGAAGTTGTTACGCCGTATCTTATAAAAAGGAAATTAGAATGTTTTAATAGTTAGCCACCCTCCAAATTTTGGGGAGGGGAGGATAATTTTCCCGATAATCAACCAATTGACTATATTGAGCCTAGTCCTTGGTAAAGGTGGTGAGATCTGATGCAATTTTTTTCAAGTAAAATTGTGGTGACATTTGTTTGTGGAATCATCCTGTGGCAATGCAAACATTAAAGAAGCTTACTATTCTTAAAATGCTTGGGACAATGTCAGCTTAGTTTTTAAGAATGTTTGATTATATAACAATTTTAAGTTCCCTACAGGTTGCAAGGGTCAGAATGAGATGTTATTGTTAAAAAAAATAATCCACTAGTCTTTCAGCAGTATCTCTTGCCCATTATAACTATTTCTTTGAGGAAATCTCATTTTATTGCTGCACACCATGAAAGTTCTTAATGCTTTCCTCCAAAATAGTGAGTACTTTATAGTAAAGAGTGTTAGCCAATGTAATTACAGGCCTTAGATATTTCTCTCTGATAATATAATTCACTGTTTGCAGGAATACATGTATTTACCTTGTGCTAACTCATACACTAATACATGATTTGAACATTACTACCTAGGCATGCTTTTTTGTTATGAGTTTCACGTGCAACCAATGAATGCACTGCTCTGTTAAAAAGACTGTACAATTGCTGGAAAATGACATACAGCAGGAGGTCCTCCTTGTCATTACACATGGAAACTCTTGAGCTGCAGCTATCCTTCACCTGCCACTGTGTCTCCCAAATGCATTTTGTCGTCTCAGACTGCTTACTCTTTTCCTGCCTTTGCCTTGCAATCCATCTTTGTAAAGTAGAAGTGGCATTGCATGAATGCTGACCATTCAAATTCACAGTGGGTCCTTCTGTGTCAATTTACTGCTATGTGATTAACTCTCCAGTTATTATCTGACCTTTTGATTATCTGAACATTTTAAATCTGCCCCTCATATTTGCAGGTTAATGTGTTTGCACTGAACAGCTTTCCAACAGCAAACAGTAACACAAAGAACATGGCGCACCATCATCTGAAGTGGCTCAAAGGTGGCTTGATAAAGCTGTTTTGCAGTCACAGATAGGCAGCAAAAACAGGATATAGCACAGGTTCCTAGTAAGCCACCTTATAAGGCGGATAGAGCTAGTGTAGCTTTCTGGTTCACAAGATGGATAGACCTGTCCTAACTGTACAGTGGTACCTCCGGTTACGAACGTAATCCATTCCAGAGGTCCGTTCTTATCCTGAAACTGTTCTTAACATGAGGCGTGCTTTCGCTAATGGGCCCTCCCACTGCTCGCACACCTCTGGCACACGACTTCCACTCGCATCCTGGGGCAAATTTTGCTTCATTTTTGGTTTTAATCTTTTTAATCTTTTTGCTGTTTTATTAGTTGTAACGATATCTCTTTTTTTTGTTTACTACATATTGCAATTTTTCCTTTGATGTATAAATTAAATTAATGATTAATTAGCCAACTGCTCAGGTTCCTTTCCTGCTTTTTACTTGTCCAAAGCCACCAGTGAATGAAACTTACTGTTTACTAATTCTGTCTCAATTTGAAGCTACACTATTTTCCTTGCAGATTTGTATTCACCTGAAATAGTATGAAAGTATTTTCAGATTTGATTTTTAAAGTGCAACCCTCTGCTGGCATTAACATCATGGATATCTTATGTTGTTCTAGTGTCTCCATCAGTATTTGCACAAATGCTAGAGGCCACTGATAAACCTCAGAATAGGTTAAAATTAGGCCAAGCACCATAAATCTTAAAATAAAATGCTTATCTGCTGCATTTTTGACAGCAGCTGTGGCTGCACCTTGCAGATGAATAACTCTGTGGTAGAGAACCTAAGCCTTCAGCAGCTTAAGCAAGGATGGAGAGGGCTGTGCAAGGGTCAGAATTATGAATGTCTGGCTTTGAGAAGCTTTTCAGTTGGCAAACACAATGTGCAACAGTTCATGACTAAGGCAGCTTCCTGTCACTTTCTTTGAACAATTGCATCCTTTCCTTGCTTCTTGTTCACCTTCATCTTTTTCTTAAAGTATCCTTTTCACCTGTAGTGTATTTTTTCCCCTTAAAATGAGGATATATACTCCACCTGACTTTTACAGAAGTGTTGAAGGGTAATACTTAATACCTTATGGGCCACCTTTTTTTGAAAAGGCTAATCCATCTTTCTCTGCTGAGAGATAAAAGTTAGAGCATTTCTCAAGTCCATGCAAGGGACTGAACACAACGAGAATGGATTCTTTGAACATAAACTCCAGCCCTAAACATGTTATGTGGAAGACTGAGGACCAGGGTCACAGTCTAGTAAATTAGTTGTTACAGATTGGAATCCTGAGTTTTTATGTGGGGCAGTTAGAGAATAGGGAAATAGGAACACAGAACTATTTGTCTTGTTTGAAACATGAATAGCTCTTGTGCTTGATATTTACTGGTATTTGATTGGAAGTTCTCACTATTCACTTATACAAATGGCCATTCTTATTAACAAACTGTACATTGTTTCATTGTTGTATTAAACACATTTTACACTTTATTTCCAGCATTTTGCTGATAGGTGCTATTTGAAATATAAAAACAAGCTGCTAATGGGCTCTCTCGGATTAGGCCTCAGAGTGCGCTATTTGGCCACTAAAGCAGAGATGTTGTTTTGAGAACATAACAATCCCAGTATGAATTATTAGAACTTTGACTGATGTGGGTGAAAATGCACAATCATGCCATTCACAGATGATCAGTGGAAACATTCTGAGATGTTTGTTGGCCATAAATTGCACTAGCCTATGAGGAACGTACATAGAAGAAGGAAGGGAAAATATGGTAAAGAAAACATTTAGAAGATGTCAAATGCAAATTTGGGACATGCACAGAATTAATCTGCACATTTAAGCATGATGTCAGGCTTGGGGAATTCTATACTCCACTGGCAAAATCAAGGATCAAGGAAGAAGCAAGAAAGTTCGTATTTATGGTTTTATCGGTTCTCGTGGTGCAAGACAAAGAATCCAGTCCTTAACTCCATAGTGACATTGCTCACTCTGAGCTCCTCCCCTTCTTTCCCCAGCAACAGCCTGTGTCCCTACGGGTATCCTCAGGAGTCAAACGTCCTTGAGCCCTTCACTCTTGAATTCTAAGTGAGCAGTAAGTACGTGGGGATGGTGGCTTTCCTATGCTTTCTAAGGGCATCTCTGCTGGAAAATTCTCCCCCTCTCCCTCCTTCTCCTAACACCTCATAACTTGGCAGCTCTGAATTCTGCTGCAATTCAATCCTGTCTTCTCCTTCTCTTGAAACAACTGGGGAAGGGGAGGTGATCCACCCACTCCCCCTCCTCTGAGGGAAGCAAGGGGGGGGGTGATTCCCAGCCTTCCGCTTCAGTCCAGTCCCTGACACATGAAAATGTAAACAGCTCCCAGATCTACCAGAGGGGTGAGACAGAGTGTTTTTATTAAATAAATAAATAAATAAATGTTCTCTGTATTGTGTTTTCTGGTGACCATGCACAGAAAAATGGACATCACGTTGCTCTGAAAATGTATTTATTTATTTATTATTTATTAGATTTCTACTCGGCACATGCATCCAAAAGACCCAAAGACCAATTATTATTGCTATTATTGATTAAATTTGTATACCACCCTTCACCTGTAGATCTCAGGGCAGTTCACAACAAGATAAATACAAGATAAAACCACAAAATACATAATAAAATCAATAATAAAGCACACACAAACACACACACAAACCAATAAACCCCCCTTACTCCCACTCCAAAGATGGGAGAGTGCTTTTATATACTCCTGCACAGAAGACATAGTATTGGTCTTTGTTAGAGGTAGCAAGCCATATTGTGTTAAGGAGAGCAGCAATACGTATACCCCTTCACATATTTTCCTACTAATGAATTAAATGCAGAATACTTATTGAGTTTTAATTTAATTGAAGCTGCAGTTTTATACTTATTTACCTGTGAGTAAGCCCAATTGAACTCAGTGAGACTTTCACTGGTTTATGTAGCTTACAGAAGTAGATTTGTATAGGATTGTCCTGTAAATCACTCTCCTCCCCCCCCCAAAGGAAAAATATAGTTTCATCCAAGCATATTTTAAATGATGATAGAGCAAAGTTAAATCTTTTCTCAGTCAAGTCTCCTGATATAATACAAACATGAGTATTAACTAAATACCAAAATAAACCTAATTGAAATTAGGTTCAATATACTTAGGCTTAATATACTCAGCAGACAGATTATAGAGGTAAGACTGATTCATCAAGCAGACAGGTAATTTTGATTATAGGGCTTTTGGAAGGTCCAGAAAAGGTTATTTAGGTACAGAATGTGGTATAGGAATCCTTTGTGGATACATCAGCTACGAACGTTATTACATTTTAGAAGTGTGGTGCACAAGAAGAGGAATCAATGGTACAACTCTCAAAAGAGATCATGTTTTGAATTAGTTATTTAAGAAATTGAACAATCTATATCTACTTATTTGCAGCACTACACTTCTTGTGTGGATGATAGTACCTTTTTGCACATATCCCGCTTGTCATATGCAGTGGAGAATGGGATACATTTCATCCAGTGATGCTCACACACCATAAAATTAACTACAATTGTGTTGGCAATGTTCCATATTTGCTTCGCTACATCTACAGACACTATCAATTCATCCTTATGGCTAAATATGAGATAGGTAACATAGGGTCTACTGTGTCCGCTAGGTGATTTTGCAGTGGTCTTTCACACAGAAATATTTTGCAGTAAGAAATAGTGAACAGGGACTGCCGGCTACACTCAACTTCAAATTTAGTGGGATCCTTGCCAACTTGCCCTCAGATGACATTCCAGGGGTCATTTTTCTACTACACTATCACGTTCTCTGACAGTTGCTCTTTATTGTTATCTCATCCATAGTGCCTGCTCAGAGAGTTGATAAGCAGTAAATAGTGGTAGACCCTCCTATTTACCATTATTATTATTGTCTCTGCTCACTCTTTCACCCAGTGGTCCTGTGGGAAAACAAATGGTCAATTACTAATAGTGTTGAGTAGCCTTAGGGGTGAGTCAGGGATTATTAGTTTTCCATTTCAAGGTGGCAGGGTCTCCGCAGCTTCCCAAGAATCCTGGTTCTTCACACCAGCAGAGCTGATGGCCTCCTTTTAAAATAATGGTCTTAAACAAAAAAAATGCAAAATGAACCTCTTGTGGGGTGGTGTCTGTCAAATGATTATCTGATTCAGTGGGCAATCTGAGCCTCTGACGTTTGAATTAAAAAGTGATTCCACCAGTTTCCACTGATTTAAACAGTAAGCTCAAAAGCGACAGAACAGAAAAGGTATGATGTTTCCATTTCTGGCTAAAGCGGGGAGTTGTGATTGATGTTTGCATTTTCATTAGGTTTTAAGAGTTGGGGTGTGTGTGTGTGTGAATATTTCCATAATCATCGACTGACCAATTTTGGTCATGAACCAAGTCAAAATTTCATCAGTCAGCTTGAAGATGGTTGAATACATTCATTATTACTCAGTCTTCACCACTGCCTTCTCCTTGCTATTTTCTTGTTTTTATTCCAAGACAACTGTGGAAATTTTAGTTGACAGTATATATTTAAACTTCTAAGGGACAGATCTTTCAAAACTAGGAGCTCCTAGTCATCTGCCCTGTGAACCACCCTGAGACCTCCAGGTATAGGGCAGTATATAAATAATAATAATAATAATAATAATAATAATGGTTCACTATAAGATTTTTTTAATTCTTATTTTAAGTTTCTGTAGTTGCTTTACATTTGCTGTACATTCTTTAATTTTAAACCATTTTGATTATCTAGACTTTTTATTATGTTTGCAACAGACAGACATTACAACGTGGTGTGGAAGAATAGATCGATCTCTTTCTGGTCTGTTTCAGTTTCATATTCATAAGTTCATCCTTTCCCAATTCTGCATATATTTTGGTATGTGTTTACTCTAAGCTATGCACTTTTGTATGCATTTTAATCTAAATTTTGCCATTTAAATATATATTAATATGCATTTTGGTATGTTTTTTGAGGAGAGGACTGTTATCACAAAATTCAGAAAAGGGGAAAACATATCCTAAGAATGAGAGGTGTGAAGAATAACTGTACTCAATCTGTTTATTACTCTAGGAAGTGTGAATAAGCTGGTTTACTTAAAAATGTGGCCTAAATTAAATCCTCAAACATCCTTACCTTGTGACCAATACAACTAACCTAGCTTGCAAAATAATTTTCTATTTCATGGACCCAACTATTAGAAGTGTACCCTCAATTTGAGAGGAAAATAAAAAGTCTATCTGGTTCCAATCTAGGATTACCCCCCCCCCTGCTTTAGTGCAATGCCTTACTGCCCAGAGACTGTCACTCTTTGCAACAGCAGAAGAACTGTCAAAATAGAAGCAGGACTGCTCTGTACCGTCCCTGAAGATCTCATCAATATACCTCTCTCTATTCCTCAGCATCTTCAACATAGTCATCCTGACTTAAAATAAATCCATTTGATTTTCTTCCCAATCAGGAAGGAAGAGTCATATAGGAAGAATTCAGTGCAATACATAGGATAGCTTCCATCCAACTGTTCAACTTCTGCATATCTTCTGTTAGCTTGAAAAGTTTTAGATTTCATTAGGAAAGTTAATGTACACGTGCTGAAGTTCTGACTTCAAGCCCATGGCACCCTCTCCCTGCAGCTGAATTCAGCACTGTTTCGCTTATAGTTTGGCTGGTGGCTCTCACGCCAGCCTATGGGTTTTTTCTCTCATCAAATAAGGAGTTCTCTTGGGGGAATTCGGAATATGCGCCTGTAACTATCCCATAATCTATATCAATGTTACTGTACATTACTATGCTAGATCACACTCTCCTCTTTCTGGCCTTCCCAACCAAGGGAGTTTTGAGGAAATAAAATATATGACTTACAGCAGCTTCTGCCCACTAACTACCACTACCTATGTTTGATAGAGTTAAAAGCAAGTTGCCTTGTTGCATGGTCAGCTTCCTCCCTTTTTTATCAGTGAAATAGAAGGGAAAAGATTCCATGTTGCCATCACTTTCTTGTACACAAAGCAAGTGTACAAGATACAGTCTTTTGGGTAGTATGTGTCACCTAGTTTTCAAAGAGATGCCAGATGGGAGAAGGAATAAATTTCATTTATGATAAACAAGTGAGTTTAACAAGTGTAGATTTGAATGTGCAAGTCCTCCTGTTATCATTTATAAACATCATAGTGGTCTGTTCAACCTGGCATGTCTCCAGCCTAGAGACCTACTGCCAATCAGTGTAGGCAATATTGCACTAGAATAAATGACAGATGTGCCTTAATATAAGTTAGCACCCTAGCTTTCCTAACTTAAGACCCTAACAGCTATTATTTCTGATACAGTCGATCTTACTAACTTACTAAACAAGGTTCCTTCAGAATGAGAAGGGGTGTTGTTGCGCCTGCTTTCTTTTGCTAAGCAGTGACAGCTTTGTGGGCTCCAATGCTGCTGAAATGTCATTTCCTAGGGCCTTCCTAGAAATGTCATTTCCTAGGGCTTCTGGGTCCTTATTAAGGACTTTGGAAGTCTGGCGAATGACAGTTTCCAGGAACCACTGAGTCCAAAATGGTGTTACTGCCTAACAAAAGCAGAATCAGTCTTTATAATTGCTGCTGCAAATAATGCCAAATAATTTTCAGCAGGAAAGGAGAGAGTGTGGTGGTGGTAGTAGTGATAGTAGTAGCAGCAATCATAATGATAATGTTATTAATGAGTTGTTGTTAGTATTTATGAGATTTATTACCTGCCTTTCAACCTAAGGTCCCAGGACAGTTTATACAAATAATACAAATGAAAACAAAATATGGTAAAAACCCAACACAAATACAACAGCATCCACACATTAATTAACACATTTCAGATAGACCACAATTATACTTTCAGATGTCACTGACCAAGGAAAATAAATGTGTCTTCAGCAAATGAAGAAAACTGAATAATGATGGCACTCAATACAACTCTAAATAAAGTGAGTTCCATAGTTTGGGGGCTGCTACACAAAAAAGCCCTCTCCTGGACCACTGGTCCTTTAACATCTAAGGATGGTGGAACTAGCAAGGCAGACTCTCTGCCTATCTTAATACTTAGATGGTCTTGTGTATATTTGATCTTGTAGCTATATAAGTCATTAGTTTGTGTGTGGAAAGTCTTTGGATAGACTCAGGGCCATGGAAACTGGAAGTCTTATTAAGAGCCAACAATTTCTATAGAGAAGCTGCCTTTTGAGAGCCTAGTCTGGTGAATGTAAGTGTGATGCACAGGATTTCATTTTACATTCAAGTTTTGGAAGACTTTCTTCTCATGTTCCGAGCTGGAGAATTCATGCACCAAGAAAGATCATTCTGAACTGTGGTGCCATCTCTATTAATAAAGTTCTGGGTATAGGTTTCTATACACAAATTATATTTCATGATACGGTGTTTGCATATGCTTGTGCTGTACATACTATACAAAAAAGTATATTTATTTCATGTTCCTGTTCAGTTATACTACACTATTGTCTACACAACTGAAATCGTATTTCATTTTGCCATCTAAATGTAAAATCACGTCTCACCTGAAGTAATTTGCTTTGAGTAGCAGTTTTTAAAACGTTAAGTGATATTTCCAATAATCCCCAAGCACACACATTACTGTTCAAGATCTGTGCTTTCTTCACAAGGCAACCCATAATCGTAGTTTGGAAAATTGCTGTTATGGTAAGGTGCTGACATTATTCACTGCATGTGGGATGCCGGGGGGAGCCACAAACAAAACCAGACAGCTGGAAGGCTATTTAAAAATGTAATTAAATAGAATACTGAATAAGTGGATAGCTCTGCTAAAGAAAACAATAGTGGTGACAAGTTATCTAAAATCTCACAGCACATCCTCCTAGTTCTTTCTATGAGGAATGCTATACAGCTGGAGCAAAAAAGGCATATTTAACAGATTTTAAAAAATAATGCATCAGTTTTATCCATTGTTAATGAAAGGAGCCATATTGACTACATGATAAATTAATGTAATCTGTTTATCTTGGGAACAGATACAGCAGGACTAAATGCTTCCCAAGGTTCCCCCACAGTCTGATCTCAGACCATCAGTTATTTTAAAGAATATGAAAGTGACTTCATGTAGTTTATCAGCAAAACAATATTCAAATGAGACAACGTCCTTTGTAATCTTCTATTATGAAAGTCTCAAAGCTTTCATAGCCCTTTCTGTAATTGAAAGAGGTGTTACATGAATCCAGGTCCGAAAGTCCTTATGCCATTAACATAAGAGAAGTAGATGGAAAAGCAGACAGGAAGAGCAGGTGCTGGAGAGAGAAGGGGGAAGACCAAGAACTACCAGGGTGTTGGTGCCAACCCTTGTTAGAGAGCACAAGACTCAGGGTCATGCAGTGCTGCTTCAGGAAAATGTCTGCAAGCTGGGGGCACACGTTTCAGCTTGGAGAGATGGCACATCTGCAATCCCAACCTGGTGCTTACACCAGCCTGCTTGGCTACAAAGAAGCTAACCAATGGCCCGCCTTTCCACTCCCTCCAAATCTTTCCCTTTAGGTTTTGGGATACCACCACCTGGGTGGTAGTGGCCTAATCATACCAGCCATGGTGGAGATGGAGCCTCAACTGGGGCTGTATGCTAGAAGGAAACCCGCTTCTGAAGGAGAAGCCTTCAGAAAGTTTTAATGCCTCTACAAAGAGCCATCAGTGCACCTACAGAGTCTTGGCAGTAGGTGCTCAACACCTTGAATTTGCATCCAAAGATTTATCGGTACAGTGTAGACCTGAGGGTGGGAAATATAAATGGCTACTAGGGCTCTGTTGATGTGGTTACCCCATTGATGTAACCAGCTGGGCTTAAATATATATTTGCTTCACTGCATAGAGCTAAACCTCTTCCTTTTTGTTGTTGCAAGCCACTCTCTCTTTTTCTTTTCTTTTCGGTCCCCAAAATACAGTTTTTGCAACTAACTATGCTGGGCTTTACTATACACACCAATTTTTCCCACTTAGGGAAAACCCATATTATATGGTTGCAGGTGGCATCAAGATGTGTTCAACTGCAGCATGTTGCCATGTAGGCTTCATTCCTAAAAAGGAGCACCTGGAACATTGCAAATATGAAGTAGATATTGGTGCTGAAGTGCCCATTGCTTGGATAAAATATAAATTGAAATAATTTAAAAAATGAAACCTATTTGAAATCCTTTTAGTGTAGAGATAGTCTTGCATATTGCAAGAGTTTCAACCCAGGTATTTTTTTACTGATGGGAGAGAGACTCCTGAGGATTACCAAACCTCCCCCATTTGTTGTCTTGCTTTGATTCAAAATTACTTTCTGATGTAATTGAAATACTCTAATGCACGTGTTCTTATTGCTTAGCAGCAGATCAGCACCTAGCTGAATATCAGAACTTTTGAGATTATTGTGCATTTGAATGAAAAATATGTAAAGCCCCCTGAATATATCTGTTCATTTTCAGTGTGATCATGAATAGCTTCTGCATGCCTTGACAGCTGGGATGCTCCCTCCAGAATAAAGTTCAGGCCTTTTGTTGGGTAGCAGGGGGAAGCCTTGTTGACAGATGTCTGCACTAGCAAGTTTAGGAAAGTTTCAAAGGCTTAGCAGCAGTTTCAACCACTCTTTTTGACCTTTTATTTATTGTATTTATTCATATAAAGTCTACTGGAGTTTGGAAGTTTAACCATTACATTTTACTGAAGAATAAAAAATGTATAAGTGCAGCAAATGACTTCATGAAAATGTTACAGCACATAAGTGCATTCACAATCAGATTTTCTTAGCATGCATACACACACACACACACACAATCTCATATATATTAGATAGGTAGAAGAAAAGAAGACAGGGAGAAGAAAAGGCTAAGGAGTAAACCCTACACAAATCCAGAGCTGAATCCCTAAGACAGTTGGATGACACCTTGTATGCCTCCTTCTGCCAACTCCTGCAGCCAAGCTGGTACCAAACATATTGCTCTGCTTTCCTTTCGACCACATCAGGGAGGCTGTCTGGACAGCCCTGGATCTCCATACACACTGCCCAGGCTTGCACCCAGGGGAAGTCACTTTTCAGTGCTGCTAATGCACCTGTTTGACTTCACCCCCAGAGGTGCACTCCATTGCCTCTCCAGACAGATGGATGCCAACAACAAAGTTAGTTAGAAAGACACAGATATATAATAATATATAGTGTATATATTGAATAGCGTATTGCTGGATTTACAGACCACAGACCAGACCTATTTGGTATGCTGTATTAGGCTACAGGATTACTGCCTTGAACGTCCACATCTCAGCCTAAGATGTGATCTGCATTGTCAACTTAAACATAACTTACATAATAGATAAGCAAAGGGTTGAAAAAGGGCTTGTGGGCTGAATCAAACACCTGCCTCAATTAGTCAATTCTTGGCATAAAATACATAAATACATTCAAATATGTGTGTATGTGTATGCATGTGTGTATGTACACACACATCTTTATTTTATTTCAATATTTCTCCTATTTCAGCTACAACCCTATGTCCGCTTATCTGGAAATAATACCCATGAACTCAGTAGTATTAATTTGTGAATAACTATCTGTAGGATTGCACTTTTAATGCAGTTTTTCTTCATTCCTCTTTCTCAGGACCAAATGGTATTGATACACAAATTCACACAATAAGTGAGGGAATCCCCAACTGCTATAACTAATAGTTATGGAGAGATAAAATTTATCCAATGATGGTTGTTATGTTGCAGCTTAGATCTTTACAGGAAAAGTTTTTATCTGTACTATTTTTCTAGAAAAAGAGGGAGCGGAACTCACCATGAATGCCTCCCTTGTCTCTTATAATGGCAATGGCGCCCACCTGAAAGGTCCTGTAACCAAGTTCCGGCAAGTTCTAGCTGAAACAAAGCCCCGATTTTTAAGTTGCAGGCTGCAACATTTATTGCTTTTTGAAATGACTTGGTTATTGGTTTAAAATACCAATTGATATCCCAGAAACAAACATTTTTATTTCTTCTTTTAACAAACATCTAAGAGCTTTACATAAAATACTAAAATATTTATCTGATTCTTCAATTTTGCTTCAAATTTCACTTTGGGTGAAAATGGGTGGCAATTCAGCAATATGCAAAATCCCCTTGATACATGTGGCTGGTCATATTTAAACTCCTTTGCTTACCCTCCAAATTCTTTAGAAGTTCAACTTGAGGAGGAGTCTCCAAATTTGCTGCAGATTTCACTTTAGGCAAAATGCTGATAGCAACTCTGAATGTAATGTATTCAGCAAGTAAGATATAAAAAATAACTCGCTTACCTACTTTCATGTCTAGCAGGAGATATAGCCAAATAACCACAATTAATTCCACACAGTTTGGCAGACTTGGCATTGCCTGCTGAGGAGATGAGACATCCAGATGAAACAAGTATTAAGACAAAATTGGCTCTTGCAACTATAAAGAGGCACTACCTGCCGATGAGTATTATTGACATAATTTGCAATGCATTATGGGGAAGCTCATTTGTAGCCTTTTGTTCTTATCTTATGATTAAGCAAAATACCAGCTTCCCACTAAGGCTGTCTTAATATGTAGTAGAAGCTGTAAGACTAACATATGTATCATTTTTTTTAATATAATTGCTTTGGTCACAGCAGTGTTTATAAAAAAAAGTGTTTATTTTATTTAACTTGCTGAGCATGTTGGAAAAAAAAGCTATGAATTTTCAATTTACTCTACATGTGGGAATGAGCAAATCCTCTAGCTTTCAGCCAAGGGCATGTTTTTTTCTGGTATCAATTTGTTAATATCTGTTTAAATTTCCTTTACGTATTTAAGGCCAGCTTTCTTTTCACCCTTGGCAATTCAGTGCCCAGCATTTTGGAAGGGAGCCTAAAAGAAATTGTATATTATTATGATTACATTTTCTCTAGGAAAATAGAAAGCTTACTACTTAATGAGCTCATGACATACCATTGGGCTGTGTACCTTGTAAGAGTGTGAGAACTTTTTGTCCAAAGTTTATGTCAATATTAGGATTTCAGATTTACAACCTGGAGATACTTTTTGCATTAAATTGGCTAACATCACAGATGAGGTGGATTCAATGGGTAATACTTGTCCACAGCACAAAATCATACCACTTAGAAGCCAGGTTGGCAAGTAGGGTATATAAACAAATAACTGATGGACAAGAATAATGGGCAAGGGGGCATACCATGTGTGTTGAGGGGTTGCATTAGAGGCCAGCTCAGCACTTTGTATTCATGTGGAATGGATGTTGTCTCCATACAGTGTGGATTCACCTTCCTCCTGCCATGCACAGTGCCCCAATACCTCCCCCAAGAAATGCATACTCTACCCCTGCAGTGGACATTTCTCAGTGGTTGCATGTGTGCATCTGCATTACTTCCTGCCCCACCATATTAGCTGATTTTAAGAATTTGGAACTATAAATAAAACAGGTTACAATATACCACTGTTTCCCAGACTGTCAAGCTTGTTTTGCTTCATGTTGCTTCATGCCACAAGACAAATTGGAGGGAGGGGCTGTTTCTGTGGCATGTTTATGTTGGAGCTCTGCATTGTTACATTACCTCAAGCCACAGCGCAGGCCCCTCCAAGTGACGGCACTTCAGGGTTAAGGTTGTGTTTACTGCTCAAAGGCATGCCCAAGAAATTTCGCCAAAGTGTTCCTGCCCTCTATTCCACAGACAAAATTCCACAGACAAAATCAGGGCAGTTTAGAACAATTAAAATTACAATACCACAGTAAAACCACAATATCAGGTCAAAATATAATGTAGAATATACAAATACAATTAATAAATTATATAATCACTTTTTTAAATCTAGGAATGAGCCTGAAAATAAAACTGATTTTTAACTTTGAAAATTATTAGTTGTTATGACCAGTTCTAGTTTCAATGGTTTAAGTGCCTTGCCTTTTCTCTCTTTTTGGAATGGGCATATTATTATATGTCATGGGCTTCATTTTCAGTCGACAGTTCAGAGTTTAATGTTCATTAAGTTAATTTTCTCACCAGCAGTTGCATTGTTACAAGTTGACTGGGGGATTTATCCTTCAGTTTGTTATATCCTTAATTGTCACACCTGTTAAGGGACCTTTCACTGCATAAATTCTGTGGGATTTAGCTAATTCTGCACAGAATTCACTGCAATTTACTGGCACTATATTTTTACAGTTTTTAAATAAAGATGTAGCCATATCTCATCAATCATTCTTGCACTTTCAAATTGTGACATGTTGGTATGAATTTACTACAAATGAGAATGTTACATTAATTATTGGGAGAGTGGGGAACCAAACGACTTCTCCAATTCCCTTTGTTCAGTGTAGGAACTTGTGTTCTCTCTTCAGCTGGGAAATTCCATGGAAAATCTTTCCGCACTATAAATATTCCCCAGGTTCTATTCCATTTAAATTATTGACTCCATACCTTTAAAGAAGGTCCGGATATTACTCTCTCTGTTTGTTTTGCCCTTCAGCCAATGATTAGTAGCCCTTGCCTGTAATTACAAAATTTCTAAGGTTGGCTGCTGTTGGAGCTCACAGACAGAAATGGTCAGAGTTTGTAGATTTGGGACTGAGAATTTGCTACTTGAGCTCTAGCTAGTGAGACCCAGGTCTAATCCCACAATCCCCAGAAGCAATAAAGCTTACTGGATAACTTTAGGCAAGTCACTGTTTATAAGCCTAACCTACCTCACAGGGTTGGGACGTGGGTGTCACTGTGGGTTAAACCACAGACCCTAGGGCTTGCCGATCAGAAGGTTGGCTGTCCGAATCCTCGTGACGGGGAGAGCTCCCGTTGCTCACTCCCTGCTATTGCCAAACTAGCAGTTCGAAAGCACGTCAAAGTGCAAGTAGATAAATAGGTACCGCTCCGGCAGGAAGGTAAACGGCGTTTCCGTGCGCTGCTCTGGTTCGCCAGAAGAGGCTTAGTCATGCTGGCCACATGACCCGGAAGCTGTATGCTGGCTCCCTCAGCCAATAAAGCGAGATGAGCACCGCAACCCCAGAGTCATTCGCGACTGGACCTAATGGTCAGGGGTCCCTTTACCTCACAGGGTTATTATGTGGATAAAAAGGAAGGGAAGGGAAGGGAAAGCAGGAGAGTTTGAGCTCTAGGAAGAGGATAAAAATCACAAAAGCACCATGGGAATTCTAGTTTGGATCCAAAGGCTCCTTGCTTCTTATGGAAAGGACCTTCGATCATAGGAAAGAAATATTTGGAGCCAATTTTCTTTGTAAATTAGGATATGGAAGCATTTGGATGGCACAGTTTAAGGACAGTGTAAACAGCCTGATTTGGGTTGAATCAATCCTTATTCAAACTGGTCACGTATGGAGGTTGTCATTCTATCACTCCATTATTCATTCAGCTCACCCATCAGTGTGTAGAGAGGTTTTTACAAACTTCATTGTGTGTTGACAGGCGAGCTGAGTGAATGACGAAGTGATCAAACAACCACTTCACCATTCATCCTGCTTGAATAAGGATTGACTTAACCCATATCCGCTGGCCACACACAAAGTTTTGATTGTAAGCGCTCAGTGTTTCCTGTTTGTAATCATTACTTATGTAGGCCAATTATAAGTTGGCGACATGCGATTTTAAACGATCGTAAACATGTAAATGTTTTTTTAAAAAAGAAAAAACGAAAACAGTATATGCTTAAAAAGGGAAGTGCCATGGCTCAAGAGCAAAGCATCTACTTTGTATGCAGAAGATCCTGGATTCAATCTCTAGTATTTCAAGGTAGGTTTGGGAAAGATTCCTGTCTAAAACCCTGGAGAGCCATTGGCAGCCACTGTGAATAATACTAAGCTAGATAGACCATAGATCTGACTTAGGTTCCTATGTTCCTAATAATTCCTTAAGCAACTTTAAATGTTTATACATAGTGCTCTTCCTGTGGGGTTACTCTCTTTTCCTAAGGATTTCTCTAAGGGTTATCTTGTGAATCATTACAACAAACCTGTGTGTTATTTCCAAACTACAAACTGGGTTCTGAGGCTGAAAAATTGTGACCCAGTTCAGATGTAAGAAAATGTACATCCCTTATGTGTTAACAAGTGTGTGAGAGTAGCCATGCTCCTTCGTTGCTAATGCACTTCCCCACCAACAGCTGTGCATTGACCATAAATATTCTTAACCCAAGAATAAATGTTCCTGCACATGTCCTCGTTCCTTCTTCTGCATGCTGTGATGAGAGCCTTATAGGATTTGTTAAGCAATAGTTTCCTGTTACGTCTGAACAGAAAAAACTCTTGGCCTCGAATACAAACCAGATTTATGAAATGAAGATCTAATTTTGATTCTGTATACTGGTCTGTATGTAGAGATTATGCCACTATTTCAGGCAAGGAATTGTGGTTTCATAAACCATACTTTAAGTACTAAAGCAAAGTGGTGGGCAAACAAGTGCAAGGACAAGGATATCTTCATCGTAATAATTTTGCATTATCATCCTAGTAAAGTAAGGGGAGTACCAATAATTTATATCCAAATTGGACCACTCAATTAATGTATTTCTCAAGGAAGATTTAATTCATCACGCAACCATTGCTATCTGGAATACATGTCCACTGAAAATCTTCCTGGAATCACTGTGCACTGTGTACCTATGGCACAACTAGATATGCCTTTGTTTGTACAGTCTTCTAAATGTAGTCTTCTAAAGTCTTCAAAATGGTATGGGTAGCATCCTTAAAACATGTCTCTGTATCAGAAAGTGCTTGTACAGAGATTTCAACCAGACACCAGGTGCCCAGATGGTTCTGGCCCTGAAAGAGTTCATTTTCAATGTGATAAATGATTATCACTGGTTAAATGCTCAGTTACTCACACATCTGGCTTGGGAGTATGTGTATAATCAAAGAGATTATAGATGCTTGTACAACTTATGCAGTTCTCCTTCACACAATACAAAAAAAGTACTGTCAGCCAGTTTCATGCTTGTGAATCTGATGGATGGTACTTTTTTATCGTGTCTGAAGTAAAATAGGCATGATTTAAGGGGGGGTATATTCTAGAGCATGCCAAATACATTTTGATATTTCTTAGAAATAGATTTAAATAGATTTAAATGCACCAAGTAAAAGCTTTATATTTTAGATTTACTGAACCCTAGATTAGCTCTTGAAACAAGGGCCAGTGAGCTGTCATTTTCCAAATGAGCATATTTTGTGTTTCATTTAGATATTTCATTGATGAAAACAGAGCATTTGAAACTGCAGGCAGTAGGATGCCTTAGGCAACCAAGCATATCAAAATAAAGCACATGGAGAGACTTTTACTACTCTTGCTATTTAAAGAACTATTTTTGTGAGCTTATTAGCTACTAGTGATCCCTAAGGAGAAATACAATTAAAACTTAATCATACCAAAAGCTGGGATTCTTCTGATTCAGCGAACTTGTAATCTTTTATATTTTAGTAGTTTACTTTAAATGTATTGGCTCTCAGAATGAAAGCCACAAAATTAGTTTTATCTGGCTGTAGAACATTTCCTTTGAACTTACATGGCATATATTACCTTTCTTTTGAGTCTTTTACTTGTTTACGTGTTTTTAAACCTTTCAGGAATTCCGAGTGGCAGGATTTCTATTTTCTTACATGAAAGTAAAATATCTGCTGTGCCCTTTAAAGATCACACTGCACATGTTCCCTAGGCATATTCATTTTTTCCATGCATGATACACACGGCATTAGAAGTATGAAGATGAATAATTCGAAGCAGCGTCTTAAAAGTCAAGTAAAGAATTTAGGACTATTGCAAAGAAATTCAGTGCTTGACTCCTTATGAGTCTGCGTGACTGAAATAGTTTGATCCATGTAAGATGGGGTAAGAAAACAATGTCATGGTAAAAGTCTCAAGAATCACAACTGATATGCATATGACTAGTAGATTTTGTTGTTCTGGATGTTAATTCTATAACTCAGTGTAACATTCATGCTATTAGAACAGTAAAATACTGTGCACAGAGTGGGAAATGGACTTCACAAACACACATCTACAATTTTAATAGGTGTATTGTGCAGATTGCATGTGTAATTAACAATTTAAATATCTGTAAAATTCATTTCTTTTCTATTGCTAAGGGGTTTCCATAGGAGATATTTAAAGTGTAAGTTTCTAAAGCAACTTACATAGCTGAGTCATTTTTGTGTTTGTAGAGTCTAAAGTGTAGCTACAGCTTCTCTCACAGATTCTGAAACAGTAACAGGTATACCCTAAGCTCCTGTGACTTAATGCAAGTCAAATTGCATCCCTGATTTTCACATTTGTAATGGGCCATCCATGAAACTGTCCTGTGACTTAGGTAATTTCATTATTCAGTGTGTATACCACACTGTAAAGATCAATGGACTTGATAATTATAATTATTGTGTGTCACTTGTTGTGTTCTGGTTGTGCAACAGACTTACCCTTTCTCTCCTCCAACATGCAACCCACTGTGCACCCTCAAAGCACTCTATGGAGAGCTGAGTTACCACCTGGGGCAGATTTGGTGGGTGGGGAGGAAAGGGAATTATGCTGTGTCTCCTGATGTGATGTTGTAGCTTGCCTACTATATTTTGGTTCTGAACTGGAGTACTGGTGCAAAAGCGGGGGGGGGGGTATTCAGGCATCCTGTATGCCTCTGTAGACTTAAAGTTGCATGTGTCTTCAATGCCTGTGTGTTGGAACAGTGAAGACAAAGGCTGCATGGTAGTTGCAGATGATCAGTAGATGGAGGCTGAATAGACACAGTAGTTGTCCATATTAAGTGTTCTTACCAAATGGTAGCAAAAGTGATTCAGTAGGAACCTGCAGGAAGAAAACTACCTAATCTGAGTGATTCTATTACTAACTAGCTTTGAAATGTGAGAAAGTCAGCCTTCTGTATTAAATAAGTCTTGGTGAGAGAACTAGTGGTGTGTGGTGTAAGTGCTTGTTTTTGTCAGGTGGTTACTAGACCACTAAATGTTGCTGGGATATCTCTGTCCAGGTGGCCTCACAGCTGGTGCACTGACTTCAGCTAATAAAAGGCACTTCATGTTGCTGAGGTCATTTGGGCTTCCAAAAACAATGCTGAATCAACAAGCACCTCCATATTTTGGAGTTTTGGAGTTGAAATGGTTGGGAAGAGGGACTTGTTCCTACACATAATCACAAGTGTCTGTTGTTATTAAGACCTTCCTTAGTTTCAGGCTGTTGCTGCATCACAGTTTTGAAGCTAAATTCAATCTGCTTTATTAATAGCACAATCCTACATAGATTTACTAGGAAATAAGCCCCACTTTCCTGAGTAGGACTTAGGTTGAAATCCAAACTATCCCCACTTCTCCGTCAATGTGTCTGCATGGAGTGGTAGGGACACCATTGCGCCTGCAGCCCTGTTGGGAGGGTGGAGGCAGGGATTTTGCTGTGTCAGTCTGGAGCTGGCATAACAACCAGGCCTGAATTTGGCCCTGTGCACAACAACAGTGAAATGGGCTTGGGACCCAATGGATCATCGGCTGGTCCAGCTCCTATTTGCACTCAAAGCACCCCAGTTCTGCTGGCTACTTCTGGCGGGGATTTTGCTGGTATCCATTCCACCCAGGAGGCCAGCTAAACCAGGAAACCTGGACAGAGAAACACTCTGCTCATTCCAACCCTTCGCCCAGCAAAGGGGTGTGGTTAGCTTGCTCTGTTGCTTCTGAATAAATATTTATTTTTATTACTTGTATAAAATTTTTATATGCTACCTAATTATGTGCCACCCAATATGTTCTTTGGGCAGCTTATAGTTTCAACAAAATGATAAAATATAACAATCAATCTTATAGCAAAGCAGCATAATTTAAAAAAATAAAAAGAATGAGGAAATCTTAGAAGGCCTGAAAAATGTTAAGGATAAGGTTGTGAGAGTGTCTGGGTTCTACTGCACCCTTGCTCCCACTGAACTTTAATTCCATGCAAAATGCATACATCTGTGTTGCGTACCTGTTTCTGGATTTAGTGGTAGTCTGAATGTCACACAAACTCAATATACTAAGGGAAGGAATAAAATTAAAATGACTCCAAGAGGATCTTTTACCTTTAGTAATATTAATCAGGGATACATTTCCATAAACACATTTTTCTGTAAACAATTTGCAAGGGAATGCATTTCATGCTGTTTTAACATGCTGAGACCAACTTTATTCTGATTCATTCTGGTCTTTTTAAAAGCACCAAAAGAGGAACCATTCTGTGCTTGCTGGAGGGCATCGTGTCACAAAGATTAGAAAACTATAAAAGATTGTATGCTGCCTGATACTGGCCTTAAGACATTTAAAAATTACTTATTTCCAAATAACCCTTTCAGATCCCAAAATTCACAAAGAAAAAAAAAATCCTGAATATTAATACTAATCATGTAGATTTATATAGGCTACTCTATGACTTCTAGCTTCTTTAAAGTTTGACATAATTTTTACGATGATATACAGTGGGTTTGGTAATTGTTTAGATAGATGTTTGAAACTATTCTATCCAAGTTGCTCTGTTTTTGACCCAGAATTAAACTTGAGGTGCAGTGAACCCAACTCACTGTCTTTCTAACACAGTAGCAATTCCCTTTTCTGTCTAATTAGTAGAAGCCCCAGGAAAAAGAAGAAGCAAGGATTGATTCGAACACTGGCCTGAACCACAGTGGCCCCTACCCTGTACGCTGCAAGACATTGCTTCCTATCTTTGTGAGCTATTTTCGGCTAAAATGAGCAATGAGATAGTTCTTGAGATTCTATACAAGCCCATTATTTGGAAAGATGCCTTTAATCCTCAGAGTTCCCTACAATTAACTCCAAGAGCCCACATGAAAGACATTGTCAACTGCTTTCCTTAAAGGAAAGTATATCTCTATGAATCTTTCCATTCTATCTGAGGCAATCAAAAAGGATTTATTGCCTGTGTTTTTTCAACACATAAGAAGCAACCCTGTGAATTCTGTACGCAAGTATGTAGCACAGGAGAAATTCAGCTCAATTTGCATCAAAAGATGAGCTTACATAAGTTGTATTTTCTGAAAAAATACACAAACCAAAGTACAGCCATCCTTTTAAATTTGCACATCTCCAGATTTTTCAATATGTTTCTCTGAGGTCCACCTCCGAGGGCCTTCTGGCGGTTCCCTCACTGTGATAAGTGAGGTTGCAGGGAACCAGGCAGAGGGCCTTCTTGGTAGTGGTGCCCACCCTGTGGAACGCCCTCCAATCAGATGTCAAGGAAATAAACAACTAACTGACTTTTAGAAGACATCTGTTTAGGGAAGATTTTAATGTTTGGTCTTTTCTCATATTTTTAATATTGTGTTGGAAGCCGCCCAGAGTGGCTGGGGAAACCCAGCCAGACGGGAGTGGTATAAATAATAAATCACTAGTAGTAGTAGTAGTAGTAGTAGTAGTATCATCTACCCAAGTAATATGTACAAAAATGCATATACTAGGCTAAGGTGTGCATACCAAATGCATGTAGAGGTGAAAATAACATACAAAATACATTATGTTAGGGGAATTGTTTGCAAAAATGTGTATATTGTTCAAAACCACATACAAAACTATACCACCCATCTCTATGGGCTGTTTATACTAACTCACAATATAGATCCATCTAGCTCAATGCTGCCTATTCTGACTGAATAATTCACCAAGTCTCAGGTCTTCCCTTGTTTTGGTTGGGAAAGGGGGGTATTAAACATGCAAAGCATGTGCTCTGATAGTGGTCCTACTTCATTAGTTGTGCTAGTGATTGACTTGAACATTTTCCTGGGGATTGTAGGCCCATAACAGTAGTATAAAGGGTTAAAAGCCACTCTTCCAGGTAAAGGTTAAGGGCAGCTCATGACATTAAGCTCTGTGCATTTCTGTTGCTTGATCCTTTCTTCTGTCAGCTCTTCTGATATTTGCAGTGTAGAGAGACTTGCTGAATCTTGTGTTCTTCATGTTGGACACACTGTTTTGTACATAACAAAAAAGAGACCTTTTTACCTCAATTTTTAATATGTGGGATATCTTTCCTGCCTTTGTTCATGGATGAGAATTTTTTATTTCTTATTTACTTCTGAGTTTTAATGTACATTTATGATTCAATACAAGATATTCAGTAATGGTACATTTTGACATGCTAATTTCCATAGGGTGAATCAAATGTAATTTTTTGTCATCACAAAGTGTATGAAAGTAACTTCTAGATAATGCAATCTGTGGAACTCCTTTTTAGGAGTTTATGCTACAGAAAATGTTTCCTTATATAAAAAAATGTATTATTCCGCAATGTTGTGTAAAAATAATTTGCTCCTTTAGTAGAACTTATCTACCCTCCAGCAGCAGAGGTTTATTGGTTTATCTCTTATTTCATTATGAGTATTAGATAATTATGATATACAGTGGGCTTGATCTCCTTCTTTAGAGATTATACAGCCGTTAATGCAAATCAAAACTATGGCGTAAAATTGTTTACATATCAGCAATAAATGTATAATGCTCAAAAAGGCATAAGGTTCCTATTACACATTTAAGACATTATTGTGGTGATTTATGTCGACTTACGATAATAGATAGAATTAGGATAATAGCATAATAACAAACATCAGTATCTGTAGGAAAACTGAATGGAGTTGATCGAAAACTGCATTTTTCTTTGAGTTAAATAAGTACCCTAGTCATTGCTCTGAAATGCATTCAATAGTATTCATGAAGGCATTAGCAACTTCACAACAACCTGATTGGAATGTATTGGGTTTGGAGGGGTATTTTTTTGTCACACTATTGGACGTGACCTTTCAGTCCCAGAGGATTGTTATGTTCTGTGTGACTGACTTTCCATCTTTCCCTTTGTGCACATGTGCGTAGTTAGTGATTCTGTCTATTACACCAACCAAGTAAACATTTTCTGCCTTGTGGGAACAGAGAAATGACATTGGCAATGGTCTGCATATGCTCCCTGTCACTGTGTTTGGGCTTTGCTTTCTGAATTGTTTTGATGAAAGCAAAACTTCTCTGCCTATCAAAGGGTGTAGCTAAGATGACCAGATTCTAGAACAATACATTGTGCATTGTAACAATAAAATAAAATAAAAAATTTGTTCTTATTCATTGATTCTGAACACCACAACATTAACCATTCTTTCTTATAACCAGTCTAATTACTTCTTTCTCCTTTCTGTTGATATAAAGACTTTCACAAGGAAATATTAATAATAAATATTAATAATAAAAGGGAAATTGAACTGAACATTTTTAACTCTTTTGCCCTTTATTGCATGATCAAAGAAGTGATAAATGAAAGGCAAATACAATATGTTTTTTTGTGTAGTGCAACATATGCTGTAATGGATCCACTGAATCTGTATTGAGAAGAAACACTTTCTGGAGTGCTTCAGGAAGTTCAAACATTCATAGTATTTGAGAATAGTTTTACGCTTCTACTGGCTAGGTATAAGGGATATCAGTCTTCTTGCTCCAGGGCATAAAGTAATTGCTATCTGTAGTTAAGAAGGAATTCCTTCCCTCTCACATGTGGTACAGCTCTACAAAATAGTCCAGATATATTATGGGTTTTTCATCTTGCAACAAAGTACTGGTTATAGGTCATTGCTAGAAGCAGGATAGCAACTGGAAGTGCTGGGCCAGCATTATGTTCAAAACGTCACCTCTTAAATTCCTAAGCAGATTTAGCACATACACCTCTCCAGGAGTGCAGAAGAAAAAATGTGGAAGATTATCAATCTTTCTAATGTTAGGATTTTTCTTTTGTTAGGATTGTCCTCTTTTAAATCTGTATTGCACAGCTCCTTGTCCTGAGTGCACTGGCCTGGTTAGATTTAGCAATACTAAATTGAGTCACAGGAAGCATCAGTTGTGCCCCCATCTCCTTTCCTCTTCTGTTGCAGCTGCAAGGAGGAAATAAGAAGCTTCCACTTATATTTTAGGTTAACTACAGTTTAGCATCACAGCCATCTGAATTATAAATGATAGATAATGGGGAGTTCAAACAAGGCAGTTTCTAACACTGAGGTTTGAACACACACTTTGAGTTCAGAGAACATGGGAAGCTTATTCCAGACACAGCATATATATTGGTATCCCCGGGGTAACAAATAAAGCCTTGATTCTGACTGTCTGAACTATTGTACCACACTGTCCAGTGGCAACTAGTTTTTGACAGATCTCAGTGAGATTACTCTTAAACGTTATCTGCCCCAAGGCTTCAGGGACAGCACAGAAGAGTATATCCAATGCACCACTGTAACCATTCTATCACCACAAGGATTTACACTTGCATAATGAAACTTTCCACCCTTTCCTCCCCCATATGAATCCGTCACCTTCCCCAAATATGCTTTAGGGAATTGGGGGAAACCTAAAACATAATGGGGGCAGACACTGGATACAATTCAGACTAACAATCCATAGGTACAATTGTGCAGTTTGCTACTGCAATTGCTTTCTTTCTTGGAGTCTAGGAACTACTAAGGCATTATTGCCTCAATATCACACACGGGAGTGTACAAAATCAAAAATGGTTTTATTCTCAAGAGTGTGGGGAAAAGAAATACCTGCAAAGAAGAGGGCGGCAATAGTGATAGTGGAGGCAGTGGCAGAGCTTCATGCTCCGGCACCGGGAGGCTGAGAGCAGGCGGGGGCGGGGCTGGTGCGTGTCCCGGGGGCATGGCGCACCATCCACAGGGGCATGGCGCCCAGCACAGGGGGCAGCTACAATGGCACCCCACCGGGAATGTGCTGCGGGGGGCAGTGCACTCCCCCGCACTCCTGTTCCTCCGCCAGTGAGTGGAGGTCGTTTCCTATGTAGGGGACACCCATTGAAAACACAGACGTAGATTCAAAGCACCATACATTGGTATCCAGGCACCCTGCGAGCTTTGGACTTGTTTTCAAACAGCAGCAACCCCCTTCCCCCAGTGCTACCTGGCAAATCTCGTTGGAACCAAAGGTCATTTTATAAGTAATATCTGATATGCCATGGGAGTTTTCCCTTCAGGGGGGGAAAGTTACTATTTCCACTGATATATCCAAGGCTAGACAGCTTTGGATCCATGCAACAGCAATTAATAGGTATCATTTAATTGACCTGCATTGCATTACTTCTGTGGTCTAAAATGCACAGGTAGTCTTGCCCAATTTGTTTCAGATTCAGTTTGAAATACCTTCTGTTTCATATTCAAAGTCAACTGATTTCCCATTGTTATTTGGGGGGTTTATCATCCCATTGCAAAAGAATGAATGGGCTGTTTTCCATAATAAATGATACCCAATTGGTGGCATCAGTTGTTTTCAGCAATAAAATTTGCTTTTAAAATTTCCCATTTGGCCTTACATCCCATTGAAAAAAATCACCACCCAATTCAACTTTTAATTACCTCTCTAGGGGCCAGGCATGTGTATGTTTCAATGACCTTGAAGGCAGTATTAATTGTCTAGTATAATACCTAGAAGCTACTTTAATATGAAAGAATTTTGTCAGTGTTGCTCATTTCACTTTTTCTTCAGTAGCTTATTTTTAAGCTTTGGCAGGTCAAGGGTTTAAATGAATATAAAAACAGTAAAATGATTTCACAGACAAGGAAATGTTTAGCCAAGTTGTGTTTTTTTTCCTTCTTTTCCTCTATGACCTCTTTAGAACATATATTGGTAAGCGCTGACAATAGCTATGGTAGGAAAGGAACAGTAATTATGAAAAAAACAGTTATAAAAGTCTGATCACTTGTTCTGTTAGTATTTGCATATTCAATTCCAGAACAACTTATGAGAGAAGCACCTATGCCCTAAGGAAGGAAAATGTGGTATAAGCAAACATATCCACCTTGTCTCTCACTGACTATCATTCTAGTAAAGAGGAGCTTCATATCGTAAAATAAATGTTATGGTTAATATAATCTTGGCCTCCAGTGAATTGAGTTGAGTTGATTTGTTTACTCTGTCCTTCTAAAGAATGGGCAAGGAATTGCCAGACCACAAGTCTGATATACTGTATGCTGTAGGTAGGGATGAGTGAGAAATTTGATTCCGTTCATGTTTAAAGGCTTACCAGTCAAATTTCCTAAATGTTCCTAAACAATATGCAAACCAAAACACATATAACTTTAGTAAGAGTGGGAGGAAATCCCCAGACCTCTTGTCATGGTCATTCACAGGGATATAAACTAATTTGGATGATTGCAACTCCAATCAACATTCCTGAACAATATAGCATAAGCAGCAGTACAGAAATTCCCTTGCCTTCTCAGTATATAAGCAGTAAGAGTTCACTCTAGAGATTGGCTAATTTCCAAGTCGATACTAACCTTTTGCCTAGTGAGCAGTCCCACATCAGTGCCTAGATTGCCTGCATGCACGTACGGAACTTGCTACATGAGGGACCGCCATGCTGTGGGGAAATGTAGCAATGCTGCTTGCTTGCTTTTATTTACACACGGAGTGAGGGAGACGTGCAGTGCATCCTTCTATATGATGAACATACAAAACAAAAGGCAACATTAGTTAACATAGGTGACATCCAATAAATATGACTGGGGGTGAGCAGGCACAGCCATTAGTGCCAAAGAATTCCACCTCTGGGGGAGGGTGGCAATGTTGTAGAGCATCTGCTTTGGATGCAGAAGGACCCCAGTTCAATCCTTTGCATCTCCAGGTAGGGTTGGGAATGTCCCCTGCCTGAAACCATGGAGAGCCACTGCCAGACAGTGTAGACAACAGTGAGCTAGATGCACCAATGGTCTGACTCAATATAAGTTATGCTCCTATGATACCACTACTGGGTCCCCTGGAATGAAAGCAGAGAAACCAGGAGGACCAGTCACTGATAATGTCACATGCACAATGCTGGTAGGCATCTGCCAGCCCAGTTCAACACGAGTTGACTTGAAAGAGAATTCTACCCAGTTTATTGGGACTTATTCCTAAATAAGTGTGCATGTGGCTATAGTTTGTGACCGCTGCATAACCACCTTACTTTTTGTCATAAGATTTTATTTTTAAAAAATCATAATACCACAAGATAATAGAAAGAAAAAGAGGAAAGAAAACGCAGATGATTCTCTCAAACAGAAAGTGGTGGACCCTCCCAGGTCTCACCTGGTAGCAGGGCCGACACGTCCATTCAGGCGAACTAGGCAATTGCCTAGGGCGCCAAAATGGAGGGGGCGCTGACCAGGCTTGGGCAGGGGGGTGGGGGGCTAGCAGCAGCTTCTCCGCTACACCACCCCCCAACTCCCGCTAAAGAAGGCTGGGGCGGGCGAGCAGCAGCTTCTCCGCTACAGCGGAGAAACTGCTGCTTGCCTCTCCACCATCCCCCACCTCCTGCTAAAGCAGGCTTTGGCGCGGGGCGGGCAGTGGGACGGGCGAGCAGCAGCTTCTCCACTATAGGCTTTGGTGGGGGGGCAGGGGGCGGGGGCACCAGAAGGTGGTCTGCCTAGGGCGCAAGAAACCCTATCACCGGTCCTGCCTGGTAGCTTCCATTGTGCTATGTACAAATGCACAGAAATGAACAAAAGGTGTTTACCTTCCTCTGTATTGGCAGTGCAGATACTACAGGAGAGAAGTACTCTGCTGTTGAAATTACTGCTGCTTGAAACCAAATGAGTGTGCATACACTCTAAAATCTCTTGCTGGGGAAACATCATCTGAATCCTGTGCAAGAATTTACTATCTGGCACTCAGTGTATGCATGAAGAACTATGTGAAGGAAGATATTTAATTATAATGGGTTGGATCCAGGCTAAGTTAATAAGACCTAGTTCCATTTGAATCAGTGGGACCGAAGTTATATTATGATTAATTTATCCTCTTGATTTCAATGGGAGCTAAATTCAACTAGCTTAGTCCAGATCCAAACCACTTATTTTTCCTGTAGCAGCCACATTCATTTCTGTACCCGGGTGTGTTCACAGATTCAGCCTGATTTTATTAAGGAAATTTCTATTGTTTGCTGTACAATTTAATGAGCTCTTGGGAGCTTTTGCATTTAAATGTCATCTAAATCACACCCTCTCTTATGAACTCTTTTGAGGCTGAATTGTGGGCCATTACATTCAAGGGAATATAACTTGGCCTTTATTAGTTTCCATTCATTGCTTTAATAAAAACTTCATTTTGAAGTAGTTAGGGTCACTACCCAGCTAATTTACCAAGCTCAGCCTTCCAGAAGACAAGCTTTCCAGAATCTAGCTACCTAAAAATCTAATTACTATTTTTACTCACAAGGTCTATAGAAATGGATTTAGTAGACTAAATGTGGAAGGGTTGTCATAAGTGAAAAGTAATTCCTCAGCTCTCTCTATGAACAAGGGCACAACCAAATGAAATTCATGCTCAGAATATTAGGGAACCTGAACTGGATGAAGCTCTTACCCGTTCCCCTGATTTCCTGATCTAAATTGCCCCACAAGCTATTTGCACAATGGGGAGAAAGCATGCTGGGACCTGGCACTGGTATGTTTTTTCTATGGAACAAAAAAGCATCTTGCCAGAGAATAAGGACACCAATTCTTGTAAGTAATACGAAGAGGAACAACCTTCTATTAGCATGGGGCAGCAGACATAGTTGCTGAGGAACCTAGGTTGATCCATTTGGACTATGAGTAATCAGCCCAAGGATGGATAAAGCAAATGGATTTGATCCAAATTTAATATGCATATCCCTAGTAAGGTATGATAAATAGTGTCAATCAGCTGTTCATTCAAGAGAATGAGATCAGGAGAAGCACTAACGCCAGGGCCCACTCTCCATCCCTATCAGCTGGCTATTCAGAGTCTAAGCATATAAACTTGAAGGTGGTAAAGTAGAGCGGAGAACCAAACATAAATATCACTATATCCATTTAGAACCATGTTCAGAAATCTCACACGGGTGTGTAGTTCCTATAAAGGTTGAGTGTGGTTAAGGGCGCGTGGCATAATGATTCAGAACTCTTGACACTCAGGGTCAAAATAGTTAATACACTGGATACATGTATGTTTTTAATATTATTTATCTTACTACTGTAACTACTACTACTGTTGTTCAGTCGTTCAGTCGAGTCCTACTCTTCGTGACCCCATGGACCAGAGCACGCCAGGCACCCCTATCCTCCACTGCCTACTACTACTACTACTCATCATCATTTATTTATACCCTCCATCTGGCTGGGTTTCCCCAGGCACTCTAGGCAGCTTATTTATTTTAAATAAATTCATTTACTTCCTGGGCAAATAGCAGCTTCCTAGATGGAATGTGGTTTTCACTGGAACTAGGATATGGAGAAGTCAGAGTTAAGTCTCAAGTATGAGGTCTCTTCCCCTGAGGAGCAAGGGAAGCAGACCCTTCCCACAATTCTCCACACTGCCAAAGACCCTGAGGAGCTTTTGGATCTGGGCATTGACTGGAGGTTCCTAGTCAGCTGTTATCTCTGCTGGGCCACAGAAGCACAGTAGGTGGTGAGCCAGGGTGGAATTTTAGAGCCAACATTAAAGTGCCCAGCTAACTGACTGAAGGCAAGTCAGTCTTCAGGGATAGAGCAGGGATTGTCAAAGTGGTGCTCTCCAAATGTTATTGGCCAATTGGCCATGGCAGTTGGGGTATATATACAGTAAGCTCTCAGTCTAAGCTGTTTTATTGCTGAAGCAACAGCTCCCATCCAGGTTCCTGTCTTCCTGAACTGGGGAAATGGGCATAGTTAAGTATCCTCACTGCATGCCATGCTCCTTATTGGGCTATCGTAGCTGTTATTTTGAAAGTAAAAACAAGACACATTAAATTCATACACACATTTAACACATTTCATAGATTAGCTGTCTCTAACCCTCTGGAATTGTACTGAGACTGTTTGTTGTTAAAAAGACGTCAGCAGAATGTGGAAAAAGTGTGGTATGTTTCTGTGATTTAATGCTACTGTGGCAGTGCTTTTTCTGGGGTATACTCAAGGGTATGCAGTACCGACACCTCTTTTTGTTGTTGTTAAAAAGTGTGGCACTTACAGTAACAACTTCATGGTGAGTACTGGCACCTGTTTTTCTTGAAAAAGAAGCACCAGGCCTTTCTATTCATTCTTGTCAGTGTTTGAATTGTTATGCTTAATATGCTATATGTTAATAGAATAGTGAACTGGGAATGAAAAGTAAATAGATTTAATTAGAGCCCTCCCCCACCCCTCAAGTCTTAGTTCTTAGCATTTGTAGCACCTATACAGTGGAGCATCTGGGACGGTGTACATTAGCTGTGGAGAACCTTTGTCCTGCCATACGTTGCTGAGCTACAACTCCCAACATCCCTAATGACAAGGGATGGTCCAGTCACAGCTATTTGGCAGGAAAATGGGAGGAGAAAAACTTATTCTGGTCCTCTGCTCCCTTCCTGAGCATCCAGTTATTGCATCTAAAACAGACTTTGTGCACAATGCTTCAATTGTGGGATCAAGTTAGGGAACAACACATGCAGTACTTACTTGCATACCTGGTCCCCATCTATCTAAGAATACACACTGCAGACACTGTGCACACACACCCAGTTTCCAGATTGAGTTGGGAAACCACATCTGCCAGCTCCTCATCTAACTAGGGGTGCATATTGCAGGCTGCTTCTGAGCATTAAGTGGATCTCTGGATCAGGGCGACTGATTATACTATGTATTTTTTTTCCTTAATAGGTGTCTTTCACTCTTTGACCATAAATTGGTAGAGATTTCTTTGGATTGATCTGGTGTAGTCATACATGATTTAATATAGTTTCTAGTTTGGCTTATATTTACAATACACAACTGTTGTACATCGAAGGGGGAGAAGCCTTAGCATCTGGCAACCACACCTTGATTCATTTTAGCCTCAAGAGTCACGGTATGGTGCATTAATTTCTCAGTTTGTAATTTGCCAGCTGCATTTAATGGAACCAATTTTCATTACATCTGTTCTATGGTTCAAAGAGCTGTTTTAGTTGCCAAAGGGTGCCAGCTTCACACAAATTCAGAGAGGGTGCTAATACTCTTTCTTGAAGTATTAGATAAATAGGGAAGGCTCATTTAAAAAATAAAAATAAAAAAACCAAACATTATTTTTGCAGAAGTGAATTCTATATTCACGGCTTACCACTGTTAGATTTCAAATTAAAAGTGTAGTAAGATACATGCCCTGGAAATATATATTGATTTTATGTCATTTTAGTTCATAATAACTAGTGATATGAAAAGACAAGCAATCTGGAGTATGTTCATTCTTCTGACAAACTTCTTCAGCAAAACCATCAAGTTTAAGGACGACTGAGGAGGTTTTAAATGAAACGTATTAGAGAGGGAAGGTCATGTAGCTATACATTCCACAGATATCAAACAGCCTTACTTTGCTGGGGTGGCTCTGTATGGCTTGTGCATAAATTTAATTCTCATAAAAATCTGTAATCATTGTATAGCATAAAATGCAAGGTTCCAAAATGACAGCCACTTTCAATAAAAAAGAGGTTTTTCCTCATGGGCCACAGAAAATTTGAAATGTTCTACTGCACTTTGAAGTTCTAAGCATCAGCCATATGAGAATTATAAAGCATTAATCCTGAAAAGTTTTCACCTGACAGTCATGAAATAGCATACCTGTGTGAAAAGTGACTCAGTTTTACTTCCTGAGGCAATGTCTTTAAAAAAAAAAGTAGCTTCAGAAATACCATGCATCATGTCATATTGAAAATATGATCTTGGAATGGCTAGATCCTTTTGAAATCACTGAAGTCTATATTATAACTATATTTATGTGAAAAGTTTCAATGACATTTTAAAAATAATCAAAAAATACTTCTTATATGGCAGATTTTATCCCAGCTGCTTTGGCTGACTGCTTAAGCCAGTCTCAAAATAAATTGCTAATGCCGATCCGTCTCTATTAGAACTATTAATTTTTATCTGTCATATATATATATATATATATATATATATATATATATATATATATATATATATATGCACAGTCCAGGAATTTCTCCTGCTCATGCTGCCTTGAAAATAATGGGACCGGTACAAAAGCCTGTGTCTTTTGCTCAGATCCTATGCAGCTCAATGCAGCTCATGCAATATTACATAAGAAGAGGCTGCTGGACCAGCCCAATGGCTCATCTAGTCCAGTATCCTGTTCTGCCTGTGGCCAATTAGCCTTAATGCAACAGTGCTCCAGCCTTCTTTCCCAGGAACTGGTATTCAGAAGCATACTGCCTTTGACAGTAGCAGTTCCTGAGACCTCGGTTATTAGACATCCCAGCCCCCCAGCCCTCGCCAAATACTAGGCTAACAAAAACAGGGAACATAGTAGGTTTGATCAACAGGTTTAATCCAAATGTGTCCTCTTAGCAGAATGTCTTCTTCCATGTGAATGGGGCTTGGACCCAGCAGACACTTCTACTAGTGGGAATGGAGCAGGGAGGCAATTTTAAACTCTCAAAAGGTCCCCTTTCCCCCCATTATACCTCCCACACTCTTCCGGAGGGTTCCCCAAACCTCTGGAGCAGGTTTCTAGGGGGTGCAAAGGAAAGGTGGAATCAATAATACTCTGTTCTTGAGCAGAACTCTAGATCCAAAGCACTGAAAATGAATGTGACTGATGCTTCAGGATCAGGTCTCATTGATTTACTAACATAGTGTGCATATATTATTATTTTGCATATTTGTAATCCCTCATGTCCTCCCCCTTCCTTTTTTTATTTCAAGAATGTGACATAACGTGGGTCAAAATTCAAGGGTATTCAAAATGCATTTAAAAGTAGGGTAGAAGTTGCTTTATAGTTCCCCTGCAGGTATTTGTATTTGTACTTTTGAGGGAGCAAGGCACTTTGGAGTGTCACATACAGATGTTCTCTTTAGTACTGGAAGTGGAAACCTGTATGAAATCTCTGGCCAACTGTATAGTTCTCCTTGCACTGACCTTGTTTTAGGATTTTAGAAAAGACATCCAGTGTTGCCCAGTTCTGAAGAACACAAATCGGTCTGTCTTCAGAAGTTCTTTTTTTTTTTTAAGCCATTTACTTACTATTTATGTTTGTTGGGTGAGTTTTTTCCTTTTCCTTTTAGTTGCTGGATTTCAAGTTTCAAGGGCAAATTTTTACAGTAATTTTGTTTATAACAGCAAGCATGATAACTCATATGGACTCTCACTGAAATTTCAAAGGCTACACACATTTCTGGCTACAATGTAACTGCATGAGTAGTTAGAGAAGTAATGTTTATGCATTTTCAGCAGTATGCTGAGAGCAGCAAGGGAGCTCTCCCCTAGCATGAGTGAGATAAATCACAAGTTTACAGAGTAGCTTCCCTGTGGGTTTTAGATTGGTCACTTTGTTTTAAACGTACAGAGGTCCATTTTTACAGGCATTCCAAACTTGTCAGGTCTGGATGCTAAAAATGCAATTTCTTTTTCCAAATAAGAAAAAATATGCAATCCTTTGAGACATTCTGATCTCTTGTCTTATCTCATTACATGGAAGAAGAAGAAGAAAGGGAGCCATGGCAGCTTTTAAACAGCCTGGCAAACAGCAGGACAGTTGTGGTCCCCCCCCCAGTTTATTTTATGTGCTAAGCTAATGATCGCATTTACATTTTTCAAATGTAAAAATAAATCTTACAGTAGAATAGTACGTCTGTGGCTGAAAGCACAAGAATATGAATTCAGTGATTATGTTGCAATATCATGAGGTCCTGAAAGGGACAGCGCAAAGCAGGGAGGATTAAAAAAAAGTATATTTCTGCAGAAACTCAAAATAAGTATACATTTTAAGTAAGGGGAGATTTCAAGAAATGTAGAAAGCAAAACAATAAACTACAATATTAGAAGCACATGTTAACAATTCCTGCCATACTACAGTCATACCTCGGGTTACAGCCGCTTCAGGTTGCGCGATTTCGGGTTGCGCACCGCACCAAACCCGGAAGTAATGGAACGGGTTACTTCCTGGTTTCAGCGCTCGTGCATGCTCAAGACAGCTAAACTGCGCTTTGCACATGCGCAGAAGTGCTGAATTGTGTCACATGGGTGCACAGACGCAGCAGCGTGGGTTGCGAATGCTACAGGTTGCGAAAGCTACAGGTTCGCAACCCGAGCATCTACTGTATATCTATATTGATCGATTGATCGATCAATTGTTAACATGTGCTTCTAATATTGTACCATTGGCCCATCACCATGCCCACCAGTCAAAGAGGGAACTGAATCCATCAGACTTTTAATTTTTGACATTTGCAATGTTTATGGAAGCAAACATATAATTTCAGTTCACAGCGAGTGGCACTGTGGTCCAAACCACAGAGCCTAGGGCTTGCCAATCAGAAGATTGGTGGTTCGAATCCCTGCAACAGGGTGAGCTCCCATTGTTCGGTCACTGCTCCTGCCAACCTAGCAGTTCGAAAGATACGTCAAAGTGCAAGTAGATAAATAGGTACCACTCCAGCGGGAAGGTAAACAGCGTTTCTGTGCGCTGCTCTGGTTTGCCAGAAGCAGCTTAGTCATGCTGGCCACATGACCTGGAAGCTGTCTTCAGACAAACGCCAGCTCCCTCGGCCTATAGAGTGAGATGAGCGCCGCAATGCCAGAGTCGTCCGCGACTGGACCTAATGACTGGACCTTTTAAGTATAATTAACTTGAGGCCAAATAATGTAATACAATCTATGGTACAAGACATGAAACTACACCGGAAGAAAAATTCATCTTCTGTACTTATCTTCAAATGCAAATAATCATTGCCTATGTTACCAACATGGTAGGGGTGTGTGTGTGTGTGTGTGTGTGTGTGTGTGTGTATGTATGTGTGTGTGTGTGTGTGTGTATATATATATATATATATATATATATATATATATATATATATATACACATACATACGCACACACACACACACTGGTAACAGAGGTAATGCGCTGCTTTTTAAAATATTTTTATTAAAGATTTTGTTGAGTTACAAAGGCAGTGCAATGTCTCTCTCGTATTTTTCCATATAACATTTTTACAAATCAGTTTTTGTTGTTGAGACATTAGGAAGAAAAGAGGGAGAGAGGTGGGTGGGGTAGGGAGATAGGTGGGGTGGGGTGACGATGTTTCTTTTTTACTCGATATGAGTACGGTTTGGTGTCAGTGTTGTTTATGTAGGTTCTCTGTTGTTTGCTTGTGCTCCTTTGGCAGTGAGAGAGGTCAGGGTTGGCGTGGGGTGTGATTGTTCATTTGTGGTTGGCTGTGGTGATCTTTGGTTTCCTGTGTGAGTGGGGTTGGTGGGTGTTTTGGGTCAGGTTAGCCATATTGATTTGTATGCTGTTGGTAGATTTTTGTCATTGTCTTGTTGGGCTGTGTGTGTGATGAAGGGGAACCATACCGGGATGAAGGTGTCTTCTTCTGTTTTTCCCCGTGTCAGTTTCAACTTATTGGTTAGTTTTTCTAGTAGGGCTATTTCCCTTACTACTTGGTACCATTGGTCCATGTTTACTCCTGACAGGTATTTCCAGTGTCTGGTTATGATGTTTCTTTTTTAACAGAAAAATTCATGCCACATTTATTTTTGAATATTCACACATGATACTTATTAACATTAAGGCATCTTGTAAGTAGGCTTTCTGCATGGAATTATTTAGACTCATCTGGCCAGGCACTAAATATAACTTTCTTTGATAACTTCCTTTTGAACTTAGTATAAACATGATGTGGAATCACAGTGCCTCATTGCCTTATTTCGATTAGTAGAGAAATTAATGACCAAAAAGAGCAGCACAAAGTGTTTTTTCTCCTTCCTACTGACTTGGCTATTCTTGAGGTTCTTACTTTAGGACAGTTCATTTCACACCCCAGCTCCTAGCCCCTGCGAAGAATCACTTCTAGCCACTTTAATTCTGAGCATTGCAGTAAAGTCAATGGGTGAATTGGCAGGATCCAATTTACTCTTTCCTAGCAGAATCAACACCTACTAATAGTGTGTTTGTGTGTCAGCAGACATTGTGAGCACTGTCAGTCTCTCTCAGAGACTGGGTTCAAAGTAATATACTATTTAGTGAGAGGTGAAATAACTGGATGTAACCCTTTCTTGGAACTGCAAGTAAAATCATAAATCATAATTTTAAATATTGTTTTAAAACAATTATATCTTGCATTTCTGTTTCAATAACATGCCAAAATGCTTAACAAATGAATAATCCAATACAATAAAAATATTTTTTGGAAACAAACTATAATATACAAATAATTTTTGGAAGCATCAGCATCAATACAAGTAGCAATGGAGCTGCAAACTAATATAGAATAGAAAACAAACTGCAATAAATTTTGGAGAAAGCATAATTCTAAGTAGAATTTTCAGATTTTTAGCATATGGAAATACTTTGAGTCCTATACATATGCACTCTTAACTAATCATATTAAGTTCAATGGGGCTTACTCCCAGGTAAGTGGGTGTAGCATTGCAGTCTGAGATGCTTATCTCTTTAATCTCCTAAATTTTGTGGTTCATGTTACATTTTGAAATTACTAATTTATTAGTTTACCATAACCTCAGACCTGTTTAAACTCAGGATTTTCCCATTCATCTCTAAAGGCAGCTTGATTTGGTTAGTCCCACACATCTCTAATGCTCAAGGCAGCTTGCTTACACAACACAATTTTGGGTCACCACCTTTTTCAAATCCATGGACATGTTTGGATTTTTGAATGCATGCAGCATTGAGAAATAAGGCCTTTAGTAGAAGTACCCATGTCAACAAGTGGGAATGAGACTTGTGTTTGCTGTTTATCACTATTGTACATACGAGATCAGACTTGTGGGCAGTCATCGAACACTTAATGAGCTTTCAACCTCAACTCTACATCTACTATCTGTTACAGCAGCTTTGGAGGAACTATAGGAAAAGAAGAGCCAGGATTAAGAGGTCTGTCACACATTACTCATTTCCATGTTCTGCGAATAAGAATACAGGAATTCCTTGAGAAGAAGGGTGTGTTCTTTTAATCTTGGCCAACTGCTATTAAGTCCTCCTAAGCATTTATTTAATACTCTGTACAGATCCAGCTCTGCTTTTGCAATTGTCATGGATGTAGGATTCTCTAAAGATTAGTTCTGCCATCTATGAATAACAGTGTCATATTCTCATGTTGTATTTCAGTTAAAACCTTTTGCTTGTGATGCATTAACAAAACGAAAATAATACTTAACGGGCATGCTGCCATTTTATTCATTTTCAACATTTATTAAGGGAGCAATCCTATAGCAAGATGTGCCAGGATGAGCAGCTTAGGATGTAGAGGATCTCTGGTTCAGCCATCTGATTCCCAGTTTAGCCAGATTTAGCTGGCATTAAGTCTCTAACCTCAGCCAAAGATATACCAGCACACATCCTTCTAGTTTTTATTGTGTGTTTAACATTTTGGGGTTTTTTATTTTGGTTTTTTTTTACAACAGCCTGCTCTGGGATGCCTTTTTGGTAGTGAAGCATAGGCTATAAGCATTTTAAATTTATGGAAAAACATATATTGCTATTCTTTGGTCTCATGCTTTTTAAAACAAAAACAAAAAACCATGTTTATTGCCATCTCTGGAAATACTGACCCATAAGATAAGTGCCACCAGGGGTAAAGTGGACCCCTCAGATTTAGCATCTGTTTGGTGGTGGTTTGTAATTTATATGATTAAGCAGTCTCATGCTTGGCACTTTCCTACTAAATGTGATTTTATCTGGTATTATTTGTGAATACTTGATATATTTTGCATAAATATAAATCCTGTCTTCTTCTTCTTTGGTGATCACTCGTAGCCAAGTAAGATTGTCTTCCATAAACACGGTTTTAACAATGAGTCCGTAAGTGACTGTGGAGGCCAATTCTGGACCCACACGTCCTTCCACAGCGGGGATATTGGTTCCCAGGCAGGAGTAGATCACGGTGTGGATTTGCCAAGCATGCCTTCCTCTTAGCACACATCAAGTGATGTGTAAGATTTTTCAGAGACACCATTGATGGAATCTTTCGAGAAGTTGGAGATGGTGTTTGTAAGTGTTCCATGTTTCACAAGCATACAGTATGGTTGGTAGTACAATAGCTTTGTAAATAAGCATTTTGGTTTCCCTGCGAATATCCTGGTCCTCAAACACTCTGCACTTCAATCAGGAGAAAGCCACACTCGCAGAGCTCAGGCGATGCTGGATTTCAGCATCAATGGGTAGGAGAAGAGATGGACATTTTCCAACATTACACCATTGAGTTCGGATTGTATCCTACCATGTATCTTACCATGATTGTATCCTACCATGAAATATATTTTTCACAATGCATAGTCTTTCTTTAGCATCTGTTTCCATTATCCTTCCCCTGAACTTTGAACTTCAGCCCGGACACTGAGATCCAGCGCCGAGGGTCTTCTGGCAGTTCCCTCATTGTGAGAAGTGAGGTTACAGGGAACTAGACATAGGGCCTTCTCGGTAGTGGCACCCGCCCTGTGGAACGCCCTCCCATCAGATGTCAAGGAAATAAGCAGCTATCCTATTTTTAAAAGACATCTGAAGGCAGCCCTGTTTAGGGAATTTTAAAATATTTAATCCTGTCTTGTTTTTAACACTCAATTGGGAGCCACCCAGAGTGGCTGGGGAAACTCAGCCAGATGGGCAGGGTATAAATAAATTATTATTATTATTATTATTATTATTATTATTATACCATTTTTATTTAACAACAACAACAACAACTGAATAAATAAAAACTGAAGAAGAAACCCAAGAGGGGATCAGGAACCACAAATATAGCTCCATAAGTAAATGGCATTGGATTTTGAGGGAATGGGGGGGGGGAGTTGACAGCTGAGTGGGGAATTGAAGACGGTGGCTGTATAACATTCTAGTGACAGTGGGAGGTTTTTTTCCAGTGCAGCCTCCAATATGAAGATAATGTTATTCTTCAAAGAAGTAATTGTGGCTTTTAAGCTCCAGTGACTTGCTATTGTGCAATGGCATGCATTTAATAGGGGAATATCACTCTTTATTGCTTACAATTTATTCCACAAATATGTATGTGTGTAATGCTCAAATAACTAATAACTAGGCATATACAATTATGCAGAAAACAGCAATCAGATGCTCCGCAGAAAGGTGGCTTTACAGTGACATCTTTCTGTTTTATTTTGATCAAAGTCTCTTTTGAGATCATAGTCATCTCTGCTGGGCAGGTGAGCATGCAGGCATAAGAAAGTCCTTCACCCTACCCTGTTACTCACAACTTCATCTCCATCCTGAGATTTCTATATTTTCACTTCATGTTCTTTCCTTTCATCATCCAAGAAAAAGAGAATGACATATCTTGGATGTTTGCACGGTAATAAGTTTTTCTTTAGTTAAACTCATGCCTTTAGGAATACTAATGTTCTATTTGTTTTTCTTAAAGATCTGAAGAAGTATTCTAACCAAGCTGATATCTGGGTGACCAAAGTTGCTCCTAGTTTGTTTTAAATGTGCTGCCTTGAAATTATGCTGGGTCCCTAGCCCCTCCTTATATGATTATTTCAGAGGAAATGGTTTTTTGTTTGTTTGTTTGTCGTGGGGGGAGGGAAGCATAATAGTTACAAACCAGAATAGCAGCAAAACTGTTGATCAGGGAGGTGAAAGTGGCTTCTGGTCACTGGTCCAATCACAGAATGAGGTGCTGAAGTGCTGAAACTGTAGATGCGAAATCATATTTCCCCCTATGTTAAAACCTTGTTGCAAATAAGAAAGAAGTTGAATAGAACTGTGCTTGTTTTCTGTTTCTGGGGAGTTTTGTGGTTTGTTTTTGTTTGTTTTAGCTGGAACTGTCCTCAGTTGTCTTAGTACTCATTCTACTATCATTTGAAGAGGGCAACCAAAATGGTCAAAGGCCTGGGAACGATGCCTTATGAGGAACGGCTTAGGGAGCTGGGTATGTTTAGCCTGGAGAAGAGAAGGTTAAGGGGTGATATGATAGCCATGTTCAAATATATAAAAGGATGTCATATAGAGGAGGGTGAAAGGTTGTTTTCTGCTGCTCCAGAGAAGCGGACACGGGGCAATGGATTCAAACTACAAGAAAGAAGATTCCACCTAAGCATCAGGAAGAACTTCCTGACAGTGAGAGCTGTTCGGCAGTGGAATTTGCTGCCAAGGAGTGTGGTGGAGTCTCCTTCTTTGGAGGTCTTTAAGCAGAGGAGAGGCTTGACAGCCATCTGTCAGGAATGCTTTGATGGTGTTTCCTGCTTGGCAGGGGGTTGGACTGGATGGCCCTTGTGGTCTCTTCCAACTCTATGATTCTATGATTCTAGAAGGATTTTTTGTTTCATTTGTTTTAGTGGCTTCAACTACATTGAAGCAAGCTTAGACAATTGCTTTATACCCTCTCCTTTTCGATGCCTACTTTTGCCAGCTGCCCTGTAAGCATACCCACAGCTGCTGACTGTCATCTAGGGTGGCTAGATGCAAAAGAGGACAGGGCGTCTGCACTTTTAATAGTAGAAGGCATTTCAGCAGAAGTGGCTTGCTGTCCTGTTTTGTATCTGGCCACTCTGGTGCCACAGCAGTTGTCCTCTGCAGTTGTCCTCTGCTTTTCACCATCTTAGGGATTGCTAACCATGCAAATCAGGTATAGTTCAATAGCAAGGGTGGAGGACAGCAACAGGTAATAGCAAACAAGGAGTGCAGTTTACAAGCGTGGTTCTCTGCATTCATGTCTGAGTGCCTGAACTCCCAAATAAACAAGACATACCAACATACAAGTGTACATTCAAAGCTCTAAATAACTTCCCTTTTTTCTGAACAGAGCCAACACATAAATCTTCATAGGCTGGAATTAAACAGCTGTTTAAATGCAATAATGCCCTGTCCTTTTAATGACAGTAATTAAACAGGTGTAGATTAGGAGGAAAGGGAGGGCTTATTTGACTTAAGCCTTGCACACTCTTAGCATATGCTGCTAATTAAGATGCATTCTGTTGCTAGTGTGAAAGGCAAATACTTCAAGCAAGAGGCATATTTCATCACTTCTAATAAGTTATTAAGGAGAATAGCAAGTATTAATTGATTGGTATGATTAATTAATTAATTAACTGCACATTAAAATGAAGTAACTTTATCCAGGATGTGTCCTGAGGGGGGTGTCAGAACTGCATCATGCTTTTAAATAAGTCTACATGTGTATCTCAATTTTTGCTCATGCAAAATGTTACAATTATTATTATTTATTGAATTTATATATCACCCTATACCTGGAGGTCTCAGGGCGGTTCACAGAATAAAATCAAAATATAATGCCACAAAATACATAATCAAAATAAAAACAACAACCCAATAACCTCCCCCCCCCCCCAAAAAAAAAACACCACATTTAAAAAGGGCACAGGATGTTGGGAACATTCCTCCAGCTTTGGAAAAACAACCACCCTTTCCCAGTTTTTCAGCATAACAAAGAAACGTTTGCCTTTTCACTTCCATTAGCATATCTTCTTTACTTATTTTGTTTAATTACTTATTTTGGTAATGATGCTATCATCTCATAGCCAAGTCTGATTGGTTATGCAATATAGTGACATCACTTCATTCATTGTGTAATCCTTCATTGGCTGGGAATATCCATATGACTAATCCAAGAAACCTTATATTCACTTTCTGTTAACACTGTTTCCCCATTGTGATGTCATTTTCTTTCTAAATCTGATAGATAAGTGATCACATATGTGACTAATCATGAAAAGGGAAAGGAGCAGTGACTTGCATGGGGATGAATAGCGCTGAACCTGCAAACAGAAGAGTCAATGCTATGAATATTTGCACAGTCAAATTGCTTTTTGGGGAGGGAGGGGTGCTATTTTTGGTCATAAAATTGAAACAGATGAATATTTAGTAGAAGTGCACATTCCGTGCACATACAGGGATTGATATTGTTTAACAAGACATGGAAGGAGGTCATTTCCTTAAATTATTTTTCATGGCCTTCAATTTTTTGTTGCATGCCCAGGTGCAGGAAGCCCACCACCATGGGGAGAGAGCAAGGCAGAGGGAATTAAATAAACACAGGACAATATATTGGGAACAAAACAGGCCACAACTTTATTGATAACATATGTCAGTAGGCTTTGACATAGGCATTGGGTGTGTATCCGAAATCATCCAACCCACCTGCTGGTTGATTGTTCTTGATCCTGGGTTGATGACGTACATCAAATAGGCATGACCCATGTAGATCACCACTTTGGGCAGTGCTATGGCCCATCAGTCTCTGTCTGGGCATCAGGACTGAAGCACCTTCTGCCTGGACCCCATTAATGGGGTACCCCACTTCCTTGGAAGGATGGGTTGTAGCTCTCGACCCATCCCACTCTGCCTTGACTAGGGATCCAACCCAATGCCTTATCTGCCACCCGAGCCAACAGTGGAAACAGGCCATTTAAACAAAATTATTTTTCATGGCTTTCAGTTTCTTTTTCCAAACTATTGACATCACCAAAATGTTTATTTCCAGCTCCAGAAATGTATATTTACTGGCTCATAAATATGAGACTTAGGGCCTCAAATAGATGGTGAGCTTTACCATTTCCCACTTTGAGCTGGAGAAAAATTCCCCTCCCACCCACTTACCCAGACTTCTTTCCACCAATCACCAATCAATTTTCCAAGCCCCCCAACCCTTTCCCCTTTAACTATGCTTATAAATCTGCAGCTAATAAGGCAATAGCAAGCAAGGGAGGGATGGAGGGAGGGAGAAAGGAGGTCTCATTTCCCCTCTGCTCTGCAAGTGTAATGATGCACTGAGAACAAAAGTAGAGACTTCTGAGATTGCAGTACCATCCTGTTTTTCTCTAATATCCACAATAACTGGCATAGTGTTCATTTTACACTTTCTGTTCACTTTCTGTTCTTATGTCAAGGGTTGAAATCTTGATAAGTCTCTAAAGGTATACAGGAAACACCTAGAGTTACATAGCTCATGGGTTCTGCAAGTATGACAACAGCTATCTGTGCATGTTACAAGACCTAGAGTAGGGGTCAGCAAACTTTTTCAGCAGGGGTCCAGTCCACTGTCCCTCAGACCTTGTGGGGGGCCAGACTATATTTTGAAAAAAATAATGAACAAATTCCTATGCCCCACAAATAACCCACAGATGCATTTTAAATAAAAGCACACATTCTACTCATGTAAAAACAATCTGATTCCCAGACGGTCTGCGGGCCACATTTAGAAGGCTATTGGGCCGCATCCAGCCCCCAGCCCTTAGTTTGGGAACTCCTGACCTAGAGTATATCAGTGACATCTCCATTGCTTCAATGAACCAGATGTTTTCAGTCCTCCAAGGTGTTTGGGTCTTGAGTATGGTCTTGGGGCCACATCAGGCTTCATTTGATGGACTAAGACCCCTGAGTGAGTAGACAGTGCTTTATTTCCTAGATTTATTCCTTTGTTTCCAAGGACCAGCGGAGATGGAAGTTGGTGATAACACTGTGGCAGTTTTGCAATCCTCTACACAGCTTCTCCATTTTTGTGACTTTTATATTAAAAAAAAATAAATCAAAGGGGAGTAACTCTTCACCTTTGTTTCTCCTTCAGTTTTACTCTTATATTTTAGTTTGTAAACACATGGGGACAGTATGCATAAGCCATGGAGACAGAACAGCCATTACTGGTTACCAATAACTCTTACAAAATACTTCAGCTTTTGATGCCGATGTTACCTGTCATTTAAATAATGTTAAGTAAAAAAAAAAAAAAATCCAGACATCTCTGATAAATCAATTTCAGACAGAAAAATGCAAATACAATTGTGAATTCTTTCTAAGAGACATCAGAAATTGTTTTTTAGGTCTTCAAGTATCCTTTTATTTTGAGAACTAAAAGGCACATTTTCCATTCTTCTGTTCCTTTTATATTTTAGGAATATTACGTGCTTGTACAGTGTCTGTGCTTGAACTTGGAATGAAAAACTTTTGATCGTCACTAAAAAGGTCTAATGGTTGAGTCCTTGAATGCAAAACTTCTGATGAAAATAAACTTCAAGGTCTCAGAGTGCTCTTATCAGATCAACTGCTATGAATAAGGCTCAGGTCCCAAGTAGGTTGCATAAATCTGACCTGTGGGTATTAAGCTTTTCAATCACCCAGTCAAGCCAAAAAATATTTTTGTTGTTTTTCTTTAACGGGGTTAGTGCAAAGCGTAATACCCACAGGCATGCAATTTTTTTTGAAGGTGATTATAATTCAATACCAGCTTTGCATCATGGATAAAAGTGTGCTAGTGACTGAAATTCTTAGTGGTTTATTGCACTTGCAGTTCTTCAGTTGCCCAAATGGTAAAATAGTATATCCAATCAGATCAGCTGCAGATTAAATTATTCTAGACTGAAGGCAAGCTTCTACCTCTTTGGCCAAAATGAATTACAGATATATGCTCTATAATCATAATACTGCAAATTTTTATGCAATCCTTTAAGGTTTTATGCCTAATTTATTTTTAATTGCACACTGTAGAATGCATTGTTGCCCAATGAAACAGAAGGTTTAATTTACTCCTTCACTGTTGAAATGCCAGAATTGAGATACTCCTTTTTCTACAGAGTTTGAAATAAAATGTCGTGCTTTTCCAATATGCTTATGATGATGTATTGACTTGTAGTCATTTCACTCTATGTGCAAAATCCACATTTTATAGTCTTTGCAATGTGATTGTGAGGTAAAGTCTTAAGAAATTTGTTTGAAGAGACAAATCTCATGAAAGCTTAACAGAAAAATAAGAGGTCATGAACAACAGAGGATATGAACACATACTCAAAGCTGACCAGGGCCAGACCAACACAGTTTGGCACCTGAAGCAGACAGCAAAATAGTGCCCTCCTCCATGCCAGGGAGGAAGGGGTCAGGAAAGATCTACATGAGGAACAAGGGCGGGAAGAAAGACAGTGGGACCTGCTGCTCTATTGGATCCTGCCGCCTGAGGCGGTTGCTTCCATGGGTGGGCCTGCCCTGAGGATAACTACAGAACTGTTTAGGGAAGGCCTCTGTGGCTGCATGGGTACCCGTGGTACCCTGGTGTAGAGCATAAAAGTGGGATTTGGTAGGCAGCAAGTGAAATAATTTGATACTGTGTGAACAAATTACACAAGGAACCAACCAAATCATGTGTGTAAATTTATTTTACTATACAAGCAACTCTTCAAAATCTAGGTGCTACCTTCCATGCCTTCTCATTAGAGGTTTAGCTATTGTGCCTCTTCTGCTTAAATAGAAGGCAGGCTTTCACTTTTACACATTTTCTTTGCTTCATTTGTGTCATTGAGAGCCAGTGTGGTGTAGTGGTTAAGAATGGTGGACTTGTAATCTGGTGAACCGGGTTCGCTTCCCTGCTCCTCCACATGCAGCTGCTTGGTGATCTTGACACTTCTCTGAAGTCTCTCAGCCTCACTCACCTCACAGAGTGTTTGTTGTGGGAGAGGAAGGGAAAGGAGATTGTTAGCCGCTGAGAGACTCCTTCAGGTAGTGCTAAAGCGGGATATCAAATCCAAACTCCTCCTCCTCCTCCTCCTCCTCCTCCTCCTCCTCCTCCTCCTCCTCCTCTTCTTCTTCTTCTTCTTCTTCTTCTTCTTCTTCTTCTTCTTCTTCTCATTTGCAGCAAAGAAGAGAAATAATGCAAGACAGGAGAGGATAAAACGTATGTGCACACAATGTGCACATTATCAGTATTGGCTAGATAACCTTTGACATCCCTTCCAACCCTATAATTATTTCATTCTTCCAGATATCCAGGATATCAGCTTCACACCCATACAGTAATGTATGATGCATACTTTGGCTGCCAAGTTCAAGCAAATATCAATTAGAAAGGTATCCTATGCACCAGAAGCTGGCATAAAGCAAAACAGTTTAAGATAAGCCAACATAAAGGTGCATCAGATCCAAACATTATTCAACAGCAGGACCTGGTGGAAGGGAAACAAGCCTATAAAACAGTGTTTTATGCCAGGTTGCCAGGTCATGTGGCTGAGCTCAATAGGCTTAGGCCTAAGTCCAACCTCCACCACACCCTTCAAATGCCCCTTTGGGTGGACACACAGGCTGAGATGGGATGAAGAAGCTGCGCTGTCATATCTTTGGCTGAGCCAGGTTGCGGACTTCGAATCTGCTGAGATGGGAATCGGCTCACCCCAGTGGATTTTGCCATAGAATTGCCCCCTTAGGGTCTTCTGTTGCCCCCATCAAGAATCAGGTCATGCCAACTCAAGGAGAAAATAACATTCACACATTCCCTAGTACCATTATCATAATTTCAGTATTCAAGTATTCAAGTTTCAGTATTCAAGTTACTCAATCTCTTCTTGCCCTTTGCATTATAAGAACATCATTAGCAAATAATAATATGTTATCTATTATTATTAGCTTTGAAAAGCCATACTTTTCATTATATTTTTTAAATAACTGTCCTAGCAAAGATTTAGTAACAGAAACCATAGTGCAGTATCATATTTTACAAGATATATTAGAAAATGTTTTCTAGTATTTATAAGGGTTTATCATAAATAATAAAACTACACTATAATTGTCATAATCCATTGCAAAGTATTTTTGTTGTGAACTGTTCTTTTAGTTTTTTATTGCTTATACAGGGATGGTATAATTTTGAAAATTCACACAAGGTCTCTCATCATTAATGTAAATTAACTAGATTCATCTGAATTTTATTCTTGCTCTAGTGCTTCCCATCCTAAATTCTTAGGAAAGAACTTCTATGATGATTTATAAGCAGTAATATAGGGGAATTCATTTAGACAGATTTAATTAGCATGCCACCACACTTTGCATATTTTGATAGTGCTTCATAAACTACTACCTTCTTGCAATTTCCATCTAAGATTATTAACTTCTGTCCTCCGTTTCAAATACTCAAAAAATAAAATATCACCAGTTCTTTTCTATGACTGTGACAATCATTTAAAACAAATAAAGCAACATATTGTTAGATGTTATAAATAACTATAACCATGTGCACTGCAATGGAAATATATTTCTCACACCATGCTAAACCTCATTATCTCTGTCACACTCAGAAAACAAAACGTTGTCCTACTTATTTGTTGCACCAGCAAACACATAATTTTTAAAGTATCAACTACTGATGATTGTGAACATTATCTGAGCCCAGTGGTGGAGAACGTATGTTTCTGGGATAATATTCTACCTTTCATTGTCGTATCCAGACCATCTGACAGATAGTTAGTTAGTCTGGATGTATTTGTTACATTATATGTTTATTACACCATATGTTTCTGTGTCCTGTTTCAGCCATTCTATTCTATTTTCCTCTCCCACCCAGTTGTCATGGTTAAAGAAATGTCTCCCAAGCCTTATGAGGGCATTCCCCATCACATATTAAAATGATATGAGGAAGGAGAACAGTTTGCACTTCTGTCCCCACCCCCTCCATGTGCCTTTCACTTCCTGTAAGGATAACTTCTGCAGCAGGGAGTCTTCTGTTAGTGTGTAAACTTCCTGCATGATCTTCCGTGGTTCTAAATTACACAGAGAGCTATACATTGCATTTCACTCTTACAATGCATGAGCAGTAGATGGACCAAGCAACAAGAACATGACAGAGGGGGTAGGGGCATGAAGTGCAAGTCCAGTCTCCCCACCTCTTTGCAGCTGTAATAACATGAGGGAGGATACTTGAATAGGGCCTCTGTTTCTCAGCAGTCAGTGTCACTAAGTTATCATGGGGCTACTTGGAGGTTGTTCTCCCTCTTAGAGTTTTCCCCCTGAAGATTTTTGTACTTATGCAAACCACATTGGTGCCTCAAGTCTGCCAGTACCTCCCTCTTGTTTGTTTGTGGGTTTGTTACATAAGCATAGGCATTAGGAAGAGTTCGGCAAGCATTAGTTTTAGTATATATCTATCATTGACCTTATTCAAGATATTATGGTTTGTAAAGTTGTCTAAAACTTTTATTCTGCTATGATAAGCAAAACTTAACTTCAACTTGGAATGTCTATAAATGTTTTGGGTATTATCAGTAATATGTTAAGTCAAAGACAAAGGAATGGATAAATTCCTGAGCCCAATTATATTTGAATAATTACATTTTTTCAAATAAACAGAAGACTTTCAGGATCTTTACAAGAATCACTTCCTGCTGGGAAAGTGTCAATCATATTTTTCACAGATGTTTGTTTTATTTATTCTACTTAAGTGTACTTATTCCAGTCTCAACAATAATTAAAATGAGCAATATGAAAAATAGCAATCCTACTCTGAGTTCAACGAGACTTAGAACCAAGTAAGTGTGCATAAGATTGCAGCTTAAAGCACATAAACTCATCAAACATTACTTTGCACAAAACTACTACTCCTGATCCCACAGAGCATGAATCTGAGAGTCCAAGTTTATTTTCTGGCATCTTCTGTTGAAATGATCTCTAGCGGCAGAGCCAGAAAAGACCTCTACTTGAGACATTGAAGAGCACAGGAAAGGCTATACAGTCATACCTCGGGTTACGGCCGCTTCAGGTTGCGTGTTTTCGGGTTGCACACCACACTGAACCCAAAAGTACCGGAATGGGTTACTTCCGAGTTCGGCGCTTTGTGCATGCGCAGAAGCACTAAATTGCGCTTCACGCATGCGCAGAAGCGGCGAATCGCAACCCGCGCGTGCGCGCAGATGCGGCGCTGCAGGTTACGGACACTGCGGGTTGCAAATGTGCCTCCTGCACGGATCACATTCGCAACCCGAGTGTCCACTGTATACTTCTGAGATAGACTAACTGCTTATATTCTTAACTGTGATGGATCCCATCCATTGCTGTATCAGAGAATACCTCTTCCACTAATAACAAAATACATGTTTTCGTGTTCAGTTAACATGCTGTATGGTACTGGTAGCATGTATTTGTTATATGCTTCAATTCATTTAAGTCTTTTATTCCCTACCCTTCAGTGTATGCATGTAGCATACCACTAAACTATTTCCACACAAACCATTGTAAAGTACATTGAGCATTTGTGGTACTTGAAAATGTGGTTAATGCAGGATATAATGTGGGAAATAAATCAAAGGTGGTTTCTAATGAATGCAGGCCTTACATTTCTATTAAAGATTTAAGTTTGTAAAAAATGCCCTCAATATATTAATTTTTACCCCCATGCGTCTTTTTCATAGTATGCTTTGGCCAGGGATCAGATGCACAACTGAGTTCCTGATCAAGAACTCCCTAGTATGGTCAGTTCCTGCTTTCAGCAGAGATCTTCCTGGAGTTCACGCCAGGCTGCAAAGGAGGAAAAGGGAGAGCAGGGAGTACACAAACAGTGCAGTACCAATTATTTCATTTGACAGACCCTGCCCATCTGTCAAAATGGTCCACTGTAGGTAGAGTAACTCAGAATCCTGACTGTTGTCTGGAACCTATTCCCCATGCTCATTGCCAACAGGTTTTTTTGTGGGATAGTCCCAGCACTTAGTGAAGATGCCAGGGATTGAACCTCAAATTTTATTGGATATGAAGTCTGTGCTCCACAGCTGAGCTATGGCCCTTCTCTAGATCTTTACAAGAAATTCCACAAAGGCCAAACAACATTTAGATCAGTGAAGAAAGAAGTTCTATACTAGTATGAAACTTATCTCCAGGAATTCAACTACATTACTTAAATTCAAACTGAATATAACAGTACATGTTAAGTACAAGCTTCTCATATCCCACCTGGTTGTGCATCCCATTTTACTCAAGATGTGTGATAACACAGGTGTTTTAAGCATGGCTATTATTCTCCCATAGCTCTAGCCTACATATCTCTGTCCACACCAGTCCATTAACATCAATATACAGGAGGTCAAGTGGGATTATAATATGCAATGGCGATGCCACCCTCTCCAACCCAGGTTAGCAAACATTGCCATTAAACATGAAAGGTGTTACATGGAAATGTGGGAAAGTTGCTTCAATACCCAATATTAGATGATGTAAGAATGGGCCCTCAGTGTTCTTGTAAAGAGACTTCTAGAACATATTCAAGGTCTTACCCCAATTCTTGATATTCACAATTTTATTGAAATTGAAATTTATGAATGACTGTGTGTGTGTGTGTGTGTGTGTGTGACAACAGATGAGTGACAACAGATGAGATACAAGCAGACTGCAAATCCCTCAATACTGATTATTTCCATTCCCCCAGTAATTGGAACAGGTCAGTGCTTAAATTAAGTCCTGAAATAGATTTTCCTTTCTTTTAGCTGTGAATGTAGCCTGAACACCTATCAACCTGGACAATATGCTATATATCCTTGGCAGAGACTGCTCTGTAGACGAGTGTCATATATATCTCCTTTTCTAGTACAGAAAGAATGACAGTATAACAGAAAGAAATTGTACAAGGGAGTGAAGACAGCTCTTTAACTGGAGATGCCTAAGCAAATCCATTAATATCCCACCTGACATATTTCAGAGCTGAGGCATGTCATCAAAAACAGGTAACAGAACTGAGCAGTAGTTCAAATTAGGCTGCGGATCTGTGATACTGACTTCTTCCTATGCTACTTCCATTTGCAGGAGTAAAGGCCAAGGTATTGGGGGAGAGGAGAACATGGACAGTAAATAATTTCTGCCCATTCAATGGGCTGTGCGGAGGAGAACAGGGGTGACATTTTACTTTTCATAAAAGGAAAAGTATAGCTCTTATTCAATTTTCTGGATTCTTTTCAGATCAAATTAGTGCTAAGAAGTATTTGGTTCATTTGTTATTGGAAGAGACCGTACCAACTTAGTCAAGCAAGAAAATTACCTCAAAAGCTTACAAGATTTATAATGCTTAGAAAAGAAAACAAAAAAAGGCAATTCGAAACCTAATGAGACATTTTAGGCCTCATTTACATCTGTAACCTGACCCATTTCTGCAAAGTGGTAATTTGGTAATTTACATACTAAAAGCTAGGTATTTATTCATCCTTAACCAAAAAGATGATGAGATTACTAATACTTTAGCACAATTAACATTACCTTACATTCTATATTGTCACTTATACAAGACAACTAGATATGTTTTCTATTAACACGTTCTATTATAATTTAGTATTACACCAAACATTTAATGTCAGAAATCTCTTCTGTTATCAGTAACAGATCCAGCATTAGATTAATAGTCGCTTTGAAAGAAAGGTAGTAACTATTCAAAAAAAGGAAATCAAGCTGTACAATGCAGTCTGTTGGTGGCACCGAGTTAAAGTACTGTCATAGTAGAATCAAAATACTTGATTTTGCAGATAAAAACATTTTGTTCCTAAATGATAAAAATTGCTGATGTTTCCCTGTGCATGCTTTTGCAATAGGATGCCGTCTATGCAGTCTTGTTTGCCATAGCTATCATGCCCCACTGAAACACTGAAAAAATGTATTTCCCTTCATCTTATGAATTTGCTATTATTGAAAATAATATATCCTTCCCAAAATATGTACAAACTGGTCCTGCCTGCCCATGTGGTGCCAAAACATTACTTTAGCGTGAAGCCATGGAAAAGTGGCTCCCATGTCACTGTTGTCACATACAAAGGGCACCCAAGCATCAATCCTACTCCATTAGCTATTTTGAAGTTTGTAGACACACTCGTAACATATAATTTTATTAGATCCTGTCCTTGGACTGGAATCCATAATATGCTTACCATGGACTGTGTCCACTAATGGACAGAATGTCTATTTTTTTCTGGAGAGAAGAGTGCATTGCAAGCTTCATTACACATTCACTTCAGTGCAGGGATCAATTCTATATGCATGTACGCTGCCTTTCACAGAAATGATTGGGAATACACTTCAACCAGGAGTTCCCCAAGTAGAAGACCACCTATTGGAATTTTAGTGGGGGGGTGTTGCATTCTGTCATGTGCATTCTGTCAGTGGATCTGCAATGGCATAACTTGCTCTAACCTTAGCCCCCATTTCCGGTATGTTTGAACTATATGGGTTTAAATGGTAGGTGCCCAGTTTCCACCTCCCACCTCCTTTAACATCTTCAATTCAGTACAACCCTAACCTGGTTTCAAGGTCAGAAGAAGTGGCAAGGATTGCTCCTGGCTTTTATTAACTTTGGCTGGAGGGGATGGGCTGGCCTCAAGGGGGTTTTGGTCTATGCCCAGCTAAACCACATAGAGACCACCATCCAAGTGATGCCTCAGGATGCTCATCCGCACCCTCAGTTTCTTATTTTCCTTTATTTATGTATTTCCAGGATTTTCTATCTGCCTTTTGCTAACGAAAACATATTAAGTGCTTTGGTCAAATTACAGGTAGGTGTTTACCAGGTGCTGCAATGCGAAACAGTCAAATGAAAATTCCATTGCTAAATCTTTAGCCAAGGGGAAGAATTCCTATTCAGCCCCTGCCCCATGGCACCTTGAGGGTGGGCAAGCACTGAGATGCCTGATAACTGTGTCAGGAGATGGGTTCCTATATTTACGTAAGTGTCAAATCAGCACTCACCTCCCACTGGTCAGCTGCTGCTAGCCAAGTGTGCACCCTCACCACATCTCCTAATCATTGTTCAAAAGGCTGTCTACTTATATAAACTCTAAATTTACCTACTTGCATTCAATTACATTTAAATACTTTATTTGCCAATCAGCAATCTCTTCTTAGTGTGATAATTATTTTGTGTTGAAGATTGCTTCTAAAATTTCTTTGATGTGAGCTTTACCATTAAAGAATCCCTGACAGATTACATATAAACAGACCATCTTGAGCAATACGCTTCTTAGGTGTAGCTAATGGTTTTAGCCATGTTCTTTTTGGTCGCCTTTATTAAACCTGGCGAATTCAGGAGAAATCCACAAAGCATTACATTATCAGCATAACATGAAACAGTTGCAGGTAATCAATAAATATATATACTTTATGTGCTCTAAAATGTAAGGAACATGATTTCTCAAAAGCATACTTAAAAGGGCTATTCATGCTGTTTTTCATTGATTTTTTTCTTTCTTGGTACAAGTCACAGTGTGCATTCTGTGTGCTATTACAAAGACAAATTCTGGACTTAAAAAGATGAATGCTGATAGTGGAAAGAAAGCCTAAACAGAAGGCAGTATTGGTCAAACTCCCAGAGGCTAATTAAATTCATCTGTTACACCAAGATATTAGGGATAATTATAATTGTTGGGATGAATCTAGACTTCCAGGGAATAGAAGTCTGATATTTGGACACTCTTGTGGGCTGAAAAGGGAAGAGAATATTTCCCTTCCACTTTCCCCAAAATCTGCTCCAGACAGTTGAGGAATTCTCCAGAACAGTGTGGTAGGTGGTACTGGATACTGCAATCTTCATCAGAGGCCATTCTTCATGTGCCTTACTCAAAGGAAGTATGAAGTGTAGTTACACAAGAACGGGCATTTTCAATGGTCATGCCCTTGTCTGTGAAATGCTCTCCCTGGGGAAGCACACCTGGCACCATCATTATTAGTTTTAAGGGACCAAACTAAGACCTTTTTATTCACTGAGGCCTTGGGAAACTAAGATGATTTCCATGGTGTAGTGATCGTATTTTAGTGGGGTAGCTAGGCATATTCCTTATTATGTCACTGTATTTTAGGTATTTTGCATTAGACATCATTTATGTTTTCAGGTGTTAAATGTTTTTAACTGTTGCATTTTATCTTCTTAAGTTATGTTGAGACTTTAAAACAACAACAACAACAGAGATTACAGAAGGAAAGTGAAATTGTTGAAAATATCCTCTCCTCTTTCCTCCAATGAGAACCGCCACTATTTTTATGTTCCTTCCTTTTGCTGAGTCACAGGACTGGATCCAACCCTCTTCCTTTCAGCATTATTGCTAAAAAATAATGTGCCCTTTCAAGCTTGCATGAACATTAGGCCCTGTTAGTTTAATGGGGTGTACTCCCAAGCAAGTATGTGTTGGAGTGGGAAATTGCCGTTCCCCTTCTTTCTTTCAGTAGGAGATGCCAATGTATCCAAGGTTTTTCTTTTTCTTTTGCAAAGTAGCAAGATCAAACCTATTAGTAATAATAGCAGTAAAAATATTAATATTTATCATTAAGTGCACACTAGGTAATAAAAGTACAGTCGTACCTTGAAAGTCGAATGGAATCCATTCCAGAAGTCCATTTGACTTCCAAAACATTTGGGAACCAAGGTGCGGCTTCCAATCAGAAGCCACAGCGGACATTTGGGTTCCAAAGAACATTCACAAACTGGAACAATCATTTCCGGGTTTGCAGCGTTCAGGAGCCAAAACGTTCGTCTCGCAAGGCGTCCGACTTCCAAGGTACAACTACACCTTGTTCCTTCTTAGTGGAAAGCTGAAGGGAGAGGAGACAGTTTGACGAAAATGTAGCAAAGTTTGAAGTATGATGAGATGTTAACTTGTATGATCATCACCCTGTGGAACACAGCTCAGTCCGTGATAACCCAGTCATTTATTCCATCAAGAAGTTGTTAAAAATGAGTATATTGTCCATCGTCTTTTGTCAGCTTCAGTCTTGAACAAATAGATATATTTTCTTGTGCATGCAGTGCCAATAGCAATGCTCAACTTCCTTTATAGGGCTGCAATCCAACACTCTGGTTTCTGACTGGGACCCCTGACCATTAGGTCCAGTCATGTCCAACTTTGGGGTTTCAGCACTCATCTCACATTACTGGCCGAGGGAGCTTCCGGGTCATGTGGCCAGCATGACTAAGCTGCTTCTGGTGAACCAGAGCAGCACACAGAAACACCATTTACCTTCCCGCTGGAGCGGTACCTATTTATCTACTTGCACTTTGACATGCTTTCAAACTGCTAGGTGGGCAGGAGCTGGGACCAAGCCACGGGAGCTCACCCCGTCGTGGGGATTCGAACCGCCAACCTTCAGAACTTGCTGTGACTAATATCTAAGTAAACATGTACGGGATTATCGATCAGCATTATTTCTGAAAGGGTTTTTATTTCCATGGCAAACCCTTCAACACTACAGCTCCTTACAACAGCCACAAGACAGTGAAGAAGAAGTGTGTTATGGTGGGTGGAATATTATGGAACTCTCGTTATAAAGAAATGGTACCCTACAGTGTGATTTGCATCATGCTGTGTGAGCCGCCTACACTTTTCAGCAGTTGGTTCTGCGTCTGTAATTTATTGCTCCAGAAGCCATTATAATAACACAAGAAATGCCTCAGCAAGTGTGGAGGGAAGAACACATCACAGTCAGATTGTAATGACTATTTAGACTATTTAAACTCACTCAGCTTGTTCTGCATTAGAAAAACAAGCCCTATTAAATTACTTATTTTATACATTTTATTTGGCATTCTGGCTTCATTGTAGTCGAGATTAAACACCTTATTACACTTTTGAAGAGAGAAGCTTATGAAAATAATTGCCCAGAAATTACTGTGTTAAGTGTAAAAACTGTTGGGTAGAAATCTGATTTAAAAAAAAAACAACCAAAAAACTTGTAGATCTCTGCTAGGCAAATATACTAGCTTTCTTAGAAGGAAATGTCTGTCCCATTTCAACAGAGTGCTATCAGAGTACAAGAACAATGTGGGAGGCAGCACTTATGAGTTATAAGCTGAACCTGTTTGGCATTAGGCGTAAGGTACAAAGTCTATGGGTTGCCTTTCATTGGTTGGAGAGATCATTGTGTCTCACTGGTCAGCTACTGCCCACCTTAAGCAGGGCAGCCCCTGGTCAATAAGGTGCCAACTAGCCAGGGCCTGCCTGTTTCAATGGGTCCTTGGAGTTCAGCGTATCACTTGGCAAACAGACCAAACCACTACACCAGGCAACAAAGAAAATACACAAACCCTTTTGCACCTAGTAAGCTGAAATATCAGGACAATGTGTCCTGGCTTCTCTGCCGACCTGCTGCAGGTTAACAACTCACAGAAGTTGGCCATCATTAATTGTGAGCTGAAAACACTCAACATTGATTTTGCTACTTTACAGAGACCAGATTCACTTTGAATGGCAGCCTCTGAGAGAAGAACAACACCTTCTGAGGAGGGCATCCAGAAGGACCACGTACAGTATTTATGGTGTAGGCTTTGCAGTGAGGAACCACTGACCAAGGGCTCAGAGCGCTTGCTCTCTATCCAGCTTTCAGCCACCCCCAATCCAGTTAACATCTTGAATGTGCTCCCACTATGTGCTTGGGCATACAGATTAAGGACCTGTTCTACAAGGAACTAGGCCAGGCTCATTCTTGGTTCATCCTTGGATGCCTTCCTTGTAAAGAAGGGTGTGAAACAGAGATGTTTTCTTGTCCCAACTCATTTTAGAATATTCTTTAGCATAACAGATTCTCTGTTAATCTCATATGTCTTCAGTTTGACTGAAGATGGTGTGTACTTCCATTCAAGGAGTGATGGGGGTCTGTTCAACCTGGCATGTCTCCATGGCAAGAGAAAAGTGTGGCAGGTTCTTATCTGTGAGATGTTGTTTGCTTATGACACGTCTACAAAGATTCATCAACCATTTTGCCCAAGCCTGCATGGAGTTCGGCCTCGCCATTAGCCTGACAAAGACCAGCGTCTTGCATCAGGGCCTCACCAGCACTCCACACATGGCATTGGTGACCACATGCTTGAGGTGGTTGTTGTTCAGTCGTTCAGTCGTGTCCGACTCTTCGTGACCCCATGGACCAGAGCACGCCAGGCACGCCTATCATTCACTGCCTCCCGCAGTTTGGCCAAACTCATGTTAGTAGCTTCGAGAATACTTGAGGTGGTAGACAAGTTTGTTTACCTGGGCTCCACCATCATCAACAACCTTTCCATTGACACTGACCTGGACAAGTGTGTTGGTGAGGCATCTACAGCAATGGCTTACCTCTCCAAAAGGTTATGAGAGAACAAGGAGAAGGAAGGGGGGAGTTCAAGGGGGAAGACACAGACTGACAGTTTAAGCTCAGACTCAGAGGGAGGGCCAGCAGAAATAGCCCATCCTATGATGTGTGGGCACACAAGAATCAATGAGAGGCATGAACAGGAAAGGAAGCAAAAGTGGGGCGGAACTCAGACTCGGCAACAGCTAATTTGGAAGCAGACGCTGAGTGACTCGGCTCCAGAGTGTTTTGTGTGTTTTGAACAATAAACCTGAGTTAATTACTGCCGGAGTTGTCTCGCTTCTGTGGGAGAGAACCAACCATTACATAGGCAATATTTAACAGTTGGTGGTGACATGACAAAAGAAACAATTGGTCATGGTTTACCACTCAGAAGTAAATGAATATGTTTATTTTGCCAAGGTATTACAGATCTGTCAGAGGCAAGTGGGAAAAGTGCATTTACTATGTGCATTGGTGATCAAATCAGATCCTCAACACTGAAATGCCTGCTTCTGCGATACAGCCCCTGCTAACAAGCTAATGAAATTTCCTCTCCTTATGGTACAAGATGGTGCCTTCCTCTATTCTGTGTAATAAAATAAAAAAACAACCTCAACTGGATTGACAGTTGAATCTTTCTTCAACACTAGCAGCAGAACAGAGTCCTCCTCTGATGGCAACAAGCTCAGGGGGCACAGGACAGACTGTGTGGCACTTCTTTGCTCCAGTGTCTTGTTCTCCCCAGTCCTCAGCATCTTCTTCCAGAAGTGCCTTCTTCACTCTGTCTAATGGTAGATCCAGCCCTGTCCAGCCTGTGCTACTACAGCCATAGGGACCAAAAGGAAGTGAGGAAATGCCAATTTTTCATTGGGTGAGTTTTTGTATGATGACTTTTCATGCCACTGTGCTGATGTCCTGCTTGTGGATGTTTCACAGGAATCTAGTTTGACCATTGCGTGAACAGAATGTTGGAATTGATAGGCTCTTCTTATATTCTTATGACTGAAATGCTGGCATTAAAAAAAAGTTTTATTTATTAATTAGTCAGAATTACTGTTTGTATTATCATTGAATGTTTGCACAAGATGAGAAAAAATATTCAGGTTACTTCAGATAATACCACTTTAAAAAACACTCTTGATAACGTCTTTTTTTTTTTCTCTTTCACCACCTTATCAGACTACTCTTCTATAATGCTGATTAAAATTACAGTCAGCTTCCTAGCCATCTAACTATCCTAGTTATCTTAGAGATAAAGCAACCTTTTCCATCAATTAAATGCATTTCTGAAAATGTGTAAGACTTCTCTGTGAATCTTTGATAAGAGCACAATTTATTTGGAAGCTAAACTAACATTTCCTTCTTCGGTTATTTGCCACCTACCCCTAAAATCATATGCAAAGGTTAAAGCGAACAGCAGCGTAAAAAATTAACAACCCATGTTAGCTCAGTATTTTGTAGCATGTGTATGTACATACTGTTAAATTTCTGCTGGTTTTTTTTTGTTTTTCTCTAGTCTATTTCTGGTGGCTTAGTCAGCTTTTCTCTCTATTTTTTCCATCTCTGTTCTTGATCCAGTATAAATCCCAGTCCAAACAGTGCTGGTGTAATTTCAGTGGTAGAATTCTTAAAGCTGCAGTTCTTGTACATTAGGACTTTTCTCTTTTACCAGTTTTATTTTATGTTCCCATCACTTTGGGGTTCCATCCTAATGACGGTTCTTTCACCTTTCAGGAAAAAGAACAACCACAAATCTACAGCCTTAAATGTTCCAGACTGTAAACTTACCTGTTGTCTCTACTATTTCTATTGTTCTTCATTCGCCAAACTCATTCCTGTCACATCTTTTAATGGCTCTAGCTCAGGCATGGCCAAACTTGGCCCTCCAGCTGATTTGGGACTACAGTTTCCATCATTCCTGACCACTGGTCCTGTTAGCTAGGGATGATGGGAGTTGTAATCTGAAAACAGCTGGAGGGGCAAGTTTGACCATGCCTGCTCTAGCTTGTCACCGTCTTTCTCTTGGCTACTTCTGTGTTTCATTTATCTTCCCCACACTTTTTTCCACAAGTGTGGTCACTATGTGAGCTTCATAGTATGTCTTCTTCTTAGAATACTTCTCCTTTCCAGAGCATGCCTATTCCCTTGTGACAGCATGTAGCTATACCAGCCAGATTCCAAAAAGTTACTTTAGGCATCTTTTGTCTTCTCACCTCCCTCCCTCCCTCCCTCCCTCCGTCTTTTGAATAACATACAATATCACAAATGACTGCAGGTATTTTAGGCATGCCCCCTGAGATGTTTCCCCTTTCCCCCTCTCCCCCCCCCCCCAATTATAGACTCCTAAGTTGTATCACAACCTGTAAATAGCTTCCTTAAAATGTCTGGTGCTCATGGGATAGGCACATAGAACAATGCATGAAGAACAAACCACCGCACAACTCACATGTTCTGAGGACTTCTGTAACTATAGTAGTCATTTTCATATAGCCTCTTTTTCTCCACTACTGACACACTTGTACCAGAGACCATTCAGAGAAATGTGAGGTGTCTATGGGATGTGTATAGAATCCAGTCCACCCCTTGCCACTGTGTTCCATTATACAATGCATGAATAACTTTCACTGACTAAACACATATGAGTCTTGTGAACAGACCTGCCATCCTCCCTAACCTGCAGAGCCTAGAGGTTTCTTGTGTTGTCTGTTCGTATTTTATAAACAGAAGAGTCCAGCATCCTGTTTTAACAGTGGCTGCGCAGTTGCTAATGGAAAACTTGCGAGCAGGATCTGAGTACAATAGCAATTGGCATTCAGAGGCTTACTCCCTTCAGTACTGAAGACAGTACAGCCTGGGCATTTATATAATCCTCTTTTAAAGCTCTCCAAGTTGGTGAGAGAGGTGGTAATTACCACCTTGTGGTAGCAAACTTCATAGTTTAACTATGTGCTGTGTAAAGAAGTACCGGTACTTAATTTTCTCTGTCCTGATTCTTCCAGCATTCTGCTTCACTGAATGATCCCAGTTTTTGGCACCATCACAGAGGGAATAGAACTTTTGTCTCTCAGCCTTTACCATATTGCACGTAATTTTATATATCTCTGTCATGTCAAAGCTCACTTGGCTTTTATCTTATCTTTTAAAAATCCCCAAATTGTGTCCCCTTCCTCAAAGGGAAGTTGTTCTAGCCTCTTGATCATATTGGTTACCCTTTTTTGAACTGCACAATGTCATTTCTGAAGTAAGACGAGCTGTAGCTATATGCTTGTTGACACTCTCAAAGAACTGTAAAAGGTTCATGAGACAGAACTTTTCTTTGCAGAAGCCATTACATATCTAAAAAAAAAAAAAACTTTAGTAAGTACAATTGTGTTTTGTTTTGTTTTGTTTTGTTTTATATACTGGGGACTTTTCCCCATAGCAATCCAAATAGACTCCCAATCATGCAAGATTGCTGTATTAGCTGGGAAATTAAAAGGGGGGGGGAATCCTAATTGAAATGGCATAGTACAGTGATTTGCAACCCAGATTTCTGTTCTACAACATTCTACCCCACCCCACTTCACCTAAGTAATCAAAGAGGTAACTTTGCAGCAGATATGGTACACTATTAATATTTTAATGTAATTAAGAAGTAACAGTAGATAATAGTAGATAACGGTAGATAATGATAGTGTCATCTTAACTTGAGTATTAAACTCGCACAATTCTAGCCCACTCAGTCCCAGTGACTTATGAAGAGGTTAGGAATTTAAAAACAGCAACAACAGCTAATAGAGAGAGCCAATTAAAGTACCATTACAAAAAAGGCAAGATTCTGAACCCTTTATAGTTATAAAAAGAATCATGAAAATAGCAACTGTATATTAAGGTTTGCTTTGACAGGGGGGAAAATGTTTGCAGAGCTGTACTCTTTGGTGGTAGTCATTTCCTTACAATTTCTCAGTCAATCCATGAACTTTTCTGTTACATCAAAGTATATTTCCAACTGGGCATTAAAATCTACTTAAACCACAGCAGCTCATGCTCGGTGTGGGCACCACCTCTACCGTATCTATCAATTGATATTAACTTCTCCCACTGAGTTTATCTGCACTGTAAACGCATAATAAATCTGTGAAATGTGACACTTCAGCACTGGGCTTTTTTTCTTCGCCTTCTGACAGTTCTTTCCCTTTGTATCTCTGGACTATAGAAAGTTAGATTTACAAATCTGAAAGGGTGCACAAGGTAATGCAGCTGAAACCTCTGCCTGAGTGCAACTACAGTTTTGCCCTGTGCCCATCACCTTTAAACTTTATACACTGAAGACCATTATGCAGTTTGGAATGCACTAGAGAAGAAGCAGGGTGTCCCCAGTTTTGATCTGCCTTTGAGTAAGGATGGATGTAATATTTTTTTGTTTCATTTCACTGAGTTTTTTCAGAGTGGAATGATTTAGAGCTTGGGTCAAATAGCTCCCCCCTTTTTTTTTAAACCATTCATCTTTCACAAAGATGGGGTATATTCAGCAGCTTTCAGGCAGAGAAGGGAGGTGAATTTTGCAAAACATTCATATTACTTTAAGCTCAAATATTAAGTTGGTGAGGGTTTTTCCATGTGTCAGCTTGGGCCTAATGGGGGTAGCCATCCTTCACCCTGCAGAATGTCTCCCGAAAACAATCCTACATTGCCATGTTATATTGTTCCCCAGGAGCTTCACCTCCCATAGGGGACCTATGAGGATTGTCCACCCTCAGAGACTGATGGATTCAATCACTTTCCAAACCACCCTGGGGGATATCCAGACTGATATGACTGGCAGTCCTGTAGAAGCTATGGTTGACTTAAGGAATATCTGAATGGATAAAGCCCTTGACACAGATAAGACTGAGGGACTGTTAGTGGGTTGTTCCCTAGACTGGATGGATGGGTAGTAGCTTGCTCTTTATGGAGTTACCTTCCTTCTGAAGGAATGGGTACATAGCTTGGGGGTACTTCTGGATCCTTTGCTGTCGCTTGAAGATCGAGTAGCCTCAGTGAAACAGAGTGCCTTCCATCAGCTTTAACTGGTGGCCCAGCTGCGCCCCTATCTGGACAGGGATAGCCTAATTTCTGTCGTCTATGCTCTGGGTAACCTCCAGGCTAGATTACTGCCACGGTATATGGAGCTGTCTCTGGACAGTTCAGAAACTTCAGCTGGTGCAGAATTTGATGGCCAGGTTGCTCACTGTGGAAAGTAAGTTTGAACATATTACACCAATTCTGTCCCAAGGACACTGGCTGTCAATTAGTTTCTGGGTCCAATTTAAAGTGTTGGTTTTGACTTATAAAGCTTTAAATGGCTGAGTACTGCAATACCTCAAGGAATGCCTCTCTCCATATGAACCTACCCAGACCATTCTGAGGCCATTCTTTGTGTGCCTCCTCCATGAGAGGTCCAGAGGGTGGCAACACAAGTACAGGCCTTTTCTGCAGTGTTTCCCCATTTGTGGAATGTTCTCACAAGGGATGGAGAGAATGCTTAACCTTGTATGCCCTTTTAAATATGTTTGTGGAGGCGGGGTTACTGGTTTGTTTTTGTTCTTATTTTTATTATGCATTTTGTCTTTTTATTTTGTCTTTTTATGCTGTGAACTGCCCTGAGATCTTCAGATGTAGGGTGCTAAACTAAACAATCAATCAATCAATTAAATTGTTCACCTCTCTGTTTGCAGGCACACACATAGACATCAGTATCTGAAAATCTCACAAATATAAAAAAATTCACAGGTTTGAACAGCTGAAGTATTTAAAAGAGTTTAAAAGTGTTTATATTATGTGTCCAGAGAAATTTGGCTCACAATACTGTCCATTAAACATTTTGTTTGGGTTTATAGATCTATTTATGTACAGAAGAAGTGATAACAAAAGTTTCTGTTATGGAGCAATAGTAATAAAACAGGGAGATAAAACATAGAAAAACAAGTCTAGCAATTATTCTAAGAATAAGAACTATTTGTTAAGACATTTATGCAAATCGGATATCTGCTTCTCATTAGACAGAAATGGTTCACCATTTTGTTACAGATGGATAATTGCCCTCACAGCTAAAATGACATTATAAAGTGAGGCTGCAGGTCAGTTTTTATCCCTGTCACAATATTTTCCTATCAACCCAAAATTTAATTTTAGACATTTGCATTTCATTTCCCCCTTCCTGGCAAAAATGAGTAAACATGTTTAAAAATTAATGGATATTTTAACACAGGTCATCTGGCTTCTGACTGACAAGTGGCAAAGAGATATGGAAAGGGGAGGAAAATGATCAATTTTGCTTCAATTCTGAAGGATAGATGACAGATTTTTCCCCCTTCCCTTGGATGGCATTCATGTGACAAAGTAAAGTGGGTAGATTGGTTTCTGTTGGGATGAATTACAATTTATTCCTGTGATGCGTCCTAACATGATATATTTAATGATTGACATTTGCAGTGGGCACTACCCCGCTCTAACACTAAACTTGCCAGGTTTTCTATGGACACAATGTTACAGAATTTATCAGGGTCACAGCCTTGAATCAGAGCTTGAACTGAACTCCAAAACCTCCATCTTACAACCTGGTGCTATAGAAATCTTATTGATGAAATGGAGTTATACATATCCAGCACTACATAGCATCAGGATGTTAAGGGACGGGATGGGTGGCCTGCTCTGACGATGCAGGTTGGGGACACGTTCTGGATTCAACATTGTTGCATGATGCTCAAGTGGCCTCTGTGGCATCAGCTTTGCTGGTAGCCTAGCTGCACCCCTGTCTGGAGAGGGATAGCCTAACTTCTGTTGCCTATGCTCTGCTCACCTCTAGGGACCCCTGACCAATAGGTCCAGTCGCAGATGACTCTAGGGTTGCAGCGCTCATCTCGCTTTACTAGCCAAGGGAGCCTGTGTACAGCTTCCAGGTCATGTGACCAGCATGACTAAGCCGCTTCTGGCAAACCAGAACAGCACACAGAAATGCTGTTTACCTCCCTGCCAGAGCAGTACCTATTTATCTATTTGCACTTTGACGTGCTTTCAAACTGCTAGGTTGGCAGGAGCAGGGACCGAACAACGGGAGCTCACCCAGTCACAGGGATTCAAATTGCCGACCTTCTGATCAGCAAGCCCTAGGCTCTGTGGTTTAACCTCCAGGTTAGATTACTGCAATGTGCTATGGTTCAGAAACTGCAGCTGATGCAAAATTCAGCAGGCAGGCTGTTCACCAGGGTAAGGCAGTCTGAACACATAACACCAGTCTTGTTGATGGCTACTGATTAGCTTCCAGGATCAATTCAAAGTATTGGTTTTGACCTATAAAGATCTAATATGTAGCTCAGGACAGCAGTACCTCAGTATTTCCTCACATGAACTAATCCAGACCCTGCAATCTTCATTTGAAGCCCCTCTCCATGAGCCCTTCCATGGGATGTCCAAACAGAAGCAGTTTTAGGGTGGCATGACCAATGCAGCAGTACTGGGAACCATGTATCAGCTTCATCTGCTGCACAGCAGCCTAAAGGAGGAGAAGGTGGAGTGACTCCACCTGCAACTGATCAGCCTTCAAGAACACAGAGAAGGCACTAACGCAAACCAGCTGGCTTCAGCCTTCTTAAGCAGAACTTCCAGCAGCAGTCAGGTGATACTAGCAACACTTGTAGTTCATGGCTGTATCTTGCTGTTACCTACTCATTTTGAACCTTCAGCCTCTGATCATCAGATTCTCTAACCCCTGGACTGTTGGGCCACACGAGTTGCTGTTTGTCCGACTTTAGGACTGGAGCCGAGTTTGGATGCTGACTGCTTCCAGGCAAGTACATCTCAGAGACTCTTCTGGTTGTCTGGCCTCCCACTTCACTGAGCTCTACACATAGTTGCTTAGCAATGAGACTATGACACCGCACTGCAGGGAGCACCACAATAATGCTGCAGAACAAAGCACAAGAGGCCAAATTTTAGCATTGTACAGGGTGCTGCTGAAATCTGAGATCCCAAAGCCCCCCCACTGGTCCAGGGGGTGGCAGCATTAGAATGGGCCTTTTCAATGGTGGTTCCTCACTTGTGGAATGCTTTCTTAAAGGAGGTTCCATCTTTATCTACTTTTTGGCACCAGGCAAAAATATTTCTTTATACCTGGGCTTTTGGCCCTTAGTTTGAATAATTTTAAAGTATCTGAGGCCTCTTTTGGTGAGGCAGAATCTGCTAGACCTGTATTTTATTTGTAGAGATTTGTGTCTGTGTTTGCTTTTTTAGTTTATTGGTTGTGTTTATTGTAATTGGATTTATTATTTCTTTTATTATTTCTATTTTTTCTGCTGCTAGAGGGTGGCACTGAAGAACTACTGTTCAGACCCTTGGTTTATGGACTGTGGAGTCCTACAGGGTTATTGGCTTGTTCTCCTGTCAGTGGACATTGCCTGATGGATTATGATGCAGAATATTATTTTCTCTGTGGCAGTGCCCCAGTTACGGAACTCCCCCTGGAAATATGGCTGCCGTTATCACTGATGAGTTTTAGATGTCAGCTTAAGAACAGACATTTGGGTGAGGTCTGTAAGTTGAATGTGGTGATTTTAATGTTGCTATGGAATTAGTTTCATAGTGTGACATTGTGCTTTAATTAATGGTTTGGTTGGTTTTTACACTTTTGTTTTATTTCCTTGTTCACCATCATGGGATGAAGGATGGTCCAGAAGTATACATAATTTAAAAGTAAATGAAGGAGGAGACATGGAAAGTTCCAGCATGAGGAAGGACATTGGAATGCAATGGCTTCATATTTTATAAAACTATAGAACTACCGGGTATCTATAAACATAATCATGTATAACACCATAATAGCACTTTGATATGCATCAGCCTCATAATCACACAATTATTATGTGTGCCTGAACTACAAGCCTCAGCTAGAGTGTCCTTTTGAAATCTTTGTATGCAAAAATGAAGCTTTCAAAAACAACCTTAACAATTATCAGTGTTCACTGTTTTCTGTTCTACATCAAAATTATTTTTGCACAATGGAATGTGAAACTGCAAAAAGCAAGTGTAAATTATCCCTTAATGTTTTCTAAGTAGTGATGGATGGAATTGTGGGAGATAGTTTGCTCTGGTGGAGAAGACAATTATTAGTTACTATTGCTAAGAAGCCATGAATACTTTTTCAGTATGATAGTTACAGGAACAGCAATTGACCACTGGACTACTCTACAAAATTGATCTAGCTAAAGGATTAGTGGCTGTATAGACAGTGTGCTGGTTCAGGTGTAACACTGATCCATAGTTATGAGAATCAGCTGCAGCAAGCCTTGGGCCAGCATACTATCCTCTCCTACAATGCAGCTAGGAGGAGGAGTTTGGAACCTTTCACTACTGCATCAGCCAAACCCAGACAAATTGTACATTATCTTAGGTGTGATTAGTTGATGTAATCCAAACTATAGTTTATGAAGCTAGCTTGCGTCAACACACTTAGCATTAACCACAGTTTAGGGCTAAGTCAGCATACTTAAGTTACACCACTTATATGTCACAAAAACTAAAAGGATACAAGTGTGCATAAAAACTGTGTTTATTGATGTGTATGTATGGACACCAGTAACTCTCCAACAGTTTGACTTTATCCCCAAAGGCACACACTTCCATTGTCTCCTGAGATAAACAGATGCCAACAGCAACAACAACAACAATGTATAGGTGCTAAATTGCAAGTTAATATTACTGTAATTTAAACAGAAATCTAATACATCCCCCATAGTGGGGAAGACTGTGACCAGGGGTGATTCCAAACAGGTGTGTACTGTATTGTACGATGAGTGCAGAATCTACATTATATAATTAGCATCAAAATGCAACCTCTCTATATCTACCTCAATTTAATCTAGATTTACCTTTTTCTGTGAAACAATTGCCCCCCCCCCGGCAAAAAAAAACCCCACTAGTATTTGCAATACCTGAATGAGCCATTTTCAATATTACATTCCCATCTAGATTGCCCTCTGGTGGCTCGACAGGCTACCTGTGTGCTTGCTGAGTACACTGCCCAGGTTCCCACTGCTGATGGTCACCTGGAAGGCCCTGCTCTCTCGTCTAATGAATTTTTATTTTTAAACCAGACTGAGATAGGACAGCCCTTGAAACAGAAGATGCCTTCACAGATGCTCCAAGTTTCCCTATTTTCCAGGGACGTCCCTGATTTAGAGAAGCATCCTGATTTCTGATTTGAACCCAGAATGCCTCGCTTTTTCTTAGATGTCCCTATTTTCACTGGAGAAATGTTGGAGGGTATGGAGTTATCCAATCCCCGAGCTGTCTGAAGGCAATCCTGTATAGGGGAGTTTTGTATTTTTTTAAGTTTAATGTTTTATTATGTTGGAAGCTGCCTAGAGTGCTGGGAAAACCCAATAAGATGTGTGTGGTATAAATAGTAAAATGATCGTTATGGGATGGGACGTCCCTATCTTCATCAGAGAAATGTTGGAGGGTATACCTTCAAGGACCGTCCTCTGTAAAGTAGGACACATGACCACTCTAATGCTAAAAAGGGAAAGGGAAAGGACTCCTGACAGTTAAGTCCAGTCGCAGACAACTCTGGGGTTGTGGCACTCATCTCACTTTACAGGCTGAGGGAGCTAGTGTTTGTCCAGACAGTTTTTCCGGGTCATGTGGCCGGCATGTCTAAGCCGCTTCTGGAGCAACGCAACACCGAAACCATAGCAGTGCATGGAAACACCGTTTACCTTCCTGCTGGAGCGGTAGCTGTTATGTATTGAAGTTCTCACCCTAGGCCACTAGGGGTGTGTGTATATAGTTCATTCTGCTGCAGTTCTCACTCAGGTCCACACATGCAAATGGGGGATTGAAAGTGACGTTCTTGGATTGGGTAACTACAGAAAGTTGTTACTGTTGCTTGTAGCTGAGTTCTATATAAGCAGGCTGCTGAGCCCTTCAGTTCAGTTCTGTTCCAGCCTGAGAATAAAGAGAGCTGCTTGAAGAATCACTGTGTCGTCTGCTATGTCCTACCCACTATTTAATAGTACCTATTTACAGGTATCTACTTGCACTTTTTGGTGTGCTTTCGAACTGTTAGGTTGGCAGGAGCTGGGACTGAGCAACAGGAGCTCAGCCCATCATAGGGATTCGAACCGCCGACCTTCTGATCGGCAAGCCCAAGAGGCTCATTAGTTTAGACCACAGCAACAGATGCAGATTAAAAAAAACACACACACACAAATTCTCATCATGGCTAGACTGGGAGGGGAAGCCTGTGTGACCCCAATGTTCACTGAGCCTTGTTCTTGTAATGTTGAAGCATGCCTTAATGTTGCATCCAAATGCAGCCAGTATCAAAAAATAAGCCCATCCCCCTGCAATCTTTATCCCTCTGATTTAATTCTTAGCTTCACTGTGTTTCTGAGATTTCCCTCCTGTACAAATAATCCCTCCTGGTCATCTCCTTCCATCATTCCTTAGATAAGGTATTGGCGTGTAAATCAGTAGTTTTGGGTGCGTTCCCATGAGTAGATTTGCTTTTGGAGAGGTCTCCAGCATTGCCACTTGAAGCAGTGGCCTCCCTAACCAGCAGATCTCACCTCATAGTGACTTCTTGGAAAGTGTCAAGCGTCCTCCCTGGAATATTTGTATCATCTTATTCAGGCCTGGACTAAATGTCAAAAGGTTTGCTGGAGCAAATGGAAAGATTCAGCTAAAAATGATTCTTCTGTAAAGAGTAACACACAGGTCCGATAATAAAAACTTTCAGTATAAGAAGCTTAGCCCTCTTTCTCTGCCAGTCTTAAAAAGATAGTGCCACCTGCTCTTATCTGAATAGCCACCAATAACTGTCAGTTCCATTTCACTTTTTTGTACCTTGCCAGAGAACACAATAGTCTTCTTTTGTGTCTCTTCATTTATCTCAGAGTGCTTAGAGTATTCATTTGATGTGCTGAGTATGATAAAGCAGTTACAGATGGATTATCAGGTGATACACTTCCTTCAAGCGATAATGCAATTTAAAATGGGGGCAGGGCTCTGGGTATTTTGTTGCAAAAAAGAAAGATATTAATTGACAGGAAAAGGTATAGAAGCTGGTGGAGAGGGGGGTTTGAATAATAAAAAAGTGACTTTCTTTGTGACACTGTAGAGAGATGTCTCCGGAATAATTTTGCCACTGTGGCACATATGAGATGTAAGAAACATTAACAATGAGGAGGGCTTTAGGTGAAGATCACTCTGCATCGTAGATGGCATTATCTGCTGATTTAGCTGGGCTGAAAACTGCTGAAAAATAATCCTTTTTGTGCCCTTGTCAGAGGCTTGGGCCTGAAGTAATAGAAAATCAGCTTTACCCGAGTCAGATAATCATTACAAAATGAATTTCGTTCTTCACTCGCTCAAAGTAGTAATTGGGAGAAAAATGTTTGATGGGGATGATGAATATTATTTTAAGTTAAAGCTTACCGGTACTTAAGATATGCATATAAAATAATAGGTGCTACTAATAATTAAGCTGTTCTGTGTACCTGTAAATTATATGCCTTGATTGAAAAGGAGATGATTACTTAAAATGGATCATTTTATCTTTTTATCTTTTAGCTCCCCCACCTCACCCCCAAATCTTACTGTTTCTCCTTTTCCTTAGCATTCACAAGAGGCATTCAGTTAATCATACTGAGGTCTCTCCCTTAGCACTGTAGTAGCTGATTACCCAGCAGGAGGTGCAGTTCCAGCAGGGTAAGTCAGAATGGTGTTGCCAGTTCCCTGGAGAGGGACATCCTGGAAAAATACCAAGGTTGAGAACTGTCATATTCACAGCAGTAGGTGCATTTTCCTCAGAAATTAATGGAGCAAGCTGGGCACAAAAAAATGTTTTTAAACTACATCTTCCCTAGAGTAAGATGCAAATTCAAAGCCCCTTTTGAAGCACTGGAATGAAAGTTGAAGATAAGACTTTTTAGGGTTTTTTGACATTGATAATATAGGCAACTCCAGCAGTACGAATATTAAATTGAAATGGAAGATAAGTGGGGCAGATGTTGCTCATGCTGGCTCAAAATACAATCATAACTCTTCTGAGAGCTAGATTGAAGCATTCACAAAATTTTACAGGCATAAAACATAACTAGAGTTTGATAAAATGAAATGAAAGCTGTCAGGACCATTAAAATATGGACAAAGACATGATACCTCAAAACTACTCTCAGGGCTCCTTTATGCCTGAGAGATCAAAACTGTCCCAACTGTAAGAAAGCCACAGCATAGCTAGATAAATCCCCAACTTTGAGTACAGACTCCATTGCAGATCATGACCATGATGATGGCAATAATACCTCAACAAACTCACTTTCTTCCCCTACTAATTCAGACAAGTTTAGACCACTACAGGAAAACATCTTTCATAAGCCTCTACAATCTGAGTTTTGAGGATTGATAAGTTTAGTGTCCATTGGAAATGGTTTCTACAATACTTGAAATAAGGAGATTCATAGATTTTAGGGTCAAAAGGGTCCAGTGAGATTAAGTGGTGTGACCTACATTGCAGAGGCCAACTTAATCTCTTCCATTTATTACTTTCTCAAACCCAGTGTATCCTATTTGCTAAAGTATGGCTTTTCAAGTGGCGCCTAAACTTTGCAGAAAATCCACTGTTATGATTAATAATAAAGTAGCAGTTTGATCTATTTGTTAATCACCCTTGCTTATTTGAAATTATGCTTTATTTCTAATGTGAATTGGTTCGCCAAGCCATTGGTTATATTTTGTATTCTTTCTGAATTTTAAAACACATGTCACAGTAACCACTCTCTAACATGTTATATTGTCATTAGAAATAAATAAATAAATAAATAAATAATATACAACAAAGATTAAGGTAAGGCTGAGCCAAAAACTAAAGGTACCGTTCTTTTGATGGCAGTACTTTTAGCTTTTAGCTCAGCTTTATCTTAATCTTTGTTGCATAATATTTTTATATATAGAAAACAAGTTTCTGAAATAGAATGTTTTTAAGGTTCTATTTGTCTGCCCGCCCTGCCCCCCCCAAAAAAACATGCATAGCAATTATCCAATTGTGATCCAAGCTTTTCAGGCAACTTCATCCACACCTTACATTTAAAGCATTATTATACCACTTTATAAGAGTTAAGACTTTCCCCTAAAGAATCCTGAGAACTGCTGTTTGTTAAGCGTGCTAAGAGTTAGTTGACTCATATTCTCCTCACAGAACTACAGTTTCCAGAAGGTGAAATCAATCCACCTCCAAAGAGAACTTTGTGAACTGGAGCACTTGGCATGCTTAATAAGCTACAGTTCTCAGAATGGGGGGGGGGGACGACGATGACAGCCATGGCTGTTTCAGTGGCATAATACTGCTTTAAATGTGTGGTGTAGGTTTGACCATAGAAAGAGAAAATCCCATGATGCCCAGCATAGGAGCCAACTCCTAGTGGCCAAGGTGGCTTCAACCTCCCAATAAAATATTTGAGGGGCCGGGGGGGGGATGGTGTGTGTGCACCACCTCGTGATCAATTATGAAGAGTGGGACCTCAGCAAAAACAGTAAATGTAAGTGAACTGGATGAAGCTATCCTTGGCCTATAATGGACCAGCAACAAGGGACAATTTTAAGTCATGCTGCACTTCTTGGTTTCCCTGCAATCCAACTTATCTGCCCTGGGTATTCCTAGTGAGTTGTAATAATAAATACTGAGAGTTTCCAGAAGTAGTCTGGTATGTGATGCTTTCCCCTCACATTCAGTACAGTGGTGCCTCGCAAGACGAAATTAATTCGTTCTGCGAGTGCTGTCGTATAGCGAAAATTTCATCTTGCGAAGCACCAACGGGGGAAGAGCAGTTTGACGGGGGGGGGAAATCGGAAAATTTTTCGTCTTGCGAGGCTAGCCCATTGAAAAATTCGTCTTGCGAGACAGCCTTCCGCTAGCGAATGCCTTTCGTCTAGCGAATTTTTCGTCTAGTGAGGCATTCGTCTAGCGGGGCACCACTGTAGTCTGTATTCATCTATAATTTCATCAGAAGCTGAGCAGACTCAAGATTGTCCTGTGTTGGTGAAGCTGGAAACACCAGGCTCTAACATAGATCACTGTGTGAAAATTAAGCATTGTGGAAACATTACAAAGCTGGTTTGGCTGTGACAAGAATCACTACAGCTCCGTGATCAAATGACTTTTGTACTAGCTGGTAGCACTTGTTCGTAATATCTCCATATTACAGTTGTCTGACTTAATGACAATTCATATACTAGGTTTCAAGTCCATTTATATTTGTCAGTCTGTGTTTTCGGCTAACTTCCTGGGTTCATCAGAAGACTGGATCACAAATAAATATCTTGATCCTATTGTCCATTGTACCTTTTGAAACACAAGTGTTTGCTTGGGTAATTCACTTGTACTAGAATGCTACCTTTTCAGTGCTGTTCCCGACATGTCCAATCTTTAATCAGGTTATGCACCCATGGGCAGTGCTTGACTTACTTTTCAATATTTGGGAAGTGTCCAACAGCTTTGTAGCTGGTACAGATGCATCTAGGGCCTTTGTACTAAAGCAGGAACAGGGAACCATAGCCCCAGGAGCCATGCTCATCTTTCCACAGGCTATGTTCATCCCTAGGTCACATCAGGTTGACAGGTTGTCAAGTGCTTCTGCCTGGCTGGAATGCGGTCCTTGAACTCTGATCATGCCTCTAGCTTGTCTGGATTTAGTATGGAGTGTGTGTATGCATAGAACCCTCTGGCTTTCGCATAGCTGAAATGCAGCTATGGAAAAAGTCATATCAATTGCTTCACCAGATCTTTGCATCTGACCCCACACACCATTGGAATTTGCAACCTCACCCCACATAGAAGGTTGTCCAGAAGGAGACAGGACACTTGTGTCTTAAAAAGGTACTCCCCCCCCCTGCACTAAAGGATCAACACTATGGTCCTAATTTCCCACCATTGTTTAGGTAGAAGGTATAGCTGCTCCTTAGACATAATAGCCTCTGTGCATTACTCCTGCACAGTGAGAACAGCAGCTGTATCTACTCCTAGATTAGCCTGAACATGAAAGAGCCAAAAGTGTGAAGCAGGGACTGGTGTGTATGTGTGTGTGTCCCAACCTGCCCTCACTATTTTCATACATACCACCCCTCCCCTCCCCAGTGGCAACCTCCATCTCCACTGTAGCTACCCACGTGGAAGCCAACAGAAAGGAGAAGCAGCACTTCCTTTCAAGTCAGGGAGTTCCCTTTCAGAATTCATACTCTTCATGCTAGAGGTTGGGAAGGGTAGACTGGACAGAGTAATAAAAGTAGCAATTGTGTAGGAAAGACCAAAGTGATCAGCCCCTACCCAGATGGTTAGATCAGATGCGAAGGAACCACTGACAGAATTTTTTAAGATATGCTCAGAGATAAATCCTTCCCTACAAGTCCAGGAGCTCAACCACCACTCACTATACTTGTTTTCAAACTTACTGGTGTCACAGCATAATGTCCCATGTCCTTGAGTCCTTACTAGTAACATCAGATGCTCTAGGAAATACAGGGCTCATTAACAGCCTGATTGCTGTCATGAACACGTTCAGCAACATCATGGATGCAAGGGAGTAAGCCGTTGCAGCCCTTCAGGACATAATGGAGAACCTGCTGCTAGCCTTCCTTGTTGTTGCTGCTGATATCATCTTAAATGGGGGAAAGGCAGTGATGCTCACAGTGTGAAAGGATGTCCATAGGATGTCAGAATGGGCTCAAGACAGTCAAAATACAATTCATAATCCATTTGACACCACTATTAGTGACCGTATTTCTAGTTTTAGAACCAGTCAGTATTCATATCTGCACACACTACTACATGTGCACATTTGCGTAAATTCCTGCAGAGCAAGCTTTCCCCACCCCCAGCAATGTCTCCCTTAAATGTGCTGCACTGCTGCAGTGTTTAAATTTAGATATTGGAGTCTCCCACTAGACAACAAGTTATTAAAACATCTGCCTTTCCATAAGCCATTCTGTTCTCTGCTTTTCCACATGTCCTTTTCTACTTCACCAGGCAAAATTGCCCAATCTAAATTTCAGCTCAAGTGTTTGATGGCTTTCATGCTGAGCTCAAACTGTTAGTGCATCCCTGAGAGAATAAAATTGAAACAGGATTTAATCTAAAATAACAAAATAGAATAAAGGCTTTTACATATAAATAAGTAATGTCCTGTATATTTTTATGCATATTATGCTTTTCCAGATCCCACCCCCCATGAAGTTAAATGCTAAGATGCACAGATAACCAGCACTAAAAAAGGACCATGCTAATGTATCTGTCACCTGTATGGCTGTAAAAAATACCCTGTCATTCACCTTTCAAGTAACTAATACAGGAGCTGTATATTGCCACGTTCTGTTTCTCTCTTATTGTCCAAACCTAATCATGGGAGTGAATTTAGTTAAAATTTGTAGGACTTATTCCCATGATGTCTGTTTAGGATTAGGATCTTAGAATAGTTCCATTTAAAGTTGTAATCTAATAATTGTTCTGAAATCACCACAAATACTATGACAATACTGACATATTGTTATTATGTATTAGTCACCTTTCTGTAGACCAAAATTAAACCAACCGATATGTAAGCTATGGCCCTACCTGGATGGGAGTACACTTGCTTGTATTGTCCATGTAGCCTGATAACTTTCCATTTAGGATACTACAATGTGAGGCTACCTTTGAAAATGACCTGGAAGCTTCAGGAATATGACTAGGAGCTTGCTAACCAAAACTGAGTATCAGGAGCTGGTCTCTTTCACCTCTCAATTCTACAACCAATTCAAAACCCAAACCAATGCTGGTATTGGCTGTTTAGCCTCAGAGTCCATGACCAGGGTACCTGTAGGGACATATTCTTCCACATGAGCCTACCTGGACTTTTAAAATCCTTCTGTGCCCCTGCTGAGTGACGTATGACTGGGAGGCTCTGGGGGAGTTGTCCTTTCTCATGGTGGTGGTACCCTAGAGGCTCACCTGGTCCCTACGCTGATGTCCCTTTGGGGCAAGACAAATAGCTTTTAGTTTTCCCTGTCCTTTGAGTGTTTTAGCTTGAAGCTATTTTCTACAACTTGTGGTGGTAATGCAGCATTGCACTTAATTATTTATATTAGTGCTATTGAATTCCAAACAGTTTCATTTCTTGTCAGCTGTCCTGAAAACTTTGTTATAGGGTGATTTATAAATACTGTTAATAAATAATAATAAATAAGCCATCCTATGGTGAGTCACTAAGTATATATGTTGTTAGACCAACTTCATATATATACATTGTGACATTAGTTAAATATTTCTCAAGCATAGTTTATACCTCCTTAGCAACATAATAGAATTATGTATCAATAGTTGTTACATGAGCTTCCAAAAGCCATAGACATAGGGAGATAACTGGAATGTGTCAATCAAAATGAAAGTGTGCAGTTTCTTAATGACCACTTGATTTGCAAAAACAAGATGAACAAGACATGTTAATTTCCCCTCCCCCTAGAATCTATAAAGCCAAGAGAAACAGTGCAGAATGGAGTCTAACTAATGCAATTAGTTTAACAGTTATCCACATAAATAGCTACAGGGATGGAAAATTGTTAGTTTGATCATTTCATTTTTAGCCTTGCATATTACCGGTATGTCCACAGCTGCCTTAATGCTGGTGGTTTTGCATTTCTCTAGGTAAACACCATGGTCCTACTTCTTTGAACCAAAAGCTGAAATACAGTCCACAAATTGTAAGGAAGCTGTAATAAATAACTATGAAAGGAATTTTACTACCACCAGATGAATTAGATATTTTTACAACAGTGTTTCTGCACGTGGTATGTAACCTTATGCATCAGTTTCCTACCCCAAGGATGTTCTGGGATTCAAGAGCAGACATAAATTCACAGGTTAAGGTCTGTATCCCAAGAAGAAAAATCCTGCAGTGAAGATGTCACAAGCAGCGAAGAGAAAGCATTTGCTCTGCTGGATAAAGTTTCGATTCCCATGGCATGTGACACCCAGCAAAGATCAAGAACTATGTAGTTTGCTCACTTAAATGGGAGGGGGGAGGATCCTTCCCCAAGTAAGGTGATTTTGTCAGGTATAGCCAAATCACAAACATAGGAAAAGGATAGATACTATACATGAATGAGCTGGCAGAATGTAATATAAAGGGAAACACAGGGTTATAGTTTATCAGAAATCGCCCCTGTTGCATTGTACTACATTTTGCCAAATAAATCTATACCTAATTATTTTCTCAGTATCATATAATTCTAATGCGGATGAAGTTTGGATATGTAATACCAGGTATCAAAATGCAAACTCCGCCACTCGTTAAAATGCAGGCTGTTCCAACTTGGGTCCAGGCATATTTGACTCTGTATTTAACTTTTAAAAACTGATTCAGTTCCTGCTCCTGTTACCAGTCAGCTCCCCACTGCAAATTTAAAAACCACTGTTTTGTGAAGGAAGGGAGTAAAAGGTGAAGGCGGGGAGTAATGGGCAGCTCGAAAGACTCAGAAGCAACATTTTCTGCTAGAATGATGGAATTTGACATCATTCCTATCTATTCACTAAGGTAAGGGTTTTGGTTTGCTTTTTGCCAGTGGGAAGCAGGAAATACCATGGGAGAGAAGGAACCTGGAAAAAAATATTTTTCGTGCGCACACCTCATAATGCTCACAAAGCTTCTGAAGACTTTTCAGATACTTTACAAGAATGCTTGCATACCCTAGAAGATTTCTGAGGTGACCTGGGAGTGTTGATTGACAAAGCACCATTTAGAAACAAAATATTAAGGGTTTATTTTATTTATTTTAACCCATTCCCTGGGGCAAGATAGAAAGTGCTGTTTCTAAGTCACATTTTAATCAATGTTTTATATTTGCTGTTAGCCGTCCTGAGCCTGGTTTTTAAACCAGGAAGGGCGGGGTATAAATAAAATAAAATATTATTATTATTATTATTATTATTATTATTATTATTATTATTATTATTACTTAGGACACAGTATCTTCCACTCCTCCTGAACCATGAATACAAAATTAACAATTTACAAGAGATTTCGTATATATCTCTTAAAGGAATGGCCAAGTCACTGTTAGAAGCTACAAAAGTGTAAAGAATAAAAGCAGCTAACTCGAAAAAGAATCAAGCAAGCCAAAACTGCCCCTGCACATGGCTGTAATAAGATCCCACTCATTGACTTTCTTTTTAAAGCACTATGTGACAGGGACAGCATTAAGTTTTAGGAGGGTCGTCAGGCATCAGCATAGTGCAGGGGTCAGCAGACTTTTTCAGCAGGGGAGTCAATCATATCTGAATATGATGTCAATTTAGCTTTTATAACGCCGCTTGAAAGATGTGCAGACCGCAGTTTAGGAACATTGAACTCTTGCCACACTTCTGTGTCGTGGCTCATTTATGGGGAAACTTACATAGATCTTGAGTTTAGGTGCAATTCGTATATCCGCCTCTGCATGAAGAAATGTTAGAACTGCATTGGTTGTTTGACAGGTTTGAAGCTTTATTGTCTCCTGATGGCTTACTCAAGTGAGATTCTGATTTAAATTGGATCCCCAAATACTTGAAATCCTTGATCTGTTCTGAGTTGATAATGCTATCTGCTTTCCGCTTCTGCAGCTGGGCCTCCTGGCAGTCAGACTCCTGCAGGTTCTTAAACAACCATCCTTTCTTATTACCTTATTTTCTATCTAGCCTGCTCTAATCCTTCCTCAGGTACAGTGTATGTTAGGGAGTTCCCTTAAGCCATTGTAGTTTGTTTTTTTGACAAATTTATTAGCCACACCTGCTGCTTTAAAAAAAATGTTCAAAGGAATAGACAAAATGGTTGTTGCAGTTTTGTTTTTTTGCAGTTTTTTGCAGTTTTGTTTTTTTGTTTGGTATAACGGTGTGTGTGTGTGTGTGTGCGCGCGCATGTATTGTCAGCTTACAAGGCAGCTACGTCATTCTTTTTTCTCAATTCCAATCAAAGGTGGTTTGGGAGGGGTAGACATATCAAAATGCAGCATTCCGTAGCAAAGGACAGAATAAATACAGGATAAATATGGATAACAGGATACAGATTGTGTCCCTGTATCCTGCTTTCCAAGCTGGCAGTAGGAGTGCACTGGATGCAGAGTACGTGTGAGCGTGTTTGCACAGCCAAGGCATCTTTGAAAGAGCAAGGAAATGCAAACTGTGGCTAGTATTCAATTTCATCTACTTCTGTCAGATCTGTAGCCTGAAACCTTGGTGTGACAAACCCGAATCTTGCCATGCACTGGTAAGAAATCAAACCTTAAATGCAGTTATGTAAAGCCCAGGACAGAGCCCTTGAGCCATCCCAGTTCAGGATTATCCAGACACAGGAAGTCATTCCAATGATGCAGGGAGGGAAAACTATGGGTGTGTAGTTGCTTGCACCTAAGTAATGACAGGATTAGTATTTAGATATGCTCAAAGGCACCAGCTTGCAAGGGCAGTAGGGTGAGGGATGTTGCGTGTGAAATGTCAGGAGGAGCTGGGGTGCAGCCAAACACAGTGACTGTGTGGCTTCCATGTCTGGCGGCTCCACCTCTTCCACCTCATGGCGCTGCCACCGGCAGGAGGTTTTATTCTTCATGGCAAAGGGAGGACGATCCAGCCACTGGAGCCATGCCACGCTCGGCTCTGTGCTCAGCCTCCCCAGCCCCCTCCCAAAATATATTGAGGAGGGCTCCAAATAGCTCAGCCCCCATGAACTGGCACTCCTGGATATGCCTCTTGTATGTACATCTGTGGATGTAACATGCATAATAACTTTGATTTTCCTTCTTTGCTGTAAATTGAGTCAGTAGGTGATACTATAGAAAGAATTAAGCTATATCTTCACTAGAAAATAATTTGCAATACAATGATAATATGCATGTTTGTCTACTCAGAAGTAAGTCCCACTGAGTTCAGTGATACTTACTCAAAGGTAGCTGTGTTTAGGGCTGAAGCTATAAATGCAAAATACTATTCACAATGGTTGTTTCTTTTTTATTTTAAAAAAATAGTTTTTGCTTGTAATGCTAGCATATGTGACCCCTAATACAGGCACTTTTCAGATTTGTTACTTAACCTAACATAACCTACAATACAGTTCCCTCCCCACCCCCTTTTAATTAATATCCTGTGGATTCAGTACTTGTTTGAAGCAAAATGAAAACCTCACAAACTTCCAATTATTTTCAATTTTATCTGTGTTTGATTAAAATGCTATTGTCTGTGATTTCATAAGGTAATCTTTTTTTTTCCTTTTTGAATCTTCAAAGTACATGATTTGTGCCTAGAAAACGGGTTGTTTTGTGTTTCTCAGCACTTGGCTTTTTCATCCCTGCCAGTTATAACCTGATAACCTGGTTTCATACTGTGCTTTAGCACAACAATATAGTCATCAAACTAAAGCAACACAGTAAGTGGGCACATTAGCCATCATTTTGCTTGATCACTTGGGAGAGATTAAATTTATTCATTTTCCGAACAGATAATGAAATATTTAGAACATGGTATCATAAATGGGGACTGCATCCTCATGCCTTGACGTGCTAGTTGCAAAAACAGTGCATTAGATGCTACACGTACAAATCCTGCCAAGATGTTTGTGACATTGCAACAGGCCTTTTGGAGCATTTGCATTTGGTTTATCTAAAGCAAAATCCATTCAGTTTTATTGAACTGTAATTCTGGCAATTTACAATATTTACATGCTGTGGTTAGATTGAAAATCACTACTTAATTCAAATTCCAATCTAAATTTACTTCATAGTAATTAGGACTTTGTTACTGACACTGGGGGCCTATTGATTTAATGAAAAACGTAACCTTACTGTAAGTGCTTAATTAGTTGCTTCAGCAGAGGCTGTGCTTGTCCCAAATTATGGACTTGGAAATCGGGTGCTAATTTAAATTACACCATCCACATAAAGTTCAGGACTATTTTTAACACAGAGCCACCTAACCATTGAATTTTTTGTTCATGTTATCTAAAAGCAAAAGATGTTACTCTCAAATTGCAGATTTTGACAAGTACATGTACTGTTCTCACATATCATGTTTGTAGCATGATCAGCTGGTGTATCAATTTGCCAACTCAACCAATTGCATCTCGTTCCATAGCAGCCACTGTAGGATCCTATTTGCTCATGGGAGACCCTACATGGTCTAAACAAGCAGTTTGAGGGATTCAAAGAAGCAGATTTCCATATTGCCTTACTTGGGAATGAGCTATTCTTGCAAAATTTCTGAACTCTTGTATCTATCACTATACTTGCATATCAAATATTCTTGTACAATTCTTGTACAATTGTCAGCACACTGTGATTTGGTGCTCATATCACTGGCTATGAAATGTGTGATATGGGCACATGGAAACTTTAAAGGTATGTGTTTCCCCAGTAGCTTTTCTCCAGAATGTGCCAAGTCTTGGGATGAATTTCAGAGTACAGAGACTCCCCATACAATCAGCTATTCTTAGGGGAGAATGTCAGAGTTGAGTGCATGGTGCTTAGGCAAGTGGACAAGCACCACTGTTTAAGTACTTTCATGTCAGCATAGGGACACAGGTGGCAATGGGGTGAGCTCCCGTTGCTCTGTCCCAGCTCCTGCCCACCTAGCAGTTTGAAAGCACATCAAAGTGCAAGTAGATAAATAGGTACCGCTCCGGCGGGAAGGTAAATGGCGTTTCCGTGCACTGCTCTGGTTCGCCAGAAGCGGCTTAGGCATGCTGGCCACATGACCAGGACAGGAAGCTGTCAGCAGACAAATGCCAGCTCCCTCGGCCTATAGAGTGAGATGATCGCCGCAACCCCAGAGTCATCAGCAACTGGACCTAATGGTCAGGGGTACCTTTACCTTTACCTTTCTATATCAGCATAGCCAAGCCAGAGATGAATTCATAGTCAGAAGGGGTGTGGTGTGGCTGTGGTAGACAAGTCCAGGCAGCCTAGTCTGGGATGGAGGAGGAGGCAGAGGTGTTGAAATATGGATACAGCTGTACCAGACCTGGTGTACCAGACACCAGCAGGGGCCTGGTGATGATTAGCTGCTGCTGCTGCTGCTAGTGGTGGTGGTTTCCTTAAATTGCTGCTGCCCTACTGCTTGAGAGCCAGATGCCTGATACTTGTGATGCTCAGTTGGTTCTTGGCAATGTTACTGGTGATACCATGGAAACAATTGCTCACATTATAGACTGCACCAGTGAACTAACCAAAGCTCTCAATTTAAGGAAACCAGAAACTTAACTAGAAATGGAAGCAAACTTTAGCCCTAGTCAAGAATTTACCTGAACACACAAGGGCTTAAAACATGGAAGGGGGCATTTAGCAGAAAGATCTAAAGAGGGTTTACATGTGGCTGAATGTACTTAGGAACCACATTCATGCTGAATGTGTAAAGGTCTGAAGAACACCTTGTAAAACCTGGGAACAATTGGTGCCTGGCTTGCTTGCACTCCCTCACTCCCTTCTTATTTTAAATACTTGTATCTTCAGGCTAATTCCATTTCCTGGTTTGGTGTAATGTTTGATTTCATACTTCAGTCTAATATGATATTGATGAATGTCAACTTCTCAAAATAGGCATCTTCAATGTTCTGTCCAAATTACAGATTAGAAGAGAGGCAGTTACAGGACATTCTTTCCTCTTCCACTTTACCAAGAGGTTTTATTTATTTTTATTTCAACTGTGTTTTTAAAGCATGCAACATAGTTTCTCTTGTTTCTAATTTGACATAATCGTATATATGCATCTTAAGTAGCTTTGTGGTGGTGATGGGTTTTACTAAGCAATGTTTATTGTCTCATCTGTCCCATTTTTTTTTTAATGGGGACAGACATTATGTTTTAGAAGCTAGAGCTGGTAATGTTTCTGCATGGGTTTACTATGCAAAAGCCACTGAAGCAAAGCATTCTGTCTATACAATATGTGCTAATGTACTGGAAAATTGTTATAGTATTCATTGGTATCCCTGTGTGTCTGCAAGAAATAGAAAGGCAAACAATATTGTTAGCTTTTATGCAGACAAATATCAACATCTGTATTTTGTGCATACTTTGAACATTTCTAATTACAATTTAATATTCCTCACTTAAAAACATGGCAGATTCCAATTCTGGATAATCATTACCTAAACTACGTTTCCTTTAGTGCTGCATTTCAACTTGTATTTTTTTTTTTAATATAGATCAATAATGCAGCCATAAGAAGATAGAATATTTTCAAACTAGAATGCTCTAGGAATTTTTTATTTTTAAAGGTTCATTAGACCTGCTTCTAAGTTTGGGCAGGGGGCGGGGCAGGGAGGAATCATAACAAGATACAGCTGCTGATGCCACCACCAATCACAACAAAAGGAAAGATAACAATCAATGAAAACTCAAGTTGTTGTGTGAGATGTGGGGTTTCCATGTTCTTTTGGTGTTTTAATGAACCCATTGTACAACTGGGATCTAGATACTGTTATGAGACTTCCGGGGGGGGCAAGTTGTTAGACTGACCCCCAGGCAGGAACGAAGCCTCTGTGCCTTCCTGGCTACTTGAGTCCAGGGGCACATCAGTAATATGTGATTGTTCCCAGCTTGCAAGAACAACACACACAAGCCACTGAAGGCTATAACTACTTTATTGCAGTTAGAATGCAGAGTATGTATCTGCGTAGCCAGCTCATGAATTCAGAGCTGTCTGTAATTGCGTCCAGCATCTCTGAGCCAGAACAGAAAGTAAGAATACAACAGTACATTACAATAACATCACATGTGTGAGAAGGCTAGTAGGACCAGTGGCTTTCCCACAGGATGAAAACATGACTCATAGTCAGGTGACCTCGCTGCTGAGGCTTTTCGCAGCTCGGCTTGTAATAATATCACGACATCCTCCCCCGATATTAGACAATGTAAGAGCGGCGAAAACTAAGGCATCATTAAGAGAAGCAAACAAACAGTTATCATATACACAGTATGAATCTGTTGTCTTTGTTCCATCCTTGGAACTCTCTGAGACTGGTTCTACCAGTTGGAGCTTATGATCACCAACTCTCCAGGGGACCAGAGCATTTGCTCTGTGTGTGCTGTCAGGAACAGTGTTGAACATTGCAACCTGTTGATGTGGCCTTTTCACATCTGTGAAATGAGCCTGAGTGTCTCTGTTTTGAGTGCAAACTACAGCTACATTTGCAACGGCTGAGATTGCAAACTCTTTGGAGTATCTTTTGGGCACCTGACCCTTTGTTACTCTTTCAGATCTACGCATAAGATGTAGATCCTCTTTGCTGAGTTTCTCCTGAACAGGACTTTTTGGAGAAACTTTACCAATTGTAAACAGTGGCTCTAAAGATCCTAGCACATCATCATCTTCTGATGATGGCCTGGACATAGCATGAGCTCCTCTTTCAATGACAGTGTCACTGAGGTTTTATAGTAAGCAATAAAATCAAATAGATCTTGGGTTTGGGAGGGGGCCAGAAATATTGGTTTACAATATATCATATACAACCAAAGAGATCCAAAAGGATACTTATACAATACAAGGTATGGTGGTCATTGTGTCAAATCAGCTATTTCCACAGTGTTCTGGAGTTCCTTCCTACATTCACTGCACAGGTGTAACATATTGGAATCTTCAGTGTTGTCAATTTCACCTTACAGTTAAGGAGTTTTCCTGGATTCATTGCAGATGGGAGAAAGCCTGTAAGAGTCATCTCTGCTCTTTAGCATTCTCTATGCAAATTTTCAGCATGCACAAGGTTTTGCATCTCCAGACGCATCTTTTTTTTCCTGCAAAGCAACCTATCTAAAGGTGTCTGAAACCTGCCATGAACATGAACATACAACTAGCATGTATGTGTGCATCCAGCTCCAGATAAATTACTGTTTTCTAAAGGAAATTAAGCTGGATATACAAATGATCCAAGATAGTTTTCCACACCAACCACTGTATCTGATGTATCTAATATAACACAAAAATATAACACATTTCCCCTGTGTCATAGTCCTGTCCCACCTATCATTTGACAAATGTTCTTCTAGCCTAGCCTCACCTTGCCCCATTTGATACAATCCACAAAACAATGTCATTTCACTTATTTTCTTGCTTCTCCTTCACCACTGATGTGTAAGTAACCTTGGCAGATATAAAAGAATTTTCATTCATTTCCCATTAACTTTTAATATTTGCCAAAAAAGGCATTTCTTTGATGCAGTATATGAAGTTAAAAGTAAATGCATCATAGTTATTAAAGTGTGTGCTGGGCAGATAGATACCTATTTCTGTGCTATACAAAATTTAACACAGAACTGCTAAGAGAAATATTTAACATGTTGCTCACCCATTCTCCCTGATTCAAATAGTGTGATCAAATAGATAGAATTCTGTATACATTTCTATGTGGAAGCATCTTCCACTGATGGAAAGCAAAATATTTTGTCTCTGATTGAAATACTAGATACCATTGTTTGAATTTGAAACTTATTTTGATTATTGTCTTCACTGAAGATCGCTCTCATACAGCTTCGATTTTCATTAATAAAAACAAACATAATAATCGACAGGTGTAATAGCATAGATTAGTCATTTAATCTTTGTCCTTGTCGGTTAGGTGTCTACAAACTATTTTCACATACCAAAAGATTTCAAATGAAAGTTATTTGAATTGGTATTTGAGGAAGTACATGAGATTTTATATATTTTAATGTGCTGCAAACACCTTGTTAGCTACAATATAAAATTCATTTCCCCATTGTTTTATATTTTAGTCATAGTGAATCCCTATTGGAACTGAATGGTGAATAAATACATGAAATAAACACTGATGATTGCCTTTAGTGTCCAACGAAGACAAGTTCAAGAAAAACTATGGTGAGTTTTATATGCTTCTAAGCCAGATCTTAATGCTTCTCTTCATAAATAACTTTATGCTTTCCTGAAAGATTAATTTAGAACCTGCCATTTGCAGCACTGTAGTTAATCCTACATTAGAGTTTTTCTTGTAAGCTACACTTATCTCCAGTATATAACTTGCTTGTAAACATTCACTCTAGCTTGTACAGATATCTCCTTTCTAGACGTAAATTATTCAGTACATTTTTAGTATATATCAGAATATAGTTGGCTGGCTGTGGGATGTTTTGCTTTTTAGTGCAGTTAAATCAAGCTAAAGCATTGTATTCTTTCCTTTTCTTCTGACCGTTTCTTTTACTTGGGGAAGGCTGCAGTCCTTCTTCATAAAGAAAGAAAAAAAACAGGATCAGCATTAACAAATAATACTCTGATTTCCAAACAGAAGACATTGAAATCTCTACTAGGCTTTGATAAATCTAATAAAGATAAGGTCATTTTTATTCTACCTGTTTTATTGGGCTTAAGTTTCAGGGACCTCACCTTTTCACATGTTCTGTCTTCTATTTTCTCATGTAACCTTTCTTATTTTTGAGAATTGGATCCAGCAACCCTATGTTCAATTCCCTCTGCTCTCCACCCTATTATTTTCCCCTGTTATTTCGCTAATACCAATTAGCTCCTTCTCTATGCCCATTCCCTTATGCTCCCACCTGCTTAGACATCTTCTATTTTTTTTTTTTTTTACTTTCATGCTATCATACACATATTGTCACCCCACACATTTTTCTCTTCCTCCTCCCTTTGGCTGTTGACCCACCCCATGTCAGCTGGCATTGCCCAGCTACTTGGACTGGGTAGCGGTGCTGCTGGTTGTTGTGACCTTTGTCTGCTGCAAAGGATTGCTGCGCAATGCTACTTGGATACCTCAAGGCAATCGAAAAAACTACAAAATTTTGAAGATTACAAATAAGGTTAGCCTAGCATCATGCCAAATTCCCTGTCAAATTGTGTTGTAAATAATTGGGATTTGGGATTTAGCTGCCATGGTAAAACGTACAAATTATATCACGTTAAGGCAAGGCAGAAAAGTGTGGTGCTCTTTAGTTCCCTGTTTTAGTGGGGGGTTTTTTTGGGGGGGGGGGATAAAACATTATGAAGATGTGGCAATGTATGTGTTTTCCTTCTTAAAATTTAACAGTCCCCTTGAAAAAAGGGCTTTCAGCATTGTAGATGGGATGCCCAGAATTGTCAGAATGGCATATGTCAGATTTGTTTTGAACGTTGTCCATAAAAAACCTTAATAGATTCATTGACTGGGCATATATTTCTACATTCCACAAGTCAAGCTCAGTGTGTGGAGGAGTTTCGTGTAACCTTACAGCATAATCCTCTGCTCCTGTGTTATGCTCCCCTGTGCATGGAGATTACAGGATTACAGGATGCCAGAAGGGCAAACTTTGGGTCTTTGCAGAGTGCCTGGAACAACAGTGACAAACTAGAAGGTAGACCAGCATGTCTCAGGAGAAGAGGCTTATGATGGGTGCTTTTGCATCTTGCTTTTCATAGGAATTATGTCTGGGAGCATCAATGTACTGAGTATCCTTCAAATCCAGGTAAAACACACTTGGTGTGTGCACACTTTCTCCATTTTAATGCATACACGATGAATTGGAAAGCACACCCATTAAGAGAGCTCTTTGATGCTTCAATTAAGCACAGATAGCTCTAATTAAAAAAAAAAACCTCTTTCACAAGATCCCCATGCAAAATTATCAATATTAATCTGCATTACAGTTAATGAAAGCTTTTAAATGTTTTAGCTGCTTAATCATATGTCGTTTAATCTAATAACCAATTTAAATCAATACTACACAGCAAAAAAGAGTTATAATTGGGATGACTTTAACGGCAATTGGAATCATTTTAATGAAAGTAATTCTCACACACATGTATTGCTAGAAAATCATCTCACATGCATTTCTGCACTTTCATACTGAGATTATTTATTGCAATTTCATCAGTAATGAGTACCATTTGACAGGAGACAGCTTTCATTAAATTCTGATTAAATCCAATATTTTACTATGTGGTTAATTAATTAGCTGATGAGTTTGTGCTAATTAGCTAATTAATGTTTTGATTTTAAAAAAAAATTTGTTTGTACTGTCTGGGTTATTTCCCTTACCTAGAATTGTATCTAATGGAGGTTTTGTGCTTTTGTAAAGCACTTCCCACCCCATTTCCCCCACTCAGCACACTGGTCTTGACTGAGAGCCGTCTGAAGCAGTGTGGGGTACGGTATGGCATGGAGGGCTGCTATAGGAGATAGGCAACAATTTGGTCCTCCACCTTGCAAAAACACTTTCACTAGCACAAAACCAAAATCCCTGTCATGAGTCCTGAGAAGTCCCTAGGCTCAGGCAGGGAGTGGCAGTCTAAGATGAATGCGGAGGTAGAATATGAGGCTAACATGTGGAGCTGAGACAGGGAAACAGATGGTGGGAGAGGAAGGTACTTCTCTCTCCCAAAATATGTGTGCTTGGGATGAGGAAGCAGGACTCCCACCTCCCTCTTCCTTCCTGGAGAGAAGAGCACAACCATGAAATCCAGGGTACATGTCAACCAACCATTAGTGGGGGAAGAACCAGGGTTGGAAGCGTAAGCAATTCCTATTTTCCCAGGACCTGGAACACCCACACTGCTAGGAACAGACCCATCCTACTCTGATGCAGTGAGCTTCTGCATGCTGTACAGCCTCACAAGGCACAAGAGTCTCACAAATATGACCACCTTGATCCATATTTAAAAGGTTTCTGGGTGGGTATGCCTATCCGTTGGTTATTTCTGTGGCATTCTGAACTATGGCATGCCATGATAGTGACTCCATAAACTTGAGCCTACTTCTAGCTCAGCTGTTGTGACCTTTCCTGTCATCCAGCGTAACGGATGCTGTGATTCACTACTTGTTGCTGAGCCCGTACCTCTACTTTACCTAAATGAGGATGTCTTCCTTACTCTCAAGTAAGAGAGTCATTGTCTGAGCAGGAATCAGTACAGATACAACCCTTCTTATGACTGTTACAATTTATGGTGGTGGGATTATTCTCCTGCTGAAATAATTTTAGGTTTTTCCTAACTTTTCAGAAGTCTTACATTTCTGCCATATGCCAAGAGATAAATCAAAATTAATATAACACCATAGATGTTTATCTTGAGTCACATTTCACTATCTTGTGTGCACATCTTGATTTAAAACTGCTTATTAATAGAACTGCTTTTAATCTATGTTCTTAAAATCATTGATCCATGTCTATTTAGAAATCTCAATAATTTCAGTAGAATTTATTTGCATATGACTGCAATTTTTAGCAATTAGCTTTCTCAACCTGTATAACTGCTTGCAGTTGACAGGCAGTGGATTTTGTAGCATCAGGCTATAAACTGACTTTGTTTCTATAACACCATCTGCATGCTTCAGAAATCTGAATTACTGAAATCCTATGAAGCTAATCTTGTACCACTCAACACAAGGCTGTAAAATCTTCACTACGTGGTGAGAAAATTAACTCACATTCAGCTGACTCTAATTTGGATTAACACAATAGACTGTGCTGTTTCTGGGCCCCACCACTTGACCAGCGTAGTTTGTGCAAACTATATATCTGGCTTCCCAGATATATAGTTTGCACTAACTGTCATTTTCTGTGTGTGGATAAGTTAAGGGAAGTGGGAAAGGCTTATCCTTGCACCATCTTTCACGTGTATTCCCAGCTGTGATTTAGAGTGAACAATCAACATGGAAACTATACATCAAGAAATTACAGTGGTGTAGATTTTTGCAATCGGGTGGTTGAACCTGCATAGAACCTGCTTCTTTTCCATATAAATATTGATGTAGCTTATTGATAGGTATGCAAACACTGGTGCACAATTGGCTGTGTTTTAGTTGTGGAGCAAGGGTGAAAAAAATGAGATATATATCAAAACATCACTATTTTCCATAGAGCCATTTCCTATAGCAGCTGTGAATGAGACTGGGAAATGTTTTACTAGCTTATCATGTACAAGTAAGAAGACTGAAAACATCCAGACACCTTTAAAATGGTCAATGGCAAGAAAAGCATTTTTCTCCCCAACAGTCACCCTAAATCTTACTGGTGTTTATCTCATATTTTTCATATAGAAAATCCCATATTCAGATCCCCTGATAAAGCATCTGCAATAGCAGTACAGTGGTACCTCGGGTTACATACGCTTCAGGTTACATACACTTCAGGTTACATACTCCGCTAACCCAGAAATGACGCTTCAGGTTAAGAACTTTGCTTCAGGACAAGAACAGAAATCGTGCTCTTGTGGTGCGGCGGCAGCAGGAGGTCCCATTAGCTAAAGTGGTGCTTCAGGTTAAGAACAGTTTCAGGTTAAGAACGGACCTCCGGAACGAATTAAGTACGTAACCAGAGGTACCACTGTACTGAGAAACACCTTAGCCTTATATATTGGAGACCCAGTGCCAGTAGAGCAGACGATACTGAATTCAATGTACTAAAAACCTGAGATTTGGTTTACAACAGCTTCTTCATATGGTCACAAAAATGTGTGCATGTATCATGCTTTAGGGCAAAACATGATGACATGATGGTACAGCACGTCTTATAAGGTATTTAGCATTCAAGTCTAAAGTTAAGTTGAAATATAATCCAAAATGAACACTAAGCATTATAGATTGCCCTTGTCCTTCCAACTGAAGGGACACAACTAATTAAGTATTATAAACTGGCAATACTGGAAGACATCTAATAATTAGGGACAGAGATGTACTATATTCATTGCATTAGAGATATATTGTCAATGATTTACTCTCTTACAATAAATTGTTTTTGAAAATGAACTCTTTATTTGAGCTCAGCTCATTAATTAACACCCATTTGCAGTAGAATGTGTTTTTGAAACTACGTGCAATATTCACATGCTGGATGCATTCATTAAGACCAGTGTGATTACAGTGAATGTAAAATGAATTAATAACAATGGGACTTTTAAGTGTTACCATTACTTTCACAGTGTGATGCTGTTTTATACTTACAGGCTGCAAAGTTAAATGACACTCTCAAGTTGCCCAAGTAGATTAATAGTGCATTAATAATCTATAGGTGGCCCAGCAGTCTAGTGGGCACTTAAATTTCATTGACACCTGGATACTGGAAAATCATCTTCATTCCCATGTTTCAGTAGGAAAATTAAGTACATGGAGTCATTTTTAACATAATTACATTCGTGTTATTAGTTTCTGTTCTTTGAGTGTCACATTTCCATCCTCATGGACAATACAGAAATGCAGCACACATCTGAGTGAATTTAAAATATAGCAAGTGTTAACTAATCATAGGTGGTTAATTAATTAGCCAAGACAAAGCAGCAAGACACTATTTTTGTGAAAAATGTCACCTAATGCAAAAGAGACATTTTCTCGCCCTGACTTAAAATAGAATGTATTGAAGTTGCTGTAAGTAGACTTTATAGTTTTAAAAGTCACTTGGACTTATCAGTCCTGTACATTCAATAAGTAGACTAATGAGCCAGAATACCTTGTAAAAAGTTGGGACAAACTGATCATGCGTAGAATATCCTCTAATGAGCAGATCTTTCATGTTTGTGGCTAGAAAGAAGATAGCCATTCTTAATCCTTGGGTAGAGTGAGAATCTAAGGGTTTGAGAGACAGGGTTTGAAGTCCATTTATTGTACAACCTGGTCCAGGGCTGTCTTAAGCATATCCAGCGCCGTGATGCAAAGATCCCTCCGGCGGCGCCCCCGCCCCCCCTTTCCCAGAGTTGTTGATCTTTTTATAGGGAGCTGACACCACGCTTATACTTTATCTCTGCTTGGGAAAATAAAACAGGAAACATAAACAAACCTCTGTTAGTAAAGCATGAAATTCTTAATTTCAGGGTTGTGGTTTCAAGCCCCATGTTGGGCAAAAAATTCCTGCATTGCAGGGGGTTGGACTAGATGACCCTGGTGGTTCCCTTCCAACTCTGAATGGTTCTGTTATTCTGTTGTATCTGAAGGGCTGTTCACAGGGAAGATGGAGCAAACTTGTTTTGTTAGAGATGCTTGTGCTGTGATTCCTGCACTGGAGGGGGTTGGTCTAGAGCATGGGTAGGCAAACTAAGGCCCGGGGGCCAGATCCAGCCCAATCACCTTCTCAATCCGGCCCACGGACGGTCCCGGAATCAGCATGTTTTTACATGAGTAGAATGTGTCCTTTTATTTAAAATGCATCTCTGGGTTATTGGTGGGGAATAGGAATTTGTTCATCTCCCCCCCCCAAAAAAAAATAGCCCGGCTCCCCACAAGGTCTGAGGGACAGTGGACCCGGCCCCCTGCTGAAACGGTTTGCTGACCCCTGGTCTAGAGGACTCTGTGGTCCCTTCCAACCGTCCAGTTCTGTGATCCTATGATTAAAATATTCCAAGAAATAAACGGGCTTCTTTGTGGCAGTCACTGGAAAGGGCTCCAGGGGTGGCCATCCCACAGAAAGTTTGGTATGTGCCCTGCCAAACCATCCTCTAGTCCAAGCCCCATTCACCAGGTGAGACCCGGTGAGCCGAAAGAGCTCTCCGCAATGGCAACTGGGCTGCCCAGGAGAGCTTGGCTGGGGATCTATCTATATCTATCTATAGGACTTATCCATTTTATCTTATGGAGGATTTAAAGAGAAAGAAGCAGAAGGGGGAGGTGATCACTAAATTCATTTCTGGAAGTTGGTCCTGACTGTTGAGAGTTTGGGGACAGCAGTAAATGTTTGGGGATAAATAGGGTTTCCTGTTGAAAAGGCTGGCATTCTATTGTGTTCTTTTTCTTTTGTTTACAGTTCTTATCTTTTTAACACTGTTCTTTGTTTGCCCTTTGAGTGTCTTTCTCTGTTCTATGAATACTCAAAGTTGAGATAGGGGTCTGGAATATCCTGTCCTCCAAATCATGGAGCCCCACGTGTTGCGGTGAGATCACCAAACTGCCTTTTTATTGCTGGGGGGGCCCATTTGGATGATCTCTGCAGCTCATTGGTTGCTTCTTTGTTATTGGGGGAAATTTTCTGTTGGTTGGGGTTTGATTGGCAACTAATGAGCTATTTAAGGGGCTACACGAGGCAAAGTAGTTTCTCTTTCGCATTGTGCAGCAGATCTCCCCCCCTCCCTATAATTTAAGGTTGTGTTTTTTACCTTGCTGTGCCTGTCTAGGGGTTGTCTGTTTTTGGAGCAGGGGCCCAGTAGGAATTTTTCCACTTGGCTGATTAGCTGTTGCCATTTGGTTTTTGCCTACCATGTAGCAAATCGTCACAGCTTTGTAAGGTTGGCGGTTAGGCATTGGTTCATTCTTTGGTGGAGGGGATTATGGATTAGCTGTGCCTGCCCCTCATTTTTGTTGCTGCTGCTAAGGAATTCCGTTAAAGGAATCCAGGGGCTTGATTTGCTCTGTCTGATCCACTCTCAGGGGTAGGGCCATGCCAGAGTACCTGGAAGCACCTGGGGTGAACTAGGAGGCGGAAATCCGCCTCTGTTCTCCCCCAGTATGTTTTCCCTTACTGACCTCTGGAGGTTCCAGTTGTCAGTCCTGTTCCTGCCTGTGCAGGTTCAGGTAGTCTGAACCAATGCCTAAGCAACCACTCACATGCTGTAATCAATAAAGTTGTGGCCAAATTAATGCCAAAAATCTTAAACAAATATTCTGTGTCCTGTGTGATTTATTTTGGAGGGGGTTGGAGGTCTTCACACGCAAATCTAGAAGATAAGATAAGATTTCTTTATTGTCATTGTACAAGTATAAGTACAACGTTGTACAAGTGCAACGAAATTGGATGCCATCCCATAAAAACAAAACAAAAAACAGCACAAAAAGCACATTGTTAGCCACACATGCACATACGTACACACCCATCACAACTCTCCAAGGTCATATTATCTGGTTACAGCATTTAAGATGGTTATAGCTCTTGGGTAGAAACTATTCTTCAATCTATTTGTTCTTGATCTAATTGTCCTATGTCTCTTGCCCGAAGGCAGTGCTACAAAAAGACTATATCCTGGATGAGATGGATCCTGTAAAATATTGTTTACTTTTTTTAAGGCAACGGGAACTATATAGTTCTTCCAAAGATGGGAGAGGATGACCAATAATTTTTCGGGCTGTAGAAAGGAACTACAGTACCGTCCAGTGGCCTCAGTCCCACAACATTGCAACCATAAATATTTCATCCTGCCACAAGGTTCATTGTCCATGGTGGCCCATACAATACAAATTCCAACTTATAAGGACTTAGATTGTTACCTATCTTGAAATGCAGGTAACTATTTGATTTGAATCTGTAGCAAAAAAAAAAAAAACTAGGCAAACATGTTAAACACATAAAGAAAAAGAAAATATGAGTAATAGATAACGTGTTCTTGCTTTTCTTTTCCTTAGTTTCATTAGAAAGAAATAGTAGCTGAATGCATAGTTTTTCTGTAGATTTTTGCAAAATGTAACAACATAAAATATTCTTCTCAAGTGTAAAATTAAAGGTAACTAAAGGGACCCCTGACCGTTAGGTCCAGTCGTGTCCGACTCTGGGGTTGCGGCGTACAGCTTCCGGGTCGTGTGGCCAGCATGACTAAGCCGCTTCTGGTGAACCAGAGCAGTGCACGGAAACACCATTTACCTTCCTGCTGGAGCGGTACCTATCTACTTTAACTTTGACATGCTTTCGAACTGCTAGGTGGGCAGGAGCTGGGACCGAGCAATGGGAGCCCACCCCATCATAGGGATTTGAACAGCCGATCTTCTGATCGGCAAGCCCTCGATAATTCACTATTTCAACATGGTGCACTGCAAAGTGAGATACGATTTTTACAGTTCTTACTGGAAACTTTACAATGATTCTCTTCTTAGCTATACATTCAAGCTGCACAATGCATTAGAGGCAGAACCACAGCTGGAACAAACAAGTATGTTCCTTCAGAACAAGGATCACATCTTGATCATCAGTAAAGGCTACACAAATGCACTTTTCTTTCAAGCACATGAGCACAGAGTTATTTAGATTTGTGACTTCAGTTTGAGAGGCTGAATAATCTTATCAGTTTGCCAAAGCAGCAACATCAATCACTTCACTTTACAGCCTATAAATCACAATGTTGTCCATTTTATGAATCAAAATGTGTTTGCTTCTAGAAAAAAATATATAGGTCAAAAACATAAGAGTATTTTGTTGCAGTTTACTTTCCATTATCAAGTCCCACTCTTCACATGCTGCTAGCCTTTACATTTGTATGGATTGTTGTATTTATGTTCACTTTTGTGGAATGAGCCATTTGCTAACAAAAGGCTTGCCTTGATCTTGACAAGTTTTGCATTCCCTTCCAGTGTTGTGTGCCCTTTCCATAGAAACTCAATGGTGGTGCTGACTTCTTTAGGATTGTTTCAACCTCTTTCTGGTTAATTTGTGCTCCACCAATTAAAGTTTGATTTTTGCTGCAAAGGTTGACATTTCTGAGGGAGATGGATGTTGTTGTTGTTGTATTATAATTATAATTATTTTATTATTAAAACCCAACCTTCTACTGTTGCATTTTCATTTTATTTTTATGTATGGGCACCATTTTTTAAAAAAAGCTAAACAAAACACTTGAACAGACTTTTTCACTACACGATCCCTGCCAATCAAGCTGATGATCCCTGAATGATTCCTGTTGGCTTGTGGTGACATTACTGTTGGAGTTGGCTTGTGGTGACATTACTGAGATCAAAACAAGGTCTTTCCCTAGGCTTAACTGAATGGGTTGTAGGTAGTGTGGAAAGACAGAATGCAGTCCTATGTCTCAGACAACTGGACTGGTGCTCCCTGTCCTTCGGTACTTTTTAGGTGTAGCAGTGATTTCATTGTCACAGAACAGTGCTGCACAGATTTCCACCCCCAATCCAGCTCTAGACATGGCACAAGGTGATCATGGGTGGTGGGCATTCAAATCTGCATCTTATGAAGCTGACTCAGTGGCCCTGCATGAGCCACTGCTGCCAACACCCTATACTACCAGCTCTAAATAGAGTTCAGTTGTTACAATAGGATTTTGCCTGGTCCTACAAAGCATGAGAAAGCTGTTGTTCAGACTCTCAGGCTGCCTGTCCCAATGAATCCAGTGCTTGAGTTCACCATATGCAATAGCAGTTACCATGTCGAGATTTAGCATTTAGTTCATTGCTTAATTAAATAGAAGCTTAGCAGTGTAACAATATAATGAGAGTGATGCAAGAATGGAGAGATACAAGGCTGACTGGACATGCTCATTGGTTTTTTACCTGCTTGCATTTTTTTAAACTTGCTTTGAAACATGGCCACCATTATTTCCATTGTGCTTTGTATGATGAAATCCCAAATGCCTGCTGGGCATTGCTTTGTTAGGTGGTGCTCCCCTTAACCTGCTCTGTAGAGCTCCACAGGGGGTTGAGCATGTTCCTGCTGAAGTTCGTGACAACAATGGCACACCTATGTTAGGAAGTTTGTATTGTAAAAAGGAATCAATTAAACAGACCTACAATTCTAATATTAATGGAAGGGTAAGTAAATTTGATCACTGTATGAAAAGAGGGAGGAAACAAGAATACCGGGGGGGGGGGGGTTTCAAAGCTTTCTCCCTGCATCACTTCATATGACCTAGCACACAGAAGCATACTTTTTTAAAAAAAAATATGTTTAATTAGACCATCCAAACTTCATTATCCTTAGAAAGGGACATTTATTTTGTTTGTGGTTGGCATAAAAGCTTTTGTTAAAGAGACAGAGAGACCCTGAGGCATGCAAGAGTTCCTTCAGCTCTTATTTTTTTTAAAAGAAGGAAATGTGAAGTGGTTTAAAGGCTTTGAAGGATAAGCGGAATCCACAAATGGAAAGCCTTCAGTCCATCAGCAAACCTCTGGAGGTTTTTAGGGCCTGGCCATATGACGTGCAGCATATCCTTAACCACACATTTATTTATTTCTTTTTTTACGATCCTCTTACAAGCTCATCGTAGCACTATATCTGCTCTCACCCAGCCCATGGGACAGGCTTTAGTTGGGGGAAATGCCTTGCTGAAGAGCAGTGCCAATTTCACCAAGCAAGGAAGTAAAAGCTAACACACTTGTCTTTGTTTTTGATATTCAGGGGACATGTTTACAGCATTCAAAGAAAACATAAAAGAAAAAGGTGTTTGAAACAGCAGACAAGAACCTTTTTTCAGGGAAGAGAAAGGGATTTATTTATTTGTTTTTTTGTTTATTTATTTACATTTACCCCTTGCCTAATGGGCTAAATGAGCTTTTCTACCCTTCAAGTGGAAATCCCTTTTTTTTTAAATTAAAAAAAATGAAGTGGTTGAGGGGTAGTTATATTTGTCACGAGTGATTTCACTGTCCAATATGCACCATACACTTTTGCAACCATGATCTGATTGAAATGCTACGTAACTATATAGAACATTTTAATTTTTCCCCAGCAACAGAATGTTTTTGTTTCCCACTGTGGATGTGCAACAGGAGTGCCAACTTGTACAAAGTTGTTGGGTCCCTTGAGATATAGCCTGCCTAAAGCCAATACATTTCATATACTCTTGTTGTGTCCCTTTTTTTAAAATGCTAGATTGCTATAATAAAATCAAGGTATTTCAGGATAGGAACTGCTATGATACCCAATAGTTAAACAGCTCTGAGTACCAGTTAGGAGGGGGAAGTGTTCTGGCGCTCAGGTCCTGTTTGCAGGTTTCCAGTGGATGGCCACTGTGAGGACAAGATGCTGGGGGAGGTGGGCCATTAGCCTGATCCAGCATGCTCTTCTTCTGTTTTTACATTTTATGTTGACATAGATACACAAACTATTATTCATTTACTAACACTGGCATGCATATCAGTAAGTTATAATTGGGGGCGGGGCGGTAATTGCCACTTTTAGGAGTATGAGATGTGGTGTATAATATGGTCAAACTCACCAATGCAGTTAGAGTAAGGAAAGAGGTGGCATCTAGTTGGTGTTCTTCCACTGCCAGAAGGCATCCATCAATAGAACAAACTTAGTTGGTCTCTAAGGTGCTACTGGAAGGAATTTTTTTATTTTTTATTTTGCCTTACATCAGGATAGAGATACACCAATTGTATACCATCCATTCAGTTTTATAAACTGGCTTATCTATTATTCCGATAAATAGGGGTTCAAGGGGCTGTTCAGTGTTACATATTATTGGGTATTATTGTAAGTAAGATTGCATTGTTTCACTCTACTGGTGTCAAGGACTGGATGGATGCTGAGGAGTAGTGGGAGGTGCTCAGAGGCTGGGGATTGGGATGATGAGGAGTGGTCAGAGGGGAAAGGAGCAGCAGACGGGGAGAAGGGGGTGTTGGAAGCTGAAGACGTAAGAAAGAGGATTACCGTAAGAGAGCAGGAAGAGTCTGTGGCAGAGAGCAGTCCAGAAGTGGAGGCTGGAGAGGAAAGTGGCCAAGAGGCAGAGATGAGTCAGGCTGGTGATGAAGTCAGGGTATCTCCCCCTCTTGCTGTGATGAACCCACCCCACCCCCGGTCTCCTAGAACATGCAAAGAAATGCAAAGACAGGCATGGTGATGTTGGAGTATTTCTGAAGATTTAGTGCAGCAGTGTCTTGCACGTCGAGGTCCCCAATCACCCCTCAGAATAACTCACACCACAGACAGTAATTTAGGTTTTGGTTTTTGGCATAATTTTGGCCACAACTTTATTAAAATACATAATATGTGAGTGGTTGCATAGGCATTGGTTTAGACTATCTGTCCCACTAGGGACAGAACTGACGACCGTCGGTAAAGGGAAAACACTTTGGGGAGAGAATAGGAGCCGGGGGTCAGACCCAACGACTCTCTCCAAATGCTCCCAGGAGCTCTTCCATGGCCCTGGCCCCCGACCGGGGGATACGGACAAAAGCATGGTGAGCCCCTGGATTCCTTTAATGGAATTCCCTGTGCAGCAGCAGCATTGGAGGGGCAGGCACACCCAACCACTTCCCCTCCACCAACCAACGTAATAACCAATGCCTAACCGCCAACCTTACAAGTTTTGACTAATTGCTACACAGTAGGCGTAAACCAGAAGGCACCAGCCAATCAGCCAACTGGAAAAATTCCTTCCAGGCCCCTGCCACAAAAGCAGACGACCCCATGACAGGCATAGCAAGTTCAACGCAGAGGCCTAACAAATGGGGGGGGGGTGATCCGTTGCACGCAGCAAAGAGGAATATCGCAAGGCATGCCAAGCATTTTAAACCCACTGGGCTGTCCATCAACTCATTGCAACATAAAAATCTCCCCAACAACACCAAGGACCCAATCGTAGCCGTGGCCATCTGTATGCTCCCGCCCAACACTGGAGGGGTGACTTGCTGGCCCCCACCGCAACACGTGCTCTCCATGAAGGAGCACATGCTTTGTAATGCTCCAGATTCTTTTACGTCCTAAATATATATAAGCAAGTGTTAATGTTCACATTACATTTCAGGAAGAAACCCTATTTAAATTTATTTTCATTTCTTGTCCTCCTTTTGAACATTTGAATTTGCTTTTTCTGTCAGCGGAGCAGCCCCCAGTGAGACTATATGGTGTCAGGAATAGAAAGCAATGGGCTTCTACTGTGTTTCCGTTGACACCTGCAAGTCAAGTTTCATTGGTTTCCCTTTCCTGAACCTCACTCCACATTCTCTAAGTGCAAATATTAGAGTGTGCATATGTGCACATGGATCAGACCCTTAAAAATATGAGTGAAAAGAGTTTTGACTTGCAGCCAAAAATGCTTTCGCGTCTCTCCACTGGCATACATTGTTCAGGGTGGTGTGGAGCTGGTCTAGTACTGCCACTGATTAGAAAAATACAAGCAGCAAGCCCTGCCCATTTGTCATCTGGCATTAAATGCATATCAGTGCTCAGCCTTGCTGCTGCTGCTGCTGCTGCTGCTATTCTGAACCTGCCTACCATTGCTCCTTAAACACAGATGGAATCCTTCCCACCCCACTTATGAATTCATTTGTTATTTATGCACTTCTGATCTTTGTGACACTTCGTCCTTTGGCCTGACTTCAAGTCATTTTTAATACATGATCTGTGGAAAGGTGGCCCTTACCCTCCAGTCTGCCTTGCAAATCCCTGACACGCACGCACACACGCACACTTTTTATTGTTCTCACATGTTGCTTAACAATCTGCGTGATTGCTGCTTAAAAGCACAGCAGATGGGGATCCTGCTTTGCGGTGAAACAGATGAGATGCTCAAATCGATTGCTTTATCAACAATCAGTTGCAGATAAAAATCATTTTAATGAGGGAAATTAATGGTGTTTGCAAACACAATGTTAATTAAAGAACATTGCTTATAGTCCCCCCCCTCCTTTTTTTGCACACAATTTTTTGTTACCCATGACATCTTTCATTATTGACTCATGCCCCAAAGAAAAGGCGATTAAAATCTGCTTTTGTTTGATGTAGCTTTTATTGAAGAAAGAAATAGATCTTTCTGAAGCGTCCTGGTGAGATGAAAGTCTAATTATCTCCACAAATGAAAGGAAAAGCTTTAATTAGGCCTGCGTTGAATCTGTGCACTGTGAATTTGTGCATTGTGATGGATGGAGCCTGCATCTCCTCAGTGGCTGCGGCTGAAATAATGAAAGGAGAGAAAAGGTAACCTGCTCCCATGATTCAGCTGGCAGGGTTGAGCTGGAGGTACACCTGTGTTGTGCAAGAGTGCCCAGAGCAGCTGCCACAGGCCATGTTTCAGTGCAATACATTCGGCTGTTCTACAGCCCCCTCCTGAGCTTTGATCTCTTCTCAGACAGCAGGGGTCCTAACAAATCAAGCTTTTCATGTTTCACTCTGTTTCACTCTCTTTTGCTTCGCCATTCACACTCCAGCTCCAAAGAGGACAGATAAAATATTGTCTTTTTCTGATGCAATTAATGATCAGCAGCCAATATGACTAGAGTGAGCATTATGCCTTATGTGAGCTATTTTAAGGTTTGTTGCGGAGAGAAATAGTGAGGTGTCGGTGGTGGGAATGAAGGGGATTAAGATAGTTCTAATTTATTTGTTTTAATGGTTAATTAACTCACTGTTTATGATTTTAAAAGCCTTCCTGAGCATAGTGTTTAATTTGCAAACTCCCTCTTTTTTTCTGCAATGCCGTAATGTCCACCCTGGTGAGAAAGGTGACATTCAAGGATATTGTTATGATCCTAATGGCCCCGGGAGAAAAATCTAAATGATGACAAATAATGCAATAGCCCAGGTTTTGTACCATCTCTACTCTATTTTTACCATGTTGCATGGAGCTTACTCTGTCTTCCTGTAGTCCAGCTGATATCAGGAAGGTCAAATTGCTACTTATTCACATCACTTGCAGCTAACACTTTGCTCACAGTGAATCATAATGCACCTCTGACATCAAGGGCAGTCAAGGGGATTACTTGCACACCTTTCTGGATGGGATAACAATAGAAATACAGGAAAGGGAATTGAAGACAAACTTGGATCAGCATGAACAACCTGACCTTTCATTTTTTTCGGTTAGAGTATTTCATATTGTTTTAGAAAGTGCTAGTCTAATTGCCAGGTCTTCTTTGAAGGTAGGATGCTTTGCAACCAAGGCAAACGTATGGATGGAGGAGGATGTGAGATAAATGGGAAGATTGTGTTCCACATAATTGTTTACAGATGGAATTTCAAATGCAATGCAAATATTTTTGGTCTTTGTGTTCAGTGCGTAAAGCCTAAAAATGCAGAAAATGAATGAAACAGACTGTGTAATGCAGCAATGTGGACTCTAATTTGGTCTGTGAGAGACAAATCTGTAAATTAGCATTTTTCTCATGAATGCAGCTTTATATCCTGCTATTTCAAAACTTTTAAAAAGCAAACTTTCTTGGCAGCTAAGCTTTGTATGCATTTGTAATTGGCTCAGGATATGTGCTAAATTAGCTACCACTTGTCAATCTAAAACATCTCGATTTGACTTTGTATTTCAAATTTTCTTTATGTACACTTTCCTTTTTGTTAATTATCTGCTTAAGTTGCTTCCTTTTTCAAAAAAAATTGAACTTGCAGAAATTAACATGGAACACGCCATTGTCTTAATTAGGAATTCTAAATCACTGGGTCATGGTGAATAGCCAGCTATGTACAAGACTGAGGATAATAATGGGTATACAAAGCTGCTCTCATTACAGCTTAAAACAGCTGGTAGAAACTTGCAGCAGTTCAGCATATGGAACAGTTAGGTCAGGATTCTGAGCAAAAACAGAATGAACAGGCAAGGGAATCACTATCAACTACTGCTTAAAAATGGTTGGAGAGCACTAAGACAAAGGCTGACAGTTTATTTGTTCTTCTCATAGACGACAAGCCACTATGTGAAGAAAATGCTGGGGGAGTTAGGGAGGAAAAGCATCTTGGGCAGGAAGGGAAGAAGACTGGTTTGCAGCTATGAAATCTCCGAGGTTCTTCCCACCTACTGGTAATTTAATCCCCATAACAACTGTGTGAGGTAGGTTGGGCTGAGAAGCAGGGACTGGCCCTAGGTCACCCATAGCTGTCAACTTTTTCTTTTCTTGTGAGGAATCCTATTCGGAATAAGGGAATTTCCCTTAAAAAAGGGAAAAGTTGACAGCTATGAGGTCACCTAGTAAGCTTAATGGCCAAGTGGGGATTGAAACCCTGATATCCCAGGTCCTAGTTCAGATCTTTAACCACTACACCACACTGGCTCTGTAACAAGAGCTGATGCAACAAATAAGCCCACAGAACATTTTAGTGAATTTCACACATGCCACAGCATTAACATTTGCAGAAATGGAATCCTGAAATGGGGTGACAAGTTGGGTGGAAATCTCTAGACTATGACTGAGTCACACTCCTGTTTACTCTACATCTAGTGCACTCCCACCACTGGGGTGGGAAGGGATGAACAGGCCATGTTAACCACAACCCATATCCTGAATTCTGTCATTTCTTATGAAATTCTGTATTTTAATGTGTTAAATGGGAGTTAATGGGAGTTCTGAAGCAACATGGGAAGGACCTGTGGAAGGCCAACCTAATGAGCTCATGGCAGAGATGGGATTTCCAGCAGAGGCTTCTGAGCTTATGATTCACTTTTTTCCTTTACTATAATATATGGTTTCTCTGTATTATGTCAGTTTGAACAGGGACTGTAAACATGACTAGGAATTAAATTTGTTAAAAAAGAATTAAAGAATTAAATGTTGTTAAAAAAGAAAAGCTTTTTCTTGCACTTTACTAATCAGATGGCATACCATTTTATACATATCATACCCCAAACATAGGGACGTGGGTGGCGATCGGAATGTTGGCGGTTTGAATCCCCGTGACAGGGTGAGCTCTCGTTGCTCGGTCCCAGTTCCTGCCAACCTAGCAGTTTGAAAGCACGTCAAAGTGCAAGTAGATAAATAGGTACCGCTCTGGCAGGAAGGTAAACGGCGTTTCCATGCGCTGCTCTGGTTTCACCAGAAGTGGCTTAGTCATGCTGGCCACATGACCCGGAAAAACTGCGGACAAACGTCGGCTCCCTTGTCCAGTAAAGCGAGATGAGTGCCGCAACCCCAGAGTCGTTCGCAACTGGACTTAACTGTCAGGGGTCCTTTACCTTTACTCCAAATAAAGAATAACAGATTTGCTATCCTAATCTATTGAATTTTCCTATTTAACTGCTACCCTAACTTTCAGCCTTTTCCGTATGTCCTCACTTTCTCCCATTTGCTTCTTCTCTTGCTCCCAGTCTCAGCTTTTCCACCCTCCTGCCTTTCTCTACTGCAGCCTTTCTCCACCTTGGGTTCCCAGATGTTTTAGGCCTACAACTCCCCTCATCCCTGACCACTGGTCCTGCTACCTATGGATGATGGGAGCTGTAGGCAAAAAACATCTGGGGACCCAAGGTTGAGAAAGGCTGCTCTACTGACTTTCTCCACGAGTTGTTAAATCTGACACAACCTACTATTTAATCAGGATCTTCTGATGTTACCCATTTTCCTGCCCATTCTTTTACTACAATTAGTCACATGGGTAATCAGCCAATCAGGGATCACATAGTGAACATGACAGCACAATACTGTGCAGGTCATCAGATTTGGCTATAACATTTATTCATGATGGAGCTGAGCAAGATGCTCTGAAGCCAAACTGAATATATTGAGATGGTGCATGATGATGACTCTTGGGTCCCTTCTAGATGACTCTTGGGTTCCTTCCAGCTCGATAATTCTATGAATCCATGAGATAGCAGAGGCCTTGTTTCTGTCTTACTTTTAATCCCCTTCCCTTTTCTTTCTTTCTTGTCTTTTTAGATTATAAATTTTAGGTCAGGGGCTGTCTTTTTTTAAAAAAATTAGTGATCTGTAAATTGCACTGGGAGACCTTTTGATGAACAGTGGGGTAAAAATTATTTAAATAAATGAATTACGAAAAAGTCAATTAAGAATGAAGGCAGTGCTTCCTGAATAAGCATACACTTTCAGAATCATTCAAAGTCACTTATTGGGGCTGCTTTTAGGCACTGCCAAACCATCCATGACTTCTTTCAGCTCCACTAACGGAAAATCCGCTGTTTTTATATTGCACTCTAGTACTAAATGCCGTGTTAAGACAGAGTTTGTTGGGACCCTGGGAGTTGGTTCATATATTGCTTTAGTTTAGAATATTTACTTTCCTAGCAAAATTTAAAAGCAGTGGTTAAAGAGAGCAGCTGAATAACCAAACAGTATAGCCCACTGACTTCACTGCAGCATCGATGATGCAAATCATCCTGTTATTTCCCTAAAGTGGGATATCATTTTCATAACTATGTCTAAATAAAAAAAATCCAAAGTATATATGTTGCTTAATAACAGACAGGCATTTAGTAGTAATCACATTGGTTTGAAGATCATGAAAATACTGTTTTAGAAGGAACTAGGAGTACCAGTCCTTGTCTTTAAGGCAATTGCTGTATAATTGACCTCCTTTAGCATTTAATTTCTCAAGCCTTTAGGAAGTTTAATTTTGAACATCAAAGAGGTACCTGTGGAAGAAACTGTTCCAGACTAGTGAGTAAACAAATTAGAGTTAATGGGGTCATTAGCTTTTGTGCTAAAAAATTCAAGCTGGGTATTCTTCACTATGGTGTACAGAATGTCAAAGTTTAAGAATCTCTTAAATTATAATTAGAAGCAAAATTTGTCTGTTAAAGCGCTAAATCCAACTGGCAAGTAACATTTTAAACAGTTTGGTTAAAATATCTGACAGTCAGTGGCAAGAAAAATATTTGATCTGGCTCTTGTTGATTTTGACCTGTTAAAAAAAAATTAAAATGTTAAAATATAGATATTCCATGGGGAGCTCACAGGGGTTGGCATGAAAATAGTGATTTTAAATTTACTTCAGTGTTCAAAACTAATTCCATAAACGTATGGGATGGTGTGATTTCAAAGGCGTACTCTGTTTCATTGCATGCCAAATTAAAGCAACTAGAGAGAGGGATGCGCTAGCTAGCTTCAGCTGCTCCACTGTGTTCCTGCCTCTGGTTCTGCTGGCTTTCAGACACACTGAATAGCTGGAGCAGGGAGCCACACAGTCAAATCACTAACTTAGTATGTTAAGAAAACAATACAGAAGATAGTATACAGTTGAACAGATCATATAGGAGGTGCTGCATAGTAAAGTATCATCATGTGATTGCTTTGCATTCTAGCTTGTACCTCAGTCCAATTGTGTTGCACCAGTGATCTACCCACATCTTGCAGTTCTGCAATGCCACAATAAATATGAACTGGTTGGGAATTGCAGGAAATGTCCTGTGACTTGAGTATGGGGTGAAGCGATCACTCATCCACTTCACCTTCTATCAATTTCTGCATGGATCCCTTCATGTCGTTTTTCAGCACTTTGTCAATTGTTTACTATAGCAACGAAAGTAACTTTGAATAGCAACATCATGGATAGGTCTCATTCCGTTCCATTCGTTCTGATTGCCACACCACAAGGGAGGTGCAATCCTACACATCCTTTCTTAGGAGCAAGTTGAACCTAACATGGTGAGACTTTATTCCGAGTAAAAATGCACAGGCTCAGGGTTCATACAGCAGTTTCTGAAGCTGTATTGTGACATAATATCAGCAGAAGAGATTGAGCTGTAGAAAATAATAGACTAAGGGCAAAAAGCATTTCTGTTAAACAAATCAAACATTTCTTTGAAAGTGCCAAAGGAGGATTTAGTTGGATATTAGAGTGGAAAACTGCAGATGGCCAAACCAATTTACACATGTCTACTCAAAATTAAGTCCCATTGATTTCAACTGGGGTTACTCGAAGGAAACTGGATACTGGAGTGCAGCCTTAGTGGCAAACCACCTCCTCACTGTGAAAACTTATTGCACCAGCAGGATATGGGGAGTGAATTCTATGCTGCATTCCTTTGAAAGACTGAGAGCAGCAGGCTTTAAAAGAATTGATCTCTGAGCGGTGTTGTTCCAAATCTTAGTCTCATCAGTCATTATCTGAAGTAGGAGTGGAGATAGTTTAAAAATATTAACTCCTATCACAATATATTATCAAAGGTTTGTTAAACCCAACAATAATATTTCTTTCTTTCTTTCTTTCTTTCTTTCTTTCGTTAGCTATCATAAATCAAATCACTCTTGGAATGTTAAACCTTGCTCAGCGGAGTCATTTTTATTCTCCTTTCCCCCAGTAGTATAACACTTTTCTTTGCTCCAGCTATTCTTCCAGCAATAAAAAACACAATTTACAAGTCAGTTCTGTCTAAACAATGTGAGTTACATATTGATGATGCTTTGCAAGTTTCCTATTCCATTACAGGAATCATTTTATAGTAGGCCACCTAGTTCTATGGTTTTTGTCAAATTAGTTCCAGTGGTTTCTTTGCTGTGTACTGCTAGATAAGCCATATTGTGTTATTTCCATTGTTGATGAAATGAATGCACAGAGAGTTTTAAAATAGCATCCTGATGGCAAATCAGGCTCTTATGGGGAAATAGACAATTGCTTAGATAAATAGTTGTCAAGAGGCTGATGACAAAGATCAAAGGAATGAGTTGTGCCCCCTCCCACTGGATTTCTAGAGGTTGCCACGTATTTGGCTTGAAGAATATTACTTCGGATTTAAACGATGGGTTTTGCCCACATCTTCACCCAGGGTTGGAGGTGCTCAACTGCTTATGCTGTGTTCTGCCTTCACGCACAAAACATTATCAGTCCCAGATTAACTTTATTGGAAGACTAGAAGTAAACAACAGTCTGGCTAGCTACTGCACATTGGCAGGTCTGACCTGCTAAGCTGCATTGTTGAGGCATCACCTGGGAACCATATGTAATCTACTCTAAGAGCTTGAAAAAAGCACATGGATATGGCAGGGGTAGTTTTCATAGTATCCCCTTCCAGGCTCATTTCTGGCAACACCTTTAGCATAACTGGAGCTAAGCTGACGTGGACTTAATAAATATCTGCATGGGAGAAACCTAGGACCACCATGTAAACTCCAAATTTCCTTTAAACACCCAGAAGGATGTACAGTGGAACCTCTGGTTGTGGACGTAGTCTGTGATGGAGGCATGTCCGCAGCATTTGTAACCTGCAGTGCTGCGCCTGCGCACGCACGTGACACAATTTGGCGCTTCTGTGCATGCGTGAGCGGCAAAACCCGGAAGTAACTCTTCCCAGTACTTCCAGGTTTCCCTCAGTCTGCAACCTGAAAACACGTAACCCGAAGTGTTTGTAACCTGAGGTACCACTGTAACCATTTACCCCAAGTTGTGGGGCTTCCCTTATGATGGGCCTGGAAATTGCAGGCCATGCAGAATGCTACAGCACATTTTTGAACAGGAATGAAATCCTGCCAGTGTATTACTCCTCTGCTTAAAGATCTGAACTGGCTGCCAATCTATGACCAGGCCAAGTTCAAGGTCCTACTGTTAGCATGTAAAGCCCTTAATACCTTGGGACCAGTTTGCTTGAGGGGCTATGCTTCTTTGTATGTGCCTACTCAACTGCTTCAGTCTGTTAAACTTGCACCTTTGCAAGCCATATCTGTTTGCTCCACAGCTGTGAGGAGTTGAGCTTTCAGCGGGGCAGCAACTGTGTTCTGCAGCTCCCTGCCTTTTAACATGAGGCAAGAAGCCTCCTCAATGTTTTAAAACCTACTGTATTTTCTTTTAGAATACAAATTTTAAACATATGTTCTCTAAAAATATACATTTTCAGATGTGTTTTGGTACATTTTTGAACAGAGAACTTTGTGAGCACATTCAGGAAGTGCTATAGCAACTGGATAACTAAGTACTGATCTGCACATTCATTTGGGTAATACAGATCAGGTCAAGATCTAATTTCACAAGCATACCTAGATATATGGTAAAAAAAAGAACTATTAATTGCTAACATTTGTTCTAGTCACTGTCCTTTGCACGTGCTTTATAAACTCTCCTATTTAGTAGCTTGATATGCCTGCTGTCCTTAGGGAAGGTCACTTAGTGAAGCAAATGCTACCCTCAGATTTAGTAATTGCAAGTAGATATGAGATCTGACATGGTTCTGAGTGTATAAGCACTCTACTGTAATAGCATCCATAATAACTGTCTCAGAAAGACAGGTATTGTGCTGGGCTGGAATTGTTTACATACTTCCTTCCTTCTGTGGATTTATGGTCTGGCTTTTAAAATATTTCTACCCATGATAACATTATGCCAATGCTTTGCCTTTAGAGTTGTCAGTGATTCTGCATCTCAGAGAAGGAAGATTGTGTGTTCTGGCTTGAACTGTGCAGTGCAAGAATGTGAAGCAATTTGAGCCGCTATCCCTTTCTGTGCATTAGATTTCAAGCAGAAATCATCAGCATGAAATTAACTTGATACCACTTGATTACTCATCATCAAGTGATGAACATGCATTTGTAAAGGATCCCAGATCTGGAAAGGACCAAATAGGTTATCCCAAAAGTATCCCAAAGGAGGTTCATCCAGTCTTTCTTTAAAATACTTCAGAGGAAGGTGTTTCTTAAGCAGCTTTTATCAGAGAGGTAACATAGTTTGGCCTAGATTTACACACTAGACCAAAATACAGCATACTTCAGTGCACTGAAACCAATGGTGTTCACATGTTCAAGTGAGACCTTTTTAACTCTTTCAGCTGATTGGTAATATGCAGGGAAGAGAGATCTGGATCTTACTAACTACTCCTGTTCACAACCTCCCTACATTCAGCTGAATATATGAATAAAACACATGTAATCTGCACTCAGATAGCTACAAGTTGCCACAGAGAGAGCGATATCTAGGGCTCTTTTTCAGCTGGAACTTGACAGAACTTAGTTCCAGCACCTCTCGGGTTGGCACCATTGCCATTCTAAGAGAATGAGAGAGGTCGTTCGTGGTGAGTTCCAGCACCTATTTTTCTAGAAAAACAGCACTGGTAATACCACTGAGCATAAGACTCTGGTGGGAAACACCAGAATGGCCATCAGCTAAGGTTAAAGACAAATAGTAATTTTGTAAATTGGTGGTGTTGATGCAATAGTTGCAGGAAAAATGGTTCCATAATATGAATATAAAACTGTTATGTACTGAGTTGAATAGGATCCAAAATGCAGCAGTCTGATTGGTCCTAGAACAATAGGATTCAGAATGCAGTAGTCTGATTGGTCCTAGAACAATAGGATTCAGAATGCAGCAGTCTGATTGGTCCGCAGGAGCCACCCAGTCCAGCTCCAGGTGGAAATGAATCCGCAACCTGATTGGCATACAGGAGTATCCTGGAATTAGCCAATCACGTGGGGCCCATTGTGTAAATAATGTATATGAAGCAGACGTTTTGGGGGAACTTCCATTCCTTGCTACTATGAGCTGAATAAAGATCATGAAATCCACACTTGACTCCAAGTATATTTCAAAAGCTTATTGAATTCAGTGGGCATACCTCTAATTAGACACACATAGGTCTGCATTGTTAATCTCTGATTCCCCTGTTAACACACAACTAAAAAAATGACAGTGTATTTTCCCTTTAAACCTTTGCTCATGCTTTCCAACAAAGTTTTAAAAAGACAACCTTACTTTTTATTTTAAAATCTATTTTTAAAGGGGTCTCTTAGTAGTTCACATTTAAAGATAGGGTTGAATGGAATAGCACTCTGTGACTTTATATGTTAACTACCATTTCTTTGGAATGGTATACTATTCACTACCACATGTCTTAAATCCACCCACTGTGCAAAAGTGCCCCCCCCCCATACACATTCAGTTGCTGCCCGCTATAACTGCTGCCTCCCACGTTGTTTTTGCAGTAACGAAATGATACCTCCAGGGCTCAAGCCTGGGCTGTTGTATGAAAGTTCTGGGCTGCCCAAATGACAAGACCCCCCTCTCTCAGCCTCGTTGATGTGGTCCAAAGGAAAGCAGAGCAGTATGTTTGGCACCAGCTTGGCTGTAGGAGTTGCCAGAAGGAGGCATACAAGGCGCCATTCAACCATCTTAGGGACTCCACTCCAGATTTGTGTAGCGTTCTCTCCTTAGCCTTTTCTTCTCTTGAAGATGTCCCGCAAGGCAGCGGGTATGGATTTTTTCTCAGGGTTTACTCCCAAAGCCCTTTTTGCAAATAAGTATAGCCACAAGGCAGCAGAAATTTAGGCCAGAGTTTTCCTTCCCCTGGATGGGCTATCTTTCCAGGTTGATGAGCCCCATCTGCCCCTCACTTCCCTCGATAGCAAGTGAAGTAACTGCCTTCTTGACCAATGGACCCACTACTGGTCTTTTCTGCTCAATCCATCTGTGCCTATCTTTGGATGCAAGGGATGGAGACTACCCACGTCACCACCTGGTGGCACAATGTTATATCGCATATACAACACATATAAAATGCTTTCTCTTTACCAATCTAGCTGAGTGTCTGCTTTAGTCATTACCCTGGGTGTGGCCACTGTCACATGAGTGCAGGGTGGGGACCAACGGTGGGCAAACTACCCAGAAGGAGCACAGCATGTCTATAATGCCTCAAGAAATGACAGATAAAGCAGCTATGTTTTATGGGGGCAACCATTTTGTACTGCCCCAGGTTCAAAAAGCACCCCAGAATAAGCCTTTTGGGAGGAAACAAAATGGCAGCTGCTCTGATTCTCTTCACCTACCTCCCACCCTCAAGAATCTTGCTTCATTCACGAGTATAGCTGAAACAAAACAGCTATTTTTTTACATGGATGGAATGGCTGAGAAATAGTCCTTGTCAATCTAGCTAGTTTGTGAGCTATGAAGATGCAACTAATTGGCTTCCACTGGAGACAGAATACTGGGATGAGCCTTTGGTCTGATTTAGCAAGGCAATTCTTACATTTGTAATATATTCTTATACCACAAACTTTATTTCTAGCAGAAAAGTCTGTGTGTGTGTGTGTGTGTGTAATCTCTTTTACTATTCATTTTCTAGACCCTTTATAGCTTTTTTTTCTGTATTCCTTTCAAACTGTCAATGTTTTGCGATCTGTGGTGGTCAGTTTTTAAAGATAGTTCTTCAAAGGACAACAGGACAGTGCTGTTGCTGACTAGGATACCAGTCTAGACCGAATTGTCCCCTTTAAAGCCAGTGTTGGCAAAGTCAAAAGAAGAAAAGAAGCATGGATAAAAAGAAAAAAGCAACATACTGCTTCACCAAGGATATACAGCTATTGCATCTTGCTGTGTAATGTTCATAGTTTTCTGCTTCTCTCTCTCATGTTGACAGCTGAATGCACAACAAAGGTTACATTTACATTGAACTCTGGTCAGCCCTTTTGAAAACCAGGTGCCTTATGACCCACAATATTTTGGTCCCTTTTCCTCAGGTTTTACCTGAATTAGCCTTGCTGTATAAATTAACAATAAAGCATCAATCATCATTAATTATGTGTTCAATTGATATCTGCACTTTCTTGCACTTTAATCTTCATTAGCATGTATGAAAGAAAATATCCCAGAGGGTATACAGCATGTGTTCCTGTGTTTTTCTCATGCCTCTCTGGAGACGTTAGCTGCTCAGGAAAAATAGGCTCCTTCAATAGCAAGCATATGCCACCAGGGCCTTTTATCTGAATGCTTCAGATTAAATCAAAAGCCACAATCTGAGCAGCCATGAGCCAAAAGAGAAATGCATCTCTTTATATCTGTGTGACGGTAGTAATATATTGCTTGAGTATCCTTCTACAGCACTTGAATTGTATTCTGTAGGACTAATTGTGAATTATATCTTTCTGTGCTTGTTCAGTGGCACCGGGCTTCTTATTCCGGTTATTTGTTTTTGGCATTCCTTCGTTCAAGAGCCATGGCAGCATGGCAGCCCCACTATTCAAAACAATGCAATGTCTTCTCCCTGTACAATGTAAAGGTAGTGCCAGGATTTGCGTAGCCCAATAGAACACAAGCGCTGATTTGCGTGAATTGTAAAGCCTAGTAAAATTGTTGATTTTGATTCTTTGATTTGCAAGGGAGAAGAAATTGTTATGAAGTGATATCTAATGGAAGGAAATGGGGAAAGGGCTGCGTATACTTCTTTTCTCCCCTCCCACCCCATGCCAGACCTTTTCAGCAATTAAAAAGACAAAGCTTTCTCCCGCACGATATCCAGACTTTTAGTTGAAAACCCGTTTATGACAGCTGTTTGGAATATCTTTACATGAAGTGGTATAGGATTCCATCTCAGTTAAATTTGAAAGCAGGAAAGATGGAATAATTTGCTTTAAGAATCAAGCCATTTGAATCCCTATGTTTACCAATGCAGAGGGGGCTCCTTTTCATTATTCTACTGCTGCCAGATTTAAATTATTGGATGGGAGGGGGCTCAGGAATAAGCAGCAGCCCAATTCAGTTTATAGTATCTCATTAATGCACAGGAAGAACCTTGGTTTGGTTATTGTCCAGCACTAGCATTGATTTTGATTTTATGTCAATAGGTGTCCTATGAATTTTGCAGTGATGCACATTGAAAGCAAATATATTTTCTCCCTAGGAAGACATAAGGAAATGCTTTTATTTTGCTGAAGTGTGCTGCTATATATGGGATATAGGGCGGAAGTCAACTCTGTGTTTGTGTTCTAGCCAAAGTTGATCACATTTGCTTGTTGATTTCAATGGGAGGATTAAGTATGTGCTCGATGAATCTGTGCCAATATGAAAGTACAGCTTTTAATTCACAAACCAGAAGGCTTGTGTTAATTTGCCAGCATAACTGAAGTCAAAACAGTTAGAAAAGTATGACATTTTTATGAGCATAAAACTTTGGCGTCTTTTGTACAGCAGGAGCTTCTCAGCACTGAAGCCTTGTGGCAAAAATATCAGGCAACTGAAAGGTGGATATAGGGATATTGATGTACAGTACTGCATCCACAGGCAGCAGGGGCTCCAGGTGCTGAGTTATCATTTTTCATTAATAAAATCACTTAATAGGGTACTTGCACTAGTCCTTCTAGAAAGAAAGTTGTGAAGCAAAATGTGCAAGTACCCTATTAAGTGATTTATGTGAGATAAGATAGACAAGTTGCTCCCGCCTTTAGTGCTTTAAGCTAATGAGTGAAGTTAGAACTGTGATTGGCAAGTGAGTTGTTTCGACACCAGGAATCCCTAGGTTGCTAAAGAGCTCTCACCGATAGAGTACTTCTGTTTCATTTTGTGATCCTTACAATCTCCTTAGTTTGCCTTCCTTTTTTCCTTGCAACCAGGATACATCTTTCCTGCAGAAGATTTCCCTGAGATGACGTACTTCCTAGAAGTTATTTACCACAAATACTATACAGTAACACAATAAGTGCAGATCCATATTACCACACAGGACAAATGTGAAAACTTTGGGAAGAGGCTTAGGTATGGGTTTTTTGTTTTGTTGTTGTTGTTTTTTTTGCTGTGCAGGACCTAAGGACAAGGCACTTGCTAAGAATTCACTGTATAGTGAACTTACAATGATATACATGTCTACTTGGAAATAGGTCTCTTTGCATTTAATGGAGCTTATGCCAAGTAAGTGGGTGCAGGATGACAACCTAGGCATTGGTTAAGATTGGCATTGTGGCAAAGCAGGGTTCTTGTGCCTTTAGCAGTTGTGTGGCAGACACAAATCCAGCTGGTTTGGCCTTTTCTAGTATGGAAATGCCATTATGGGCAAAGCTTCACCTGTTCACATTCTGTCCATCAGACATTTTATTACATGTGTGACCACTGATTTATTTTTGGGCCCTCTACTCTGCCTGCAAAAGAGGCTGCAAACTTGTAATGACAATATGCAAACTTTATGCAAATATGTGTCTTCTCTTGCAAGTGGGTCAGAGGGACCAATCCATATGCCATATACCCACAGGGCCCATAAAATCCTGTTGGCACCCCTGCAAAACGAGATTCCATTGCTAATTTTTTTTATAAGTGAAAACTAATGCAGTATTATGAAACCATGAATTTCCTGCATCAAATGTTGCCTTTGCCAGACACTCGCTAGATGGTCTTAAGCAAGCCACTGTTTACGGGGAGTAGAGGATGGTAAGGGTGAGGCAACACACTAGATTAGAGTGAAAGCTTTGTTGAATAAGCAACTGCTTGCATTTTAGGCATTGTGGTGTTCAACCTTGGGTATACTGCTAGCCATTCTGCTGTTCAAAAACATGGAAGGATGAATGGTGCAAGAGAGAGGGCAATGTATCTACCTCTTACTGGATCTAACCATTGCCCTGGAAGAGTATTACAACACATTGCAGGATTGATTTGAGCCCAAAGCCCCCCTGGTGCAGGAAAGAACTCTGTGCGCCTCTCCTAAACAGGAAGCCACACTAAGGTCCTCTCCACAAATCTCTTCCATTTCTCCCCAGGGAAGTAATGGACAGGAGTGGTCTTCAGGCCGATGGCCTGTCTCCAAGCTAATCACACTTGCTGAGTTGCAGAATGTCACAAGGCTTTCCTCCCACCCATATGCCCTTCTCCCCATGCCAGCATAACAAGACTCCCACCCTAGGAAGAACCTTTCTCTCTTTTTTTTTCTTTTTTTTCAAATTTTTTATTTTCAATGCAAAATTACAACAAAAATTACAAACATAAAATCTAAAAAAAGAAAAAATACAAAACAAAACAAAAACCACACCATCATAATAATCTTTACGTACGTATACACATATTGACTTCCTTCCTCTGTTTTGAGACCTCAAAATTTTTGATCTTTCTGAATTGTTGTGTGGCAATAAAAATAGTGATCTGTCTTAAAACTTACTGAAATGATGTCTATGAATGCTTTGAAAACTCGGAAAGGGTTCTATGACTAGTGGGGAACCTGTGGTTCTCCAGGTGATGCAGATGATCCGTTGGTCGTGCTGGCTGGAACTGATAGGAGCTAGGAGGCCAATGACATTCAGAGGGCCATGGGTTCTTCATTTCAGGGCTATAGATAAAACACTGTTGGTCAAAATAGGGGAAATAAACAGATAGGCAGTAATACAATTACGCAAAAGCTTCAGCAGCTTTGTTACATGAAGCATTATTTATTCGATAAGTTTATAAGATCCCCTTATAACATAAATTCTCTAGGTTTCATAGAAACAAAAAGAAAATGAAAAACGTTCCAATAAAACCATGCTGCAAAAAACCTTCCCACAAGAAGTGTAGGAGATCTAACACATTTCTTAATTGCAATAGTGGGCCTTCTTAAAACATGGGCAATTTATTTGCTGCTCCTCCAACTTACAGCAGTGATTCCCACAATCCCCACCCCACCTCGCCCGTTATCCCAGTATGTCGTTTACAGTTCAATGTCAAATTGACCTTCAATTTCATTAGCCACAATGTAAGCCCTGGGTTTCAGAAGATAAATGTCTCTTTATGCGGAATGAAAAATCTTTTTTTCACAGACCCCCTGTGTGCCACACTTGCAAAGTAATTTTAGTGCTCAAAAGTGGAAGCTTCCTTTGTTTGCCTGCTGTACTTAGAACAAGGCAGCACAAGAATAGCTGTCAGAAGTATAAACAGTAGCTACTAGCTTGTAAGAGCTCCTTAAATTCTGGCGGCCTTTTCATTTGATAACAAACCAAGCTCTGCTAGTAAGGAGACCAAAGATGCTTTGTTCTTGCTACACCTCAAACCACCCTCTATATGGCAGTCACAACTTTTCTACCAAAATGTCTTGCTTAAAGCATACCTGCAGTCAGCATTTATTAGAGGAGTGTTAATATATCTCCAGACCTTTTGCATGGGTGAATCCTAAAGTGATTAAAACTAAGTGGAACTTTCTGTGTTCTGCACAGCTTTTAACATAGTATTTGTGCTTAGTACAGGTTAATTTTTCAAAAATTTATTAATTGATCGTACTTGCATCCCATTTTTTTTCCTTTTGGAAGGTCAAAGGGGTTTACATGGGGTCCCAGGGTCACCCATCCATGCACTAATCAGGTGTCACATCCACTTAGTGTGAACAGTGTTACAACGTTGGGTGATTGCAGAATAATCACCAGTTAAGGAAAACTTTGCTATTTCTCTACAATTAGCGCCTCTGGAATTCAAAAACTCGCGATCAGTGAACAATGGTTCTAAAACTACATTGCCAGATTTTTAAAATTCTGGTTGATCTTGTCATGGACACAATACCTTTACTAAAACCACACTGTTTATCAGAGAGCTCTATTGTATAAAAATTGGAATCCATCAATGCAAATGGCTATGGGTACTGTTGCTATGTAACTTTCATATACAAATTCTTGGAAATATAGCATTCTATATTTGTGTAAATATAGCTTGTGTAAATATAGCATTCTTCCCTGAACTGGTCTCATGAACTGAAGTAGGCTAAACTGACCTGCACTGTTCCTAAATCAACTGTTAGTTGTGGTGTGAACAGTGTTTCTTCAGGCAGGCTCAGAAACATTGAACACCTCCCTCGTTTCTTAGAATGGTAATGGTGCCCACCTGAGAAGTGTTGGAACTGAGTTCCTACTGAAAAAGCCATGATGGAAAACTTGGTAATTGCAAGCGTGCTCTACTAGGGCAGTCAAGTGATGAGATGTTCTGGAGGTGGGACTAGGGCAAGGCATCAGCCCCGGCTGTGGCATATGTAAGAGGGAGGTGAGAATACTTTATTTGGTAAACAGGCAGGGTCCTAACTGGAGGGAGGCTTCCAAGCACATTCAACCAAACATGTTCTTCAGAACTTCGTTTTGAATGCACGGAAGCCTAAGGAGCCTGCACAAATATAGATGTTGGGAACCTGCGTTTGTGCCCCACCTTCTCCCCAATTGAAGCACTGTTATGTTCAGGCAGGTACCTGAGCAGGGCTTAGGCGCATGAGGAATCTTGGGCTGTTGGTGACACAGTAGGGGCGCCATATGTCAGATTTCCTAAAAAAAAAAAAACTCAACCACTCAATATCCTCGTTTCTACTTTTTGAAATATGGCAACCCAAGGCATAGTTTCTCAGATGGCTCCATCTGCTTTCTTAGTTGGACTCAGTTGTTGTTTGTGTGATTTTTTTGTGCCGCTTCTCCACAATCTGTTCCTGTCCAAGAAGGGCTGTGTGGGTCTTCTAAGGCCACAGCTTCCAGGTTGATTTCAGGATCTCTGTATTGGGATATGGTGTCAACTCCCTCTTCTAAGTCAGCATAGACTCACTGAATAGGCATGTGGAAGAGAGCATATAATCACAAAAAAATTCATTGGTACTGTTGCAGCGTTCTTATGCCATCCTGCCATATAGATTTCCAATCCAGGTACCTAAGAGGTGGTCCCTTTGCAAAGGCTTATATTGCCCATGCAACTTTGAGAAATTACAGCTGCCATTCCTGTTATTTTTCTTTGAGAATTAAATTCACTGTAATGAAAGTCAAAAAGTTTCCTTGTTGGTTTCTCTCATTTTGATTATCTATGGTTGCACAGCATATTACATGATCACAGCAATGTTCTTTAGAGATATAATCATCAAAGAGTGTTACTCAGTTGGGGAAGTACATGTGAGGGATATAAATAATGGAACAGAACAGGGGGCCATTAAATATATTATTTTGTTTTCTGTGCTGGGAGGCTGGTTTACGAGGTAGGGGGTATCCTTTTTCTAAAGCAAGAATTCTGATAACTGCTCCTTTCAGCCAATCCATCTGTTTGGACTGGAAGCCCGGAAGCCCTGGCAAACCTTGAAGGTTTAGAGACAGTCAGTATTGAGTCTGGTCCTCCAAGCTGTGAGCATCTCAGCAGCTCATGCAGCTCTAATTTACAGATAAATGCATGCATCCCTAACATCAGATGTTCCAAGAAATTTTGAATTTGGCACTTAAACGATCTCACCAATTGTTCCATGTATGAGGTTTCATAAAGCTTGTTTTCATGTAGTGCATCAAATGTAAAAACCTTGTTAATGCTAATTACTGATTGGACTAGAGGAGAAGAGAAAGCGGCTACCAGAGTGTTCAAACATGTGTGTCCCTGACTTATAACAGGGTTGAAAAGCAGCTGGCTGTGTATGGATAATTACCATGACTCGGTCTGACGGACCCCTATTGTTTATCAAAGTTGTGAGTCTCTCTCTTAAACTGTTCAAACATAGAGCTCCAATAATCGTGTCAAGAAAGTCTTGTTCAGCCAGCTGCTTTGTTAAATCTCATTGCCTATTTGTTCAAATGTACATTATCTTCCTGTGTCTGCTTCAGTGCTCATATTGTGACAAAGGCAGGAGTATGAAAAGACTGGCCCTCTCAATCCGAGACAAATGGTTCCAGCTTTCTGTAAATCTGCAACACTAATTGCTTCTGAAGTTTTACAAAAATGCTGCCATTTCACAATATGCTTGCATACTTCTATGAGGTTTGATCTTGCTTTTATACTGATATAAATAAGAATTAAATGAGCTGAAGTGAAGCCTGATTCCTGTCTAAGCAGAAACCTGTTACGGTTACGGTGTAATAGAAATCAAATTCTCAGTTCTTTTTTAAGCTGAAAACTTGCATTCCTGTTGCAGTGTAAAAATGATCAGAGTGAACTTGTGTGTCATTTGCATTTTGAGAATTCTGCAAAGGAAATCTATGGGAGTACACTCTAGGTCTTCCCCTCATCTCCCACCCACCAAGAGCAAAACATTTGGAAACAAGTTTAAAATTTAATGAACCTTTGTGATCCTCTCCTCCGCCCCGCCCCGCCCCGCCCCCCATCCCATACTGTCTTTGCTCATGTAAAGTGTCATCTGCACTGATGGTGCTAAATAACTAAATAATGATACTTGCATCACAAGTATGAAATGATAGGCATACAGGAAATGGTTTGCTTGGAAACTGTTTTGTTTGTTGTGGTTTTCAAACTTCCTACTTTCAGGAAACACTTTCAGTTTGTCTGCTGAGGAACAGATTGATTCAAAATAAGAGATGGACATTTGCAGCTTACCACCCTTTTCACACACACACACACACACACACACACACACACACACACAATGGAGCAGGCATTTAAGGATTCCAAAACTCAGCACTGCCACTTTAAAATACAGGTGGGAACTCACAACTTTAAATGTTCCTCTAATGAAGCAAAACCAACAACAGCAAAACACTGCACATAGCAAGCTGAAGCTAGGCTACAACCCTTATCTGTGAAGGTAATAACATAAGAGCCCTGACAGAGCAGATAAAAGGCCAGTCTAGACCAGCATCTTGTTGTTCTAATGATCAACCAGATGCCAATAGAAAGCTTACATGCAGGGCTCAACAATAACAACAATCTCCCCACTTGATTGCCTCTGGTTGTGCTCCTTCTGGGGTAGTTTGTACACCTTTGTCCCCACCCTGCACTCGGCTCCCATCTGTACGTAGCTCCTAGAAGCTTTCACCATGCAACAGTGGCCTGGGAAACAAGGGTGTGACCATCAAGGTTTTGAGATCCATCAGGTGAGAGTAGCCAATGGGTCTCAAATAGAGTTGCCATACATCCAGACATAGCTGGAATACTGCAGTCGGACGTATGGCAACCTATGTCTGCAGTATATAAAAAAAAGCTCAGCAACTTTCAAAATTTCACTTTTTGAAATATGGCAACACTAGAACCCTTGGTGAGTTAGGGACTTCCCCTGCATGAGAAGACAGGCTCCAGTGGATTGAGCAGACAAGACCAATATTGGGTCCAGTGTAAAGGAGGCAGTTTCTGCATGTGTTGTTGAGGGAAATGAGGGGCAACCTAGGAAAGTAGCCCATCTGATGCTAAAGCTCTGCTGACATGTGGCTATGCTCATTCATGGGATATCTTTGGGAGAACAAAAGGCTAAGGAGTAAACCCTACACAACAGAGGAGCCAACTTGAATAAAATATTGTGGGGCCCAAGTAAGCCCCGCTTCACATAATTGATCGCACAGCACAGTGCACACCATTTGAATGGGAATGCTCACCAAAATTGGAGGGGGCCCTCAAATATTTTATTGTGGGGGCCAAAGCCCCCATGCCCCCTAGAAGTTGGCTCCTATATTACAGAAATCCAGAATAGAGTTCTTAAGGCAGTTGGATGGTGTCTTGTGCACCTCCTTCCGACGTATAGCTCTGCTTCCCTTTGGATCACATCAGTGAGATTGGGGGGGGGGACTTGCATCTGGGCAGCCTAGGACCACCATACACAGTGCTCTGGCTTGCCTCCTCGAGAGGTCACTTCACAGCTGCTAGTGCAGGAAAAAACAATGCAGAAGGCAGCAGTTATGAGTTACCGTAACTGTTTCTGCAGCCACAGCAACCATTATCCAGTGGTTTCATTTCACCCCTGGAGGTGCACTGCATTGTCTCTCAAGAGAGTGGGATGCCAACACACTGCCTCTGTATCTAACAGTGAAGCTGTCAGGGCTAGTAGCCACTAATGGCCTTATCCTCCATGAATTTATCTAATCCTCTTTTAAAGCCCTCCAAGTTGTTAGCCATCACTAGGTCTTGCAGGAACAAATCCCATAGTTAACTATGTGCTTTGTGAATAAGTACTTTCTTTTGTCTGCATAGAATCTTCCCACATTCAGCATCATTGGAGGCCTTGAGTTCTAGTATTGTGAGAGAGGAAGAAAAGCTTCTATCCACTTTCTCCACACTTTTCATAACTGTGTACACATCCACCACGTCCCCCTTACTTGCTTTTTATTTCTAAATTTAAAAAGGCCCATGTTGTAACCTTTCCTCATAGGGGTGTTTTGTATGTGGAAATATTTTTTTTTATATGAATGAGCACTCAATTATATGAAGCTCTCACATGTAGTTTGATATGGTACTACCTAGACAGTTAGTTACTGCTTAACTGTGGACCACACACTTATGGGCAACAGGCTCATGACACCGTTAGACTGGGCATGCACCCTAGAATACACCCATTGTTGCCCTGTGGATGTACATGATTAGCAAGATGGTTTTTTTCAGGGAAGCTTGTTCTTCTTCACTGGAGAATAAACCTTCAGGGAACTCCACAGTTCTGTAGAACACAGTTTGAAAACTACTGCCTTATATCATAAAAAGCTTTCCTAGGGCTCACTGGGCTCTGCACAATGATTTTCTGATAGAAAAGTGCAAGCTGATCCACAATTATATATTTTAGTGCAGGGCGGGGGGGGGAGGATGTGTTCATTGCAAGTTTTCCATTGGGCATAAATCCATTTAGGCTCTATTAAAATAAAAAATTGGTTTTGTCCCATTAGACTGAATAAGAGCTAATGCACTGGGGGGGGGGGCAGGAGACATTACTAGCTGTGAACTTCATTTTATGAATAAAAAGCTTAGTCTCTTCCTTTGATGAAATAACCCATTTATTGGATAGGGAAGAGGCAGTTGGTATGATATGCCTGGACTTCAGCAAAGCTTTTGATCTAAACTGCTGCTAGGAAGGTATGCAACTGGCAACAGAACCTGCATGCACAAGTGCTAATATGTGGATCAAAATCCTATGGCAAAGCTGTTCCTTCTGTTTCCTAAAGTAAATATTAATCTTAGTACAGGTAACTCTCGTTTTACACTGCTTTCCACATACAAAATCACAGCCTTGCAATGATGAGGGAATAAAGAAATAAATGGAGAGTGAGGGGAACTCGTCGTTTCCTGCTCTCCAGCTATTTATTTCCCCCACCTCTGCACCTAGTGGGTTTTCCTTGCTTATCAGGCTCCAGGAAAGTTGCAGGAGGGTCCTGGGACACAGCCAGAGGTGGTGTGCCACCTTCCCAAAGCCAAGTAAGCAAGGAGCTTCCCAGCTCTCTCCCAGGGCCATCACATGACCTTCCCAGGACCTGGTAAGTAGCCCTCCACCTTGCTGGGGAGGGGCTGTTCCAGGGGTTCTCGGCTTTGCATGATTTTGCATTTATTTAGTGATAATTGTATTATGGGGAAAATGGAGAAAACACATACAAAAATAAGTCTAAATGATAGGAGATGTTCTCTAATAATTAAAGATGTTTAGTGTTTGATAGCTTTTTATGGTATGGTTGCCATATATCCAGTTGTTCCCAGACGCACCCTTTTTTTCAGGGCTAAAATTTCTGTCCGGGCAGATTTATTGAAGTTGCCAAAATGTCTTGGTTCCAAGGGAGCACATACACGCTCAACAATTGCCATTCTGGTGGGAGTGCCCCAAAGTCCAACGATTTTGGACAACAACAATACGAGAAATAGGTAAGATAACCAAGCAAGTGCTAGAAATCACCCCAGAATTGGTCTTGCTAAACATCTTCCAAGACAACAATGCCCACATACACCACAAAGAACTCATAACCCACCAACTCTCAGCAGCTAGAAACATAATAACCAGACACTGGAGAGACCTTTCAGGAATAAGCATGGAGCAATGGCACCAAGTTGTATGGGAAACAGCCCTACTAGAAAAACTAACCAGTAAGCTGAAACTGACACGGGGACAAATAGTAGAGGACACCTTCACCCCAGTATGGTTCCCCTTCATCACACACACAGCCCGACAAGACAATGACAAAAATCTACCAACAGCATACAAATCAATGTGGCTAACCAGATCAAAAACACACATTCACCCCACTCACACAGGAAACCAAAGACCTCCACAGCCAACCACAAATGAACTATCACCCCCTACGCCAACCCTGACCTCTCTCACCACCAAAGGAGCACAAGCGAACAACAAAGAACCTGCACAAACAACACTGACACCAAACCCTACATATACTAAGTAAAATAGAAACATCGTCACCCCACCCATCTCCCCATCCCGCCCATCTCTTTCCCCCTTTTCTTCCTAATGTCTCAACAAACGAAACTGATTTGTAAAAATGTTACATGGAAAAAATACGAGAGAGAGATTACACATACCTTTGTACATCAAGAAAATCTTTAATAAAAAATATTAAACAAAAAACAATAGCCATTCTTGGAGAGCAACGTAGAACAGCTGTGTCCTGGAAGCGGAAGCTACGTGTCTCAGAGCAGTTTCTTTCCTTTCATGACAGAGAGCTGGGAGGGATGCGGCGACTTAGGAGCCCTGGAGGCCTAGCGCTGTTCGGCTCTTCCCCACCCCAAAACAGGCTTTTACTCTGCCCAATTGCCCCTGGCCTGGCCTCACTCACCGCCTCCCCAGGAGCTGGAGAGACCCCAGACAAGGAGGACAAGGGCCAGCATCTTTTCCAAACCCCTTCTTTTCCTCTCTCCTTTTCGTTTTCTTCAATCCCTCCCCCCCTCCCTCCCTTTCTTCTCCTTCTACATAAAAAGTTGCCATTTTCCTTCATTTGCTTTTCCTGGGCTTTTAAATTATTTTGTGTGTCTTCCACCCCTCCCCCGTCCTGTGCACACCCCGAAGAGGGGGAGGCAACTTTCTTTCTATTTATATGTGTCTCCTCCATTTTGCATGCACAAATTTTGCCCTGTCCCTCCCCAGCACGCTCCGATGATGTTCCAGCATGCACCCCTCCCACGGCATGCCAGCATGTGTCCTCTTTGTTCCACTTCAAACTATGGCAACTCAATTGATGGTGTATTTTGTGGATGTTTTAAAGTGGTCTTGTGTACCTTAACATGTAAAAATAAAGGCTTCTGTTTAGCTGTAGTCATGGATGGATCTAGTCACAAACTACTAGTCATACTGCACAGTTGGTGACACCAGGTACAGACATGCAGCCCCATACATATCAAACAACACATCCAACCAGTTCAGAATGCAGATGGACACCTGACCAACTTAGAACCTGTCTCAGCAAAAACTAGGTAAAAGGCTACTTTTATCTAATTGGGATGCCATTGAAAAAATATCTTTGAAGACTTCCATTCTATCATACATACTGCTTATGAGTTTTCTTAAATTATTGTAGGAAGATCAGATTATGTACTCTTTTGACTAATGGGCTTCCAATTAAGTTACTAGATTTAAGATGGTTTTGTTTAGTATAGGTCCCTCCCACAACTTTGTGTTTATGGAACTCAAGTTATGCTTGTAGTCCATAAACATAAACATAAACAAAAATCCATAAACTAAGAAGGGGTGCTATAAATTATTTTATGGGGAAAGCACTGTTAGGTGAAGATGGAACTATGCAATGTATTGAACACATACATAACCTGTTCTGTGCCTACACTGTGTAGGTGGAAGTGCACCTTTACTTCTTTGTCTGCATTTGCATACTTAAAATCACATTAAATTGAGATATTATTTTTAAACGTGTGAATTTCACATGCTGTATGAAAGTGATGCTAAATAATAAATCATACACCGATATCCCACCAATCAAAAAGCAGGAATGCACTGCATGAGTAACCTTCTAATTTAATGCAGAGCAGTCTCTTGTGCATAACTGCTTTTCTTGGATCAAACCATGCTTTTAAACCTCAAACAAGAAGGGGGAAAGCTAGAGTGTGTCTGTAAAAAAAAGGGGGGAAGCTAGGTAGAACATCTTTTAACACAAATGGAAATGACTTGATAGAATGAAAACAAAAAAAGTCAGACATTTTTGTGGCTCTGTTTAATCTTGTAGGTAAAACAAGACAGCTCAGAAGTGTGCAAACTATTGTATTCGAAGAAAGGGTATAGGAAAAGGAATAATAAGCTACAAATCCAAAGTGAGACAAAGAGAAAATCTTAGGGCCTTTCTAGATTATTTTGTCTATGCACAAGTGCAAAAACTGCTAAGTTGTAGTTGTACAGGTTGCAGATGCAGTATATTTTTAAAGTACTTCCAATGGAGGAAAATTTTCAAGATTAAAATTGATTGCTCAGTTGAAATGGATGGTTGTTCTCTGGATTTGTGCCATGATTTAAACAATATTTCGTCACTGGGGAAATGCGTTCTTAGATGCACTCTCCAGGCATCCTGCTAGCAGGTAGTGTAGTTTGTTTGGTTTAATGGTGATGTTCAGCCTTTTCCAGATGCAATTGCACTCTCTTTAGCAGGTTCACAACTTGGAGGTGCTCTTACATTTAGCCTCAAGCTGCTGAGACAAAAGTGGAGTCCCAACAAGGTGGATTTTTTTTAAAGTAATATGCATCACTCAGACTCAGTATTTCTTTCATGGCCCAAGTCAAATTTATTACCCCTTGCTTCATGTTTCCTGTGCACCATAGTGTTTAAACTCTGATGTATACACGTTCTATCATACCTAAAAGCACAATAATTCTGTAAAAGGATCAGATATGCTTTTTAAATATCATATGGTAAAGTCTTTTGTATTTGTTTGTGGATGGCTGTACAGTTAGCACAGTACTACTCTTTCAGGACATGTAATAAGTAACTAGTACAGTAATCTTGACAGCATCAGGTTGCATGACAATTCAAGGCAAGAGAGACACAGCATTACATCATACACTTCATATCCAGATTTTTAATCTAATTGGATTGGCATGACCAACTAGTTTCTATGTGCATCTAGAAATAGTGGGATTGTATATTGTTTTTGTTGTCAAAATGTTTGCTGAGAAGCTAGATAGCTGGATACATATAGAAATACGGAGTTGCAGTTCCTCAAGACTAGTATTTTATAACTCTTGTTAATCCTAGTTCAGTGTGACAGGTTCTGTAGATATGGATGATAGTCATCTTCCCTCCGGGGTGAAAAATGGCATTCATCTTATCTTAAAGTTAAAGAAGCAAAGCAACTAATTCGCCTGGTACAGCAAGGAGGAACTGCCTGGACAATACAATCACTCAATTCCTGATGGCTTCCTTGAAAGGTGAACCACACTTGAAAAGAATGGACATCCAGCCCAAAGCACTTTTAAGTCTCATTGATTTTTAATGGGAAAGCTAAGCATACAGTTAACTCTGTTCAATGTAATTCAATGGGATTTAGACAGAATAGATTTAAATTTTTCATTTAGATTTAAACAAGTAGAAACCACATCCTTTTTTGTACTGAATGTAATGTTTGTTGCTGTAATGTTGTTGTAAAATATATTTGATATTGCATGCACAATGCATTATACTATTTTTAAAAATCATGTTTTGAGTGGTTTACCATATTTTATTATACTGTTTGCCTTTGCTTAAGCAACAAAGACTTGTAAATTTGCAATGGGATTTAAAAGTGATTAATTTGGGCTGAGTTTTACTTAGTGTAAATTTAAAATGTAGAAAAAGAATTGACCACCATTGTTCATGGAACTCATACAGCTATACTATACATGATTGCATTTGTTCAATCTTTTCAGTGCATTAATATTGTGTTCTTTGTTAGCATACCACAATTATAATCTGAATTTTGTGCACTGGAGTAAAAACAAAAACACATTATTGAGAAGTATTCTAAATACAAGAGTAAGTCTGCTTAAACTATTATTATTTTTCCTCTATTTCAAAGAAATATACTAAAAGCTAGGACAGCTAACTGACTAAATAGCCCTGGGTATATAAAGTAATAAATAAGATGAATGAATAATTGCAATTGTCATTATGCAAGAATCATAGCTTAATTTTATTTTTATTGGGAACACATTTCTAGTGATCTTGAAAACTAATTACTCATCATTAAAGTATCATGATGAAGACAAGGTAGCTAGATCATTGCTTAAAGCTGAATTAGCTAATCAAGCTCTCCATAGTGTACTGGTAGTTAACATTTTTCTTAGTTCAAATGGCAAACATCTAGGGAGGCAAACATTTGCTGGCCTTTAAATAACTTGCTTAACACAGATTCTTTAAAAAAGAATACGCACCAACAAATTTCTAGTATGTGCACCAAATTGTGAATGTTAAGGAAACACCCTATAGACAGCAGCAAAATAAGATATTTTCACCTTTACTTGTTAAAATATTGTCAGAACATATGTGTGTGTTTTAATAAGGTGAATTACCTGCACTGTTTATCAAAGACATTAGCTTTTCAAAAGCGGATTGGTCCTGAGGGTGGTAAATGACTGTAAGGTCCAGTCGCGGACGACTCTGGAGTTGCAGCGCTCATCTCGCTTTACTGGCCGAGGGAGGCAGCATACAGCTTCTGGGTCATGTGGCCATCATGACTAAGCTGCTTTCTGGTGAACCAGAGCAGCGCACGGAAAGGCCGTTTACCTTCCCACCGGAGCAGTACCTATTTATCTACTTGCACTGTGTGCTTTCGAACTGCTACAGTAGGTTGGCAGGAGCAGGGACTGAGCAACAGGAGCTCACCCCATCACGGACATTCGAACCACCAACCTTCTCATACACAAGCCCAAGGCTTTGTGGTTTAACCCACAGTGTCACCCGTGTCCCTATAGGTAGAATCATAGAATCATATAATTGTAGTGTTGGAAAGGACCCCAGGGGTCATCTAGTCCAACCTCCTGCAATGCAGCAATCTCCAGACCCTTGGTCATCTTATTCACCCTCCTATGCACACATTTCAGCTTGTCACTATCCTCCTTAAATTGTGGTACCCATGACTGGACACAGTATTCTAAGTGTGTTCTGACCAAGGCAGAATAGAGTGGTACTATTACTTCCCTCGATCTGGACATTATACTTCGGTGGAGGTGGTGGTACAGCTGCCATTGACCCCAGGTCAAATACCACCTAGTGGCTAATATCCCCCTTTTGAGTAAGGTGATCAAGAAGGTGGTAGCTGAATGACTTCAGGTGTGCTTAGGTGGAATGGGTTATCTGAATCCATTTCAATCTGATTTCAGGCTGGGTTTTGGTACTGAAATGACCTTGTTCGGTCTGGTTTATGATCTGTTTCAATAGAGAGCTGATGAAAGTATTCTGCTGATTTTTTTTTATTTTTTTGCTGCCTATGTGGTTTTTAATACCATTGACCATGGTACCATCCTGGAGAAATTTTGTGAGGGTGGGAGTTGGGGACAGAGTGTTTTGGTGGTTCTACGCCTAACTACAAGACAACTACCAGAAAGTACCAATAGGAACATACTGCTTAGCTATATCTTGTCTCCCATGTTGTTTAACATCTTTATGAAGCAGCTGGATGAGATTGTTTGAGGAGTGTCCCCAAGTTCTGGAACAATGAAATGAGAAAACCATGGCTGTACCTGGACATGTGACTATTTTTGACACATTAGGCCCATCCTGTACAACAAACTACAAACTGCAGGATGGACAGCCATGGTGACTGATGATGAGTAGCTTATGGCCCAGCATTTGTGAAGGATGAGATTTGGTGTGGCAAATGATATCCAAAACACATTGCCTTTTAAAATGTGGGTATATATTGAATATATATCCAGAACTAAATATTTCCTGTTACATGTAGGTAACCGTGTTGGTCTGCCGTAGTCAAAACAAAATAAAAAATTCCTTCCAGTAGCACCTTAGAGAACAAACTTAGTTGGTCTCTAAGGTGCTACTGGAAGGAATTTTTTTACTTTTTATTTTGTTTTAAACATTTCATTTTAAGAAATTACATCTATACAGACAAAGATAAAATAAGCAGCAGTTTCTTTTGCGAAAGGAGGAGCCAGTGTGGTGTAGTGGTTAAGAGCAGTAGACTCGTAATCTGATGAACTGGGTTTGCGTCTCCGCTCCTCCACATGCAGCTGCTGGGTGACCTTGGGCTAGTCACACTTCTCTGAAGTCTCTCAGCCCCACTCACTTCACAGAGTGTTTGTTGTGGGGGAGGAAGGGAAAGGAGAATGTTAGCCGCTTTGAGACTCCTTCGGGTAGTGAAAAGTGGGATATCAAATCCAAACTCTTCTTCTTCTTCTGAATCATGGAAATCTTTACAACAATAAGTTTATATGTATAGACTCATGTCATTTAATTATTCTTTGCATAGCTATCAGCAGTAGATGTAAAACAAGGTTAATTGAAATGACCAAGCAATGATAATTAAGGCTTAAAAGCCCTTTTTGTTATTCCAGAAATCTTTGAAAATAGTCTTTGGGACAAAAGGGGCTAAAATTAGCAGCTGCTAGTAACTGAAACAAGAAAGGCAATCCTTATATAATTCTATGTGTGTGGGTCTTTTTCTTTTTAAACCGCCCAGGCTCACTTTAAATTATTCCTCCATTAGCTCATAGTGTTGTCTACTTCCAGCCCTTGCTGAGCTCACTTCAAGAGCTGCACGCAGCATGTGTCCTATAGTTCAGAACAGGAAGCACTTTGGTACTCAGTATTCATGAGAGATATGGGAGGGGCAGCAGGAGGCAGGGAGAAAAATGAAAGAAATCCAATGCATAAGATCCCACTCACTTCTTTTTATTACACTTGGCATAGAAATGAGGCACTTTGTTTGCCATTATATAGGGCGGACCTGGTCCATGAGCACATTCCTTTCACGGTTGGCTACTTGTTTCTCTGTCTTGTTAACTGGGCAGTAAGTTATATCAACTCACATAGTAAACATAACAGTTTCCATGGACGTGCTTGAAGGGTGGGAAGAAGCAGATCCTGATGATATGGTTTAAAATGTGGTCTCTTTTTGACAGTGAGTTTTCCCAGGATGTCTGCATCTCCCACACCTTGATTCTGCCACGTCTTTTAACTGTGTATCCTTATTTACAGATCCCTTCCTTGTTTCCCCCCATTAAGTTCATCAATAATATTTTTAAAAAGCAAAATTAATAATATAGATTGAATAACAACAAACAACAATTTATTTCTTATAAAAGAAGAAGAAACACATTGAAGAAGTTCACTATTATTCAAAGAAATATCAGGATTAATTGAAGAGATACAAAATATATGCATTTGTATATAATGGATTGAACTTTTTTCAAGTTTTGGATGAATAGTTTTTACATTGTCTTGTCTTTTACACTGGGCACAGTCCACAAAGGGCAACAGTGACACTGTTAAGGCACATGAATTTTTAGAGTAAGGACGACTGAAATAAATGTGCTTAATTCTGGCTGGATTGAACCCATAGCAAATTTTGTCATAGTTGCAATATTCCACTGCACGTCCCAATTAGGCCTTGTATGTGTTTGCCAATGTGATGAAAAGTCTAGATGGTTAGCAAGCACACAATATTAATGATGTATGAACTGGGCTTGAAGCAGCTCTTACCATGTTTTCCAATGATGTTTTCCTACCTGATTTGAATGCCTATATTTTTATCTTCAGCTGGTTTCCTGCCTTTGCCATTTTTGATCTTTATTATTCCCTCAAATCCTCCTCCTCCTTGGGTTTGTATTATGCTTGTCTGTTACTGGTTCTTCTCTTCTCCCTCCATCTTATCTCTGACTAGGTTTTTTACTGCCTTCTGTTCCACATCTCATCTGATACTATACTTCATAGGAATGAAAGGAGCTGCCTTATGCAGGGCCATATAGCTCAGTATTGTCTATTTTGACAGTTTGCCAGGGTCTCAGGTGAGGATATTTTCTCCCACCTGCTACATGATTTGGTTTTTTAAATAATTGAGACACAACAGGTAGAACCTGGGACATTCTGCATGCAAAACATGTGCTCTGCCTGTCAGCTATGGCCCCTTTCAAAATCACCTTAACATCTCTGACAAGGCTTGTACAGGATTTGAACCCATGCACACTTGCATCGCAGGTGAGACTCAGTCCCTACACATTGGTATGGAACCTTATGCTCACACATATAACTAGGGCCACAAGGCCCTAATTTAGCCTGTGGCATAGCTAGGTCCAAATCATATACTCCTATCTATCACCTATCATCAGGTGTAGAATATGCTGCCAAATATTAGGTACACACTCTTAACTGTCCTAATGAGCCTTCCTTTCCAGATGCTGGTAAAATATGGCATATTTTGAATTTGGTGCCTTTTTCTGTCGCCCTGTGGCAAATAAAAATAAAAATGCTGAATTACAGCTGAACCAACCCCTCCCCTAACTGCAAACTACAGCTGGGGAGGAAGACTCAGTAGTCCAGATAGAGTGTGCTGCTGATAATAGGAGCCAACTCCTAGAGGCTGTGTGGGCTTCGGCCGCCGCAAAATTGATGGGCATTGCTATTCAGATGGTATGTGTGCATCATGTTATGTGATTGATTATGCGGGATGGGGCTCACCTGGACCCCCACAATATTTCATTCAAGTTGGCACCCCTGCTTCTGATTCTTCCCTGGAAGCCCTGCCTGCCTATCAAAAGTGGCCAATATGGGGTGGAGAGTTATGGATCAGGCCTGATGATTGTTGCCAGTTTCCTACCACTACCCTAGCCCAACAAGTCTTGTTATTGCACTAGTCTTTTTCACAATTCATTGGTTGCCATATGTCTGTCTCGAGAAATGATGGAAGAGTGCACTCTTGGGGGTAAAGTCAAACCGTTACAGCACCTAGTGTGGCTGTACAGACCAATATAGGAGAGACATGAAGGGATCCAGTTTAACTTTTATATTAATAACCTAAATCACTTTTCTACCAGGTATCCTTTTCCAATAAAATCCTTTATTTCTGTTTCACCAAGTCCTGGTGGTTGTTGACAACTGAAGTACACCCATCCTCCTCCATCCATCCATCTAAGCCCCTTCATATGTTGCTCCTCGGTTACATCCTCTATTTATTAGTATTGATGTGTGAATACAGTAAGCCTTTACGCATTGACCTCTGTTCATCTAGGCTTTCCTGGATGATCACATTGGGCCCAGTGAAGGCAACACATTTGGAAATGTGATGGGAGGGGAGGGGTGTGTACTTAAGACCTTGCTGTGGAGCGTTTCAGATACTGTATTGATTAAGCCTTCAGGGCTGCAGGAAAAATTCACCTGCAGACAAAATTGGGTCCGTCTGGAGGTTTGGTCCACATCGTAGCAAAGGCATTGGGCTGGTTCCTTAGTGCAGAAAAGGGGGGCAGGTAAGGAGACTTTCTCACCACTTCAGTCGAAGTATCAGGGTACCCCAGAAAAGGAGTTCAGAGAAAGGTTTCTGTCTGAATGCCCAGTTGGGGCTTACGGGCCATAGAACTTTCCAAATGGCACACAGGAAGGATTGCCATGTAATAGGGTAATCCTTAAATCCAGGATTGACCCTGAAGGCTTAATCAACCAGCAAATGGGCAGGTTGATTGTGGAGCTATACCCAGTGCCTATGCTAAAGCCTACTGACACCTGTAATCAATAAGGGCTGTGGTCATTTCAATCCCAAGACTCTGTCCTGTTTTCATTTCCACCTATCACACCCCTACCCCCAGCAATGTCAGGCTACTGTTCCTGGGCCTGTAATAATATTTCTGCAGATAATATTATTCTAAAACAAACAAACAAACAAACCACTGGTGACTCTCTGTAAATATGTGTTGAATATGGAGGGAAGCGGAGCTGACAAATATTTCCAGTCTCTTCTTTTCACCCACAAGAATATGAAGTTTTAAATATATGCAGCTAGAAGCCGATGAAATTATAGCTTTCAGACACTTTATAACTCTCAAACAGATCTGTGATTGATTGCAAGGTGGCATAGCTGCTGGCAGTTTTTGTCGGCACATTTTGATGATGCAGTTTCTTAGGTGAACTTCAAGTACATCAGTGACACCTACTATGTTTCAAACACTTTGAGTGATTTCAAAGCTAATAATTTATGAGAGCTTTTGGAGAAAGTTATTAGGTTTGTCTCAGGAGAGACATTTTTTTAAATCCTCAGTTCTCTGCTGTGTGTTCTGTTTATCTCATCTTATTTTGTTTGTAAACAAATACATAAAACTTGATGTATAGACGTCTGCATTATAACAGGGTAGCGTTACTTTCATTACTTTAATAAAGTTTCCCCTTTGAACACATTTGTGCCAGTGAATCGTTGTGGAGCCATCATGGAGGTGGGATCATTTCATGTCTCACAAGGTTAGTTTAGCAGACTTGATACAGCCATATCATACAGAATGCTAATAACAGCTTGTGTAATCTGCAACTATAACCCATTGTTAAACTTTGCCATTGACACAGAATAGCCAGACAAAGTGGAATGCATTGTGGGGATGTTGTAGGAAAGCAAAGACAGACCACAGATACTGCCTTATTTGTTGCAAAAATAATCAAAGAGATCTTGAAAAACTACTCTGCTACATTTTGCAAATGGAACCTTGAGAATTAGAAGCAACACAATTAATCTGTAGTAGCAAGTTAAATTTTAATTTATGTTTCACTGAAACATAACCCATCTGACTTGTGAATAGCAGATCTGAATAAGTTACATCAAAGTTTTTAGACCTAATCAACAAGCTACAGACAGTTATATAAACTGTTGCGTGAAGTCAATGAAGAGAAAATAGCCATATTTGTCTATGGGACACTTTACAGTAAGATTCGTCAGAGTGTCTTAATTTTTCTTATAGTCTAGATCAAAATTTATACACATGATTCAAAATATGCTGAATGTTAGGTGCATCTGTAAACCTGGATAAAGCTGACAGTTTTATTGTGGGATACCAGGTTTATTAGTCATAGTCAAATTATTTTCTACAGATGCATTTATGCTCTAAGTGGTTAACAAAAAATAAACATTCTAAGATAATAGCACATAATCATAATAAAAGTTATAAAACCGTTCAAATTTAACACTAAGAATTTAACAATAAATTGTTTTAAAATACATCATAGAATTATAGCGTTGGAAGAGGCCCAAGGGTCATCTAGTCCAACCCCCTACAATGCAGGAATCAAAAAGGGTGGGTGTGGGGTTGCGGCTGGTCATGCATGCATATTTTTCACAACATCTGCACAATGTCAGTCACATAAAAATGCAAGTCCATATTTCCCCTCATTTAACTTGGATTTACCCTTTACATGGAGAACCTGAAATGACCAAAGGGGGGGGAGAAAAAAGTTTCCAGTGATCCATTTGTGATACCTGAATTACTCACTTATAGTACTAAGCCCACACCTGAAAGCACTCAAAGCTTACTAATAGGTCAATTAACAATGTTCAATATCTTCACATATAAAAACATAACCAAAGCTGACGGCACTAATGCTAGGAACCCTCTTCCCAAAACTTCTATACTGAGACCCAACAAGCCATAAATAAAAACAAACCAAACCCCAAAACAGTTAATCTTCTGGAAACAACTCCCTTCTGAAGGCTCCTAGGGTTGGAGAGTTGTAAACAATCTCTCACGAATTGCAGAAACAGTATATATATATCTCTCGGCTCCTTCGTTGCTGAAGCTTGAAGAATAAATTAACATGTTCTTAACATGTGAACAAGCCTAAAGGATAAGTGTAACATGGCAGGAGGAGAGCCAAAATGAGATGTATAGAGGCACGATTTAAGAAAATGTATCTTTTTTCTGTAAAGGTTTCAGACATATGTACAAAGGCTAAGGCACCATCTGGACTCTTTTGAAGTTAGTCCAGCAATTTAGTTTTGAAGGCTTGCGCTTTAAACATCTTGACTTAAGTCTCAATAAACAGAATTCTAAAGCATGCCAAGGTAAGAATGTATTGAAATAGTTTGATCTATTCTGGGCAGTTACTGCAGGGGGCAGAGAATCAACATACCCCTTTCAGTTAAGAACTGCTATAATTTGAAATAGATAAGGAAAATTGAGGAAATGTTCCTTTCCTTACATTGTGGTCCTTTCCATGATTACTCAGGAACTGTGTTCAAATGGACTTACTCTCTAGTAAAGTGTGTTTCAAACTACATATATTCAGTTCTTCCTGCTGATGAACACAGCAAAATCTTTTTCCTCAGCACAACAGACAGTGTGGAGATCTGAGAACTTCTTTTCCTGATCCCGCCCTCCATTATTTCTAAGGATGACTGTCTGAAATTCCTACTAGTGGATGCAAACCTCCAAGTCTCTCACGGAGTGGCCATTTTTATTGTGCAGGCATTGAAACTCAGGACTCCCTTGTTAGGGAGTGTTACCTAGACTACAACCATTATTATCGTCCTCATTTTGTTTTTAGTTTAACCTCCAGAGTTTACCCCTGTTTCCTATTTGCTAGTTAAATTAGTAATTTTAGATAATCAGCTTGGGTGTTTTAGATATTAGTTCTTTCTGTTTTATTGTAATTCAAGTTTTATTATGCCATGTCATGTCTGCAGTCCAATTTGACATATGTACTCTGCTGTTTGTATTCGGCATTGTTTGTTTTGCTTTGTTGGGTTTATGCTATGGCTAAATGCTTACACAATAAAGAATTTGACTTGACTTGCATAGCTTCCAATAACTCTGTATTGAATAAAATTAATGATATTGTATAAGAAAACTTGACACTGAAGTAGTGTGAGGGTACAAGTTAATGCAGGCAGGAAGGTCAAGCAGGGCTGAGTTTGGGGCGTATTTCAGTTGGACAGTAAACATCTGGGATGATTTATAGTGTTGGGGTCATCAGAAAGGAGATCAACATAGTTCTGGACAATTTGGTAGTGTCTGAGAATGTCAACAAATAGTAGTTATGCAGCCCTCTAGAAATGGTCTGGCTCATTCAAACACCTGACCATAGCATTGCATTTAACACACGTATGCCATTACTACATATTCCTTCCTTTTCATTACACACATATCAACAATGGATATTAGTTAATGCATCTTTTCCATGTCCTTTTAAATGTATAATTGTTCTAAGCTCTGACAGTGTGGAATTACAGAACAGCATAATGTATCACCTTATATTATGAAAGTTGCAGAGCAACTTACTGTACATAAGAGTCAGCAAGTAAATAGCTAATGAGCAAAATGCATGCTTGTAGGCCATTCATTGAAAAGGAAGTACATGATCAGAGGCTGAATAACAGTATTTTGATTAGTATTTGCAGATGAAAAATGTGTAAACTGGGTTCAAAAAGTATTTACTTCCCTAATGGCACAGAATTAACTTTATATTTGTAGCACTCTTACGGAGTTTACTAAAATAGGTGTAGAGAGCAGATTGCACCAATGTGCTTTGTTATAGGTCATAGAATCATATATTTGTAGAGTTGAAAGGGACCCCAAAGGTCATCTAATCCAGTCCCCTGCTATGGACAAATCACAGCTAAACCATACATGACGGAAGGCTTAAAAACCTCCAAGGAAGGAGAGTCCACCACCTTCTGAGGGAGACTGTTCCACTGTTGAACAGTTCTTACTGTCCCTCCATGTATCTTGAATCCATTGGTTCAGGTCCAGGTCCAGGCCTCCGGAGCAAGAGAAAACAAGCAAGAGAAAGCTCATCTTCCACGGGGCAGCCATTTAGATATTTGAAGATGGCTATAATATCTTCTCTCAGTCTCTTTTCCAAGCTAAACATACCCAACTCCTTCAACCATTCCTCATAAAGGGTTGGTTTCCAGACCCTTGATCATATTATATTATTATTAATTTATTGAATTTGTATACCACCCTCCTATGCACACATTCCAGCTTGTCAATATCTTTCTTAAATTGTGGTGCCCAGAACTGGACACAGTGCTTCAGGTGTGGACTGACCAAGACAGAACAGAGCGGTACTATTACTCTCCTTGACCTGGGCACTATACTTCTGTAGGTGCAGTATAGAATAGCATTAGCTATCTTTGCTGCTGCATCACACTGTTGACTCATGTTAAGCTTGTGATCCTGTAAGACCCTTAGATCCTTTTCACATGTACTACTTTGTTAATCCTATAATCTTATCCTCTCAACTATCTGTAGAAAAATTAATTCCATAAAAAAATCAAGCTAAGTAAAGAACGAGTTGTATTATCAGGCTATGTATGACTACTGTTGCCATTATTATTTCGAATCATTCAGCCACTGTGGAAAAGCTTATGATAGAAATAGTGTAATAGCTTTAGTCCTATACACACTTACTATGGAAGTAGATTCGACTACAATCAGTGGGACTTACTTTTCAGTAGACATGCAAAGAATTGTGCTCTTGACCTAGTTTGCTGAACCAAACTTTCTTTTTTTTACACTTCTGTAAAAATACTTAATATTGTGGTTGTGTTGAGATTTAGTTTTAGGATAATCAGTATAATTTAATTGGCAGGAGCCAAAAGGCCATTGAGTTAAAGCTGCTTTTTTTTTAAGGGAACATCATTCCAGCAGGCTTTCACAGTAGAGATATCATAAGTATCTGTGAATATCTGTTCCTGAAACAAAACAGGATTATTATTATTTTGCATTATATTCAAAATATTGTCAAATTTAGCATTCAGTATCTGCTGAACAATACTGCTAACCTGAAATGAAACTAGGCTTCTGCTGTAGAATTTGGTGGCAGTCACAAATACTGCTATCTGGTATGCAGTTAAAAGACTTTTTTCTAAATTGAAAGCAGTAGCAGTTTCCTTGGGAGAAGTATCAAAGCTTAAAAAAATTTATCTCACCTATTCCATACAATGTCCATTGGATTGGATCCAGACTAAATTACACATTTGTGTGTTCAGACCTTTTAACCTTACCCCAAATAAATTCAGACAAGACTCAAAATTATGGTTTGGTTTTTGGCAGAATTTAGGCCACAACTTTATTGATTACAGCAATGATTGGTTGCATAGGCTCTGGTTCGACTAGCTCCCTGCTCCGCAGGTAGCACTGACCCAGGGTTCCAGCATAGGTCAGCCAAGGGTGAACACCTGGATAAGCAGAAAACTGGGGACGTGCTCTGTCCGCTACCCAAATGTCCCCCAGGACTCCGGCATGGGCACAACCCCCTCTCAGGGGTTGACCAAACCATTGAGTCCCTGGATTCCTTTAACGGAATACCCTTCACATAGGGATGATGAGAGCGTTCTTCCATCCCTATCACCTGAACCAGAGCCTACAGTATCTGCAACTTTACAAGTTGTGACGGATTGCTATGCGGCAGGCGAAACCCAAATGGCAACAGCCAATCAGCCAAGTGGGAAAATTCCTACCATGCCCCTGTGCCAACGACAGGCGACACACGACAGCATAGCAAGGTCAAGCTCACTAGCCCTAAAAGTAGGGAGAGGTGGGCAGGTGTTCGGATGCACGCACTGAAAAGAGGAAGCTCAGGGTCACGTGCATGGGTATTTATAGGTCTGTTTAGTTTGCGTCCCATTGGTCAGATTGCACCCTGCATCAGGGGACCTACCGATTGGGTGTTGTGGCTGTCAATCAAACCCACCCACAATACAGGGGTTTGGTTGCCAGGTATCACCGCAATACGTGCCCTCTTTAAGGGAGGACCCGATTTAGCAATTCTAAATGAAGTGGGCAGATCTACTGCTATATTCCAACCCCCACTGACTTGTGCTGGCCAGGATGAAAGGTGTCTGTACAAGTTCTTTGACACTATGCCAGCTTCAGACTCACATAGAGGTGAGGCAAGAATTCTTTCAGGACTGAAATGAGGAGTTGTGCATATCTTATGTTACATGGTCAATCAATCAATCACTTTATTTCAGCTTTAAGCTCATATAAAACAATACTAAGACAAATACACACATTAAATTTAAAAATTAATGACAATAAAAGCCTTAATAAGGATACAAAATTAAATATGGGAATTATAAGGAAATTTCACTTTCCAAACAGCAGTTCATTACGTCGCTTATATGTCAGAACAGAAGTTAAAAATTTCGCCATTTGTACAGGGTCTCTCACTCCACAATATATATCTTGAAAACAATACAAAGATGCATTAAATCCAATTGCTGTTTCAAACTGGGGGGGACGGGGGGGACGGACCATGGCTTGGAACTAAGTAGCTATATGGTTTATAGTTTTCCACCAGACCTTTGAAGATATTCCTTTAGGCCTGGAGAGAATATTTGCACATTCTCTTAACCCTAGAATCTTTGCTGATTCCACTGGTTTAATGTTTCCAATAAAACTGTGTGTATTTGTCTGTCTTCAGTGGTTTCTGAAGTATTGCTGTTGGCAACTGCAACCCTTCAGTGACTTATTGCAGAGAGTTGACTTGGATGCTTTGTGCACAGTTGAGATAGTTCAGGTTATGAAACAGTGTATGGGGGAAATCTGTATGGAAGATCAATTCCATAAGCACTTTATGACAGCAACACACACACTTAAACAACAACACTGAAGCACAGGGCCATAGTGCCAAAAATATGTCACAAATCTCTACGCTGAAGACAGAAGAGTAGCAGAATATAGATTTGAACTTGCAGAGAATGAGACAAGCAGATGTTCTGTCAAAGAATTGATCATTGTACAGCAGAATTAGATAGCACTTTCAATTCCAGACAGTTGTGAGCTCTCTCTGCCAATTTCCCTCCAGAGTGCTGCTGTTGTCTTACATTAACTGCCCACGGTGTTTAAAAGTAAATGTGAAATTCAAAGAAGGTCACTGATCACTTGTTATACATATTTAATAAAAGATTTTTAAAGGGTGGGATACATTTAAGAAATTAATCTTCGCATGGTCATTTTTGTTCTCATCTTTATGAATATAAAAAGATCACAAGCAGATCATTAGCCCTAGAGTGAGAGAGTAGATCAACAAGCCTTCTGTACTCACTGTTAGCATACAATTCATTCAGTTTGATTTGTTCATAAATTACACTTTTTTGCAGACATACCTAAGGCAAATTTAAAAATTGGAACTTGACATCCTAATCATATGCATGGTTACAAAGTATGTCACACTGAGTTCAATGCAGATTGCTCCTAGGTAAGTTTGCGTTGACTTGCAATCCAAAACTATAAAATGCAATGCAATGCAATGCAATAAAAATGAACTAAAGACAATGGCATTGGTAGCAGTATAAAAAACAGCACCCCCAGATAGTATCCTCTGTAGCAACAGAACTTTTGTTCAGCAGGTGACCAAACCTGCTTTGATTTAGGGATGAGTGGGTTTCCTTGGGTTCAGTCCTATATAGTTTTATGAGATTGCTCTTCTTTGCATTCTATTCCCTCTGAACTCCAGCTTAACTAGCATGATTTCTGAAATTAATTTTAGAATCACGTATAGGTTTCAATAACATCTATCCATTGCACATTACTCCTATATTACAGATTATTCACATGCATTGATTAAACACTGAAAAAGAAAATCTCTGTGTGATCTTATTCATGTGCTGCTGCACATTGCTAAAACACCACACAAAAAGGATTTGTAGATACAGCCATACATATAATTAAACCAAGACAGGTGCTTTTCAGTGTTTTATCAAAGTACACATGTGGATTGATAGTTAGATGTCTGAAAGCTACAATGATTTGAGTGTGTGCGCAGTAGATTGTAAATTAAAAAAACAACAACAGAATAACGGAAGATTCCTGTTACACTGGTACTGCTTTGAAAATACCTAGGTTATTCAGAACTCCAGAATTTGAGGAGAATTTTGAATGTGGAAAATTTTGGAAGCCTCCCTATTTTCCTTTGGTGCTGTGTTTGGGAATTTCTAACCGAGTCTCCCCTTCTGCTCGCTGTGCCTAAACCAGAACAGAAACAGAAAGACCATTTTAGGGTTTAGTGTCCCTCCTTTCCCTCCCTCCCTCAATGCCCCCCTGGAATACTGGATTTGTGAAGAGTAAAAGATGGTGGCAACCAGCTGATCAGAGATATAAGGGAGTTCTGCAGAAATCTCCCTCCAAAATTGTAACCACAGAAAGAAAGAAGAAAACAAGTGGAAGTTGGGGGACACATCTCCCCCCCATGATCAACCCCCCACCCAAAAAAGACTAGCTGAAGTCCCCCTCTCCCCCCCCCCCGTGCCCTATGCTCATAAATTTCCACTTACTGAAAGGTCTGAGAGACCCCCTGGAGTTCTTTCAATCTGCCTCCTGTGGGGGCCAACCAGCTCTCTACACGTCACAGCCAATCTTTTGGGCCTACACAAGTTTTGCTCTCTCAGTATCAAGACTGAAGAGGAGGTGCTGCTCCCAAGAAGCAAGGAACTCTCTCAGGCCTCTCAGTAAGTGGTTGTTTGAGGAAAATACTTTGCTGTATTTTATTATTCTGATAAGGAGTGGGGTGAGAAGGGCTGGAGGCAAAAAGCAGGGAAATGCGAGGCCTGCCTCATACCCTCCTGGGCACAACGTGTGAGACAGATTACATACTCACTTCACCTTTCGTTATTATTATTTCTTGTTCCTTTACTCTTCTGAATCAGCCTGCTCCATTTCCCTCACTTTCCTTTGCCCCCCAGAGTTACAGTTTTGGCCTTTTGTGACAGCTTCACTTTCACATTTCTCTTCTCGCAGTGCAACCCGAAGATTACATATCCGTTTGGTACTACGCTCCTGTGAGTTCAGTAGGGTTTCCTCCCAAGTAAATGGGTACAGAATGGCAGCTTTAAAGGGCAATCCTAATCACGTCTACTGAGAAGTAAGCCTGGTTGAACTTTAGGTTTGCAGCCTTAGGCACTTAATGTTGTTTTCCAGTTGTAAGCCTGTATGGAGTTAGGGGGTTCTCTAGGTTACTGAGTAGGATATTAACTTGGGAGAATATAATCTTAAATGACTTTGTTTTCAACCTCTCTCCAATTATTCTCTGTTCCCCTCCCCCTCTGGCGCACCTCTAAATAAAGTCCCCCCCCCCTGTACTGTACCATTTTAGGTGCAGGTTGGGAAAAAGAACACATTTGAATGATTTTTTGAAATTTTAATAAACTTCCATACGCATAGAAATTCAGCATTTCAAGAGAATGATATGAGACCTGAGACCTCCGAACTACCCTGAGACCTCTGGGTATAGGGCAGTATATAAATCCAATAAATAAATAAGATGATAATAATAATAATAATAATAATAATAATAATAATAATAATAATAATAATAATTCAGTTTTGGCTTCTTCCTGACATGCTGTTTTCCTATGCTAGAAATGTTTTGTTTTGTTTTGAAAGAAAGAGTGAGTATGGGGCTTTGTTACCGTACTTCATTCAGCTGCATGTAAAAAGCTAAATTCTGAGAATAATTATGGTCAATTGGTGTAATCTTCATGGAGGAAGGCTTCAGGAATAAACCCTGAGGAAAAATCTGTACCTACTGCCTTGCAGGACATCTTTGAGGAAGGAAAAGGCCAAGGAGTTAATCCTACACAGGTTCTCTGATTCTCCAGCGGTTTGACTGGAAATTGCTTTTTCTGTCAGTGATAGAGCCATGTCATGAAGAGCTTCACCAGTTTAATTTCTGCATGTTAGGGTGGTGTTAAAGGCACAGGCACAAACCCGGTAGGAAAAGTAGTGAATCCAAAGGAAAAGGTAATCCAATACACTTTCCTGGGAGCAAGTCCTACTGCATTAGTTTGGCTTACCTCCAAATAAATTTTCCCTGGATTGGGTGCACCACTATAGAGAAGACAGAAAACTGTAACTTTCAAGAACACTTATTTTATCATAGGCAGTCTAGTCCTTTTCACCCTCTCTACTACCTGAGGGCTGACAGTTAATTTCCATTGATGCAATGAGGATACTCATCGGGGCAGACCTCCTGCCGCATCCAGAGTATATGTGCAGGCACTATAGGTTTGCATCCTAAATAGTTTGTTTTTATTCTATTCTATTCTATTCTATTCTATTCTATTCTATTCTATTCTATTTATTGTTGGCATAAAGTTCTCTTGGCAGTTTACGATAAATAAGTAAATTACAATTAAAATTCATAAACTGATGAAATAAAAAACCTTAATAAACAAAACTCATAATTGTGCAGTATATATTGTTATAATAACTATGACAATATTTTTTTCTGTAATTGTGTGTGTTTATACATCTCTATGATTATAGCTTGTCACATGCAGGTTACAACTCTTGGGGCAGGTAAAGAATCTTAAAAAGCTGATCAAATGAATTGCATTATAGCACAAAGCCAATATCCTTGCTGAAAGTTGAGATTATGAATTCTGTTGAATGCATCACTCAGATTTTTTGGCTGGATAAGGACCAGTAAACTGATACTTTAATCATGACAAATGGAGGCATTTTGGTGGGTGATTCCCATGTCTCAGAGGTGGGGAGAGAGTCTATTCTGGATGGAGTTATTTACCCCTTGGGCATTGGAAAGTATAGTGGCTAGGTGTGCCTGTTTAAGTGCTGGTTTGCCAGCTATGGCTGTTCCTTGTCTAGAATAGCTTTGCCACAGTAATTCATGTTCTTGTAACTTCACATCTATATTTCTGTAATGTGCTATAAATTTGGGCACTGACCAAAAAAGAGGGCTTCTCCACTATAGCATCCCATTTGTGGAACTCCTTACCTTTGAAAGACTACTGGTGGGCAACCGTGCAGTATATGCATGTCCAATTTTATATCCACAGTATAAGAGAGCACCACATTAGTGCACATGCTGGAAACTAAGCAGGAATCCATTCTTAAAGGTGGTGGGCAGAACACCTGGCTAGGTTTTGGGGGCCTTCTATTTATGGATGCCACATGTCCACAACCTATGCCTCTTGTTGCATACATACTGCAGATTAGTCACACATGTGCTAGACCTTAATTTCTCTATTCTGCTTAAAACAGGAAACAGTTATTTAAACCAAGTTTCCTGGTTATGTCACAGCAATGGATCCTACATTGGGTTCTGATTTAGGGCAGCTCTACACACATGCTTGGGACTTTATTTTTTATGTATTGCATAAACATGTATATAGAAAAACACATAAACACTGTATATAGAAAAACACATAAACACTGTATATAGAAAAACACATAAACACTGGTAGAGCATAAAAATTTGCATCTGCCATATTTAAGGAACAAAACTGGTGTTACATATCAAAGGCTCAGGAAGGCCTGAGCAAAGATATATGTTTTTACTAGTTAACAAAACATTAGTACTTGTATTGATGCCTGCTACCTAGCAGGGTGAAACCATTTTACAAGGTGGCTGCCACAACAGAGAACTCATGTTCCTTTGTTCATAAATATACGCAGGATGTGACATGACCGCAAGATCTTATTCTGGTGACCATAATAGGCAGGCAAAAGGGGAAGTGTTCTTTGAGATTTAGCCTGGTCCCAAGCTATGTAGGGCCTTGAAAGTCATCAGCAGTACTTTAACTTGGTTCAGTAGCAAATTGACAGTAAATGTAATTCTTTTGGCACTAGTAATATGTGTATGCTATATGGTGTCCCACTTAGCAGTCTAGCTGCAGCAATGCATGTCATATGATACATAACGACGGAAGACGCTCAGTGCTCTAGAAAAGGGAATTACAGGTGTCATGTTCATCAAGTACATTGTAGCTCTAATTCTCAAAGGTTCTATTCAATGAGGCTTGTGCTAAGGAAATGCATGAAGAATTGGGTTATATAAATATTGATAATTTAATAGTCAAGCCTAATGGCAGACTAATAGGTTCTGTTTCATTAATTTCTATTACAGTTTTACTTAGACTACTGTTCACAGCTCACTACTATTTTATAAAGAATTTCTTCAGCTGTTTTCTGGGAACAAGCATTGCATTTTCAGTATGAATTTAAAAATAAATTGGAGAATCAACTTTCTGCCAATTTTTCACCAGGGAACCTTGAACACCATTGCTGTTTCATTTCCCTAGTACTGAAAAGATGGGACCAAAGAGATTTCCCTGTATAAATCAAGCAATAGTCTCTTTATAAAAAGTGGACATTTATACCTTGCTTGTGGTCCCTCACACTTTGTTCCTTTTATATCTGAATTATCTGGAAAACTATAACAGAAATAAGGAATATGTTTTAGCATTGTGATGGTTTGAAAAATTTACATTTACAAAGTGCTGTGACCTTTGCTTGCTCTCCCACAACTTCAGTGTAGTTCGGTGTTAAAAGTTCAGATTTGTCATGCAGTTAATCCTTGATTAGTATGACATTGTGTGACATGTCTAAAAAGGTTTGGTTTATAAATAAAAAGTTAATATTGGTCACATTTTAACCCTTTCAGTGTCATCTCTTCATGGCCAGGAAGTAACTTGGGATGAAATTGATAGAGGCATCTTTAGAAACTCAAACCAAATGATGCCATATCCCACAATGCTCCTCCGCTAGTCTGATGAAGATTTATATCCATAATTTTCCATCAAGAAAAAGGTATGTATTCTTCTTTATGCTATATTGTTGGCCAACTATTGCATTCATGGTGACTGCTTGAAATCAGAAAACTATGGACTCAGCTACATTAGGTTTTTTTTGTTTTGTTTTTAAAGTTTTGTAAATTTGTAATAACACTGTGACACCAGATGGCGCTGTAGAGTTCAATCCCTCTACATGTGATTTGCCATTACGAGCTTTACAATGTGTTTTCCTGAAATGTTTTTTCGATGTGTCTAGATCCAGCCATGGTCTGTGAGAATGTGTACTGAACATCTTAAATATACTTAAGGGATCTAGTATGGTAGCTTCTCCAGCAAAGACAAATATGTGCTACCAAAGTTCTGCACTTGAATTGGTCCTGATCCAGCCTGAGTGATTGATGTGTAGAATATTGGTAGCACATTTCATCCCAATGTTGGGAGAAGGGATCCCTTTTCTATTTTACAGTGGTACCTTGGTTTTAGAACAGCTTAGTTTATGAACAACTTGGAAATAGAGTGCTGTAAACCGGGAAGTAGGTGTTCCAGTTTGTGAACTTTGCCTTGAAAGCAGAACATGTTCTGCTTCCTGTTGAGTGTGTTCTGTTTGTAAATTGAGTCCCCCGCTGCTAATCAGAGGCTTACTGTTGAGTCCCGAACACCCACACAACACAGAGGTGATATTTGGAGCTTTTGTTTTTGCTATTTTTTGTGTTTCTGTTTGTGTGGCTTTTTGTTGTTTTTTACTGTGACTTGTTCATCGTTTTATAGAACTGACTTGTAACTATGCCTGTAACTTGGTTTTTGTGACTGTGGCTTGTGACTTCGTTTTTGTGACTTGTTTTTATGACTGTGTGGAACCCAATTCAGCTACTGATTGATTGATTGATTGTGTGATAGCAGAAATGGATAAAGCCCCCATCCAAACAATGACTATCATCAGTGCACGCAAGAAAAAAATAATTTAAATTTGTATCATCTACAATACTGTCTTATTTTATAGTACGGCACCTTGATTATTGCTTTCATTTTATGAATCAATTGTCTCGTTAGATAATAAAATTCATGTTAAACTGCTGCTTTAGTGGTTGTTTTTAAAAACCTGGGGTGGATTAATCCATTTTGCATTACATTCTATGGGAAAGCATGCCTTGGTTTTAGAATGCTTTGGTTTTGGATCAGACTTCCAGAACGGATTAATTTTGGGAACCAAGGTACCACTGTACTTTCTTATGCCAGTGGAAAGGGTGAAGCCCAGTACTGTACCCAGGTCGTTGTGTAGTAGAGTCAGTGCTTTAATCGTGCAACTACAATGAGCTCTACAAAAATGCGACCAAAACACAGAAGGTACAAAATGAAAACTAGGTGAGCAGCAACTTCTGCTAGTGTCTGCTTGCACACATTACAACAACTGAGAGAAACTAGCTCTAGCAAATAGTACTTGTATAATGTGAATGTCTAGCATTTCTATCTTTTAAATCTGCAGTTCCTCTCTTAATTTTAAACAGTCTAAAATCAATGATTACTTACAGAGTCTTTAACAATGGGAGGCTCTATTAAGCATGCAGAGAAAACAAATGGAGCCCATGAATTTAATTCTAGTTTTCATTATCTCTTATTTCTGCATCACACCCTAAAGCTGTTGATGCCTTTTTCATATTCATCCATCTAGCAGAATGTTGAGGAGGTTAGGGATTACAAAGACCAATAAATGCAACAGTTCTGAATTGTAAGTTAATTTAATGTGAAAAGAAAACTCTGCCTATGTTAAATCTGATGATGCACTAAGTTTCTAAAGCACTTCAGATTAGTTTTTTCTCTTGATAAGGCCCAGAAGGGCTGAAAGCATTCTCTGATAATTATTAAATTATTGTTTAAATAGGATAAAATAATGTAATGTGGGACCAAATGATATTAAAGTGAGGAATCTAAACAGCAAATAAACTTAGTTCAGTTTAATGTTTAAGATTCTTGAAATGTTCAGTGTCAGCACTATTGTGTATGTGGCCTCCGTTCAACCTCCTTCCCATTAAGACATTTTATTTCCATTTATCCTATGTCGTATGCCTTTAAGTGTGTTTGTATTTTGTTTATCCAAGAGGAAGCTTGACATTAAAGCCACATATGGACTTCAGTGAGATCTCTGTTTCTACCCACTTTGAATTTTGTAAAACTGGACACAAGGAAGCAGCAGAATGCCTTTCCTGGAGATATACTTTCCTTGAACTCATAGACCTCTTGGTACTGCTTATTACCTTAACTGAGTAGATAATTGTGACACCGTTCTGGTTTTATGTTTTGTTTTGGTTTGTTTTTTTTCCCTTGAAGGCTATTAAATGCTTATAATTTTCTAATTCACTTTAAGATGTAGCAAACATAGAGTTTGGAAATTGTTGGTTTGTTATGGGGTGCTGAAGGGCAGTACCCCCCCCCCCGGGTGATTTAACATCCATATGAAGCTGTTGGGAATGGAGCATAGTGACATCAGTATGCTGAGGACATGCAGCTCCATTTCTCTATAATATCTGCATCAGGAGAACTGTGCAAATGCTGGATTGGTGCCTTAATGTAGTGGTGGTCTGGATGAGGGACAGTAAACTTTTAAACTCTTTGAAGCTGGAGACTTTATGGGTAGATGCCTCATGTGACCAAGAAGATAGACCTGCTGCTTGTTCTAGATGGGGCAGGTGCATGGCTTGGGAGGAGGTCCGTAGCTTGGAGGTCCTTCTGGATTTATCCTTGTCATTAGAGGACAGGGTGACCTCTGTGGCTAGGAGTGCTATTTACCAGCTTTGCCTGGTATGGTAGCTGTGTCTGTATCTGTATTGGGATAGCTTGGCTACTGCATTCCATACATTGGTAACCTCAGCTCTGGATTACTACAGTCTGCACTGAGTGGGTCTGTGTTTGGGCCTGGTCTGGAAGTTCCGCTCTTGGGAAGTTCTACTCTTGGGTAGAAAATAAAGAAAGATCGCTTCTGGCACATGCTCTAAGCTTGGATCAAAGCTTAGACACATCTTCCTTGATCAGTTACATGGTGCTGAGAGAGGGAGGGAAGTACCAGTAAATAGAAGCAGCTTCACTTCTTCCCTCACAGAGAAGTTGTGACTTTGCATAGTCTAGGAGCAGACCTCTCTGGCCTTAACCCCTTCATGCACTACCTAGCACTTATGCATAGCTATGTTTGAATGCAATTTCCACCATCAGGTGTGAGGTTCAAAGTGCAGCCTTATTCCACCTGGACATGAATGTGTCTTGCATGTGTGAAACAGGTGCGTAGGGCTGCTGAGGCCAGAGTAACGACAAATAAATTTTCTACAAATTCTAGAGTAGTAAAGAAAAGAAAAGAAAATTAAGCTGTCAGCACCATTGGTCTACAGAGAATGAAGTACCATTTCAAAAAACTCTCTTCACTAACATGTTCTAATAATGATCTGACTGAAATAATTTTTGCAGGTAGATTTATTCCCCCCCCCCCAAAAAAATTGGGTACTAGATATAAAACTGAAATAAATAGATATAGGAACTAGGATCTGCTACTGATAGTTTATTCTGAGGTTCCTTATATATATATCTATGCCAAAATATTTTATAAATACTCAGTTTAATGAGACTCGCCACAACTGTGTACCTCAAAAACTGCTGTAGCATTTGGTTTCAGGGAATGGGACCTGACTTTTGCTTTGTTTCCCTACCACATGCTTTTTATCAGGTTGTTGAAATAGTGTTCATGCCATTAAACAGAACCACTAGTGTGACCTTGTTCTAGAGGGGTTAAAAGGAATGAATAGCTTTCTAAGCTTGATTCAATTTCCTTTTTGTGATCATTTTGCATAAGTGACCATTATAATGTTTGTGCTTCAGCCTTTTGCACCAGCCTTTTGTATCTATGATTACACCTGGTGTGCATTTGGTAATGTAAAGTGATACAAAAGCAAAATAGATTTTCCCTGAGCATTGAATAGGTAGTGTTTCTTTCCATGCTGTCCTTTCCAGTGTGAACCTCAGATACATTAATAACATCAATTTAGTGTCGTGTTTTAATTTTTAAATATTTGTTGCCATGTACTCAGTTTTTAATAAATGCATAAGTGGATGCAATATTTTGAGTTTTATATCATGAATTCAACGCCCTCAACAGATTCTTCAGACTTCAAAGGATTTAATATTAGTATCATAAAAGGCCTTTTGAAGAATACTACGGTAACATAAGAAAATTGACTGCTTGAGTGCGCCCTATCGTTTTGAAAGTGTTTTATTGCTTTAATTTCCTGTCTTAGTAAAGTAACAAGCAGCATAATAAAAGATATACTGTTTCAGAGTTGGCAATTTATTAGAAAGCTTAAGCTGGTCGAAGACTTTATGTTATGTGAAAAAGAAACCCTATAACTGGGGGGGGGGGGATTCAGACCAACTCCAACATTAATGTTGCAGTAGTTTTCCATGGAGTCTATCTGTGGCTTTTAAGTTTGTGTGAAATAAATCTGTGAGTTTAGGTCTTGCACACTGAGCAGCTTGTGTATCATTAGATTCCTGGAACCTTGATGTTATTCCATTTGGGAGGCATACATAAGATGGCTTCAGCTATTTGGATTCCATGACCAAAAGTTGCACTTAGAGCTTAAATTACCCAGAATATACATTTTTATTCATTTATTACATTTTTCTATGCATGGTTTAATTTTAATTCAAGATATTGTCAACCAAGCATGGATACAGTACAGTGGTACCCCACATTACGCAATATGACTAACCATAACACGGGCGTGCTTAACACAAATGCCCGAAAAAAGAAAAAACCCGGAAGTTTTTGCGCTCATGCGCAGAACGCTTTTGCGCACCCGCACGTCGTGCGTGCTCCGGGGAGGACTTCCAGGTTGCGGAGGTCCGTAATTCGAACGTATGCAACACAGAGCGTACGCAACTCGAGGTATGGCTGTAAGTCTTTTAACCCAATTTTATGGTCATCAGTTTGCTTTCTTTCTTAGAAAGGGGAGCCTATTCCACAGAGAAACAATCAAATTTGTTCACTAAAAGTGTAGATATGAGAAAAGTGACAATATGACTTACCAGGAGAAATATGACATAAAATGCCCTCATAAATAACTTCAGTCATTTCCCTAGCAAAGTTTATAGACTATTTAGTGGTTGGTTGCAGTATGTGTAGCAGTCAGATATGCAGACATCAAGCTGCACACTTGTAATGGAAGTTACATGTTCATCAGTGCAGAGCAAGGAGAACAAGATTCACAAGGTCTTCCTAATCCCACCAGTGTTCTGCCACCAAAGGATTACAAAACATCTGTTAGGTTTTGTGGAAATACCCAGCAATCTGTTACTAACACAAAAACATAATACACTTGCCGTGTGGCCTAACCCTTTGAAACAACAAAGAAAACTGTTGGTCTGAAGATTTGATTTATAATGATAATGGTCTTCAGTGGATTTGCAAGCTGTGTGAGTCATTCATGAATTGCTTTTATTTTTATTGATTATATTTTGAGAATGTTTAAACAATCATACATACTCTTACAAAATTGTAATATTCCTAATGATAAGTGATGGAAGGACACAGTACGATATGGACTGAATGAATGCTTTGTAAAAAGCCTTAGTATTAACATTGAATTTAAAGTTGTATGTTTGTGTAGCAGGGGCTAAAGTGCAACAGAAAACCCCAAACACTGCTGGTATCTTTGGTTATCAGTGCTAGTCTTTTAGAAGAATAATGATTTTCAAGCTTTATTGCTAACTGAAGCACAAAAGATTTCCTCTAGGCTTGCCACAGACAATCCTTAGGCACATAAGATGAGTCAACTAGAGTTAGTTCAAAGTGAATTGCTCCATTTTAATCATGGTGACTTTCCCTTTTAGTCAATAGCCTGTAATGGTATATTGTTGGGGTCTCGCCCCTTTTAAGTGGCCACTTTATTTTGAAGCATATTTTAGCATTTGTAGGATTTAGCAGATCTTCAAAGAAACTCTTAACCTTTCTTTACAATGCTGAAATTCAGTATTGTTCTTATTTTGGCAGTTAAGTCTGCAGTCGGAAGCACACTTATTAGGAAGTAGGAATCACTGAACGAACTCAGTGGGATTTGCTTTTCAGTAAATATAGTTAGAAGTGTGCTGCAAAAAATGATCCTAAAATTCTAAGGAGACAATTTGAAAATAGGCTGTTAGTATATTAGAGATATAACCTATATAATTTATAATTACGATTCAAATTAAACAGGAAAAAATGAGCAAAGAATTACTGAAAAACGTCATTATATTTGTTTCATTATTCATAAATGGAAAACCTTATTAAGAATACAAAACTATGGAAGGAACTTAATGTTCTTTGTTGTCAGCAAAAATAGTCTTTTGGAAATTCCTATCAACATGTTAGAGAGAAATAATATTATTCCCATATTATTCTGCTGTTAATGAGTAGGCTCTGTTTGGAATAATGATACAGAGATATCACCCCTGATCATACCCACAGGTTGATAGTAAATCTGACTTTGGCCAACATCTGTTTATAAGTGATTTATATGTTTTTTAGATCATTAGTAGGGAAGCAGGCTGCAAGTTAGACACACACATTTAACTTGAATTCAGTCATAGGCACTTGGCTCCAGGCAGAACCTACAGCTACATCCCAGACCCAGGTCCTTCCCACCCATTTTCTCGTGTCTTTCTCTGTCTGCCTGTTGCCTCATCCTATCTCCCACCTTTCTCTCTCCCGTGCTTCTGTATCCTGAGGGAGCTCCACACTCTCTCCCCCTTGCCTCAATACCCAGGAGGGGAGGGAAAGCAATTATGGAGCAGGGAGGGAAGGCAGCAGAGACACAGGGAGGGACTCTGTGCAGGGCTCCCCTCCCCCTATTGCCAGGCGTCAGCCAGATATTTTGGCTATATGTGATTTTGCTGAAACCATCACACATGATGCTATTGCCCTGTTTGTGTTTTTGTTGCTCTCCACCAGATACTAGGGTGCAGATTGAGTTATAAATATGTTTAATTAAAGAAAGGAAAACAATATTTTCATTATTAATTGAGAGTCTTACTGTAGGCTATACATGTGACCTCATAGTATGGCTCCCAGTTGAGACATATTATTTCATGTGACTGGAGGCATCTTGGAGGTTCAAGTGTTATACATTGTATATTGATTCCCTTGTATTGGGAACTACTGTACATCTGTCCTGTGAGAGGATATATCAAACAGCAGGTTGAAGCATCTACCTAGATATTGACATGCCCTAAGGCTCTGGGTTGATACTCAGGAGTATCCTGGTTATTGGGGGCTCCTGTGTACAATAGGACTTTGTGCTGCTGTTGAGTCTTGCCTGAGCAACACATTCTTCCTTAGTTTTGGTGGTTCCCTGGTTGTGACTACTGCTTTGTAAGGGAATCAACATTTTAGAATATATCAGTGCAAATGCTGAGAATTAGATTGCTGGAGCTTCCCGCGCGTAGGTCTAAGCCACCTACACACGGGATTCCAGTTGCCGGGGCCAGCGTTTCACATGCGTCCTTGCACGGGCGCCGGCCGACCTGCGAACGGAGCGGCCGATAATTCCGGAGCATAAACTCACACCGGACCGCTGCTCGCCAGGCTAAATCTGAAGGTGCGTGAGTAGTCCGGGTGAAAATGCCTCGTGAAACTATCTACAAATACTTGTGACCTCCTGAGTTACTCTAAAGTTACATACCCAAGCATTAAAGGCTAAAGTTACGACCGAGCATAATGGCTAAATAAACCCCGAAAAATTTTAAATAAAGATGAAATAAAGACAGACACGTTGTTTCTTTGAATGGCTTTGGCTGACCCGCATAGGCTTTTACACTTCACTAAACCTATCACTATTCTAAGCTTTTCCTAAGCTATCAGACCCTGCACCGCCAAATCTTCCGCAATGCTAAGGCTAACTAAATCTATACGCGCCAAATCTTCCGCGATCTAAGCCAATGCTAAACTAAAACTATCTAGATAGTTTTAGATAGATCTTCCGTAAACTAAAACCTAGCTAAGTCCTACACGCGCTTCCAACCCATCCAACCCAAAGACCCCAATAACTAAACTTAACCCCAACTAAACCCAAAAGCAAAAGAACGTAAGACGTCCCGAATAATACTAATAAAACTAATGCCTAAGGCGGGGAGCCGCAGCCTTTTATTGATAACCAAGTGTGACATCACGATCGATATATTAACCAATAGAAACGCTGTTGCTGCCCCCCAAAAAGGCGGGAAGCAGAATAAACGATCATTGATAATTTCAAAACCTCTGGAACTAAACTTTTAGGCGGAGTGATCTCAGTGGCAAAATGCCCACTGAGTCTTACTTTTACTTTCACTTTAGAATGGAAGGATACGTAAAATAGTGCATAAATAACATCAACCTAAACAAATAACCATGGGTTCAAAGGAACCCACGAAGTGTATTCCCACATTAGATTAATTCCCCCCCCCCCAGATAAATGTTGGCAGAAACTAAGGGGGAAAGTTTAGCAGCCTTGAAGACAGGCTTAAATACAACTTCATGTGGATCCATTCTAGTGCAGATGAAGTGGGCAGCAGCAAAATGAGCAGTGGGGCATGTACTCGGACTGATGCTGGTCACCAAAGTATCCTGTATTGCTTTTTATTTAATATATATATGATACGTATGGAGCCAGGCATGTACCGTAAGCACTTGCGGTTGCTCATTAATTTTTTTAAATTTTTTTTTTTACAACAAAATAGTATTTATTCTTAAACCAATGGATTAAATCAAGCTAAATCCTACTCAGACTGTATGGACTTAAGTCATGTCCATTAACTTCTCTGGGTGTACTCTGAGTAGGACTAGCATTAGATAGTACCCAATGTCTTTAGCATCAGGGCAGCAGAAACAAACTTCATTTTTGTCCCCTGTAGTCTAGATGGTGCTATGATTTAAGGGAGTGGATGGTGCTATGGTCTAAACCACTGAGCCTCCTGGCTTGCTGACTGGAAGGTCAGCAGTTCGTATCCGCGTGGCGGGGTGAGCTTCTGTTGCTCTGTGCCAGCTTCTGCCAACCTAGCAGTTTGAAAGCACACCAGTGCAAGTTGAGAAATAGGTACTACTGCGGCAGGAAGGTAACAGCGTTTCCGAACTCTCTGGCTTCCATCATGGTGGCCACATGACCAAGAAAGCTGTCTGTGGATAAACAGTGTTTCCTGCGGCCTGAAAGCGAGATGAGCGCTGCACCCCATAGTTGCCTTTGACTGGACTTAACTGCCCAGAGGTTCTTTACCTTTACCTTTACCTATGATTTAAGTGATTTTAAACTAAAGTCACTTTAAAGTCACTTAAATCATGGCATTATCTCAACTGCAGAACTAAAATGGAGTTTGCTTCTGTTGTTCTGATGCTAAACACACAAAATATTTTTTGGTTCAGGAAAACTACAATAGCAGGAATGGTTTGGTTTTAAATTTAGTTGACTCATTGCTTCCCACTCTAGTTTAAGTTAGAGTCTACAGAGTCTTAGTGTGTTAACCACCAATAATAAGGGCTTGTAATTTTACATTTAAATAAAACACACATTCTTTAATATGTCATGATCTTTAAGATATGACCATTTTTGGTCAAGCAAGTCAATAGCTTTTAGTAGCTTTCTCTGTACTGTGTCAAGGTTCAGGATGTATAGAATCATATTGTTGGAAGGGACCACAAGGATCATCTAGTCCAGCCCTTTTTCCGAACGTGGGGCTTAAACCTAAAATTAAGAGTCTCCTTCTCTACCGACTGAGCTATTTTCTCCATTAAGCCCTTTTCACAAATATTTAATTGCTAAAATAGTATCTTGTGGAGAATAAGTAGCATTTGTTTTTGAAAATAAAATAATATTATTTTTGTCTCTTGTGTCTTCTTCATGATCTGTATCCCCAAATACTTCACAGAGTTAAGTGGAAATAAATGCAGGGAGAGCAAAATAATTTAAAGGTGTAAAGGGAAAATGATGTGATTTCTAAAAAGCCATGATTGCAGCTGATCTTTTGAGAGTTTCTGATCTTCGTAATTTTAAAGAATTATATTCCTATCGTCTCATGTGGGACTCTTCACAGAAAAATGGCATTATCAGTAATGGAACATGCTGTTTGTACTTCAAATTCCCATGTATAATATGGGGAGAGCGATATCCATTAACAAACAGGGAGAAAAGTTACACTATCCATCCCTAAAGCCCTAATGTGAATTGTAATTGTTAAGTGGCTTACATCATACATAAGAAGCGACCAAACTAAAACTAACTGATCTCTTACATACCAACTTTAACTTTATAGTGAAGGTGAAATTACTACTAGACGTAATGATTTGTGTTTAAGAATAGCTGTTGGTAAGCACACATCAAAATCCACTACAGCCTTTTCATGGATGTACACATAAGCTTACTTAGCTCAGGGAATAGCATTTCATTGGAGACTGAATAAAGCTATCACTTGCAGAGCTAAGCTCTTCAGTGAGATGTTACAGTTAATCACAAGATAACAATAATACAAGTGTCAGTTAAATCTGATTAGATGTGAGTAACTAATCATAATTTAGTTGAGTGGGATTTTGCTCATGCTTTCCCCACAAGTTGTTTTATATGCTGAAGCGCACGGTTGGCAGCATTCCAGTTGTGTATATATTGGGGCAGGTGGCGGCTTGCAGCATCTCCAATTTTCTTTAATGACAAACAGTATCTCTTATGAATTGTCCCGACTGTTTAAAATGATTATCTTTGGAAAAGATCCATGTTTCTTTTGGAAAATGTCCATTTCAATCTTCCTTTTACTATACCAATAGTCCTATCAGGCTGCCCTTTTCTATTTCTCAGCACTGTAGTAGATTTATAAACATGAATCAGTTTACAGTAGTAAGTCCACATCTTTGACAGTTGATTTATGCCACATTATAAGCAATACTTATTGCATCATATACAGTGCCAACAATGTTATCAACATGATAATATATTTTGCTAAAACTGCCAGAGAAACCCGAAACTTCCCAGGCTGGAGGATGACCTGGATATTTGCAACTAAGTGGTAGATCATGGTACAGTCGTACCTTGGTATTCGAACAGCTTAGTTCTCGAACATTTTGGCTCCCAAACACCGCAAACCTGGAAGTGACTGTTCCAGTTTGCAAACTATTTTTGGAAGCCAAACGTCTGATGGTGCTTCCGCAGCTTCTGATTGGCTTCAGGAGCTTCCTGCAGCCAATCAGAAGCCATGTTTTGGTTTCTGAATATTTTGGAAGTTGAACGGACTTCCAGAATGTATTCCGTTCGACTTCCAAGGTGCGACTGTACTAAGAATCAACAAAGGATTGCCAAGTAGAACTGGGGCAGCTAAAAGTGTCAGTTATTATTGGGGCTGTTTGTTAAATTCACACCACACAAATGTCTCCATGTTTTGGTGTTCCAAGTTAGCTGATCTTGTTTTGGGGGCTGACACCTATCCAGCAATCCAGTTAATTAGCAAATCAACACAGAAAAGGAACCACTTGCAGAAGTAACAACAGTAACGTGTCATGCACCCTTAATTCAAGTGTGCATTATATATGTGTGTGTGTCAGGCCCTTGCAATATTCATAAATCTAGTTTAGTTTATTCAGAAAGCTACCTGTGTCTTACTATGAAAGGTGTCAGATTTTAGGTTGAAGTCATTCAGAATTGTTGAATACCAATTACCTTGTCCTTTTATGACATTTCAAGAAATACTATATTCATAAAATACATGCACGCACACATATTCATAGTTTTTTTATTAAAATAAATAGTGATGCTTTATCATTTGGATATTTGAACCAGCAGCTATGCTACTATCTTTCTCATAATCCCAAAGCAATACATCTTCTAGTGACTGAATAGTTTAGTAATTCGACTGACCTTATTGTTGGTAAGTTGTGGACAATTGTATCTGTGCAATGAAAAGGTATACTTATAATGGAAGCCCCATGGAAATTTGCATCATAGCAATAGGCTCTTAAATAAAAAGTTTCAAGTGTGTAATCCAGCCCATGTAAGCAATTTTTAGTCCTACTGATTTCAATAGAACATAAATACATACTATTCTTCCTATTATATTGGTTGTGCATAATTTTTGCTACGAAAGTGTATCTTTTGCTTAGCATGATTATCTTAAACATTAAGGATGACCTTAAACCTTAAAGGTCATTTCCAATTTTAGTCATACTCAGAGTACACTTACTGAAAGCAAGGTAACATAACTTAACTTCATTTATTTCAATGGGTCTATTCTGAGTATGACTATTGGCTATTGCTGTAATGATGAAATCCTATACACACTTCCCTGGGAGTAAGTCCCATTGAACTACTAACTTCTGAGTAATAATAATAATAATAATAATAATAATTTATTTGTACCCTGCCCATCTGGCTGGGCTTCCCCAGCCACTCTGGGCGGCTTCCAACAAAGATTAAAAATACATGAATAGGATTGCACTGTAAGGTAGGTAGAAATATGATGGTTATAATTAATCGAGGAAATGTTAGAACTCGGTTTTAATATACATTTTACCAAATCTTGCAAACTTTTCCAGTTTAAAAAGTGTTTTAAGGCTTTCATGTGAGAGTTTTTTATAGCTTTGGTGGACTGAACTGTTGTTTATCCTTTGTTTTCCTGAAATGTTTTATAGTCTTTTAAAAGTGTTTTATGCCCTTTGTTGTTTTTTATTATGTTATGAGCCTCCTTGGGTTTTTACAGAAGGTAAGGTATAGATCCATAAATACAAATAAACAATAAAAATTCTAATAATGGATAAAATACTTTAGTCATCCGTTGATCATTTAGATTACTGAATTTTGAAAGGTGAAATGAGGATTAAAACCTTCCACACCTTGTGAATTGAGAAATTAGCATGATTGATGATGGAATACAAAATATAAAATAAACAAAGTTGCTGATGACTTTTTAAAGTATTTTGAAACCATCTCTTATAGATCTTAGAGAAATGTCAGTCTCAAGAGTTTTGAATGTCAAAAGAAAAATAAATCACATTGTTTAGACTAAGGATATTTTTCAATGTAGAAGGGTGAAAAATGATGAGCAGCATATTTCTTTGTTATAGTTTCATATTTTTGTGGCATGATGAAGTGTTGTTCTTGCTTTCCAGTCAAATAGACTAAAATTAAACTAGAAAAAGTAGGAAGTTAAATATAGTACTGTAGTTCAATTAAATCCTTTTTGGTAAAATTATTGAGGCCTATAATTACTGTTGGTTGTATTTTAAGTATTCTATTTTAAAGAAACAACAGATGAAAATCAGGGCTGATTAAAATAATTACTGAATGTTTGTGGCTCAAAATGTAAAATTTATGGTCCAAGTCCTAGAGCAGGGGTGGGAAACTGGATACAACAAACAGACCGGATCCAAAACTCCCACATCCCCCTGTGGGCCACTCTGCAAAGGGCAATTCTTTCTTTACACAGTATGCCCCTCCCAACAGACTTTTGTACATTGGATTTCCCTAGAACCTGCACATAAAATCCATTCTTCGTGGGATGGAATTTCATGATTGTGTCCTAGATTGACTTCCTTAAAGTTTAGCATTGACTTTTATAGAACTTGGTTTTATGAAAATAAAGCATACTCAAACAGGGATGTAGTTATTTAAGCATTAATTTGGGCAGGTGGGGCTTGCAGCCCATCTAGGAGAAGGAAAACTCTGATCCAAAGCCTCTGGGATATCTTTGAGACAAGAAAAGGCTAAGGAGTAAACCCTACAAAAATCTGGGGTGGAGTCCCAAAGATGCTTGCGCACCTTGTATGCCTCCTTCTGGCAACTTCTGTAACCAAGCTGGTGTCAAACGTATTGTTGTGCTTTCCTTTATACCATTTCAGCGAGACCAAGTGGTGGGGCTTGTCATCTGGGCGGCCCAGGACCTCCATACACGCTTTAACCCTGGGGAGGTCACTTTGATGCTGCTAATGCATAGGTTTGACTTCACTCCTAGAGGCACACTCCACAGTCTTTTGAAACAGACAGATGTCTGATTTGTGCAAGTTCATAGCCTCATCCTGAAAAAGTACATGACTGCAGTAGTGGCCCGTAAGGCAGCACAGGTAGGGCTTTGTCACTTTCCTATTTTCCCAGCATAGCAGTTTGCTGGCGCTTACCAAGAGAGAGGGGGGAGTGATGAGATGTGGGGAGCTCAGTGCTCTGTGACACAGCAGAGTCAATGTGACACTCCTTCTGCAACTATACACACAGCAATGTGCTCCTTGTGCCTTGCCCTTCCCCCTCTTGGTAAGTAAGTGCCCAGGACCTGCTATGTTCTGAAGCTGGGAGAGCAACCAGCACACCAGCTGCTACTTACTCTCTTGCTGGGCAGGGTCTGACAGAGCATAACGTTTGGCATGTTTGAACACTGACAGGAAACTAGGAAATGACATTTATTATTGCATAAAACAATTTTGCTTCCTTATATGCATCAACATCTCTTTTTGAGGAATGACTGAGAACTGAAATGTTCACATCCTTCTTGGCACTTCTGGAAATGGGAAAGTTTAGGATGGGTGAGGAAGCCACCAGTGCCCTCCAGATATTGTAAACTCCAACTTCCATCAGCCCTAGCCAACATCTGGAAGGTTACAGGTTTTCTATCCCTGAGTTTGGATAAACTGGGGGGGGGGGATACACACACACACACACACACACACACACATATATATATATATATATATATATATATATATATATATATATATAACACTTGAGAGTATAACAGAAGTGGTAACTTCTACAAAATTTTGTAACAGTTTCATAATTCCTGAGCCAAAATAAGCGTAACCAAATATGAATTTGATACTAAACTTTAGCCAAAAGATTACAGGTACTTTCAGTGTATCAGCATGATCAGGCAACATACTGATTATTAAAAGCTGTACCTTGAAGTCATATTCAACAAACTGTTTTGCGATTAAGGGTTGGTCTGTGGATTCCAGTCTCCCTAGTAATGCAACAAGTTTATAGCCAGTGCTTCTCCCACACTCGGCTTAATAGCATGTCCTTTGAATAGCATCATGGCCTATCATCTCAATTGCTGGTGCATACCCCTTCATTTTATTCTCACTGCAAGTTCTTTGTATTTTTAGTGTATGTAAGAAGGAAGCAAATCAGTCAAAGGACCCATTATGTTTGTAAGTCTGTAAGTAATATAATATTGAAGCCTCAAGCCACCTTTTTCTAATGAGTTCCTAATCCATTGGTTTAACTCTTGGTCTTTACCTTGTCTTTTCCCCTTTCTTTCCAATTGATCCTGTGTTGAATCTTTTTGAAGCAAAGTGTGTGGAATTTTAAGTGGCAGCATACTAGATATATATTTCACAAGAGGGACTCCGTTTTATTTTTATAGATTAGTTATGACCTGTATGAAAGATGCCCAGGTCATGAAACAGACTTGCATTTTTGTGGGTATTGTCCAGGGTGTATATATTTCTTATTATATGTTTACATTTCTCATAAGAAATTTCTACTAGCATTGAGTGTTTCATTCATATTAATGCTGAAATATTTTGCTTCCAAGCTTGTAAATTATGAACATATTCTGAAATCTTCTCCTATGGGTGGTTCACTCAAACAACTAGAATATTAATTTTCCAAATAAAGTTCACTGTTGGGTCACAGGGTGCAATCTGAGGGTACAGAGCCACATCCTGTTAAAGTTTAAGCAGGCTTGGGTATTACCTGGAAGGGTGGTTTCCCAGTAACTGCATGTTCTTAGGCTTTGGAGTATGGCAGGGCCATATATTGTCTCCAATGCAATTTAGTATCTATATAAAGCTGTTGCGCGAGATTATTAGTGGACTTGGAGCAAGGTAGCATCAGTGCCAGGTCTGGCTCAGAAGGTTTTTTGTGCCTGAAGCCAAATGTCAAGTGTTGCTTGCTCTGCAGCCCTCCCCCTGTCACCACACACAGTTGCACCTGCACTACAGTGACTGGCCCTCATCACCAGTGCAAAGGACACCTGCAGTGTGATGAGCTATGGGGAGAGGGTGCAGGATGGCACAGGGGCACTGAGATGTCTGCACTGCAGTAAGGTGGCCTATGGGGAGAGGGGGCAAGATGGCAGAGGCACATTGAGGCTCAGGCGACTTCTGGAGCTGAGTGGAGCTAGGATCCATCATTACTGAGCCTCTTTCCCCTCCCCTCTCTGTCTGGTAGTGTTGCTTCAGTTCTGAACACAGATTTTCTTCTGCAGCCTTCTGTCTGGTAGTGTTGCTTCAGTTCTGAACACAGATTTTCTTCTGCAGTCTAAGCTACACTTGAGGTTGGTTCAGAAGTTGCTTGTGCAGAATGTGGTAGCTAGATTGCTTGTTGGGGCAAACTACAACCAGCTTATAAGCAGGATTTGCCTTGGCTGCGAATCTATTACTGAGACAAGTTCAAAGTTTTGGTGCTAACATATAAAACCAGGCTACTTATATTCCTAGTAAGTCACTGCAGCAGAGTTTCTCCTTAAAGTACCCAAAATATCAGAAGCCCACTGCACTTGGATCAGGGCTTTCGATGTGGCCACCCTGTAATGTGGACAGCATCCCTGTTGAGATACAACAGGCACCCACTCTCTGTACTTTCCAGAAACATTTTTGTTTTGACAAACTTTTTCATTTTGTGTGTGTGTTGGTATCCTTTTATAATTATTTTAACTGATTTTGTGAATAATATATTTGTAAATCATTTTAAGACTATTCATAAATTATTATTAGTAGTAAGGTAAAGGTAAAGGTACCCCTGACCATTAGGTCCAGTCGCGGACGACTCTGGGGTTGCGGCACTCATCTCACTTTACTGGCTGAGGGAGCCGGCATACAGCTTCTGGGTCATGTAGCCAGCATGACTAAGCCGCTTCTGGCGAACCAGAGCAGCACATAGAAACACTGTTTACCTTCCCTCCAGAGTGGTACCTATTTATCTACCTGCACTTCGTGCTTTCGAACTGCTAGGTTGGCAGGAGCAGGGATCGAACAACGGGAGCTCACCCCGTCGCGGGGATTCGAACTGCCGACCGTCTGATCGGCAAGCCCTAGGCTCTTTGGTTTTTACCCACAGCGCCACCCGCATCCCATTATTATTATTATTAGTAGTCCTATTATTAACAACAGCAACAATAATAACCACATTATTATTAACAACAAATAGCCACCTTGAGTTCCATGATAGAAGAAAGATAGGATATACATGTATTAAGGCCATTTTCAAAATGAGGTGGTTTTTGCCATCTCTGTGACTCCACAGCCAGATTTGGATTTCCATGGAAAATTGCCAGAGCCTTGCTTAGGGGTTTCCATAAGAGGAGTATGGTGCTTCAAAGAGCTTTGTTATAAAAGCTATTCACATATCTGTGCTTATCAGTCCTTGCATTGTTTGACTGGTCTTCTTGTTGGAGTTGGCCACATGAATTTCCAAGTAATTTATTCCAAAGAGGAAGTTCTGTGAAAGGAAAGAAACTGTTTTTCACTTCTCATGTTGTTTATGCCTTCTGGAAGGCAAGGAACAAAACATATATGAAGGAATAACCCGAAGAGTCAAGTAAACATAGTATACTGGACAGTTTAAGCAAGTTCCTGACACCTGTTTTTGAGTATTAGTTTTTTTCCATGGTTCTTGTGTTCTTATGATCTGATGTAAGTAACTAATAGCTCTGTAGCAATGAATTCATTTTTTTTCTGAAGGCTCTCGTATTCCCTTGTGCCTACATTTTCTAATATGCACCTATTTATATCAACTGAAGCCCTTTTGCATGTCTATATCCCGTCCCCTCCCGTGATAAATAAGACACAAGACACCATGAATAAGGTTAAATGGGCAAGAAAAGGCCACATCTTTATTGGTAACGGATGTTGAGCGGTATTGGCATTAGGCATTGGACCTAACTAGCTATATCCGACTCCAGTACGTCGCACTGGCAGTCTGGGAAGGGATAACCACAGATGGGTGAGCCCTGCTGCTGCACATCAGCTAGGATCTCACCCTGTGATCACTGATATGGGGCGTGCCTTAGGCCCTCACCTTCCACGGCTCTGGACACGGACACGCCCCCGGACTCCTTTAGCGAAGCACCCTTCAGCATTTGGGGGAGGTGATGGCCCAACCTCCCCCCCCCACCTTCTAACCTTCCCGAGATAGTCCAATGCCTAACTGCCAATCGAGCCAGAATGGCTCGCTGCCAATACCCTCACAACCGCAACCAATACCTAATAGCCAGTACGATATCAGCAAGCCACACATCATTTCCAGCATCTGATAGATGCACACCATCTTTCCGGTACAGTGTCAACTCATTGTATTTTTTGGTGGGGTGAGGAATGACCTGACCCCCCAGCGCAACCACCCGGCGGGCCACCGCCTTCTCCAACAATTTCCTGGCTCTGTTCACAGCCACAGGGCAAATGCAATCGCGCCAAGCACGCCTCTCCAGCAGCGAAGACCAAAAGACGGTCATTGTTGGGAAATCAGCTCTCAGTTCATCCAAGTCCATAAAATTTTTCCATTGCAAGTCCACGCCTTTGTGATAGGCTAAATCATTTTCGTCCAACTGTACCACCAAAACATCAGGGGGGCCATGCGAAGCAGCCCTGGCTTTCACTGTTGGGAGGAGCTCATCCCAGCGCATCCCCCTCCTTGTTAACCATGATATGCTGACGCGTGAAGGCAGCCCCAGGTTGTGGCCCATTCCACGATGAAAGGCATGGTCCCTGGCCCAATGCACAATGCTGTGGCCCGCCATCCAAATCTGTACCGGCAGATTTCCTAGAAGAAGAGTAAAAGAGTGGACTAAGGAATGGGTCAGAGAATCACATGGTGTTGCGCAGGTAACCTTTGTACGCTGATGACTTCCAACGTCCCAGATCTTTTATCCTTTCCACCGACAACCCCATATGCATGGCAGTTGTAGCAGCACCAATACGAAAGGAGCGCACCACAAATTTTGCAGGGGGGAGAAATTTTGCGGGTCAGCTGGGCAGTGAAGAGAAGAGGCCGAGCTCTGGCCGCGAGCCCACTTAAATGCAGTGGGCACGCCCTTGCCGACCGAGCCGGTTGGCCAGTCTGGCAGGGCACCGCGCCCAGAGATCGGCCAATAGTGCCAGGGGATGGCAGCATCCCCTGAGCACGTGCAGGGGCCGTGATTACTGCAACCCCCTCCTTCTAAGGGCAGAAGGGGCATTCTGAGTGCTCTTGCAAACTGAGCTAGGGCTAGTGGTTTAAAAAGAAGGGGACTTCTCATTTGTGGCCTCTGGTTTCTGGAATGTCCTCGCCACAGTGAGTCTCACCTAGAAGTTACCTTAATTTCTTTTTGGTGCTAAGAAAATATGTTTTTATTTTCACATACTTCTTAATTCTGATACTTTTGCCTTGCTTTATGTGGCTTATTTTCTGGATGTATTACTGTATCTATTAGTTTTCCCTTTCTGTTAATAGTGAAGTTTTAGTGCCACTTTATTTAATTGATTTTTGGGGTAATTTTATTATTTTAATTTGATTTGTTTTTAAATTTTTGTATGGATCCCAGGGAACTAGAGTTTGGCTGCAATCCTAACCTCTTTCCTAGGACTAAGCCCTGCTGAGTTAAATATGACGTATTTCTTGAGTAGACATGGTTAGGATTGTGCTGTATAAAATGGACTAACTTTCCTGTTTAAATAGAGACTTCATGAAACAGAAAACTCTCAGATTTAGGTGATATTGTCCACTTGAAATATCATTTTCCAACCTGCTTTTCCTACCCACATGGGAAAAATATGGGTCTTCGTGTTAAAGAAAAGCAGCTGGGTGAGATTTTTAAGTTCACAAAACAGTGGCAGCAAACTGTTAAGCAACACACTACCACCACACACACCAGTTCTCTGCTCAAGAACTCAGTTTCCTACATATGCTTTTGCTTTGCAGGGGGATTTAGAAGAGGAACCATAGAACTACACATAACATGGAGTTTGAGTTATCTTAAATAAGAAAGTAAATTACACCATGGAAAACTGTTTTTCTTTGCTAAGAGTGAAATGTGTATTCTCTTGATTACTAAGGATAGTGAGTGAAATAAGTAATGGAAAGCCCAGAACTACTTGCCTGCTATGTGTCCATCAGTGCCAGCATGAGCTATATAAATGGGATCAGGTGGAAGGTGGCAATAAGTCATATGTGACAGAATTCTTTTTTTAGTTGTTTTTAAAATGACAATTTGTGTCTTCAACCAACCCATCAGTAATGCCAGCCACAGGCCCTTGAGTTGTGAATTTTAATCTGTGTTTTCATTTCTTGGTGCCCTGTCTGGCAGATTCTTCATGGTTTTAAAGAGATTTATTGGGGCTGAGGAGGATTGTACTTGCTGAGGGTGAAAACAGACATGTCACAGTTGCTTCACTGCTTTCTTTGCTGGAGGAAAGATTGCAATCAATCTTAAGAAATGCAGGAGATGAGATCTCTGTGGGCAAAATGTCTTTTCTTTTCCTACCAGCATCAAATATTTACCCCTTATCTTTCCACAAGAAATTCTAAGAGTTTTAAAAACTTACTACTTTCTGAAAAGATTTGTATTACGTAACTGAGCCAAGTGAGGCCTTTTGTTCATCTGGACCATTTGGTGCTATGTATGTCTCCTTTTTGATACAATTGCTTGGTTGAACTTTGAGATATTGGAATGTGGGTACACTTAGAGTACAGTTTTGCATATTAAGTTTTATGTGCTTATTTTGTTTTCTTGGTGCTGGTCATTGATTGCAGCAATAAGTATGATTTGAATGCGATTTTACATATTAAATTTGAATAGCCCTGTTGAATAGCAGCGTATCACTGCACATTTTAAGAGGGGACAGGAAAGACATAATAGTGAAATCTGACTTGAAGATTGAGAATATAATGTAACATAGTACTATGTTTGTATATAAAAAATCCATTTGAAATTTAAATACTTGCTTGACCTCCTCACACATTAAAAGGGGATAAAGAATGCAAGATAAACTGCAATGTGTCACATGCCCTGGAAACTGAGATATCAGAAAGAAACGTGGTATGCAAGTTCAGGTTTCAGGACACAGTTCTTTGTTTTATATTCAAAGCTAAGCTCAGTCTTCACACCCATTTTCAAGAAGCAATCAAAGCTTTATAGGACATTGGCTTGGATTTAAAGTTGTGCAGAAGAAATCACCTCGGATGAGCTTTTGGAGTGGACGGAGGGAAGTGAATTATTCTGATTTCACCTCTCCATACAGCCCCCATGCCCTTGGAAACCTGATCCAGAGGTTTGGGAACTCTCCAGAACACTGTGAGGTGGTGATGAGTTCCTGAGGAAGGCAGAGTCAGTGAACCTCAGTGCACTGCCGCCTTCACTTCCCTAGTGGAGAGCTTTTGGTCACTCCTAGTTGCAGGCCCAAGCACAGTAAGCCTCCTGAAACCCAATGGGGAAATAGGAGATAAGAACAGCAAAAAAAGACATGACAACATATTGAAATTAAAATGGCCACAACTTTATTGATTGCAGATTATAGTAGGCTGTGGTATAGGCATTGGGTATGTACTGGACCTAATTTGTTTGCAGGCAAATTCCTTAGTGGCCCTGGATACAGCAACAGATTAACTCCACAGCAAGTTCATACACACATGCTGCCCGCTTACCTTTGGCAGGGCAAAACATACTGTGTGGGTGGGAAGATCACTAGCCAGTTGTGTGGTGGCTCCTAGTACAGTCAGCTTAAACACAACACTGCTGGACTGGAGTGAAGACTGCATTTACCTGGTCCGTCGCTGGAGCACAGCCCACCCCACTCAGGCATTGATTGGCCTGTTTGTTTGTTTTGGTGGGCTTTCCCATTGCCCTCCTGTGGCTGGCCAAGGCTGAAACAAGTCAGCCTGCCACGAGATCCAAAAGGACTACCACCACCCCCAGTTTCCCGCGGCTGTGCCAGGTCACAACAGCCGCTACCTAAAAAGGTAAGCATTCTTTTCCTGTATCTGGGGATATTTGCACATTACATTTGGTTTTGTTGTTTCATGCCTTTTCCCCATTCATCCTTTCTCTTTTTGACTGTGGAGTTGTGACCACTCATTTTGCCTCCTCCTTACCTCAAATACTTGTACACATAACTCCTGTCAGCTCATTCATGGCATTATTCTGGTGTCATAATTTGAAGAACCAAAAGTAGGAAACTGCAGATTGTGTGCCCCCCCCCCATGATTAAGATGCTCCCTGAATTTGTCTCAGTAATCTTTAAAACAAGTTTTATAGCTTCATTACATATTTAGCTGACTGTTGCTTTTGCATATACAGTGGTACCTCAGGTTACATACGCTTCGGGTTACATACTCCGCTAACCCAGAAATAATGCTTCAGGTTAAGAACTTTGCTTCAAGATAAGAACAGAAATTGTGATCTGGCGGCGCAGCGGGAGGTCCCATTAGCTAAAGTGGTGCTTGAGCTTAAGAATAGTTTCAGGTTATGAACGGACCTCCAGAACGAATTAAGTTCTTAACCCGAGGTACCACTGTATTAAAATTGTAGTGATCTTGATTGATCTGGTTACATATGGAAACTATACCCTAAAATATGAATATTTTTTGCTTCAAATACATATGCATCTTGGCAAGTGTACAAAGCTGTTTCACAAATGCATAACTTTATACATTCCATGTTTATTGATTCACCGGTAACAGTAAACATTGCCAAAGACCAACAGAAGAAAATAGAACATGCGATGAGACTTCAGTTTGCAAGAGGGAAATGGGGGGGAAAGATGAAGTGATGTAATGGCAGGAGGAGAGAGCAAAGCAATATATATATACCAAAACAGAACATAGGGTGAAGATGTGGCAAAATGGAAATACCTGTATACAGGGTGATTAAGAAAATTATAAGAGGATACTGGTAGTGGTAGTTTCTTCAGTATTCCTTGCTATTTCTGAGATGGTTATTGTAAGAGTAGTCAGATTTAATCAGTCTTCCTCTAAATGAATAAAGAGCTCCTCTTCATCATTTCTAGAGGATACTTTTCAAAATTTCATTAAAATAATCTGTGGGAGCACCCCCCTTGAGATGCTGTGGCATCCCCGGGTAATTGCTGGCTCAGTTGAATTACAGTTAAATAAACTTCTCCTTTTGAATTTCATCCATATTACACACATAGGGATGAACAGAATCAGACTTTGTATCAGTTTTTCATGCATTCAATCATAAGTCCATCTCATCTCTATTTCTTCAGAACACATGAACACATATGAAAAAATTGCATTTTAAATTGTGTACCTTTTGTGCATGCTCACCCCTAAAATACACAACTTGTATGCATTTTATATGTACTTTCCCTCGAAATACACATTTTCTGCATGCATTTTTCAAACTGAAACTACATTGCAAAATTCAGAGAAGTAGGCAATCTGAGTGTGAACTCAGAAACTGCAAATTTGGACAGTTCACTTTAAAATGCAGAATGAACAAAATTATATTCTATTCCTATATTCTATACCTACAACCTTATGTTCTTAAAGACACAGACAGGCCAAAAAGGCACCTTCCGCAAGAGGTGGCTGATAGTCATAGATAGACCTACCCTCCATGAACTTGTCTAAACCTGGCATAGGCAAACTCGGCCCTCCAGATGTTTTGGGACTACAACTCCCATCATCCCTAGCTAACAGTACCAGTGTCAGGGAAGATGTGAGTTGTGGTCCCAAAACATCTGGAGGGCCAAGTTTGCCTATGCCTGGTCTAAACCAATTTTGAAGCCATCTAATGGTGAAACCACACATTATATTTTGTGCCTATCATGCAGCTAAATATCTTGTTTTTCTTTTATCAATTGCAGATATGTGTAGGTGGTTGTTATTGGAATCACAGTGTGCAGGAAGGTTTATTTCTTCACAGCCATGATTTCCCCAAATTTCCTGCCTCCCTCCAGCATAGCCATCAGGCTTATGAGAAATGTTTTCATCGGCACCAGTGGAATGGCTGTATATAGGAAACTGGGAAAGCAACTGGGTAGATAAGGGATAAACCTCTCTTCATGCTTTGATCCCAATAATAATTACACTCATGACTAGAATTAAGTAAAGTAAAACAAGAGCCATGACTATACACAATTATTTAATTGTAATGTGTTATGTGACCCTAAATTTACAGTTGTTACCATAAGTAAATTTCATCAAGTTACTTCTTTGCAATGAGAACAAATATCTTTTGCAGATAGTGAATCTCAGTTTCATTCTAGTCTGAGAAAGACTTGCTATTATTATATAGAATTTTTCCTCTTGGTACAAACTTGTCACACCCTTCCTAGTTTTATAAATCATTCTTGTGTCACTACTGAATTTTATCACTTTTAAGCTAAAATGTCCCAGGTTCTTTAAAATTTTGTTCCACTGCTGCCTAATCAGCTGATCTGTAGTGTGTGCAGGGTAGGATTTGACTCAGAAACATATGAACAACAATTATTTGCATGTGCAGTACCTCATCAATGTAAATAGGCACGTAGAAGCTATTTCTGCCTATGCATAACAGTAGCTGTTGAATTTGAACAAATTAAAGCTGGACCCAACTTGTATGGAGCCATTTGTACCCTGTGAAAAAGGGGGTATAATGTACAGAACCTTTTGGGGGTATTGGTGAATAATAACAGTTATAGCAATTTGGGGAGGGTTTCTCTTTTTTAACCATTGGCTGCCTCAAAAATGGGGAATTTACCCCAACCTCTTAAGAATTCTACTACCTCTCCCACATCACCTGACAAAACATCTCACTGTTAGAGACATTTTTGTGGGGGGGGGGTTAGATCCAGTTTACCAAGGGTGCAACCAGGGGCGTACCCAGGATCAAAACTAGGGGGGGGCAAGCCATGGTCGTTCAGGTTGTGACATTTCAGCACGGAAAGGCGAATGAAACCAAAATTTTAGGAAAATTATATATAATTATAGCAGTGCTTTATTACGGTAGTTATTACAATTATTTGCTTGATTTTTTTATTTTTATTTTTATTCTAGTTACATGTCTTATACCAGGGGTGGCCAACTGTGATCTACTTTCAGAATTAAAATCTGGCAGTTTTGGGGGGTTGTTGAGCTTTTTTTAGGGACTGGACCTTCTGAAATAATTGATTTAAAAACTAACTCAGCAAGACAGAAGACTGCCCGCTTTGTATGACAACCTTTGAGGTACAAAACACCCAGACAAGGAAAACCAACTCAGCTAATTAGTTTACAAGAATACTTGGCTAGTTTAGATGTACAGTCTCCAGGGCCAGATGAACTACATCCAAGAGTATTAAAAGAACTGGCAGAGGTGATTTCAGAACCACTGGCAGTAATCTTTGAGAATTCCTGGAGAACAGGCGAAGTCCCAGCAGACTGGAGGAGGGCAAATTTTGTCCCTATTTTCAAAAAGGGGGAGAGAGAAGACCCAAACAATTACCGCCCAGTCAGCCTGACATCAATACCAGGAAAGATTCTAGAGCAGATCATTAAGCAAATGGTCTGTGAGCACCTAGAAAGGAACGCTGTGATCACTAAAAGTCAGCATGGGTTTCTGAAAAATAAGTCATGTCAGACCAATCTGAACTCATTTTTTGACAGATGTGGATGTAGCCTATCTTGATTTCAGCAAGGCCTTTGACAAGGTGCCCCATTATATTCTTGTAAAGAAGCTGGTAAAATGCGGGCTAGACAATGCTACCATTCAGTGGATTTGTAACTGGCTGACTGACCGAACCCAAGGGTACTCATTAACGGCTCCTCTTCATCCTGGAGAGAAGTGACTAGTGGGGTGCTACAGGGTTCTGTCTTGGGCCCAGTCTTATTCAACATCTTTATCAATGACTTGGATGATGGGCTTGAGAGCATCCTGATCAAGTTTGCAGATGACCAAATTGGGAGGGGTGGCTAATACCCCAGAGGACAGGATCACACTTCAAAATGACCTTAACAGACTAGAGAACTGGGCCAAAGCAAACAAGATGAATTTTAACAAGGAGAAATGTAAAGTACTACACTTGGGCAAAAAAAATGAAAGACACAAGTACAGGATGGGTGACACCTGGCTTGAGAGCAGTACATGTGAAAAGGATCTAGGAGTCTTGGTAGACCATAAACTTGACATGAGTCAACAGTGTGATGCAGCAGCTAAAAAAGCCAATGCAATTCTGGGCTGCATCAATAGGAGTATAGCATCTAGATCAGGCATAGGCAACCTTCGGCTCTCCAGATGTTTTGGCCTACAACTCCCATGATCCCTAGCTAACAGGACCAGTGGTCAGGGATGATGGGAATTGTAGTCCAAAACACCTGGAGAGCCGAAGGTTGCCTATGCCTGATCTAGATCAAGGGAAGTAATAGTACCACTGCATTCCGCTCTGGTCAGACCTCACCTGGAATACTGTGTCCAGTTCTGGGCACCACAGTTCAAGAAGGATACTGACAAGCTGGAACGTGTCCAGAGGAGGGCAACCAAAATGGTCAAAGGCCTGGAAACAATGCCTTATGAGGAACGGCTTAGGGAGCTGGGTATGTTTAGCCTGGAGAAGAGAAGGTTAAAGGGGGATATGATAGCCATGTTCAAATATATGAAAGGATGTCATATAGAGGAGGGTGAAAGGTTGTTTTCTGCTGCTCCAGAGAAGCGGACACGGGGCAATGGATTCAAACTACAAGAAAGAAGATTCCACCTAAACATTAGGAAGAGCTTCCTGACAGTAAGAGCTGTTGGACAGTGGAATTTGCTGCCAATGAGTGTGGTGGAGTCTCCTTTGGAGGTCTTTAAGCGGAGGCTTGACAGCCATCTGTCAGGAATGCTTTGATGGTGTTTCCTGCTTGGCAGGGGGTTGGACTGGATGGCCCTTGGGGTCTCTTCCAACTCTATGATTCTAGGAGGGGGTGGGGTGGGGAGAGGGAGGTGGAGATCATGACGACTTTGCAAATGTACAGGAGAGTTTGCCTCGCTCAACAATCCCGGGGCAGTTGTGCGCGATACCTGACCCTCACAGTCTAAACAACCCCCTCCCAATCTCTCCCGTACGGATGAGGGGCGGGAGGACATCAGGGTCCACACAAAATAAAATAGGCGGAAAACACGGGAGCTGAGCAGAGGGTTGTAACAGGAAGAATTATCTGAAAGACGGGTGAGGTGGTGGGGGGGGGGATACACAGCTGAAACCGGGATCTTCTGGAGGTGGGAAATAGCTGCTGCGGAGCTTCAATGGTGTTGATTTTGTGGAAGACAAAAGCAGAGGGTGAAGCGGCTTCCAAGCAGGTTTACTCGGAAGTCAACCCCGCGGGTTTCCCTCCCAAGAAAAGCACAGGATAAAAGCACAGAGAAGCCAGGGGAGCCGCTTTGCAGCGAGTGGGGGAGACGGAGGAGCTTTGCCGGTGTTGTTGCTCACGAGCTGCTGGCTTGCCAGAGAGTCAGCCTGGAGGGAGGGGGACGGGCAGCCACTTTGCTGGGAGGGAAGGAGCGCCACCGGGGCTGCCAACTGGCGCAGCTGCGCCATCCGCCCGGCTGCCGGGGGTGCGGATTGGCGCGCGCCCCCCCCCACCCAGCCAGCTCTTTCAGGTGCTTTGCCGCTCCCCCCTTCCTCCGCAACTGCCGCCAGCCATATATATAGTTGGTGGGGCATGAAGCGTGTTTGCGTTTCCATGTCCTGCCAGGGACTCAAGGCTGCTTGGGGGGGGGCAGCTGGCTTCTAGGGGGGGGGCATCTGCCCCCTCCTGCCCCCCCTTCGGTACGCCCATGGGTGCAACCCAACTAGGATTTCTAGGTAGTCCTGGGTACTTTCCAAATATCCAGAAAGTTGAAATTAGCAGCAATATACAATTGTGATTCGGCACAAATGTTGTAGTTTTGGAGCCATCCTTGTTCAGGGTTCTATTCAGCCATCATGACATCAGGATATTCCATTTATCACACACCCGTCCCAAGCAGACACCCATCATTCCTTGGCTATTGCTAAGTCCTCTTTGGGATATTTTTTATTTATCTTAAGAGTGGGTTGATCCCTTATACTTGGCAGGGGTGGGGTGTTGGCAGGGGGTACTTGTGCATACCAATATTTCCCTCCTGCTTTGCCTATAATCCTGCCAGCTGTCATCACATGATTTTTGTATTAGAAGGAATGACATCAACAGCAATCTGTGCTTCTCCTTTCTCCTGCTGTCACCACCCTGAGTTGCTCTTGTGATCCAATACTTTCCTCACTTTTACCCTGTCAGTTTTCTTCATATCTGCCCCCAATTCTGCTTCTTGCTTTGATGTCTGCATGTGACATGATAACATTTGAGAACTGAGAAATTGTGGGCTTGGTACTTTTCACCACATACAGTCTCCATTTGGACAGGACACCTGATCCTTTATGTGTGAAGAACGCCTGAAGTCAATTTCTGTTGATCTATTCACAAGCCTATTTTCCATATGGATTTCAACAAGAGATTACTGCAAAATAAATAATTATAATAATAGTACAACATCAAAGCAAAGAAAAAATGATCCCTTAATTCATCAGTGTATTCAGGATCAGACTATAATGAACTATGCTGTGGAAAACAAATTGTTTGATATTACAGTGAAAACTCATAATTAACTTATTTTCCAATGCTGTAGTACATTTCAATAATCAATATTACATTAGAACATTTATTTTCTGAAAAAAATAAAATTCCAATAAAAACGCATCCCTTTATAGTAATGTTAATAAAACAGATGGTGCTTTAATATTTTTATTACTATAACCTAAATCATATATTTATCAACCAAAACAAACCATTTCCCATAAACATTATCACGTATACCCACACACCCTAAACACTAGTTGGAAAGGAAAACTGAGACAATGCATTGTTGTATATTTAAAACATTAATATCAGATTATATAATTTTTTAGCCTCTTGTCCATACTGGCAACAATCCAACTCTTTTGATTTATAAAGACTAGTGCACAGATGCAGTTAATTGTGCTTATGCAACAATTAGTATCTGTCAGTAATGCGTACTGTATAACACTCACTGGTTTTGAAAATAGTCAGTCCCTTTGCCCCTACATTCTTTGTTGTTCTGTTTATTGTGCCCGGTTAATGTGCTCCTGTGCCACAATAATCTCTAGCTAAATGGTAATTGCTCTATTGACAGCATTACTGTACATTTTTGACACGTCATTATTCATACTTAACCACTTGACCTGGAATAAATGTTAAAGCAATTACCACTGAGAGCTTTTCTATGAGAAAATTGAAGCAAAGTTTAGAGATAATCAAAATGCAAAGCCGATCATGATAGCAATTGGAAAAATGGCAAATCCTATTAAACAGATTTTTATTAGCCAAGTTGATGCCAGTAGATATTATCTAGTAATTTAGTCTTATTAAAAAGAAAATAAAGCATCTAATTGTTTACTATCCTGGAACTTATTCCAGCTTGCAATTTGCAGCTGAAATTAGGTTTTATGTGGCTCATCTATTTTGTCACATTGAAATATGAAATTATTTGGTACAATGAACATCTGCTCAATTCTCCTTTCTTAGAGGCAAACATCTCCACAACAAATTCTATTTGTTGGGGGATGATAGGTATGTTTCTATATATGCATATTGTTCAACAAGTATTTTGAAAATAAATGGACATTTCAATTGGAATATATATAATTTGTTTGCTCTGCACATTTTTGCTGGTGCTAAAGGTATTTCTCCCCCACTTTCTGTTAAATTGTACACACAGAGAGAGATGATACATTCACATTTCTGAGACCAACAGGTTCATTTTAATGGCAGTTAGGTCTCCTTTTGTGCTAAAAGTCCCACACTATTTGCTGAATCCATCTTATTGACCTCAATTGTAGAACAGATCCTCTTCTACGATGCTTACAGAAAAAGCAGTAATTATAAAAGTACGTGAAAACACATCAAGTAAACCTTAAAGGTATAGTGTAAGCTTTTACTGCCCCCATCTGCACTATGAGGCTTGCCTGAAAACCACCATTAAAATGCAGACTACTGATTGTTGATATGCCATTATTGTTGTCATGGGACAAACTATTATGGGGCCAGCGAAGTTTGAGTGGTTTCTATATTAATGAAGCTTTTACATTCTTAATGAAAGCTGAGCAGGGGTTTCTTTGGTATTTCAATTAATAAAACATTAAAAAGGACATTTTCCTTTCTGCATTTGGGATATGATCCTTCCTAGTGCCTGCATGGAGAAGGATCATACCCTTTGTTTTCAAAAATTCATATGTGGAATAGAGATAGCCAGTGGCATAGCTCTTAATCAGACAAAGACATGTTTCCAGATTTTAAGCACTCTCAACAGTTTCACATTAGCTAGTCTAGCATGTCTTTATTAGACTGATAAAAATTGCTCAGAATGCAGTTAACAGTTTAAATTTAAACTTTTCACATTGTATTATCATTACCGAGGAAGAGTCCTATTTTTAAGTATAAAAAACCACCAGATTGCTACCTCATATAATGACAGTTTTAGAGACTGGCAAGATAATTAGGATTATATGGATGTGATTCTACTAGCTTCAGAATCTTTCAGTGGAGGGGGGATCTTCTGGTGACCCTAGTAACAGTTCTGCACATATAACCACCTATTTCCCCCGCCTGCCTCTTAAAAGAAAAACTAGAGTTGGAAGTAAGCATATAGACTGAGAAAGTGACAGGCATATATTGATAGCAAGAAAAAAGCAAGAAAAAGCAGCAGCACATAATTATTTTTATTAATTTATGAATTGCTGTTTATTGTTTAAAAGCAATATAGAACAAATACCTAAGGCCTTTTCATCTAGCTGGAAAAATCCATCACTTACTGATCGATGGAGGCAGAAGATGGCTTATTCAGTAGAGGCGTACAAGCATTTTGCCAAAACTGAATTCCAAAGTGAAGTGACCCACTCTGGAAGTATTTACACTTTGTGCAAAGCAAAGCAGGGTGAAACAGTAGGGTTCTGAAACTTCAGATAGTTGTTTTGGTTCCAATTTAACCTGAATTTGATAACAGTTTTGAGTCACCTACAAGCAAGTTTTACATAAAACAAACAAACCACCGGGCCAGAAGGAAGAACAAAGAAATGAAGGGGATTATGTGACTGATAGCTACAGTTCTCAATTAGGAAATTACTTTACAGGGCTCTCCAATAACAGTGCCTTTGGGATGGATGCTGATGTTCCAGTACATTTGTTGCTCTTTGCAAATTGACACACTGAAAGTGTTTGCAGTAGTAGTTGTTGGTTGTTGTTGGATTTTTTTTTTTTTGTATAACCTAAACTTTCTTTTTTCCACATCTCTGTAAACAGCTTTGCACTTTGTTACTTTGATGGCAGTTTTGAGCAAAAACAATGAAAGTCTCAAACTGTTTTTCATTGATCATAACTCCCTAACTCCTGCACCTATCATTCTGAAATTTTCTAGTGATGTTCCCTAGGATCACCTCTAGCATATAACTTAATTGAAGTCTGAAAAATTAATAACTGGCTAGAAAAGGATGCACCCTTCTGTCTGAAATTTGGAAGGTTTCACCCTCTCACAAGCAAATGACTATGTATGTAAGTTCTGTCCATATTCTTAAGCTGAAAACCTACCTGGATCAGTGATGGAATTGGAGTCAGGTTCTTCTGTCATTAAAGAAGTAAAACAATAAAGATCTCCTGTGTTGCAAACAGAACAATCTGACAATCCAAAAGCAAAATGGTAGGCTAATAATATGATTACAGTGGTACTTCTGGTTAAGAACTTAATTCGTTCTGGAGGTCCGTTCTTAACCTGAAACTGTTCTTAACCCGAGGTACCACTTTAGCTAATGGAGCCTCCCGCTGCCGCTGCTCCGCAATTTCTGTTCTCGAGTGCAACACTGCATAAGTTGTGCTTTGTCTGAGTTTACGCTTACCTTGGAAGGCATGTTGCCTCAAGCTTGAGTGATTCTTTGTGATGTTATACTAGCAAAAAAATCCCTTACTTTGGGAAATTTTATTAACTCATATTAGTTGGTGTCACCATGTATATATTATACGCTATATGATTGTAAATTAAGATACAATTAAATAGTGATATAAAAGTGTTTTAATCATATTAATAGTTTACCGTGTTGCTTTTGGATTGTCAGATTAAAGAAGTAAAGACAGAGGAGAGGAGAGCTTTACCCACAGCAGAAAACCTTCATCAACTCCTGTATAGCTATGTCATAAGCTTTTGGGGGGAAGATATGTTTGGCTCAAGAACACTCTTGCTTGCCCCATTCAGTCATGTGCATTTCTTCCATCTCTTTCCTGCAGTAAGGATATATATCTTGAACAAAAGCTGTGAAGTGTTCAGAAAATGAGTAGATTTTCCCAGACTGTGTCTTGTCAATTTAACTGCTTAGCTATTGCACTTGACAGATGTCAGAGAGATATTCAGATAGCTACCAAAAAAAAAAAAAAAACTTTCTCTCCCCCCACCTCCTACTTTAAGACTCCCTTCCCATTCTTGTCAGGCAGAAAAAAGTCAAACAATGGGAAAAATTGACAGATAAGAAAACTGGCAGAAATAGTGGGAAAAACTGTTTCCACCATTCTTGACACTTAATCAACTATTAGCAGCAGGGAATAGCAATAAGGAGTCTTTTTGTGCCACTAGTCCCTAGCTAAAAATAGCTTTGAAACCTATTGGAGAAACGCAGGTTTAAAAACAATGGCTATTCAGCTGACAGCCCACCTGGCCACATGGCATCCAAATGCCTTTCCCTGGTTTCTAGGTGAGGCAATCTTTAGAGTTCAGTATTCTTAGAAACAAAACTTATCTATTTACTTAGCATAGATTTTTCTGTAGCTTGTTTAAAATATTCATATCCAACCCTCTCCAAAGCCCTTTTTATTTCTCATACTATAAAAAACACATTCCCTTTATCTGGGGCTCTATAGTTAGTTCATAACGTATATGCTAACTGCCCTCAAACACAATTAGATAACTTCTGCAACTGCTGTGATATAACTGTTGGTTGCAAGATCTAGCACAGTGATCTTAAACATATGCACATGGCAGTTCATTGATTTCAGCGAATTTACTTCAGGATAACTGTTTCTATAATTCAGCTTTGCAGGCAGATCCTATGCACATCATTTAGATGAAAGCATAGTTGAAATTGGATTTGCCTTCTAATGAATGTTTTTAAGGTCTGATTTTGAACTTCTGCACCTGTTATGCATGATTAACAGAGTGTATCAGAAGTGAAAAATAATAATGTCAATTAAGCACATGGAATCCAGTTCAGCATATCACCAAAAATAGTTAGAAATGCACATTTTCTGTTAACTGTAAGATGTGTCAGACAGACAGACAGACAGGCACATATAAACTGAAATGTATATTAATGGGTATATGTTATTGGTTAAAAATGTTGCAAGTGTTGCAAAGACTTAGCTACTGAATAGAGCTCTTTTTTTCTCAGTTATGTTTTGCTTTTATTCAGAAGTCTTCCTTGTTCTTTTCAATTTTTTTGCATCTACTCAGTGTGTAGTATTCATCCTACCCTAACCTCGCTGCAAAGAGAAGTGCCTCCAATGAATTTTAGGGTTTTTATTCCTGACCTCTGTTCCCATATAAGCCAAAGAATCTCTTAGCTCATTACATAATGATTCAAGATTTTAACAGTGGCTTTGTACTACTAATTTTCACAATGTAAAATTCTGTAGATGAGCCATATAAAGCCAGTTTCTTCTCTAGCGTACAATATTAAAACATGCAGAACAATTAACAATGAACTGCTTTCTTTTTTCTTTTAAAATGACAAGTATTTGGAGGCATGCCCATTCTTTCAATCCATCCATCTATATAATTCTGTCTTCCCCTCCTCCTGTTACTCTAGCTATATGCACCCCACAGAAGTCATTTACTAATTTGAGACTTGCCAAGGAAAACTGGCAGCCTTCCTCAACACCTCCTCTCTAAGGCAGAAAAGGATAGCACAATGCAGCAGACATTCAAGAAAGGTCTTTTTTTCTTCACAAGCATCCTGGCAAGTTTGTAATTTTATATCCTTTTTTCAGAGTTGACAAAAAAAGGAAAGGTAATCTATATTAAATATAAAATTTTGACTGCAGTTCTATATACCCAACTGAGTCCCACTGAATAAGTAGAAATTACATCTAAGTATACATACTTAGAACTGTGCTGTTAAAAATTATATATTCAAATGGAGTTTATTTTAAACATTTTTACTCCACACTTCATTCTATTTTAGAATTCTGGGATGGTATATGTTCAACTGAATTACACACAGAGAGAGAGAGACAGACAGACAGACACACACACACCAGAAAAATCCTGACTTCCTAAAACAGAATCAAGTTCAGAAGATGGATATCATAAAATAAAAGAGTGCACATCAGAAGACCCATTAAATTGTTTGCTGCATTCCTAGAATTAAAGATTGTACCATTCCAGATCACATGGAAAGAAATATGTGGGCTATTCAAATTATCTGCCCTTGTGTGAGAATACATCTAGCCTTTACTTAAAACAAACACAGAGATACCTAATATTGTGGAAGCATATAGTAGCACATTAACTAAGCTAGAGTTCATTAGCAAGTTACTATCTAGTTCGACTAGGGCTAACAACACCGCTAAAGAAAGACCTGGGATAAAGATGCTAAATGAATAGGGTTCTCAATACTTGGCCAGATATCTTTGAAATCAATTGTACTTAGCTGATATAATTAGACATTTTATTACCATAGAAGGAATCTAACAATCTGATGGAAAGATTTCCATAAAATCCTGTCACTACAGATAAGTGGTGACACCAATAGTGTCACTGTGTTTGATGTAAACCAATGAATTTTCTGTTTTCTTAAATATTTACTTTTTGATGTCAAAATCAGAGAGAAAAATGAATAAGTCATTCTCTACACATTAAACTTTATTGCAAGAAAGGCAAAGGGAAAGCTGCTATGCTGAAGAAAGAACATAGAAATTAACAGGATCTGACTGAAGAAGAAGAAGAGTTTGGATTTGATATCACGCTGTATCACTACCCTAAGGAGTCTCAAAGCGACTAACAATCTTCTTTCCCGGGGTAGGCAACCTAAGCCCCAGGGGCCGGATGCGGCCCAATCGCCTTATCAATCCAGTCCACAGACGGTCTGGGAATCAGCATGTTTTTGCATGAGTAGAATGTGTGCTTTTATTTAAAATGCGTCTCTGGGTTATTTGTGGGGCATAGGAATTTCTTCATTATTATTATTTTCAAAATATAGTCCGGCCCACCACATGGTCTGAGGGACGGTGGACCAGCCCATGGCTGAAAAAAAGTTGCTGACCCCTGCCCTTTCCCTTCCTCCCCTACAACAAACACTCTTTGAGGTGAGTGAGGCTGAGAGACTTCAGAGAAGTGTGACTAGCCCAAGGTCACCCAGCAGCTGCATGCAGAGGAGCGGGGAAGCGAATCCAGATCACCAGATTAAGAGTCCACCGCTCTTAACCACTACACCACACTGGCTCTCATTGAGAGCACAGTAGTTGTGAGCTGATTATTATAATAGCTCACATTATTGAATACAGTGGTACCTTGTGTTGCGTAACCTCCAGGTTACGGAATCTTCGGGTTACAGCCGTGGCAAACCCGGAAGTGTATGCTTCCAGGTTTCACCACTCGCGCAGGTGTAGAAGCGCTCTATTGCACCGTGCGCGTGCATAGAAGCGGCGCCTCTAGTTACGGATTTTTCGGGGTGCACACGGCACCCTGAAATGAATTAAACCTGTAACCAGAGGTACCACTGTACTCTTCCACCATAATTAAGTCATTTAACAGTGAAAAGTGATATTTTGTGCATAAGTGAGTTTGTGAGCCCCAGCTATAGAAGCATAACCCAGAAACCACCTCACTGAGAAGTAAGCCTAAGAGTGTGAACTGAGATAAGGGCTCCTAGTTAGTAATTCACTCACTAGGTGGTCATTAGCAAACCATTACTTTATCATTCTCAGCCCCACATCCATAGTATATATATACGCAATATGGACTGTTTTATCTTAAATGCTTTTAACATTAGAAATATATTAAATAAATGCTTAAAAATATGATAATTGTAGCCTGTATCTTTATGGATCACACATTCTGTTTAACATCAATAGGTAGGCCACAATTTACCCAAAATATAGTAGTTTATTATAACATTAGTGTAATTTTGTTCTGTCATTGAAGGGAAGGTCATCCCAACTGGAAATGTGAAAAGTCCCTACTGCATAACTTCTAAGGTGTAGTTGCAGTTCTGCTATTAACTCAAAACAGTAGTTTAGAATCATATTTCTTGTATTTTAAGTTCCTGAAGCATAGTGCAGGTATAATTTTGCTGCCATTGCATAGGCCTCACACTGTTTAAAGACTGTTTTTCCTCAAAGCAGCAGGATGAAATTTCTAAAGAAATTCAGCAATCCTCAGCATGAAAAAAAAAAACCCATCCATAAAAACAATATTCATAGTCAACTGGCATTGTCATTTGAAAATGCATTCATTTGGAATGAACAAAAGATGTCCAATTTTCTTCTGTTGCTTTGAAATTGTTTACCCAAACTGCAGGAGAAAGGTGTCAGCTCTTAGGACAAGCAGCTTATACATGAGCTGCCATTTATAATCTCTCCATATTTTGCATAACTAATTGAGCTAATTACATTCACACAATAGAAGTGTACCTGGAAAATGTTTCTGTTCCTGGGTTTTTCAGGTAGAATCAAGATGACAGCAAGAATGGTTATATATTTTCTAAATCGAGAAGAAAGAATGACATATTATAGTCATAAAAGGTTTCGTATATTTTGCCTTGAGTCACAGTAAAAAAAAATAAAAATGGTAGCAGTTCTATTCTCCCAGTCAGAATTCTATATAAATAATGCTGGGGGTCAGAAAAACCTCAGGCACAGTGCATGTTCAGAACAAGTTGTATCCACCCAACAATTCAATGAGTGGAAGTTTGATGGGAAGCTGGGCTTTCCTACCCCCCTCCACTACCAAAGCCTGTCTTGAGGGTTGAGGGACCCCCAAGAAAGCCCTGGCATATGTATACAAATCTTGTTGAGTTGATCTACTTTCGTCCGTTCCATTTTCTCTTCAGCAGAACTCCAACATTCAACTTTTTAACAATTTCTTTTGAACTTGGCACATTTTGAAAGGCAGCTAAAGGCTGCTTCTGCACAGCCTTTAGGCCGACCATGCCCACAAGTAAAAGATTAAGTGATGGAAATGGTATACAAATGTATATGACAAAGGATTGAGTTTCTTAAAATTTGTGTGGTATGTTTACATGTTGTTTGTCATTTACATGTTGCTCAGGAAGTGCATTGTCCTTTAGAAGACGACGTTTAAAGTGCAAAACAAAGAGGAGTAAAATTATGGGATACTTACTTGGATCAATTGCAGAAGAAATAAAAAGATTGATAAAACATATTAAGGCCCGGTCTGCTCATGCAACATTTTGAATTTTGTTGGTGGAGGTTGTGTCTTCCCTGGTGCAGATATGAATGCTGCTGATAGAAAACAAAAGAGATAATCAGAATTTTAGTGGAGCTGTGACTATGGAACTACATATCAACCCCGAAAGAAAAGATAGCAGCAAAAACAGAAGTTCATACTGATAAGGCATTTTTTGTGTATTCTGAACCTATACATATATATTAGCATATGTAAATTATGAAAATTTGTGACAATGTATTTCCACTTTATTGGTGATGCATAAGTGATCACCATAAGGTGAACTATGGCTATCCACACCCACCCACCCACACAGTTTGCAAGCATGCCTTTCATATACTTACTAGGGGGTATGCCCCTGCTTGCTTCTCTTGCCAACCCCCTGCCATTACTCCCATATTAACCGCCTATAATTTCCCCTTCCCATCCCATGCAACTAATAAGTTTGCTTTTCATCTTCCCAATGTCATTTCTGAGGCCACTTCTATTTTGCAACCCCTCTTTGTACACTAGTTTTCAACTTCACACCCATGTTCATGCCTCCCCACCTCCTTCTGTGCAACCTATGCTTTCACACAAAGTACTCCCATGGTAACTTCCTGCATCTTCCTCATCCCATACAGTACTACTAGGCATCCTTTTCACCTCCCCAGTTATGAAGCCACCATCTCCTCCTCTTCTTCAGACTCTTTTATGCTCCCGCTTTCATCTTCAACTTTCCATGCTATCAAATGATGCTATTGGTAAAAGAGCTGCAGTAATAAGCTGTTTACTTGGAGGATACAGATAGGAGCACTTGGTGCAGTAGTAGTGCAGGATCCAAACAAATATATGATTTGTTCCATACATCAGATTGTTTTTATCATTTGTGACAGAAGTCCTCAGGCCTCCACAACACTGCAGCAAACAAACAACATTTCAAAATTGTAATATTGTGTGATGGCATGTTGTTTAAAGGTGAGGGGAGTGGTTTTTTTAAAACAACTACAGGTGCTGAAAGGAACATTGCCTACTAAATGAAGAAAGGCTTCCAGCTGTATTTCCTACTGCTTTCTTCAATTAGTCATCAATATTGCCTTCAGCAGCTGTTTGTTTTTTGTTCTTCTTTGATGACTGGAGGATCTACTGCAGGCATCCCCAACCTGCAGCCTTCCAGATGTTTTGGCCCACGACTCCCATGATCCCTAGTTAACAGGACCAGTGGTCAGGGATGATGGGAATTGTAGTCCAAAACATCTGGAGGGCCGAAGGTTGGGGGTGCCTGATCTAGTGCATTGCTTGCTCACACCAAATTCTTCATTTTTCCTTGCCCTGTCTTTAAAAAACCAACAGACTAGGAAGTTGAATCTTGGATCTGATCAAATGTACCTGTGTTGCACCAATGAGGATCTACTTATCTGTAGGTCATATGGCAAAATGAAGGCATTGGATGAATGATGGAATGTTACTACAACATGCAAGGAGTACACATCTTACCCATAGCTGTCAACTATTCCCTTTTTTAAAGGGAAATTCCCTTATTCCAAATAGGATTCCTCGCAAGAAAAGGGAAAAGTTGACAGCTATGCTTACTTCTGATATGTAACTCTCAGTCTGGAACAGACTTCCAAACTATTTATTGTATGTGAAAAGCATAGGGATTTGGGGGAAAGCCGGTGGCATGTTTTAAAAATAGATGAGAAGAAAACTGCAATCCAATAATTAAATTTATGGATAGCAGTAAAAACTGGAGTAATTAAGCAATGGATGTAATGTTAGGCCAACTAACATCATGTTCCATAAGGCCCTTTTTCCAATATCTATTCTGGCTTGGACACATGCATAAATTTCCTTATTAAACTTTAGCCCTTCAGTATTTAAAAGCCATGATGGCATGTTATAAAATTATTTTTCAGTTAATAAATACTGTAAAACACTGTAAACATTTAATACTTGACAAGTTATAGGTATGCTTTAGTTTATTACAGGTTACTTGTTTAAATAATGTATTGGAGAATAAATCAAAGCCAAACAAATCTCTTCGTGCTTGATGGGAGTAAGTATCTTAGCTCCCTAATTCAAGGGAAATTGATTGTGTTTATTGATTGATACCATTTGAATTAAGTGCAGTTTACAAAGTTTTAATTAAGCAGTAGCTCTGTTTAATAGGCATAAAATAATGTGCATGAATTTTAAAAATATATGTTATATTTCAGTCACATTTGTGGGTAGAAGCAATTGCAAAAAGTGACCAATTAGTTGTTATTCCCCCCCCCTCCATTCAAGATTATTGATGTTCTAAACTACAAAGAGATACTGATGCATTTATTCCCTTTTCACAGGGAAGAGATCTATAATGCAATTTAAGAACCATGTACTTTAGCTCCATTTTCAACTAATTGATCCTGTTGGTTTTGCCATGTCTAAGAAAAGGTATGGGGAAACTTTATAAAGGAGTTGTGCAATTACAGGCAAATTAATCAGGATACATTTTCTCCCTCTGAAATGCTGGGAGTACTAAAGAAAATACCTGGGTCTGTTATGTAGCTTGTGTCTTATCCAGTGGAAATGTAGGACAAAACTATTGATTACATTTTATTGCAAAGCATTAAATACAGATGGTGCCATCTCAGCTTTCTACACTGAAGAAGAATGGGATGCAAAGGCCCTTCACATAAAGAGCTGTTAGAAATAACTACTGTAAATCTGGTGTTTCAGATTATTTAAAGTACAGTGATGTACTGGAATTCTGCTTGACTCAGGATCAGGACCAATGTATGTATTTTAGACAGTGAACAGAATGTAAATGAAGCATTTATGCCTTAGCTGCCTAGGGCAAGTACAAGGTACATTAATATTGCAGTGTTTATTTGAATTTTTTTTATTACAAAATACATTTATTGCAACAGGAATCTAAACATCAGTACCTGTACTGCTCATGTTCAGCATTCCAGACAATCTATTTTTTTAAATAAGGTTCCTTGTAGAATGTATCTCTCTCTTTTTTAGTTAGTTCACCTGTGACACCATAAATAATACATATTTATTCAAGCAGCAATATAATGCTATGGTACATTATTTACAGATAGCGATCTCCTGACATGTGCAGAAAATGTTCTCCATGGACGTATATATTGAATATGAAGGAATTTAAGAGGAATGGCATAGATATTAGATATCTAAATGGAATAAAACTGGCATCTTCGTCCTGAAACCTTACAATATCAATACTCAGAATAATTTTCTGCAATAACTATATAGATTGCTGCTGATCCAGAGAACAAAAGAACAGCAAAAGGGTGCGGAAATGATCTTGTGTCCATGTAGAGCATACACTTGTACACAAAATACCACGGGGAAACCCATTAACAGCTTTATCACATACCATAAATGTGATGTTTTCTGTGCAATGGGCACCTATTACAGTTGGTGTGTTTGGATAAAACTTATTTCTAAATATGCTGGATTTGGTATATAATAATAATAACAGAATATCATCCAGCATGATGTTAAAGAGGTTGTAAAGTTTGAATAGAGAACTATATGTAGGCTCTGAATATGTCACCACAAGCAAGGGGAAATGACATGCTGGTTGTAGACCTCATTCTCTGAACATCTAGTTGTGTCCAACAACTACTAAGGAGGAAAAAATAGCATGCCCAGCTACACTGGTGTACACCTGGCTGACACAGTTGTGTGGCACAGCTTCTAGGGCAGAAGAGATGGAAAACTGGGGCAAGAGGAAACTGAGAAAGCCCACAGTGATGTACTAAGTGCTGTAGGAAGTAGAGCACAAAAGTGCTAGGGAAGCTACACTAGACACAGAATAGTTAAAGGAACTGGAGAAAGAAGGTTGTAACCTGAGAAACAAGAATCTTATGAAAAAATGGGTGATGGTAACATTTGAGCTGAGGAAGAAACTTTATGCATGCAAATGGATGCACAATGAAGCTTCTTTTTCCATCTAAATGAATGATTTGCTTACAGGATGCTTTAACCCATGACAGATAGTTGGACTTTGTCAACTAAATGTAATCAACTTTCTTTTGAACTCAGAATTATAGTAAGCATACAAGGCAATAGGGAGAGGTCAGACTTGGGGGGGGGCTGTTCCCCTCTTTTCTAATTATGTTCATTGTTAATAATGGCCTGGTTTGCACATAATGCTAAGCCATAGTTGGTCTGAACAGCCAAACCCAGCCCAGCTCACTGACTGTAGTTCATATTCTGAGAACAGAACATGATATGAAGCCATGGTTTGTTGCGTGTCAAGACCCCAAGGCTGCCCTCCCGGGAATGAAATAAAGAGACCAGGACACAGAATATAAGGTTAATGATGTTGGGAAAAAATTTGGCCACAACTTTATTGATTACAGCATGTGAGCGGTATTGGCTTAGGCATTGAGTGGAACTGACTATATCTGACTCCTGCCCGCAGAGCAGGAAGTCCAGTAAGGGTAAACCACTGATAAGGGGAGCCCCGTCGATTCAGACCAACTCGAGTTCCCCTTGGGTTCCAATGGGGTCGTGGAGTGGCCCTAGCCCCGCCCCGGGCTTCGGACAAGATCCCACACCCCCCGGATTCCTTTAACGGACTACCCTTAAGCTTGGAGGGGCAGGCGATGGCCAGGCCTCCCCTCCCCCAACAATAGGTCACTCAATGCCTAACCGCCACAAGAGTCCCGAAAGGGGCTCGCCGCCACATACCCTCACAGCTGTAACCAATTCTTCAATCCCTCCGCTAAATCGGCCAACCAGATGTCATTTCCCCAATCGGAGAGGTGAACCCCATCGTTACGAAACAAAGCCATCTTGCTGTACACTATGTCGGGATGCGTAATCACTTGGCCACCAAACATGTGCACCTTCTGTGCCACTGCGCGATTTATGCGCTTTCGAGCATAGTCCGTTGCAGCTGGGTTAGTACTGTCGCGCCAGAAGCGCCTCTCCAACATCTGCGACCAGATAAGAGTCATTTTTGGGAAGGTCACAGCGAAATAGTCCAAGTCCTTCTTAATATTCAGAAGCAAGTCCACGCCCTTTCGGCCAGGCAAGTCGTTCTCTCCCAGCTGCACAACCAGAGCATCAGGGGGGCCTTCAGCATCAGCCCTAGCCATCACAATTGGCAACATCTCCCTCCATAGCATCCCTCGTCTCGAAATCCATGAGATATGAACACCTTCCGGAAGACCCAGCTGGCACCCCAGGCCACTGGCAATTGCTCTCAACCGGGCCCAATGAACAATGCTGTGCCCAACCATCCAGATCTCATAGCCCTGGGTCCCTGGAAAGGAAGGAAATGAAAAGAAGGGATCAGCCATGTATTGTTCAAACCGATGAGCCAGCACGGATGTAGCTTTTGAAAGCATTAGAACTCCATCGCCCCAAGGTCTTTATTCTATCTGTTGACAATCCCCAGTGAAAAGCAGTGGTAGCTGCGCCGATCCTGAAGGAATGAGCAGCAAATTCCTTGGCTGGGAGACCGCAAGCTCCGATAGCCATACGCATCACCCGAGTAAACTGCTGTCTGGCCAAACGGGACCCATCCTCGTGCACTAGGAGGGGACCGGAACCAGGGGGCCTAAGGTCGAGAAATCTTTTTGTGTCTTTTACGGGACATGGGCCACTCTGCATAGTTGCTGGCAATCGAAGCATGGCGCCCTTTCCCCTCTGATCAGTTTTTGAACGGCGGATATAAACCACCAACTCAGTTGCTGAAAGCTGGATGTCGCTGAGCTGTAAGCCTCGGGATAGGGGGCCTGGGTCACCCTCATGGACTACCTCCCCCACCCTTAGTGCCCCAAAAAACGCAATTGAATAGGCTGCAGCAAAAAGCCTGGCTTCGTATTTTGACCAACATATGGAGCGCAATTTGTCACGGATCTTACAGAGGAGTTCATAGGTGATAGGCCGGCGGCCATCCACGCTTGGAGGTTGCAATCTACGCCAACCCTCAAGCGCCCTTCGAACTACAAAATCAGCGCATGGGTCATGGAAGTGCATGGATTTTGCGAAAAATGAAATGGCAGCTGCCTGGATTTACAGCGTTTTTGGGGCACGTCCTTGGTTGCGCAGGTGGACTAAGTACTGCAAGACGTGGCTGGTGGAGGGGTGTGTGTGCTGATGAATACCCAAATATTGTGTGCGGTATGTTAAGAAATCGGACCATGCTTTTGTGTAGGACCTAAGTGTGGAAGGTGCGACTGAGGCCAATACTCCCTGCATCACGTCTCGTTTCCAAGGCTCCATAGGTGTTCCGGGAAAGGCTCCGACAACTGCTGAGCCTCTGGCGCTAACATCCGGAAGCGGTCCATCTGTAAACGAGATAATGCATCCGCGATGTCATTATTGACTCCCGGGATGAATTTGGCTGAGAATACGATGTTAAATTGGAGACACCGCAAAACGAATGACCGGAGCAGAGCTGAAACCCTCTTTGAGCGTGATGATTGCTTGGCGAGAACCTTAACCACTGACTGGTTGTCCGTCCAGAAACAAACGCGGTGATGCCTAAATTCCTCGGTCCACAGGTGAATAGCCACTACTATAGGAAAAAATTCCAAGAATGTTAAATCGCGAGTGATGGGCTTACCCCGCCAACTAGCGGGCCATTGTTGGGCACACCAGCGCCCCCTGAAATACACACCGAAACCCAGGGAACCTGCAGCATCTGACTGTACTTGGAAATCTGTAGAAAGCCTCAGAGTATCCTGCCAGAGAGACACCCCATTATACTTATCCAAAAACTGAAGCCAATCCTGGAGGTCCTCCTTTACCGACTTGGGGAGGCGCGTCCTGTGATGGGGAGATCGAAGACCCGCCGATAACCTTGCCAACCGCGAGCAGAAAGGACGCCCAGGAGCTACCACACGACAGGCAAAGTTCAGATGACCCAGCAAGGATTGTATTTGTCTGAGTGTTACCTTTTTCAGGGGGAGAAGCTGGGAAATAGTTGCCTTAAGAGCTGTCAGCTTCTCTTCCGGCAAACGTGAAGTCTGTGCGACAGTATCAAGTTCTATACCTAGGAAGGTCATTGTGGTAACTGGGCCCTCTGTTTTTTCTTTGGCCAAAGGAACTCCCAGTTCCTCTGAAAGAGAGGCAAAGGCATTAAGGAGAGTAGTGCATGCGATACTGTTAGGGCCGCCCACCAGCAGAAAATCATCGAGATAATGGGTCACGCCTGACATACCGGTTTTGAAGCGCAGGGCCCAGTCCAAGAAGGTGCTGAACGTCTCGAATGCAGCGCATGCCACGGAACAACCCATAGGCATTGCTTTATCAATGTAAAAGGATCCTTCAAACCTAAAACCTAGCCAGCGGAAGTCCTCAGGATGCACCGGAAGGAGGCGAAAGGCTGATTCAATGTCGCACTTTGCAAGCAATGCGCCCTTACCAAAATTCCGAATAAGTTTTATGGCATGATCGAAAGAGGCGTATTTGACTGTACATAATTCGGCCGGGATAGCATCATTCACCGAACCTCCCTTGGGGTAAGATAAATTATGGATCATGCGGAATTCCCCAGGGGTTTTCTTAGGCACTATACCCAAAGGGGAAACATGTAAATTGGGAATAGGGGGGCGGGGAAAAGGGCCAGCTACCCTCCCAGCCACAATTTCTTTATTTATTTTCTTTTTTGCTATTTCTGGCATTTCTCTTACTGATTTTTGGTTGGGGGGATCCTTCGAATGTGGAGTGAATGAAACAGGGATCCTGAAACCCTGCGAAAAACCCCTCCAGAGATAAATTGCTGCTTTCCTGTTTGGGTATATGTCAAGGAGTGATTTTAGTGAATTCAACCTGATGGGTGAGAAGGCTAGTGAGAGAGAATTATTGCCTACGCATGCCTCCGGGAGCTGGGGGCTGCCCACCCTGCCTATTTTGCTGGTGGGAACCCCCGCCCCCACGAAAGGGCTGCTTTCCTTTATAACAGGACACCACTGGGTGATTGCCACGACACCTGTCGCACTCGTGCACGTACTTGCAACCGAGCCTCTGGCATAATCCCTTGTTAAAATCCCAGCAAATTTTTTTGGCGTTGGACTTTTTAGCATTGTATGTCCCTAATTTACCTTGATCCAGAGGCTTCTTCTCGATATGGGGGCCCACATATTTTAGCCAAGTGAACTGGTCAACCCGGTCCCAGCGTGCGGAAGGAAGCGTAGCGGTGTTTCTCCGAAAGGTTTTGTCGTACCTAATGGCCGCTGCTTCGCCGGCCATTGCGCATGCTGTCCGTACAATTGATTGGTAGACAATCAAGTGCATGGCTCTCTTAGGATAAGCAGCTGCTACTACACAGGAAAAAACTTGGAAACCATTTAACCAATTCTCAAACGTTTTTTCAACTTTTGGTGACTTATACTTCCGCTTGCCATAATCACGCTTCCCTTCCCACTTTTCAGGAACCTCGTCCAGCGGCACTAACTTAAACATGTCCACATATTCTCCATTTAAAATTTTTGCCCTGGTTTTTGAAGACAGGTGGTTACCCAATATAATGTCCTTGGGCCTGTTGGTTGCAACTTTAACATCATCAACCAAGGCCCCATCCTTACATTCCAAAGTCCCTCCAAATCTTTTTCTATGAGAGTTAGCTCTCCTATTCCATGCCCACAAAGGAAGGCCAGGCACCCCTTCCCCGTGACCCCAGTAACAATCCATGGACTCATCACTATCAGAGCCAGAGGAGGAGGAAGAAGAAGTACCTGAATCTGAGTCCGAGTCGTCTTTTCTGGATCTCTTGCTCTTCTTTTTTGAATGCTTCTTCTGCTGACGCTTCCTAGCTGTCTCTGGGAAAGGGTGCGTGTTCTCATCGGAGGATGAGTCATCACCAGTGACCAGCAGCAGAGGGTTAACCTGCGCAACACTGGAAGGTATTAATTGAAAAGGTTCCCCCTCGGGCGCATTGGCAGAGGAATAGGAGGGTTGTGCCTTTTTGCTTTGCCTGGTCCTGGAGGGTCGTGATTGTACCTCAGACTCAGGCTGCGCGGTTGCACGCGGCTGCTTAGATTTTTGCAGACGCTTAGAGGAGGCAGGCTGCTTTGCGCGCGTTTTTGAGTTTGACTTAAGCTGGGAAGCTGCGGCAGAACGCGTTTTTGAGGACGTCTTAGGCTGGGCAGCTACAGCAGATAACTGGGAGTCGTTGAACAGAACTTGGGATGGCCCTGGCCTCTGATCCAACTCCTCACTAACCTGAGCAGTACTGGAACCACTGGCGAACGTATCAGGAATAACATCAGAGGCAGACTGGGTTTCTGACCCCTCATCTTCCTCTCCAGGCCTGAAGCGTTGCATCATGTTATCAAATTCATTAAAAAACTGGTGCAACTCGTGAGGGTTTTTTGCCATACTAGCTAAGGTTGACCCCAGTTGTCCAATGGCCTGCCGTGCTAAAGAAGGGCCTTTTTCGGAACGAGCTCCTTGAGACTGAGTGGTCGGCTTTGAGGCTGACATGGCAGTAATGGAAGATTGATTGATTTATCTGTTTAAAGGCGCTGTAATAACAGAAGGAATTTCCTTGAATGATAGCACTGGTACCAGGAAGGCTGTAGCAGCAAAATGAGTCAAACACCGCTCCACCTAATTTAAATTAGCTTCAACAGACCCGCCGACTGGACTAACTTGCACTCTTAATGAATTTAGTGACCATTCAAATGTATTAAATTGAAACAACACAGCGTATCAAACTTGTTTCCGAACTCAGTTGTACCCAATTATTATTATTAATTATTATTATATTATTAATTATTATTAGTATTATTATTATTTCAACTTATTTATTTATTTATTTTCAAACTATTATATTTATTTATTTCTTTTTATTCTTTTTATTACAAACTGGTTTGAAGATCAGTAGAAAAGGAGAGCTCAACGTGCTTACTGCAGAAAAAAGGCCTCAATTATTTAAGCAATGCCACGTGCTGCTTTCAAAATGGCGCCGCGCACGTGATCACGACCAAAATGGTGGCCTGCAAGCTCCACATACACCGAGCAGCAGCCAATGGAGCCCAACACCAGCACAAGGGACCAAATCAACAACCACAAATAACCTGCCCCACTATCGGCCAGAGGGGAAGCTAGAGTTGCCTTTAAGATCCCCCAACTAGAGTAGCCTTTAAGATCCCCCAACCACGTGTAAGCAAGCAGCGGGCACCGAAGGCGAGCGTGAAAACCACCTAGAGCTAAGATTAGCCTGCTGTGATAAAAAGTGGACAAATTCGCAGCTGTACACCAGGCACACAAAGGAAAAAACTCCTCAGCCGAAACCGGAATGAAAACCCGCCTGTTGTACCCTGGGAAAAGGCTTGGGCTGCCCGTTAGTTCCTTAAACCACCCCCAGTCGCTGTAACAGTAATTTTGGCAAATTCAGAGGCTAAATGGTAAAGCACAGCAAGTTCTAAACCCAACACACTCCTCCACACAACCCCGTTACTTAGCTGTTTCCTCGGCGACGATGGCAGTGTAGAAGCCCGGCGGAGGCAGTAGGTGTGAGCTGTGGGCACGGAACAAAACGTGGGGAGCCGATACGGCCCGGTCGCTGCGGCAGAGGTGCTTGGAGAGGAAGCAGGAAGCCGGGAGGCTGCCGCGGTGAGGGCAGCGCTGGCCGCTAGCTGCGCCGGCAAATGGCCAAATGTCGGCGGGAGCCGATGGAGGCGGCCGAGCTACTTTGAAGCGGCACAGGTTCGATAGGCGAAGCAGGAAGCAGGAGCAGGCAACAGGAGTCGAGGGGCCTTTCCGTGGGCGCTCTCGAGGCTTTCGGAGGTTGCAGGAGGCCCTGGAGGACGGCGCGGGCAGCGACTACAGCGCCCGGGCGGTAGCGGGTGCCGCGGAGCACACAGCGCCGCGATCGTGCGGCGCCGAAACTGGTAGCGAGGGGAAGCAGGGAGGCTGAGGCGGCAAAATAACAGGCAAGCGGGTAGGAGCGGGAGACCGCAGGGAGGCCAGCGACCGAAAGCAGGAAGAGCGCGGGGAGCGATCGGCTCGATCGCACAGTAACCACAGGGAAGCAGCTTCTGCTGGCAGACCAGCAGCAGAGGAGAACGAGCAGAGAAGCAGGCAGCAGAAAGCGGGTAGCGGGAAGGGAGCAGTAAGCAGCGGGACGGGAGCAGCAAGCGAGTCTGCGACCAAGAGATCCGAGGAAGCGAGCCGAAAGGGAGTCTCTCGGCTCGCGCCTCTCTATTTGAAAGGGAGCCCCCGGCCACGCCCCCAGCCGGCTGATTGGCCGGATGCCTGCTGACGTGGCTGGGGACTCCCTAAGCTGCGAGGGACAAAGTCCCCCGCCCACAGGAAGTGGGGAAGAGCGGCTCTGCGGTCCACCGCAACTCCTCCCCACCCGGAAGTGGAGCGGATTTGTTGGTTTACAAATCATGTCTCGTTTTAACATTCTGTCTGACTGTAACAGCCTTGCTTAACCTTGGTTTGTTTGGCCACACCCCTCCAATGGTCACCAAGTTACAGAGGCACATGGAAAGATGAACTAGCAAACAAAAGTGCTTGTTGGAATAAGCCTCTCTCCCTGGTACTTAAAGGAAACCCTTATTCCTAACTCTGCCAGACAACAGGTTCTTTCCCCCACTTAAATCCTCCATAGTAAACCTTCCATCACAAGCTAGGCTGAGATTGCTTTGTGAGGAGGGAGGGAAATTTAAATAGATACTTTCCTTGTGGTTCATTTAAAGTTTGGGCATTCCAAGCAATTAAAACGGGATCTTCTGTGGTTTATGCTAGTATCCAGAGGGCATTAGTGGGTGCTGCAGACCACCCAGGACTTAGGAATGTTGCTATTGCATCTTTTTCCCTTTGACACGACAAGAAATACATGTACATGGACAGGCTAAGCAGTGAACGACCTGGAGTCCTTGCAAAACAGGTAGACTTTTCTGCAGTGGGAAAATAGTTTTGGAACCACATTTGCAGAGGTGCAAATGATGCCATTTCTTTGGGCAAGGGAAACAGTGCTGGAAAAAAGTTACTTCAGGTAGCTTTCAAAAGTTTTATGTTAAAAGACTTTTGTCATTACCCTTTACAACTAAACAGAGTTGACTAAGGTTTGGAGGGGGGAAATTCGCACTTGCTGTCAAAAGGAAGACAAGGTGGAAAAAATTACACTAAAGTGATAAGAAATCTGCTTGATTTCCTGAAGCGTTTTACAAATCAGGAAGACAGTGTTCATGGGTGGAAGGGAAGTTGTATGTTCTGTGTTCAGAAGTATGTTATAGCTCAACTGCTATATTTTTCAGTTATGAGTTGAAGGCTACCTACCTCCCATAGAAATGAGATTTCTCTCCATTCTCAAGTAATATTACTTTTGTTTCCTTCTTTCTTATGGTAACCTGGACAGTTATCTGGCAGCTACAAATAATTGCCTTTAATGAGTTTGGCCTTGTATTCCAAATTAATTTTTTTCCAAGTAAATGAACTTTAAAGTAAATTATGTCCCCCCCCCCTCAACAAAATGTATTTTCTTGGTTCTAACTCACCAGCTACCCACTGCCTCATATTGAAACTTTATCTGGTGGTTCATTTGTTCAGCAAGACAGTTATAAGAAACAATAGAAAATAGGAAGTAGATGGAAGCCCATTATTTTAAAAAGTGTTTGATATCTATATTTTATTCCATTGAAAATAAGCCTTAGAATTTGCAGTACAGTATAGTTGGCTTAGGAATCAGATTATACTTACACATTTGAGCATTTTGTTTTAGTTGTTCATCTACTTCCCCCCATTCATATTAGATCAAAATAGTCCACACCCGTACATATTTTGGGAAACTTTGGTCTGTCCCATTCATACTGGGAAGTGTTCCATTTTGGTTTTGTTCCTGCCTTCTAATTTGTCAGTACTTTTCTACTTATTAAGTAATGATATGGTATTCACACAGATAGCTGCATGTACACCTTGGGGTGTTTTTGTTTTGTTTTAATCCCCATCCAATAAATGTGAAAAGCACGCAGTCAGGTGTCTGTAAATTTGCTTGTGAATTTTCTGGTTTTGTGCAAAACTGAGAATCAAAAGATGAGAGAGCGAGAGAGTGCACCTGAAACACCCTAACTAGCATGCTGGAAAAGAAATGAAAACAGCTGTAAATTTGCAGCACACAGTTTTCAGACTGCTGCCCAGTATATCTTTTTTGTGTGAAATCAGAGAGATTCAAAAGGGGGGGGGGAGAGAATACTCCTCCATTCAGGAGTGCACTGGAAATAGTTAGGAGCACAGCCAGAAAATAAATGAAAGCATTGAGGAAGTAGTGTGTGTGGAAGGGGGGGGGGGTAGAAGAAAGTGATAGTTGTGCCACCTACCTCAAAACGTCAAAACAGATCTACATCCCTGAGTGGAGTGTTTTGGAGCCTGATTTCCTACAACTTACTGGATCATCCCTGTGTTGGGTAAACCCTGTGTTGGGAAAAGTGTCAAGACTGGGGTTGTTTGAGGGTAACATCTTGTGAACTGCACAATTTAATTGGAAATTCAAACAGCTGCAGACACACAGTAAACTCTAATGTGCCACCAAATACAAGTAAAGTACAGTATAAAGCAGAGGTGGTTAACCATTTTTTGTCTGAGGGTTGTATTCACCCTTGGCTCATCTTCCAGAGTCTTCAGGCCAGTGGTGAGTGTGGCCACCCCACACTCTCACATGCACACAATAATAGGCAAGCAATAATATAGCTACATAGTCCTCTCCTCTCAGCTGATTGATGCAGTTCAGTTGAGGAGGGGTGTTCACTCCATCTCTGCTCATTAAATTATCAGTCTGTTGACCAGAGAGAGAATGATTTGCATTGTCATCAGGGCCACCCACTCCACTGCTGTATCTAATTTACTTTCCTCCCTCTTCCCCCCATCTGTGTCTACTTTGCTTTTCCCCTGTCAAAATTGGTGGAGTCTTCGAGAGCGCAGAAAAAATTGCTTGGTGGGCTACTTCATGCCTCTGAAGTGAGGGTTATCCACCCTTGGTATAAATTATAGAAATATATTTTAATTCAATTTACAGTAAGGGCCAAACTCGATGTGATGTCAGGAGAGCCATAATGAGATTTCTCGCCATTTTTGCAAAGGTTAAAGCAGCCACAGAAGCTCCAGAATTGAAATGGGGACAAGGTATTTGGAAAGGGGACTAACATTTCCCTCCCTGTGCCATTTTATTTTATATTCTGGATCTCCCTTGAAACTGTTTTTAGCCCCGTGGGGGAAAACACATAGACCCATGGGTTTGCCCTCTCTGGTTTCTTCCTTTGCTTTAACAAGTATAAAATATAATAAATATAATAAATAATAAAAGACTCATTAGAAAAGAGAGATTGGCAGTCAGCAAGAATTCATATCCCCATCTGCTCAGCTTTGGCAGAGCAGCTTTTATCTGGATGAAAAGCATCTTCTTCTGATATGAGTTTCCTAGTGAACCTGCATGTGCATCACAGTTAGACACTGACATGTGTTCCATCACCTGAAGCTAGGTCTATGACCCATGTTACTATGCATCATCTTAAGCTGCATAAAAGACATACTATACGTTATGAATGGTGAAATAGTTCCCCATGCTACAATGTTACCATAACCAATACAACCATTTGTTTAACTGGATTTCACCTAAAATAAGTATTTGTAATTGCTTTCTAAAAACTGGACTGCATTGCTTTTCTTATGCATGTTTGTAATGACTGATAATGTCCCCTGAGAAGTTTCATATTAAAACATTGAACATATTTATTGATCAGCTACTGGGTATATCTCAGTTTTATTTTAACTTTAAAGCATTGTAGTTTTCTACGACTTGTCTGACTTATGACATTTTAGTGACTGCATATCTTTGTTTGGGGGACAATAGAGCAGCAGCAAAACTGGAAATCAGCCAAATAACATCAGTATGCTTTTTTTCCTCCCCTGACTCACCATGGCCTTTTGTATACTTGGGCAAACTCGATTCACTGTACTCAATAATACACAATACAAACTACTGTTGCAGCTATTCTTTGTGGCCCAGCTGCTTCTGGATGGTAAAATTTCTTTAAATACAAATGAGCATTGTGCAGAATTCTTGGCAGTGCAGAACTCCAAACCAAATGAGCTTTGATGAAAATATTGCTGCTATGTGTCTGTAACTGTTTTTATTAAATATATTGCAGATGTATGCATGCATACAAATAATGATATGCATGCACATATGCACACACTAAAGCAAGTTCAGAAAAGCAGGCCACAGAAAAGCAGGTACAATATAATAAAAATAAATGTTTTGTACTTTCTCAGCATGAAAGTTTTTGAAGAATTTATGCCTATTTTATCATCCATTTCATAATGTAGTTTATTGGATCATCCTCCCATGACATCTAGCACTTCCTAAAAGGAAAGAAATGATGTCATTATAATTATCCTTCATTGCCTGCTATAATTATGTGAAATTAGTTGATTAATATATTTCAACTTTCCACAGGGAAAAGCCCTGTAATTCTGGGCACTTAATGTTTTACAAAAACTCCTGCAGTACCACAAGAAATGGCTCTTGGCTACATTGACCATTTATATCAAGAACATCATCATTAGCCTTTCTTTCTTTTTCTTTCTTGCCTTATGCACCAAGGAACTTACATCAATGCCACAAAGTTACAAAAGTGCATAAAATAATATACAAACTAACTAAAAGTAATCATATAGAAATGTAATAGACCACTATATTTAATATTGTTTTCTCATTTTTGTAAGTTAGAAGGGAAAATAAATAAAATTTCATGTGTAAGTTTTATCGATCCAAAAGACATAAGGCCTCAGTGGCTAGGAGTGTCTTACCAGCTACAGCTGGTATGTCAAGTCTGGTTGTTCTTGGCTGCAGTGATCCATGCAATGGCAAACCCTACACTCAACTATTGCTTTGTGCTCTATCTGGGGCTATCCCAGTGCAGTGAAAAACACCACAGATTGATTGTTGATGGGAACAGACAGCACAGCACATTAATCCAGTGCTCAAAAGGCTGCACTGGCTGCCCATACATTACTTGGTAAGGTTCAAGATTGTTGTATTACTTTACAAGACCCTAAACAATTTGGGCTGAGGCTGTCTCAAGGACCTGTTCACTGAAATCTTTGTAAACCACAAAGGGCTAAGAGGTATATGCATTGTTAAAATTAATGAATGAATTAAAGCATAGCAATATTCAGGTGCTTGCATCAAATTATAAAAAAGCAAATTATGCAGTGCATTAAATAAACTATGTCTGTGTAAAATTCAATTAAAACAAGAGCATTTATGTTCTTTCAGTTCTCTTTATAGGGACATACTGGCACACTCAGTGGATTCATTGCTATTTTCTTTACTAAGTTTCAACTACTAATTAAGAGAACATATATGTGGACATCAAATGTTGTAATTGGAGGTCAAATTTGTCCATAATTTGTGTTGTACAGATAGATATGCCCAGATACCTGATATTGACTTTAGCTTCCTGTCACATTTATTATTTGTCACCATATAACAAGTGAAGCTCTGGTTACAAAATTTGGCCACAGAGGTCAAAAGTGACCCATTTCCTAACACTATAATTGTTGGTTGCTGATGCACATGTGAAAATGAATAGATATAAAAGTAATGATGTTTTCATTAGTATATCCTGGAAAGAAAGAAAGACTTCAAGATATATTATCTGCAGAGTTTTTCATTTTAAATAAATACTCTTTAAAAAGTCAAATAATATATGTCATATTAATATTGATGCAATATCATTTGCATTATTACACTTGCTCATGAAACAATCATATCTATCTATCTATCTATCTATCTATCTATCTATCTATTGCTCTCCTTTCTTGTCAACATCAATGAAAACCTTTACTACTTTGGTTCAGAGCCAGGGAAGCTCAAGAGCATTTAGGGATTGGTGTTATCAGCACTCTGTTGCATATGCATGAACCCAAGTGGTGGGGAAATGCGAAGCTACCAGACCTGAATGCAAAAACAATGTCAACAAAAACTGAGAAAGTGGATATATTGTGTCACCATAACATAGCTTCTTAACAACATACTAGAATTTTCACATGTGATAAAAGCTACAGACTTAATTCTGGACAGTCAACAGCATCTTACTTTAAACAACATCATCACTCTTATCTTCATTCTATTGCCTGTTTTGTTTTCAAGCTCCAATAGGAAAATATTTTACCCTGTGAGTAACTAGTTGATGGCTTGTACTCATGGGGAAAAATGAACTTATTCCAAAACACTGATTTGAAGTTTTGTTGATAGGTGTCACTGTCCCTCACATTCCCTGTTGTGAGCATGAGCTGAGTTGAATGTGTATCTTGACCCATAAAACTTAATGCCACTTGGCTGAGCATCCTGACTTCAGCATTTCCTGCTGTAAAATAAACAAGATTATATCCCCTCTACCCCTCTGCATCTTTTCTGGAGACATTGCAACATCCAGAATGTCGCTTTTAACTATCTACTGAGCAAGAGATAAAAATAACACATTTTCTAAGCCAGCTTTCATTTACTGTTAAAATAATTACCGTATATGTTGGATACAGACTAAGACAGAAATCTTCACTCTTACCTAGGAGTAAGGCCCACTGAATTCAAGTAGACAAAGTTAGGATTGCCGCCTAAAGTAGTTGCATTCATGGATAGTCCATTGAAATCAATGAGAAAAATGAGTTGTGACTAACATAAGACCCATTGATTGTAACTAACATAAGACCCATTGATTGTACATTTAACAAAGTACAGTAAGATTGTTTTGCAAATTTGCCCTCTGAGAACTTACAGTTTGGACTTCAGACTTCCTCAGACGCTGATTATGTGCAATTGAAGGGGGGAAAGCCTCTGATACATGCAAGCAATTTTGTGCGTTTTTGTACTCATTTGTGTGTGGACAATAATAAAACATAATGTGATAAGAAGTACTTGTAATGGACCATAAGTCAACTACATGCCACACAAGTATAAAGATATTTGTACTTGGAACATCCCTGTTATATCTCTTGTGATATAAAAAGTAAGATTCATTCAGTGGGCTATCAAGACGATGAATTGATGTAATGTACAAGTACCTGATCTTTGCTCTGATAAACCTGCCACCTTTTGTCATAAGCTACATACCAAAGATTTAATGTTACCCCATTGCATATTCCTTCATTTTCACTGGATTTCCCAAATGAAATGTCATCCTATTTGATGGATATCATTAAAGACAGTTTGATGTATCTGGTCCCTACTGTAAGAGAATAAAGAATTCAGGTTGTGATAGTTAAATTAAGATAGTAGCATTTCAAAGTCTGAGAAAGAAGATTTAAGGAAAAACTTAGACAGTGACAATTTTTCCTCAAAAGGAAAAATATAGATGTAGATGTACTGAAGTCTTAAATCATTGCAGGTATGGCAGTCCGCTTTGGAAGAAGGCATTGTTAGTGTGGTATTGCAGGTTGTTGTAGTCTGAAGAAACAAAACAGACACCTGGAAGTATGTAACATTTTATCCAAAGTCTAAAAGTACTAATTGTCATTCTGAAAACATTAAGTAATTGTTACAAATATAACATGGGATACAGGGTAATAACAGTGATCAGTGCTCATCTTGAAAGCTTTGCTCATTCAAATCATGGATAAATCACGTAAAGGCAAGCACCCCCCCCCAAAAAAAAAAAACCACAGGGAGTGAAATAATTTAGTGGTAAATCATGTAACTAGGCTAACATGAATCACCGAAAATGGTACCAGCTTCTGTGATTTAGATGACATATAAAAAATAGCCCTTCGAGGATTGACAGTTATAGGAATTAATGATAAAATTATTCAGCTGTGGTATGTTCTCTTCTTACCATTTGTCATCTTGCATCTGATTACTTCTAAGAATTTAATTAAGGGGGCAACTGAAGTATCCAGACCTTTAGTAACTCTGACAATCTGATGCTTTTTTGTGGTCTTTTCAAAGAAAACGTATGACTTTTTCATAGCCCTATGTCTGCCAATTGTTGTGTACTTCTAAATGCATACTGTTTGCTTTGCCTGCTGTTATATATATGAAAAATAACATTTAAAAAACATATGGGACAGCCAGCATTGCAGTAAAAGTGCTGGAAGAGCAGATACTGATTTACACAAATACTGAATGGTAAAGGGTAATTTATATATGGAAGCAAATATGCACAATACTAAATCCCTATTTTAAGCTTGGTGTGTTCTATAGGAACTACTGTAGTATACCAACATAAATGTTAAAAGTAAATCTTTATGAGTGAATCACAGAATAAGGAGAATGAATTCTAAATGGCTAACAAGTTCACTCAAATAGAAACTTGTAGTTGGCTGAATTTTCTTTAATGATCTCAGTAGCACTTTAGTAATCTGTACTGAAATAGTAGGGTGATTTTATTTTGTTGTATCAATTCTGTCAACCAAATTATTTTTATTTATTTAGAAAACAAAAGTGTCAGGAGCTGTAATAGCAATTACTGGGTAGCAAATACTTAAAAAAAATTAACCTGGAAGTACATTTTAAATGCAATATAGAACAGTTGAAAGCCCTCTTCATTCAGCTTTTAAGTTTCACTTCAGAACAGTTTCAGTGTTTTAAAGTATCTAAATTAAAGCTTTTTAGTGTTTTCCTCTATCTCTCAAAGCAGAAATTAAATCAGTTTTAATTTGTTTTATTTTCTAACACTGGAAATAATTATTGCTGCAGAGTCTTTTTAATTGTTTTCAACTAGGTGCTTGTCTTTAAGTTGCAATAGCCTTCTAATTGCACATTGTTGATATTCCCTTTTCAATTGTGACAAAGCATCATAAATCCAAGTATTTAGGTTTATTGAATTTTGGAATGGGGTGATTAGTTGTAGAATGGATAAATGACCTGATGCAAAACAAAATGAATTTTATGATTTACTGTGCTTTACAGGTTCCATTGGAACCATTATGTGTAAATTGCAAGATAGCATTTAGAAGTAAGTGATCATATTTATAATCACGGCTATATATATATATCTCCACAGTAAGCATATTCAAAAAGGAGTAATTGTTGAATAAGTGTTTTCCATACACAGTTGATTTTTATTACCAATCCAGCTATGTGTTTTGCCCTGTAACAGTATGCAGTATTAAATTGTTGTGAACAATGGGGAATAGTTGCAGTTTTTATGAATGAATATATTTCCTCCCTAAATTATTCATATGTTCTAATTTATTCTAATGAGATGCTATCAGAAAATATCACTAACCAGTGATTTTCACCTGAGAGATAAAGTCAATATGGTTGCATGGTGGTGCTAATTTAACTGTTTCCATATTTGAGAATAGTTTGCAAGGGATAGCTCAGTCAGTAGAACATGAGACTCTTAATCTCAGGGTTTAGGGTTCAAGCCCCACGCTGAGCAGAATATTCCTGTATTGCAAGGGACTAGATGACTCCTGTGGGCCATTCCAGCTCTATGATACTACGATTCTATGTGTTAAGGTACTGACACTGTCTGAAATAAATTCTTCAGGTTGTATCCAATGTTGTGGTTACATGAGTAGAACAGCTTCTACAGCAGGACATCTCCTTCCTCTCCTTCCCCTGTAGTGCCCCATGCACCATCAAAAATCTTATCTGGAGAATTGGGGTGCATGGAGACTGAAGGGGGAAGGAGAGAAAGGGAGTGTTCTGTTGTGCAAACAGAAATCTGCTAGTGATATGTTAGATACAACCATTTCCATGTATTGCAACAGATGCTAATACTTGTTGTTGGAGTTCCACGGTCAGGAGTACATCAAAGGCCCCTGGCCCTTCTCTTCCTTCACACAAATAGCTTTAACCATTGGATTTTTCTGTTCAGTCATTTATTAGGGAGATGGAATTACATCACACTCTATCCCCGCTGCCCATATACAATCCAGCAGTTCCTTGTTGGGACATTAGTTAGGTATAGTTTGAGTCCTTACCCTGTGACCTACCAGCCTCTTCAGCACCTTCTTCCTACTGGGCTTTGGTTCAGATGGAATTCCACTCAGGCCCTCCCAACCCACCCTTTCTCTTTCTCCTCATTGTCATAAACTCTGTGGAGATGTATTGGTGGGACAGAGCGGTCAGAGTGGGAGAAGGAATGAGTTGAGAATGTGGAATAAAGGAATTGGATTCTGGAGAGGGGCCTAGCAGGGTAGAAGGCACCAATCCACTTATTTAATAAGGGCTGAGTAGACTGTCAAGGGGCAGAATGTTAACCCTGTCAACTAAGCCATCATCACCAAGGATGCAGAGATGATTGTGCCAGCATGAACAGATTAAGGAAACCCAACCCAGTCAGAGGATTGGCCACTTGCTTGCCTAGTCCTGTAGCTCAGGATGCCAACCACACAAATGACTGGGCATACCCTGCTCTTCAAAAGCAAAACCTTTCTGTGTGTATGTGTGTCGTGTTTTTGGACAATATATTAGTTGACACCTACCCAGTGCAACAACTGTTAACCCAAATGCATTGTAACCTGACTTATGTACTGTAAAGTATACTGATTCAACCCATTCAGACAAAGTCTGAGCCGAAACATGCCTGCTATGAGTTTGGGGGTTCCAGACACCTATAATTCCTAGATCCAGTAAGTGTTAGAATTTAATCAAGGCTTGGAGTGTTAAACTGGGTGCCAGACCCTGAACTCCTCAATTCAGCAAGTGTTAAAATATAATCCAGGCTAGTTTCATGAAGGGGCAATCACCTGGGGTGATGAGCCATTACGAAAACAAAGAAAATGTGATGTACCATTAAGAAAGCAAGGAGAGGGGGCTTTGTGCCAGAGGACAAATGAGTGGGGCTCCTCCTTCAGTCGTTCAGTTGTGTCCGACTCTTCGTGACCCCATGGACCAGAGCACGCCAGGCATGCCTATCTTTCACTGCCTCCCGCAGTTTGGCCAAACTCACGCTAGTTGCTTCGAGAACACTGTCCAACCATCTCATCCTCTGTCGTCCCCTTCTCCATGTGCCCTCCATCTTTCCCAACATCAGGGTCTTTTCTAGGGAGTCTTCTCTTCTCATGAGGTGGCCAAAGTACTGGAGCCTCAACTTCAGGATCTGTCCTTCCAGTGAGCACCCAGGGCTGATTTCTTTAAGGATGGATAAGTTTGATCTTCCTTCAGCTCTTAGATAGTTAAAAATACAATGCCAGAGTTTAAAGTAAAAAGTGTATGTGATGTGACCTAGAGAAAAAAAAGGTTGCAGGCTGGAAAAAGCAGAGAGTGAGCCATGGCTTATTTCTCCTGAAATTCAAGGCTGGGGCTATGGGGTGCTGATGCTGTGAACCCCTCCATTATAGGCTCAGGTTATATATGTGTGTAAATAAATCATATATCATACAGACACTACAGTCTTCACTGGCACACCATTGTCGTCTGTATACCAAATCCACTGGACTATAACATCACCTAGAATATTATGTGATTCAGTATGATACAGCATGCTCATGGCTTGCATAATACCTAGTACTGAAATCTACAATATACAAGCTCTTCATGAGCCAAGACTGCCTACGATCCTCTCTCTCTCAGTTTTACTTACTTACACTTCTGGCCTCTTAAGGACAAGAAGGAGAGGGGGACTTCCCAGAACACTTCCAGATGAAATCATTCATCTTATAAGATGTGTCTATTCTGCCCACGTATTCCTTTTTGTTTTATGCCACATTCTCTCTCAACTCTGTGCCAAGCAATCTGTCGCTACTACGGGTACAATAAAGTTACTTAAAAACTTCATGGTGGGTAATAAGATCAGTAGCTGCTTTAACTGCAAGCTATTGCATTGATCTAGAATGAAAATGTATGAAACTACTACAGCTGCAGAGCAAGAAATCTAATGTGAATTGGAAACAAAGTTGTTGTTTTTAAGACAGTCAAGAATGATGTATGAAAAGTTTGGGCAGATTTTGAAGGTGGGTGGAAACCTATGGTAGCAGAGTTCTAGGGTAGCTTTTTTAAAACACATTTTTACAACAAAATGTAATCTTTTTGGTTTTTCACACAACCTTTACTGGAGAGGTGAAAACTGTATCATTATATTTAATTGGCTACCTGCAGTTCATTAGTAGAAGCTTCATTAAATAATATTGGAACATTTGTAGTAGCTAATCTTCTAAACACTTAGCATTCACACTGACCCCACTGAAGGTAACAAAGGTCATGATTTGGTTCAGCAGAGTTGCCCATTCACCAAGAAGACTGGCAGAGCAAAGTAATCTTGGTGTGTCACTTTTCATTAATCACACTACATTCCTGTTCATGAAATGCCAGCTTATAATTGTTACTAAATGCGATTTGCAACACCCTGGGCTGTGGTTGAAGGGCCAGAAATAGGAAAACAGATAAAAACATTGTTTAGCTTGCAGGCAGCAAGTGTTTGCTATTCAAAGGTACATCATGCATAAACATTGATTTAGCCATGAGCTGACACTTATAAAGCTTTTGCTGTTTCCAGAAAGCCCTGTGGTCAGGCTAAATAATAGCCAAGGGCAAGTGGTGTTACCTGCCTAGCAAGGTTGCATCCTATATAAATTGCTTGATATTGAAATCTATCAGTTCTTATGATAACGGTAAATAGCACCATTGCTATAAGGCAGCACAAAGTGCATCTTATAAAACAGTTGCATTTGCACTCAAAAATTTGTTTTCAAGTAGTTTAAGTTTACTTTGGATAAATATTGCAGGAAGAATGTGCTTTGCCAATTTTTGTGGAGGATTTAAACAATAACAAAAAAAGATGTTTTGCGGTTTTTCAAACAGAATTTGTATTGAGAGAAAGTCACATACTATTCCAATATGAGAAGCATTCCATAGTAACTCTATGATAATACTTTCTATCTAACATGGGATACAAATATAACTGTATTTCTAAGCTAACCGTGTGTGTTTCTTTTTAGCTGGAGTGTGGGGGGTGGGAGGGTGGCAGTACCTGATAGTTGCGTGTTTAGACCTTTTACCTTTCCCCAAATAAATTCACACCAGAGTCAGATATTTGGTTTGGTTTTTGGCAGAAATTTAGGCCACAACTTTATTGATTACCTGATATTGTGAAGCTCTGGTTACAAAATTTGGCCACAGAGGTCAAAAGTGACCCATTTCCTAACACTATAATTGTTGGTTGCTGATGCACATGTGAAAATGAATAGATATAAAAGTAATGATGTTTTCATTAGTATATCCTGGAAAGAAAGAAAGACTTCAAGATATATTATCTGCAGAGTTTTTCATTTTAAATAAATACTCTTTAAAAAGTCAAATAATATATGTCATATTAATATTGATGCAATATCATTTGCATTATTACACTTGCTCATGAAACAATCATATCTATCTATCTATCTATCTATCTATCTATCTATCTATTGCTCTCCTTTCTTGTCAACATCAATGAAAACCTTTACTACTTTGGTTCAGAGCCAGGGAAGCTCAAGAGCATTTAGGGATTGGTGTTATCAGCACTCTGTTGCATATGCATGAACCCAAGTGGTGGGGAAATGCGAAGCTACCAGACCTGAATGCAAAAACAATGTCAACAAAAACTGAGAAAGTGGATATATTGTGTCACCATAACATAGCTTCTTAACAACATACTAGAATTTTCACATGTGATAAAAGCTACAGACTTAATTCTGGACAGTCAACAGCATCTTACTTTAAACAACATCATCACTCTTATCTTCATTCTATTGCCTGTTTTGTTTTCAAGCTCCAATAGGAAAATATTTTACCCTGTGAGTAACTAGTTGATGGCTTGTACTCATGGGGAAAAATGAACTTATTCCAAAACACTGATTTGAAGTTTTGTTGATAGGTGTCACTGTCCCTCACATTCCCTGTTGTGAGCATGAGCTGAGTTGAATGTGTATCTTGACCCATAAAACTTAATGCCACTTGGCTGAGCATCCTGACTTCAGCATTTCCTGCTGTAAAATAAACAAGATTATATCCCCTCTACCCCTCTGCATCTTTTCTGGAGACATTGCAACATCCAGAATGTCGCTTTTAACTATCTACTGAGCAAGAGATAAAAATAACACATTTTCTAAGCCAGCTTTCATTTACTGTTAAAATAATTACCGTATATGTTGGATACAGACTAAGACAGAAATCTTCACTCTTACCTAGGAGTAAGGCCCACTGAATTCAAGTAGACAAAGTTAGGATTGCCGCCTAAAGTAGTTGCATTCATGGATAGTCCATTGAAATCAATGAGAAAAATGAGTTGTGACTAACATAAGACCCATTGATTGTAACTAACATAAGACCCATTGATTGTACATTTAACAAAGTACAGTAAGATTGTTTTGCAAATTTGCCCTCTGAGAACTTACAGTTTGGACTTCAGACTTCCTCAGACGCTGATTATGTGCAATTGAAGGGGGGAAAGCCTCTGATACATGCAAGCAATTTTGTGCGTTTTTGTACTCATTTGTGTGTGGACAATAATAAAACATAATGTGATAAGAAGTACTTGTAATGGACCATAAGTCAACTACATGCCACACAAGTATAAAGATATTTGTACTTGGAACATCCCTGTTATATCTCTTGTGATATAAAAAGTAAGATTCATTCAGTGGGCTATCAAGACGATGAATTGATGTAATGTACAAGTACCTGATCTTTGCTCTGATAAACCTGCCACCTTTTGTCATAAGCTACATACCAAAGATTTAATGTTACCCCATTGCATATTCCTTCATTTTCACTGGATTTCCCAAATGAAATGTCATCCTATTTGATGGATATCATTAAAGACAGTTTGATGTATCTGGTCCCTACTGTAAGAGAATAAAGAATTCAGGTTGTGATAGTTAAATTAAGATAGTAGCATTTCAAAGTCTGAGAAAGAAGATTTAAGGAAAAACTTAGACAGTGACAATTTTTCCTCAAAAGGAAAAATATAGATGTAGATGTACTGAAGTCTTAAATCATTGCAGGTATGGCAGTCCGCTTTGGAAGAAGGCATTGTTAGTGTGGTATTGCAGGTTGTTGTAGTCTGAAGAAACAAAACAGACACCTGGAAGTATGTAACATTTTATCCAAAGTCTAAAAGTACTAATTGTCATTCTGAAAACATTAAGTAATTGTTACAAATATAACATGGGATACAGGGTAATAACAGTGATCAGTGCTCATCTTGAAAGCTTTGCTCATTCAAATCATGGATAAATCACGTAAAGGCAAGCACCCCCCCCCAAAAAAAAAAAACCACAGGGAGTGAAATAATTTAGTGGTAAATCATGTAACTAGGCTAACATGAATCACCGAAAATGGTACCAGCTTCTGTGATTTAGATGACATATAAAAAATAGCCCTTCGAGGATTGACAGTTATAGGAATTAATGATAAAATTATTCAGCTGTGGTATGTTCTCTTCTTACCATTTGTCATCTTGCATCTGATTACTTCTAAGAATTTAATTAAGGGGGCAACTGAAGTATCCAGACCTTTAGTAACTCTGACAATCTGATGCTTTTTTGTGGTCTTTTCAAAGAAAACGTATGACTTTTTCATAGCCCTATGTCTGCCAATTGTTGTGTACTTCTAAATGCATACTGTTTGCTTTGCCTGCTGTTATATATATGAAAAATAACATTTAAAAAACATATGGGACAGCCAGCATTGCAGTAAAAGTGCTGGAAGAGCAGATACTGATTTACACAAATACTGAATGGTAAAGGGTAATTTATATATGGAAGCAAATATGCACAATACTAAATCCCTATTTTAAGCTTGGTGTGTTCTATAGGAACTACTGTAGTATACCAACATAAATGTTAAAAGTAAATCTTTATGAGTGAATCACAGAATAAGGAGAATGAATTCTAAATGGCTAACAAGTTCACTCAAATAGAAACTTGTAGTTGGCTGAATTTTCTTTAATGATCTCAGTAGCACTTTAGTAATCTGTACTGAAATAGTAGGGTGATTTTATTTTGTTGTATCAATTCTGTCAACCAAATTATTTTTATTTATTTAGAAAACAAAAGTGTCAGGAGCTGTAATAGCAATTACTGGGTAGCAAATACTTAAAAAAAATTAACCTGGAAGTACATTTTAAATGCAATATAGAACAGTTGAAAGCCCTCTTCATTCAGCTTTTAAGTTTCACTTCAGAACAGTTTCAGTGTTTTAAAGTATCTAAATTAAAGCTTTTTAGTGTTTTCCTCTATCTCTCAAAGCAGAAATTAAATCAGTTTTAATTTGTTTTATTTTCTAACACTGGAAATAATTATTGCTGCAGAGTCTTTTTAATTGTTTTCAACTAGGTGCTTGTCTTTAAGTTGCAATAGCCTTCTAATTGCACATTGTTGATATTCCCTTTTCAATTGTGACAAAGCATCATAAATCCAAGTATTTAGGTTTATTGAATTTTGGAATGGGGTGATTAGTTGTAGAATGGATAAATGACCTGATGCAAAACAAAATGAATTTTATGATTTACTGTGCTTTACAGGTTCCATTGGAACCATTATGTGTAAATTGCAAGATAGCATTTAGAAGTAAGTGATCATATTTATAATCACGGCTATATATATATATATCTCCACAGTAAGCATATTCAAAAAGGAGTAATTGTTGAATAAGTGTTTTCCATACACAGTTGATTTTTATTACCAATCCAGCTATGTGTTTTGCCCTGTAACAGTATGCAGTATTAAATTGTTGTGAACAATGGGGAATAGTTGCAGTTTTTATGAATGAATATATTTCCTCCCTAAATTATTCATATGTTCTAATTTATTCTAATGAGATGCTATCAGAAAATATCACTAACCAGTGATTTTCACCTGAGAGATAAAGTCAATATGGTTGCATGGTGGTGCTAATTTAACTGTTTCCATATTTGAGAATAGTTTGCAAGGGATAGCTCAGTCAGTAGAACATGAGACTCTTAATCTCAGGGTTTAGGGTTCAAGCCCCACGCTGAGCAGAATATTCCTGTATTGCAAGGGACTAGATGACTCCTGTGGGCCATTCCAGCTCTATGATACTACGATTCTATGTGTTAAGGTACTGACACTGTCTGAAATAAATTCTTCAGGTTGTATCCAATGTTGTGGTTACATGAGTAGAACAGCTTCTACAGCAGGACATCTCCTTCCTCTCCTTCCCCTGTAGTGCCCCATGCACCATCAAAAATCTTATCTGGAGAATTGGGGTGCATGGAGACTGAAGGGGGAAGGAGAGAAAGGGAGTGTTCTGTTGTGCAAACAGAAATCTGCTAGTGATATGTTAGATACAACCATTTCCATGTATTGCAACAGATGCTAATACTTGTTGTTGGAGTTCCACGGTCAGGAGTACATCAAAGGCCCCTGGCCCTTCTCTTCCTTCACACAAATAGCTTTAACCATTGGATTTTTCTGTTCAGTCATTTATTAGGGAGATGGAATTACATCACACTCTATCCCCGCTGCCCATATACAATCCAGCAGTTCCTTGTTGGGACATTAGTTAGGTATAGTTTGAGTCCTTACCCTGTGACCTACCAGCCTCTTCAGCACCTTCTTCCTACTGGGCTTTGGTTCAGATGGAATTCCACTCAGGCCCTCCCAACCCACCCTTTCTCTTTCTCCTCATTGTCATAAACTCTGTGGAGATGTATTGGTGGGACAGAGCGGTCAGAGTGGGAGAAGGAATGAGTTGAGAATGTGGAATAAAGGAATTGGATTCTGGAGAGGGGCCTAGCAGGGTAGAAGGCACCAATCCACTTATTTAATAAGGGCTGAGTAGACTGTCAAGGGGCAGAATGTTAACCCTGTCAACTAAGCCATCATCACCAAGGATGCAGAGATGATTGTGCCAGCATGAACAGATTAAGGAAACCCAACCCAGTCAGAGGATTGGCCACTTGCTTGCCTAGTCCTGTAGCTCAGGATGCCAACCACACAAATGACTGGGCATACCCTGCTCTTCAAAAGCAAAACCTTTCTGTGTGTATGTGTGTCGTGTTTTTGGACAATATATTAGTTGACACCTACCCAGTGCAACAACTGTTAACCCAAATGCATTGTAACCTGACTTATGTACTGTAAAGTATACTGATTCAACCCATTCAGACAAAGTCTGAGCCGAAACATGCCTGCTATGAGTTTGGGGGTTCCAGACACCTATAATTCCTAGATCCAGTAAGTGTTAGAATTTAATCAAGGCTTGGAGTGTTAAACTGGGTGCCAGACCCTGAACTCCTCAATTCAGCAAGTGTTAAAATATAATCCAGGCTAGTTTCATGAAGGGGCAATCACCTGGGGTGATGAGCCATTACGAAAACAAAGAAAATGTGATGTACCATTAAGAAAGCAAGGAGAGGGGGCTTTGTGCCAGAGGACAAATGAGTGGGGCTCCTCCTTCAGTCGTTCAGTTGTGTCCGACTCTTCGTGACCCCATGGACCAGAGCACGCCAGGCATGCCTATCTTTCACTGCCTCCCGCAGTTTGGCCAAACTCACGCTAGTTGCTTCGAGAACACTGTCCAACCATCTCATCCTCTGTCGTCCCCTTCTCCATGTGCCCTCCATCTTTCCCAACATCAGGGTCTTTTCTAGGGAGTCTTCTCTTCTCATGAGGTGGCCAAAGTACTGGAGCCTCAACTTCAGGATCTGTCCTTCCAGTGAGCACCCAGGGCTGATTTCTTTAAGGATGGATAAGTTTGATCTTCCTTCAGCTCTTAGATAGTTAAAAATACAATGCCAGAGTTTAAAGTAAAAAGTGTATGTGATGTGACCTAGAGAAAAAAAAGGTTGCAGGCTGGAAAAAGCAGAGAGTGAGCCATGGCTTATTTCTCCTGAAATTCAAGGCTGGGGCTATGGGGTGCTGATGCTGTGAACCCCTCCATTATAGGCTCAGGTTATATATGTGTGTAAATAAATCATATATCATACAGACACTACAGTCTTCACTGGCACACCATTGTCGTCTGTATACCAAATCCACTGGACTATAACATCACCTAGAATATTATGTGATTCAGTATGATACAGCATGCTCATGGCTTGCATAATACCTAGTACTGAAATCTACAATATACAAGCTCTTCATGAGCCAAGACTGCCTACGATCCTCTCTCTCTCAGTTTTACTTACTTACACTTCTGGCCTCTTAAGGACAAGAAGGAGAGGGGGACTTCCCAGAACACTTCCAGATGAAATCATTCATCTTATAAGATGTGTCTATTCTGCCCACGTATTCCTTTTTGTTTTATGCCACATTCTCTCTCAACTCTGTGCCAAGCAATCTGTCGCTACTACGGGTACAATAAAGTTACTTAAAAACTTCATGGTGGGTAATAAGATCAGTAGCTGCTTTAACTGCAAGCTATTGCATTGATCTAGAATGAAAATGTATGAAACTACTACAGCTGCAGAGCAAGAAATCTAATGTGAATTGGAAACAAAGTTGTTGTTTTTAAGACAGTCAAGAATGATGTATGAAAAGTTTGGGCAGATTTTGAAGGTGGGTGGAAACCTATGGTAGCAGAGTTCTAGGGTAGCTTTTTTAAAACACATTTTTACAACAAAATGTAATCTTTTTGGTTTTTCACACAACCTTTACTGGAGAGGTGAAAACTGTATCATTATATTTAATTGGCTACCTGCAGTTCATTAGTAGAAGCTTCATTAAATAATATTGGAACATTTGTAGTAGCTAATCTTCTAAACACTTAGCATTCACACTGACCCCACTGAAGGTAACAAAGGTCATGATTTGGTTCAGCAGAGTTGCCCATTCACCAAGAAGACTGGCAGAGCAAAGTAATCTTGGTGTGTCACTTTTCATTAATCACACTACATTCCTGTTCATGAAATGCCAGCTTATAATTGTTACTAAATGCGATTTGCAACACCCTGGGCTGTGGTTGAAGGGCCAGAAATAGGAAAACAGATAAAAACATTGTTTAGCTTGCAGGCAGCAAGTGTTTGCTATTCAAAGGTACATCATGCATAAACATTGATTTAGCCATGAGCTGACACTTATAAAGCTTTTGCTGTTTCCAGAAAGCCCTGTGGTCAGGCTAAATAATAGCCAAGGGCAAGTGGTGTTACCTGCCTAGCAAGGTTGCATCCTATATAAATTGCTTGATATTGAAATCTATCAGTTCTTATGATAACGGTAAATAGCACCATTGCTATAAGGCAGCACAAAGTGCATCTTATAAAACAGTTGCATTTGCACTCAAAAATTTGTTTTCAAGTAGTTTAAGTTTACTTTGGATAAATATTGCAGGAAGAATGTGCTTTGCCAATTTTTGTGGAGGATTTAAACAATAACAAAAAAAGATGTTTTGCGGTTTTTCAAACAGAATTTGTATTGAGAGAAAGTCACATACTATTCCAATATGAGAAGCATTCCATAGTAACTCTATGATAATACTTTCTATCTAACATGGGATACAAATATAACTGTATTTCTAAGCTAACCGTGTGTGTTTCTTTTTAGCTGGAGTGTGGGGGGTGGGAGGGTGGCAGTACCTGATAGTTGCGTGTTTAGACCTTTTACCTTTCCCCAAATAAATTCACACCAGAGTCAGATATTTGGTTTGGTTTTTGGCAGAAATTTAGGCCACAACTTTATTGATTACAACCAAGTGAGTGGTTGCATAGGTTCCGGTTCGACTAACTCCCTGCACCCTTGCAGGCAGTGCTGTCCCATTGCCACGTTCATAGGACAGCCAAGGATGAACACCAGGGACAGCTGCTGGTTGGAGCACCAATCAGCCGCCCTGATGTCCCCTGGACTTGGGCGCGGGCCTGACCCCTTTCGGGGAACGCCGAACCAATGAGCCCCTGGATTCCTCTACCGGAATATCCTTCATTTCCATAGGTGTGGCCACCTCACGTGCCACACCTATTACCTGAACCAGAGCCTATCCGCAACTTACAAGTTGTGACTAATTGCTCCGTGGCAGGCGAAACCCAAATGGCACCAGCCAATCAGCCAAGTGGGGAAAATTCCTGCTGTGCCCCTGCCCCAACGGCAGACGACACACAACGGCATAGCAAGGTCAAGCGCAAGCCCTAAATCTAGGGAGAGGTGGGCGGGTGTTCCAATGTGAAAGCCCCAAAGAGGAAGCTCAGTAGCCTCGCATGGGCTTAAATAGGTCCCACGTTGCTGCTTTTTGCGACACCCCATTGGTCAGATTGCACCCCAGCAACATGGGACCGACCTATTGGGGGTTGTGGCTGCTTCCAGATTACCACCCACAACACCGGGTCAGGTGGCCAGGTTGCACCACAACACATGCCCTCTGTTATGGAGGACACGCTATAATGTATCTAAACACTGTAGCTCTGCCTTTGTGCCTAACCAAGCCCTGCCACATCCTTGTATGATAAATGAAGGAATGCTTATCGGTATACATAATCGCCTGACTAACTGAGGCAACTTCTGTTCTGTAGTGTCCTGTCCGAATTTTATGCACTACATACTAGTCAGGTTACCAGAATTATGTACTCTTTTAGATGGGAACTTGGTCACATTTCTTCTATTAGCTGTGCCAAGTCCCCATCTAAAGGAGAGTATTGGTAATTCATATGTTCTTGTGATACTAAATATAGCATACAATACTGTCTCTCCATCTCATATCCTATTTGGCAAATGTATTTTTTTTTAAAAATAAATTTTTATTATTTTCAAATATTCCAATTTACAACTAATTCAACATCCAATACACATTATATCAACCATTGCTCCGCCGAGCTGCGACTTCCCTCCCCCACGTCAGCTGGTTTTCTAGTCCAATCTTATCGCACAGTTATTATTCATCCATATTAGCCTATGTCAAAGGTTTATTCCAATCCTACTAGTGTCTTTAAACTTCCTCTGTTCAATCTTAAATACTCCACAAATTTACTCCACTCTTTTCGAAACCTCGAGTCATCCTGGTTCCTGACCCTGCCGGTCAGTTTTGCAAGTTCCACATATTCCGCCATCTTCGTCTGCCACTCATCAATCGTTGGCAATTCCTGTAATTTCCACTTTTGGGCAAGCAATATTCTCACTGCAGTTGTTGCATACATGAACAATCTTTTATCCTTCTTGGCTATTTCATCTCCCATCAACCCCAATAGAAAGGCCTCAGGTCTCTTTGGGAAAGTATATTTGAACATCTTCTTAAGTTCATTGTAAATAGATTCCCAATAGGCCTTGACCTTACCACAAGTCCACCACATGTGATAAAAACTCCCTTCCTCCTGTTTACATTTCCAACACATCTTATCATGTATTCTGTACATTTTTGATAATTTTACTGGAGTCAAATACCATCTGTACATCATCTTATAAACATTTTCCTTCAAAGCTGCACACGCAGTGAATTTCAAAGTCTCTTTCCATAATTTTGTCCATGCATCATATTCTATATTGTACCCAAAGTCTATAGCCCATTTTATCATCACTTCTTTCGTCAACTCAGCTTTAGTATACCATTCTAACAACAAATCATACATTTTTGTCAAAAATTTGCCTTTACCTTCTAATAGCTCAGTTTGTAAATTAGATTTTTTCTCCTCAAAACCAATTTTTCTATCCTCTAACAACAGATTGTTCACCTGGTGATATTGTATCCATCCTGTGAAAGTATCTTCAATCTGGTGATAAGGTTTTAACTTCCATCCTCTTTCCGTTCTCATTAACAAATCCCCATATGTGGGTCTTTTACCTTCCATATTGACTTTCTTTAATGTAAGTACATCAATCGGTGAGATCCACCATGGGGTTTTACTCTCCAGAAGTCTCTTATTCCTATCCCAAACTTCAAAGATGGCCCTCCTTATCACATGGTGCAAAAAACCTCTATGAACTTTTACTTTGTCATACCAGAGATAGGAGTGCCATCCAAATCTATTGTCATATCCTTCTAAGTCTAAAGGATCCGTATTATGTAATGTCATCCATTCTTTTATCCAACACAGGCAGGACGCTTCATAATACAGCTTCAAATCTGGTAGGGCAAAGCCCCCTCTTTCCTTCTTGTCTATCAGCAATTTAAATTTTATTCTTGGCTTCTGCCCTTGCCAGATGAATCTTGACAATGTTTTTTGCCATTCTTTGAATTGTCCTGTCCCTTTAATTATTGGAATCATTTGGAATAGAAACAACATCCTCGGTAACACGTTCATCTTAATTGCAGCTATTCTTCCACTAAAAGATAGTTTAAATCTAGTCCAGACTTCTAGATCTTTCTTAATCTCTTTCCAAACTGGTTGGTAGTTATCTTCGAATAAATTTATGTTTTTCGGGGTTAACCAAATTCCCAGATACTTCACCTTGGCAAATGTATATTTTTTGTTAAATATTACAAGTGGATGTTTCAGACAAGCCCTCACAAGCTCACCCACCACTATAAGAACATACTAAGAATCCTGCTGAATCGTATCAATGGTCCATGACATCCAGTTTCCCACAGTGGCCAATGTGTCCAGGAAGCTCACAGTATATCTCTTCCAAACTGGTTTTCCAGTTGTTGATCCCAAGGTACTTAATAGATGATGAGAGAGTCTGCCTTTTACTTTCCATCATCTATTCATTTCTACCCCATCTAGTAGCGACTTGAATGGTGGGGCAGAGTTGCAGAGCTATCCTTTCAAGACCAACACCACTGCAGCTTACCTGAACAGAACTGGGGTGGGGTGAGGCTGAGATGAGATGAGATGAGGTCAAGGCTGCACAGGAATGCCAGATTGGCTCCCCCAGTATGCCTGCATAGCCCTGACTTCATAGCTACACTGCTTCTCCCAAGCCCTATGCAAGTAAGCTGCAACAATACCAGTGCCAGAAGGTCACCCACCCACCCACCCCCGCACAGGCCACTACTGTTCACATCATTAGCCATATATTTGGCCGTCATGGCAGCTTAACCATAGTTGCACACACAGAGATACTACATGATAACATCTAACATCATGGCTTGGTTTAAAGTTTATATCCCAGAAGTGAAAGTGTTTATGAGAAGTAGAATCAGGGCCTTTCCTTCAGCTATGAACCTTTTAAGAAGCTGCAGTATGTCTAATAAGGCAAATATTCAAAACATTCTGATAGAAGGAGTGTTTGGTGCAAATATTTTACATTTTATGAGGCTGAATGGGGAAACAAATGGGGAATGGAGCTCATTAGAGATTTAGGGTAAGAAGAATATCTAAAAGGAAACTTACATATTTAACTACTGTATAAAGCTAATAGTGTATTGGTTTATGGTCAACCTGGATATATTATTTATTTCTATTCTTTATTGACATCCATTAGTTACTCCCTTGTGGATTTGCTTCACCCCCCTCATAAATTAGAAGATCTCCAACCACCTTTGTGAAATAAATTTTGTATTCCCATTCTGTGCAGTGGCTAGAGTGTATTAGTCTAAGATCTCACCACTGCTGTTACACCAAAAATGGCTATACTACTGTACCAAGTACAAGAAATGCTCTAATTAAAGCACTGTAAATAAAAGAACGGAACATCTATATTCCATTTTGCTCTTAACCTTGTAGGCCTATGGTGATTTAGGAAGCCTTCCTTGTAATAATCATGTATATTTTATTCATTTGCTGCTTTGCAGAAAAGCAACTGTAAAATATGTAAAGCCAGATTGTATAAGCATTAGAATGATAACAAAAATATCCTTCTCAGCAGCTGATATAATTCCACGTAAAACTCCACCCACCCCCCAACAAAAGCTATTATGTTCCATTGGGGGAGTTGGATTATTCACACGTGTTCTTCCTAACTTTGGTGGATAAACAGACTCAGAGAGCATACCAGCATGTTAGCTATTCTTGATACTGAGTCTTAGAGCTTTGATTTGATTCTGATCCCTCACCACACATTATGTGTTCAGGGATGTGTACATTTGAATTTTGGAGGTTGCCTGCTGACTTCTAAGTAAATAGGAATTTATGCAGGCAACAGCTTTCTTATAATTATTCCATTGTAAGGTATCATACTGTATCATACCTTCGGAGCACACTGAGTGATTCTAGCAGGCAGGTTTGTGTGCAAAGTTATCAGCATTTATGCATAGTTGAACACTTGTTTTTTGGACAAGAACAGATTTTACACTGAGATTGTGTGACTGTAAAGGCATCTGTAGTGCATTTCAGTTATATGCAATAGCTTTTTCTTTATTATTCAAATGGGCTATTTCACCCTGCAGTACCAAACTGCCCCCGCACCCAGGGATGAAAACACTAGAAGGTAAATAAATTTAACAATGGGCCACAACTTTAGTATAACTTCAAGGGACAGATAGTGAACATTTAACTTAGCTAACATCTTAACTCCACAATGACTGTGATGGCTTTTTGTCACTTAGAGAATGAGTAACCAGTATGGTGCCCTTATGATTTTTGAATGGTCAGTGATCAGGGATGGAACCACATTGGCTACCCTTGCCTTAGAAGATCACTCCTATTATCTCTGCCTTACTTTGGGCCTAGCAGTGGTAATCCCAGTAAATTTAATAGATGTCATTTAGAATAAATCTTGACCACCCTTAGGGATGGGCAAATATGTCAGTTGCATTTTCCCTCATTTTCTAATTTTTCAAATTTTAAGTTCAGTTTTCCACATTTCCACATCAGTTTGCATTTTTTAAAAAGTCATAAAAATTCATTAGCATTTGACTTTGATTTCTTCCTAATATTCATGTTGTAATGCAATTTCCCCTAATATGCACATTTTTGCTGATCAATTTTCTGTAATGTAACACACTTCATATGTTAGCTGCATTAATATATGCATTTATATGCACACTTTATCCTGGTATATGCATTTTGAGCATTAATAACCCTTAACACTATAAACAAACTGGTGGAGTATAGTTAATCATCGTTATCAGAATGTGTAGAACCCACTGTCAACATCACCCTATTATGACAAAAGTGATTACACTAATCCCATCAAGCAACAACAAAAGTCAGTCCAAAAATGAAGGTGAAAATCAAGTAGCCTCCTGGTGCAGACTTCCTTGTTAAAAATCAGAATAATGGCCCACCAGGTTTTTGCAAATATGTCAGTTTATGTCACACACACACACAACCATGGCATAGCCTGTTTTCTGTGTCAGTTTCTCCAGCACTGCTAATTGTTGTACCTTCTCCCCACCATCCCTCCAGAGTAAATGAAGAAGTGTGTCTTCAGTGATCGATTATTTTGAGTTTTGCAGCAGCCAGATGGAACAGTATTAAATTCTTATGGAACATTTATATCATACATTTCTGGAGGATCCACAGCAAAGCCAACAGTGGGTCTTGTGGTAGAAGTTGCAGGACAGTGGCTGAAATTTCCTGAAAGATCTATGCCCAGAATGCTGACTTGATGACACATAACTACCACATGTGGGAATAAGAGCCTATCATACCGCATCCCCACCAACACTCGATAGGCAAAGCCCCATTTATTCACCCTAGTGTTCAGTACCGGTGAAGTACTATCAGCATGGATTCTTGAACTTTTGCAGAGATAGATCAGATCAGGTGTTTCCTACTTAATGCCTTCAAAGCTGACTCCTCTATATCCATACCAAGGTCACTCTTTTATATGCATTTATGTCCACATTACTTGGCTTGAGATATACATCACAAAATTTGGAGAAGTGTGAATTTAAAGGATGATTGTCCTTCAGGTTTCACACTGTTTCATAAAGTGTGAATTAGGTAAGTTAATCTTTAAATATGAATTGAATCAAATCAAATCTTTATTCTGGATGAATTCTAGATAGTATAAATCTTCTATTCATGTTGAATGTTGGCCCTACTACTAAGCAGAATGAGGTGACTGCCTTAGATGACACATTGTGGTAGGCATCTTCCTGAGTCCCTTGGCTATACCCTTCTATTGGAGGAGAAAGCTGGGTATAGCATGTGGTCTGTGCTCTCAGATGCAGTGGAATCATGTTGCCAGTATTGAAGTAAGATTCAACTGCCTGTCTGGCTTCTGTACATGGACTGCAGGGGGAAATCTTGTCCCCCACCTTAGGCAGGAAAATGTTCATTTATATAATTATGATGCAGAAAGGGTCTCTGCAGCATAGGTGTAGAGCCCAGAGACAATAAGTCTAATATGGATGTAAGCAGGACATTAAGGAGTTGGCAGCTTGGGAGAACCTAGTGACTATGTTGAGCAGTTATCTTGGCCAAACTCATATGGAAATGTTGTTTATGTCAATTGGCACTACTATATTAACACTATAATATGACTCTCATCATTTCTATAGTAATGACAACGCTTTTTCTTTGCTCCCATTTTGTGCACAATTAGCTGCATAAAACAATGTAGAGCACATTGTAGTATTCAGATGGAATGTTACTAGAGCATGGGTAACCGAGGCCGAGATATCCTGGCCCAGAAACAGCTATACCTGGCAACCCAGCTTAAGTTAAGGAACTTCTGGCCACAGTAGCCACTTCGGACTGTAGTAACAGGTTAGAATCCAAGAGCTTCACCAGACTATTAACCTGTACTTCCGTCTCACAGCAACTATGTCTTATCAGATTCAGGTTCCGTTTATGGACTCCCATCTAATGCATAATTCTTTCCAGGCACTGGTTCTATACATTCAGAGCCTCTCCTGATTCAAAAGGACTGAAAACATAGAGTTGCATGTCATCAGCATTCTGATGACACTGTGCTCCAAATCTCTGAATGGCAATGCCCAACTGTTTCATATAGATGTTGAATAGTATGAGACAAAATGGACTCCTGTGGAATCCCACAGTTTGAAGCTATGGGGCTGATCAGAAGTCCCCTAGTGCTGCTAATGACCCTTCAGGTAGGAGGAAAACCACTGCATTGCAATGCCACCAACACCCACCCAGAAGGGACGGCATGATCAGTGATGTTGAAAGGTACTGAAAGATCAAAGAGCACCAACAGGGTGGTTCCACACCATTCAGGAAACCTTGGATGGGAAATATCCAAACTTAAAACTGGCCTGATGTTTTATCAGTATTTTAGTGAGGCTTTGGGTGAAGTACAAAGCAAATTAAGAAGACCATAAAAATAATATAACAGCAAACATCCCAGGTATAGTTTCATTGTTAGTATTTCCTATATACATACATTTGCATGTTCCATTTTGTGTGGGCAATTTGTTTCAAAGGTCAGATAAAATCACCTCTAGCAATTTTCACAGATGGCAGGTTAAGACTGCATTTTGTGCTGACAGTCAGCTCAATTTACTTATTTCATAGATAGCAGCTCTTTTAAACACACACACACACACACACACTTTCCCCCTGTAAGTAAGTAAAATTTGCTGGCAGTTGGCAACCACACTTTCATCCTTCATATCTGGCAGGCTCCTTAGTGACTCCATGTATTAATGTTTCACATCATAAAAAAGTGTAGACATCTGAGATTACTACTCTATAATTCTGAAGTGCAATCTGTATAGGACATTTTTAAGTTTCTGGTTTGCGGACCACAATCGAAATTGCAGTAGAAGCCCTCCAGAGTAGTACCTACAAAATGGAGGTTGTGGGTCCTTCATACCTTGTGCCAGTGGCAACTGCAGCATGGTAAGGGTGTGCAGCACATGTTGCACATATTAATCTTAAAAGTATAAAAACTGTGTTGGCCAGATTTAAGAAGCAGCAGAATTTGGCCCTCTGCTTTCACATAGACAAGATTTTCTACAGTGTTTCCTTCCTCTGAAGTTATAAGTGCTTTGGAGAGGGGAGGGTGTTACACCACTAAGAAATTTATAACAATGGTGTGCCTCAGGTTGCACAAGATATAAAGAGTTGCCACAAGGAAGGACACTACAACCCATAAATGTATCATTTGGCCCTTAAAATGCTATACAGTTCTTTTGCGGGTTTTTTTTTTAAAGAAGTTTCCTATATTTATATCAGGTATAGGACAATATTGAATATTCTTTAGCAGGTAAGTGCTGCATGTGGCATAAAAACAAGCCTATTTTATTACATGCTGGAATAGTGTTCAACAGACGGTCATAGTCCTGCATTTGTATTTTAATAAAATAAATTATCCAGTTCCTTTAACTTCTGCACTTCTCTCCCATCTCCACTTGAAAAATCCTATCTCCCTCAGAGCACGCTCCAGAGGAGTAAACTCCTCTGCTCATATAACAATATGAGCATTGTCCTTTCTCATTGTAACAATTATAACCTCATACAAGGTGAAAAATTCTAATGCATTACAGTTTATCACAAGGGACATCAAGCAATGTGTTCCTGTTAGGATGTCAGCAAATTAGCCTTGCGCATTCCACTTCAATAGTGATGCCCCGTCACGGGATATAAATATGAAATAAAAATAAATGCCAAATGCACTGAAATCTTATCAAGCTCAGGCAAGTATTCTAATTGTGAGAGAAAAAAGAGCCGCTGTAACAAGGGCCCTTGATGCCTGCAGGCAAGTCTTTGATTTTTGTACCTTTCCATCTTGTAGCTATCTTCACTGAATACCTGTGTAGTCTTTACAGTTTAACTTAAAAGACCTTTAATAATTAAAAAAGACCAGAGTGCTGCTACCTTATTTAGTGTTACAGGGTAGAATCTGTCCCAGTGAATGGTAATCTTTCGTTCCTCTTAAAAAAATTAAAAAGGAAAAGGTTCGTTGGCAATAGCTGAATACAGGCATTGTTGATCTTGTGAAAAGATGTCTGCTTTACTAGGGGTTTTTATTCTAGTGGTGGAGGAATGAGAAAGAAATCATTGCTTCTCCCCACAAACCAACCATTTGTTGGGTGCAGTAAGAGGAACACCGTTAATTCAAGCATTCTTTCATATCCACATGTCAGAGAGGGCTTAAATAAATGATGGTAAGGAGGCTCATTATTTCATTAGAAAGCTCATTATTTACATTGGGTCTGCTAATATAAAAATTGACTGGTAAAATCTTAATAAGGCGATCTGTAAAGTATTAAGAAAACTAGTGAATTTTAGTTCAAGTCTGATAGCTTCATGCACTCTCTAAATAAGGTTCAGAACTGGCAAGGCACAAATAAGTGAGTTGCTGAAAGCAGAAACCTTACTAAAGAAGACATGCAAGTAGGACTAAATATTTCCCAGGATGACAGGGACATTCATCAGAATACCCAGAATTTCCAGAATTTTCATTTGTTTCCAATATTTGTGTAGCTCAAATCAATTTGCTGTAAGATATTACTGTTTCTTCTTATGCCTACCTCAGTAGCAAAACCTTATGGAGCTATCCTGCATAAACCCTACCCCAGGCGGAAGTACAGTAAGCCATCACATAGTGGGAAGGTGCTGTGGACATTGTTTCCCCTGCACCAGGGGTCACCAATCAATGGTGTCTCTCTAAAAATGAGGCATGCACAAACAGTAATGCAATTCTGGCACAGGTTGAAATCTTACTTGTTTATAATATATTTTGCTGGCTACTGGTGCAAGCTGTTTGGGGATTTTAACTGTCTGCTGATCACTGGGATTTTTGTGGGGTTTGTTTTACTGGGTTAACGTGGATTTTTTGGTATTTGTACTGTATTTTATGAGATTGTTGTACACAGCTTTTAAATGCCTGCAGTACAGGTGAAACTCAAAAAATTAGAATATCGTGGAAAGGTTCATTTCTTTCAGTAATTCAACTTAAAAGGTGAAACTAATATATGAGATAGACTCATGACATGCAAAGCGAGATATGTCAAGCCTTTATTTGTTATAATTGTGATGATTATGGTGTACAGCTGATGAAAACCCCAAATTAACAATTTCAACTTTGGGGTTTTCATCAGCTGTGCGCCATAATCATCACAATTAGAACAAGCAAAAGCTTGACATATCTCGCTTTGCATGTCATGAGTCTATCTCATGTATTAAACTCCAGTAGCTAATGAAAACATTTGCTTACATAAATGGACTTTTCCATGATATTCTAATCTTTCAAGTTTCACCTGTATATAAATATTTTAATAAACAAACTCCTGCTTGGGGGAAGGGTTCTGTGTTGTTGTTCAGTCGTTCAGTCGTGTCCGACTCTTCGTGACCCCATGGACCAGAGCACGCCAGGCATACCTATCTTTCACTGCCTCTCGCAGTTTGGCCAAACTCATGCTAGTCGCTTCGAGAACACTGTCCAACCATCTCATCCTCTGTCGTCCCCTTCTCCTTGTGCCCTCCATCTTTCCCAACATCAGGGTCTTTTCTAGGGAGTCTTCTCTTCTCATGAGGTGACCAAAGTACTGGAGCCTCAACTTCAGGACCTGTCCTTCCAGTGAGCACTCAGGGCTGATTTCTTTAAGGATGGACAAGTTTGATCTTTTTGCAGTCCATGGGACTCTCAAGAGTCTCCTCCAGCACCATAATTCAAAAGCATCAATTCTTCGGTGATCAGTCTTCTTTATGGTCCAGCTCTCACTTCCATACATTACTACTGGGGAAACCATAGCTTTAACTATATGGACCTTTGTCGGCAAAGTGATGTCTCTGCTTTTTAAGATGCTGTCTAGGTTTGTCATTGCTTTCCTCCCAAGAAGCAGGCGTCTTTTAATTTCATGACTGCTGTCACCATCTGCAGTGATCATGGAGCCCAAGAAAGTAAAATCTCTCACTGCCTCCATTTCTTCCCCTTCTATTTGCCAGTGGCCATGATCTTAGTGTTTTTGCTGTGGAGCTTCAGACCATATTCTGCGCTCTCCTCTTTCACCCTCATTAAAAGGTTCTTTAATTCCTCCTCACTTTCTGCCATCAAGGTTGTGTCATCAGCATATCTGAGGTTGTTGATATTTCTTCCGGCAATCTTAATTCCGGCTTGGGATTCATCCAGTCCAGCCTTTCACATTATGAATTGTGCATATAAGCAGGGAGACAGTATACAGCCTTGTCGTACTCCTTTCCCAATTTTGAACCAATCAGTTGTTCCATATCCAGTTCTAACTGTAGCTTCTTGTCCCACATAGAGATTTCTCAGGGGACAAATGAGGTGATCCGGCACTCCCATTTCTTTAAGAACTTGCCATAGTTTCAGTTACAGGTAGGTAGCCGTGTTGGTCTGCCATAGTCAAAACAAAATAAAAAATAAAAAAATCCTTCCAGTAGCACCTTAGAGAAGAACAAACTTAGTTGGTCTCTAAGGTGCTACTGGAAGGATTTATTTTTTATTTTTTATTTTGTTTTGCCAGTTTGCTGGAGTCGACACAGTCAAATGCTTTTGCGTAGTCAATGAAGCAGTAGTAGATGTTTTTTCTGGAACTCTCTAGCTTTCTCCATAATCCAGCACATGTTCGCAATTTGGTCTCTGGTTCCTCTGCCCCTTCGAAATCCAGCTTGCACTTCTAGGAGTTCTCGGTCCAGATACTGCTTAAGCCTGCCTTGTAGAATTTTAAGCATAACCTTGCTTGCGTGTGAAATGAGTGCAATTGTGTGGTAGTTGGAGCATTCTTTGGCACTGCCCTTCTTTAGGATTGGGATGTAGACTGATCTTCTCCAGTCCTCTGGCCACTGCTGAGTTTTCCAAACTTGCTGGCATATTGAGTGTAGCACCTTAACAGCATCATCCTTTAAAATTTTAAATAATTCAGCTGGAATATCATCACTTCCACTGGCCTTGTTATTAGCAGTGCTTTCTAAGGCCCATTTGACTTCACTTTCCAGGATGTCTGGCTCAAGGTCAGCAACCACACTACCTAGGGTGTACGAGACCTCCATATCTTTCTGGTATGATTCCTCTGTGTATTTTTGCCACCTCTTCTTGATGCCTTCTGCTTCTGTTAGGTCCTTCCCACTTTTGTCCTTTATTATGGTAATCTTTGGATGAAATGTTCCTTTTGTATCTACAATTTTCTTGAACAGACCTCTGTTTTTTCCCATTCTGTTGTTTTCCTTTATTTCTTTGCATTGCTCGTTTAAGAAGGTTCTGTAGTGGCTATGGAATTATTATTTTAATTGCATTGATTGTTTTCATGTAATTAATGTAATTTTTTAAAAAATTACCTGTGCAGTGGGAGGATTGATAGGATGACCAAATAGAGAGAACAGACCTCCTTTAATTTTAATAGCAAGGATAAAATGTTTACTTTAGCAGAACAAAGAACGGTAATGGAGTTCTATCCTACTTGCATCTGAACATACATGTAAAATGCCTGGTTCCATTTGAAGAAAGCACCTTACTGATGTGGTAGAAGTGGATGCACAAGCCTTAAATAATAAGTATATTTTTTCTCATAACCTTTGCCTGCCTCTAAAACTATTTTGCTAATTTAAGAAAAGCAGTTGAAATGAGTCAGAACATGCAGGAGTGTCATTAATGTCACCGCCAATTACTAACTTTTCAGCTTGCATTATTTACTCTCTTGCTTGCTAATTCATTACAAGCTGTAAAATAAATCACTAAGCCTTTTATTCTTCAGCACAGGAAAATGTATTGGTGATAACACTTAGCATTTGTAGCTGAATTATACAAAGTAATGCTGAGAGCACGTCAAATTGGTACACACAGGGCTTGTTAATGTTTTTTGAGTAGCTTTGTAATTTGGTCAATATTTCACTTGTTTTGAAGGTTGTTGATGCATGTTTTTACTTAAGCTTTATGCAATGTAAAAAGATCCTACATTTGTAGTTAGAACAGTTGCTTAGAAGAAAAAAGAGACTATCTGTGATGGCATTAAAGGCTAGATACCATTGTTCTCTGTGAACCCTCTTTGGTGTTTGGTGTGGTAATGTCTTATGGAATAAAGAACCATATTAGCAAAGAGAATATTTTATCAACTTTTTTCACTTGCTCCTTTATTTAAAGTTCTCAGTATTATTGTTGCATTGATTTGGTACAAAGCTTGAATCATATGAAAATGATCGCTGTACTAATAAAAAATCATTTTGTGTATTAGTATTGTTCTCTCACCAGATGGTGCTGTTCACACAGATCATGTTCTCACAGAATATAAGCTTGTGTGTTCACACCCTGTTATCATGGGTGTGATGGTAACCCCATGGGTCTTGTGGCCAAAACTCCATCTCCTCCAGAGCATGAATTTTCAACTGATTTAGACTGCCAGAGCATTCCAAAAGTCCCAAGTTATTAAGCCTTGCAGATTCTGAGAGGTAACATGTTGGTGGTCATATTATGTTAGTTAGCCAAGACTTACCCCCATCTTCCTTGGAATTCCAGGGTCAAAATCACCAACTTTCAGAAACATTGTGTAATTCTCTAGTGTTTCATTTTGAAAAGAAGTTGTGACCTCACAATCCTATAAATATGCACTCAGTATGTCCTGCTGAGGGGACATGTTGGCCTACTCCAAGGAAAGTGGGTATAGGAATTGCAGCCTAAGTTCTTTCAGTGTCTTTTTAACAGTACAGTTGTAATGGCAACTTGTTCTCTAATTAGATTTTATTATGAAGAATTTTGAGAAAGAGAATTGCACAATTTGATTCTCAGTTTTAAAGTGATAAAATCTATGTTTTGTAAGATATTGTTGATATAGGAAGCACCATATAATTAAGACACTATAAAATAGTAATACAGTCATAATATAATTGTTTTATTCATGTGTGTGCTTAGATTAATGTGGTTGCTGCATGTTAAGTCAGACTTTTACTACTGCTATAGCTACACCAGTCTAATACAGTCGTACCTCGTGTTGTGTTTGCTGCGGATTGCGAACGCGGCAAACCTGGAAGTGGGTTTTGCCGCGCGTGCGCAGAAGCATCCATGCGGTCTGTGCATGCTCCGCGCAGGTCGCGCATGCGCAGAAGTGTGATATTGCACTTCGGCGCTTGCACGAAAGCTCCGCTTGGGTTGTGGACTTCTTGGGGTGCGAACGGCGCCCCGGAATGGATTGTGTCCGCAACCCAAGGTACCACTGTACTATTTGCACCATATATCTGAAACACTCTTACACCACTTTCATGAGTTATTACTTCCACTAAAGAATCCTGGAAACTGTAGTTTGTGAAGGGTGCTGACCTCATTGAGCTAGAATTTCCAGGACCCTTTACAAACTATAGTTCCCAGTTTTCCATGACTGTTCAAATGTTTTAAGAGTGCTATAAATGTATGGTGCAGGTATGACCTAGTCACCATCTGTATTCTTTGGTCCAGGTTCAGCACAATTGCAGTGTTAGAAGTTCTGATTTATGTGGTTTGTATTTTATATGTATTGTTTATTTATACACACATGACACTGTGTTGCAAAGTTAATTCCTTTATCTTATTTGTTTTGCTTATTGCTGTAGATTTTCCCTAGGAAATGGTGTTGAGTTCAGATTACCTGTAACAAAAGATCAATTATATGCCTTTTTTTAAGGTGGATCAAAAGCTAGCAATCATATAGCAGATTTTTTATATGCCAGGTATTCACTTTGTCAACCCATGGTGTAAAGCTCCTCTACCCTGTTAGTAGAGGCCAGCATAAGCTATGTTCATCCCTAGGTCTAGTCTATTAGATGACTCTGATATCTCTAACACAGGCACAGGCAAACTTGGCCCTCTGAATGTTTTGGGACTATAACTCCCATCATCCCTAGCTAACAGGACCAGTGGTCAGGGATGATGGGAGTTGTAGTCCCAAAACATCTGGAGGGCCAAGTTTGCCTATGCCTGCTCTAACAAATAATGGTAATTTAATCGAGAAGCTTACCACTGTTCTTCCATAACATGCTATCCTAAATAGCATGCAAATATATTGAGTAACAATAGTTGGACAGTGATACCTCTAGTTGCATTGGATTCATGTTGCGGATTTTCAGGTTGCGAATGCGGCAAACCCGGAAGTGTATACTTCCGGGTTTTGCCACACACGCAGAAGTATTCTTCGTGCATGCGCAGGAGCGCTCTATTGCATCATGCGCAGAAGTGGCGCTCTATTTACAGACTTTTGGGGTGCGAACGGCACCCCGGATCGTGTCCGTAAGTAGAGCTATCACTGTACAGGGAAGTGGGAACACCTCTTAACTCATGTGTTGCACTTGATTAGGATTAGTCAGAATCTTGGAATGGACCCAATTATGCCAGGCTTTGGGGCTCTTTGCCCCTCAAAGTGGATCACCAGCTAGTAACTGAATAGTTGAACTGACTTATTTTAAAATAGCAATCAACCATGTCAGAATGAACTTTTTTGATGCATAATATTGGCAAGGGGCAGCCCACTGCTCCAAGTTCTTGGCAGATGCAAGCATCTTTCACTTCAGTGGAACAGACGTCAGTGAAGTATCTTTACAAGTGAAGCCAAGTGGAATTTAGAATGTGGTTTTTACTTATTTTTTTCTATTACAATATGAATGATTTGCAAACTGTATATCTCTCTTTTTGTTTGGATTAACACACATTACCTGGGTTAAATATACATTTCATAACCATTGGGGAAACAGTGCAATATTCCCTCCTATTCAAAACTTTATGAGAAAAGGCCAGTTTTTAACCAGAGGGGAACTCCTTGAAGATAAATATTAATTTATGTGAGAAACAGCTGTAAGTTTTGGTGCCAAGTGATCAAAACTAGTGGGTGTCCCTACTTAATCTGTTCCAGATAGTTTGTTACAGAAGCCAGAGAAGGAAATAGTGTGAAAGCTACATGAAAAGAAGTAGCCTTGACTTCAGAATACATATTTTCTGGTCACATTGCTAATTTGCAACAGTGATCACAGCTGTATGATCCCCAGACATGACTCAGAGTTGTGGTAGCCTCTGATTCAGAACTGAGGTGCCAAATTGAGAAGATTCAGACTTCTCCAACTGTAAAAACTATGCATGCTCTGTTTCAATAGCTTAAAAGATTTAAAGACTGATACCCATTTGCCTTTTATCTATCCGATCAAAAAGAATTTCCATGCATAGGTGTAGAAACTGAAAGGACACTCTAGAGATGAATTAAAATCTCCAGATACAGCAAACGGGAGGTTTGGTGAAGCTTGAAAAAAACACACAAACCTATTAATTATGCTGCAATAATCGGGACTGCTCCACATAACTGTTCTCCCTATGATCTTCCACTTCATGGTGAACAAGGCTCATGACAAATTAATTTTCTGAATAATTCACCATGAACACCAGGTCCCATTTTGATTAAAGCTGTGTACTTTCTACATGGAGTATATATTGTGGACAGCAAAAGTTTGGCTTGTACTACACAGTGAAGGATTCAGGTGCTCATTCACCACAGGTGATAGGGGAGGGGATAAATTGTCCAGCTTTCTGTTTTCAGAGCTATCTTCAGGAAATAGGCAATGGTTTGTGGGTTAATAATGTTGAACTTGCCCTATCATTTAATTCCTGCCACTGAGCTTGTAAATCCACCCCCCCAAAGAAACCTTATTGATTCTGACATGTCCTTAAAAGAGAAAATAAAAGATTTGTCATAATGTTGATATATATGGTTTAGAGAAGAGAAATTTGAACCATTACTGTGTAATGATTGCGCAGTCCTTTTTGCACGCTCTTTCAAATTAGGCTATGAAAAATATAGATAGTTCACTGAGTTACATTCCTGTAAAGAACTATAAAATGTTAGTTATCCATTGATACCAAACTGTTCAAATTCACATATCAATGTTCTAACCACTCAAAAGATTCCAAGGCACACTTCAGTAAACAACCATTTTAGTAGTAAATCATTTTAACAGTGAGTATGAGAAAAATCAAAATGGATTATTGTGATTTCAGAATAGCTACCTTATATATCAGTCTTGAGGAAGTTGTAGTTTGGCATAGAAAGCTGTGGATAAAGATCCAATGTTATATTTCTATCAGTGGCAGAATCTGGGCTTGGTTGTAGTTTTGCTGCATCTGCAGACACACAAAAAGGGTGTCATGGAATCATAGAATTGTAGAGTTGGAAGGGACCCCAAGGTGCAATGCAGGATTCTCAGATGACTATCCAACCTCTACTTAAAAAGTCAGATGACTATCCAACCTCTACTTAAAAAAAACTTCAATGAAGGAGAGTCCACCACCTCCCGAGGTAGCCCATTCTTCTGTCAAACAGCTCTTACCATCAATAAGTTCTTCCTGATGTTTAGGCAGAGAGTCCCTTTCCTTGTAACCTGAAAACAAGCTTGCTCCTCCATGTGACAGCCCTTTAGATCTTTGAAGATGGCTATCATATCTCCTATTGGTCTTCTCTTTTCCAGGCTAAACATACTCAACTCCCTCAACCATTCTTCAGAAGGCTTGACGTGTGTGTCGGAAACACTAACAGGAAGCTAGTTTCAGCTAATTAGAGTCTTGCATCATGAAATACAACTCCATGCTTTATATTAGGAGAACTGTTTAGAAGTTGCATGGAATTAATGCTCTTGGGTGGAACATGGTGGGTAGTACACAAGTTCATCCAAACGGATAAATTTAAGAAACAGTACTCTGTGAAGGTTCTGAAGGCAAGAAACAATGGAGCTACAGGAAAGCTTTATTTGTTTATTTGGATCCTGTGCCTTAAGATTGAGCTATTCATGAATGTCTGTGTGCTAGATGCAGCACATGTAGTGCTAATAAGCCAGGGGAAACAGGATACAGCACTATGCAAAGTTTAGTGAGAATGAAGGTGCAGGGTATAGATTTGATGAAAACTCATGGTTCATACAAAGTTCTGGAAATGCAGTTTCTGTGATCCACTGTGTTGTAAGCCTCTAAAAATACAATTGGTCAGAAAATAATATAGAACTTTATATTGCATTGATTTTAGCGAAAACATTCAGACTTGGCAGCATTATACATATTTTCAACTAGGAAGAAGTCTAGAGACATTTCTTTGGTTAATGAACAGTTGGTACTCTTAACAACTACAATTTAATGGCTCCTAAAAGAACAATTAACAAACAGAATGAAACAATAAGAGATATTAACACCTTGGGGAAATCGACAATTACTACAGAGGTATGGTTTGGGTTTCTAAGCAAGTCAGAAGAGAAAATAATTGCATTGGTTATGTATCTTTCATCTACATTTTATTTTTTCTTTAAAATAAAAGGCAACTTTCTGTTTGTTCTTTTTCTCTTTGCATACTTTGTTGAAATAGTCCAGCTAAAGCTCATCAAATGTTCATAAAAAATATTTCAATAAAATAAAATTAACAACAACAAATAGAATAGCCATAACTTAGAGAGCCTAACAATACTAATGAAACCTTTGATTCCAGATCCATTGTCTTTCATTCAGCAGTAAAGGTTGGTGCAACCTAGACTTGGTGCGGCTACAAGGAGGTCTCCATTCTTTTCCCTTGAAAAAGTAACAGGGGGTACTTAAGTAATACAGTTGTAGAAGTATTTAGCACCTAAACTGTATTTCCCTTGTTCCGAAGGGGTTTCTGCTGCTACATTTGCTTCTGTGCTGGGAGAAACAGATGTGGTCCTGCATGTTCTGGTTCTGTTCCTACCCTCTGCAAAGACACAGTGGAATCGTAAGCATTGCAATTTTGTTAACACTTAGCATTTGTCTTACCTTGGTTCAGAAGGGACCCTTGCTGTCACAATTGTAGGTTCATGCCAAAAAATATAAGAAATGAACCCCATTGAATTTCATGGGGATTGTTCCACGATATATGCAGGATTGCATTCTGAATACTTGCAAAAGTGTTTTGAATTTTTGCAAAAGGGGTTGAAGCAAAGCACCTGCTTCTGTTGTCAGCAGATTAAAAACCCCATAAATCCAAGTTGTGATTCACTTGGGGATATGGCAGTACAGTGGTACCTTGATTGTCAAACTTAATCCATTCAGGGAGTCGGTTCTGCTCCTGAAACCATTCGAAAATCAAGGTGCAGCTTCCGATTGGCTGCAGGAGCTTCCTGCACTCAATCTGAAGCTGAATTGGATGTTTGGCTTCCGAAAAATGTTCACAAACTGGAACAGTTACTTCTGGGTTTGCAGCTTTTGGGAGCCGATTTGTTAGACAACTAAGCCATTCTAGAACCAAGGTGCCACTGTAGTGGAGACAGGTTCTCCCAGAGTCTGCTGGAGTGTCTTTTTCTGCAAAGGCCTGGGGCAATCAGCCCTAGAATCTGTTGGAAAAAATGGTAAGTTTATCATTAGTTTCCAGTTAGGAATCTGGAGCCAGTAATCTGAGCCCTGGTCACTGATAGGAACTCTGCTAGGATTCTGGGAGTACCCATTGCAACTTCCTTCATTGCCTATACATTCCTGGGTCAGTTCTTCAGTTTGGGTGATGACAGATTTATTGAATTGTAGAGTTGGAAGGGTCCCAAGGATCATCTAGTCCAACCCCCTGCAATGCAAGAATCTCACCTAAAGCATCCATGACAGATGACCATCTAGCCTCTAACATCTACTTTAAAAACCCAATGAAGGAGAGCCCACCACCTTCCAAGGGAGTTCATTCCATTGCCAAACAGCTCTTGCCATCAGAAAGTTTTTTCTGATGTTTAGTTGGAATCTCCTTTCTTGTAAATTGAAGCCATTGGGCCAGGTCCTACCTTAGATCCATAGTTAGAGGAGACTTTTGCATAGTTTTACAATAAAAACAAAGGGCTTGGCCTGTTTTGCTTTCTGGTAGAGAAAGAGGCTGGAGAAAAAGACTAAACCCTGGCTTTGGAGATTTTGATTGTGGGGGGTCAGAAACCTGGCAGGGACCTCCCCTGCCATTAAGTGACAATAATCTTTAAAATATTTAAGGAGAATATATTACACCCAAAACTGACTTGAAAGAAATGCATTCTTCAAAGCAGTTTCTTCTTCTTTTAATCATTCCAATGGATATAGTTAAATACTTGTCTTAATTCAGAGTGATTTAATACCTTAGTCCTGGGCTGTTCTCCAAGTTGTATTTTCTTATGGCTTCTGAATGAAATAGAACAAGTGGTGCATTAAGTCCCTTTTTACGTCTTGTTAGATTCTGCTTATTTATATAAATATTTCATACTGCCTTTCCACCTGTTTGCAGCTGTACTTCTAAACGTAAATGCAGATTGGACATTTGTTCTTCTTACATTTGAAGTTCCCAGCTCGGTTTTCAAATCTGTCATGATTTTGTTGGATTTTTAGGCTATTTTCAAAGTTGTTAGTAATTACTGTCAGCTTTGTATCATTTGCAAATTTTGTGAATCTACTTCATCTAGGTCATTTGTGTGTAGATGATGAACAGTACCAAACCAATTGACACTTGTAATTTATTTACTACTTGAAAATGATACATTTATTAGTCTTTGAATGTATTCCTTCTTTCCTTATTCTGAGGTGATCAAGTTGGCATACATATACCTCTATTTCATATTCACAACAACTCTATGAGGTAGCATGTTCAGATAGACTTGTCTAAGGTCCCCTAGTAAGCTTTCTGGCTGAGTGGAAATTCCAATACAGTGGCCCCTTGGGTTACATACCGTCCTCCTTAAGAATGCTTCGGGCAACGAGCTCCGCTAACCCGGAAGTAGATGCTCCTGGTAGTGAACTTTGCTCTGGGATGTGAGTAGAAGTTGTGCACTGGTGGCGCAGCGGCAGCGGGAGGCCCCATTAGCGAAAGCGCGCCTCATGTTAAGAACGGTTTCAGGTTAAGAATGGACCTCTGGAACAAATTAAGCTCGTAACAGGAGGTACCACTGTATAGGTCTTTCTAGTCTTAGTCTAACATTCTAGCCAGTACACCATGCTTCCCCTCTACTTGATTCTGAGATTTCCAAGGCTTTTCCTTATAATTCGTGAAATAATTTCCTTGTAGATTTATATTAATGTATATTATTTAAGTATTCATTAATGTACTTCCTTAACATTTGTACCACTATCCCTTGTTCTTCTTATTCCTCTCTGTATTGTTCATTGTCCAAAATAAAAAAAAGTTTGAGTTTGTCACCTGCATTGTATCCCTTTCTGCTTGAGCCAGCAGCCCACATCTTAAAGGCTATTTTTTTCCTACTAGATGCTCACTGTACATCTGAAATAAACTAGACCCGTAGACTAATAAAAGGAGACTTGGCCAGCAGCCAGGTTATGTGCAGGAACCTGCCTACTGAGCGGTAATTTGCTTCCTTTGTGCTCTGTACCCTGATCTGTGCCTTGGATAGGCCATTTCACAACAGTTGTCAACAGCTTTTTTCATGCCACACTCAGACAAATGAGTTGCCATGGGATAGACAAGCAAAACCATGTATAGAGGTGAGGTACACAGCTGCAGGGTATCTACCCTTTGCACTATCCATTTTTCTGCTCACTGTGTTTCCTGCCAGCCCTCTCAAACTGGACTCCACGGTTACCATTGCTATGTCTGGATGAAAAGGAAGGGGCACCAACCTGCTCTGGTGTTCGGCACTAGCTTAATTAAACTGTTGAAGTTAGAAATTGGAAAATATTAAGTTTCACTGGATAGTAGCCTATGATGAGATATGTGTTTGTAACCAGCTTGTTATGCTTGGAATCTAACACTTTGTTCCTTGTTTAAAGCACACACTTGTGACCTTCGTTCAATTTCTTAGTCGTTCCCCTATTAATATATTACCGTAGTTCTGCATTTCTTAATGTCTGTGTACAGTAGAGTTGCTTTTTTTCTTTTTGAGGTTAAGATGGATGTTATATAGGAAAGAGTCCTGGCCCAAGTAACACCCGTATTCATTCTGAATGTGCAGAGATGTGCAATCCATGAATCTTTTCCTAGAACATTGCACACACTGAAAAGGACATGGAACAGGTGGATAATGGTTGTGTTCCTCTTGAAAGAGCATCTTCATAGCTTGGGGAAACCCAGCCAGATGGGCGGGGTACAAATAAATTATTATTATTATTATTATTATTATTATTATTATTATTATTATTATTATTATTATTTGGAAATACTTCTGAGACCAGCGTTTTTTCTAGAGGCCCAGGTACAGAGTTCCTTACTACCATCAGGTTCACTAACTTCAACTCTTCCTGGAAGGGATAGCCCCCACAGCTATCTTTTTCATAGTTTACTTTCCCAGCAGTGATAATGAGATCTGGGCTTAAAGAGGGCACCAATTTGCTGCTACTTTCCTTTGTCTCATTGTAGCGCTAGCCCTGTTGTTGGGTGAAGTTTGACATGTGGCAATGGGAGAAACAGTCACAACAGGGAACTATGGCTTAATTCAAGCTGGGAACTTTGGATATGACAAGTAATGGAAGGAGTGGAAGGATGAGGAAAGAGCACTCAGACTTGACACTGAACGGGACTCCATAGAGTTAACTAAATAAAATCTATTTTTTTTCTTAATCATGCAAGTAAGGCAATATTGTTCCACAGAGTTATTATTTTGCCTTTCTTTTTCTAATCGGGAGTTAGAATGTCTGCACAACCAAAACAAATTAAGTTACAATATAAAAGTGGGATAGGTGAGGAATGTGTGACAAATGGAAAGGATAATTGGGGAGTCTGGGACAGCAAAATGCTGAAGCTGAAGTTATCACATACAGGTGCATCCTTATTTTAAAGTGAGCATCCTCTTTCTTTGTTCATTAGAGTCAGCAGCGGTTGTTGTCTGACAAGCACAAAACACTGAGCTTCGGTTGCCTGATTAATGATTTCCAGCCACCATGTGGGTGCTCTTGATTGCCAAAGAATCATATACAAAGTAGTTTCAGTGCTGATAAATTCAGGAGCTGTCTTTGTTTATCCCAGAATTGTTGACCGTACGACATTTCCACATGTAATATGCAGCATAATTTTCACCTGTACACAAACCAGCTAACTATATTTTCTCTCATTCTCTGTGTATGTTGCTGTCAAGTCTGTAGAAGCCATTAGTGTCTTGTCCAGAAATAAGATATGTTTGTTGTATTTCAGATTTTCAGCATTTCCCCCCAGATACATGGATAAATAGTGATTAAACAGTAGCCAATGTTAGATATACTCAGATTAGACCCATTGAAATAAATGAACCTACTCTATGACATAGATGCCACTCATTGTATTTCAGTGAGGGCTCTTTATATTTGATTATCAGATGGATATTAAGTGCAACATGGCAAATTTTCAACCACCCAATTAGTTATGTGAATCAGCTTTAACATCTCGTAAAGCATTATTATTATTATTATTATTATCATTATTAATTAAATCTCTTACCCACCTTTCACTGTAAGGTCACAGGGCACGTAACAGCAATTTCAAAATAGAATATTAAAAACTGTTCAAAACAATTTACAATCACAAGAATAGGGTGGGTTCTGAAATATACCTCTCAAGTGTCAAAGAGCAGGGCAAATATGTAAATTTATGCCCAAGGCTAGTTGCTAGGATTCTCCCAGAGGAATATATAGCAGGGACTGAGCTGTCTAGTTCAGACCAAGGACAGAAATGCAGGGGACAAATCTCACCACCTATGGAAGTGACCTTGATAGGCTAGAGCAAGTCAGATGATACTTCCTGCTCTTTTAAAGTACTTTTAGGTCCAGTTTGCTCACCAGCAAATGTCTTGCATGAAAAAGTGCAGCCCACTGTGGCATTTCTTTCTAAATGTCATTAAAAGCAATGTTTCCTAAAGGTGTGTCAGGCTACGCTAGTGAGTTTCAGGAAGATAGGCATGAATAGAACACTGTGATCTCCAATAAAAAACTGAGAAGGAGAATTCCTAGTAAAATGATTCGATGAGAAGAGCATGGCAGTAATAACCCCCAAAAAAACGTTTCATTCATGTATTCAAATACTTCTGAATGGGAACCATTGCTTTATCAAATGTCAGTGTTCCTTATTTTTGTATGAAAGGATTTACAATATCTATTGTACCACACAAGGATTTTCTGTGGTTAAGACACATATCAGGCTAGTAGGCATATTTCTTTCATGTGACAAAAGTACATTGAGATGAATCCATCTACTTCTTATAATTATTTCATGGCAGCACATGATGTCCAATGGTTCCCAGCATGAGTCATTTAGAATATTTAGTACCACTGTGTTGACATTCTGCCAGGCACTTGCTGATAGCCGTGTGTAAGGAGTTTTGTTGCTGGATTTGATTCGCCTCAAAGCAGGTCGCAAATCTCAGTTACAGTTCAGTAGATCATCGAGATTTTATTGTTTAAGTTAGCTCTGTTTTTCTGGCTTGCTTCCAAAGCCAAAACTCAGAGTGTGGGTTCAGAGGGAAACATGAAGGGAAGGGCTGAAAAGGCAACCTGCTGCTAATGTGTAATTCGTAACTTGGTTCCGACTTTGACATTGTCCCCTGTGGAATGACAGCAGTTTAAATGGTTATAAAATTCATATCTTTGTTTAGAAGAACAAAGATTTTCTGTCGGTTCTGCAGGTTGATGTGTTTCTCATTCTTGTCATACTCTTAATCAAGGGATACAACTGACATGAATTGCGCTAAATATTACTAGCAGCATGCTGCATATAACAAGGCTCTCAATATAAGTTAAAATGACAAACCACTGGCACACCTTTCCACGTTGAAATGAAAACCACCTACCGTGTCTGTGTGTAAAGAAGATCACAGGCGCTAGAGAAAGGGATATTGGGTACACAAAAACATTTTAGAGAGAGATACCCTTCTGTTTTTCCCTGCCCCATTTTGTTTCCAGTGGTGGTATGTGTCACTCGGTTTATTGCAGTAAACAAATAGTGTGGAAGTAAGGCATAGATCTCCAAACATTTGGTTGCTATGTACCAGGATCACTAGCATGTTTCCACCACATTGTTTGCCTATGTAAGGAACAACAAGACTGTGGATTACTAAATATTTCAGGTTACAGAAATTCCATTTGGCTCCGAAAGGCTGCTCCTGTGGTTGACTTTTCTCCCCAGCTGGCCTTAATTATTCAGAAGCACTCTCTGTTTTGAATGTGACCACTCTTGGGATGAAACCATCTGAAGCCCTCTTAAGTCTTTGAGATATAGAGCTTTATCAAACTGTACTATAACCCCATGTATTCACCTGTATCAATCAGTGCATGATTATAATGGACAAATCAAGATATAGCTGTAAACAAGGTTTTGTTCTTTGTTGGTAGTTGTGACTAGATCAGAACTAGATCAGTTGTGAAAAACTGCATTTAATTTGTGCCTTTATTCCCAAAGAGCTGAAGCACTCTGGACATGTACTAACATTAAGATACTTTCCTGGTCAGGACATTTGGTCTTATCCAGAATTATGATAATAAACTGCTACTGAGCTAAAAGCAGTGTGCCATTTCCTATCTCACTTACCTGGGATACTGATTCCCAATAGTCACATCCTTTCTGTGACCTCACATAGAAATAAGGATGCTAGACACAAAGGTTGGATGAACTGGACCACATTTCTTAATTTTAACACAACACAGAACTGCAGTAGGGAACCAGGTGCCGGATGCTAACTGCTCATAACAAACTGTGGGTGTGCCAGGGCTTACCCATACTTACTGTTTGCCCCTCTCTTTTCAGGTGCAGGTCCACACTTAAAAGCTCCATGTCCAAGACTCAACAGCAAAACACAGATCCCCTAGTATTCAGAGGCATCTTAGACACATATGTCTCTATCAAACTTCATGCAGATATCCAAGCTATATACATGGAAGTAATGCCCGTGCAAATGGAGGCAGGGAGGGATAGATGATACTGGGAAAGGTCATTCTGAAACCATCCCTGAAGATCCCCAAAGCCAACTGTATCTAGTTTAGAATGAGTTTGGGGAAATAAAACATATAAGTTTGTATTCTGAGCCTTTCCATTCTAAAGCATTGAAAAGAATATGGTAACAACCATTGCTGCCAGGTAGAAATCTGATATTCATTGTTTCAAAGCTTCTTGTATGGTTTGGGAAACAAATCAGTTCATTTCTAGCTCAGTAAGCTATATCCCTTATTTCCAACACAAAGTATAAATGTTCCTTCAATAGGGACTGCAACTCTCTCTCTGTAGCTTTCTGCTTCAAACATCTAGTTACTATTCAATGTAACACAGAAAAGTTATTAAGATATTTTTTGTGGGTGGTTATTAGTATAAGTATAAGTAAGGTTATTAGTATTAGTATAAGTATGGTGCTGGAGGAGACTCTTGAGAGTCCCATGGACTGCAAAAAAGATCAAACTTATCCATCCTTAAAGAAATCAGCCCTGAGTGCTCACTGGAAGGACAGATCCTGAAGTTGAGGCTCCAGTACTTTGGCCACCTCATGAGAAGAGAATACTCCCTAGAAAAGACCCTGATGTTGGGAAAGATGGAGGGCACAAGGAGAAGGCGACGACAGAGGATGAGATGGTTGGATAGTGTTCTCGAAGCGACTAGCATGAGTTTGGCCAAATTGCGGGAGGCAGTGGAGGATAGGGGTGCCTGGCGTGCTCTGGTCCATGGGGTCATCATGAGTCGGACACGACTGAATGACTGAACAACAAAGTTAGTATAAGGGTCATATGTACTCTTAGCTAACTCACTCTTGACCCACACTCACTCTCAGCCGACGGGGCAATTGCAAGTGTGTCTCACCACACGTGTGTGTGTGTGTGTGTGTGTGGCAGTTTCTCCCAGCCATAGGCGTCAGCTCCTGGGGGCTGATGCACCCTCAAACATCTTGAGAAGCTGGTACCTCTGCCCCCAGCCATAATTGGAAGGAGGGGGGGATTTGCCTCGTGGTCACATCCAGCCCCGAAACTGGGAGCTGTCCACTCCTGGGGAAAGTTTAAAGGTCTACTTGTGGACTCATAGGATCTGTTGTAGTCTGGATTCCTTGTGTAAATTGCATTCATAAGTTTAAGTGGTGAAATTGAACCTAACACAATCCCTGTCGCTGAACACTTTTGCTATGTCTACAATTACTTGAAAATTGATGATAAAAGAAATAGGGTAAGAGCCCAAGATGTTATTCTGATAGTAGAAGGCTTGAGCATACCTTCCAGTTCTTTCTGTTTCCCCCAGAAAACATTCACATCTCTGAAAATGTATTTAGAAAGACCTGTTCCATAGTTGCCATAATAGTGACTTAGGGAAAGGTGGGGGTTGTGAGTGAGGTTGGGAATGGACAAACATTTCAGCCTGACTCTTACTATCTGGGTGGAAAGAGTTGTCACAGAGTACCATAGCTGTCAACCTTTCCCTTTTTTGTGGGAAATTCCCTTATTATAGCAGTGGGGAACAGCAGGAAGGGTTGACAGCTATGCGTACCTGCATTTTGTTCTGTCAGCTCTGCAGCTGCTATTCGGTATATATCTGGTACACTCTTTAGTTAGTAAATTTATAACGTTTTCCAAAACATCCTTGCTTTTTAATAGTGTGGCTGTGAAATACAATAGCAATGAAGAACTTGTATTCTGCTATTTTAGGGCAGCTAGTTAATCTATTCCACATTCTGACGCATCTTCCTATTGTGCTATGTCTCCCTGAAACAACTGCCTTTATAATTATTATTAATTATGTCATGTAAAGGGTACACTGTGTACTTTGGCTTCTGTTCTCAGCTGTCTGTAATATTTCAGGGCTGAAATCCTCTTTTACTTCCAACTACTAGATTATTATTCCTGAATTTTACTCTTACTGCTCTTCTTGTTTTTAAGGTCTTTTAATGCCCCTGGTTTAGTTTGGTTTTGGCCAGTGACTGAAGAATTTGTTCCACTCTTTCCAAATGTAAATGCATTTTAATTTCTCCCCCCACCCCTCTTGTTTGCTACATATGAGCTATTAGCTGACATGTTTATTTTCTAGAGTCTGGACCAGCTTTTAAAATTTGTTTTGCCTCCTTCAATTTATAAATGTTATAATCAATTATTTAGCTATCATTTCCCATGTGAGTCCTAAGCAGAATAGTTGATAGCCCTCACACAGGCCATTCGAAGAGACAGGCGTCTCTGAAGCAGCTGACACTGGTGAGCCCAGCTAGTTTCCAACCTCTCTTGAGTGCCAGAGTTTTGAGGGCCAGCCAGCAATTGCACATTTCGTTCATCACTCAGCCAATGAAAAGGATGTGTTGTGCAAGTCTCTTCACTCCCCTTTGCTGAGTTTGCAGTGTTTTGCCCATTGCATATTCAGCCTCAGGGTAGCATTGAAAGAAAAAGCTGGCCATCAGAGAGAAATACCCTCAAACTACAGCGGTGTAATTGCACTCAATCAGCATCAGCTTAGCATCAATAATTAGGCAGGGGCCCAATAATAAAGCTGGCATCTAGGCTAGCCAGTGAAAACATGAGTACTACTATAGAACTTAGACACAAATGCTTTCAGGCAAAATTAACTTCATATGAAGAAGCTACTTCTTTAGCTATTACACTTGAATATGAGCAGGAGATTCATTGCATTAACATGTTATTTGTATTAATAATGTCTTCTTTCTCATCCTTATTGAAGTTTCAGCTAAATAATTTTATTATTTTGCTTGTGACATGCTGTCTTTTCGAATCTAATTAAAACTTACTTTTTCGTCCTTAGGTGGAAAGAGAACTCTGCAGAGATGAGCTCTTAATTAATGCACAGGGTCCCTGCGAGTCCCACCTCTCAACAGCAGTGATTGACATCCAAGGATACATAAATTACACTAATTGAGCTTTGCATCTACGCAATCTTTCCACAACCAACTCATCGGAGGAGGTAAGTGAGCAGACCAGCATAAAAAGTTACTTCAGCATGCCTGTGTGCTTTCCCTTTGGGGGAAAATATTTCCAGATTACTGAACATATGTTTCTACAGAAGACAGATTTTCTCTTCACTTTCTCTTCACTTTACTTTTTATTTAAAAATATTAGCATCTTAATGCAGCCACTTACTCACCACACATATCACGACTGCCGGCAGCAAAATGTTACAAATCAGTGACATTATACAAATAATCACTTGGCAACTCTGGTTGATTTTAAATTGTATTGAATCATTCCTTTATCTAACTAGGCGGGGATAAAAATTAGTCTTAACTACAGATAATCTCTGTCAGAGTTTAGAGGCCATGTCACTTGCCTCAAAGGTCCTGCTGAAATCACCCAAAATGACACAGATTAAACGAGTCTAGATATGTATTTAAAAGTACTTTTCTTTCAGGCCCAAAAAGTTATATTCATAAATTCACTGACATAACTTAGAGTGCTTGCTGGATGCCAACTATATGAGCCCCCCAAAACTGCAGAAATATGTGGTAGTATTGGTGCAATAACAAATTGCTACATCATTAGACCCTGCAGAGTGTCACTTTCACATGCCTATATATCCCACCTGGATGACTTACAAAACAGCATTATTACTATTATTTTATTTATATTTATTAGTCACCTCATAAAAATTATCTAGGTGGTGTGGAGGTCATATGACATAGATCATTTTGGCCATGTAATAGCTGGTGTTATCATGGCTGTGCAAAGGTGGTAATATGCCCAGGTCTATTGGAAAATATAGGTCCCATTTCAATACACACACACACACACACACACACTTTCAATACAAAGGGTCCCTTTGCCTCTACCAAGGGAATTCTGAGTAGGCCCCATCAATACTGTAGGCCCATGCCAATTGGCCCACCTGGCTCTTGCTCTATTTTGACCTGGATGTTATTTGGTATCTGCCTCATGGCCACAGACAAGAGCAGTGCTTATGTGGCCAAAGTCTATTCAAAACTCTTAGGATAATTTACTGTACAGAAGACTAATTCTTCATAGCAAAAGGGAGAAGATGATTTTCATTCTTGAAATTGCTAGATGAGCAGGCTAAGCAAGATGCCGGAAGTATAGGAAAGAGTGGATATGCTGCAATTGCTAGGCACTCCCAAGTACTGTCCCCTCACATGCTCATCCAGTTGGAGTCCAAGAGCAGTGTAGTCTTAACTGGGTAGAAACACTGCCTGCAGTATAGCCCTGAGGTGTGTGGGCTTAATTGGGAATCCATTATGGTGTGCGATTCTACAACCAGATGATACATTTGTAGGAGAAGCTCTGTGGCATGTGGGGCTTTTTGGCACTGAAATATTTCCCATGTGTTTGGCAATGCCACATAAGTTTCTAGCTCTGTAACATCTTCTTTTTTTGGCTAGATAAGTTTGTCTAAATCTGCAAAATATTTAGTCTGTTGCTGCTGAATAATTCAAAAAATACCTAAGGATGAATTGCTTGAAATGTCTATAAAGCATATTTGCATAATATTCTCCCTTTTCGTTTTGGACCAACTGTCCAGTTTTATAGTGCACTTTGATCTTCTTGTTGTAAATGTTGTTTAAAGAATGTTTGGGCAGCATTCATTAAATTTAACTAGACATAAGATTAAGACTGTGGTGCAATGCAGTAAGGATGAAATCATTATACCAGCTGGAACACAGTGGTTAAAAAGATATGATAGAGGGAGCTGGGTTGTATCAAGGCAATACTTGGTAGAAAAGAAAATTTGTAAAAGGAGTTTGGTGAGTGCTGGAAGCAATCAAGAATGAAAATGGATGGAATCCAAAACATGCCTACTTAAAACTTTCTCTGTGGCTTAAGCAACAGCTCCAGCTATAAAGATAATCTGTTTGGTCTGGGAAAATGGCTTTTGTCCAGTTTTGTGCTTTTGTCTAAATAACTTAAGATCATCTTAAAAGCGGTGTTTGCTTTCCTCTGTTTTGACATTTCTTTTCATTCACTAAAATTTTTCCCAGTGCCTTATGTTACATTCTCAGTGATAAGCATGTCTAACTGGTAGAATTTCAGTGCCAGTTTGGCACTTTGAACTTGTGTCCTTATAGCATTCCACTGATGAGATTGTGATTTCCTAGAAGGTTTCTTGTTCTTGATAAATTACAAAAATTAGGTCTTTTTTTAGAGGTACCAGAAGGGAAGAATTTAAGTGTGATGTGTTCAGTGCAGGGGAGGGCAGAATATATATCCCTTTGAAATCATATAGAAGGCACTAACAATAATTGAATATTGTTAGCTCTAACTCATATATTTGGCTTGCGCTTTCCTGCCTGACTCACACCCTTGCACATTAAAAATAACTATGCACCCCAGATTCTGCAGCCAAGACAGGACTGAATGGTTCAGCTCATATCAGATAATTTTGAGAGTGTGGGTGGGGGAATCATTTTCCTAATCTGGCCTGGGGGAAGAATGTAGTTTGGAAAATCTGATCTGAAGTGATGCTTGAGAAACCTAGCTGTGATGAAAGAGGTGGCAAGCCAGAGCTTAAATGGGAGGGAGAAGGCAAGAAGAAGAAGTTGATGGGGATTGGGTATCTTTGGTTCAGGGATCAGACTTTGTTCCTACGTAACTTATTTTTACTTAACGTGCAGGGGAACCTGTATATCACTGTGAATGCACGTGGTATGGAGAGGCTTATTGCTTCACTCCCCTCACTGAGGTAGGAATGAGTATCCCCAGTACACAACTGCGATATGAACCTTGGGGGGAGGAGTTCCCATTAGCAGTAATGAAGAATTACCCTCCTTAAGACTCGTAGCCCCATAGGGACATCACACTACCTTCACAGTGAGAATTGAGCTCCTTTGCCCCTTGTAAATTAGTTAAGGAAATGTTGCTGTTTGTTATTTAAAAGAACATTTATTTTAGTTAGTAGGACTCTGGGCTTGATGCTTTTCTATGCTGGCAGCTTTGAACAAGCACACGAAGGAAGTATTTTAGTTAAGAGAATCTATGCTTTGCCAAATGATTTTTTTAATGCACATAAAAAGAACTGTGGGACCAACACTTGAAGGATACAAATATGATGCTTCCTTCAAGAGAAATCTTTAGGAATATGAAAAATGCAAGTATACAGATTAACTGACAATTCATACCATCTGAGTGTTCCTATTTATCAGAGGTAGTTCTGGAAGCTGTCACTGATAAATCTTTGTACCTGTTTTGCCTCTTGAAGACCAGTTTTGAATAAAAAATTAGGATTCACCATCTTTCTTTTCACTATGTTAAGCAAACTGACAATTAAAATGAATTACTATGGGCAGTTTACTAATATATCCTGTTTCAGAAACCAAAGCACAACACCCTTTACAGAAGGCTTGCCAACTTTTCAGTTGGTCTCTATAGCTGTGCCTTTTGCAGCGGCATAATTGTAATGATCAGTAATGGGCTGTGATGAAGCCACAGTTAAAGAAGCAGTGGCTGGTTAGAAATCTGACAATCCTATGCATAGCAGACAGAGATGAGACTTCATAAGTTTATAATATTGGATCTTGGTGAGGCAACAGTGTGTTAAAAGTACACTAGTGTCTGTGAAAAGATTACGGGTATAAGGTTTACCTATATCTAGATCAGAAAGAAGCATCATTGTTTGCTTCTAGTTTGATAAGAAAGATTTTGTCCAGATGCTGAAAAAGCCAGCTATTTGTTTTGTTGGCTATATATCAAGCAAGATCTAAATGATTTCCCAGTGCATATGCCCTCGTTTAGGGAATATGTGATTATACATAAATTGGTACTATTCTCAGGTGGAGAGTTGGAATTGTAACATTGTGCCAAATTCCCATAAGCTGGCACTGCATAATGTGGCACATGCATTCTCAAAACTCCCGTGGCAGTATATAATTGTTTAGCATTTATGCAGCCATTAATATGACAATAGTTGTGAGCCTTCTCAGCATAAATGTAATCCTCCAAATGTCAAATCAATGCAGTGCTATCTCACTTGACTCAGTGATAGAGAGAGAAACTACATAGAATCTTGGAAATTATAATATTTGGAGGCGACAAGGTTCTACCCAGTTAGTGCTCTCTTCTTGTGTGTCCATGTTTTGACTGTCTACTCTTTAAAGGGCTGTTGACAACCTCACATTATTTTATTCTGAATTAATTAGTCTGACATTATCATTACCTTTTGCTCTGTCTTCATACTCACTAATGAATTTGGGCACTTTCTCAGACCATTTAATGCAGGTAAATTAACACCATAAGTCCATGTGTTAAAAAAAAATGCATATGAACATACTTCTGTGCATAGGGAGCAGTGCTTGGAGGGTTCATTTTAAAAAGAAATTAGTTATATTTCACCCTCTCCAAAAAGGATTAATCCTTCTCCAGTTCAATTTATAGATTAATTCATAATTCATTCACAAGATCCTCAGAATTTTTTCAGCCTTCAGAATTTTACAAGCTGTTCTGCTAAATTATATAATATACATTAAAAGGTTAATAAAACATTTTCTTATTTTTCCTAACAATTATGATTTTTAAAATTAAACGGCAGCATCACTTTTCAGATAGGTAAAAATGCAAGCACAAGAGCCACAATGAAACAGAAAATTTTGTATTGCACATGCAAATGGTAAATGGAGCCACAGCAGAACTGAGTGAGAATATGCAGGCAAAAGAAGGCAGTGTTTTGAATGTGACTTTTACTTTTGTACAGTAGGCTATTATTCCAGCCACACAAGTGTCAGCAGTTTCTATAGGGCAGGGTATAAATAAATTCTTGTTCTTATTCTTATTATTACTATAGACACCAGTTACAGGTAGGTAGCTGTGTTGGTCTGCCATAGTCAAAACAAAATAAAATTAAAAAATCCTTCCAGTAGCACCTTAGAGACCAACTAAGTTTGTTCTTGCTATGAGCTTTCGTGTGCATGCACACTTCTTCAGATTCTTTCTGTATCCAGGCAAACAAGATGCATTTTCACAGTTAACTGACACACTGTAGCCAAGCAAAAGTATTTGAGGGTGCAAAGCAGGATGAGTGAGAGAGATGAACTGGGGAAAGTGAATGTGGCCTGAGGAGATTCCAGAGGGAAGGATACATGGCCATGGAGGATGGCATTCAGCCTCCGGGTCTGAGGTTCCCCATCTCTCACATAGATAATCACAATTAGTTCTGCAATATTGTCACTGGAGGGCAAGAAAATCATTCTACAATGTCATGGCAGCCAGGTAAACATCACTTCACACATATTTGTATCTCCAGCTGCATTGTACCTGAAGCATCAAACAAAGTAGAATCAGATATACAGCCTGTGAAGAAGACTGCAAAGTTTGGCATTTGTTATGGCTAGGCAGAGTGAACATTTTCACCGATGACAGATTTGTTCTGACCTAATCTGTCAAAATCATTGTGCCTGTGTCATTATTCACAGCTGGTGGGCAGTTTGTTTTTTGAATGTTTTACGTTCCTTACTGGCATTCTAGTGATTGCAACTAGAAACTACAGCAGCCCCTTTTTGTCATAGACCATTTAATCAAAACCGTGCGGTTTTGGTCTTGGAGACCAACATGGCCTATGTATTGATATTCAATGTTCACCTGCATCTACACAAGCTTTATAGAGGTATAACATATTTGAAGTTGGAAGAAGTAGATGTTGCTCTATGCCTGCTGTTTATAATAATAATATAATAATAATTTATTATTTGTATCCCGCCCATCTGGCTGAGTTTCCCCAGCCACTCTGGGCAGCTCCCAATAGAGTGTTAAAACAATACAGCATTAAATATTAAAAACTTCCCTAAACAGGGCTGCCTTTAGATGTCTTTTAAAAATAGGATAGCTGCTTATTTCCTTGACTTCTGATGGAAGGGTGTTCCACAGTGTGGACGCCACTACCGAGAAGGCCCTCTGTCTGGTTCCCTGTAACCTCACTTTTCGCAATGAGGGAACCGCCAGAAGGCCCTTGGCGCTGGATCTCAGTGTCTGGGCTGAACAATGGGGGTGGAGACGCTCCTTCAGGTATACAGGACTGAGGCCGTTTAGGGCTTTAAAGGTCAGCACCAACACTTTGAATTGTGCTCAGAAACGTACTGGGAGCCAATGTAGATCTCTCAGGACCGGTGTTATGTGGTCCCGACGGCCACTCCCAGTCACCAGTCTAGCTGCCGCATTCTGGATTCATTGCAGTTTCCGGGTTCACCTACATATATTTTGTGTATGTATGTATATCTTTAAAAAGCAAGGATATCTTCAGCTAAAGAAAGAAAATTCATATTATTTCTATTCTAAAAACTATTTCCAGTAACTAACATATAACACAGAAGCTATTTGAATATTTGCAACACCAAATGGTTATCACTCATTTGTGTTCTATTAATTTTTTGTTTGAGTTTATTTCTGTATTATTTTGTCATATCTGAAATGATCCAGTTTTGTTTTTGCATTTCCTGAGAGCCTTTATTTTTATCCCTATGAAATGACAATTACCACCTAGTCTGTGAGATTCATTAGACTCTGTGTCTTGTGGAATTGTTTATTAGTAGAAAAATTAAGCATATGTTCATTATGTTGGCAGCTAGTTTAGCTTTAAACTCAGGCGTTCTTGCCTGTAGTTAAAACATATTTTTGCATTAATTCATAAATAATATTTTGTATTTGAGCTACAAAAAACATAATCTGTCCATCTAGGTAGATAATTCTTATTCTGTCAAAATAAGCAACTAAAGTATTTACACTAATAGTAATGCAAGCATTTTATGAAACTGGGGAGCAGGGCCGACAGTGAGATATGACAACCTGAATGTGCCAATTATATCAGAAATTTTATATTTCATAAAGAGTGCATAGGGAGCCAACCTGAGCCACAACTTCCCAGAGCTCAGTTTTGAATTTAGTTTTAAATGCCAGGGCTGAATCCTTGCCCATGTGAAGCGATAGCAACAGAGTGCCAATGAATATATTCAGACAGTATTTTATTCACCACTAGTTAAGAAATTGTACCCCAGTGCATCTTGGGATTGTGGGACAATGTTCTGTTTTCCTGGTTCATCCAGGCTTTGCTTCTGGAGCTTGGATGACCAAGGGATCTGTTCCTTCAGCAGTGAAACTGCTCAGACTGACAGCTGGAGACATAGCCCTTCCTGGCTCTCTGTCAGGTCTTGATCTGGGCAGATGCTTACGTTTAATTCCTCCTCCTCCCATGTAGCCTCTCATGTATACTTTGTCAGTGGCCATGAAGCTTCTGCCTGCCTCAGTCTCCTCTGCTCTTGTGATCTTGAAGGGGACAAATGGGAGTCCCAAGTGCTAGCCAGGAACCCAGGTAACTCAGAACTGCCTGGAATGGTATCTTTCAGCCATCTGGGGTGTTAATGCTGTGAGCCCCTCCATCGTAGGCTCATGTTGTATATATGTGTAAATAAATCATATGTCATAGGGACACCATAGTCTCTGCTGTCCCTCATTCTTAGGAAACTGAACCCTGGGTAAGCGCCCAGACCCCTGGAATATTGAACTGCTCAGAGATTGGGGTGATGTGCAACAATATATAGTGAACTATAAGAACACTTTTACTTTCATAATTATTTTTCTGATATTAAAAAAATTGTCCAGTAGCACCTTTTCTGATATATTCAACTTTGGTGAAATTTTGTTCCTTCACTGTAATTTTTTAGGGTGCTTTTATTCATCGTATGAATTGACTTTCTGTTACCAAAGGTTGTTTTTTGTGAGAGAACAACTGTGCATATCACAAAACAGTTGGATCGCTATAGTGATGCCTGGTATGTCAGCCTAAGGCTGTAACTGACCCTTGTTATTTATGAGAAAGCAAAAGGGAAATCTCTGCCTGAATTTGCCTGACGCAAAAAGGAGATACAAGACATGTCAGACCAGACCCTAAGTGGAATTCACCACACCTACTACAATGTCTCATAAAGAGGCAGAGCATAGTTCTGCAAACAGTGAATCACTTCACAGACATGTTGTGAGTCGCTTAAACACCAGAGCATGGTGCCAGCCACGGCTTATAAGATCAAGAAAAAAATTATATAGAGATGTATGGAAAGCTTCAAAGAATTGAAACCCTGATTTTAAAAAGAAAGGAAAAGAAAAGCTGCCTTTGAAATGACTTCAGATTTTTTTGCCTCAGTAGGACTTTTCAAATTCCCATAGTATACATTTGCCTTGCAACACTGGAAACAATCCTGACATCACATCACACATCTTCCATGACTTATCCATTCATTCAAATCTAGTATTCCCTCCCTCTGAATGATGTAAACTGCCTTCTGCTTTCTAGCACTCCAACCTCCTTCCAGGGTCCCTAGAGTTGGGGGTGGGGAGAACAGAACATCCCTCAGAGCCTCCACTCCAATTTCCCACCTAAATAAGGACCACAATGTTCTTATCCACAAGACACCTGCTGTGTCAAATAAATAATTTTGAGGCCTGCAAAGATAAATAATTTTGAGGCCTGCAAAGATCAGCAAAGTCAGGTTGAAGAGACACTGAAAGTCCAGTTTGAAACCAGTACCAGTTGAAAGGGCCATCATCTTTCTGCCATCTAAAAGACTTCCGGTTTTTTCACATGAATAACCTGGCAGCATATGGAGTTCTTATTACAGAACTGTCATTAAAGACAAAATAGTGAGTGAAAAGTCAAATGAAATAATCTGCAATGGGGAAATTAATTTATGATGTCAAAATCCTGTCAGCCAGTGGGGTTGGGGGTTCAGTCTTTCTCCAGCATTACAGGTTTCAGCTAACTTTAAAATGCCTAAAAGTCCATAAAAATGCAAACTACAGGGGAACCATATATATAAAGTTATGGTTCCTTTTTTCTATAGCTATTAACACACACACACACACACACACACACACACACACACACACACAGCTTTATTGCAGCCCATAGACCCAAAATACACAGTACAATAATAGAATATATTAACAGTTATTAAGGTGTAAGTTTGGTTTTGCTAGCCAACGGGAGCTTTTAGCCTGTGCTTACTGATTTCTGATTTTTACTGCCTCCGAGAATAAATTTGCTATAGTCAATGGTATCTTCAATGAGAACCTTGACATGAAAAGTATCAGCAATTCCAGGTTGTTCTGTTAATATTGCATTGATTAGATGCTGTCCAACCTGATTATACAGACAACAGTGTAATAAAATTTGTTTCATACATTCAATATCCTGGGAACATGGGCATAGCCTATCTTGGTATGGGACACCAGCCAATCTTCCCTTCAGCACTTTAGATGGTAAAACATTTAATCTGGTTTTATAAAACAGATGGCAGTAGCTAGATATGGTCAAATTCTTAAGGTAAGGAGATAACAGAAACCTTGTAGGTATTGGAATCCTGACTCAGATGGGCCACAGGTCACATGTGAGCAATATTGTAATCACTAAAGGCAGTATCCCATAACCTCTGTTTCACAGTTTTGAGGGCAGTATCATGCCCCAGGTAGATATGAAAAGATTGTGAAAGACCTATTGAGGAGGCCTTACACAGCATGGTTTTTGACCAGGATGTGATGTACTCCTTATTTATCAAATGAAGGGCTATTAACTAACTGTTGCCAACACACTGAATTTTAAACTTCAGGTGAAATCTCTATTGCAAGATCTTATATGTAAGATCCACCACACATGAAACACCCATGCTTTCAAATTACCTCACTTCAACTCAAACAATGCTTCCCAATGGAGGCTGTTCAAATGAGGAAATTTTGAGTAGTGTTTTGATTTGCACTCTAAAACTAAACCACAGCTCATGTGTACTTCAGGGTAGTTGCTGAGTAAAACTCATAATTTCAAAGGAATTTTGAAGACTGCTTGGAGTACATGATGTGCAGATTATAGGCCAGGAAGAAGCTTTGGTTTTCTTCACACAAGTGAACAACATGTATACCCAAAGGAAGAATAGGCTGTAAAGGTAAAATATGTCCAGTCAGATAACAATCTATTAAAGTAACTGTCCAATTGCTTGTCATGTTAATAAGGGGGTTGCTTTAATTAAGCAATAAGACATGACAGGTGTGAATTACAATCTAATCATTTTTATTCGGGGTATTGTTAGGCAAGAGGCCAAAGGCCAAGTGCCATTCAGTGTGGGTGACATAAATTATTGCTCGGTAATCTAAATGCAATATTGCAATTATGAAAAATGTTTTTAAAATCTTTTTCAAATAAGAATGTAAAGAAATATTTATATAGGTTATATTTTTCACTGAAACTATGTGGTTCATTGTTCACCCATACACCTCTTTGAAGGCCTCTCATTTGTAAAGCCCTTAAAATTCATCTCAGGTCACAAAGAAAGTAACTTGTTTTAAAAACCTGCATTTTAAAAATCTCTCTTTCTAGCAGCATCAAAGGGGATGTCAATGGGGAAAGAACTGAACAGCAGGAAAGAGAATGTTCCTACTGGTTTTATCTGCTACAGAGCCCTGAAGACAGTAAAACTTCAAATGGAGGCAATCATTTTGAAAAAAGTTTTGCATTGATATAGTTTTGTCTCCTACTCAGATAGGACTGACAATGCCAAAGCAGCTTCTCTCCCCACTCCCCACCCCACCTGTCATGTATGGTACACACCAACCTTTTTACATTTACACGCGATCATTTAGGTTATCTAGACATTTTACCTTTTTTGTTATGAACTAACCCATTACCACATTTCCTGCTTTGGATCCCACTTTGATTTCATTCTTCATCTCAAGGTCACTCTTTGGAGGGTGGGCTGGTATCACCATCTGGCATCCACAATTCTGTGAAGGAGCCTGCTCCTTTGTGGGGTTCTCACTTGTTGACCGATAAGCTCTCTTTGACATGCAGAGTGACACCACTTACCATACGCTCTTCCCTTTCATTCCTATTTTTAGAAATAACAGTGTCTCACTGGGTCCCTCCATTCAAGGTTCCATTATGCCCACTATATTTATGCTCTGCTTTGAAACCAAGCTCTACAGTACCACCACACTGGCTTGGAAACTTTAAGTGTCGGCATATGTGTGTCCCTCCAGAGGTCTCTGACATGTGGATTGTACACTATGGCACTTGGGCTACTTTGAATTGTTATCATATGCCCCTGTACTTTCTTTATTCTATTCCTCTTCCATTTGGACAAGCAAAAACATTTTCACAATATATCCTAGCATTATATATCAAAAACTGGACCCTCCTCAGCTCCTGTCGGCTTTTCTCCAGCAATAAGCCTAAAAGCTGTTCTGCTGCTATTTTTGTTTTATCTCAACAGCCTGGTTCCATTCTGGTTCAAGTGGAGCCTGCTTTTTTTGCACAGGCCTGTCTTGTTGCAAAACATTCCCCAGTACCAGATAAATCCAAATAACTCTTCCTGACACAACTGTCTGATCCATGCATGTCAGGCTGGTTCTGTATAGGCAAAACTACATTGAACATCTTGGCTTTCAGCCTCTTATTTAACAACCCAAATCTTTCTTCCAGGGCAGGGCAGGGCAGGGCAGGGCATCATAACCACTGACTGACTCATGACCACTTACTCTTCCCCAGGTCTGTCTGTAAGGTTTTCTAGATGGCACATGATATCTGTAGCTTTCATACAAGGCAGGCAAGTCACGATGCAGTCAGCATGCATGTCACAAACTCAGCCATCAGTGTGCCTAATGACTGAATTATGTACTACCATAAGCCCTCCACTCCCAAATAACATAGCTGCTCATCCCAAAAATAATTGGCTCCTTCTAAAGGATTTCCCCCTCTTCTTCTGATTGTGACCATAATTCCCCCAAGACTCACTATAACAGCAGAGGAGCTGCCACCTTGGCAGTGGAAAGCTGCTACTACATCCCTGAAGGTTTCATCCCCCAATCTACCTGCCTCTCTCAGCTTCACCAAGTCAGTTACCTTAGCCTCAAGGAAAGAAATTTTGTTCCCTGAATAATAATAATAATAATAATAATAATAATAATAATAATAATAATAAATTATTTATACCCCTGCCCATCTGGCTGGGTCTCCCCGGCCACTCTGGGCGGCCTCCAACAAATACTAAAATACAATACAAAGTCACAAATTAAAAACTTCCCTAAACAGGGCTGCCTTCAGGTATTTTCTAAATGACAGGTAGTTGTTTATCTCTCTGACCCCTGATGGGAGGGCGTTCCACAGGGCGGGCGCCACTACCGAGAAGGCCCTCTGTCTGGTTCCCTGTAGCTTTGCTTCTTGCAGTGAGGGAACCGCCAGAAGGCCCTCGGTGCTGGATCTCAGTGTCCGGGCTGAACGATGGGGGTGGAGACGCTCCTTCAGGTATACAGGACCGAGACCAAGAACATACAACTAGTGTTCAGCAGGCAAGTAACTGTACATGTGACACTCTGTACAACATACTGGATATCCTCCACACCCCTGCTGGATTTCTACCTGCATCCCTGTTATCATTGGTTGTTTATAATTTACTTTGAAGTTTGGGATTTGTTAGGTCAGAAGCAGGAAGGGCATAATCTGGCCTAGCCTGCTCTCCCTACTGCCCAATCTCCCCTGCTGCCTAACTCAGTTCGTACCTTGTTGCTTCATTATTATTATTTTTTAAAGTATTTTTATTAAAGATTTCTTGATTTACAAAAGTATGTGCAATGTTTCTCTCTCGTATTTTTCCCATGTATCATTTTTACAAATCAGTTTCATTTGTTGAGACATTGGGAAGAAGAGGGGGAAAGAGGTGGACAGGGGAGGGGAAGATGGGTTATTGAGGCCAATTATGCTGGGATTCCACTTTTGGTCATAGAGTTTGTATGATGACCAGGAAAACACTCCATTAAATTAAGTTATGGAACACAATGGGTAATAAATTGTGTGTAGTATATGCTTTCCTTCCGAAATAGGAATGCGTTTAAGATTTGATTTGCAGTGACCTGTCTTCTCACAAAAGAAGAAAGGAAAGGATTTGGATATGGAATCTAAAAATAGTTGCATGTTAATTTAATAACTAGGCAGGTTTTATTCCATCTGCCAAGAAGAATTTGAAAACCATTTCCTGCTGCCACTCACACTATGGAAATGTAAGACTTCTTCAGTGATGAAATCAAAGAGTCAATGATAAAGTCAGATGTTACAATTTATTTCCTAAGATTCATATCAGTTACCTTGTGCGGTGAGTTGTAAGAGGTTATTAAAACGGTCTATGCAGAAGAATTGGATGTTTGTCTATTTTGCTTTGTTATTAATGCCACACATAGAAGGGAACCAATAATACCTTTCCTGGCTGCATATCAACAACACCACAATTTTGGCAGGCCACCAGAGCTACCTTAGACCCCAAACACATAAACTAGGTTTTCTGAATTCATATATTCTTTCCTGTCAGCCTGCTGTGGGTTATATACCACCTATATAGCATTTTCAGAAACTTTTCTTTTCATATATAGCATGCCGTAAATTTCACATATTTTTTCCACAGTCTTCCGAATTTTCCATCTGTATCGAATACCCAAAGTCCTTTGCCCATTTAACCATCACATCTTTAATCTCTTCATCCTTCATCCCAATCCAACAATAATCTATAGGTTTTTGATAATATTTTCTTTTTATTTTGTATTAATTCTTTTTCCAATTTCGATATCTGTTTTTCGAACCCAATTTTCCTATCTAGTTTAAACACATCATTCAGTTGGTGATACTGTAGCCCAGGGGTCAGCAAACTTTTTAAGCAAGGGGCTGGTCCACTGTCCCTCAGACCTTGTGTGGGGCTGGACTATATTTTTTTTTTTGGGGGGGGGGATGAACGAATTCCTATGCCCCACAAATAACCCAGAGATGTATTTTAAATAAAAGCACACATTCTACTCATGTAAAAACACCAAGCAGGCCCAAAATAATCCAGAGGTGCATTTTAAATAAAAGGACAAATTCTACTCATGTAAAATATGCTGATTCCTGGACCATCTGTGGGCCGGATTTAGAAGGTGATTGGGTCGGATCCGGCCCCCGGGCCTTAGTTTGCCTGCTCATGCTGTAGCCAATCCGTACACCATGTCTTATCTCTTCAAATTTTTAAAATTTAAGATGATTATGTTCTTCAAACAGGATTTCTTTATAAATTGCCCAATTTGATTCTATGTATTTTTTCTTTATCAATAAGGCCTCTAGCGGTGACAACCACCAAGGTGTCTTTGGTTCAAGCAAATTTCTATATCTGTCCCATACTGTGTATCAAGATTTCCAAATTATATGATTTAGGAACCCCCTATGTATTTTCACTTTATTGTAACCCAAATAGGCATGCCATCCATAATCTGTTATCCCATCCTTCTATAGCCAATATATCCATATTTTTCAGGGTCATCCATTCTTTTAACTAGCCTATAGATTATTGTTGGATTGGGATGAAGGATGAAGAGATTAAAGATGCCTCATAATAAATCTTTAGGTCTGGCAAAGCGAGGCCCCGTCTTTCCTTTATATCCTTTAGAAGTTTATATCTAACTAGCTGACCCGGCCACGCGTTGCTGTGGGTTTTTTAAAATGGTTTTTTTGCATGATTGTATTGATTTAGTTTGCGGCACCCCCCCATTTTCATTTACCCTATTTTTGCCCCCCCCCATTTTCAATTACCCTCTTTTGCCCCCCCCCGTTTTCAATTCCCCTCTTTTCAGCCCCCCTTTTCAATTACCCTCTTTTCGGGCCCCCTTTTCAATTTCCCTCTTTTTGCCGCCCCCCGTTTTCAATTACCCTCTTTTTGGCACCCCCATTTTCAATTACCCTATTTTTGGCCCCCCTCTTCAATTACCCTCTTTGCGGCACCCCCCCCCCCCCGGTTTTCAATTACCCTATTTTCACACACACACGTTTTCAATTACCCTCTTTTTGGCACCCCCCCTTTTCAATTACCCTCTTTGCGGCACACACACACACACCCGTTTTCAATTACCCTATTTTCGGCCCCCCTTTTCAATTACCAGTTTGTGATATTGCAAATGGCCGACAGAGCTCTGCCAGGGGGAAGCTGTATTAGCTGCAGTTCCAGTATTTGCTTGTGATATCAAATTGTGGAGCCAAGGTCTAGTTTTTGTGGCTGCAGTACCAGTATAGCCGTCACTAGAGGGTGCTGTTTTGCTGGTGTCTAATGCGTGCGCCATTTTTTTGCCTTTATTCTATATTTTAGGCATGACAGGTGTGGTTTTTTTGAATTTTTATGATGTCAGGTCCTTCCTTGATGGTCATGTTACGCTTTGTACTAATTTGATGCACTTTGGTCCAGCAGTTACGGAGAACATCAGTGTCCGCCGCGCACACAATGGGAAGATAGATAGATAGATAGATAGATAGATAGATAGATTTGGGGTTTCTTACCTTGCCAGATTAATTTAGATAGCTCCTTCTGCCAATGTTTAAAACATCTTGTCCCCCCTATAATTGGGATCATTTTAAATAGGAATAACATTTTGGGTAACACGTTCATTTTTATAGTAGAGATTCTTCCCCATAATGCCAAATTTAATCTGCTCCGAATTTCCATGTCTTTCGTAATTTCTTTCCATATCTTCTCATAATTATCCTTAAATAAATTAATATTTTTGCCGTCATCCAAATTCTTGACTGATGTTAAGTCAGTTCCCTGTTTTGGGATTAGCGTAATAAATGCATTTATTGCACATATATTCTTTCCTGTCATAGTGGCATGCTTTTGAATTAAGATTGGCTTCATAACATGATTACCAGGGTTTGAAGGAGAAAGGGGTATTATTTCACTAAGAATTGGCATGAGGCACAATACAGGTATATAGTTCACATAGGGAGTTATGTCGTTAATCAGTCCATTTTTATTGTTTGTAGCCAATGGCCATTACAGCAAAAATCACAAAACAAAATTTATGCAAACAAGACAATTAATCCAATATACAAATTTTCAGAAATGGAAACCATAAAATTATGCAATTATAAAGTACCCTTAATTATTTAAACAAATACAAAAAAATCCCTTGGTTGTCAGCACTGTTTTGTGTCCAGAAAATAAGTACCCTGTAACATCCAAGGAAGGCAGCTGGCACACGGGATATCTACTCCTGATCTGAGGAAGTAGTGATGATAAAGGCCTGAAACTGGAATGAGTTTACTTTAGAAAAATTTAACAATGACTCATCAGAGGGTAAGTCTGATGCTAGCAGCTGCTGTAATTCCACCTCCAATAGTGTATAGCAGAGCGTGTTTGTTTGTTTGTTTGTTTTTTAAGGCTGTAGAGGCATGGGACTCAGAATCCTCTGCATAATTCAAAGTCCTGCTGACCTATCCCAGCCTGATTGGAAGATACAGGAATGGACATTTTTTCCTGTATTCACCACGCCTATATCAGGCTGGTTTAACTCAGGGACCCAAAGGTTAGGCCCTTTGGGAAATGCAGAGATCCAACAAGTCAAAAGCCGCCAGCACCACACCAAATACCCCGTGTTGGGGTTTTCAGCTGGCCGTGGCTAGCAGGAGGACAATGGTAATTTGGCTGGAGTGAGAGCCTCTGCCACAAAGGAGCCACCCTTTGTGCTGATGGATGCTGGTGGAGTTGCAATTGAGCACCATCCTGAAATGGTATTGTTGTTAGGATTGTTCTGTAAATTATATGCATCTGGCTATTACTTAAGCTGGGTCTGCATACAACATACTCTCTGAAGGTCAGTGCAAATCCTTTTACATCTTCAGTCTGCAAGATCTGCATTGTAATGACTATACACAGCCACACAATCCTTGTATCGACCAAATTGTTTCAGCTTCTTGTAAGTGTTGTTGCAATGTAAGCACACAGGGTGGAATGGCACATTATCATTTTCCCATGCAGTGCAGCCACTGGGGTTTCAATCTGAAGCAGAAAACTAGCATGATCATAAAAAGCCATCTTAACTCCTCTCTCTCACAATATTGTTTCTGCTGGAAATCTAGGGATGCTGAAATAATTTGATCCTTTGGAATTCTGTTATGAACTGACTGATCTACACGTCCTGGATTAATGTGCAGATTAGGACTTAGTATCCACTGGCTTTTGCACTTGCTGAATGTTCCCACATAGTTCTCAGCACAAAATGTGGGTGGAAATGTATATTTTGAGTTTAAAATATGATTTTCTACATTTATGTTATCTATATTTAAATCAGAGCTGTAGCTATATGGGGGGTGCTAGCCAAGTTTTTGCCCTGGGTGAAGCCTCCAGAGGGGAGTCATTGAGGCTCCCAGCCTGTGTGTGTGCCAAACTGGGTCTTTTACCCAGAAGAAATAAAGCCTAATTTTGCTCCTGTTTTTACCTTTACCTAAATGCATTTTAAGGTAGAATCAGATTTATGAGTGATCAGATGTAAAGATGACATGAAATAGACTGATTTTTCCGTCCATTAAAAACCCTATCTCTGTTATTACTCTGCTAGTAGGGAAAAGATACAGACATTGCTTTACCAAATGAAAGAAGTGCTTACCGTATATGTAGGTCTGCCCTGAAAAGAGGAAATTTCTTCTTTTATGTATATGGTTGTGCTGCATAATTAGAGAAATGTGAAGCAGTACCTTTAGGAATTTGTAAGAGTAACGCTCAATGGAAAAAGATTTTTAAATCCTAGGCAGTGGAAGGAAGGGGTGAAATCAAACATGCACCTTTAATTCTTTAACTGCTGACTCCAGCCACCCAGCAGTACATTTATCTACAGTAAGAATAAGGATCACATTAGGTAGAAATATAATTATTGCTAGAAATTGTCACATGTATGTATGTATGTATGTATGTGAGTACTGGTAATATTCTAGCATCAGCAATTGAAACAACGTAAAATGCTCAGCACTCGTAGTACATCACCCCATATTCTCACACTGCCACCTCTGTCACCCAATTCCTGTACCCCTGACTAATTCATAGTGGTCAAATTCTGATCTGAACAAGTTGCACCTTCTGTCACAGTTACTATAATTCAGCTATCTAGACAAAAGTCTTTTTAAGTGGTTCATCCCATGGACGGGTAAAGAAGGAACACACTGTCTTTGTGTTCAGCATGATTGCTGGCTTTTCTAACCTTGCAACCAAAGTGCATTGTAGTAGAAACACTGCTTTGGCACAGTGTCAGAGCTCATACAGCCAACCTGCTTTTGCAGAAACATGACAGCAAAGAAAACCATAGTACAACCTATACATCCCTGCCCTTTCAAGGTTTTGGGTCAAGATTTCATATTTAAATGTAACAGCAATGCATAATCAAATAGTTATTATTCAGACTGCTTTACTTGACAGTCAAACATTGACAGCTCTATGGTCAATCTGTTTTCATCGCTTGGGGACAGTCCACATGGGTAGAAGCCACTGAGCTGAGCTGAGCTGAACTGAGCTGAGCTGATTGAAGCCACGGAAACAGTGATTATTGCTGTGGTTATAGAACAGTTAACAACACAGATTGTATGGAGAGCCTTTTGCAGCACGATCCTATTCATGAGCACTCAGAAATAATTCCATTGAGTTGAAGTACCGGTAACTCAGGTTGGCATTTGACCCCTCCTAGAAATGAAGGGCTATAAAGAATATCCAGTTTGGACTGGGACTTTCCCTGAGAAACAATGCTTTTCATGACTGGTTATTTTGGTGTGATTTTTGCCTCTTAACCGTTGTCTATCAGCTCTGACTTCCTGGCACAAATTTTAGTTCCCTTCTGGCAGCTCAGCTCTGACAATAGTAGACCACTGTAGATGTTAAGTCACGTGCCATATGGAAAATATTATTCTTTACATCCATTCTGAAATTTCTTCCATTTCAGTTAGCTATAGAATATTTCATATTATTTGATCTTCAGCTTCTTTACTAGTTGCCTAGTTGGTAATGGTGAGTTGGTGGACTGAAGCTGAATAGAAGAGTAGAGAAACCCTCCAGTATTAGAGTGCTTTCTGCATTGAACATATGTAGGAATCAAACAGAAAACTGATAGATATGTGACATCAGAGGGACAAGTGCAAGAATAAGATTCATATTTTAATAAACCTATTGGCACTTTATTCACTGAACATTTTTATTACACTGATCCTAACCATTCTGATTTTACAAAAGGAAAGTTCATACTGTCAAATGCCTTAATGTAATGATGCAGTCATATACACAGAATCCATGATCGCAGAGAAACCCTACTGTGAATGCATCCTTTGTCAACATTCTTATTTTTTTACACATTGTCATTCATGGTTACATTGAGGACTTTGATGGTCTGAAGTGGCACAAAGACATGTGCTTTTAGATGTTTTTTCTGGCCCCTAGAGCTGTTTTCAAAACAAGAAGGAGAAATTGTAGGGAAAGGCCCCAAGAGCATTAGCAACAGAGTGGTTAGTTTACCTTTTCGGTGAGTTAAGAAATATAATACTCAGTTATATGAACCAGTGTTCTAGAGATACATTTAATTCCAATGTCTAGTTCTCTCAAACACATTATTTGTTGTTTTCCAATCAATTGATTTGTTTTCCAAGCAATGCAGTGGATCTTGCTGGAACATGTAGGCTTCTTTCCTAGCCATTTCTGGAGATCCAGCCTCTTCTTTCCTTGTAAACAAGTTAATGGAGGGATAATTCTCTCCATTACTTGCACAGAGGGGAAGAAGTGGCTGCACCCCAGAAATGAAGACACTCACAGAAATTGTCTAGAGATTTGCTGTACAATGTCTTCAATATTCCAATGACTTCCAGCTCAGTTTTTAAAATTTGTATTAGGTATCATTGCAGATCCAGGATTAGTACCTGGGGACTGTTACAGATTGGATGAGACTTAACAAACAAGTAGAATTCAGAAGTGGAACTACTGGGATCAATCATGTAGAGGCTGTAGTTATACTGCACTTAAAGGTGGGATGTAGTAAGGTTTTATGTGACAACAAACAGGAACATCCAGGTCATATGAATCCCCTCTCTGATTCCATATTTCTTACCCGTAATCCAAAGGATTTAAATATTGTTGGCACCTTTGAAAACCAATGCTGTGCCATTTGATTTTGATAAAACATTTGAACATATTGCCTACCAAAAAGATTTAGAAATCATTCTTCTTTCCCACATGCCTCTCTAACTGTATTTCTGTACTTTGGTCAGACTGCCCAGCCTTCATCACAATAACATAGCATTTCTGGTTTGTAAATCAAGGACACTTTGTGGGTTAGAGCTATATGCTGTATCCTTCAAAGTGGCCTAAACAGCCAACAGGAGTAATGGGAATGATTAAACCCTGTCACATGGGGTTAGATCTGGTGCTTTCTTCCCACATGACAGGCTGTGACAGCCAAGCACCATTGGAGCAAAGCAAATGACTGTGGCAGTTTGCTGTGAGCAGAGGTACTGTCAAAACTGTTATTACAAGCAAAACGTTAGATTTATCAAGTAGGGAAGTTTTCAACTACTAGACAATGCAAATTCTATTTATATATACTTCTCCACAAATGGTGACAGGCAATAACTGCAACAGGGTTGTGATATACTGTGGTTGATTTAGTATCCACTGACATGTGAATGCCATGTAGTTAATTTGTGACATGCACACAACTGTTCTGTGTAGGCATTGTGTTTGCAACATGTTCATTTTTTAGAAGAAAGCTGTCTTAAGCTATTGCCACTCAGTTATAATTCAAGCAGAGCTTATCATTGCTTTGTAATTGGTGTGCCTGCTTGTTATTTGCAACGATTACAGGCAGGTTGTCATGAAGTAACGATGTCCCTGTCTGAAGCCAAGGTTTTGTCATACTATTTTAATGAGGGTGAAAGAAGAGAGCGCAAAATATGGTCTGAAGCTCAACATCAAAAAAACTAAGATCATGGCCACTGGTCCCATCACCTCCTGGCAAATAGAAGGGGAAGAAATGGAGGCAGTGAGAGATTTCACTTTCTTGGGTTCCATGATCACTGCAGATGGTGACAGCAGTCACGAAATCAGAAGACGCCTGCTTCTTGGGAGAAAAGCAATGACAACCCTAGACAGCATCTTAAAAAGCAAAGACATCACCTTGCCGACAAAAGTCCGTATAGTTAAAGCTATGGTTTTCCCAGTAGTAATGTACGGAAGTGAGAGCTGGACCATAAAGAAGGCTGATCGCCGTAGAATTGATGCTTTTGAATTATGGTGCTGGAGGAGACTCTTGAGAGTCCCGTGGACTGCAAGAAGATCAAACCTATCCATTCTCAAAGAAATCAGCCCTGAGTACTCACTAGAAGGACAGATCCTGAAGTTGAGGCTCCAGTACTTTGGCCACCTCATGAGAAGAGAAGAATCCCTAGAAAAGACCCTGATGTTGGGAAAGATGGAGGGCACAAGGAGAAGGGGACGACAGAGGATGAGATGGTTGGACAGTGTTCTTGAAGCTACTAACATGAGTTTGGCCAAACTGCGAGAGGCAGTGAAGGATAGGCGTGTCTGGCGTACTCTGGTCCATGGGGTCACGAAGAGTCGGACACGACTGAACGACTGAACAACAACAACAACAAGTTGCCTATCATGCCAGTTCAGAGGGCATACAGAACCATTCCCACCCGTTTTGAGTTATTTTTGATATCTCCCACTGAAGGAATCCAGTCATAAAGTTTCAACTGACCTGAACTGACTGATTTCTGCATAGTACTGGGTGTGTTTGTGTGTGTGCTTCCAGCCAGGTTGGGTGAGGCAGCAAGGATGGTTCAGTAGATCAGGGAAATGAAAAGAATGCATAGTCTGACTCTCCTGGAAACATATCTTCTCCACTTATCTCCAACTTTGATATACGAAGAAGAGCCAAGCTCTTTTCAAAAGAAAAAGTGTGTCGGGGGGGACGGGACATTCTTACCCACTCTGAAACAAAGGGGAATCTTTGCTAATTATTCTCCACCTTTTGGCAAGGGGCAGCCACACTTTCTACCCCCACAGGATTCAGGGAATTATGGTACATATAAAAAATACCTAAATTGTGCACACAACCACTGCTGTTTGGTCATTGCCACTTGTGAAAGCAGCAACAAAAAGGGGGGGGGGCTGTGCCTCTGCTAGTTCGCTCCACTCCACTCCTAAGAAACTGTTGGAGAATTACCTCTTTGCTTGGATATTTATTAGAAAAATTTCACCATCCACAAATTGTTTGCAGGGGTATGTTCTCTCACCTAGAAAGAGGGTTAGATGCTAGAGCAAATGGATGAGGGAGGCAAATCACCTGGGGAAGACATGTTATCCCCTGAGGTATTCCTATCAAATCAACACTGGTGGGCAACTATATTGGCCCGTATATTCACTGCCATAAATTCCTCCCTCACGATACCGACAAACTGGAAACAGAGTATAATCATTCCAATTTACAAAAAAGGAGATCCCCAAGATCCTACCAACTACAGGCCTATCAGCCTACTAGATATAACCTACAAGATCTACACCAGATTTCTTCTTGAGAGGTTGACCAACTGCGCGGATGAAATTGGCTTATTCCACCCAGAACAAGCAGGCTTTCGGAAAGGGCACAGTACTTCAAGCCATTGTCTAGTCCTCCAAACTCTGATTGACAAATACCAAACCAAGTTCAATTCCAAGCTATATGTTGCCTTTGTCGATTTATCCTCTGCCTTCGATTCCATTAATAGAACTAGACTTTGGCAGAAGTTAAGTACAACCAACATAGACAAAAGGCTCTTACGGCTGCTAATGGAAATTCACTCAGATATAACTGCCAGAGTGAAATTTGGACCCATTGGCGCGCTCTCCCGGCCCTTTCCACTAGCCAGAGGCATCAAACAAGGCTGCCTTTTGGCTCCTTTTCTCTTTAATTTTTATATAAACGATATAATAACAGCTATTAAAGCCTTTAACCAACCTGCCAGAGGAGGGCAACCAAAATGGTCAAAGGCCTGGAAACGATGCCTTATGAGGAACGGCTTAGGGAGCTGGGTATGTTTAGCCTGGAGAAGAGAAGGTTAAGGGGTGATATGATAGCCATGTTCAAATATATCAAAGGATGTCATATAGAGGAGGGTGAAAGGTTGTTTTCTGCTGCTCCAGAGAAGCGGACACGGGGCAATGGATTCAAACTACAAGAAAGAAGATTCCACCTAAACATTAGGAAGAACTTCCTGACAGTAAGAGCTGTCCGACAGTGGAATTTGCTGCCAAGGAGTGTGGTGGAGTCTCCTTCTTTGGAGGTCTTTAAGCGGAGGCTTGACAGCCATCTGTCAGGAATGCTTTGATGGTGTTTCCTGCTTGGCAGGGGGTTGGACTGGATGGCCTTGTGGTCTCTTCCAACTCTATGATTCTATGATTCTGCCCCGTCTTTGCAACAAGCAAAAATACCCATCTTATTATACGCTGATGACATGGCAGTCCTCTCACTAACAAAGTTGGGACTCAACAACATGATGAGAGGGCTCGTGCTATTTTGCAAAGAAAACTTCCTAAAAATTAATTTTTCTAAAACCAAAATTATCCCCTTCGGCATGATAAAACCAAATCCACAGTGGAATCTCACGGGCCACACCATTGACCAATGCTCGGTCTTCAAATACTTGGGCATTACTTTCCACCACAGATCATCCTGGACAGCCCATTTAAACACGACCATCCTGGCTGCTCGCTGAACCATGAGTGCTTTGGTGAAATTCTTCTTCGCAAAAGGTGGGCAGCTGGTGGTGCCAATCAGAAAGATCTACCTAAGTAAAATACCCCCAATGTTGCTTTATGGGGTAGAAATATGGGGATGGAACCTGAATATCCTCCAACGACTGGAGTTCTTGCAAAACCTTTTGGCAAGAAAGATCTTGGGCCTCCCTAATGGGACAATGGCAGCCCAACTGAGAATGGAACTGGGTCTACCAGCCATCGTAGCAAGAGCCCATATCAGGATAATTACCTTCTACAAATCGCTTGCTGAAACTCGAAATTCTTTATTAGCTAAACAAGCCTTCTTAGCCTTCACCGGGAGCAGCACCTGGTCAAGGGGCATGGAGACCATCTGTGATCGCTACTCCCTTCCAGATTTCGCCGCCCTATCCTCATGGGACAAAGACAAAATTTGCGACTGGATTCTTGCTAGGGACGCTGCCCTTGATCAAGAACTATCTAATGCGGCCAGACTCTCCATGTGGTTCCCCCGCGTGAAGGTAGTTAGATCTCTGGCCCACTATTTGAGTGATCTGATAAATCCTGTGCTAAGAAGGGCCTTTACACTAGCTCGATTTCATGCCATCCCCACAGCATTCTTACAGGGTGTATTTACCAATACTCCTCTGGATCTTCGACTCTGCCCATGCAACAAAGGAAAGATAGAGGACTTTATTCATATTTTCCTCTACTGCCCACTATATGTCTCAATAAGACCTAGGCTTTTCCCTCTAATCTCCCCGACTATCGCCAGGGACGTTGACCACATGAAATACTTACTGGCGGATGCCAACCCCTTGATTTCACGTGGAGTGGCCATCTATACATTACAGGCCCTGAAACTCAGGACCACCTTTTCGGCTAACTTGCCTTAGCCTTAGTCCTATGTATCTTCCTGACATGGACACTGTCGTCATGCCCTGCTATTGTTCTCTATTTTATCTGTATTATCCAGCACGATTTTACATCCAATGTTTTAACTGTATCTGTAGTATTCTTTGTATAATCGCGCCAGGCCACTGCCTGGTCTTTTACTATGTGCTATGGCCATATGGCTAATGCAATAAATAAATAAATAAATAAATTGATTGGATGAGAGGAACCTGTCTGACTCTATAAGAAATGCTCCATCCTTCCTGTCAGGCTCACCCTACACTGGGGGAGACCCACAAAACTGTTGCACATTTGCACATCTTGCCTGGGGTAGAACCAGAACTGGCTGAGAACATTTATCCATCTGTGGAGCAGGGGTGCCAATTTGAATAAAATATGGGGGGGGGAGGTAAGCTCCGTTCCACATAATCACAAGACGCGATGCATACACACCATTTGAATGGCAATGCTCGTCTATGGGGGGATCTGGCCCCTGAAATATTTTATTGGGGGCCCTGAAGGGACCTCAGCTCCTAGGAGTTGGCTTCTGTGCTGTGGAGACACTCTGGGACTCATTTCTAGGGGGCAGCTTTCTCTCCCTTCTGTCTTCTCTCTTGGTTGGTTGCTGTTAATGGTGGGATATTTTCTTCTACTCTGGTCTGCTTTTATGAATATTACTTTTTTCTTTTTATGTTGTTGTAAAACTAATCAGCAGCCACCACACACACACACACACACACACACACACACACACATCTTACAGGGCAACTATAAAACTAAGTACAAAGTGAAATTATGTGTATGCAAGTCACTAGAGAATTAATGTATTCTGGAATTTTTTCTGGGTTTATGTAAAAAATGCACTTCATATTTTAAATGCTATTTGAAGGATAGCTTGTATTTTGAATTACTCATGCATGCAAATATTGCTAAGCTCTGTTAGTGGGTGTATGGATTTAATAGCTAACTCAATAGTGAAATCTGTAGCAGACATCGGTGGACAAACTTTTAAATTCTGTTTACTTTTTAGGGAATGAAGATGTTAAAGCAATGCAGACTGAGCCAATATTGTTCTTTTGCCTTCATTCTTCTCTGTACTTGAGTACACAGGGTAATCTTCACCTAGATGAGCAAATAAAAGTTGAGTTTAGCCCTCATTACCACTGACCCTTGTACTTTGGTATAGGAAATAAGATTGTGCTGGGATTCCAGTTGCATGGAGCTGTAGTTGTTTTCCTGCTTGTTTAACATAAAGCCTTCAGTTCTATAAGGCTATTTAACCTACAAGAGCCTAATTAACACATGTTCATTGAAAGGCTGCCAGCAGTCTGTACAACATTAAAATCTAATTTGTTAATAAAATCTGGGGTGTACATCAATGACATACTGCATCACTATTAAATAGTTGGCATTTTAAAATATTGCTTTCTACTCTGAGTCACTGAAACTTATTTTGGTCTTGTTGCTTGAACTATTATTTTGCTTTTCATTATTTTCATCATAGTGTTGTTTGTCAAAGTATGTGTTGTTTTATTTGAAAATAAAATAGTCCTTTATAAAATGCAGAGAAGGGAAACATATTTTTTAAAAATGGTTATCAATTCTAGCAAACTGCTGAGTTACAGAGCATTAGGACATAAATTTATAAGTCTCCTGTAATTACAATTAAATGTTGCTTAATTAGCTGGAAGGGACGCAGGTGGCGCTGTGGTTTAAACCACTGTGCCGCTTGGACTTGCTGATCAGAAGGTCAGCAGTTCGAGGCCCTGCGACGGGTTGTTCGGTCCCAGCTCCTGCCAACCTAGCAGTTCAGAAGCATGCAGTGCAAGTAGATAAATAGGTACCACTCTGGCGGGAAGGTAAACAGCATTTTTGTGCGTTGCTCTGGCTTTGCCAGAAGCGGCTTAGTCATGCTGGCCACATGACCCGGAAAAACTGTCTGTGGAAGCGGACAAACGCCGGCTCCCTCAGCCTGTAGAGCGAGATGAGCACCGCAACCCCAGAGTCGTTTGCGACTGGACTTAACTGTCAGGGGTACCTTTACCTTTAATTAGCTGGAAGGGGCTACTTTAAGATGTAAACTACATTTGTAAACTGACAGGTTGATCAAAATGTGTAATATTGGTTGTTGTGAAATAAGTGGATATTTTTGGATGTTTCTTTTTATTTTCTCACAACACAAAAGGCATGCACACACCATTCCATTTTGCAGTTATGAATGAAAATATATTTCAAAGGCAGTAAATTAGGTTGTGCTGTAAGAACCCAAGCATTTTACTTCCTGTCTCACAACTCCCACTGTTTCCCCGATCTATGATCTGCAAGCTGCTATTATTATTTGTGTTCTACAATTACCAGAAATGACACCTCCCTTTCCGCAGCCTCAAGCTACAAGTCTGAAATGAATAAATGCTGCTTATTGTGACAGTCTGTGTTTTGCCTGTGGAAAAATGACAGGCTGCACTTTGTTGTTGTTGTTCAGTCGTTCAGTCGTGTCCGACTCTTCGTGACCCCATGGACCAGAGCACGCCAGGCACGCCTATCCTTCACTGCCTCTCGCAGTTTGGCCAAACTCATGTTAGTAGCTTCGAGAACACTGTCCAACCATCTCATCCTCTGTCGTCCCCTTCTCCTTGTGCCCCCCATCTTTCCCAACATCAGGGTCTTTTCTAGGGAGTCTTCTCTTCTCATGAGGTGGCCAAAGTACTGGAGCCTCAACTTCAGGATCTGTCCTTCTAGTGAGCATTCAGGGCTGATTTCTTTGAGAATGGAAAGGTTTGATCTTCTTGCAGTCCATGGGACTCTCAAGAGTCTCCTCCAGCACCATAATTCATAAGCATCAATTCTTCGGCGATCAGCCTTCTTTATGGTCCAGCTCTCACTTCCGTACATTACTACTGGGAAAACCATAGCTTTAACTATACGGACCTTTGTCGGCAAGGTGATGTCTCTGCTTTTTAAGATGCTGTCTAGGTTTGTCATTGCTTTTCTCCCAAGAAGCAGGCGTCTTCTAATTTCGTGACTGCTGTCACCATCTGCAGTGATCATGGAACCCAAGAAAGTGAAATCTCTCACTGCCTCCATTTCTTCCCCTTCTATTTGCCAGGGGGTGATGGGACCAGTGGCCATGATCTTAGTTTTTTTGATGTTGAGCTTCAGACCATATTTTGCGCTCTCCTCTTTCACCCTCATTAAAAGGTTCTTTAATTCCTCCTCACTTTCTGCCATCAAGGTAGTATCATCAGCATATCTGAGGTTGTTGATATTTTTTCCGGCAATCTTAATTCCGGTTTGGGATTCATCCAGTCCAGCCTTTCGCATGATGAATTCTGCATATAAGTTAAATAAGCAGGGGGACAATATACAGCCTTGTCGTACTCCTTTCCCAATTTTGAACCAATTAGTTGTTCCATATCCAGTTCTAACTGTAGCTTCTTGTCCCACATAGAGATTTCTCAGGAGACAAATGAGGTGATCCGGCACTCCCATTTCTTTAAGAACTTGCCATAGTTTGCTGTGGTCGACACAGTCAAATGCTTTTGTGTAGTCAATGAAGCAGAAGTAGATGTTTTTCTGGAACTCTCTAGCTTTCTCCATAATCCAGCGCATGTTTGCAATTTGGTCTCTGGTTCCTCTGCCCCTTCGAAATCCAGCTTGCACTTCTGGGAGTTCTCGGTCCACATACTGCTTAAGCCTGCCTTGTAGAATTTTAAGCATAACCTTGCTAGCGTGTGAAATGAGTGCAATTGTGCGGTAGTTGGAGCATTCTTTGGCACTGCCCTTCTTTGGGACTGGGATGTAGACTGATCTTCTCCAATCCTCTGGCCACTGCTGAGTTTTCCAAACTTGCTGGCATATTGAGTGCAGCACCTTAACAGCATCATCTTTTAAAATTTTAAATAGTTCAGCTGGAATATCATCACTTCCACTGGCCTTGTTGTTAGCGAGGCTTTCTAAGGCCCATTTGACTTCACTCTCCAGGATGTCTGGCTCAAGGTCAGCAACCACATTACCTGGGGTGTATGAGACCTCCATATCTTTCTGGTATAATTCCTCTGTGTATTCTTGCCACCTCTTCTTGATGTCTTCTGCTTCTGTTAGGTCCTTTCCTCTTTTGTCCTTAATTGTGGTAATCTTTGTACGAAATCTTCCTTTCATATCTCCAATTTTCTTGAACAAGTCTCTGGTTTTTCCCATTCTGTTATTTTCCTCTATTTCTCTGCATTGCTCGTTTAGAAAGGCCCTCTTGTCTCTCCTTGCTATTCTTTGGAAATCTGCATTCAATTTCCTGTATCTTTCACGATCTCCCTCGCATTTTGCTTGCCTTCTCTCCCCCGCTATTTGTAAGGCCTCATTGGACAGCCACTTTGCTTTCTTGCATTTCTTTTTCATTGGGATGGTTTTCGTTGCTGTCTCCTGTATAATGTTACGAGCCTCCATCCATAGTTCTTCAGGCACTCTATCCACCAAATCTAAATCCTTAAACCTGTTCTTCACTTTAACTGTGTATTCATAAGGAATTTGATTTAGATTGTATCTTACTGGCCCAGTGGTTTTTCCTACTTTCTTCAGTTTAAGCTGGAATTTTGCTATAAGAAGCTGGTGATCTGAGCCACAGTCAGCTCCAGGTCTTGTTTTTGCTGAGTGTATAGAGCTTCTCCATCTTTGGCTGCAGAGAATATAATCAATCTGATTTCGATGTTGCCCATCTGGTGATGTCCATGTGTAGAGTCGTCTCTTGTGTTGTTGGAAAAGAGTGTTTGTGATGACCAGCTTGTTCTCTTGACAGAACTCTATTAGCCTTTGCCCTGCTTCATTTTGAACTCCAAGGCCAAACTTGCCAGTTGTTCCTTTTATCTCTTGACTTCCTACTTTAGCATTCCAATCCCCTATAATGAGAAGAACATCCTTCTTTGGTGTCATTTCTATAAGGTGTTGTAAGTCTTCATAGAATTGATCAATTTCAGTTTCTTCAGCACTGGTAGTTGGTGCATAAACTTGGATTACTGTGATGTTAAAAGGTCTGCCTTGGATTCGTATCGAGATCATTCTATCATTTTTGAAATTGCATCCCAGTACAGCTTTCGCCACTCTTTTGTTGACTATGAGGGCCACTCCATTTCTTTTACGGGATTCCTGCCCACAGTAGTAGATATGATAGTCATCCGAACTGAATTCGCCCATTCCTGTCCATTTTAGTTCACTGATGCCTAGGATGTCAATGTTTATTCTTGCCATCTCATTTTTTACCACATCCAGCTTACCAAGGTTCATGGTTCTTACATTCCAGGTTCCTATGCAATACTTTTCTTTACAGCATTGGACTTTCCTTTCGCTTTTCGCTTCCTTTCGCTTCCAGGCATATCCGCAACTGAGCGTCCTTTCGGCTTTGGCCCAGCCGCTTCATCAGCTCTGGATCTACTTGTACTTGTCCTCCGCTCTTCCCCAGTAGCATGTTGGACGCCTTCCGACCTGAGGGGCTCATCTTCCAGCGTCATATCTTTTATATGCCTGTTGTCTTTGTCCATGGAGTTTTCTTGGCAGGGATACTGGAGTGGCTTGCCAGTTCCTACTCCAGGTGGATCACGTTTGGTCCAAACTCTCTACTATGACCTGTCCATCTTGACCTGTCCATAGCTTCCCTGAGTAATTCAAGCCCCTTCGCCACGACAAGGCAGTGATCCATGAAGGGGCAGGCTGCACTACTGACAGCCAGTTGCTGATTTTTTTTGGGGGGGGCGTGTGTGCAATGGGGAAGGTTACTACCATTTCCTAACCTGGTTATCAGAAACTATCCAAAACTATAACAAAAGATAGACTCTCCAACATTTATTTCTCTTAAACCAGCAAACTGCGTTAACTCAGTGTACTTTCTTAGATTTATACAGTACAGGCAACGGCCACTTTGCGTGTGTTCAAAGCATGTATGACCATGAAAACACACATCACCATGAACCTGGAAGTGGCAGGGAAAGGGTGCGTAATGGGGGCAGGGTGGGCTTATATGCGCTCTGCCATTGCACATGTTGATCCAGAATGCAACCCCCACACAAATTGGGGGTTGCCTATATTAGCATAAGTTGGCACTTGGTACAGTACAAATATAAGAATAAGTTGGCCAACAGTTATCATAACACAAGTTATTAGATTATCTCTGCATCACTCATTGGGATATGGGATAATTTATGCCTAAGCACTGCATTCTGAATAAGCATAAATAGGTAGGACTGCTAATGGGAGCAATTAGAACAATTTATGAATTGTGGGATCATTTCCACTAGGCCAGCTTGGGAATGCTTCAGTTGAATCAGTGTGATACAGCATGACTTGGGTACTGAAATTTCTATAAAAATGCTTCAGAGCATTCAAAGGCTTGCAGCTAATTAGGTTTTAAAGAAAATTATGTTTGGGTGATATGTTTACAACACAGTCTTGTGCATGTTTACTTGGAACTAGTTTCACTGTGTTCAGTGGTGCTTACTGCTAAGAAAGTTTGTTTAGAATTGCCACCTTATTTATAATTATACCCTGCAGATTAGGCTGGATTGATAAATAAACCACTTATAATTTGTCCATGCCCTCATTTGTAGCTTGCAACATTTTGTAGTTTGGAGACATTCCACTACCTTACTTTTCCCCCTCTTTACCATTTTCCTTCCTGTCAGGGTGTGGCTGGACAAAGAGGAGTGGTGGGAGGCACCAGCTGGGGAACCCTCAAGGGAACCCCCAGAGGAGGAAGGCTCAGAGCCAGGGGATTAGTGGTGGGACACAGAGGAATGGTCAGAGGGAGAAGATTGGTGGGAGGAGGGGTCAGAGGCTGAAGAGGTAACAGAGTTTAGTGAGCAAGAAGAGCCTATGACAGGTAGCAGTTCAGACTCCAAGGCTGAAACAGAGGAATAGGGGCAAGAGACTGCTGAAGAAGTACAGTGGTGCCCCGCTAGACAAAAATAATCCGTTCTACGAATTTTTTCGTCTAGCGGTTTTTTCGTCTAGCGAAGCGGCAATGACAGCCACGCTTTCGCTAGACGAAAAAAAAGGACGAAAATTTTTTGTCTTGCGAAGCAGCCCCATTGACTTTTTCGTCTTGCGGGGCAGCTTCCGCTAGACCTATGCCGTTCGTCTAGCGAGCTTTTCGTCTAGCGAGGCATTCGTCTAGCGGGGCACCACTGTATGGGAGTCTTCCCCTTCTGCTGCGACAAGCTCCCCTCCTCCCTGGTGTCCAAGAACACACACAGTAATGAGAAGAGCAGAACAGAGGTCAGAGGTGCACAGACACAGTTCGAAAGTGCTTGGGAAACATCCTGGAGGGAAAGGGCCTTAAGGGTAGTAGAAGGCAGGGACCTTCAGTCCTGGCAACTGCTCTATAGGGGCAAGACCTACTGGAAGGGTTGCTGAGACTACAATGCTGAGTTGTATTTAGTTTCCTTGAATAAACAGTTCACTGACATCATAGCTTTGCTTCCTTTCTTGCTGACCTGCATCTGACGCTAGCCCTGACACTTACCTCCCCTTTTACTTTATATTTCCCATTTGTTTCATTATTTTGCTTTTATATTATTTTACACTTTATCTAATATTTTACAACAGAAACAGAGGTATGAAATTGAAACTAAAAAAGTGCCTCTCCCTCTTTAGCTTCATACCTGTTTGTTTCTGCACTTAATAAAAAGAAAATAATAACTGGTACTGAATCTTAATGGGCCTACGTATTAAAGGATCGTGAAAAGCAAGCTTTTATATCAGATTTTAGAAATGATCAGAAAACATAAGGCTTCACAGAAAAGAAAGTGTTCCTGTCAATCCAACATCAAATCCTTATTCATCAAAGGGTAATTTTGATGACTTTTCTTCCCACTGCCTTTTATAGAAGTCACTTTCATATTAAGCCTTTCTTTTAAGATCCAACACCTTCAGCAGGTGGTCCTTATTCCAGTTTCTGGCCAGTATATTAATAACAGAAATCAATATATGATCTATTATTGTTGTTCTTAGTACAGTAGTCACTTTAAAAGAAAAAGTAAACTCAAAGTGACTTTATTTACAACAATTTTAAATAATCTTAAATAATGACATAAACTAGTGCCTTGTCTGATGAGTTGCACCGGACTATCTATCTTATTTTTCCTCTGTGGGCCAGGACAGGGCAACATGGGATTTGTCAGCAGTAAGGAGCCATTGTGTGTCTTCTTCCTTTAAAGTCATATTCAAGGAATTAGCTATTCAGAGAGGTTTTACTGTAGCAGATCTAGCTAGAATTTTTGAACCTGGATATCTTCTCTATTTGCAACATCTGGAGTATCTGGGTTAAAAAAATGCTTGCTGATTCTTTTTTTTTAAAAAAAATGATTAAACATAATTTTAAAGCCTATCCCTCATTATTAGCATACTTCCTGTATATTAACTTTGCCACAGTTATTGATGTGTCACAGTTTTAAAAAGTAGTTTACATTGTGGCGATGGATTATCTCTCAAAGCTATCATACAAAGCCAGTTCCAGTTGTGACATTTAATAATGAGGGGTAACACAAACAACTGCTCAAGATCTAATAGGCTATTTACTGTCATTTATGTGTGTATGCCATGATTGATCAACACTAATAATAGTGTGCCACTGCATATGTAACAGATCACTTGCTGATTTAACAGAGATGTGCTGCTTGTTTGCTAGGAGCTTCTGTCATCAATAACAAGGTCTCTAGAACAGTGTTTTTCAACCTTTTTGGGGCAAAGGCACACTTGCTTCATGAAAAAAATCACGAGGCACACCACCATTAGAAAATGTTAAAAAATGTTTAAAAATTTAACTCTCTGCCTATATTGACTATATATAAAGTAATTTTTCAATTTTTCCCACGGCACACCAGGCAACATCTCACGGCACACTAGTGTGCCGCGGAACAGTGGTTGAAAAACACTGCTCTAGAAAAGCACCAGTGGAGCCCGCAGATTTGAGCAGCCTTGATTCTGAAACAAAACTACAAATTAGAGCCAGCAAATTATAGATTCTAGGCATGGCTTTTACACAATATAAATTCTGTTGCAAATGCAATCAACTCTGTTGCAAAATGCACAGGTTTTAGCATTCTGATTGCCCTGATATTTCTTAAAAGCTACACCATGTTTTGTATTTAGGCACTTGCTGTAGGCTTGAGGTGTTTGGCATTCAATGAGTTATATCCAAAGTTATATGAGGAACATAAGAAACTAAGTCTGACACATTGATGCATCTACCTCAGGATTCTCTACTCTGACTGGCAGTGTCTCTGCAGAGTTTCGACAGGAGTTGTTGGGGACTGAACCTGGGATCTTTTACATGCAAAACATGTGTTGAACTACTGACTGCAAGCCCCTCCTCTACATACCAAGCCATTCCTTGGAGAGTTTTCAGGAGACACAGTGAGCTACATCAGGGAGGAGTGGGCACAGATCCCTCATTGCCCAAATGGACTACTGCTCATTTAACTCTCCATACGGTCCATTGTTTTATTTTGATTTATTTGATTTATTATATTTGTATGCAGCTTTTCATTCAAATTAATCCCAAAGCAGCTTACAAAAATAAATAATAATAACACGACAGAACATAATAGAACACCACAAATGCAGCATGAATCATACAGAAGATATAATTGGTGAAACAATTTTAATAATTTCTACCGCAGCACCATAAAGGAAACCAGTATTTGTAACTCCATAGTAGAGATGGATTTTCACTCCTCAGATACCAATTCAAGACTAGTTACAGGTAGGTAGCCGTGTTGGTCTGCCATAGTCAAAACAAAATAAAAAATCAAAAAATCCTTCCAGTAGCACCTTAGAGACCAACTAAGTTTGTTCTTGGTATGAGCTTTCGTGTGCATGCACACTTCAATTCAATTCAATTCAATTCAATTCAAGACTAGTTTAGGCTTTGAGAGCAATAATGTGTATTGGTTGTGGTCTTAAGTGGTGCAGTACCAGCATGTGAACTGTATTTGTTATCTAAAATATACTATTATTGATTATAAATCTTTCTCAAATGTAAAGAAATCATTCTTTTCAAGAATCAAAGAGAACTAAAGTTTGTTTATATATAAAGGATTAATTCACAAACAGAAGTAGAGCTGAGAATTAGTGAATTGCCCCAGAACTACTGTCTTTTTCTTTCTGAAAATTAATGAAACTGGAGGTTTCTAGAAAATTCTTGATGCTTTGGTGAGGGCTGTGGCTCTCTGGTTTTACTAACTCTGGTTAGTATGCCAAATTGGATTACTGTACTGTGTGTGGAGCTACCCTTGAATAGGGTCCAGAAGCTTCAGTTGGTCCAAAATGCAGCTGCCACAATTTTTACAGAGCCCAGGAGGTTGGAGCATATTACTTCTAAACCCTACTCCAAATGTTCTAGTTACCAGTTTGTTTCTGGGCTTACTTCAAGGTGCTGGCTTTGACATTTAAACCTTTAAATTGCCTGGCACCAGAGTATATAGTCAAAGATACCTACTGTTTGGGAGCTTCTGTATCCCCCTACTGTTTGAAATTTGAGAGAGGGAGAGACTTTGTCAGTTGTGCTGTCCAGATTATGGAACAGTTTTCCTAGGGCAGTAACACTTAGCCCCCTACACTTAGCCCCCTAATTTAGCCTCTCATGTTTTTGCCCCCTATGTCATTGTTTGTATCAACAATGAGGCATTTTTATTAGACTTTGGACTCTTAGAAACTCAACATCTTTGAACCACATTTAAACACAGCAGAAATAGACTTGTCTGTTTTTCACTAATAACTAGTGTCTGTGTTTAAAATGGTAACTATAATACTTTTATAAAAGTGATTCTGAAGTGAAGAGTGGGTTCAAGAAAGTGGTTTGGGGACACATTTAATAGTTCTGTACAAATTTTAGGATGGATCTTCAGGGGCTTGGTGGCATCATACTCTGTTTACATATGTATTGTGAAAATCAAGATGCCTCCCCATTTTTGTTCATATTGTTAATATTCCTATAGCAAAGCCCAGGGAGACAGGTTGAACTGTTGAAGAAATCCTGACATATACCATGCTTGCCAGTCCTCTTCTTTTTTGAAGTACATATTGCAAGCTATTTTTCATCACCTGCAGCTTGAGCCTGCAGTAGTACTTACCATATCATCTTTATTCCATCTGTGTCTGTCAATGATACACTAGTCCCCCATGGCTCTTGGCATTCACTCATTCTTGGTGAGGCCTTTAAAGTCTAGCCAATCACAAGCATTGGGAGAAAACCTGATAGAGGATGTGCTGTTTCTTTGACTGCCAAAGAAACAGGTTTTGTTGTAGCAGCCACTTGGGTAATAGATTCAGACCACATGGTGTGCCAAAATATATACTACATAAAAGTGCACTCAACAACCACTCTGTTTACAGATATGACAATGACAGAGGTCAGTCACTAAATAGTCAAGATGACAGAGCTTAGTACACAAAATGTGTTCGTGTCCTAAGAAGCAGGAAAAAGGCAGAGGTCCAGGACTCCAGCTGTTCTGCACCAGTTCTCACAGATCCTTTGACCCTGTATGAAGATAAGAAATGCTATAGCCTTATTATACCTGAGGAAAGCCCTTGTTTTGTGCAACATAATAATCCTGTTATGCAAAAGGAACTTGCTTAACCAGGCATGTGGCTTAACTCTTCAGGCCAGCATGAATATTCTCTTCATGATGTTAGTAATGTAAAACACTGCTTTAAATGCTCACTTGACATGAACCTGTCTTGAGAAGGGTCATAACTCAGTGGTAAAGGTTTTGTATGTATGTAGATGATTCCAGGTTTAATCCTTAGATTTTTAATTTTAAAGGACTTCAGTACCAGAACTGAGAAAGACCTCTGACAGAGACCTTGTAGAGTGATTAACAGTAAAGGAGTTTTAGACAAGAAGATCAGTGGACTAGGCCATATATGGCTGTATCATGTGAAGCTCATTACAATTGTTTTAAAATGTTACACATACTTTTAAAGTCTTCAAACATATAGAAAGAACATGAAGAAAATGGATAACCTAGAAAGATATGAAGGCTATTAAATGGAATACAAGAAATAGAGGCTGAAATCGGTAATAGTTGCATGGTTGCATATATTATTACTGCTTATTTGATAGGCTCAACATTTCTTGTTGGCATGTCGTGAAATGCATGCCAGGTGTACAGGTAATTTCTGTTGAAATATTTTGAAGTGAATAGGACCATAGACCAATTCAGGTCACTATTTTGATAGGTTTTCTTTCTAAATGTGATACAAAAGCACAACAAAGCATATTTTATATGTAACTGTTGTTCATGCTGTATAGAATTAACCCTTTATAATCAGAAACAAAGTGTGCTCAGGCGTTTGGTCCGAACATTTGTGGACTGGGGACGGGGCCATGTGCACAGGGACCCCCAACATTCCAGTACGCATTGTCCTGGCTGCTCACCTGTGTTGAGTTGGAAAAGTCCGTCCTGTGTGACTTGACTTCTGCTTAGTACATATTTTTCAGCCTAAATAGAGGTTTTTGGAGCCAAGGTGCCCAAAATGGCAGGGAAGTGTACTTCTCTGGCAATATATATGGAGAAAGGAGGCATTCAAATGATAGAAGAAAGAAAGAAAGAAAGGTAAAAAGGCAAAATAGTGGGGGAGAAAACGAAAATGATGAACCTGAAATAGAGTCAGCCCCATCTTGATAAGTTTATGTCTGCAACCATAATGCCCAGAGTCTTGACTTTTAAAAATTAAAAATGGGGTTCAGGTATCTGCTGAATGTATTGTTTACCAAATGGTAAACCCAAAGCCCCAGTTCCAAGTGTAAATCTGTTCAGTCCCTGTGCCTTGATCATCTTGAGATCAAGATACATATTATTTAATGTACTTGAAGCAGTCTTATTGACAGGGAAAGTAGCAAGACAGGATGCCAGCTTGTGGCCTACAAAGCTGAATACAGCCCACCAGCCTTGTACTGGTGACCTGCCAAACATTAGACATGCACCTCCTCTGCCACCTCCTTCCAGGCAGGAAACAAAACAGCAGGCTTGCTGAGCATCCAGCAAATAATACTTTGCTGGTTGGTTTCATTTAGCATGGTAGTCAGAAGTAGTACATGCTGCAGTTTGTAGTTGTAAGTCATTTCTCTGTTTCTTCCCTCTCCCATAACGTTGTAAGACTTATGTCCAAGTGCCTGTTCATAAGTGATCAACAAGATGTTTGGTTCTGAAGGATGAAAAAAAATCAAATGAGGCAACCTGACTTTTCATGAATGGAATTACCTCTTTATTAATATCTTACTAGTAATTCCACTCCAGGTGTGTTTGTAATGATAGATGACTACCATGAAAAGGGGTGATATGGTCACCATCTTAGAGTAATGAGCAACATATGCAGGAGAGAATGCCAAAAGAAAACACTCTATATATTTTATGTCTTTATTACATAAATAAGCAGATACAGCAATTAAGGGTATTTTTTTACTAATGGGAGTCAATAGCAAAGGTCATCTCATCTTAATTAACACAAATAATTTAGTTGAACAGGATCATATTTTTAAATCAGGTACAGGTGTAATAAACTTAAAACAATTTGCCCCCCCCTTCAGAGGATAAGGAATTGTAATGGTGGAGTACAGTGGATATAGTATTACCTTTCAGTGAGTGACATCCAGTGTTGCACTTGTGGCATTCTGCTCACATAATGGTAATTCCTTGCTTCCTTCCTTCACCAGCTCTCCTGTGTCTCCGATTGGTTCTGGAGGTCCTCCAACCATCCAGTGTATGTGGGAGGGGGGCCTGCAGGAAGAGCTTCATGGGGAGGCTATCTAATGATCAAGATCTTAAGAAGATGAGTGGCTCCCCAGTATATCAAAGGACTGCCTAATATCCCTGCCTGCTGATGGAGGTTTTTGCGGAAGCCAGTTAGTGGTCCTCCATGGCTTGGATGCATGGCTTGGATGCATGCATGTCCACCAGGAGTCCTGTGTTCAGTATTATGGGCTGCTACTGGATATTTATTTTATATTTTAACCAATTTTTATCTTTCCTGTATTGTATTTCTTATGCACTGCTTCGAGACTTTTGCAATTAACTGGTATATGAATTGTTATAATGAATAAATAAATGAGTGAGTAATGAGATGACAATAATGTATAGTAACACAGGTGGACATACTTTCACCACAATCTAAAAGGAAGAGGAGAAAGAAAGCACCTTGGGTAAGGAAATTCAGAATTAGCAAGAGGAATGTAGTATACAGATTAAGTCTATTTTAAAAGTTGACTTTACACATTTATAGGTTTTGATTTAAATGTAACCTCTCTGGACAAAGATCCAGGACATCACTTCAGACAGTTCTATCATGAGATCTGCTTAATGTGTAGCAAAGGTCAAGAAAGTGCATAATATGCTAGGCTGCTTAGGGAATACTATGGAAAATATTATAATATCTTTATATAACTTGATAGCACTCCTCGTCTATACTTTTAAATGTTGGTTTGGTCACCTTCCATTAAAAAGTACAAAAAGATAAGGTCCACAGGAAGGCATAATCTTGGTATTTTATTATTATTTTAGACAAAAAAAGTTAAAGGAAAGATAGTGTAAAAGAAAGTATGGAGAAGACAAGATTAGTGTTTGTGTTCTTCAAATGTTGAGAGTTGGTTTTCAGTAGCATGGGTGCTTCCTCATTTTGTGTAGTAACCATTCTGTAATAATCTGTGGTGAGAGAGCAGGTTTCACATTAGTGTTGGGGGGTAGTGATTTTCAGTACACAATTTCAGAATTCCTAGATATTATTCAATTATTTATCCCAATATTTTGGTGTACCGAATATTGAAGTGAAGAGGGTATAGCAGTTGGGGGTGATGGGGGGAGGGTTGCTAAAGTTTGTTTTATTATGCTCTTGTTTATTGATTAATGTTTCTAAATTCTGTATTGTTTGTTAATCAGAGTGATCCCACACCTTAATTATATATATACACACAGAGAGAGGGGGGGGGAGGGAGGGAGGGAGAGAGAGTGTGTGTTTATGTGCCACTCTTCATTTAAAATAAATCTCAAGTGGATTACAACAAAATCATAAACAAGAAACAATAAGTAAGCCACCTTCAATATAACAATAGCAAAATCAGCATGTCTGCAAGGAGGGTCAAACAATTCCACCACTAATTGACTGAAAGCCTGGGAGAATAAAAAATTTTTTTAATAGGCAGCAGAAAAGGCTTGTGCCTTAATCACTGAAGGCATTCTACAATCAGGGTGCCATTAATGAGAATGCCATTTCATGTGCTGCCATGTAATGTACACTTGGCCAATTTTAGGTGGATATCTGCAGCTGATCATAGAGCATGTAAAGTAAAAGCCCATCCAGTATCTATGTCCTAAGCTGTATAGGGCTTTAGATGTCAACACCGGCATCTTGAAATTGAATCAGTAACTGACTGGCAGCCAGTGCAGCTGCTTCAGATATCTGGTATAATATGTTCTCACCAGGCTGTTCCAGTCAGCAGCCTGGCAGCCACATTCTGGACTAGCTACAGATTCCAAACCATGTCCAAATGCAAAAATGTTGGATTGAAATGGTATTGATAGGTTATTGTAATACTTTTACTGTTTGGTTGTCTTTTAATATTATTGTATTCATTTTGATATAATATCACTACCAGCTTTGATTCCCTTTAGGAGGGAAAAGTGGAATACAAATAAATAATGAAATGAAAACTGGCTCAGGCTAGCTCCTCATAGCTATTTACTGTATTGTGATAGAATATCAATGTGCGCTCTAACTGCTGACAGATGAGTAGCAGAATATTAACAAACAGTGTACCATGTCTAAGGGGTATAAAGTTCACATTGGACCTCAGGTACAGGAAGATCAATATCCTGATTCAGTAAGCAAAATATGTGATGAATTTGCAAGGAATCTGAGTAAAGATTTTCCAATGAGGAAAAATGCTGCTGAAGTAAGGGGGACAAATCAGGTAGCAGATTAGAGACCCACGCTGACTAAGGGCAAAGGTCCAATGCCCAGAGACATCAAAGGAATTGGAAGATGCAGAAAGGAGAATGTGTGCTGAGAAAAATCCACACCTGTTCTAGGATCCTTGGAATGATCCTGGGATCCTGGGATGGGTGAAAATGGAGGCCGCTGTATTTCCTCTGCTAAATCTATGACTACATGTCTCTAGTAACATAGCATATGTGTACTGATATTCTTTACTTACCTTTGAATTAATCAAGGCATTCAAAAATAGTTTTGTAGACCTCAAAATATTGTTCTGTTCCCAAGGCCATTGAATGTCAGTGGGGATTTTTAATGGAGGCAGGGTGGGAAGGAAGGTGGTTGCTTCTGTATATCTGTAATATAGGGCACAAGCCCATTAGTCAGTAATCAGAGGATGAGTGCCATAGTTAGAATTCCTTTGTATCGGGTTATGCAAAAATATAATGTACCCCTTGAGTGGAAACTGTTAGAGATCAGCTATCAAGCACAGCACTCCTCAATTTTGCTAAGAGAGAATGAGTTAGCTTCATATATGCTTTAGTTACCATAATGGGTACATTTGAGCAAAAGACACAAACATTATCAAGTGATTTATTATGATGTAATAGTAGGAGATAAAATATTTATGTTCGGAGATGTAGTCACAAACATTCTGGGCAATTAAAACTTTCAAAGTTTGAAGGAGACAAGAAGGCACTAGACCCATATTGTCTCCTACCTTGGTTTTGTCTTTTGCACATTTATGTTTTCCTCTTTCATAGAAGCCGGTTCATAGAATTGCAGAGTTGGAAGGGACCACAAGGGCCATCTAGTCCAAGCCCCTGCAATGCAGGAATCTTTTGCCCAGCGTAGGGCTTGAACCCACAATCCTAAGATTAAGTCTCCTCTATTATGGCTTCATTGCATAATGTTATTCATTTGTCCACACAGGATTAAATATCCTATAATGTACCATAATTCATAATCAACATCATCTTGTTTTCTTGCCATTCATTGGTAAAGTACTTTCTTGGATTGATTGTCTATAAAGGATTAAATTGAGTCATGCTTTAACTCATTCTTTTAATACATATCACACTGAAGGAATGTAACCACTCCCTATCTTTGTTTTATAGAAATTTTATTTTCAACAAATTATAAACATAACACAGAAGTGTCCCTGTTTCCTTCCCCTCCCTCTAGAAACAGACGATCAGTTTATCAAATCTTGCCATACTCCCAATAGTCTTTATTCCCTAGAAAGAAAGTGCTCTTATGTTAATCACAAAGGCAGTGCCACTCACTATATCATATAGCCTTATGCACACATAAAAAGGGCAAAATACTTCTGCTGCAATAAGAACACAAAGCCTCGGAATGTACATAGTTACATTGTGGATCATGAACTATTTTTCACTGAAAATAGGATACATTACTATTTGGATACATTTTTTCCCTTCCTTGCTTCCAAAATGGCAACTCTAGATATTTATAATTCCCCATTTCTTTCTGCAAAATGGAGCAATATTCCTGGTCTGCTTCCCCACAGAGATCTCAATCAAGAGATCCATACACATGGATATGTGTCCCCATTCCTGGGATTATATAGTAAGAAGACTTACAAATTTATTCTTTTTAGTGCTCTTTTTTCTAATAAAAATGAAAATATAGTACAGTTTGTCCATACAGTCAATATCTACTTAGGTCCTCTACCTGTATGCTTCAGAAAGCCATATCAAGTTTCTGTGCAATGCTCAACTATATTAGTTTGTTTTCCCACTGTTAGTGGTAGGAATAATCTGTGCATAAATATAAGAGCTCCTCCTCAATGCTCCCTTCTTCTTTTTCTTCTCACAATAACTCTCTTGTCTTCACAAAAAGTCCCAAACTCTTCTGTGTAACACTTTCATTCACAAATGGATTTGTAAACTGGACAGTGGCAAATATGATCAGCTTCCACCTCTGTGATTGCAGGAGCCAGTGCTATGATCACTGATATCTCTAACCATAAGTGATCACCCAATTCAGTCTACATTTGCAGGGATGAGTCTGTGTCTAGGTTTGTATCCAGTAATGGCCCATAAAGCTTCTCCTAAGAGTTGGGGGACCTTCTGGAATAGTATGGAATGTGTGTGGGATATTTTAAAGGACTGCAATGGGTGAAAATGAGGCATCTTGCCTTGCAAAACTAGCACTGCAATGCCACAATTGGATACAATCTCTAGAGAAGTCTAGGACTGTTTACATAGAGAATAAATGTGAACACATTTAGGCTACAAAACCTATTAACATTTGCATCTGAGTAAGTATCATTAAACTCAGTAGGACTTTTAAGTAAACTGTTAATCTAACATCCAGGTAGGAGTTAGTTTTTTGAAATGGAGATTGTATAATTTTTAAAATTTACTGCATATCTGCTTGCTAGAAGAGAGAGGGAGGGGCAAAGTGACAGGGAGGAGGGTACCACATTGATGCTCCTGGATTGCCCTCCTCTCCCCCCCCCCCACTTAGTAAGCATCAGCAACAGCACTACCAGAAAGCTAGCGTCATAGCTCTGCCCCACTATGTGAGCCATTTCTGACAGAACACTAATATGAAAGGAGATATTGCTGAGTTCGAGGTAATTCTGAATCAAATTCATCAGATTAATAAAAAAGATTAAAGACTTTTGACTTAAGCAGGTACTAAATGTAATGTAGGAGTTCAATAAACAGACTTTATTTAAATATTAGCAGACCATTTCTCATGAAAGGGGAATTCACTTTAGAAAGGGGAATTCATTTGATCCGAAAGAGACACCAGATGTGTGTCTGCATGGGAAACGTTCTCCTCTCCTCTTGATGTTTTCACATACAGCCAAGAAGCACAGGAAGCAGTACCATGTAAATTTTATTAGGTTAGCTTGGCTAAAGGGATATGTGCACTTGGATATCTGCTCAGTTGAAATGGCCGAGGCAGCCTACAGCATGTATGTGGGGCTCAGATCAGAATTAGACAGCAAATACCTAACTAAATGTAATTGGCATCAGTGATAGGAGTGTTTTTATAAGTTCTCTCAAGACCATCAACTAATTAATTGTTGCCACAAAGGTCCACTCCTATATGTAAAGATTTTGTTGTTCTTTGAAATGGACATGATCAAGAAAGGCATTTTAGACAGATGCAGTATTTGCATTTATTTCCTGGTGCTTCTTGCCACTACACGTCCCTAAACTCCCTGTCATGGTGAGAAAAACCTTAAAGGAGTGCACTTAAATTTTATTGATAGTTGCCAGTGTCTCACTTTGAAACACCTATACAAAATACTTTCCTATAGGGATTCCTTTAAAAAAATATTCTAGATTAAAAGCTCTCTATTTTAATTACAGATAGGACATAGAAATAAAGGATATCTATTATACTGAAACTTCTGATCTGACATAGCATTTGTACTTAAATGCCTAAAAGGAAAATTAGGAACACTTAGGGTTTCAGAATTTTATGTGATGGTTTCATTTGAAACATTTCACTAAAAATCAAAAACTGCAAATGGAAAGATCATCTGTAAAAAATTGGATGAGGGATTATTGTGGGACCTGTCAAAATAAATAGGAGAATATTTTTCAGTGTGTAATTATATGTCAAGATTTTGGAAGCTAATGGACTATTTGCAGTCACATCAAGGTCAGAGGAGCAATTACTGTATATGAATTATCTGAAATCTTTTATAGCCTTTCCCAACTAGTTTTATAGCATCTGTTTATATTAGACATCTTTGCCATTTCACATATTTCTTCCTATTGTTTTCTGTTAAGAGCATTGTAGAGCATTTTGTCAATTTTGTAGTTGTTTGCAAAACCTTCCTTTTATTTCACCAAAGAGCTTGCAATTAGCCCACTTCTTCCTATTGAGAAGCATCTTTGTAATAACAGCTTTCCTGGCAGATCTTTTGTTAGGCAGATTTTAAAATCAAGAGCCTACAAAGGATTGGAAAAAAAATCCCAGTTTTAGAAAAGTTCAACAAATCCCCCTTCAAGGTCATATCAGTTAAGATTACATAGATTTTCCACTTCAGTAAGCACTGAAGTTTTTTGGGTCTTTTCTAGGTGCTAATTTGGAACGATCAAATTAATAGAATAGACTCAATTTTCAGAAGGAGTTGGTTGCTAAACCTGAGGAAGAGCCTGAAATCTTATTTTCCATGTTTAATAGGGTTACTTTCTGCCTATTTTTTTCTCCCTGAAGCTTGCTATATCACTTCTTTGAAGCAGTTCACAGTGTATACTTTGACAGCCACTGGTTGTGAGAAGTATAAGACTGTAGCAAGGATCCCCATAGCATAATCCACCCAGTCACTGTTGGTCACTGATCCAGCTGCATGCATCAGCTTAGTAGTCAAAGGGCATGGTAATTCCCTCCTTCTGCCTTTTCTTTCTTCGAAGGCAAAATCTTCACCTGGTGTTTTTGATTCATGCATTCTAATTATGATGGCTGCCATCGTCAGCCCTGTGGGTGACAGTAGAAATTCTGTGAGCCAAGAGCTAATACCACAGCTTGTTAAGCGACCATGTCAGACTGATTTTAGGGCCCATTCTGCAGTGCACCACAGGCCTATCTAAAAGCATCAGGAGCCTCCGTCTAGCGGGACAGACTCATTGTCTTTCTAAATGTCTCCTTCTGATAAGCAGATCCAAATATGGTTCATTCACTGTGGATTTGAAGGCACAGTAGGGAACTTGGCTCACAGGGTGGATACAACAAAATGCTTAATATTTTCTCTTGGTAAAGAGATAAAGAAACTATTGCCAAGAAATATTCCAAGAAATATATATCAGCTAAAATCAAGAGTTTGAAATTTAAATCAGAAGTATTGGATACCTATTCTGATATTAAAATAACATCTCTCACCTGTGCGAAGAACACTGCAGTTGCGCCAGTTTTTGAATCAGATGAAATTCACATAATAACAAGAAATATGTCTGCTGTTCATTGCTTCTTCTTTCAGATTCTTTGGTTTTACTTCTAGTTCCCATCCCTGACCCATTTTATTCATATTTGAGTGGGGAATGCATGTTCAATGCTTGCTACTTTACTAACTACAGCTTATTCCAGGGTGTTTTACTTTTTGTTTATTCAAGAGTCATCAACTTTTAAATACTTGACATATTTCTCTCTCTTAAACTAAGTAGGCTAAAAGGTAGTTTGATAAGAAAATTAATTTAGGCTGCCTACTAGGTTGCACATTGGAATGTAATTCTGAGTAAAGATGCACTTGTAATGTTTTCTGTGTCCCCTAATAATTTATTTTTAAATATAGGAATACTGCTTTTTCCAGCTACTGCTTGTGGCAATAGCTATTTGACACACGTGATGTGATTGTGGTACACAGTTTATTTTCTTTAAAGTCAATGCTACACATTGCACAACTCTAATTTGAATGAATGGCTGTGATCCTCTGCACAGTTTCATGTAGATCTCTTTGGATAGCAGCCAATGAAGGTCAGAGCATAATATTATGTTTATACTTAGGGCCCATTCATACGGCCATTTCAGCCCTGTGGCAACCACAATTTTCAAGTCCGCCTGTGATAACTTACAGCTGTGTTGCCACAGGCTGAACTGGTTGTCTACATGCCAACACCATGTGCTCAACTAGTATAGGATGTCAGCAGTTACAAATGTCTGCCAAAACCCAATCTGTCCTGAGTTTAGTGCTTGGTGTCAGAATGTGCATGACTGGCTCAGTACATGGCAGCTTGGCTGCAAGTCAGTATAGACAGACTGAAAACCACAGCTGCCACATGCTTCCATGAGAATCAGTCCTTGCTCCTGGTTCATCTCAAAGTAGCCAGCAAATCTAGCCTTTATTTTTGCAAATTGCTGTATTTTTAAAGAAATGAGAAAAACAATATTTTGACTACCTTATAGGAACAATAATAGGAACCCAGGAAATGTTAGCCATTAGTGCTTGTTACCATAGTGCACAGTTAGTATGTTGTGTTTGAATCACCATAAATGTTGATGGCACATAGTCATCACTGAGGGCAAAACTACACATTAAATGTGTCATTTTCTGCAATTTTGCATGAATGAAATTCATGCTCACTATCGTGGGAATGCAGTGCAAGGGAAGGCAGGCTTATATATTCCATCCCCAACCGTGATCAGAACAAAAATCCACCTTTGAAGCTATGAGCACAATAAAAATGTTCCCATTGGTGGCAATGGCAACTTTTTAACTAATGCTTATAACTGTTAGAAATGGGAGGGAGCAGTTTTCATTTCAGTTTCAGCTGGGGACATGTTCTGTGATCCCAGTAACAGCCACTTCCACACATCTGTAATTAATTAAAGAAGAAATGGATATATGGCTACACACTATGCATTCTTCATAACAGGCAGTGTGGCCCAGAGTTTCACTAAATTGCACTCAAAGAATATAAAGCATCTTATGACAAAGGACTGAAAGTATCTCTGTGCCTGCAGTGTTCTCTTATTTATCTCGCTCAACCTTCTTATCTGTGCTAGCTCTCAAACAATATCTGTGGTCCTGGTGATTTACCTAGTATTAGTAGTTTGTATGTGACATAAACAAGTTGTACACCGACCACATTCCAGTCAGTATGAAACAGGAAGTTGTTTAGTCTGTTGTATACCAATCTGTATTTATTGATATCGAAATTAAAGATACAATGGCTGGAAATTATAGCTTATATTTTACAAGCCCAAATATGTCTCTGAGCCTTATGGAAAATCTTGTCCTACCCCAATATTAGGATTGTTAAGTACTGCAAAGGAAATCCATGTGTGGCTTCTGTTTTCAGACATGTGGACCTTTGTCTGCCAAAGCAGTGGCTGCTTACCTGGGACTTCAGGGGAGCAGTGGTTTGTGGTCTGGCGTGGCGGCAGCCTGCTCCCAGAACCATCTTTGCTCTGACACGACTATTGGGAGAAGTGGAAGCCTCCCCTAGCACTAGCCTGGTTCAATTCAAATGGGCTAATCAGAGGTAGAGAAGGGGCGGAGCTAGGACAATGGACCTGGCCTCATTCAGGTTCACCCAGTTAACTTAAATGCCAGCAATAGCAAGCTCAGGCCTGCTCAGATCGACACTGGATCCCGCACTCTTCCACCATGCTTTCAGCATGCAGTCTTTACTATATTCAGGGACAGGAATTATTTTTTTCCCTGCAGGCAAATTGGCCAATCTATAGGGGTTTTTTTTTGCCTACCTCATAGCACTTTTCACAACTTTGTAGAATAAGGTTTGGGTTGCACTTCCTGGACACCTCTTAATGGGGTATCCCTGTGACTAAGGATCTAGCTGAATGCCTTATCCGACGAAGTTGTTCTTATGAGGTAGGCGCAAACCTGCAAGCTGGTCAACTTGCATGCAGGAGAAAATTCTTCCCTGGATTTGAATACGGCAGCCGAGTAAGCAAGGTCCATACGCCACTTCCCTGCTTCTCCACTGAGCGGGCCCCAACAGACTGGGTGTGTGTGTGGAAAATCCAGTGATAAACAGCCAATAGGGTAGCCTGTACCTGGCCACAGAAGCATAGGAAGGTCAGGTGGTACCCGGTGTGGAAAATTTCTTGTCACCCCCCCCATTGATCCCCCCCCCCGCAAAAATGGTTTTACGTTATTTCATATTTTCTTATAAAGGAATAATAACAAGTAATAATAATAATAAACTTTTATTTATATCCCGCCCCCCCCCCCGGCCAAAGTCGGGCTCAGGGTGGCTAACATCAGATACATAACATTGGTATAAAATCAAGCAATAATTAAATTACCTCCTAAAAACATCTCAAAATCAAATTAAAGTCTAATTAGATGGCTTTCCACAGGGTTAGGGTTGGGAACAGTAAGTGCTCCACTGAACTGAAATTTCAGCTCCACAACATAGGAAAACAGCCAAGTAAACAGCTATTTTGGTGGAGGAGGGTCAAGATATTAACCGATATGCATGAAATTTCATATATAGCTATATAATCCCTAGTATAGTAAGATACCTTTGGAGCAGGCATTTTTTAAAAAAAGTTTTTTATGAACCGCCCTAGTAGGGCAGTAATTGTTCCTTGATAATTTGTCACCCCCTCCATTATGGAACCTGGGGTGGTCCTCCCCCTATGCCCCCCCGTGCTACGCCCCTGCCTGGCCACCCCCTTAAATAGGCTAGGGTGGGCTGGGCACAGCCCCCTGCCACTGATTGCTTCTGCAGGCTCTGCATTGGCTCTGCAGGCACTGTCCACCCATACCTGAGAGGCCCATTGCAGCCAGAGGTGGATGGCACCAGGTGACCATCCCCTCTCCTGGCCACACTGGATGATGGGAGTCTCACCAAACCCACTGCAACCATGCCATGCGGTAAACGTCCCCACCTGGAGTTCCAGATGAGCGGTAATTCTTGCAAGAGTTCATAGTATATTATAATGTTAAAAGAAATAGAAGGTCCATGTTCTGCAGTGTAGGGACAAATAGTTGGCACAAAAGGCTTATATATTTCTGCTGAATATGATTAAAGTGCAGGTTCTCTTCCCTTATGTGTGTGACTTTTGGGCCACTGAAATTGTGTAGGTAGATGCACCTGTGGACTGACCATAGTTCATCATAATGTAAAAGGTTCTTGCAAGAAATAGGATGTGTTACATTCTCAAGGGTCGAGATCACTGCTAAAGCTCTGCAGCTGAATCTGATCCACAGAGTTCATGTTATTAGGTGCCTAACTTTTACAGAAAATGTATTTTGCCTCTGAAAACCTTTTCAGAGCTTTTGCTATCTGTATTCCTGTAATGGAACAATATGCATCACTGTCATCGGAGCACATTTCTTTGAACACCTAGGGAGGGCATATAATATACAAAGCTCTGAGGCATTCCTTGCAACAATGAAGACAAAATGCAAACAATGCTTAATGGATGATTCATGATATATCTGTATGTTGGCTCATGCTCTGTTCCAATGCTTGTTCCTCTACCTTCTATTTTCCCTCAGTTATATCAGCTGTTATAGATTGATTTGATTGTCATTTTTAAGTGGTATAGCTTAATTTGCACCTCCTCCCCTGACTAATACACATATTGGAACATAATTGTATATAAGTAGGAATTTAGATATGATTTGTTGGTACAGATTTGTTAATAATGTTAATGCAGAAACATTACAGAACTGGCTTATGAATTAAAACATGAAATTAACACTGGTCAGAAATGGATTGACACACCCATTCCTACTTTGTTTTAATCTACTTTCACACATCCTAAAATAGCATAAGGATATATGCAAGCAAACACATTGAATTTCAGTGTAGGAATAAAACTAGAATATATTAGTCCCTTCATCTGGTTTAATTGCAGTTCTTTTCTAGCTGCTATGTTTAACTTTATAAACCAACATAGTTACATATAGGAAATCTTGAAAGTTCCAAAGTCCAACTTTCTTTTAACTTTGGAAATCTTGAAAGTTCCAAAGTCCAACTTTCTTTTAACTTTGGAAATCTTGAAAGTTCCAAAGTCCAACTTAGCACTATATACAGTGGTACCTCAGTTCTCAAACGTAATCAGTTCTGAAATACCGTTTGACTTTTGAAAGGTTCGAAAACCAAGATGCAAAGAAAATTGAAAAACTCGCAGCAGAAGCCATTTGACTTCCAAGGTGTGTTCGAAAACGGAAGAATTTACTTCCGGATTTTCGGCATTCGGAAAGCGAAACATTCAGCTTCTGAGATGCTCGAAAACTGTAATAGGAAAAGGCACCACCTTCCCTATATATCTTTTTTTCTCTTGCTTTTTTGTTTCCAATCTTCTAAACTTGCCAATCTTCCTCATGCCTGGAAGACAGAGAAAGAACCCTATAAATGGTTAAAACATAAAAGTTGCTCTTGTTGAGGCTACATTTTCATAATAATTGTCCAAACCTCTTTGTTCATTATAGGTGATTAATAGTCTGTAGTGAGAGGAAAAGTAGATGATTCCAGTGTCATGTCCATTGTGTCAGGTGATTTAGGAAGTCTCTCTGTTAGCGTTGTCATTTCCTGATTCTTGTATTAACCTTAAGGTTATGTTAACTTGTAAAGAAGCATGAATATTTTTTAAGGTGCAGACTTGAATGAAGGGAGTTTAAAAAAAGGAAAGGAAAGGTCACATTAATTCTCTCTTGCCAATGATAAATGGAGAAAGACAAAAACTATGCACAGGTGCTAGCATAAATATATTACTGATTTCTCATTATTTATTTATTTTTGAGCAGCTGCAATTAGAGAAACTTGAAAGAAATATTTATAATCCTCAAGGTTGGATTTGATTAATAAAGTGAGCGATAGCCTGCTGATTCTGAAACAAAAAGCTAAATAAATACCTGTATATGTTGCCATGTTCAGCAATAAAGTAATAAGCACTTCACAGTAAGTGTGATTGGCATAAAACAATGAAGGGAATAATGTCAGGTTCACTCAGGAAACAGCAAACCGTCAAATCTGCAAAGCAGAATGGCTTTTTCAATAAATGTATCCTCAGTTTAAATCTGCTGAGATAGAATGGCAGAGATTCTAACAAATTATTCATGCCATACTTAAATTATGTGCAATCTAGTGCTGCAGTGGCATATTTATTTAATCAAAGCATGATCATTATTTGACAATTACTTTTACAAAGTTCCATAAAACCTGCTAGATAATATTTGTGCAATTGTATTAGCTAAGCTGTGCAAGCAACTGGTAATCCTGTACAGCTGTCCAGGAGACTAAAGAATATAGAAAAGGTTTGCTGGGGGGAAACAAAATAGTGCAGCTGAAGCATGAAGTCATTAGAGTTTAAGTTTAATGATGAGGGATTCTACTTGCAAGAGCCCACAGAAACTCATAAGAACTGCAGAAAGCACAGGAACACATAATAGAAATGCAGTGTAATTTTAGCAGCTTTCCTATATATGCCTAAGGAGTGTTACAACATATGGCCACTGTACTAGCTACCCTTGTGTGTTTATATGTAGGAAAGCAGATTATGAGGAAATGGTGCAGGTAACTAGGGGCAAGATTCATATTGAGTAGTTGATTCATTTATATTCAAGATGATAATTCTTACATACTCTTTTCCATCTTAAAGTAATTAACTTAAAGATTTAACAGGGCTTATGCTTACCATATATAATCTCTCCCCACTTCTGTGCTTTCTCAGGGAAAAAAGTGTGTGTTGAATAAAGAATTTCTATGGCAATTGCACTTCCCAGTCAGTGGTGACTTGCTCCCCCCAAAAGTATGCGGGACAACAAATCCCATTCCTCACCAAGACTGCAGCACCCAAGGGCCCTGTCAACCCAAAGCTGTTCCTTGGTGCTCTGATCCTGCCTGTCCGGTCTGATAGCTAAATAGACCCTCCACAGTCATAGGCACTATAACTCTGATTACAAGATGCTACAGACAAAGTACAGATGAGGGCTGTTTCCCTTGTGCATTCTTTTCAAGCTTCCCAACAACACAAACTGAGTACAAGGCAGGGATGGCATCTACCCCACCCCAAAAACCATTTTAGTTAATCTACCCTGAAACTTGTAAATCCAACCCCAAATTCCTTAAAATTAATTCCTCTCCCAGTTCCACCTTCTGCTTCCTATGCAACCTTTGTTCCCAAAATTAGGCTGCAATTTTGTGTATTTTTACATGGGAATATGTTCCACTCAGTTCAGAGGGACTTCTTTCAAATTAGGTAAAGGGACCTCTGACCATTTGGTCCAGTCGCGGACGACTCTGGGGTTGCGACACTCATCTCGCTTTATTGGCCAAGGGAGCCGACGTACAGCTTCCAGGTCATGTGGCCAGCATGACTAAACCGCTTCTGGCAAACCAGAGCAGCGCACGGAAATTAAGAGGCAATAAAAATCCAGCTGGATCTGCTCCACTTACCAACTTAGCAGCTGCATTGTGCACTAGCTGAAGCCTCTGGACCATCTTCGATGATAGCATTACATAGACACGAAAGCTTATACCCAGAACAAACTTAGTTGGTCTCTAAGGTGTTACTGGACAATTTTTTAATTTTTAAAATATATTTTGATAGCATTACATAGAGTACATTACAGTAGTCTAAGCAGGAGAATACTATAGTATGAACAATTGGGGCCAGGCTAACCTAGTTATGGAATGTTCAAGTTTGGCAAACTAGCCTATAAACTCACCCCATACTCCACTAATCCTCTATCAGTTCTGTTCAGCTGCATACTGCTTGCCTCACTCATACCTGTTATAAGTAATAGCATGTCCAAATCATGAATGGTAGTTATATCAAGTGACTTTATAGAACTAGTCCCGCATGGGAAATTTATCAAATTCATGTGCTGATTGAAAAGCCAATGAGGGAAAATATCATGGTGGCTTAGGGCCCACGCCTACAAAGTTCAAAAGGATGTGTGGGCTGGGTTTGGAGGGTGGGGCTGCAATGAACTGTTGGCACCATTAGTCAACTCAGTCACAAATGGGCACACCAGATACAGGATGATGGAGTTGCTGCTGCCAGTCATAATAGTCACTACGAGACTAAAAGCACCAATGGTTTTACTCTGTAAGGCAGGTGTATTGCTGGACTACAACTCCCATCATCCCTGGCCATTGGCCATGCTTGCTGGGCTGGTATGAGTCATAATTCAACAACATTGGGTGAGGGCAAAGTTTCTCTGTCCTTTCTATAAGACAGTTCCCTCTGTTTCTCCATAAGAGTTGTTTCCTTCAAGCATGCTGGTAATAACTGCATATTTCCATACTGTGGAGATGAACATTCTGTGGTGTACAAGAACATTTCTTTTTCAATTAGAGATATCAACAGAATATATCTTCGGGAACCTGGAAAACTTCGGGTTAGTCCTCCTGTTTTTTCTAGGTTACATGTTTATCTGAGTGTTTTGACCTTGTTACATTCCCAGATGGTATAAAAGCATCCAGAATTGTCAATGCAGCCTGTTGTCTTACAATGAAAGCTGCTCAGTTTTCCAGGTGAGAAGCTTAAGTTTTGATAGTGCATACATGCTGTCTTGACACCAGGATGGCCGTTCCTTGCTTGGTTGTTAAATTATGGCACAAACACTTCTCATTGATCGCAATTTTAAAGCCACTTCAAGGCCCTGTTTCAGCCCCATGGTTTCACTGTTCCTGTACAATTGAGGAGAATAGCTTCAGTGATGGGTACTATTATGGCCATTGTATTCCTATGAGGTGGAATCTAAGCCACTTGTCTAAAATGTCTGCATTTCTTGCCATTCCTAAGGGAATTATGTAGCCTCCTATGATGCAAAACTGCAGCTCACTAGATGCCACACGGACTATGAAAACCTATTTGTCCTCAAAGGACTGTACATAGCTGCATGTGTTTTAACCATACCAATAGTGTGATTCAAAAGACAGATTGCATATAAAGAATTATTCTTTTTGAGATTCCCTGAAGCCTGATCATTAAAGAATCATTCTCAAATTGTCCCAGAAAAAGAGCTAAGTAGCTTTGTCACTTATGCTATTTCATAGTATTATTTCTTTATGTACTTGTTTTCTGCCCAGTAGATTGATTGTTCACATGATACCAGTATTTTGTATTGTCACTGTAAAACCCACAGTGTGCAAAGTTTATTATGATCCACATTAAAATGGTTTATACATCATGGTTCTATGAATGAGTTTTATAAACAAGTACTGAACCATCAGAAAACTTTCAACCCTTCAAGCCATTCTTGCTGGCCTCTGGAGACCTTAGCAAATGTTGACCAAAATCTGCTTTAAAAAAATGTTTGTCCACAGATTTGCTTGAAAGGGAAAAAGTTTTTGAAAAGTTTTGTGTGTGTGTGAAATTCCATTTTTTCAGTGTTACATCTTCCTTTGGGTTTTATATATAGTGCTGTCCCATAGCTTCCTTATAAGTCTGAAGCCCTTAATTCTTGGAAACACAGGCTTTATTATAACACCTTACCATCTTATATGACAAAATTGAATCCCAGCCATTGGACCATTGTGTGGTAATGGAGTGGCTCTCAGAATACAGTCAAGGCTATGATGTGAAATGCATAGGCTCACTATGGCTATGCCCTCAAATCTGTGTTCAACGGCACAGTTTAGGAACGCCCATACAAAGTATTCAAAGACAAAGAGTAATCCCTGGAAGATGTTGAATGCATTTTCCTCTGCTGCTTATGCTTACCCTCACAGAACAAGGATTCAAGGGCAGAGGTTCCTGGCTTGCAGATATGCTGAAGAGCAGCATCTCTTGGAAACCAAACATTTCTTCCTGACTTAGAATATAAATAGTTAAAGCAGTATTTCTCAGCCTTTTGGACCTTGCTTGTGACTAGTTTCCTTTATTGTTCACTAGTGGTTTCAGCCCGTTACAATAACGGGCGCTAGAACAGATGCGGGTAGCGCGGGAGGGCTCAGGGCCCGGCCGCCGCGGGTCGTTGGGGCCTCCCGCTGGGCCTGGCGGGCCGCGGGAGCCCGGGATCAGGCCGCTCGGCGGCCCGAAGGGATGTGGGCGGCGCGGGAGGGCTCAGGGCCCGGCCGACGCTGCGTTTTGTTGGGGCCTCCCGCTGGGCCTGGCGGGCCGCGGGAGCCCGGGAGCAGGCCGCTCGACGGCCAAAATGGATGCGGGCGGCGCGCGGTCCTGCCGCCGCCGTCGCTTGTTGGGGCCTCCCGCTGTGCCGCGGGAGCCCGGGAGCAGGCCGCATGCCGGCCCAAAGGGACGCGGGCGGGCTCAGGGCCCGGCCGCCGCGGGTCGTTGGGGCCTCCCGCTGGGCCTGGCAGGCCGCGGGAGCCCGGGATCAGGCCGCTCGGCGGCCAAAATGGATGCGGGCGGCGCGGGAGGGCTCGCGGCCCTGCCGTCGCCGCCACTTGTTTTTGGGGCCTCCCGCTGGGCCTATAGCGCCGGGATCGGGCCGCTCGGCGGCCGTTCGATCGGCGGCGATACCTTCCTGCACCTCCTCTCCGGGCCCTCGAGGAAGAGGGAGGCGTCTTCTGCCTTCTTCGCCCGCTGTCCCGCCCAGGCGCCGCCTCCGCCTCACCGGGCAAAGAGGCTATGTGAGGCCGGGGCGCCCTGCGCAGGAAGGTAGCCCTCGCCGGAGGAGGGAGAAGAGACGGAGCCCCGTGTCGCCACGGAGACCGGGGGAAGGGAGGGAGGAAGGAAGGAGGAGGAGCCGCCGGGGACAGAGAGGTACCGGAGCAGGATGAGGCCTGCTTGAAGCTGGTTGCAGCGATGGCGGGCGTGCGGGACGGGCAAGGAAGGGGTCGGTTCCGCTGCTCCTCTGCTCCTGCTGCATTGCAGCCTCCCTCCTCCTGCTGTCCGTCCCCTTCTCCCTCCTTCCCTCCGCGTTTGGCGCGCTGCACAATGGGGGGGGCGCAGCCGCGACTCCCAGGCTCCGGCAGAGGAGAGGCCATGGCCTGCAAGAGCGGAGCAAGGAGGGAAGCCGGGGATGGTGGTGAAAGCGGAGGTTGCGAGCGAGTGGGGGCCTCCGGAGCGTCGGCGCTGCACGGGACGGGCTGCTCTGGGCCGCTCCCGGGCCGCTAGGTCTCGGGGCTCTGTTTGTAGCGGCGAGAGCAGCAGCGTAACCTGCCTTCTCAGCCTCCCCTCGTCCTCTGGGGCGCCGACGTTCGGATTCAACTGCCCCGCTTGAACTGCCGACGCTGCTCGCGCCCGATCTCTCTCCATCCAATCCCTATGTCCCTGGGGCACATGCGCAGTAGCGCAAACCCAGAGACACACGGACTGGACGCAGAGACACTTGCATTTTATATATATAGATAGCTTTCTTTGCAGTGAGAGAGGGTGACAAAAAACCTCAGTAAGCTGCAGTTACTAATTCTTAATGTCTACATCCCTAGTAACCATTTGTGAGTTTCAAAGTGACACATATTAGGACTGATTGTTTGTTTGTCATACTCAAACAAGAACTTATTTAATTGACTTAAGTTACTTACCCATGGATTTCAATAGGACTATTCTGAGTATGACTAAAACTGGCCATCAGCCCAAATGCTTTCTTACATCTTGTCTTAGTTTCAAAACTGCCCAGTGCAGCATCAAATCATTTTCACATTATGATTTGTCAGCCTAAACATCAGTAGTTTGTGCCATGCTATTTGTAACACTATGCAAACAACTTACATGGACTGGAATGCTATGCTGAAAAAAAGAGCAGGTTTATCTTGCAGGCTGCATAATAGAAAAGGGGTGTTAAATGAATCCTGGGTATTTCATTTTTCACTAGGTATGTTGACACTTTCCCACCAGCTTATCTTAGTATTCTAGCACTCCAGATTTATTTATGGCATCATGTAGGCACTAACAGCCCTTGTCCCTTGATGAGGGAGGAGCAAAGACTTCTGGGAAGTGAGTTGTACTCTCCCTAGTTTTAGCTTCTGCTTTGTCAAGCCAGTCAGCCTTTTGTTTGCTCTGCATTACTTCAGCCTTTTCTCTTATCCATTTTTCCTAGACCTCACTGAGGGAAACAAGGAAGGTGTAATTTGTTGTGTATTCAGTATCAATGATACTCTGCTGCTGTCGATATGTTCTTAAAGTAGCAGCAGGATTAAAGTAAGGAATTGGGGCATGGTGGTCATAGCTGCAATGGAGAAATACTATTTTGTAACACCACTTTCCTTGCTATAAAATACCACCAAGCACCCCTGTTCTCAGCATGGTAATATACTGTTAGGTTCTAGAAGCACAAACCTCCAGCCAACCATTTTAGGGGGGGAACCCCATCCACTCTTACTTGACAGCTGTCACAAAAATATAGGTCTAATCAAGGGATGGACAAATTTGTCAATTTAAGTTTCTCTCACTTCTCATTTTTCCAGTCTTCAGTTCAGTTCACCCCATCATGCACATTTCTCCTAATGTGTACATTTTTGCATACAATATATGCATTTTGAAGCATTTTCCCCTAATATAATACATCTGTGCTTGTTATTTCCTTAAATATATTCATTTGGGGTGCATTTCCCTAATATATGCATTTGTGTATATATTGTTGGTTGGACAATTGCACAGCAAAATTTGGAGAAGTACAAAATATAAAATAATATCTGCCTTTTGGTTCACATTGTATTATGAGAAGGGCAAATTAGGTATGGTCGCATTAAAATGTAAACTGAAGATATTTCTCTTCCCCTACAGCTTATCTGCATTTTGTTCCATAGATGTTTCTGTTCCCGAATCAACCAACTTTCTCTTTGCCATGGTGTTGATACATCTTAGGAGGCTGACCTTGGGGTGTATGGACAGACTTTGAATTGATTTGATCAGATTGAACTTTTTTCTTACTCCCTTAGGAGAAATGCCCAATTGCATATTCTGCAATGACATAGTTGTCACAACTTTAAACTGAATGTATGCATCCTCACATAAGAAATAAAAATAAATTCAGCGATGTGAAAAATAGTCTCACTTTTAAGCATTTAAGTATTCTAAGCATTTTGTATTGCTAAGGGATTGTCAAAAGTAAGGTGAAACACACAAAGAAAGATACACACTAACTTGGTTCTTGGACAGTAGGATGGTAGGTGTCAGGTTTTCTTTCCCCACACCTTTCTGTATCACTGAATGTGCAGTAGGGAAACTTTAATAATAATAATAATAATAATAATAATAATAATAATAATAATAATAATAATAATAATAATAATAATAATAATAATAATAATAATTTATTTGTACCCCCACCATCTGGCTGAGTTTCCCCAGCCACTCTGGGTGGCTCCCAATCGAGAATAATTCAAATATTGAGGTTTTGCCAATTTTACCCAGTTCTCTCTCTGCAAAATTCTAATTTTGAATCATTGATCTTCTAGTTAGAAGAATATTGATTTGCTCTTCAGCTTTAAATTATTATTAAAGCTACAGAAATACATGTGTATGTGTATCAGTGGATCAAATGAAAATGCCATCAAAAATTTAAGCTGTTTCCATGCACTGAGTTTCTGGGTCAAGTAAAACCTTAATAGATATTTCACCACAATCGTCAGATTACAAGCCCTTGTAAGCCTGAAGAAAGTATTCTACATTAACAATAGGAAACCCGCTTTAAGCTTCGTTTCAAACACGTTGTTTGTTGTCATTTTCCATCAATTTATCTGTAAATAATGTCTTGGCAGAATGTTTGTAGCTTTGCTGGAAAGCTAAAATCCCCAGATTAAGACATATTTAAAAGGATCCATTCAGGTGTCCTGTAAATCACTGTCAGTAACAGAAACATTTACATGTACTGTATAATATTATACACATGCAAATGTTTGTTTTATTTGTTTTGTTTGGTTAATTTACTACCCTTATCTATAAAGCTTGGACAATCAGAGTACTTGGTATTGCAACGTGTTTGGTGCTGTCCCATGCATGCGTTATCAGAAAGCAGGCCCACTATATACAATGAGATTTATTTCCAAGTATGTGTACCGGTATTTATGATTACAGCCTGACAGTATATTCCCTATATAAATTGAACCTTCCAAAGGTCCTGATCATTTCCCAATTGACCTGTGTGTGATTATTTGTTTTGTTTTATTACATTTCTATCCCACATTTTTACATGACTGAAATCAAGGTGGCCTCCACAGGTTTTCCAAACGCTCTCCCATCCAGTCAGGGATGAGACCTAAACATGCTTAGCTTTAACACTCCATGCCAATTTAAATGGGGGAAAAAAATCAAACTATCCATACAGGCACCTCCTTCATAAGTTACTCAAAGTGTACATATTTTATACTTGGATATCAGAGCCCAAGTACAAAATGTACTATGGGAAGCAAGCTTGGGTAAGGCAGGGAGGGTTGGGGATCTTTTTTGACTACACGTTCTTCATCCCAACAAACCACTGTAAGACTTTTCCTAACACTGTTTTTATTTCGCTGCCCAACTTAATTTGATACCGTACTGGAAATATAATTCACCTATTGGGCTAGTATTTTCCCTCAAGAACAGACAGCACAACGTAGAAATGTATTCTAACATTAATCAAGGATGAAAAGGGACAGAACAAGCCTCCCTTGTGGCCATTCAATAGAACTGTGTATTATATGTTCAAGAACTGTAGTAGAGTGACATCCAATAACCCTCCTGGGGAAAGTGACAATATGAGACTAGGATATGTTTGTGGCTAACAGGATACAAAGAGCAGACTTTCTCTTCCTAATGTAAACAGGTTCAGCCTAGGTATAGTACAGTATTTCCCAGGGGAATCGCCTAAATATTTTAACAAGAGAGCAGTAGAATGAGGACAGAACATCCACCACTGACTTCCAGTGTCTAACCACAGATAAAAAATTGATTACTATTCTGTTGGCTTCAGAAGTTTCCAGATAACGATTTTTATTTCTAAGCTGCGGCATGACATTGAAAGTGTAAGCTGGTGTAATACCACCTATATTTTACTGGCAGACCACAACAAAATCAATATGCCATATCTCTCCATTCACAGTCTTTCACAGAGCAACATATAAAGCAGTCAGTTTTAGTTATTCATTTACAGATAAACCAGGAACTGGAACGTACACATGAACTCTCTCCCAGGCAGGCGTATGTTATGCTTTATGTTTACATCCTGGACTTTATTTCTGTTGTTGTTTTACACTGCACAACCTGTAATCTTATAAACATTGCTTAACAATGTTTAGTTAACAGTAACTCATGTTAAAACACTGTTAATTGAAAAAACAATTCCATAGTGAAATAATCTATATAATTTAATTTGAAGAATGAAGAAAGCATTTGCATGACTTCCTCTAATAACAAACTCAGGGGTGAGTGCAAACAGGTTTGAAGTCAAAATGGTGCCCCTGACAACAAAGAGTCAGTATGACCAGAGAAAACTTGTGGTTTGCAAAACCCAGAACACACACACAAACACACACAGTGGCAAAAAATAAATAAAAGAACGTAGCTATGAGGACAGAGTTGTGAGTGGAATAATTCCATTATACAACTAATTTCATGACTACCAGCAAATGTGTATTATGAATTTTTGGCTGCAAAGCTAAACATGCTTACAGACAGGTAGTGTCACTGAAATTAATAGGAATCAATTGTGGGTAAAGAGTTTCAAGATTAGAGTGTAAATTAAAATGGATCAAAATGTCCATGTATGCTGGGGACATTCAGCTATAGCTTGAATTATGGTGCACATTTGATGCCTTGCTTAAAATAATTATCTGTTTGTGGTTATTAATCGTGATCTCTGTCAGTCTCATTGTGCATGGACCCAAGTGCATGCATTTTGTTTTCCTCTAACAATAGGTATAACATGAGAGGAAATTGCAATTCTGTCATATGCACAAATGGGTAAAGGACAATTCTGATGAAACTGGTGAATTAAGAAGCAAATGGATTCATATTAGCATACAAGGCAATTCCATATTTTGCCGCAGCACCAAGGAAAAGGCATGACACACACACACGTACCCAGAAAAAAATCCATCTAAGACCTGCTGTCGATGTGACTGATGAAAACAACTTGACATTTAAGTATTTCAACTGCCAGTTTATCACATGAGTGGCTCCAGTGATTAGTTTCTTAGCAGACACTAACAAAGACAGAAACTGAAGGGACTCATGTACAGCACTAAGTAAGTTGCAAAGGGAATGTTGACATGCACACATTTGCTGAGATGGTGTGAAGCTGTGTGTGTTTCTATGTTGCCAGCCAACTGATGGCAGAAAAACACCTGTCTGTAGTACAGGGAGAGTTGATAATGTTGATTTTGCAAAACCTGCTTTTCCCCTGTGGACTTACAAATATATGTGTGTGCATTGGAATTTCAAAACCAATCTACACCTATAAAATGCATTGCAGTAATGCTATATGGCTCAGTGCCCTCCCTTAATTTAAAGGCTTTAACATGAATCCAATTGACCTAGGTTTCAGCCTTAGGCAATGAAATTATTGGGTGTACTGGAACACTGCTACTAACAGTGTTTGGTACTGCAGTGGAGGTCAGGCATAGTTGTCTTTGCAATTCTTTGGTAATTCAGGAAGTCTTCTCTATGTTCATCATACTGCCCCAATATAAGCCTTCCTTTATGCTTCAGTACATTCCTTCAGTACTCAAAGCATGGGTGAAATGGTAGACTGTCATCCACTAGAGGATGAATGACTAATTACTGATATACCACCCTGCACTACAGATTACAGGCAAAGAATGCTAGAGCAGGTGGTCCTTGGTCTGACCCGGCCAAGTCACTTATTCCATTTTGAGAAAGAGGGTCAGATACTGCATAAAATGTTAAGAGATCCGAAGCATGCGTTTGTTGCTTTCCAAATGCAAAACACATTACTGGACCAGGGGGTTCTAGCAAGGAGAAGCATAAGTTGAAGACTGATACAAAGAATTATTTCCCTGCTATAGCTTTGGGAGAGCCAGTGTGGTGTAGTGGTTAAGAGCGGTAGACTCGTAATCTGGTGAACCGGGTTCGCGTCTCTGCTCCTCCACATGCAGTTGCTGGGTGACCTTGGGCTAGTCACACTTCTTTGAAGTCTCTCAGCCCCACTCACCTCACAGAATGTTTGTTGTGGGGGAGGAAGGGAAAGGAGAATGTTAGCCACTTTGAGACTCCTTTGGGTAGTGATAAAGCAGGATATCAAATCCTAACTCCTCTTCCTCTTCTTCTTCTTCTTCTTCTTCTTCTTCTTCTTCTTCTTCTTCTTCTTCTTCTTCTTCTTCGCTGTATGTTTAGCAACTGAAAAAGCTAAACAGTCCAAGAAACTCTGAGAGCAGTATCTAAGCTACTAGTAGCTGTGGGTTCCAATAACACTTTTATTTTGGGCTCACAAATTTTCTGCATTATACAAGTAGCAATTACTAACTGCATTAACCTTTTGCATCCAGTGACAGCAAGCTTTGAAATGCTTGAATGCACAGTCATTTGAGCATACACACAGATGCAGGATATTACCAGATGCTGCTGCCACTGCCTCCTCCTCCCAAGTTAATGTTGTCAGCTTTACAAGAATAGTATCCATTCTCTTTCCAAACTGTCCATCAGGGTATAGGATGGCATATAAAACATGGGTTAAATGTCCCGGTGCTCAAATGCATGAACAAATCAAGGAGACATGCCTGAAACACATTACAGCTCTTTTTTTAAATGATAAATAATAAGATATGTCTCACCAGAGCTTTTTTCCTAGAAAAATAGGTGCCGGTACTCACAATGAAGTTGTCACAGTGAGTGCCACACTTTTTAACAAAAACAAAAGAGGTGCCAGTACCCTTGAGTACTGTCTGGGGAAAAACAGCAACACTATCTCACTCAGTTATTCCATACAACCATGATTTCCTTCAGAATATGGTATACTGCGGGACTTTTTTTCATCCAGAGCTCACCTCTCAGGTTGACGTCATTGTCATTATAAGAGAACAAGGAAGGTGTTCATGGTGAGTTCCAGCACCCAGCACCTATTTTTCTAGAAAAATAGCACTGGTATACTGGAATAACCATTCTCTTAGAGCAGGGGTAGTTAATCTTTTTCAGGCCAAGGGTTGCATTGTCATATGGTCAACTCATCAGGGGTTGCATGTCAAAGTGGGAATGGCCTTTTAAAAATTATTATTTTTAAAAAAATGGGGGACTGGAAGGGTCACAAAAGCTTTTGGGCACAACAGAATCACAGTAGGGGATCTGCAGGGGAATGTATGTTAAGGGGTTATTATGCACATTAACCACTCAACTTACATTCTGACACATAGCCAATTTGGGGGACCATTGGGGGATTCATAAAACTCCACCCAAACCTGTGTCTGAAATTTTTGAAAGCTGATGCCAATATAGACCAGGAATTGGGAACCTTTCTCATCACAAGGACCACATTTCTTTCTGGGTAAACTTTTGGGAGTCACATGCCAGTGATGGCCAAAACAATAAATATGCATTTTACCATTGTACAGAAGGCTAGTTTCTACACACATGTGCACACCCCTCCATCCTTCATCCAGGTAAGACATATGCCAGCCAGGCAAAAATTATCAAGTGTGGTGCAAAGCAGGCTTGGCAAGGGGAGTTATATGGCAATAGGGTATGTGGTGTGGTGGTGGCTACTCCTGAGGGCCTTATGTGTCCCTAGCCTGAAATCCCCCATCCCTGGTTTAGACAGTACTGAGCTCGATGGCCCGATGATCTGACTCTGTATAAGGCAGCTTCCTATCTTGCTATCTGCTGTTCTTATCAGATTTTTCCAATCTGATAATCTTCCAATTCATTTTTCCAAGACCCAAGTCCATTTTTTTCAACCAAGGCAACTGTTCACTGTTCACAGTCACACCCACCAACATGGTTAATTCTACAACAGGAACTAAAATTACAATTCCGATTATCAATAGCACATCTGTTTTTGTTTATTTTAATGTTGAAAATAAGATACAGAGGAATATCAGTTAAAGAACTGTATTGCTAACTTGTAAAAATTATTATTTGTCTTCTTACTGCATTTTAAATTTCATGCAGTTTTTATTATTCCAAATGGGTTTAGGTCTCTGTTGCTTTTTCATTTATGTAATAATTTATACCTCTACATACATAATGTTCCAGTTCTGGAAAGGTTTGATTGACTCTAATTGAAATGCAGAAGAAACTCGTATGGCTATCTATCCACTCCTACACTTTTGACAAACAGTTATTCTCCAGCAGGCACAGTTTTAACCTCCTACGCTGACCGGTATAGCGTGTGTAGAGAAGAGAAATGAGGGTTTCTAAAAATTTCAAGGAAATGGAGAGTGTGACAGAAAGGAGGATGCTTGTTTGTACATAGTAAAGGAAGAGACTGAACATGTTTCTCTCTTTGGAAGTAATCATGAATTGCAAATAGTAACAGCAATCTCAATTCTCTGAGTGTCTGTCCTTATGTAGCTAAAACAGCAACATTCTCTCTCTCTCTCTCTCTCTCTCTCACACACACACACACACACACACACACACACAAACCCGAGCGCACACATGGAATGTGTCAGCAGCATCAGGGAAGTCGCAAGGTTTGCAGAAATAGAAAAAAGTGTATGGGGTGGAGTATTTTTTAGGGAGGAATCCTTAATGGTGGAAACTGTGAAAACAGCCCAATGAAGACTGAGCATGTTCATGGTCATGGAATATGAACTGTTTGGGGGGAAATGAGAAACTAGGGTAGGGAAATAGACTGGAGTGATTGAAAACCTTAAACAGCAACGCCCCACACTGCAATATTTTATTGCAGGCATCACTTGTTTATGTTAGGATTCTTGCCCCGTGCTTGCAGTCATGGGATTGTTTTTTAGCACACGACGGTGTATGTTTTCATTCCACACAGTGGGAACTGACGGAGACAGGATGTTTTGTTTTGCTGTGTTCCGTTATGATATTGTCTTTTGTTCTTTCTCTTTGCTGTTTGATGTTGAAGAGGAAGGAGCTGAGTCAGAATGCTCCAAGTGTATTCTATGTAAATAAAGTAGTTTAACCAAAAAGCTGTGCCACTGAGTCTGTCACGCAGATTGCCAACACTCTGCTAGTCCTAAAATGTGCTGATGCCTCTTGGTATCAGTTGCTGTGATATTCGGGTTGGAGAAGGAAGCTTCCAAACAACCGACCAGGAGGGAGAGAACATGCCAGTCGGGCATGTGTCTCTATTGGATGCCTACTCGCATGTAGGACGATCCTGACAGTTTATACTGTATTGGCCTGAATATAAGCCTCCCCTTTTTTTCCAAATTCTGACCATGAAAAGTTAAAGTGCAGCTTAAGTTCACAGCCTTACAAAAACTGGCTTTTACGATATCGCTGCTGACACAGACATACAGTAAAACAGAATGGGTGTGTGTGCCTGCGGAATTTTAAGGGAGCGGCTTATATTCAGGTATTGTCTTTTTTCCTCTTGAATTTTAAAGGTGCGGCTTATATTCGAGTATGGCTTATATTTGGGCCAATGCGGTAATTTACACAATGACAATTCAAGCCCGGCTCAAAACTATTCTGCTTCATCTATTTATAGAGGTCAGTAATCAGTAAATTGCCTTCCCAAGATAATATGCAACATTCCTTTTCATACCAATCAAAACTATAAATATTACTTTGTTGCTGTTGTTGTTCAGTCAAGTCCGACTCTTCGTGACCCCATAGACCAGAGCACGCCAGGCACCCCTATCCTCCACTGCCTCCTACAGTTTGGACAAACTCATGCCACTCACTTTGAGAACACTGTCCAACCATCTCATCCTCTGTCGTCCCCTTCTCCTTGTACCCTCCATCTTTCCCAACATCAGGGTCTTTTCCAGGGAGTCTTCTCTTCTCATGAGGTGGCCAAAGTACTGGAGCCTCAACTTCAGGATCTGTCCTTCCAGTTAGCACTCAGGGCTGATTTCTTTGAGAATGGATAGGTTTGATCTTCTTGCAGTCCATGGGACTCTCAAGAGTCTCCTCCAGCACCATAATTCAAAAGCATCAATTCTTCGGTGATCAGTCTTCTTTATGGTCCAGCTCTCACTTCCATACATTACTACTGGGAAAACCATAGCTTTAACTATATGGACCTTTGTCGGCAAGGTGATGTCTCTGCTTTTTAAGATGCTGTCTAGGTTTGTCATTGCTTTCCTCCCACAAAGCAGGCGTCTTTTAATTTCGTGACTGCTGTCACCATCTTCAGTGATCATGGAGCCCAAGAAAGTAAAATCCCTCACTGCCTCCATTTCTTCCCCTTCTATTTGCCAGGAGGTGATGGGACCAGTGGCCATGATCTTAGTTTTTTTGATGTTGAGCTTCAGACCATATTTTACGCTCTCCTCTTTCACCTTCATTAAAAAGTTCTTTTATTCCTCCTCACTTTCTGCCATCAAGGTTGTTTCATCAGCGTATCAGAGGTTGTTGATATTTCTTCTGGCAATCTCAATTCCGGCTTGGGATTCATCCAGTCCAGCCTTTCACATGATGAATTCTGCATATAAGTTAAATAAGCAGGGAGACAATATACAGCCTTGTCGTACTCCTTTCCCAATTTTGAACCAATCAGTTGTTCCATATCCAGTTCTAACTGTAGCTTCTTGTCCCACATAGAGATTTCTCAGGAGACAAATGAGGTGATCCGGCACTCCCATTTCTTTAAGAACTTGCCATAGTTTGCTGTGGTCGACACAGTCAAATGCTTTTGCGTAGTCAATGAAGCAGAAGTAGATGTTTTTCTGGAACTCTCTAGCTTTCTCCATAATCCACGCATGTTCGCAATTTGGTCTCTGGTTCCTCCGCCCCTTTGAAATCCAGCAGTCCACATACTGCTTAAGCCTGCCTTGTAGAATTTTAAGCATAGCCTTGCTAGCGTGTGAAATGAGCGCAGTTGTGCGGTAGTTGGAGCATTCTTTGGCACTGCCCTTCTTTGGGACTGGGATGTAGACTGATCTCCAGTCCTCTGGCTATAACTATAAATAACTATATAGTTTATATAACTATAAATAACAATTATTCTTTTACATTGTGATGTAAAATTGAAAGTTAGGCAGGAGCCAAAATTGCTAATAATGTCAGTGTTTTGTCTTTGAAACATTGAAAAGATGTTACTACCAAATGCTAAAGTAACATAGTGTCATGGAGACAGGTGGACAGGAGAGCAGAGAATAGTAATAGGTCAAGACAATTATGAGGTTTTTTGTGATTATCATAGAAACTTTTCCCTTTGTAAAATCAGTGTGAGGTATGGTAAACTTAACAGAAGCTTTAAAACCAAGTACAAATTTAAGAGAAATTTGCTTCCTATGAGGAATAAATACAGTGCTGGAACTCACCCTGAAAGCCTCCTTCGTTCTCTTAAAATGGCAATGGCACCCACTAGAGAGGTGCTGGAACCACCTCAGAGGTGCCAGAACTGAGTTCCAGTTAGTTCTGGCTGAGAAAAGCCCTGAATAAATGTCTCAGTCAGCTTTGAATTATATATGTTTTCTAATGTTTTTCTTTTGTAATTATCACTTTAGGTTACTGAACACACCTACTCAGATTTACTATTGAGTCCAGGACTATAAGGATGTATAAGGAGTTTGAGTTTGAAATGTAATGAAGGGAAACTACAGTCAAAGTAAATGTTGGAAGAGTTAAACAAAAGTAGGAATGAATGACCTATAGTTGTGTTTTCCTTTTAGCATTGGGAAATGTTAACATTGCTCATAACAAAAAAGTAAGAAACTGTTAAAGAAGTGCTCCTCTGTAAATTATACTCAGAAAGTAGCAAAGGAGGAAAACAGGGAAACTTATGTAACACCCGAGGGTAGTTCAAAAACTGAGGGAGAGAAAGCAATCAGCTAATATATTTCAAGTACAAAGTAGGAACATGGCAAAGACTAGAGGTCAATCTGCAGAATATTTTAAATGAGCTTTTCTCACAGCCTTCAGTCTACATAAGAAGAATTCACTCATGGGTCCACTTTGAATGTCAGATCGTTGAGATACAGGCTTCACTCATATTTTATGGGTCCTAGTGGAATCACCCAGTCTGGATTCAAAAACAGAAGGCTGGCAGTGGCCGCATCAACAGAATCAGAATAATAAGGGATGTAAGACAGAGAAGCTTGAATCTTAATTCTTGCATGAAGAACCCAAGTATGGTCTGGTACATTTGATTCAGGGAAGAGGACACTACCATTCTGGGGATTACTGATTTATGTAGCCAGTGTACATGGCATCACTGAACATTAACCATTTTAGTTGTACTGTGGATAGTTCTGAGCATCAAAATGAACTGTAGGAGCATATTGTATGACTCATTTGAAGTATAAGCCTGATATCTGTAGTGGAAGGAATTAAGGCACATGCATGGGGAAAGCATCTATCTGAAGCAGGGAGCCTGCTTAAACTCATGGAGGCTCCCCACTCATTTTAGAACCCAGATTTTTCAGGAATCTGCATTGTGTGGGAAGCCTCCACAAGTACAGGAGTCTCTCTATTTCAGACAGCCAGAGCTAGCACACTCATCCTCACGCCCCTACCATTTCAGTAATGCCTGAATAAGACTGTAGTCTTGACTATCCAGCTCTCTATGGCTGTTTTCTGGAATGCCTTCATTTCATTTCATATTTTTTTTTGATTAGTTGATTAACCACCACCATTATTCAGGATCTCAGAGTGGTGTGCAAAAATATAGTTAAAGCAATGTGTTCAGTTAAACCATTTAAAACCTTTTAAAACCTTAATCAATATTTGAAACGCTAACTTTAACACAACCAAAAACAGCACTAGTACATCTTACCTAGAACAGCATCAGACTCTCAGGAAAGCCTGAGTGAAGAGTTGTCTCCTAATACTTCATCAGATACACACCTTAATGAGGGCAACAACCTAATCTTCTTGGGCTAGGGCATTCTACATGTGAGGTGCCACCATTAAGAAGGCCATGCCCCACAAAACTGTACATTGGGCTTTTCTTGTCAACGGGACCACAAAGAGGGCCCTCCAACAAATCTCAAAGCCCAAGCCAGCAAGTACCAGGAGAAGTACCTCTTAAAGTATTTGGGCCCCATGTAATTTAGGGCTTCAACATCTCAGGATTTTGAATTTGTCCAATAACATATTGGCAGACAATATGATTCTGACTGATAAATCTTTCAGCACTCTGCCTGCTGCATTCCATTGGACCTTCAGCCTTTGGACCTTCTTCAGGGGAATCTTAAGATTACCAGAGTGTGGATCACTGTGACAAGGCTAACCCAGTCCTAGAAAGCTTTAACTGGTGCACTAGCCTGAGCTATAAACAGGCAGTCCATGACACTAAAGCACAGTGGTGCCTCGCTAGACGAAAATAATTCGTTCTGCGAGTGTCTTCGTCTAGCGATTTTTTTCGTCTAGCGAAGCCCCAAGGCAGAAAGCGGTTTTTGCGACGAAAAAATATATAGCCTATATTTCAAGTTGCTTTCCCATGGCAGCTAAAAAAATCACATTGCACCTAACAATTACAATAAATCAATACTGAACTATTTCAAACACAGCAACCATGTTTTGGACATAATTCTGATGTAAAACTGGATAACTGGTCTGTACATCTGCTATAGGCAGTTCTTGTTCTCTGTTGACAGGAGCACTGATGGCAAATGGAGGCTGGATTTGGCCCCTTTCTCCACTGTTGGCAGATAATGTCCTATGGCAATATCAATGCTTTCTGCTTTATGCCAGTGTGGTGTAGTGGTTAAGAGCGGTAGACTCTGTTTTTTTGGGGGGGGGGTTAGGGGAACACTATTTGATTGCTTGTATTTGATTATATGTTGTTCTTATATTCAACAAATAAAATATTTTTTAAATGAGTGGTAGACTCGTAATCTGGGGAACGGGGTTCGCATCTCCGCTCCTCCACATGCAGCTGCTGGGTGACCTTGGGCTAGTCACACTTCTTTGAAGTCTCTCAGCTCCACTCACCAAACAGAGTGTTTGTTGTGGGGGAGGAAGGGAAAGGAGAATGATAGCCGCTTTGAGACTCCTTCAGGAAAGCGGGATATCAAATCCAAACTCTTCTTCTATGCCACACAGCCTGTGTTCTCTCAGAAATAAAATAATTACTTTGATACACATTTAAACCACTTAAAAACAATTCTAAGTGCCTAAAAACAATAAACACAGTAAAACTTAAAACAAATTTTCAAAAATATTCAAAAACAGATGTAACCAAATCATATGTCTGGATATGCTCGCTCAAACAGAATTTTTTTCAGCAGGTATTTAAAGCAGTATAATGAAGATACCTGCATAATGTCAATAAGCAGGGAGTTCCAGATAACAGGTGCTGCCACACAAAAGAAAGACTCCTTATAAATGCAGAATAAACAAGTGTGATACCTGTAAAAGTGCAAGTTTCATGTATAGGGTAAGATGATCCCTTCCGTGAAGTCATTAATAGATTCATATAGCAATAAGAGAACCTTGAATTTGGTCTAATAGCAAACTGGTAGCCAGTGTAAATCTTTGAGCACAGATGTAATATGCTCACTCCTGTCAGCAATTGTGCTGCAGCCTTTTGTACTAACTGCAGCTTCTGTACCAAACTCAAGGGAAGAATCACATAGGGTGCACTGCACAAATCCAGTCTTGAAGTTAGCAGTGCCAGAACCACTATGGTCAGGCTGTGCCAGTCCTAGAATAGTCAAGCTGTCCTACCGACCAAATCCTGTGATAGACCCTTCATTAATTAATTAATTAATTAGCTAGCTATAAAGGTCACTTGGCCTCCAGTGACAAAGCTGGATCCTGGAGAACCCTGAGACTGCATACCTGTTGCTTCAGAGGGAGGGCAACCCACCCAGAGCAGGCAATAACCCAGTTTATCTGACACAACAGCCACACACCCCAGAGCTTCTGTCTTGCCAGGATAAATGCTCAGCTTATTTTACTTCATCTAGCCCACCACTGCATTCAGGCACCAATCATGGGCCTGCATGGCATATCCTGCTTCAGATGCTATGGATAAATAGATCTGGGTGTTTTTAGTGTATTTATGGCACCTTGCCTCAATTGCCCTAATGACCACTTCCAGCAGCTTCATGTAAGTGTTAAACAACACTGAATTTAAAACAGTGTCCTGTGGCACCTTATAGCATAACTGCCAAGGTTCCAAAATGCACACTCCCAATGATGTTTTGTGGACTTGTAGATAGGACCAGGATTACTGTTAATGCTGTGTCCCCAGTGCCCATCTCACAGAGCTGACCCAGGATGATACCCTGGTCAATGGTGTCAAAAGCCCTGCTCTCAATTAAGCTAATATTAGGACTACAGCCTATTGCTAAAACAACACTGAGATAAGCTGGATTCCTAGAACTATATACCTTGCTTGGGTACCAGGAGTGTTTTTGTGGTCTGTGATTAGTTAGATAAATGAACAATTGTTTTCCCTAAGAGGTTCTATTTTTCTAATTCTGTTGCTCCACTTTGAGAAACCTCTTTACTCAAACAGATTTGGAATTTCCACATGCTTGGCAAATTATCAGTGTTGTCTGTGTTCTTGCTAAACACCAGCTGAAACAGATTTAAGGATTATTGCTGTGATGTGTGCACATAACTCCCATTAAATGGACAGACTCATGGTTGACAGACTTGAAATTGAATCTCTTTCCAAATAAATATAATATATATATTATAAAAAATCTTCTTCATCCGGATATAAGAAGGTTCAATTTCAGGTCTGTCAACCATGTCCCTGTCCATTTAATGGAAGGTATGTGCACAACACTCAGAAAATAGATACTTATATCTGTATTTTGATTGGCTGAAGCTCTTTAAATAATTTATATATGAATGTAATCAAAATATTTCTTGCCTGATGAGCTTCTCGTCTTGATTCAATGATGGGGAAAAAACCAATACACTAAGTTGTTGATAGTAATGCCTGAGGAAAATATTCTGCACTAATACATTCCTAGTACAGGTATTGGAATTCTTGAAAAGTTACAAAAATTGAAATTATGAAACCACTGAAGGAAACTATTGCATGTAATCACCATACTCTTTTTCTCACAGCTTGACTCTATGACAGTTTGATGGGTTTATTGCAGTTGGCATGGATTGCTTTGGCTAAACTAAATGGCAGCTATCTCACTTGCCCTTGATTGTGCTCAGATTAATCAAAGGCTTTTGAAGTAATGGCTTTTTGTGTCCAGGGTAAGAAACATTTATTTTGTAGATGACTGCATTTTAAATAAGCATAGATATTTGAAGACATTTGTATGCAATAGTACTGAAATTCTGTTAGACTTTCACTTTTAGCAACATGAGAACTAAAAACTAGGCTGGTTGCTTTGTGTGACAGTTATACTTTCTATCAAATGCTGCAACTGAACAAGCTATGTGCTTAGTGTTGTTGTTTTATATGTGCCACTTGTTAAGGCCAAAAAGTGGTATAATTTTTAAATTATAAAATAATTCAATTGTTGTTGTTGTTGTTGTTGTTGTTGTTGTTACAGCATTTATACACAGCTTGATTGTAATCAAACCTCAAAGCAGTTTACAAAAAGAATAAAACAATAATATCAGTTTTGTTTTGTAGTTGTGTGATTTGTGCTCATTCTGTAATAAACAATAAAATCTATTAAAGTGGCATCTTAATTAGTAAGCTTTAAAATATGTAAATATTCTCCCTAAAGCTTCAACAATCTGCATTCAAATAAATTAATAGTAGTATAAAGTATCAGATATTTTATAACAACACATTATCTATGTATCAAAAAATCAATGGTACAGCTTTTACATTGCTTATCGTTTATAGGTAAGTTAAACTGTGAGGATCTTTTTCCATTGTTGCTTTATGAATATGCTTCAGCTTTTCAATAATTATTCAGAGCATTTTCCCTGCTGAGCACTTTCTTTCCATTGAAATTAGAATACAGATCTTCATTATTAACTTTAGTACTAGCAGAAATACCGAGGAGGGGTGATCATTTCATTGCTGTGTTACATTGCAATCACATTTGCTACCTGAACAGTCCTGTGGATCCTGAAAACTATGCTAGCATGGAGAATGTTAAATTATCTTTCTGCCTTGTAATTTGAGGTCCATATCAGGAAAGGCCACACTTTTAAGAAGTTTATTTCATTATTGGTAAAGCACTCGGTTACATCAGCTCCTAAACTGCGCATCACCCCTAGCTGCCTAAGTGAAAAACTGCCTCTACAGCTCTGGGCTCCAACCGGGACAGTTGGAGCAACAACGTTTTAGCTTATTTAAACCCCCTTGTCTGATGTGGTATGCACAAGCACCCTATGACTTTTCCTGAGTAGCAGCTTCAGTTGCTACCATCACTTTGAGCCCCTCCTTGTGTGTGGAAACAGTGGAGAGGGGATTGGGGAGATTCCAAAGATACAATGTAGCCTTTTCCACCTTTGAGACTCCCTACAAAATAATAATAATAATAATAATAATAATAATAATAATAATAATAATAATAATAATAATAATTTATTTGTACCCTGCCCATCCGGCTGGGTTTCCCCAGCCACTCTGGACGGCTTCCAACAAAGATTAAAATACAACTCTTTTCCAGGGTCTTTGGCAGCCCAGTCTCTTCACCTTGACTCCCTTCTTAACACCCTCCTCCCAGCACCTGCCTCATGGGCAACACAGAACCCTACAAAACCCAGGCCCCTTCCTCCTTCCCTGACAATAACATGGAGCTGGCAAAAGTTCCCTCCCACCTCCATGAAAGAGCACAATGCATTTCTACAGGAAACCCCCTAATCAATAATGCAGAAAGCCCTGGTACAGGTGTGCCATGATGGTGTGGCAAGGTATATTACTGATCTTTGTTACAATGTTCATTGAACTATTGCACTGTTAGCCTCATTTGATACAGCTCTAGTTATTTGCACTTGTATTCTGTCCCACTGGACCCATAATTATTTCTCTTCTCTTGAGTCCTCCTAATTTGTAAAGATATTGACCTGTAATTGACCTCATTACTCTCATCCCTCCAGTAAAGCAATTTAAATTTTCTACAGATCTGTTAAAATATACTGTCCGTTTCAGCACCGTTGAATGTCCTACCTGTTCCTTAGTTAGAAATTGGTTAAATTTTCTCTGATAATAGACCAAAGAAACTTTGCTAATAAGAGCTCATTAATAAATAATACGGGAAGCGAGACAGAGCAGCAAGTAGTGAAAATAAGACTGAATAATCAGTGTCAGCAAATCATAAACATAACATATCACTGCAGCCAGCATGGTCAGTGGTCAAGAGTGATGGAAGATAGAGTCCCACAATGTTTTTTTTAAGGGTAATGCAGGTACCCCATATCTGATGTGGCAGGTGGAATGAAATAATCCATGTGGGATCCGCATAAATAGATTACAGTTTAGGACCAGATTACTTGAAGGACCTCCTCTACCCTTATGAACCTGTGTCATGAGATCTGCTTCAGATGCCTCTTTTGTATACCTGCCATGAGTTTAGGTTTTCAGGCATGAGAGATGACCTTTTAGGGGTGATTTTAATGGGCTTTTTTTTTTATAAGAATTTATTGACATTTTCATAACAAAACATAAACCCACACCCACACCTACATATATAAAACAAATACAGACATAATCACGATTCTTCTTCTTGTACACATATAAGAAAATATTCTAATTCCGAATCTTGACGGTTGACTTCCCCTGCCTCCTCTCCTTCGGTTTTAGATCCATATCTACTTTAATAACATCATCTCTCTAAAAAATTAAATTCATTTAAAAAGATTCAAATCTAGACAATAATATTAATCCCTAATAGTTAGTAACAAATCTTTAAATCTTAACAAATTATTCTTATATCAAATCTATACGAGATTCTTCTATCTCTTAACTGCTGCTAATAACATAAAATTCAAAATACCCCTTTTCTTATTGAAACATATAATAGAACTTCATGTCTTAACCCTCCGATTTCAGATTACCATAACAGACCATTTATATTCTACACTTAGTACACTTCACCCTATTCCCCCTCTGTCCATTGTCCATTTCCATCTTTCACCGGAACCACTGCTCCAAATGTCCTCTTTTCTTGTACGTCCACAGAACCAGACACAGTCCCCAACAGACCTTGCATCGAGCATCAGGATACACTGTTCATCTTCCATCGGCTTCTCCCATTCAACGCTGTATTCTTCTTTTATTTGAATATGTCTTAATTTCTTGCCCTTCGCTCCCGAGCTCTCACCTCGGGGGCTGGATATATCATTTCTCGCCGTCCCCAGGCTGCCACCACCGAGGAACACTTCTTTTTCCGGGAGTCGCCCTGCCGTCTCTCTGAGTTTTTCAATCATCTCCTTCAGCTCTTTGCCAAGGCTTTCTTCCAAAGTATCGAATATCTGAAAGGTCTCCTCTGTGGGAAGTAAATTTTTCTTCATACCCCCACTCAAAACCTTCAATTTCTGATTAAGCAGTTCCAGTTTCAATATAATAATCCTTTCTTCATCAGTTAGTCCAGAGTTCAAAACAATTTCAAAGACAAAGCCCAACATGGTGAGGACGGGCATAGGTATCAAATTTCAGTTTCTATTTCAATGTTATCCATCTTATAACAGTAATTTTCCACTTCGGTTCAGAGTTTTCGCAGCCATTTTCTCTGAAACCGGGGCGCAAAGACCAAAACTTTCAAAAGGAATATTCTCCATCCTCTTCCTCCCCAAAGGGAGATCTATAAAGTCTCACTCATAAAAAAATCTTAACAATGTAGCCATCCAGTAGCAACAGTATCCCAGACCGTTATTTTCTTGCCACCGAAGGGTTAAAGGCAGGCTTCCTTTCTTTAAAGCCTCCCGGGTCGTTAAGTCTTTAAGCTCAACAGTTAATCCAATCAATTACTCACGACCTCCGGGCTTCTTTTCCTTTCATCTCTCAGGGAGAACGTCGCCGCTCATCAAGGCCAGTACTCGCCGCTTTTCCGCCCGGTTGGGGCATTTCCCCTAATGGCCCGGCTCCGCGCTCCCTTCACCCCCACTCCCCCTTTACAGGGGGAACGAGGGAAGGGTGCGTAGCCTAGCGGGCCCGCCAGGGAGCCCGAGGCGCGGGACGCTCTTCCCGCGCCTCACCGGAGCCCCGCGTAGCGGTGGCGGGGCTCCAACCCCCGGGCTGGACTGGGTCGCCTCTCTGCCGAGGCAACCCAGCGACCGCCCGTGATGGCGACCTCGCCGGAAGTCAATTTTAATGGGCTTTTAAAGCACAGTCTGCATTTTCTTGATAGTTTTATGATGATTATCTGGAAACTATATTTAAATCAACTAAGGTACAGTAAACTTTTATATTCAGTCAATCTGTGGTGTTTTAAGTAGTGGTTCTATTTTAGTCTACTTATTTTTATGAATTGTTTTGTATTTTATATATAGTTTTTTGGATTGTATATATTGTAAATGACAAACTATAGTCAAGGTTTGTTCTATGACTTACCACCTAGTATTTGCCTAGAGATGATAAATAATGAGCCTGAGTTTGGGCATGATTTATGCTAATCCAAACCATGACTTAATTCTCATCAGCATGGCAACAACAGGACCAGAGGAGAGCAAAATGTCCCTTGTCTCCTCTCCAGAAGCCCACAAGTTTACTCATTTACACCTAGCTTGTTTGGCTTAGCATATTTTTTTAGGGTAATGCAGGTTCCCCTTATCTGATGTGGCAGGTGGACTGGAATAATCCTTCATGTGGGATGTGCATAAATAGATTATAGTTTGGGCTGTTTTATGTTTTTAGATATGCTGTAAGCCACCCAGAGTGGCTGGGGAAACCCAGCCAGATGGGTGGCGTATAAATATCATCATCATCATCGCACGTGGTCTGAGACACAGGGTCCAGAAGTTATGCCAGATGCATGTAGGAAATGGGGAAGCAGCCGTACAAGCAGGTACAAGCTGCATTCAGTTTAACATGATAAGGCTTATTTAACCACATATCACATTTCTCACAATTCTTCATTAATCTCAAGATGGGATCATATATTAATGGTCTATTCATGTATCCAGTCACCCATCTACTATATCTTTAGTGCAAATAGGGATGCATGAGGAATTCAGTCTTTGCATATATTTCAGACTAATGTGTGGCTGGTTCCCAGCCCCACTTACATAGGTGTAAGACTCATCAAATTCAGTAGGACTTACATGTGGGTAGACATGGTTAGGGCTGTGAGTGAAACCGCTTGTGACCAACTCCACATAACTAAAACCTGACCTCCAGAATTGTTTCTGGGTGTCCTTATCCAAATGAATCTTCTAAATAGATGCCACAAAAACCTAGTCTACTGATAATTCCCCCACCCCACCCCGTGTTGCAAATAAATTCCCCAAAGAAGTAGCAGCTCTGAGGATATTAGGGTTGTATCCACATAAAATAAAGAAATGCTTAAATGTGTACAGTGATGCTCAATTAATGTGCTTTCATATAATATACATGCAAGAGAGAACACTATGCTGTTATTTTTTTTTGGCAAGCATTTGAAGGTTTCTTATAAGGGCAATCTTTAGAAAGTTTTTAGATGAATATTTCTGGAATGTTTTGTCGAAAACAGAAGCCATCCTTTAGTTTCCCTGTTTCCCCTGTCACAGTTGCGCAAAGACATCTTTTAAAGCCAAAAATAAGAATTTTCCAGCCAAGGGATTGACTCAGTAGAGTTGGTGGAGAAAGAAATATCATAGTCAAGTTACAATTACAATTTCTAATTTTGCACCCTGCACATTGTATAATCAAAGTTTCAAGGGAGTATTTGGTAACTATATAGCAAGCTCTTATCTTTCACCTTTTCCAGTTACAAAAGTTCCCAATAAGGAGCGTAACATTAGCCACCCAAACCCTAAGTATCTGGTTTGTCTATAGGAGCCTATGGTATAATTCATTAGTGTGTAAATAATTATATAATCTCATTTCTCCCAAATTCATTCCTTTCAGATCCAGGTCTTATACTCCTGCTCTTGCCCTCTTACTTTTCCGGTCAAATTGCTTTAGCTGCTTATCTTTTTTCTGAATCAAAACATAATCTTCTTATCCTTGACTTTAAAGCCCTATATCATTCTCATTCCACACCACTCTGACCAATCCTTTCCCTTAACTGTCACATTCACAAAAGCTCCAGTCCTCAGATCACTTACCCTGGAGTAGCTCCCTTAAGTCAATGGGACTACAGCAAGGTAAGCCGAACTGAACACAAGAGCCACAGTTCTGTACATACAACTCGATATCTGCAAACAGTTTCATCCCCATTCCCTTGGGCTTCTTCCTCTACACTAACAAAGTAGTAAAACTCTACTCTTTTTCAGATTTTTCCTATACTTATTTCCTTACCAGGTGGAATCTGAAAAGAACTTCTTCACAAAGTAGAGTTTGCCAACATTTTTAGCACCAGATACTTTATTTCCCTTCCATGTCACTGCTCCCCATGGAGGCCTTGGTATTATGCTGGGTCCCCAACTTGGATGCTTAAAGGCTTATGATGTAGCAAGAATAGTCCAGGCTTTGCAATCCATTCTGGGATGTTGGTGGAACAGAATGAAACAGTTAAGTTTTTTAAAACTCCAGTAGCCATAGTGAAAACTAAAAGTTATGTACTAGTACTAGTAGTAGTAGTAGTACCCTGCCCATCTGACTGGGTTGCCCCAGCCACTCTGTGCGGCTTCCAACATATATAAAAACCTAATAAAACATTACATATTAAAAGGCTTCCCTATACAGGGCTGCCTTCAGATGTCTTCTAAAGGTTACATAGTTACTCATCTCCTTGACATCTGATGGGAGGGTGTTATAGTAATTGCAATATTAAATCCTCTGATTTGAAGATATAAATATTCATACATTTATCAGTCCTATAAAATTACCATCTGTTTTAGTGGATATGAAAGAAAAACATTGTTATGTACTATGTGCATACAAAACTAAGCATATTTTCCCATTTTGATATACACATGTGTGTGTGTGTGTGTGTGTGCGCACACACACACACACACACACAGAGTAAAGTGACCTTTCACTGACTTTATTGCTTCAGATATTTACACTTGTTAGCAACTTAATTTCACACATTTAGACTTTGACAGAGTCATTAATGTCATAATAATTACAATAATTACATGAATAATGTTGTTCCAATGCACTACTGGAGAGCTACAGTAAGTGATGGGTAAAATCATGTACTACAAGTGACCTAGGCAATCAGTTCCAAGTTGCTTGTTGTGAATTTAAAGATGTTGCTTTTAGATGGGTAGCATGAATTTCTGTCACTCGCTGACAAATCATGGAATTAATAATCCAATACCTGCTTATTTAATGAGGGGAAATAATCAATTCCTCATGTTATCTCTTCTGGGCAATTGGCAAAATGTCAACTTGTTAAGCCTTTAAAGAGGAAGTCTGGTATAATCTGTTTAAATGGTGTGGCGTTGTTTTCTTCAAGCGGCATTTGGCACCAACAGAACTGATAAAGCATGCAGTCACTGGTGCTGAAAAGGATCAAACAATAAGGGATTTCCCCAATGCCAGCATCACCTAGCAGTATACCATAGTACAATAAGTTTGGGGTGATATTATTAAAATAATAGAAAGCATTTTGAAAGTATTAAAGACTATGATGATGGTTATATTATTATTTTATTGGGTTATGGACAACATAACATAAAAACAGCAAAACACTGGGCAGACAGTCACACATTTAAGGGATGAAAAAGGTTTATAACAGTATAAATACGTTTGAACTCATTATGGTAAGTGGGGAGCAGGAAGCAAAGTGGGTGGAGTTTACTATCCAATGTGTTCCAGACCCTTTGTCATTGCATATATACTGCTTTCATTATATTAATGAATATTTGTATTTGCTAAACTTGTTCTTTCTTTGAACTGAGCTTTTTAAATTTTAAAAAAAGAATCCAGATAAGGAGGTAATGCATGGCTCTGCAGACAGGGGTTGTCTCAGTTTTCAGAGAGTCCCGTGGGACAGTTTATGAAAATAGTGGCTACTTCAGTTTGAATTATGCATTGTGCTCTAGAATATATTGAATAAACTCTGTTTTAGGCATTCCTATTTTTAATTTTTTTATAGAGCTGCAGATTATATGGTTGTATGCTATTGAAGGTTTATTATTTTATTTTTTGCAGAATCACAGAAATGATAAGCTATTATGTTAACAACTCTTTTCATCACTGCAGTCTCACAATACTGAACCAAACAGAAGTACAGGGAGAATTCTTTCACATGTAAATGGCCCCAGGATTTCTGTCTCCACTAAACAACAAATTGAGCTCTACATTTAGATTATTTCATGCTTTCTTTTTATGTAATCACATTTTTTTGCCATTTTTAATGCCCAAAAGCAGATTCCTAGCAACTATATGTTGATAACTCAAAGACTTTATGAGAAAGGAGAGATGACTGGATAGTAAAAATAATTATTTTAAACACTGTTCATGGGCTTTTCTCATGAAGATTTGATAGCTCACTCACTGATAGCAGTTGCATAGCTCTACAAGTTAATTTTCCATTTAGAGTTGACAGTTGCATGCATTTTAAGTACTCCCATAACTGAGAGTGTATTACTTCCATCCATGGGTTTGTTGTAATGAGAGGAAAGGGAGCAGGATTGTTCATGTGAAATTGTTTGGTGGCCAACTCTAAGCATAAAAAGAAAGAAAAAAAGATCCAGGGTCAGCCAATTTATCTGGAGTACAGTTATCACTATGATTGTTCTACCACTGAGGTGATTTTTTTTATGAGTATAGACAAAATCTCAATGCTGAGTCTATTAAATCTCATTAGAATTAATGGGGTCCAGTTTGTACTAGCCTTTATTGTGTGCTGAAGCCTGCAGGTTACACTTATTACTTCGCTGTTACTTTTACCCACAATATTATCAGCTGTCAGGTAAGCAGGAAGAGAATAAAGCAGCTGAATGAGATGGAGGTTAGAGGCTTGCCAAGGGTTTTGAAGCAGTGTTCATACCCTGTCTTACAATGATGTCACCAATTTCATAACTTGGTTGCAGGGGAATGGGGCCGGGATGTACTAAGCTGTTTCTGACTTTTGAAGAATAGAGTTTTGTTTTCTGAGTCTAATTTTGGACTGAGTCAATGGGTATTTACCCATCAGTACCGCTAATAGTAAGAGGATCTTTAGAATAGTATATGGCATCGGGAGTGGGGGTGGGCAGCTGAAACTGCAAGGGGAATGAGTAGAATTTGGAGAAACGCCCCCCCCCCCAAGTATATTTTGCTCACATAAAGGCTCTTTGTGAAGTTGCTATATTAATCATTTTAAAAATAGACAGAAGCATCATGTTTGTGACAGCAATACAGCTAAACAATGACAGTCTGAAGATTTTAAAACCTAAATATATTTTCTGATCACTGTGAAATAGAAGAGCATGGTTGTTTGTCCTAATCTGGCAAATGAACATCAATATGTCTCCCAAGGAAATAGGTTACATTTTCTTCTTTCACAGTAATATTCCTGCCAATAGCCTCTAGTTTTCAGCTGCTGACCTGAAAGCTTGACATTTCACCAAACTGAGAGAGCTCCTCTATGAGTGCCTAGTAAACCTCTGAAAGGTTGGGAACAAACAAGGCTACATTGTTAGCAAGCAAGTAAATTTCACATTCCCTTCATTTAAATTGTGTCCTCCCTAAAAGAGGGCATGAGTTGCGGTGAGACCTGGAGACTGGTTGTGGGTGGGTCTATTGGATAGCCACAACACCTGATTGGTAGGTCCTTCGTTGCTGGGTTTAATCTGGACAATGGGGTACAGTCTAAACAGATCAAGGGACCTATATATACCTATGTACGTGACCCAGAGCTTCCTCTTTCAGCTCGTGCATCTGAACACCCGCCCACCTCCCCCTAATTTTAGGGCATTTTGCAATTGACCTTGCTATGCCGTCATGTGTCATGTGTCGTCTGTTGTTGGGACAGGGGCATGGCAGGAATTTTCCCCACTTGGCTGATTGGCTGTTGCCATTTGGGTTTTGCCTGCTGTGTAGCAAATTGTCACAACTTGTAAGGTTGCAGATAGGCACTGGTTCAGGTGATAGGGATGGGGGGGACGGTCTCGCCATCCCTATGTGAAGGGTATTCCGTTAAAGGAATCCAGGGACTCAATTTGGTTTGGTCTACCCCTGAGAGGGGGTTGTGCCTGTGCCTGAGTCAAGGGGAGCATCTGGGGAGTGAACAGAGTCTGTTCCCAGGCTTTTTATCTACCTCAGGTGTTCACCCTTGGCTGACCTATGATGGAGCTCTGGGTCAGCACTACCTGCAAGGGTGCAGTGAGCTAGTCGAACCAGAGCCTATGCAACCACTCACTTTTCTGTAATCAATAAAGTTGTGGCCTAAATTCTGCCAAAAACCAAAACTTACCAATTTTCAATTTGGCTATAGCACACATATTTCACCCTTTTTTCTTTTCCTTTTTTCTTAAAGCTTGTACACTGTAGCCATATGTGTAATTTAAATAAGTCCTTACTGAGTATCTTATAAATATGCATCTCATACATGGGGTAAACCAGAACCTTCTCCCAAGATGCTGTTCGGGGTAAGCGGAATCTCTTTAGGAATGTCTTCAAAGATCAATTCCCCCTGTCCATAAAAAAATATGTTTAAATTGTCTTTCATAAGCCTGCTGTTAGCAGTTGTACTTCTACATTATGTATGATTCCTCGACTGCTCATTGCTTCAACAAACTGCACAGTGTTCCATTAGTGATTTTCAATTTCATGCTAAGCTTTGCAATTTATTAGTGTTATTTAGGCTAATGTACTATTATTTTGCATACTTTATACCATGTTTCATTTGTTAGGCATGTGATCTAGTATATGTATCTTCTCGTTGTATGTTTTAGTGTTAAGCTCCTTGAGATGTTTAGACGTTTTATTTTTTGTATGGATAATGATTGTGTACTCACTGACGGCCAAATAAATTTTATTGATTGGTATATGTATCAGGATCAATAAACTCACTGAAATATTATACATTCATATTATTATGACTAAAAGAATCACATCATACTGACAAACACTATAGGAGGCATATTATGAAGATGAGTTTTAGTTATGGGTTTGCTGCATTGTATGTGCAGTGTCAAGTATTTGGCATTGTATGGTATTTTATTTATTTGTTGGTTGATTTGCCTACTCACTTCTTATAAAATTTTACACTGCCTTAAAACTTCTAAAGCTGTTAAGACCTAGTGGCAGCTATTCCATCAGGCTGCTGAGCAAGGAGAGAGCTATTCCATTGCCTATACTAAGAGACCAGCTGCCTTTGGCTCTCCTCAACTGTACCTAGTGAAAGCAATTCCATCAGGCCACCTGAACTGCTTGCATTCCAGCTAGTCGTTATAAGAACTGTAACTTTAAAAACTGATGATTGCCCTTGGTTTTTTTTCCCTCCTCTCTCTCCACTTCTTTTTCCTTGTGTGTCTTTCACATTGCAGCCTTGACGGCAAGGACTTCAAATTGAGATTTTTGTAAGCCACTCAGGGAAAGTAAAATAAACTAGTACAGGCCCAAGACATTTTGCCCTAAAGCAGAATCCAAATGCCCTGTGCTACAACCACACACTCTTGCTGTGCCATTCAGACACCAATTCTTGTCTTCTTTAATCACTCTTCCACAACTGCAATCTGAAGGAGGCCACTGCATGTCAGCCTTTTGTAGTAGTAGTAATAGCAGCAGTAGTGATAGTAATAGTAATAGTATTTTTTTATTATTTGTACTCTGCCCATCTGACTGGGTTGCCCCAGTCACACTGGGTGGCTTCCAATAAATATCAAAGCATAATAAAACATCAAACATTAAAAACTTCCCTATACAGGGCTGCCTTCAGATGTCTTCTAAAAGTTGTATAGTTATTTGTCTCCTTGACACAGGATGGGAGGGCATTCCAAAGGGTGTGCCACTACCAAGAAGGCCCTCTGCTTGATTCTGTGTAACTTCACTTCTTGCAGTGAGGGAACCTCCAGAAGGCCCTCATAGCTGGACCTCAGTGTTGAGGCTGAACGATGAGGGTGGAGATGCTCCTTCAGGTATACTGGGCCAAGGCAATTTAAGGGCTTTAAAGGTGAGCACCAACACTTTGAATTGTGCTCAGAAATGTATTGGGAGTCAGTGTAGATCCTTTAAGACTAGTATCATATGGTCCTGGCAGCCACTCCCAGGGGGCCTAGGTGAGGTCTAGCCATTGGAGTCCTTGTAATGCCTATTTGGCCATATCAAAACATCAAATTTTGAAAGTCAACATAAAAGTGAGTGCTAGGTCATGATAGGCATATATTTGCAGAGTTGCCTGACAGTTTCATTAAATAAACCCATACATTGAGTTAGAGTCATTACTCATTTTATTTTAGTGGCTGCTAAACTGGAAAATGTTAAGTACAGTTCCTATAACATTCACATAGCTTGTGAATTAGGTAAGTAAATAATCATATGGTTTGTTTAGAGGTAGTAAAACAGAGATACAGCAGGGTCAAATAACTGATTTGGTCCATAGTTAAAGCATATAAATGTATTTCCCACATTCCATTGAGGCTTTGAATGAAATATTTGTAAAGGGCAATGCCTGTTGTAACCGAGTCCGCCTCCTATTATAGTCACCACACTTGACTCTAAAAGGTCTCCAGGGGAAAAGATTAATTAGATTTCAATTATGTTACAGAAAAATGTACTTTACATACTTGCACTCTGGAAAGCATTATAGTGTTTCTTTAATGTGTTTAAAAATTCAAAAATGTTTTTAAAAGCCACTTAAAAAGTCAAACCAAAGGCACACTAATGGAATATGGTGTCATCCTTCAAACTGATGTATGTTCAGTTTCACCAGTCCTCACTCGTTGTGTGACGTTATGCAGATATAGATGGCATTTTTGTGAATGATCATTGAGATTCCCCCCCCTCCCAAAAAAGGCCATTAGAATCAGCTGACATCTACAGAGAAAAATAATTAGTGTTGTGCCATTAGTCTGTTTTAAAGCAACAAGAAACACAAACATACTGAGAGGTAAGATTATGGAGTGTAGTTAGCTGTTTTTGGCATGTTTGCGTGTACTATAATTTTACAATATATATATTTGCATTATATATAGATATAGTTATATGCTTAGTTCCAACATGTGATTTATTTATTATATTCCTGCCTGCTTTCAGCTGCATTTATTTTATATTGCATTTTGTTTTTATTTATGCATTACACTTCTGATTTTGTACAGTGCCTTGAGACTGTTGTGGGAGGCAGTTTAAAAATCTCTTAATAAATAAACTATAGGATCCATTTCTGGTGTATCAGAGGGTTTTGTGTTTTGTTTTTAAATCTAATTGTCAAAAAGCAAAGAAGCACAGCTAAAAATTCACAGTAACATTTTTCTTCCTAATACAGGTGTTGTAATTTAGTTTTGAGGCAGAATTCTTTCAATACTCTGGGCTGTTCTAAATGTTTCTTTTTTTGCTAGGCTAAAATCAGTTGAAACAGACAGTTATTCTAATGATTTGGCAAACTTGTGAAGGACTGAAACACTTATACCACTTTCGAATGTCATAGTCTGTAATGTAGAACCTAGAACTCCAACTACCGTGTTTCTCCAAAAATAAGACACCGTCTTATATTTATTTTACTTAAGAAAATAAGCCTATGGCTTATTTTCGGGGGTGTCTTATTTTTTTTATTAAGTACCGTATAGTTCTGGGCACCTGCCTCCTCTGGCGTTGCTGCTGCTTGGTCCAGCTGTCTCGGGGCACGCGGCCCTGCTTGGCGCCGACCCAGCAGGCCACCTCCTCTTCCTGCTGGCTCCCGGAGGCTCGGGGCGGTGGGCGCCGACCTGGCAAGTCTCCTCCTCTTCCTGCTGCGGCTTGGCGCCTGGAACTGGCTGTTGTTGCTGCTGCTGAAGTACTGACAAAGTGCCCAGCAGCGCCGCACGGAGCACCCTGAGCCGCGGCAGGAGGAAGAGGGAGGAGGCGGCTTGCCGGGTCAGCGCCCAGCAGCGCCGCACAGAGCGCCCCGAGTCGCAGCAGCAGGAGGAGGAGGCTTGCCAGGTCGGCTTCCAGCAGCGCTGCGCTGAGCGCCCCGGGCCTCCGGAAGCCAACAGGAGGAGGAGGCAGTTCTTGCTGGGTTCCGCTGGCTCGTGGCTCCAGGCGGCGTGCGCTGCGGCTCTTGCTGGGTTGCTGGGCGTTTTGACGGGGCTGCACCAGCAGCAATATCCGGGTCTGGGTGCCAACCCGACAGGCCTCTTCCTCTTCTTTGGTGCCCTCTAGAACTGCGCCCAGCACTACGGCTTATTTTTGGGGTATGTCTTATATTTTGTGAATGCTTGAAAATCCTGCCATGGCTTATTTTATAGGCACGTCTTATTTTATGAGAAACAGGGTACTTATAAGTAAGTGTGGAACTTTCTTCATTGTCATTTTTTTCTACATCAGCCTATGGAGTTCACTGCTATCACATTGCAAATCCTAAGTGGTGGCAGCCAGTGTGCTGCTTTCCAACATCTGTCTCCATGCAGTTACATTTCCATCTGAATACATTTCCATATTTGGGGACTACACTCCTTTGAAACAAGGAGTGAAATTTAGCCTGCTGCTCTTTCCTCTGCATCCACACCTCTTTTTTTCCTGCTGGAGGAAAGGCTGCTGTCTGTTGAGTTGATTTAGGAGCATATTTGCCAAATTAACAGAGGCACAATGTGGATAACTTAGGAATTTTGACTAAGATAGTGGAGCATCCCTGAAAGGTTGCGAGAAAGGGAAAATGGAGCCCAAACTTCAGGACAATCCAGAAAATAGCTTGTTCAAGATAATTAGGGACAAAATCACACTACACGATCATTAGTCACAATGTGTGACCTTCTGAAGACTGTCCCAGAATGGAAGAGAAGGGGAGCAGCAATGACCTGCAGGTGTGTCAAGATGAGGAGGGGAGAAGAAGAGGTAGAAGAGGGAAATGCACATCATGAGCAGACATAGTGAGAGAGGGAAGGGGGAGGCAGAGCTTTTATCAGTTCTTAAGCTGGTGAGATAAATGGAGAAATGGGAATACTCAACTACAGGTTAAATCCAAATCTAACACAGTAGGGCATCTATTGAGTAGAAGCATAGGGAGTTGGGTTGCAAAGCTGGAAGGAGAGAAAGATTTGGGCAGCATGGATGACAGCAAGATCATACACCAAACCACCAGCCCACAAAACGTCAGGGATTCAAAGGGATTATGCTTTTCAGGAAACAAAATAAAGTATCTATTTAGAGGGCTCATACCAAGAACAAACTTAGTTGGTCTCTAAGGTGCTACTGGAAGGAATTTTTTTTTCCAGCATTTGGAGAGTAGCCAAATATTTACCCAATGTTCTGATGTCTGTGCATGAAGTTCTTAGAGGCAAATTATTGTGCCAGCAATGATTTCCAAAAACTTTGTTTAAATGTGCCTTTGCCAACTGTCAAAGCCAAGGGCTTTCTCATATTTAATTTGCTATTAGTTTGCTAATTGCTGATTGTTTTTCTGTTCTGTAACTGCAAATTAGGTTTTGCAAGCTAAAAGGCTGCTCCAATCACTGGCAGGGTAAAAAATCATGTTCTTTCAAGTGAGAAATAGAGTAGTGCCTGCCTAACAAAACCCTTTTTAAAGTATAGGTGGGTTGGCTGAGTTGCTGAGGTGTTTCTTTTATAGCTGAGCTGAGCCAAAATTTCTCACAATACGTTTTTATGGGGGGAAATCTGAGATTCTGCTTTTCCTTATAACATCAAGAAAAAAGGGCTTTTTTCCATCTCCTTAATTTATGGTACCCTCAAACAAGGTGGAGGTGATCAAGAGGCTTTCTTCTGAATCTCCTGAATTCTGATTTTGTTGCGTTAAGTTGTTCTGCTGGCGATTGACTTATGGCATTTTATCGTATTTCATAGTATATTTTGTTATTTTAACATTGTGTTCAACACCATCTCAGTGCCCCCTCACCACTGCTGCAAAGCAGGGCGCACGCCTGATCGCAAAAACAATGCTGGGCTCATGGGGCGCTGTGGGCAGGCATGTGTCCTGGCCCCTGCAAGTCCAGCGCTGCTTTTGCGAGTAGCGCAGGGGCCAGAGCACATTCCTGTTGTGTCTTTTTCAGCCACCCTCCAGCTGGAAGGCACTGAGAGGGATGCAATAGCTCACAACTGGGCAGGGCGCCTTGATGCCCCCCCAAAAAAAACTGTGCCCAGGGCGATGGCCTCCTTAGCCCCCCCCCCCCCCGCTACACCTGTGTCTCAGGGGAGTTTCAAAACGATTATATGAAGAAAGCCACATTGTGCTCCACTAGCAACATGCAGACTGGGGATATGTGAAGTAGCTCTTCTGTCTATGGCCTTAATAAAAGATAAAATATCACATTTTTCATTAGTACAATTATCACTTGAGAATAGTGATCTTCTGCATTCACCAATGATGACTGCTTGTCATTTTGTTATGTAATTGGGACTGGGATTTAGTAAACCTATTGTGTGCTTCTTGTCATAAGGCTAAACATGATAAAGTAACCCCTTATGGTGCATAAATCACACTGAAACCAATATCAGGCTCATAATCTATTCCATCCATCAAAAACATGCTGTTGAATTTACTGTTCATATACAAAGCTTGAGTAGTTGGAATACTTTGAGAGATGTTCTTACTGAGTGTGCACTAAAGCCAAAGCTCCAGTTCTGTAAGATTTTGTTTTGGAGGCTAGCTTTTTTATCTAGAACTAAGCCAGAGCAGTGGAAGGCAGCTTGCATTTTTAATCAGTTTGTCTAGTTTTATGGATGTTTAATGCCAGTTTCTGTTTAAAAGTGTTACCCACCATTAACCTTCACAACAGGGCGGCAAAAATAAATATATTTTCTGATGTATAAATGCCTGGGATATTTCAGCATGGCAGATCAGTATGAATGGTAGTTAAGAAAGCACTGACTTCTTAAAAAGTCATAATTATGGAGGTAGAAGTACTGCAGAGTAGTCCTAATAAAAACTAGTTTCTAGTAAATTAAATGCTTTCAAAACCCATAATAGACCATTGGCAGTCCTTTTCTGAAGCAACTGATTCATATTGTGCAATAAACAGTGTCTTGCCATGTACAAGATTGTTTAACAGTTTTCTAGGGTTAAGTGCCTGTTGTTTTAAAGATTGGCTTGCCCAGCATGTTGCAGTATTTCTCTCTAAAGTACATCAGTGAACTATGTTGAGCAATCTTGATAAAGTACATTTTGTTAAATGTTAAGATACTGAAAGCACAAGTTGATCACTTTAGAATATTTTTTGTAAGTATTTTATTACTGTTCTCAGTAGATTGTTAAAAGGTTATATTCACTTTTACCATCTCACTGATCACTTGTTAGACATATTAAAGGATAAGAGTTTTTAGAAATCTCAGTATGTGCCTTGAATCCCCAGTACACAAAAAATGTTATATCAGTGACACAAGTATCATTACCCTGAAAAATTACTGATGGCATGATGATTATGGAAATCACCATCAACTGATCATCAGTCACAATTTATTTCAAATCAATGTCTACACAATCCATTGCCTAGATGAATTTTTTTATTGAAATTGCCTCTAGTGTAGCACAGCTCTTCAGAGATAACTTCATCCTGCATGAGGAGAAGCTCTGTCATGCTTCATTCACCGTTCATGAATGGGACCACTCAATGTGCTCATGGCTCCAAGCAATCCAAATTACTTAGAACACAAGAGAACCACAGATTATTTGTTATTGACAAAGCATTCTAATTTATGAACCAGTTATTATGCCAAAGTGTAATATCAATTCCTGGACATACAACAAAATTCATATGGGTTTTTTTTCAAATTGACAATGATTATTAATGTTTAAATGCATTACGGTTGAACAATTCAAATATAATTGGCTAGATCCACACCTAAGCCCACTCATGCTCTGAAAAGGGGGCTGTAAGTGGAGAAGGTGTGTGTGTACATGCCAGTTGCACCCAGTCCACACCCAACCTTCCCACATTGACTGTGAAGTATTATAATATAGCAAATATATTACAGCAGTCTGCAGAAATAGTCAGATAAGACTGCTTGTTGAATAAAATAAAATAACTCTAAGTAAACAAAGCCATTCTGAGCACAATCTCAGACTCGTGAGATCAAGAGAACAAAGGGGTCCTAACAGTAGGACAAGCAAAGGAAGAGTGACTGGAAAAGGAGGCAGGATGTAACTATCTTTATGAAAGTAGGTAGTTACTAAAAAAGGAAACAAGTAGAGGAAGAATACTGTATGTTGCTTTTCTGTCTCTCACGCTCCCCCCTCCCCCCGTTGAAGTAACCCATTGTTGCTTCCCCTGTTTAGGTAACCCATTGTTGCTTTTACTGCCCAAATGAATCAGGTTTGTAACAGCATTCTGCCCCACAAGTGGAAACTTTGCATTATCTGGTTTTCCTTTTATGTGGATGCTTGTAAGCACATTACTGAAGCTGCTTACAAGCCTCCTTCAGACTTTCCTGCTAAATGCAAGAAGGTCAAGAATAGAAAAGGCACATCCAATTTGTGCAGTGATGTTGGGGCAGGACCAGTGTGTTTTCCTGCTCTCCTTTCTAAGCTTAAGCCTTCATAGCAGCATTAGTTACATTTTTTTTTAATCTATGTAGAATAACATACAAATTTGCTTCCATTCATATTTGCATCAGTATACCATTGGAAGCTCTTTGTATCACACTTCAATCAATAAGTAGTCTATGGATTGCAAATGAACTCTATGCTTATTCACTTTGGGAGCTTGAGGTCTTTGAATTTCATTCAGCTAAGTGGTGCTTAACAAAATTATTATTGTCCAAAATACTACAGCATATACAACTGTTACAGAATTGTTTTTTTCTTCTACTGTAGCTTTTGCTTATCTTTGGAAAGATGATTTACTGATCTCAGTTAATTTCCTGTTATCAGTAAATAATTATAGGCTTTTTGATCATCTTAAATTGTAGTCCATCCTTCTTCCTCAAATGTGGAAATGTTAAATGTAAGTATATTCTGTTTCCATTCTAAATCAGGCTAGCACTCTTCTATAACATTAGAAACTGGTCTATGGCATGCATCATCCATTGTTTTACAAAGCATTCATGCTGCTGCACAAATTTTGTTCTAGTTTTCTACACACTAAAACAAAGGGTCAGTTATTTTGTACCTGGAATCATATTATATTACCAGATGGATTCAATTGTTTGAGTTCCTATGCTTATGCAGCCAAAACAGAAACAGCCACAGGCACAACATAGAGGCATTAGCAGACTAAAAAAATTACAGAAGTACAAAATATCTTTACAAAAAATCCCCAAGGCAAGAGGGAATCCCAGAATAGTCCAATGAGTGCAGTGTGTTCTGAATCTCTGAATGCTGACTTGTTGACAATAATGCTGATACGTTACATGGCTTTAAAGGGTGATTAGGCAGCACATTTATGGCCACCCGTATCGGTGGTTGTATGCAATTGACTGCTGGGCACTAGAGACCTCTGGGCACTGATATCAGCAGCCATTGAAGGATACTGCTGCCCAGTAAACAACTGTACAGTCATGGCCATCATTGTCACCAATTCTGTTTCTCATCATTACCGACTAGTCAGGATGTTGAGGTCTACCACATCATGACTCACCTATGGTGGCAAAATACTACTACCTACCCCACATCAACTTCATTGGGGGGTTAAATGCAAAGTAGTTATCTAAGTTGCTGGTCTGGAAACCCTAAACTGAACAGAAGCAATCTTTTAACATTTTACCAATAATAGCAAAATGCCCAGTCTGTCCATGGTTTAAAAGAAACATCACACACCCTTGGACCTTTTACATTTAAAATATAAATTTGTGTTTGAAATGCATAAAGTGAATGTGAGGGCTCCTAGGGTTGCCATATTCTGAGGAGCAAAAAAGAGGACACATTTGCCGACTTCTACTTTTAACTATGGATCTCTATGATGATTCTTACATACCCATGAGAAAGAGGACGTGTCCTGGAAAAAGAGGACATATGGCAACACATATGTCCAGATGATATACATTCAAATGATTCTGTAAAGGGTGCCCCATCTGCATATTTGCTTCTACATATTCTCCACACATCCAGCCCTATATGTTGCATACTCTGAATATGTTGCATTCAGAAAATGTCATTTGGGGTGGCCTTTACTCTGTGTACATACATGATAATGAAGTATGCATTAATGAACAAAATAACAATAATCTTAAGTCAATTAAATGGAACACTTTTTCCATTAGGAAATAGGATGAACCTGACCAGTTCCTATGCTTGACCAAACAAACAGTATAGGGTTCTTTCCCTGTTTCTAGCATTTGAAGATCTTATAGAAAACCAATGAGAAGTTGTGGATTATATGAAATATATTCCTATTTTTTCGTTTGAACGTGAAGTTTAGGGGTCCCACCTAAATTCCTAATATTGTTAAGTTCTTTATATTATTTAAGGCATACTTTTTATTCAGATAGAAGGGCATTGTAGTTCTATTATTAGCACATTTCCTGTTGCTAAATAGAAGAATTACTTTTTCCTGATAATCTGTTTTGGATACTTGATTCATACCTCGGGAGAAATCAAAGGAAGAGAAGGATTTGGAAACTGGTCAGAGTTGTTTTGCCGATTTTTTTCTTGCTGTCCTTCCAGCACTATTCTATTCATGTTTACTCAACAGTAAGTCTCTTGACTTCAGTTGGGTTATTCCTAGGTCAGTGTATAAGATGGCAGCCTCATTTATGTATTCACAATGAGCCATATACTCAGAGCAGATTTTATTTCTATTTTTGACAAATGAGATATACTTTATTATATATCTTATATTGAGTTCTGTTCTGGTCATTTTTTGAAAATCAGGAGAAAAATCAATTCACATAATTTACAGTGATCAGTATATCAGCATATTGGCATTATATCACAACAAACCTGATAATGCTTTAAGTTAGAAAACAAAGCATTGTTGTATTGTTGAAGCTGTTTTGCAACATATGACTAATCTATACTGGTGAGTTATAATGTATATTGGTGAGTTATAATGTGATTTTATTGGCACCTTGGTTCAGTATGCATTCCTTGAAAGTCATTCCCCTTTGTTTGACTGCATTTTACTTCCGTGTAAGTGTTCATAGGTTAACAAGTGTTTTGGAAATTAACTGATTTGTTTCTGATTAAATGAATGGAGGATTGCATTGTTTGTCTCATTTATGTCAATGGGACTGAACTGGCTTAAATCTAAGAAGTTTGATATACAATGCAGTTCTGTGCATACCTACTAAGAAGCAAGCCCCACTGAGTTCAGTGGAACTGACTCCCAGATCATGTGCATAGAAGTGCAGCCTTAACTGGGTTGCAGAATGAGGTGTTGTTTTCTCTTGAATGCAACTTCCTTTTCTATGGATGAAAGTGATGCAATCTACTCTGCTAATGCAACTCAATCCAGCTCTGGCTAATTACCAATGTGAAGCTTTCAAAATGGCAAGAATTTGGATGCATGTTCATGGCTATATTAGCCAAAGTAACTTAGTGTAATAAGAATCCTTCTTGTGATCTTAAGACCACAGCTTGCTAGCTTCAGTTCATTGTTAGTGCACTGCTGTCTGTGATTGATATTTGGCACAGTGTCAGTCCTTAATTTACTTTTAACATAACTCTTTCTTTTTTCAAGCTCCTTCTCCTCCCCCTCCTGATCAGGTTCTCCCACAAGAGAGTCATGGAAGAGATGTCATTTGGGAATGTAAACGATAAGCTCATTATTTGGAATACATTTTTTCAATGCACTCCAGTTAGTATTATCAGACTGTAGTAAATTACCTTATACTTTGATAATGGGAAACAGATACTTCCACAGAAAATATTATGAAGAAAAGTGTGATAATATTAAATTTCTGACATGCTGTAAGTGGACATTGAGATTATGTGCTTTAAAGCACCAAATTGTGTTATTTTTTCATAGCAAAGTAGGCTCTGTGACTGATTAACAGACTTATGAAGGTGAAGTTCCTGACTTGCTAATTATACATTTTTGTGTATGTAAAATCCCCATATGAGTAAGTGACTTATACAGAGGAATAAGGGTTACTTCTTCTTTAACCAAATACCATATTTAAGCACACTTGAAAATAGCAATCTTTTCTTAAACTCTGTTTGCAGGCAAAGTCCTCCTATTGTCATTTGAGTGAAACGGCTATCTTTTGTTTTGTGTTTTTTTTTTAAATAATACTACAGTCTTTAAGAGTGGACACAATATTTTTTCCAGGCTGATCAGTAAAATATGTAGTTATCATTCATTATTTGTATACTGAAACTTAATATTTCTTATTGACCACTTTTAAGGAACATTGTGCCTTTCAATTTCAAGTCGTCTTTCAAAAATGGGAGAAAAAATATTAACAGTTGTAAAACATAGCTTGTCTTAGAAGAATGTAAGAACTGAGAGTTACACCTGAATACCTGGTCAAAAATTGCTGAGTGAGTCCCCCACTCAAGGCTAAACAGCTCCATTTACTATTGCATACATAGGATCTTAAGTGAGGACTGCTACCTTTCTTTGGACAGCATTCATGAAAGATCTATGAAGACTCAGAAACTATTTTAGATTCTGGTATTCTAGGACTGCTCTAGAAAAAATATGGAGAGGGATCCCAAACATTACATGCACATCTAACTTTGGAAAGTACCAATCTTGGCTGTGCAATATGCTGAGCTTTAAAACAGCTTCTTTTTTTCCAAGATTGCAAGACACTGATAAAATGCAGCTCACACATATCAGTGGAGAACTTGCTCCACAGAGTCTAACTTTTAAACAGTTATTTGACCCATCATTCCAATATATTACATCCTCCAAGATAATAATTTCTGTATTGCTTTTCTGTTAGTGAAATAGATGTAAAATAAATAGACTGCCATGGGAGATGAGGTACTTTCTTTCATTAGAGATTTTTAAGCAGAGGCTGGTTGGCCACCTATCAGGAGTGCTGTAGTAATGGATATCCTACATAAGCAGTGAGTTGAGGTCACTTTCAGTAGTCTGATTCCATGATAACATATTTAAAACTGCAACACAATCACATTCAGACTGCAGTGATTTTAGCCATAGAGTTGTGCACTGAAAATTAGCAAACTGAAACTTTACAGCTGATTAAACATCTTAAAATAAAATTAAAAAGAAGATACCTAAATATTCTGTTTGTAGTCCACATTCTTCACCATTCTGTGTTTCTTCTATCTTTGGACTTAGCATATAAAGAAAGTTAAGGCTCTTCAAAGAAATAGATGAATAAATTAAATAAAAGTGAGAGGGAAAAGGCATTTTAATAAAAGTGAGTTGAGGGGCAAATCCGTAACTGAAGAACCTAGAAAAAAGTAAGCTGACACCTAATTATTGATATCACTCTAATTTTCTCTGGCACATTTGGGTGCTTTCACCATCTTGCTGCAGTATGCAGCACCCCATGCCAGTACAGACAGCCAAGCCCCAGCAAACCCCAGGCACGAGTGACTGAAGCTGCTGTGAGTGATTTAAGTTACCACATCAGCTACTGGCCTAGAGCTACAAGCTGGCCACATTCTTTTCTGATCATAATTGATCAACTCACAGGCAGACACAATAAACTGATGCAGGAAATCTAGTTAACATTGCCCTTTCATGTCTTTAATGGGACAGTTACTTTAATCAATGAGGTTTTGAGTCTTTTGACTGAGACTTAGGACAGAGCATAAACTGTGTTCTTTCCAAAATTCAGAAATATAAACAGAAAAGTGGAAGATTTAGCTCCAATTTGGAAACAAGACCAGATAATTTGGAACTCCAGAATCTAGCATGGAGTTTTGTTGGTAAAAATTTGGAACCATCATTCAGGTTTTCCTGGATAGTTGTTATTTATGAATTTTGATTTCTAAAAAATATATTGTATTGTATGCATTTTATAGTGTGTGTGTGTGTGTGTGTGTGTATTAGTTTTTTCATTGTAAAATTCATTGAAACCTTTTATAATGAAAACTGTTCTAGAAATGGTAAAAATAATAATAATTTAATATAAATCAGAACCTTATATTTATAACCCACTCTTGAAACCAAAGAAGAAAGGTCTTTTCCAGAAAGGAAACTATTTGATAACCAATCTTCCATGTTAAAATTGAAATCAAATGTAAGAGTAAAGAAGACAGTTGTTTTATCCTTAAGGGGGCATTGATCGCAAGATCTGCTGTGATCTCAATTTCAGTCAGCTGAGGGACTCAGTTCTGAACCTCATCCTGGCTGACATAACTTGACACTGGCATAACTTGCTCATCCTGGCTCAGCCAAAGCTGCCTGAGTAAGGCTGGTGTAAATCTCCTGAAAGGGGTGTTCCAGGGGTGTGGTGGGGGGTGGAAACAGAAAAGGGGGACTTAGGCGGAATCCTAAGTCTGTTTAGCTGAGTCACATGATCTGGCAGCTTGGGATAAAACAATATTTTAAAGGATTAGGTAGAGCAACAACATCAGCTCTGTCGCTGAATAGGGTTTGGATCTGGTATAAATTTTGCTGGCTTAATTTACACCAGTTTGTTTTCCACCAGCTGCTACTCAGAAAGGGCACTTGATGACTAACTTAAGACCTGCAGTTGTTTTCCCCTGAAGCATGATAGACTTCACTTCACTGCATTTTTTTAACTGTTCGCTTTGCATTTTCATAATAATTTCATACATGAGAATAATATTTCTTCTTCACAATAATGATTTGACAACAGCCTATTATAATCAGAACAGAAAATTCAATTAAGTCTTCCAATAATTAGTTTGAGGTTTGTGTAAGATGTGCATTCTGTATGATTTCCAAAAACATGAAGTGATAGAAGCCTTGCATAAGAAAAAGATGAAAGATTCATAAATTATTGATTAGCATATTATGAATTGGTCTTACTCATTCTGTGATATTTACTCAAGGAGCCTACATCCCAACAGGAAAGGCCAGAAACTCAGGAATTATGGATAAATGAATAAATTAGCTATTATTTATGGTTATTAATTGACACTGTTGGTTCTACTTCAGGATTTTTTTAATCATGTACTTTGCCTAACTGTCACCGAATTTCATTAATGTCTGTCAGCTAAAGAGTTAGTGCAGGTGCTTATTCTCTACTTTAAGTCAGAGCTAACAGGCATCCTACTGTGGAAAGTTTTTTTTAAAAAAAGTTTCATCACCAGAAAGGCATGGCAGCTAGAGAGGCAAACAGCCAGGAGGAACAGGCTGCTGCTAGTGAGCAGAGAAAAAGGTGTCAGGATAGATCTGCCAGATATAGAAGTGAACAATGATAATTGAAAGCCCATTAGAAATGAAAACCTATGTGGAGACTGAGAAGTAATAGATAGAGCCAGAATGCCACCTGTTCTGTGTAGAACAACAAAGCTGAAACTCATTGGAAGGGGAAAATCTTGCACCAGACAGTCTAGCCTAGAAGGCCAATGTTGCAATGTAGCAATTTCAAGCTACAGTCAAAGACTATTCCCTATTGTGGGGTGTTTGTATTCTCATTCCCAAAACTTATTTCCCTTATTCTTTGATTTTCCCTAATTCTTTACTGGGGGGAAATACTATTGTTAGATCAAATATTAACCCATCACTTTAATGGGACCACTTGGGTCCTGCAAAAGGGAAGGAACAATTTTTTAGTGACTTCAGTGTGGTTGGATGTATTCTAATAATTTTTGGGATCAGGGGACTTATTTTTATGGATGAGGCAGCAAGGTTTTATTTATTTCCTCACTGTTCCTTACTAGCAAGATAATGACTCAGCAGGAACAATACTATGTCATGACTTGGTATCATTTCCAGGAACATAATTGGGGGAAAAAGAGTATTGCCTCCACTGGCCTTTTCTAGAGGTCTCATACAAAGGTTCCCTTTCTCTGATAGAAGGATTCCTTCTGCTAAGTGCCTTCAACAAAACCCTATGTGATTTATGTTTGTGTACCTTGGAAAAATCAATAAAGTTATAGGGGAAATCCAACAAAGTCATATTCAATAGACCTAAGTTATGCATCTTGGAAATTGTTTTCAGTATCAATCATAGAGAACGGCTTATAAACTATCCTCCTTCACAAAGTAGATCCAGAACAATTGATGGTATAGATGGGACAAAATAAAGGTCCCATTACATGTTTGCAAGAGACAAGAGAATTGACCCAAATACAGAAGATACACCCTAAACTTTTGACTGTGCTGTTGGATAGGATGCTTAGTTCATATCAATCAAAGAGATTTTCAGTTAGGGTAAGTGGTTAATATTAAAGATCTTCTATGTGTTCACCTACAAAACAGCTCAGTTAATAGTTCATATAGTTTAATACTACTTTACAATAACCAGTGGAGTGGGGAGAAGGTGAGGAGAGAGACAGTTAGGATATTAAAGAACTTTTGAACTTATGCCGAAAAGGCAGCTAGCTTTTAGCACCTGGTCTGCTTGGAATCTAATTCTGCATTCCAAGCTGCAGAACCTCTAGGGGAAATGGGGCTTGATTTGTGGTACAACTGTCAACTGGACAATTTCGTATTCTGAGCCAGGTAATTCCAAAGTTCAGCACTACATGGAATAAAATACATGTTTTACAGAACTAAAGACTGCTGATGTGTTGCATTATTTTTCATGTGTGAACTTCCAAAAAATAGCAGTACAGTGGCAACTTTTCTAAGCTTTCAAGACCAGCTATTTTGAAAACCATTTGAAGAAAAATCAGGAATGTTTGCTACCTGGAAAAATATACTAGGAAGAAGGTAGGCAATGAAGTCAAAATGATTTAAATTGGAAAGCACAGTCTTAACATTCCCAACCAAGTCAATATGAATTAAATGGGTTTAGCTTGGCCTAGATTGTGCCCTTTCTTTCCAGCAACTTGAACAATTTTGTTTTAATGCTGTCATTTTCTATCTGTCGCAACTACTAAAGTACTTTCTACCTATAAGGTGTATCTTGCAAAGGGAATTGACAATTTCTTACTAAACCTATAGAACACATATTGGATTTCAGTTATTTTAGCTTTGCTCATAATTTCAGTTAATTCCCTTCTAAAACCATACATCTTACTTAGTTTACCCCATGAAACTGTCCTCGATAGACACTGCAATCTCTTGCTCTTTCCATGCTGTGTCCATTCTGCCTGCATTTAGAACTTTCTTGAGGAACACTGGAAAAACAGTAATATTTATAATCCCTATCCCCCATGATCCAAGTAAGAACTTCACTGGTAAGTCACCCACCTTTACTCTTTTGAAAGTTAGTAAGAATTCATCTTCCCACCCATCTGCCTACTTCCTCAATAATTATCCCAATGGCTTACATACAGCCTTTTAGTATTTTAGTTTCCTAAGGCTATGCATATTATACCAGCTTTTCCATCTTGGATAGAATCACTACGGCTATCTTTGCAAACTGATGTCTAATGGAAATCGAGATTTCCCCCCCTGAGGTTGTAGTTTGTCCAGTTATGACTCCAAAATGGCATACTTAATCTGCATCTTATTCTCTCTGAAATCTGACTTTCTGTTCCTATCTCTGTGCACATTTATGTTTGCTAAAACAAAAAACAGAATCAAATATGTCAGCTGAGTAACTCAAATCATATAACTCTCTCTTCATTTGATATTTATGGTTTCATTTACTTTAGATATAATCTTTGTACACCAGAAAAATCATTGAGGTGTCTTGTACACATAGCTCTGACATCTGACAGCAAATTAGTGCTGTTCAGAACATTAGTGACATACAATTTTTCATAGATTATACTGCTTGGCTTACTTAGCTTAAGGTACTGCATTCTTTATGGTTCCTCCAAATGAGTAAAATTGATATTTGTTTGGTTTTAAAAAATAATTATTATAGTACAGTATATTCAATTATTAACATTTTTCTTCAAATTGCAGTCATTGAACAAAATACTTGCTCATATTTGATGAGCGGCTTACTTAATTAGATGGTTTATTACCCAATAAAAATAAATTGAATTTACTGTATATATCCTATTTATGATAGGAAAATATCAAAGCTTTTTCAGTTAATAGTAGCAAGAGTGGTTTCTTTCATTTCCCTTCCCACAATAAAAGTCAAAGGTCATTTAAAAGTTACAGAAATCATTTGGGCTCATCCCATAAGACAGTGGTGGAGAAGCTCTGGCCTGGGGGCCTAATTAGGTCTGACAGGCTTTAGAGGTTGGCTCACCAGGTCATTTTGGGCAAATCATGCTCACCTTACCTGTCTTCAGCTTCTGGAAACTTCAAGCTGTGGTTAAAGGAAGAAGCATACACTTTTTGAATTTTGCACCTTTTTATGTTGCCTTGCAGAGCAACAGAAAAAGGTGCCAGCTCGACGCAAAGGAAGAGTCGGGAGCACACATGGAGTGCACTCTCAATTCTTTCTTTGCAGCCGCAGCTTGAATTCAAGCCATGGCTGCAAAGGATAGGGAAAAAATAACAGAAGTCCTTGAGTGTGCTCAATATTCTTCCTTTTTGCAGTTGAGTCACCTGACACCTGACAGATTGACTTCTGCTGCTTCCATGGGATTTCTTCATCCTCTCCTCTCTCCTACAGTGCCCCCACCCATATGCTTCAAAATGGTATGAGGATTCTCTTGAGCAGGTTTGGAGAGAATGTGGGAGGCAGAAAGGAAAGGGAAGTCTTGTTGCATGAGTGTAGGTCCACTTGCTCAATGTTGGATGTTTATAGGGCACCAAAGATGATGTAAACACTGATGATGATGATGAGTCTGTTTATTTGGTCTATCAAATAAAGTATAGCATTTTCAAGACAGCAATAGCAGACTGGGAAAAAACACAATATACATGTATGAAAATTGTACCTTTTTTAAATAAGAGTATGACAAAATCTATAAACAATCAGAAATAGTTACTAATTCAAGCAATTTTTACTCTGAACTCATCTTCCCTTTTATAATTGTGTCCTAATTTTTCAGAGGCAGACAGTTTTGCAACTTCTGAAACTTCATCATGGTTGCATGCTGGTGGCTATTTTATGAAGGGGTTATCACTTATGAGTGCACACTGTCAGTAAAGCAATACCTATAAATCACTGGAAAACTAATTGAAGTGGGATTTTTGTTGTTCCAAAATTTAGCATTAAGGTCTAGTCTGTGTTTTCATCCACTGATACCCTTTTAGTGCAAATACTACATTGCACAGAGTAATGTTCTGTAGGAGATCCCTGCAGCATTTTCTTCCCACAGTTATTGCTTTAGGCTTGCATTGCCAAGTAGTGATGCAGTTCTCGGAGGAACAAAAAGATGAATCTGCTGCTTTTAATTTTAAAACATATGTCAACAATATGTGGCAATGAATTAGTAAATAGTCCAAAGTGCCACTATGATTTTTATTTTATTCAGCTCTATATATTCACATCTATTACACTCCATTTACAACAAAGGAAGCAGCAGATTGATATATTGTCAGACACCCTATCCATGTTTATGTATTAAAACTATTTTAGATAGAAGTGTACCACATGTCTCAATTTATTAGTTGTACCTACCTCAGTTTTCAAAGCTTCTAAAGTGAAAAATCCAAATGCAGCGTTCTAAAACAAAAATCTGTTGCCATAAAATCTACATTATCACTTTTGGTTTTTATTAACTGTACTTTTATTGTAAGATTTTTACTTTCCTCATACACCCTGTGTCACTCAGGCATAGGTTGCCATATTTTATTTCATCTACAATTTTTATTGGATTCCGTTTTTATTCTCAGTTTTTGCTTTGTTTTTAGTATTGTGTTTGACATTCCTCATGGGGGCTGACTTATACTATATGTCCTTTCCTATGATGGAAAGAATGTTCTTCTGAGCAACTGTGAATGAAATTTGGTAACTAGAAATCTGTAGAAGTAGTATCCAAAAAGTACTTTGACTAGTCAGCACACTTCAGATATGATGCTGTTCATTCTATAATAGACTGCTGTAATCAACTTGCCTTTGAGGCAGCATATATTTAGTCTGTAGTTTTTCTCTCTTTTCTTATTGCTTTGCAATATACATTGGGTTGTGACCACATGTAAAATGACATGTTAAAGGTATACAGAACTGTGAAAAGCCTGTTTAGCAAATGCTGTGGGATGATGTCAGTCAAGTCCAACATTCTAAGGGAGGACCAACTGCCACTTTCTGTCAGTTAGTTTTAGTCTGTTGGTCGGTTAGGCTGCTGCTGCTTAAAGATGTGTTAAGAGACTCACTAATATAGTTTATATAGTTATATCTTTTCTTTGTAACCTAAATATGTACATGAATGAATCTGTCAGTAAATTACTTTATTTCAGTTATTAATCAGATTCATGTGTATCTTTATTTTGAGAGGGATAAAGGGATTGACAATCAAGAAAAAGACGAAAGACTCAAACAAGTCAGCAAGCCGTTTGCCGCTGTGCAGGTTTAAATAAGGAACGTTTAACTCTGCAACTATATTATATAAACGTTCCCACAAATGCAGCACAGCAAAGCCATTTAAGGATTGTCTTCAATAAACAGAAATTTTGATTTCAGTGCAGGGCCACTGCAAAAATATTCATGAGATGAGTCATTATTAGAAAAGCTCAATGAGTTGTTTTCTGGTCACTAACAAACTATTCTTTTAACCATGTTATTAGTGGCTGCATTGCATATCTTGAAGGAGTTGAAAAGTCAATTTTCATCAGCAAAACTAGGCAATTGTTTATTAGGGGCTACTACCAATCCCACCTACCTCTACCCCCACCAAACCCTCCAACCACTTCCCAAACCTCCTTTCTTTACACCTCAGCCAGCTCTGCTAACCCCTCTCAACTCCTTCAACCCTGCATCCTGTTGTCAACCCTCACCCCCTACATTTTGCCTCAAACTCCCCCTGTTTCCCCTCAGCTCATCCCAATCCCAAGATTCCACTGCCATTGCCACTCACTGAGGAGAGAAGAACAAAGAGGAGAAAGTCTTCATCCCATACTACTGTCAACAGAAGGAAGCTTCTACAGGGTGAAGGGGGGGGAGACTCAATCCTCTTCATTTCCTTCTTCTCTGCAAATGGCAGCAGGATCCTGGGATTGGGGTGAGGTATGAGGGGAAGGAGGTGGGAGAGTTTGGGGCAAACTGGGTGGTGCTAAAAGTGACAGGAAGCACTGTTGTCACTGTAGGATATGGACAGTGTGCTTGATAAACTCTGGCTGGTTGCATGTACACAGAACCTCCATGGCTTTTAACATCTAGCAGAGGGAGTGGCCAATCTGATTAGTACAGTGAGCAATGCCTTGTGGAGCAAACAGGTAGTCCCAACCCTTTTTAAATTACGGTATCTTAGTGGCAAAGTGCATAAATGAGTCAGTATAAGTGGCTTGTGTTTGTTATTCCAGTTTACAATTAATCATTTGATACATGGTACCTCTACATCTGCATTTTTATATATTGCAGCAGAGGAATATTCCTTTTGTTAAGAGAAGAATCTGCCGTGCTAATAGGGCTGAAGCCAGCTGAGTATGAGCAGACCCAAGATAGGCAAGGGTATCCTGCCCCACAATCTCCTCCTCTCTCTCCACTATATTTTTCTCACACTCCCTTCTCTCTCCCTATTCAGCAGGCTCCCCGGGATGTCCCTGTCCCATTTCTCATATTCTTCCTTCCTTTAGGGCTGCCGGCTGCCCTCCCCTTATTGGGATCATGACACTCATGTTCTTTCCTCTCACATTGCATTTACACTTGGAGAGATACCCACACAAAGAGAATCAGATGTACATAATTTGCATACAATTAGATTATAACATTAAACCTCTTAATTCTATTTAGACTAAAAGGGTGTTTAAAATGGCCCCATCCCTCAGTATAAGGACCAGTGGCAGCAGATTTTCCTTCAGCAATGCAGTTAGTTTTCCATCCACATTAAGTTTTCTCACAAGCATTCATGTCATTATTTCTATGCTGTCTTTTATTGATGGAATGGAACATGTTCCCTGAACTACCTATAGAACCATTTCTACCTTCAAGCTTGCCTTCAAGGCCTCCTCCTAGAAGTCTTTTGAAAGATGGTGAAAACTTTTCTTCTTAGACAGGCATTCACAGAAAGATAATAAGCTAAGTTTGTGAATTTTCCCTGGTGCATGTTAGGTTTTAGAATGCTGATGCTAATGTTTTATGTATTTTATTGGTTGCTGCTTTATGGGTTTTGTGTTAGCCTCTTTGAATTATAAAAAAGCAAGATAGAAATAAATAAATTAAATATCACCGCATACACCACCACACATATAATACCACTGAAGGCAGTTAACACTTTCCTGCTGTGGACTGTCAACTTGTAACAATGTCAGAGATAGAGTAACCCAATAATTTCCAGCATTCTTATTACAGTACTGTTATTATCGAATCCTTTCTATTGTTTAATATGATTTTTAGCTGCTGAATTTTTATCTCAATTGTTTCGTGCTTCTGATAGTCACACTTTCAGGGGCAATATTCTAAATCTGAATAGAACAGTGACTTAATGATTTTAGCTGTTGTTCTCTTCTAGCTTTATAACCACAACAGACAACCCAAGGGCCAATTTTGTACTGTGGTTTTTATACCTTAATGCAAATAATAGACATAAGGCAGGACTCATGGGTGCACACCTGCATGATTCAAGCCTTTTCTCTTCAAAATATTAAATGCTACTAGGAAAGGGCTAGGACAATATTTATACATAATCTGAAAAGAAAATATGAAGCCATTGCCTAATGGTTGTTTTGAAGGAAAACCACACCGGTTATACAAGCCCTTGTAACAAGCATAGTAGGTTCACATTTGAGTATTAGAACCTGAATACAAAATAGGCCCTATATTCAGTTTTTTTACATTTTTGAATGCCATATTCAGAACGTGCTTCTATTCATTTTGAATAATTAACATGAATTAACTGGTCCCATTTTATCTAATCAACTCATTGCAAACATGTACAGTGATGTGTTGTAATTTGATTACTCACCAAAGTTCTCTTTAAGTTCATTAAAATCAATACAAGCCTTCAATTGCTAATGCTGCTCAGCATTAATTACCCAACTTGTCACACAGTAGTTAGACATTTTGTATAGTTATGAAAAAATGAGTGTTTTGTTTTGTTCTTTTTTATTTATCTCTTGGATCCACCACTAAATGTGTGTGTGTGTGTGTGTGTGTGTGGTTCCACCTGATTTTAAATTGGCTAGAAATGACCAGTTATGTGTCACTTCACTAAGAGATTAAATGCAAGGGTGAGACTGTTCTCTATAAGGAGAAATGAGATTCACAAGCAAAGATCAACTTTGACATTAAGCTTTGATTCTGTGAAGCTACATTAAATATTTTGTCAGTAGAAGATTTGGGGGAAAAATGTACATTTATCATATGTTGTTTAGCTTACAATATACTTTGGCATTTAGCAGCTGTGGCAACTGTGTTAGATAAATAATTAGTGTTTGGTCACTATTTTCCGTTACATACATAGCTCAAGATTGTATTGTACATTATGAATAAGAATGTGTGAAAAATACCTGAGAAAAATTTCTAATTTCCTTCAAACTTTCAGTGGAGTTAAGGGTTGTGACGACTTAGGGATGTGCTACACATGCATCCCTGGGGGGGGGGCACCATTGACACAAAAAGCCCTTTATGGCTTCGCTCCAAATTCTTCAGCTATTTTATCCTGAGTACCAAATTCACTTCAAATTTTGCTTTAAATAAAATTTGGCAACAGCTCTAGTTATGAACAGTGATTCACTCTTCCTATACATATTGTAACACTTGCTACCTATCATCCTGTTGCCAAGGTTCAAGAATACAAATTATTCAGGATAGTGGGGGAGGATTTATAATTGTAGCAAGGGCTAGCCAATTGGCACTCTGCACAGCTGTTTGGGAATGAGGAAGAGCCATGGGTGATTGCATGATTGGTAAAGGCACTAACCAACCAGCACTCTGAACAACTAGCTTCTAGTTCAATTGGACTTTTTGGGGGGGGGAGGGGACTGATTGCTCTTGAGTTTAATTCACTGGAACTTTGTGTGTCTTTCCAAAACAATGTGAATACAGATCCATTATGCAGGGGTTGGGATCCTGTGGCCCTCCGGATATTACAGAATGACAACTCCCATCATCCCTGACCATTGGTCATGCTGGCTGGGATGTAGGAAGCTGGAGTCCAACAACTGGAGGGCCACAAATTCCCTATTCCTGCATCAATGGGTACACTTCTTAAAAATGTGTACATACTTATAACTTTGTGATTTCACAAGATTTGATTCATTCACAGGATTGGATCCTAAAATCTAAAGTACATTAAGTAAACACAAAGGTTATTGTTTTCCCCACTGCAGATAATTCATCCAAAAATAAAGAAAGAAAGATCTGTCATGTGACTATTTTGACAAGCAAATATGAAGGGAGTGTGACAGAAGGTTCTGGCTACATTTTGCCCCTTTGTGCACACCCGGTAAAGAAGACCTGAGCTGTCTTGTGTTGTACACTAAGGTAATAACTATCAAAAGAAGCAAGTATCACATAATAAAGCACCATAAAAATAATTCAAAAATGTAGAAAGCCTGAAAGAATCCTAAAACTGAAAACATCAAAAACTATAAAGCCAGTGAAACCAAACCAGTATAGTTCATCCCCAACCAAGTGTGACAACAGCTATGACAGTTGTCCAGCCTCTTTGTTGCCACTAATGTCACATGTCATAAACCACATTTTTGATAGCCTCAATCCTGATGGATCAACAATATTAAAACATCACCAGATTCCATATACAGTATACATACATGGATGGTGCTATTGACAAAATGAAATATTTACAACAAAGCAAAATGGCAGTAAGCTTGGAAAGCAAATTTATTTTTTTGGATTAGTATCCCTTATGATTATAGCATATTTTCCATCAAGAGTCTAGCTCTTAATCAGAACTAATTGTTCATTTACTTACGGTATGTCCCTTTCATCTTCACTGCCCTCCCACTCCTGTCACACTTGGTATCCTCTGCAGGTAGCTCTGCCAGTCTCCTGCTCGCTCTGTTGCTCACTTGACTTTTCACAGTAAGATCAGCATCTTCATGTCCACAATTATTTCTAATGCAATAGAGACCTCCAGAGTATTGCAAAAATACTAATGTAAATGGGATTCTTGCCTTTCTCCTCAACTCTCCTATGCAAAAAGTTGTTTCCCCAGTTGTTCATAAGCCAATCAGTTGAAAAATTGCTAATGATACCAATGCTGTCAGACAGCAATATAATGTTGTTGGTAGCTCATTCGGTAGACTTTCAATCTCAGGGTTGTGGGTTCAAGCCCCACGTTGGGCAAAAGATTCCTGCATTGCAGGGGGCTAGATTAGATTACCCTTCTTCTTCCAGAGTCTCTGCTTATTTCATCCACATTAATACAGGTACAAGCTGCTCTAGGCAGAACCCATAGCTTGGTGGTAAGTTGCTAAGATCATGTGTTGTACATGCAGCAGGTGTCAGATTTATCCTTTACATTTCCAGTTAAAAAGTTCAAGTGAAAGGTGAGTTGAAAGACTTTTGCTTGTGATCCTGGAAATCAGCTGCCAGTCAGAGCAGACAATACTGGGCTCCATAGACAGTCTGACCTGGTGTAAAGCAGTTTCCTGTATTCCATATAACTATGCATATGTAGAAGGCTAGTCATGAACAGTGGAGTGATATTAATTCTATATTTGCCATCACTAATGGTGCAGTTCTCTACAAGTCTATTCAGATGCAATCCCCATTGAGTTCAACGGAATTTACTTCCAGGTAAGCAACTATAGGATTGCAGCCTAAATAAGATGTAGTATTCAAGATTGGCACTCTGTTAATATTTCCTAACTGAGGATTAGTTCTTTTGGTTGGCAATTCTATATGATTAGAAAATCTTTTCCACTCTTGAACTGTAGTTCTGTGCATGCTTATCTAAAAGTACCGGTAAGTCGCTTTGAATTCAATAGGGCTTACTCCCAAGTGAGTGCGTATAGGATTGTGGCTTTATATTTGGAAACATTGGCACAAAACAATATATAACATATTTGTATTCATCTATATGTTACCTGTAGAAAAAGCATTGTGTTGAACAGGAATATGCATTTGATGTTATTTTAGTAGGAGTAAATCCTTAGGTTTTACCCTGGTATACAACTGGTTAAAAGCCTGCTATATTGTATTATGTACTGAAAATTGGTGCATTTGCTTTAATATATTGAAACTCTCTATGATCAATGCCTGGATTTCAACCCATTTTGAAAACACCTGCATATTACAGTAATAACCTTCTATATAGATGAACCATACTTCTTAAAATCAAAAGAAAATGAAAAGTGAATCTTACCCATTCCAGCTGTGGATAGGAGACACATTTTTTTAAAATTAAAAGAACTCTCTTTCAAGGCTCCAGTTTCCTGCCTGTGTAGCAGACTCCCCACAACGATGTTCTCATTTAAAGGTCTGACATGACTGACTTCACCTGGAAAGTTATCCATTATTGGTTGGCAGTAGATAAACCCATCAAAAGATGTTACAAATAAGTAAGAATTTATTTGAAAAGTGACATTATCCTATTTCTGTCAGGGAGTGGGAGCAAAATAGGCAGCGGTTTATTAGATTTACAAAGAAGAAAACTGTTTGGAAGTAGATATTTTTAAGGTCAGCATTTTTAATCCAGAGCTGTGGCAGCAGATTTGATGTTTCATAAATGGTAGCCTTTATCAGTGATCTGATTTGGTCAATTCATTCCCCCCACCCTCTGCCTCACATGCAGTGACACTAAACCAGGAGAACAGGAACAAGAAGATTCCTTGCATTCAGTGACACTCATTTTCTATTACCAGGCATCACTATCAGCAGAGTGGATTAAATCTTTGAATGAAAAGAAAAGTGAGCCCTAGTATACAGATAGCAGTGCAGAATAAACACAGTGGTGTTTTTCAGCCTGGTGGTACCTACCTTCTCTTTGCCCTCTCCTTCCTCTCCAATCTGCCACATTTGAAGGGCCCATCTGTCTGCTGACTCCATGCAGAGTGTAAACAGAGGAAGGTAAGGATGCCACTGTTAAGAGGTCACATTGTGTCACTATGCCCCAGGGCTATAGACTCCTGCAGCAGTCAACTCTACTATAAAGGGATGATAAAATGATAAAGATACAGTAAGAGCTGAATTTACCATTAAGATTTAATTATCCCATTTATGTGTGTGCGATTCAATATGTGTGCAACCATGCACATGCACATTGCACCAAACATGGAAGTGCCCCGAAAATGTCACAAAAAGAGATGGAACGGGGTCGGGTGGGGGTGGAACGGGGTGTTTGCAGGCTTTTTCAATGGTGTTTCAAATATACGTGATTTCACTTAAACACGTGGTGCCCTGGAATGTATCCCCCCCATAAAGGGGGTGGTGGCCTGTATTTGCTGTTGCATCTTTAAATCACAGTTACAGAGATTTACATAAGGCTGATAAAATTTAGATCCTAAACTTGTTTATTATTATTGTTATTGTTATTATTGTTAGCCTTTACCCTTGGTCCATCTTCCCCAGTCCATCTCGCCACTAGGTTCTGTAGATTTCAGCTATCTTCCTTTTAGGCAGGTTTGTAGGCATTTCTCTGGTCAGCTCTAGGAGCTCCTTGCTGAATTCTCCTCACCACTTAACATGGCCTCACTGCCAATATTTGTCTTAAGCCAGTGATTCAGCTCTTTTAGGGTAGACTCTAGCTCTAGCTCTCTTCAGCTTAGTCTCTTGCCCATCTTTCACCAGCTTCTGCCTCAGGCTTCAGGCTTCAACCACCTCTTCCTTTTCCTCCTCCTCCTCCTCACAAAGCAAATTGTGAGGGGAAATAAGTTTAGGCATGAAGACAGAGCTTGGTGGATGTTGGATGAGGTGCAGCAATAGAAATGAGATAATGCTGCCATATCCTTAACTGCAGTCACAGAAGAAGAATATAGTCTGTACGCAAATAAAAGCTTTTACACATATGCAGCTATGTTCAGTTGTTTTGCTCACAAGCCACTCCAACCTCCCCTAAAAGAATGAAAAATATCTGGTGCTGGAGAAGCAGCTGCAAACAGCACTTACAGTATACGCTTCTGGTATCCACTGAGGAGAGAGGGCAGGAGAAGGGATTAGTTCTGATCCTGCTGGGATCTAAGTCTCTTTCTCCTTCCAGTTTTCTAGGGAGCATAGTAGAAAAGTGAACTCCCATAAATATAAACAAAGTAGTGTAGTGTTCTTTGAAAACTGTTGTAAACAATAAATGCTTCGGCCTTTTTATTTTGTGATAAGCAGAAACAGAGATCTCTTTGTCATATATTTCCCACTGAAGTATGGAAACAGTTCATAGTTTCTAAACTGAGGCTGTGTATTACTAGCCGTGTCAATGTCTTGATGCTTCTTAGTGAATCTGTATATTTTCTATTAAATGTGTTGACAAAGCATGGTAATGAATCTGTCCTTCAGAGCCATTATCAAAAAGTGAGGCTGCTTGAATGTTGAATGCAGAGGAAGTGTTCAAGAGTTCTGTCAAGATATATATCACTTTAGGCCAAATATGGAAATGGAAAACACTGGCTTCTGCCCTTGCTACTTTAACTACTGTTTCTTAGGAATGGGTAATAAGCATTACTTTGGGTTTAACAGTCGCATAAATAGATAGCTCTGTTTGTGCATGCAGCCAGACTTGAAACAGTTCCAAAAATAATATGAGCACAAAATAGCGAAATCCTCAACTACAAAAAGTGGTAAAATAAATGATTTGTTTCTCTTTAGGCTTGCTTCAAAAGCGAGGGGGAATGCAAACATGATGTAATCTTTCTTGTATAGTGGTTTATTAAATGCACATAGCCAAGTCAGGGACATCAGGCAAATGTTTTGAGACTGTGAGAAGACAAACAGGAGACTCCAGTATGTGGTTTGTAATACAAAATTGGTCTTCTATAAAAATTGTAGAGAAGCAATAGCGTGGGAAGGAAAATGTGTTTGCCCTATAATAGATGCATCCTCACCCATCCTCCCACCCAAAATCTGTAGTGATTGCTACAGGAGCAGCCCACACAAGGAAGTATTTAGTGATGCATGGGTGGACTCCAAAAGAAGGGCAGGATCAGTTTGGATGTTATTCAGACCTTGTGAGATACTTTTGTTGTTTATATCCTATTCCCCCCCCCCAAAAAATCAACTTTTTCTTGCTTATGTCTTATTTTTCTCTTAAATCACCTTTTAACCTTGATGCTATGTGAGTATATTCAGATGTTTCACCTACTTTTTCATTCTTCTCTATATACTTGAGTCTTTCAAGCCTCTGTCTGCCTACATAAAAACCAGGATCTTATTGCCACTGAAGAGTGAATGGAGGAAAAAGGAAACTAGGCATTATTGCACAATTTCCACTGCTTTACCCATTCTACCATGTAGAATTTATTTTTCATCCTTGGTGTCACTCTGTATAAAAACCTTGCTTTACAGATCATTTTTCTCCTTCATTTACTTTAGAGAGAAAGGGGCTTTTCTTTCCCACATTTCTCTACTCAATGGGTGACGACATTCTGTATTGCCAGAAATAAAAGAGAGGGAGTGTCTCCAGGATGAGTTTAATTCTCTGTACATAACTAAAGAATTAGTAGCTCTCCACATGAGCACACACCTGTGTAATCTGAACCATTTCTACAAACTAAATTCAATGTACAATGCTGTTGAGGAATTTAATTTTAACTTGAATAGCTAAAGATAAGGTTGGCTGTGCTCCTTTAAATGTCTGGAATTAAAGGCAGTTTATCCATGCAAAACAGTTCAAGTTGTCTTCTGTCGTCATTATTACAGCATTGGTTATTTTAGGATCACTATTCTTTGTTAAAAACAACGTAAGAATTATATATGCTGTAAGTTACCAAATGTCTTGGACACAAATACATGAATATAACCAAACACAGAGGTTTAGATCAGCAGTTTGGCAGGATTCCTCATAGGAAAAGATCTTTAATACTTTGCTTTCCTATTTAGTGTGTGGCATTTTGGTAGCATGCTTAAGTTTTGACTTTTTAAATGCCCATCCCAATTGAGCAAATGCAACCTGAATGTAAAACGCATGCCGTGGGGATTCAGAAATGGAAGTCTGTGAAGTAGCATATACATTAGGCACTGTCTTTGAGCATGGCAGCATGCCATAGGCTTTTGATGCTTCTGCAGATCTCCGAGTTGTTGTGAACATATCCCAAATACAGAGAAATTATTTTGATAGATTGCCTTTGGTACCATACATTTATCAACTGACTTCTTTGGAAGAGCTATAGGAAGCTCTTAGAAATTTCCTGGTTGGGGTGATTGTGCAGAGCTGAATTGTTGGCTCTAGCCCTTACTTCATTCCTGCTTTGTCTCATAGCCACTCCTTTGACAATCCTCTCTTTACCCCTTTAACCACCATTCTTTATTCTCTGTCTCTTTCCCATCCTCATCCCCTGGGATTCTTCATTTTTATTGCATCTACCCACCCCTGGCATTACCTACCCCTGGTGCTGGGGTGAGTGGTAACAGTAGTAACAAACATTTGAATATCATTCTCAAGTATCCAAAGATCTGATTCCCCTCTGAGTGGGGAAGCAGATGCAACTTGACTGATAAATCACCTATTCATAAATTAGTTGAAAATATGTTAAATATAATATATGGAAGTTTATTTAATATTTTTATTAAATCTACTAGTTCCTTACATTTTAAGGCCCTCCACGACCACAGGGAGCCTCGTCAAGGCCCTTGGCTGCTGCAAAGAAGCGCAGCACACCCTTCGCCACCGCGGGGAGGTACGACAGGACCCTCTGCCGCCATGGGGAGACACAGCAAAGCCCTCTGCTGCTGCGGGGAAGTGTGGCATATACTCCACCACTGCAGGAAGGTACAACGGGACCCTCTGCCGCTGCAGGGAGGTACAACGGGACCCTCTGCTGCCGTGAGGAGGTGCAGCAAGGCCCTCTGCTACTGTAGGGGAGCACAGAGCACCCTCTGCCACTGCAGGGAGGTATGCTGAACAAAATAACACATCATGATGGCCAATAGCAATGGCACTAAACACTATTTATAGACTAATACAAATGATCAGAAATTGCAACCAGAGTTTCCGGATAACTATTCTGTTTCGTTCAATGCTTCATCAGCCAATCTTGATCAATTCTTCATCAGCCAGACTTGTAAGAATTGATATGAGAAAGATGCAGTTCAATTTGTTAACAAGCTGAAATTACAATATACATGCGATGAAATCTGTGTCTGTATAAAATAAAATGCATAATACAATATATACAACTAAGATACATACCCAATCTTACATGTACGTAAATATAAACACTGTAGAAAATATGTTCTGGATCAGTGCTCATATGATACTGTGGTCATTGATGCTGGTAACAAATTGTAAGGAACATAATACAGTTAGCCACAGGTGAAACTAATATACTGTAAGGGAAATTAAAGACACAGCACAACATTAACAGCAAGAATGCCTGACAACCAGATGAAAACAGTAGCCCATCTAATCAGAGGATCATAGCAGATAATGCAATTAAATAAATCAATGAAAATCTAACTCAGAATTCAATCCCCCCGGATGAACAGAGTTGAACATGTAGATGAAATGGGTTTCCTGTTGGCGTAACCGCCATTCCAATTCTTGTCTAATAGCAACTCTCCTATGATTGACCCATAAAACCGTGAATAATAAGTCATTATCTGAATGCTTGTGGGATATAAAATGTTCAACTCAAGGTGCCACCATTATGGCATTGCGTATGCGAGAGCGATGTTCACCTACACAGACCCCAACCGCTCTGGTGGTGGAGCCTATGTACAATAAATTGCATGGACACCCTTTAGTCGAACATTTAGTTGAACATTTTATTTACCACAAGCATTCACATAATGACTTATTATTCACTGTTTTATGGGTCAATCATAGGAGAGTTGCTATTAGACAAGAATTGGAATGGCGGTTGTATATATTGTATTATGCATTTTATTTTACCTGTTTACAGACGCAGGTTTCATCACATGTGTATTGTAATTTCAGCTTGTTAAGAAAGTGAACTGCATCCTTCTCATATCAATTCTGACAAGTCTGCCTGATGAAGAATTGATCAAGATTGGCTGATGAAGCATTGAACGAAACAGATTGGTTATCCGTCAACTCTGTTCCGGCGATATTTGGTGACAGACTATGTATATATCAAACATATGAATTATTCTACCGCGACTGATGAAGAAAATTTAGAGACTTTGGTTGCAATTTCTGATCATTTGTATTAGTCTATAAATAGTGTTTGATGTCAGGGTTGAGCCAGATGAGGAGGAGTGGTGGCAAGCCCCCCCCCCCCCCCGGGCGAGGCTGCACCCACGGAAGAACCTGGGGAAATGGAGGAGTTCGTACCTGGAGAAGACTGGTGGCAGCACTCCTCGGAAGAGGAAGAGTCAGATGGAGAGGGGGAAAGACCAGAACAGGAGGAGGAGGAAGTCGAGCCAGAATCAGGCCCTTGTGAGGAGAGAAACAGGGAGGGCCCCTCCCCTTCTCCCTTCTCAGCTGTAGAGCGTAGAGGTGAGAGATGCAGGGAACAATTAGAGGCAGCTGCAACTCATAAGAGACGTGGATACTTAAGAAAGGCTGGCTGCTCCCTTCGCTAGCACCTGCAACGCTGAGTGTGTAGTTGCTCTTTCTCGTTCTGTTCCTGACTCCTGGCTTGTTCCTGACTCCTGGCTTGTTCCTGGCTCCTGGTTTCTTCCTGACTGACTTGGCTGGTTCCTGACTTGGACTGTTTCCGACTTCGGCTTCTCCTGACCTTGTACTGATACCTGACTTCAGCTGGCTTCTGACCTGGACTGTTCGACCTTGGCTTATCTGACTGACTGCTGCACTTCAGCAAGCCAACTTGTTGGCACCCTAACATTTAGTGCCATTGTTATTGGCCATCGTGTTGTGTTATTTTGTTCAGCTTGTCTATATTGCAACACAGGGGTCTGTTTACGGATTACTGCAGAGAGGTATGACAGGACCCTCAGCAAGTTCCTCTGCCATCATATATCATAATATACCAATATATTGTGATATTTAGCTAGTGATATATTGTGATGTTGAAAACCATATATCACCCAGCCCTATGTGGGACAGAATGTCAGGAACAAGCTTTTTCAAATAAATATTTTGTTATAGCTAAATACATTATTTCCTTATGACATAGCTCAACAATCCTATGTAGCTGTTTAAAGTCTTCTTGATAAGCCAGGTATTTTCATGATTATTTTGTCCTGTTTTAATGGTTTTTCATGTCTGATTGTTTACATATTGCTGTGTACTAGCCTACCCTGATATTTGAATCCTAAGGTAAAACAACTAATAGATATTATGAGATTCCTAAGGGACACTAGAGTGATGACAATTTACAGTAGTGGAATCTCCGTACTATCAATAAAACCACTTACAGTGTAAGTGGCCATTGAATTCTCTCCCCCACCCTGCTATCTTTTTGTTATCTTTGTCCACCAATAAATATATTGCAGGACCTGAACATTTCTATGAGATTTTGTGCTACTTTTCTAGAATTTTAATGTGTTTTTCTACAATTAACTATCTATACACTTATAGTGTGGTATAGGGACAGTATGTGCTATGTGCAGATACTGTGCATGTCACAGTTTGCAAATTAAATAATTTAATATTTAAATTTAAGACTGGGTAATATTTTATTTGGCAAAGACAGCAGTTTTCTGATGAATGTTTTTAATTTTAAGAGATGTCTAATACACAGAATAATAAAACTGACAATTTTGGTTATTCAGAATTAAAGATGTTAGCCTCAATACACATGAGGCTTTTAAAGAGAATTTCCAGGTTACATGGTAGAAGCTCATTAATTAACCCAAGTTCAACTTGTTCCTTGTTTTACAGTGATTCCTTATTCCCAAACTCAATCATTCTGTTGCATATAATAATAATAATAATAATAATAATAATAATAATTAATAATAACAATAAATTTTTATTTCTACCCCTCCCTTCCCGATCCAAAAACCAGGCTCAGGGTGGCTAACAACAAATATGAGACAATGATTAAAACAACTTAAAAAAACAGCAAAAAAAAAGCATAAAAACAAACATCAGTGGGATCACCAGAGCTAACTGGCCAGGTTAGTCATGCTAGGCCAGTAGGGAGACCAGGGAGGAATTTTAATGTGGGGACCCAGAAGGGTTTCTTCAGAAGAAAAGGGAAGGGTAAAAGGAATAGGGGATCAGGCTAGATTAAAGGCCAGGCAGAATAACTCTGTCTTACAGGCCCTGTGGAAGTAAGTCAGGTCCCGCAGGGTCCTAGTCTCGTGGGACAGAGTATTCCACCAGGTCGGAGCCAACACTGAAAAAGCCCTGGCCCTTGTGGAAGATAATCTGGCTTCTTTTGGGCCCAGGACCCTTAAGGTATTGTTACTTGTGGACCTTAAGGTCCTCTGTGGGGCATACCAGGAGAGGCGGTCCCGTAAGTATGAGGGTCCTGAGCTGCATAGGGCTTTAAAGGTCAGAACCAGCACTTTGAACCTGACCCGGTATTCCACCGGGAGCCAGTGCAGCTGGTAAAGCATTGGATGAATATGCTCCCATGGCAAGGTCCCTGTGAGGAGCCTCGCTGCAGCGTTCTGCACCTGCTAGAGTTTCTGGGACAGTTTCAAAGGCAGCCCCGCGTAGAGCAAGTTACAGTTGTCAAGCCTGGAGCTGAGCGTCGCATGGATCACTGTGGTCAGGTCGGGGCGGGAAAGGTAGCGGATCAACTGCTTGATACGGCGCAGATGGAAAAATGTCGCCTTAACTGTTGCTGTAACCTGCGCCTCCTTGGAAAGGGAGGCGTCTAGGATTACACCCAAACTCTTAACGGAAGGTGCTGGGACCAATTGAGCCCCCGCAAGAGAGGGGAGTTGGTCTGCCTGCCCTATACCATCCCGACCCAGCCAGAGAACCTCTGTCTTTGAGGGATTTAATTTCAGTTGGCTCCCATGAAGCCATCCAGCCACAGCTTCCAAGCATCTGGTCAGCGTGTCTGGGGCCCAGTCGGGGTGGCCATCCATCAGCAGATAGAGCTGGGTGTCATCAGCATATTGGTGAGAACCCAGCCCAAATCTCCAGACAATCTGGACGAGGGGGTACATAAAGATGTTGAAGAGCATTGGGGAGAGGATTGTGCCCTGCAGCACCCCACACACCAAGGAGTGATGCGACAACATCTCCCTCCCTAGCGCCACCCTCTGTCCCCGACCGGAGAGGAAAGAGCGCAACCATAGTCAGGCTGTGCCCTGAATCCCCGCGTTGGCAAGGCAGTGGTCCAAAAGATCGTAAATGACCATGTCAAAGGCTGCTGACACATCTAAAAGAATCAGCAGTTCCGATCCGCCTCGATCCAGTTGTCTACAGAGATCATCTGTTAGGGCAACCAAAGCCGTCCCGGTCCCGAAACCAGAACAGAAGCCGGACTGAAATGTATCTAGAGCCGATGTTTCCTCCAGAAACCTACCAACATTTGTGGCCAATGTTGGCATACCCAGTGCTATGGCCTTGTTAACATAATATTTACAGAGCACTCAAATACATCTAGAATGTAGGAATTAAATATTGGTGGTAAAGTTTTCTTTCACTATATTGAAAAATAAAATGTACAAAGTGTCTGTCTATACAAATGTCTACATTAAAAAATTGGAAACAGCTTATTTTCTGCTGTTCTACTGTACTGTTTAATGCAGAGAGGCTATAGATTTCTCTACTACCCATTATTTCATCATATTTATGCTTGTAGATTATATGGCTGTGATGGAGAGGCCCATACATACCTTGGTGTGGAGCTGCTTTTTATTTTCAGCCACAGCCCCCTGCACCTCATAAGTGATAATCCCGAGGGCCCCCCGATATTCCCATGCAGAGTTTTTGATCTTAGCCTATATCTGTATAGATACAGCTGATATCTGCCCCATTTCATCTCTTACCCACCACTTCATTATCTGACAAAATGACTGACATGTGGTTTTCCTTTTAAGTCACTGACAATACTACTCCACTAGCAGGGATTCTTGAGTGAAAAGATCTTTGTTCAGTGAAGCAAAAGAGTTGTTTTGCCCTTGTAGCTGATCACACTATCTCTGTGGTCCTCTTGCCCATGGTAGATGATACTCCTGCAGTTCCTAAACGAATCTTCAGGTCAGCTACCCTAAAAGTGTTTTACTTAATACATATATTAACAAAAAGGGCTTTTTCAAGTAGCTGTCTCCTCTCTCAGCAGAGTCTAACAGACAATGTCAGGAAACAATAGCCAATGTCAGCAAGGATTGTACCTTGTGTCAGAAAATATATTAAGAGAGAGGCAGACATTCCGATTCCCGTACAGAAGGAAATACAAATAAACACACACTATGTTTTTTGCTATTTTCACTGAATGACCTTTGTCATTGTAACTGAGTGTTCCTCTTGGAGAATTTGCCAGGTTATGGAAGTAGGGATGTTGCCTTTTGACTGAAATGATGACAGAAGCATAGCTGTCAACTTTTCCCTTTTTTTAAGGGAAATTCCCTTATTCCGAATAATGTTGCTACTGCAATCTCAGATCCCTGCTACACCAAACATATTGTTAGGTTTGCTACTGGTGTGCCCTCCCTTTGTTAGGGAGATAACTTCTTAATAGCTCAGAGTGGTTGGTTGATGCTTCCTTAGTGTGAGCTAATGGTTGGGAGACATGCTTGCAGTGTTGCTGTGTGTCTGCATAACAGAACCATTGGAGCTTAGATAGGTGACCCTTTTCCCAACTGAAGTATTATTATCTTATTATATTTATTAGCCCTTTTTTCTTTCAGAAAAGTGAAACTCGAGACAACTTACAAAAACAAAAATTAAGAATAAATCACCCTAAAACATACACGCACACAATCCACCTCAACCCTGCCCCACTAAAATATAACCAGAAAATTAAGATCCCAAGACCTGGGTTAATAAGAACGTTTTTTGCTTGCCACCTAAAAACAGATGGTGATGGTGTCAGGCTTTCCTGGGGAGAAAACTCCATTAAAAGAAAATCACTACTGAAAAGGCCCATTCTTATGTTGCCACCCTCTGCATATCTCTTGGAGGAGAGATGACAGAAGAGCGTCTGGGTTGGTTAATGTGGGGACTGCGAGTCAGCCCTGAGCCATGTAAGACTTTATAGGTCAAAACCAGCACTTTAAATAGGGACTGGAAAGTAACTGGTGGACTGTGCAGTCAGGCTAGGGCAGGAGTCAGCCACCTTTTTCAGCCATGGGCCGGTCCTATAATGGGGGGGGGGTAATGAACAAATTCCTATGTCCCACAAATAACCCAGAGATGCATTTTAAATAAAAGGACACATTCTACTCATGTAAAAACACCAGGCAGGCCCCACAACTAACCCAGAGATGCATTTTAAATAAAAGGACACATTCTACTCATGTAAAAACACACTGGTTCCCGGACCGTCCGCGGGCCGGATTGAGAAGGTGATTGGGCCACATTTGGCCCACGGGCCTTAGGTTTCCTACCCCTGGGCTAGGGCATTATGTGCTCAGACCGTCTTTCCCTGATGAGCAACCTGGCCACTCAATTCTGCTCTAGCTGGGGTTTCCCAACTGTCTTCAAAGGCAACCAACATATAATGCATTCCAGTAATTTACGGTTTGTATGTGAACAGACAGCTATTATTGAAGTTTAGAACAAAAATAGAGGCATAGATAAAGTGCTAAGAGTTCATTTTAAAGACTGGGATCACCGTAGGGGTTCAAGACATGTCTCTAGGAATCTGATATAGGCTAGCAAGTATGATGCCTTGCAGAAATTTCTCTTTGCCTCTACTCATGCTCTGTTTGTGTATTTATGAAACAAATATTACAAAGATCTCATAAGTCTTCAATAGATATCCATGAACATTTTGCTGCTTGCTCTAAAAGGGGCTTGAACCTTTGCAAGTATTCAGATGGAAAACTCATAAAGGCTTGATCTTTTGGCAAACATTTGTTGAAAGCTTTGAGAGCACTCAAAAAGCACTATTTCCTGTTACTTCTACTACAACTGCTGCTGCCTTCACTTGTCCAAGGGGCTCAATAATGTACTAGGGGGCAGGGTATTGCAGCCTGTTAGAAGGGTTCCATACATGCAAATGTGGTAGTTTGTACATACATTGTTCCACTGGACAAATATTTTGGGATACACATTTTTAAATGTGTTTTTCTTTTAATATTGTAATGGTAACATATGTAGAAATTCACAGAATTCGCTAAATCAAATAACTAATACCTTGATCATTAATATTAATTAGTGAGCAACAATTGCCTCCCCTGGCTCTGCTTTTTCTGGGTGCTGGGGAGTACAGCACAGTCAGCTGCACCCACCTGCTAGTTAATATACCAAGGCACACAACTGGCTTTCTAGTATGTAATACATAACTCACACCTGGTCCATTAAGAAAAAAAGCATCAACACCTTGCTGTGCTACCAAATCAGCTAGTTGGGGAAAGGAACTGGAAGCTTTATATGCCACCTAGTGCATTACTTGCAAAAAAAGAGAAAATAAATAAAAAGGAAAGGAAAGGAAAGGGGGGAAGACCATATTCAGCCTAGGAAGCAGGTGTTAATTGAAGCTCAGTTATACCCTATATCCAGCCATATAATATCCAGACTTTGCTGCAGTCTCAACAACTGAGTAAATCTGTTCCATTGTAGCTTGGCCCAAGGGAAGGTTAGGGAAGGCTGACATTTATACAAGAATAGCAAGGTTACACCTGGAAGAGCAGAGTCACATCCAGTAAGGCAGAATCACATCAAGTCAAATAGGCCATGCAGGATCAGAAAAGGGTACAGTAAATACAGTCTGTCAGGACCCTGGACAGATCACTGAAGCAGCTATATTTGGCAGCTCACCCAATTACAACTGTTGTCTCAGCAGCATGTTGAGGTCTTCTGGAGGCTTGCTGGTCTGGACTTGTTATTAACGTTACTTCCACAGCAAAGCTGTCTGTATCTTCAAGGGCTGTTGTGTAATTCTGCAGCTAGTGCCTTCTACAGCATGGCAGCAGTGATAATTGCATCAGAGTAGAAGTGTCTTGCATCTTGGGGCAGTGCTTATAACACTAGCTTCCTGAGAGATGAGTTGCTGTTGCTGATTGGGCAGTGGGTAGAGTGCAAGAACACTGTTCTTGCACTGTGTCAACCTTCCCAGCACCTTCTTCCAGTAAGCAGCGGTGACCCATCTGCTGGGAAGCTAGCTTAGTGGCTAGGTGCCACATAGCAAACTACTTCTGCATTGGAAGGATCCTCTGAGTCTTGTAAAGACACATTCTCTGCCTTGAAAGGTTCTCAATTTGAGGATAATGCCCCATTAAATGTCTCTACCCCCACTACTGAGTTTTCCTCTGAGCCACAGGGGACATGGAGACCAAATGATGTGATGCTGCATTTCCTCTCAAGAGCCCCTTCCTTAACCCCTGATGTTTTAGATACCTACCTAACTGTACCCAACTGTGAGCATCCTTTACTTGTGGTGGTCAAGAATGCCATGGCTTGTCAACTACAGAAGGGTTTGGATTAAGTGAGTTATCTAGACCCATTTTAGTTTGGATTCAGTATTGGTCAGCCTAATTTGTTTGTCGATAAAGGGTGATGAAAGTTAAAATCAGTATAATCAGTACTATTGGTTTGCAGTTCTAATATGGAAGAAGAAATTAGTTGCATCTTCAGTTGTGGATAGGGAGACTTGTAAGTTTGCTTGACACTTCATATTCAGAAGTAAAGCATATATTGTGATCACAACCTCTGACTCATGTTCCAAACCATTGTGAATCAACTTATTTTCTTTTTATGTCTGTTCTTGAAATATTCTTTTCTTGTTTACTGTGTTTTAATTACCTGTTACTTTTATAGTACCCTCTTACTCATATTCTATGAGCGATACTCAAGATTTGTGTGCCCTCATATTTTTTTTATAGTCATGCACTTTATCCTATGAAAATAATGAAGGGCCCTGTTATATACTGCACAGCTGGCAATTTTGCATAGCATTTAAAATTTTCGTTCAAGACTGAAGGTAATGATTATGAAGTGTTTCTTTGTGTAGAAGATAATGTGGCATAGTTTAAACACAAGCTATTGTGAATTAGTGTGAATACAGCACATGTCATTCATAGCTGCTTAATGAAGAAACATTATCGGTATACCTATAATGGTTTTAATTGATCACACAGCTTCATTCTACAGATAGTATGATACTCGTAAGTTGAGAAGGAACCTATGGTCTCATTTCAAATAAACAGTGTGCTCTTCTAAAATGGGGTGTTTAATGCCATTTCAGCCTTCCAAACAATATTTTCTGTCCAAGATACTACCAATTTTTGTGGTGGCATAAATATTATATAAATGCAGGGCTCTTCTTCAGCCAGAACTCAATGGAACTCAGTTCCAGCACCTCTCAGGTAGGCACCATTGCCATTAAAAGAGAACAAGGGAGGCTTTCATGGTGAGTTCCAGCACCTCTTTTTCTAGACAAATAGCACGCGCGCACACACACACAGAGAGAGAGAGAGAGAGAGAGAGAGAGAGAGGGTGCAGAAGCTCCCCCTAGTACAGTGCTCTGATGGGGGTGCAGATGTTTACCTCTCTGGTCAACAGATGGTGTGAAGGTTTTGCTATGTAAGTTTCCTGGATAAGAGAGCTACTTACTTACTTGCTTACTTACTTATTTACTTACTTACTTACTTACCTACCTAAATAATGTATGCCACCTTTCCACAGTTAAAACCATGCTCAAGGTGGCTTACAACATGGGGGGAATACATAATTACGAACATAATGTAAGTAGTTAAAAAAAAAAGTACACAACCAAATAAAGACAATGTCCACATGAATCAAAACATCTGAAATAAATATATGAAAAATTAAGTTCAATAGCAGCAGCAACCCCCCGCCAACCCCCTAAATGATACCACAGCCCAAGATCCTGTTCTGCAGTCTCAGCTTCTGCAGCTGGAGTCAATCAGGGCCCCACCCTCCTGGGAGGAGGTCTTCCAGGACTCCCAGACAAGATGGCTTCCTGGGATCCATCCACAGACATAGCTATTTGTAAAAAGAGTAGGGCATAAGTAAAATAAAACAACATGTACTGCAATAAAATAAAATAAATCCCAGCCAGTGCACCTTAAGTTTCTCTACCCTGGTGTACTGTCCTTGTTGTCCTCAAACAAATGTGTGTGCACATGGAGTACTCTTCAAAAAGCAGTGATTCTGCTTATAATAAAATGAGTTTATCTGGTGACAGAAATTCAAGATGTGTTGAAACTAAATCTCAGGTTTGCTAGATCTCAACAAATAGGATTTTTCCTCTCCTTCCTGTTTTAGCTCACTGACTATTCTAGAAAGGCCAATCATCAGGGTATCTTGATATATAGCTAAATGCCACTGCACAGTTGATCTACTCTTTAGGAGACACTGGGGTCATCTCCTGCTGTAGATTTATCCCTAAAAATGACTCTGGGTGAAAAGTTCCAACTCTTGGAGATGAAATAATTACAGCACAGAAAGGTTTTCTTCCCGTTCCATTCACCATAGGAGTATCATGTAAGCAACCGTGACCGGTGCTATTTTTCTAAAAAATAGAGGTGCCAGAACTCACCATGAACACCTCTCTTGTTCACTTATAATGGCAATGTCACCCACCTGAGGGTGCCAGAACTGAGTTCTGGTGAGTTCCAGCTGAAAAAAAGTCCTGACCATGACTATTTAGCAAAGAGCAAGAAAAATAAGATCAGATGTGGAGGATTTCTCTGGGCAGTATTTCAGTACCATGTGGTTAGGAGCTGACTAGAAGTGTAGTCGTTTCCCTTCTAGATTTAGTGTGCCATATGTCAGCCATTAGTTTGCATTTTTAGCTTGTCTCAATTATTGCTAAGAATTAACACTGTGAACAGTCACCATTTCATGAACTGTTTAATGAAGTGCTCTTTTCTTTTTGTTAATATAGGTTAAATGCCCAATTTTGTTTTATTTTGTAAAGATTATTTTGAGAGCTCTGATAATAAGAGAAATTAGTTTAAATGGCTTCTAAATCAGTGTTTTTCAACTACTGTTCCGTGGCACACTAGTGTGCCGCGAGATGTTGCCTGGTGTGCCATGGGAAAAAATGAAAAATTACTTTATATATAGTCAATATAGGCACAGAGTTAATTTTTTTAACATTTTCTAATGGTGGTGTGCCTCGTGATTTTTTTCATGAAACAAGTGTGCCTTTGCCCAAAAAAGGTTGAAAAACACTGTTCTAAATGACCAAGAACAAACTTAACCTCAAAGATGACTGAAGCTTGCTTAGGTCTCGGAATGTTATCCTGTTTTCTTCCTCAATATGCATTGAAATTGCATTGTACAGTACATAAGTGATTTTCCAAGCCTTTTTAGAAGGATGCATGTATTAATATTTTAAACTGAAGTAATTGCTTCTTGTTTAGCAATGGTTTTCATTTATGAGTGTTTATCCGAGGCAAATGGAAAGTATGGTTAATCTAAGTTAAAAATGGTTTCTTTAAATAGCTCTAATTACATTCTCTTTATATGTGTACATTTTAGACACTTAAGATTTAATCGGTAGCAGTTCTAACAAACCCTAATGTTTATTAGCTGGTTTTAAATTATTGTTATAGATGGCAGTTGAATGAGAAAATAAATTATGATTTGGTGACTATTATACTCAGTAAATAAAAGAGGGTCTAACACTGGGGGGGGGGGAGAAATTATATGTCTTCTTCGTTTTTCCAATTAAAAAGACAAAGAGATAGAATCAAAGCCATCTTAAAAGGAAGAAGGCACTTTCATGGCTTTCTTTTACAGAATGTGAATGCTTGTGCACTTATTTTCAATAAAGGAGTTACATTTTGATTTTTTCCCCTTTAATGCAGGAGATAGATGTGGTAGAAGCAGCAGCCCTAAACAAAACAACTCTAACACTGAATTCTTATTTGTTGGATGTGAAAGAACTGGGTAGAACAGTCTTTGCCCCTCCATATGGGTAGGACTGTAACTCCCATCAGCCCCAGCCAGCAAAACTGTAGCTCAGTAGTTGATCATCTGCTTTGCATGCATGCCTGAGGTTGAATTGCAGGGATCTCTAGGCAGGTTTGGAAGAGACCCCGGTGTGAAATCCCGAAGGACTGCTGCCAGCCAATGTATACCAGTGGTAGCCAAAATAGTGCCCTCCAGATGCTGGCTATTTTGGCTGGGGCTGATGGGAGTTGGCGTCCAGCATCTGGAGGGCACAGTGTTGTCTGTGCCTGATATAGGCAATTCTGTGTTTCCCAAACTTGGCTCTCCAGCTGTTTTTGGACTACAACTCCCATCATGCCTAGTGAGCTCAGGGATTATGGGAATTTCAAAAACAGTTGCATTTCCTAATTCAGCACTCCTGTTGAGCATATTACACTAGTCTATAATTTTTCTCTTGCTAAAGTGTGTAACATAATTCAGCTTAATGGAAAAGAGTGAAATTTTCTGTCAAAGATGTGAAAAGTGCTTGAAAAGATTGAATCTATCTTAAGTTTTTATACAATCTCCTGGCAGGGAGGAAAGTATTTTTATCCCTCCCACCCAGGATATTGTATAAAAAGGCGAATAATATCCACTGGCAATATGTTGTGAAGTAGGGTTGTAATTTTTTCTTGATTTTACTGTTTTATCTTTTATAAACCACTATGACCATTTCCCCCCAATCAAGCAATGTATATTTTTTAAATGAAAGAAATAATTAATTAATATTTACTAAATAATACTAAATACGAAATAAATACGAAATAATTTTAGGGGTGCGGGTGGCGCTGTGGTCTAAACCACAGAGCCTAGGGCTTGCTGATCGGAAGGTTGGCAGTTCGAATCCCCGCAATGGTGTGAGCTCCTGTTGCTCGGTCCCTGCTCCTGTCAACCTAGCAGTTTGAAAGCACATCAAAGTGCAAGTAGATAAATAGGTACCACTCTGGCAGGAAGGTAAACGGCGTTTCCATGTGCTGCTCTGGTTCACCAGAAGCGACTTAGTCATGCTGGCCACATGACCCAAAACCTGTACGCCGGCTCCCTCGGCCAGTAAAGCAAGATGAGCGCTGCAACTCCAGAGTCGTCTGTGACTGGACCTAATGGTCAGGGGTCCCTTTACCTTTATCTTTAAATAATACTTACTGCTCTTCTCTAGGTAAGTTTTCATAACTTTTCCAAATGCTCTGATAAATTATTCCATGTCACTGACATTTTTCATCATATAGAATTTACTTGGGACATGATCCAGCCATAGATAAGCATATATAGCAGCCTTTTCTGCATTGGCTCCCTACTTTTGGGATGCTCTCCCCACAGAAGCTTGCCTGGTGCCTTCGTTACATATTTTTAGGTGCCAGGCAAAAACATTTCTATTCTCCCAGGCCTTTGGCTAATTAAACCATCTATGACTCTTTAAACTGGGGTGTGTGTGTGTTTTTGTTTGTTGCTGTGTCATATATTTTGTGTTTTATATTGTAAACCACCCTGTGATTATTGGATGAAGGGCAGTCTGCAAATTTAATAAACAATAATACAACACTTATCTATAAATGCCAAATGAGCTTAATAAGACTTACTTCTGTGTAGAAATGCATAAAATTGCATTATATGACACATTGATGTCAGTGGATATGAGTTATGCATAATTAACCTGGGGCCCATTAATTTAAGTGGGTCTGGTTTGAGTGAAACTTAGTTGAATACCACCCACTGAACTTCAGGAAACATTCTTCTGAGTATACACGTAAGATTCTGCTGTAAGTGATTTTTTTGAGATAACTCTTTAACATAATGCTTTTATCTGGGGTCTGTCAGCAACTGATTTCAGCATTGAGGAAAGTATTTGTGGTATACTTTCTGATTCTTTGAAAACATTGATGATGCTGTTCTTCAAAAAAAAAATGCCCACACGCAGTGCATACAATGATAACCTAAGATATTCAAGAAATGGGCTGGAAATAGACAGCTTCATGCCGTGTGAAATGCTGCAGATCTGAATGTTACCTTATGTTTTCTTTGGTGCGAAAATGCTGTCTTTGTTTTATCAGTCTAAGACTAAACTATATATATGAAAATAATGTTTGCATTTGGTCATAGTACCATACCTGAAATAAATCACTGTCAGACCCTTTTAAAGGGCAAGTGAAAAATAGTCTTTAATTTTTTTATATTCTAAATTCTTCATAGAAACCAACCTTTCTTCTTCTGTTTACACTACCAAATCCACCTAAAACTTATGTAAACTGAGACATTCAGAAATGGATGCCAAACTGCCCAAATGTAAAGATGATGCTGTCTAGAGTTTATTTTGTCTGCTTGCCATATTGCACTGAACCTTGGACATAACTGTGCATAATGGGTTTTGAATCCAGTCTCTGTGGATCGCAGCCAACATCACATGCACCAGTTAATGACTGATAGTTATCTCTGCTCATTGCTAGTGTTTTCTTAATGACTGTTTTAGCATGAGGATAGGTCACAAAATGCAGGATTAAGTAAGGTCAAACCCCAGTGAATTGTGCAGTTTATTTATTGCAGGCATGGGGAAATAGAAATAAAGAGAGTCCTAGTGAATGCTCATTCATATATTTATATAATATTGTTATAATGTTTGAGTAAAATTGAACCATAATTTCTATCTTGGTGTAATGCTTGGCAAGTGGTCGTGCTGTATACCTGTAATTTAAATCTCCCTGTTGATCAGCAGGCCAACAATGTTTTGCATTGCTGTTAACAAGAGTAACCTGCAAAAGTGAAGAGCACTCCTAATATCACAACAGTACAAACATATCTAAATCATATGACTGTGATGACAATGGCTTATTAACATCTGACAATATAAATTGGTCTCTAAGAGTGAATTGGATATAGGTCCAGTATGGTAATATTATTTGTAGAATGTGGGATTTGATCAAACATGATAGAGAAAGGCAGAGTAGTGGCTCAGTATATTAATCATTCTGATGAGATATTACAAAGTAAGGTAAAATTGTATTGACATTTTGTATCTTTCACAGCATATCATTGTCTTATCTAATTATTACCTAGGCTTTTCTCTCCACCTATCACATTATTCCCACCTTCAAAAGAAAATAAAAATCAACTTGCTTACAATGAAAACATCAGCTCTAGTAAAACCAAGTTCATTCCATTGTACTGGACTTACATTGTGCCAGCAGAAAGGTTACATTCCTTACTGATAAGGTGCATGAAGTTCAGCACTATGGGGAAAAATAGAAAATGAAAACCATGCCAGCACTTATTTCTCAAGCTGAACACACATTCCTTCCTGAATTACAATATTTGCTGATAGTTCTAGCCCCACATTGGCATACAGTGGTACCTCGGGTTACAGACGCTTCAGGTTACAGAGGCTTCAGGTTACAGATTCCGCTAACCCGGAAGTAGTACCTTCGGATTAAGAACTTTACCTCAGGAGGTACCACTGTATATGGTTTCTTCACCATGAAGAGAAGCAAAGTTAGAATACATGATCTTTGAGTGCCCATATGCAATCCTTTGCATACTATTACATACTGGTTTAGAGTTGCTCCCCACTTTGGAAAATTGTAAAAATAGGCTTACATCATTATATGGTTAAAACAGCCAGTTCTTGCACATTACTACATCCCTGGGACCTGGTCAAGTGTACCCTTTTCCCTCCCTTAACTGATCTCTGGCAAAGGTCTTCTCTGTTATAGGGGAAGTTATCCATCTGCATCTCCCATCAATATGCCTAGCTGTGGAAGATGACTCTGAAGGCATATTTCTTTCTGTCCTTGTGTATATAATGGGATATGCAGCTGCCTGATCTGAACACATGCCCACGATGCCACTCTGTTCCTAGGCTTGCCCCTTATCACCCTGGAATAGAGGTCTAAATGGAGGCTAGCGGTGGCTGGAAGAGATTACAGCCGATCCAGTCCTACTATGAGGCATGCTAAATTACATGGTTCAGGTGTTAGATTGGAACAGTGGATCATGTTCTCCACAGTGCTTTCTATTGTCACAACTTGCAGGCCAGTTTCCTAGCCACCACTAGTGTTGCTCTCATCTGACTGCCTGGTCATCACCATTGATGCTGCAACCCTTTCAGTCTGTTGCCAGCAAAGAAGCTACCCAGTGCCATCACCTACTTCTAACCACAGAGCAGCACCATTAGAATGGCTACCCAGCACTCTACCTGGCAGACTATGGTCAGAGAGCAGCTGAGCTTCTGAGAAAGAACCAATTGATCTACAGATCTAGTTAGCTGCTGATTTAGTTCAAAGTTGAGTGATACAAAAGTTGACAGAGGAAGAGAAGGGTTTTCTTCATGACCAATAACTCTTTGAAAGTGTCTGCAAAAGCAATTTGAGGAGGAAGATCAAAAGAAAGGAAAGATGGGCAGGGAAATGCACCTTTCAAATTTATCTTGGGTAGGAAAAGAAAAAGGGGAAAGATTGCTTTGTAATTTCATCTGCAGTAGTAAAGTCAAAATAGTCATTTTTAAGAAGTAGGAAGGGGGGAAGAAAATACAGAAAAATATGTTTTTAAATTTCATCTAGGTACCAGTGGAGTGTGTGCATGTGAATGGAAGTGTGAATTGCCATGCACACTGATGGCTCCAACCACCACAGCATGTGCCCTTAGGTTGGAAGCCAGTGTAGAAAATTTAAATATTTTGAAGGAGTCAACCTCACATATTTGATGAAGAAGCTTTAGATTTTCCCCCAACCATGTTATTGAAACCTACCTTTTACAAAATCATTGGTCCATTTACCTCAGTATTGTCTATAATGCATAGTAGTGTCTCTCTAGGAATACAGATGTGAGTCTTTACCAACCCTACCTGGAGGTGTCATGGATTGAATATGGGACTTTCTTCATTCAAAGCATGTGCTATACCACTGAGCTATGACCCTTCCTTTAGAAGGGGAAAAATGTTTAGTATACATAACTTGGGCAATATTTGCAGATTCCAATGTTGTGTTCTGTATAATACAATGCTTTATAGTATGGCTTGGGAACTTGTGGCCCTCCAGATGTTGTTGAACTCCAACTCCCATCAGCTCCTGACAGTACGGCCAATGGTAAGAGATCTAGGAGTTGTAGTTCAACAATCTAGGTTTCCAGCCCTTATCTCGCAGTTAGCCTTACAAACATTAAACTGTCTCAGTCAGAAAAAGGCTTCTCAGCATGTACAAGTCTGCAATCAATTCAATGGTCCAATGGTCAAGAGAGCAACATCTACTACATGCATGAATCAGCTGTTGTTTATTGATAAATCTACACATAAAGATGCCAAGTGTAGGGGGGGGAGAGTTGTGTATGAGATTATGATTAATTCATTGCCAATAGCTCATCATGGTTGGACAGTGTTCTCGAAGCTACCAACATGAGTCTGACCAAACTGTGGGAGGCAGTGGAAGACAGGAGTGCCTGGCGTGCTCTGGTCCATGGGGTCATGAAGAGTCGGACACGACTAAACAACAACAAAGCTCATCATAGTGTAGGCAGATGTGTACATATCCATCTATTGCTTTATGAACATAGGAATTTTTATCTTCATATGTTATCTAGAGCCACTGTCCTAGATTTGCCCCTGTGAATTATAAATCAAATTCATTCATTTGTTGCATATGACATCTGTGGATGCCTGATACAGTCAGAGTGATTCTTTCAATTATCATGAAAAATGGAGGGGGCTGAATGGGGATGTAGCTTTAATGTGCTCAGTGAGTGAAAGAAAAAAATACTGAGCTTTTAGCTGCTTTCCTCCCACCACTCTTGAAACAATCAGAAATACAGATTTTAAATGGCAAAAACAGTGAGGCAAATAAAGTTCAAGGGCAAGATGTGTATGTTAATTTTTAGAATTAGTCATTATTTTCTAAACATTGTCAGAAAAGTATGCATTTGCCACACAATTTGATTTATTCTTGACATCCATTTAAGGAAGGGTCAGAAATGAAACTGTAATTTGTGTGTTTTCCAGTATTTTATTTGTACTCAAATAGTTAGCATTATTATTTTGAGGGATGTTATTCTTTGTGAAAATGACAAGTATTACCAATTGCTTTAAGTGGCACCACCACTTTGGAATAAACTATGTGCCTTTTTCCTAATTTAATAATTCATCTGAGAATATAGCACATTTTCAAAATTACTGAGAGATTTTAAAAACATATGACTACCAGGGTGAGGAAGAAGAAAGACTTACCCCAAAGTACAATAACTCTGCATGGTTTATGATTGCTCATCATTTTCATAGACACATTCTCAATATGACAGTTCAAAAAAAAGCATTGAATTTGTTGATCTCAACTTATTCCTTTGGAACATTTAATATATTGCAAAAACAATGCACATGTTGATACAGTTGGCAGTCTCTGGTCAGGAAACGTTCAGAGTCAACTAAGCATAGAAGCTCTATTTGCCTAGGGAAATGGTGGAGTTTTTAAAGAAAGGAAGTTGATATTTAGTAAAGCAATAGCAATGTCTTCCACAGTGTCTGCTTTAATATTTTCTAAGGGTGCCATTCTTTCATATATGACCCCTTCATTTCAATTCACACAGAAGCACATTCTCATGGATTTTTTCCTCAGTAGTGTTAATAGAAGGTGCAGATCTACAGTTCATAGCATTATTTGATTACAATTCATAGCAGCATCACTACAGTTTTATTGATGGTTTTAAACCTCTGAGGCAACATTTTGATTTTAGGGACATTATATATTAGATATGATCCTTTCAGTCTGTTGTAAAATGCAACTGCAGAGCAACTTATAGATGTGGAAATGATGGGCAGAGCAACTTATAGATGTGGAACTGAAGCTAAAGCACATAGCTACCGGTAAGTCCACAGTTGCAAAATGAATCTATACCAAAGCTGAGATTTAAAGCCAAGAATTCAATACACAATACAATTTTTTCTGTTCCTAAGGCAGAAAACACACATGCACACACTTTTTCATATGAACTAGCTGAATTTAACAGATTTTTTTTTTTGGGGGGGGGTATAATTTTTGAAAATGGATCCACCAGTTGGGCAATTGCCTGTTTCATGCTGCTCTATTCACAGCTGTGAATTTTAGGACACTCCATAGCAGCTAAGTTTGCATTGTTTGCTTGTCTGAGTCTGATGAATCTGTCTAGCACATCTATTTGAGATCCATTCAACTTGAGGAAATTGCTTATTGTGTCTTTCATGTCACTAATGTGTCTGCAAAGCACAATATCATAGTGTTTCTTTCCACCATGTCTACCAAATGATTGGTGTACTGATGACAAATTCTGAATACAGATATGCTTGCATCTTATCCTTGTGAAGTTACTTCATGCACTATTGACTATTGTAAACATATGACTGAGTCTCAGCTACAAAATGTGAATACACGTTTAGATACAGCTCAGAAAATAAACACAGATAAAGGAAAATGTTCGTGAAAAAATACATGGAAATTAAAATATTAATATTAAAATCAAACTGAAACTGAAACTCAGACAAATATAAAAATGCTGGAAAATCATTTGTCCTTAGAAAAAGTTTACAGACCTGTTTGGTTGTTAACCTGAATGAGAGTGGGGGATCCAAAGTGCTATGTCTGCTAATATTTAGTGTTGATGATGGATAGATAGATAGACCTTAGATATATTTATATTTCTTTTCAGTTGGTAGGACTCTCAGAGGAGTGCACTGTACATAAAACTAATGAAAGCAATAAAACAGTAAAATAATAAAAGTAGGGCAGTTAATCACAATGGAATCCCCCCCCCCGTTATGTTTAAATAATGAGACAAAAAATGAGAAAGAAAACAAACTTTATGCCAGGCAGACCCGTGGACCCAAATTAAGGGTGCCACAACTGAAAAGACCCTAGCTACGGTCACTACCCAACTAACTTAAAATGGCAGTGCAGCGTGTTGAGAAAGACTTCCAAGGAAGATCATCATGCCTGGGCAGGTTCATGTGGGATTCTGATTGTTTTAAAGGTTAAAACAGTACTTGGAATTGTCCTCAGAAATTTATTGGAAGCCAGTGCAGTTGTTTCAAGATTGGTAGGATATGCTGTATATGTATTCCCCATACTCCAGTTGCCTATGAAGATTGTATGGAAACCGCAGTTAGTCAAATCTTCATAGGCAATCCCCACAGTGATTTGAAACAGGATGTTATCAAGTGAAAATAGTTACTAGGCTCTTCCTGTGTAGGGGAGGCTGTAGCTGGCACACCAGCCTAAGCTAAGGAAAGGCGCTGAATGCCTCACTTCAGATGTGTTCATTATGTTCTCAAGAGGTATGTGGTCTGTTTCTTCTGTTATTGTTCTGTCTTAAATTGGGATTTGTGGCACATTCCTCTGTATCTCCTACTATTGGCAGATTTCTAACCACTGTTCCCCAGTTGCTTCCTGAAACACAACACAAAACTAGGACACAACTCAGAACTGATGATTGAGAAGAATGTTATATACCAAGTTATGGGCAATATGAGATAGAGGTGGAAAGAATTAAAAATGATCTGAGTTGAAGATTGACCTCTCACATGACTGTTTCACTACACTAATAGAGGCAGATGAAATAGATGTTAACTTCTCTCTCTGCCCATCCCTTGCCCCGCCATAACATTAGTAGATTGGACCTTTCCTGTGTACTTATATTACAGTGTTTTGTATGCATCCATCCTCTGCTCTGCATCTTTGACTTGTGGTGAGGGTTGGACATGGAAATGTGAACTGTTGGGGTAAGAAACAACACTTCTACTGCACACTTCAGAAAGGGTACTATAAGAACATTGCTATTTTCCATAGCAAACACATGTTAGGGATAATGTTGGATTTGGCTCAAATTAATGGCTTGCATCCAACGCTGCATGAATGCAGCTCCACTTGCACAACAGGACTTTCCCTTCCTCTTATCTCTGTACACAGCTCCAGAAGCAGCTCTATATGCTCCCCGCCACCCTTTCTGGATAAAATTTGTGCAATGGGGCAGGGCTGCAGGGGAGAGGAGTGGACGTGGGAATTCTATTGCAGAAGTGGAGGTCTGCTGTGTGAGCAAAACGACAGTGTTGGATACAACCCTCAGAAATTTATAATGAGAAAAAAACCTATGACTTTGAAGTTCCTCTAGTTCGCAAATTTGCTTGTGTAAGACAATAAATAATTAAGGAGACACTGTTTCATTATACAAACAAATCACTTTCTCTTATATTACTGGATACAAATTATTTTTACTGGTGCCTTCAAATATTTTTACAGGGGCTTTTGGCTATTCTGGGCTCCATTCTTGGTTATGTAGGGGGCATGATTGGCAGGGTTGTTTTATTCCATGTACTACAAATGCACAGTCTAAAGACATAAATGTATTCTTTTAACTGACTGTATTTTTTATGTCAGTTATTAGTTAATGGACATTTTGCTATATTAGAAAGTAGCTTTACAATGTGAACATTAAAAAGTACATAGTGAGAACAGATAAAGGGTGTAACATGAATCACGGAAAAAAGAAAAAAAATTCTCAAGGAGAGTTCTGACAACTGCTTGATGTTAAGCAGATATATTGTCTTTAAGGTTAAACCATAGGGAGCTAAAGTTTTAAGTCTATTTCTAGAAGTTTTTTCCTTCTTTTATACTGATCGTGTGGTTCTAGATATATATTTCAGCTGGGAAGTCTGCAAGGTTGCAAGTGGATAAAACTAAATTTAGTAGGTTAAGGACTGGACAAATCCTTTGATCCAGCTTCATCGTGAGATAACAAAACTTAGGTGCTGAAGAATAAACATACAGCTGGTCACTTTATATCGTACCTGTATAGTGTTTATGGCTGTGTTAGGCTACCTCTGTGGCAGATGAGAATGGGATTGCAGATTCCATACAGGCAACATAGCATGTTTCTTTCCTCTAAGTGACCACAGGTAGCAAGGTTCATCCTTTTAAAGCAGTGAAAAGGAGAACTGATGGCAAGCGACTTTATTCAGCTTTTAAAACAACTTGTGGACATTAGGATATTGTCTGAAACAAATCATTGTAAGTTTTGCCCTCTGGAGTTATTTTAATTTGTAGAAATAGGTAGCTCTCTGTGACAGCTCTCTTTAAAGATTGGTGAAGCCAGATGAAACTGAAACAGAAAAAGGATTTAGCTTTGCTTCCCATTTCTTTCAGATTTTGTTGAAACTGTGAAGTTGGAGACAAAGCCTTAATCAACCTACTTTATCTTATAACAGCATTTAAAGCAGGTTGTTTCAATTAGCAAAAACAAAATCGAAAATTCTTTCTAGTAGCACCTTAGAGACCAACTGAGTCTACTATGGCAGACCAACACGGCTACCCACCTGTAACTCAATTAGCAAAGTAATTAGCAGGATTTTTCATTAATTTTTCTCATCGTTCCAGATGAATTGAACTCTAATCATTGGGCCACAATGTTAGATCTTTGATTTAAAAAAATCTTTGTTTCAAATTTTGCTTAACATATACCTCTGTGAATTAGGAAAGAAAGCTATTTAAACAATGTGAAGCAGTAGCTTTTTAGTTTTCTGTTTATCACTGAGGCTGTGTCTAGAGACAGCTTTCTCCTCCACTGATTTAACACTCTAGCACTAAACTGGAAGTAGGGGGATAGGGAAAATCTCAAGGAAAGGTACCAACAATAGTAGGAATTTTGCACTATAGGAACACTATTGGACACTATTGACCCTCCTCCACCAAAATAGCTGTTCACTTGGCTGTTTTCCTATGTAATGAAGGCTGAAATTTCAGTTCAGAGAACACTTACTGTTCCCAACCCTAACCCTGTAGAAAGCCATCTAATTAGACTTTAATTTGATTTTGAGATGTTTTTAGGAGGTAATTTAATCATTGTTTGATTTTATACCAATGTTATGTATCTGATGTTAGCCACCCTGAGCCCGACTTCGGCCAGGGAGGGTGGGATATAAATAAAAGGTTTTTTATTATTATTACTTGTTATTATTCCTTTGTAAGAAAATATAAAATAATGTAAAACCATTTTGGGGGGGATCAATGGGGGGGTTGACAAGAAATTTTCCACACCGGGTACCACCTGACCTTCCCATGCCTTGGGGGGGGGACAATTTTTTTTTTGCCCCCGGGTACCAATTTACCTTGCTACGCCCCTGCCTCTAGGGTGAGATGCAGCATTCCTCTGAATACCAGTTGTTGAGGAATGACAGTGAGAAGGAGCAATTGTGCTTGTGTTCTAATTTTGGGCTTCCTATAGGCATCTGGTTGACATATGGGAAACAGAATGCTGGAATAAAATGGTCTGATCCATCAGGGCTCTCCTTGCCTTCTTATGAGAAGGCAATTTTTCAGGTACTTGTTTCCAAACATTTCTGAAAGGGACAGCCACACAGAGAGAGCTTTGTGACTATCATTGTATTACATTACTGCTTTATGAGAAACTTAGATTGTGGATATGGATTACTCATTTAATTTACTGATGTAGGTGCCAAATTGGCATACTCAGAAATCAATGGATTCATCAGTCGCCTAGATTACCTCATAAAAAGAAACCCATAGATAGGTTATATGTGGCTATATCAGAATTCATCTTAACTTATTTTGGCAGAGCAGCCAAATTAGTTGTATCTAAATTAGTTTCTGAATAAACCTCTATCAGAATATTGTTTCTGGCATATGGAAGATACCCACAGTAGAAAAAGTAGATTATGTCACACATCCAGTTTTGTTCAACACTCAAATTGGATATAGACCGCTATTATACTGCATGACGGAAACTTTATGTGATACTATTTCTTTATCAAATAGGTATCCTGCTCTTAATCCAAAGCATGGCGTGCATGGAAATAATCCCATTTTACTCCTCATCCACCCTGGGAGGTAGATGAGATTGAAAGTAATAGCTGGCCCAAAGTCATGTGTGTGGTTTTGAACAAACTATACATTTTGCTACTATTATGAGTTTGAAGGGAGGAGGCTGTATGCCAAGACCTTTCAAACCCTTGGATCCAGCAAGTGTTAAAATATAGACTGGGCTACTTCCTGATGAGGTGATCACCTGAGTGATTTGCCATTAAAGGGAACAAAGAAAATGGATCTGCGAGAGATGGCAAATGGGTGGTAGCTAGAAAAAGACAAATGCAACAGCTGAGAGTTCAGTGATGTGCGCTAGAGGCAAAACAGCAAAAAGGCAAAGAGAATTATGCCTGATTTCTGCGGCAATCCAAAACTGTGGCCATGGGAGAAACAATACCCTCTTGGAGTGTTAATGCTGTGAGCCCCTCCATCATAGGTTCAGGTTGTATATATGTGTAAATAAACCATATATCATAAAGACACCACAGTCTCTGCTGTGCCTCATTCCTGAAGAAAACACAAAACCTTGGTAAGCACCCGGAACCACTGGAATCTTGCACCGCTCAGAGACTGGAGCGGCATGCAACACTACAATGACAGTAAATATTAATTGTCTAGACAACACACAGCTCAATAGATAAATGGGAAGGATGGGGGACAAAATGTAGTGATTCATGCTGCAGTGCAACTTTTTATGGGGGGAAATCCATTTCCACAATAAAAGAGAATTAGTTATTCTCATTCTCCATTAACTCACAAACAGTTGTTGAAATGTTTTGATATGACAGAGGTGGACAAATTCACAGGAGTAGTGTGTAAGAACACAATATTATATTTATACTTACTTGAAGGTCCCACAGTGTCGATAATACTGAACTAGGAATCTAGGAAGTTGCCTTTTACTGAGTCCATCCATTGGTCCATCTAGCTCAACATTATCTATACAGTACTGACTAGCAGCACTTTCTGCATTGAGCTACAGCCTTTAACAACTGTAACTTGTTTATACAGTGGTACCTCTGGTTACGTACCGAAGGTCCGTTCTTAACCTGAAACTGTTCTTAACCTGAAGCACCATTTTAGCTAATGGGGCCTCCCACTGCTGCTGCACCGCCAGAGCATGATTTCTGTTCTTATCCTGAAGCAAAGTTCTTAACCTGAAGTGTTATTTCTGGGTTAGTGGAGTATGTAACCTGAAGCGTATGTAACAAAGTGTATGTAATCCGAGGTACCACTGCATTGCAAATAAGTTAATATACTTACTTGCTTATTAGAATCAGAACAATTGTCATGCCAAGTAAGAGGGAATTTTATTTTTGTAATTAAATTAATACAGTTATATGTAATGTATATAAATAATAATTTCACATACATATATGATTTTATTTTTTTAAACAAAACCTTGATTATAGCCTAAATCACTGAGCCACTATATTGGGGCTTCAAAGTAATTCAAGACAACCACAACTGTAGTAAAATTAGTGAAGATTATTAGAGACAGGCTCGGCAAAGGGTCAATGGACAAGCTATTGTCTAACTACAAAATAAAGCTAATCTGTCACTAAAAGCAACAATGAACATAATCTTTCAGAGTGAGCATATGAGAACTGAATACAGTATAAAGGAAGGAAGGAATTGCAGGACTCCTTCATTATTTCTTTAGTCATATGCCATGACATTAATTGCTCTGAATTTGATCTTAGTGTTTTGGTTAATTGAATGCAAGTACTTGTAGAATGAAGCAATAAATTCTTATATTGCCATTTCACTACTGCTTGAGTTGCCTCTTGTCTGCCACTATGCTCTGTCCTCAACTTCAGTGAGAAGTCTTAACAAAATAATCCATATAAGTCAATTAAAACCTGACTAAATGCTGTTACTGAATGGGCTTTTTAAAAATATTGCTTGTTAACATGCAGTAACTTCATAGCATGCTCTCTTTAGCTACTGGCAGCAGTAAGTCAGGTTGATTTTCTTAATTGCCCTTGGCTGCAAATCAAAAGACACAATTACTGAATTTATTGACCATTAGGGATGTCTTTAAAATGCATGTGCTCAATAAATAAGCATGGCTTCAACGTGGACAAATACAACATACTATGGCCAGTGAATATATAGCACATATCAGAGCAAGTTATGACAAAACTGAGACAAGGAAATAAATACTGTAAACATTTTAAAAAGTCTATTCTTAATGCTCACAGAGCAAAATTTAAAAAAAAATTGGCTAAGAGGTGCTCCTAATAGAAGTTGTTACTTTTCTGTAAACATGAGTCTGTAAAATGTGGTATAAATGGTTGGTTTGTCGTATTTTGTGAGGCTAAGGCAAGTGTTCTATTTATTGCTAATTTTATTTATTAATGCTGTCATCCTATATTGATTTACCTGGGAGTAAACCCCATTGAGCTCAATTAGACTTACTTCTAAGTATACTTGTGCAGAATTTTAGTTAGTAGAATTGAAAGGCTCAGGGAAGATGATACAGGAAAATATATGGGTTTTTTTTTTTTAAAAAAAAAAGCAAAACATGCATTTATGAAAATAAAATGTCAAGTTAAATTAAAATTATGACATTGATGGACCTCTGTTCTCTTCCTCTTTGAATAAAAAAGATAGAATCACACTTACTCTGATAATTTCCTGACGTAATTTTTCAACCCCACCTTCCACCTTCTTAACTGATTGACCTTTCCTTCTAGGAGTCATGCCACCATTTGACACTGATGAAGGCATGAAGGTCAGGATGACTTCAGAAAAGTTGTACATAGCTTAATCTGTCTGACACAGTAGTGATAAATATGGGAATAATTGTGCAAAGCACTAAAAGGTGTTATAGAAACAAACAAACAACACTAATACTTTTCTACTACATTGTTCACTTTCCCTACCAGAGTACATCTGCCTTGCACTCAGGGTGTGGCCTTGGGCAAGTTGTTTGTTTCTCAGCAACAGATTGATTGGGTGCTGATGGCTCTGCATTCACCCGTTATCTTCTGTTTGTGGCCTTGGGCAAGTCAGTTTTTTCCACCTACTACAAGGCTGCTCCACTTCCTTGTGGGACAGTGTTGCTGGCAGGCCATGTCACTTCCCCGTACACAGTGGGGGCTGGGCTAAGCCCCCCGCACCATCAGGGAGTCCTCGGCCGCATCATGGCCCCCGGCTAGCCAATCCAGTTGGCCGGGGGGCGTGGCTTGGCACATTTAAGCAGCCGCGCAGCCAGGGGATCTCCCTTCTTGTACCGGCTTTTGCAGATCTCCTGCCCTCCTTTCATGCATTGGACATATTGGCCTTGCTATGGACCTCGGTTGGTCGCCTGTTGAGGGGGCTTGGTGGGAATTTTTCCACTTGGCAAATTGCCATTGGCCATTTGTTTTTGCCTGCCTCATAGCAATAATCACAACTTTTGTAAGGTTTGGCAGTTAGGATTGGGATTGGGGGAGGCGAGGTGTGGCCATCACCTGCCTCTCCATTTTAAGGGTATTCCGTTAAAGGGATCCGGGGGTATGGATCTTGTCCAAAGCCCAGGTAGGGGCTAGGGCCATGCCACAACCCCATTGGGGACCCTGGGGGGGGGCTCTAGTTGATGTACATCAACAGGGCTCCCCCCATTGGTGGTTGACCCTTATTGGACTACCTGCATGGCGAGCAGGAGTTGGATATAGTCAGTTCAATTCCAATGCCTAAGCCAATACCACTCACATTCTGTAACCAATAAAGTTGTGGCCTAAATTTGCCCATTTAACCTAAAATACTGTGTCCAGGTGTGATTATTCAACATAAAGGGTCTTGACACGCAACATTCTGCTTCTAGCCATAGCCAGTCAAATGGCTCTGAAAAGCTTCTAAGCAGGCTGTGGGGTCAGCAGCATTACAGTGTGGTTTGTCTCCAGTATCTGGTATTTTCTACCCTCTGAACATAATATTCTTTTTAGATACTGTAGTTACTTGGAAGGGCTTCTATTGTTGGAGTAGGTAGGTGAGGTTTTAGTGGGTGGGTGACGGCACAGTAAAATGTGGTAGAACTAGTTTGGCACAATGTGTTGAGGATCTGTAGCATCCCCTATTTTGGGGAGGCACAGATGCAGCCATCTAATGGGATGAGGTTATGCTTTAATCAGTTCTGATTCTTTTTAAAAATAAATTCAATGTATCAATTACCTTCAGTGTCTCTCCCCTCTGCCTACTGATCTGCATCCATTGGGATGAAACAATTTCCCTTGTAAACTGCTCTAGGCTTTCTTCTGCCTACTTGAAAAATAGATAGATGTACTATGGAACACAGCCAGGGTGAATTACTCCACATAATGAACTATTCTATAAATCCCAGATACTCGTGCTATATTTCAGAGCAGTCAAAAATTCAATGAGGTGTACCCTTTTGGGTACAGGACTGTGCTTCACAAAGCTCAGCGTTTGCTTAGAGGTTTTAGAGAAAATGCCAGCGTTTTCTGACCTAGATACCCTTTCATTTTTAATGGTTTTATAGCTTTGGGCATTTCCCCTAAGAATATAATGGGGGCTGGGGGATGGGTTTGTTTGTATTTTCATATGAAATGCACACTTTTTTTTCTTCCATACCCACACCCCATTTCACTCTGATCCTCACAAAGCTTCTTGGTGTCACTTTAATCCTTCCCTAGTTTTCAGCTCTCTGTTGTGATGTTCCATCAGTTCCCCTGTGCTATTCACTTTCTGTCAGATCCCCTGGGGACCATTCTGTTTCCAGCTTAACTTCCTCCACTTTCTTTTCCTTTCAAATAAAATATAACTGATAGGCAAGGCAAACATGCTGAGCCCAAGTAGACATATGGGTTGCATCATTCTTGTGTGTGTCTCTTTTATTTGAATGGGAATTCTGCCCCCCTCCAAAAAAAACCAACTATGGAAGATTTACAGGTGTTGTTGGTAAAATTAGTATTCATATTAGTATCATTAATAATATTAGTAAGGTAATAATATATTTTCATTCAACTGTCAGAGGCAGTGTGAATGCCAGTAGCAGGGGAATCACAAGTGTGGAGAATGCTGCTGCGCTCATGTCCTGCTTTCAGGCTTCCCATAAGCATCTGTTTGGACATTGAGAACAAGATGCTGGACTAGATGAGTCACTGGCCGAATCCAGCATGGCCCTTTTATTTTCAATTATGCCAGGGTTTTGGTATTAGTATCTATTTAAAACAACAACAACTTGCTTTCAGTTGTTTATATCAGTATGAAATAACAGAGTTGAATTTGTTTCACATTCAAAATGGTCTCATACAGTTAACACCAGTATACATTTGCCCCAAGAATCCATTTTTGGGTCTGATGTCCATATGCCCCTGCAGCAATCTCACTTTTGCTAACCTGGCTGGTAAAGTGACCATCCAAGTTATTGAGTGTGGAATAATGCAGATAGGGAGGAAGGGAAAGGAGAATGTTAGCCGCTTTGAGACTCCTTTGGGTAGTGAAAAGCGGGATATCAAATCCAAACTCTTCTTCTTCTTCTTCTTCTTCTAGTTGTTCCTACAGATGTCTGGGTGTGTCTTTTGTCCAAAGAAGTGTTATGGAAGGGAGAACAATTAGCTGTTTCTCCTCCTAAAGGGGAAAACAAGCTTTACTTCATTTTCTTGTAGTTCATACTACCAGCTGAGGTTGATCGGGCTAAACTAGGAGAAAATCTTGGTAAACTGGGGGGGGGGGGCATATTTGGACCATGTTGCTTTGGAGCTCAAAAAAATTCCTTAGACTCCAAGATATGTGGCAAGATGTCTTGGACGTATGTGGTATGGAAGGAGCTTGTTTCTTCTACAGCAATTCTAATTCCTTCCTCCTTTTCTTTTCCAAATGCAGTGATATATAAAGAAAATGAGTTTGTGAAGTATAAGGTAGATAACATTGCTCCTGCCACCAGTGAATTCAAGTCAAAACATTTTGCAAACCAGTGATTTTCCACATTGTGGTTCAAGAGCATTGGTGAGTCATAGGAGGATGGATTATATTGCTGCCAACAGTGGTTTATTGACAGCAGATCTTGACAACTCTGTGCAGATGCACACGTAAACTGGAATTAGGAGATCAGACTGTGAGATTAAAAAGGGAATTCAGTGTGTCTTGTTGGTTCATTTTAACACAGGTTGGTGGTAGTTGTACATAACGCTGGACCCAAGTATTTGGTATTGGAATTTCACATAAAAGATAGGGTTAGTGAGGATTAGAAGCACATAGTCTAATAATAACTTAAATTTTGTTATGTCTGCACCAAGCCTAAGAGCTGAGTCTTGGTGAGGGATAGATTTATCAGTCTAGTTCTGGTTCATGTCACCTTTACATGTGTTTCATCTGTAGGTTTTTTAAAATGTGAAGATTCACATTTAAATAGCATATTTCTAAACATATTTTATGCCAAAATATGCACTTTTTTTCTTTACAGATTTTGGTACGTTTTTCAGCCTGTATTGCAAAGTTCAGGAAAACATTGCAACTGTAGGATAACTGGGTTTTTAATAGTATGTTTTTCTGGGAAGTGAAAATTAGGTCAGTTTACCTAAAAATGTAGACCAAAAATAAAATAAAATTCAATCTCTAATATCAATTAAAGAAGTTTTTTTTATATATTGGAAGGTTTGGTTTCCTGATTTTTCTCTAAAACTATTATCAATACACTGATAAGTAAAATTATTAATGTGAATACTGCTACTTTGTTACTATGAAAGGAGAGGAAATAGAGTTGCAGTTATAGACCTTTATATATATTTAATATTTGAGAGTGTTAAAGAGGAAGAGTTTTTGAGTAAGTTGAGGATTGTACTACAGTATATAAAAACTGGGTGACTTGTCTCTAAGCACATGTTTTAATGCTGTTTAAACTTAGTTGGGAGTGTTTCATATTCCATTTTGGTTGTTCATGTTCTTTTTTTCCTCAGAAGTTTTTCAGATGTATTTATTCTCAGGAAACCATTCACTTTCAAGCCTTGAAGGATTAATGGCAATCTTGGCCCAAAATGTACAGATAATAAAAATGAATTGTATTTGTTTTCACTTGAATGACTATATCCAATGAGATATTTTTTGTCTGAGTAATTCAAAATGAATTCTCTTTATACCTGTAACTTTGATCTGCACAACAGTGATATTTTAAAGCAATTTCCTAGCAGCATCTAATTGAGACAGAAATGCACATTACTTAAGTCATATACTGAAAGACAAGAAAGACAAGCGAAACTCTTCTGGAAATATTATCAATAATATGGGAGAATTATAAAGTGAATAAGATATAAAATTAAATCTGGATAGAAGTAAGATGAGCAAACTAAGACATACACCCATTATTTTAAATCTAGCTAAGAAAGTTGCACCCTCCTGATACAACATCAAACCTATAAATTAATGCTTACAAATTTATTTATTTATTTAAGAAGCAGCTACAACCACAAATGGAAGTGTACCCTCTGTAAAGGAGGACACATCACAGCCCTATTCCCAGTGTTAAGCACATTGAGCAGGGGCCCTGATGAAAAAGGTGTATGAACACCAGTTTGAAGTTAACAACATAGTTTTCATATAAAGGGAACTACAGTTGAATTATAAAATTTACCAATTAATAGCTTGTGACTAGTCTTTGACCTGTCTTAAACAGATTGTTACAACCTTTAGCTTTTAGAGGTGCTTTTCATGAGATCACTTGCATCATTAATTACATTGCTGCAATCTGTGGACTTGCTCAAGTGCAATTCTTCCCTTAACTAATTCTATCCCCTAACTATAAATCATTAAATGACTTCAATACTCCACATTTCCATCAGCAAGCCTAACCCAAAAGCTGTTCTCTTCTTTCCTGCTACAATAATCAGGCATGTGTGAAGCTCCTGTTCAATCCTCCCCACAATTTAAGGGTAAAACTAAGCTGTCCAGATATGGAAACTGAAATGGGTTTCAGCCACCTTCTCATTCTCATCAATGGATTTAACTCATTTGTCACTTTTTTACAACAATGGTGCAGAACTTGTGACCCGCCAGATGTTTTTAGACTACAGCTCCCATCATCCATGACCATTGTCCATGCAGGCTAGGACTGATATGCATTGGAGTCCAACAACATCTGATGAGTCAAAGATCCTCATCTTTGTGCTATAATAAGCAGACCTATTAGGACCCTGTTTACATCTTCCCACAATTACAAGGTCAATCCTAAATCCTTTTTCCATCTATCCCTGGCCCCAGTGTAGAACTGCATGCTGCAAAACCCACTATAAACTCAGTCCCTGGCCTTCCTTTCTTGAATTGTGTTTTTGTAGCTCAGAAAACCACTGGCTGATGCACAGGCTGCTTCTCTCATTGTGGCTTCATTGTGGCTGAAAGAACAAAGGTGATAATGTTACCATACTTCATATTTTCTTAAGCGGATAATAAATATTCATTCACATAACTCTCTGTTCTGGCATTAGAAGAACAGTGACTGTAACTATTCACACCTCTCAGTAGCAACCTAGGGATATGCCTGCCTCTTCTTCACTCAGAAAAGGGAACTTTTAAACTGATGTTGCAGTAAACGTGCATTTGTGAGTATGGAAATGAGTGGTGTGGTGCAGATAACTCAAGAGGTAGGATGTGCCTTATGTAGAACCACAGCTACCTACAAGGACTCAGTTCAGACTTCATGATAAAACTATGCTTTGTGCTAACCGTACTGTGGAGCCCAACCCATGATTTAGCTTCCAACTTTCAGGCATGGCTCCAACCATGGTTCAAAGCTGCTTACCTGTTTTCATTTCCAATTGACTTAGCACTCCAGTAAACTGCTGAAGTTGTCTGTTTTTTTCAGCACCTGCTGAAGACCTCCGTCTTTCAACAAGCCTTTTAAGTTGAGATCTTTTCCAGTCTACATCTATACTAGAATTGTTTTAAATATGCTTTTATTGTTTCATCATGTGTTGTTTGCCACCTTGGGCTCTTTTGTAGTAAGGGCAGGATATATATTAAATACCGGTAAATAAATCCCTTCCAGAATTGAAGCAGTGCCCTTAATTTGTTAACTCAGGCATAACACCAATCCATTTCAAAACCCGGTCAAACTCTGATTTCTGAAACTTGCTTCCTGTGTGATTGCAAACCATGGCTTGTCATTTCAGAACTTATACAAAATGAACAAAATCACAGTTAAGCTTATTTAATCATTAATGCAATGTCCAAATGTCCAATAGTGAAATCAACTCCTTTGTACTTTTGTTGCATAGCTAATCAGAGTAATCTAAACAGTACTGTAAAACAAATGATGGCTGTATTTTGACTTTTATCCTTTGTGACTCAGAAAAGTAGAACAGTGAAAGCTTAGCAAAACATATTTAAGGGAGGGGTGGGGAGCATTTCAGTTTGATTTATCTGATGATCCATAGAAACTGCAGTGGAATTGGTAACTGATACCCAGCAGCTACATCTGACACTGATGTGCCTTTGAAATTGTGTCAACATTGAAATCTCTCTCCAAAAACTACTGAAAAATATTCTGCATCATCACAAGATCTATAAGGGGCATCACCTTAATTATAAAGAGCTTTGGTAGCTCACAAGAAAAATGAATGGCATCGTTTTCTTCTACTATTTTCCTTTAAAAAAATAAAAACAATTGGAAGAAAACTTCTTGTTCATTAACATTTTGCATCCACCTCAAACTTACAAAAGGCCTGGGAGTTCTTTAAAGCAGATTCCCTCCCTCCCCATTCAATAATTCATTTCATGTATAGTGCCTTGACCACTTTAAAGAGATTGTGTAGCTTTAGAAAAATAACTTGAAAACAAATTAGAAGGTAATAATGGATGTATTTTTCCATTAGTGTAACGAGGTAGCTTACTAATTCACCAATGTTGAAACTAGCCCTGATTGAGATGAATTAATTTCTCATCTTTTAATAATGCAAGTCCCGGTAACAGGACAAACCTAGAGTGACTAGTAACACTGGAAAAAAATGATTTTGAAAGGGAACACAGAAGAGAATAGCAAATAACTCGATGTTATTTCTGTTTCTTATGCAAACATTTTACTCTATTCAGTTATGGTTCACTTTAACAAACATGTGGACAAATGTGGCGTAACATTCAGGAACAAGCACCTTTCAGTGTTAAGAGCTGAATCTGACCATGGTATATATGTATCACAACAGAAAATAATTATTGCATATAAAGTTATAATTAGGTGTTTATTTTAACTAAACCCTAATTCAGTCCAACGGTATTTGCCTTATTGCCTGTAGTATAGCATGTCAGAAGACAATACTATACTGCTTGGAATGTAAGATAGGTTTCGAGATATAAATTACATTCCAAAACATGTATCTTGCAGAAACGCTCATGCTAATCTCTTATTATGACAAGGAAGATGAACATTTATAGAACAAAATGCCTTTGTAACCCAAGCTTTGTAACTAATAAAATGTGATGCTTTAAATATTGTGTAAGTGTTCATATAATTCCAAATTTCTGGTCTGAAAGCTTCATTAAAGTATATAAATTAGTACTAATGTCAGAGATGGCATTAAGTATTCAATAACAGTAGACTTAATGCAATTAATAGCAATTAAAATTATACTTTTATGATGTCAGCCACAAGCATTGGTAAGACATAATTGCCTGTAAGGACTTTTGTACCTTACTTATCCTCTAAAACTGTCCAATTTATATGAAAAATGCCAAAAACATATCCCATATGGGTGCTATTATCTTCTTGGATTTTAAGAAGTAATCTGTCTTATCTTGCATGTGCACATTAAGCTAATTTGCTTTAATTAGTTTTTCCTCATTGTGTTAATAGGCATGTTGATGCTAACTTTTAGAGGTACAGATGTTAAACTTTATTATAAGGTCAATACACAAACCTCCCCTGAAGCCCTGAAGGTGGACGGATGCATTTGTAGATGCTCCTCTATTCAAATAATAAACTTGCTAGATAATACTATTACACTGAAACTACTGGAAAACTTTAATTAATTAGTAGTTAAATATGAAATAATGACATGGGTGGATCTGCAGTTGAAGGGATTGTGTCTGATTGTGATAAATAAGATAAATTAATGAACTGGTTCCTCTTAGAGTAATTTGCATATAAGTACAAGAACATTTACAACTGTGTGCATTATAATTTATTAGTGTCAACAGAATTGAGGATTACCATTGTCAGTTCTCAATTGTCCAGCTGATTTAACACAAACCTATGCACTTAGTTTAATGGGAATTGTTCGTAGGCATGGTCGAGTGATTTCAAATGTTTAGAGCAACTCATGCAGATTATCCAGTTGTAAACCTAGCAACAACCCTGCAAGGGATCTGAAAACTATGGTCCTCCATAGTTGGCAAGTGAAATAGTACCGTTTTACCTACCTCAAGGGTAGATTTTCTTGTCCAGTGTAGCATCACTGGGGCCATACTCTTATACAGCCTGCATTGCTATTTACCACCCCGTTGGCCTTTGAGTTATTAATTTGTTGTAGGAAATAGGTTTGCACTGTTCTGAGTTTCCGTTATGGACTGTTAAAGCTCAGAGAGTACACAAAACTGAGGAAGGACCAGACTATTTCCTGTAAAAACTACTCTTGTTTTTGTCCACTAGAGCAACCCAATGATGCTACACTGGACAAGCAAATCTACCCTTCAAGTAGGGCAGTGCCGTTGTACTATTCCCAACACAGACTTTAATCCTCATATCTGAAAATGTAACATGTGCAGGAGCCATCAAACTGAACATTCTACCAAGAAACAACTGCAAGTTAGCTTCCTGACTCCAACCCTAGCTGCCTCAATCCTACATCTTTTGCTTCCCCAGCTCTTGCTATCATTTACCTGCTTTTCACTTTGGCCCTACAGAATTTTCTCCTGTACAAAGAGAATTTCCATGACCTATCGTGTTTGTCTGAGCATCAGTACTGACACATGCATGGGTAGCTGTGACCCAACTGAACTATCTTCCTCGTGGGAATTTTTTTGCTTACTGGCTTGGTAGTATTCCCACATTAAAAAGGGGGGTGAAAGTGGGGAGAGACATGACAGCTGTGTTATACTTTAATACAGAAAATAAAATATAGCTCTGCTTAGCTGTAGACTTGCTGGGATCTACGAGAATATTACTACTTGGTGTATTAAGCATAGGGTAAAATATGGCAGCAGTAATCCCACTCCAGTACAGTTAATGGAACTTTTGACTATACGGTGGCATGGATTGCTTACAAAAGTCACAGTGAAGCACATAATCAGAGCTCCTAACCCCCTGAGTTCAAAGGGGTTTAAGTTTTTGTATCTGTTCACTGGACTGTGACTACTAGATGCTGAAGCCCACAGACATAGGGCTTTATTGAAGGTGCGTTATGCAACATGTTCTTGACATAATAATAGTGCATTGGTGGGGCATTTATTCTGTTTTATTAGTCATTCTGCTATGCTTTACTAGGCTAGCATCTTGTTGTTGTTGGGAGGAGCTATAGTGCAACAACAGTGGTGATGGTGAACCGTCAGAAAATTTGTGATATGAAAAGTTATGGGCTTTCAGCAGGAAGTTACAGACTATGCACTGATTGAACATGAAGCAGTATGACTGCCCCAAGAGTTTTGCAGGTGCAAACAGCATTGAAAGTGGGATTTGTATATGACTGCCCCAATAATACAAATCACCATGAATGTGCAATATATAACCAGAAACAGTATTCACACCTCTCTTCAAGAAGTCTCCACAGTTCTCCACAACATATTGTTGTGAACAGGGATTTTCACCTCTGACAAATATGGAAGTTCAGAAAAGAGAAAGGCTTATTTGTGTTGATGATGAGATAGACCTAATGAGATTGCCTAGCAAAAGCTAGCTCACTCCTCTCATTGAGTCTGTATGCATACTTAAGGTACATATGTAAAAGGCTCATTTATAATTATGTTTTGGGAATGATTCGTGTTCTTATTTAGCTGTATTGTTTCATACTTTCTGGATCATAGAGTTGGGAAGGATCATCTAATCCAAACCGTTGCAATGCAGGAATATTTTGCCCAATGTGGGGTTTGAAACCAGAGCCCTGAGATTAAGAGTCTCATTCTCTACTGGCTGAGCTATATAAAGTAGTTGTGTTCTGCATTATAAAACAAGCACTGCTAGGAGTTGTTTCTTTTTGTATTCCAATGTATTTCTTATCAATAGAAATTTGATGTGGCATGAGTAAATTTATATTTTAAAAGTGTGGCCCAGAGGGTGGGGGGAAATGATCATAGATAATACAGGTATAATGTCATGGAAACATGTTATGGAAACTCATATTTGGGCTGACAAGATGTGGGTGACTGGGTAAGCTGTTTTTGAATGTAGAAAGTTGGCTAGGGTATGTGCACCAATGGAGAAAGGGGAGACTTAAGCTGTATACTCAAAAGGTCCCACTGAATGAGATAAATGAGATAAACATACATAGAACAGGGCATGGGGGTGTCATAAACTTAAAATATGGTTCTGATAATTCTTCTTTGTTATCATCATAAAAGTTAATGGAACAGAGCTACATTTGTTGAGGTAGTTTTTAAAAGCATCCACACAGGTGGAGTATTGGAAGTTTTTATATGTGTGTATAAAACTGCATTGACACTCTCAGCTGCTAGTGAGGCAGTTTCAGAGAAACCAATGGTATTTACAATGGGGAACCCTGAAATTCTCACCCATACCTTTAAGCACCAAGTTGGAGTGTGTTTGGGTGCTGCTGTGAATAGATAGCTGCTCTTGGATGGCCACAGGCTGCTGATATCAGTGGGGGCAACTATCAGCAACCATGCACTTGCACGAATGTTCCCACTGGCTCGTAAAGATGCAGACAATAATTCCCCCCCTCCACCACTACACAGTGGCTGCCAGCAGTTTTTTTTTCTTTAAGCAAACCAGCTTATTCTTATTGGACAAACTTAAAAGGAACCAGTTTTGTAAAAACCTACAGTGATCTACTAGCTAACTTCAAAATTCATTTGACAGTTTTAGCATTTTTGGAAGTAAGGAAAGAAGGTGATCCTGATATCCGAGGAATATTATTAGGAATGGACTTTACTCTTTTGGGGGCGGGGGGGGGGGGAGAAGAAGGATAGTTCTGTAATACATTTGTGTTCTGCCAAGAAGAAAGCTGGAATTTATCAGCTTCACTGTACAAATGGCAGGGTGCCACTTAGACAGGAAAAAATGATTTTCTGGACAAGGTGGTTTACCTTTAAATAATTTGACTCCTACATTTGCTAGTGGCAGGAAAGGGAAAATGATGAGGCATCCTGGCAAAATCACCTCTGAATTTGTCCCATCATTTTCTCTCCTCCTCTTTCCCACCTGCCCTTTGTTGCATTTGAGACGCATCAAGTGACTAACACTCTTCCAAGCAGCAGCAGAAGAGGAGCAGAAAAATCTCTCTGGCATGTCTAGTGCCTCTGATGTTTATATGCATCCAATAGCATAGTCAGCCCTTTAACAGTAAAAGGCTAAAGAACCCAGTGACTAACTGCAAGAGGAATTCTAAATTTACATACTGTGAGCACCTCGGACCATAAAAGATGAATATCAACCTTTATGGAGCTTTTCGAAATTCATAGAATGGTGTACATGTTTTACTCAGAACAGATTCTTTGAAATTAAGGAACATGGCTAAGTTAGGCCCATTTATTTCAGTGGGTCTACTTTAAGTAAATCTATCATTCCTATGCATACATTATATTTTTGTGGCCTAAACTTAGTTATAAGTTTCCATACCTCCCTTTAAGAACAGTTGCTTACTATAAGCCCAATAAAGGTGGGGAATTTACATCTTTGTACTTTGCCTAAATCGGTCAGCTTTATGGACTTCATTCTTAGCCACATGCACTTTCCCATTTTACAGACTGGCAAAGAAGAAAGTTGAAATCATGTTGCCCATGTACCCTCGGTTTCTGGCTACGTCATGAGTCACTGGTGGTTGCTCCTTACTGCCCTCTGCAGGCAGCGAGGAGTTTCAGGCAGGGGAAAGCCAGGATTTATGAGCCAAAAATCCTGGCAATGTTCCCCAGTGGGGTCTAGAGAGCTCAATGCATCCCACTGTGCCGCACAAGCCCATGTCTGCCAACTTGAAAGGCAGAGCAGGTGTGACCTAGGAGTGTGTCCCTGCCATGGATGAGCCTCCGTCTCTGGCATGATTTGTGGTCGGTTCCTCCACAATTTCCTAGCATACTGTTGATAAAAGGAGTATTATATCATGAATTTTGAGTCTTAATTTATAATGCATCTAAGTGTATTAGTTCTTAGGAAATCAGCAGCTATTGTTATGAGGGAATCATTTTGATCAATTGCCTGCCAATGTCTGGTTAACAACATATACCGTCTGCTGAATTAAGTTTCAGTTTCTACAATGTGTAAATCAAAATCTTTGAAACTTCATCAGTGTGCTCCTCATTTCACCAGAACTAGTTGAATCTTGCCTCTGCAGTTGAGGCTACAGTATATTGGAAAAAAACTTAATCAGATTTTGCCTTCTTTTACAGGAAATAAATGAATGTCTAAAAAAACAACTTTTCCACCAATAAAAAACTCACAAATTAGATTTCCTGCAGGGGCAAACTTTTTCAAAATAGATACACATTTTCCACAGAGACCAATCCTACATTTTTTTTGTCTTCCCTTTGATTGGCTTTCCCCCCTCATAATAGTATGAAGTTCTCAAGGGTAAGAAGAAAAGCAGATACTTGCCATTATGAGGATAAAACTCCTGCCAGTAAAAATCAGGTTTTGAAAGCAGAAACATTAGTAGTTTGACATGCAGTGGGTTTTGGGGAGGTTTTTTGTCACTGCAAATCACAAGGGAAAGGGGAAAAGGCCAATCTGCCTCCTCTAATAGCTGGTGTTGGTTTTGGATGTTATGTGTTGCTCCTTTGATAGCTCTCACATGCATATAACCTGTTATCAGCCTGTTGTAATTATGATGTATCATCTTCATGATTTGCCTCTTTGCAGCCTAATATATTATGATAGCTAAAGTGAGTTGCTCTGTTTATAATTGGATGGCTGCTATTGATATGGGTAATGGATCTCTCCTGTGAAATGCAAACAGCAGCTAGATGCTCAGCATGGAGGTAAATTAAGTGCCTAAGCTACCTGGGAATCAGCAGGTAGGCCTCATGACTTAGTATAGGGATGTATTTTTTCTGGTATCTCAGCACATCTCTAATTGCAATTATATTTCATGCCCACCTTGTCAAAGTTCTTGTAGGAAGGTTGTATGTATAAGTCGTTTAAATACAGTACAAGTATAAAAACAAGTGAGGATGCAAGGTTTTTCTGAAGACCTAGATGTCATTAAACAAGCAAGACTTCATAGAGTTATATCTACTAACTTTACCACCCACACACATGGAGAGAGAGAGAGAAAATAAAACCCACAGCTTTACTTAACTTAAAAATAAAGCACCCTTTTACCACATCACTACAATTTGGTTGCTTAAAATGGTGTAATGAAAATGGCTAAATACACAAAGTAACACACTTGCAACCAACAGCTAGAAAAGCATCACCATTCAGATTAGATTTCCTACCACCACGTTACTGTGTCAGTTTGTGTGAATCAGATCTTGGAATATTTCCAGATCTGGAAACAGAATACACATTCTTTAGAGTAAGATGCACTTAAAAAAACAACTACAATACACCACTTTATCAGTGACATGTCATGCCTGAAGTTTAGCTCATAATCAACATTAATACATCATTGGACATAAAACACTGGGGCGGGTAGGGGGAGAAGAAATAAATACTGAAAGCAAGTTTCTACATAGTACATTGATTTTTGTTTTCTTTGTGTAAACACAAACATAGTAATAATGTGTGAAGTTGGTAAAATATTGATTTGATTTCCCTGGTTTTTAGTTCACTTGGGTTTGAGGTTGACAAGGGCAGTTACGTTCTGTAATTATCAGTCATCTTACTTGTCTAGGTAGTGATGTCCACCAAACACTTACCAGATTTATTACATTGCTCTAAACACCTTTCAAAATAAGCAAGAGAGAATACTAAGGAAATACATTTCTTCAGTTTCCCTAAGTAATGAGATTTTAAAATAAAATTAAGGTGCCTTGAGCTAAATTTGCTGATTACCTTAAGCTTTTAAAACAATTTTGGTTGGTATCCGCTAATCCTGGCAAGGATATTGAGGAACAATCCATCAAAACATTTCAAATCCCACGCCCTCGTCACATCCTTCTGGTGGCATGTCTTTCAGTAGCTACAGGCAGGTAATATATCTAAAACCAAATAATATTTTACTATATGGTGATAACTTCTAGTCTGAAGTGAACCAGATCTAGTAACATGACTAAAACTGAGTGTGTGCAAAATAAAATCATTCTCAGTTTCAACTTAGATTTTACTAAAGGGTTACTACTGGTAATTTACGAGAATAAAATTCAGTTCCATATAATTGAGCTTAATTTTATCACTGTTCTCCTCAAAATATGGGAGAAACTATAATTTTCACCTGGAAATCTACTGCATTTTTGTGTTGTAGGTTACTTTAGTGCTGAACTTTCATTTAGGAGTAATCACTTGAAATAACTTGCTGTGATGATAGAGACATGCAGTTCACCAATTACAATTAAACCATGTGAACCATATGTTTCATAAGTGCAGTGGGCTTTGAAACTTTCAAAAGGTTTTACATTAAATTACACTGTGATTTCATTTTGCCTGGATTTTTTTATTCTACTTTAGAAAGCTAAAAGGTTTTTTAGTAAAGACTTTAGAACATTTTATTTATTTATTATATTTAAAAAACTTTTATACTTTACCTTTCCTCAGTAAGCCCAAAGCAGCTAATGACAATAACTTAAAACCATTTAAAAAACAGATTGACAACTATAAATACAGAAAAGTATTAATAAAGCAATAACATAGCAGTGGTGGGAGGGGGTACAAACCATCAGAAATAATTTAACTATAGCAATTGAAACCACTTAAAAAAAAACACCCATAAAACTTCCAAAACCTAAAATGGAAGGTTTTGGTTATCCTACAAAAGTACACTGCCTCCAAACATTGGTCCACAGTCTTCATTGTCTCCCTAGGATGAGATGGGTATATCTGCATACTGTACTGACAAATTTGAATGCCATGTCTCTGGGTGACCTCTCTCAGTCATTTCTTCTTCCCAGTGGTAGATACTAAACAACCTGGGGACATGGATGGCGCTATGGTCTAAACCACTGAGTCTATTGGGCTTGGCAATCAGAAGGTTGGCAGTTCGAATTCATACAACAGGGTGAGCTCCCATTGCTCTGTCCCAGCTTCTGCCAGCCTAGCAGTTTGAAAGCATACTGGTGCAAGTAGATAAAAAGGAACCGCTGCAGCGGGAAGGTAAACAGTGTTTCTGTGCACTCTAGTTTCCATCATGGTGTCCCGTTGCACCAGTAGCAGTTTAGTCATGCTGGCCACATAACACGGAAAGCTGTCTGTGGACAAACACCGGCTCCCTCAGCCTGAAGCCAGATGAGCACCGCACCCCATATGACTGGACTTAACTGTCCAGGGGTCATTTACCTTTTTTAATTTACTAAACAACATTGGGGTGGGGGTAAAATGGAACTTTGGGATCTGAGAAGCCATGATCAAGGCATCAGACAAGAATTCCCTGGCACCATCTTCTTGGATCACGCACACACACACACACGCACACACACACACACACACACACACAGAGCAGTCTAGAAGGATACTGTGGTTAATGGTATCAGCAGCCACTGAAAGATCCAGCAGAAGCAAAATCCCTGTCAGCAAGGAAGGCTTGGCATGGGTACCCCATAGTAATCTATGCCCCGATCTAATCAGGGGAGTCTGGCACTACCTTCAAAAACATCTTGGCTCAGGTGGAGAGGCAGCTGAGAAGCCAAACTGAATCCTTATTTTGTCCCACACACCCATCTTCAGATATTAACACTTGAAACTAGTTGAAGACTGGATACAGGGATCAGGGATATAGAATCCCAATAGGCCAGCACCATTCCATCTCTCTATTCTCCAAGTTGTGTCCCTGCTGCATGAATGTTGTACATAACTGAGAAAGGTTTATACCCCTAGCCTCATCTAGACTGGTTTCTAAGATTGCATGCCAAGTCAGCCTATTCATCTAGGAACAAGTCCGGTATGACAGATGTTTTACCCTTAATCAACGTAGCATTAAGCAGCACAACTTTCAAACCACCAGGGGCTGTTACACATATGTTTAGAGGCTATTTTGCTTAAACACAGCATCCAAAACCCCAAATACTGCTTCAATTAGGAATGGAGGAAGAATCCATTTTCAACTGATTTATACAAGGAATTTGGCAGTCCTAACCTGATCATGCTTCTCCTGCCTCAGATCACCTCTTTCATTGAGCACCTCCATTCATTTTAAGCATGCTGTATTATATAGACTAAGTGGAAGCATCTCGGAATTTGAGCTAAATGGTCACTCTGATTACATAAATCATTTATAATTGTCTTATGCCATTATAGATAGATAGATAGATAGATAGATAATATAATGCACACATTAAACTAAAATTGGCATCTTTAGAGAAAGAAAAATGACAACTATTCATCAACCCTCCCTCTGCTCCTGCAAACACACACAAATTCCATGTTGAGCAGGGAGGTACATACATATGCCTACCTGCTTCCCAAATTTTCTCAGGTATTTTAGTCCCCCTTTGTATCTCACTACCCCCACAAAAGGAATGATCCAATTACTATTAATTATCTCATTGTTGGTGAGATTGCACGTTTTCAAATCTCATGAGATAGAGATAATCTTTTATCAGACTTTCTCATCAAAAAAATTTTATTTTTATTTTTAACTATGAATTTTCATTTACTTGAAGCCATTTCACTACAGAGCCATTTTGTTGTCCATCCTTTACTATGGTAAATATAGAGCATTATGTATTTCTTTACAATGTGTTACAGTTGATGTAAGTTCTAATAGAGTATCAAAGGATGCAGCTGCAGTGTTGATTTTAAAAGCCCTGGCACACTTGTCGCCAGTATGCTGGTGTTTAAAATCCACTTTTATCAAGAGACTACATTATTAACCTAATTTAATTGGCATGCTTGTGCTAGCACTTAACAATAGATTCAATGATTTTTGGCGGGGCGGGGGTGTTGTGAGAAGACATTTGTTGATCAGATGCCTAAATATGCCTGTTCCTGCAATTTATAATTCACAGGTATTTGGTCTATAACTGTGTAGGAGGAACCATATGGACATACAATATTATATTTTTATTATGCAAATTGCCACAGTAACTCGTGGGAACATCACTCAGTGGTAGTAGGTAGGCCTGTGAAACACCCCTGACTGAAACCCTGGAGAGAGTCGGTGTAGACAGTATTGCGTTTGATGGACCCGTGGTCTGACTCAGCATCAGGCAGCTTGTACCTGCTTATTAACAGTCCCTTTCCAGTAGAAGGTCATCCATAGGAGAAACCAAGACCAGTTCCATGCCAAAGCTAGGCCTGTATCTAGACTGAAATATGTCAAGATAATCAGTTTCCTCAAAAAGTGCTGTTACCTTGCACCCTGCACCTTACACCCCGCAAAAGGCGATACACGGTGACACAGCCCTGCCTCTGCTACAGGTAGTTAGCCTACCTAGAAGCTTTGATTACCATAGAAGGGGTTGCTTTGGGGAAGTAAGCCAGAATAAAAGCACATGTCAAACACACTTTGGATCTCTTCCTTCTCCATTGTAAAGGTGCCCACCTTGGATACTGAAGTGTATGCGAGTAAACATACTTTGTTATATAGCTTTTGTAATAGGGATGCTGTTTTTCTAATGAAAGATTTTCTTACTTCATTTGATGCATTTGACTGAAATTGCTGACAAAATAACTCTGTCTCCTACAACCATAAAATTTTGGCCTGTTTGGAGTGGGTTTGATGGAGGCCTCTCTTGACAGGAGTTTCATAATTAATTTGGTCCATCAGGTACTCCATAGGGAATACAGCCACAAATTCTCCTTCAGTGTGCATATGCACGCACATATACATGGAAGGCTATCTGTACTGCAGGTGGTCTAAAATAAGGGAGACATTTAAATAATAATGTTGTCCTTCCTTGAGCAAACACAATCTCTTCACACTATTGTCAATACAAATGTAATTGCTTTCCTTTATGTTAAAGTAAATAACTTACATACTTTCATTTAAGTATTCACCTCATTTATTAGGATAAAATCTTCTGCCTGGGTTAGCTGGCATGGAGCTTTATTGAAATGCTACTAAGAATTGGTAAGGAATTTGGCCTTGACTCATGCTAATTTAAACAATATATTCCACATTTTAAGGTCCCTTTTTAATAACATTGTTATTAAAGATTCTTTTAAAATAGTATTCTTGTTTTGAATTAAGCTGAAACAATGGTATACAAACAGTATGTTTTCTTGCATTCTTGTGTCTTGGTTCTTTTCTGTTGTTATATGATTCGGAAAGCTATATTGCACAATTAATTTTTTGGGTCTCATACAACATACCCACTGGAAGTATTACAAACTGTACAATATTTTGACTTCAATCAGTTTAATTAATGCCAAGTTGAGTTGGAAAGGGTAAAGGCACAGTGCCTTGATTATCATGTATATATTTTGAACAGGTGCCCATAGATTATATCAGAGGGAGGACAGTTCTTTAATGTTACCTTGTCATATGATACCAATTATTTTAAGTGTGTGTGACATATAGTTGACACACTGTAAATGGGATGTTGCCTCTCAGCAGGTTTCATTCCTAAACCTGCTGAACTTTAAAGGGGGGGACCTTGTATAGTGAAGAACAATATGCCATAAAAATATTTCCATTCATTAAAGGTATAATCCATTAAAATCATGGTAAGATTTGCCATTTACTTCAGTGGAATTTGAGTTGCAACCTTACAGTGCAGTCTTCTGTGTTTTACACAGGCGTGCCTTTAAATTCAACGTGACTTATAACTAGGTAAATGCATGTAACTGGTTGAAATGTTTTAGTTTTCCATAATCTGAGCTAATTAGAAAAAGAAAAGCATAAGCTTCAAATGAGGCTCATTGAAACTACATACACGTATGTAGATGTTTGCAACACTTACACAAAGTAATCTTAAATAATCTACAGTTATATTCCTCTTTAATTTGAAACTTCAACTATGCCTCAGGAAAGAATACAGGAAATGTGGGCAGAAAATCCAGAAGGAATGACCTTTTAATAAAATGAATGTTTACATCAATGCAACATGGATTTTGCAGAGTTAATACTCAGACTCTTATTGATTAGAAAGTGTAGACTGACTCTCTCTCTCTCTCTCTCTCTTTAATTGCTTCTAAACATGGAAGGAAGATATATAGACTATAATGAGGTTTAAACATTTAAACATTACACAACTTTGTCAGACTGAAATCCTGCCTGGAAATTTATATACTGTATATATAATATATAATATAATATATATTGTATCCCCCTGGCCACTTAACAAAACTATTTCTCCATACACCATGGGTTTCCATTTCTTTTAAAACTGCATGACAGGAAGGAATTCAGTAGATGAACTGCTTCAACATGCAGTGATACAGAAATATCTACTTTCCCCTCAAATTTTCAGCTGTTAACAGTAAAACAAAGCTGAAATTTCTCGTGACTTTTTCTTTTTTAACATCTGATATTTTTGTTTTTCACAGACACACTTTCAGATCATCCTAGGAAAATAGTGTTTCTTTGAATATTCTCACCACTTTTTGGTTTAAGTTATATATAACTCTGGTTGTGCTCATAGGTGCCAGATCTAGGGGTCTGAGACTCTTGGGGCCCTTTTTTCCTTTTCTTTTTTGAGGAGCCCCCCCCCCCCCATTGTTGAGGCCAAACATAGAGCTGGGCACAGAGTGATGTCTCACGTGCGAGCCGTCAGCCCATTGCATCGGGCTCCCTCAATGTTCTTCGGCAGATGGTTGTCCCATCATAATGCATCTTAAAGTGCCACATTTTCAGCTGTCCTCCGCCTACATTTATTCCCACCCACCGATTTTTTTTTTCTGTAGAACAGTGAAAGATGCATTAACTTCACTTGCTATGGATGACACTTTTGTATAGGCTTCAGCCAGGACTGTTAAACTTTTTCCCACTTAGGAACAGATAGTTTGAGCTGAACAGATATATCTAAATTGATCCTTGCAAAAAAGAGGGGGGAAAGATAAGGATGATAAACATATGTTTGTTTGTAGGTTATTCACATCCAGGGAATGTTACTTCTATGGTACTGAAAGTAATAAAAATATGTTGTATTCGTGTGATATATTTTGTGTGCCCATAAAATATTTGAGACTATGTTAAATAATTACTGAATAATAAACTGACAGAACAATCCTAATGGGGGCCGGGGAAGCATGGAGTATTGAAATGACTGTTATGCTCACAACAATGGCACCTCACACCAGCCAGGGCAGATAGTGAAGGTTGTTTTGATCTTGTTGTTTGCTTTTGTTATACCAGCTCTAGGACAATGAAAAGATGCCAGTGCTCTGCCTAAAATCACAATGTTTCAGGTTTTTCTAGTGGTGCTAGCCAATGGAACAACAACTGGTGATGATGGAATCCCGTCACCAGCATTGCTCCTTTCCCTGGACAGAGAGAAAGCTACATGCCATCCTAAGTTTCCAAATCTAATGCCAGATTCACCAGTGGCCAATAGTATTTTTACTGAAGGCATTTTCACACACAATTTCACACATAAGAAGAACTTGCAGGATATCACTGCATCAGTGGGGCAAATCTGGATACTATTGGCTGTAACACATGTCAAAATACTTGCAAAAAGATTTTTGGAATTCCTTGATAACTTCCTGTTTTGTACTATGTGTCTTACAGAATTCCTCTGTGCCCCACCGGAATACCTTTTGTCATAAGCAGAAAACACAGAAAGTGTTCCAAACAGGAAGAGGTAGGACAAAACTTTCCATTTGTTAGATTGTTACAAGGCACATTGTTTTTAGTAACTGTGGTCAAGACAGCACTGTACTAGAAAACCTTAGCACACCATTTTGGCTTTGTTTACAAATATTTGTGTACCATCCTTTACTAGTCTTAGAACTTGATTTCCATTTTTTAAACATTTTTTTTAAATATATTACTTTTTGCCATTTTAAAAAGATGTAATATGTTTAGATTTTCATTTTTTAAATAACCATCATTTGCAGAATTCCATTGCTCACATTCCTTTAGACTGCACCAGTATGGTATTGGAGTAAAATGTACCTCAAAATGTAAAGGTACATGTAAAGGGACCCCTGAACATTAGGTCCAGTCATGGACGACTCTGGGGTTGCGGCGCTCATCTCGCTGTACTGGCTGAGTGAGCCGGCGTTTGTCCGCAGACAGCTTCCGGGTCATGTGGCCAGCATGACTAAGCCACTTCTGGGGAACCAGAGCAGTGCACGGAAATGCCGTTTACCTTCCCGCCAGAGCAGTACCTACTTATCTACCTGCACTTTGATGTGCTTTCGAACTGCTAGGTTGGCAGGAGCTGGGACTGAGCAATGGAAGCTCACCCCATCACAGGGATTCGATCCGCCGACCTTCTGATCAGCAAACCCTAGGCTCTGTGGTTTAGACCACAGCGCCACATGCGTCCCTACCTCAAAATGTACCTGAAAGTAAAAAATAATAATTAAATCATGCCAACATTGAAACTTTATCTTCTCCAGTAAAACAGTTTTGTTACATGTAAGTCATTTGGGTGAACAACACCCACAAGGTAAAGTACAAAAACCTAGGGAGTATGTGCAGTCTAATTGACCTGACAGTTTTTTAAACATGAAAATACATTGCTGAAGTATAGAAGTGCAATAATAGTGAGTTAGGGGAACAATAAGTCTCATGGACTTAGCAGCCATATCACATGTACTTGAGCAGCTACGGTATGTACAATCAACACATTTCACAAATGAATTAATTGTAGGACATAAAACACATTGTTGCTGTGATTTTCTGATATTGTATCAAACATATAGATGACTCTTCTCTTTTTCTTGGTGTCAACAGTGACAAGCCCTACCAATGGCTCTGTGTCTAGACTCACCCAGAGTTTGATCAACTTTAGTCCTAGTTCTACTAGGAAGAGAAATATATTTTGGAACATGCACGTCATTGTGGGTTATTCAATATGGGCATTTAAGCAGATATTGCCTACCATATTTGAAAACACAGACACACAATTAATTGACCACTGTTCACACATTCTGAAGTGTATATGAGGACCAGTTCACTGGCTCATCCACACCACCATGAGTTTTATTAAAATGAAGAATGATTTCTGGGTTGAAAGTTTAGTCTGAGATCTCTGTATCATTATGCGTTGAAGGAACAAGAATCACTGCCCTTCCTTTCTTTGGAAATTTACAAGTGTGAAATCTTAAAAACCAAAAATGTTGCTGTGGACATTTCTGGTCTGTGGTCAAGAAACTGTGATTGGATTTCTGTTTTTATGGTTTTTCCCCAATCTACCAACCAGCATCAGGTTTGTTATAGCTAATCCGCTGGTCAGTAGTGGAGAACTTATCAGTTATATTTCATCCATGTGTTGTTACGTTTCTCAGCCTCTGGTCTTTGCATGTTCTTTCTTCCTCACATATATGTATGTATCATAAAAAATGGTGTTTTGAAATTGCAATGTAGTCAGAATTTTATGCCATCCTCCTTTGAATAGCACTAATTGCTCATAGTTGTAGTATTCTCAAATGGCACAAAACACCTTTTGTGTTTGTTAGCAAAAATATCCCAAAGGTCACACATAGGGGCAAGTTAGTCTCTTCCACTGGTGATTCATATTGAAGCTGAATCTTAGGGGTTCTTTTGAAGGAGACTAGTGACATTGTTCTCCAGACATGTTGGGGGAAAGTCTCAACAAATTTTGCAGAAGAGGGGTCATCTAAAAGAGTTGTCATACTCTTGGGATGGGGTATTGATTTTTTTGGGGGGAGGGGTTGTTGTAATTATTGATATTAATGTTGTTCAGTTTGGTTGTGTATTTATTGATATTTTATTTATTTATGTTTGATTTATTGTTTGTTACTACTTTTGTTATGTGATAATTATGTATTTTTTCATGTTGTAAGCCACCTTGAGCATGGTTTGAACTATGGAAAGGTGGTATATAAATAAAATTTTGTGTGTGTGTGTGTGTGTGTGTGTGTGTGTGTGTGTGTAGTCAGACCACCTGTTGAAGTTAGGGTATATGCAGGTTGCTTGGAAACTTGTGCAGGTCAGCTGAGATTTGAATGACCCCAGAAGCCAGAATAGTATGTTTTGTGTAAAACAATGGCTAAGATGAAAAACCGTTTTGCTAGGTCACAGGTAAGGATCTAACTGGTGGGAAATGTTACAATAATTCAGGTTTGTCAAGGAGTTTCATGTGATGCTAAGGGAAGTGGAGATCTGTCTATTATGAAAATTGATAAAATTCTGGATTTTTAAACCCTCTATGCTCCTTCCTTACATAAAGTCATCAGAACAGGCTAAGCACCTGTTGACATTATGAGTAACTAATAACTTTAAACAGCATTTTTGATCACTTTTTGCCCCTAGCGCCCAGTAGAGTAGTGGCAAAATCAGAAGTGCAGGATCCCTTCATGCTGCCTTCCAAAATTATACAATAATCTTTTAGTCATGCAGATCTCCATGTGTTTCAAGTAGATCTACTATTTTCTGTGCATGTACATCAGTGAATTATTTGGAGATTTAAGTTGTGTTTTCCTTGAAGTTGTATGTAACAAAACTTGCTTACTATTTTCCTGAAACTGAAACCCCTTGTGTTTTCAGTATCCCTAAATGCTTCACTTTAGAACATACAAAACAACTCTTCTTCAGTGCTCTTTCTGTGCTCCTTCTGCAGAGTGACCCTAGAAGCCAGTTCTCAGTACTGTAGTTTATTCACCTCCTTTCACATTGGCTCCAACCAGTGCAAAGAGTGAGAAGACTTCTCAGTGGCTTAAAAAACTCCCCTTTCATGCTGCTTTAGTGGCTCAAGGATGCTGGAGGCTGGGACCCCTACATAAGAAATCTTTGCTAGCAACTTTCCCTCAGCCCTTCTGAAAAGGGTAGAATTTGAGCTTTCAGTAAATTAATGAGGCATGCAAATGGCAATTTACACATTGTTGATGATTGTCTGGAATACGGAGTCATGGAAGACTGACAAAAAAAGTTTCATCCCCTCCCCCAAACTGTCATTGGTATATTTGACCCCCAGTAAAGAGATTTAAAAGACAATAAATGAACATCTGATGATGTGCTGTAAGGCAGAGAATTGGATGAAGCTGGGGGGGGGGGTGATATTGCTGCCTAGGAATTTTCAGGGTCAAGCTAGACATGAAAGCAGCAGATCTGCTACATTTTAAAGGGCTAAATAAAGCTCCTGATACACCCTATTGAGGACAGGGTATGGTTTTAACCCTTTCTCCATACCATTTCACTCATCTGAGTCCCCCCAGCTCCAAAACAACAGCATTTATAACATGGAGGGAAATTTAGGAGGGTCCCTGTATGTTTTGGCCTAAGAGGCAAATAGTTACAGCAGGGTGATTTGGATTAGGAAACTGGCATGGGGAGAAAGAATTCTCCCATGGCTCTGATCTGAATCAAGGTTCAGTGCAGTTCCATTTAATTTTTTTTAAACCACAAGATATCTACTTAATTATCTCTACTTGTCTTTTCCAGTCGTACCAAGTCTAGTACCTAAAAATGTCATATTAGTTGCTAGGAATTTGAAATATTTTTCCATCCTCAAGGCTAGATTAGATTACTCTTTGGGTTCCTTCCAACCCTTATAAGACTGTCTAGAGCTAAATTTTGAGTTTGATACATTCACTTTTTTCTGTTTATTGGAGTCAAACTATTACCGTTTATCCCACTTGCCCACACCATTTCCTTCTTCCCTTTATCTATTCTATGTATACCTTTTTACTTTTCCTCTTTGTTCCACAACCTTTTAATGTAGACAATGAAGGAGACAAAATGCAAAAACAGAACAAATTAATGTACTAAACTTCATGATATTATCATGATTTTCTGAAGATCCATACTGTACCATGCTATATCACAGCTGATATAAAGTGGGACCTTGCTGGGTTGCAAAATGTTAATGCATATGGTATGTATTAAAACGCTGCAACTTTCTCAGTATCCACAATCCTAAAACTAAAAACCCACTGAGTTATGATTATGTGTACTGTCCATGACTTTGAAGTATTTTATTTTGTAGCAATCTGGTGATCAGCAGGTCTTGATTATTTTGAACAGCATTTATGTAGCAACCATGGAGACTTGCAGTTGTACATGGTTAAACGCCCCTCAGCTATACCTCAATGAGTTTTCTCAATAGTAGCCAAGATTCCATAAATTCAGAGCTCATGAACCTTGAAAAAAGGATAAATGGGATTTGGTGAGACTAACATAGCAGCCACTTTTACTTTTAAAATGAAATAGTGTGAGGGATTCATTTAAACTGGTTTTTTGAGATTTACTAACTCAAAAATGAATTGTACTAGGAAGCTATAAAAACTGTGGGCATATAGGGGTTATATGTTCTTGTTATTTTCTGTGCATTAGTATGCAGAAATATATCATTTAGGGAATTAAAAAAATCAGTTTTTATTGAGATGTAGCCCTCCCAACTCTTTCTTCTCATACCCTTTCCTTTAATGCAGTGGCACACCATACACCCAAACTAGCAAACAATGGCCAGTGCAAATAATAGTTTGTTGTATCTAGATAAAACAGCAAATTATGTGTCAAAAATGTGTGCACGTGCATGGAGCTTCAAGAGAGGTGACATGGTAGTCCCGTCAAGAGCTTGTGGCTAAAATTAGAAAAAGAAATAAAAACAACCAGGTTATATTGTAAACGGCCCTGTGATCTTCAAATGAAGTGTGGTATAGAAATGTAATAAATAATAATACATTGATCATCATAAAGGGAGACTGGACTTTGATAGCTAGGAAGACAATAAAATCTATTCAGATTTGTAATCATTTTGCTAACAATGTCAATTTGTAATTATCTTGATATCAAGCCAGTGATTAGCAGAAGCCAGCATGGATTGTCAAGAATGAGTCCTGCCAGTCTAATACATTTTTTTGAAAAAAATTGATCATGATAATTTAAACTTTTTAATTGCCTTTTACAAATCATCTCAAGGTAAGGTACAATGTTGCAACAATATATGGTAATATAAAAATACACAGAAAAAGTCAGAGATTAAAACAGAATAAAAAAGTATCCATTATAATGATCACATCAATGTCATTATACAGTTAAGCAAAAGACCACCTTCCTCCCAGAAACCATGGCATGGTCACATACAATATGAAATAATCCCAAAGAAACAACCACCCACATTCAAATACCTTGAGAGTAAATAAGGGTTTTCACCTGGTGCCAAAATTATATCAGAGTCAGCACCAAGTAAATGTCCCTCAGCAGAGTTTCCCACAGAATGGTAGGATTTCAAAGCCACCAGTTAAAAGGCCTCCCCCTTGTAGCTGCCATCCAAGCTGGCAATGGGACAGCATCCTTCACCACACCTGAGGGATGCAAGCTAGTTTAGGTGATATGATCCAGGTCATATGGCACACATGCTTCTGTCATCCAACAGAGGGAAGCAGCGGCTGGGGCTTAGGAGGAATGGGGGCTGCTTCTGTTGCCCACCCTCATCTGCTGCTTGAACTGGCTCATTATGACATGCTAGACTTTCCCAATCCATCTTCAAAGGCATCCCCACTGCAGCATGAGGTTTCCAGGGCATGTACCACCGAATCCTGGATATATGGGCATAGGTGAGTCATCATCCAAAGCTGTTAGAAGGCACTCCATGTCAAGGAGACCATGTACTTCCAATGATATTAGTAGATCCAGGAGTACTCTGGACCATGAAGCTGATCTTTTAAGGGGAGTGTGACCCAAACCAAAACTGGCAGAATTCCATGTGTCTGAACTGAGGAATTACTTACTCTGTTTCTTACTCTGGTATTATAGCTCGGCTTTTAATACCATCCTTCCGGACATTCTTATCAAAAAGCTGAAGGCAATAGACCTTTCTTTTACCATCTGACTGGATTAAAGACTTTCTGAGGGACTGGACACAAACAGTGAGGATTGGGCCTGTTACATCTACCTCCCTGAAGCTCAGCACTGGCACCCCACAGGGATGTATGCTGAGTCCCTACCTGTACTCGTTGTATACATATGACTGTATTTCATCTGATCCATCTACTGCAATGATTAAGTTTGCAGGTGATACTACCACAATGGGTCTAATTACAGGTGGAGATGAATCAGTGTACATAGGGGAGGTTCAAAAAGTATCTACATGGTGCCTAGAGAATAACTTGCACCTAAATATTAGCAAGACAAAGGAGATGGTGTTGGACTTTCAGAGGAAGAGAGGGGAACTAGCCCCGTTGTTTATTAGGGGTGTGTGTGTGGAGAGAGTCTCTTCCTTTAAATTTCTAGGAGTTTACCTTAGTAAATACCTCACTTGGAAAAACAATATAACTCGGGTGGTTAGAAAGGCCCAACAGAGACTGCATTTCCTCAGGGTCTTGCGAAATAGCAATGTTAAACAACAATTGGTGACCTCCTTCTACCAGTCCACAATAGAAAGTGTCCTCTCATATTGTATCACAGTCAGATACCATCTTCTGGATTAACCCACCCAGGTTGAAGCAAAATCAGTACTCCCCACCCCCTGCTCTGACAACCTACCCAGAAGGACACCATGATTGATATTTTTTTCAAAACTGACAGATCTAGGATGATCAATAACATGTCACATCCCTTCTGTCTCTTTTCCAACATAGCTCATCATACAGGGTGATCAAGTGCTAAAATGGAGGCTAAACTCTGATTAAAAAGGGACCATAAAGTCATTCTGATTCAAAAGCACCTGGAGTTGGTCAACAACTATCCACTCAAAAAGCCCAGGAAGGAACTGTTGCCAACTAGCCTGCAATTATTTGGATTTTGGTGGTGAGGCTGTTAAAAAACAGCTTGTGAAAGCAGTACAGGGTAGCTGCCACTTGATGAGGGAAAAAAGGAAGTAGCCTTTGCATGCATGCATGTTTATACCATCACACCAAGGGGCTCCATTCACCAACATTATTATTATTAAACTGAGCTGTAAAAGCTGTTTTCTGTTTTAAGTTAACTTTCAAAATATGTAAGCAGCTCAGACTTCAGGTTGCTAAGTCACGGAAGAGCAGAGTGTTGCATTCACCTGCATTAATCACTAGGGGTCTTGTTAATAATTCTCTCAGGCACTAAGTCGTATTTTCTACCATTGGGATCTATGAGAAAAGTGATAACATAGGCCTTCATGAAAAATAATGTGAGTAATTAATCAAAACCTTGTGAAAGGAAAGGATGGGGTTTTTGAGCATCTTGTATGCAATACAAGTCATCTGCATTGTTCTGTATTCCATGTGCAGCAAGAATCAAACCAGTTTAGGAAAAGTGTTTCACCATGATAAATTTTGTCTTTAATCGTGCTTAGAAATTTTTGTATAAGTTTATCCTCATACCAAACTATAAGAAACTCATAATTGCCCATAATTGTGCATGGAAAAGAATGGCAAATTAATGACTATACCATCCATTTCCCCTTACATATTTTACATGTGCTGCAAACCTGTAAATCCAGACAAAGATGCATTACCTATAATTCTCCTTAGGGTAGATTGTCTGGTGTGCAAAAGGAGAAGGTGAAGAGCTCCTATTATTGCTAATAGGTGCTATTGTGGCTAATTTCAGGCACCCTGTGCTAGGAACATAATAATTTGTGTGGGCTTTCTGCCATAAAAATATAACTCTATATGAGATACAAAAGCAGTCCTATTTTCTACTGAAGTGCATTGTTGATAATATTATTTCAGTTCCCTAACATTTGGTCCGGTCTCTATTTGTTTCTTCAGAGAAACAGCAATCTGTGTGAATACCACTATAATAAAGCATGTCAACCTTTAAGTATCCTCTGTTCAAACTTGTCTTTTGTCAGTTATATGAAAATTGCTCTTCCCTTACGGTGAATTTTTCCAGGGTTAGCATTTATACTTTAATAGCTAATGTATAGACTTGAATGTTCTAGTGCTCCTATGAGAGACACATTGAAAGATAACTATTCATAACTGTCTATCCTTTTGGGAAAGAGAGGAGGTTCCTTGGATATGCTGTTTCCTAACAAAACCAATACAATCATTTCTTTTCATAAAATGGAGGAGTAGAAAGTTACCTTACATCTGCCAGGGATAAAGCCATAGTATTTTTCCCCCTTGTTAGCATGTGCTGTATGCTTGCCTATGTAGGCACTCACTTTCACAGGTCTCTGTAAAAATGTCAGCTATTGTTAGTGTGGCTAGACTGCAGTTGCTACACTGAATATATTCTTAGCATCATAAAGTGGAACAAGGCATTGTACGGCAATGGTTATTAAGGTATTTAGAAAAAAGTATATTCTGACATAATCTGCAAAATGTTGCTCTGAGTAAAAGCTTTGCTGCTTGAAATCCTTGACTTCACAGGCTGGCCAAAAGACAAGTGGGTGTTAAAAGTGCACACCTTTGGCAGGAGCCAACCATAATTTCTGTTAAAGTGTTCAAAAGGGTGGTTTCCAAGTGCAAAATCATATATACTGGCAACTCATCCACCTGTAAATGGTTGAAATTTATTGTGGATTTCTTATACTAGTTCAACACTAACAAAAGTAGAAAAGCATGGTTTAAAATTCCCTGAATTCTTGAATTTTCTTATATTGATGAGGAACCGAACATTTGTAGCAATTTATAGAACCTAGGTTGCATCTTCTGGATGTTTTTATAGCATTGTATATATAACTAACATATCAAGTAAATCTGTTGTATACGTATTTATTATAACACTAGTGGTTTCAGCCCGTTACAATAACGGGCGCTAGAACAGATGCGGGTGGCGCGGGAGGGCTCGTGGCCCTACCGTCGCTTGTTGTTGGGGCCTCCCGCTGGGCCGGCTGGGCCGCGGAAGCCCGGGAACAGGCCGCTTGGCGGCCCGAAGGGATGTGGGCGGCGCGGGAGGGCTCAGGGCCCGGCCGACGCCGCGTTTCGTTGGGGCCTCCCGCTGGGCCTGGCGGGCTGTGGGAGCCCGGGAGCAGGCCGCTCGACGGCCAAAATGGATGCGGGCGGCGCGCGGCCCTGCCGCCGCCGCTTGTTGTTGGGGCCTCTCGCTGTGCCGCGGGAGCCCGGGAGCAGGCCGCATGCTGGCCCAAAGGGACGCGGGCGGCGCGGGAGGGCTCAGGGCCTGGCCGCCGCGGGTCGTTGGGGCCTCCCGCTGGGCCTAGAGCGCCGGGATCGGGCCGCTCGGCGGCGATACCTTCCTGCACCTCCTCTCTGGGCCCCCGAGGAAGAGGGAGGCGTCTTCTGCCTTCTTCGCCGCTGTCCCGCCCAGGCGCCACCTCCGCCTCGCCAGGCAAAGAGGCTATGTGAGGCTGGGGCGCCCTGCGCAGGAAGGTAGGCCTCGCCGGAGGAGGAGGAGGGAGAAGAGACGGAGCCCCGTGTCGCCACAGAGACCGGGGGAAGGGAGGGAGGAAGGAAGGAGGACAGAGAGGTACCGGAGCAGGATGAGGCCTGCTTGGAGCTGGTTGCAGCGATGGCGGGCGTGCGGACGGGCAAGGAAGGGGTCGGTTCCGCTGCTCCTGCTGCATTGCAGCCTCCCTCCTCCTGCTGTCCGTCCCCTTCTCCCTCCTTCCCTCCGCGTTTGGCGCGCTGCACAATGGGGGGGCGCAGCCGCGACTCCCAGGCTCCGGCAGAGGAGAGGCCGTGGCCTGCAAGAGCGGAGCAAGGAGGGAAGCCGGGGATGGTGGTGAAAGCGGAGGTTGCGAGCGAGTGGGGGCCTCTGGAGCGTCGGCGCTCCACGGGACGGGCTGCTCTGGGCCGCTAGGTCTCGGGGCTCTGTTTGTAGCGGCGAGAGCAGCAGCCTAACCTGCCTTCTCGGCCTCCCCTCGTCCTCTGGGGTGCCGACGTTCGGATTCAACTGCCCCGCTTGAACTGCCGACGCTGCTCGCGCCCGATCTCTCTCCATCCAATCCTTGTGTCCCTGGGGCACATGCGCAGTAGCGCAAACCCAGAGACACACGGACTGGACGCAGAGACGAGACACTTGCATTTTATATATATAGATGACATGTATAGATTAAGTGTGTGTGTGTGTGTGTGTGTGTGTGTGGTGTGTGTGTGTGTGTGTTCAATATAATTGAATTCAGTATAAACTTTGTAATTATAGAATATATATATATATATATATATATATATATATATATATATATATATATATATATCTAGAATTACAAAGTTTATATTGAATTACAGTGTGTAGTATTTTATGTCCATGGTATAGTCTTTTGTGTATACACTTCCAGTTACAGGAGGATACTTTTATTTGCATATATTTACTCAGAAGTAAGCCATAGTAATTTCAGTGGCCTAGATCCAGTGATGTACAAGAAGAGCACTTCTACTTGCACAATGCAGGCTCACCAAATCCCTCCAATTTTCTTGTCTTCCTGTAAGCCTTTTCCTGGAATAGATAACAATAATGGGACCCTTCCAAGTTTAACAAAGAGAAATAGATCTTGTATGGGGGGGGAAGGTTTGCCTATAACAATTGCAGGATAGAAATCCATCAAGAAAAGCTTCCCCAGTATGCAGTGCAGTAGAAAGCTTTTGCCTGTTTTGTCTCCTGTTGAAGGTGCAGGATGGCAGAGAAAATGTGACAACAAAAGATGCAAAGCTGTATCAGAAGTGACTTGAGAAGCAGGAACATTTTTCATATTTATCACACAGTAGAATTTGAAGCTGTGTTACTCTATCAAATTACTCCTGACTGTGTATGAGGATGAGAAATCTACAGTTGGAAAGTGCCCTAGCCATTTGCAGTTTGGGATGAAATGGCTAAGGGCCAGACTAGATTGTGTGGCTGCATTTCACACTTCTCATTTTTTTAAAAAGCAGTTGGGGAAAATAAGATTAGTACAGGGAGGGGTTTTAATCCCTTCCTCCCCAACTGTGGACCAGACAAAAATAAATAAATCCCACTCCTGAAACCACAACCCAGGAAGGGAAACGGCTATAGGTGGGCAATTTTCATTGGGACCATAGCCAACACATGGCTTCATGTGAACATTTCTAAAGACCCTTTTCTTACAAAACAAAACAAAACAAAAACTATTTCATTTTACTGCATTTCAGTTTGCAATTCCCAACAACATCACTCAAATCTGATCCTTGTTCTGAAAATCAGATTTACCTATGCGTTATAATGAAAACGGTCATTGTTAAAGTGTCATTGAACATGCATAAAAGGAGAAATGTTTTCAAAGAAACAGAAAATGTGAATCATAAAATATTGCAGGAACAGTTTTAAAAATACATATAAATAATATTTTTCAACCTCTAAACAATTTTTCTCTGGTTTTCAGCACACTCATTTAAATACTGGCATAACCTATAATTTTTTTTAGAGGTGAAGCAAATAATTTAGACATGCATATTCATTGTTTCAGCATTGTAGCAATATTGCTTCTAAGAAGTCCCAGTTAATATTTTTGATGATGGACTTACTTTTAAACTTAGTTCTGAAGAGCAGAAATTGTGGTTTTCCAATTTGCTCTGTTACCTCTAATAATATTAACATGTTATTTATATGCAAGAGGTTACTCTTTGAAAAACAAACTCTGAACCATTTTGTGTTGTGATTTTTGTATGTGTTTTCATGTAGTCCTCTGACCCTTCATGGCCTCAGGGAAATAAACTAGTCAGTCTAGAAATCAAGAGTGTCAGTACCTGTGTCCTGAAGCGGTAACTTGCAACTTACGCTTATTTAACTCACAGGTCTGCAGGGGAGGGGAATAAATAAATGGAGAGTAGTGGAAACCCAGTCTCCAGTTATTTCCCTACACACACCTGTGCAAATCTTCAATTGCAGGCATACCTGACTTTGGGAAGACTGCACAAGGGCTCTGGCAGCATCCCAGAACCCACGTGCCATCTTCCCAAAGCTGGGTTATTGCAGCACTGGGCTTTCAGAATGAGGTGTGAGGGCTCTGGCAGGATTCTAGAGCTCTCCTGCCTCTTTCCCAAAGCTGGGTATGCACTTACAGGGTCTTGGAGAGGCAGGGGGAGGCTTTGGGACATTGCCAAAGACTTCATGCCACCTTCTGGAAGACAGGTAGGCCCCCACCTTGCAGGGGGACCAGTTCTGGGGATTCCTGGCTTCATGTGTTTTTGCATATACACGTGGACCCCCGGAACCAAACCCTCACATAAGGTGCGAGTTACCTGTATTGCAAGAACTGAGGATTGAAATGTTCGTTCAACATTCTGGGACTCTGTTGAAATAGTTTATAACATCTGTACATTTCATGTACAATAATGAAAGTTATTTTGTTCCAGGTGTCAGGTTGTGGTAAGTTTGTACTTAATGTAGAAGCTCTTTTTGTAGGAAAGAGTGGAGTGTTTGAAAAAGAAAGACTGTAACAGTCTTTCCCCTTCTATATCAGGATTTGACCCCAGGACCTATACTAGTGTGGTTTAGAACAGGCCAGTTGCTACTTAATGAAGGACAGCAGGAGGCATTTTCATTCATTTTCTCCTTTGTAGCTAATGGTAGCCTAGTATCCTAGAGAGTTGTCATCCATGTTCCTTAGTCCAATATCAAAACCTGAACCAGAAGTGCAAGTGCAATGCTTCAGCATACGAGGGGTTAGTATACAAGGCAGGCCATTGTTTTTTAAAACATCATTACTGCTAGGCTTAAAAAAATACTGACTGTAATGAGAAGGAAGTTGGAAGTTGACGGGCAAGATGGTCAACACTTCATGATCTTACTGCTACTTAGTGGAAATTGAAAAAATGAGAAAGGCACTTGGATGTGTTACTGAACAAAGACAGAAAATAGCAGGGTCAGATGCAGTTGCACTTCATTAAGGTGCATTGGTACCACCTTCTTCTGGAACAAAAGACTATATTCAGGATACACATTGGTAGCTGAAAAATTAATTCCTTGATTTGATTAATGTCAAACTAAGAAATCATACAATAAAAATTGGGTTAATGCAAACATGCTGAAATATGTTATTCTAGCAGTTGTATTACAGGCTTAGAAACCTTTACCGGAGCAAATTCTTTCATTTGTTCAGATGTTTTTCAGGGGCTTAGGTTGCTTTTATATTTGCAGAGGTCCCATTAAGATCCCACTGGGTATTGGGAAGTGGTCCAAAAACTGTCTCACCATTTGAATTCCTAAACTCTGCATGTGTGTGTGTGTGTTAATGTATGAAACTGATTGCAAGACTTCAGATGTACTGTATGCAACTCTATTCCAATTTGCTTTTCAACTAAGCATTTGACATGTTACATTGTGTTAAATCCCAATTTAATATAAAGTGACTTCCTGTGTCCGATAAGAAACACATTTTTAAGGGAATGCCAAGTACTCTTATGTTATTTCTATTAAACTGGCAGGCAGTTCCTCTGTATTAGAAAGATTATTTGCCAGAAAGTAGTGTTGGCTCTGTTGATGTAATAGGCATACTCTGGTATTTAATTTCATCTCTTCTAAACAGGACAGCATAGTTACATAATTGAAACTGAACATGATGTAAGCAAACATATGAACACATTTCAGAAATGCCTAAAATATAGGGTGAATAATACCACATTCAGAAGCTCAGGAGGTTATTTTTAGAGACCTACAGTTGCTTTATTACACAAGGGGAAATGGTTTAATCTTGGGAGTAAATACTGTGAATTACATGTAATTTCCCTTAGAGCAAGATATGTTCCTTTGTCTACCTAGATTCTGCTATGTGTTTTGCACAGGTAATTCCTGACAGTTGCTTCTCTGTGCCATTAAAATATCAATGGCAGTTGGCAGTAAATGAAGGGGGAGAAAACAGAAATCCACAGAAAAGATTAGTAATATCTAAAAGTGGTTTAGGGTTCCTAGTGGGATTCCTCCCTCTTTTAACAACAAAGTGCACAGGGCAAGAATATGCATGGCTTACTTTGTCTTCTTATTTCTTTTGATCTGAAAGAACAATCAGATAAGGGTGATTTCTGAAGACAGTTCAGAATGAACAGATTTCAGTTGCCCCCAGTGATAACCATCATTGTCAACAGGAGGCATTCCAGGTACTGTCACTAGAGCCTTCAGTGTTCAGAGGCTGAGCATTTTATCTTTTTTATTTTTAAAAACTACTGCTGGGAACTCTCTTTATAGCCTGCACTGGCTGATGAGTATTTAGAGGATGAATAAACCTTGAAGGGGAATAAAGCCTGAGCTTCAGAGACTATCAATGAATACCAGAGGGAGAGAATAATTTAAGGTTAAGGTGGGAAATCTCATACACAGAAAAAAGGCAAAGCCTGTGTCAAGTGGCAGAATAAATAATCTAGTGTTATGCAGGACACAAAATATCTTATTCAGGGTTTGGGTGACATTTTTTTTGAACCTCTTACTTCAAATTTGAAAGGAAGAAGAAGATAGGGATTCACTGATAGTGATGTTTATCCACATACTTGATGCAGATTGTCAAGGGTCAGAAGAACTGAGAAGATTGAATAGAGAAGGGTGTTACTAGTCATAATAGAACACTCTTTACCTTAGCTGTACCAAAGGACTTTCTTGTGCTAGGCATTCATGATGTATAATAAACTCCTTCTCACTTTGTCAAGTGCCAAGTTCTATGACGCCACCTTCTTTATAGTAAGAATAGTAACTAATCTGGAATTGAGCAAGATATTGCAGTACTTATCACTTATTTTGATTTGGCATTGTTTGTTGCTAATTCTTTGCAAATCTAATAGAAATGTATAACATAAGAGATTAAATACTGGGGGAGGGGTGTCAGCTCTGTATTCTTTCCAGACTGCAAGGCAAATAGTGGGTGATTTGGATGACATACATTCTATAATCAGATTGTGCCATTAACAAGTTATCTTGAATGGGATACGAAATACTGATTTGCCTGTAGACTCAGGTGCCTCCAAATGCTTAACATGTAAAGCAAGTGCTACATCATCATCATCATTATTATTATTATTATTATTATTATTATTATTATTATTATTATTATTTTAAAAAATAGTCAAGCCACGATGACCAGGAAAATGCACTGTGCTTGAGTGGGGAGGAAGTGGGAAAGTGAGGGAATCTTCCATTTTGATGGACCAGTCAATTGTCAACTGAGAGATCTCTCTCACCCAGGGAAAAGAGGCTGTATCCACAAAAATACACTTGCCATCAACCACTCTTGGGGTAATAGGGTTTGTGTTGTGGGGTGATGGTTACCCCATCCATCTTTCCTGGGAAATTTATCCTCTTTAAAAAAATGCAGACCACTGGAGTAGAGTTTGCATCCCTAAAAAAATCCTAGTTTGAGGGAGAAGTAGAATTTTTCTCCCTCTGCTTGTCAAATTACCAATTTGATGCTTTGCTTTGGTTTTTTTGTTGTTGCTGGCAGCACCAGAATTGGAGTATTTCCAGGGGCCAGAAAAAATGGCTTGCAGGTGTGGTTCAGGCCCCTGGGCTAGGGTTTAGCCAGCCCTGTCTAAAGATTGCAGTGGACAGTCAAATGCCAAGCAAGGTCAGACCTTCTTGTAATTGGGATAGTGTGGACCAGGGTAAGAAATATAATATAGTTTTAAAAGCACTTGGGACATTTTTGTGGAGGTGAAGTGATTGCCTCCAAGCTGTCTCTCAATGCTAAACTAGCTGTGAATGGCTGAAGGAATCTTTGGGACCATTTGGTCTCCGGGTACCCAGCATTGTTTTGTCTCTGGGGCTGGCAGAATATTTAAGCATTTAAGAACAATACTGAGAGGTCTATTGGTGTGACTCAGTATAAAGCAGCTCCTTATGTTATAAAGATTGTATTGAGGGAGGTTGGTAGGATTTGTTGTTGTTGTCATCTGTCTGTCTCAAGAGAGGATGGAGTGTGCTTCAGGAGGTGAAGTCAAACCACTGGGGAATCACGGCACCTGCTGTTACTTCAGAGATGGTAACTCGTAGCTGCTGCCTCCAGCATTGTTTTTGCTGAAAGCAGCACCAAAGTGATATCTCCGGGATGCAAGCCTGGACCGTGTGTGTGTATGGAGGTCCTGGGCTGCCCAGATGACAATATCTCCCTCACATCCTCACTGATGTGGTCCAAAAGAAAGCAGAGCAATACATTTTGTCCCAGCTTGGCTGCAGGAGTTTGCCAGAAGGAGGTGTACAAGAAGGTATCCAACAGCCTCTGGATTTGGGTAGGGTTTAATCTTTAGCCTATTCTTCTCCCAGAGATGTTCCCATGGGGTTTACTCCTGAAGCTGGTGGGGTTTATGCCATATGGTGTGTTAGAGGAGTAGAGGAGAGGTAGTACCTCTGGTGTGGAGGAAGTCATGCTCCTCTGGAGTAGTTTGTCCACCTTTGATCCCCACCCTGCACTCCACATGCGACCACAACCACATCCCAGCTTCAAATGGCCAGCTAAACCAGATTAGGGTAGCCAATGGATCTCAGACCCTCAGTGAGTTAGGAACTTTCATCACATGCAAAGACAGGCTCTGGTGGATTGAGTGACGATGCTAGTAGTGAGTCCAGCAATAAAGAAGGGAAGTGAGGAGCAGATGGGGTTTGTCAACCTGGGAAGGTAGCCCATCTAGGTAGAGGAAAGCTCTGATCCTAAAATTCCATTGCCTTGTGGTTTGGTAGGATTAACCACATTACTATAGTGGAGTTGGTGCTACCCTGTAACCCCGTAGCAGATCTTTCAGCTGGAGCTATTGAGTACCTTATTACATAATGCTTTAGAAAATAAAATATACATACTTATTCAAAATAAAATAGAATTTAGTCCAAAAGGTAATTTTAAAAACTACTTTTATCTTAATCTTCTCCCCTGGGGGACTAATAATCATTAGGAATCTGATTAGTTTATGAATTAAGATACATTTTCATTGAATAATCAGTAGTACTGATACCACTTCTTAATGCTGTTTGCCAACAGGTATTTAGTCTGGAATCTATTTAAACATGCCACTGTATCTCACTAAATCATGAGTCATTATAGCAGTCTACAACTCCCTGCTGTTCAGTATATTAGATGTTAGCATGAAAGAAGTGTATAGAATAGACTTTGGCTCTGAGAGGCTGGATTGAGGTTTTCACTACCATCAGAGTGCTGAAGAATTGGAACATTTTACACTTACCTCTTGCCCCTAGAGCCACAGTCATGCAGATATATTAAAGTGTAATATCAGTTAGATTGTGTATTTCATGCAAGACAGTGGTTTAACAACAGGTGACAAACTGATCAACAGAATCAAAGAGAGAACATTTTAAAGGTGCACTCATTTCCTTTAATTGTTGGGAACACTCTCAAACACATATTCACAACCATTACAATTCTTCTGAATGTTTGGCCATATTGCAGTAGTTAAGCCTGTAGTATAGCCTATTGCTTAAATTGTTAATATTTATAAGTTTATGAATGTTGCTTATAGTTCCCCCACAGCTTTTCTAGCCAAGCTGACTAAAATTACCTGCTTTGTTCATAATCTAATTCCTTTGTTTCTTTATTTGAAACATGGCAGAACCACACATGGGCATCAGTGCCTATGCCATGCAATTCCTGTTAAAGGTGTAGAATAATGTGAGGATGAGAATCTTGACACCTCATGGGAACATGAAGGTGTTGAATTGTATGTACTATACACGGTCTGTTGTCAACACCCAGCAATATCCCACATTTAATTGCTTATATTTCTCATATATCACACCTCTGCTCTCAGCTTCATTTATAAATCATTGCAGTGCTCTCTGAAGGGGTTTCGCTTGTGTGTGTGTTTTCTCTGATTTGCCAGTTCAGAGCCTGCTGTGACATAATATCTTTGTGTGAATTTCCTTTACTGGTGTCAATTACAGTCTGGAAACATTGTATTACATAAACAGATATGTGAAACAGGATGAGAGGACAGTGAACTGCATTCTGCTCAGAAGTCTTTGAGAAGTCTACAGGTGTTGATTTTAGACACTTCTTCAAAGATATTGAAGTAGTGCATTAGTAAGCAGTGTTAATAGGAAGAGGCATTTGAAGTTGTACATCCTGAAACACAAACATGTATATACATAAACACTACACAATGGACCAATTGTTAAACAAAATGGACCTCTGGCTAGAAGTTGATTTCTCTAATGATTCGTTGTGTGGATTCAGAGAAAACAAGTATTTCACAAATTAATCTGATGTCATGGGCTGTTCCAGTGTGGTCTCATTCCATTCACAGAAAGTTGTTTTATTTGATGGAGGCTTCTATGAATGGAAGGGGAGGGAACCTATTTTTGAAAATTCTGGTTTGTTCCTGCAGCACCCCCCCCCCCCCGGATGCTACTTTCATTCTGTTCCAAAGATTCCTCCAACCCTCTGGAGCAGATTTGGAGGATACAGAAAGGTATATTGCCTCCCTGATCCTTCTAATCACAGAAATCTCTTCTGGGCTTGTTCAGAGAATCCTCTGTGTACAGAAGGATACAATGCAATGTGTCTACCTTTAACAAAGGGCAATATGCCATGCTGGGGGCCCCAAGTGAAATGTGCTGCTGGTAATTCAGAGGAACCTTGTGCCTCAGGGACAAAACAGGCATGTCATTAAGTATGTCAAAGGGGTAATCTTCTCCCAGGTGGATTTAGAGCAGATGGGTAGCATTTTTATGCCCAGATACCAATGCTTGTTAATCAGATGCAGGTCCCTCACTTGGCCAGACACCACAGGGAGTAGAGATTCCTGGAACTCTTTGCAGTGACCACAGTGCATCACATGCAGACTTGCATTTAATCATCATTTTGAAATTTATGTTTCTACATAGTTAGGCTTTACTGGTATGTTTTCTGAATATGTGAGACAAATTGGAACCCTATATACCATACTTTTCTATGTATAACACGCCCCTGTGTATAAGACTATTTGGGGGGACTAAAATTAAAGAGCTTTTTTGGGGGGGGGGAGATTGACCAGAGTTGTTGAGCTTTTTTGCCGGGGGGGGGGGGGAGTGTGTGCCAAAAATCACTCAACCAACTGGCAAACGCTAACAATAGCAAGCAATGCAAGCCAAATTGCCAATCCAAAGCAGCCTTTGCCGCATCCACTAATAACCCACCCATTTGACAAAGCAGCAGCCAATCCAAAGCACCCCTTGCAGCAGACATCATTCACCCATCCAATCACTAGATCCTGCTCGCAGATGCAACCAATCGCCTGTCCCCCTCTGCACTACCCATGTATAAGACGACCCCCCCCATTTTAAAATTTATTTTGGAGTAAAAAAAACCTTGTCTAATACACGGGAAAGTACGGTATGTAAGGACAAGAGATGTAAGGCCTTAGAGATCTAGAGATCTATTATTATATGAAGTGTCAAGTGCTTATCCTTAAATAAATTAAAGCATAGCTCAAAAAGAATGTCTTAGAGCTGTTAAGAATGCTCGCTTGGATTAGTGATGCTTGGATTGGCACAGCAAGGTTTATACATGCTATGGTGAACACAAAAGGATTCAACCATGATAATACCAGAAAGAATACCCCAGGAGACAAAATATTTTCTCCTATTTTCCTTTCTAAAATAGACAGAACCCTGACCATTCAAGACTCTTCAAGGTTTTGGCAAGATAGGTGTGCATTTGATGAATACACAGTGATCATTATGATGTGTAGTGCTGCTATGAGACAGGTGTGTCAGACGCCTTGAGAGAGTAAAGCTCCTATCTGCACTTGTAAAAGGGGAGAGAGTCCTCTTTCATTTAAAGTATAGAGAACAAAATCCTGGCATACACTTGACATATTAGCCCCATATACTTTCCATCTCTAGATTTCCCAATACTAAATGTGTGTCAGTGCACTGATCAAAACCCCTTCTTGTTGATATCTTTCTTGATGACTGAAATGCCTATGCATAGTATTATTTCTGTATGTAAAGTTATACAGTGTTGACAGATTCTATAGCTCTTCTGTGACATGGTGGCATAAAAACCTTTCTTCCATGACTACCAAAGAAATCACTGGGGTTAAATGACAGCGCTCCAAGAGTTATTTGTCTGTCACAGAGAACTGTAAATTGCAGCCTGTCTCCAGGATGGTGTTTAGACACATTCTGAGATTAATAGTTTGCATAGATGCTTTGGGTTCCAAGAGATTTTGAGATGAGTTCCATCAACAAGATCCATCCAATTTGAACTCAAGTGTTTTTGCAAACTTTTGGATTCTTGGCAGACCCACTGAAATTATTGAACCTACTGAAATTAATGCACCCAAATCAGTCGTGTCCGTTAACTTCAGTGGGTCTGCTGTGATTAGGACTAGCATTGAACACCACTCAAAGCTTTTTTAAAGAAAGAAGGGAGCAAAGGAACAAAATTGAAGTCCTGCAGTAGACCTAAGGCTGAAGTCCCCTGGACTACCTCCTGATAAAGTCCCTAAAGCCACTGCATCCTTATATCACCATTTCTCCTTACCTATCTGTGGTTAATTGAATACTTGCAGGACAAGCTGAAGAAAGAAGATGAGCTATCCCATGAATTTGTATCTTGAGCAAAGATATTATCATCCAAACCAGGCCAACAAAGTCCATAAGCACTAATACATCAGAATGTTTTTCTTTCTGAACCAACAAAGTATTGATAATAGGCTTGTTGAATGCATGTTACATAATTCCATACTGAAGATCCAGTTAGCACAATTAGTTTTATTAGATGGTTCTTTCTACACACAATATAAGGCTGTCTCCAATTCTTTATACAACTTTTAAAAAACTTTAAAAACTGAGCTCTGTTGAGTACTCACAGTTCTTATTTGCTTGAAATGTAACATTGGTAATGAGTTTTCCTTAAGTAAAAAACGCAAATCTGATTTTTGCATATATTTTTGCATTAGGCTGCATTTGCTGTTCCATTCAGGCATATCCTACTGTCCAATTAAGATGGGTCAGAATTATTTCTTACGGCTGCTTTATAAAATCCTGCTGATTTGTAACAGATATTGTAAATCCCTACTCTAAGACAAAGGCCGGACCCTTTAATGCACTCTGTTGCACATATGATCAGAAGCTTTCTCTTTCACTTCAGTGAGTGGTGCTTCTTGTGCTGTTAATACCTAGCTGGGTATTAATTATAAATCAATCTGTAACATGTCTGAACTGAGCCATTTTCAGTATTAGTGCTTTAAAATGCACTCTCCTTTCCTATCTCTTTATGTATAATGTGTCAGATATTAGTGAAAATATGCTTTATTTGTTGTCATTTGTCTGTCTCAAGAGACAATGGGGTGCGGCTCCAGCAGTGAAGTCAAACCACTGTGTTAGCAGCAGCAAAGTGACCTTCCCAGGGCACAAGCCTGGTCAGTGTGTATGAACGTCCTGGGTTGTCCAGATGACAAGACCCCCACTTCAGCCATGCTGATGGGGTCCCAAGGAAATTGGAGCAATATGTTTGGCACCACCTTGGCTGTGAGAGTTGCAAGAAAATGGCGTACATGGTCCCATCCCACCGCCTTAGGGACTTAATTCCGGATTTGTGAAGGGCTTTACTCCCGCAAGGCAGTGAAGTTTTAGGATCAGAGTTTTCCTTTTTTCCTTTTTCCATTTTGGGGCCCAGTTCATGGTTCACACAACCATCAATTCAAAAAACAGAATTTCAGACTCTGTGAAACCATTAAAAGTGGATGAAAGGATGACAAGGTAAGAACTGGCTACATTAATACATTTAGCCACCTGTTCTATATGGTTGGTTTGCTCAGGGGAAAAAATATGCAGCAGGATCTGAACAGACTGTTCAGGAAACAGTGTCATAAGTAACTGTGGTATATTGTTATTGGAGGAAGACCAAACCATACCCTGAGATGATGGGCTTGTATTCATCAGATTTTAATGTGAATTTGAAGGCCACAACTGTGGCTAGCCATCATGCATCCCAGTTTCTGGTCTAATCAAGGGGGTCAATTTAACAAATTGGAAGGCGAGATCAAATGCACACAAGGTAGATTGAGTCAACACAAGAGAAGGATTACTAGTGTGGCCAGTGAGTAGAGGAATTGCAGCTCAAATAAGAGAGCTAATACTCATATGTGTGGACTAGGAAGATGATTAGCTGGGCAGGTAGGTGGGCATATTTGTTGTAACAACTTCACAGCTCTCATGTGGCCTTGGAATTCTTATTACCCTTTATGAGAGCTTCTGGGCTGCATCTAGCTCTTTCATGCCTCTGAGTCTGAATCATTCGCTTTAATAAAAAAAATCACTTCCTTATTTATCAGTAAGTGCACCTACTGTCGTATTTTGGTTAGGAGTAAAGACAGGTATTTCTCCTTACAATGACTTTTCTGACAAGCATTTTATTGAGGTTTTTGTTTTATTTTTGTACTTTATATAATTGTAGGATATATTTTTCTCGTAAGTCCCTTTGTTGTTGTTGGTACTTGAATATTTAAAACAAGTAAGTGTGTGTGTTTGAATAAAACGGAGCTAAATTTCATATGCATGCAATCATTTGCTACATATTAGGATTATCAAAAACTTTTTGCAGAAACATAAAGAACTTAAATATTAGATCCAGCAACAAAATGAGGGCTTCTGCTTCTATTTTATTCTCTCTCGCATTCTCTCTGTTTCTTTAAACTGAATAACCATTCCCTTTTCCCAATGTATCGCCTTGAAAAAACAATTCAATATCTGTGCTCTGATAAGGGTATTTGGGAGGAGTTATTTACAACACTATCCTATACATGTTTACTCAGAAGTTACCTAGTGAGTTCATTAGTGCTTACTCCCAGGTAAGTGAGTAAAGGATCCCAGCCTCAACTAGCATTACATTACAGTGGTACCTCGGGTTAAGAACTTAATTCGTTATGGAGGCCCATTCTTAACCTGAAACTGTTATTAACCTGGCGTACCACTTTAGCTAATGGGGCCTCCCGCTGCCACTGCCGGGCGATTTCTGTTCTCATCCTGAAGCAAAGTTCTTAACCTGAGGTACTATTTCTGGGTTAGCTGTACAAGTCTGTAACCTGAAACATCTGTAACACGAGGTACCACTGTATTCTCTGATGGTGTCCTATGGGAGTGTCTGAAAATATAAGAATCACCTTTGGCATCTAAAGTTTGGCAGAACTAAGGTGCATGGAAAGAGATTAAGGATGAAGCTCAAGAGCATTGTCCAATTTTGTCCAACCATCCTCTACTATAAGACTTTACTTTTATCTCTTTATTTGTGCTCTGAGCCAAAAAAATTCCATCAGCTTCTCAAAATGAGGACTCAATGCACAGATAAAATCTTGGCTGGATGACCGACTTACATGAACTCCAATCCTTCTTTAGGAACTATTGGTATACATTGATGTGCATGAATTCAGTCCTCTTTCTCGTCTGCCTTCTTCATTCTTGTGAGCACTCAGCTTTGCAAATTTACAAATGCAAAGGTCAGTAAATGTTTCCAGTACTTTATTGAAATAGGATTATAGATGGAATACTACTTAACACTAAATCCTACCAATGAATTAACTTGATACTGTGTTTTTGAGTTGCAATTTAATGAGATAAACACAGAGCTGATAATTTTGGTTTAATTATTCTGAGAGAGCATGCAATTTAAAAACAAGCATTCTTGTGGAGTATATGTTAGATGCTTTAAATGGAAAGCATAACAAGCTTTATACAGAACTGTTAATTTGACTTCAGTGGCATATAGAGCACTAGATCAAATATTGAATAAATATGTGGACGAAAACAGCAACTGAATGTAAGGTAGTATAGATTCAGTAAAGCTAGATTTTGCTTGGTTAATCTTTATCAAGAAGATGTGTTCATAGGAAATGCAGATGACCTAACCTAACCTATCTGACCTTCAAAAAACTGTGGTTGAAAGATGAAGGATGACAAAGGATTGTTTTTGAAAACAAACTTTTAGATTACATAGAAGTCATCAGATAAGATCCTTGGGGATCACACTTTGGGTCAATTCTATTTAATAAATTTGATGGTACTCATGAAGGTCCTAACACTAAAGTCCGTTGCTAACACAAACTTAGCAGGCATGTAAGCCACATTGGCAGACAGGTGGTGTATAAATGGAATAGATAGGGATGGTTAACTGTATGGCCTTATGAACTTGGCTAATAGAAATGTAATTAAACTAAATTAAATAGATTTTTATTAAGGTGAGTTTGATTAATGATTATGATTTTTTTTTTACTATTTATTGTCAACTGAGCAGCTAAAAATAACAGAGAAGGAAGGAAACCATTAGTAATAGCCACCAGTGTGATGTATCTTTAAAGAGAAAATGTGTAGCTATGTGTGTGTGTGTGTGTGTGTGTGTGTGTGTGTGTGTGTGTGTAAAACATCTGTAACCCTATGCATGCCTGCTGGCTTGGTGCACCCTGCTTATAATGAAGAAGAAGACGAAGGAGGAGGAGGAGGAGGAGGAGGAGGAGGAGGAGGAGGAATGCTTCTATGATCAGCATCAGCTGCACTGCATGCATGTTGACTAAGGTGTTGATGCTGGGCCTCTTTGGTTGCTGCCACATCATTTGCTACTCTCTGGGTGGTCCTTTGCCCTGGCCCATGTGGCCCTAGACCAGGCACCCCCAAACTCGGCCTTCCAGATGTTTTGGGACTACAACTCCCATCATCCCTAGCTAACAGGACCAGTGGTCAGGGATGATGGTAATTGTAGTCCCAAAACATCTGGAGGGCCGAGTTTGGATGTGCCTGCCCTAGACTTTGATCCAGAGGTTCAGCTCTAGCTGCTCTTCAGGGAGTGATTTAGGTTTTTAAGAATATTTGGCAAGAAGGTAGTAACAAAGCAGACTGAAAAGAGTAAAAAAATTAGAGGCACCAGAACTGAAATATGTGGTCATATGTATTATGTGACAATATGTATTATGATGATGATGATGATATTACCAAATTACAACTTAATTTTGCACAGTTTTCAGTTATACATTCCTTCCCCCAATGAAAAAAGTGATAGTTCTCCCACCATTAACAGGCAGTAGCAGGCAGAGGGAAAATTCACAAGTCTATCATTGTCTGTATGACCTAATCATCTATTCTAGACATTTGAATTTGTCCTTCTAGACAGGTATGCTTTTTTATTAAAAAAATTGCTCTATAAGCTGCTGTCATGTAAAACAAATGCTTTAAAATAAATGTGCATTCTTTGTAGCGTGCTTTGTCTTTGTGGGTACCAGGACTTTTCTACCCCTAGGTAGCATGAAATATCCTGCCTCAGGTAGCTGTTTCAGATACACAGTTTGTCTTACAGAAATAGTCTGAACTTTTCTGCAACACTGATAAGCATGACATTAAACTATAGAGTTTGGAGACAGACATTTCCCACATTTCAAAGTTTACTGTTAATTGGTTGAAAAAGAGGTTACCTACCTTTTTGGACCTGTGGACAACTTTGCAGTATATACAATATTTACACCACAACTAGGAATGCCATACATCCGGGTTCTCCTGGACACGTCCAAGGATAGCTCAGAAAAATGGCATGTAGGTGGATTTTTGCTGAATTGGCAATATGTTCTGGAAAATCTGGACATATGGCAAGTTAGGCTATTTTTTATTTTTAAAAAACCCTCTGGAAAAAAAATCAAAGGGTAATTTTGGAATATGGCAACCCTAACCATAAACTGTTGTATTGGTTGCAATAAAATGTTTCTTTTAAATCTGATTTTGGGGGTGGGGTGCTGAGAGTTCCAGGGAAGGCTTCTGTAGGTGTGTGGGCATCCATGGGTGCTGTGTTAGTGACGCCTGGGTTAAATTAATACCGATGAGTGCAGCTTAACATTGATCCACAAAAACAAGGGTTGTACTAGATAAGAATTAGCATAAATTGGAGAAGCTTTATAACATATAAACATGGGCCTCCAGGGTTTTCAGTTTTGGATTGTGTGATTTACCAGTTAAGCTATCTGAACAGAGAAGTGTTGGAATTAGATTTGCAGCCAAACCACTTGAGTCACTGTTGCCTTTGAACTCAACTGGAATATAACACAGCTGTTGCTTTTGTAGCTCTTCACAGTAGGTTTCCTGCGCTGACAAGCTGAACAACTTGTTTTCACCCACAGTGTTCAGAAACTTGTAGTAACTTCAGTAGTATAACAATTAAATGTGAATGTACTGTCATTTAACTTGTGATACTACAGGCCCACATTATCACTGCAGGTTTTGTTTGTTTTTTAAGCAGAAGTGTGACTTTGCCTGTGCAATTCTGCTTTCCCACTGGAGTTTTTAAGACTACCGGTAGTTTTGTGTTGATGCTATGTGATAGGATAGGTCGCTTCAAAAGTATGTAATAAGCTATCACTGGTTCTTTTTGAGATGTCAGATACCTACTTTATTATAGCAAGAAAATGACAGTCAATTTCAATCAGAATTTATTGCGAACATTAAGAGCTGGAAGGACTTTGGCTAATCATTATAATGTCCCCAACAAATGGTAAATGAAAGCATAAGGAAATTGAGTTAACACAAGTTAAAAGTTCACATTCTTACTGAATTATATTAGAAGACCCATGACTTAATTAAATTATCTGAAACTGCTGGTTTCACTTCTCTTATAACAGCACATTTCTATGACAGTTTCCTGGTAGATGCATAATAGGTGCAGGCTTGCTTGGTTTATGTACAAAGAACAGATAATTTAGGCTGCAATCCTTCATCCACTTACCTGAGAGTAAGCTCTGTTGAAGTGAATACAACTTACTTCTGAGTTAACATGGATAGGATCATACTGTTAAATCAATTATATAGCTTTTTTCTAAATATGCACAGACCCATATGCATAATTATTTTCTATATTATTTTTGTCCTTGGAGCATTTGCTCCAGACTTATCATAATTGAAACTCTGCTCACAGAACATTCCCACTGGAGAAAAGGAGAAGGCATTTCTTTTCTTTTCTTTTCTTTTCCTAAACTTTCTTTTGGGGAATTGGTGTTTCCTTGGTTCATCTTTGCCTTCCTCTCTATAGCAGCATCTTTGCTTTTGCTGTTTGCTATAAGCCAGGAAGACTGCTTTACATTTCTCAAAAGATTGTTCTAAAGGTGCCCAATGTGTCAGTGTTTCTATCTGTGAAGGTAAGCTGATCTGGAATGAACCAGTGCATGGTTCAGGACACCCTTGAAGCTGGTTGTGTAGTCACCAAAGAGTATGATACCAGTGTAACGTAGGTAATGTCCTTTTTGTTACCACAACAAAAAGACTGAGTTTCCAAAGTGCTACCTTTGTGGTAAGGCCTCATATACAAGATTCTCCACATACAGTAAGAGTATGTTTAAAAACTGATTTGACAACTTGCAACAGTCTTTGCTGTCATTTGAGCACTGACATTTCAATAGGATAATATTGTGGAAAGACAAATGGTAGTAAAGAAATAAGCAGCCCCAGTAGCTGCTGTTAACATTATTTTAAAATATTGGAAAATAAAAAATTGAACGTGGATAGTGTAATTCATTTCATGTGCCTGTAATCTAAGGTTGCCATATTCATGGCTGGGGCAGCCCAGTCATATGGGTGGGGTAATAATAATAATAATAATAATAATAATAATAATAATAATTTGCATTTCTGTGTCATAACACTGGAATAACTTTTCAGCACTTCCCCCCAAAATGCATTAAGATAATAAATATATTACTTAAGAGTGATTTACAAGCGTCATATGATACAACCATAAATTTTGAGTTTTAATTTCTAATTATTTACATTCATAACGTCGAAACTGTGGAAATAACTGTACAATACAAAAAAGCCATTTTGCTTTTATATAGTCACTAGCAAAACAATTCTCCAACAAGCTGTAAAATGATATGATTCTTAGCAGTACAGCTACAATCCTACTTTGTCAAAACATGAGGTTATATTATGTTTTACTACCTGGGGAAAATATGACTAAGCAAAAAAGCAATGTCATCCCCTTTCATCCAACACTTTAAAGTTTAAATGAAGTTATTTTAGAGACCAGCAGAAAATGACCTTATTCAGCTCTAGAAAGCAGTCTGGAACATAATTTTATAATAAAGTAGCTTTGCCATTTTTATTTCCTTTTTCTTTTTTGGCGATGCTGGAAACTGGATGTATTCCACTTGATCTTAATAATGCTTTCTTAAGACTAACCCTTATTTAGAAATAAAATAGATGTGTTTTATAAAGAAGTGTGCCCCCCCCCCCAGACTTGTTTCTAGCAGCTTGTTGCAAAAGAAACCCTACAAAACCTTTTTTCTAACTGCCGGTAAGGAACTGATTCTCATTCTCATGAGATGGAATGTTCTGTCCAATCCTGTTTCACAGTAGCTTTGAGTGCTTGACTGTACCAAAAAGGAAGGGTATTATTTGATTGTTCATTGTTACCAGCAGAAGGCTTTCAATTGTCTTTGAATAATAATTGTCACAAAACCTTCTATAGCGTAGTTTCCATTTCGCTTTGATCAGTGTGTATGTAGTGTGTAACTTCTGTAATAGTCAATCTTGCAGCCCAATCCGGTGCATGTTTGGTAAACCCCATGAAGCTCTACAATACTTTCAGATAAGCAGGTATAGCATTGTAGACCTTGATCTCTTGTGTGTTGTGGTCATGGATGTAAAATGATTTCTAGATAGACAAATAGAATAATGGCAGCCTTATTCTCATTCCGTGTCATTTGAATCGTTCTCGAATAATATTTCTGACACCTTTAAAGAACCAGATTGCAGCAAATGGCTTGGTTTTAGATTCTTATTTTGATATGCACATGTAAATAATCTTGATGCAAAAGTAAAGAATAGGTGGACGGAACAAATAAATTATTATCGTCTATGGATTACTTACTGTTATGGTTTGATTTGTTGCATCATATAATGTTTACATGTTTTTCCCCCTAAATATTTATAGTGTACATTTTATCAAATAACATTTTCCCTATGCTACATGTTCTGCTTTCAGAAAATACAGGGGGAAATGCAAAGAACTTGCTTTTAAAGTATGTGAATATATAAGTAGATTTATTTGTTAATGTGGGATGGCTTTCATATAAAATTATGAGCCACTTGTACATCCTTCCTATGAAGACAGATAAAATCCCATAAATTCTTCAATCAAAACTGAGCGAAAGATAAAAGTCTACAGAAATAGACAATATTTATGAAAGCCCATAAACAACCTTAAAAAACCTTGAGCAACATAAAAATCACCAGTGCCAAAATATAACAGGGTTGGAATTTTCTGGAATAACATTAATTTCTAAGCATTTTGAAAATATGAATAAAAGTTATTTAAATTCATTGGGGTGACCCATGGAAGCAAAGGGGGTGAAGGAGATAAATGTACATTTTTATGGTTTCTGCAGTGCTTTGTGGTACTCTGGTACACACAGACAAACAATTGTCCTTTACAGCTTTGGTATAAAGCTGTTGTTTGATTAAGAGGCGTATATACCATCTCTTCAATCTCAAGTGTACTTCAAGGTATTCACATTTTCACTGCCATAATTGTATTGAAATTAATGGTGTTACACAGGGACAACAAAACAAAACAAAACAAAAAGAAGGAAATATGCAGTGGTGGTCTAGAACCTAAAACAGCATGAAATTGTCTGGCAGAAAGATTTCAACTGCTGTTTTATTACTATTATTATTATTATTATTATCATGTGCTGTTTTGATTTTTCTCTCCCAAGTGTGAATTCACATGGCTCTTTGCCTGTAAAATGGTTTGTTTCAGCTGGTCCAACAGAGGTCAAATTACCTGCCATAACCTCCTTGCTTCCTACTCCATGAACATACATCCTAAAAGTCTCTGGGCTTTTGTCACATGCTGCTTCTAGGATCATAGGTAAAGCAATTGTAACAAAGATATTGCAACACAGATGTGTTACGATATGTAGCTTATATTAAAGCAATAGGAAATAATATGACAGATTTCTCATTAGTAAATTGTAATAATGGCTTACATAAAAATTAGACAGCCTATTAATATTTTCCTTAGATTCACATTTAAAAGAAAAATATTGCTATGACTGTAAGTATCCTTATGATGCATGCAAAGAAATTCATTATGCTAAAATGATCTGGCATGCCGAAACTAGCCCGAGCTATATGAAATTTTAAAGATATTGCTGAATACCCATTCTTTAATTTTAGTAAAATAATGAAAAACATATTTTACTTTAGCTTACAACGCATGTACATGCTAATTGATATGAAACATCTTTCTTTACATATCTATTGCAGCATCTTTCGTGGTATTAAAAACCATTTCTCTTTTTTATATTTAACTTACTTTGCAAAAGCCATTTGAACATTTCTGTTGCCTACCCATTCACCTACATTTTGTGACCTGTTTGCTAAAGTTGGAGTTTTGAAGATTTAAACATTCCTTCCAGCAGGTTACAGCATATTTAAAGTAAATAAAATAGGCATGTTGTCTTTTATGTTAATATAATAGCAAAGGGATATATCTGGGATAAAGAGGGGGGGAGGCATGGCATTGGGTAACAGAAAAAAGACAATTACTTTAGGGGATGTAGATCATGGCTCACTTTTACTAAGATAAAATAATTGTATTGTAATATTATAAAATAATAGATCCCTACATTGTCCACCAGGAAGAAGGGGAAGCCCACCAAATACATGACTGAGATCCAAGAGGCAACTGTCCAACACACTTGACACAATTCTTTATTGCGTTTGCAGATGCTCTCTTCCCATCTGACAGTCTTTCTTTTCTTACAGAAGCAGAGTTTGAAAACAATTACAGTCACAGTCACAGTACTTGTGCCTCTAGGTTGTTGTTGATATGCCACATCCCTTCTGTATTCATAAATTGTCATTTATTTATTAAAATTAATTAATATATAATAAGAAACTGCTACAGTTGGGAACAACTTCAAACTGGAGACATGTTTAAAGCAATCTGGAGTGGTTTTGAACCAGATGACATTTCCTTTAAATCATTGCCCACTTGGTGCTTGTGAGAATTGAAAAAAATGCTTTCACTTTTGCCATTTTGAATGTTGCATTTGTTATTTAATATTTTGTTCTTTGCACTTCCTATATATGTTTTCCTGCATGCTCTACACAGACTTTTTGGTGCATACATAAAATAGATATTATTTGTGTAATGTTTAGCCCTATTCTACACATGTTTTGCAGGAAATAAGTATAATTGAGTTCTGTGTTCTCTTCAAGTTAAGTGTGAATAGGATTGCAGTCTAAGATAATTTAAAGTAGTGCTTTTTCTTAAAAAATATATGTTTAGGGGTGCTCACATGTTGACTCAAGAAAAACACCATTTTATAGTTCAAATCGGGGAAAATAAATACAGTAATTGGACAAAAGTACAAAGATTCACAAAATGTTTAGGGGTATGCGTACTCCTGCGTACCCCCAGAAAAAAAGCACTGATTTAAAGTATGAGTAGAAGTAAAAGTATTTTGGCATGAACAAATTAGAGAGAGAGAGACAGACAGACAGACAGACAGACATAAATATTTCAATGTTGTTATGGGAACCAAGACTATCAAATACACCTCATCTGCAAGAAGACGGGGCCAGCTATATTTCTATTTATGTAGAAGTCCCAGGTGACACAAGAGTAGCACCACTTTCTTTCTTTTCTTTTCTTTTGCAAATCAGATGTTACAGGGCCGGCATGCATTTTCCTGCAGATTTCTCCTTGCTCATATATATTGCCAGTTGAACCACTGAGTGAGGTTTTCACATCCTGTTAAAATACATTTATTCCTAACATGCACACTGCTTGATTGGCTCATGCATCTCCACAGCTTCCCATAGTCTAGGAATATTGAAGAAAATTATTTCTGCATTCATATGTTTGACCTTTTAAACAAACCCACATACCAACAGAACGCAAGCACTTTGTCCCATAATAACTTCTTAGTTTGTATAATACCAATATGCTATGGCTGAAGACCATATTAATATTAATGAAAAAATGGAAGTCTGAGATTTAGTGACTCTTGTTCTCTCCCTGCACCACCCTTATATTAAATCCATTAGCTGAGTTGAATGCACATTAATAAATAAAAAAAGAAAGTAACTCTCTATTCAGAAACCGATTAACCTGACCTTTGCTACACTTACGCCTTCATGTGACCACTATGATGTTTGAAGTTGACCTGCGTGCTGATGTTATCTCAAATGTAACCACTGAGAATTCTTCTTTTTCTCATATGGAATGTTTGTGATTAAAATTGCTCTGCTTTTGATGGAAAGTGTTATAAATGGATCAGAAATGGTAGAGCTGTGCCAAGCATTTTTGTGAATATGATGTTTACTAATAGGACTCATTGAAAGGCTCCCAAGTGTATATATGAAATAACTTGGCAGAGTCATTAGGGAAATGATTCAGTTTATTGCTTTGTCTTTAAAATTGGTACTGTGCAATTTATAAAAGCAATATTGACTCAGGACTCAACTGGTTCCTGGATGACCGGTGGGGGAAAATATTTGTAATTATTTAGGGGGGAAATAATCCCTATAGATTAATTTTGTCTGCAGAATTAATAATCTCATGATCAGGGCTGTACCTTTGGACTCATAAAGTATAACTTGAGATTAAATATTTTAAACCATTGGAGCCATATACCTGTAAGTCTACTATGACTAGTTTTTTTTATTTTTTTATTTGACAGGTACAAAACTAAGTCCACTTTTCTATTGGAGTGTTTTGAAATATATATACAAAACAACACTGTTGGGTGTGCATGTAAAAACTGGAAGTGTATGATCACAAAATGGAAACAGCTACCAGAGTTGCCAATTTTCAACATTCACAGGGATGTTCCAACCATACTAAAGGGTAATAACCAGCAACACCAGTTTTCTAGATCTAGAAAAATATACAAACATAGGTTTCTATATTGCAACTTTCAGTTGTTATGATTAACGGGAGGAAAACGCAGTGCATATGAGAATAAAACCTATGAGTGTCATAAAGTGAAATGTAGGAACAAAGCCACTACAAGCAGAGTCCATTGATAACTAGATCAAACTCAAGTTGCTTTGTTGTCTTCTGAATAATGGTTACTTCTACACATCCCAGTTGTGTGCACTGTGTACATATATGGAGGAAAGTGGCACGTGTGTTTTGTGCAGTTTCTCAAGTTAACTCTCTTCAAATTAGTATTTAGTATTTTGTATTGATACATTTTCCCAAAACGCATTCAGACTCTGGAAAGAGAATTCTTTGTTTTCAGGTCCTACTCGTTTCTTCAGACAGGTTAAGAATGGTTGGGTGGCAAAAAGTTAATGTTTTCCAACTATTTGCTAAATGTCAAATCAGTTGCTACAAGCAGGTGTGTGTAAACATCACTCTGATTTAAAATAAAAACAGAAAAAGCCACCACTAGCAGCAACAGTTTCAGAAGGCTGAGGTTTGGGGCAGAGGAAAGCAGCGGAGATGAGGTGCTTAATAATACCCTGTTGTCTGTTTTTATTATTATTGTTGTTGAATATGCCCTTCCTTGAACTGCACTTCCTCCCACAGGGTTCTGAAAAGCAATTTTTAGTACACACAAAGGAGATCATCAGGGAAATGGTGTATCCTTTTCCCAACCTTCTACAGAGTAGCCTCCTGAGGTTAAAAGCAAGCAAACAAACAAACAAACAAACAAACAAACAAACAAACAGGGAAGTGTTAGAAACCTGTGCCTATAATGTCAAGTTGAGTCTTGGATTTATCAGCAGTTGTCTCTAATTGAGACAGATTAGAATAATCAGCAGATTCCTGTGTCTTAAAACACCTTTACTGGTGCATAGAAGGCATGGTCCAGCCAAAGTGAAGCCTTTTAAAGTCCCCTTACTTTTACTAGGAGAAATAAGTATGAGCTGAATTTGCTATATGGTTGAAATTAAAAGTGCTTAAAATGTAGTTGGATCATACTCCATTTCTGTAACCCAGTTTTTTGTTACCTATATTTGTATTACAGTAATAAAAAGGTTATTACATCAATAACAATTCAGCTAGTATTTTGTCTGAGACATAGTTTGCAATAATTTTGTTTTGGCCTGGAGTTAGTCCATCTATAACACTTGATCCAATCTCAGGGTACTAAAATTAAGATCCAGCGTACACAGAGAAACTAGGAAATGGTGATCGCTGTATGTCCCTTTACTGCCACCAGAATGTTTGCTGAATCAGACCAAAGGTCAATTTAGTCAGTCATTCTGTCTAACGTCTGTTTGAGCCAAACGTTCTAGGTGCAACTCCACTCAATACATGATGGTGTTGTTCAACCCCTGTTGTAGATATGGCTAGCAAGGTTGCATTGAACACGGTCAGGCTTGTTTCTGAGTAAGCATGCATAGGACTGTTCTGTGTGCAAAACGAATCCTCTGTGTATTTGTCATTTTTTTAAAGCTGCTGGTCCTAGTTAACTTGCTGTATTAACAACTCTCTGTCATATATAATCTATCTCAAAAAATATTGGTCATAGTGCAAAATGTTGTACATATACATTATAATAGTACTGATAATCCAAACAATTTCAACATCATTCTATGCACACAACATTAAATATTGTGGAACTTAGTGGCAGTCCTATACACATTCACTTGGGAATAAGTCCCATTGAACTCAATGAAGCTTACTTCTGAGTAGACATGCATCGGCTTCCACAGTAAGCTGTTTAACATCTTTATTTCCTGTATTTGACAACGTGCCCATCTTAATAACGTTCAGCATGAAATACAGTCACCAAGCTATATCAAAGCTATATCTTCAGTTTATACACCATTATTCATATGTCTGGCATATGTGCAGAAAGCCCTGTCCCTTATTTCCCAAACAGAATCACTTCACAAAGCATCTTTCGATGCATATGAACTGAAAATATTTGTGCAACCTAGAGAGAGAATTAATGAAAGCATTTCTGTATGAGCTCAGCCTGATTGCTTAAACTAGTGCTACGAAAGGGGCAACAAAGAAGGAATAAATACAATCATAATCAGTTTTGTCCTCATCTTGCACAGGAGCCTCATTTCCAGAGATAAATTAAAGATAATCCCACCGCTTGACTCTGCATCTTTTTGCCTAATACAGTACTTCTGCTAATAAGAATCTCCAGTTAAAAAGTTAAAATATAATTATGAATGAAAGAGCAGAGAATTGTTATTATACATGTTAATCAGTGAGAACAGAGCTCTTGACTCTCTTACTTTGAACAGAGATCTCCCACTGTTTATGCAGAGCCTCCTATCTCCTCTTGAAGAAAGCCTTTGCCTTCGAGAAAGTGACTGTTGCTCTCTGTGCCTGCAGCAGTCCCTTCTGCCTTCTGTCAGTAACACCAAGGGAGAGAGGCCCCTTCATATAACTTTGGGGAAACTCTGTCTCTTGAAGCTTATTCCTTGCTGTTAAGGACTCATTAGCTATTATAGTACAATTAGGACAATACTTATGTCTGAGCATTTAATGGTAATTGACTAGCTAATAATTTGTATTAATGGAAATAGGACCGAGTGTCTGCTTTGATAGCAGAATAGTTTCTGTTAATCCAGAACATTTATTGCATTTCCCCCCCTCACTGCCACCTTCTTCTTGCCTTCAGTTCTTTGAGTGTTTTGGCTTTGATAGCACATCTTGCTGTATAGCAGTAACATCCTTCCATGGGGGAATATGGCTCCTTACTTAGTGCCCAGAAAATTGCTTGGAATATTTGATGGCATACCTCAGAGCTGTCCAGGAAGATAAACTACCACCCTGATAAACAATAATGACTTCTGCTATCAAAGATGTTTAATAATTTCTAAACCTAATTCTTCACTAACCATAGCATGTTGTGCTTTTACTATTTTAAGTAAAATGCTCTGCCCTTTTTATCATGTCTAACCCCCAGCAAGCCCCCCACCCATGATCCCAATGATTTATTGTACCTTACAAATTTAACATTTTAAAGGGAACCACAAAATATTATATTGTTTCCCCTTTTTATTTTGGGATGAGCAGCAAACTCTAGTAAATTATTGGGGAGATCTGATAAAATATCATTGGTTGGCTACACTTGGCTTTTTCTTTGTGATGTTTGTTTCTTGATGTAATTGTTTCTGATATAGAAATATTCTGTTTTTCTGTGCAATTAGGGCACATTTTCCCAAACAGAACATATCTGGACATTTAAAACTCTGATTAATATACTTCTTTCCATAAACCTTTAAATGCTATAAAGGATAGCGCTGGCCAAGATCAAGCCTAAATTTAATACTTTGAAGAGTCATCAATGTATGCTTACATTCCTCAAATTGTGATTCTGGAACTTCAAAGTATTTGGTTTTGACTGGGTTGTATGCATTAATAAGGAGAAACTTAATAAATCTTTTTTTCTTCTACAATGTACATAGTAGTTTCCACCCACCTACCCAAAAAACAACTGGCTAAAGTAGCATAGCTTCTACTACATAAATTATGTTCATCTGTGCTTTTTTACTATGTCATTTTAAATGCTAGATTAAAGCAAACAGGATATGGGTATGTGCGTGTGATTTTTTGCATGTTTTTTGCCATAAAATGTGTCCATTATTTATTGCCATGGATTACATTATTTAGCAAAGATATATCACAAGTATGGGATTTCCTTGTTTGACTGTGAGCAGTATGTATCATTTCAAGTACAGTATATTTACCACAAAAGTTGCATTGACCACATGCATATAATCTGTTTACAGTAAGAATCAGAAGGGTAAAAACAAATGCTATATGTATCATATGAAAAATATAAGCTTGTGTTTATATTGCGATATGAAAGCTAACCTGAATAACTGTTGAAAATTAATAAAAAAGAGGGGTGAACTATACAGAAGATGGTTGAAGGACCCTTGTATTGTACATTGGAAATGAAGCATGGGCATAGCCTATGTGCACAAGGATGCCATGTCCTGTCTTCTCTCTCTTACAGCAGCTGCTGCCTTAAGAGCTATAAGGCTGTGCAGCAAAAAGCAGCCAACTGTTTCTTGTGAAGGTGCAGAAATGTTTCCCTGCAGTCATAGAAATTCTGTGACATAGTGATTCCCATCAGTTTTACATTTGTGGATTTGCCCTCCATTGATACGAAGTCTCAGTTCAGTCTAGGAGGAAAAGCTAAACAAAATTAAACCTAATAATAAATTGTTGCCAAATTTGTGGTGAGAAAGACTTTCATGATTGTTTCACTATGTTTTTAAAATATTCCTTTTTCATTTCACCTTCTGTCAAACCATTCCTGTGGGTGGGTGGGTGTAGGTGTACACTGTTTAAACTGAATTCTGCAGCATAAGCAATTTACACCTCATTCCAATAAGGCTTTAGTTGGCGTAACTGCCTCTCATTCTCTTGCATGTCATCGTAATGCCAACTGCATTGGTGCTGCATCTGCATAACTGGACTAGGTTATCTGAAAAAATATTTGCCTCTACTATTGAGTAAGGGCATTAAGATCAGCAAATAGAAACAAACTTTTTCACTGGTGGCACCAGTATTATGGACTGCTCTCCCTCCTAAAATTTGAGAGGCCCATCAGTATTGGTGTTCTGCTGATTATTGAAAACACACCTGTTTAAGCAAGTATTTCCCTAAATTTGAACTTCCTGTTCTAATTAATTGTTCTTTTAACTGTTTTAATTATTACACATTGTAAATATTAAGCTTGAGAAGAGTCAGGCTTGGATGATATTATTTTATTGTGTATGTATTTCAAGTACATACCGATTTTGTAATTTATATTATTCTTGTAAACTGCTTAGAATAATTCCATCCAAAATTCTTCACTACAACCCTGAGTAGAGTCAGGTTTCTACTTGATGCTTAGGCAGCTTCTGCAACCCTTTCTGTATTTGTGCACCTGTGTCATGTTTAGTTAGAAGGATCAGGTAGCAGGTGATGTGAAAGACCTCCACTTGAGACCATGGAGAGCTGCTGCTAATCAGAGCAGGTAATGGGCTAGATAGGCATAGTCAGGTATAAGGCAGCTTTTTCTGTATTGTATTTATATGTATAATTATGTGCCTGGTGTCCAAAATAATACTTCTGCAAAACTTTTTTTTTAAGATTGAAAGGCCAAGAGAGATGAAATTGCAATTTATGACAGTGATTACACATACATGCCCACAATCTAAAGAATGTGAATATGAAACATAAAAGTTTATTTTGGATTATTGGTTCCCAGTCCAAACTGAATGGAAGCTTGTTTCTTCTTGAATGGCCATCCCGCTCCTGGATCCTGATTCCGTATTTTAGAGAAACATAAAAAACTGCAAGGTAGAGTATAAATTAAAGGGTGGAATAAAGGTGCATAGCAACCAGTTAGCCTTAGAGATCTCCCCTAAGAAAGGCTGTTGCTGCCACAGCCTGGAAATACCAGTAAAAATCAGGGCTCCTTCCACCTAGCTTCTGGGCATTTCAGTTCATTACAGTAAGAAAAAGAGAACAGAAGCCCATACAATACAGAATGCGGCTCAGAGGTCCCAACAGAAGAAGCAGCGGTAGTAAATTCCATCGGAAGTTGCAGTAAGAGAAGAATGTGGGAGGAAATTGTGACCTCAAACCAAGCTTCAATCCAGGCACGCCAACTCCTAGGGGCAGAGGTGTTTTCAGCCCCCTCAATATTGGCTGGCAGGGGGCTGGGCCCCCTCAATGTTGAGGGGGCAGAGGAGGCCAAGCAGGAGCCAGGCACAATGTGGTTCAGTGGCTGGCTGCTCCTGAGTGCGAGAGAGGAAGCCACACTGCAACAGACTCTGCACTCGGCCTCCTCCTAGTGATGCTGCATTGCATGCCAGGAACATGACATCACACACGTGCAATGTGCACTAGGCCCACTCAATCTTAGGTGCAAGATGGTGCCTCTGCTTGAATCTATATGGGGTGTGCAGACGAAAGCAAGGAAACACTTCTCCAGTGTCCTCTCGTTTTTACCGGGGGGGGGGGGGAGAGTGATGAGGGAGCAAGGCTAAGGGCTTTGAACTGTTCTATAAACAATTTGAGTATATATGATGTTAGATAAATTATAAAGGATCACATTTTGAACAGTAGAATCGCATGTGACATGAAGCATTATTATTTAAAAAGAGAGATGAGGCTTCAGTGCTCTATGCAATATCTGGGCATAAGTCCCATCAAAATCAGTGGGATTTACTACTGGAAAAAACATCCATAGGATTCCACTCCACAGCTTCTAATAAGAATTGGCACTTACAGCTTGCTTTTCAAAACAAAACAAAACACTGCAGTTCATTTACATTTTCCTTTAAAAGTTTTGCAGTGAGTAACAGAGGTACAAGTTCTCTGGGCATCTGATCACCTAGAGAAAAATGCTGTAGGAAAAAGAATAGGATTTTATTTACTATCACTGTATCTAAGGCTATTTGAGGTCTCCTGTCCACTCACAACCATAATAATATCTCATACAGAGCCAATTGTTTCCCTGGAAGAATAATTACAACAGTGAATAATGGGTTAATATAAAACATAGAGTGTTTAGTAGAGGAATTTGAGAACAGATAAGAAATATAGCATCCAACATATTCTTCCATAATTGTACAGTCCTCCAGAGATAATGGATATCATTATCAACGGCGCCTGTCCTAGGAAACTTGGCAAGGTTATGATTGTTTGTTACAGCTTTGGTTATATTAACATACACATTAATATTTATAAATATTTGATGTCATGTTAATTTTTCATATAAGATGATTTATGTAATGTTGCTGTGCTCTGTTAGAGGGCATTTACTGTAGGCTTCAAAAGGGAACTGGATTGATGCATGTTCTTTAAGGGGACTTGACTGTATATTACTGTACATACACATGATGAATCATTCCAGGGGAAAGTGATTCAAAAATAAATTATCTGAATTGTAGAAAAGCTCCATTAACATTTTAAATAAAACATAATGAAAAAGACCACACTAAAGTATTTCATATGTCTTATTAAATAGCAGGCATTTCTTGTCAACGAATGAAAGTTTTTATCTGAATAATGTATTCCAAATATTTTATGCTCCTTTTATTTTTTTTCTTTGGTCCACATCCTAAATTAAATTATGATCAAGTGTGGATAATTCATATTATGGTGTGATACATAAGTATAAATAGTATATCATCTATTGTTTGAAGTGAATTACTTTCCTCTTTGTCTTTTACAAGCAGAATAATGTTCACCTCTGTATGTCTCCATGAACCTAATACGTAGGACTAGAATTGTGATTATTCATGAAACACTTGATGAGTTCAGGTAGTACTAGACGAAGGCTTTCATACAAATATGTGTAGATACTTTGGTTGTCCCATCCCTAACAGGATGGTATCAATTTCCAACGGATGCTAGAGGTTGGAAGAGATCTGTTGCTTCAGCAATGAAGCAACTCTGACTGGAAGCTCTTACAGGAATTGGAGAAACTACTAGCTCAGAGTTTGGCTAGGTAAAAAGAGGGTGTTACTCATACTCATTTCGACTGAACAATTTATGCATATGTGCTCAGCAGCCAGTCCTGAGCCATGTATCGCCTTGCATAAATCTCTGATTTGCAAATTCCCCACTAATGTAATACCAGCACACATGCTGCTTGCTGTCTTTCTTGGCCACCCTTAAACAGCGTCGGCTACAGTTCCTCATGGATGGGGGGCATCCTTGGAATTATGGTGAGTCAAAGGTTGTTGCTGCCCTTCCTCCCCACTTGCAGAAGCCATTAACCTCCTCTGACAAGTGGAGTCCATCCTAAGTGCTGGAACGTAAAGGATGTATCATCCAGTCAGGCCCTGACAATGACAGTGTGGCTGAGTACAAACCCACTCACATCTTCTAATAACCAAAAGCCAACTGGAACGACATTGCAGCATGGGAGAGAGAGGAGAATGGTGTGCCACCACGTCAAATACTTGGGGACGCAAGCCAGGTTCTACTTATTAGAAGAGGTGAGTGGCTGTAGAAAGACACACTTGCTGCATCCGTGGGATCACTGACAAATGAAACCAGCTGGGGATTATGAAACTGGAGAGTCACTGAGCATGTCATCCTCAGGACAGGGTGTTGTTTGTCATTCCTCCCCCCACATGCCCCCTCTCCCACCTCCTTCATAAACTAGCCTAACCAGCACAACATATGCAGCTAGGTGAAAAATCCTCCCCAACCCAGCCATTAGTCACACACACTTTTTTTTCATATTCTTGTGGTGGAGATTTGGAGAAAATTCTTTTATTTTATTGGTGGGGCAGTTAATGTGATAAATATGAGGTGGCAGGGTGTTTGCAAAAGTGGTTTAAAAAGCTTTATCACTCCTTCAGGTAGTGGCAAAACAACAATAAGCAGCAACAGAGACTGATATTGTTCCTCAGTGAGAATGTCCCAATACTAACGGGACAACTTTGTTTCATTCCTACTGGCTGATCTCACTGATGAACTCTGTGTTGCAATTGTTGAACAATGTATGACCTTTGTTGTTAATTGCAGCTCTGCTGCCACTTAAAGCAGTGACAAAAGTTTTTCACAGTAAAAGAAAGACAGCAGCCATTTGCCACCCCATATCTATTGTGTTAAGCCATGCACACAGAAACACACGCACAGAAAAATATGAGAACATATGCCTAAATATCACAAAAAATATTATGAGATTGTTTTGCCCACCTGAACCCTGAAATGCAGAAACGTTTGGGCTGAATACTTTAACCAAGCACTACAATGTTCACAAACTTGAAGTTATATTAATAAGAAATTTTGTGGTGACATTGCATACCACAGGGTTAAATAAAAATGGAATTATAATATTCTTCAATTTTGCTTTTTTCTGGTTGTAGAAATAAATGTTGAGTATTCGTACAGAATGCCAGGTAAGGGCTTCACACTTCATAGGAGTAGTTTCCTTGGGGAGGAAAAATCCAAGACAATCTGTGACAATGAGTGTGACTGCCTGGACACAACAGTATAACTAAAATGATGGCATGCATCAGTAGGTCTTCTCTGTGGAAACATCAGTGTGGGCACCATGTACATGGAGACCTTGGCCATTTTTTGATAGACTGGCAAAATGGAGTAAAATTCAAGTATCCGTGTCTATTTAGTAATAGTTTATATTTAGTAATAGTTTATACACAATATATGTTTCCATTTAAGTTTATTGGCTGTATGTGGTGGTGGTGATAATTTTGTTTTTAGAAGACTTTAACAAGGATGAATTAGAAAAAAATATGTGGACTTATGCAGTAGCTTATTCTAAGTGAATATTTTAACAGAGATTTTATTTATATTTTAAAAAAGCTAGCAAAAGTTCCATTGATTAGATAGGCATGAGAAGCCTGTATCCCACTAAATCGTATTCCCTGTCTCTGATAGTTGAGAAGGAGTGGCAGAAGGTTTATGATATTCCCTTTAAGACTGTTCTGAAGGCAGACTGGTGTTGTCACCATCTCACCTTTATTCTTGATAAGGAGCAGAGGGTGAAAGGCCTCGTCCCACACCACCTTCTTCCCACTTGCCTCTGCATTCCAACAACAATGGACACTTCAGTGAGTGCCTGCAAGTTACAGTTATAAGAAGAACACTGTGTCTTCTTCTTATTGCCCCATAGCTCTCCCTACAAACCACCTTCTCTGTGGTGATGCATGCAAGTTCCCATTGTGGTAGCAATAGAAAGAGGTCTAAATTCAGTTGCAACTTCATATCTCAATTGATCCTGAATGAGCCATGTCCTTGTTAATGTTTTATCTACCAGGAATGTGGACATGTTGAGGTAGGTGATTTGGAAAATTTTCTTTTTTCCAGTAAATCACAGTGGAGGCATACTTCACAATACCTGTCTTGAATATGAGGCAAACAGGAGGTAGCTGCAAAGGATGGTTCAGTAAAAATATCTTTCTGCCTTGCCCCACTGGATATTCACAATAATCAAATAACAGAAGTTCTGAACTTCCTTCCATAGTTATTTGATTTGTTTCACTAAGAGCTTATACCCTAACCAAAGGGTATTGAGTTCTCTTCCTTCTCTGTCTCATCTTATAATCCAGCATTGAATTGCCTGTAGGTCAAAATGTAATGGATGTAGTGTAAAAACGCTACACCAAGGCAGGAGTTAGGTATCACATTAAAATAAAATGCCCTTGTTCACTTGCTGCTATTTTAACATACATTTTTGATTCAGATAAAATGCACTGTTGAGTTCCCTTGCTCCACCACATTCTCCTTTAAGCAGGCTATACCCTTTCTCAATTCTTCATGCTTCTCTGTAATTCTTTGAAATATTTTAATAGTATGCCAGTTAAGAAGCATAGTGGAAGCCTTTGCAGATACCTACCTGAAAGTTACACATGGGGGTATGAAAAATTATGAAAATTATTTTCAAAATGTACAATAAAGTAAAACATTGGAGGATAGCCATAGTACCATATGGACATCTTGTGTCTCTCATTCCCCATACTTCAGACTAAAAGGCACATCTGGAACTAGCAGGCCAGATGCAATCTTATTCTCCCTGTCTTCCCTTCCAACTGCTTTCCCTTATTTATAACAACAACAACAACAACAACAACAACAACAATAATTTATAATTCTATATCCACCCTCTCCTTCAAGGAGCTAAAAATGGTGTACATGTTTCTCCCCTTCTTCATTTTATCTTCACAACAACTGTGTGAAGTAGATTATGCTGAGAGACAGTGACTGGCTCAAGGTTACCCAATGGCTTAGTGGGGTTTTGAATCATGCTCTCCTAGTCCAACAATCTAATCACTATATGATACCAACTCTCTGTTTTCTGGACAATCTAATGGTCACTAAAAGTCCAAACTGGCACATTTGGAAGTTTTTGTTGGAAAGACAAAGTTTGAGTAATTAGCACATCGTATTTTTTGTTCTCATCCATTTTCCTCATACAAATAATATTCTTCTGTGAATATTATGTATTCATAAGTAGATAATGTAGGTAATGTAGATAAGTGCTCCAACTTCAATGATCAGAGAAGTTACAGAAGGTACATCCCTGACCAGGGAAATTGCTGTAGCTGCACCTTGTACATTCTCATCTTGAGCACATATTATACAATTCTGGCAAGTGAGCTATTCATACAACAAGAAACATTTGTAAAAAGGAGGCTATTTTTTGCTTTGTGCTGCTTGTGTATCAGTGTCTGTGTGAGAACCAGAGACAGCAGAAGCTGTATTACACCCTGTGTAAAACCTAGTTGGAACACTGACCTAGTTAGATCAATGAGATTACTCCGTCCATGTATTGCTGTGTTAAAAAGGGAACTCAAGCAGCTGCTATGAAATCAATAAAATATTTAAGACAAATTACACACAATGAAGATCTAGTCTTTTGGATAAGATTAGTTTTTTAAGGGGATAAAATCCCTAAACTCCACTTACATTCATTAATCTGTATTGTAATTGTTATGCACAGTCATTTGGGGAACCTTTATTTTATTAAAAGTAATATTTAAACATTCAAGTCATCTTCAGCTAAGTGACTACTTTTATTGCCACTGTTTATGCTATGCTTCTTTTACCCTCCCACCCCAAGTGTTACATGTGCACTTTAAACTAAAAAACATTATTCATGCAAATAGGATAAAAACGGCTTACAGTTTTAAGTATTGACTTGACTCCTAGCCTTTGATAATTACTTTCTGTCTCCCTGGGCTGCTGTGATACATACCTGCAAGGTGTCCAAGTCTATGTCAACACTAGAAAAACATGATAAAATGGAAAACCTGCCATTGTAATTCTAATTCACACTTACAATTGTGACATCCAAAACATGATTTAGCCATTTAGTAATGCCAAAGTAGTTGATTTCTGAATTCTTTAAAAATAAAAATAAAAAAAACATTTCATGGCTGCTTAATTGTGATGATGTTCTGAGTGCAAATTCACTTTAGTGCTACATCCAAGATGCAGCAAGAAACAGTTTTGTATACCTTCTGCAATGATTCTGATAGTTCCTGATCTCCTAATTTGACTTTGGGGGATTAGAAAAGGATTCAGTACAGATTTTGCTGATACCAGGAAACAGCTATTTGCATTAGCTGGTGTAGGTCTTTCTGCAGTCTTTGTGTTGATACCTTCCCAGTGCAAATGGTTAAGTGTACTGTGGAGACAAAGTGACTGTGTTGATTTCTACCACTACGGTTTTAGGACATGGTTTTATTATGCCAGAGAGATTCCTGATTGCCAAGTTTTGGCAGCTTTCCATTCTTAATATTATATTAGTAGTGAAAATTGTTTAAATAAATAGGTTATGGGGCACTAGGTATTTCTTTTAGCGGCTTTCTTTCTGTTATTATCTGAATATGTTTAGTATTTCATATTGATATATAGATGGAGTCTTCTAAATCAATTGTAGTTTGTATGTCTCATTCAGCTGCATCATTTGTTCACTGATAAACTAAAGTATTTGAAATGAACAAAGAAGGTACAAAGACTGCACAATTTTTAAAATAATGTGAAAAAACTGAACGTTACATTACTGTTTCTTTTGGGAGGAATGAACTAATAATATGAACTTATATACAGCAAGTAAAAATAATTTGCCCAATGCTCACCTCCTCCAACAATGCAGCAAATATTTGTTGTTTATATTAGTACTATCACAGTCTTATCAGCACATCTTCACTGTGATCATTGCTGAGTCTATGTCTTCTCTAATTTACTTATGTTTTCTACAGGGACCACTCCATTCCGTTAGGTCTCATTCTCTCAGGCATTTAAGCAGCCCATTGGAACTTAAGTGTTATCTCAAAACAAGTATTTAGCTGAACTTGTAGAGATGCTAGCATAAGCTCAGTTCTGTTTTAGCCTTGTTCACAGCTTGCAATGTGCGGAGAGGGCTCTGGCTTCCTGTTGCTTTTGCATATGGCACTAAATTTAGTTCTGGCAAGAATCGCCATTTTTTTGACCTGCTTAATATTGGGGTTCCTGCCCATCAGGATTTGCAATATTAGGTTCAGTGTTAGGCACTGTGCAATTTTTATTTACATAGCTTGATATGTATCTGCATGCACAAAATGAGCAAGAGCTGGAAATTTGTTTATTTTTCTGCTTCCAGACCAGGGCATCCCTCCTCTTAGCATTCTCTGGCACTTCTAGGAACAGGACATTATAAATACCGGCTAGACTGCAATCCTAAAACTCCAGCTTGAGCTTCTTCTATCTTTCTACTGCAGTTCTGCTCCCCCCCATCTCTTAAGGATACATTTTGTTTCCTTGCGTGTGTCTGAAATGGCCCAAAATGTTGTTTGCTTTTGCACAAACATTTTGATTATTAATAATAAATCTCAGCAAAAGGGATAATGACATGGAATCTAAGACGCAAAAGGAAAGTGAAAAACAGAACATCAACTGGACACTTTTGATGGAACAATAAATAGATTTAACATTAATTCCAGCAATCATTCAGAAGTTATTCTAGGTGCCAACACAACTTGGCAGTAATGTCCTTCAGCATGACCTTAAAAGGGTTATATCTTTAGCTGCTAACAACAGAAGTAGCAACAGGTTTCATAAATCAGCCATTATCATAATTGTGAGTATGATGTGAAATCTGAGTATTTGAATCTGCTGACACAAATTAGATAGTGGTTTGGTGGTTTGCACATCACAGTAAGCTAAACTACATGCTACTTGTGAATGTGCATACTCCTGAGAAGAGCATGCAACCACTTTGCTCCTCCCTGTCCTTTTTATTCCCATGGTGCATTTAGCTAAGGCTTGGCTTAGTGTAAGGTGCCCTCCAAACATGGTCTCATGGTTAAGTTCTCTGCTCACAAACAAGCTTTGGCTACAGCTTAACTACAAGCCTGGGTTTGGACTACCCACTAAGCTAAATCTTGACTTAGCATAGGAGTAGAAAAAAGGCCAGAGAGGGGCAAAGCAGCTGCAAACTCCTATCCAGGAGCCTGCTTGCTTGCATAGTCTTGGCAAGCTATCATTTGGCTTATTGTGTCTTGTGAACCAGGCCAGTGTGGCTCAAAATTTCCGTGTGAATTAAATATCTTTCATTACTTTATTTTCAATAAGCTACCATTTCAACTGAACATGTATATTTACATTGTGTAATTCTCTTAATAATTCTTCCCAACTCTTATGGGAATAATATGTTGGTTTTCCTGCCAAGAATCTGACACCCACTCTACAGACCTCTGTTTTTAAAGAATTCCAGCACTATAGTTGGGGAGTCTGGTTGGGGAGTGTGAGTACTAGTTTAAAAACCAAAACATATCAGAGTACTGGGATAATATAGCTGGCACCAACCATTTTATATAGCCTTCTCCCCAGCTAAGTCTGTTCCACTTTCCTTTAAGTACAGAAATATGCTTAGGATCCTAAATCTTTAACAATATGATGAGTACCATACATTAGTAGTATATTAATGTGTACATAATAGGTTAACCACGGGGGAATTAGTAATACCATTATGTTGACAAAAAAAAAACTTGGTCTGATTGCCCCAGCCTATCAGTATATCTCCTGCAAAACAAATGATGTCATTCAGTAAGGAGTTGTCTTCCATTATAATAAAACCCATTATAAGCTCACAGTCTACCATTCAGATGAGGAATGATATTTAGAGACTCACGTCCAAGTTCTGCAGACCGCAGTCACATGAATTTTTCGTGCCATATAATTAGAACTCTGTGGAAGGGTGTTCCATTTTAGAAAATCAGAAATGCAACATGTCTGAGATAGAAAGAAACTCTGTGTGTACTGTATAGACAAACAGATTGATTAAATTTTATAGCAATTTGGACAAATGGAAGCATGTTTTGGTTTAAACAGATACAGTGGTGCCTCGCTAGACGAAAATAATTCGTTCTGCGAGTGCTGTCGTATAGCGAATTTTTCGTCTTGCGAAGCACCAACGAGAGAATAGCGGTTTGACGAAAAAAAGAAAAAAAAATCGGAAATTTTTTCGTCTTGCGAGGCAAGCCCATTGAAAAATTCGTCTTGCGAGACAGCCTTCCGCTAGCGAATGCCTTTCGTCTAGCGAGTTTTTCGTCTAGCGAGGCATTCGTCTAGCGGGGTACCACTGTAATTATATAATGTACATTTGAACATTTCACCTGTACCGTGCCCACTAATTTAGTCTTTTGGAGATTCCAACTAGAGTTGCAAACTTCTGAGCAACATCAAAGAGCTTCCATTTAAAAACATATTAAAACTTTATCTGAGAATATTCTTGTCTTAAACTTTAGATGTAGGGGAGAATCCTTTCCTCTACATCCCTTAGGGCATTACTTCTTAGACTTTTGAAAATTGAGGTCATCTCCAGAATAATGAAGCTAATCACATACCCCTAAAAAACCCTATGTGTACATTGCTAGTGGCCCTTAATTTTCAAAGTATAGGAGGCTAGCATTCATATGGAGCTCCTTTTGCCCCATTTCATCTGTATCTAATTAACTGAGCCATATAGTAGCATCCTGAAGCATTAAACAGGTGATATCTCTGCGTCCATCCACTTGTTGGTGGTTGGTGGCCCTGGTTTTCAGGATTTAATTTGTGCCAGGTCTCACCATGATTTCAGTCTTGGCAACTGTTTTCAGTGCCAGGAGTCCAAGTAAGACTATATCTGTTGTTGTTGCCATCTGTCTGTCTCAAGAGACAACGGAGTGCAGCTCCGAGATGAAGTCAAATTGCTGCATTAGCAGCACCGAAGTCACATCCCCAGAGCACAAGCCTAGGCAGTGTGTATGGAGGTCCTGGACTGCCCAGATAACAATGCCCCCCACTTCAGCCATGCTGATGGTGTCCAAAGGAAAGCAGAGCAATAGGTTTGCCACCAGCTAGGCTGCAGGAGTTGCCAAAGAAGGTGTACAAGGCCCCATCCAACAGTCTTAGGGACTCCACTCCTGATTTGTGTAGGGTTTCCTCCTTAGCTTTTTCTCCTGAAGATATCCTGCAAGACAACAAAGGTTAAGGATCTGAGTTTTCCTTCTTCTGCATGGGCTACCACCCCAGGTTGATGATCGCCATCTGCCCCTCACTTCCCTCTACAGCACATGCAGAAACTGCCTTCTTGACCGTTTTGACCCACTATTGGCCTTGTCCACTCAATCTGCCAGAGCCGGGCCATTCCGTGAAAAATGAGCCTGATAAGAATGCTAGATGAGCACTGGACTTTGGTGAGGAAGATTCCAAACGTGCAGTCTAACCATTTTTTTAAAAGCTAAAGACAAAAGAAGTTTATTTTATGGACCTTCTTTTCAAAAGTCCACCCACGTAGTCTTCACAGAAGTGTTCAAATTAAAAGTTTTCTGATGATTGTCCCACCCGTGACAGCATTTTTTCCTTAATTTTGCAACGTTAAATTTCTTAAACTTAATTCCTGATTGCATAGTTGTAACCAATAAACATTGATTTAAACAGATATGCTGAGTTTATCATTGAGTCACCTCCCAACTCACAGAGTTTTTCCATAAATCAAACTTATCTCAAGCTCCATGTCCTTTTTTTGTCCCACCCGTGACAACACTTTTAACATTTAATAAAATTGTCAAAAATATCCATAAAATAATAAAACATTAGTAAAATGTTCAGTATCTTATTAAGAACATAGTTTAAATTTTGGTTGTTAATTTTTATGTATATTTACATTGTTACACATGTGTGAATACCAAAAAACATGGTCAAAGTGTCCCACCCGTGACAATGGAATGGCCCAGTCCTGTCTTTGCATTCAGAAGAAGTCCCTGACTCACCGAGGGATAGAGGTCCATTGGCTACCCTTACCTGGTTTAGCTGGCCGGTCTAAGCTGTTTACCAGGATGTCACTGCTGTCGCATGCTGACAGCTTCTGGGAACCACAGGTGTGAGCTGAGTGCATGCTGGGGACCAAAGGTGGACAGCCCTGTCCAGAAGGAGCACAATGTGTCCCCAACCACTGCCAGTACCTAGTGTAAACCCTCAGAATGCTACAAGGAGGGGAAAGAATTGGACTAGCCAAGGTTCTGTTGCATCCTAAGCCCAGCTATCAGTGATAGACTAGATTTGGGCCTCTCTGATGTGCTAGCCTAGAGCTGATGCACCCCCACCCCCAGAATGTGGGGAAGACACACTACCCTACCTTCTGCTCTGGCCAGCATGATTAGCAGGGCTTCAGATATGATGGTGGCTCTGCTGCTCCGTTCAGCCCCACTGGTCCCTGGTCAGGAGTTAGGATTGCTCCCTAATTTGGTTTGGATTCAACCTTTTTCTTTTGACCCACTCTAGCTGCTATGCATACCAATTTTGCACCATTAGTGCCTCTTTCAGAAGTTACTGTGTCAAGTCTAATGCCATGTGTAGAACTCAATGATTATTTCTTTTTTGCAAACCGCTGCAAGAATGTTGTTTTGAACATTCACAAAGCATACAAAAAGCTAATGCATTTTGTGTATTATGCCAGCCTTCTTGCTAACATCTCAATATTTGACCTCAGCATCTAGGACTATCAAAGCAAATACCATATGAGAGGTCAGTGTGATAATAGATTCTATATCCTCAGTTTTTTTGTTTTGTTTTTTAATGTTGTCTACAATTATGCAGCCTTCACAGTATTTCAATTGATTCACAATCTGATTCAAAACATCCACAAGAAAGTCTTCCTGGCCTGAATCCAAAGAACTGTGCAACTAGTTTCACATGCCAAAGGAAACTTTGGATACATTTTCCTTAAACAGCAGCCCCTTATTCCACTTGACAAACCTACTGTATTTTGAACTGAAGGGTGGTTTCAAAAGTAGTTTGTGACATGTCTGCTATTCAAAGGGGGCGGGGAGCATCGACTGGGCATGCCCAAGCAGTTCTCTGGGTCCCAGCTATTGGATTAAGTAGGACTTGCTTCCTAGTAATTCTTACTTAAGATTTCAGCTTCAGCCCACTGACCTTTCATTATTGTATTCCTACTCATAATTAAGCCATCTCACTGAAGCATACAACAATTTTTACTGCACTGTTTTTATCTTCTTAATTTACTGCCTTATCTGTTAAACTAAACTAAACTTTTAAGGATGTCCCAAGATCTTACAGAAGTTTATATGTACTTATTTTGTGTGTACCGTATACTCTTGTGAAGAGTCTATTCCATGTGATACAAAAAAATAGAGCAATTTTACTTTATAGTTGTATGGAAAATAACATCATAAAGCTCCCTCTGCAAATATTTTTACTGCCATTTAAATTTAGACTTGTCATATGTCACATTTTATTTTATTTTATTTTTAGGCTAGTGAAAGCATAGCTAAAGGAAACAATCTTGGCTAAGCATGCCTTGAGGGTCCTCTCTGCCTGGTTTCTTATACTTTTGTCACTCAAGCTGCATAGATGCACTCCAATAATTAATAGTAAACCGGGTGGGGAGAAAAAATGATTGGACCCCTTCTTGAGATCTTGTGTATAAAAAGGAAAAGTTCCCATGAGTGAAGTATATAAGTTAGCTTTTTTTCAGGAAAAAGAAAAGGAATGAATTACATTTTTCTTCTTGTCCTTTAAATGAATAGCATAGTTTGGGTGAAATTATCAGGCAATTGCATGCCTTTTATGCAGATAATGCTATTTGATGAAAGCGGTGTTTTGATCTGCTAAGGATAATACAGATCCAGGGTTGGATTCATTGGTAAGAGTAAAGCTGTCTTCTGTGATAACTTCATCTCAGCATGAGGTCAGACGGGGGAAACTGGGATGGGGGATTAAAAAATGACACAGTCGGAGCAGTATTCAGTTCCCTGCTGTGCTCCTGGCTGCACACTATAGCTTATGTTTCTGATCTGTTATGGTATTGTCTGCTTTTCTCTCCCAGAGCAGAGATTGCTTAAAACTTTTCTTTTTTCAGCTAGGGGGATTAGTTCAGTGCAGCTTTTTTAATTAAAGAAACTGTATCTTTTTCAAGGCAATTTAAGGCTGCAGTAGAAGGCCATCAGCATTCATAACTTAGTACTATTAACTATAACAAAGAATGGCTATACCTTTTAAATTTTAAAATAGGAGCCAATCTGCAGAATTTTAGAATTCATAATTGCTCCTTACCCAAAATAAGTAGCACTGAATGAATTACTGTCTAGCAGCTTCAAATATGATGCATTCCATTTAGCTTAGCTTCCTTTATTTAAACCCCCATGATAATAGTAGAGTGTTTTAATTGCATAAATAAGTGAAAATAGTTCTGGTGTACGCCTCCTTTGTTCAAAACTTATAAGGAATATTTATCCATTTTAAAAAATGTCCGTACATATGCAACACACACATGCATAAAGTATTCTGTACTCAGGAAATATAAATTTGAGATGAATTTACAGCTCAATTTAACCAAGGTAAATTGATGGAAACCTCAAATATTTCAAATAAGGCCCATATGGTGATCACTTTACAAAGCATATAGGGATGGTGCTTGAGTTGCAACATACACATCTCCAGCTAAATTCCATGTCAGATCAATTAGAAACAGTTCTCCTGGACAGACAGGAACAGAGTGTGTTGCCACTAGACTGACAGGGTATAGACATGAAAGCAGCAAGACTGGGTCCTTCCTATTCAATTATTATTATTATTATTATTATTATTATTATTATTATTGAAAAACAATATTGTATTCATATTTTTATTAGTAAACTTATATAAGATCAGTTGTATAACCCCCCCCCATGAAAGAAATTATTTCTCCCACCACTTTTCAGTCAGGCTGGTGTATACTGCTGGATGCATCAACTTGAAAGTTTTGCATTATGTAGTCCCTGAGACCTGTAGCTATGTTTGAGCTTAATGGTTGATGGCGATAACTGTTAGAAATTATGTCAAGCATTCTGTGGTCAGAGGAAATGGAACTTTAAGAAAGTCTATGAGAGTGTCATAGTTGAAACTAATTTTATTTCTACTCCAAAAAGTAAAAATAAATATACCATAAATATATGTATTGGTTAGCTGTATATTGACCCAACTATATACCGGTACAGTACTAATAAGTGAGTGATATATATATAATTAAGGACCATAATTAATGTAGCACTTTTACCTTGGAAAATATTTTACATTTGTTGTGTTGCTTCTTGCAACAACCATGTGCCTTTTTTGTTCCCATTTTATGGAGAGAGAATTGAGGCTGCGGGACAACGATTTGGCTATATAACTCTCTTCCCAGCTTACACACTAAATCAGCGGCTGGATAATATTTTTCACTCAGTTTATCTACTCTGTCTTTCCATCATGGATGTTATAGGCAATTACCTTATAGTGTAATATTTGACAGTAGATCCTGAGAAACTGAATGTAATTCCATTGATTAAATTTAACAAGGTTGTGTAAGTGGCCATTGGGGAACCTCTACCAGTGTTAAGGATTCTTCACAATAACTCAAGTGTGGGCAGGGGGAGTTGAAGCATTTCATATGAGAAGATTGTACATGCCTGTTTTACTGTAGGTACCTGTGCTGGGAACCTGCTGTCAGTCATAGTTTCCCAATAAAAGTATATATGATAAATAGACATATGAGCAATAATCTCACATGCGATGGACATGAGCATGGGATCCCCACACCTGTGTCCATTGCAGACTACTGTAATGTGTGATATACCTTAGGATTCCCTTAAAGACAGTTTGGCAACTGATAAAAGAATTTTGCTGCCAGCTTATTGATGCATGTGGATAGGGGAGAACATACTGTATCTATTCTGAGTTATCTGCATAAGCAATAGCTAAAGTTGTTTTTAGACAATTTTTTATAGTACAGAGCTTTAAATCCTTTACATGCCTCAGGTCTCAAGTATCTTAAACTCCCTATGGTTTTAAGAATGGCCACTGTTACCTTCCGATAGATATTGTTTCTCGGAAGGCAATGATATCTTACTTGAAGAAGGTACTTTTCTATGGTGACCCCAGAGCTATGGACATTTCAGTGGGTTTCTCCTTGATTTATTTTTTGATAGCAGGTTAAAGTATGTTTAATCCACTGGGCATTTGGAAACCATGTGTAGATATTTTACTGTAGATTTTTGGTACTTTTGAATTATGGTTTTATACTGCTTAAATTTGATATACATTATATTTTTTTGTTTCTAGCTTCTGTAAACCACATTGTTTACCACAATGTAATTAATAGGAAATTGCAATGACTAAAAATTATGAATGCAGCATACTTAAGAAATTATCATGTTATGTACAAAACCTTGCTCAGTTAATAGTAGCAATAGTATAGTGGTGGTGATGCATGACAGCACGAGGATCACTTGGATCCCTCCTGCCCCAGGCAATATGTGGACTCTGTCAAGTTGGTTCTTTTATGAGTCCATAGTAAAGAGGGTCAGTGCCTGGGTGAAACTAAAGTACCATGCTTTCACCTGAGGTCAACCTCATCTAGAGCATTGGTTTATGCAGTGGAACACAAACTAATGTAGCAGAAAAGCATGACCCCCATTTAAAGGTTGATTTGTATGATAATCAGTACATTCAGTGGCTCCAGAATGGATGTATGTAGGACCCTAGTTTGCCTTAATTAAGGTAATTAGGACATATTTCTCATTGCAGACAGCCATTTAATTTTAGAGCTTAGTCAGTGATCTGAGTAGAATATTTGTTTTGCTAATTTATGGCCAAGCAAACTAAATTTCTCAAAATACCCATTGCAGCTTAGTAATATTTCCTTGTAATGATGTCTTATTTTATTTTATTTTTTAAAAAACTTATCATATTTCTCTCTTAATGCAGTAAACTGGAAATACCTGTACAATGAAACCTACACCTACAGTTTTGTTATATTTGACCTCAAAATCAAGAGGCCCATTTACTAATTTATTAATGGGCTACTGACAGGGTACTGCAGCATACAGCATAGCTGAAAGATTTGATTTTAAACTGATTTACCTATTTAATTGACTTAAATCCTAGTACTTTATTTTGATGATATTGTGGATCAGTCTTCTTTGTGAAATGTTGAGTGATAAATCGGGGCTTAAGTTGTAAACATTTCTTTCCCATTAAATTTGAATGTTCTACCTGCCACCCCCATTTTTAAAATAGAAAAAGATAACTAGGTTAATTTTCCTATTGCTTTTCTAGGATTTTTCTAGTTAATGAAAATTCAGAGTCTATAGTAACTTCATGTAATTACAAGATCTTCAGGCAGGTTGAAAGATTTTTTCAGCTGCTAGGAATCTTCCTGTCATTAGGCACAAATGGATACCTGCCCTGAACCCAAATATAAGAAAATAGCAGCAGCAAAGTACAATTAGTAAGTTGAGGGGGTTATCTTTAGAGAGCCTTTGAGTAACCTGATACCACGCTGATCTGCCAGAATGCTCTCAGACACGCATGGCAAATATGCCCCCAAAGGCAGAGGCTAAAGGGGAGGCAGAAAAATGACCTACCGGTAACTTCTGTATTTTCCAGAGGAAGTCCTAAATGACTGTTCAGCCTGACCCAGCTCAGGGATAAAAACCATGGAGCTAATTGTAGGAAGAACAAATGGGAATTGTAACTGTCACATTATGGTCAGCCAATAAGATTGATGGAGCAACTGAAACAACCCCCCCTTCTTCTTTTTTAATATCATGCTTTCTTCTTATCCACAGTAATGCACAGAACTTGCTCTTTAACTCCCACCCAGGCAACCTCTTATCTAACTATCCTCAACCACATCTTGACGCCTACCCCCAAAGCAAACTTAGTGGTTAGAAACAATTTCCTCGGATATGAGTTGTATTTCAGTGCCATTTGACAGGCATTTTTTAATGCACTTGAGTACCTTTAAAAAGGATAGAAGGAGAGAGAGAGAGAAGGAGGAGGAGGAGCAGCAGCAGCAACCACCCCCTTTCTACATAGAAGAGGTAGATTAACATGGAAGGGGGGCATCAGGACAACTTTACAAGTCTGGAGAGGACATGCCAATGCCTGGATTTCCCCCACCTCCCACCTCCCCGTTTTTATGGGTAGCTTCCAGCAGGCAGGAGCCAGAAAGTCGTGCGTCGGGGTTCAATCCTGCTGTTTCCTTTCAATTACACCTTGGATCTAAGAAGCCAAAGGGACTGGGAGGTTCTCCTTGACACTTTAATGCTGAAACACGTGCAACCTTTTTTCGTCTGGTACTGCAATATAAAAGTTTATTGCTAGTTGTCGTGGGGTGGGAAGAGAAGCAGTCTATTAAATTAATGCGCCGGCTAGACTGTAGATACGGGTGTTTTTTTTAATAAAAAATTATTAAATATTTTTAGTTCAGTCACGTCTAGTGACAGACTTTGGAAAGATGTTAGGATATTAGCCAGATCAAATCTGAAAGAAACGTGACTTAACGCACTTCAAATTAGCTTAAAGGCTAAAGCGTAATTAAACTCCTGTAAGCTTCATCCTCTAGTATTAAACTTACCCTCCGATCCTAAAACGCATTACTTGAAAGTAAGCCTCACAGCTTTAAGCAAGACGTTAAGGCTGGACTGCTCCTCTTTGTTTTAAATAGCATTTTCTTTGCAAGGTACTTATCCTGTGGACTCGGTTTCTGAACTAGAAGGGGTGGCTTTCAATATATTCGCTACATCCCATGCTATAAAATACACTGAAGAGGAGAGGATAGAAAACGCAGAGGGCAGATCTGCCTAAAGGGATGGGAGAACCTGTCCTTTCCTTGGATCTTTGCAGTACTTTTCCTGTTGCAATTATAATCGTTAGATTCTTTTTTTCTACACCGAAAAGCGAATCTGACTGGGGTGTTGTGTGTGGCAATTACATTTACACTTATTTTTTTCTGGAAATTTGCCCCCACCCCCAAAAAATAACCTTCCTACGCTATAAGTTGCTGTTTACTCAATCCTCCGCATAGGCGTCTCAAATTTAAGTGCAGCCCAGAAAAATGCTTTATGTTCGAGGATTTCTCTCATCGGTGCTGCGACTGCTTTTAGGAGGCAGCCCAAAGGCAGAGGAAGCTGCTGGGCCGTCGCTATTTTTTTAGGAGCAATAACTTGAAAGGATTCTTTGATGAGCCTTCGAAGTTTCTTTACCTGCACCTTGCCATTTCCTTTCCACTACCATGGTGGGATCCGGTGTCGAAAGCTGCCTTCAGAGCCCCACCCCACCCCACCCTCGCGCATTGCCACGCGCCTCTCTCTCCAATTACTATTTCAGTGCCCTTTTCACACGAGCGGGTTGGCAGCCTTGGAACTTGAGCGGGCTGTTTAGATTACGAGGGCGTCGTGCCTTTTCCCCTGTCGTGGCGAAGAGATTTCTTTCATAACTGTGCTGCACAGTTTCCTGGTGTCCTCACCTACCGAAGGGTGTGTGTGTAAACACGGGGGTGTCACTCTCATTGCTTGTAAAGGCGCAGTCAGGAAAGAGGTTTTTACGTGGTCAGAGTAGTGCCCTCATTCGTTAACCGACAAGGTGAGTGAGGAATTGTGGAAAGGAAAGTCAGCTGCCGTCGCAGGCACAAGCCACCATAGGACAGCAGCCAAACCGAGATTGCTCAGTATGTGGCCACAAACCTACCTGCTCGCCCTCGAAGAGCTAGCTCCCTGTATGGCAGGCTGGCCTTCTGCCATGCCTGCTGCACTTTTTACTCCACACACACCTGCTTTTCACCCACGGACCCACCCACCTACTTTTTTTGTTTGTTTGTTTTGAGCATCGATCCTGACGAAGAGTTCTGTGAAGCTCGAAAGTTAGCTCAGTGCTCTGCGATTTCTACATGGTTCTAATGTATTACGATACAGGAGCATTACGCTACTGTCTGTATCTGTTTGCATGCATATTCTCTCTTGTGAATTTAATAGACTTCCCCATTACAAGTTTTTGAAACCTGGGAAGGCAAGAGGGGGAAAGCGTGTATATGTGTGTGTGGTTTGGTGGGGGGCGGACGGCTTTCTGGCTGCTGTGTTATACAGGACGCAAGGAGTAGGGAAATGCTAGGATGTTAAGCAGACCATTTCTCGCTGTAAAGGCGCAGTCACCTAGGAATATTAAATGAGAAATAAGTGGCTTCTCGCAAGTGAGTGGGGTTAGTGTGGCAGCCTCAAAGAGAGAAAATATCCGCACCACCAAGAAAATAAGGTATACATATGTATACCTTATGTATAAGATCTTAACAGGGAGGCGTAAGAGGAGACGAGAGAAAAGACATTATCTTCCTCCGGGCGAGAGAAAGAATTGACGCGGAGTATCGGTGTAAACTTCAGCTTCGGAGCAGGCAGTTGGCAGAGACGTCTATTGCGCAGTAGATTCCGTGTAGCACAAGGAGGCAAGAGCGCGCGTCTGGGTTCGTGCGAGAGAAAGTGAGCGAGGCAGCCACACTTTCGCCCACTGCGCGCCGAAGAGGATTCGTCCCAGCCGACAGCGCGTTTCCCGCGCCTAAATTTCAGAGGGAGGGCTGGTCCAAAACCCGCAGGTCATTAAGAGGAAATGAGACAGGGACCGACTTCCAGGCTTGCGTAGCCGTGCAACTCAGCCTTGCGCCTTTGCATTCGGCGCTAAATCCCAGCAGAGTTCATTAGGACTCACTCCGAAGTGCGCCTAGGATGGCAGCCTTAATTACAGCCCTCTGCTATGCTTCATCATCAATCTCGGAGGCAGTCATTTGCTTAGCCACCCTCGCTCTAATGACTCAGCTGACCTAACATGCCCAGCCTATGAAACAACAGCCAAGAGGAGGGAAATTAAAAGTGTGTGGGGGGGGGACTAGAAGAAAAACAAACACGCGCCACCACCAAAGTATAGCCTAAGAATAGGCGCCCTTCCCATCGCTCTGAAGAGCACAGGGTCAAGTGCAAACATTTAGCGCAGTTATTTTCGCACCACCCTCTAGGACATATAAATAAGGATAGGTGGAGAGATAAATAGGCAAATTCCATCCCAATCGCAAGCGGTGCGCACCCGAGTCCCTCTCCTCCTCGTTCAGGCGGCGGATCTGGGCGCATGTATAATGAGGATCTGTAAGTTCATTAGTGTTTGCAATCAGCGGCACGCCGACACCCTCATCAGGGCAGAAAGCTGCAAAGAGCCATTCATCAGCGTGAAGTGTTGTTCACGGATGACCCCTAAATCATGGCACTAGTGGTAGATGCACTGATTGGACACAGCATGGGAGCCTCGGCACTTTACATTAACCAACGGAGGCAGTGGGGAAGAGAAAAGGGGACGAGGCGGAGGTGGTTCAGTCCATCTGACAGCAGAAGGCAGCAAAAGGGACGCCTTGGCGGGAAAAGCTCGGGCAAGAAGAGCAGCTGCTCGTTTGCCAAATGCCAGGGCAGAGGAGCCGGGGATTATAAATGGCCAAGTCCATTCCCCAGCGCCTTGGTCCGGGGGATGGACCTCCCCTCGCTTTATGGTAGGCGCCTCTCTCTTGCGTGTGCGTCTCTCTCCCCCTCTCTGGCGAGGGAGGCAGGAGCAGAAGCGGCTGCCTCTGCCGAGCCTCCCTTTGGGGTCTCCCCCCTCGCTTTATACAGTAGTTAGATCCTCCCGGCTGCTGCTGCCGCTACTGCCGCTCCTCCTCCTCCCCACCTTCCCTCCCCCGCCTTCTGTGGCACTTTATTTTTGGGGGTCGTCCTCCCGCTTTCTTCCATCTCTTGAGAGAGGGCGGGAAAAAATAATAAACTCCCAGCGCGCGACTCTTGCCAGGAGAAAGACGAGTAGCCCGGGGAGCTGCGGAAAGTAAACTCCTCGGGGCTTGCCCCTCTCCCTCTCTCCCTCCCTCTTCAGCCTCCCCCATCTCTTCAGCCCCTGGCAGGACAAGGAAAGGAACTTGTACAGTAACAGTTTTCTTTTTCTTCTCCCCCCCCCCCCGCATTCCCCTCATTACCCACCCCTTTCCCGCGATTCCCCCCCCCCCACCAGCTCCCCTTTTTTTTGGCAAAGTGTATGGTGCGTGTGCTGCTGCTGCTGCTCTTCCCGGCGCTGTTGGGCTAACTGAGGAGAGAAGGCGGAGGAGAGAGTCCGTGCTAAGGCGCCCTGGGTAAGTGGCTGCGTTTCGCGCGCTTTGCTGGTCCTAGTGCCCGCGTCCCAGGCTGAGGTGCCGAGGAGTTTCGATGAGGAGCCGGTGCCTGAGTGTGTGCGCGCGGGGGGTGGGGTAGGGGAGAAAAGGGGTCCTTCTCCCTCCCCTTCGTTTCCCTGCTCCCTGAACTCTCGCCTATTTGGAAAGCTCCGCTTGAGTCGCCTGGAAACTTTTTTTTTAATTTTGGTTTGGGCTTTTGTTCTTTCTTTCTCTCTGCCGGCGGCTTTGCTCCCTGTCAGCGGGGAGGGGTCGGGAGAGAGGAGCAGGGACGGCGAGCGGGCGCAGTTGGGGGTGGGGAGGGGGACGAAAGAGAAAAGAGAACCCAGAGCGACTTTCGTTTGGTGCCAAATGTGGGGCTTGACGGTGCCCTGTGGAAGCCATGCAGCGCTCCGCCGCCGCGAAGTATAGATGTTTCTAAGACCGTGGACATGCAAGAGGCGCAGAAGGAAGGGTAGCATTGCGTGTTTGGGGTGCATGCATGTGGGTGGGTGGGGGTGATCGTTGCTTCAACTTGATCAGCCGTCACCTCGTGCGAGACAAGACAGAAATGTTGTCCTGACTAGGAGACTCGTCTGTTGACATACGTGGTGTCGTCGTCGTTGTTCCAGCGTCATTTAATTTCTAAGGGCAAGCGGAGGATTTTGCCTCTTAGGATTCAGTATGTTGCGCTTTGCTGATTTATCGACCTTCTCTGGTCACGCAAGGTGTACATACGCATTACTTATCCGAAACACTTCCCTCCTAAGATAGCAAAAATCTAGTCTTCTACGCTACTGGACTCTATATTTTAGATTTAGCGCAAAACTACTGCTTTCATAGCAATTTCATTTCTCTCCTTCCCCCTTCATTAATCCAGACCTTTATTTGTAAGTGTGTAATGGAAACTGAAGGAGTATAAATGCCAGCCTGGGCTTAACTTGTGGTAGACTTAGGTATGGTTTCTGTTATCTGTGGTGTGATCTGTATGGATAAGATTGTCTCTTTTCATAGCAGTGCACTTATCATCTGTTGACAATGTATTTGTCAAACCTTTGTAGACAGTAGCAGAATCCACTGGGTGGTCTCTGGAAGTTGGACGTTCAGACTTTACTTGGGCTTTTGTTACTGTGCAGTAACAGAAAAACTGTATTTTGATCTTTCTTTAAACTGTCAAAAAAGGCAAGCACAAAAGAGAAGTCCATACTCTAGAAGATCAGATTGCAGTATATATTTAGTCTGAACAAAATCACAAATTGCTTGTAGAATGTTAATTGCAAAGTATTTTTCTCCCATGCGTTCACTACCTATTATCTGAAGTTTTATAATCTCAAAATAACTTTAATGGTAAATCAGAATATATTTCTGTAATATGTGCCTGTTATGTTTCTGTATGCAGAATCTCAGTGCTGTGATTGTATTGTGATTTTCAGTTTTAAAGCAGTGCATATAATGCCTTAATACATATCTTTGAGAGATCCAGTTTTTCACATACTGTATTTGATTTCCATATTTAGGACTGCAGGCTGATTCCTGCTTAACATGGGAGTAAACTGTAGGTGATTTAGAAGCACTAGTCTGAGTAAGCCCGCAAATAATGCTTGTGCTCCAATTAACAATGCTCAATTTCTGGGTATGAACCCTAGCATGCATCAATAACTATAATGCATTGATACCTATATTGATGCACACAGAGATATATGCATACTGAAAGTGTTCAAAATTAACAGTTTTAAACCCCCCTAAAAATGTACATATATGCTTAAGAGTTAGCATATCCTGGCAAGGGTCGGGGCATCGAGGCCACTATAAGAACTCTTGACCACATACACACAGTCTATACCAGAACCTAGGGAATCTTTTTAACTGTATTACCATGTTCTGCTTTCTATACAGTCAACAACTGCTTACTCACTTTGTTTCCCAGATCCTTTGCTCCAATAAACTGAAGTGACTGGATTTAAGCCATTGTTGTCCCATTGGAGTCTATACTATGATAGTTGGCATAAATTAAAGTTATTGAACTTCTAATGTGGTAGATTGAGAGTAGCTTCCATAAATTAGAAGATAGAAGGCTTAAATGTGCTATGTATAATTTCTGTTGACCTAAGAAGTAAGGAGGAAGAGTTTCCCTGCATGTGAAGAATAGAGGGGAAGCTATGGTTCTGATTCTCAAGCCAGTTATTTAGAAAGAGTCAATTCCTGCTCAATGGGACTACTTAGGAGTAAGTGGTTGATTGCGGCAGGTAGAAATAGTGTAGGAAAAAGTACAGGAGAAATTGTATCCTGGAAAAAGTATTTTATAGGACAGGGAGGAGACTGCAATCATACTCCTGATACAGTAGCAAGCTCGTATTAGTAATGCTCCTTTATTCAAAATACAGCTACTTGTCGTTCAAAGGTCAGTAAAATAAAACATTTTGAAATGAATGAAGCTCAAGTATCCAGTTGTGAAATTGAAACACAACACTATTCATTGAAACCAGTGAAAAATGCTTATTGTCCACTCTATATTTAGCAGCCATCACCACCTCATGCCAGGAAGAATTGTCATATTGAATCTTAGCCATTTTCTAATATTTTCTTAATAATGCAATAGGTTAAAAAAAATAGTATGCTTTAAAAAAGCTTAGGCTTATGACCTCCATAGAACCTTGTCCAAGATTCCAGTACTGTCAATATAACACTGCTGTTGGTTTCACTGATACTCAGATTAAATCCTACTGTCAGTGCAAGTCCACAGTTCCCGGAGAACCACCAGGCCTTATATACGATGGTGTATTGGAATGAGTAGTCCTCAAAAAAGCCAAAATGGCTTTAATTTTGGATAATAAAATCAGGATTACCTGAATAAATGACTAAAAATGATATCTTTAAATCTATCTTGACCTTATCAAGTAGTCCCATTGACCTCAACAGAATTAAGGCAGAATAGATAATTTTCAGATTGGGGCAGTAAGTTGCAAGGTCTTTGTAATTTAGCAGAGTTCATATACATTTTAATTTTCATAATTCTTAAACACATCTATGACACTTTACTTTTTAAATACAACAGTAGAGCAATTGTATGCATGGGCATGGCTGCAATTTTCAAGGTAAATGAATAGCTTTCTGGGTTTGGTTTGGTTCTCTAACCTGTTTGTGAGGTTTGTCGTGTTGACAGGTATAGCTATACTGAGGATCTTAACATTTGGTGTGCAGAACAGAAATCTTCTGTTACTTGATTGTGAGGTATCTGTTTGCTTTAAGAGAACTCCACTATGTCAAGTGTATTTCATATACTGTACTGAAAGAGACCTTTTCCTCAGCAACTCTTTGAAGTTGGAGGTTTCAGTTATGTTTTCCATGCATACTGTCTGCTTGAGAGTGGCAAGTTTGAGAGGATTTTAGTTTTTTTTATTGAGTTATGGTGTTAACAGGCAATGACCTAAAGGTTGGCAAAAATTGAAAAAAATATTTAAATTTTAAGTATAATCTTAATATTGGCAGTTACCAGTTTTTAAGAAGCCAGGTTTTGTAAGTTACAGATGCTGTAGAGGATATCACTGCATACTCTCCCCTTTTTGGTTCCGAAACTAATGACTTGCTTTTGTCTTATAAAACATGATTTATTTATTTATTTATTTTCATAGCAGGCATTATCATAAATGTTTTCTTATAATTGAGATTAATGTGGCTGAGCAAAAGGAGTGGTTTGAAGGGCTGTATTAATTTTGTGTGTTGTTCTAATCAGTTTTGGATACAGCATTTCACAATATATCAGTCTGCATCCAAACCTGCCTTATAATGTAGAATTAACTTGTTGGTGATTGATAGTAAGACTGCTCCATCTTGAGAAGTCATTTGTTTCAAAACAAGTGTTAGGGATTCTAAGATTTTCAAACCACTGGGTCATGCAACTTTGACCTTATTGTGGCCTGAATGAAGCTTGAGAGAAAAACTGAAGAGGAAACAAGTTTCTTTTTTTTGGGGGGGGGGAGACAATGCAGGTGTTTAATTCACTAATTAGAGACAGATTTGTACATTTCATCAAACCAAAGCATGACAGATATAAGAAACAATTTGTGATTATACTATTTTCTTTCTCTGCACTTCCATTTATTTTCAAAAATATTTTGAAATATGACGTTTTACAAGAATCTTATATCAGTTTAAGTCACCTGACTATCTTATCTGTTGCATGCTAATAGTAATTACTCTGGCGATGAAAGGTAATACACAGGGAAGTTGTTGTTTATCTTTTTCTACTGCTTTTAAAAACTGTTTAGTGGCTTCTCTAATTCCTGCTGTGAAATTTGCATATTTTCTCCTCTGTCTATATTCCTTTCAGCTCTGTCAGCATTTAGTTCCAGACAAAAAGTAAATATTCACATTTTACAATGGAGTTGATACACATATACAGTTCACTAAAATTATTCTCTGGCAGAAAACTCTGAAATCTATAAGCATTTAAAAATAAAGCAGAGAAGTAAAATATGATCCCAAGTAAAACAAACGGGGCACTTTTAACACACGTTAACTTAGGTCATTTCAGTAATATGAGATTTGTTTATGTGGCATTACTTATATTTTATATTAAATATGTTTGGTGCATGATTTATAGTTTGAAGAATGCCATTTTCAGTCTATATCCTGTTCCTGAGTAAAGGGGGGGAAATAAATTTCAGGAGTGCAGTTCCATTCAATTAGAAAACCACAAAAATGCCCCAATTGTGAAATGTCCCCTAAACTACTTTGTTTAATATTTGACACCTTTGTGGAGCAGAGGTGGTATGTTTCATAAATCTGTGACACTGCTTTGTCTTCGCAGATTCTGTTTATATTATATATTAGAGTGGAGTAGCTGCACTTTACTCCCTTACGAGTTCTTAGAATGTGCATGGAAACAGTATTGTTTGCAGAGGGACTCTTACATCAGGATGATATATATTTTCTATATGCAAAACATTAAAGTTACATAATTCACATAAAAAGAGAATCTTAAATTTATTCATGTAGGAAATGTCATAGCAAAGAAGAAAAACCCCTGCTTCTTACTTGCTTTATTAGTGCCAAACTATGGTTAGGTATAAGGAATATTTATAATATGTATTTGATAGCATAAACAAAGGAAGAAAGGACAGGTTGGTGGTTTTACTCTGAATATTACAAGTTTCATTAGTGTGATATTGGTAATCAGTGAGAATATATGATTAGTGTATTAAAGTTAGAATGCATGTTAATTTTAGAGTCAAGGAGTAAATAAACATATTAAAATAAAGATTATTGGAAGAGCTTGGTCTAAGTATGTTGTTTACTCGACCTTATCCAGTCTCACTGATATATGATCACATGGATGCAAATAACATCTGAGTTTCCTGAGTCATCTCATGTGTATTATTATTATTATTTTACAATTACAATTATAGTAATGCATAGCAGTAAACTGGTTTTCAAGTATGGAAAAGCAAACATAGTGAACAAGTGTCTTTGAGAAAAAAACAAAAAAGTATTTCCCTCTAAGATGAACCATATAACAAAACAGTCTTTAGTTCAAAATACTATTTTGTAAAGCAGCAGAATATTATTTCCCTGACATTGTATATGTATGCACAATTCAGAGTCTGTACAATAAACACTTTTCATCTTTTCATTTAATCAGAGGGGCACTTGTCTGCAGGATGCAAACATGCATTCTGTTTAAGTTTTGGTTTTGATATTTTTCCACTCAAACTTTGTGGGGTTATATGATTTTATGGACAATATTAGTGTAAATTGTGTTCACACAAACTGAGAATGCATGTATGCACAAGCTATTGTGGTGATGCAATTCGCCATTGAAAGAAATGGGACTACTACTACCACAATAATTTGAAGATAAGACTTTAAATTTCTTATGAGAATAAAAGCTTTATAAAACACCCACAACACTGATATTTATTCTTTTTTCTATGACTATATTTAAAATATTAATGAACAATGTAGTCTATAAGGAAGAGAATAAACTATAGTGTAGTTTTTATGTTCGCTTGAAGTTATTGCATTGGTTTGTCAGAGGAAAAAGTGTTGTAATGTAACATTACATTATCAACGTTATATATTAATGTCTACTCAGAAGTCATATTGTGTTAAAATGATATTTACACCTAGGTAAGTCCACAACTGGACCTAATGGTCAGGGGTCCCTTTTTACCTTTAAGTCTGTATAGGATTTGCAGCTTAAATGAAGAAACAGCTGTCTATAAACTAGTCAGTTTATTTGCATTTTAAAGCATTATAGGAAAGTGGTCAAATAGCATTAATTGTAGAAATGGAGTGAGACATGGAATAATGTACTTAAGGCGGAAATTTTAAGTTTACTTTCCCAAAAAACAAACCCATTGGATTTAATGGGTTTTACTTTTGAGATTTTACTTTGGGATCTTGCACACGCAAAAAAAGTTCTATCAGAATTGATAGCACTCTCATGTAATGGCTGCAAAAAAATGTTTAAGTCACACTGATATTTTAATGGGACTCCAGTATGCTTAGCTGGGTGTAGAATTGCAGCCATATAGGTATTGGGTGTGGGATGTAAGTTACAGTTGGGCTATAACAAATACAGTAACTGTATTGCTTGCTATGAGCAGCCTGAGTTTTAAAATAAGAAGGAAATAACCATTGTGTCTAATTTTGAATTTATTTTTTTCTGATACCTTGAAAAAACTGTGGCATATAAAGAATTAAAAGTGCACTATTTGTTATAATCATTGCAAAGAAAAGTTACTAAAGATTTAATTCACTTGTGAGTGTACATGTGCTGATCATTACTTAAGGCCTTTCTGGGTAACATACTGGTTAATTGAGTAAGCTGTGAGTCAGGAAGTGCTTGATTCAGTTTAGCCACACTTGCACTGAGTGATCTTAGGCAACCCACTATCTTTCAGCCTCAACACTTGCTTTGTAATATGGGAATAACAATGCTGTCTTTTTAACAAGACTGTTAATGGCAGGGCTGAGTCTACAATCACTGGTAGGACACCTGAATCAGAATTTGGGCATCAGCAATTATTTATGTTTGTATTCCACCTTTCTCATAATATGCTACCCAGGTGGTCAGTCATCCAGACATTGACCAGACCCAGACCTGGGTCTCATGTGACTTTATGCCCTGAAAATTATCAGTCAGTTATTATTTCAATGTGTTGGGTGCTGTTTTCTACTTTGGATTCCCAGATATCTTGTACAGGTCCTGATTACTGATATCCTACATGTGAAGCGTTTTGAGCACTTAGAATATTGGGTGGAATCCAATTACTGCACTTGCACTCACAAAAGGGCTTTTGATTCAGCAGAGGCATCTGCTAATGGAAGAAGATGAGATAATTTTTGCCAATTCCCCCTTCTCCCACCACTCCCCCCAAATCAGCTCCAGACAGTTTAGGAATCCTCTCCAACAGGGTGGAAGATAGTGTGGGAGGGCGAAGGAGGGATGGCAGAAATCAACTATCCTCTTTAGTTAGTGGATGCCTCTGGTATATCAAGAGGATTTATGTGAACACAAATTCCCCACCCCCAGTATTATATAGAAATTACTTCGAAGTGAATTTTTGAAACCAAAGTGATGTTAAAACAGTGTTGCTATTTATGTAAATTATCAAGCAGAAGAGTTTTGGTTAATGACTAATTCCTGGTCCTTTAAAATATCATTAAAAAGTTTTCTTTTAGCTAATTAGAAAGAAACAAGAATGTGTAGTGCTGTATAAATACAATTGGCTGAATTTTCCCTATAGAGTGTCAAAATTCTGGTTAATCTGAAACTACTTGCAAAAGTAATGAAATTTTCTTCAGCAGTAATAATTTATCTCTATTTTTTTATCTAATATCAATAGGCTATAACTACTGAAAAAACGAGGAGCATGCTACTAATTTCACAAAATGTCAAATTGTTGAAGTTAGTTTAAAAATTGAACTATATGCAATTAAAGTGTTAAGTGTATTATTAGCAACTATGGCAAGACTGAAAAATTAGTGTACATCCTCCTACAATTAAAATAGTACCATTCTTTTCACCATAAAAATGTTTCGATATTGCACAGTTACTGAAATGTGGGTTCTGCTGCTAGTATTTCCCCTGACCCCCAGGCATTATTACTTGCTGTAATTTCAGAATGGGGATCCAATAGGATTCATCTGGTTTTTCTTAACTCTTTTTCAGCAGTTATTGAGGCTAAGAGGTCGCTGTAATTTGACGTAGTATTAGATATGGTGTATTGTATTTACTTTGAGATGGCCAATTTCTTTGCAATTTATATCTGTCTCAATATTAAGCAATTATTCTGATTCATTACAATGCATCAATAAAACTCACCTCATTTCTAAACTACGTAGTCAATTATAATTTTGTACTATTAAGTTTCATAAATTCATAATACATAATTTCTTCAGCTGATTGTCCGCATTTTGTCCTATACTAGGACTTTTAAAAGTAAATTTTGTTTAATTTTTGCATTGAAATTTACCAGTGAATATAAATTTCTTAACATCAGGATAAAGTCTGATACTTCATTTACACCACTGGAGTGGAAAGCTATTAATTTCTGCTTAGAGCTCTATATCACTTTTTCAGGTAGTTTAACTGGGAAAAAAAGCTTAGCATTGTTCTCTCAGAACATTCTGTAATAGGGGTAGAACAGCAACTGGACATGAATGAATGCGCATGTATTTCTCTAGTTTTGGGTGGGGTGGGGGTGGAGGAGGAGAAGGAACAGTTTTGAAGCTTTATTGTGCAATGACCAGCCAACCACGTTGCACGCAACCTGCTGTTGTATCCTGGTTTATAAGGCAAGGAAGTGGGATACTAGTTTAGAAAAGCGGGACTATCATGAAAGATGGCACACCCAGGTTGAATACTTCATATTATGGAATGCTGAAAAGCAATGCTGAAATGTGACAAGACAGACTGATAAGACTTCAGGTGAGGCTTTTTCATTTTCTTTCATCCACAGCCGGTTGGCAAATAAAGATTTGGGGCAGTGGGAGCCTTTAAGCAGTGCAGTTTTTCTCCAGTTCATATTGAGCTTGAATTAACACGTATTGATCAGCTAATGGGAGACAAGATCACAGGGGTTAGATCTGTATTTTTTCAATATTTTGTAAATTTGAATTCTCTTAAGCACCTATTCAGTTGTATAATTGCAACACACAATTGGATTTCCTCATATGCAGTTAATGGGAAGATGCAATAGTACTACTATAGTTTCAAGAATGGCACGGGGTTCCCTTTATTTTTAAAAGTTTAATGTTTTCAGAGTGTTTAGTATATTACAATTTTGATGGTCAGTGGCAGCCAAGGACATGAAATACTCACTTTTGTAGGGGGGAGACCTTCATTCCTCCATATGACTGGGCCTTAAAAAAAAACCACCTCAGTTTAATCATGTCTCTTATATAATGTAACCATTTTTAACTTGAGTACTCCTACCAATGTAGACGATGGATTCAAGCTTCTTTTACAAATTAAAAATATTTAATCAAATGTGTAGCTTTCAAAAAAATAATTGCTACAGCAAATCAAAACTAGTTCTTTCTTAAGTAGTTTTGATAGAAAAATATATTGGTGGCTGCAATCCTATATATACACCCGGGAGTTAATTCCACTGAATGCAGTGGTGTTTAGATATGTATAGGATTGCATTGCAAATAAAATACTTAAAAGTACATGTGTTTAGCATTACATTAAAAATACTTTTAATGTGTATAGTTCATGGTGAAAATGTTTATAGTTAAAATTAAATAAAAGTTAGATATTGCCCTCCATGGGATGAAGGTTGTCCAAGTGTTTTCTAGATATTGTCAAAAGAATGTTAGCAGTACAGTAAACAAAATAAGAGCATTATCTTGCAACATATACATGTAAAACAGTAATTTAAATCTATAAAGCACATTTTTCTTAGAATATAAAAACTTCAGTTAATTTATTTACTAAAAGTATAGCCTTGTGCCCAATCCTATTAAGATAAGTGGGACACATCAAATAAATTTCAGCTTATGTGTCAAGATTTTTGTATCTGTGAAGATTGAATAGTATTTGCAGAAGCCAAAAATATATATATTTAAAAGAGCTGCAGAAGGTAAATATCCCATATAAATTATTATTTTTAATTAGAGAATAAGGATGCCTTTACTCATTTATAATTTGGCTTCAGATTGATATTTTTATATTGTAATAATCAAGTCAGTTATTTGATAATTATTTTAATCATTTTGCACATATTGCAAGCATGAATTACCTAATTTAACAATGGAAAATGTAAATGGTGCTGAAATGCCCTTAAAATGAACAAGTTAGCTACCTTGGTCCACGCCTCTATGTATTGGTATCTGGAAAAGTAATGGCTCACTTTGAAATCTTTGGTTGTAGCTGAAAACGTTTTAATAGTGTACATAGCCTATTTTAAAAGGTTTAGAGGACAACAAAGGTTCTACAGGATTTCACATGTATGAGTGCATGTGTGGTTTATTCCTATTTTAATTTAAAGAAAACTTGAGCAACTGACATACTGATTATAGGACAATCCTGTGCCATAATATCCACTTATTATTTCTCAACCTTTGCAGTAGAGTGATGTTACACTTTGGAATGAATTCTGATTTGAGCAAAAGGTAAATGTGGTCTTGCTGCTACTTCTGTGGTGATTTGTAAGCTGTTAAGGCTAGGCAAGAATGACAGATATGGCAGCTTTATGGGTTTTTTGTATTATTTGTAATGGACAAGGATAGGATTGCACAGTGAACAAATATTTGCTATTTATATTGTTGGACTGCGGTTTAAAAAATATGCCAACATTTACTTGTAAACATTTACTTGTAAAAACAATCAGAGTCTTTCACACAAGTAGACCTATTCTATTTTGTCTTAAAATTTTATGATATGTAAGTGACACTTGGTTTGCCAGTCATATATTCTTCTGGAGGATCAGGATCAAATCCGCAGTTGAAGCTGATGTTGACCAACTTCATTGTCTTAGCCCAACCTACTGCACAGGGTTGTTGTGAGGATAAAATGATGAGAGGGAGCAGTGTATGGCAACAGGAAAGATGAGATATACTGTAACAGTAATAGCAAAATAATGGCAAAAGCTTAGCAGGTGGCTACTGTGCCCCAGATTCTGAGTTTTTGAATGTCTCTCCCACCTAAAATTGTATAAGCAATATTTATTATTTCTGTTTGATAGCAGAAACATCTGCTATTTTATAGTTAGTAAATAAATTAGGTTTGGTCTGTGACGTAAAGCAGCCTTAGGATATATAAAATCAGTAATAGCTTACAAAAGGTGGTGATTGCAGTTACCTTCTGTGAACATTTTCATTTATGTGTTGCCTGATTTAAAATCTACCTCCGGCCTTCTCATCACATGGCCACCATGTGGATATTTTTTGAAATGGCCTCTGTGTGGCACACATTTGATATTGCAACCCATTTCTTCATGTTTGCTTGCGATACAATTTGGCCTTTTTAACATGGCTTGTCTCCAGGCTCCTAACAAACATTTCTGTCAGTGATTTGTGACTGTAGACTGTAGTCAGAAAAGTCACAAAATATGGCCACCACACTGAAGAAGCTGGTCTGTTTGATAGCTATATTACGAGAAGCAGTTCTCAGTTTTCTTAGCCTTTTTTTAAAAAAAACTTCAACAGATCAGTAGTATTCAGTAGAAACTGCCTTGAAACTCTCAAACAAATTAATGCTTTTCTGACTCAACAAATTTTCTTTCAGTGTTCTATTCTTATCTGTTGTATGTAAATATTTACACATTTCCGTAATATTAGAAAAGCAATAGTTTTTTTTTAATAGAGATAAAAGTAGAAAACAGGAACGCCAGCTTTGTATGTTTTGTTTTTGTTCTTTATTATTTATTGCAAACATTTAATTCCTTGCCTTATGGTTTAAACATCTTTGAAAGTAGCTTATATAATGAAAACCATTGATGAAAATAAAATTAATTGCTATTTTTAAAAACCAGCAGCACTCAATTCATAATGAAGTAGAATGAAGATTCTTCAAGTATCTCTGGTCCCATACTATTTAGGGTTTCGAATGTTAAACAATAACAAAATACCAGTACTTTGATTTGTGCTCAGAACAAGATTGGCAGCCGGTACAATTATTTCAGAACTTGTGAGATATGTTCCCTTTGATCAGTGCCAGTCAGAAACCTGATACATCTGATACTTAAGAGGCAGCTGCACATACAATTCATTACAGTAAGCTAAGTGGGATCTTAGAGGGGCGCGGGTGGCGCTGTGGTCTAAACCATTGAGCCTAGGGTTTGCTAATCGGAAGGTTGACGGTTCGAATACCCGGGACAGGGTGAGCTCCTGTTGCTGGGTCCCAGGTCCTGCCAACCTAGCAGTTCAAAAGCACCTCAAAGTGCAAGTAGATAAATAGGTACCGCTCTGGCAGGAAGGTAAACGGTGTTTCCGTGCGCTGCTCTGGTTCACCAGAAGCGGCTTAGTTATGCTGGCCACATGACCCGAAAGCTTTCTGCGGATAAATGCCGGCTCCCTCGGCCTATAGAGCGAGATGAGCGCGCAACCCCAGAGTCATCCGCGACTGGACCTGATGGTCAGGGGTACCTTTACCTTTAAGTGGGACCTTATCAGAGCATGGATAATCATAGCTAGACCATCTCTGGGTAGGGTGGTCAAAGTTAGTGAAATGTGCATCATGCCATTAAACTACTTGGGCCTTCAAATATAAGGCTAGATAGATCAAACCCAAGGTACAAACGTGATCCTTTAAATAAGACCACAAAAGTTATTAGTCTGCAAACAATAGCTCGCTGATGACTGGCAGAAGAGGGAGAACGCGTGTTGTCATTTCTACAGCAGGCCACTACATTTTTTATTCTGTGGGTGGAGAGGAGCGATAGTGGGTTCTCTTCCTCATCTGCTAGTCCATTAATGGATCAGCTAGCAGTTCTTGTTTAAGGCTACCAGGCTAGTGCTTAGGAGCAGAGTTTCACCTAGAAAAGGCTAATGTAAACTGTGTACCAACACTATCTCCATCTGGACTAAGTTTCCGATTATTGGTCATGATCAATTTCCCTATTCTTGACAAGCAGATACATAGGGTAAAGCATTAAGAAAATTATCCAGACTATCCCATCTTACTCTATTTTACTGCAAGCATTATCCCTAGACTTCAAATTGTGCTTGCTTTGTGTGAACTTGCAGTTTGAGCACTGCATTATTTGTGTAAGTTTCAGTCACTCTTGACTGACAGCATTAAACAGAATTTTGGCATGAGATCACACTACCTCTGCATTGTCTTATCTGTGCGTAGTTTTGTGTACATGGATGATGTCACTAGAAAGCACCTTAAAAGCCACTGATACAGTACCAGGATTTTCTTTGTTAGGATCCAAAGAGGTAATTTGTGTTCCTCAAAGGACTTGGCCATGACCAGTAGGATTTTCAACTTTGAAAAATGTAAGCTGCATTTACTAAAACATCTCAATCAGTTTTAACTAGTTGTTAAGTTTTGCTGTTGTTAAGATCCTGACCTTTTAAGCATTGCCGGGTTTTTGTTTTTGTTTGTAATACATGTCTTTATGGGCCAAACCATTCTTGCTAATCTTAAACTTGGCTGTAAATTGCATGCCCCTAGGAAGTCATATTCCTTTTAAAAGTCTTGTTGGTTAGAGAGCTCTGCCTTACTTGTTTCCTACAAAATATGTGCCAATTACTTTGTAATCTGAAGTACTTGTTCTGAAACTATGCTTTGCATGAGTATGTTACAAATGTTTGGCATTGTTAATTAATTATTGCTGTCTTGCCTTTCTATAAATACCATGGATGGGCCTGTGTAAATTCCAGGTATGAGCTTCTAGATGAGCCTTTTTTTCAATGTTTATGCTTAGCCATTCCATTAAGCTGCTATTTTGCCCATGAACGATATCATATGCTGAATCAGATGGCTGCTGTTAGTACAAAGATGGATTGTGGCAGTTTGGGCCAGTCCCAGTTATATTACTGATAAATCATAATTTCAAGTCAGAAACCATGGGCTGTTAATTGTAAGGGCTTTGAAAGCTTAACTTGTGAATGCTTCCTTATTCTAACATGTATAACAGAGATCTACCTGTTTTGGGAAGCCTTATTCTGGAATATAAAAAAGATACAATGCTGTTTATGCAACCAGGACACACTGATAAAGTTGTCTGATATAAGGATTTTTAAGGTAGACACAAGTCTGCAAGGTTCATGTTAGACTAACAGGCTTGTTTTAAATGAGATGACACACAAAAATGACCTAAGCCAAGTAGCGATGTCACAGTTTGAGCTGCATAGCTGCCCTTGCGTTGGCACAGAGGTCATCTTGCTTGCTGTTTTCTTTATACATCAGGCTGATATAGCGGCATATCATTATCATTGGCATTTGATAAAAAGTTGTCATTTCCATCTTCTATTTTACGTGGTACATTTATATTATTATTTTTTAACCAGCATCTGAAAAGAAAAACCTGATAGTTGATAATGGAAAATAACTATAAGCAATTCATCCAATTGCACATGCAAAAACTCATAATCAAGCAATTCACTGCAAAAACAATTGATCAAAAATGTGTATTTTATGAGTTTTGAATCTACCAGATCTTCTGCTTCAAATGCATGAACGTTCTCTGTTGCTATTACTATATTTTCCATCACCATACCCTTGTATTCAGCAATTTTTATTTTATTTTTACATGAATTCTAATGTTGAGAGGTGAATGATGGATCTTTAAAAATAATAGAAATTTTAAATAAGTTCAGCTGGGTTCATGTTTTTGTGGCAACATACAAATGTTTCAGAGTTTGTGCTTTAGGTACCTTAGTCGCAATGGAAAAAGATGAGAGAACTGACTGAACAGAGTTGACATTGATGTATATTTTTGGGTCAAATCCAACTGAAAAAGTACTAACATTGACCATTATGTATTAATTATTCTATTCTTCTCATTGTTACTAATTTAATGAAATTGCTCCAATATAAGTGGTTGCAATACATAAATGTTAATTAACATTTAACGCAGCAAAAAGTTAAAAAGCACTTTCATCCAGTCTTGTTCATAAGCCCCAAGAAAGGTACTTGCTTGTATTCCCCCCTGCCTTGTTCTAATCTGCTATTTATTTGTCTTTTTTTTTTTAATTGAAGATTTTCTTGGTTTACAAAGTGTGTGTAATGTCTCTCATATTTTTCCACAAAACATTTTTACGGATCAATTTTAGTTGTTGAGACATTAGGGAGAGGGGGGGGAAGAAAGTGGGTGGGATGGGTGGGAGGGTGGGGTGGGGTGATGATATTTCTATTTTCCTTAATATATGTAGTATTTGGTATCAACGTCGCTTGTGTTGGTTCTCTGTTGTTTGCTTGTGTTTCTTTGGCGGTGAGAGGTTGCGATTGGCGTAGGGTTTGATCATTTGTGGTTGGCTGTGGTGGTCTTTGGTTTCCTGTGTGAGTGGGGTGGGTGGGTGTTTTGGATCAGGTTAGCCATATTGATTTGTATGCTGTCGGTAGATTTTTGTAATTGTCTTGTTGGGCTGTGTGATCTGCTATTTATTTGTAAAAGGGACATCTCATAAATTCAGGCTAGTTTTTTTTTTTTTTTAAGTAAAAAAAGCTTAGCAGAGTAGAAACTGTACAGCTGCCTCAGTGCTTCCTGCCGCACACATACACTTTTTCCTGCTGCGCAGGTCACTCCATTAACCTTTCCCCCTCTATACCAGGAAGTAGGAAAGGGCTTCTTTTTGTTTGTTTTTTTCCTGAAGGAAAGTGCTACCATGGTTAGTCCAGCCACACCTGTTATATTAATTTTATTTTTTGATCCTTTTTGTGACAGGTGTGGCTAGAGGGCACCGCTTGCATGTGAGCCAGTTGAGCTTGCAAAGCAGCAGTAGAGCACTCAGCTTTGCCAGTCAGATCAGCTTTCAGAATGGCGATGCAAAGTGTCCCTGTCACATTTTGTCAACACAATCGGCTTTTCTGGAGTCAATATGAAACCCAGTTGGTCTGGCAAAGCAGTGCGCTCACACCCTGCTTTGCCAACCCAGTTGTTCGCCATTTAGTTGCCAATGGTGGCCAGGTGAGTGGTTAAATATGAGACTATAATCAATTTCCCACTACTGCTTGGAGATCAAAGAGAGCTTTAACTTCATTTTGATAGTCATGACTAAAATTGAGAAAATAAGATGACATTGCAAAGGAGAGTAATGGTGTGTATATAAAAATGTTTCTTATAGGTTCTCTTCTTTTCATGCAGCATCTAGAAAAGCTGACCACACTGTGCAACTATTAAAAGTTATGTTGGAGAATATTCCTCATTTATCTGGTCACATTATATGAAAATAAACCTAGAGAAAAAGGTGGCTTATAAAGTCAATATTGCAAAACCCTTTTAAAAAGTCTAAAATGTCCAGTGTCCATTTCTAAATAGAAAATAGAAAATTCTTTCCAGTAGCACCTTAGAGACCAACTGAGTTTGTTCTTGGTATGAGCTTTTGTGTGCATGCACACTTCTTCAGATACGAAGAAGATACATTTCTAAATATGTTGTTCTCTGTATTTGTGATTTTGTAAAGGGAGATCAGGGTAGTGTGGTGTGCACGGTAGAACTAAGTTATTAACATAAGTGTTTACAATTATCTGACAAGCTTTGTGATACTTGTTAAATGGATTGAGAAAAGGTATCCAATGAAATACACTGCCCTAAATCTAGTGTTCTTATGTGTATCATCAAATATGATCAACATAACTAGTTTTCTGAAAAGTACTGTTTTTATATTATTATTATTATTATTATTATTATTATTATTATTATTATTATTAAACTCCTCTGATCTTGTACTGTGTTCTAGTATCTAGCTCTTGGATTAGAGTCTATGGAAATTGCAGTGCTGTTTTACTGTTATTGCTACAGACATAAAATAGAGTGTAGTAGATAAGGCTTTTGACATCTTGATGAGTTTATGCATTACAACTTGCTGATATTATTAGTGCATACTATAGAACATATTTTCTAGAGCCACTTCATGTTACCTTCTAAAAGTCCTAAACGGCTTTGCCCCTTCCTTGTATGATAGCCATATACACAACTCTACAGAGAAAGCCAAATGCTGCATCTTTGACCTTTCTGTTTATCAGTAATCTAATGAGACATATCTGCTGTAGTTACAGCATTTCTTGCACTAGTTCTTGCTAACAGCACAGACCCTGTCCATTGGGGGCTAAGAATATTTAATCCTTTAACGCTGACATATACAACACATAGCCATGTCAGCTACAGCTGTTTCCAAACATCAGTAACAAAATTATAGACAGGTTTTGAAGCTTCCGTGGTGAAAATGAATACATCTGAGGATTCAACTTGCTGACAGTGTTTATGTAATTTAATCTTACCATCTGGAAGAAAGTAAACATTTTTTAGAAAATTAAAGTTAAGGAAATAAACCCCTTGTGGTTTTTAAATTTTGTTATGTTCATTAAAATGTACAATTGCAAGTTCATTGTAGCTTTTATCTTGAAGATTATTATTCAGAAACCCTTGAGACATCAACTCTTATGTTAAAAATTACTTTTTTATTCCCTAGTTGTGATTTTATTTTTTTGCACATCCTGTAAAAAAAGGAAGAATGAACAAAGTTTTTTGTTGTAGTGGAATTGTGAAATAAAAATATTATTAATCTCTGGATCCAGCAAGTGTTAAAATTTAATCAATACTTCTAATTGTTGGAATGGCCAAGCTAGGTGATAACCTGGGTGATGAGCCGAGGCATTAAGCGGGAGTAAGGGGCTTAGTGCAAGATGGCAAATGGGTGGGGCCCCTCCCTCAGCGGAAAAACCCATTGTTTAGAGTAGAGAGTCTTGGAGCAACGATGCGATCTAGATGGAAAGCAGCAAGCTGGAGAGAGAGTTAGAGAAATATTTGGCAGCAGTGTTTGATTTCTATTTGAATCTTAAGGCTGCAGCTGTGGGAGAAACAAGACCCTGTTGGCATGGTAATGCTGTGAACGCCTCCATCATATAAGGACACCACAGTCTCTATTATTCCAAAAGGAAATACAAACTCTGGGTAAGCATCTGGAACCCCTGGAATTTTTCACTACTCAGAGATTGGGGTGGTGTGCAACAATATGATTAGGTCTAAAATATTTTAAATATTGTTTATACTTAAGTTTTGAGGATTTAGGCCAGAGGGACTTAATACAATCCAGTTGGTGTTCCTGCGCTCACAGAAGGGCTTTTTAATCTGGATATTATTATTTTTCTCCCCCCCCCTTCCCCAGGCACCCCCCATGCCTCCTTCCATTTTGTCAGGCAGGAGTCCCCCAACCCTTTGAAACTGATTTGTGCATAGCACTAGGGGCTGCAGGGGGAACGGAATTTGCAGAAATTGTCTTCGCTCTTCCATTAGCAGAGGCATCTGCTGGATTGAAAGCCCTGAATGCAATGGCACCAAGTGGATTTTTGCACATTGATAATAGGCTTAGGTTCACTTACAGTCCAATCCTAGGCATGTTTTGTCAGAAGTAAGTCCCACCATGTTAAATAGGGCAGACTACTTGCTAAGTGTATTTAAGCTTCCTATATGTTGCACTGTACGTGTTGCAATTAGTTTCTTCTTGACTTATTCATTCTTTGAAGCAATTCCAAGTTTCCAGTTTATTTGTTTAACATTTTTTAAAATTATAGTTACCGGGTATGTGTTTGGGGTGGTTCTTCCATTTTTTTAAATCTCCCGTTAATCTTTACCTCCTCTCACTGACTGCAATGGCAAGGAATTTACTGCACCATTTCTTTGGGGATTATCAAAGGAATGAGGAGGCTTTGGATACTGTTGTTCCTTGGCTTCCCCGCAGAACACATTTTTCTTAAGCTCTAACTTGCATGGAGAACTGACAGCACACCATGGAGGACTCTGCCCATGGACCTCCCTTTCTGCCTGCCCGGAGGTAAGTTCACAGTGTCCTCTGGGATCTTAGCTGCTCTCATGAGAAGCAAAGGCTCTCTTAAAGGTTGAAAAGGGGTTCGTTATGAGAAATCAGTTAGGCCTTGTCATAAAAGTGAACATTCCTGTTTGATTCCACAAGTGGCATTGGAGTGAAAAACATAGAACTGCTCCCCTTAATTGCAAATGTACCAAGAAATAAAGGAATAAGACAAAAATGATGGTTAAAATAGGACCACATTTTATTAAATGCATCTGCAGGAGAATGAGAAGTATAGGAAGCTAACATTAACTTCAGCCTTGGGCAGCCTGAACCTTGTCCAATTTAAGAGCATGACAAAGCATAGCTCCAAACTAAAAAGTGGTCCAAAGCAGGCCATAGAGGTATGACCAAGACATACCACGCTCATGTTCTAATGACACAGGCACCAGCATGTATCTGCATTGGTGCCAGGTGTCCCTCGTTTTGCCTTTTCCCTGACTGACAGCATCAATGCTTCCACACTTAGCATAGCAGGATTGTATTCACATGTGCAAACTTTTCTGACCAGTGAAGTATTTTCCTGTATCACTGACCACTATGAATGTGGAGCTTCTTGCCTCCACAGGAACTAATAGAGGAATTAGTTCCTTAAAAGGTTTGAAAAAGACTGTATGGGGGGAAGGTTCAGAGGGTAGAAGCTGAAGGCATTCTCCTATAGATGAGATACAGAGGTGGGCTTGACCTCACTCCCATTCTTAGACAGCTGGGGACAATAAAAAAACAACAACCCTGTACATTTGGCTGTCAGCATGCTCTGTTTTTTTCTGGCCAGTCAGTTAGGAGTTTCTCCTTGTGGCCAGCCAGAATAAAGAGAATCTGAATCCTTTTGAGTGGCAAATCTAACACCAGCACCCCAATGCATTTCAGTGCTCATGGGGTCCCAAATAATGTTTTGGTGAAGCAGAATGCTGCTCCACCATCCTTTGATAAAACCAGCACTTTGAATTGGGGCATCAATATATTTATAAAGTTGAGTAACTATATTCTTGAAATACACAACACAGTTCTTGAGGGCTCCTAGGGTCCTTCCTCCATAGTAGAAGCCAGTAACCTCCAAATTACCCCAAAGTGCTCTTCTAGCTAGTTATCCTTGCCACCCACACTCCCACATGGGAAGCATGATTATGTGCATGAACCGAGATGTGGTAATTTGATCTTCAGCATTTGACTTTTTCTAGCCAAGCAGTAAAAAATGTTCATAAAATACCCTTCCGTAATATTGTTGCTTGCTCCTCTGGGAAAATGCCCAATATTACTAAACCAGGATCCATACTGAACTGTAATGATATTTATAGTATCAAGTCCTGACACAAACACCATGACTTGAGCATGACCACATATAGATAAAAGTTCTGGATTCTTTGGAGCCCTTTATAAAATTGAATGAATCTCTGACGGAAATGTTTTCCACTTTAATGCGGGTAAGACATTTTCATATCAATTTAATAAACACAGAAACACTTGTCTCACTGTTGTTTCGATGCATCCCATGTACACTTCCCAGCATGATTTCAATGCTTTAGAAGAGCCATAAGTTATACTATAACTTACGTAGCAACAAAACCATTTTCTACATTCTGGAAGGTTTATATGCATAACTGTTCAAAGCCAGTTAATAAAATATGAGTGAGAATATGATTACGATTAGTTACTTCAAAGATATACAGAGACCATTTCAAATTACAAAAAGGAGGCAATACAGAAATAAAATTAGATTCTCTACTGAATAATACCAGTAGATTTTTATGTGTAAATAAATTTACAATGAGGGCAGTGATAAGCCCTGGACCAGCTGATTGTGAAACACACACTGCATTGGTTTAGATTTTACCATTGTGCAGTACGTTTGTAAAACTAAGTGATGCGCAAATCTTGCCAAGTCCTAACTTTATGAATCTGACCTAGACAGCTTGTTTGAAATAAATACACAGATGAATAGGTTCTTAAACATTTATAGTTGTGCCCCGTGTTAAATGAAAAGACCATGTTTAATGTTGATGCAATAAAAATTAATTAGTTGTAAGTCAGGTTTTGCTTCAGTTGTAATTAGTTTAGTGCATAATTATTATGTCTAATAGCAATCTGAGATCTGCAAGCATTTTGATCTTATTCCAAGTTTTTAGAATAACGCCTTTGTTAGATTTATATCATCAGTGGCTAATAAAATCTTATTAGTCAACCATATTACAGACACTGTAATTTTTAAGTGGCTGAAACAACATTTACACTGATGTCAGTTCCATCATGGAGACATATTTTACCGTGAACATGTTCTTACTTAATTGGAAAAGAATTAAATAATATAATGCTCATAATTCTCTTTTTGGAAGGAAATGTTTAATGTCTCTTTCCTAAAGTATATATTACAGAGGGCAAATAGGGGTTTCCAAAAAGCAAACTCAGAACCCTTTCACACACAATTTGGCGTTAACCCCCCCCCCAGTTTCTCGACTAGATATTTCATAAAGCTTTTAGTATAATAAAAACAAACCTTAAATGATTGTGTGAACCTTAGATCTTCACACAAGTGATTTCACATATCTACCAAACTCTTGTCCTCCAGCTGTGAAAAATCTGAAGGTAACAAATGCTACAGTTTTGTAGAATGTTCGTGTTTTGGGTGTGGGTTTTTTCCACCCTGCAAGCTATGAAAATTCAAAGACTGCATTTCCTTACAAATGTTTATAAATGGGAAATCAACTCATCCACCCATATTGCTAGGGGCATTGAAGCTGCTTCCTCACAAAGTGATCCTGCACTGCTGTGTTAAGCCAATTGCAAGAGTCTATCTCTATCCTGTTGGAAGATCCATTGGAAGGAGAATCTATACTATGGATGCCATGTGCAAGTGCAGACAGAAGATGCCTCAATGGAAGGCAAACTGCAGGATGGAGGTGAAGAGCTGCTGCTTATAGATCTCTTCACTCCCACTGCATGTCTGTGTGCACCAGCATAAGAGGAATGTGCCTCAGCAGAGGGCAAACTTCAGGAGCTGCTGCTTACAGATCTGTTCACTTCATTTGTGTCAGCGGAGCAGGAGGAGTAGCTAGCATTGAAGGAAGTGCTGGTGTTTTCATCAGTAGAGGAGAACATGCAGGAAACGTTTGAGGCCTGTGTCTGTGCACCAAAGGAACAACTGGCTAATGCTGAATTGGGTGAGAGAGAAACCCCCCCCCCCCAATGATTTTGCCCCCTGGGTGCCCCAAGATGGCCTTGTGGACTGGGAACCAGTCCCTATGCTGGGTGCAGCCCTTAAGCAGGCCTCAGCAGCCAAGGTCACCCAGGGTCCCCAGGGTTTGGGGAGCAAGAGCCACTGGGAGGATTACCTGTCTTTGGATGCAGGAAGCATTTGAGAGATGTTGGGAGTGAGCAGTGAGGGGAATTCCGGGTCGCCAACTTGGGTGGACTGGGCCAGCTGATCCTGAAGAAAGTTTTCCCGGATAAAGACTTGTGGCAGGACATGGATTTGCAGTTTGGGCCAGAGTATGAAGTAGACTCGCCAGGGGCAGCAAAAGGAAGAAAAATGGTGATTTCCAATGTGCCAATGAGGCAGCAGATATGTTCCTAGAGTTGTGTCTTGAAGCCCTGCTTGCAGTTTTGGGACTGGAGTGTGAGTTTGGAGCCTCTGATCCACACCTAGAGGGGAGGTAGCAGAGGGGTTAAAAGGACTGAATCTGTGAATTGAGCCTCAAAGTAACTGTTGAACTGAGAACTCTGTGAAATTGTGCTTTTTTGGACTCTTCACCTATTTGCTGCAGTGTTCCTTCCTGCAAGGTTTGGCAATAGTGTTTGTTTTTATGCTGTTGATTTGTGTTTTTTGCGTGTTTGTGCCAATGGGAGCTGCTCAATATTTTTTAGGAATTGTTCCGATAACTCTGTGTGTGCATTAGAAAGCTGCTTTCTAATAGCACAAGGGAAAGAATGAGCAAGGTCTTTGGGTTTTGCTGCTCTGGTATTGAAGCTTGCATCTTGACTTAAACATGTCCAAATCTCATCAACTCTGGGCTGCCAAATGTGGGTGTCTGGGAAAACTGCTTTGGGATGCAGAACAGTGACTAGGGAGTGCACCAAGGAGAAATTGCAAGGCCTGAAGAGATCCTGATCAACTGAAACTTGCTGGAAAGGAATAAGCTGTTACTATAATAGTTTTGAGTTAAAAGTGTAATTGTGTTTTATTATCTGTGTATGATGATGTGTGTTCTAATGCCTTTGCTGACTTGTCTGTTATTTTTTTCTACAGAGAAGCTGTATTTTGCTGTTTGCACATCTGAGGACAGATTCTGTTTCATGTGGGGGGAGTTTGTGGGTGCCAGACCTCTCTAATCCCTGGGTCCAGCAAGTGTTAGAATTTAATCAAAGCTTGGGATGTTAAGTTGAAAGCAAGTCCTCTCTGATCCCCAGATTCAGCAAGTGTTAAAAGCTAATCAAGCCTTCAAATTCAGGAAAACAGCTAGGCTAGGCTTCTGGTGAGGCGTAAGGAGAACAAAGGAAGGGGCTCTGTGGGAGATGATAAATGGGTAGGGCCCATCCCTCAACTCACAGATAGTGAGAAGAGCAAAAGCCAGAGTTGAGAGTTTAGGAGTGATGTGACTGAGAAGCAAAACAGTAAGCTGGAAAGCCAGAGAGGCAGAACAATGGTTGATTTCTGTTTGAATCCAATGCTGCAGCTATGGGAGAAACAAGACTCTTTAGGGCTGTTGATGCTTTGAACCCCTTAACTGCAGGCTTAGATTGTATATATGTATAAATAAACAATATATCATAGACATCACAGTCTCTGCTGTGCCTCATTTCCAAAAGGAAACATGAACTCTGGGTAATCGCCTGGAACCCCTGGAATCTTGCACCGCTCAAAAATTTGGGTAGCGTGCAACAGCACAATATCATGTATTTCTGGTATTCAGATGCATACAGAGTGTGGAATTTCGCTTCAGAGAAGCAGCTGCCATACATGTATGTATTAATGGGACTAAAACATTTTATTTTATATAAGTATAGTTCAAAACATGTAAATCACCCAACAGATAAAGCTTGAATAAACTAAAAGAACAAAAGTGGCTATTTGTGTTATTTCCTTGAAAGTCTCGTTAAGCTTTGCATTGACTACACTTAGTTGTTGAATTTGATCCACAAAATTTCATGGTAACATTTTTAGTCAAGTAAGTCCCTCCATGTATTCCAGTGGGTTTGAGACAGTTTTCTCTGCTGATATTCACAGTGCATGAATGAGATGTATAAAAGAAGTCTGATTTGCTTTGAGACTAAACTTTTTATTTTTGAAATTTGTAACCCACCTTTCAGCTTTAATTTTTTTTCCACTTAGTAGTAAAGTATATAGCTACCCTGCAGGTCTTTAGTTTTATTTGCTGCTTGTTATCAATGAAAATATTTATTTATTTTTTCTGCTCCCTGCTGAGAAATTGATACAATATTTGAAATATAGAAAATCTTAAGTATACATATCTTGATATTTTCCCAAGCAAAGCATAATGCATATGTGAATGAACCTTTATGTACTACAGTACATTTAAACAGCAGTGCTTACAGTCTTTTAAAAATACCTCCCCACACACTTAAATTCGCATTAAATTTGACTTCAGGTGTTCACATTTTTGTCAGAACTATTGTTTCAGGCTAGATGCAATCAGCAAGTTGTTTAAGGAATTATTATAATGACACAGAGGAGAATAAAATTTTAATATGAAAATTTATTCTAAATTAAATTTATGCAGAGTTTTCAATGGGGTTGGCCATTTATGCAGCTGCTTTTAGTTGCATTATATGCAGCAACATGCTCAAAGACTGATTAGCAATCTAATGAAATCATTAGACACCTGGGTTTTGGCAACCTGCAATAGCATAACTGGTATTAAATGAACTGTGAAAAATCGGTATTTAGAAAATCCAGTGTTGTTGTTGTTTTTACTAAGTTTGCAATATTTTATATACTTAACTGGAGTAAGCCCCATTGAACAGTCAATTGAAATTCTGGTAGGTATACATAAGGTTCTGCTGTAAATAACATACAAGGGGAAGTATCACCCAATTGGTGACAGAACACTTGGGGTTTTTGTAAAGCTACTAGAGTAGTCACTTTTTATTGAGAAAAAAGAGGAAATATATATCCAAGGAGAAGATACAGATTTGCATTTGCTAATTAATGTTTAGATGCAAATTCAGACATGATTACTATAATTTAAATAGAAATACATCTTGTTATGATGGGGAAAACCTGGTGACTTAGTCCATATGCTAATTGTTAAGGCCACTCCTCTCCCTTCTTATGCTAATTGTTAAGGCCACTCCTCTCCCTCCTTATGCTAATTGTTAAGGCCACTTCTCTCCCTTCTTATGGTTCCTCAACTTTCAACTGGACACATTTGATTTCATGACGTTGTGCAGCTGAAACAAAGCAAGACCTCTAGCAGAATGATGAACATTATAAGATACTCAGTACTCCTTGTCCATTAATATTTGCCGTTGTGGAAAACTCTTAGGTTTAAATGCAGTGCCTGGAATTGCAGAGTAGTAGCAGCGGTGAAAGGGCTTCATTGTTCATATGTTGTTGTTCTTACATTTACAACCCCGCTTTTTCCTCCAAAGAGCTCAAAGTGATGTACATAGCACTTTCCAGCCCCATTTTATCCTCACAACTACCCTGTGAGGTAGGTTGGGCAGAGAGAAGCATGACTGGCCCAAGGTCACCCAGTGAGCTTCATTGCTGAGTGGGAATTTGTACCTGGGTCTCCCACTTCCTACTGCAACATTGGCACTACACTAAACTGCATATTCTTTGCAATGCTGATAGGGTTATTTTTCCAAGTGTACATTATACCAGTGTTTTAAGCTCCTCACTGGCTTTCTTATTTCCCAAAATAATTAATCCATGCACAAAGACAAGAAGAAAAGTAAAGATGAGTAGTATGTTTAGTTGTTGCTGTTGGCATCTATCTGTCTCGGGGTACAATTGAAGACTGTTTCTTTGGGGGTGAAGTCAAACTGTTGGAAGGTTACAGCACCTGCTGTGGCTGTAGAGACCAATATGGGAGAGACATGTTTTGTTGCAGATGAAAGCACCCAGTTGTGCTGATGCTGATGATGCATGGTGGTGTTTCTCCTCTCTGCACTCCCCCCAGTGGCCATTCCTCCTCTGCTCACTGCTATGGATGCATATACTGACTGACTGTCTTCAGACACTGAGGTTTCCTGCAGGGTTGATGTTGCCAGCCTTCATGTCATGTTTGCAGACACATTTGTAACACAGAGTTGGTCTGTCAAAAGGCCTAGTGCATGAAGCCTCATAGAGCATGTCCTTGGGGATTCTGCTATCTTCCATTCTGTGGACATGACCAAGCCAGCATAGGCGTCACTGAGACAGGAATGCGAACATGCTGGGAATGTGGGCTTGGGAGAGCACATCTTTGTTTGAGACTCCTTCCTGTCGTGTGATGCAAATCTAGTTTTTTGGAAGCAAATTTATATTGGGCTTGGGCTGGCTTTAGCTTAATCTTTAATCTGGTTTTTCATACGCTATTTTCTGTTTTAGTGGGCTGATATTTTGAATTTACTGATAATTTCATTATGTTTTAATGTTGCGGTTCTTGTGTGTAGTTTGTTACTTAGTAGATCATTTTACATGGAGTTGTAAGCTTAAAGAAAGAAGTGAGCCATTCTCTAGATTTGTTTAATATTCTGAAGCAATACAGCCGCAGAAATATTTGGAGAATTGGAAGAGTGCATTTGAAATAAGAAGCCTCATTTATGTGAGCTCTGTTCTGAAAGCAGAAGCTTCTTACTTCAGATGCAGTACATTATTTAAGAGTTTATTAATTGCTTGGGTTTTGTCAGCAGGAAGCATATTTTACCCTAGGTAGTTTGACAAATTTGGCAGCTAAATGATGGATCTTCTAAGCAGGATATTACCCTAGGACAACAGATCTGTGAGGATTATGTAGTCAAGTGCTTTGAAGATGTAACATCTAGTATGAGCACTCTGGTTAATAAATGTGTAATGGGAGGCATGCTCACTGTGAAACATCTCTTGGGATAATGCACTTTTACCATCTTCAAAAACAAGCAGATATTGAGAAGAGGCTATGTTGAGGTGGTTCAATTGTCATGTCCAGGCAAGGACCCTTTATTGAGAAGGTGTGATAATTATTTGTGTTTATTTGGTTAGGTCAGGGAAAAGATTGCTGTGGGAAGTAAGACACATGCAGGAGCAGCACCTGTACTGTTGTATCATAGGTAGGGAACTGAAACTCATCTTTAAATTTAAAATCATAATTACACAGCCTGGAATCCAAATGGCCTTCTTTTACTTATGGCAGCCCTCGTGCTTGCCCAAGAAATAATTATGGGATGCTGCCAGAAGCTAAAGTCAGCATCCCTTCTCATGGCATAAGTGATTTATGTGGGGCTCTTTAGATTCCACCCATAATAGGAAAATGGTTTGTGTGCAGCCCTTTTAGACTTCAATCCTTACACAGACTAAGGCTTAATTTTAGTACCAGTCTAAACGCAAAGGAATACAAGATTGAATATGAAACAAAATTTAAAACACAAAACAAATGGAAAATATTGGAAAAAAACAGTAGCTTGTATACATATAATTGGGAGGAGGAATCAATACAACAAATGGTAGTGAGATAACATTTTTAAAAAGTAAAAGCCGACACAGGGAAACTTGTTACACTCCGTGTTCAGACAATAATGTTTGTTTAATCTTGCTGTTATAAATGTCTTTCTTGGTTGGCAGCAAAATGCATGGGAATAAGATATATACTGTATGAATGGAGCAGTGAAGATGTCCAGCACCATTCATATAGAAGTCAATTATTTGCAGACCATTTATTTGCACTAATGATCAGAATCTTCAAACAGCATTTATACATTCTCACACAGTCACAGTATGGCATTTGTATCACAAACTTTAAAAGGCCAGTCTCTTCTTTGTTTATTTTTAATGTAGTGAGTGTTAAATTCAGGAAGCAAGAGATCAAGAATACATGAACGGAAAGTGATAGAGAGGCACATTTCAGACCGGTGGCTAAAATAATTTATTTTTCCTAGTGGATTAATATAATTTATTCTAAGGGTTGAAAAGTCATAGCTTTGAAATGTACTCTGGATTTGAGTGAATTGGTTTGTTTTTTCATATCAGTTTTATAATTGAAACAAACTTCTTAAAAGTTGTTGAGCACGTAATTTAAAATAAGGACTTAAATTTAGTTTGTTTAATTTCAGTCTGCTCCTACAGACCTTTTCTGTATTCCCTTGGTGGTCTTTCAAAAGCCAGGTGTTTGGGATTGTCTCCAGCCTACTCAAAAAGCACCCCAGGCCTTGGATTAATGCATGAGAGCTGCTTTTTATTTAAGTCTGCCCATTTACATAATACCTCTAAATGGAATGTACAGTCAGATCAAACCAGACTCTTAGCTGGTCAGTGGTGCATGGTCTCTCCGCCCCCTCTGAATTTTTAAAATTGCCCTTCCCTAACTTGAGTTGATACAAACTGTGGCAGCTCTCTGTATCCATGTTGTACATATACCGTACACAGTACAGCATTTAAAAATGCATAAAAGTATAAATGGCATAAAAGCATAAAAGGAGTCCATAAAAGGAGGACAAAGCAATCCTTTGGAAGTTGTCCTTAGTTCACGAGAGTAATTTTAATATAAGAGTTCCACATCCTATGCATATTATAATTGGCATGATTGTTGAGTACAAAACTCCCAAGCCTTGTGTCTTACAGTTGTCTTGAATAAGATAACCTAGATGCAGTGTTAATTCTGTACTAAAATACTAATTCAGAGGCCAACTTGTTCAGATCTGGAGGCACCACATTATACAGCAAGTTAAAAGTATGCATTTTCAATACTCCCTCCCGCAACACCTTTAAAAGGGCATCAGATGTCAATCAGCCAAAGCCTGGTTGAAAAAGAACATTTTTGCCTGGCGCCTAAAGGTGTATAATGACGTTGCCAGCCAAACCTCCCTGGGGAGAGCATCACTCTGCAGATGGTCCATTGGCCTGATCCAGCAGGCTGTTATTATATTCTTAATAAATCCTAAACACACCTACCTGAGAGTAATTCCTGTTAAACTCAGTGGGGCTTATTTCACAGAAGATTTGTACAGGATTGCACTGTAAGACTGCAATCATTCACTCACCTGAGAATAAGTCATGCTGAAATCAGTGAGACTTGTTTCTCAATACACTCATCTAGGATTGTGTTGTAAAATGAGAAGCCTTCTCTGCACAGCTATACCTATAGGTATAAATATTAACCTTGATAATGAATAGCTGATGTATTCAAATAATAATGATTGAGCCAACTATTCTGATTTACCTGAACAACTATAATAGCTAGACGTTTCTCTTGTTCCTATCTTTGCTACAAGAGGGGTTGGCATACCCTTCAGTATACTAAGAACTCTCCTTAAAAACATTATGAACACTTTCTAAATTCTTTCCACTCTTCTTCTGTTCTGTTCCTTGATTATGAAGAACCCCACAGCATACAAATCCTTAGTGCTGGGACTCAGTGTGACCTGAATTCAAGTCATATCATGGGATTTTGAAGGCTATAGCCTTCTTCACAAACAGCAAACTTAGTATATAAAGAAGTAAACCACCGCCCATGAAATCTTATGCCATTTTGTAATTAATTTTTTTTTAATAGTCTTAAGGCGCTATCAAGCATTTTATCATAGAAGACTAATGCTGCATTCACACTATATAAATTAACATGTGTTCTGTTATACTATCTATTGTGCGGGGAGAGGACTCAAAGGTGAGGCACAATATCCTTCCTAGGAATGTGTGGTGGTAAGACCAAAGACATTTTATATTTGTGGCCGAAGTTCAGGTACTGTTACCAACATTTTGGCTTTAACACAAATGCTCATTTCCAAAGCCCACAGCTGAATATCATAAGTCAAATTCAGTATTTAAATTTCTGGAAGAATTATAGCAGCCCATTCTGAAGTTTTAAGAGTCATGAAAACCTATGGTGGCAAACAGATTTTCCCAGTTCTAAGAATGTGTGGATCAAATTGGCACCTGCAAATTACATATAAGGAGGAAATACGGGGCTTTGGTGAATTCATCGATTGTGATCAGGGATTGGCAAAAAAATTTGGCCGCGGACCAGTCCACTGTCCCCCAGACCTTGTGGCGGGCCAGAGAAGCGGCACCGGGCGGGGGCTGGAAGAAGAGGCGAGGGGGGCAAGTAGTCCTCCTCCCCATGCCCCAGCCGCTCCGCTTACCTTCCCAGGGGCTGCTGCCATCACCACCACCACTGCTGCTGCTTCTCATGGGTAGACAGAGTGAGCTCGTCTGCTTCGCTCTCTGGCCCACATGAGCACCAGGGCGGCGGGGGAGGGAAGATGAGTGGCTGGCTCTGAAGAGGGGCTGCTTACACTCAGCCAGCTCAGCCCAGCCCCCTTCCTCCTCTAGGCAGAAGCCAGGAGGAAGGAGGGAGGAGGCACCACCACGGGTTGTGTGAGGGAGGGGGGGAATGGAATGGCACAGGGGGGGAAATGCCGCAGCCTGAACAACAGAATCCCCACGCCGATCCATGGACAGTCCGCGGGCCAGATCCTGAAGGCAATTCGGCCTGATCCGGCCCACGGACCTTAGTATGCCCGACCCCTGGTTGTGATTCTTTCCAGAATAAAATTTGTCAAGTTCCATCCTTGCAGTGTTTTTGAGAGCACAGGCTGGCAATCTATGCATAAAAAGAAACAGCATCTATAAGTATTCAATTACTGAAGTTATTATTCATACCTGATGACTGACTTCCAAAAGTTTGTTTAAGAGAGGAGAACCAATTTAGGATATCTGATCAAGTATTAGCTCTTACTAATGTAAAAGAAGGATTAAATAAGATGTTTACAATGGGAAAGACAGAAAGAAAGATAGGACTCTGCAAACCTAATTTGTTCAGATCTTGTGAGACGTGACAAGCCAGGCTTCCACAATACTGCAAAACTTAACAGTTGCTGCAAGAATGCATGTGATCATGCCGGCCCAGGGCAGGAGAGATGGTTAGCAGTTTTCTACCACCCCACAAACCTCCCCTCTTCTGTGGATGTTGCCATGGGTTGAGGCAGTATTTGGCTAATATCAAGGCTAGTCCTTGTTTCAACATGGTTTTGAAAATGATTTACCCAGCATTACTAGTTATGTGCTGAGGATTGAACTTAGCCTTCCTTGAGGGTGGAATTCAGCATCACACTATTGCAATCGTTATGTCAGCACAACTATTTGTGCTTGTGAGATGAAACAATCCCCCTCCCTCTTCCTATGCTGTTCTAGGAGATCTTCTGACCCACCTGTGCCAATTGGGGGGATATGGGAGGACGAGGGAAAAGCCCTATTAAAGCTTGACCTTTTGAATCTTGCTGTCCTGTATAAAAAATGCAAGGTCTAACTATTACCCACAACTGCTTCTTTGAGATGTGGCAACTGACAGTTCATAGGCTGCATACAATGCAGCTAGCTTCAGTTAGATAATCATTGTACCTTGTTTCCAACTCATAAAAAGACCCATATTCTGTTAATAATAATAATAATAATAATAATAATAATAATAATAATAATAATTTATACCCCACCCATCTGGCAGGATTTCCCCAGCCACTCTGTGCGGCTTCCAACAAAAATCAAATACATTAAAATATCACACATTAAAAGCTTCCCTAAACAGGGCTGCCTTCTCATAAGCATTCTTTCTGATTTTTATATGTACGCAACATTTTGAAAATATTTTACCTCAGACCTCATGATTCTCCCCAAGACCTGTACAGCTTTTTTCACATGTAGCACTACACGAGTAGTGTCAGGCCTTGGCTTGTACACTCTCTCTTCCCTCTGCTTCTGCAGTGTGACTGTGGGGAGATAGGGAAGCTTTCATTGGAGGCCATGCTTTTAATACCTTTGAAGACAAGGTTGAGTGGCTGTCAGTAATAGGTCATTCCCAGTGGGAGAGCCTTCTCCTTTGAACTGCCTCCACCAATGATCTAGTCATCTGTTGCTTTGTGACTCTGTTCCTGAGGTCCATGATGAGCCAGAAGTTGTTCCAGGACAAAGTCAAGACTAGATAGTAGGATAACCTAGGAAGCAGAATTAGAGAGCAAGCCAGTGGCATAGCATCTGTTAATGAGCTTAGGTGAACAGGGAGATGCTTTTGTCTTGTGTATATTTTATACAGATTTCATGTGATGGTAAAGTGACATTTTGAAACCATTGGAAAGGAAGAGAATACTTTGGCTCAACAAAAATTAATTAGGACAAAAGCAGTAAGAGAACAAAAACCCAGTTGCTTAAGAATGCTTTTTAACAGCTGTAAAATGAGAACTTGCTAGCTCATTTGTTAATATAATTATATAAAAAGACATTTTTATATTTCCCTATTCTAGTATTAAAAATAGGTTTTGTCAAGCTGTAACAATTTATTCCTTATGGAAACTGCTCTATTATTGTCTGATGGGCATTTTACATCCATAAAACGAAATGGGTTAAAGAAAATTAAACAGTATTTTTAAAACTTGGACAGTATGCGGCATGCTAACAACAATATTTATCTAAAGAGATTGTAGGAAGGAGATACTTCATTTTGCATTCCAGTATTTAACTAGATTCTGTTTTCTAGGAACCCAGACGATTTAGTGGCTTTTTGGTTTAAGTCAACAGTCAGATACAACCCAATGCAGAAATCCATGTCAAGTGCTTGGAAGTAAACATTGCATTTCAATCAATTGGAGCAAATTGGTTTAAATGTGTATTCTGGCCTCACTAGTTTGTGGATCACAGCCCAAAGACGATCATGAACTGTTTTAGTACTTCAAATTGTGTGTGGAAAATATATGTGCTTAATTTTTCTTATCCATAAACTGTGCTTTATGGAACAGTTCCTTGTGTAACTTCACTTAACAAATGACAGTTACTTCTGTTCACCATTACTGTCCTTTTCATTGAGAATCTGATAAGCTGCTGAAGATATTTGGCCATGGTCATACTGGAGAATTTTGTCTTTTCTTTCCAGTGTTCCTTTTTGCTTTAATCTGTCTTGAACCATCACCACCCTTTCAAAAAGAAAGTAGCAAACAAAATCAGGTGTCAGTGTCTGATAGTTACTGGGCAGCAGTTTAATTTGGTCAGCTGAAAAAATGTATGTTTGTGGACTGCCTTCATCAGCTTTGTCTGGTGGCCCAACTGCACCCCTATGTGGACAGTGATAGCCTAACTTCTGTTGTCTGTGCTCTGGTAACCTCTGCTGTACCATGTTTTACATGGAGCTGCCTCTGAAGACAGTTTGGAACAGAATTCAGTGGCCAGGTTGCTCACCAGGGCAAAATGCTTTGAGCATATAACACTAATCCTGGCTTGGCAGGACTTGCTGCCAATTGGTTTCCAGGCCCAATTTAAAGTGCTGGTTTTGACCTAAAAAGTCTTAAATGGCCCAGGACCACAGTATTTAAAGAACTGCCTCTCCCCATATGAACGGACGCAGACCCTGTGATTGTCATCTGAGGCCCTTTTTTGTGTGCCTCCTCCCCGAGAGGTTCAGAGGGTGGAAATGCAAGAATGGGCCTTTTCTGTGGTGAATTCCCATTTGTGAAATGCTCTCTGCAGGGAGACTTGTCTGGCACCTTCATTGCATATCTTTGGGCGGCAGGTAAAAACTCTGTCCTGGCTTCTGCCAACCTAGCAGTTCAAAAGCATACCAGTGTGAGCAGATAAATAGATACCAATGTAGTGGGAAGGTAAACAGCGTTTCCATGCACTCTGGCATTTATCACGGTGTCCCATCACGCCAGAAGTGGTTTAGTCATGCTGGCCACATTACCTGGAAAGCTGTCTGCAGACAAACGCCGGCTCCCTTGGCCTGAAGTGAGATGAGCACTACACTCAATAGTCGCCTTTGACTGGATTTCTGTCCAGGGGTCCTTTACATTTACCTACCTTACTCACTGAAGAGAAAGGAAAAACATATTTGTTCATATTCACAATTAGATCATTGTGAAAAGCCTGCAAAGCACAGTTACATGTCTCCTGTTTCTGGAAAAGGCACACCACCTTAATTAACCTACTAACCTACTAATAAGCTAACCTACTTTATTACCATTAGCTTTTATCGAAACATGAGAGAAAACGTTTGTTAGAATCTACCAGGCACTGTTGGTGAGCAATATTGCTTTATTTCAATGTGTCCTGAATGGAGGTTAAGCAGCAATACAGTGGAGGTTAAGCAAGGAGCAGTCCTTAATGGATTACATCAACTGCAGCAGCAGCAGCATCTTTTGTTGGGTAAGGAAATCCTTACCTATCTCTTTGGTATAAGTACCTTTTATAGTTTCTCTTGGTATTTTTTTCTATCAAGAGGGAATTACCATTTTATGAAAGCTGTTTGTAGAATACCTTTGTGGTTGAAAGGCCATAACCTTGAATGTCCTGAACGCAGAGCCTCTACTAAAGCAAATTAGGATATCAAATGTATATATTTTATTTTACATTGGAGAAAATATGCAGCAGGAACTTAACTGAATAATACATTACACATATAATTACTGCTGAAAGGGTTTCTGTTGATAGCCCAATTCAGCTCAGACTGGCATTATATGCTCAGAAGCAGGCTTCCAGTGTGTATGTACCCATAGTTGTGAAACTGTGAAATAAATGTTGAATGCCTTTCCTTTCTTGCCAAACAGTTGCTTAGGGTTCCTATCTGCTTCTTGCAAATTCCATTGGATTAGGAAGTCAAATATGAGCCACTTTTATGTATGTGAATATGCACATAAAATACCTAAAAGCCCTGCTATTCTAGGTATCTAGTTTTGTATGCTGTTTCTTATAGTGGACAACCAGGTAGGTGGTTTTATGTGGGTTTCTTTAAAAATTGTAAACCACTTTGGTTTATTTAATGAAATTGTAGTATACAAATAATTTTTAACAAATAAATAGATGCCTATGGAAATACCACAAACAGTACACGTGGGGAATAGAACTCTTCCACTGTTGTTCCCCACCAACTGACACTTGGAAGAATGCTGCCTCCAATCCCAGAGGTAGCATATATAACCATAAATTCCAGTAACACTAGTGATCAATCTATATATATTAGGCTACTTTTGCAATCATATTTAACTTCTCACTGTATATACCAGTGAATATAAGATCTCCTCATTATAACAAGGAAATATATATTCTGATTCAGAACCATTTGACAGATTATAGTTGCTGTGTTCACAGCTAGGGTTCTTTCCTTATTTCACAGGGGAAAGCCCCTATACTGCAGTGATTGCTTCAGTGGATATAAAGGGACTTTCAGAGATAATGTACTATCAGCTACACTTGAACAGCTTGTGGTTTGAAGAGGAACCTGGGATAGAAGTATTCTACCTCCTGTATCAAATTTTACCCAGCAGAATATGAAGTGAAGGCTCTCACTCTGTTTTAAGAATTCCATTTTATCTTTTAGAATAGTGAACCATATGTTTAAGACTTCCCTTTACAAAATTGGTATACAACACATTTTCATTTATTTTATACTTGTACTTGAGAAAGCTCAGATTTTTCCTTTTCCAGAAAAATATAATCTTTTTATTTTTAGTTTAGTAAAAGTAGGTGACATAGTCTGTGATTTATTTATTTAAGAACTGTTTTAGATTATAAACAAAGGGTGATGGGTGGTTTACCTTTTTCTCATACGAAGTTTTGAAATTTTAAGATATATGAAGAACTTTAAAAACTGTGAAAAATAAGGGATTGGGAGGAAATACCAAGTCATTTGTTACCAAAGGAAGGCTTCAGTTTACATGTTGCTTGTTGAAGCAGTTCTCAGAAGTTTGTATTTTAAAAGAAAGCGCTACATTTCAGACCTTACCATGGCCTATGTTTATTCACTAGTTAGTATATTGCTTTTGGCTAATGAAATACATATATCTTCTTAAAATAAACATGTAGGACACAGGATATCCAAATTGTATCTTGTGAATGTACCCAGATAGTACTACTGCCATGTGATCCTAGCAGTGGTAATTCAGTAATGAAGTTAAATGGTTAGTTTTCACAATTTACTGTCCTTATGGATTATTCAACAGAGAAGCAATAAAGAATTTTGTTTCATATTGTTGGAATGCTGGACTTAGCAGAAGAGTTTGTGCACACTCATTTTGACATGTGCACACCACACACAAAGCTATAATTCGTTGATAAATTATATTATGAATGGGCAGGCATAGAATATGTTGGGGCAATAATAATGTGTGCAGCTTTGATTAAACAGTTTGCTAAATAATATATTCAGATTGAGTAGTGTTTCTCAACTTCAACATCACTCATTATGTGTTGAAGTAAATTAAAGCTGGAAAACCTTTGTCAGTGTTATAATACTCAAACTGACATCCAATTCCCCCAGACAATAGGTACAAGTCTGCAAGCTGCTCTAATTCTTTCCAGTCTTTACATTTATTGATTCTTTTGTAGACCTGTTTCATCCAATCTATTACAAATGGCACCAGTTAAAAGTGTGAAGTTTATCACATTTGACCTGAGGCACATGAGAAACAATAGGTTCCTAGCATATGTTCCACCAATCCCAGGGTTATTTTTGAATCGGGGGGGGGGGGGGTTGCCTGGGTTTTTTAAAACCAGTTTGAAGTTTTTGTCTCTATTTAAAAGATTGACATGACATGTTAATTTTTTCACTGACCTTTAATCCTTTGTGTAAAACACACACACACACAAAATCTACTTCTGATGTGAACTTAATTCAGCTAGTATGTTACCCTAGGCTCTAAATGTTTTATCAGTTTAGTTGGCTTCTATGCTGCAGTTTGATTCAAATCTTACTTTGCCATGTCTTTGAAACCTATTTTGCATATTTAAATAAAGTACATTACACATAGTGTTTGTGAGCCTGAGTGAAATATATCTTCATTGTAATATTTTTTTTGCCCCTGCATGTTAATAAAAGAAGTTCTTCTGAAGTTTTCATTTCTAATCTCTCTACAGATGTATCGGTGGAATAGGTTTACCGGAATTAACTTAATATAACATTTTTATTGTACATGGTTCTTCAGGATTATGCCTTTTCTGCATATCTTGCACTGTAAAACATACCATATAAATAATTGATAATAAACAAACAAATCCTACTTTTGCCTCTCTCTGTTCTTCCTTGAATTTAAGGCTTTGAAGTTCAGTAAATAATTTATGCTACTTATTAGAGTAGACGAATCAAACAGTATCCTTGATCCTAGTTGTTTTTTTGTCCTTGTTGTTTCTGAGGAGAATTTTTAAGTGATCTCTCTGATTGGAAGATAAATAGGATGATGGAGAAAACAGAATGATATATTGTAGCTCATGTTTCAGATACTAGATCTGCCTTTATCTCATCTTGGCAATGTCTAAACAAATTTCTATGCATCTCTGTGTATTTATAAATATATAAGCTGCAGAATTCCTGAACCATTAAAAATGGCAAAGTGTCTTTTTTGTAATAAATGTGTAAGCAATTTTTTTTAGAGTGACATCATGGGAAATTTGACTATGTCAGACCACAATAAAAGCTCCCCCAACCAGGTTATTAAATCAACCTTTTGCACACAGAAATTCACAAAGCTTGTCTGAAAACAAAATTAAATGCATGTCAAAGACTCACCAGGGATATGAAATCGGAAATAACGTGGGTTTGTGTAGAAATAGAGTGGGAAATTATGTAACAAATTCTGTGAACTTTTGGCTAAATAGAGAATCTTTAGTCCCACTTTACCATACAGCTAGAAGGAACACCAGGAAGTGGTGTTCAATATGCCATTTAAAATAAATTTACATGTTCTAAATGCACCTACTGCCATACTCCTCAGAAACATTTCAAGAAAAATTGTTTTCCCTTCCAAATCTTGGGTTGCCGGCAAAAGAGAGTTGTCATAAATGTAGTAACAAGATTGCATATCATAAGGGGTTGAATGAATTTCAGGGGAAGGAAAAGAGCTATGATGTTGTCCAAGCTGTGTAACTGCAGCTCATCCTCCTGCAAGAAGTTGTATTGTAAGAATTCCCAAGCAGAGGAAAATAACACAGCATAATAGTGTTACTTGCAAATATGTAAGAAGTTAGTGTGTTTTGCAATGCAGGTGTGCAATTTTCAGGATGCAATTCATTTTTAAGTTTGAGGCTATAAATAGCTGTGAGGCAGAACTTGCAATTCACCTGTTTATTGACCTTGTTTGCATTCTTCTGATATAACAGGACAGATAAACAGTACTGGAGCAGTCTTTTTCTTTCTTTCTTTTACAATGAAAATAGGAAGTCAAACTTGAGTGGAGTTACCAAGAATTTTATATATGTTTTATGTCTGTTTGTGAGTGTTGGGCTACTGATTGTATATGTGAGTCTGGCACCTTTGTATGTTACCCCTAACAGCTTTCCATCAAGTTAATGGGGCCCAACCCTTTACCACTCCTACTCTAATGTATTTATAAATGCTCCCGCAGCCTGAGCTATAGGTAATATCTTATCCTCAGATTCTAAATGCTGTGCCCAAGAAAAAGGTCTTATTTCTCTTTAGTTCAGTCGCAATATGATTTGATGTCAAAATAATTATAAAATAAAGTAAACCTATCTAATTTCTACAAATTATGTGTTCAAGACATATACATATATTGGAACATATTCAAAATTGGAAATTTCAAATACAGCTGTCATTCTCATAAGATCTAGGTGGAACTTTGGCAAATCCATACAAAATTATGTGCACTGGATCCTAAACTGATATCACTACCTGTGATGGGCCTGATCTATGCCTGTCTGTTGTGCTAGCTTGGCACTTGCACAGCTAAACCCAGCATTTTTACTACCTTGGCTAGCATGCGTGGAAGGACTTTCAGGTGTGCTGGTGCCTCCACAGATCTGTTCAGCCATACTGCTCATGGCTGGGGTTTAGGATTTCCTTCAGAAGCTGGTTACAATGTTAATCTTTTTTGACACCCATACCCACCACAGTAAATTCATCTAATCTCCCTAAAGGGTATCAAGATTCTTATCTACATTTTGATGCAAGCAAATGCCTGAGTTGCTTGGTTACATGCTTTCTTTTAAAAGGCCTTATGTCAAAATCATCCCCCTAGGAAACAAGAATGAGCTCTACCCCAGGTGCTTAATTGTTTTAGGCTTTCAGAGTGGTCTTTAAAAAAATAAAAAAAAATAAACTAGGGTTGCTTGTCTTCCTAATATAATAAAAGATAGGGTGGTGGTTTCAATTAAAAATAGTTATTTCCATATTGCTTGTGCTTTGAGTGAGTGACAATTTTACATTACTTTGCTTTCAAACAACTGAACAGTTAAATGCCAAAAAGAAGAGAAAGGGGGAAGCCTTATAAAGGCATTGCGGAAATATTCTCCAAGGTGGTATGTTTAAAGGAGACCAGCCTCAGCCTATTATCTTTCCAACCCTTTCAGAATTCTTAATGGCATCTCTCTAATCTCTAATCTATGCTGCTAAACATTTACAGAGTAGGCAAAACTATGCACAAATGGACATGGATGTGGGACATTATATACTTAGGTACCATAAACCTCAGCAGAGTAATTTGATTTGGAAATCTACATACATACATAGGTTACTTTATATTGGTGCCTAAATTCTGCACTTGGAAAAAATATGAGCAGTAGCAAGAAAGCTTGTTTATGTTATTAAGCATTAGGAGATATATCGAGAGACCATTCAACTGCTCTGTGTTCCTCAGCATGATGTTGACCGGTCCAACTGCTTTGTACTGAATGATAATGGGAAAATAAGATAAATAAATAAAAATTGTAGGCTTCCATGTGCACAGTGTTTCCAGGGCAGGAAGCATCTTGGGAAATAGTCTTGTTTTCTGTTCCTTTTCTAGCTGTGCTGCTAGACTAGCTGTGAAGGCAGATGCTTGTATTTCTGCTTGTTTCTTACGTTGATTCGTATCTATGTATGTAAGTAAAAACCTTGGAAATCTGTTTGCCAAATCATGTGGTAAATAGTCATGCTGATGACTGCAGAGTTGCTTTGGGGCTGCTGTTGTTAAGCACTTATTACAGGAATCCAACCGGGCAAATTAAGAAACCTGTGTGTTTGCTTGTTATTTCAAGACTTTTATGCTTGGCTTCTGAAGAACCCCTTACAGGACCTCATGACCTAAAAAAGGCTTGCTGTTCCTTAGTCAGGGATTGCCTTGTGAAATCTGAATCACTGACCTGGCAACAATGAAAATGATTACCTCCAAGGGAGAGTTTAGCTTTTGTTATTCTTTAATGCAGTATGTTTGAATGTCTGGTATTAAAAATGCATGTGTAAAATAACTATGAAGTGTTCAGTGCAGTGTTGTAATGACACTTTAAGATACACTTAAGAGTGAATTTCTCTTTATTATAGCAGATTAAAGAGTGTGTATTTGACCACAATAGCTATTAACAGATTTCAAAGAATAGAGAAATGCTATCTGACATTTATGAAGACTTTAAGACATTGCAGAATTTGTCAAAATACAAATGTATTATATCAACATTGAACATGGAAGACTTTAGACTTTCAAGTGCAGAACAAAAAAGGAAATTTCAGCAAGTGCAAGCAAGTGTTGCTGAAATTCTCCCTTTGACACAGTTATTACAGCTGCAGGAGGTAGGTGTGCTACTAGGTACAGAAATACTCAGGCCCGTGACAAAAATTAGCATATGCTTTATATATACAGTGGTACCTTGGTTGATGAACGGCTTAGTTGTTGAACAAATTGGCTCCTGAACGCTGCAAAGCTGGAAGTGAGTGTTCTGGTTTGCGAATGTTTTTTGGAAGCTGAACATCCAACGCAGGTTCTGATTGAGTGCAGGAAACTCCTGCAGTCAATCAGAAGCTGTGCCTTTGTTTTCAAACCATTCCAGGATTCGAACGGACTCCCAGAACAGATTAAGTTCGACAACCAAGGTACCACAGTATAGATATAGAAAGAGATGGAAATTTAGCTCTCTGAGCAAATAGTGTAGGTTGGGGTCTCACAAACACTGTGCTATGTAGCCTGCCCAGCAGCCCTAAAAGCAAAGGTATTTTTAAAAGGGTTGGAAGGGCAGGATGCCTGAGGCCAAGTGCAAAAGAGCCAAGGAGAATGTCCTTAGGAGAAAAAAAGCCATATTCTGCACAACTTTTAAAGTTGCGGGAGCCACGTCCTCTTTTGCACCTATTCTCCCCACAATGGGCCTCATACCGGTAGTATTGTCTCAGGGTCCGGGTAGGTTAATATGGAGAGAGGCAGTCCTTGAGGTATTGTGGTCCTGAGCCATTTAAGGCTTTCTAGGTCAAAACCAGCACTTCGAATTGGGCTTGGAAACTAATTGGCAGTTGGGGCAGGATAAGTGTAATATGCTCAAACCGTCTTGTCCCGGTGAGCAACCTGGCTGCTGAATTCTGCACTAGATGAAGTTTCTGAATCATCTTCAGTGGCAGCCCTATGTATAAAACATTGCAGTAATATAACCTGGAGGTTACTAGAGCATAGAGAACATACCGGTAAGTTAGATTGTCCCTGTCCTGATAACGGCACAGCTGGACCACCAGCCGAAGCTGATGGAAGCCTCCCCAATGCCACTGAGCCACCTGAGCCTCCTCTTACTTATACATCCTTTACTTTCTTTCTTTTTGGTTTATCCAGAAGGAAGACGGAAAGCTTGAACGTAATTGTTTCCTATTAGAATGACATATTGAGTCACTGTTTTCATTAGTGTACCAGGGAATATACCAATGTATACCAATATACCTTTTACCAATTTTAAACTAGTGTTACTGTAATTGAATATTTCTTTCTCTTCATGAAATCTGGCTTTCTTTTTATCCAGCATTTTTCTTTCACTTTATTTTAATGAGGAGCAAACTTATTTTCTGCAATGTAATGTGCTGTATCTCAAAACTTTCTAATGATATTTCATGTTTGTCACACATGCACCATTTTGTCTCTCCCTCTCTCGGTTTCTCTTTCACTTCTCAGTCATTATTTAAAGCCTATTATTGTTATTGGCTCCCTGGGATGGGGCACTGGCCTTCTTTTATCTGCGAATGCACGGTTTCTGCTTATTATTTTGGAATGTACAATTTAGCTGAAGAAACATTTTACTATTGCAAAATATTATACGAATCCCAACACAGAAAAGTTGTTAGGCTAATCCTTGTGATGAATTTTGATCCTAGTGTCAGTTTTCAGTCAGTAACTACAGAGAAATATGTTGCATTACAAAATGTGGTGCTTTTAATGGCAAAGAAGGGCAAACCAATTTAAACAAACACAAACCAAAACTACAGGTACTGATGGGAAAGATCACTAGAAATTACAAACTGTGCTGTGACTTAATCTGCTAGTATATGCACACATTTTAAAATGTAAAGTGGAAACACTGATTTGTTTCATCAGCTAAAAACATGCAGCACTGTACATCTCCCAAAGATGTGAAAGAAACATGTTTATCTAATATAGGAGTTATATAGAAAAAATTGAAATTACAGGCAAGAGATGTAGTAAAAAGCTAATTTACCTGTTGTATTTGTGCATTATCATTGCTTCTAAAATGTCTCTGGGAGAATGGAAGCTAGTGTGTCATTGATTGAGAATGTGACCAGTGCACTGTAGATAGATCTGGATGACTGAATGCTATCAAATGCTGCTCAGCCATCCAGCAGGTGGGCAGTGTCAGCCGATTCTGAGTTCTGGTGCCCTCTTGTTTTGCACAAAATGCCCCCCTCCCATAAGGAAACTATTTGAGATTGCGTCCACATGGAAACCACACTATGGGATAAGCCCATTATTGTCTGCCACATGGGTTGGCCACTGCCATTTTATTTGCTTCTGCACTGCTGAAAATATGGTTTTCAGGAGTTTGTAACAGCATGGCAAAAGCTGTGAATGGCACATTTTATTTGCTGCCACTGTGAATTAGCATATGACTTACATAGTCATCTGTGAGCATACATATCTTTTATTACATAGCTGTTTGTCCAAAGCAGTTTTGCTCTATAATTTAAAGTACTATTATGGATATTATCTAAAGCTTTTAAAGAGCTCATAGAAACTTAATTAATAATTGAATAAATTAGAGACCATTTAGTCCTTATTAAGATGCATTGGGTTTTAGATTAAGATATGAGAGGAGTTGTGAAGTCAAATGTTGTGTTAAGCTTTTGAAACTGGGTAACTGTTTCTTTCGAAAGTATTTCATTATTTAATGGTTGTGTGAACAACAACAACAACAATGCAAAAATACACCAAAACATCAGATATTAAAAACTTTCTGATATAATGCTGCTGTTAGATGTCTCTGGAAAGTTGTATAGTTGATTATCTCTTTGACATCTGATGGGAGGGTGTTCCACTGGGCAGGGGGGCACTACTAAGAAAGTGATGGAGATGGCAAAGCTGCTTCAGGAATACAGAGCCAAGGCCATTTAGGGCTTTAAAGGTCAACATCAACACTTTGAAACAAACAAACAAACAAACAAACAAAAAATTCCTTCCAGTAGCACCTTAGAGTGCTGCTGGAAGGAATTTGTTTGTTTTGACTATGGCAGACCAACATGGCTGCCTACCTGTAATCAACACTTTGAATTGTGCTCAGAAACTACTGGTGACTTCAAAAGAATATTTCGATTGCTTTCAGAAAAGGATGTTTGTTTTATTGTGTTATTTATTCAAGTACTGATTTGCAAACTTAAGTAAAAGTTCTGCCTTCAGACTCCCTCCTTCCAGCCACCTTCTTCATTTTTCTGCATTTTTATTTTGTATACCATCTTTCTATCTTACAATACTCAAGGCGGTTTACAAGCTGAAGAAACAAAAAATGTACATCTTATAACAATCTAATGCAATACAAAATGTGATAATAAAACAAAACTTTAAAATAAGCAACCTACATCAAAAAGTAACATTCAACAATCATTAGAATAGTATAAAATAATATCAACATATAAAAGTTAAACAGAAATCCACTCAACAATTATAATAAATAATTTCTAAACTATAATCAATGAAAGAACGGCAAGCCACAGTATGTACATAAAATAATACAATACAAAATGAGAAGCAGAGACTAGAGGGTGGAACAAGGCAGGTGGAAGGAGGCCTTGCCTGATGAAGTATCTCCCTTCACAATTCTTCCTTAATATTTCAGTTTATTATAATCCTCAGTATTCAGTTTGGTTGATCTTTGGGAGACAGAAGAGAAGATCAGCCTGGGAAGATGTTATCAATTTGGGACTTCTCTTATCAAGTCTGCATTCTTAGACACTACACTAGTCCAGCTCTGTCATCTTCCAGTTTGCACCCAGATGCATTTGTATCTTACACAAAGTGAAAATGTGACTAGCATTTAACTTTCTGAGCTGTCTTCGGATGGCCTGAAATCTTAAACAGAAGTGAGAGGTTTAATATATAGTCTCTTGTATTTTCTTTCCTGTTTATTGAATTCTTCTAATACAAAGCTTTAAATATCTTTCACTTTCCTGTCCCTGAGAGACCTTTTACTTTTCACGTAATCCTTTCACAGGCATCACAGCATTTCTCTTTAAGCCACAGTGCCTTGCAGCCCATATCAAACTGTGCCTTCCAAATGTGCACACACTCCAAAGTTGCACATATATCCCATAGTCTCAGCTTTTGAATCTCCAGTCAATGAACAAATACTCATGGGAGTTACTGTAGAATATAGACCAAAGTGGTTATTATTATTTTTGTACAATTCACTTATATAACTGCTGTTTTGAATTATTTTTCTCAACTTTTTTCAATATCACCCTTCACTTCTTTAATGTGTACTGTCTTGCTATCAGTTTAGCAGTTTCCTCCTACAAGAAAGTGCTGTTTTAGCTAACACTTACTATTTGACCCATTCATCTATTTCCCCAGTCCTTCTACAGACTTAATCTTCATGTTTATAATTTATCTCCTGTTGAAAAATCCATATAACTGCAGCCGGGTAGTGAAAGCAGCACAGTGAGCGATTCGGTGCTCAAGAAGCTCAAACTTTCAGTTTCCCAGCCCTTTACTTCTAGCTGAGAATACAGCACAGCAAGATACAACTTCCTAGGTCATGATTGTTTCTCTTAAAGGAGTCATGGACCAGATATTAACAAATGTGGGTAAGAAAAAGCAGACTCAATATATTTGACTCATACGAGGTTACTCTGAAGTAATACTAGAAATAGTTCACATTGAATAGAATGTGCAAGAAGCTCCTACCTATACACTAACACACACCCAGAAAGTTCTAAACTTTCTATGGACTAAACCAGGCATGGTCAAACTTGGCCCTCCAGATGTTTTGGGACTACAGTTCCCATCATCCCTCACCACTGGTCCTGTTAGCTAGCGATGATGGGAGTTGTAGTCCCAAAACATCTGCAGGGCCAAGTTTGGCCATGCCTGGACTAATCACAGATTGAGAATTCATAAGGCATACTATTCAGTCAGTTTAATGAATGTTTTCACTTGCTTTTGTGTTATTTTGTAGCTTGCCAGATGATAGTTAATAATACAATAATCTCAAACTGATGCCACACTTTTAAGATGTTCCACCTCTTGCTGGAAAGGGTGTAGTTGCTTCACCATGTTCTCCCACATTTTGGAGGCTTGTGAATCATATTCTGGTTGTCTGCACCAACAGAGAGATTGGCCATAGGAGGAACAATCAAGGAATAGTGCAGAATCTTCTTTCCTCATAACGTTTGTTTCCACCACAATCCAGCTCAAGTCCCCAAATATTCTAAGCTTCCTTTCATGCTCTAGGAAATTTGCTACTGACAGAACAGTATCCATGTGTCCTGCTAGATGCTGTGGCATCCCCGGACACTCCACACAGCACCCACCCCATTTGTCCCCCAAGTGTGTGAATACATACACAGCTTTATTAAAACAAAAACAAACAAAAACAAAAACTTGGGTGGATGGACTGGGTAGAAACTGAAATAGGCTTCCAGCAGCCATGCACTCTTCCCTGTTTGTCTGCAGAAAGCCTCTGAGCTCCACATGGGCCCAGAGACATTATTTGCAGGTAAAGAAAGGAAGAGGACAGGGAAGCTAGAGGTACCCCTGCCACTACCTGGTAAATTTGAGGGACGGGGAAACCAGGGTGATGTTTTCACTATTATGGGGGGGGGGGTGCTGTTGTGCAGTTTTGGTCTATACCTAGCCTGTCCCTTTGAGCTTACCCAGTTTCTCTAGTCCTTCATAATATGTAAGTGGAGGTGTCCTATCTCCCTTCAAATTCACAAGCTGGTTGTCTGACAAAAAAGTTGAGCTACTCCAGTAGTAACTAGCACCGTGACATGTCCAGCTCATAACTTCCCCAGGTGGTAACAGCACCTTCTTTGGCTATATGCCATGCATTTGTTTGGTTGGTCAGAACAACCTGTCAGTCAGAACCCACCTGGACCAAGAGGCCATAAAATGGGAGTGTTGCCTACATTCCTTTGTCCCTCACATCAACCAAGAGGCTGTGTTGCTTGTGAGAATGACTTTAGCTTTCGTTAGCCTACTTACTCCTAGGCTTAGCTAGCTCTCTAAAATGTTTCCTCATTTTCTTGAAGCAAGATTCTGTCTTTTCCCTTTGTCATCACGCCTGTTACTTAATATTGGGTGTTGGGGTTCCTGCATATGCTTGCCAGACTCAAAGGGGGATTTTACCCTTACATACCTAGACTATTTGACTTCATGGTTTGTGTGTGTAATGGTAGGATTTGATTGAAAAAAGCAAGCTACCTTGGGCTTCGGTGAGACACAGGGGAAGCTAGATGCTCTCTTTGTCCCTTCATAAGTATTTGCCTTGTATCCTCCGGCTTCTCTTCCTCCTGAGAATAGAGGGAACATAATGGAAGAGTGGTAGCAGTTTAGCTGACAGGGCTCCCTGGTCTACTCAGCTTTCTCAGATTGGTAGGCAGGCAGGCAGGCAGGCAGGCAGACAGGCAGGCAAATAATAAAAGAAATAAAAGAAATCATTTTCTGTGGTCTGTGGGGTTTTCCCTGGATGTTCTTGGTGTGGTTTTTACCTGCTCTGTTCAATTATTGGGGATTGGAGGGATATGATACCTACATGTTGAAGGTTTGGCATTTTTAGATGGGAGTTTGCCTACCCTCAGTCTCTCAGCCCCACTCACCTCACAGAGTGTTTGTTGTGGGGGGGGGGGGAGGAAGGGAAAGGAGAATGTTAGCTGCTTTGAGACTCCTTTGGGTAGTGATAAAGCAGATATCAAATCCAAACTCTTCTCTTCTACCCTGTGTTTCTGCTTTGGGGGTGTTTTCCTTCTCCCTTTTGCAGAGTGTTTGTGCTTTGGTGTTTTGGCTGTAGTCTTTTGAGAGGTGTTTCTTAGTATCACTAGTTTTTCTTTTGTAAAATTGGTATTTTGTGGTGTCTGTGACAGTTTATTAGAATTCCAAATGTGCCTACGAGCCCCCAAAGGTTGGGGAAATCATTGCTAGGCTGCAGGTCAGCTTCATGCCCACAAACAACCCCTTTATAGCTGTTGACATTTTCCAGAGCTGAGAACCTTAAGCAAAGAGGCTTAGTTTGGCTTGCTTAGAGTATTTTGATGCTATTGCATATTGTATTGCAACTTTGGAACTAGGATACAGTATAATAGATGTAGAGGGTAGGTTGGGTTTCATTTCTGAAATAAAACTGTTCGGAAAATGTTCATTTGGAACCAGAAGGTGTCCTTGAAAAGCTCAGTAGTGAAGAAAGAAGAATTAGTTATTCTAACACGCAATCTAGTGGTATTATATATTATTATATTAGAAATCAAAAGAGGGAGTTTGATTGAATACCATTTTTTATTTTTATTTTTGTTTATTTTTTTGTAAAATCCCCAAATATCTAAATGGGGTAACAGGCTGGGAATAAGGCTATAAAACTCAGCATCACAATTGGCAATGTTACCCACTAAACTGGGCATCAAGTTTATGTTGTGGCTCTGATTGGTATTCGTCCGTGCCTATTATTATATTTAAAGTTGCAAGCTGTTTAAGTAGACCCACTGCTTCACTTAAGGACCTCTTGTTGATACTGTAAGATAGAGTGCAATAGAAGATAGAGTGCAATAGAAGATAAAAATAAAAGTTCTGTGTTTTCAGCTCTGTCCAGAAATGTGAAACCTTTTTCTCATATGTTTATTTGGGGGCGGGGTATTAGCCTCGGAGATTTATTCTAATGCACCAGCAATGAATGTTGCAATTCCATTTTGCATTCGTTCATCTTTCTTTACAGCTAGTTGTGTGTGATACCATGCTATTTCCACATCTCAGTAATTTGTTTCAGTTGAAGGTGCTAGGGCAAGTTTCATATGTGGAGTTGGGCAGTATACCTAAGAACATACAGTGCCCAAGGAAGGTCCAGAAGAAGGCAGCAGACTTTTGTGGATTCATGTTGCATAAATAAATTCACTGCTTTTCTAATATGTAAGCCTCAAGCCAGCTAGGAGGCTAAAAATGAAATAGCTGCTGAATCGTGCACAAGGCACTGTCATTTGTCATGATTATAGGAATGGAACTGTTCTGAGGAATAGAACCCATCAGTATCCTTTGAAGAAATGTTCTGAATGACGTGAAAATGGAATGCAAGTAACTAGAGCTGTCACTGGTTCAGCAGTGTTGTAAATGGTGTTCTCATGATGTCTAATGAAGGACAAGGTAAGGAATTAGTTGAGCTGACAGCTCCATAGCAAATTTAGTAATACCTGAGATGCTGCTCTTCTTTCACAGGACAAATGCGACCATCAATATGAAAGGGAAAATGTGGGATTCATGAGGGTTCTTCTGTAAAATATATACTGGGTCACATATGATAGTGTGTTCACTCTCTCTCTGCTGATCTTCCAGTTCTATTTCACTACATGAGCTCAACCAGTCAAGGGTTTTGTACCAAGTAACAATATGACAGCAAATCGGATTTGGCCTCATAGTGTGGTCATTATGGGAAAATGAAGCAACATTGTGTACATTGAGGTGGGGGAGAACAGAATGTGTCTTCGCGTTGCTCAGTCAATCTGACAATGTTCTGTACCTTCTTACTTTGTGGTGTGGCAATTTAATTACCTGTCGTCCTGTTGTTGGATTACAAGAAGCATGAGACTGTTGTCTAGGCAGGGTGGGTGTTGTATGGAACATATTTCTTATAACACCTGCTCCCTTGGATCCTGATTTTTTTGTTTTTATTTCTATTTAGTCATTTGGCAGTATATATCTTGAATTTCACATGCTCCTTTCAAGACCTGTGTAACAGCTAATTATTATTATTATTATTTATACCCCGCCCATCTGGCTGGGTTTCCTCAGCCACTCTGGGCGGCTTCCAACAGAAGGTTAAAATATAATAATCTATTAAACATTAAAAGCTTCCCTAAACAGGGCTGCTTTCAGATGTCTTCCAAAAGTCTGGTAGTTATTTTTCTCTTTGACATCTGGTGGGAGGGTGTTCCACAGGGTGGGTGCCATATACTTCAGTTAGTTGGGAGAGTGACTGGATAAATCAATTTGTGTTTCAAATGCATAATATATAAAGTATTTGGCTTCTTGACCCATATTTGCTGATCAAGTATTGACCCTTTAATGCAACCTCTGCTAAATAGTATAATGGGTAGAAGGTAAATGACAAAAAACACCTTAATAATTAGTTAATAGTTTTTTAGAATAATCATTCCCGCAAACCTAGGCACAATTATATTTTGCCAGCACAGCTGTCAATCATATAGCAGATCTTATTCTTTATATGTCTAAACAGTTCTGCACTGAAACATATTTTTAATGTTCAGAACTTTAATTTACGTAATTATTTTTCTAAACTATTTTGAATATATTTCTTTTAAAATTTTGTAATGTATATTATAGTAGCTCATAGTCCAGTGCAAGATTTATTTGAATGAATGAATGAATGAAATGCAACAGAGGACGTAGAATATTTCTTTTGGGATTTACAGTTGTGTTCAAACTTGGTGGCATACAAGAAGTCGGTTTGATGAACAAAAGCAGTCAGTCTCGTATATCTTGACTGTTGAACTGCTCAGGGTCCTGACAGCTGGATCACTTACTGACCCTTTTCTTCATGCAATCTCTTCAGGGATCAAACAGAGTACTGCTATACTGAGCATTTTCCAAATGCAGGAGGACTGAACTGGAGACTGTCTCATCTTAGATTGATGGCTAGATTGATAGTAAAAAGCACAAAAGGTTCAAGCCCCTCAGTAGCATGAAATCATCTGACAGGTAGACATATTTGCTTATAAACTGAAAAAGTAAGTAATAATAGTGTTTTATGATTACATTATATGGTATTTTATGATTACAAAATAGCTAGCAGATGGCAGAGTATACATTTTGCTTGTTTACCACAATGATGGATAACAGTGATTGGAAAAATATTTTTTATCTTTATTTGATTAACAGTAGTGGACAAGCCATTTGCAATATGAGTCAACAATAATTTATATGTATTTAGGGCTTTTAGGGTAATCTGTAATTTTCCCTTCACAATCTTTTTTAGAGAGAATCTTCTCTGTGTGCATGCTTATAATTCAGATTTGTATATGTGTGTTTCTGTTTGTTGTGATACATTTAATGCCCATCATTTTAAGGGAGATAGATACCATATTTTCAATTTTTTTAAAAAAGAATAATTAGTTTTTATAAAAATCAGTTGGAGCATATGTACTATTTTTCTGCTTTATGCTGGTGTGGAAATGTTTGAGAGTACGTGTCATTTTTCTCTTATTTCAAGCCACTTGTGTTATGTCTTCTTGCTTTCAGACTTTGCTGGTAATCAGTGTGTCTTAGGCTATATGTGTCACAAATTTCTTAGAAATTTTGTAACTTATTGGTCTATAATAGCACTGGCTAGATTCAAAAGCTCTTTAGATTTTAATATGCCACACCCTCACAATACCAACTGACATAATTCTAAATTTTAATTGAATTTTCAGAAGTAAAACAAAATACTAATATTACACAATCGATGAAACAACAGCCGGAGGGCGCGGAGGAGCGGGTGGGGACGCTGCCAGCTGTGCTCCGCCTCTGCCTGCTTGTCCGAAGTGGCAGCGCGGTGCTGGCATCCAGGGAGCCTTGGCTGCAGCGCCGATGGGAGGCTCGCTGACGGCCTCCCCGTGCCCGCAGCACGAGAAGAGGTGGGCGAGAGCGGTGCTGCCAGTGGGGCTGGAGGGCGCAGGTGCCCTCCTCAGGCCGTGGCGCCTTGCGCCAGTAGCCTCAATAGCTAAGACATCCCTGATTCAGATAAAGTTCTCAAATTTCGAACTGGGATTGTGCTGTTAACAAGGCATTTCTGCAGATCAGGGAGTCCCTAAGCTCTGAGTGGCACTGCAGCTTCAGTTCTCTGAAAAATGCATAGCAATGTTTTCCCTTCCCCAAGAAAGTAAACCAAGCTTGAAAGGGGAGAGGCGGGGGAATCTTTCATTTTGATGAGCAAGTCTAGCTTTTAATCACAGTGAATTGTTTTCTGAAGCAATTTTCAATCACAGTGATTTAGGGCAGGTATGTTGGTGTAAATAACCAGATTTGTTCTGGAGAGTAGGCTGGGGTGGCCTGCTTCCTTCCTAATCATACTTTTCTCTAACAAGCAATTGAAATTAATAGCTCTTTCTTCTTCTTCTTCTTCTTCTTCGAGGGTACTTCCAAGAAGAGGGTGGGGGTGAGAAAAGCTCTGACTTCCCCAGTTTTTTATAATGAAGGTAAAATCATTAGCACGTTAGCCCTTGTTTTCCTGAACTTTGGCAAGTTTCTTACAGAGTGGTATCTTCCTCAAATCCCCAGTTTTCAATTTGGAACCAAATAATGAATTGAATCAAAATGACATGGGGCAGATCTGAAACAGATCTGGCTGCTTCCAAAGGCTACAGATGAGTCTTTTGGACACAACACATCCCTAGTTTCAGAAAGATCCAGGGACAGATGAATCCAGCATCCTTTCCAGATCAATGACAATATTTTCTGCCCACCCAGGTGGAATAGGAGAGAAAGGAGAAAGGGTAGGGGAAAGACACACATAAACCAATAACCTCTTTCCTCCATCTTATTGGCTTCAGAAATTAGTTTGTCTAGGTTCAGAATTCCAATGGGTTAAGACCTATTTGCACTTGACAGTTCATAGAAACATATTTATCAGTTTACTAGCTTGGAAAACGTCTCAGTAATTGACATGTGCAATGCCACTTGCTCTCTAACCCAAAGCAGGGTCTAGATTGTCAAGAAAAATAATAATACATCTGGTAGTTATATTTCAAAATATGTAGGAAGCAAGAGTGAATTACAGTACTGAAAACATCGTTGTCTTGGTCTGCCCTTTTTGGTTTATTTTTTGGCATTCACCCAGATGATTTGTATACCTTGAGGTTGCCAGTGCTGCTTTTCAGAGTGCTTTGCACATTAAATTAGATGACTCCTCTAAGAGAAAGGGACAGTAATATCTGCACATGCAGTATAGTGTTAATACTATTTCACAGTAATATAATTCTGGCTTTCTAAAACAGTTTACAATCAAGGCTGCTCCTCTTTAAAAGCCTACATTTTATGGCTTCTTTACAGTTTTTTGATAGTTCCCTTGTGGAGTAAAAAGGACTTTACTGTTTTCTATTTAAATTATTTCTTTCATTGGCTCATTTTTAATTTGATCATTTTGATTCCTATCACAGTTAACCCCCTCGCTTGAGTCACTTAGAAGTCTTTGTAATAGCAAAAAGCTTCCATTAACCCCTATCAGTGATTCCATGCAGATTATACATATGAGCCACCAAAATGTAAGCTGTTTCTGAAAATTGCTCCAGGGATTCTGCTTCTACATATTTGCCAAATTAATTATTATGTGAGATGGCATTAATGTTGATCAAATTTCAAAAATGAATGGTATAAATTAACCCATGGATTGTAATGCTCACGTCATCATGCAGTATCTTCAGAATCCCATTGGTAATATTATTTCATAGGAATTCTCAAACAAGAAAACAAATCAATAGGAAAAATGAGGAAAGGGGCAATGGCACTGTGGTGCAATGTGCATGATTTTAGTATTGTGTGTACAATATAATTCTGTCATTCAGCCTCTTAACAACATACAGAGGACTTAACCAAATACATAGTTTGGTTCAAGCTTCAAGGTTAGGGCCTTTCATATTAGAAAGCAGATACATAACACTGTTAGTGTATGAAAAATGTTATTACAGAATTACTGCTTTCTTATACAATGTGAAACAAAGTAGCCACTGTGGTGGTCTAATTATATTGAGAGGGGAAAAAGATTAGATCGATAGCTCTTCCTCCCAAAGTAACATATGGTTCATTAACAAATATAAATCCATTTTTAAGCCAAGCTATTGAAGCCATAAAGTCTTTATTTGCTTGGTTGGCAGCATGGTTTAACCATGATCATACTTGAATTCCAGCAGTGGCTCAAGGACAGCAATATTGTCCTGGCTTTCTGTCTTACTCTCATGCTAACCAAAACAGAGGCAAGACATTCTTTATAAGTAGCTCCTCTCAGTATAGGAGAAGTTTTGGCAGATGCATTCCCGTATGAAAAGAGACTACTCACTTTTATTTATCTGAATTTCACTCATGCACAGGTATGAGCAACTGAGGTACAACAGGCTCACCCTTCATCTTGGAGGTAAGGGGTTAAGCAGTGTCTTTTTTTTGTACTACGGTTCTGGAGAAAGGACTAATTAGGATTGAAGCTGGAGGTCATGCTAGAAACTTTTGGTGCTGAATTACTTATACAGACCTAACCTTATTCCATGCTCAGTGTAATTCAACTTTTTTCTTTCTACTACTGAATCCTTGGGAAGCCTGTTTAAATGAAGTTCCAAGTTTATAGAACCTATGCATGGAAGGTGGAGGAACATGATGCTCTATACCTGCGCCATAGAGTAATCTGTCATGGCTCCAGGCCCCTTGCATTGGATGTCATGTTTGTATTTGATGGGTAACTTTCAACATCTGAGTTCCAAGCCATGGAATTGCTGGTTGGATGTTTTGTGACAAATACTGTAGGGGCATTCGCTCGCTGGAAGTTACATAGCTAAGCCCTTTGCATACGTTTTTGCCAACAAAAAGATGTAAACAGATGTGGGGGAGAGGCACAACTGTGCTCCCCAACTCAAATAGTAATCAGGTTATTAGGGGAATTATATTTGGAAAATAAAGGCTATTGAAAAGGAAGTATAGTTTTTTACAGTGCACAAATATTTTCCATGGTATCTTTATCTCATATCAATTCTTTAAAGTAGTCTCCCAGGGGGTTAGTTTTCAAAGCATGTGTCAAGATTTCTCTGTAATAGAAGCTTGGTTTCTGAAATCTCCATTTACACACACATTCCATGGCTGTGTATAGTAATTAAATATGCCAGTTTCTGTAAAATGAAACTTGATCCTGCACTCTTGTTTTATACACAGAATGTAAAATTAGGACTGTTTTACGTTGTTGAGGATAATGATTTGAGAAAAATGATGCTTTGGTGTTGCATGTGATATTGGAGATTTCAGTGTACAAAACAAACAATGCAATAATGTTTTATTACACAAATGTTTATAGAAGAGATGATATGTAGGTTCTACATTTTGTTGAGATTGCTTTAGGCATAAATTGAGGTGAATTAGTAACTTGCAGAAGGATTGATACACTGCTTGCACTCATTCAAATGGGTTTTCTCACCCTGAACCTGAAAACCTGTTTGTGTATGTACCTTAAACATAGTGTAATCTACAGCACTTGTGCAATATCAAATAATATATTAACACCAGCACAACAATATGTACATTCTGAGCTAAATATTCAGACCAGCTTGTTAGTAATCCAAGTGTCAGTGTGGTGTAATGGGTAGAATGTTGGACTTGGACCAGGGAAGTAAACTAAGCTGTATTAGCATGTTAATGAACAATTAACATACTCTTCAATTCCTGTGCTAGAAAATGTGTTCTGTGGTGTTAAGGGACCTCTTCCTTTAGTTATTTGCTTAGGTTGAGTTCACACATGAATGACCATCATCAGCGAATGTAGTATCAATAGAAGACTTCCATGTCTAAAACATTTACAAGGGAACAAACACAATGGCTAGAACTTCATTATTTTGATATGAAGCAAGGTGTTCATTAATGTGTGATACATAAGATGTGAATCTATGCATCAGTCAGTACTTAGGAAGTACGTTTTTAAAAAGATAAAGCTGACAACACCTTTTTATTTTTTGCCTGTTCATGGATTAATTGCACCCAAGAAGTTTGCAGTCATTAATTCATTCATAAAGTAGTCATCTTACAAAAGTTTCTTTAATAATTAGTTTCAGTTTAATTTTGTATATAGTCTATTTTTTCATCACAGTTTAAGTAACTTTTTTCCATATTTACATTTGATCTCTGTTTTATGAACTGAGATAAAATTGTAGTCCCATAGTTCTTACTTAGTTTTACTTTCCTTTCGGATTTCTTTTTGCAAAATCAGATGACTTTTTCATTTCATTTCATTTAAATTATCAGTATTTTGAGTAAGAAATGAAATTCTAAAATTAAAAGTGGACTATTGAGCTGGAAGGCAATTTCAAAGCTAGAAAAAATAGAGTAATGGATATTTCACAACAAAAATTCTAGTTTTTGAAGCCCAAATCACTCTACTTCAAAATATACCTGAACCTTCTTCCTTTTTGCCCCTTTAGCATTAGTCTTATTTCCACCTTATGAAATGAGCAACTGGATTAGTTTAGATCAGTTACGCTGTCTTGGAGAGGCTTGAGGGAGAATTGGAAATGCATCCACTATATCTCTTGTGTAAATTAGGTTTTTGATCGTTTTGATGAGGGATAATTGCTTAAACATGACAGTTAATTTGTGTTTTGTATTCCTGCATAGAAACTTCAGAGAAGTATGTTATCCTGGATATTGCTGACTTTAGTTTAAATTTTCATGACTTTATACTACTAGAGGCACTATATCTAACTACAGGAGCTTCCATGTTTTACGGTGCACTAATGCAGCAATCTGTGAGGAGAAATAGTTTTCCTTTTTTTAAAAAAAAAAAGTGTGATTGATAGGCATGATCCACCAAAGTCAATGGAATTTAAAAGTACAGTACTGAACTGAACTTAGACTGGCTTATTCCCAATTATGTGTGTTCGTGTGTATGGCATCCAAAGTCATGTGAGCAAACTTCCACTCACACAGCAGGGCTGCAGGGGGAGGAAAGCTGCTCTAGCATTGATATCCATTTTGCGGCTCGAAGGACAGTCCCTTAGACCTTTCTGAATCTTTACCATAGGTATAAAGTACTGTCTTTCTTTTTAATCCAGTTTTTATATGTTTTTAAACAATATATTTTAAATAATAGTGCTAAATGTTCATTCCATATTGCTTTCCTGTAAATTATCACAACGGTAATTGTAAAATATATAATTTGGAACTTAGATCAAAAGCATAGAGTATGTGAATGCTAAATGTTCATAGAACATCAAGCCTGTCTGGGCACACTTTATTGTAGTGTTAACAGCCTAATTCTTACCTGTCATTTGGGATAATAAGTGAAGGATCTGGGAAACAAATTATAGCAAGCCCAAGTATTTTGTTCCCAGGAAAGCCCATCCAAAAGCTTTCCCTTGCAGCAGTTTGTGTACAAACAGTTCATTTGAGGTGGAGATTGAAATGTAGTATGCTGCTATTTTTTATTTTTATTTTTTTAAAAAACCTTTTCAGGTTCTAAATAGTCCTAGACTATGAACAGTTTATGAATAACTTTTTTATAAATAACTTAATTTTTTATAAATAATTTCTCAGATGCAGTTAAAACATGACTTCGTATTTCACATGCAAATCGTGTCTTTTGCATATATTCCTTGTCTCCTGGTTTTAATGCCATGCTAATTTCAGTGTTAATTGCTTCACTCTTACTATGCCTACATGTCCCAGTGTGATCTACTTTTGTTTTTGCCTAATTTGCCCATTTCTTTAACAAGCAAAACATTGTGGATATAATTAAGTATGTAAGATGTAGCATTTCAAACACTGCAATCTACTGTATATTTCAGAGACTCTTAACATGTTAGCCTGAATCACATAGCCCTCCACACTCACTGTAGGATCATTCAAATTTGCTACAAGATAATCAAGACTCCTGCCACTGGTAAAGTGAAAATGAATAGTGCCTGGAGCAATTCTAATATAGTATTAGTTGTAACCCAACTATAAAGTCAAACTTCCCTAGCCTTGACTTTATTTAGAGCATAGGCTATCTAGGACATGAAACAGGAAGTGTCTATTCCTGCTTAAAGATGGTAAAGTCTTTGCTTAATTTAAATGTAGACTCAAAAGATGCAAGTACAGCATGCAGTTAGCTGAGCTTCGTATTTTTCGAGGTTAAATGCAGGCTGTTAAAAAGGCACATTAGTCTACCTCTCGCTTTCCTAGCTTTAACATTTCTGGAATGCTTGAAGTATAGACACATACTGCTTCTTGAGAGACAGACTCCTGCAAATCTGTCTCCATTTACTCTTGTTAGAATTGAATCAGTACAATTGATAAGAAATGTCAGACAATAATGTGCCTGGTTAAACAGACCATCTGCTTGTTTCATAACATTAACATTTATGCTTAGTACATTTGAAGAACTGTGTTTTGGGAGTCTGGTGGTCTCTGTTGTTAGAAGTCTGTGGGGAGAAATACAATACACAGTATCTCCCAAGTTGTTTTTTCCCCTTTATGATTAAACTTAATTATCAATAAAGGTTGTTCTTTTCTGTTTTCCCCTGACCTGAATCAGTTATGAAATCACTATTTTCACAGTTCCTCAGCATGAAATACTATAACCTTTAATATATTCTGCTACTGATATTTGTATGTGCATTTCATACAGAAATCTGCCGGGGGTCTGTACAGAGGCTCTGGAAGCTATTTGTCACATTACTGTATTTTAAAAAAAGTCTTCTTATTTAAATAAAAAGGTAGTAGTCCTCCAGACTTAAAATAACACACACACATACTCAGCAAAGTTTTATGCTTCTCATTTCACACCGTGTGAAGCCGCCTGTAGTGTAGATGCTGGAGTTTTAAAAAACCCCAGAGACTTAACAAGCAAAAGAACAAATTGAATGGGAAGGATAAAAATCACCTCAACTCCAAATATTCTCATTTCCAGCCATTTGTATTTTATTTTTCACTCTAAGCATCATCCATGCCTGGTACACAGGAAACACTTATTTGCTTATTCAATTGTTTTCTCTAACTGTTCATTCCTTGGTGGGAAAAATTCTTATTGTTTTCACAATCTTTCCCATTCATCTGCTCTCTTCATGGCATTACTAACTTGCCTTCTTTCCCTTAGTGAGTCCTACCTTCAAGAGCCTGACTTTTATGCTGGCTGATGTTGCTCACCACTCAAGCCTGAGCCCCATCCCTTGTCCCTTCAGTAGTTCATTTCACACACACAAACACATCCATCACAGAATATCCTGCTTCAAGCACATCCCCATCCTGAACACATCAGGTGTGTATCTCACTGGGAGCTTAGTAAGTTTGTTCCTACCTTCTGGTTGTGTCTGCCAAAACAGGGAATTGTTAAAAATCAGAAATATATGGCTTGTGAGCTGCATCACTTCAATGGGCCACAAATTGGAAAACCATTTTGGTTTTTAGAGAGATTTCGAAAAACAACTTCTTCTTCTTCTTCTTCTTCTTCTTCTTCTTCTTCTTCTTCTCCATCTCCATCCCTTCCTCCTCCTCAAATTAGTTTTCTTTTTATTCCACCTTTCCTGTCCAAAGGAGATTGACCTTGATAGGTATTAAGATTTTGGGTTTCTTCCACAAAGCACTTCACAATAACATCAGAGTGAAGTGCAATAAGATAATACATAATAAAATATGATAGCAACATTCTAAGACAACTCATTATCAATTTATTTCAGAACATTTCAGAAAAATATAAAAAATAGACTCAACACTTCAATAGGCCCATACAAAATCTCTCATTAATAAATTTAACATGACATTGGTTCTAAATAATCCACTAACGGTTCAATAATATATCAACCCAAACTAAACAACAATAAGACAATAGTATGGAGTAAACTATAAAATCTAATTTCAAACAATTCATTAACAATTCATTTCAAATCAAATTAGCAAAGCTTATAAAAGAATAAGCTGAAGTCTGGCTGGGAATCTGCTGCACTGATCACACTGGCCAGTGCAGAAGGTGAGGAATAATTGTGTTTGCTTGCTTGCTTTGTTTGTTTGTTTGCTGTGCTACTTCTATGCTTCTTGCAGTTTAGGAGTCTAAGGATCAGGCTTTTTGAGATCCACAGAGTTCAGCAGCATGTTGTCCCAAAATGCCCTGTTCCCACTAGCTGCCCTAGCAGTGTGCTGAGTGCTTGAATTGAAGTGAACCTGACTTACATCAATCACACAACCTTTGAGTGCTGAAATAATTTGCAGACCTAAAGGGCAGCACCCTCTGCATTCAGCTGGGGGTGATTAAGAACCATTGAAAGGCTACATTCTCTGCCTTTCAGGGAACATACCACAGTAAGGGGATACTTGGATGCATCCATTGGCCAGTGAAAAAGCAGCTTGGGTGAGATTGTTTTCTCCCTCCTTGCCAAAAATAAAGAAACTGCTTTTTGACTTGGAATTGCAAAAACAAGGAGAAATGACATTCTGGCCCCATCCACCAGGCAAAAGAACAAGAGCCACCAAATTCTATTCAGGCATGATCACTAGAAGGGAAGATCAGCCTGTTCCAAACTGGAAATCAATGCTTACAGCTTCAGGCTGCTTTTTAAAACCAAAGAACCTCTGTGATGCAATCTTCTAGCAGAAACCAAAAAACAAGCACCACGACGGCCAATACAAGTAGTATATATCTCTCTATGGAGCAGTGTTCATAAGAATATGAGCAGTGGTTACATATTCTTATGAACACTGCTCCGTAGAAAATTGCTTTCAATGTATATTATTTGCTGAAGAAGACGTACACGAAACAGTGTTAATACTGGATCACTGTCGTCTTACTGTTATTATACATGATAGAAAAATATATACTACTAGTATTGGCTGTTGTGGTGCTTGTTTTTGGTTTCTTCATGCTGCTTTTTGGCACTGAAGAACTGATAAGGTTTTTTTTGTTTTTTGTTTGTTTTTGCTTCTGTTCCCCTTTCATTGTGCATCTTGTCTTCCCTACCCCTCCATGAAGCTCACTAGGTGATCTTGGGCCAGTTACTCACTCTCAGCCTATCCTACCCCAGAGGGGTTATTGTAAGGATAAAATGGGGAGAAGGAGAACTGTGTATGCCACCTTGATCCACCTTGATGCAATTAATAATTATAATTATATAAAAACAGCAGGGGGCATTGAATCACAAGAGAGGCGCCAGCAAAAATCAAGATGCGGGGGGGAACTGTGAAGCCAGCCAATGCCTCTATATAGCTTCATCCTTATTGCGGACATTGTGATATATCGGTATATTGTGATGTTTAGCTGGTGATATATCATGATGTTGAAAACCAGATATTGTCCAGCCCTACCGATTGCCTCTACATAGTTCCATCCTTATTTCAGATATAGCATATCACAATGTTTAGCTGGTGATATATCATAATATTGAAAGCCATATATTGCCCAGCCCTAGTTGTAAAGTAATTATTTGCCAGTTAAGTTTTATTTCTGAAAAACATGGACAGTTAGAGTTAATTTATTTTTTTACTCATTCTATTAGTCTAGGATTCAGCTTGATAAATCCAGTTAGATTTTTGTAACATTTAACATTTGTTTCAAAATGTTAATTAACCTCAGCAAAAAATGTAAAGCTTTGGTTTGATGGATAGAAAGCTGGATGAGAATTGTTTGGACAAGTATTTTGCTACTGAGATGCAAAGGAACTTGGCACATACTTAATTGTTCTTTGATCAAAGACATTAATATATTCCTAAGGTACGTCTTGCCACACGGAATGCCAGTTATTGCTGATGTGTGATGGCATGTGATATTTTCAAGTAGCAAAGATTCGGCAAATCATAAAAATTTAAAAAATATACCACCACCTGCACTGAGGTTTTCACATATGCTTCTTTGTTAGAAATGTTGTCTTAGTAAAATGTTAAAATGTCACTTCTGTAAAAATAATAATTTATGTATATAAAATGATACGTACTTCAGGAGCCTCAGCAGTCTGTCCCATCTGTATTGAGCTATGAAGCAACCAGTGTTTTAAATTATCCACCCTAAGGCACTGGACCCTGGAATATTCTAAACATTTTACCTGTACCTTTACCTCTAAACATGTATCAAAAGGAGGAGTGGTGCAGTTTTTATTATTGTGATTAGTTGTGGTTAGGGAGATATACTGAGACTGGCATGCTTGCACAGGTAATAAAGATATGGGAATCAGATGTGATGTGGTACTTTCCTGGCCTTCTGTGTTTCAGACAGAGGCAATTACGGGGCATTTACCTCAACATGGAACTGAATTCAGCATGATGTTGTAATTAATTTAGCTGGTTAGCTGTTTGCTAGCCACATACTAAAATAAATATGCTTATGTGCATGACTTAACAATTATGGCCCCAAAAGGAGCAGTAATACTACTGTAATACTTTTAATACCCCAAAAGGAAGAATACTTTCCCCACCTTCTTACTGTAGCAGCACTTCGTTCTCTGCTGGAAACACATATCCAGCCCTAGTAGGAGACTCATTTTGAATCCAAAGTGTCACAACCGAATACATCAGAATAAAAATTATTAAAATATCCCAGATTGGGACTAGGGTACTTAAAGGATTTCCCCTTTCCCACATGATATTGCCTGCCTACTTAGACACTTTTTGGAGGTACTGCTCAATCTGACAACACCATTGTAGTTGGTGGGAAGTTGGTCCCAGTTTATTCTACACTAGTCAGATTTTATCTGGAGTAATGCATCCGGTTTTTGGTGACACATTTTAAGAAAGAGATAGACAAATTGAAGAAGGTTCAGAAAGGGGCATTGGAGATGGTTGCTAGTGTAGAAAACAAGTTCCATGAGGAAAATCTAAGGAACTGGGTATTTGTCACCTGGAAAAAAAAGATGAAATGTATGATGGTACTTTTTAAAGATCTGAAGGTCTATCACGTAGAAGAAAGCAAAGACTTGTTCCTTGCTGGCAGAATTGGATCTAATAGACTTAAATTATGAGAGAGTGGATTTCAGTTAAATGTTAAAAAAAAGACAGTAAGATCAATCCAACAATGAAGTCAATTATTACCTAGAGTGGAGATGGGATGTTTCTTCCTAGAAACCTTCAAGGAGAGGCTGGACCAGCTGTCTGTAGGACATTCCCTGCATTGAGCAGGGGGATGGACTAGGATCTCTGGAAGACCCTTCTAACACACATAATTCTGTGAGGCCCTTTTTGATAGTAGCACCCAGATTCTGGAACTGCTTGTCCCCTTATCTGATGGTGTTTCACTGTTCTTATGGGGTTGAATTAATATCCCATTTGTTAATTTAGCCGTTTTCCTTGTTAACTAGTTTTAGTACCTATTATATTGAAGAAGAGTTTGGATTTGATATCCTGCTTTATCACTACCTGAAGGAGTCTCAAAGCGGCTAACATTCTCCTTTCCCTTCCTCCCCCACAACAAACACTGTGTGAGGTGAGTGGGGCTGAGAGACTTCAAAGAAGTGTGACTAGCCCAAGGTCACCCAGCAGCTGCATGTGGAGGAGCGGAGACGTGAACCTGGTTCACCAGATTACGAGTCTACCGCTCTTAACCACGACACCACACTGGCTCTCTGAGTCACTTTAGTTTGCTGGTAGCTGTATTAAGGTACTCTTTGGTGTCTAAATGATGTGATAAAGCTATTTTAATTTAAACCTTATGCCCTCAAAGTATCTTTTTTTTATTTGAGGGACAGTAGATTTTGCATTTAGGCTTAAATTAAAAGCCCACTGAATTTAATTTATTCATTTCACTATCTTTAAGTTACAGGTAGGTAGCCGTGTTGGTCTGCCATAGTCAAAACAAAATAAAAAATAAAATCCTTCCATTGCATGCACACGAAAGCTCATACCAAGAACAAACTTAGTTGGTCTCTAAGGTGCTACTGGAAGGAATTTTTTTATTATTTTGTTTTGACTATCTTTAAGGTCATTGTGGAAACTGAAAATTTGTTCAACAACTGTTTAAAAAGGAAATCCTAAACAACTGTGGTGGCTTGTGAAATGGTCACTTCAGAGGTGTTCTTATAAAATAAAATTTGTAAATGTTTATGAATTTTGCAAGTGACAAATTAACCTCTAGATTTGGGGGGGGGGGTGTCGACAGCTTTAATTGGTGAACAAACATGGTAGTCTCATAAGTTTTAACTTAAACTTGTAAAGACTTTCAGACTGTATTCAGTTAAAAAAATGCTACATATTCAAATGGAAAATGAAATATAGCTCTAGAAAATATATGTGAGAGAGAGAGAGAGAGAGAGAGCCTTTTGGATTCTGTTATGTTGAAAGTTCCAGTTTATTACTTTAAGAAACATGTTTCTAATTAAGTATTTGAGTGATTGTAAACTGTGTTTTAACATTTTACAAGTAAATGCAGACTTGTAATTTACCCAAAAGTAACTGAATACCTCCTTAATAAACCACAGAATTAACTACAGAAATAAGTTGTTGTTAGGACTGGGCTTTTTAAAAAACAAAAAACTCTCAGGTTGAATTGTTTGCAATTTTGTTTCTTTTTGGGATTTTTGTAATGAATGAAAAACATGTTATATCCTTAAATTTAATACACATGCTGTTAATCTTGACATCTTGGTCTGCAAAACATTCCAAGGCTGTGCTGCTTGCAAAGAATCTTTGTTCCGGCCAAATTGGGCTCAGGAGTCCTTAGTACATTTCCAAGATTTGTAACCTTTGAGCTCAAATGAGCAGGTAATGTGGATTCTCTACTGGGAACACAGCACTGACACTTGTTGTAATTTGTAGCAGCTGGTCCTTGTCCTTGCTTTCCCCACATCAAGAAAATGGTGCCTTAGCAAATAAATGCTAGTCCGACCTTTCCAAATTTGAGAAAACACTTCATTGCCTTTGAATACATAATCATTCATGAATCCATGTTTCCCAGGGACAACTTTCTGAGTCTTCACTTGTTGAAAAATTACATACTGGTTTCAAAATGTCAGTTCAGTATGCTGATTGTCTCTGTCCCCCATAATGTGTAGCCAATGTAGTATTTTTGGACTATGACTCACATAAACCCCAGCCAGTATGGCCAATAGCCAGGGGATTTTAGTAGTGGTTCACAACACCTGGAGGCCACCACATTGACTATTTCTGCTGTGCAGCTTCTGGTTTGTCATTTGGAGAAAGCAATCCTTGTTCCCTTCTTAGCATCTGAAGAGGGTGTTCAGTTAGGGAGAAGCTGAGCTAGATCAAATTTGCTCTGTTGATAAAATGAGTAGGGTGAGGAATGGAGAAGGTAGTAGTATTCAGGAAAAGTCCCTGCCTTGTCTCTACTAACTGCTCACCAAACTTGACAGACCTTTTCTTAGTAATTAATATAAACCAAAAGCTACTTAACTGGGCCCACATTCTTGCCATCATAGTACTAGACTTGATCATGCTAAATCACAAAGATATGAAGTTTGTTTTAAAGTTCCCAAAATATTTTGTTTGAAATCTTCAGTGATTGATTATGTTACAATAAGCCTGCTCAAAATGAATTGGCTGTTATTTGGATGACAAAAGATAATCTGTTCATTTTATGATTTATTTGGTTTGGTTTTTTTAATGCAGAGGGTTGCTGTCATTCGGTGTTCTTTATAAAATCACTCCAAAATACTTTTAAAATTAGTAAGTTTTTAATATGAGCAAAAATCATCTTAATCTCTTGGTCTTGTTTTCATGAGAATACCCTGGTGACTGTGTACCAGATTTCTTTCAGGGCTCTTCAGATGCAGCTTTTGAAAAAGGATTCCCAGGCCAGTTAGGTGCAAAAATGGTTGAAATACTTGCATACTTTGGCATTTCATCAAGTCTTTAATATTTCACTAAGTTTTCATTATTAATATTATCCCCACTTAAGGTAAAGTTGTTTTCTTTTGAGCTACCTTTTACTTTTCTCTCTGTTGTTGCAATGGCTATCATGTCACCTGTCAGTCTCCTCTTCTCCAGGCTAAACATCCCCCATTCCCTCAACCGTTCCTCATGAATTTTGAGACCCTTGATCATCTTGGTCTCCTCTGCTTACCTTCCAGCTTGTCAATATCCTTTTTAAACTCTGTGCTCTCCTTCCACACAAGGGCATATACCTAATACAGTGGTACAACAACAACAAAAAGTTATCAGATTACTTCATTCATGTAAAGGTTTAGTTTATAATAAAGGAAGGGAAATCAAGCCAAAGTATAACTTATTAGGGTAAAAAAAGCTATAATTATACGAATAGAATGAAGTATTAACTCTCCTTTTACTTCAGCTGTATCATTACGGTTCAGTAGACTTCACTCACTGTAACTATAGTAAGTCCTTAAACTAATACAAAATAGAGATTAAGAAATCTCATTTTTATAGCAATGCTCATATTTGTGGGATGCCCACTTATCCTATTAGACTTGCTATGCAAAAATGCCTATAGTAGTGTTTATTTAATTAATAAACTTTTTGTGGGCCAGGTGCAGTGAGCCTAAGCTCACGAGGGGCAGGTGGCATAAAAGCAGCAATAAAGACATGACAACAGCTTGGGATTGAAATGGCCACATCTTTAATAATTACAGATGTTAGTAGGCTTTGGCATTGAGTATGGGGTTGCCATATATCCTTTCCCCCCAGGATATTGCCTCTTTTTCATAGGTAGAGTCAGCATACCGATCCATAGTTAAAAGCAGAAGTCAGCAAATGTGTCCTCATTTTGCTCTTCAGAATATGGCAACCCTAAATGTGTCCTGAATCAACCAGACTGATTTGTGGTTGATTACTCCACCAGGGTCAGCCCTGGGTTAAACGATCCCCACTAAGATATGGATCAAACCATTTGGGGAGTTCTGTGGCCTGTTTTCTGGGCCTTCGTACAAAAATGTTCCCCCTGGATCCCTTTACCGGGTTACCTTTTCCTCCAGAAAGTTGTGACAGTTTCAATGAGGTAGGCAAAACCTCCAGACAGGCCCAATTTGTCTGCAGTCAAACTCCTGCATGGTCCCAAATATGGCGACTGATAATCCTATAGCAATTTCATGCATGTGCACTGCCCATTTACCTTTGGGGAGGGTCAAGACATACAGGGAAGGTGGGTGGGATGTCCGTTGCTGACCACACCACCCACTTTCAGTGCAGCTGGCTTATTTGCCATGGAGGCAGACCTGAATGGAGACAGGTCCCCCCCCCAGTCTAACACCCCCACCTGTCTCTGACGCCCCTACCCACCTCTCAGATTGACTGAAATTGGCCAGTTTAAATTCAGAATATTGGCAGGAAGCCTCAGCAGTCCTACAAGCAGCCAAGGCTGATGATGCAGCCAGTGGCTCTGTGGGAGTGGATCTTTGTCCCCACCCCAGTTCGCCTGTTGTCACACTGGGTCGTAGTTGCTGCTTCTGTCAAAATGGCAAGTGGTCCTTATATTATGTTTCTTCCTTGCATATTATGTTGCATAGAGTGAACTGATATAGCAATATGAGAAATATTAATTTTATATGCATGCTGTTGGAAGAGTTTGGTATGCTATGTTGTTTGAATAATTAATGATGAGATGTAGTCTCACTGCAGGAATGGATTTTTAATTCAAAGGCCACTTTGAGATACTACTTTTTAAAAAAATCATATGTATATATCTTGATTAGATACTTACATAGTATCTAATTTTATTTGAAAGATTAGTACAGGTTATCACAATGAGCAAAAATTATTTTTGTTCTGCTTCCCTAATGCAAAGACCATTCTATTAAAATATCATTCTCTATCAGAATTTGATTTTGCGGTTTGTCAGTTCTTGGGAAACCCCCCCCCCAATCATGGTATCTTCTATTGTAATGTTTGATATTCTGACTAGTCCAGAAAATGGTAGCTGTGCCCAAATCCTGTTGAAGCCACTGCTCTGAGCTTAGTATGTTTCAACAGGATTAAGAAGCAACTAACTTCATCTGCTGTATGTGCACGTGTGAGGGAAAATGAATGAATGAATGAATATTAAGATTAGTTTTGAGTCATCTGATAGTAATCCTAGTTTAAATCCATTAATACTTGTGTTTTGATGAGTGTGCTGACCTCCACAGAAAATGACTTGTTCAGAGTTCAAATGCTGAAGACTGGAGCAGAACTCTGATGTTTCTTGAACAGTCAGCCTTAGGCTGAGACCAGTTCTCTTTCAGACTGAAGTTCCTCTTTGCCCCATTGTGCAATGGTTCAGTCTGTATGTAACAGTAAAGTAGAGTTTATTGTGGTTTATTGTGAGCATGCAGATGACACCTACTTCTCTTCTCCCCAAGGGGGAGTGGGAGCAGCCTTGGCTTAGTGTTATGTCTGAACCAGAAATCATGATATGTTTTGTTCCAAACAAACCACAATTGGTAAGTCAACAGCAAACCTTGACTTAACATTCTAGATTGTTTGGAGTGAAAGAAAGCACAGTTCCCAGGTCCAACGTAATACTAAACCAAGGAATACAGTTTCCTGTTCCCACTTACTTTAGGGGAGGAGAGAAGTAGGTGTTATCTGCATGTTCATGATAACCAATTATTGTGGGTTTTTGTGATGTGCAAACATTTTCTGTTTTATTTTTTATATAAAAAATAGCTTTAATATGGTGTGCTAAACTATTCATTGGAAATATCTAATAGGGTGGAGCCCAACATTAATAGGTTTTTGCCCTTTGTAGCATGTAGTAAAATATGTGTGCCTTGGTACTACCCTACTGTGTGTTTCTTTGGTCACCAAGAGTAGCTGGAAAAAGCACAATACCCGATAACACCAGCTATTGAATGTAGGTACAGTGTATTTTTATGTGAAGTATTTGCTAGAAGCTTATCAATGCAATGGCAACCAGCTGGCCTTTATTGTTACACTGTAGTCTGGCTCAGTGAATACTTTGCATAATAAACACACACATTAAACACCTATATTGTACCTTACAGCAAATGTTAAAACTTTACTCAGACCCCTGACCAACCCTTCACCAGTTAAATCCACCTCCTTATAATATCCCCTGTAGCCTCAGAGCTCAGTAGGACTGCAGAACATTGTTTCTCCTTTAAGACTCTAACATATCTGTGAATAATGTTGGGTTCACCAATAGAAATCATCAATTGTATACCTGCAAAATAGTTGCAGACTAAGCTCCTGTGATTATTCAGTAGATCATTGTGACAGTTGCTGGGAATTAATGTCTCTTCTGATCACTACTATTATTACTTGCATCTGGGTAGTAAAATTAAGATTGCTTGCAACAGACAACCTGTTGATGTGTTTCACTCATCTTTAATATATTATCATCTTATGGACATGATCAATACTGCCTTGTGCTGTGAAATATAGAGCAGGGAAAACAGGATGTTCATTATCTCTCTTCCTTTTTAATGAAAAAAGAATTGTGCTTCATTCTGATTCTTCTCATCTCTGAAATCATAGTTATAAGTTCTGTAGGTCAGATTACACATGAAATACACTCCATTTGCTGATGCTGATTACACACAGCTGTTTTGGCAAGCATGTTTTGAGAGCAGCTGGATTACCCAGGTATGATTTACAGTTTAATTATATATGGAGAAATTGGCATTGTTTTAATGGTCATGGAGCAATTCATTGGAAATTCAAATGGCTTTAATAATATGTGTGCTACAATTCATAGTTTTATGAGTTGTTGTTTTTTAAAGAGATTATCTGTTTATAAGACAATATCGTATCTTAAGTGGTCATAATTTCTTTGTGTGAAGTATTTTACAAAATTGATTGAAATAATTTATTAAAGTAGATTGCATGCAGTGGAACACTGATTTTTCTTATGTACCACTATACAATTGCCCAAATGTTTTGAAAACAGAAAGAATGTTCAATCCATAGAATTTCCAACTAAAGGGATCTCTGATAGTAAGAGTCGGGTAGATGCTGCCTGGGGCAGTCCCGCCCCCCTCCAAAATCATACCTTGTTAATAGACACAGGCATGGATTACACTGTATGTAGTGGTTCATTATTTTACTTATTTCATTGAACATATTAAGGTTCCTTATACAGACGGTGACATTTTGTGCAGGGGTTCCATTCCTGACCCCCCCCCCCATGCATTGGCGGAGTGTGCATAAGCCCACCCTGTTTTGCCACCACCCCATTTTCAGTCCACTTCTGGGTTGACATCAATGAGCATGTGTGTGGATGCATGCAAAATGGCCGCTGCCTATACTGAGTCAGATGATTGAGCTATCTATCCAGTATTGTCTACTCTGATTGAAAGTGCTATCTGGTGAATATTTAGTTTGCCTATCAGGTAGGTGAGGGGAGAATGGTGAATGGTATTGGTTTATTTTAAGCCCCTAACATCTTATAGAAGCCTGGAAGGAAGGCCTAAGGTTGTGGGATGAATATCAAGAAACATATTTCCATCCTGGCCATAGATTTCCACCTCAGTCTAGGAGAGTATAGTATTTGCTTTTAAAGGCCCAGACTCCTATTAGCCTGAACAGATCCTGCTACAGATAAGGATGAGGAGAGAAAGTGCTTCTTCCAATCAATCAATCAATCAATCTGCAAAGGGGGCAAAGTTCATAACAATTTTCATCCATTACCGGGGTTTTTAATTGTATTTTATGGATATTTATATAGACTGGATTTACTGTATTTTATATGTAGCAAGCTGCCTTGATGTATTTTATGAAAGTGCAGGTTTTACATACTAAAATAAATACATAAAACCTAAAATGGCCAAAAACAGGTTGATGATACCCTGAACCCAGTATCTCCCTCCAAAAAAAAATCTATTCCATATTGTTGCTTAATTTGGAATGCTAAGTATTTAGCAGCCATGGCATTTACTAGCACTAAGGGCATTAGGAAGACATCCCTCTCCATCAGTGGCAGAAGCCCTTTACCACCAGTGAACAGTGGCACAAATCACTGCTAGCAAAATTACAGATTTTCTCTGAAAAATTAAAGAAACTCAACAAAAGAAACATGAATTTGAGATTAACGTAATCTCAAATTACTGCATTGCTGTTGTCATGAGGTGCTCTGGCTTCATGTTGTCGACATGACCTTCTAGCTATTTAGGCTGTTGAAGTGTTATGGAATGCTTATGGCAGTTACAGCAGATGAGGAGAAAACTTTGGCAACTTATGGTAACCAGTAAAGGTTTAGGTGACTGACTGGGCTGTGTATTGTTGGTTAAAATGTGTTCAGCTGTGAATGAAGTAGGCAGCGGTGTCTGACTGGTTGTCTGTTAAGATTGTGTGTGTGTGTGTGTGTGTAAGGCTGTCATGTCTGAATAGTGAGAGTATATGAGTGTTCTGTGTTAATAGTATGAGTGGACAGGTGTCACTGAAATACGTGGGAGGAAGCAAGGGAGGAGTAAATGCAAAATAAGTTACATGTACAGAAAACAATGAAGGGCTTTTTTTGAGAAATTGTCTATATTCAAATGATTTGAGGATATGAATTAGGTCATAAAAATGAGCAGGAAGGAGGCTCTATGAATAATAAAGATTACTTACCTTGGCTGAAAAATAGCATCTTTATAGCTAGTAAGTAAGTAGAGTATTACCTTTGATTGCTGTTAAGCTATACGGTGGTGTCAGAAACCCAAAAGAGCAGTTTTGTAGAACAGTAAATATTTTAACTTTGTATCAGTATTGCCTGATGTGTCTACCTGGTCCATATTGTACAATTTAACTGACTAAAGTCATTTTAAAAATATGGTGAACATTAATAACTTACAATTTGTCTTCCTTGAAATAAAAATAGTTATTATGTATTTGCTATGTGAGAGAAGTTAGAATATATACATTGGGCGGGTGTTTCCAAATAATGCTTAATCTGAACAAAGCCTTTAAACGAAAACATTATTGAACACCATGGTATATTGTTTATTTCATTGGTTGATGAAAACCTCCTTATTCTGTGTGACACATCATCTTCAGCAGAAAATGTAAAGCAGAACGTGTGTGAATGCTGCCCATTATTCTATGTACTTTGCCATCACAAAATTAAAGATTGAATGACAGGAGTTTGTAGTTTTTTCCTAAACAAGCTCAAAAGGGCTTGTTCACAAGTTTAGCTTATGGTAACCAGGTGACTGTAGTGTTAGTGTTTATTTTAATATACCATATGTAAGACATGCTGTTGCTATGAAACCAGACAGTCTTCCATTGATGCAATGTGTGGACTGACATCTGTCAGATTTTCCACCCAATGAAATGTGGCCCCATTATGTTTTAATTATTTGAAATATATTTGGAAGCCTGAATGCTGATACTGTATTCTTAGCCCTGAAACATGTCATCTTATTGTGCCCTTATTTCTTATACATTAAGCTAAATAGACTAACTGCAGTTAAGAACCTGCCAGGGAATGTATGTCAAACACTAGGGGTATCATGCAATCAGACTGGTGTCAGGGTGGAAAAGTCAGTGGCTGGGAGGGTGGAGGAGGCTGACCTTGTTCTCTCAACATTGCCTTTACACTGAATGGAACAGATGAGATTCTGAATTATTCACAACACTGAAAGCTTATAATTGTTAGCATTGGTGGCAGCAACGGAGCATAGAGACAGATTTTTGTTGTTGTCAAAATGTCTGACCTGGTAACACTTCAAAGGCTTTCCTTCACAAAACTGTCTTTAAGAATTTAGTTTCCTTCCCCCCTCAAAAGGGTTTTATATGTGGGATTATTTCCATTCTTGTTTCCTGTAGGAATCTGGGTCAAAGAGGTTCAAGTTGAGATTTAGTACTGATTTTGAGAAACTCAATAATGGAACAAAAGAGGTCTTTTTGAAGGCTTTTTTTGTCTGGGCAGGTAATTTTTTCCAAGGGTATTGTACAATGCATAAAACAAATATTTGATATCATAATAGTGGTTTGGTTTTCTTATTAATAAATTGGGAGGGGTTTTTTCAGTAAAGCATTTCTTTGAATTTTGTAACACAGAGGTAAACAACAACATTTCAGCATTTTCCAGTCTAACTCCTCCTCCTGCCTGCACCCTGCCTTCCTATTCCATAAGAGGAGCCAATGTTTAGTTGGTTTAATTGGGATGAAGCCTTATCCAAAATGGGAAAAATGAAATAAATTATCAATAATCATTAAAAAGTTCTACTCAACCATGCTGTTCTGCAAAGTCAATTCATTTTACTTGAGTTTATGCTGGACATAATTATAAGATATTGTATTCTGTCTGTGAAGACACAGCAGCTTAGCTTCCCATCCTAAATATAAAGCATGGACACCATCTTGTGAGGTCAGTAGATTACATTTGCTTTACTTGCCTTTGGATACTAGATTACTGCAGCTATAATAGTAGTATAAATGCAACAGTCAGAATACTCTCTAAAGGATCTTCAGAAGATGGTGTTTTCACTGTCTGAGGCTAGGCAGATTACTAGCACAGTGAGCGAAGGTCCTCTCATTGGTGGCATCCCATTATAAAATACTCTCCACACGTGGCTTCTTGTCTTTTGGTGCCAGGAAGTCTTTCTGCCCTGCCCCTGGGCATTTTGGGCATATATAGTTTTTATCTATCTTGAAAACCTTGCTGCCTTTTAGTTCTTGTTGTTTCATGACTGCTTAGATTTGTTTTGTTTGTATTTTAATCAATGTAAACTGTCCTGGGTTTTTTTTATTGTAAAATAAATAAGCAATCTATTAAAAGCAGAAGATGGTCAGTTTTTTCACTATCAGTATTAAACCTGTGTGTGTGTGAATCCTCATTTATAAGTTTTGTTCTTGGTTGTAGTATTTATTTATTTTTTGAAGAGTCAAGAGCAGGTTTATTGTGGTGTTGCGGGGTTGCGGGGCGGCATCGAGGCGGCTCCTCTGCAGCGGGCTTGGGCTTCTTGGGGCCTAGCAGCACGGCGCTGATGCGGCCCAGGAACTTGTCCATGGAGACGGGGGTGCTGGCCTTTAGGAGCCCCGGGTGGTTGGCAGCAATGGCCACCAGGATGCAGTGGCCCAGCAGCGCGAAGTTGATGGGGTCCACGTGCAGCTTCTGGGTGTGCAGGTTGCTGAGCTTGTTGAGGGCACCGGCGATGTTGTCGATGTGCGCCACAGCCTCGCCGATGGCCGCCGTGACCTTCTTGCCATACGCCTTGATGTCGCCGGAGCCAGGGCTCACATCGATGTGCACAAAGTAGGTCTTAGTGGTGGGGTGTGCTGCAAACCTCCTGGTGATGGGCTCGGCACCGATGTCCCTGGCGTGGGACTGGATCTCACCCCAAACTGCCTTCACGTGGCTCTTGTCATCGTCAGTCAACCACATCCTGGCAGCTCAAAGTATTGAGTCGTTCTTAGTTGTAGTTGAGGAAGAAAAGTTCTGGTTCACGCATAGGCAAACTTGGCCCTCCTGTCATCCCTGACCACTGGTCCTGTTAGCTAGGGATGATGGGAATAGTAGTCCCAAAACATCTGGAGGGCCGAGTTTCCCTATGCCTGTTTTGGTTCCATCCCAGGTTTGGATGACAAATAGTTTAGCTGCTGTGCAGAGCTGAAAGAACTATAGAGGAACTATAGAGGAGCAAATGAGGCAGGGAGAGGCGACTCCTGTCTAGGAGCTAGCACGCTTGCAGGGTTCTGTGGGAACCAGGTATTGAATGTTTGGATTAAAAAATACATAACATCTCCATATTATTACATTAATTTACCTCAGTAGAAGTAAAAAGATGTGTGTAGCCTTTTATACTTTCAGAAGGAAAATTTGAATTGATGTTGGGTACTATGTTCATCCTTTCTGGTCACTTTGCACCACTGCATTAGTGCATTTGGTAATGGTCACTGTGGAATAAATTGTTCTGCTTGTGTAGTTACTGTACTTTAGATAATTAGAGGACTTTAGTTTCCAGATGCTTTGATTCCCTTAATGTATAAAAATATATCCAATGGAGATTCACTAGAGCAAATCAGATCATGACTGTACCATATAATTCATACTAATACTTGAATTTTGGAATTACATAAAATAGAAACATTTTAAATTATATACAGTATTGGAAATACACTGATTTAATTGCTCAGTTCTAATTAACTTTGCATGCCTTTTAAGACTGCTTTTCCATACATTTTATCAGGAAATTTCCACACAGTGAAAGTACAATTTGTCTTGAATATCACTTGTTCAGAGTTTACAGATTTAGCAGTCAGATACAATAATATGTAAATGAAATAAATTAGAAATAATATAATGGAATGAATGTTATTTAAAACTGCATGAAGTTACTTCAAACCTCCTCCAAAAATATGCACTATCCAAATAGCTTTGCGAGTATAAAATGTGGATGTATTTTCACACCAGCTTTATAAAGTATAGTGCTACTATCCGTTGGTTTTGGTGGCGCTGAGCTTAGATTCTCTGAAAGAACTGAGCTTCCCATCAATGGGTTCCATTGTTACTTTTGTCCATATGTCATCTTAAGACTTGCATTGCGAGATGCATGCCAACATCATTTTGAAGGGTATACACAAGCTTCTGGAGTGTTCACACAACAATAGTAAAATGAAAATCCATATAATCATTCTTACATATCCAAACACCACGTATTCTAATGCTTTTGTGTTTAAAGTGTGTGAGAGAGAGGGAGAAACTGAAAACCCCAAGTCCTCCTCAGTTGACCATATTCATCCATAGACTAGTAGAAGCCAAGCTTCAGTTTCTTGAGGCAGAAATTCTACCAGGGCTGGGAGCAAGCCACATCTGCTGGAGGAAAGTAATGTGCCTGCAGAGAGGGGATTATGAGGGAAAGAAAAAAGCAGCAGGAGGGAACTCTTTGTGTCACTTTCTACTAATCTTATCCAGTTAAACAAAAGAGCAGGATAAATAAATGAGCATGCAAGAGAGAAACTTTGTATACTTGAGAAACATTTTTAAGGACTTGATCCAAAGTTCACAATTGTATAACCATATCTGTTGGGGTTTTTTGTTTTGTTTTGTTTTGATCTCAGAGGGTTTATTTTGTGGACATCAGCCTTCTGGAGGTAACATTCTGCATTTCCGTGCTCCCCAACAAAATTTATCAATATTTTTTGTAGCCCAACTCCACAAAGTATTTTTGTACCCATGCCTGAGCTGCTACTCCACCCCACCACCCAAAGTACCAGTTATTATTGTTTGCATTGTTGTATTTATTCAGAATATTGCATTGCTTTTTGAAGTTTTCATTATGAGATTTCTTATTTGATAAGGGCCTAAAACATTCCATTTTTTTTAATTTAGGAGCTGGCTGGGTAAACATAATTAGACAACCTGGGGTGTGTATGTATATGTGTGTTTGGCATATGCAAGGCAGAAGAAGTGTGTAGGAAAACGATTAAGCACCCCCTATCATGAGTTACTCACCTGAGGGATTTTTGTTATACAGTATAGATATCATAATTTCCTGTTCAGACTACTAATATTACAGAGCATCTAGGCATCTAGAATATTTTTGAGCAGCAGGATTACATTGGCTTAGAGTAGATTAACCAAAATGTGTGTTTATTGGTAAAAAGGGAGGTTCAGGTTTGTATGTAACTATGGTTTATGCAAAAGGGAAAGAAGGTTTCTGCAATCCTATTCCTCCTGCACTGGCGGGGAGAGAGAAAGTGTACTGCTTGCACTGTTGAGTAAACTACATTTACGTACAAATATGTGGTTTGATATCCTGGTTAACTATTGAAGTTAGAATAAGCCACTTGTGCAGAATTGCAGCCAAAATATTTAGCATTTCTTATGTGGATAGAGAAAAGTCTCTGCACCCCCCACCCCCCAAAAAACCTCAAAAACACACACTCATGCTTGTGGATATCCAGTGAAGCTGACTGTTGGAAGATTCTGGGCAGAAAAAAAAGCATGTTGTTAAATTATGGAACTCGCTCCCACAGAAACAATGATGGCTTCAAAAGAGGATTTGACAAATTTGTGGAGTAGAGGGCTATCAATAGCCATGATGGTTATGCTCTGCCTCTACAGTTTGAGGCAACAATGCGTCTTGGTACCAGTTTCTTGAAACGACAGTAGGGAAAAGTGCTGTGGTGCTCACATCCTGCTTGAGTGTTTTCTACAGGCATCTGGTCATCCACTGTGAAAACAGGATGCTGGGCTAGAAGGGCCAATGGCCTGATCCAGCAGGCTCGTCCTGTGTTCTTATGATTCAATTACACAAATCTTATACAACCTGAACTGACTACCTGGTGATTCCTAGGCTTATTTCAAGGTGCCAGTGTTAGCCTTCAAAGCTCTAATTAGTTTAGGACCCATGTTTTTAAGTACCACCTCCTTCTTCATGTTCCTCCACGCATGCCTTGATCATCATCCGAAGCCTTTCTCTGGATACCTTAACTTTGTGAGATACAGCTGATGGCAACGAAGGCTAATACATTCTCTAGTGGCAGAGGTCCTGTGGAATGCCTCGCCAAGTAAGGCACTGTATGGAAAAGACATGATTGTTCAAAAACACCTTTGGATGATAATTTGTTTAGTGCTTGGCTGTGCTGGAATTGTTACTGTGTTTTTAAAAAATGAGTGTTATGGTATTTAATTGGGGGATTGTTTTATTTTTAGAATAATGTTATTGTATTGTGACTTGTTAGCTGCCTTCAGTGCTTTAGATAGTAAGTGTGGGGTATACGTTCTTAAAATTAAATAAATCTATAAATAAATCCACCAAGGAATAAGTGCTTTTGTGGGCTGAAATAAAGATGGGTCTTTTGATCTACCTTAGCTTTAAGTTTTTATTTCATTGTTATATTTGCTGGTATAGCTGTAAGTTTTCTGTTTTATTGTTCACATTCCTCCATTTTTATTATTCTATAGTGAACAGTAATTGTTCCCCTTTCATTATTATTGTTTCATTTCCTTTGTTTGGCTATAGCATTTCAACATCTTTCTCCTTCACCACCATTCCTACCTGCATTTCTTCCCACATATTCCTTTCAACCCTCATGAATGCGATTCTCTTTCACTCAAACGAGTCATTTCACTGCTGCTTCTCAAGCAATCCTGCCTCTCGCTGTCAATTCTCCCTTTTCTTTAAGCAAAAAGATACTGTCCTTAGACAAATCTCTCTTGTTAAAATCGAAGTCAGATTTCATTTTCGCTCTCCACAAAAATATACCACAATAACCTAGCAATCAAATCCTCTTGACTAAATCCCTTCCAATCCACCCCAAACTATTATCAAATAATCCCCCAATGTCAAATCAAATGATCAGTTCTTAATGTCTTCCCGCATGTTGCTCTTCTCAGTCCGTCTCTTACAGAAATCCCTGTTCTGTTATTTGCTAGACTGCTGCTGGTGTTTCCAAACAAATTAGTTCACAATTGGTTTCTTTAAGAAAGCATTTTACAGAATAATTCTCAAAATTATAACCCTTCAAATGGTGGAAACCACTAAAAGTTGGTGAATATTTGTGAATGATTATGATGCTTGCCATCCATCCCTGTGGTTTTGCATGGTTTGTTGATGGTTACTGGTTTGCATACTGAAGCTTTCTGAACAGCTTCATAATTTTCTAAAGTACCCTTTTGAAGTGGAATGGCTTTGAAGCAATACAAGAAAATCTATGATAATTTATATTTTTATCGCACTTGTAATGTCTGTATTCATTAAATATAATGTTTAATTAAAGAAAAGATATAAGAAAATCTAGTATTTGAATTTGTAGGTGCTGAACTGAACAGATAGTACTCAGTCTTATGTATTTGCTGGATTAATTAATATTTACTACATTTTATGGGGTGTATGGGGTGTTAAGGAAAGGGTAGTACCTCTGGTGGGGGACATGTTGTGTTCTTTCTGGGGTAGTTTGTCCACCTTTGGTCCCCACCCTGCATTCAGTTCTCACCTGTGGCTCCTAGAAGCTGTCAGCATGTGACAGCAGCCTTACCTTGAACGTATTTGACTGGCTGACTAAACCAAGTGAGGGTAACCAACGGGTCTCAAATCTTCAGTGAGTTAGAGACTTCCTCTAAATGACAGACAGGCTCTGGTGGATTGAGCAGACGAGACCAATAGTGGGTCCAATGGTCAAGAAGGCAGTTTTTGCCCATGATGTAGAGGGAAGTGAGGGGCAGATGGGGCTCATCAACCTGGGAAGGCAGCCCATCTAGGAGAAGGAAGACTCTGATCATAAACCCCAGTTGCCTTGCAGTATATATTCAGTAGAAGTCACGGCTAAGAAGTGCCCCTACACAAATCCAGAGTGCAGTTCCTAAGACAGTTGGATGGCATCTTGTCTGCCTCCTTCCAGCAACCCCCGCAAGCCTAGCTGATATCAAACGTATTGCTCTCTGCTTTCCTTTGGACCGCATCAGCGACGCTGGCCGGGTTGGGTGGGTCTTGTCATCTGGGTAGCCCAGGACCTCCATATACACTGCCCAGGCATGCGCTCACCCTCAGAGGCATACTTCATTGTCTCACAAGACAGACAGATGCCAACAACAACTACATTTTCTAGGATAGCTTATGTTTTGAAATTAATTTGCATGCAACCTTTTCTTTTAGAAAAATGTGATTTCTATAAATTCTTACTATAGATATAAATTTCTACAAATTTCTTTACATTATTTTAGCTCAGTGTGTTGTAGCAACCAAACCAAGGCTTTGCTTAGTGTAGTAGTGGGATTGTGGTTTAAGTTATCTCCTCCTTACAAAGTGAGAAGAGCCAAGTACACCTGATAATGATGATAGTGTTATTTATACCCTGCCTTTCCCCCTGACAGAACTCAAGGCAGCATATTCCTCCCTCTGGTTGAAGGCCCACTTAATTAGGTCTGGGAAAGGAGACAAGCTGTGTGTTTTCCAAAGACCCCAATAAATTTAGCTTTTTCATGAAGGATAGATATCTGATGTCATTAGAATAATTTTCCTCAAGAAGGAAGTGTTATAAACCAATGAAAATATATAAACTAACTTAGACAGTCACCCTCCTTGCTGAATTTCAGGTGCAGGGCAAATGCTTCTTATTTCAGCAAGCAATTTAAGGTAGATTTCTGTTTTTATAATTAATTCTTCTTCTTTGTATGTTCTCTGCATGATTTTTTATGTACACTGTTTAGAAATTCTGAAAATGAAGGTGTATATAAATACCTTCAGTAAATAAAGTTCTCAGTGGGGATTATTAAACTAGTAGCCCAAGGTCCATTTTTAGTAAAGAATCTTGTTCCATCAGTTCCTGTGGAGTCCCCTCTGCTGCCTTCCTCTGTTCCGCTGACTCAAAAGGGTAAGTGGGGGGAGAGGTAGGAGAAGAAGGGATACCTATTCTGAGTGCCAGCAAGCCTTCTGTGAAATTTAGTACAGTACTTGTTAAAGATCAAGCCCGTTTGGTGAACAGCTTTACACCCTAGCCACCTGTTCATTTTGCAGCACTGGAAAATAAGAGAAAACAGATCATGTGCTATTTTGTATTTGATTAATCTTAAAATATAGGGGTTGTTGATGGCTTGGAGAGAGTTTTGACTTTGGTCTCGTGACAAGGCTTCTTTATTCAGAATACCGGCTTAGAATCATACTTCGCTATTTTGTACATGAAGACAGCCGTCTGATATTTAAGATTCTAGATATGATGACCCGAAATATCCATGTATTAAGAGTCATCAGTTTGACTAATGGTACACCATAGCTACAGATCATCTTAAGCACCTCTTCAGAGCATCATTTTTCCAGCTCAGTTGATTTCTGACATATCTCACTTTATCAGTCACTGAAGTGGAAATTCCATCACTCTTCTGTGTGTTTTGAATTTTTCTTGTGTTTATTTGTAATAGGTTTTATGGATGATTAGTTATGTGAATTGTGTCCTTTTTTGTGGAACTGGCCAGTTCTTAATTCCCATGCCACCATGTAAAACTCCAGTTTTTATTTACCGGTAAGCTTTTCATGTTAGCATAGGTGTAATGGTTTATTATTTTCCCTTTTTTATATGTGAAAATATATTCTGTTGTTGAGAGAATGTGTTTTTTTTAGCTATCTATCTATCAATCGATCGATCTATCTATCAATCCAGGAGGTTATTGCTTAAGAGTTAATAAATTCACAAAGGAATAAGCTTAAAAGAATAATTGTATGCAATATTATGTCTTCCTTTAAAAATAGACAATCCACTGTCTTGTATACTTCTGTTCCAATGACTATTTTGTCTTCTGATTACTTAATTTACAACTTTAAAGTTTTATGGATCTCTTCCTGTATAAAGCAGGAAGAGACTGGCAACAGAGCAGCATAAATACACACCACAAAATTCAGTTCCAATATATTTTGTTCATTATTTGTTCATATACATTTTGAAGTTGTCAATATTCATCTGTCAGTAATTTATCTGTATAAATTTACAGTAACTGTTTCTATTGCTTTTGAAAAAGCTTTTCAATTTCAAAATGAATGTTGGAACTGATCAGTGGCTTAATACATTATTACACAAGTGAGCAGAGACATGACATTTATCACTATATTTAGAACAGATTCCTGCAGTAGCAGAAAAATTCCATGAGCAGAACAGCCTGAAATAAGCAAGTTGCCTTGTAATGTGTTTACATTACATTCACTTTTTAATAGGGAGTTTGATTAAAAGGAGGATTATCCGGTGTTGATATCACCTGCCCTCTCAGTTTTGGAAAAATGATCTTATACAGTTGTTGTTTTTTGTTCTAAATTATTGCTCCAACCAACCAATATTTTGTTGTTTATGTGTTTCTTTTATTTTTAATCTCTTTTTGTTTCTTTTGTTTAAAAGATAATTAGAGAACACCTGAAGTTTAAACACTAGCAATGTAATACGTTAATAGCTGTGGCCAGAAAAAAATATATAATTCAAAACCCTAAAATGTATTTTATATAATTGACTTTTTATTTCTATTCTTTGTACAGTGATACCTCCTGTTACGAATGGGATCCGTTCCGGAGGCCCAGCCGCATCCTGAAAACTTTGTAACCGGAGGTGCCCTTGTGTGCATGCGTGCAGCGCGATTGAGCGCTTCTGCACATGCGGCAAAAACCGGAAGTATACACATCCGGGGTTGCCACGTTCGCTACCCCAAGGGTTCACTGTATATCGTATTGTAGTTTTATTGCTATGGCTGATGGCTGACGCAAATAAAGATTCATTCATTCATTCATTCATTCATGACTTCTGTTCCTAATTTTTCCTCGTTTTCCCTATCAAAATGTAAAAGGAAAATGGATGGTTTATCTTTGTAGCATTAATCCTTGTCATTAGACAAACTGAAATAATGAAAGGGGGCGCTGAGAGATATTTAAGGAATTAAGGCTTTTGTAAACCTAGGACAGAGTGAAAAGTTCTAGAAACAAGATGTTTTTGGAAGACTAGGTAAAGGTAAAGGGACCCCTGACCATTAGGTCCAGTCGTGTCCAACTCTGGGGTTGTGGCGCTCATCTCGCATTACTGACCGAGGGAGCTGATGTACAGCTTCTGGGTCATGTGGCCAGCATGACAAAGCCGCTTCTGGTGAACCAGAGCAGCGCACGGAAACGCCGTTTACCTTCCCACCAGAGCGGTACCTATTTATCTACTTGCACTATGACGTGCTTTCGAAGAGATATCAAACCTCTCTCAGCCGCTGTTAGTGAACAGAAGATATGAAGGAGATAATAGCATCCTATATAAGAGTGCTTGGAAAGAGGAGCTGGTTTGGTACTCTTACAAGTCAGCAACATCATATATTAAAGGATATTCCAATTGCTGATTCTTCGTTACAAAAGATTTTATATCCCACCTGCCAGTTATCCACTCTGCTCCAAGTTTCCCTTGTGAAACCTACTCCAGTTTGTGAACTATTGCTATAATCACTGTGGATTTTATCCATATGATGCATGGTTATTAACATCAATTTTGAATTTGTAATTGTGATTTACTGTAGATTTTACTTTTCTCTCTGTGTGTGGCTGTGTTTTTTAAGGGAGAATATCCATACAGTATTGTCAGCTAGTGCCTTTCAAATTTAGCTGGTTTTCTTAAAAAAAAAAAAAAAAATCTAAACCAAATGTTTTCTCTTAAAACTACACAACGTACAGAGGACATACAAAGCATATGAAGGATGATGAGGGCATTATATGCATTAGCTGGAACTGGAATCATGTTGCCAAACCATAATAATCCTTAAGAGAACTTGGTGGGTGAAACTACTGTTCTGAAGTGAATGCTGTAATTTTCCATAGAAGTTTAAAAGTCCTGCAGGCATGCTAAAAACTTAGCTGGATATTGCAGTTAACACTGTGTAACATGACCCCAAAGCCTAAACTACATAGCAATAATTCAAATACAGTGGTAGCTCGGGTTACAGATGCTTCAGGTTACAGACGCTTCAGGTTACAGACTCTGCTAATCCAGAAATAGTACCTCAGGTTAAGAACTTTGCTTCAGGATGAGAACAGAAATCGCACAGTGGCAGCGGGAGGCCCCATTAGCTAAAGTGGTACCTCAGGTTAAGAACAGTTTCAGGTTAAGAACGGACCTCCAGAACGAATTAAGTTCTTAACCCGAAGTACCATTGTACATTTTATAATAATATATGTTTGCAGCTCTAGGGAACCAATATAGTACGGTATTGTTATTTTTCCCTCTTTGACAGCCAACCATTAAATCCACTATTTTCATCTCCTTTTCTTATCTCTAATATACTTTAATTCTAGGCATACTCTATATCAGTAAATAGAGCTGTAGGAAAAAAATAGACTGAGGTTTCTAAAGAGATCTGAAACTTTGTACTTAACCATTAATAGAATTACTGGTGTTACCTTACCTTTTAAAGTTTGGTTGTGTTTGGGATTAGGAGCAGAGCAATCAGACTTCGTCCTAATTTAGTATAATGGAAGTTTTAAGTATCTTTCAATATTTTGGGTGGCGAAAGTCCAAAAGGTTGACTACTTACATATTCCTATATATTTACATATTCTTTCTCCTGAGCAGGTCCATAGCTGGTCAATGTCTAGGTAGGAGGCCCAGTGGGAACCACACGTACACCACCTTGTGTTCCATGATGGAAGAAATGTGTGAAAATAAACATCATTTTTGTTATATATATTTTTTTTAAAAACACATTTTCAGGTATTGACCCATTTTGACCCGTTACTTTTTTATTATGCATCGTAAATTTAATATGCATGGAATTTTAATCTCTGAAATAACCCCACATGTGCAGTCTCAGCTTCTTGTTCTGTCACTGTGATTGCAGTTCCAGATATATGAGCAGAAGCCTGCTCCTAAGCATGTATAGTTCCCAGCTAGATATAGAAATTCACACAGTTGATATAAAGATTGTGTGTGTGTGTGTGTGTGTGTGTGTGTGTGTGTGTGTGTTAAAATAAGAATTTAAAAAATGTTGAAGAAACATCCTCTGACACAGTATTCATGTGTATGAAATGGTCCCCTCAGGTCATGACAAACCATTTATTTTGACGTACCAGGAAAACTATAGATGAAACATTTAATCTTCGGAAATATTATTTTGAATTAAGCATTTCATAGAGTATCATTCACCTGGCTATTTTAATCAGAGCTATTTTTCTTTCTTTTTTTTTCATGAATTTTTTTTTATTTTCCAGCAAATAAAATACAAACAAGTTGAACATACAATATTTTACAATATTACATAAAACTCCGTCGAGTTTTCTGACTTCCCTCCTTCTTTTCTCTGGTTTTCTAACTTCTCACTACTTCCTCGCTTTTTCTTATTTCTGTTTATTTTGCTGACTTGTTTTCCTCACTTTGTCTTAACATGTCATCCTAGTGCAAGAATTCTGCCATCACCCGAAAGTGTTACCAATTTTTACAGTCTTTCATATAATCTAAAAATTTACCCCACTCCGATTGAAACCTTTGGTCTCTTTGGTCTCTTACTCTCCCCGTTAATTTGGCCAATTCTGAATATTCAGAGCTATTTTTCTATAAAAAGAGGTGGCAGAACTTACCACAAACAACTCCCTTGTTCTCTCATACTGGCAATGGCGCCCACCAGAGAGGTGCCGGAACTGAGTTCCTGTCAATAGCTATCACTAATACCTATCAATAATATTTCCTAGATGGCTTACAATATAAAAAGAAACATCATACATTGTTTCAAAATACAGTTAAAACTACAAAAATAAATGAAAATAACTTTATGTTGTGCCGTTATTTCATTAATTGTGGAGAACCTGTTTAGTAATCTGTACACTTCTTTGCATGTGAGAGCAATAGATAGGAAAAATCTGTAATGAAGTATTTTAATGTAATCATGTTTTTTTTAAAAAATGGTATAAATTGTTGAAATAATTAGTTATGCAATTTTGGTGGGGGGTTTCACTTATATTTTGAAGATAGCCAAAGCATTTTGGTAACTCCCTTTAGAACATGCTCCTCATGATAGAGATAAGAAAGAAAATGAAAACATACTAAAGTTTGACCAAGGGTTCATTTACGCTTTAAGTTAGCAAATTTGTTGGCACTTAAATTCACTTACCTTTCAGGTACTTTTTGGCATAAAGAATGATCATAAAGTTATAACCTCAGTTCTAAAAGTTGCATGTTATTTGTCATTGGTTTGCTTTGTTGAGAAGCTACTTTGATTTCTTGATTTGAGAAAAAAGGCCTTCAGTTTGAAGAAGTTCATAGTATGACAAGGTGAAAATGTCATGTAATAATGAGACAGCATTGTGGTAGTGAAAGTATTTTTTTTTAAAAAGCCAACAGTTTCAAGAAACTCCACACTAAAACGCCAGAAGCACATTTTATTTTTCTTGACCTCCTTTGCTGATTGACAATCTCTAAGTTTCAACATTAAATACCCTTCTAAATTTAGCAGAAATTCATGCTTTGTAGTTCAACTCCTCTTCTGCAGCTTTCTAGAGGAGTGTTTGTACTGTAGTACACTGCAGAAAGTTTTTTACTATCAGACTGCCTGCCTTTCTAAATACATATTGGATGTTTGTCTTTCCATATGGAAAAGCATACAGTTGGTTTTCTTTTCAAGGGGCAAATTTTCTACAGAGTAATTCTGTGAATTCTTGATTTACATACATGATTTGCTTTTTGTCCTTCTGTCTGTTACACACTTGCCTCCCCCCTCAAAAAAACTAGACATGTTAAGCAATGCTAGGAACATAATCAGCTTCTAATTTAAACCATATGAAACAGGATGGGTGGGAACTCCAGGCACCACCTTCCTTGCTTGGGAAGGAAAATTCCCAGATGCCACCCACTACTCTCATCATCCCCTACATTGTTTTGTAGGGGAAAGGAAGATATCTGAAAAGGGAAAACATGTGTAATGGTTTGAAATGATTCTATTGATTGTAGCCTCCACATATCTCCCTTTCAAAATACTTCCTTCTTCCTTTAAAAGTATTTTTAAAGGATTTTTAAAGGTATGGTTGCATACCTTCAGTTTCCTACTGCAAGATCACAATATAGGTAGCACTGGAAAAATGGATGGCAAGGGAAAAGAGCCTAGAATGTATACATTTAGAAGCAGCAGTGATGAGGAAAGAAGCTTATTGGAAACCGAGCTAGCTGAGCTGAAATAATAATGGATGGAAGGAGCAGGAATGCAAACCTTTTTCTCAGAGAAGGATGACCACTTTCAACAATTAAATTCAGGACAAACGTGGACACTGATGGCAAAAATACGGGAATAATATAGAAGTTGTATTAAAGATATTGGTGTTGGCAGGCTTTTCATCCCCTGGTATCAGTGCAATTCTGGACCTTCTGGAGCAGTGCACATTTTCGATAAAAAAAATCATACATGTTCTATCAGAGTAGTCCACTGATAAGCACTGGAAATACTTTTGTATTAATACGTAGGAATTGACATTCGGGCAAGAGGTCTACAAAATGCTTCTTCTTACTAGTTTTGAAATGTAACAAAATTATTTTTGTGTAACAAAATTCTTAGAAGGATGATTTTGGTATTCACAATGTGTATTTCATATATAAAACCTGAGATTCATACAGGAAAGCATTTCAGCCCTCTAGAATAGTTTTGATAAGAAAAGATGCTGAAAGACCTGTTCCTCTTAGAATTCTGAATCACAATATGATTGCAAATTAAATAAATGCTCCAAATCAGTTTAAGGGAGATGTCTGATTAATTTGTTTGAAACAAAATGCTCTGAAGGCAATAAGTGAGCAGATAGAAAGGAATTTTAGATTTCTTTTGTTGGACAGGAAAGAAGCACAGCTTGATATTGCGTAGTGATGAATTCTGTATTTCAGTGTAATATTCTTTTGGAAAGGAACTGGCACATTCCATTGCTCAAGCTTTGTATTTTAATTAAGTGGCATATTTCAAATATCTAATACTGAAAGGAGCACTGAGGAAAAAGATATCATTAGGTTCTTCCTCCTGAAGACAAAAGGTGGGTGGGAGAAATGGCATGTTACTACAAGAAATAGCAGCCCTGTTTATGAGCTATCATCAGGTATTTAGGTTCTGAGAGGATTTTTTTACGTCTCAAGGCAAAATAGTGACACAGTCATTTGTGCAAAACCCATTTCATAAATTTTAAAATCTACAACAAATTATTATTGTGTCATAGAAATTGCTTTCTACTTGTTGAGTGAAAATTCACATAATTGCTTTCTCTGTTATATTCATATATGTTTCTGTGCATAGGTGCCAGCTCCTAGGGTCCAGAGCACTTTCAGCCCCCTCATTGTTTTTTTGGGTGAGATGCCTCTATCAGCTGTTGGGCAGTAGGTGCACAGCTTGCTCAAGGCTTTCAAACACAATCTTCCCTGCATGAAGAAGTTTACAAAGGGCTGTTTGAAAGTGCTCTGCTCGCTTTCAAAGTTGCAACAAATCACTGTGATGCCAGGCGATTGACAGGTGGGCATTGCCACCCACCTGCCAACTTTGGTCTGCAAGGGGTGGTGAAGATAAAGTTCTAGTGTTCTAGCCAGAAAACATTTTCCACCCCTGATGTATTCACTTGTTGGCATTAAGAGAGCATACCAGCAATTTGTGGGTTTCATGCTGTAATTTTCTTTGTTGGCCAAGATCTCTCAGCTAAGGTATCAGTCATCCTGCTAAATAAGTGGGATCACCTTTAGAATGGTCCTGGTTGCGGGCAGGCCCCCAACCCAGTTCCACCCCCACCCTGGCGTGGGTAGAGTAACGCCTTCATGCCAGGGTGGCACCACTATCACCCCAGGCCTATTGGCCAATCATTTTTGAGTGGGCTGATCGTGGGGGGTTTAAAAGTTGCAGCATGACGTGCTTCACACCTGCTTCGCGCTGCCGGACACCTACCCACCCTCCCTGTTTTATTGTTTGTTCTCTGGCCTTGCTTTGGACTTTGGTTGGTCACCTGTCTTGGGTCAGGGACTGAGTAGGAATTTTTTCCATTTGGCAAATTAGCACTGGCCACTTGGTTTTTGCCTACCTCTTAGCAATCGTCACAACTTTGTAAGGTTTGGCAGTTAGGCTTTGGCTGATTGAATTTTGGGGGAGGGGAGGTCATCCATCACCTGCCCCTCCATTGATCAAGGGTATTCCATTTGGCCACCTCATGAGATGAGAAGACTCCCTAGAAAAGACCCTGATGTTGGGAAAGATGGAGGGCACAAGGAGAAGGGGACAACAGAGGATGAGATGGTTGGACAGTGTTCTCGAAGCTACTAACATGAGTTTGGCCAAACTACGAGAGGCAGTGAAGGATAGGGGTGCCTGGCGTGCTCTGGTCCATGGGGTCACGAAGAGTCGGACACGACTGAACAACAACAACAACAACAATTCCATTAAAGGAATCCAGGACCTGGATCTTGTCTGAAATCTACTTGAGGGGCCAGGGCCATGCCAGGCCTCTGGGGACACCAAGGAGAGCTGCAGGGGGATCCCCCGATGTGGCTCCCTCACTGGGTGGTTTACCCTTTTTGACTTCCTGCAAAGGGGGCAGGAGTCTGATATAGTCTATGCCAATGCCTAAGCCAATACCACTCACATTTCTGTAATTCAATAAAATTGTGGCCAAAATTTTGCCCAATAACCTTAAACTTAAATTTTTTGTGTCTGTGTGAATTATTTTAACAAGGGGCTGGTTTGGGGCCTTGCCACGCAATTACCTTTTGTTGGTCTCTCTCAAACACAGTTCAATTACAGCTAAAAGTCAGCTTTATGTAGCTTGATTAGTAGTTTTGCTCCTATTACTTACATACCTGATTTTGCATATATAGTATTATACAAATATATAAATTATATATTATCTGTTTAATCCTTTTACAGGTGGACTTAAATTGAATGTCGATCAGAATTTCAAGTTATCTGGCCTAATGTGCATACAGAAGGAATGAAGCATGGATGTGAAAGAACGCAGACCTTATTGCTCCCTGACAAAGGGCAGAAGAGACAAGGAACGGCGTTACACAAATTCTTCAACAGAAAACGATGAGTGCAGAGTTCCTACACAGAAGTCCTACAGCTCAAGTGAAACTTTGAAAGCTTTTGATCATGATTCCTCCAGATTGCTGTATGGAAACCGGGTAAAAGACTTGGTCCACCGGGAGCAAGATGAGTATAGCAGACAAGGTAGGCATAATATTCTTATGCAGTTAACAGATACATTTGTATACCAATATACAGAATTCATACTTTAGGTGATCCCTAAATGTCAGTCTTATAAATGGTTCAGGAATGTTTTAAATTTCTCTCATAATACTGTTGCATTTGCTTTACACTCCTTTAACAAATGGCAGGCGATTTAGAAATGATCATTACTTTAAAAAATACTCTGATTTAATCTCTAAGGTTTGCTGAGAATGTCCTCTTCCCCATGTATATTCCAAATCAAATACAACAAAGGCATTACTTGGAACATTTGTGAGATTCTTATTTTGTGGGTTAGAAATACTACTGCAATGTACTCAGTCCCTGAAAGCAACAAGGCTTCAGCCTTGGTTCCTTGCCAGCCCACACAGCTGGTAAGACAACTGCAGAACTATTTTGACTTGCCATATTGTTGTGGAGCTGTACCAAGGAAACAAAGTTCCTGTCTTTTCCAGTTCATTTTTGACACTACCACTTGTGATGTTTAAGCACCTTTACAGGAACGTATGTATATAGGCATGAGCAAATGGGACTCGTCAATCTGTGAAGGTAGCCCATCTAGGAGAAGGAAAACACTAATCCTAAACCTCTGCTGCCTTGTGGGATATCTTCGGGAGAAGGAAAGGCTAAGGAGTAAGCCCTGCACAATCCAGAGTGGAGTCCCTAAGACGTTTGGATGGTCCCTTGTAAGCCTCCTTCTGGCAACTCCTGCATCCAAGCTGGTGCCAAATATATTGCTGTTTTCCTTTGGACCACATCAGCAAGGCCAAGGGGATGTCTTCTTGTCTGGGCAGCCCAGGGTCTCCATACACACTGCCCAGGCTTCCTCCCCAGAGAGGTCACTTTGGTGCTGTTAGTGTAGCAGTTTGACTTTACCCCTGGAGGTGCCTTCCATTGTCTCTTGAGACAGGTTGGTCCCAACAGCAGGAACATTGACAGGCTGTGGAAAAAAGCACTTTGCAACTGCTTCGTTATTACAGAAGTACTTTCCCCAGAAGATTTACTGAAATATGAACTTCAATGTCTTTGGTTCAGGTTCTGTCATGAATCATTATGGATAAACCAGGGCTAGGGAACTTGTGGCAATACAGATGTAATTTGCTGACATACAGTTGAAATACTGAGTGGTTTTGGTCTTATAAAGCAATGCATAACTAGACTGTTGGAAGACGGCTTCAACAGAACGTATGTAAAACTTGAAATTGTCATTCTTCAGGATATTCCTGTCCTTTAGATAAACGACTTTAGACTATAATTAGGATTGATGTGGCATTACCTCAGGGTACTTTCAGATGCTTCCATTGTAGCCTGGCTCTATCTGCAATACTGCAGTACTGTTCACTTCAGGAGGCATATAAGCATGGCAAGTTCTAGTAAATTACCACCATTCCCTTGGATGGTGTTCAGCTAATCCATGTGTTCAGCTAATCCACGTTATTTCTGGTCAGCCAGAGGCAACTTGATCAGGACAGAGCAGAATGTCAGAAATACTTTTGAAAAAGGACTTGCACCACTTCTCTCTATAATAAGTATAAGAATTAAATTTGTATGATTAAGCTTTTCTCTTCAAAGGATATAAATATTGGAATTGCCTTGAATTATTTTACTGAATTATTGATTCATTAATTTTAAACTAATGTAAGAACATAAGGGCTCCTGGATTAGGCCAATGGACCACCTAGACCAGCATCCTCTTCTCACAATGGCCAACCAGATGCTTGTGGGAAACCAGCAAGCTGGATTCAAGCACAATAACACTCTCCCATCCTTTCATTTCCAGCAACTAGTATTCAGAAGCACTGTAAATTCAGAAGCAATTATAAATAGTTGCATTTTATTTTTAAAGAAAATTTGTGAGCTACTGTTGTATATTAATTCTCAAGGTGGCATACAGTTGAAAGTACAAAACGGTACATTAACAATCAAGAAGTAAAATAATATAAATTTACAAAAATTGTACTATGACTATTCAGTGCACCACTGAACCATTAAAGAACCCTTAAACTAGTTGTTGAATATGCTAGAATGCCTGGACAAATTTTAAAGAATATTTGCTAGCATCACAAAGGAATCAGAATGGGCTTCCAGGTAAGCTTTTTCTGGGCAGGGCATTCAAAATTAGCGACACTGAAAATATGCTTTCTCTAACCACCAACCTGAGATGTTGGTGCGACTTGGTGAGGGTTTCCAAGCGTATAGAGTTTGGTCAGGTTCATGTGGTGAAAGAGAATCCTTCAGACAGCTGATGTGGTTTATTTATATGTTGGTTTTCCACGATTAGCAATGTCTAAAGCATCTCACAATAAGTATTACAGTAATCAAAATGCAGATTGATATTTGAAAAACAAATAATTACAAATATCAAATAGATCCAAATACAGCAAAGTAAACAGTTGGATAAACTTACGCATAATTTCAATGAGTAGCATTCAGCTAACTTTGACTCAAAGTAGACTCGCAGAAATTAATGGGCCTAACTTAGTCATGTTCATTCATTTTAATACATCTAATTTGAGTCACACTTAATATGTAGCAAGTATTATATGAAAATCAGAATTAAGAGTAAAATATAAATAGCTAACCTTTGTTATTTGTACTTTCTAGTGCTATTTTTGCTGCTTTTTCAGTGGCCACAGAAGCCACAGCAGCCAGATTTTAAATAATTTTGTTATCTTCTCACCAGTTCATCTCCTCCAAAAGGGAAAAGCTGGGGAGCTGCAATGATGTTACCGCCCCCCCCCCCCGCCCGATGTATTCTGGTTTGGTGCTAAACCATGGATAGCTCTATAGGTAACTGCAGCATTTTTAATTTTAACTGGAAATCATCATTGCTTTATAACAGCTGGTGATAGATGCTCTCTGTAGTTGGTCACAGTAAACTAGATGCTGCATTTGGTAGGAACTGACCTTTCTGATAAATCTTCAAAGGCACCCTCCTATACAACACATTGCAGTGGTACAGTGTAGAGATAATTAGGGCATGGACAGCAGACCATACTATCTGTGTCCAGGAGAGGCTGCAGGAGGCACACCGATCTTTGCATAACTGGTGAAAGGTACAGCTTATGATGGATGCCACTTGGGCCACCAGTGACAACACTGGATCTCTCAGCAGACGCCAACAATGTGCAACCCCATCTAGGACTGTTCTTTATTCAAATAACCACCTTCTAACTACCCTTTTATCTAGATTGAGCTTCAGTTTATTGCTATACAATCCATTACTCGTCCCAAAATTAAAGGAAATTTAAAAGGAAATTTCTATGCAGTGTGGATTGCTGTTTTGAGCAAGTTCAGAAAAACAATGTATTTACAGTATAGATCTATTGCTTTTCTTAATCAGACCCACATGTGCATTTGTAGTGCTGTATTATAATGTGTGCTTAAAGAATTAATAGGGGTATTAGTGCAATATGGTAGAAAGTACTTATTTTTTTTCTTACTGCACCATGTTCTTCACAAAATTGTATAATTCCTTAAGATACCAGGCAGCCAGTATACATGGGGTTTTGGCAGCTGAACTTGGAGTGACATGGCAGTTCCTGGAGTATTATCTATAGTGGCATATGGGTCTATCCAGTTTATTGGTTGGTCTTTTAAAAGCATTTGGTCTGGCCTATTGGCTTCTTTTAATGCTTGCTGTTTTAGCAGCTGTGATTACTACTGGTAGCTTTGAGAAAGTTCATATTACCCTTGGCATGCTTAGATAATGACAGGGTCAAGGAGCATATTTTAATAAACATAAAAGTATAAATCATTCTAGCATTTGAAGATTAACCTCTTTACATTGGGTCTTCTTCAGAAAGAGATTGCATTTGGTATATTGCAAAGAAACAAAGTACGCTGATATGTTAATAAGTAAAGGTAATAATTTTTATGTTAATATACAATCAGTTGGAGCCTGCTTTTAGGCTTCTTGCCGGTTGGCCACCAGAAGAAATACCAGTAGGCCTTTGGTCTGAGCCAGCAAGGCTCTTCTTCTGTTCTAATTAAAATACTTCTCTACATCACACAATGTAGTATGACTTAAAAAAAAAAAAAAGTGTCCAAGGTGCCACAGTACCTTGTCTGCCGGTCAAATAAAAGCTGAAGTAGGCAACTGATGAACTTCTGTTTGTATAGTATCTTGATTCTGAGTGGAAATTTGGTACTATGAAATCATTACTTAAAGCTTCTTTTTGTAGTGTATACTAGCTTGTTTATAGATAGATGTGATGATGATAAAGAAATGTAAATTACTTTCTACTATCTAAGTGTGTACATACAATGTTCTGCTATCAAGGCTAAATTATGCAAATTGATTTGCATTAATGCAATTTTATTTTGCATATTTATGATAATTCCAGTATTTGGATTTTCATAGAATTTACATTGAGGTTACAGGATAGCTAACTGCAAAGTGTATTTGAAAACAAGCCCATCATCTGCTTCCATTGCTGTATTTTACCTACCCTGTTCCAAATATTAATTTTTTTAAAAAAAATCACTGGACTTATAAGGCTGTCTTTTTAAGGACTGCAAAAATCAAAAACATTAATCAGAACTTCAGTGTTTAATTAATGTGAATCCAAAGTTTATTACTTTTTAAATATTAGCTACTCAACATGAATCATCGGGAGAGCTATATGATTAATCTTATTCAGTTGCTATAAATGTCAACTGCAGCATGAAAAGATTTAAATTACCATGGTTTTCTTTCTTTTAAACTTTAAATGCCTGTATTTAAACACACCACTTAAACAAATCTGTCTTATCATTCTTACATACCAAATGTATATGTCCCACCTTCTTTACAAGCCCTTTTGAATTCCTACTCCCTTGGTAAGAACATTTTGGCTTGCAGGTGTAAAAGCTTTTTAACTGTAAGGCTGGAGATTTGGCAACAAACAGAAAATAAAATAAAATGGAAAATAAAATTGTCTTCTGTTGGTTTAATTCCAAAACCACAAAATGCCAGCCAGAGCAGAAGGGCCTTACTTTATGAAGGTACTCAACTGTTGTGATGAGCAACTCTCCTGAGGAAGTTTCATAACTGTGGGACAGTCAGCAGCAATCTTTATTATTATTATTATTATTATTATTATTATTATTATTATTATTGCTATTACTATCCCAAGCGGCTTCCAAAAAATATTAAAATACATTAAAATGTCTATATGTTGATTAAACTTTCAAGAAACAACCTTTGTGAATTTTAGTGACAGTTGTAAGGGTATGCCATTTGTCACTTTTCTTTCTTTCTTTCTTTCTTTCTTTCTTTTCTTTCTTTCTTCTTTCTTTCTTTCTTTCTTTCTTTTCTTTCTTTCTTTTTGCTTGAAAGACCATAGAACACCAAAGCAAAGCACTCCAGCTTCATTAATGTGTGATCCCCAAAATTCAGGATCCCCCCCAACTGAAGCCAAAGTTTTGTGCTAGTATTGTGCCATTTGGTGCTGCAAACCCTGCGTTTTGTGCCACCCCGCGAAATTTACCCTGTGTAAATTCTATACCAAATGCAGCTTCTGGAACAGTCTTAAAAGGCTTTAATCTAACTTTGAGGTAAAGAAAGGCATTAATAAAAGTAACTATGTCTTAAAATTTTCCAACCAGATAGATTGTGAATGTGTTCATATCACCACTGCACCCTGGTTTGCCAAGCATTATGACCAAGGGAACTGGACTTACTGTGACGGGTGTCTTCAAAGCCCCAGGTTACAATGCCTGCCAGCCATCCTTGCCTTTGTCTTGTCAGGATACATTTTCAGTTGGCTTTTTTATAGCCATTCTTTGATGCCCTCAGATACTATGTAAAGTAATAGAGACTCCATAATGTGCAGTGGTGTGTTTGATTCTGTTTATTGAAGGCTCACTACTACCCTTTGCAATCCTAACATTAACATGTATAAACAGACCAAAGCAGGTTTATTGGATCTGAATTAAAGTCGTAAGGAAAACATGAACATGACTGAAATGAATTGGTGCTTTCTTTTAAACTAAAAAGTATGGGCTTTTTGGGACGTGGGTGGCGCTGTGCTCTAAATCACAGAGCCTAGGGCTTGCTGATCAGAAGGTCAGCGGTTCGAATCCCCACGACGGGGTGAGCTCCTATTGCTCGGTCCCTGCTCCTACCAACCTAGCAGTTGAAAAGCACATCAAAGTGCAAGTAGATAAATAGGTACCACTCCGGCGGGAAGGTAAACGGCATTTCTGTGCGCTGCTCTGGTTTGCCAGAAGTGGCTTAGTCATGCTAGCCACATGATCCAGAAGCTGTACGCCAGCTCCCTCGGCCAGTAAAGTGAGATGAACGCTGCAACCCCAGAGTCGTCTGCGACTGGACCTAATGGTCAGGGGTCCCTTTACCTTTACCTATGGGTTTTTTAGAACTGTGTAGCTAGTAGGATAACTCTGGTAACAACCAACTGACTGCTGTCACCTTCAGCCTGCACACCAACAAATATCTTATTCCTGCTGTAAAGAGTTTACAAAATGGAGAAAAAAGATAAAAGTGGGTTAGACTGCTCTTCATCTTCAAAGTGTTTTGGAAACATAATCTAATTAATCCTCAGTACACCCCTGTGAGTTAGGCACATAAGTATTTTAAAAAGAAACAGAGTTTGAGGGTTTATTTCTAAGGGCAATTTTATAGGAGGCTTACATTGCTTAAAGCAACTTTTGCAGTTATATTTTCCATATCTATATATCGTACTTCCTTCGGCTAGTGTTAGCACATGATAATCCTAATCTGGCATCCAAGGCAGCATTTTTGATATTGCAGAAGATAGGCAAGGGCTTCCAGCTCTTTGGTACAATGTTATGCTACTGCTGTACGAGGCAGCCCATGCTATAGTATAGAGGCAAGGCTGAACAAAACAAGAGAAGGAATCTCATCAGATGCCACCAAGGAACCAAAGGTAATGAGACAGAAGTAGAAAGGAGATAGCAACACAACGAACCTTAACAGGTTGGAGAACCAGGCCAAAGCTAACAAAATAAAGTTAAAACGTTAGCAGGATTAAATTCATCAGTAAAAATTACGCTTAGAAAAAAATGAAAAAGGGAAAAGATGGAGTAATTAGAATATGCAACAGTAAGGGGTAATAAGAAGGAACCATGGAAGGGGGGAAAGGGAAGCTGATGTCTGTTGATGTGGGATGAGTGGGAAAGGACTCACTGTGGAAATGTTTAACATTGCAATACTGTGGTGCCTAAGGCTACCATAATTGTAGAAGGAAATTCATTGGAAATCATTTCATTGGGTTTAAAATGACTGATCATGCAGAAAAACCCAAGCTTTGCTCCGTTCAGTTATAATGTAAGGAAAACAGGATCATAACAATATATACAAGGAAGATCTACCGGTATATAAACAGTGGGTTCTAGGAAAGAATTTATTGCATATTGCTCTGATGGCTGGCTGACAGAACAGTAGTTTAGTTTTATGAGTAATCTACATAAATTAGAGAAGCCTAATACACCGCAAACAGAGGATTCCAGGGGACTTGGTGCCTCCCATGCACACACACACACACACACACCCAGTCAGGGATCTTCACTCTCAATTACAGAGGTTTTTTTTTAAAGAGCTGTGGGGACAGCATTTTCAAGGCTAAGCATACATGAGACAAAATGTGAGTTACTATTTTGTAACTAACACCTTGTTCAGCAACTGGCAGACTTCCCTAACTCATTTTCTTTATTTCTAAGATGGGAGCTTTTCATATAGTATGAAGATACCAAAGATTCTTAATCAGCTAATGTTTGTAAAGTGCTATGAGCTTATTGGGTTGATGGTGTTATCATTGTAAGTGCTAAGCATTATTATCAACGTGATTACATCCGAAGGTGATAGTGGACTGGTGCCAATGGTCTTGGCTTCATCTTTCCTATTTTTAATTTCACTCTTTTGCCAACATATTTAGATTCAGAGTTTTGCATGTTTCATTCCTTTCATAGTAATCTTGTAAGGCCAGAAGACTATTCGTGTAATGATTAACATTGGTCTGCCCACATTCATGTCGCAAGCTTTTTTCTTAGTAGTTTTCTTTTTAGGAAGTGTCAGAAACTAAGGGCAGAGTCTCATGACTATGATTCAAGGTGACTTTTCTTTAAGGTGTATATAATAAAAATAGGCGAATCCATATTTATCTACACCATAATAACTTCAGTGTGTTCTCGAGCAGCCAAAATATGAACAAAAGAGATGGCAGCTCTGGCCCATTCTGCATACGAAGGCCACATCGAAGGCCACCTCAGTCTCCCTATAGTTCCTTTCCAGGACCATGGCTTTATAAGTTGTCATGAGACATCACCTGACGATCTGACGATCATAGGGCAATTCACAACATTAACATATAAACCTGGTTGGCATCCATCTGTCTCAGGAGACAACAGAGGAGTGTGCCTTGGGGGTGAAGTCAAACTTTTGGAGAGTTGCAGTGCCTGCTGTGGCTGTACAGACCGAGAGAGACATGTTTTGTTACATCTGGGGCAGATGAAGGTATCCAATTGTGCTGTTGCATTCTTTCAGTGAGACTCCTTCGGGTAGTAAAAGCGGGATATCAAATCCAAACTCTTCTTCTTCTTCTTCTTCTTCTTCTTCTTCTTCTTCTTCTTCTTCTTCTTCTTCCCAGTGATCAAAAAGGTGGTGCTAAAAATAAAGCCTGTCGACACTAATCTTTATCAAAGTGTGACCAGTCCTGAATCTAGAGTTTGGTTGGTCCTTTGTGTAAGGATCGTGTGATGGTGCCTCACGAGTAACAGAGCAGGAGCCCAAACAGTCTTTTGCAGTTTTATTGTGCAAACTATTTACTGTGCAGAGCTACAAAATGCATGTCTGTCTCAGTTGCTGGCAGAATCCGGGAGTGGCCCCTTCCGGCTTCTCCCCCAGCATAAGAACTTCGGCACCCCAAGTCTCCTCCTACCCTCCTTGCGTTTTACTCCTCTGTGCAACTAGGGCGACAGAAATGGCGTGCCTCCCCGCCAGGCTCCCTGTTTGTGGCTCCTGGCTAGAAGACGCGCTGGGGCTCTCAGTGGCATCCCTGAGCCCTCTCCCTGCCAGTCTGGTTCCTTCCCTCTCCTCCCTACTGGAGGTGTGACGGCTTTCCACGCTGGAAGAGGTGCTGCTGCTCAATTGGCGTCGGGGCTCTATGTATACTAACGGACCCTCCGTTCCCCTCAGCAGGCCAGGTGGCAGTTCCCTGACACTTTGGTTATGAACTTTTAGCAGGTTCTTCTATATCAAATCTGTCTTATTTGACACCTATGGGTATCACAGCATCCTCAGAACTCTTTAACTTCTTAAGGCTCCCAGCTGCTCCTCTTTTTTGAAATGAGTTTTTGCCAGTTTTGGTTTGGTTAGGGGGATTACTTATTTTTTTTTTAAAAAATGTGGTAATTGGGCATGTATATTGTTGTTTTGGCTGTTTTGAGTGGGGGTTCTGAGCATTGTTGGTTTTTCTTCTGTCAAATACCGGTAGGTATTGTTTTGCTGCTCACAACAGTTGCTTTGATTTCCAAAATGGTGGGGCTCTGTGTTTGGCCCTAATATTATTATTTTTTAACATGGGATGGGGGCATTGATATCTACATGTTCCAACAAGAGTAGACCACAGTGATTTTCTCACATTAAGGTTATATCTTCAGGGCTTACTTCCTAAGATAACAATTTCTCCGTTCTTAGTTTAAGCTGTGACACTGAGCTAAAGCTGTGCAATAAATTTGGAAGCTCTTTGCACTTCACTGTCCTAGGTATATTCAAATGTAAACATTCTTGGTTCTAAACTTATGAGTATTGGACAATGGCTGAATTGTGCACATGATGTGTACCTATCAGTGATTGTGTAGAGAATGTCATCCTTTACCCAAACTTTGATAGGCGACATAGTGTGATTCTTATTTAAACAGTTGCTTGTTTACTGATTCATCATTCCTAATAGCCTTCACACAATTACTCACCAGTATGGCTGTTTACTGCTGTGACAGTTGCCTTTCCTTGCTCAATGCATTTTTGTTCTGTTATTTATTCACATCTCAGTGATAAGTACTATTTGATTTGTAGCTAATTGCAGCAACTGTTTTTCATTATTTATGAGTGTCGTAGTCAGAATCCATTTACAATTCTGACCGGGATAAAACTGATTGCCACAACTGATATGACCACAGCAATAAGTAATTACCGGTAACTGGCACACTTGAAAGCTGTCAAGGTCTGGGGCATAAACTCCTTTTGCATTTCATGAACCATTCATTCTTCTGTTGCTTGTTCCTCTTCAGAATATTTTCCTTCTTCTGTATTTTTTTTTATTTACATTCACATTTACGAGCCTCAAAACAACTAGAAAAAACACTAGAAAGCTAGCCAGAAAATAACTTTTGAAAAAGTTGTTGTTTATGGTCCACTTTTCTGTTTAAAACAAAATCACCAGCTTCCAAAAATGGAAATAAATGATATGCAATAATAATAAAGCAACAATAAAAGCAGACAAACCCCCAAATTAAAAGCATGAACAGCAAATTGTCATACTAAGATCAAACATTAAAAGCATGCTAGAATAACAGGCCTTCAGCGGACACTTGAAAAGTAAGAAAAGAGTCTTGGCAGATCTCTATGAATCGTGTATCCAACAATCTTAATACTACCACTGAAAAAGCTATGTCTTGGGTACCCTACAACCATATAATATCTTAACTATTGCAAGACTACTTTATGTCAGAGCTTGTAAAAATACTCACAAACCAACTACCGGTAAATGAGAGCTTGTTGGAAAACTTTGGGAAGTCTGTTAACAAGTAATGTAAAAAGAGAAATTAAAATATCAGATGTAGGTTATTTACTTTTCTAAGTTATGTAAACAATTGATAGAGTACACATTTGAGTGCATGTTTGTTAAAATATAGTATTATAACTGTGATTTTAAAGGGAGCTACACATAGCCTACAATTTTAGCAGTGTGATGATGTTGCTTCTAGGATTCATAATATAGAACATCCGAAAAAATAGCTTGAATGAGCATGCCAGTAGTCTGTATATCACAAATACATGTGAAGATTTGAAGTAATAAAAGTAAGCTTAAAATATAGCTTTTACTAAACCAATAACTTTTAAGTGCCACATTTTAAATGCTCTTAAATGTCTCAAGTTGATTAAACCTGATTTATTTACATAACTATTAATAGTCAGTTTTGTGTCTATTCCGTTCCTCCAAAATAGAACACAGTGATCCCTATTCTCTGAAAACCAGATCGAATTTGTAAAATAAGTCTTATTTGACTAAGCCACCAAACCAAACATTGAAAGTCTAGAAACATCTGTGTAATAATCATGTTGCTAGAATCTTGCATGATCTTTTTCAGGAAATGCAATGCATTTATTTGCTTTTAGGCATTCAGCTAAAGCAGGAAGAGTTAATAAAGATCAACTAACTAAGCCCTTATTCTAATTTAATGAATGTTTTATTCTTAAGGGAAACATACTTTTCTTACAATGACAGGTGACATCTGAATGGAAAAATACCCTGTTGTTTAGGGCTTTATCTAGGACAGAAAGAGATAATCCTGACACATACTTGTTATTGCTTTTGCACTTTCATAAAGTAAAAAGGGCTGTCAGTTAGAGCTAATCCTATATGCTGAACCAGCTCTTCTTCATTTACAGGCCATTCTATATTTCTTTTCTACCTTAGAGAACTCCTGATGTGCTTAAGCAGTTGACAAAGAATAGCTAAGACCAGAGAATGTAAGGGTCACTGCAGATTGCTAGAGATCAAAGGATATAGTTGACTATAGCTCATGTAGCGCTTAACAAAAGACCTTGGGATATACCTGGGGGAAAATGTGTAGTTAGTGTGTTTATTTTAAGGATTCTGTTTTTTTAACAAAACAAAACAAACAAAAAAGATTCTCATGTTTTGTTATCTTTTTCTTTCCTAATTAGGACAGAATTTTACCCTAAGGCAGTTAGGAGTATGTGAACCAGCAACTCGAAGAGGACTGGCATTTTGTGCTGAAATGGGGCTCCCCCACAGAGGTTACTCTATCAGTGCAGGGTCAGATGCTGATACTGAAAATGAAGGAGTGATGTCTCCAGAGCATGCCATGAGACTTTGGGGCAGGGGGGTCAAATCAGGCCGCAGTTCCTGTCTCTCAAGCCGTTCCAACTCAGCCCTCACTTTAACTGATACTGAGCATGAAAACAAGTCCGACAGTGAGAATGGTAAGTCTTTCTGTGTGTAATATGAAAAACTATCTCATGATTTGTATTAATGTATTCTTTAAGCATGAGCATACTTTCTGAACAACTTTTATTACGGTTTTCTAGGAAAAGCCAGTGTCCAGTATTGACGACTGGACGCAAAATTTTACATATATATAATTCGTACAGTATTTTATCAACCATTTGGAAAAAATCTGAGAATGAATGAGTACACAAAATAGTTCATTAAGAAAGTTTGAGTACTACAGAACAAATTTGATTGTGCTTTAAAAATCACTGTTTGATACAAGCAGTTGAAATTGTGATAAAATGGAAAGAGTGTCCTTTGGAGACTAAATTGTTGTGTTGTTAAAAGCTAACAAACATCTAAACAGAACTTCTTAGGAAATTGGAAATACAGTAGTCTTTCTATATCAGTCCCCTCCTTCCCCTGGTTAATTCTGAATCAGCAGTATACTGTTCATGGGCCGCATGCAGCCTCTGAGGTATTATGCATACTTTTGTTTCAGTCAAGCAATTCTACAGTTCAGTGGTAGCAAACATGCTTTGTACGATACTAGGCTAGATGGCCCAATGGTCTGACAACATACGGCAGCTTCAGAAGATATATGTGTTGATAGGGTTTTGCTCAAGGTAACAGGAACCCTAGTTTTTGCAATTTACAGGCACTTGATCTTTTGGGGGAAACAAGCTTTAATCCAGATGACCGCATCATAAGAAACAAAATAACACTTTCACTAATATAAATTCATGTTTAGACATATTCCTGAGTCTCTGGCAGCAGCATGAGAAGGCGAAAATGAAGCAACTGTAGCTTTTATTGGCAAAGAGATTAAGTAGTGGGAAAAGCTTAACCTCCTACATTTCTCTTTTCAGTCTTCTTATTAAAGACAAATGATCACGGCCAATAACAAAAATAGGAAATTCTAATCCCAAACAACTTAATTCAGTGAAACTAACAGTATCACTGATCAAGAATGTAGCCACTGAAAGAGGCTAAGATCAGCTAAAATTGAGGACATGGACTATTCACAATAAATGTGCAGCCTGCTCATATCCTGGAATGTAATTATTGTGACACAAATAGAATATTTCACTACACAACTAATGTAACAGTCTTTCGTGAAACAAGAATGACAGAGATTAAGTAACCAAGTTTACGGCTGTTTTCGATTTTGATTAGAGATTGGGTATGGGCACTTGTGCTAAGGCAAGAAAATGACACTTTCCCCCAATCTTGGTAGTCCCTTACGCAGGCCCTGCTGCCTACCTTAAATGAAGCTTAAAATAAGAAGATAAAGCTGTTAGAGTAAGGGGCCAATTAAAAGGAAGCTAGCCTTAGTAGGAAGCATGGCCAAACTGCGGGAGGCAGTGAAAGATAGGCGTGCCTGGTGTGCTCTGGTCCATTGGGTCACGAAGAGTCAGACACGACTGAACAACAAGCCTTATTTTATTTTTTCCAATATTGTACTTTCTGAATCCACAGAAAGATTTTAGAAAGGTCTGCTTAATTTGCTTTGCATTTAAAGTTCCACATGTGTAATGGAATCTTTCAGTTGCGGTGATTGTATGTATAATAAGATTGTGTGCAACAAATATGTGGATTATATGTGGCTTCAAAATCATATTGTTACCAAGGTTGCACGCCACCCACAATCTCTGCCAATTGGTAGCAAGATTCTAAGGGGTTCCAGGCCTGGGGTCGTGTTTCGGTTTGGAATAAAGACACAGTGGAGAGTGTCATCTTTAAGAAATACGGTTTATTAACACATATTTACAACCTGGGTGCAGATAGAGGGAGTGCCTAGTTTACAGCATTCGCATCTCAAGAGCAGCTTGTTCTTCACAGCAGCGCAGCACTGCATTCAGAGGCTTTCTAAACGCCATCTTTGTGCCTCTGCCCCAGCTTGTTTCCTACCAGTCCTAATGTTGTCTGTCCTTCCACCCTCTGCATAGAGTTCTCTCCACTTCTTGCTTCTCCTTTCCAGAAACACCTTGCCAAGCAATTCCCACCCTTTTGTATGCTCGCTCCCCTTGTAACTTTGGCATCCACTCAGAGGTGTAGGGAGCCTCTTGGGTGCCTGGGGCGGTGTTACCCTCCTGGGGGCGGGGCGTCCTGACGCATGCGTCCTGACGTCACGACGCATGCGTCAGGACAGACTGTCCATCCCGCTGGCACTGCTGCTCCAGCAGCAACTGAGCGACCCGCCAAGCGAGCGCCGGCTCCCGGGGCTTCCCCGTCTGTGCTGCTTTAAAGCAGTATGGACAGGGAAGTCCCAGGAGCCGGCGCTTGCTCAGCGGGTTGCTCGGTCGCTGCTGGAGCAGCAGCGCCCACTGAGAGCCCATCCCGCCGGCGCTGCTGCTCCAGCGGCAACCCGCCGAGCGAGCGCCGGCTCCTGGGGCTTCCCTGTCCGTGTTGCTCTAAAGCAGCACTGACGGGGCAGCCCCACGAGCCGCCGATCGCGCGGGGCAGCCCCATAGCGGCGCTGGCGGGCGGACCCCGGATGGGCCGCGGGGTGGAGCTGCCTTGCTCCGCAGCTTGCTTGGGGCCCGCTGGCGGGGTGGGGCTGGCCCAAGTGTAACCCCCCTCTCCTGGAACCCAGGGCAGACCGCCCCCCCCACGACACCCATGCATCCACTGCTGGCACAGACCCAATGATTCCCCTGTTATGAGCCATCAAACCTTTTCTCATGCTTAACAACTTCTATCCCAATGGTGCCCTGGCCTGGAAAGAGAGCTTAGCCTGTATTTTTCCACAGGTCTCTTCCCTTCAACATTCCAAAAATCAGCTGAATTCTGTTCCTTTTTAAATTTCTAACATTCACTAACTCTGGCAGGTGGGATCGCCAGAGTTTCCCCAACCACACACACCTTTCTGCTCCTATTTATTTATTTTAAACTGTCCGCTGCATAAAGCTGAATGTGCACAAGTTAAATGTGTATGTTGTAGGTCTACTTTAGTACATATTCCCAGTGATAGCATGCATCAAACGTTGACCATCAAGATTGCATATCTGTGATTTTTTAATAGATGTTTATTTACATAAATAGGAGAACAGGTCTCTACTAATTTTATTGAATTGAAGTTTGGAATTTCTTTTTTATCTTAATGCATAGAAAATTATGAATAAATTAAGGAAACAGTATTTAGCATTAATCAGATTATGCAATAGACTGTCTGATGTTTTGATACCAATTTCAAAGAAGAGTTTAGGATTTAGTACATAAATCCTTAATTTTGTTTGTTGATCAGGAGGCAAATAGTCCAGCAGAAGAAACTGTTAGAGCTGCTTTGAGGCAAATAAAACTTTTCTAGCTCCAGTATCTCATCTGGGTGAAAAACAATTAGAATATGCAGTTATGAGTAATGCTACAAGAGATATAAAGCAGATCATTATGTATGCTTACCTTATCTGAAATTGCACTGCAATTAATGTTGCAAAGGCTGCCTAAGAGTCAGATCAAAAAATTTACATGATAGTCCAGAATCTGATATACTGTAGTATGTTCATGTTCACTATAAAATCTAAATATGGCTAAGTTTAAGAAGTGTTTTTGATTTAAATTAGGATTGATAAAAAACCTCCAAATGTCAAGAATACAGGAAATGTGTCACCTTTGTCTTAGGTTGCTCAAAGGTTAGTTTCCCACGTCTATGTGCAAAAGGTAAGGTAGTTAAATCTCTTATGAAACACATGGTTCTTATATGGGCTGCTGGCTCCTCTTCCATGTGCTCTGCTCCATAAATATTCCTGTTCTTAAGGTAAGTTGCATACACATTAATAAGTGCACCAGCCCTCTTGTAAAATAACTTTGTTTACAGTGTTTCCCATATAAAACTCAAAGTTATTAGGGTTTCTGTAAAGACTCCAAGAAAACTGCTATCTAGAAGTTTGTACTTGTAGCCATAGACCAGCAAGACCATGAGCTCATCCACACTTCCAGTGGCTAGAAAGCACAGATCTGAGTAGTTTAGATCTGAGTCTGAGCAGTTTTGCCTTTACTTCACCACTTTCCCCCAGAAAACTCACTCTTTAGCGTTCTGGAGAAAACCCAATTGATGTTTGCTCTAATTCAGCAGTTTACTGTGGGTTTTCCCAAGGGAAAGCAACAGGGCAAACGGAAATGTGAATGAGCACCAACCCTTCAATTTTAGGAATCAGGTCGTATTTCACATGGCCCCAAGAAAGGCGTTGCCAACTGAGGAGATTATTCTTGGCCCTGTGTTCTAACATGACAGCGGTCTTGACATGCATGTAATATAGGACAATGAAACTTGCCAAGAGAGGAAGCCTGTACAGTTTGCATCTGAGCTTCTTTTGAGGTATTACTTCTGTTTATAGCATTAGGGAATCCTTCTCATGCAGAGAAACACAGGCGGGGGACGGGACAGAAATAAAGTGGTTCTCTTCGCTCCCCCCCCCCCCCGTGGTCCTGATCACTTGTAATAGGTATAGTACTATGCAAACCAGCCTCTGTGCCAGGGATTCTGGCTAATTTAGTATGGCAGCATCATAATGAAAAAGTCCTGCCTGCCACAGAGGAACAGAGTGTGGGTGCATGAACATATTTCAGTATAGCACATTGATGCAGATTGACAAAGTATAAAACTATTGTTAGTGTTATAAGCAAACACAATAAAGTATTTAACCCAAAGCTTGAGTCTCTATTCCAGGTGGGGTACCAGCCTGAGCTGGACAAAATGACAATAGATGCTTCTCTTGTGCATCTATAAACAACACTGCTCTCTGGAATGGAGTTTCATTATATCCTATTCATCTTAAACAACTTGAGCTATCATTTCATTTTATGATATAGAAGAGTTCTTACTAACAGAATCTTTGGTCAATATCTTCCTCAAGGAAATTTGCAACAAGGATTTGCTTCTTTCTTGCATATCTTCTTTTCTGTTCCAAACTATGACTTCCTGCTTAATATTACAGTGCCTATGGTAGGTTGAACATAGGCTAGTAGACCTGATTTCTGATTAAATAAGTTACCGGTAGTTTATGAGTATGCAACTTAAATTTCCTTCATCGTTCTCAAGGGACATTAAAAGGCTTGTGGCTAAGTAGTAAAGATTATATCTGGCACAAAACCAAATCTCTGTCTTAAAGAGTCATCTGCACATACATTGGAATGTAGTCTCAGCTCCATAAGTCTAAAAATGCAAACTATAGAAATAATTTGGCATGGAGAGTATTTGCATCCACAATCATATTTATGTGTTGTCAATTCTGTTGTTGCAATGAAGAGCAAGTGCAAATTCAGTGTTGGGTTCCACTGTCACTAACTAAGGTCACTAACTAATGCTCGTTTTTACTGAATTTTAAATTTAGCAGTTTTACTTGTGTAATACAGCACTGTGCAGTTGTTAATAACTTGGCTTCACTTGCACTTCCTCCAGAGTGTTTTTCTCAGCTTCTAGCTATAGATAATACAAAGCAGTTAATCAAAGATGGTGTTATAATACTCAAAATACCCATCCCATTAATATATAATGTAAACAGAACAGAACAGTTTATACAACAGAACAAGTAATTATTTGACGACATCATTTTTGTAATTAGGGTCTTAGCAGTGTACCTTTCTCTTACACTCCAGTAATGCCAAAATAATTCTTGCATAATATTAGAAGGGTTTAAGGCTTTATTTGAAAACAATACTCCAAAATGGGTGGACGTTTACATTTACAGGCTGCATACTGTATTCTCAGCAACATCCTCCTTGTAAACATTTTAATTTACCGGTAAGTGTTTCTCTAAGCATTTAGGGAATACTTCACAATCTCAGGTTATTGCAAAATCAATAGTACCTTACAAAGTTAGGTTACTTTGCTTTAAAAGGCAGGATTTTTACTATAATTCCCTGTGTAACTTGTAAATATATTTTACCCCAGATTGATTATAACCTTTATAAATAGATTAGATTAGTTTTGTTCCAACAATTGTGTTGGAATGATGCTGGTTTCCCAAAAGCATATGGGAGCAAAGAAGGGACTGACAAAAGGTAATAGCAGTTAATGAACAGTGTGATCCTAGAATGAATAAGAGAGTGTGTTGGAAATTATTTGATGAAAGGCTTGAGCAGCATTTAGTATAGACAAAGAAATTAGGGAGGAGGGGAGAGAGAATGCTCACATCCTCATGTAATACTAAAGCAAACCATGTCTTAGCACAAACAAGCAAATGTGTTCCTGGGAAGGAGATTGCAGCCATTTTCATGTAACCAAGGCTGTACCTGAAGTGGGCTAGAGTCCGTTTGCTACTGCACTATAATAACAATAATTTATTATTTATACCTCACCCATCTGACTGACTTGCCCCAGCCACTCTGAGTGGCTTCCAACATAATAAAAACACAGTGAGCTAAGCCATAGTCTAGCTTAACATATCATCTATACCTGAGTTCTTAGTTTATCTCACTTCAGACAAACCATGGGTACAACTTGTGGTTTGTCTGAAGAGAGCTAAACCTTGAGTCTGGTTTTAGATGACATGCTAAGCCAATCTGGCTTAGCTCAGCACAGTCACAAAATGATCTGGGAGGAGAAAGCAACTGTGATTTCCTTTATTGGAATTTGCATGATCTCTCCTGAAGCCCAAACGTTTGATTGCACTAGACCAAAGTTTGACTTAACATTACATGTGAACTTTGTATTCAGCAGCCAGCCATTTCTTGCCAGCAAAATATTTTCATAGTTCTTTGGAATATATTGTCATGAGACAGTCGAATGGTGTGAAACAGTAATAGCAGTAGTTGTAATACTTTATTTACAAGCATAGCACATGGAGCCATATAAAACTATCCTATTCGTTACGTAGTTTAGTTCTGCCTCTATTTTGTGTTTCAGAAAATCAAAATCCATGGGCTACTTACAAAACTTACAGAGACTTTGACAAACAACACTATAGTGGCAGCCACTGTAGAAAACAGATGTGCTTAAATACCTTGTTCACATACTTCCTTGGACAGTAATGGTCTGTATATTATGAAGAAACAGGCACATCCTCCTCTCTTCGTCACATCATAACATAACATGTGGCATGAGCGCTCTGTATGGAGGGGTGAAAGCCTGATTCCCCCACCCGCTTTTTTAAGTTAAATAACTATATGGATTTGGCAGCCATATGTGGAGTCAAATGCCCATGCCATATGTGATGTGATGTATGTAACTAAAGATATTGGTGAGCACCTGCTCATTTACTCTGTGAAGACCATTGCCACCTGGGTAGGTATCTGAACTGGGCTTAGGCTATTGCAGCTTAGTGAAAGGTTTTTTTTTATTCCTTTGTTGTTTGGGAGGGTTGAATTGTCTACACATCATCACTGTACTAACACTACCTGCTTCCTATGCAGTTTTTGTACATTAATTCAAATACGATTCTTTGTGTAACAACTAAACTAGCTCAGAATTGAATATATTACTTATTTATGAGGTGTTTTGTAATGTCAGTGTTATTTCTGGAATGCATATGTGTGGATACTATTTTATATTTAGGTTTTGTACAATGTGCTGCAAGATGACAAAATGCCAAAGGTAATCTTCTGGCATTTACTGATTCACAATCAAACTGCTGCCTTGCAGAAAATAGCAAAGACACTAATTGAATTGCTTATAAACACTTTTAACAGCAAAAATAATTTAATATTGAAATATATGTATAACACATTTTATAGAAGATGATGCTTACAGAGAATTCTTTAAAATGCTTTAGCCTGAAAAAGGATTGCATGTTATATATTGAAGAAAACAGAGGCTATGGGACGATTGCTTGCTTTGAAAGTTATTTTAATATGAGCATTTACATTTAGATTCATTCTAAAAGCAATCTTATGAAGTTTCTAGAAAATCTTTTGCCTATTTTTCTTCTACTTTTGGATATGCTACAAATATAGTTTCACTGGATAAAATGTATTTTCCTTGTGTACTTGAGTGAAGAAATCTTAACACAATATCATTTCTTTGTAAATTGCAAATATTCTTCTAATTTTTTAGATTGCAATGAAAGCAGTGCATGCTGTGTGCATATCAGAATTGATGATGTGTGCTGTTTTGATTTTGAATGTGTTTTTGATGTCCTTGAAAAATCACAGTGGTAGCAGTAAAATTGTTTTAATTAATGAATCGGAGAGCAACAAATCTGCTGACTCAAGCTTATTGATGTAATTATTACTGGGACAGAAAGGATGCAAAATCTGGCAGGAGTGTTAAACTTCGGTTTGTTGTCATCTGAGAAATAGTAAAGTATTAGGGTGTATTTCATATGCGGTCTTCTAAAGCAGTGTTTTTCAACCACTGTTCCGCGGCACACTAGTGTGCCGCAAGATGTTGCCTGGTGTGCCGTGGGAAAAATTGAAAAATTACTTTATATATAGTCAATATAGGCACAGAGTTAAAAATTTTAACATTTTCTAATGGTGGTGTGCCTCGTGATTTTTTTCATGAAACAAGTGTGCCTTTGTCCAAAAAAGGTTGAAAAACACTGTTCTAAAGGAATGTTTTTATTTCCTTACAAAATTATGTTGACATGATCACCATAATATTTTTTCACATACAGCTTCTTACATATCAATACAAATATGGTAATGATTGAAAGTCAATTCATTTTGTTTTATGTTATACAAGTAAATAATAACATAAGGATGCCTTCTCCCATTTATTATGAAATAATCCCTTTTTATTCAGATCACATTACCCTGGGTAAAATAGTTAGATGATTTTTTGCATTAATCATCATTCCTTCTTGTGGAGCCCAGAAGGTATAAAGGAACACACCGGAAGAACCTTTAATGCCTTGTTAGACATTGCAGCTATGCTTTGCCTTGTCAGTAGGGCTGTACAGCCAGTATTCTGTCCCTCCCTCAAGATTGTTGGCATCCATCTGTCTCAAGAGACAATGGAAGAGTGTGCCTTCTGGGGTAAAGTAAAACTGTTGGAGAGCTACAGCACCTGCTATGGCTGTAGAGACCAGTACAGGAGAGACATATTTTATTGCAGCTTGGTTAGATTACACATTACACTTGTGAAAAGAAGGACCAGATTTCAGGCTTGTACACTTCTGAGGCCTTGCCACAGGACAAAGGACTAAATCAGCTAGGAATATTCCATGTTTATTTAAATGCATGATCTCCTTGTCCTAAGAAATCACTCTAAAACCCCAATCATATCTAAATTTCCTTAGAAGTAGCTTCAACTTTGTTCAGTGGATCTTCCTCCCAAGTAAATCTGTAGGATAACACAACCTATGTTGTAACCAGTGCTTTTTTTCTAGAAAGAGAGGTGTAGGAACTCCCACCTTTTTGGGACACTCAGTTTGGAGAGAATCTGCCCTCCAGATGTGTTTGACTACAATGCCCATCAGCATGGCCAAAGAGCAATGATGATGGAAGTTGTATTTCAAAATATATAAAGGGCACCAGGTTGAGGAAGTTGGACAAGGTCTATATAGTACGTGTTTGCTTTCATGAACTAATATATGTAACAGTTGCTTATGGTCTTAGGTTTCCAGCAGCAAATTTGTCAATTTCTGCATTGATGGAAGAAGCCCCTCCCTGCGCCCCCGCCAATATCTTACTGTGAGAGAGCATAAATGGAAATTGTGGGTCCTTATTCCAAACATTTTGTGGCAAGAAATATACTAGGACTCCAGCAATGTTTGGTGTGAGGAAAGACCAACAAGAATACAACTTTTCGGGGGCCTGGTAAAAAGTGCAGAGCTATTTCCTGCAAAATGCACACCAGCATAGTTGCTATGGGGCAAGAGAACAGGAGCCACTATGGCACTAGGACCCTGACATATCCAGTACTAGATAAAAGCTGCCTTTTCCTTACCCAGCCAACCACCCAGCAGATCCTGCACCATGAAGCTAGCCATATAGAACATGAAGCACATGCCAGCAGCCTTTAAACAGTGTGCTAGTTCTCCGTAGGCAGGTCTAGAAAGTGTCATACCATTCAGCACTTGTAGCCTCCTTTCCTGAAAATGGGATGCCTAGCATCATCTGTCAGTGTCCCCATCCTCTGGGACAGGATACCACCACATAGGCATACTTTTATTTACAAAGAAACCATCTACCTGCAGAAAGGGTTTGATAATGAGCAGCTGCTATGTAGCATGCCTAAGAAGTAGATTGCTTCAGATGTATTTTGAAATGCACTAAGGCCTTGTATATTTTAAGCCACTATATTACAGTTTATTTTGTGGGCAGATGGCATATAAATCACAGTCTAATTTAATCTACATCTAATCTTATGGAAGAGATGGCAGCCTTGGGCTCACCTCTACTACTTCTGAAGGCACAGATACCAGAATGATGGTACCAATGAACAGAACAGTCTCTCATATGGTTAGTTACTGCAGGCTTAGACTGGTTGCTTCAAGCTGAAAATCAGATGGCAGGCTCACTCTTCAAGAATTTCACTGTAAAATAAATAGTGTAAAGGACAGAAACCAGAAGAAGTATCAGCTTTGGGGGAATTGTGGGCCATAGGTAATGAAAAATCCTATTGTGAAGCGATTTGGGATCCTGTATACAAACAACACCTCACTGCAAGTCTAACTACTGAATAAGAAATGTTGATGAAATAGTAATCCATCTGTCAAAACCACTCTCACATAGCGTGGTTGTAGTGGATAAGTGCAGTGCACCCAATCTGCTGTCCTACTTTCTTATTTTGTTGACTGGAAGAAGAGAGTTGGGTGGGTGGAAAGACAACACTTGCTTCATTGTTCTCCATCAGCAGAATATTTATAACTACTCCTTGTAGGAATACATTTAGCTACTTGTTGATATACCAAAAAAGAAAATTTGTGGATTTAAGATTCCAATGTTTTTAATTAATACTGCTCAATAAGTAAATATATTTCATCTCATTTGTTACTTTCAAAGGTCTTTGTTCCATACTGTATCAGATGTATTGATTTTATGAAATAGCTAATAGGCTTTCCTTTATGAAGAGTGGCTTTTTCCTGTGATTAACTTTTTACAATTGAATTGTTCCATCCCCTTGTGAGAAAAGGAAGTCTGGAAGCACGGGGATAATTTAAACGAGACAAAAATGCAGCATGATGATGATGATGATGATGTAGAAAACAGGAGGCATTGAACACATCTTTAGAAGCTAAGTAGTTTACATGAAAAATCTAGATAAGGGAAATCTAGAACAACCTGATTAAAGAAGCACTAAAAATGAAAATAATATAATAGGGATGACTAGCTTTCAGTTTTTGATGCAGTAATATCATTCATTTATTTTTAAATGTAATGTCATGAGACACACTTTTCTGGGAAGGCAAAGGACTTATTTTAACAGAATTATGATTGGATGAATGTTTGACAGCAGGGTGGTGATGAAATGGTGGGTGGAGCCAGAGTGATAGCTTGGGAATGTTGAGAGAGACAAGGAAAATGTGTTTGTTGAAAGAATGAGAGTGAGGACATAGGTAAAAGACTGGAAGTCAGTTGTTAAAAAAGAGAACAAAGTATGCTAAACTAGGATGGTACTACCTGTAGGATAGTACTATTTATTTATCCAAATGATTACTTGTCATAGCTGTTGTTTTCCACAAATAAAAATGTACTGATTTGTAGGACAAATGACAGGGTGATTGGATTGAGCTTCAATATCAACACAATGCCAGTACAAAAGACATTTTTAGAAAGGAAAATAAGAGAATGGAAAAAATACATTAAGGATCTTGCTGGATCTTGCCAGATGATTGTTTTGTCTTTCGTTCAACTAGGTATTTGCTGCAGAGAAATCTAAGTTTCTCAGCACTGGAAAAATCCCTTGCCTTTTGCAAAACTGTGTGTGTTCTGGCAGCTGTTGGTTGCTTCCTGTGTAATCACTAATAAGTGTCTCATATATATATATATATATATATATATATATATATATATATATATATATGTTTGCCCGTTTTAAGAATTTGTCTGAAGGATTTTTTAAAGTGAATGTATTTTCCAGTATATTTTTTAGGGCTGAGCACACCCACCTTGCCCTTCCAGAATGTATTAACTTCATCTTATAATAATATCTGCAACCACTGCTACAAGTGCCAGTCACAACCAGCAAGCCTGGTTCTCATTCCGACCCATGAGCAATCTGATTCCATGAAACACTCCATTTTCTCTCTCTCTCTCTCTCTCTCTCTCTATATATATATATATATATATATAGGCTTGTATGCTCTTTTTCCAGGGTTGTGTAAAAAAAAATTATCCAAAAGGCATAATTAGATCATGGATAGGGAGGTCTTATTCAGGGCCAACCTGGCATTCAGCAACAGCAGCCACAAACCCGAGGGACAACCGTAATCCCCCAAGTTGCAGGAGGGGCTGTCGCATGGCATAGTCACTAACGTCCTGTGCCGTGTGCCCCTTACCTGGCCTGCCCCACCTCCCTTTACCCTCAGCCACTGTGATTGGGGTCTCCCTTGCTCTTCTTACATTCTTATTGTATGGATGAAAACAAAGTGCAGCAACACAGAGACCTAAATATAGAAAAAGGCTTAAGCAAGTTAGCCATTACTATAAAGCTAATTTGTAACTTAAATCCTGTATATATTTTAAGACCTGAAATAGAAAATAATATGTTTGCCATGTAATCTTCTAAGTTTTGTTTGTTTTAAAAAAACTTTTCACACAGAGAGAGGGGGGGAGGGGGGCAATCATTTGGCAAGTGTATAAAGTGGACCCTTTGGATATGGATTTAATTCATTCCGGGGGTCCGTGCGCATCCCGAAAAATCCGTAACCAGAGGTGCCGCTTCTGCACATGCACACGGTGCGATAGTGTGCTTCTGCGCATGCGCACAGAGCTGGAAAAATACTTTCAGGTTTGCCGCTTTCACAACCCGGTATTCAGAGAGGTACGTAACCCGAGGGTCCACTGTATATGAACAGGGTGATGAGCTAGTTTTCACTTTTCACAGAGTTTCAGGTTTGAAGTAATACAAAAAGAAAGAGGAAGCTTGATATTAAATTGATGCTTCTGATAGCGGGGGTAGGGAAAGCCCACTTTGCTGTATGTTACCGTCTTAAAATTGTAACTTAAGATGCTCTAGAACAGGCATGTCCAACAGGTAGATCACTGGATGTCTGCGGTAGATCACTGGCTCCCCCCAAAGAAGCCAAAGAACTGTGGCTCCCCTTAAAAAAGCTCAACATTTTACCTCCTCCCTGTAAAAACAACTTTGACCCGAACCCTCCCAAAATGGGCCTTCCTCCTTCCTAAAAAAAGCTCAACTACTTTGACCTGAGCCCCAAAAAAGGGGGTAGCTCACTGCCAGTTTATAACTCTGTGAGTAGATCACAGTCTCTTGGGAGTTGGCCACCCCTGCTCTAGAAGACTACTTAGATTTGATAGTGCTAAGTCCTAAGGGTCACAGGTTAGACCTATGACAAAGAAACAACAGATGCTTTTTTTAGGAGTTTGTGATCTGGTATAGAAAACAAATCCCCATCTACTTACCATGCTGGGGGAAGAGAAAGGAATGGAAAAGTAGAGTTATTAGTCTTCCACTCATACCTAAGGAGCATATCTAACGGGGTTATAGAGCTCAAGGGCAGGTAGTTTCATAAAATGTAAGAAAGCAAGCCTCTAGTCTAAAAAGGAAGACAGAAAGCTTACAGGTGTTGCTTTCTGTCTTTTTCATTAGTTGTTTCACAGATCAGACAGGCTGTTATTTCTCTTTGTTGCTATGGATTGCAGCTCCACTTCTGAGTTTCTTTTTTAAAAAAATTATTAAGGGTTTTCTTGATTTACAAAGGAAGTGCAATGTCTCTCTCATATTTTTTCTATGTAACATTTTTACAAGTCAATTTTGTTTGTTGAGACATTAGGAAGAAAAGGGGGGAAAGAGGTGGGTGTGAGATGGGTGGAGTGGGGTGACAATGTTTCTATTTTGCTAAATATATGTATGGTTTGTTTCTATTTTGCTTAATATATGTAGGGTTTGGTGTCATCGTTGTTTGTGCAGGTTCTCTGTGTTCCTTTGGTTAAAATTAATTATGTGCAGAATAGAGGTTTGGTTTTATTTGGGATGCACTTTAGTTCTGTTTCTGCTTTTTCTGAAATTATTCAGCAATAATTTTATTTGTAGTACAGTGAGATAGCTAAATAATATGGGATTCTCAGCTGCATCCTTAAGATGGTTTTTACTCATCTCACTTTTTAAAAAAATCCTCAAACTAACTTACCTGTAAAACAAAAGGCTTACATTTAAAAAGAAGTTCCTGAACTTTACTTTGATCTCATTAGTATTTTTTTTTAAAAGGTTAGTGTGTGTTTGTTACTATGCTAATATTTAAAGGCAATTTCTGCTGAGAATATTGTGTGGAACAGTTTAGACAAAGCTAAGGACATATTTAAAATTTTAATATTGAAGGAGACTATCATGAGGAAAAAGTTACTAAGGCATCCCCCTGTGCTCCCATTAATTTGTATATTATCAAGGACCTGGTTATGAATATGGTTACTGGAGTAGGCATGTAATAAACAGAATATAATTGAATTTTCAATCTTTTGTCATGAGGGAATAATCTTCTTACAGGACCTCTGCTCTGTCTTCCAGCTAATTGTCAGCAGTTATTCAATATTGCCACATAAATGTCATCAAATCTTGCAAACCCCCTCTCCCCGAAAAATGATTACATTTAAAAATGTGTGCCTCTACTCCATGGTGTTTTAATTATTTTCATCACACATATTTTTGTTGACACGTTCTAGAAATGATTTGAATTGAAGTTGCATAGAATTTAAAGCTCAGTTAAACTTCTTTTAGAAATAAAAATGGGTCTAAATAAACCTGCAAACTAAGGGAAATAATATTGGACATGGACCTGAAATATGGGGAAGAGTGTTGAATGAGAGAACATGGTTGCTGATATTAAACAGGCCACTGCCACATATCCTACCTTGATTAACATTGTCTCCAGTCGACTGGTTAAGGATCAGCATAACGTAGATTAGAGATTGTTGTTGTGTTGAATACCCCGATGATCCTATCATTTATTTTAGTATATCTCAGGCTTCCTCAACCTCGGCCCTCCAGATGTTTTGAGACTACAATTCCCATCATCCCTGACCACTGGTCCTGCTAGCTAGGGATCATGGGGGTTGCATGCTTCCCATGCTAAAAACTAAACAAAACCCATGTCTGCCATACTAGCATAATGCATACCCCACAAGTGTCCTAGACATCCTGTTTTTTTATTGTGAGAGAATGGTTGCGATCTTGTGCAATTTCAGTGTGATTCTCCTCCCAAAAAGTGTTTTTTCAGGGTGTGGTCTTGTGTGGTGCTCCCCAAAAGTACTTTTTTGAGGAAAAGGCAGCTCGAAATCACGTGAGATTATGACAACCAAAATTACCACTGTGCTCTCGCAAGAAAAAATGGGAAGGTGCTGTTCCGTATTTTGGCTTCAAAGTATTGCAGTTTGGAAGTTTACATGGTTCTAGTGAGACACATGTTTTAGCATCCCAGCAATCAGCCTTAAATAGAGAGTCCTGCATGTTACAGAATTAATGTTAACTGCCGATTCTAAAAATAGATGCATGAGGTACAGACCAGCTTTGAAGTGGAGAAGCCAGATAAAAGTACTGGTTTTGTGTTTCCACAAACCCGATCCATTCAGCCAGCTGCCCTTTCCACCTGCCCTATGAATAAAGAGTTTCCAAAAAAACTTGAGTTTAAAGAGGGCACTTATAAAAGCCAGACCTTTTTTGGAGTTAGCTTAGTAGAATGAGCCAGTTTCAAATTTTAAACGTGTGAGACAAAGAGGATTAGGGATCTGCTTCCAGCCAGTGGAAATTTGATTTCAAAAGAAAACAACCATATTTTTCAAACTTTTTATTCCTATTGTATGAGTGCCAACTGCAATAACTTTAAAATTAGTTCTGTATGGTGGATGTCAGTTGCTTCGGCCTTAAAATCTAAAATCCAAACATTTTATCAGGGACTTTACTAAAGCAGATTTTATTTAATCACACCAGTCACACGCCTCAGTTAATAGACTTTTGCAGATTCACAAGATATAATCACACATTTTAGACTGAGAGAGGACTATATTGTTCATATTGCAAGCATGGATATTTTTCACATATTGGTTTTTCAATGCCATTGTTTAAACAAGCATTAAACTAACAGCATATGGATCCTTGGAATGTGCAGGGCCAGTTTCCTAAAGTTCTGATTACCGTAACTCGTATGCTTACTAATGTACATGGCACCTTTTGCATTTGAGGACATGCCATAAGCTTTTTTCTGCCCATTTTACTGATGTCTCCAAGGACAATAGCTTCATAATTTATAAGCAGTTACATTGCTTTTGGATTTTATTTGTGTCATTGAACACTGTAAATACATAAACATTAGTATAGGTATATCTTTTAATGAAATATAGCTTCTTTTTGCAACCAAGAACCTGTGAGAGGTAATCTTAGTTGGATGAAATTTCCCACATTATAAAACAAAAGGTTGCTTAGTTTTTGAGTTTGGTCTCAACTGTCCATTTCCACATGAAAGCAACATAATTAAACTGTATACTGTTGGAAGTACACATTTCTCATCTATTGAGCTTTTTACCAGAGCTGTGCATTCACTTCAGAGAATCCCAAATCCAGATCTGAAGTGAGCACTTTAAAAAGATTCTGGATTTGTCTAAACCAAATTTGGTGCGCTCCAAATAGGTCTGAGCTAAGTAGCTTTGTTGAAGCTGCTCAGCCTTCCCACCTAACAGCTGATGTTACATGTCACTTCCCCACATGTCAGCTGAACAGACTCAACAAAGCCCCACTGCCCCTCTGGCAGAGACCCTCCCCAGAGCCTGAAGAGGATGTCATCCTTGGGTGGGTATCCTAGCAAGCTACTAGGTCTCTCCAGGTGCTCCCAACTGATGTGCATTTCAATGATGCACACAAAGCCCTGGGAGTAAGGCCCATTGAATGCAGTGACACTTAAATCTGAATAAATGTGTATAGTATTGTGCTGCATTTTTCTTTATGACCTTGGCTTTTTTGAGCCTCACTGTACTTAAGATCAGGTTATTTGACAGTATTGCTATAAAACTATGCATGTCTACTAAGGAATAAATCAGACTTCCTTAGTATAAAGATGCATACAACCAGGCTTTAATTTTAACGCTAAATTTGAGCGTTGGCATTTCCTCCTTTTTAATAGAAGGGTAAAGAAACTTCTTTTATCTCTGTCTGTTCCACAGAGTTTCAATAATTGATATGGTATATTGGTTAACAAAATATCAAACACTAATTCAGTCTGCTTTGCAAATTTTATTGAACCGAGTTAGCTCAAGTTTTCTTTTTCCACCTTAAGTGAAATTCAGTGTCATGCAAAGGAACTTTCACTTGTGCAACAGGCTTTAATATTTCTTTCTTTCCCATCCCCCAAAGCTGCTCCAAAAGATCCCCAATCTTCCAGATAAAATTTAGGGGATATGATGGGGGCTGCCAAGGTAGAAGAGGAAGGTGGTCTGTTTCATGAGTGGGAGTCCATTTCATTTGCACATGGTCACTGTTAGATACATTCCTTAAATATTATCCAAATTTGAACAACTTAGTTTACTATTATGATTGCCTTTGTTTTATGTTCCTGGTGGTTTGTACTTTCTTTCTGTTCTCTGATCAATTTCCCCTCACTTCTGGGATCCTGATGGATTTTTGCTGCTTTGTTTAGTGGTTGATTTTGTTTCTGTCTTGAAGACCCTGAATCACTTAGCCATTGGTTGCTAGAACTGGCTGAGCAAGAAAGCTTGCTGTGCAGTTTCTGTTTGGTCACCCCATTCCCACACCAGTCATGCCGTGAGGCTGTGTGCTCATTCTGCTCTAGTCCTCTCCACTTACCTATACCAGTTGTCACTGCAGATTGACTAGAATTTTCAAAGTGCACATGCACAGTCTGACATTTCTCTTTGGTTAAGGGAGGTGCCATATTTTTTATTTTCATTTTTAGAAATCCATGATTCTGTTATACAGGTTAAACTCAAAAAAATAGAATATCATGGAAAAGTCCATTTTTGTAAGCAATTGTTTTCATTAGCTACTGGAGTTTAATATATGAGATACACTCATGACATGCAAAGCGAGATATGTCAAGCCTTTGTTTGTTATAATTGTGATGATTATGGCGTACAGCTGATGAAAACCCCAAAGTTGAAATTGTTAATTTGGGGTTCTCATCAGCTGTACGCCATAATCATCACAATTATAACAAAGAAAGGCTTGACATATCTCGCTTTGCATGGCATGAGTCTATCTCATATTAGTTTCACCTTTTAAGTTGAATTACTGAAATGAATCTTTCCACGATACTCTAATTTTTTGAGTTTCACCTGTCTATCATCAAGGTTCACAGCCATTTTAGCTCCCTGCAAAAGGCATACTCACTTTGCTAATGCCAAGGAATCATACAACAAAATGCAATATGAATCCAATTGGTTGAGACCATATTGAAAAATGGCTGCTACACAAGCACATCAGAGATCTCAAATCAATAACGTTAAATGTTACATTTTCAGCACAAAATTACATTTTCATGATAGTTAATATTAGAATTGTGCAAGTGTGGATGAGAATGTGCTCTGGAGACAAAGGAATACAATAGAAAACTTAAGAGCAGAATGCTGTGATTTCTCTTAAGACATTTTTCATGGCAGAGAAAAAATGCCACTAGTAGTAGAATGGATCTGTGGCCTTGGCAGCTAAGGCAAACTGTGTTTCTTTAATCAGTTCATCCTTAAGGATAAATGTAAGATTCAATATTTAATTCATGTTATAATTTTTCATACAATCATAATACTTTCAGGTTCTTTCTTTTGTTCTCAGCTCGCTTTCATCATTTCAAAAGATACTAACATAACATAAAAAGCATATGGTCATTGATTAATTGATTAAATATACACATTCTTAGTTTACTGACTTTTTCTCTTTTGTTCTATAGATGAAAAGTGCATGTTTCAGTATATGAAAGCTTTTCTGTGGAGGAAGGGGGGTGTCCAATAATTCTCAGAAATGAAAGTATTTTAGTATAAAGTAAAGTCAAATTAAAAATAGGTGTATATTAGACTTTTGCAATGCAGCGTACTTGAGTTGTCTTTGTGGACTTTTCACAAGCTACAGTTAATACAAAATATAGGAGCTTATGGACTGATGCAGAACTTGCAGAACATACTTTACCAGTTCTCAAGCAGCAACATTGACTTCTCAATTTCCAAAATGCTAGCTTTAATTAATAAAGCCCTTAAATGGCTTAGAACCAGGAATGTGAAGGGACCACCTTTTTCCTGCTGAGTTTGCATTGAGACCGACCTCTCAGGGTCTCCTCCAAGCCCCCTGCACCTTTTCAAGTAAGATGGGTGGTGACCAGAGCCAGGGCCTTTTCAATTGTGTCACCCTACCTCTGGAATGTCCACCTTTGATGCTGTATTTATTTCCTTTTCAGTGCAAGGTGAAAACCTTTGAATTTTCCTAGACCTTTTGAATCATAAGACCTAGTCAGCTCAATGTGACTTTTAGTAAACTTGCTTAAGATTGCATTGTGATCTTACCGGTACTTGTTTGTTTGTTTGTTTGTTTGTTTTGTTTGTTTTAATACTAGAAATTTACAGAGCTGTGGTGTTTTTCTTGTGTATTTTCTTGTTTTTTAGTTTGTAAGCTGCTCTGAGAGCTTTGTGTAATACATACATTTCAGGAATAAATATGAAACTACCAGACTACAGGCACTTCAAGGGCCCAATTTGTATTTTATCATACAGGTATGGGAGCTTGCTTTTGTGTGGCTCCATCCCACCCTGCTGTCCCTCCAAAACCTTTGGTAATAACTATGAAGAGGAAGTGCATGGGGCATGTGGAATATACCTCATTTTCCATGCCCGCAAATAGAGGGGAACAATGTTGATATGTGGAATGAGCTATGGAATTCACCAGATTTGTATAGATTCCTCTTCATAGATGCTCACAAAACATAAAATAAAATCCTGCCATGTAGAATCATATCCAGTGCTCTCTTAACATTTCATTTAGGTTTAAATGGCAGAATATTTAAAAAGAGACCATATAAAGAATTAAGGAGTTATTTAGTTTAGTTTAGTTTATTTATTTGAACCTTTTATGCATAAATGTAATGTGAGCATTATTAAGTGTGAACTATGTAAAAAAAATCTTAACAGTAATAATTCTTGGGCTTGTGAAAAGAATGCAAGTGGTAAATCATTACCTATGTCAAAGAAAAAAAGTTTCCTAGCTAAATGTTTGACATAACTGGTGTGTTTATAGTATACAGAGACACTAAATAGTGAATCACTCATTTTTTAAAATAAAGTAAAACCCTGTTTTATCTTTTTAGTACATAGATAACAAAAAAACTTGTTGTCTTTAAAACCAAGATTTAGATCCTCAAGGCCCTTGAAGCAGCAGAATCCCAAGAACTAGAATTACACTATTTATTTTTGAAACAGTCTCTTAGATGATAACTTGTCAATCAATCACACTAATAGAAGGAAATATATAATATTAAGCTTGGGGTCCCTTGCAGTAGTGATATTGAGACACTTACTTCTGTCTTAGACAGATGGTGTGGGGGAGGTTGTCAAAGGGAAATGTGTTACATGTAATTTTGCAAGAAAATAGTGCTTTTGAAGGAAGAAGGGAAATGTCTTTTAAAAATGCAACAGTTCAACTGTGCATACGGGCTGCAATGTGGAGGCAGAATATCTAGTGGCTGTCATGGTTCTGACTCATGAGAGGGCTTGTTCAGTGCTCCCAGAATTCTTCCATTTAAGGAGCCTGAAAGCCTCCTTTATAATTTTGTTTGGGGAGTCTGGATATATACCAGTCTAATTTTTGAAGAATTATGCAAGCATGCAAAGAGGGACGTGTAGAGGAGAAGGAAAATGTGTGGTTTTTTTAAAAAGTGAATGTTTGTGTCTGTATATGGAATTTTCACTGAAATAATATTGCAACTCATTTTCACTTCATTTGTTTTCGGGTGAGCTCTCAGAATATACATGTAGTAAGGCTCTTCAGGCTGAATGAAAACTTCAAAACGCAGCAATAGAGAAAAAGAAAAGTTAATTTATTGTTTGCTGACAGCAAGCAGTGACTCAGAGGATATTTCCAAAAGCTGAGCCCCAGGTGACATCAAACATTACATATTCATGTATTGAAGCAAACTTAAGCCAATAGGCTTGGACACTAGAAGCCTTCCTTTGTCTATATTTGGTTACTTCCCTTTTCCTTCACACACACACAGATATATCTTACTATTTTGTTTCTCTTTTGCAAATACTCTTCTGGAGTCTAATATGTTACATTCTCTTCCCATGAACCTCTGGGGGGCAGGCAGTTAGAATTGTCATTTACTCCTTGTTGGTGTCAATTTAGATCTTTTTGTAGTACAGTCTTATGATGCTGCCATGAGAGACCTGCATAAAATGTACCAAAAAGAAACTTAAAATGAGAAATATTTAATCTAATTTTGTCAAGGAGATAGAACTACCTACAATTGAAAAATTGACACTTTTGGAAAGGTATGAAAAGCTGCATCTAGCAATAACTTCTTTTGTTGGGCAACTTTTAAAGGACCAGGATCTTTGCATCTGATTATGTTCTTTGAACTTCAACAGGTAAAACAAATCACACTGCTGTAAGAGACATCCACTATTTTCTGAAGTAGTGTTCTGCTGCCAAACATTTGGACAATAGTTTCAGCCAACACACAGACACACACACGTCAGATTTGAAGATGACACCAAACTTGGAGGGGTAGCTAATATCTCATTACCTCTGAAGAATAAAGATTCAAGATCTTAACAGATTGAAAAACCAGGTCCAAACTAACAACATTAATTTCAATAGGGACAAATGTAAGGTTCTGCACTTAGGTGGAAATAATCAGATGCACAGATATAGGATAGGGGACACCTGGCTTGCTAACAGTACACATGCAAAGGATCTAAAGCAGCAGCAAAAAGGGAAAAAAGAAAAAAAACCTAATGCAATTCTAGACTGAATCAACAGAAGTATATTACCACTCTGATTTTCCTTGATCTGGAGTACTGTGTCCAGTTCTGGGCACCACAGTTTCAGAAAGGTATTGAGAAGCTGGAACATGTGCAGATGAAGGTGACAAGGATAATAAAATGGTCTGGAAACTAAGCTTTATGAGGAACAGTTCCGGAGTTGGATATGCTCAGCCTGGAGAAGACTAGAGAGGAGATTAATAATAATAATAATAATAATAATAATAATAATAATAGGTACAGTAGCCTACCACCTATTTTCCTCTAGTACAAAAATAAAAATAATATTATTGTTATTTATTAAATTTCTCTATTGCCATTCATGATCACAGGGTGGTTTACAATATAAAAACACAATACATAAGATAGCAACAAACAAAAACAATACCCCCCAACCAAAACATAGTTTAAAAGACCATAAATAGTTTAACTACCCTCCAACCTCCCATGGAGGGGGCACATGAAGAAGGGCCTTAGATGATGACTGCAGGATCTGAGAATGAGCAAACTGGTATAATATAAACTTTTGCTCCCTTGTCTGTACTCTTTCAGTAGGGGCACAAAAGCCAGTGATGACAATCTTTAGGAAATAAAAAATAAACAAATCTGCCCAAAGGCTAGGCATATAAAAAGCTATGAAAAGGCAAGGATATTTAAAAATGGTACTACACAAACATTTCTCTTTGTCGTCCTCATTTACAGACAAAGAACTGTAGGGCTCTCCCAGCTTGCTATCCCTTTCCTGTCCTTCCATAATGCATGTGTATGCTTGTTCATTGTGAGTCTTTGCTGCCAGAAAGCACAATACAGTATAGATACTGTGTTTGATCTGTTCAGAATTGCACTTAGTTGTGAAATTGCCTCTAATCCAATGTGGAGGAACTGTTACATAATGTGAGCAAACTTGCAATGGCCAGGGCAGGAGAAAGCTATCAGTATGAGTCCAGCTCTGCTTGCACAAAAATAGGGGGGGGGGGACAGCCACAGGAAAAGAAACAGAATAGCTGTGGCACATTTTTTTTTTTAAATGGATGTCTGTACCCAAACACAAAAAAATACTGTAAGTGTTGAACTTGAGAGTCTTAATACATTATTGTTTCCTTGCCCATAATTTATCTCTCTAAGAAATGTGTATATGCTGGATGGGAGAAATGGGTGTTTCCCTTGTCCTGTCATGACCAGGCAGGAATGCTTGCTTGATCACAAAGTTTCAGGGTAGTCTTCTATTTGTGTGGATAGTGGATTCAATTAAAGTTGGTGTAACCCGTTAAGAACTGTGTTAGCCACACTTGCAAACTGAATTTGTGCCCCATCATGGCTGGTGAAGGGGAGCAAAGAGAATCTACATATTTCCCTGGACAGTATAATCAGTGTAAAGGGCAGAGTGCTTTATCTAAGAGTGGACTATAATGGTGTCTTGGGCAGGGCTCTTGATCCATTTCCCTCATTTCCCCCTGCTTCCTGTGTCCCCCATATTCCAAAAAAAAAAAAAATCTGCTTTGGAGAGTTGGGGACTGAGAGCAAGATAGCATGGGGGACTGCAGTGGGGAATTTGAATCAGCAATAATCAATCCTTTCTCTTCTGTTAGTGGAGACACCCACTGAAATTTGATCACAGGCACCAATTAGATTCCTCCCCAAGTATTATCACTCTTTGGGATTTATCACAATCTTCATACAGATGTTTTATGTATGGACTAATAATTTTCCATACAGAGTCAAGTAACCAGAATATTAAAAAGCACAATGCTTTCTAAACTTAAAACCACCTGCTTCCTAGTTCAAGTCCTTATTGCTTTTTCACAACTCACAAATACTTTATTTCTAGTCACCTTGCAAGAAATGCTTAGGAATGCAGTTTTTGAAATAAAATTGATTTTTCATTAATAGGCCTTTGTTTCAGACCCCAGATATTCCAAATTGACCTAGCGTATTGTTCAAGCATAAGCAATAGATTCCCTGTCTGTCACCTCAGGTACTTTGCTAATGTAGCATTGATCAAATCTACAAATCCTAAACTCGGGAGAAGTGATAGAAATATTAGCCATGGGATGCACTACATGCCCAAAAGATAAATTGTTCAGGATGTCATTTTGCAAGTTGGAGGTCACAATTCATTCATCTTGTTACTTTGTTGTATCCCTTTAGTGGTTTCAATTGCAGGATTAAATATTGAATGGTGGCAGATCATTCAATATATAGCTCTCCTATGTTGGCATTAGAAGGCTTTTCATGCTTAGAATGGAACTCTGTGCACACAGAATGCCAAAGGTAATCGTGCTGATGATCTGTTCTGTAAGATTAATCCCACAACAATATTACCAAGCAATTCTTAACACATTGATTTATCCCTGATACGACACCTCTAAAACGAATGGATGCACCGAGCTTTTTAGAAATGGGATTGTGAGTGGGACCTTTTCTAAAATGCACTATCAAAAATTAATCAATTTGTGAGTCCTTTGAGCAACGTTTCAGGATTCTGGGTAAATTTCACAAAGTTTTTCTACATAGTCAATGATGGAAGCAAAAATATCTGGGCAGCCATCTCCCAATAGATGCTCTACAGAATGACTTAATGAACGTGACTTACATCATACTGCAGAAACACCTTCAGTTTTATCTAATAGAGCTCAATTTATTTTAAATAACATTTATTAGTTTTATTTTTCATAATACATGGAATTATCTAGTTCCTAGCTTCATTTGATTGATTTATTGTTACCTAATTTGATTTCCTGTCCAACAGAGACAGTTTATAGATGTCTTTTTTGATGACAGAAAATATTTTGATGTGGAGTCAGCAGAATAATGCTTCAACTTCTCAGATAACCTTATTATCAGACTGTAATAATTTGGATGACAATCATCTCATTTGTTCTGCAAATTAACTAATTTCCTTCTAGGGAAGTTACTATCTTTAGATTTTGCTGGGAGTGTCCATTCTTAAAATCATGATAGCTCAGTCAGTCGAGCCAGAGACACTTAATCTCAGTGTCATGGGTTCAAGCCCCTGTTGAGTAAAAGATTGCAAGAGGTTGCACTAGATGATCCTCATAGACCCTATCAATTCTATGATTCTATATGTAGCTTTAGCTTTCTGATGGATAGCTATCACCAGCATTTTGTGTTAGCAATTGCAAGCTTTCTTTGTCTTTCAAACTGATTTCTTATTCTTTTTGGTTTTAATATAGACCATGCAGTGTGTGTGTGTGTGTGTGTGTGTGTGTGTGTGTGTGTGTTTAATGCAGTGCATTAAATGGTCATTGTGTGGTGTCATTGGTCACCCATTGTACTAGTTGCCACTGTAAATTCACGCTTAAAGGCCCATCATCCATGGCTCTTCGTCTGCTTTTTACCAATATTTTCAAGTTAATACATCTGTGAAGTACGTGCTTCCCCAGATTCACAATCAGATATCAAATGTACTGCCATTATAAGTCCCACTGCGTGGGAAGGAGAAATGAATGAAACTCATTAGAAAGTACTTTCAATATATTTTCTTCCCTAGTGCTCAAATCCATTTTTGTACTGTAGAAACCTTCCATAATGTTTAATGCTTGTCTGCTGTGCATGCTAGCAAATTTTATATTTGTCATCTTGTTCTAATTTAATGAAAGTATAGCTGGCCATCTATTTTACAGAAGGCAGATCACATGTGCAGCTATAACCAGAATAAAGTATTTTATTTTCTCTGTCCCACCATTTCTAGATATAAACAGCTTAAACACACAGACACATACACAGAGTTTGCATCTTGCCTTGTTGGTTGAGAAAACATTGTTGACTTTCTTTAATCTACTTAAAAAAAGAAAAAGAAATTGTGACTGATCTTTAAGTGTGTGCTCCTGGTATTCTTTAAATAATTCTGGAAATTTTCCAAAAGGGAAAATATGGCTGTTTTACATTATCACAAATTGATACTACTAATCTAACAAGTACAAAATAAAATAATAACAGAACATGAACTTTTGGAACAATAATACTGTCACACGAGAATCAAATTCCTAATAAGAAGCTGTGCAGATTCAGCAGCATGGCTTTTGTTCACCTAGATAAAGGTGCAGAAATGATTAACTAACAGAGTTGTAATGGCACCATACTGGGTACTAACACAGTTTAGCAGCACCATATTGTGTGCTATTAAATAGGCTAGCCACATTTTGCATATCAAATAAAATTAATATTAGTGAAGATTCCTATTAATTTCAATAGAGTTCTTTTAAAAGAGTGTAAAATGCTCTATTTAATAGACTACTTTGAAGTTGAGCTAGAATTTACAAAATTTGATGCAGGCCTTATGGATGTGTGAGGACTTGTTTAGGGTTGTATAACCTCAGTCCTAGACTTGTTTTCTATGTGCATCGATTGGACGTGGAGTTCTTCCCAGTGAAGCCATAGAAATTGTCAAATCAGAGGATCAGGTCTTGAGAATGACACAAAACTAGGTTGGTGTAAAAGAGATAGAGTGAAATAAAATGAGGTGAGGCAAAGGAAATGAAGAAGCAAGGTAGTTGTGTGGTAGTGGTAAGATGCAGAACAGCATTGGATTGCTGAGAACAATTTTGATCTGGAAACTTTTTTTTTTTACCTCAGGCCTTTCCACATGACCCAATCCAACCTAACTGTTGACTAAGTTTCTATGCTGATCTGGCAGACTTTTACTAAAATTGCTCCATTGCCTAGTGCCTGGAAACAATGCAATGGCTTAATTTCCCATTTGACTGACATCCCTCAGGTTCCATATTTATTTATCTGCTTGAGATCATCACATTTTTCATCCTTCTGCCAGAAGGAATTCTGTCTTCTGATGGGACCTTTTTGGATATACAGCTAGAAGTGACCTCAAAAGGTTCTTTAGTCATCCTATCTCAGAAACTGAATCCACCTAAACAAGCACAACTAAAAGCTTGTTTGGCCTACTTCTAAAGACATCCACTGGTTTTCTTTGATCTGTGTATGCCAAACACAAAAAGATGAGACTGTCCATTAATCCATTTTTAAAATTCTTGCTTCAGCAAGCTGTTGGCCTCTCCACTCCATCCGTTACAGTCAATTCAAATAATCAACTGAGTTAAGCATATTACATAATGAGTGTGATTCAACAGTGGATATGTGCTGTCACCAGAGTTGCACATGTGTAGCCCTTTAAAGCACGTCAAATGCAAGTAGATAAATAGGTACTGCTCTGGTGGGAAGGTAAACGGTGTTTCCATGCGCTGTTCTGGTTCGCCAGAAGTGGCTTAGTCATGCTGGCCACATGACCTAGAAGCTGTCTGCGGAAAACGCTGGCTCCCTCGGCCTATAGAGCGAGATGAGCACGCAACCTCAGAGTCATCTGCAACTGGACTTAACGGTCAGGAGTCCCTTTACCTTTACCTTGTTACTAGTGGCTTGTGTCAGCTTAAAAATTGGCCAAGATCCAGATCTGCACAGTTGAGACTGTTGAAAATCTTTAATTTTATAAGCTAAGCATGCAGCAACTGCATAATTTTACATATCCTTGCTTCTTCACATTTCCCCAACATTATATTTTGTCTGTGCATTTGAGATGTTTTTTTCCCCATTTAATTTTTCTCTTCCCACAGTGATGAAAGTATACATTATAAACAAGTATTTCCTGGTAAGAGAGTATCTCTACTATTGCTTACAAAAAGACCACATTTGTAGGATATCACACCTATAGTGATATAACTTTCCCTCTGCCTCAACTCTCTCCTCCATCTCCATATCTAAAACAGAATATTGACTCCAAATAAAACCTTAAAAAATAAATTTCTAATATTAGTGAGCTATCATCTAAAATGGATATGTACAATACAAGAATAACAAAATTTCTCAGATAAGTTCCTTTAATCTTTATTATCAGCTAGTTAGCTGTATCTAACAAACTAATACATGTCATTTTTAGAATTGAACTCCATAAACTCTGGGCTTTAGTAGCTGCTAGTAAAAGTTTACTCTTTTGTTTTTTTGTGACAGAGTTGATCAGTCTTTTTCCTTTTAGAATACATGTTTTTAATTCCAGCTCGGAATATTTATATAGTTCACTGTTCTCACTTGGATTACTTTTGTCAGGCACTGTATATTTACTTGCACACTGGTGCAGGCTGCATTTTCCAGCCATTCCGTAACTCAGAGAAATGTTCAACACCTGGCAAAATCAGGCTGTTGTGTAGAATTACTTCTGAAAGGTTTATATGGAGCTTTGAATGCATAATTTGTGTGCCATATTGGTATCCCTTGCAAAGTGTTCTATTACTGTTGAAAAACAAAGAATGGAAGGCCTAAAATATGACTTCTGAGAAATATAAATGCAAAGCAACACTCACATGATTGTATAGAGCGTAACTGACCCATGACGGTCAGCATGATGTTGTGATGGAGGAAAATATTACAGCTAGAACATCCTGGCTTCTGTTCCACTTGACTTTGAATATATTATCTCTTTGCTCTATCAGCTTTGAATTTTGTTGCTTCTGATGGATTGCTGATAAACTTGTATTCACAGTTAATCCTTCTTTGAGACCCTGCCTTTTATGCATGGAAGGCAATTTGTAAATGCTGAAACTTCCTACTTTATCTCAGTGAAATAAGACTTTCTTGTTTTCTGGAAACATTTGAAATTCTGCTTTGAAGCATACTGATTTTAATATTCTGCACATGTTTTGTTGACAACAATAAAGGAAAATATTATTGTGGAAGTATAGATTACCGCTTTTTGCACTGCATGAAGAATCTGGTCCTGTGAATAGGCTCAAGCCACTTTCACTGGGCACTTTCACATGACAGTTCGTTGTGGACATGGTGCTATTTATGTTTGCAAGTTTTTCGGTATTGACATTGTCATCTGCAAAACAGTATCCTGTCCCATCCCCTCTCCCACTTAATCTGGCTTTACTATTTCCATGTGTTTTTTAATAAATGATTTTATGCAGAAATGGTAAATCTAGTTTAAATGAGAAAATAAAGTGAACATCATTTTATGAAGCTAGCGTCATGTGGACACTACACAAAACTTGCATGCCTCAGCAGCACTGTGTCCACAATGAACTGTTATGGAGAGATACCCTCTATGCCTTAAAAGGGTGTATGTGTGAAACCAAGATTTGGTTTAAATCCAGAGAGTTATATTATTGCTCATTTAGTCCAAAGAGCTATCTCGCACAGAGCTGATATTTCTGTATATATTTAATTAACAGCACAGTAAAACTGGAAATCTGGAGCCCTTTTACCTTAAATAAACAATATGTTCCCGGTGTAATAGAAAAAGGATTAATAGATGCCACAATTGCAAAAAAAAAGTCAAGAAACTGAGCACCATTCAAGATTTCTTTTGTACACGAGTGAATGTCTGAGTGCCCCCTTGACTGTCACACCACATGAAATAGAAGAACAAACATATTTCTGAGTTTCAGGACAGAGCTGCCCATCATCCCTAATTCCCTTCCCTTCACCATTCAGTACTATTTGTAAGCATAGGGGGAAAGGTGATAAAATGAAGAATACCTGAAATTGTAGATAAATATGAGTGTTCTCCAGACTAGTTAAAATTGCATTTTGCTCTCTAACCTCTATAGTATGTCTCCATCACCATCACATAGCATCCAGGTCATAGCAGTCTTTTACTTCAGTCTCAAGCACCTTTTTCTTCATAAGCTGCCTTATTGTCTTCTTTTTAAGTTTCAGCCCTATTGCTTGCTACTTGTTTTTGGTGTTGTTTTATTGTATGTTGGAATTGTTTGTCCAATAAAAAAGGTATCCTAGGAAACAAGCAATAGAAAAGCTAGCAATACCTACATACAGAAAAGGGGTGGGGTGTTCAACATAATTAAACATTGATTATTAGACTACCCAACATCAGAGAGGATTGGTTTTTTTGCCAACATTATAAGGTTTTTATTGGCGCAGAAGGTCTCAAAGTAAAAAACAAAACAAAAAGGAAAGTAACTAACTGTGTACCTTATTGTGTTGTGAATTCTTACTCTCCCCTCCCTCCCCAATATGAATCTGATTTATATTGCTGCTTCCTGTCTGGGTTTGTCTAAGCTGTCTAGTGCTGAGTTTACTTTGTCACTATGAGGTCAGTATATAAAGATTTAACACAGATCTGATTTGGTTAAGCAATCCTTTCAGCTTTATTAAATCAACAACTAGGCAAATCCCTAATACAAAAAATCCAGGCATGGATGATATCATAATTATCATATTCTAACACAATAAAGCAAAACTATATGACTTAATTGAGTGGAACTCTACCAAACCCTTTCTTTGATTGATAAATCAGGTTATGTCTGATATCATAAAAGGAAGTCTCTGATCTATACTCATTAGCAAACCATACCATCCTCTTCCTTCCCCCACCAATGTAACCTTTGCTCATTTCTTATCTCGTTTTCTGCAGTGCTTCATGTTGAATCTTTCTAGTATTAAAACCATTTTAGAATAAATGTGCACACTGCTACTACCAGACTTTAAACAGTAAGAGCCCCCTGCTTGCCTTAGCCCAAGTATAGTACAGCTGAAAGTATCCAACACTTTAAGGCAGAGAAATGTAAACTGTGTCACTAAATATTCTGGGTTGTATCCAACCCAGTTGGTCATATTCAGACCCACTGAAATTAATGGACATGACTAGCTTAGTCCCATTAATATCAATAGGTCTCCTTTGAGTAAAACTTACTTGGCTACAATCCTTTATTTGCAATAATAGCAATACATTGCAGGTACATTGTGCAACCAACATGCACCAGTTCATTGTGCAACCAACATGCACCGTGCATATCCTTAGTTGAGAAGATGGTTACTGCAAAATGTATATATAAAATAATATATAAAAATACTTACAGTTCAATAGAAGAGAACATTTGAAATAATATCAGAATATAACTCTGGTACAGCTGTAAAAATTAAGCATGACTGTCAAGAGCTGGGTGCTCCCTCCCTAATCAGAGAACTTAACACATTTGCAACGGTGCCTACAAGTAAATTTCGCAAAATCGGAAGCCATGTGCTTCAACACACCCCCCCCCTCACATCCAAAGAGAACTCACTAACATCACCAAGATAAAACTCTGTCACACCAAGTTCAGATACCTAGGGGTACAAATAACCAAAAACCTCAACAAATTATACCTCCACAACTACAAACCCCTATGGCAACAAATAAACAAAGACTTAAAGAGATGGAACAACATGAATTTCACTCTCTCAGACAAAATAGCCATGATCAAAATGATCACCCTTCCAAAACTGACCTACCTATTCCAAACCCTCCCAATCTGGATTACCCCAACCCAACTCCGCACATGGCAGAGAAAACTACACTACCCTTCTCACACAAAAAACCCAAGAATAAGCACCAAATACCTACACCTCCCCACCTCAGAAGGATGGGGAATCCCCAACATAGAAGCATACTACAGTGCCAACCAAAACCGTCATATAATCCCATATATACTAGAAGACGAGACAAAACAATGGATACACCTAGAAAGTGACACAATTGAAAATATCTGCACCACAGCATACCCACTCCTCCCAAACAAACTAAGAAAAATCCCCACAACACTTAACAGGTACACACAAACCATGTTCAAAGCATGGAAAGCAGAAACAGGCAAACTATCCCCAACCCCATCCCCACTAATTCCCCTGGCCTACCATCCACTATTCCACCATGCAGCACAAAACCTACAAACCAAAACCTGGCAACCCAAAGGCCTATATCGCCTAATAGACTTTTATAAAAATAACAAACCTCTGTCAACACAAGAAATACAGGACAAATTAGAAGACACCCAAATGCCCTGGTTAACACAACACCAATTACATGCCCTCTTAAACAACCCAACAGTAAAATCAGCAGCAACTAGACCCCTGACAACCTTCGAAAACCTCATCCTAATGACAAAGGGGCGCGGCAGAGGGCTGGTATCTGCAATATACAAAATACTACTCAAACATCCCACGAGCTCCCTAGACACAATCAAAAAACAATCAAAAAACAATGGGAGGATGACATAGGATATGAAATCAACCCCACCCAATGGACCAGAATGTGGTCTAAACCCCCCTTTAAATCCATATCAACAAAAAGAAGAGAACTCACCCTAAAACTAACCTACAGATGGTATCTTACGCCAAGAAAATTAGCACTAATACGCCCAGGAACCTCACCAAAATGCTGGAGAGGGTGCACCTCCACAGGCACATACTTCCACATGTGGTGGGAGTGCCCCCAAATCCAAACATTCTGGACAACAACCACATGAGAAGTATGTAAAATAACCAAGCAAGTGTTAGAAACCACCCCAGAATTGGTCTTACTAAACATCTTCCAAGACAATAATGCCCACTTACAACACAAAGAACTCATATTCCATCTACTCTCAGCAGCCAGAAACATCAAAACCAGACACTGGAAAGACCTGACAGGAATAATCATGGACCAATGGTACCAAGTAGTATGGGAAACAGCCCTACTAGAAAAACTAACCAATAACCTGAAACTGACATAGGGACAAACAGAAGAAGGCACTTTCACCCCGGTATGGTTCCCCTTCATCACACACACAGCCCAACAAGACAATGACAAAAATCTACCGACGACATACAAATCAATATGGCTAACCTGATCCAAAACACCCACCAACCCCACTCACACAGGAAGCCAAAGATCACCACAGCTAACCACAAATGAACAATCACACCCTACGCCAACCCCAACCTCTCTCACCGCCAAAGGAGCACAAGCGAACAACAGAGAACTTACACAAACAACGCTGGCACCAAACCCTACTCATATTAAATAAAATAGGAACATCGTTACCCCACCCCACCTATCTCCCCCCCCACCTCTCTCCCCCCCCTTTTCTTCCTAATGTCTCAACAACAAAAACTGATTTGTAAAAATGTTATATGGAAAAATACGAGAGACATTGCACTACCTTTGTAAATCAAGAAAATCTTTAATAAAAATATTTTTTAAAAAAAGAGATGGGTGCTAAATGTGGACATCTGGAGGTGGGAAACTAAGGGGCACTGGAGTTTGGTCAGGTGCTGTCTATGTGAGGCCATTCAGTTATTTCTCTTGTAGCAATGTAGCCACACAATCGGGTTATGTTTTATCTTAAACTCATACTGAAGCCATGAACTAGGAGAACTGTATTTAACTTCTGTTCTGCTTCTCTGAAGACACTTGCCAGATGTTGGTCTCTGGGTTAAAGCTACTTATTTTCACCACAGACTTTTGTAGGTTAGAGATTACCATGAACATTTGTTTTAGTAACATTATATTTTTCCTATAGCCTGCATGTCTTTGGTCAATTTTTTCAGTATTTATCTCTTAGAAATTAAGCTCCGTCTCTCTGCCGTATGTTTTTCTCACTGTCTCATGCTAAATAGTATTGCATGTGTAGAACACAATCACCAGCACAGGGCTCTGTTTCCCAGTTAGTAAATCACTAGACAAGGGGCTTCCTGATGAAGGGAAATACTGATTTTGAAAGTACTTGGAGATGGAGGGGTTTGTGAGTGCTGGATGTGCTGAATCAGTGATCCAGCACCCTCAAGATGCATGGAAAAAATCACAATCTGCTTGCTGAGAGCTGCTAGTAGAAATCTAGAAGTGTTGAGATGATTCTTAATACTGAGCATGTCTCCAAACTTATACCACTGGAATGTTATCTTCACTGATAACTCTATTGCTTACTGAAGCGTTTGAGTCAATTATAACAGGTATTGTGCATACCTTGAACCTGCTTATAAACTTTACAGGTTATGTATGTCAATAAAGTCTTAAAACCAGGACTAAGCAAAATAACCAGTCAACAGAAAATTTGGGGATGGAATTTGGTCTTTGTGGGGTAGGAAATCCCCTTGGAAAAAAACGACTCAATTTACTTCCAAATTTGTTTCTTCTATGCCTGTTACAGCCACAATAATCACTACTATTTTGCTGGAAGATCAGGAGAGTTATCTGGTTGCCTAGGCAATGTGTAGATGCTGTCCTGTCTTACAGCACTGAATGGTCGGGTGGGGGGTTATTCAGTGTCAGGGGGAAACCTCTAGCCCCCTTCATGCATTGATTAAAATAGGGGTGCAGCTTTGCTGCCTGCAAACAAGGTTCCAAAGTAAGCAAGTTGGTTTCAGTTCACCTCTACATAAGAATAACTGCACATTCTGTAGGTTATTGGCTAAAACTTGACCCAGAGAAATCCAAGAAAGTGTTGGGTTAACACTTGACCCCACCATTCATTGAATGCCTGTTCTCCTTAAGAGCAAGTATTTGCTGCAGCTCCAGCTTCAGTGTATTGTAATGAGCTTGCGTATTCTGAGCATGACCTTTGAAACCACTTGGAGCATTCCAAAGCGGGATGGTGGGATTAAGTTACAATGGTGACTGAAGAGTGTCAGTACCTAGCCAGCTTCCCAGAAAAGCTTGTGGAAAGCCTTTTAGGGAGGGTGCTCAAAGCTGGTGGGAATCTTTCACCAGACATTCAGCTTAGGCAATTGTAAGAAGAAAGTGGAGCCAGGATGCACTCTAGGAGGCTGATAAGTGGAAGGAGAAGCTGGAAGAGTGGCTACAGATGAGAAACAGAGGAACTGAAGAGGAGCAGGGACTGGTTCCCAGTACCTAAGAGGGCAGTGTGTCCTATGCATCAGCTGATCATCAGAAATCCACTCTCTGCCTTATACTGAGCTCTGATCAGGCCTTGTTAGCTATTTTAGAGCACTGAAGTGGACTTAACCTTTTCTCAGGCAGCTTCTTATGGAGGCCATGCAAAGCCAGAAGAACTGGTATATGCTTCAACAAATGTAGTGGCAGCCTGATGGATAGGAGATGCCCTGACAACCCTCTTCCCCCTTATGAATTCACTCTCTGCAATTTTTTACCAGTCCTGCATTATTTGTAATGAGCCTGTGTTTTCCCACCCCTGTCATTTAGATACTGGGCGTATTTTAATCAACTGAAGCGAATTTTATTATTGCATTAAGTATGGACAAGGACTTATTCTAAGCCTGTAAAAGGGGTGGTGTTAATCATTAATCCTTTCTTCTGAAATATAGTTATGGTCTTCATTGACTAAAAGGTGTGGGAGTGTATGAGAATATTTGCAATAAATAAAATATTGTACATTTGTTTTAGAATATCTCTTACTGCTGTAACTTATAGGTTGCCTCAGGCATATTGCATTGTAGCAAATCTCTTTTTATTTGTTAATACTAAGGGCACAAAAATATGTTGTATATAAAACATAGTAACAGACTGCTTTTTTATTCTGTTTGAACCAAAATCCAATGTGTTGGCCTAAATTTTGCAAGAGTGTGTCAGTGTGGGTGTGCAAATATAATGGAATAAATGGATGTGGGATTATAGCTACAATTTTATCTTTCTTGCCAGGATTCCATGAGGAACGAGTACTTTTAAAATGCCTTCAGTTTCCAAGAAGGTTCAGCCCCTCTAAATGCAACTTTGATGTTGTGATTTTCTCTACAGGGACTGCTGCTCAGCCCACCCTATGTTGGAACACTGAATATCATGATGAGGATCTGATCCTGAATGGAGATACTGAATGCTACCAAAATACAAGTAAATAAAAGTAAAAGTAATAACATAATAATGACAGAGAAATGCTGCTTCACAAGTTTACTCAGTAAACTCAAATTATTTTTATGGAGAAAAATGGGTTTATGCACAAAAACATACCATTATGCATTTTACAACAGTGACATATTGCATTCATTCCTCTGGTGAGGAACATGTGCCAAGTAAGTATAGTACTGTAGTTGTGTTGTAAAGTACAGGGCCAGATATAATCCAAAGCTATCACAATCAGCATTCTTGAATTATAGCATCATTGACTGAACAGAAGCTGATAATTTGACTTTGATATCTAGGTTATACAACACATGGAATTTGCCATTTGAAAAAATATATATCCTTAACAACCCTCCTTAAAGGAACAAAAGTAATGAACACTTGAAGGGCATGGCTATGATGTACTGGAAGAAGTTGCTGCATTTAATGTTGGCTAGTTAGTCAGCTGGACTACCACTGTGTGTGTGTGTGTGTGTGTGTGTGTGTGTGTGTGTGTGTTTAGAAGTGTTTAGAAGCTACAGGTGAGAGAAACATATATGATTACTGCATTGCAGGGTTTGGACTAGATGACCCTTGGAGTCCCTTCAAACTCTTCTATGATTCTATATAGGGTTCAGAGTACAAATCTCAACTTTGAAAGAACAGAGTCTGTTTAGGCTGGACAAAAATGATAAAGAATGGATATGATAAACAGTTTAAAGACTGCACATATAGCCAAAAACTTGTGGGAGAATGAGAAATAACGGGAACTGTTGTTCTGGGATATATAGAGGACAATGTAGAGGACAATGTAGTTCAGAGGTGCTGCTCTATATGTAAAAGTGCAAAATAAATTCATAAATTAGAAATCTTAGGAGAAACAAGATGTTTGGATTGAATTATCCAAGCAAATAATAATATAGTACTAAGGACATATTACTCTTCATCCTTTTCAGGGGCTTTCTCCTTAGCAGAAACTATGTATGTAGAATCAGCTTCCTGCCAAAGACTTTGGAACTTGTAGTTCTAGTACCTGTAGAGAAAGGATGCTGTTCCAGGACTTGGGAATGCTTGAACCTGCTTTCCACTGCCTCAAAGTATGTTTCTTGGCCTTGAAACAGTGGAAGGGGAGGTTATGCATTCATACCAGTGCTCTATACTTGTGGATATGCAATTACAGGAAAACGTGCAAAATACACTTATTCACTTGGCCTTTGAGTCATTGTGAGGGTGTTAACAATTTGGTTTAGTGAACAGTCCATTAGAAGTATTTTCTTTCCGCTTTTGTTTTTCATTATTTTGCCATATTGATTTTAGTTTCGGTTATTATTTTTGTATATCTTTTAATAAACTACTCTGCGGTGCTAATATGAAGAGTGGAATAAAAATGAGATAATAAATAATAATAATGAAAAATGCATTACATGGTTTATTATAAGGCCTAAGCATTGGTCCACACAGGGAGGGTCTCTAAATGATTTTATGATGCTATATTTGTTTTTTAAGTTTCCTTTTAGCAGTAATACTCATTTTCTGTCAGTTCATCAACATAATCCTCACAGTAAAAAACACTGTATGTTTGGCAGATGTGGCCAATCTGTGCTCCTCCTGAATGACAACTCCCATCATCCCACTGGCCATGCCAACTAGGTCTCATGAGAGTTGTAGTTCAGCAACACCTGGAGGACCAAAGGTTAACTACCCCTCGAGGCTTAAATGATAACAATCTGCCTCCCCTGCCGTGTGCCCCCAACTGAAAAAAAATTACATGTTCATTATCATAGCCTTCTTCCAGTGTTTCTTCAGAAATCTTAATTTTCTCTAATATTGAATGAAAATATGAAGGTTATCCACAAAAACTGGTGTTGTCTTATACAACCACATTTGTATCAAAACAAACTATAGGAATGTTCAGTTTCAACCACTGAATCATAGAATTGCAGAGTTGGAAGGGATCCTGAGGGTCATCTAGTCCAACCCACTGCAATCCAAGAATCTCAATTAGTTCATACATGACAGATGGTCATCCATCCTCTGCTTAAATGTATTAATATTTATTTCCTGCTTTTTCCAGTATGAAAGTTAGGGAAATAGGGTAATTATTAGCTTCCAACTGAAGAAAGGTTTTTCCTGCCAAGTAAACTTGTAGCAACGTATTTTCACCAAGCTACTTTATATTACTTAAGGGAGAGGGAAGAATGAATAATTTGGAACAATTTAACTGTAGTATTGAAACACAATATGACCTTAAACAGTATTTCTAATTTTGTTCCATTCATGATCAAGAAATGGTAATTTAAATTACTCTAAACCCATTATAATTTGAATAATTACAATTTATTAATAATTGCATGATTGGATTTTAAATACACAATACAATCACAAATAATATTGTTGAATTAAGAAACTTAAACTGAACTAAAAACAGCCCTAATACAGCTGGATCATTGCTCAACTTTGACATTAGAGCTCTATAATAGGTTCATAGGAATTTAAAAGCATAAAGGGGGGAAACACTGATATGGCAACAGCCCCTTTTCTTTTATTCTTTTCATTTTTCATCTATGAGGTTACAATTTTTGCAGCTGGTCAGAAATATCATGTTCCCTACTGTCTCAAAAGGCTGTACAGTACATGACTAATCTTAACCATGCTTCAAACTGAACATATAAGCAGCTGTTGAAAATAAAGCAGGCATTATGGAAAAGTTTACCAATGTACCAACAAGCATAAAGCACCTTGTTTTACAATGCCTGTTAATATATATTTGAAGCTATAAACTTGAGCACTGCAGACATTTGCATTTTGTGTCACATTAGTTGTATTTTTGTAGAAGTTTATCTAATGGACAAATTGACTACTGGTTTAATGGGCAATCAGTCTGCAGAGCATTTAACAGAAGCATCTACTGAGATGGGCATAGATTTTTTAGGTTGATGGTAGAGTTTTTACAGGACAATCCCCAAATACCGTAGTAGATGAGCTTTTGGAATAGCTGTAGCCAAGATAATATACTCGTAGATTAATATTTAAATAATTACTTAAATATTTAAGTATTACCTATCCACACCATTCTGTGTCTTAATCCTAATAGAATTCAGTCAACAAGAAATAGTTTTTCATTCTTACTATTGTGCCAATTTTTCAAGTTTATATAAATTAGCTGCAGCACAATATACAAATATAGTTTTGATACCTTACTGTTGTTATAAACCACTGTCTCCTGTGGCATCTTTAAAGATTTTATTTATTGTGGCATGAGCCATTGCCAAACAGTAGGACATACTATGTGGACCAACGGTTCACATATTCTGTAAATCTATGCACTTGCATGAGCTGTGCTGTTTTTGCTGAACACTGTATTGCAACTACTAGCCTCAGTACATTGATCCCCTTCAAGCACTCCAGGCAGTATGATCTGCAACAGTTCCCTGCCTCCAAGGTCTAGTGTCCCATAGAGGAAATAGATTCATGCAGAGCTACTCACTCTGCTGATGTGAGTCACCATATGCAGATGCTCTGAACTGTTAAGTACACCATTAAATCAGAATTAAAATATATTAAACTGCAGATATTTCCAGACATCTCTAATATACTTTACACATTTGAAATCCTACTTTCTTTATTGGCTCAAGAGTCAACATTGTCAGAGTGATAAGACAACTTGGCAATCAAAAGTGCCATCAAGCTTGAAAACCTTTGTGGTCAGCATGCTTCATTTGGTAGTTTAAAGTGGCTTGCTCACCCTTTTATTTCTGAATTTAAAAGTGTTTAATTCCATAAATTTGAAAAGAGTAAAAGTCCATTATTTCATGGGAGCAAATAGACTTGATGAGCATTTGAATATTTTGGGTCAGCACATTGGCATTTAACATGCCACCAATTAGTGCTGAAGGTTCAGAACTCAGCTCAAATGTAGACAATGACAAAAATAATGATAATTGGGATACAAATGAATAGCTCAGAAGACTTTCAAAAACATAATTTCTATCCTAAGTTTGAAAAGGAGGGCTGGTAGTTGTCTTAAAGCTAATCCTAACCACAAAGGTTTGTATCCAAAATAGAACACAGATTTTCGCACAACAAAAAGTTCTCCCCCTCTCCTCCCCTATGTGCCCCATAAACCTGTAGTAAGGGTTTCCCCAACCCTTCAGAACAAATTTAGGGAGGCCGTGGTGAGAAGAGAAGGGGGAAGTTGATTGATTTATTGCGTTTATGACACTTTTCCACAATGAACTGTTCCCCAAGGAGCTTACAGCAAGCATTCAAAACATCAAAATACAAAGCATTGGGAATATAAATAAACAAAATACTGAACTCAATACAGGAGTTAATAAACAAACATTGGCACGTAATTCAACACATCCCCAGATGCAATCTTTCCCCACTAATTGGTCTGATGAGGGGCAAAACTATTAAAGAATCCTTAGATCAGATATTCTTCAACTGGAGACATCTCCTAATGCAGTTAACGGCCATTCTAAATGTCGGCACTGCAGGGTTTTCCACATGTCACTTAATGTTAGAGTTTCAGGATCCACACTCTGGGCACATTTGGAAATTGAACCGTTCTTCAACTTGCCAATCATCACATGTCATGTATGGAATTATATGCCCTTGTAAGAAAAATGTATGTAGGTATGACACTGATAAGAATTCTGGAACATAGGTCTAAAATTACCGGTAGACAAAATATTGTGGTTGCACCCCTGGTGCAACACCACATCGAATATGGCCATACAGATGAAGACATATGGTTTTTGGTGTTATAGGTTTATAAGCCACACCTGAATAACAGACCAGATTGATGGTAAAAGGGAACACAAACTCATAGGGAGAAAAGGTAAAAGTAAATGACCCCTTGAAGGTTAGGTCCAGTCAAAGGCAACTATGGGGTGTGTGGTGGCTGTGTTCTACTGTGCCTCTGAATGCCAGTTGCTGGAAATCACAAGTTGGAGAGCACTGTTGCAATCAATTCCTGCTTACTATCTTCATTAGGTTTATCTTGGTAATGTCTGCCAATTTTGTAAATTTGTGGCATCACGCCTCTTGCTAAGAAATAGCTACAATAAATTTCAAATCATATTGTAATTATCAGACAGTAAAGATTTTAATGATACCAATGTGTTCTATTTTTTTCTTATAACATTAAAAAAAAGGAACTGAGTGACCTCCTTGTAGGATATCTACAAATTTGAAAACCTTCAGAACATAAACCTCAAGGAAAAGGCTAGCAGGCGTATATCTCAGGAAACATTTCGCCTCATTTATCCCCAATTAAGAAAAAGTAAAAAGCAGGTTAGAATCAATAGCTTTGCCTTCTGCATAGACAGTATTAGGCTTTTAATGAGCAATCCAGATGTTTCCCATCTGCCCCCAGTATTTGTTGTGGTTCTCTAATCTCATAATGTATCTGAGCATCAGCTAAATATAGGTATCTCAGCTAAGTTGATTGAGGGCTTATCCACACTTACTTTTCATCCTCACTTTCCAGGCGCAGTACACAATTTAAAGCTCTGTCCGAGCACCCCTTTTTTAGCTCCAGAGTTTTCCCTGCAAAAACCCACTCTTTAAAACTCACTTGGAGCAAACATCAATTTGTGGAAAACCCACAGTGACTTTGGTTCCGATTCAGCTTTAAAGAGTGGGTTTTCGTGAAGCGTTAGAAGTGTGGACTTCTGCCTGGAAAGAGCATGGCAAAAGGTAAGTGTGGATAAGTCCTGTGATGAATAACTTGCTTCCTATACATAACTACTTTAATGTACACATGTATCAGGTAGAAACAATGACCCAGTTCACACAGAACAGGCCAAACCGAACATGTAGGTTCCTATGTAAGAGATCATAGCCACTTTGCTTTTCCTCCAGTCCTCCTACTGTGAGCAAAGCTATGGGTTGGTTTAGCATGTTGTTCAAAGTTGGGATCTGACACTTGGTTACTCTAGATAAACTATAGACAAACTTCTCCAGAAGTGTCCCACTGTCTAACAAATCTAAGCCCTCTTTTCCAGTGGCTCCATGTCATTCATTGAGACCCTGAAGTTCTGCCTTTCTAGCTAGCATTACATGTGGAACAAGTAGAATTTCTGAAAATGCTTCCTTGCAGATTCTAGACTTCAACATTTTAGATAGCAACATAAATTTGGCTTGTACAACTCAGTATTATATTTTTCAATATTAGTTGCACTTCCTGTGTACCATACAATAGACTCCTTTCCTTTACCAGCCTCCCTAGATAGGTCATATATCTGTTTTCCTGATACTATTAATGACAATTCTGTCTTTGTTCCTTAAATTCTGTCTTTGTTGCTGAAATTCTCTAAGCTCATAACTAAGTTACTCCTGCTGCCAGTAAAATTAATTATCATAAGATTTTTTTCTCATTCACACTGATCTAGCACTGTAAAATGTGCAATGTAAATTAGGGCATCAGTGAGTTCATGTCCCAAGAAACTAATTTAAAAATCCTCTCTGGATTTATTGTGAATTTCAAAATAGTGTCTTTTTATGCAGTGCTAGAGGTTCTAGTAGAAATATAGCCAAAGTAACTACAGTTTGGAAAACACAAGCAACGTGATTCAAAAATTAGGCAAATGTTTAATACAAAAGCATTGTGTAGCATCGTATAGCTTCATATGTGAAGCTCAAATATCTTTTGAGCGTTTCTTGAAATATATATATATTCAAACATGGTTGCTAAAGTGAGAGAAGCTTTTGTAATTTGAATGACTTTCCTGACCTGTTTGACATTTGCATTACAAACCAACATAAGCAACAACAGTAACAAAAACAAATAAAAATGTTAAGCTGTATGTAAGGAAATGACCTTTAGGCTTTGTCAAAACATTATATTGAATGTGTTACATTAGATGAAAGTGGAAACTGTAGTTAATTGGAAATTTACTCATTTACTCACAGCCTGTGGCAAAAGGAGAAGGAAAGGGATTGCACACACATGCAAAAGTTTTGTTCATACTTCTGCTTTGTAAGCCAGGTTTTGTTCATCTGATCACAACCACTATGACAGAATTGGCCTTTGTTTCCTCCCTCTAATCTGGTAATTCATTTTATGTTTTGAATATGATTAGATGCTTATCAGGCATAACTTACAATATTGTGTTTTAGATTCTGATGGTCAGTAATGCAGCAGTATTATTAATGGCCCACAAACATGTTTTTTAAAATTGATTCTTTTCTAGAAGTATGTGAACATTTCAAAATATGGAAAAATTTAAAAATACATATAGGTAAACAAATGATGAATATTAATTCCAGGATACTTCATTTGGTTGTGTAGATTTTTTCTTTTCTTGTGCTTTGTTTGGTTGAAAGACAATAGATACTATACTTTAAGGAAAACAAAACAAAGGTTGAAAACCTGAATAAGAAATGGAAAAAACAGCCTATCTGTAATAGAGCTATGAAAGCCATCCCTGACTGAGGTGAGATGAAAGCATCCATCAAAATAGCCATAAAACAGTACTTTCATACATCATATTGAAATTATTTCAGTACTGTGCTTTATTAGATTTAAATCAAAGACTTGTTTACATGTTTTAGAAAGTGTATGCTGCCCTCCACTATATGCAAAGCAAGCCATGTTTGCATAAGTTTAACATGTGCACTTTCTGCTAAAAAAAATAAGGTAGAAAATAGTCTGTATATCCTACATGGGGATCTTTGTAAATGAATGAATGTGTGAGGAGAGGAGATAGTTGCTTTGCTCCTCCTCTGCATCTGCTACAGTAAATCAAACCATTGTTTTATACTTAATGTGTAGTCCAGACTCAGGCTGGTGGTTTGTCATTTTGCTCACTCGTATAACTGCTTGCTTAAGTAAGTGATCTACATCCATGAGCTGTGTAACGTAGAGGGAATTTGACCAATATCATGATCAGAAAAACAAAACCTGGGATTTTCTTCTTAATAGAACTAAACAGTGCACATTTACTCCCCCAACATTATATAATTTCTAATGTTCCATTGCTCATGAGAAGGGGCAACTCGTTCAGCAAGTTATATATACATGTCAGCTAGGTAGCATAAGAACTGCCTGAGTTGAGAAATAAATGTGTTCACTTTATGTTGCACTGCAAATTTGTTTTTACTAATACAAAACTAAATTTAGAAATACATATACTTAGATTAGGGCTGTAAATCTGAACCTCCTGAAGGTGATCTGCAGAATAAATAGAAATGAAGAGAATCCAAATAAAGAGAAATGCCAGGGCTAGCATTCTAAACATGCAGCCAAGAAATATATGTCTCTGCCCTCTATTAAAGATAAAAGGATTTTGCAGTTAGGGTTTTGGAAACTTTGCTTGTGTAAGTTGCCTCAATAACATCTAGCAAAAATGGCTTAGTGAAAGAGCTAAGGAGTTAACAGTAAATCATAATCCCCGTTACAAGTGTATATTCCATTGTAATGTAATGGGTGGCAAGGTTTGATATACTATTTTTCCAAGTATTATAACTAGGTGCTGTATATTTAATTAGAAACTTATCTAGAGTGGCTTTCACATAACAAGGTACTGCAGGTGAAAAAGTACTCATAACTGCACTGAGAGACAAATGCCAATGAATATGGCTAGTAGGGCTATGGTGCATGGAGCCCATTGGCCTACATCTTGTGCGTCTATGACATAGCTGTCAACTTTCCCTTTTTTGCGGGAAATTCCCTTATTCCAGTGCCGTTTCCCATTGCAAAAAAAGGGAAAGTTGACAGCTATTGCCGTTTCCCAATGCAAAAAAAGGAAGGTTGACAGTTCTGGTCTATGATCCACTGAACCTATAGCCTAATCTATGTGGGTTACTTGGTTTGTCATTGTGCAGTATCTCTGCATCTGCTTTTTATGGAGGAGTTGTCCCCACAATGAGAATTGGTGCAGCTAGTTTTCCACATGACCAAGGCCTGCTGTCAGTTACCTAGACATTTAATCTCAAAAGGTCTATTGATATACCATTCATACCAGGGGATTTTCCTTGCTTGAACGAAAGAATTATCCTTTTCAACTCCTCAACAGTAATTTGAAATTGTGTAGTTGTTGCAGGCAGAGAATTAAAATTTTTCCTTCTCAGAAACTTGGGAATCATAAAAAAGAAGTAAAATGCATAAAATGCATAATCCAAGCTTCATCAGTTATATTTGGCAAATCAGTGGAAACTTTTATTAAGAGGAGTGACCAAAAGGTTTTGGTATCTTTATTTTCTAATGCAGTAACAATTTTGGACCATTTGGCTTGTGAAAATATGGATTTTTTTTTCCAGGAGCATGTTCTTTAAGGCATTTTTCATTTCAAAATAAGTCTCCCATAGAACGTGGGAGTTAGTAATAGAGGCTTCTTTTAAACAAGTTCTAAGTTCTTTCTTATGGTTGATACAATCTTTGGTTGATACATTCTTTATCAAACCAGTTATACTTATTTGAAGATTTGTTGTTAAACGGGGGACTTTAAAAAGAAGAAAATAATTCCTGAATCGTATTGTAGTGATAATCAGTGTCTACCAAAGGCACCGGGTTTTGGTTAACCAAAGGCTCGAAAATAACTGGATTATTTTCAAATACTGCTAATAAATCTTCCCTATTATTATTGTTTATATAAATTCTTTTGGCATAAATAGTCTTATCGGTACTAATAAGAGGACGAGGATCATTCTGGAGTTTCTACACATCACTAAAACAATTGGGAAATTATCGCTCTCAGAGCAGGGTACTACTGCAAAAGAGGAAACTTCACCTAAAATTTCCATTGAGACTAAAGAGTAGTCAGTTACACTCCTGCCCCTTTTGGAGCAGAAGGTAAAGTCTCCTGGAATATCAGGCCAAATTGAGCCGTTCAAAAATGAAATATTAAATTCTAAAACCAATTGTAAGAGCCCCCCCCCACTTTATTAATAATAGTATCCTTTGAGTTCCTCCCAATTCTTAAAGGGAGGATATTCTTAAATATCTTTGAAAATGTTTGGACTGTTATGCCTAATAAAGGTTATTGAATTGAATAAGTTACCTAGACAGGAATCCCACACTTCGGAGGGTTTAGCTCCAAGTGTTCCGTGTGCATGCGGAAATCATGTACCGTATAATCCAGGGGTCAGCAACCTTTTTCAGCCATGGGCCGGTCCATTGTCCCTCAGACCATGTGGTGGGCTAGACTATATTTCGTAAAAAAAATAATGAACGAATTCCTATGCCCCACAAATAACCCAGAGATGCATTTTAAATAAAAGCACACATTGTACTCATGTAAAAACATGCTGATTCCCGGACTGTCCATGGGCCGGATTGAGAAGGCAATGCCGCATCTGGCCCGCAGGCCTTAGGTTGCCTACCCCTGGTATAATCCAATCCTAGGAGCTGTCCTGTGGCTAGCGGCTGTGTGGGAGAGAGAGCACCCTCCCTAGCACTCCCAGAGTTGGTGTACCAAGCTGGCCTTGCCCAGCAAGCAAGGCAAAGAGCATAAAAGCAGACACAGTAGGGGAAGAAAGGTTTTCAGCTGCCCACATTTCTTGGCACTTGACTTGTACATTTTCAGCTAGCCATGTGTGGTTGAAATTGAGCAAGTCAAATTCACGTATTGTCAGTTCTGCGTTGGGTTGCTCACAAGTAAGCAGGCATGAGTTCGAACTGTCTTTTAACAGTTTTATTGTGCAAACTATTTACAGTGCAGAGTGCTGAAAAACATGACCGTATCAGTCGCTAGCAGAATCCGGGAGTGTCCCCTTCCGGCTGGGACCCCAACATAAGAGTTTCGGTATCCGAAATCTCCGCCTCCCCTCTGCGTTTCACCCCTCTGCGTACTTGGGGCAACGGAAATGGCGTGTCTCCCTCCTTGCCCACTGTGCGAGGGGGGTGCAGGGTCTCTCCAACATCCCCAAATCTTTGCTCTCAAGCCCCTGAGCTGCATGCCCCTCCCCACTAGAGACATCACTGCTTCCTCCGCTGGAAGAGGAGGTGCTGCTGGTCAGGTGGGGCCGGGGCTCTCTGTAGCATCCCGAGAGCCCTTCCACCACCCTGCGTTGAGCCCGGGACAGTTCCTGACACGTATGATGCAGGATTACTGTATAAAAAGTTTACTCACACCAATATATACAAAAATTCTCTCCCAAAGCTGTGAACAAGAAAACAAAATGTATACTTGTATTCTTGTAGGGTTTTAGGAGGCTTTAATAAATTTATGCATGCTTGATACTTCACACTTTAGCCTGTGTTTGGAGCTGTTTCTGTAAAGAGAAGAATATTGTCAGTGACTCTTCATTCTCAGTTTTCCACTTTTTTGGAGCTGTTTTTCTATTCCCTTGTCTTGAATTTTTATGATGAGTTTATCTAAGCAGCTATATTCCAGAAAATGCTCTAAAACACTAGTTATAAGTCACTAACATTGCATGTTGAATTTAAACTGAGTTCCTAATGGCTGAAAAACACTTCAGGAGTTCCTCTTCACCAGTTGGAAGACTCTCTGATTGCCTGTGGAAAGCCCAAGGGCAATTATGAGTTATGGTCATCAGCTGTGTGTGCCTAGGTGCTTAGAAGGGCTGGCCTTAAGCAGCCTTAGATGATGAGCTTCCTTGTGTTCAGCTGCAAAGTAGTGCTCCTTATCACCAGTACAAAATGGGAGTTTGCCTGCATTTGGAGTTTCATGGTGAGCAAGATCCTGTTTTTCTGTACAGGAACCATAGTGTCCCTTTTGCAAGATATACTGCTTCCTTTTAATGGGGAAGGGTTGCTTGTTCAGTACAGAGTTAGGTTGTATTGGAGAAAATATAGGAGGCATGTACACGTGCTTGCCTGTGTGTTTTGTCCTCACATCAGCAATTGTAATGGTGGAGTCAAGATTTCTGTTGGGTATTAGTGTCTGCAATTCTGAGGTGGAGTACTTGGAAGGATTCTGAGAAGACCAGGGTTAGTAATATTTCTTTCTTTATTAGTGCATTCTGATAAATGTTCCCTTTTTGTGAAAGTCCCCTTTCACCAAAGTTCCCATCACTAAGCCCACCCCAATGTTTTCTAAGTTCTGTAGACACAATTTGAATGAAAGAACCCTGTGCCATTTACCTAATGCATTATGTGTATATTTCATTTTATATCTTACTTGTGGTACACTGATTGGCTGCATGGTTAGGACTGTGTAAAAGTTGGGGAGACTACAGATTGAGCTGGTGTAATGTTACATTGCCAGAGATAAAACTGACCTGGGATTGAGCATAGGATTCTGACTATGTCTAGTTCTTCACCTGCCACACTGGATTGCCACTTAATTTTTTTATCCTTAGGCTTGTACAATTATACTGGTATAATGGTTGTGCTGGCATAATATAATTCTGGTGCTGCATCAGCATAAATCTCCAGTGGCTGTGCATTGTATCATATCTGCACCAACTCAGGGATAGCATTGCACTTAAACCCCACACACATCCCAAAAATGGTTGTTCTTTCTTTCTTTTTAACAGTGTACTTGATGTGATTTCAGAGGATTTAATAGCTAAACCTTCAGCTCAGAATGAAAGGAAAGTGAAATGGCTCTACTATAGCTTTGAATATTGAAAGTTTTTCTGATAGATTAAAATAGGCATCCATTAGAGGGAGTTATACATTCATCATTAAATGTATCTGAAAGGTTTTCAAAACATCATAGGTGCTGTAGATTATCTCTTGGCAGCTGCAGAGCATTTCTAGAATAAATTCTACTCCATTCTGTCCCATAATACTCAGGGTAGATTTGAAATGCTCCCTCCACCCCTCGGTTACAAGTACTGTGCTCACATTTCTGTTCTAAACATTGAGAAAGTACAAAATGATTAAAAGGTGTTGCATTATATTGCATTTCTGTACGCTATTAGTGAGATTTAGAGAAGGAAGCAATATTTTAGTCATCTTCCTCCTCCCTCCTTTCTTTGAGCCATGTTACTTCTAGTCTGGTTATTTTAGGAAATGGCTACTTTGCTTATATACCCAAAATAAGATTAATAGCTGTAAGTGCAATGTAATTCGCATTCCCACAAAGTACTCACATAAAGTTTAGAAGAGCAGACACACAATACACCAGAATTATTTTTACACCTTATCAAAAGCTGCCCTACCAAATCCTTCAAACTTATTTTTTCATGGTACACACTTCTGAATTAAGGCAAACATAGGGTGAGCAATTCACAGGAGTAATTCAATTATACCCAGCAGTGTAACCTGCCTGATGTCGGTGACTATTATCCTAGGCAAGCTTAAATGCATTGCATTTCCAATCCTCTGGTTCCATTGTGACATTGCTTTCTGTTAGTTGCCTTGGCTGCTAGTGCCAAAGAGGAAAGTCTCCTACTTGAAAATATAGTATAAAACTAGCCTGAAGGAGCAGGTCTCTATGTGCATTAATATGCAATAAAACACTTCAAGGTATGTTGTAAATGCACTGGTAGGTGCATTACAGCACTCAGGCTTGTGCCTAACAGCCTGCCTAAAAACACATCTATCACTAGGCTGAAAACGGACCCATTGAATGTTAGTTTAATGTAGATGGTTGTGGTTGTGCAAGAAGTAGCAGCTGTGAAATATGGAATACATTTCCTTGAGTTACAAAACTCTTTCCCCTAGAAGTGGAAATAAATTACACATTTCACAGCAATTCATGTTACAGTTCTCTCTTCCTCTCTCTCCTTATAAATACAAACCAAGAGCATTTATTTTTGTACTATTTACTTTTTTACCGTATTAAAATTGTAAAATTGAAATTGTGACAAAGGCGGACAGAAATGGGTGACCACATTGTGGCAGCTGAATTGATAATTGAAATTGATAGGTCATCAAGCATTTTAGGATTTTAAGAGGTGGATGCCATGTGACATAACTAGGGCTCCAAATACTTTTGGGGCCTCCGGAAGACATCTCCTCATCCCAGAGGGGAGAATTTGCGAGCAGTGGCCATTTCCCGCGCTGGCAAGGGGGCGTGTTCCACCCCCTGCCTTTGCCCGTCCTTTCTGCTGCACAAGCCCCATAGCCAGCCAATAGGACTTGCCGGGGGCGGCGCCAGGCTGCAGTCACCAGCCTGGGCACTGCCATCTTCCTCATTCTGCCCCTGCTCGCCGTCGGATTTCCCACCCTCCCTCCCTTTAGGTCTCGCTATGCTTCTGACCTTGCTATGGACTTCGGTTGGTCGCCTTGGTTGCCCAGGGGGCCTGGTAGGAGTGTTTTATCCATTTGGCAAGTTGGCACCGGCCTTTTTGTTTTTTCGCCTACCTCGTAGCCACTCGTCACAACTTCATGGTATTGGCAGTTAGGCATTGGAATACTCATTAGATGATGTAATATGTATTGTGGTTGGAGGTCAGGTTGTGGCCATCACCTGCCTCCTAAGGGTATCCCTTTAAAGGGATCCGGCGGTCGTGGATCCTGTCCGATGCCCTGCTGGTGGCTAGGGCCATGGCACAACCCCCGGTGACGTCAGGGGAAGCTTCCAGTTGAATTTGCATCAACAAGCTCCTCCCACTGGTTGTTAACCCAAAAGTGTTGCGCTCTTGTCCAATGCCTAAACCAATACCACTCACACACTGTAACCAATAAAGTTGTGGCCTTATTTTTCCCCTTAACCAAAATCATGTGTCCGTGTGTTTTATTTACTCCACGCGGGGGTGGGTTATCGACTCGCAAGTGAAAGGCATCAAATAAAGTGTTTCTAAGGTTGCAGGCAGCAAGGGATTTGGAGGCAACAGTGCCAGGAAGGTGTGTTTGTGGTTCATCATGGAGCAAGGAGACAAAAGTGAAGCAGGAGATGGCCCATAAATGATGGAGGCCTTTGGGACATTGAGTAGCAAGTGAATAATTTGCATTGGAGTTTTTGAAGCATGACAGGCAGAAGAGTTGAGAGAAATGGTGAGATAGTAGCTACAGTATATTAGAAGACAGGCGAGTGTGTTGCATTTCAATGGGGAGAAAAGTTAAAGCATTTCAGAATGGTGTGAAATAGGGAATCTAGAAATCTGTCTTTGGCCTTAACAAATAGGCTTCTTAAATTAGAAGAGAGTGCAGGAAAAATTGAAACTGGTAGGTTACTGGAGTGATCACAAAGCTCTATAGAGGCAGGACAGAAAGTAAGTGTGCACATTTCAAAGAACTGAAAACTTAACGACCAAAATTATTGAATCATTTCCCAATTATCTTCTGTATACTAGGCAGGCAAATATATAGTTTTAAAGAGCAGCAGCAGCTGAACTCACAGAGTCAGACCTTGGCTTCTATCATGTTCAGTGCAAATAAGTCCAATGTTAGGGTTGCCATATGTCCTCTTTTTCCAGGACACTTCCTCTTTTTCATGGGTAGAGTTGTCATAGTGATCCATAGTTAAAAGTAGAAGTTGGCAAATGTGACCTCTCTTTTAGTCTTCAAAATATGGTAGGGCTGCCAGACGTCTGGGTTTTTCCAGACACGTCCGGGAATCACTCAGAAAAATGGCATCCGGGCGGATTTTTGCCAGATTGACAAAATGTCTGGGAAGACCCAGACGTATGGCAAGTCGGGCTATCTTTTTAAGATCTTTTTAAAAATCAAAAGAAAGCCCCAATACAAACAGACATCTATATGACAACCCTATAAATATCAAGGTTTTACATGGGAATTAAAGGGAAACGACTTTTGTATAATATCTTTGAAAAGCACCTCAACATACGAAGTCTATTCAAGCATTTCTAATGGCAAGAGATGTTTGAAATACCTACTGCATTAGAGAGAACAGAGTGGGTTTTTCCTTTCTCTGAGAACTTGTACACTTTTACAGATAGGGCTGCTTTGTTGGTGGTCTTTACCAATTCTTGTTGGTTAACTATAATGTTGTTTCTTCAGGAAAGCCAATTTTCTGTGCCAGACCACTATACAAAACCATATATTATTATTTCAGGATGTCTGCAAATACCTTGCTGTGGGTGGGATTTCTTACAGTTCTGTGCAGACATGTTAGGCTGCCTCTTCTATTTTTATTTTATTTTCCATTTTCAGATAAATCCCTTGTTGCTACATAAGCATCAATTTCTAATTAAAAAATATGCTACTTAAACAGACGGTACTGGCACTATATGAACAAGAGCCAAACTTAAGTCCAAGCCTCCAGGTCACTTGGAGGCTGAATGTATTATGGAGATTAGACAGTATGGAAGCACTGCTGGCTGTAGCTGTGTAGGCAACTGGTTCCTTGCCAGATAAAAGCCAATATGCAGCAGCTGCTAGCAGAAGAAAATGTGAGAAAATGGCAGGTTATGAAAGAGAGAGCAAGTGGACTGATGAGATTCCAGTGGAAAAATTGTAAAAGGTCCCCCCCCCCCTATATGTAGTAGTCAGAAAATGCATTTGGACTACTGCTGAAATTTATTCTTTTCTTTTAAAAATATTTTTTGAAAGTTTTCAACGTAGCATAGAATAAAAACCAAACTAATCTAAAGAAAAAGAATAAAAGAAAAGAATAAAGACAAAACAAAGACAAAACAAAGCAGGAGAAGATGAGAAAAGAAAAAATGAATGCAAAAGCTCTATCACAATTATATCAAATCCTTTTTTCCATGCACAGAAAAGTAGACCTTTCCACCTCTTACCTGGGAGCATATCTTTCTTCCCCCAGCCTCCCACCCTTGGAGAGCCTTTCTACCCTGCCCCTCACACAGAGCCCCTCATCTTCTATCTATACACCTTCCTATGTATATTTTCACTAATCCAAAATAGGGAGCTTCTAAGAGGTAAAAATAAAAGCAGCTAGACAAAAAAGAAAGAAGAGGAGCTTCCGATTCTCTATTTGTCTATTATGTATAATAAAAATGATTCAAAATATTCAAAGCATTCACCACAGGATAACATAGAGCTGTATATTATATAGCTGCTTATCAATCTACCGGGCATAATTATTCCCCGGCATCTCAAATTCACCTTTTTCCACTCAAAAAGTTCAGAAATAATTCTTAATGTTTTGTTCTCCAAGATTGCCCTTTTCCAATCCAGTTTAATAAATTTCTCTCCAAGAATTCCATCTTAATAGTAGTCCTTTTTCTGCTTTTTCCAATTCTTTCCAACACCAGTCACCAGAGGCTTAGAAACTTCTTGTCTTGCAGTTGTCTCTGAACTAAATTGTCTTCTGCCCTCACCTCCTGTCTCCTCCGATCATAAAGTCCATCAGCAAACCAGCTTTCTTTGTGTGTTTGGTCTTTCAGGCATCTGCAAGGCCAATGTCTCCTGTAGCTGTCTGCACTCTTGAAACTCTCGTATGGCACGTCCTGGGCATTCTCTTGTTCAAGAATATTTTTCTTGAAATTTTATGCATTTTGGCTCTTAGTTCTACAAGCTGCTCATTCAATATTTGCCTTATGATTATCAGAAGGGCATTCAACCCTTCTGTGGCATAGTGGAGGGCGCAAAATTGTTAGGGGCGCAAAATTCCAACACCTAGTACAGCCTCAACACAGCTGCACACTTCCGTTGCTGGGCTCCATTGAAAATATGTTCTCCATGCAAACCATGAAGTGACCTCTCCAAACAATGGAGAGTTGAATACACATGTGTACTCAATTTGTTTCCCTCCCTCCCACGCCCCCCCCCCCACAGCCCTGGGCATTGGCAACCCAAACTACGCCATTCAACAATATTTTTGCCATGTTTCTGTTGGTGTTCTATCTTTGTTGGTGTTTCCGTTTGTTACTTTTTCCCAGGACTTAGTTATGTTTATACATTCTTCCTTCAGATAAGTACAGGCATATATATATATATATATATATATATATATATATATATATATATGAATTTCTTGATTTACAAAGGTATGTGCAATGTCTCTCTCGTATTTTTTCCATGTAACATTTTTACAAATCAGTTTTGGTTGTTGAAACATTAGGAAGAAAAGGGGGAAAGAGGTGGGTGAGATGGGGAGATGGTTGGGGTGGGGGTGACAATGTTTATATTTTACTTAATCTAGGTATGGTACAGGCTTCTATTTTATCTTGGTTATTTTAATCATCACATAATTATCTATGTCAATGGGAGCACGGGCAGCACGGGCAGTCTGTCATATTCCTTTCTGGAAGTCCTGACTACTGCCGAAATTTCTTCAGGATTCACACTGAGATGTCCATTTCTGGAAAAGAAAAAAACTATGATTCCAAAAAGCTTTGCTGCTTTTTCTTCTGGGAAGGAATTAGCTTGCCCCCTTTCCCCATGGTAATACTAAGTGGGTGGATGTTTTTAAATAAAGCAAACAAATTTGTAGTATACCTGTATCATAATGTTATTTTGCATTGAAATAAATGCATTCTTTTTTGCAAAATACTATGCTAATCTTGAAACTTTTAAGGAATGATCACAATTACTTCTTAAAGTTTTAGATTCTTAATTCTCATTTTAAAAGCAAGGTGGCATCACACAATTTGAATCTTCCTAGTTGAAAGTGTTTGTTGATCTAAGACCCTAAAGCATGGACTCAAGGAAATAATTTGTCCTTAAGCACTTAACCAGCAGTCTTGTTTCATGTTCCAATATGATAACAAAAGTATGTATGCTTCATTTGTACAATAATTGTCTCTTTTATTAAACATCTGATGCCTGTGTGCCCTTTTGCTCTGAAGTCCACTGATTAACTGATGATATCTTCACTTGTGCTCAAAGCCTAGGGGCAATTAACTGATTAAAACTGTTTTCATATCATGAAAAACATAACTGTTCACGTTTTAGTTTTGGGATATGAACTGAGTTTCTTTGTATGTTTTTTGGGGTGGCTGTGATTCAGACAGATCAGCTTTGAATAATGTCATTAAAATCTGAGACATTAGTCACATTGTCATTTCCATATTATAAATGTAAAAAAATATGGGAGCAGTCATGTGTCTGTGGATATTACAGTAACCAGAGTAGAATCCCTGCTTCTTTGGGTAGGAGAAAGCATTTTGGATAGGGTGGTCACATATACATCATTGAAAAAGAGAAAATGCATCACCAAAGAAGCATACATCTCTGCATATATGTATAGGCACAAATTTTGAAATAAAAATATAATAGAAATAGAAACATAGATGTAAAGTCCTGCATTACTGCTCAATCTGCTGTCTGGATCCAAACCCTGCTCCCTATTCTTAGGATTCTCTATATTTAAACTTAACTTGGAATCATGGAAGCATAGAGTTTAAGGGCTAGACAGTCATTCACATAGAAGACAGAGGTGTGTCCTCTCAATTTCGTTTTATTTTTAAGGAGTAGGAAACATGGCTCTCAACATTTAACAAAAATAAACTAAAAACCCAGTTCTGTCTTTTTATTAAAAAGTCTCCGGTTTCAAAAATTTGAAAAATAAATAGGAAAATATTACTGCCCCCCACATCCCCAAATTTGTAATCTGCTTGGATAAATAGTTTTCAGTCTTGTCCAATTAGGCCTGCATTACCTTCATCCCGCATGATGCTACCTTCCATTTAAAAACAAGAAAAACAAAAAACCACCCACCTTCATATTTCATTTCTTCTGCAGTGGAGCAGCTTCTTCCTTCTGTTCCTGCACTGACAGCTGAAAACAATTGATTTCACTCAGATTTCATTGCTTTTTAGTATTTCCCTTACCCGCCTTCTCTTTGCCTTCAGTGTTTTGTTTTTTTCAACTTCTGCATCCTCCATCTTTGCTATCTAAAAGCTTTCTTTTGGTGAACTTGTAACAACTTAACTCTTGTGCAGTTCTTCAGTGACAATTGGTTTTATTTTTCAGAAAATAACCCTTTTAGACATTATTTATGGAATATTACAGCTTCAGTGAAACACTGCTCTACCTTTTGAACTGCATTGCTGAAGTGCTGTGCTGGTTTCTGAACATAATTGTTAGGCAAATTACACAGGTGGACCAAGCATCTAGGTTATTGTCTGATTATTCTTTTCCCTTCATGTGTTTGCATTTCTGGGAGCAGGATTTGTAGAATTTTGTAATCTGAAAAGAGGTTTGGATGGGGTGGAGATGTCCCATTGCCAGAGTGAAGGGCCCTGCTGCACCTGCTGAAACTGCGAGCAGGCAGAAGCTACTCGTGACAGTATACTCACTGGCAGTATATAAGACACTTGAAACATGGCATGTATGGAGCAGGGATGGGCATAAAGCTGAGCCAGCCAAGCATCCATTGGATCCTAAACTAACCTGGAGCTAGCACAAACAATATCAGCAGAAATACTGCCCACCCACCTTTCTCTCTGGCTGGCAATAGCAGCAGTAGCTTTGCCGTTCCATTCAGCCTCGCTGCTCCCAGATGGGAGTTTGGATTCCACCATCATTGTTGGTTGTATTCATCATTAGAGTTAGCAGGTATATTCCAGATAGTGCACTAGTGAGGATAAACTTTTGGTAAATTGAAAGAATCTAAATCACCAGACTTTCACACCAAGAGAGAATTTTTAAGGGTCTATCCATTTTAATTTGCTGGAATGTCTGGATCATACTTAGGATTGCTCAGCACTGAGAGTGTAATCAAAACTCCCAGCTAGGAACAGTGAGGCTGAATGGATTCTGTGGCATGCCCGTTTAGTTGAGATTGGACAGGCCCATTTCCTGTTGAATTTCAGGTACCTGACAAGGACCTTACTACTTCAGCAGGCATTTAATAAAGTTTTGTGAATTATTGTGATTCATTTTACAATTTTATGTATACTTTTTAGATACTACAGTAATTAAGTGTTGTATAAATACATTAAATAAATATGTGGGGAGGCAAACATCTCCTCAGGGTATGACTGAAGTTCACTGATGGTCAGAACTGTGGCCTGCCCATCTCCCTGGTACTCTGAATACACAGGCAGTAGGTGTCTGCTTCCACACTGAATTATAATTTGTATATTCTGGGGACAGGCTCCACCCCAAGACAGACTATCATATCCCTTTTTTAATTTAGTTTACTTAGCTATATTTTATTAAGCATGAAGTTCTCTGGTTAATCCTTTTAGGAGATGTTGGTCTAACAGAAGGGGAGGCATGACAAAATGGGAAAGTGCCACCCTGTGCCTGCCCCTGTCACCCCCATCAAAGCCTTGCTTACCAGGGGCGTGGGGCAGTGGCTTCTAGTTTCAAGTGAGAACTCCTAGAGCCCTGCAAGAACTTGCAAGAGCTCACAGGGCTCTTGCCAGGTCTCACGAGAACCTTGAAGTTGCCGTCACTACTCACTTCTATGGCAGGGGCACCCTGTGGCCTTATTAATGATTGACTAGAAACACCAAGGAAGTCACTGTCAGTATATCAGTCACATATAGATCCAAGCTTGGTAATTCCTATTTGAAGTTGACTCTTGGCATCCTTTGGTATTGTGTATATTTTGTATCAGAGATGTCTAAGAAGAAAATTCACACTAAAAAGCTAGGCATTTCAAACAGATACTGCCAAGAAAAGGGTTCAATAAAGCCCATAGGTTATTCTTCAGCATAGAGTCTTTGAGGAGCTTGGGGGCACTGACTCAGAGATTCACCTCTTCTTTCGCTCTCAGAATGGGTAATAACGAAGCTGAACTATTTCGAAACAAGCCAAGCTGAAAGGTCAGTCCCTAACTATTTCCCTCAGTCTGCTCCAATTTAGAAGCACGGCAGACTAGGCTCCATACATGCAGTGTTTGCTTCAGTGGAATCCTTTCCTGTACTGCTTCATTCCACTGACTTTTCACTTGGAACACTGTGGATAATTGGTGAATCATTCCGTAGAAGAAAATTCCTTCCCCACTTTCAAATCTCTGTATCACAAAGTGCTTTTGAAATTTCCAAACTCAGTGGGGAACTAGGCTGTTTTTCAGGGAAAATAAGATAACTGCCCCACTGTCTGTATTTAAGCCTTTAGCTGTACCTAAAGGGCTCACTGGATCTTAGCCATGGACAAAAGAACCACTGAGTGAATGTAATTTATGGAATGCAACTGGTCTTATACTAGTACTGGGAGGTTGCGCTTGGAAATTCATCTGGAACGAGGCCTCAGCACAGGGTTTTTCAAAACCAGATTTCCCAACTGCACAAATTCCCCATCAGATACTCCACCCTAAAAAGCCAAAATGAACACAAAGTATTCTTTGCACCTTGTTTACATCCTGTATCAGTGGTGGCTTCTCCACAGGAATCATTATCGACTGTGCAATAATTAGCAGGACAATCCAATGGCCCTTGCATTGAGGTAAACTCCAACTCAATGGCACACTGTTGCAAGGGCTACTGGGTCATCCTGAAAGTTATCTGTCTAGTCCTGCTGCCTCATCAACTTCGTGCTGCCAACATTGGTGTCTCTCAAATACCTGATTTCTCCAGTTTTCACCAAGCATGCCTGTTAAGCACAGCTCAGCTGCTGGCTTAAACTGGTCCATTTTATGCCATAGTCAATAGCATAGCTGTCAACCTTCCTTTTTCTTGCATTGGGAAACGGCCATAACTGTCAACCTTCCCTTTCTTTGCAGTGGGAAACGGCGCTGGAATAAGGGAATTTCCCGCAAAAAAGGGAAAGTTGACAGCTATGGTCAATAGGACCTGCTCTGCAGACTTTTAATGCTGATTGCTGTTAACTCACAGAAGAAACAGGACAACTCCTGACACCATAGGGTATTATTATTTGGGTGTCTTCTTGTCCAGCCCTTCAGCAGAACTTAGCCCTGCTTCTACTAAGTTCTTATAGTGAAGATTCACTGTTCATTCTATCTCAGTTTAGAAAAATATTGTAGGATCAGTACAAACTCTTTCTTAAGAGCCTGCAGGTTTCCTTATCCTTCCTTCTCCTACCCTTTCTATTTCAATTTATAGCAGCTGCAGCTGCTCAGAGAGTCCCAACAAACTGAACTAGGTAGACCAAAGCATTTGAGACCTGCCAAAACAAAAGGACAGTGAGATATAAGTTTATGTTCCAACCTATTTTGATAGTGCCACGTCTACTAACATCCAAGTAGATGTACTGAAATATATGCTGGTTATCTGAAAAACACCTTCCTCTGAGACAAATCTACTGATATTTGGCCTAAAATGAATTTTTTAAAAAATCCATAACAAAGCAATAAACTCTGCACAAGTTGCTTCTTCCTCCAGATGGCTCAGTGGAGTCAAAGCATAGTCAGATATGTAGAGTCTGCTCTAAACTCAGCAGGATGGTCTGCTCAGTTCCTTCTGCCAGAGTATTTTTATTGTATTCAGAATCAAGTTGCAACCCAATGAAACTCTTTTAGAGGGATTCTAGAGAGTCTATTTTAGACTCAGTCCAGGCCTGTGATTAGTCTAGTCAATCTGAAAAGCCTGACTAGAAGATGGAGGAGGTTAGTGAGCAAAGCCAAAATGGTAATAGTTCTCTGGACTAAGTGGGACCCCAGACTAGTTGCCTTGCATTGGCTGCTGAAGAAGAAACATAGGGTGTGAGATTGGCCTAAGGTGCAATAACAGAAGCACTTGAAGGGTATTTACAAATATGTGACAAAGTGTTACTTGCCTGAGGGTGAAGCAGAGAAGGTTGCAGCCAAAAGGAAGGTGTTTTGATCTGGTTTTCAGCTATTTAAGCATGGGAACTGAGCACATTCTACCCCTCTATAATTTAGGTACACATTGTCCCTGACATTGCCTGTTACACTTACAGACACACCTAATGTGTCTAGTTTCCCCATCCATTTTTCCAACTGCACATTAGCTACACATTTCCAACCATCTACAGGTGAAACTCAAAAAATTAGAATATCGTGGAAAAGTCCATTTATGTAAGCAATTGTTTTCATTAGCTACTGGAGTTTAATATATGAGATAGACTCATGACATGCAAAGCGAGATATGTCAAGCCTTTATTTGTTATAATTGTGATGATTATGACGCACAACTGATGAAAACCCCAAAGTTGAAATTGTTAATTTGGTGTTCTCATCAGCTGTACGCCATAATCATCACAATTATAACAAATAAAGGCTTGACATATCTTGCTTTGAATGTCGTCATGAGTCTGTCTCATTTATTAGTTTCACCTTTTAAGTTGAATTACTGAAAGAAATGAACCTTTCCACAATATTCTAATTTTTCAAGTTTCACCTGTATATTTCCCAACTGTGCACAAAAAGATCCCTGCCTCAGCAACAGAAAAGCTAAAGAATAGGGAGAGAAGATAGCTAAAGTAAGTGACTTAGAAAAGAGAGGATGAGCAGGACTGATAGATGTGGTAACAGTGGGCTAGATGGTCTATAAGCCTGGTTCATTTGTGCTCAGCAAGCACCGGAATACAGCTTTGAGGAAAGGCCATGACTTAGTGGTAGAATGCATTCTTTGGAGCCAAAAGGCCCTAGATTCAGTCTGTGGGATCTCCCAAGTAGATCAGGAAGAGACTTTTGTTTGAAAATGTGGAAAACTACTGGTGTATGGTATATACAAATATTGAGGCAGATGGACCAATTTTCAGACTTAATAGAAGGCAGCTTCATATGCTCTTATATGTTTAATGAAAAATGCATCCAAATACACTTTCCCATCCACATTATGTTGTGATTAGTCTAGCTATAAGCAACTGGATCGGGGAAGGGAGTTGGCCTGATTTACCATTTTTACACCCTTGTCATTGCAAAAATCATTTCAGAAAGGGATGCAAAAAATAACCAAGTTTTATATCATGTTTTTATTAGCTTAGGATTAGAATGAGAAATAGGATCATGCTAGTTAAAGTTGCTATTTAGGAGGGTGATCACCCATTTGCAGTACAAGGAAACAATCAATCCTTATAATAACCAGGAATATTTGTGGTCTAAAATGGATAGTCTTATGGACTAAGTAATAGAAATGAAATGAGATTTAATAATACAAATTAGAAGAATATTAAAACAAAGTCTTTGGGGGCCCTTGGGAGCTAATAATGAGCATTTTTGTTATCTGCTGGGAACTGGAAGCTGGGAGCAACAGGAAAAGAGGAGACCCAGGGTCTTGGTTAATCACAAAGGATTATAAGCTATTAATGTTATTGCATTGTAAAAAAAAAAAGCAACAACTACATTTCTATGATGTGTAGAAATTGGAAAATATTAATACCTCTGTTTAAGGTGCTTGTATCTTTTTCCAAACAGTGTCAAGCAATTCAGGAGTGGGGGAAATGTCCCGCAATCTTTCTGCATTCCTTTAGCACCTAAATTCTGGACATGTCTGGTTAATTGGAAAATCTTGATTACTGACTTCATGTAATAGGCAGTGAATTGTTTATAGCAAACCAGCTGCTACAAAACCTGTATTGGGACCAAATTTGTGGCATTGGTGGTATGACAATGACTTGATAGTGCTGGGCCAATTTTCTTACCAGTCAGGTAGGATTTTGATACTAAACTACTTATTTGACTTGTTGTTCGCCCCAAATGAGAAATATCAATTAATAAATGTAAAATCTAGTCATGTTGTTCCTACATGATATGGCTTCCTAAAACTTAAGATAGTATGTAATTTTCACTTGGGACTGCAACTGTCACAAATGCAGCAAAATCTAAGTATTTCTGCATAGGCATGCCCCTTATGTATGCCTCCACAGATCTGTTTGCTAAGAAGAGGGTCCCTCCTCAGTGCCACAAGAACCTCTTCTTCCCATCTCCCTATTTGGGGGAGAGGTAGAGGTTTCTTATGTTATACAGCTGAACTCTAGAGCAAGCAGAAGTGATTTTGCTACCTCAGGAACCCAGAGTATTAAAAAGAAATTCACCTCACTATTCCATGCCCCTGAGCTTTGAAGTAGATAGAAGTAGTGTGAGAGACCTGCCACTTCTAAAGCTCAGCATAACATGAGAGAGGCTCATGCTTCTCTCCACCAAATCATCTTCCATGCACAAATGATGTGGTGGATTCAATGGTGACCACTATTTATTGCTTACCTGGTAACCCAAAGCAAAATTTGTGGACCCCTAATAAAACAACTTCTTGGAACAATCCCCCTCCCCATAAGATGGTAATCTGACACTGAAAGCCTTGAGCTATCCTTTGTCAACAAATGCTGTATTGCAGCATTATTTAATCACATTTGTTCTCAATTTCTATGCAGAGCAACCCCAACTTGCAAATCTTTATTTACCCCACATAATTGTTTCTACTCTTTTCCAACATCCAGCTTACTAAATTAAAATTTACCTTGTGGTCATATAAGCAATAAGCAAAATTGAATGTGAGCTGGCTCCTAAATAACAGCACCCTATCAGCAAAATTTATACAGCATGCAGGAGAGGACCTTCTCCATGGGGATGCCCTGTATGTGGAAAACCATCCCGTCAGATGTCTGGCTGGCACTGCTCCTGTTTATTTTCCAGTACCAGCTTAATATATGGCTGATTTGTTCAACCATTCATGGATTATTAATTGTTCAGTTTAGAATTGCAACCATTCCTTAGTTATGCTGTTCATTGATTTTACTTGCTTTCTTGCTAGTATTAATTGAAATGATAGCTTGTTTTTATTGCAATTTTATTGTACCCCGCCTTGGAATCATTACTATGATGACAGGTCATAAATACTCTAAAGAAACTATATATGTGGTTGCAGTTTCAATTTCTCCTGGGCAGTTAGTGGACTCATTATAAAATTTAAGAAAGAGGGGTAACGTCAAGGATGTGGTCAGTTATTTAAAATATGTGAAGTTCCTTTGTCATCTCCACAACTCTCTGCAAAGTGCACCTCTCCACTTTGCCTATTCCAGACTTCCTCAAACTCGGCCCTCCAGATGTTTTGATACTACAGTTCCCATCATCCCTGACCACTGGTCCTGCTAGCTAAGGATCATGGGAGTTGTAGGCCAAAAACATCTGGAGGGCCAAGTTTGAGGAAGCCTGACCTATTCCTTCTCCCAATTTTCGTTCCCTTCTTAAATTCCTCTCTCTGCCGCTTTCCTTTTTTCATCATTTTACTCTGCTACTCTTTCTTCCACTACTACCCCATGACAGCCTCCTGCTTCCTTTTCAGAGCCCTTTTTAGGACCCTACTTCTTTTCCCCCTCTCTAGGTTTTTGTATCTGCCCTATTTCTGTGTAGGATCAGAGCAGTGCAGCCAATGGTATCTACATATTTCTGTCTTCCCTGACCCTTAGTGACATTAGGGAAGCTTCTTGTTATTTAGTGCAATACAGATGTTCACGAGATGGAAAAAATATTTTCCACTCTAGAGTACTGACACAAAATGGAGTTTATCATCAAAATCATGATGCAGACTTAAAAAGAAACTAGTTTTATATTCTAGATATTATATCTCCAGTGTTACTATTTATTTTACTATTTCATCTTCAACCAACAAGATTGAAAACAACAAAAACAACCACAACATTTTACTTGCATGACAAGGAGTTCGGAGACACACACATGCTAATTGGCTTGATCCTCATTATTTGAAATTAAAATGTCATACTTTCCTTGGGAGAAGGTGATGTTGCCCTGGTACTTGATAGCCAAATTAAAATAATTGGGTCGTTTTAATTTTGCCTGTATATATTTTATAACTGATTGGATAATAAATTTCTTAATACTTCAGTTTTATTTGGGAATAATATAACTTCAATGTGGTTATGACTGGAATTTTTTCTAGCTTTTGGGGTTTCTTTGTTACTGATATTGCTTTAATTAGTTTAATAATAGTGAATCACATCTTTACTTTAAAGTGGACTCTGACTTTATTATTTATTTTACATCTTTCATATAGAATATTGATGAACAATATCTTTAGTCAGGTAATATTTTGAAATATTTGAGAATTATTGTGGTCATATTTAGTTTCTCTAAAGGACACAGATCTAAAACAGAACCTTCCCAATAGGCTTAAATGTGTGTATAATATATAAATAATATAGAATAGGAAACTATGAAAGGAGATGGATGTTTGAAAATGGACCCCACTAAGGGGTGGGGGTGGGGGTGAATGTAGTGGAGACATTCTGAATTGGCAAGAGCCAAGACCAACATGCAGAATATTATAGCAGCTGAGATGAGGTGCTGTTGCATGAGCAAGAGGAGAGTCAGGATAAATATCATGGGTTTACAATTGTCTGTGTTGCAGTCCTTTAATCTAGTTACGCAGGCATGTCCAGATGGCAGCTGCTTGCTGCGTTGGTGGAAGAAACTGTCTGGAGAAAGGCAGGTCCTCATATTCTTCTGTGCTCCAAGTAGGATTCAGCTGTATGGGCTACTCACCCTTCCTTAAGACCCATGTTGGGACTGGTTTGAGACACAGGTTGAACGCTGTGTACATACCTGGCATGCAGTAAAGGAAAAGGGCTGTAGCTAAGTATGGAGCATGGAGAGGGCCCCATGTTCCTGGCATCTCCATATAGGACTAGTAAATATCTATTTCTCAAACATTGGAGAATGCTAGTCAGGTTCCTATACTTCCTATGTTCCTGTAGTGATGGAAATTTGATGAATATTCATAAAGTTGTGTTTCATCCAGGTAATGTAGGAAATAGCTGTGCTGAAACATTACATTTGATAGACCTTTTCAAACAAAATAAGGACACATCTAATCAGATTTTTTTTAAAAAAAATGCACCTGGAAATGGTGTGTTGTCGTTTCTAGGACCGTGGGCCGGAGCATTGTGCATTTTTAAAACTGCAAAGCCCTTTAAAGCTGTTGTACGCGTATATTTTTACTGGGCTTTTTAGATACTGTACTGTACTGCAGTATTGTAATGCAGTTTTGTACTTTGGCTTGTGAGCAAAGCAGATGGGTGTTTATGGTGCAGAGTATAGAATTTAGAAATAACTGTGGAAAGGGGACAAAAGTGAAATTCCATGTGTGAACACAGTAACTCTTCAACAAACTGTGCACAATGAGTAAAGACAAACAAACAAAAAACCTTGTCTTCCTTTACACATAATAAATTCAGTGGAGGTAGCTTGAATTTCTTCACAGGAGAGACTTGTGCAAACTGCTTGCCCAAGAAAAATGGCTAGTGTGAGGTCTCTGGATCATTACCTCCCTGCATTCTGGCCCAAATATTCCATCATCTTCTGGATAGATGCGTGTGTCATTAATGCTAATGAGAATTAAGCACACATGGAAAAGGCAAGTGGACCCCATCCTTTCACGCATTCTGCATTCCTTTGCAATGCAAAACCTGGAAGTCCTTGATCGCTGCTGGATGTGTGAAAATGCTGCAGGACCATAGAAGCTCGCAACATGTTTGTATTAATCACATCTCGTTATGGCTGTCTCCATCTCGACTGGAAAGCTACACCCGAGAGGCATCGTTTTAAGAACTGACAGTCGTGTGGCATGTTCCTTCCTATCCCCCGTTTCAGGGACTTCTCCGAGGCACGCAAATGTGGAGAGCAGAACGGGCTGCTACAATTTCAGTCTTGTCAGGATAAAGACTCTTTCCCGACAGTCCAGGAATTGAAGCGCTCGGAAGGAAGTAAATCTTTCCATCTAGACGTATAACGCACACTCGGGGATTTTTTTATTGTTTTTTTTAAGCGCCCGTCATTATCAGCCAGATTTTATGCTCTTATTTTTTTTTTTGAACTGCCATAAATAATATATAATAACTCCTTTCCAAATCTTTAAGGCTTAATGTGCTGTCTTTGGAAAAGCTACTGTTTTGATGCTGCTCGTCAGCTTGGCAGCCTAGGCTGGCGAGTGTGTGTGTGCAATACGTTGGGGGGGGGGAGGCACTCTGGCGTGGTACGTGCCGGGAACAGCGACAGAGCGCGAGACATTTGTGGCCATCAGAAGTGATTTAAGAATCGCCCGAGGAAGCGGGAGGCTCTGGCGAGCCGCGGCCTCGCAAGGGTTAAGGGACGCCTCGCCCGCCCTCCTCCCCCCGCCTGGGTGTAAACAGAGGAGCCTCAGCCTATCATGTCTGATTGCTGCTCGGTGCCTGAAGAGAAAGCCAGGCTCGGTAACATGATACATTATAGGCTGATTCAACTTGGAAGCGCTGCGCTCGGCTCGTCACGACCAGACAGCGGAATCGCCACGGAAAGGTGGGTGACTGCGAAGCAACCCTGTTGACCTTACAAGCCGAGACGGGATAAAGTGCGATTTCTCACCTCGAGTGGAGCCACTTAGAAATATTTCAGGCAGAACCGCGAGCGCTGCTCTAGGTAAATGTAGCGGGGTTTTCCTCGCTCTGCTGCTGCTGCTGCTGCTTTTCTGTGTTGCTTGCTCCGGTACGGCGTTGGAATGGGAGGGAGGAGGCTCCGCTTCTCTTTGAATCGGTGCGGAGAGGCTATGCTGGCTTTTGAAACGAGGTGGCTTTTTTTTTAACCCCTCAAGGGCTGAAGGGAGAGCTGGCGAAGGCACAGGCTTAACTTTGCAGATCGCTCTGCCTGCCAGATGCTGTTGCAAGGAGCTGTTCTCTTGCGAGTGAGCCTATTGTCCTTAACAGCACTTTAAATTTCATTCATGTGCGAGCATGGGGTTCCGTCTCCCTAGATAGAAATTCACAGTAATTCCTTTCGAGCTTCAGGAGTACCACGTTTCGCCATCCTTGCCTTTTGATGTAGCTAAGATTTTACGCAGGACTCCTCCAGGCTTTTGGACTTGATTAGTGCAAATCTACCGTGGCATTCTTAAAGGGCAGGGTATAAAATATTTCTAATTACGGAATCACCCGCTTGTGAGAATAGCAGACCTCATGTATGGCATTGGTTAGCAGACAGGCTTTTCTTTAAAAACAAAGTCCATAACCACAGAGCTAACTTTATAACTGCAAATGTAGTGTAGCTTAAAACAGCATGAAAGCAGGCTGGATTGATTTAGAAATAATTGTTAAATGTTTCCTGTAAACTCAGGATTACTCTTTGACATTTATTACGGTATCTGGAAAAAATAAGGCATATCAGAGTTGCTGTAAACAGTTGCAAATTCCAGTGCTTTTTATTTATAATTATAGCTCCTTTTCTTTCATATAACTAATACATGATATACACAGAATATATGACTGTGTTACAAAGTCATTCTGTGTTCTTAGAGCTTAATATAATCAAATTCATTGCCTAAAGATGGTGTAGTTGAAGATTTGATCCCTTTCCACTGAAGTGGAAATACTTTCAGTAATTGAAAGCAGATTCATGTCTGGAGTTCTACAAGCCAAGGTTTTCATTTTCAAAAATAAACCTTTTGTTCTCCAACTTTAAATGTTTGAGTGAAGCATCCAGAGACCACTGTTTGCTATTTGTCTAATGTGCTAGTTGAGAGCTATTGGAAATACTTTAAGGAAAATGTTTATTAGAATTCCACTTATTTTGGACAATTCTTGGGTTTAGCTTCACTATATATAACATGTTAAAATACAGAATGTTTTTTTATGAATTCTGTTTTTTACATGCACATTCCATATTACATGCACATTGTGTTTTTACATAAGCATACAGTGGTGGCAGTTAATACGTTTCTTCAACCTTTAATATAGCTAATACTTCAAGCTGATTTCAAAATTGAAATGCGGACTGGATCTTGAGGAACTTTGAAGGGATAGTGGTCTATCTCACCAAACAAACCTGGACAGCTTCTCTTTGTTAACTTTGTTTCTGTTTTCTGGCTATCATCTTCAAAAAAATTCTTTCAAGAATGCTTTTAGTCAATTCAGGAATACAGTAGTTGGGTGGGAAATAGACGTTGCTGACCTTCAGGCAAAGACGGATCTGCTACTGACCTGGTCAGGAATTTGGAAAGTAGGAAGACAAGGGAAATAAATAGTAGGACCTGCCTTAACACTGAAGGCCCTTTAAACAGCAAAATAAATTGACTGAAATTATGTGAGAAAAGTCCTCAAGGATTGGAACATCCAGCACTGCAAACATACCTGTATATATCTTGTACTGCATACACAGCATATCATTTGTATTGATTGCCTAGTGGAATGAGTCAGTGTTACCTTTTGATCTTTTTACAGACTGCCATTAAGGTGAGTCAGTAAATTTGCATATTTATATTAATGATAATGTAATTGCTCCTAAAAACCATGGGGTGGCCTGTCTTGTTCAATTTTTGTAGATTTTTGAAATTACTTTGCAAAACTGTTGGAAACTATAAGACACTCAGATGTATATATGTTCCTTCCACATTTTTTGATGTTTATAATATATTAAGTAAGGCTATTATACTTTTTTAAAAAAAATTACTTGGCTCGTTTCAGAAAGATGATTGGGCTAATTGTTATATAGTACAGTTTCCTTTTGCAGATAATTTCATAAATTAGCAATTCACATTGCAAATCTCTACAATTTTGAGGGGGAAGCGTATGTAGATCTTTTACTTAATTAGCTGTTGGTTATTATTACGGCAACACTAAAAGTTTTTGTTTCTTTTCTTCTCCAGTTCATATTTGGACACAGAAATTTAAAGTAATTTCAGTTTAAAGTGGAAAGAATTTCTCTTTTGAAGTGATAGTAGTTGTCTAAATACAGTGATCCTGATAATTAATGGTGTATGACAGATTACATGCTTTATGCCAGGTATTCAGTTCTTTAGAAGATTCACAAGAGAAGGGTTGCTAAGCACCCATCACTACTGCAAGTAATGTAAAATGACCCAAATTAAAGAACCTATTCAGAGCTGTATTTTTGCATTTGCTGAAGTGCATTTCAAAAGATTTAACAAGACTTACACAATTAGCTGAAAAAAGACCCCTTTTCAGCTAAGATCAGCAATTAAAGGATCAGAATACAGAACTTCACATTTTGTTTATAACTTTTCCTTTTCCTTTTCAGCCCATTCTTTGAACTAAACAATGGTGACTAGCAAATTTAACCAACCTTCCTGGAAATAAATGCTGATGCCGTGTATATACAGAATACGATAGCCAGAATTCGTTTCCTCTGAATGGGAATTTGGGAACTTTGTTTTCCCTTTCACTGTAGAACAGTTTTTTATGAGCACAGCCCACTGTAAAGTCTTTCTGAGACCAGTTTGAGCCCCAATGAAATGAATAAGAGCAGCTCAAGTACAAGAGTAGAAGGAGTGACTGGAGAGTTGCATCTTGTTTTTGCAGCAACATACAAGCCCATTATTTTATTAAGGGCTCCATTTAAATATTTCTATACAGAGAAATATGTACAAATTGCAAATGAATTGCACTACAGCTTTAGTTTAAAGGCCTGTTGATGGAAAATTTTGATTATATTTGTTTCCCAACCTTTTTTAGGCATGCGTCCTAATGAGCCTCCTTTTTCTGAAAATAGGAAACTGAATGGAACCAATTCAATGGTTGGATTATAAATATTCACAGTATTTCAAGCAAATTTAATTAACCTTTCAAGTTTTCATTACTTTCTAAGTACATGAAGTAACAGTGCATATTTACTTTTTTTGGAGAGAGGTCTGTGCATCAAAATGGCCAGATGGAAAATTTAGAGTTTTAGAGTTGTAAGTGCAATATGGCAGAACAGGCATAAGTTCACAGTGAGAATTATTAATTCATGTGTTTCTTTTATTTAAGATATTTGTAGAAGCTGCTCTCCATTTTGAACTGTGTTAACTTGAAAGCTTGCATATGCCACCACCTGCAAAAGTGTTGCCAATGAAGGGTGTCAGACTGGATAGTAATTTTTATTCTCCAGAGTCATTATGCAACAACTACCAACACCCAAGCTTTAGACAATATCCCAAAACAGCTAGGTAGGAAAACAAAACTGGAACACCATTATAAAGTCATGTGAAGTAGGTGGAGCTTCAGACTGGGATCATAATCATAGAAAAGTATTTAGGAATTCTTATTTTTGCACAACACAGATTAAGCCTCACCTACTTTAGTGGTGTTTATTACTGAGTGAAATATATTTAGAATAAGGGTGATAGTAGTTAATTCGTCTGATTTCAGTAGTACAAGATTGGTGTGTCAATAATATATACTCGTTTTAAAAAGTGGTACTGTACTACGGATCTCCACAGTACTTTGTGAATGGTCAGCAGTTTCACTTTCTAAGTTTTATAACAATAAACGGCATGCCTTTCTACCAGTTTTAATTATTTTATTTTAAATGTAAAGGTAACAATAAAAAACAAATCATTTTCCAGTGCAATCCTATACATGTCTATGCAGAAGTAAGTTCCACTGAGTTTGGTTAGGCTTACTCTCAGGTAAGTAGGTATAGGTTTGTACCCTTAATCCTGGAGAAACAGGTGTTAGCAATTACAGGCAGATCTAGATCTTTTCTCACACACACCACAGAGCAGCCTCCCCCCACTATGCACAATGCTTTTAAAACACTTTCAGAAGTTCAAAAATATTTGGGTAGGAGGCAATCATTTGTGAAAGGAAGGCAGGTTGGCTAGAGAAGACACCCACAGGTTTATTAACAGGTTCTACTTACGTTAGCTCAGTGACCATGTTGGCTATGCTGGTGCAAAAAGTGAAAAAGGAAGTAAACTTTTAATTTTTTATATTGCTGATTTTATACAATTTTAATACCTCCTTTTCATTGCGTTGATTTCACCTCTTTATTTAGTAGTTCTTGGGTTCTTTTTCTATCAGACTTTGCTGACATTCATCTAATAATTCAAGCTAGTTAAAATTTGATTGAAAATTATTAAGCCGCAACCCCTGCTGGGTGTATGAAATTAGTCATGTGGCACACTGGTTTGTACTATAGTTATTTAAGAACCCTGACTAACATAGTTTGTTTTTTGTAAGTTGTATGCTGCCTTAACTGCATGAGAGGCAGACAGAAATTTACAAAAAAAAAATAGGTAATCTTTTGGTTGTGTTTTTATGGCTATGTTGTTATTTTGTTCTCAAGATGTGAACTGATAAGAAAGGATCATGGTGGATAAAAGTGCCAGGTAAGCTATAGGAGGATCTGCACACTGCTGTAGCCAGAGAAATATATAGTAGATTTTACTTCTCTTTGAGTGTTATATCTTAGGTTTATTACTGCATTAGCGCAAGAATCAAGAGTAGTCATTTCTTGTGGACGACTTTTGAAAGAAAAAGATTTACTAAGAAAGTGAGAAGCAAGTGTTATAAAGCCTTTTGCAAATGGGTACATTTTTATTTTAGACAAAAGAAATAAATGTAGCTGTCCTGAAAATTTCAGTTTTAAAATGAACTGTTTATTGAAAGTAGCCATGTCCAAATTGTTTGTGCTAATTTTTGCAGAACACCTCTTTCAGTCATAAACTGATTTTAAGAGGAGGGGAATGTTGCCCGGGGAGCTGTAAAATGTAGTCTGGAACACTTTTAATGCTCTTTCTTTTTAACTAACACAAAATTGCCTTATGTAACACAGTTAACATAGTTAACCTTTTATAATTATTTAACCATTATTTCATTAATGTTGCCCTCTGCCTAAATGTTGTACATTACTGCAAAAGACACCTGACCGTGCTCTTAAAAGTTTATTTGTCTTTCAGTTCCTGTATAGTAGGGGGCAGTACACCGCCTTAATTATCTTTGTTCAGGGAAATGCTGAAAGGCCAGGGTAGTTAAACAAGGCCATTTGGATTTGCTATAAGGTCGAAGTCAGATGCAAGGAAAGTGGTTAAATGCATTATCATATTATTGAGCATATCATCAGTAAAGTGACCTTGATGGAGGTGGAAAAAAACATTTGGCCTTTTTTATGACAGTCCCCCCCTCTGCTTGGTTTACCACTGCAAGAGAATTCATCATGTAGTTTTATCATCATCTTCTCTTTCTGTTTTGAAAACGGATTTCTTTTTATCATAACTCATCAGTCAGTTTTTCAAAATTTAGATGGACATTTTACTGATGATGGTAGATTTTAGTACTTAAAGGTTTAGCCTATCGTTTGACAGATATGGAAATACACTTCATTAAATATTAAAGTGACCCGGCTAGCTGACCAACCTATATCTTCTCTTAAGGATCTTTTAAAGATAATGGTTATTTTCTGTGCAAAGGACCAGCTGCTATTCTACTTCCCTATATATTTTTTACTGTAAGCTAATATGAAGAGTAAGTTACCAGCTTCAGTTTTAGCTGGTGTATGAAACGGCTTACTTGAACTTGGTTCAAGTCAAAGCAGAACTGAGGCTGTTCTAGATATTACAGTAAAAATTAGATAAAAAATAAAGGCTGTGCCTCTACTTAAGCATACTATATGTAAGTTTTCTTGATCTGAATTAAACTTTTAGTTATACATATTTAACTGGACCTCTTCCAAAATTCTTTATGTATTCTTGGGTCAATTCAGTCAGTAAATGCATTTAGAAAATTGCTGACTGATTGAGTGAATTCCCGTGAGGACTTCAACCACTGAACTGGAACTTTGGATATTATCAAAAGTTGCTTGAAGAGTATCATTGCAATACGAAAGCACATTTACTTAGAAGTAACTGACATGGAGTATGATTCGATCAAGTTAAGAACTTTTAAATCCTATAATTTCTCACGTTAAGCACATGCATAACTCCCTCCCACTGAAATTCATTATTGATATTAATTGCCTTTTAAATTTCATGTCTTCGGACTTTAGTTATCATTGAGATCAGTCACAATCAACTTTTTAAAATTTAAAATGTCCAAAATGTCTGTTGATCAGCAGTTACCACAATTAAAATCACACAAACCTACCTCACAGGGTTGTTATGAGGATAAAATGGGGAGGAGGGGAACTATGTATAACACCTCAAGCTCCTTGGAGGAAAGATGAGATATAAATGTAATTAAAGAAATAAATTAGGTTTTTTTTTAAAACGACATCAACAGTGGTGGTTAATCAGAGAATTGTCAGAGGCTTTTCAACATATCATGAAGCAAAGGTTTTTATTTCTGCCATTTGATTATCATTAAGCAAAATGTTTTCCCCCTCTATCCAATAATATTGTCTATACTGTATAAATTAAAGATTATTTCATAGGTTCCAATGTTCTCGGTGGTTAATTATAAAATTATGTCAAGATGTAACTTAAGTGGTTTTTAATTCTGTACAATGTAGACAAACTCCCACAAGCTAAGCATTTTCTCACTTAGATCTCTCTTATACTTAGATCTCTTAGATCACATAGATCTTTCTTAGATCTCTGCCTCTTTGTCTGTCTCTGTTTGTCTCGCATCTTTCAATCATTTTAAAGTTCTTTTAAAAAAAAACTATAATGAGCCTTTTTTTTTTAAGTTCAGAGCATTCTGCCAAAAATATGGCCAGGATCCAAAGAACTATGGAAGCACTTCCAGGAACCCAAGGGCCCTTTCTCTCCGCCTCCACATACCATGCCACATGGCTTTGAAAGTAAGGCAAGCCTCAGTACCACCTGATGCTACATGTGTGCTCAACAGCAGTCAATAAATTTTGGTTTGGCTTAATAGCCAGCAGTTACTAGGTTTTCAAATGTCTTTTTCCAAATGCCCCCAGGTGAGGTACAAGGGAACACAAGAAAGGCTGTTTTCAGTGTTCCCACCCATCTGTGAAATGCTGTCTTCAAGTTCCCCTGGGTACATATTTTTTTGTTTTCCTGTGCCCTTTAATACTTCTAAATTTGGTCTTATGCCCTGTTTATGGTGAGGGGTGAATAATCTGAGAGGCATGTTGACCTCTGGCCAACCCTCCAAGGACAATGTGGCAGTCAAAAGTGGCTCTGGCCACCCGACACTCACACATGCTTGCACACACAGGTGCACAGCCCCAAAGCTGATCCATGCAGATCAGCTGAGGGGGGGGGGATATTATCCCCCATTGATGAATCAATCTGAGGGCTGAGTTTGAGCAGTTTGCATCTTCATCAGGGTGCTAGACTGCTAAATCACAGGTGAATTGATAGGGTCCTGCAGAGGAAGAAATATTTGGGGGTGCAGATTAGCTTCCTCTGATTTATAAGCTGATTTTGTTTTAAATATAGCTGTACCTTTTATTGCTTTGTTTTATTGTAATAGATTTATATTGTGTAAACAGTCCTGGATTATTATTTTTTATACAGGGTAAAGGTAACCCTGACTGTTAGGTCCAGTCGCGAACAACTCTGGGGTTGGTGCGCTCATCTCTCTTTGTAGGCCGAGGGAGCCAGTGTTTTACGGCAGACAGCTTCCGGATCATGTGGCTAGCATGACTAAGCCGCTTCTGGCAAACCAGAGCAGCACATGGAAATGCAGTTTACCTTCCCGCCGGAGCGGTACCTATTTATCTACTTGCACTTTAACGTGCTTTCAAACTGCCCAGTGGGCAGGAGCTGGGACCAAACAACGGGAGCTCTCCCCATCACGGGGATTCGAACCGCCAACCTTCTGATCGGCAAGCCCTCGGCTCTGTGGATACCAAATAATTACCTTATGTATAGTAGCCCAACTCTGCTACTTACCCCATCCCTAAGCTTTCTTCCACATGCAGAGAACTCAGCAAAAAAAGGTTGTGCTTTTCTCTTATTATGTATTGTAGATAAATTAAAAAAGAAAGTACACTTGGTGAGCTACAGTCCCATCCCGTCCCCCACATTTGCTGCAGTTCCCTGCATTGTAGGCCTCCCGTAAATGCCTCCACTTCTCAGGAAATTCCCAGGAGAGATTTGTAGTGGGCCAGGGCACAAAGAAGGGCTGCTAGCCCCTTCACCCTGTAGCAGGCATAGAACATCATAGCAGTAAGTTCCTGTGAGGGATTGGTCTCAAGTGTAGGGGGAGAAAGCTGTCAAAAAAGCTGTCAAAAGAACTGAAGATATTGCTTGAAGTAAAGCAGTGCTGCAGTGAGACATTAAATAATGGAGTCAGTCAAAGACAAACCCTTTCTTTGCTTTAAAGAGTTAGTGCTTTCGGAATACTCAATCATCATTTCAAATATTTTACAATATTTGATTGGTGTATTGACCAATGATATTTGACTAATCAAAAGCCCAACTTCAACACACATCTTGTTTTCTATTTATTTATTTTGATAGGGGATACCCTTTCAAAGCACTACAGCAAAATCACTCCTGAAAGTTACATCCATGTGTCTTTCATAGCTAGACAGCAGGTTAAAATTCAATAGACTTAACCTCTTTTATCACTGTATCTGCAGCTCTTGAACTTCTGCTTGTCATGAGACATTTAAAACACAGAAGCCCTGCCAGCAAATGTGAACCTTTATCAGAAAACACACACATCATTATTGTCTAGTTTAATTTAGGGTTGGGTTTTTGTTTTAATACATAGTGGAGACAGAAAGAGAGAGAGCAGTGAAACTAAAAGGAGCCTTTAAACCTGGCTACTCTGAGTATGATTATTGGTTCCTATGTACTTGTACTCTTTTCCCTACGCATGGAGGGTTTCCCCAGGTGCAATAAGGAACTGGCAGTCATGCTAGAGAACCATGAATACTTTAGCTGCTTATTTCATTCCTTCCTCAAAATGCAAGGCAAAATGTGAGAGGAGAGAGAGACCTCAGAATACTCAGGGGAAGGGTTTTGCTTCAGTTTTTACTGAGTTTTAGAGAAGATGAAAGTGATGTGGATCTTCACTGCTTCTATGCCTTGATTCTCTCTCTCTCTCTCTCTCTCTCTCTCTCTCTCTCTCTCTCTGTGTGTGTGTGTGTGTGTGTGTGTGTGTGTAAAAGAGAAAGAAAGAGAGACACTCAATCCTTTACTCCCCTGATTTCTATGTGTATTTTGGGACTAAGCTAGATGTGGAGTTAATGAATGCCATTAACAGACCCATTTTTTGTTTGTTATGTAAATAGCAGGTAAGGGAAGCCTGAATAGTCTTGGAATGCTGGGGGTGAGAGGGGAAGTATGACTTTTTTCTGCCACAGTTCTGAGCTCCTGTTAACATGCAATTAACATGTTTGTCCCCGAGACTTGGATGGAACAGGATTAGCCTCTTATGCAGAGCATAGAAGTCATGCTTTCTGCAGATTGCCCTACAGATCACTCAATCTTTTGGAACACTTTTCAGAGACACCTCTAGAAAGGCTCTATATACCGGGATGTAATAGAGTTAATTGAGATTTTGTTTTGCTCATGACAACAAATAGAGTTCCTTCCAGGATACAGTCTAATGGGATAGCTCAGATTTGGAGTATTTATGGCTTGAACCAACCTTGCAGGCCTGTTTGCTCATTAATTTCCCCAGAGAAATCTCAATTTGGTATGAGTCTTTTGCTCATGCATGCCCCTTCCATTCACTACAAGTAGAAATTAAAGAGTGAATAGGCTATGCAGCATTTGTTTGAATGCAATACCTCCCTGCCCACCAACCTGTCCTTGTAAAGAATGGCTTTGTTTTACTGGGCTTTCAGAAAAATACTATGCTCATATAAATGCTGTGCTACCCCATTCACTTATTACTTTCTCCCTGTAATGAAGGGGCATGCATGCTCCAGAGACTCATAAAGGACTGGCATTTCAACCTATAAAGTAATGAGTGAACAGTGAGCCCAGGTGATCTCACTCCATGGCTGAAAACCATTATTCTTTATTACTAATTGATCAGACTGAGTATAATAGAGCGTGAATTCTAGGCATACGCTTTTCAGTTGGAGAAGCTATCTGTAGGACAAACAAAGCTTTGGCCTTCAAAAGACTTATACACACTATAAGGCATTGTGATTTTAGTGCAGTAATCTGTACAGTTACTTGCTTTAATTGTTTGCATGCTGGTAACTTCTATTGTTTAGTTATGTGCTGGAGTAAACAGCTGTTTTGTAAGATACAAAATGAGATAAAAATGATGCCATTCCCCTTACCATATTGATCCAAATTTTGTCATGGGCACTCAGTACTTCAAGGGGCAGAAGTGTAAGTGTAACAGGGTGGAGTGGGCTTATGCATGCTCCACTGTCACATGTGATGACCTGGAATGCAAGACCCACACAAATTGAGGGTTGCCTATACAGTATTATCCCACCTTTCTTCAATAGAACACAAGGCAGTGTATGTAATTTCCATGCATCAAGTATCCCTTACTGAGGGAGTGTTGCCTGAATTAGGTACTGCAAATGAACAACAGCAGCATACCTCAAGTGTGAAAAAAGAAGGGTGGAGGATCACCCTTGTCTGTAAAGACTAATGTAAGTTGGTGTGAGGAAAAGCGTGAAAGCGAAGGTGAAATTCATTAGAGCAATGGTTTAGAGTTGCGCAACACTTTCTCATATTATGAAAGGATAAATCCCTACCTCTATTGTAACTTGAGTGGCACAACTTGGAATATTGTGAAAAAACTGGAGGGGAAAATGCATGTTGTTAAAATGTCATTGGCAATGAAAGAGTCTCAGAAGGAACCATCTATTTCCAAAGGCATTGAAAATGGCACCATGTAATACATTTGGCTGTAAGGAGTGATTGGATGATGAACGGTGTAACATTCTTTGGGTTGCATCCAGTGTTGTCTCTCACACTGATGGATGGCTATTTGATCCAGAAAAGCCTTATGTCAGTTAAATAAGTAGGACTATTATTGTTGGTCTCACTTGAGTGGCGATGCCCTGCCCTCCCCCCCCCATTGATAAATAATGACACATGACACAATATATAAGGTTAATGGGCGAAACCGGAGCAGCTGGAAGCCAGGAACAGGAAGATCTCCTGGCTGCACCCTGTCTTTATGGGGCAGGCCACACCCCCAGGCCAACCTGATTGGTCGGTCTGGCAAGTGACGCAGCCGGGATTCCATCTATCGCACAGAGGCTGTGCACCCACCCCCTGTGCTTATGGGGAGGCCGTGACCGCCTGTAATACCACCTCCTCCTAAGGCGGAAGTGGCCTTATCCCCTGAAGCCCCTGCCTCTATGCCATTCCAAAGTATCCTAACCCTTTAGCAGTTTTGGGAGTGTGCAGGGAGCTAAACGGAGAGGAAGAACTAGTAAAAATAATCTCCCAGTACTGTGAATGGATGTCACCACTAAAACAGCCATCTACCACAAGGAACACCAATGAATAGGATACTGTAGTTCTGCAAAGTTGTCCTTGGGTATCTGTATGTTTAAACTGGGTGGAATTTTACACACTTGAGTAATATTGACTTAAGCTCACAGAGGATATGATAGAATTGACCCCAGGTTCTATAACCAACAGTGGTGCACACTAAAAGTCAAAATGTTTTGCAGTATGTTGAGCTAGAATCATGGTACAAGCATTAAATGGTTTATTCAGGCTGAAATCCTAATCCCACTTACCTGGGAGGAAGGCCCGTTGGGTTCAGTAGTATTTACTTCTCAGTGGAGATTATTAGGATTGTTGTGTAAGCAAACGTTGGAAGTCATTTGCTGGCTGGTGCACACTTCAGGAGCATGAGTGATTTTTCCCAACACGACAATCATTAATAAACAATTTTTCTTTTAAAATCATTCTCCATACGTGAGAGAGGAATTAATAATTTACTTACTATATTTATATGTGGATCTAGATTATGGGTGCAGTTTCTGGGAGCATGCTTATTTCAGATATGATCAGTATTTCTGGGTAGAATTGTCAGATTTGTAGAAACGAGAAACAAATTTCCATGCACTACAGCAATACAGTCTTTATGGTTACAATAGGCAATATTTGAGGATTAAATAATTTCAATCTTTTACAGCCAGTTGTGCCAGTATACAAATATATGTCATACAGTACAATCCCTTATAAGTAAGTCCCACAGTGTTCAGTCTATAATCCTGTACTCACTCACGAGAGAAAACCTCACTGAAATCAATGGAAGTTACTTCTGATTAATATTTATGCCACCCTGTGTATATTTACTTGGAAGAAAGTTGCATAAAACTTAATGGGACTTCTATATCGGGCTTTATAGTTGTCAAGGTGAGCAACTTATTTGAAAGAAATTTAAGTCAATACAAACATGTATTTTGATTGTTAAAATTGCAGTTGGTTCATGATTCCATATCATGAAGAATAGAATTAAGCCTACTATCCTACCTTAGACCAATTTTCTACAAACTAGCACTGCAGATTCTAATGTGGCATATTGAAACAAACAGTTGTTAAATCTCAAATATTAGACATTGAGAGGAAGAATAATTCAAATATTCATCTGACACGTGTGTGTTGATATTTGTAGTGTTTCTGTTCCATTCATTAATTTGTGGAAACAGAGTTCTTGGGAAATGACATAAATCTACATGCTATAATTTTCCTGAGTGCTAGATATTGCGTTTGTATATCTGACTTGGCTGAAACATTTCTAAATGGTCCCTTTGGCTACACATCTGAGGAGGCTCATAAACAGAAATAATTCCTTTCCAAGTCAATTATAACTCATGCTTGCTAAATTGGTTCAAGATCTGCTTGTGTCAGACAAGTAACATAATGAGTATTTTGCTTTTGAGGAAACCACATCTCAGTGCTTAAAGGGGAGATGAAGGATATGGAGACGGGAAGATCTTCATTTTTGTAGAATGACAGAATATGAACAAATGGAAGTTTTCTTCTAAGTGCTCTTTTGTGCATATGCCAGCTAGTTTGAGGTGTGACTTTAGTTATGCTATTGTACTCGCCTTTAATTTCCCCCCTCAGTAATATAAAAACATATTGTTAATATTTGTTCATGTTTCTTCCTTGGAGAACTGAAGTGATAGGATTCTAAGGTAATGGAAGACATTCCTTTTCACCAATTCTGAGTGCTGCCAGATGGCATGTTTAATGAGCACTCATCTTTATTTGTTCAAAGGGAGATCAGATGATGCTGACCTTTTATTATCATTATTATTTTATATTTGTTAAATTTCTATATTTAATAAGCATTCACTCTGATTTGTTTATGGGAAGGCTGGATAATGTTGCCTCAAAGCTTGTGGAACATGTTGGCATCAGTTTGTCTTGGGAGACAATGGATGAGTGTGTCTTTGGGGGTGAAGACAAATTGTTGTAGAGCTACAGCGCCTGCTGTGGCTGTAGAGCAGGCGTGGCCAAACTTGGCCCTCCAGCTGTTTTGGGACTACAGTTCCCATCATACCTGACCACTGGTCCTGTTAGCTAGGGATGATGGGAGTTGTAGTCCCAAAACAGCTGGAGGGCCAAGTTTGGCCATGCCTACTGTAGAGACTGATATGGGAGAGACATGTTTTTTTGCAGCTGGGCAGATGAAGGCATCCATGACATTTATTCTCTCTGCACTCCTCCCCCCCCCCCCAGCAGTCATTTCTTCTCTGGTCATTGCTATGGATGTACAACCTGACTATCTGGGTCCAGGGACTTCAATCATTTGCAGAGGAATCTCACATGGCAGGGTTGATATTACCAGCCTTCATGTCAAGTTTGCAGACATCTTTGTAATGCAGAGTTGGTCTTCCAACAGGCCTAGCACCTGAAGCCATCTCCTTGTAGAACATGTCCTTGGGGATTTTGCCATATTCCATGCCTCAAAGCAACTCCACACTTTCTACTGCATTTTATCATCACTTTCTCATCACTTACTGCAAACAGTCCAATTTTTGGAGAAAGTGTTTTTGTTGTGTAAGAGATCCAAATCAGCTTTAATTGAGCACCCTGAATTTGCCAGTATGTACCGTATATACTCGAGTATAAGTCGACCCAAATATAAGCCGAGGCACCTAATTTCCTTACAAAAATGTGGGAAAGCTTATTGACTCAAGTATAAGCCGGTTCACCTTTGCCACTGTGGTAGAGGAGGAACGAGCAGCCCAAAGCAGCCCTTTGGGCTGCTCCTTCCTCTTCCTCCTTTGCTGCTGTTGAGCTCACCCCATCGCAGGGTTTCGAACTGCCATTCTTCTGATCAGCAAGCCCTAGGGCTCTGTGGTTTAACCCACAGCGCAATGTTCCCTTGTGTTATACAGAGTAGGATGGGATCCTGTCCTGTTTAAGCAGGAGCCAGGGAAAGTGAGCACCTGTGGGGTTTTAATACTTCCTTAACTGATAGGCTTTCTGCCTTCTGGGGTCTAAAATTTGCATTTATGTGAGCAGTTCAGGAATGGAACAAGCTGCCTGGGGAGAGTAAAGAACCGCCGTTCTTGCACACTTCTTAAGGAATGGTTGACTTGAGTATAAGCCGAGGGCAGCTTTTAAAGCACAAAAAGTGTGCTGAAAAACTAGGCTTATACTCAAGTATATACGGTATTTGAATCCCACCTAAAAGTAGTGATATTCTGTAAGTGTGTATCCCTACATCTGATTATACTGATGGTACCAGTAGTATTTGAAATAGAATAATGATTCCCACATAGACAAGAGCTCCTAAGCTGTTATGCCTGTGGAATTTGAGTATTGCTGATTCATGAATGCCCGTATCCAAATATTTTAGGATGGGGCAGTTGCTGGTGCAGATTAAGAATGTACATTGTAAGACAGAGGTTTTCAGCCTTTTTGAGTCCATGGCTCTCTACCTTCTTTCTGTGGCATCCCTGTGGGGCTCAGGAGCCCAGTTATGTTACCCCTTGCCTGCAGAGCTGGCAGGCTCTCAGAAGAAGAGGAGGAGTTTGGATTTGATATCTCGCTTTATCACTACCCTAAGGAGTCTCAAAGCGGCTCACATTCTCCTTTCCCTTCCTCCCCCACAACAAACACTCTGTGAGGTGAGTGGGGCTGAGAGACTTCAAAGAAATGTGACTAGCCCAAGGTCACCCAGCAGCTGCATGTGGAGGAGCGGAGACGCGAACCCGGTTCCCCAGATTACGAGTCTACCGCTCTTAACCACTACACCACACTGGCTCACCCTTTTTCCAACAGCCTCCCTTGTGCAGTGTTCCTTCAGCCTCCTCTCCCCTCTCCTTGAGAGTCCTCTGGGCAACCACTGCTGCCACCTGTGGTCTCTGAGCTGATGACCCCCCCCCCCTCTGCCGCCCCAAAGAAAGGTGCCTGGATCTTTTCTGTCCATTCCCAATAGCAAGGACTGGCTGGCAGGGCTCCCTCACCCGCTTGCTTGCTTGCTTGCTCCAAGGCCGCCTCAGTTCCTGACAACCAGCATCCCCCTGCCCCAGAGGCACCATTCGCTTGCAGTGTTTGAAGCCAGGGCTGCTGCAACAAACAGCTGTGCTAGCCTTTGGGAGGCAGAGATGTGAGGTGGCATCAGAGGAGGGAGGGAAGGAAAGAGGGACAGAAGCCAGTATTACCTGTGGCACCCCTGGCCATCATTCAAGGCACCCCAGGGTGCTATGGCACGTTGGTTGAAAACCACTGTCCTAAGAGATTAGGAAAAGCCTGTACTTTTGCAGGTTTCTTATAATCTCTGCCTTCCCTGGTGCATCTCTCTCATACACTTTAAGACAAACATACTCTTCACATAGTGGTTAATGTTTATACAAGTGCCTCTTAACTGCAGCTGAAGTTATTTCAGTCTGGTTAAGATGAGAAACCTGTTTATTCATGTTAAAGATTGTAAATCCTAGTTAAGCAAATCCTTGGATAGCTTCAACTCTGGTCAAGGCCTTTCCTAACGTATCTCTTAACAGCAGGATTAAGAATTCCATAGGGTGGAATTTGTTATAGGAGGGGAGGATCTACCGGTAAGTATTGTATTGCTACCAGCTTCTGATGGCATGATGATTAGCAGAAAACCAGCATTATCAGGGCTGGTTCCAGGTTTGAAAGGACCCTCAGCAAAGTGCCACCACCATAAGTTTCTCCCCCCCCCCGAAAGTTACCCCTGATGGAAGCTGCTATCTTTTGTGCCTCTGGATCCAGAGGTGTAGCAAGCCCAAGTGGTACCCGGTGCAGATTTTTTTTGTCAAACCCCCCCCCACATCCGCCCACACCCCTTCAAGTCACAGTGGGCGTTTTGCGTTCCCCCACAATGCTTTGCGGCACCTCAAAATGCTCACTGTGACTTGAAGGGGTGTGGGCGGATAGTGCCCCAGGTCCAGGTGGACTGAGTAAAGCAAGCACAGCTAATACTTTTGCAGTGCTGTGGTGAGTCCAAGCCCAAAGCCACTGGATTTGCTCTGGCTTGTGCTTGAGGCTCTAGGTGGAGGTGCCAAATATCACCCCTTGAAGATGGCACCTTTGTACCCCCTGAGAGGGCAGTGCCCTGGTGAAATGTGACAGGCTACTGGGTGGAGCCCTGGCTGGGCAGAGCTGTGCTTCTGTGGCTCTTCCCAGCAGGAAGGAAAAAGCAAAGTGTGTGCTATGTAAGCCAGCTGCTGCACTGAACAACTTATGAGTTGTGGGGTCGGCATGCTGAGAGTCACCCCCCTCCCCTGGAACATGGGGCAGACCACCCCCTGCCCCCCTAGCGATGTCCCTGTCTGGATGGGCAACTGTTCAGCCTGCGGAGAGGCAGTCATTATTTATTCCTCCTAACTGCCCTTGCTTGGTTAATAAGCAGGTAGTTGATCAGTGCAGCTAGGAGAATTTGCTACTACTGCTTCCTCTTCGTCCAGGCAGCTGTCGTAGCTCCAACCCCCAGGAGGCCATAGAGAGAAGAAAATTGGGCTGGTTGCAGAAGCTTCAGCAACCATACAATGATGCCAGCCCTTGAGCATTAAATTTATACTACTTTCTTAAGTTTGGACTAGCTGCTACTAGATATGGGCATAATAACTTCTTGCTTTTTTACAACTATTAATGCTTCTTAGTTAACTTGAATTGCTGTCCATATTTCTGTTGGAAATTATGTGAAACTCATTTTTAAGGTGGCCTCAGCAAATGTGTTAGGTGGAGAGAGGAGTTTCCACATCACAATACAGAAGCTTTTCATCTGACACATGGACACTACAGGCATTAGTAATAGGTGTGTGACACGCAAAAGGAGCACTGCTGAAATGTAAGAGCACCAGTGTCTTGTAGATTCCACTGTTCTTGTTTAAAATAAAAGGCTAAGAGTAAGGAAGGATTTCTTCTACATTCCCATGTTAATCCTTGTCTTCAAATATCTACTCCTAGCATTCTTCCTGATCCCCAAAGATTAATAATGGTCTTAGTCTCTACTACAGATTTCTCCAGTGCATGAAATGCTTTATAAAACACCATCCAACTGGAAACTAAGCCAGTTCAGCTACTTAGCTTCTGACAATCAGGAACAAATAGGGTGAGGCATTTGCTTAAAATCACCCCCAGATGAAGGTACCAGTAAAATTATTTATTTTTAATGAAGATGCTTATTATCCAGAATGTGATAAAGGGAATTTTAAAAAAGTAAAATTTATATTTTTCAAATTATTTCGTGTTCAGCAAAAAACAGAAGGCAATTTATTAGATAGGCAATTCCTACTGCACACAGCTCCCGCTATCTGCCCGCTCATTATGTGAAAATTCACTTATCCAAACACAAATAATTATGCCCAAAGCTCACTATATGCATGATTGATTCAGCTATCTGAACAGCCGGAGTTTTCCCTCACTTGCTTTGCTGGTTGGCGACAGCCATTTTCTGGTAGACCATGAAGAGAAGAAAGGGGAAGAGAGATTGGACAAATCAGGGAGCAGGACAGATCGGACAGAAGTTTTTCCTTTGTCTCTCTTTTGCTGGTTGGTTTCTGCCATTTTTGGAAGAAATCAGGTGGGGGTGTTTATGGCATATTCACCCAGTGCTTTACCAGCTGCACTGGCTCCCGGTAGAGTACCGAGTCAGGTTTAAGGTGCTTGTTTTGACCTTTAAAGCCCTATGTGGCCTAGGACCCTCTTACTTATGTGACCGCCTCTCCTGGTACGTCCCGCAAAGGACCCTAAGGTCCACGAATAATAATAGCTTAAGGTTCCTGGGCCTTAAAGAAGCCAGATTATCCTCCACCAGGGCCAGGGCCTTTTCAGTGATGGCTCCGACCTGGTGGAATGCTCTGTCCCATGAGACTAGGGCCCTGCAGGACTTCATCTCCTTCCGCAGGGCCTGTAAGTCAGAGCTATTCCGCCTGGCCTTCAACTTAGCCTGACCCATCTTTCCTTTTCGCTTTCCCTTCCCCCTTTTCTGTGAAGAAACCCTTACTGAGACCCCACATTAATTTTCTTCCCTGGTCTCCTTGCTGGCCCTAGCAGGACTAATCTGGCCAGTTAGCCTTGGTGATGTCACATTTATGTTGCATTTATGCTGATTTTAAAGTTGTTTTTAATCAATGTTTTTATGTTTGTTGGTAGCCACCCTGAGCCCGGTTTTGATTGGGAAGGGCGGGGTATAAATAAAAAATTATTATTATTATAAAAATGTCCCCATAGGATATAATGGAAATTGTGAGCTCGTTATGCAAACGCTCAACTAGCATAACAATTTAGTGGAAATGCATTGTGTTCAGAAAGTGAGACCTGTTTGTGTTTGTTCTGTAGCATAGGGTAGGAATTGAACTTGCCAGGTGTGAAAATCTAATGATCACTAGGAGTTGGAATTTGGTATTTGAGGATTTTATCTTTTTCCCATTTCTCACTAGGTGAAAACTAGGGCCAGGTTTTGTGGAAATTTTCATGCCACACCCTTTGGTGACTTTTAAAGGGGTACAGTCTTGTTTGTGGTGGAGCAGGACATGCTTTGGCCTATTGCCAAGGACACACTGCATTGGCAGGACATTAAATTCCAGCACAGCATGGCAAGACAGGCACCCCATTTCAATTCAGGAGGTCAAAATGTAGAAACTGTCACTTACTGTATTATGAACTGTTCATCAAAATGTTCATCGGAGTGTAAATACTGCCTATCTATACTGCATTGCTTTCAAGGGGATGCACATTCAGATATTTATTCCTAGGTTGTTTGGTGAGCACTAGCATCCCAGGCCATCCTACTAGCATCTGCACACAAATACCTCAATTATAGACCCAGAACGAGAAAACTGCATGGAATCCTCTTGATTGTCTACCATCAGGTAGTCAATAGGAAGAAGATTGTCTTAAAAAGAAGTGGTGCTGAAGTAGCTGCCATAATGGCCAGCAAATATGTGTGGTAGAGGTAAAGAGGCCTGCCATTCTTTTTCATACAAAAGGAATGGCCAAAAAATGGTCCAATGACCAAAATAAAGTCATAAAATTTATACACCACTTAATTGTAAAAAACTACAAAGCGGTTTACAAAAGATAAAACAATAAAACCAGCCAAGAAAAAACTACAACCCTACTTTAAAACTTAAAATTCTAAAACAGATTAAAACAGGAATGTTTTTAGCAGGTGAAGGCTACTGCTTGATCTCAAGAGGCAGGGAGTTCCAAAGTTTCAGTGCTGCCACACTAAACGATCAAGTTATTACAAATGTGGAATGGGGATTGTGTGGCAACTGTAGTTGTGTAAGTTCCTCTGATCAAAGCTGTCAAGTGGGCGGGCACATGTAGGGTAAGGCAATCTCATAGGTAAAATCAAATTACACGTTGTCATTACTACTGGAGGAAGCAAAATACCCAGAGGATTATAATTTTGTGAGAGAAGATTAACATTTATGGTGTTACAAAATCTTTTACTGTTTTAGCCAGTGAAAGTAAATGAACTCATTTAAAAACTGAGAGCTTATTGATGACTTAGTGTATTACAAGATAAATGTGCCATTCTTAGTTGTTTTGAGGGAGCCCCCCCCCTTTTATTTTTTACTAGAAGTAATATAATCTGGGACATTTGTGTTTTGACCTGACCATTCCAGCTGCTATGTTATTCACGAGGAGACTATAAGCTTATGTTTAAGTAGCTGCATAGAATGGTTGGGCTTGAAATGTGTCTTTATTTTTCAGTTCACTATTTTGCATTCCACTTCCTCTCCTAAACCTTATTCTTAACAAACTCACAGATTCTGGAGATGGGGTCTGATGCATATTTATGACTGTTCACAAGAGATGGTACTTGCCCTGCTGTGCCCAGATCTCTTTGGCCCATGCTGTGCCTTTGGGTCCAGGGAGAATTTGAAGAAAGAAAGCTGTCCCGCTTCCCAGAGAGGAAAAGATGCAGACTCTCATCCCTAAAGCTAGTATTAATCCCTCAAAGCTTTGAGAATTTGCTCCTATCTCAAGATCAGAGGTGAAGGGGGGGACTAGTGTCAGTATGCATAATGGCATGAGATGACCTCTGTTCTCAAGAAGTGATCTCTCAGACTGTCCTCTACAACTATAATCGTAAATTGAGGGTAGACAGTGTGGTGCCCTCCAGATCTTGTTTGGCTACAACTCACACCAGACCCAGCCAGCATGGGCAATAGTCAGGGATGGTGGGAATTGTAGTCCAGCAATATCTAGAGGGCACCACATTAGCTAAACACACTGCTTGGTGAGTAAGCCCCATTGAGCACAGTTCTGAGTGAATTGGGAAATGATTGCACTATTATGTGTAATTTTACCCTTTATTTTCCATGTTCCTTTTTTTAATACAGCCAGTCTTTATAAAATGTGTAAAAAGTAGAGTAAATCCCAGTGATCTGTAAGCTGCCCACAGAATTTTTGTTCTTTGTTTGGATTATTTGGCATTTGTATAAACACTATGGTTTAGTGTTGCGTAAGACATTGGTGGTCTCCACTCTTCTTTTCTCTTCTCTTCTCTTCTCTTCTCGTGTGGCCACAAGATCAGGAGCTTTCACTTGAATTTTAAGCTAGGCAGTTAGTGTTTATATATGAACAAGGACAAACTGTGGTTGTCTTAGCTATGGTCTACTGAGACAGACAAGCCAACTTCATTTATGAAGGTTCTTCCTTAAGGGGGGGAAACCTTAGTTTGGGGAATAGCTGTAGATCAGTGATAGAGCTCATGCCTTCAGTGCAAAAGGTTCAATCGCCAACATACTTAGGCAGGGCTGGGAAAGATGCTATCTAACACCTTTCAGACCAGCTGCTGTCAGCATCAATAATACTGGCCTGGATGGACCAGTGGTTTAACTTGGTATAAGGCAGCTTCCTGTGTTCATCATTACTGCTATTATATTTCTATTCCACACTTCAGCTCAAAAGTTCCCAAGACAGGGCCTAACAATATATTAAATTCACAAATCTGCACAATAACCATAAAACTTAGAACATGAAACAAATCCTAAAACAGAACAAAACATCAATAAAGTCAGTCAGTCCAGCGGAAATCTCTCCCAGGAGCTAAATCCATGAGCCAGGCAAAATAAATCAACCTTAATCTGATTCCTAAAAACAGTATTTGGGACAACTGGATCTTTCCAAAGAGGGAATTACTGTACACATGCAGGGTGCTACAACAGATAAGATCATGCTTCACATTGTAACACTATAAGATATGAATGACTAAAAAAAAAATAAAGATATGAATGACCTCTGAGCAGGCCTATCACACATATCTTCAGGAATGAGATGACAGTTAACAAGGTTTAGGGTTGGGCTGTAAACCTAAACTGCAATTAATTTTTAAAAAAGTGTAAATGTCTGAATTCTTATGCTGCACTAAAGGAGATGCAGAGTGGGAGGAGCAGACAAGCCTGAAATTTATACACATGTCGCTAAATCCTAGCCAGGGTCTCTAATTATACAACTCAAGCCTATGAAACAAAAACCTGTACTTTTCAAAACATTGGGGGGTAATATCCGAATTAATAGGAACATTAGTTTACTGAATTTCCACCACCAAATGTATTCTGGTAAAATAAGAGTGTTTGAAAAACAGAGTTCATAATGGAAATGACAGCTCCACCATAGTACTGTCAGAGCTGCTGGAACAACAGTATTTAAAACGCCATAAAATGAAAGACTTAGCACATTTACATTTTCTTGCTACAGAACGATAATATGCCCATGAAATGCAGGCTTGCTTTTATAACTAAATTGTGTGCCATAAGTCTAGGCCATAGTGGAAGTAAGAACTTTCTCATCTACAGCAGTAATTTCTTTTAAAAACAGCATTTCCTCTAAACCCAGTCTTTCCCTCCCCCAGTCATCGCAAAGGTGTTCTGAAATCTTTATCAGTGACAGATACAAACTTAAATTACTGTCTACTGGAGTACTGAAGTAGGGCTGGTTTATATAGCTACACTTGTGTTCAATGTTTCACTTAATACATTGCAAGTGCTTATTCCTTAGCGATTCAGTTATTCTTAAAACATATTGAAGGGTGTTTTTTTTTAACAGCCTGTGGCAGTAAATTAATTGTATATAACAGTTACTGTGGTGAGCATTTAAGAACAGTCATTCCCACTTTTTCTGCAAAACCTTTTGGAAAAAAGAGTGGGGGGGGGACTACTACCCCAAAGTCTATTCTACTATATTCTATCTTTTGAAATGATTGCTAGCATTTTATGCACATTTGCCTCATACTGTTACTTTAGCACAATACTTTTGTATGATGAGAAGACTATTTTAAGCTTTTCATCAATTTACTTAGAAGGTTATCTTGGAATATTTTATCCAACTAATCCTTTTATTGTCAAAGCATTACTAAATCTACAAGATTATTTTGTAACACACGGCCTTAAAGAGCCTTAGAAATAATTTTACAGAAGAGTAAACGGTCACTTTTTGTACTGTTACAACAATTAATAAAAATACGTTACTGCAACCAAATAAGATAATAAATGTGGCTGTCTAATAAAATTCTAAGGAATCATATACATTAACTTATCAATATCACGTTGCAGCCATTACCTGGTTCTTATTCCCTGAAACTCTTGTTTGTAGCTGCAAATATTCACCCAAATTCAGCATGAAAGGTTTTGTGGTGTCTGCTGAACCTTGTGGGTGTGTCTTATGTATATAGGAAACTATAGTGGGGATTAAGAGGGAACAGCAAGGCAAAAGATATACCAGTGAAGGAGTTAGTGAGATGAGGAGCAGGTCCCAGTCACCATCCTCCCACAGAAGGTGGTCTAGAGAGGGGGCTGGTTCTTAAGGATGGGCCTGGATACCATGTTTATCTGTATTTATTGCAGCAAGCAGTTCACAGGTATACCCACGAAGGTTGATATTGTTAGACTTAACAGACATGTTTTCCTTAGAACATGTAACTTCCTTGAGCAATAAGAAATCAGTTAAATTAAATGAAAATAATTCCAATCTACTTTACATTTTAGCCTTTGAATGTTATGCATATTCATCAATTTAGTAAAATAATGCCATCTGTACAAGATCTAAAATAAGTGCAGATTTTGCTGTTAAAACAGAATTGCACATTAAAATGTTTTCTTTAAAGAATTCTCCTACATATCGTTGAAATGTAAGCTTTTAGGAACCCCATCTTCCGTAAAACACCACAGTTTGCTGGCAGGGGCATACTTGGTTAAATGTTTTTTTTTTAATATTATTGTATGGCAACACCAAGCTGTTCTTAAGTCTAATATAGCACTTGTGCTTTCTTTTCTTTATAAAAGTGAAATACATGACTTAAACTTGCCAGAGAATTTCAGGACCAACTCCAGGTTTTTGCGGGCCATGGGTTACAAAAATTTCAGTAGGCACCCTTATGATGCTTTCCCTTACTCCTCTAACCACATCCCTTCTTCATTAACCTTCCAACCACACCCATCTCCTCTTTAGCCTTTCCTTTCTGTTCCTTCCCTATAAATACAAAAATTGTCCAACATGACAGCCCTGTTCTCAAAGAACAATTTACAGTTTTGAACTTCACAGCTTTCCTTTTACATATTTATTTTTTAGAAAACTTCGAAATACCAGCAGCATGCAAGTATATCTACACCAATCTAGTTTCAAAGTAGAATCCAGGAAAAAAGGGTAAAACACACCAACTAGCAAAATTCACATAGGATTGGGCTGAAAGAATAGTCAGATTAGATCAGAATAGAGTATGCAGTCCTTTATTCTAAATTTAGTGGGTCATACTTCTGTGTAAACATGAATCGGGTCAGGCTGCACATCTCTCTCTAAAAGTGGCTAAGCCCTCAATTCTGTACCCACACACTTCAGAGTAAGGCCGTTCTATTTGAAAAGCTCTCTGCAGATCTTAAAATTTGTTAAACAGTTATTCTTCCTTTGTTTTTACTCTTATCACCTCATACTAGTTTGAGATGTGCAATTTTGATCTCTTTTCTTGCCTCAGCCACGTCATACAAATTTGTGAAGTTGCCTTGTACAGAATCAGACAGTTGGCCCCTCTTGCACAGTACTCTCTGCTGCACATTACAGCAACTCTCCAACGTGCCAGATATTTTTCTCCCAACACTGTACCTGAGAGAATAGTCACTAAACCTGGAACCTTAGGAATGCAAAACCTGTTTCAGCTTGTGAGCTATTGCCCTTCCCTCCTCCTCTGTCACATTTTTGTTTCCATGTTTTCTGGCTGTTGGCATAATCCCCATCAACATATATATATAATTTTCTAAACCTCCTTGCAGTTTCAGTCTGTCCTAGTTGGTGCTAATATAATTAAATTAAGTCCTGTGGTTTTTTCCTCTACTGTTGATGTTGATTGCATCCCCAGGATAGGTTGGGAGGAGACGTTGACACAGAAAATTCAAACGAGCTACTGAATATTTAATGCAATTTTTGGTTGAGCTTCATGGTAAAGCTTGTCTGCAATATTGTGCTTTTTCTACTCCTTGCTGTCTTGTAAACTACCTATCTCAATTCAACTCACTATTGGAACCTTTTCCCAAATACCATTAAGACCTCAGACTAGTTTAAATAAAAAGAAAAACCTCTCTGCTACTGTAGGTATGAGAGCTAAGCTTACACTCTTGAATTTACATTGTCATTGTGGAAGTTTCTTTCAGGCAAGAAAAGCTGTTGAAAAAAATCACTTATCAAATGATTAAATAACATACTCTAAAATATTTAATAACTTGTTGTAAAATTAAGTTTGCTTTTCTTAAATGAAAGCAACTATCTATTAATTTTTCCAATTAATGATATTTTTCCACTTGAAAGAGCTTTCATATTACCTGTGAACATCTTTAAATAGATTCCATGTGGTTTGTGGTTAATTAAGAGAACCACTTATTAGCATCATAATCAGCATGATTCTGCCATGCTCTAATAATGAAGCTTCTTCCTCTGCAAAATCGATATCTGTAGTACAGATATGAAAAAGCATACGGAATGTGGTCATCAAAAGATAATCGTTGCTAACTGAAGCATGTCTGAGCAGCAGAACTTGCAATGTCACAGGTATATCTTATTGAAATTAGCATTTATTATTCAGTATTTAAGCGGGAGTGCCAAATAATCTGAAGTAAAATGAAAGATTCTTTTCACTTGCATATACAAATTATGTGAGAAAGTTTTGGAAAGAAACGGGATGTAACATTTGGCCGTTCATCCATTCTAAAACTTGTTAATGCTTGAAGACTTTCTACTATAATACATAATTGCCCCATCTCATCAGGCAATAAACTGGCAATGGGTACTGCTAAAAAGCCAGTGGTGAGTCAAGTTTGGTCAACACTGGAATAGTACAGTCCATTTAGGATCAAGGAAGCCTTGCCTCAAGAAAACCATGAACCTAGAGGGGGCATTATGGCTAGAACACATTCAGGAAGAAGAGAGGTTACAACAGCTCTGAGACAGCAGAGGATAGCTTGAATGTACCTTTGTACAGTAGGCTAGTGTATACACACATTTCTATATTCTTCTCTGTCCTCCATCCAGACAAGCAAGATACATTAACAATCAAGGATACATTCTAGCCAAACAATGGCACCTGGGATGTGAAGCAGGGCCAGTGGGTGGTATGGCCTGAGGAGAGCTTTGAGGGCCAGATAGAGAGAGCTGAATGGTCACCAGAGAATTTTGCAGCAGTGATACATAGCAAACACTCTGGCAAGAGGGCACTGCTTTCAGGCCGAACTGATAGGCTCTGGCGCATCTCATCAACTTTAATGTTTTGCTGGCCTCTTTAATGGCTAGGCTTGAACTGATGTCAGATTGAACTGAAACTCGGGTCCATTGCCGATGGTGCTCTGGGGAGGCTGGAAAATAGAACTTATAAACATCTCAAGCTGCCTTGAGACGTCGGGCTCTTGAGTGAAACCAGTGCAGTTGTTGTGACCAATTTAAGGCTGGTCCAAAACATTTTGCTACTTCAGGCAAAGAACAAGATGGTGTCTCCTCATTGCCCGTCTCCCTCTGAAGTCTGGTAGACTAGCAGTTAACTCTTTTTTGAGCAGTGGTGATAGAAAGTATCGTCCAGCATACCTGAGGGTTAAGGGATGCTGGTCAAGCCATGTAGCACACACAGCACTGTTGTGCAGTGGAGGGGATTGCCTGGGGCTGAAGAGGAATGCTTGGGGTGGCTGCTGCCCCCCCACAGCATCACCACCACCTGTGGTGGTGCCTAAAGGTAGTGGTAGCACTGGATTAACCAGTTATACACCTTGGTGGTAAACAGGAATAGGTCATTCATCTCCTAGAACTGGTGTTGTCTTCTTTCAGGAAAGTTACTGGTTTCTGAGTTAGGCTCTGAGTTGGTTATGACACCATTTGCCATAGAAGCACTGCTCTAGAAAAAGCTGTTCTATATTCAAGGTAGCCCAATGCATAAGCTTTTCAAGACTCCCCTCTCTCCCCCACCCCATTACTTTATAGAATAAAAGGTTCCCTGTGAGAGAGAAAGACAGCTCGATCAGCAGGAGGCATATGTGTTACAAAAATATTTTCCCCACCAAGCCAGGGACCCCTCCATTCCTCAGACAGCCCAATTTGTTCTTTTCTCTAACACAACTGACAGATGTATACAGATCAGGTATTTTCTGTTGAAGAAAGAGTGCTTCATGGAAGAATGCTTTTTAACTCTACTTGGATTTTTTTCTGGAAATTCATGTTCTGTTTTTGAAAGTGTTGAGTTTTGAGTTATAGGTTTTGGGACTATAGCTCCCATCATCACTGACCATATTGGCTGATGAAAGCTAGAGTCCAACATCTGGAGTGTCACGTCTCCTGTCCCCAGCTATGGAATTTTCCTCTTACTGCTCTGAGAGCTTTTTTGCTTGCACTTCTGCAAACATTTGCAGAACACCAGAGTTGGTTATTTGCCTTCTGCTCTCTGCATCCAATACTTTCTGCTTCTGAATTACTAGTATCATGCTAGTGTATCAAATCCATTATCTCTTTGCGTAGAAGTGCTCGATAAGCACAATCACTCTGAACAAAGAAGAATACAATAGCCTTTTAAATCCAAATATATCTGAAAAGAGGAAGAGGCCACTTATCTGTGTGTCTTACTCTGTGGCTTGTTGCTATTGCAGCTCTGGCATATTAACACAGCCCTGCCTGAAGGATAACACTGCTGTGCAATCAGTACTTTAGAGCTTTCTGTCCCCTAAACCCCTGCAGCTCAATGCTTTGTAAAAATCGTATTCTTAAAAATACTTCTCCAACAGCTGCCCATGGGCAGTGTCCCAGCAGTGCCTAATAGGCTACCTGTTATAGTAAAAATAGCTCTTCTAGCTGATATAGCAAGATTAAACCAAGTTTCTCGCAGAGGGGAGTGTGCGTATCTGTGTGACTGCATTCATACTCTCTCTCCTTGCTGCACATACCGGTGTGCCACAGTTTCAGACAGTACTTATTCCTTGACAGCTTTGTGGAGCAAAGGAAACAACCATACTGCATTTATAGTTGATTCCTCAGATGTTGAGTAATCTGGTTTTTGCACTATGAATTTTTGATCTGCCCATTATGCATGGCAAAGACAGAATGTAGTGTTTCCGATAAATTAAAAATTACAATTAAAAATGTCAATGCTCTTCCAATTAATACCGTAGCATGTAGCCTGCCTTCTTTGAAAGCACTGAATTTGAGGACAAGATCCCTTTGATTGTTACGTTCAATTAACAAGCATGTCAGAGATTTGTTTAGTCCAGCAACTGCTTTGGAAACCAAATAAACAAAATTGGGTGTTATGCAAAGTAAAACATGAGCTCTGAATAGTTGATATTATAAATTTAGGTAATTTGTCTTAAACATCCTCACTGTCGTTCTCTGACAGAATCCTATTTCTAACACTTTAGAAAATAATAAAATTGACAAGTCATATCTCTCTCTTGTTTATTTTGGAAAGCAGCAAGGAGTGAATGTTCATCTTCATAGTTTTCTCTATCATATGCTCATCTTTGTGGCCGTAATTTATTTATTTATTGTGCCCTAAGCAGATGGGAGTTTAAGATTTTTAACAGCTCTAGTATATTAAAAGAGGAGGAATACAAATCCCGTTTTCCTCCTTGTCAAGAAGGAGACGTAAAATAGAAAATATCATTCTAAGTATGTGAAGGAGGGGTGGGAGAAGACAGGTCATATATTGGGCCTGTCAAACATGACAGGCACTCTTTAAGCTGTATATGACAAATGAGTACATGTAAAGTCTCTCTCTCTCTGCTTTTTGGCTGCTCTTGATTTACTATGGACAATTTTAATTACAGGGCTATGTGTGTATGCCAACTGTTGGGAGAAACATTTGTTTTACGGTACTAGATCAATGTATTTGTGTGTAGAGTAAATGGTCTTAAGTATGTACTAATGTAATTTGATATGGACAGATTTTATTGATACATGACCCAACACCCACGCATGCACGTGTGCATGCACACAGATACTTATATTTCAAAAGAGAACAGAAGTCAGAAGGGAGGGTTGAAGTAGTTAAGGAAGCAGAATGCATAAATTTACCTATCTGTTCATGGATAATTGATGTGGATTTCCTAGGACTGCAACCATTTTCTCAAGTTGCGCTTCTAGTCTTATGATTCTATAAACATGGTAATAGAATTATGCTTACATGTATACTCCTAAATAATGTTCTTGTGGTTCCCCTTCTTTCCCTTTGCTCTTTTGGAAATCCTACTGTTCCGTGAAACCAGTCTGATTGTTGTCTCTCAGTTATATTGTTGGATGGCGGATGTTGTGTTGTTTTTATTATATTTTTATTACAAAATCACTCTAGTAGGATCACAGGCAGTTTAGATTTTAAATAAATAAATAAATTGGTATTTGATTAGATTTGTGTGGGTTTGGTAGACTGATCAGCATTGTTTGTAAGTTGGCTTTATAGTTAATTAAGGCATTTTATGTTCTGCTGTCTGTTTTCAGTCTATCTCTTTTTCTTCCCAAGATTACTGGATCCAGAGCTAATAAAAATTCAGTGTTTCATAGGCATTTGGTTAATTTGATGTATAAGATTTATTTGGGGCTAAAAATCTTCACTTTTTGTGCGCTGTGGACAGGGGCGTCGCAGGGGGGGCGGGGGGGCCCAGGCAGCGCCCCTGCTGGGGGTGACACACCGGGGGGCGCCCCCGCCCACTGGGCTTTTTTTTTTTTTAAAAAAATTACTTTTCTTTTTTTTAAAAAATAGGCTATTTTCGGCACTGCCGGGGTGGAGCCTCAGGGGCGGCCAGCGAGGAGGGGTGTCACCCCCGCGATACTCACCCCCCCCCGCAAAAGCCGAGCCCAGTAGCCACCGCGCTGAACCGAGGCTGGCCGTGCCGTGCAGAGCAAGGATCATTTGCTCGGCTGGCGATTTGTTATTCCTGCTGCAGGAATAACAAATCGATGGCCGAGCAAGCGATCCTCACATCCCTTTTGCTTTCCCCTGGCTGGCGCTGCTCGAGTGGCTCCCAGTTCGGTTGAGCCTTCCAGCAGCCGAAGACTGTGGAGGTAATGTGTGCCTGCCTGGTTGCATCGCAGCGTTTCTCCACTTCTGGCTTCCCTTGCTGCTAGCCCCTGCAGCCCTTGCCTTTCAGTTTAAATTGAGCCATGGAGATTTGGGCATTTCCCCATTGTCCCCTTTTATTGCTGTTTATAGCCCTCTGGGGGCCTGCACTATTCCGGGGATTCTTTACCAAAAAAAGTTGAGGTGGGGAGAGTTTGCTGCCCTTCAAGGAGCTCCCCCCCTCCCTCTTGTGATCTGCCTTGGTTGGCTGAACGTGCGTTGCCTGGGGGGGGGGATCCCACCTCCTAGGTCCCCACTAGGAAAGGGGGTGACTGCCAGCTTGGTTGAAAGCAGGGTGCAGAATCCGCCCTGCTAAGAGTTGGAGGAAGCAGGTAATGAGCTTTGGGTTGGCTGCACAGGTGGTGGGTGGGAGGCTGGGAAGGGGGGGGGGCTTGGAGAGGGGTCCGTTCTGCAGCATCCCAACAGCGTCTGCTCCAGAGCCAGTTTTCTGGGGCCAAGGCCGTAGCAGAGTGCCTCTGAGCATGTGCAGAGAGAGGTCCCATTTGCTGGCTGCTGAGCAGGCATTCATTTCCACTTTCCTGCTTTGTATAGTTTGTTTAACTTTGCATGCCAATCTTCATCTCAGGGCAGTTTGCAGCTTAAAAATGCAATGTAAAAAACGCAAAATAGATAATAAGACAAAATAATAAGCAAGAGCAAATACAAAGAAAGACCCCTTCCCCCACATATTTCAAAAGGTATTGGATGTTAACCAGCCAGAGGCAGAGGCTGCAATAACAAGGGTGAGCTGAGACATGGAGCATGCACAGAGTGCCTTTCCTTCCACAGCGTGGAGCTGGCACTGCTGCAGGTGCCTCATAATACCCTCTTTGCATTTGTAAGAAAACTCTGGAACTCCCTGCCTATTGACATCAGTCAGGTGCCTTTGCAGGACTCTTTCTGCTGAGAACATTTCTGCTTCGACAGACCTTCAGGATAGCTCAGATACTTGGACCATGGTGCTGATAACGCCAAGGTTGCAGGTTCCATCCCTGTATGGCATAGTTGCCTATTCCTGCATTGCAGGGGGTTGGACTAGATGATCCTTGGGGTCCCTTCCAACTCTGTGATTCTAAGGCCTGACCAGATGCTTAGAAAGCCAATGTCTTAATCTTTATTTTTAGTTTATTGCTGGCTTTATTCTTTGATTGTTCTGATGAGTTGCTTTTACCAATAGATTTATTGACTGACTCTTCACCAATTGCTCTCAGGTTTGTTTGGTTTTGTGCGTGTTTGTGTGTGTGCAATAAATAAAACTCCACAGGGGTGCTGCAGGTTCCCACCTAGGGCCAAAAGTGGGGTTCCCCATGGGGCAGGCCCAGGGAACCAAAAAATATGCTTTGAGCCACAGAATTGTAGTGTTGTGTGGGACCCCCAAGGGTCATCCAGCCCAACCCTCTGCAGTGCAGGAGTCCAGTGCCAACATTTGGGGGAAACACCCATATCCCTCTAGGGTAATTCATTGCAGGGGTCACCAAATAGCCCTCTTCCCCTACCACCTTCAGGTGCCTTCCCCTGCCCGAGAAGCGATTCAGGGTTTGAGGAATCACCCTTGCCTGCCTTCATTCCCCCTGCTCACAATGTAAATAAACCAATGTAGGTAAATAAACCAGAAAATAACATTTTTAACTGTATATTATTTTTCCCTCTTTTAATAATTTCAATGGGGGGGGTGACAAAAATTTCTTTGCCCTCAGGTACCAAATTCCCTTGCTACGCCCCTGCTGAAGAGCTAGTAAATCTGAACTCTGTCATGCTGAGTTTGGTCATGCTTTTAGGCGGTAGTCCTATGTACATATATTACCCCCCCCAGTTTTGCACATACATTTTTGTTGCAAGGCAGGTAGACTCCATCCTCTCAGTAGTAAAACTCCTGTAATTGCGATAAATAATTCTGAGCTCAAATCCAAACTTGCTTTTTTATCTTTTAAAAGTAGTATGTACAGCATTGCTTCTCCGGCCATTTGAAATAGAATGTTATCAGTGGATTTGATGAAGTCTGGCTTTCAAACTTTTATAATAGTTTTAAATCCTTATACAAAGCCTTGAACTTGTTTCTGCAGTTGTGTGCAATTGCAAATATCTCATTATCAGTTTGCTAATATAGTGTGTTTGCTGCTTTCACAGCTCTCAGTGAATATTTTATGTTTGAACGATGATACTTAATAAGCAATGTGCCACATTGCAGGCATTGTCAATAAGATTCAAATAGTTAATTTTTTTAAAATTCTTGGAATTAAGCTGACTTTAGTTCCTCATTTATAAGTCAGTGCAGTCTTTCAGAAATGATGCACCATGTTTTATCCCCTTGCCCTACCCACTATTTGTTGAATTTTTGTATTAACAGACATTTCTCATTTTATGTGCTCCTAATTAAGGAATGTAAAGTTAATTAAATATTATATATCTGGCCTGTTCCTTCTTTTATCTATAGATAAATGATACTTGAAGTTTCTAGTATCGTCAGTGTTCATGCTGTTCATTGGCACTTTGTCCCGGATGATTATCTGAACGGTGTATGCTTTCACTTCCGCAAGACCTCAAAGTATTTGGGTCACTGCACAATGAAATACTTTTTAGGTTGAACATATCCCATAAGACATTCTAGAAAAGAACTGGCAACCAAATAGTATAGTGAAAATGTAAACCTCGGAGTTTTATATGTTTAAAAGGATTTCCCGAAGAACAAAAATAAGAATGCATTAGCTATGATCAACTTTAACTGCTTTGGTTTAGATTACCGTACTTTTGACCTCCTTAAATGCATCTGCTAGGCATATATCAAAATAAATATCCTATTATAAAAGCTGATCAATAAAAATATGCTGTTTTTGCAGGAAACTTATTAATATGATACATGATACATGACTAGAGATACCCATTCCCATTAAAAGAGATGTGTATTGTAATTAAAGTTTTCCTGTTTGTATCACATTTTTTATCAGATTTTCTTGGTTTCTGTTGATTTGAGTCTAGAAAAGAATTTTCTGGGGACTGTTTGCTTTCTGCTCTCTAAAACCGCACAAGCTGCTATTTTCGTGGGGTTATACTTGTGCCTTCTTAGCATTTCACGATAGTCTACAAACTTCCATAATCTGCTGTAACCAAGGTGTAGCAAAACACTACAATTTGTTGGTGGTTCTGAGACACTCCTCAATGATGCGGACCTACCATGTTTAAATTGTCTTAATTCTGCATATCTAGAATGAAGCATTTGTCTTCCCCTGGGTTGGAGTCTTGGGGAGAGACTGGGGCACTCACTTTTAAGATGAAACTGGCACATCTCAAAAAGCAGGGACATTGCAATATATAGTCCAGTCAGTGCTAGTGTAGCATCAAATCTGGTTGTTCAGACGAGAGCTGGAGAGCTCCCTATGATCAGTGTTGGCTGGAATACTTAGGTATCACCTTTTAGCCCCACCCTATCGGAGGAGCTGTCTGTTCCTTTAAAGGCTGTGCTTTTCCCTCCCCTCCACATCTCGGAGAACAATTAAAAGTGGTGGAGAGATGGCTTGAAATTGCTTTTTCACTCTATGATCCCATGGTGATATAATCAGATGTCGCCATGTTACAGTGTTATGGTGGGCAAAATAAGTTCTTCAGTTGGCCTCACTCCGGGAGACAAAAGAGAGAATGCATCTCTGTGTGCAAGAAACTGGGTCGATACATTCTGAGTTGCCACAATCTGCTGACATTTTCCTTGGCAAGAATTTCAACTCCACTTATGAATGTGGGTGGAGCTAAAGAATGAAGATGGAGGTGTCATCCATTCTCACTGCACACTTTTCAGTAGAATGTGTATCTCAAGCCACATTCTGCCCTAGTTAGTCATCTCTGCTTGACTGGATTGGGATGAGAGAGCCTTGCCAATGGAAATGTGTTCTATCTTCTTGGTAATAGAACGTTTTCATAGCTTTTTTGCACAGAGAGGGCGTATATATGAAAATGCACTCCCTGTTGTCTCATCACTACTGAGCAGGCACACTGCCTCTGTTGAAAAGTATAATGAGTTAGATGAGATTATGTGAAAGCTGTGTGTGCACTTATTAGCTTAAAATACCCTAACTTGTCCTGTTCTTGCTATTATTTCTTGCCAGCTCCTCTGAGGGAGTCCAGTTCAGCATGGCATAGCGAAATGCTTAAAACCTAAGTGATTTCTCCATTCTTACCACTGCTACCACTGAGGAGATATTTAGAAGATATATATTCATGAAAATGCAGCCTATAAGGTTCTAGGAAGCTGCAGGCATTGTTAATTAGCACAGCAGGTAGTATCCCAAAGCCCAGACTTACAATTTAGTTCCTGCTTGAGTGTAAAGAAAAAGTGTGCATGAAAAAGAATTGTAAAATTACTGAGAGGTGTATAGAGCTGGTGGGGAAGGGTTGTAAGCTCAGTGAATGAGCTATGTTCTGCATGCAAAAGGTCTCAGGGCTCAATCTCCAGCATATCCAGGTAGCACTAGGAAACTCTCCTGTCCAGAAGAGCCAGTAATAGCAAGTTTAGACAAGTGGTCTGATTCAGTACAAGGCAGCTTTGTTTATTCTTTCCTGGAGGGATCTCAACAACAACAACAACAAAAAACAACAACAACAACAACACACTGCAGATTGACTTCATAGAAGTTTGAAATTGCAGTTGATGCTTCTGTTTGGATAAATTCCTACCGGTTCTTTTTTCATCTTCTAAATTTATGTTTTTGGGAATTAGGTAATGGTGTGATTGTTTTGTCAAATTTCCCTAGCCTCTGTAATTTTGCAGCTCTAAGATAGTGTGGGATTTTTCTAAGAATATGTTAGATTTATGATGTGATGATTCTCATCCGCAAAAGCATTATTACACCTGATACTCAAATCCCAGATATTGTATTTGCAGGTAATTACTGGGGAAATTACACTGTACTCACTTTAGGGAGCAGAAGTATTCTGAGTTATAATTTCAGATATTGAAGTTCATACAGAGAATGCTGTCTGAAGGCAACCTTATTCTGCAACTGGCTTTCAATGTTATTTCTTCTATCCATTGACTAGGTGGTGAGATTATGTAGCTTTTCATTCCTTGTTTAATGAAATGGGCATTCATTAAAGCAGCATTGTCAGATGTTCATATATTTTGCAATTACTTTGCTGTAGTCTGTTGTTGTTGTTGTTGTTGTTTGTTGTTGTTGTTGTTTGTTGTTGTTTGTTGTTGTTGTTTCTCAGTTCTCCAGACAAAATTATGCTTGATTCTTCTATAATAGACCTATTCAGGTAGTTTTGCTGTTATATTTGCATAAGTCTTAACAATTAATATTGTATAGTTATCTTTTGGTTCTAAATAACATAAATATTTTTCTGCTATTTAAAATCATATCTCTTTATAGATCAGTGCCATGTAGGACAAAACAGCATGCTGTTTACTCACATTGAATGAAATGTAATAAATCAAATCAAATCAGTTTATAGTCTCTGTTCTTTGATAGCTACAGAGATAAGGTTTCGCTCTATACTACCATTCACATTTCTGCTTAGCAAGCAAAAGAAATTATTGCATCTTATTATTGAGCAAGTCACTAGTGGTTTGGGCAATGGGTACCTACCCTCAGAAAATGTGGGAGGAGTATTTTATTTGTGGGCTTCTCCTCCTCCACTATTTAGAACATAGGAATACATGCCCATCCCTTCTAAAAGTATTCCAAGAATATACTAAATAAAAATTATGATATGATAAAAATTTAGACAAGTAGACAGTTAAAACTGTAAATGTTCATTTGACAACCTAAGAATTTTCTCTCCTTTTATTAGTATACAATACATATATGAAAGCCACCATCCAAATATTAATTCAGTAAGGGAAATTTCCTATTTGAAAGGGTTTGCTTTTGCTTGAAACCCCCCCCCCCCATCTTCTGAGAAGAATACATCACTACAGTCTTATATTCAGGCTTTTAGCAGAGTCCGTCAGAATCTGTTATGATCTCCTGATAATGTACCACCACTGACTTGCTCTGTCTAATGCAGGCATTGTCTGACAGAGTTATAGCATCACTGTGGGCCACTTGATTGTTGTGGCTTGAAGGAGTATTTTCTTTGTAGCAGCATCAGCATGAAGAGCCTTGCACCTGAGCCATAAGGCGGACACTATGAAATTGATGTGATAAACTAATTCATGGATAAAATTGCTTTCGCAAACCATTTTTTTTAAAAAAAAGAATTGAAGTTGCTATCTAATACTGAAGATAAAATGCTGCAAAGTTGTGCTGCTCTGTAGTATAATTAAAACGTGGCAAGGCATTTTCTGTTTCCAAGTATTAAAGGCTCGGTATTTTATTTTATTTTCCATTCTGTGCTGCCTGAATTGCATACATTTTAGTAACTTTTACTAATTCTCCTACTTGTTCATGCATGTATCACAGTGCCTGGTACATTTGTCAGTTGAATGCAGCAAGCTCTGAGGTAGTGTTAATATCTGTCTTGCAGCCTGTAAGACTGACCTTCATAGTATTACGACATCCAAGGATACATCACCTTTACATAATAAAAATTAGATATTTCTTCCTCTTAGTCTTGATGTCTACCTTATAAGATGGAAGCTATCCGTTTTTAGTTAATAGGGTCATGGTTTAAAAAACTTACGATTTATAGCATTGTGATAGCGACTCCTACTTTCCTGCTTTGTTTCTGTTTTAACTGTCCAAAGGATGGGAGTCTGTCTAAAACTGAACACTTTTCAGTCAGTGGGAGAGTTAAGTATGTTGTAGGAGAGTTAAGTACGTTATATATAGTAGACTTCTGCACTGAAACAAACACTACTTGAAAATGTCTATCATTGGCTGGATCCAGTGTTGTTTGTTTGTTACATTTCTCTTTCGCAAGCCCCCAAGCAACTAACAAGAGGCCCTTAGTATGGATACAGTCGTACCTCTTGTTACGTCAGTCTCCGGTTGCGTTTTTTCAGGATACAAATGCGGCAAACCCAGAAATGTATATTTCCGGGTTTTGCCACATGCGCAGAAGCGCTCTATCGCACCGTGTGTACGCGGAGAAGCGGTGGTCTAGTTGTGGACTTTTCGGGGTGCAAACGGCACCCCGGAACGGATCGAGTCCATAACTAGAGGTACCACTGTACTTGATTTAAATAGTCTCCTCTTCCCCTTTTCTGCATTGTCCGCATTCTCTTCCTATACTGCCCCCCCCCCCCAAAGAGAGAGAACCACTCCAAAAGGGCTGCCCTTCGGATCTGCTGCTAAGCAGTAGCAAAATAAGTCTACACTACTTTATCAATTTTGCCACCAGTACTATTTTGCAGAGCCAAAAGGTCAGTCACACTCTACATAGGAATGTCTTCCCCGTATGCCCTCAGAGCGGTTGGAGCTGCTGCTAGTTGCCAGGTTGGTTCAAAATAAAATTGTTAATGATTTAATTACAGTTGAGGATGATGGCGTGGTTTATATTACCAAGACCTGGATTTTGTGTTGAGAACTCCTAGGTGGTTCTAACTTCTCATCAGAGTACGATGAGAGCAGAACTGTAAATACAGTACAGAACATTACAATAATAAATGACACCAAGCATGATGAATTTAGGATTTTTTTTACAGTTGCTTAGACATGAGTAACAGTAAGTTGTTCATTTTACTTTCCACTTAACTGAAAGGAGTCCTGTGATGCCATGTCATCCCATGAATTTAGGTACTTAAATCAGAAGCATAAACGTACAATCATGCACACTGATAACCTCTGGAGATTTGGAATCGGGAGACTAGGAAACGTTAAAGAAGTGGAAGATTCTTACCTTGTTCTGATTTTAATTAACAACACAATAAACCTTTTTTAAAAATATTTTTATTAAAGATTTTCTTGATATAGAAAGGTAGTGCAATGTCTCTCTTGTATTTTTCCAAATAATATTTTTACAAATCAGTTTTTGTTGTTGAGACATTAGGAAGAAAAGGGGGAGAGAGGTGGGTGGGATGGGGAGATGGGTGGGCTGACAATGTTTCTTTTTTACTTGATATGAGTAGGGTTTGGTGTCAGCGATGTTTGTGTAGGTTCTCTGTTGTTCGCTTGTGCTCCTTTGGCAGTGTGAGAGAGGTCGGGGTTGGCATGGGGTGTGATTGTTCATTTGTGGTTGGCTGTGATGATCTTTGGTTTCCTGTGTGAGTGGGGTTGGTGGGTGTTTTGGATCAGGTTAGCCATATTGATTTGTATGCTGTTGGTAGATTTTTGTCATTGTCTTGTTGGGTTGTGAACAACACAATAAACCTTTTAATAGTCCCAAATACTAAAACCTTTATTGAAATTAACCACAGAAAACCAATGAGATAGAACAGTACATGGTTAGATTCATTCTGTATATAATAATTTGTTCCATATTGAAAATACAATTTTGTACATTTTATGTGAGATTAGGTTCTTGGGGGGAAATGCTGAAAGATTTAACATTATAGCCCTGATCACGTATTCATGCTGCCGTTAGCTAGGAAACTCCTCTGACCCCAAACATATTATAGTTCTGTTCATTGCTGATCACCTCTTGGGACAATGAGGAAGAGGATGCCTGTACGTATCCAATCCCTAGCCCCTAGGCAAATGAACTGTAACCAGAGATTACAGTGCCCTAAATATATATGTGGTGATGTGCTACAAGGGAGCAGCAAGCAGCAGTCATTCCAGATGCCAAAGGTTACATTTTCACAACAGATTTACCGGTATGTAGTCACAGGACTAAATCCTTCAAAGCACTTCTGTTTATATAAGAATTACCTCTGGACCAGGATGTGGCGGAATAAGGCCTGGTTCATCATGGGTTAACCTATCACTCCCATGTTAGGTAGGTGTTCCCTGGGAGGCGGAGCTACTGGGCATTCTAAAAGGAGGGGGAACAACCTAGAAAGGCAGTTGGGGGTTTGGCAGTTGGGTGTGGAGGTTTAGAAAGAGAAACTGCGAGGTTAGGCTTTGGGGAATGGGAGGAAAGGTCATTTACCATTGCTAACGGGATGCAGGAAAGATTGTAACTGAGCTGAATTATATAAGAAGATTTGTACCAGTACTGACTCAAGATATCCATGTTTTCAAGTTACCTTAATAAAGTTAAAAGTGTTTAAACGTTCGCTGACTGTGGCAGTGCGTCAGTACCTCTAGAGGTGTGGTTGAGGGGAAAAGCACGAGAGGTTTCCTTGAGGTAAAAGGGACGGGTGGCTTATTTACCTAACACATAGAGGACTGGGCAGGGAAGCCAAAGGTGCCACGCAGTTGCCAGAACGAAAGGGCAAGCTGCAGCAGTTTGGGAACCCAGGGCGGGAGATCCCAAGGTGGCAGGAGTTTCACTTTAAGAACGTAAAGCACTGAGGTACCCCAGAGATACTCCCATATAACCAATGAAGGATTCATCCTAGTGGACAGTGAAAGCTAGGGAGAGTCACGGTTGGGGAAGAATCGAAAAGGGTGAGGGAGTGGGATCCCTCACATTTATTTGGTGGCAGCGTCGTGATCCGTAAACAACACCCACACGCCTGTTTAGTTGAGAATCAGACAACTGTATTTTTTCTGTCAGAAAAATGGCTCACCTGAGGAAAGCTAGGGAAGCTAAGGGTGATGAGAGACCCGATGAGGCGGAAACCAGAGAAAACCCTAATGTAGAGTTAGAGATGATGAAAATGAAGTTAGAGATGGCCAGAATTGAAGCTGAAAAAGAGAAAAATAAATTGGAAGCTGAAAAAGAGAAAAATAAATTGGAAGCTGAAAAAGAGAAAAATAAATTGGAAGCTGAAAAAGAGAAAAATAAATTGGAAGCTGAAAAAGAGAAAAATAAATTGGAAGCTGAAAAAGAGAAAAATAAATTGGAAGCTGAAAAAGAGAAAAATAAATTAGAAGCTAAGAAAGAGAAGGAGCGTTTAGCTTCAGAAGAACGGGTACAATTAGCGAAGGTTGAGGAAGAAAAGGCTAAGATAGCTGCTGAGGAGAGAATGCAATCTGAAAGAATACAATTAGCCAAGGTTGAGGCAGAACGGGAGAGATTCGCTATGGAGAGAGAATTGCAGTTGGGAAGACTGAGGCTGGAGGAGATACGGCTAAGAGCAAAATTATCTCAGAGCCAAGATAGTAATGAAGTCACATTCTTTACGCCTTCACAGAAAAATAAACTGTGGCAAGCTGGGGAAGGAAAGGAAAGACAAGAACCCAATCCTGTCAGACAATCCGAGTCTGATAAGTCTCCTCAAAAGAAAATTACGTGCTTCTTTTGTGAAAGAGAGAGTCACATACAAAATAAATGCTCTCTAGTGGTCAAGGCACAAACTGCAGCTGCTGTTGCGAAGCCAGTAAAACTGTTACTTCAAACAGATACTAAAAACCTTCCGCAGACACCAGTCCAGGAGCCAACGTATAGTCAAACAGAGGCTTCTGCAAAAGTTATGCAGGTCTGGAGAGCTGAGGAAGAGGTTAATAAGGAATTTATGGAGACTGTCAGAGTAAATGGACAAGAGTTAGTGGGACTACAGGACTCTGAGTCGGAAGTTACTCTGATGAGACCTAGTTGTATTCCTAAGGAACAATATCTCTCAAACCAATCTTACAGCATAAAAGGTATATGGGGACCGGAGTTTGAGGTGCAGGTAGCAGAAGTGAATATTCAGTATCAAGATTTCAATGGCAAGTGGACAGTGGGTCTTTGGGATGATCTGGAGGTTCCTGTCCTGATAGGCAACGACCTAGCCAACCGGAGACCTCAAATACATGCTATCACAAGAGCGGAATCAAAAGCCCTTGTGGGTTCAAATCCTGCCATTAATGCACCAAACACAGAGCCTGTGAGAGAGGAAGTACTGATTACGCTACCAAATGCACAGGAATCTAGCACCCAGGTTTTAGTGGAACAGAGGGAAGATGAATCTTTGAGAGACTTGTGGGATGAGGTGCAGGGTCCTGACTCTGAAGTGACTTTAGAGAATCCCTGCCTATTTACTGCAATAGAAGGGAGACGTCATAGAATAGCCAAAAGGAGAAAAGGTGCAGCCAAGTGGAAAATGAAAATAGCCAAAAGGAGAAAAGGTGCAGCCAAATGGAAAATGAAAAAAAAAAAAAGTTGGTTTTGCCCCGGAAATACCGACTACAAGTTTTACAGCTGGCACTGGAGTCACCCATGGCTGCTTATCTAGGCATTAATAAAACCAGAGACAGAATAAAAGCGTGGTTTTATTGGCCCGGAATGGGAATGGAAAGGAACCCATTGGGAATGCGGACGTCTTAACCTATCTTCAGGATCTACAAAGTGATTTACAGGAACTTAAGGAACTATCATCCTGTAATTTAAAAAGAGCACAACAGAAAAGATGGTACGATGCACACGCCAGAGATCGGAATTTACAAACTGGTGACCAAGTCCTGGTGTTGAGGCCCAGACGACAGCGGAAGCTCGAGGTTTCCTGGGATGGACCCTTTAGAGTGATAGAAAAACTATCAGCGGTGAACTATCTAGTTGAGTTAAATGTTGAAGAGAGACGATGTAAAGTTTTTCATGTCAATATGTTGAAACCATATTTTGACAGAAACCAGGTAATATTGAAGGTTAATGGTCAAATTGGCATGAGGCAAGTATGGTATTTGGGACACATTTTAGGAAGTGGGGTCATCAGGCCTGACCACAGCAAGGTCAAAGCAATTAATGAATGGCCTAGACCTGTCACACACAAAAAAACAACAACACAGGTTAGAGCGGGAGTGTTTAGCAATAGTGTGGTCGATTGGAAAACTAAAGCCTTACTTGTGGGGAAGAAAATTCACCCTGTGTACCGATCACTCTCCTTTGAGGTGGTTAAACCAAGTAAAAGGCACCAATAATAAATTAATTCGATGGAGTATGCCTTTGCAAGATTACAACTTTGACATTAAACATGTAAAAGGGAAGGATAATGTCATAGCTGATGCATTATCAAGATGTTTTAAGGACTGAATGCTAGAGTGAAAAAAAAATAGAAAGATAGCAAATGGTATTCCAAATTAGAAATGTGTATAAGTGCCAAAGTAGTTGTTATGGTGGAAATAAGATACAGGAAAAAGTAAATTATTTGTTAAGTTATGTTGCAACATAGAAGTTGTGTACAAAAGGGAAGTACTATGTTGTGGGTTTTGATTAAGCTCCAATACATTGCTTCGGCATTGTTTAAAGTGTATAACTATGCCTATGCAATGACTTTGGGGGTGGGACGAATGTGGCGGAATAAGGCCTGGTTCATCATGGGTTAACCTATCACTCCCATGTTAGGTAGGTGTTCCCTGGGAGGCGGAGCTACTGGGCATTCTAAAAGGAGGGGGAACAACCTAGAAAGGCAGTTGGGGGTTTGGCAGTTGGGTGTGGAGGTTTAGAAAGAGAAACTGCGAGGTTAGGCTTTGGGGAATGGGAGGAAAGGTCATTTACCATTGCTAACGGGATGCAGGAAAGATTGTAACTGAGCTGAATTATATAAGAAGATTTGTACCAGTACTGACTCAAGATATCCATGTTTTCAAGTTACCTTAATAAAGTTAAAAGTGTTTAAACGTTCGCTGACTGTGGCAGTGCGTCAGTACCTCTAGAGGTGTGGTTGAGGGGAAAAGCACGAGAGGTTTCCTTGAGGTAAAAGGGACGGGTGGCTTATTTACCTAACACATAGAGGACTGGGCAGGGAAGCCAAAGGTGCCACGCAGTTGCCAGAACGAAAGGGCAAGCTGCAGCAGTTTGGGAACCCAGGGCGGGAGATCCCAAGGTGGCAGGAGTTTCACTTTAAGAACGTAAAGCACTGAGGTACCCCAGAGATACTCCCATATAACCAATGAAGGATTCATCCTAGTGGACAGTGAAAGCTAGGGAGAGTCACGGTTGGGGAAGAATCGAAAAGGGTGAGGGAGTGGGATCCCTCACACAGGACAGTGGAAATCAGTAAAAATCAGGAAAGAGAAATATAATATTACATAATAGTTGATATCTGAATAAATTAATATCTGAATAAAGTATAACATTGCCTTTTTGTTGTTGTTGGAAAAAAATGTTGGAAATGTAAAGAAACAGTTGGTACAGTATCATTTATGGTGGTTGTGTAGGATAACAAAAGAATTTTTGGACACGGTGTATAATAAACCTAAGAAAATGTTTAAAAGAACGTTTCCCAAAAATCCAGAAGCTTTTCTTCTGGGAATAGTAATGACAGAAATCCCCCCCAAAAAACACAAATTGCATTATGGTTGTACTTGACAACAGCCGCTCGAATTCTATTTGCCCCAAAATGGAGAACAGATACAGTACCATCAAGAGAAGTATGGCATCTCAAAGTAATAGATTACATAGAACTTGCCAGTATGACAGACAGATTAAGAAATAAAGATAAGGGACAAAGAGGATTGGATATTATATATGGAAAAATATTATAACAAGAAAATAACCATAACAGGCTGAAAAAATGCTTAATAGTAGATGTTATAATGTGAGATTATGTAAGGTAATGAAAATAATTTACAGTAAGAAAACACAGTTAAAAGGATAGTAGATAAGAAACCATGGAAAGAGTGGAAGGGAAGTATAATTTAAGACACGGAGGATTTAAATACATAATCTTGGAAGAATTTAGATACGTTATTATTACTATCATACATTTATGTTTTATACGCATGCTATCTTCTATTTTATGTATGAGTGTAACATAGTGCAGTATGTGTCGACGGCGAGATATAACAGAAAAGCAACACAAACAAGCACTGCTTTTATTTTCTTCTATATTTCAATATATTTTCCATTTATGCAAACTTTTAGCATGCTGCTATGAGCTTCTTTAAATAAGAGTTATTTGTATCTTAGGTATAATATTTTGTTATCAGTTTGAATGTTTCTACCTGCCCCGATACCAGTTCACAGTGTTCTGTTGGCATTGCAGCCATTTAGACCTGAAAGTTATGGATGTCATACTGCACAGTAATTGATTTGGACCAGCAAACCATACCAAGAAACCTCTGTTTGGCTGTATCCACAGAAGTTTCTGTGCCTTCTTTCATGAAAGATATGCAGATGCGCACTCATGTGCTGCACAAATGGTTGCAGAATTTAAGAGGACTTAAGAAATTATCTTCAATGCAGGACAACAAACTGCTGCTAGAAATAAATAAATAGGGAATGAATGAACTGGCTGTAAAGGGGTTCTCTGAATTGTGTCCATAATTGCTATAATAAGATACTCAGTGTGGTATCTGTGTTAATTATTAAGTGGAAACAATAATATGTGATTGATGGATTGCCTAAAAAAATAAAAAGGGACAGTTACAGCCAGTTTTGATGCTACATCTGCTAGAAAAATTATTTCCTTTGGAATGATTAAGGTAATGCTCCAGCCATAAAAAATACTAACTTTGGCAGCCTTCTTTGAACTACACAGTCCTATTCAGTGAAAATTCTAAAGCAGAATCACAGCTATTTTACTTATGGTAAAATTACACTTGATTCAATCAAATATGAATCTTAAGAAAGATGCGGATGTAGGTTTTTTCCATTAGATTTTCCCCATCTCTTAAATGTAGTTTACCTTTTAGTTCTAAAATGAACTAGGTACTGTTTGAATTGTTGGTTTCCTAACACAGATCCTTTATGCCATAAAAATATCACAAGCAGATGCTGTAACAGGATTTGACACTTTTAGCATAATGCATTATGCGTAAGACTGACAGCATGCAATAGTTTATTCTTTCAAGCATTTTTTTCTAGAGGAATATAGCAATAAAATATGTTTCCTCTGGAATAAATACACGATCCATTGCAGATTACTTTTTTAAAAAAAGCTTTGTACTCTTCAGGACTGATCCTATATTTTACAGTGAGCAAGAAATATTCAGTCGAAATAACTGTAAGTCATCAGTGTGTTGGTGATTGCTTGTACCAGCATTTTGTATTTGTTTCTTCTTTTGCCAGTCATTGTGCTCTTGTGCCATATGGATTATTCACATGTATAGAACACATATATACTTATCTAGTTTTAAAATATCTCAATTGCTGTTGCTGTTTTAGTCTGTGGCTGTATAGCACAATGCTATGCATGTTGACTTGAAAGAAAATCTCACTGTGTTTATGGTCATACTTTCAAGTAAGCAATCCTATATAAAAGAAGTTGGCATAAAGCAAGCCAGTCTAATTTAAGATGGCGTAAGGTAACGTCAAATAACTCTCTTTGGCAGCGTGGCTACTACCAGCTGAGGCGGCCTAAGCCTGGCAGAGGGAAACAAGTCTTTCAAATGCTGCCTGAGTTACACCACCCTTTTTCCTGGTTTAACTTATGGCAGATTGCCAGATCACATCATGTAGCTGAATGGACTTAATTTCCATCCTAAATTCCCCATCTTTGGTCCCATCCCATTTCTAGAACATCCCTTTTTCAGGGCTAATGCTGGCTTAAGATCCATTGGCTTTGGCTCAGCCAGCTGGGTTCCAGCTGAGCTGAAACAGCAGAGATATGCCAGCATAGCCCAGCTGTGCCAGGAACCACTTGGCTCAACCAGAGATCCACTGATCCTAACCTAGGCTTGCTCAACCTCGGACCTCCAGATGTTTTGAGACTACAATTCCCAGCATCCCTGACCACTGGTCCTGCTAGCTAGGGATCATGGGCGTTGTAGGCCAAAAACATCTGGAGTGCCAAGGTTGAGGAAGCCTGTGACCTAACCCTCTCATCCCTGCAGATCTTGCTATAGGATTGCTTCCAAAGTGTGTCTAGGATTGTAGCCTTACTGCCCAATCCTAAACATGTTTACTCAAGAGGAAGTCCCACAACCGTTCTGTAAAACCTATGTCTCGGTATAGTTGCATAGGGCTTCTTCTTAGTTTGTTTTAGCTTGTTTTTAATATTTGGCTGCAGTTTCTTTTCGTTAGCATATTTGTATACTGTATTTAAAATATGTACTGATGTAAAACTGTCTTGAATCCCTCTCAAGATTGTCACCAAATTCATTGTACTAGCCATGGGTCTTGATAACTTAAAAAGAAAAAAAATCAATGTAAAACTTCCAACACAGAAAAAATGAAATAATGATAAATAATATAACAAAAGTTTTAAATACTGTATACTCAAATAGTTAACCCTGTGCAAAAAAAACCCACAATTTAATCTGAGAAAAACTCTTTAACACTCCTACAATGCTGCACAGACCCTTTACATTAGAAATTTTCTTGTAGCCAAAGTGTACAATGCTTATTTATATATCACAAATGGATAAATATATTCTAACATAAAACAGATAATTTGCTCAAAATGGATGGTTAAGCTGGACAAGATGTTTTTCAAAGAAAAATTAGTTGGTCCATCATATCAAGGATATTTCATTACAAAATAGATTACATTCTCTACCTACTGTACTTCATATTACAGATGTTTGTATCTGCCATCCAGCAAAGCACAGTCTTTAGGTGTAGTCCTGGAGGAGTCCTGTGTAGAGTAACAATGGTCAGTTCAATACACACACGCACGCACACACACACACTTCTCTAGATATAATTCTCTAGAAAGGCCGGACATTATCTCTTTATCAATCAATGAATCAATTATCTGTTTGAATGTAGATTACTGCATATGAGGGTATTTTATGTTTAAAAGTGTACACACCTTGGTATGTAGATTTCTGCATGTGTTCCGAATGGATCACATTAAAAGGGGTTGTTCTCCCCAGCCCTGTGGACTGTTAGGATTTCCTTTTGGTGGAAATTGTTCAGAGTGATTTAGTATATGCATCAATGAGAAAAGCTAGTTGTAGCAATTCAGAGCATACATTCCACTTTATGAAAGGGAATTGTAAAAAATCCTTTTAAAAATGACATTTGAAAGCATTAAAATACAATTTCCCCCTGATAAGGTTTTAAGGCATTCATATGAAAAATTATACCACTCAGAGAGGGTTTGTGTCATTATAATGCAATGTTGTGTTGCTCATAAGTGGCATTAATCCATTAAGACTGCAATAATTTGTTGATATCTGTCATTAGATAAAATTATATATATTGATTCAATCATTTGGTTTGCTGAAGTGCATTAATCTGTGTAATGATAAGAATTAGTAAACTGTTGTGAAGATTTTTTTCAGATCAGATAATATCTGATGCTAATATCAAATGCTAAATAAACCTTTTACAGTGGTGCCCCGCTAGACGAAAATAATTCGTTCTGCGAAAATTTTCGTCTAGCGGGTTTTTCGTCTTGCAGAGCGGCAATGACAGCCGCGCTCCGCAAAACGGGAAAAAAAAAAGACGAAAATTTTTCGTCTTGCGAGGCAGCCCCATAGACTTTTTCGTCTTGCGGGGCAGCCTTCCGCTAGACGAATGCCTTCGTCTAGCGAGTTTTTCGTCTTGCGAGGCATTCGTCTAGCGGGGTACCACTGTACTAGATTGTGATAATTTTGAGTTACTCAGCAAAATTGATTTGTAAATTATTTAAGAATATTTGACATCCTCATTCCTCATTCCTAAATACCTCAACATAATTTATATCTTAATTAGGAATATTTAGTATTGTTATTGATAGTGGTAAATTATGGGAAACTAGAAACAGGAATCATGATCCTAAACTAATCTGAAAGAGCATATATGTTAGGACTGTATAGGCAAATAATTTATTCAAAGCTTGCCTCGATCTATATAGTTTAATAAAAGAATTACCCCATTTAAATTCTATAAATACAAAATTCCAAAATTCCAAAATTCCTGTTATGATAGGCTAAACAATGGCATAAAATTCTGAATTTAGATTACTATTACACCCTAACCCCATTCCACTGCTTGAAAATAAATGATCTATCAAGATTTGAAGTTTAGCCCAGACTAGTATATTAAACTTCACTTCCACATTATTCAGTTTCACTATCAATCAGTGGGTCATATCCCAGATGATTAGAAATTTATCAGTGTTGTGGGTATCTTTATTGGGATACTAGAGGGTCTCCGAAAGGCCTTGCAATGCATATTTGCCCTTCTGTGTTTCACAAATGATGTCAAATATTAGAAAGTTTACTGCAGATTCTTTAGGGAAGCCATTGTGCACCCAGCCTTTTTTCTCATAGTCCACTTGACTGCTTCATTGAAGAAAATCTGTGTAAAGTCATGCTGTGTTGACAAGCCTTCTGCCTATCAGCTTTCCCCTTTTAAAAGAAAAAAAAACTTAATGGAAGATGTTCATATGTGCTCATTCCATTCTGATGTGAATATTCAGGAAGCTGCAAGTGGCAGTGTTCAATACTGTGTCTCATAATGCCTGAATAATTTTCCAGAGAATGATCACTGCAGCTGCTGTGAGCATGTATATTTGTTTATTTTCCACCTTGGTCTTTCTGGAATGCTGACATAGCTAATCTGCCATGCACATAGGAGAGAATGGTTTCATATTCATAGCTCTCTGCCATTCTTTCGAACAAACAGAATCGGAAGCCAAACCTTTGGACAATGTATCTCACTGTAATCCCAGAGAGTTTATTTGAACTGACTCTTCCGAGCCTCTTTCTTGAGTGAAGAATCTGAAGTGTCTTCATGTGGAATTTGGAAAAAGAGAGGTAGAAGCTGTCCTTTGTGTTTTTTAATGGATGCTTGTGGGAGAAAAGGGGATGGCATAGGCTGTCGGGGTGAGTTATAGAATGCATTTTGTGATCTTCCCCTGGTAGTACTGCTCATTATGTTAAACAGTGTAGCTCTTAAACCCTCTGTAGTTTTCATTTTATGTGCATTGGCCTTCATTTGCTGAAATGCTTCAAGTTCACAGCACTAAAGTCATTTTGAAAACAGGATGTAATTACAAAGGTTTCTTATGCTTACCCACAGCTTTTTGGGACCAATGTAATTATCATTACATGGGGATACTGTAAATTGAATATCCCTTCCCTAATTACATTAAACTCAAGGGTTAGCTGCTTAAGCATCCAAATAAGAAAAGTTCACCCTTTGCTATAAATAGTAGAATTGTTCTGTTAGTTAAGTTGACCTTTAAAGCTCAGCATTTACATGATATTGTCAGGTGTACATTATAAAGATAGCTTGTAATGAGATCTGTAATGAGTAACCCAGTTATAATGGCCTTTTCTAAAAGTTCATTTATTCAGCATTTTCTAACGGCGTGATGAAATTAAAGTTTGAATCTGTGCATGTCAGGCCCTTTTTAAGGGACCAGTCACACTGTTCTTAGTTTCGTGCTGTCCTGCCAGTGGCTGGAATTAGTTTAACAATCCTGCCACAGCACAGAATTGACAAAAGTTACTATACATGTGATTAGTTAGTCCTGCCTGTGTGAAGAAGAGTATTCAAAGGTTTAGTGTGTTCATTGATTTAGTTTTCTGTTCTACTTTCTCCTCCTTTCTGAATATATTCTAGTCTAGCTACATTTTGTAAAAAAAAAAAATAGTTGGAGGGTGTGAATAGATGGAAGTGAATTCACATAATTTTGGTGGTTGTGTCTGTAGGTATGTCCTAATCTATTTGTAGTTGTAACTGTATTTGCAGTTGTATTAGTTATATGTTTTGTTGCTGGAGGAAAAAGTTATACAGTACTAAGTATTGATACTTGATGGATTTCTACTTGTTTACAAATTAAAAATATTAATGTTCCACATAGCTATCTCTTGCTATTTAGTTTGTTTTTCTACTGTGGCTTCAATAAAATACCATTCCACTATTAAACCCCACCCCCCGACACTTTTTACTGAATTCCCTTTATAAGCAATCACTTGAAAATGACAACCTGCTTATGTTGGACAAATTGGGAAGTATGCATTACAAAGGAATTTTCCTACTGTACATAAACTATAATTTTGACCAAACAAAATGAACACTAAAGTAACAAGAGCATAGCTCAAAGCTTGAATTGCAATAACCTAATGATTTAAACATTTTAACTTTTTAGTCTTGTGCTCCACTTTCTTGTACAATCATGCTTTCCTGATTTGAGTAGTAAATTATTTTTCTTGAATGTGTTTCCATTAATTTTAACATTAAACAGACTTTTTATCTAAGTCACTTTTATTTTCAACTAAATCGCAATACATTAAAATCAAGTCAATTGCGTTATTTGACTTGTACAATAATACAAGGATTAGAATATACAAGAAAAACGAATACATCCCATTAAGCTATGAAATATAGGATTATGTTTTCTATTATCAGACATTATGTAACCTGGGGTAAGGGTAGAGAAACAGGCTGCAGTTTTATGTGACTGACTGAATTGGAATTTATTCAAAGCATTTTTGCAGAAATATATGTGAGGCTAGACAGTGGCACTAACCAAGTAAGTAAACTATTCAATTGTGAGGAGAACAAAGGGGTTACACCAATAAGACAAATGAGACAGACGGCCTCTCTGAAAGTGCAGCGGAATGCAGAGAGCCCTTTTCACCTGTTGATTCTTGGCTCAACTACAGTCCAGATATGTAGCCACCAAAAGTTATTTACCATCTGTTGGCTTGTCACTTCTCTGGGAAACTTTGGAAATGTGATCTCCCATTTCTAAACAGATTTACTTGGTGCAACAATATATCTAAGTGGAACTTTCACACAAGAGTACTTCGTAGTCATACTGCCCTTTTCCTCTTCTCTGCTTGTATCTGTTTGATTCTGGCAGACAAGGCTGGCCTGTCATTTAGTCAGAGGGAGGCAGCTGCCTCAAGTTGTTGGACGTACGAAGCAGCAACAAGGTTTTTGTAGACAGCTGTGTGTACTATGTGGTCAGCCTTGCACCCCCTACGGCAGGGGTCAGCAAACTTTTTCAGCAGGGGGCTGGTCCACTGTCCCTCAGACCTTGTGGGGGGCCGGCTATATTTTTTTTGGGGGGGGGGGAAATGAACGAATTCCTATGCCCCACAAATAACTCAAGAGATGCATTTTAAATAAAAGGACACATTCTACTCATGTAAAAACACGCTGATTCCCGGACCGTCCGCGGGCCGCATTTAGAAGGCAATTATTTTCAAGAATTGTATCTAGATACAGAGTAATACAAATGTATTCAGCAGTACAGATATTTGTCATTTTTTAGTCAGTAACAGTTACTGCAAAGGTTGATGAATGCAATACATCAAGTCACAACAGAACAAATAACTATTTAACCCACCCACCCCAATTATTATTTTTCTTAACAATTCTCACATAGTGCATCTTCCAGCACCCAAGCAAAACTCTTGTTACAAGTGCAAGACAAAGAAGATACTTTTTGCTGGCATTATTAAAATGACAATTTATTGGTCTTTGTCAATTTATTTATTTATTTATTTATTGGTCAATAGCTGTTTTTGGATCTATTCCTTTAGCCACTTTATTTGTACACTTGTACACTCTTTCATCTTCTCATTCTAAGCTTTCTTATGAACTGCATCTTAAGCTAAACATTTCAATGATTTTCCCCTAGAATTTTGCAGGCTTAAAGGGTTTCTGTTGCCTGCTTCAACTATTTAGATTAAAAGCAGTTGCTGCTGAATTTGCACAGCGTTCAGATGGGATTGTGCTTTCATGCTCCTTCAAACAGATGGATAACCTCTGTCTGTTGATAGATTTGGATGGCCTAGTTGGCATTTCTTTCATCCCTGAACATACGCTGAAGTATTTGGAAGCTGTTTTGTGAAAGCGTTAGATACTCCTGGTTTTAGGCTTGGGTAAACAATAATTTCCTCTGTCCTAGGAATTGTTTTTCCCCTCTTGTTGGCTAAAATTGGTTGTGGTCTACGTGTTCATCTGTGTTTTTCATTTTCATTTAGATCAGAATTGTAAGGCATAACTGGTTTGTATTACACAAATTGGTCGCTTTTGTGATTTTTAAAAAGACTTCTAGTCTTTTTTTAAAAAAATAAATTATTTTTTGGTAATACTTGTCCCAAGGAACATTCATTACAACTTCTTTTTTCATAACACATAACATTTTGAAATAATGAAATGTGGCAGGTTCTTTTCAAGCTGCAGCTAAGGCCAAAATTATTTTTGTCATACCCTGCTTAGCCTTTTCTACAAGCAAGTTTATTTCTTTCCTTCTCCCTGCTCCTTTGCCCCCACATTAAACCGGTCTTGTAATCCAACTATCTCTAAAAAGTAATGAATTCTTTCAGAAACGGATTATTACATTTAAAACTGGTATATATACAGACCCACTTCCAGGTAGGTCTGTATAAGATTGCAATCTGGGTTGTGCAAATTATGTAAATTAGGCTTCCTCTAGCAATAGAATGTGTGAACTGTGCATTTTGTATTCACAGGGGAAACTAGTATCCATACTTTCAAGCTGAAAAATATTCAGCATCTGCTGTTTGATGCTATTTTTCATAGTGTATTCTGAATTGAGCTGTTATTTCCTGCGTATCTGACCCTGAAGCCTCCAGTCCATTTTTACACTGCTGTGTTGTCTTAGCCAAGTCAGTGGTGTCCTAACTTTGGGTGATAATATTAGGGTCTTGTATTTAAGCTTTCCAGCTACCTGCCTGTGGTGTTCCATTTGTTCTATGGGCAAGAACATTTTCTCCACATGGGCCTAGCTCATAAGTTCTGTTCCAGCAGAGAAATAAATTACAGACTCCATATAATGAGAACATCAATGTCCAGTAAATGTCATTTTAGTTGTGAGAGCACTATTATGTGGGGCAACATTTAAGAATTTTTCTGTAATTTTTCTAATTCTCTAAGAATGTTCCAGCTTATGCATGATCTGTGTGAATTATTTTGTAGGATAGCTGCTGCTGAGATTGCCAGTAGAATGCCAGATATAATGCTAAGTCTGATGGTGCCAAAAGCAATTAACTATTTGTTTCAGCCAATTTAAGTATGCTTTCTCAAATAATTACACCTCCTAGTTCCTTAATTGGTGGTGATGATCCTTATAAGATGAATAAGAAAAGGCATTCATTTCCTAACAACCTTAATTCATTATGGCCACCAGTCTTAATAATGAATCAGACAATCCACCAAATGACTAAAATCTGCAGATAGTAATTATGAAAGTTGTCTGGATTGCGAATATGCACCAGACACCTTAGACACCTTTGATTCTTCTTCTTTGTCAGCTGGCACCCTGGCTCTGGTCCCAAGAGTTCTCCATACCCCCAAATAGTCTCTTATCCTTAGAAATTCCCCCTGTTCATCATAGGACCTTCTCTGTTTTTTACGTTCAGCTTTTCTTCTCTTAACACGCTTTCCTTCCCCTTCTGGCTCACTAGTGGGGTTAACAGCCCAGGGCAATTTCCCTCTGCTGCTCTCTCCTGTGTTCTAAAACTCTTTGGTCTTCTCACTTTGTGTCTCTCTCATCTTTCTTCACATCCTTCCTTTGCTGCTCTGTGCTCTGCTATCTCTCTTCTCTCCCTTTCTCTCTCCCCCCCCCCCAATTCCCCACATCCATGTGACCAGAGCTGGGCTCTCCTGCACACAGGCTTTTAAGTTGCTGCATGTCATGCTCTGTGTCTTGCCAATGTAGATTATCTCCACGCAGCTCCACTTCAAGTCCTGACACCTTTGTGTCTTGCCAGACTGGCTGAAAAGCTCCATGGAGACTGACTACCCCCCACTGGGGTCCTCTCACATTCTTAGTGCTTGTCCACATTTGAGCATTGTTGTTGTTGGCATCCATCTGGCTCTAAAGGCAATGGAGTATGCCTCCAGGGACAAAGTCAAACCACATAGTGACATCTCCAGGGAGCAAGCCTGGGCAGTGTATATGGAGTTTACTCCTTGGACTTTCCTTCTCTCAAAGATATCCTCCTGCCCCTCACTTGCCTCTACAGCAGGCATCCCCAGACTCGGCCCTCCAGATGTTTTGGGACTACAACTCCCACCATCCCAAGCTAACAGGACCAGTGGTCAGGGATGATGGGAACTGCAGTCCCAAAACATCTGGAGGTCCAAGTTTGGGGATGCCTGCTCTACAGCAACTGCAGTAACTTCCTTCTTGATCATTGAACCCACCAGAGCTTGTCTTCGTACGCAGGGGGAATCCCTCACTCACAGAGGGTTTGAGACCCATTTGAGAATTATATAGCTGTTACTCCACTTTCCTCCATTCAAATTAGACTCAAGAAGTCCACACCCAGAAGTACTTGAATATGCGGAGTAACTTTAGTTTTCCCCATTGATATCAGTAGGTGTTCATGGTATTGTTCCTGTATTTTTCCCACCTTCTAATCTGTTCTATTATTACAATTAAGTACCAGTAGGGCATGCATGCAAATAGTTGTATGCAGGCCAACGCAGAGCTTGTCTGAGGCCCATACAGGAGTCTTGTTAGGATAAAATAAATCTGATTTCAGTGTGACCTAAGCAATGCACTATATTAAAGCCTCTGTGTAGACACAGGTCACTTTTGTTTCACTGTTCCAAAAGGGAGTGTGTATACAACTAAAAAGACATTTGGGAAAGCTAAGCATGATCAGATGTTCATATTTAGGAGAGTTAGACTTTAAAGGACTGTTGTGATTTTCTGCTAAGAGAGCATCTCCTAAAACTCAGTCTACCTGCTTCAGCTTTAATCAGGAGCAGCTGTGCATAATTAGGTATGGAAGCTTTAAAAAGAGTTGGCTCCCTTCAGAATGGAAACAGTCAGGGGGTCCCTGCCCAGATTCCAGGACTGGGAGCTTTTCTAAAGATGCAAGAGCTGTCTCCTTTATACTGCTTCATTGCTTAAAGGCAGTTTAGCTTCACAAAAGAACTTTGACTGGATTTCGCTGGCCTGTGCACCAAGAAAACAATATTTTATAAATCTCAACCCCCTGAAACATTCCCTTATGTTTAACTTGAGATTCATGCCGAGTTCTGTCTGGCTATACAGACTTTGGCTTTGGCACAGAGCAATGTGTTACGCTTGCTAGCTTTTCAAAAAGTACCCAGCGAGAGTGGTATGCCAGATTGGTCTAACTGAATGTATGCTAGTTAGAGCTCAGATCGTCACACACAAAATTACTTGCTAAAGTTGGAGGAAAGCCATACTTGATTGTAAATTGCTTAACTTGACCTCCTTTAATGATGTACTAGCTAGGTAGCGGCTGTTGCCATAATAGCTACAACATCATCTTTTTTAAAAAAAAAAATCTCTCTTTGTGGGGAATTCGTACACAGACTTCTTTTAATTGCACAGTTTGAGCTGTCTCCTACTGTTGAATAATTTAACTAGGAATTTCACACCACTGAAACTAGTTTTTCAATTAACTTAACTGGGCTGCTCTTCAGTGGAGGATGGATGACGACTAACAGATTGAGGTTGAATCCTGACAAGACAGAAGTACTGTTTTGGGGGGACAGGAGGCAGGTAGGTGTGGAGGACTCCCTGGTCCTGAATGGGGTAACTGTGTCCCTGAAGGACCAGGTGCGCAGCCTGGGAGTCCTTTTGGACTAGCAGCTGTCCATGGAGGCGCAAGTCAATTCTGTGTCCAGGGCAGCTGTTTACCAGCTCCATCTGGTACGCAGGCTGAGACCCTACCTACCTGCCCGCGGACTGTCTCGCCAGAGTTGGTGCATGCTCTAGTTATCTCTCGCTTATACTACTGCAGTGCGCTCTATGTGGGGCTACCTTTGAAGGTGACCCGGAAACTACAACTAATCCAGAATGTGGCAGCTAGACTGGTGACTTGGAAGCTGCCACCGAGATCACATAACACCGGTCTTGAAAAACCTAAATTGGCCCCCAGTACGTTTCCAAGCACAATTCAAAGTGTTGGTGCTGACCTTTAAAGCCCTAAACGGCCTCGGTCCTGTATACCTGAAGGAGCGTCTCTACCCTCATTGTTCTGCCCGGACACTGAGGTCAATCACCGAGGGCCTTCTGGTGGTTCCCTCGTTGCAAGAGGCCAAGTTATAGGGAACCAGGCAGAGGGCCTTCTCGGTAGTGGCCCCCACCCTGTGGAACGCCCTCCCACCAGATGTCAAAGAGAAAAACAACTACCAGACTTTCAGAAGACGTCTGAAGGCAGCCCTGTTTAGGGAAACTTTTAATGTTTGACAGATTATTGTATTTTAATATTTTGTTGGAAGCCGCTCAGAGTGGCTGGGGAAATCCAGCCAGATGGGTGGGGTATAAATAATAAATTATTATTATTATATTCAGTAGCAGCCTGTGTCCAGTGGTACTGGTAGCCAGAGGGAAGAGGTGAATTGTTGGCAAAGCCAACTGGTTTTGTTATTTCTTCCTCCTGTGCAATGACATTAAGAACTCTTAACTACTGCAGCACACTTCCTTAGTACTTAACATTTGCAAGCTGTTCTTAGGCAGAGAGCAAGGCCCAGAGCCAGAGCAGCCTGAGGGGCTAAAATCCATTCACTAAGCTTGACAGCCTTTCTTTCTCCCCAACATCTCATTTTCCTCCTCCTGCTTCATCATGGGCAAAGACTGAAGCCAGGGGCGTCTTACTCATAGAGGCTAGTGGCGGAGGGCGCCAGGGAAGAGGTGGTGGTTGGACGTGGCACCTCCCAGCATCAGCTCGCTGCCCTTGCCTGCCTCTGACATGCCACGCCGAAGCAGTGCCGCAGCTGGAGCCTGCATCTGCCGTGGCCACTGCAGCATGAAACGGCCAGCTGAGCCGGGAGGCACCGTGTCCAGCCTGCACCTCTTCCCCGCCAGAGGAGCTGCCCTCCAGCTGCTGCCCGTCTCCTCCAGCCCCGCCGGCAGCGCTGTCCTCCCTAAAAAAAAGGTCAACAACTCTAGGAAATGGGGGGGGGGGGCGCCAGAGGGAGCTTTGCACAACGGTGCCGGATATGCTTAAGATAGCCCTGACTAAAGCTCCCCTTAAAACCTCTTATATCTTTAAGTCTCATATGCCTCTAACTATTTATAGGGAAGAATTGCCTGCTAAGGAGAGTGCCAATAGCCAGTGCCAGCCTCTGGACTGGTGGTAAGTAAAGAGTCTGGCAGGAAGGAAATAGGCAGTCTGGGGGTAGCCTGAACCTGGTGAGAGAGTGCCCCTTTCAGCCTAATAAGCCAGCATCTACTGCTACTTTGGGTAGAGGCTTTGAAGATTGTGGCCTTTATGACACCTCTAAGCAAAATGTTCTTGTTCTTTTCAAAAGGGAGTAGACATTGTGTGGCCACTAAAATACCTGGCAATTTCAGTTCACATTCTGAGCATATATGCTGCGATAACTACAGAGGCATGTTCTGTACCAAGCCCTGCTTCCAGACATGCAATAGAATCAAGGAAGCTGAGGAAGAGGATGAATAAGCAGCAAAATATAAACAATGATGTGAAGGGCGGGTTCTGTTGTGATGGCAAACTGAGTCTAGGAAAGAAGCAGTAAGTGAACTGTGCTGGAAGCTTGTGATGATGAAGCAGCAGCAAAGGCTTTGTGTGGGAATTTCCCAGGGTGGAGGAGCATAATAGAGCATAGAGAAATGATTGGAGGGTGTTTTGAAGGCGAGAGATGTGACAATGGTAGAACCTCAGCTTGTGTTTTATGAACTTCAGCTGCTTCTGCTCTGTAAGAATTACTATGAGTTCATATGAACACCTAAGTAATCACCTTTTTGTTTATAAATGACACCTATGAATGCTCCATTTAAGGGAATATATCATTTCTTCTCAGATTTATATCTTGAGATATAGCTGACAGTTCATTAGAATTCAGAGGTGTCTGGAACTCAAAAGCATACTTCTTGATGCAAGGGTAAATGGGTCATCATATACTATGTTGTTGTTGTTTTTTAAAAAAGGTTTTTTTTATAAAAAAAGATGTTGCATAAAAATTGCTTTTAAAGAAGGAGCATTGTAACTTTATAAACAAACAAACTAATGTATCATGACTATGGAAAGATCTATTACTATCTTAAGTAATAAGAATTTGTTAAGCATATTTCCCAGAGGGAGAGCTTCACACTAAGTACAGTGGTGCCCAGTATTAAAACTGAAGATAACAAGGTCTGTGCAGTTACAAATAATAGTGCTTTGTGTGCGCTCTGCTACAGCACTTTTCAGTAATGCTATTTGCATGTAGAGTTTTAATTAAGAGATAACTGTCACCACAGGTTGACTGCAGAAGGCTCTAGTATCCAGCAGAGAGATAAATGCCAGTGCCAAGTTATGCAGGTTGGATAGCATACAGGGGGTGTATAATATAAAATGGATTCATAATTAAAAGTCACTTATTACATAGCCATTGTGTTATATAGAGAAGAGTATGCCTGAAATCTGGCCATTTTATGGTATAATATATTACCTAAGCATCCCCCCCCCCCCCGGCTCAGCTGCATATGATCCTGTTTTAACAGAAAATGTTTTATGAACTTTTTGAAGTGTAACTTTATAGTTTGCATATACACACACACTTAGATTTACGTCTGTCATGTCCTAAGGCTAAGACTATATGGTAGATGGCCATTGTTCCATTTTATAAGATGGGACATTGAATACAAGAGTGACACATCCAAAATCTTCTAATGGACAGGATCGAACATAATCCTCCCCTCTTTCCATACACCTGCAAGGAGGACATTGGAAGCTTTCATTTCCACTTCTGGTTAACTGTGATTTGTCATGCCATCTGGACTTATAAACTGTGGTTAACATTGCTCTAATTAGTTTAAAACACATCTTTAAACTGCGGTTTGTCTAGTTGGCTTATTTGAACTAGCCATAGTTAATGTTAACCATAGTTCCAGAAAACATGTCAATCTGGGTGACTTAAAACAGAAGCCTCCAAACTCCTTGCAGCCACAGAGGGGGAGGAGACAGGGAAGCATGTGATCCCAAGGCTTGCTATGGTTCATTCATGTCACACAAAACCATGCTTTGATAAGTAAGACATTTGTATATGTGATTAATGAGTCCATGTGTAAGGTGGGATTTCAACTTGGATCAGTGTGTATAGTTATCAATTGTTATCTATGCAATGAAATCTGAAAAATTATCCATGCATGTTAGTAACATGGAATTTTGTGAAAATAGATCTCTAGGTTTCTTAATCTAGGCCAGTCTCTTCATGCCTAAAGGGGGAAAATAGCATTGTCTATACAAGAGATAAGAGTCTGAGCAAAAAAATTGTCAAATGTATAGGTATTTCCCCCCCCCCCCCGCCGCTGCCATTCAAATATTACTATATTGGAAAGAAAAAGTATTCTATTGCTAGTATAAAATCCATATTCACTTCCTGTCATTTCCTGTCTTGCAATCTAGTTGTAAAACATACTGATATTTGTCCTGTACAGGATTACAGATTCATAAGTGCTCTGTTCTGTTCTACAGACACAATAAAGAAGAAGTAGATTAAAGCAAGTGGGCTATGCAAATACTTAGTCTCTGAAACCAGAGCAGAACCATTAAGACAAAGTTTACAGTCACAAATGTTTCAAAACTCTAAATTAATATTAAAATAAAGTGAAGCTGAATAATTAAATTATTTGGTTCTGCTATTATATACAACTAGGTTCTTAAAACTAAGTTGTTCAGGAAAACAAGCATCATATATACAATGTCAATACCAAAAGCTATCCATAGCATCATGAATTTCAAATGAATATTTTCATTATGTGCTATCATTTTGTTTGACCATGATTTATTAAACTTTTATAGACAGGTATAATTTGAAGGATGTAAACAGTGTTTTTTGATCTGTCACTCATACAACCCTAACCATTTTTTTAAAAAAAATATTTTTATTTTTTTCCTTAGGTCCTCCCATGCCATCCTCTTCATCTAGTCAATCCGTTATTGAACATTTACATTCCCCTCCTCCATCACCTAATCTCCATGACAACCAGAGATGGTTGCTAAGTACTAGTGCTATCCAGCCAGTTCAGGACTCTGACACTGATGAGGACTATACTGCCAGCTCTTATCTAGTACAGACCGGTCCTGTTTCAGTTTTTGCCTCAGGTCATGGTAAGATCAGCACATCTTGTCCATAGTTTAAGTGCACTTTTTATTTTTTTCATCTAGTTTCTTCATTCTAATGAAATATTAGCCAAGTTATTTGAGTGCATATGTGAAAGCACAAGTATATTTACTTTGTAGAAACCAAGCAAAAATAAGAAGACAGAATCACTTTTTGTTATTTATTTATTTACTTACATATTTAATGAAAAAGTCCTAATTTAATTGAGATGTAGTAGCATTTTCATTATATAGGAAACATTGATTCTTAATAGTTCAGAATTGCAGTCAATACCTGCCTAGCTTTGTAGATGTTTCTTTTCCAGTTGTATGCCATTTGGCTCAGCTTTGCTGTAAAAATATACTCTAGTTGCCTGTATCAAAATGACTTGGTAAGCTCACAGGTAATCTGTAATGTTTGAACACAACCAGCGCTAGCCCAATACATTTTGCTGACAGAGAAGCACCCTCTTTCCCGTATCATTTACAAAAGCCCAGTGCTGCCAGTGGGACAGCATCCTCCATGGTAAAAGGTAAAGGACCCCTGGACAGTTAAGTCCAGTCAAAGGCAACTATGGGGTGCAGCCCTCATCTCGCTTTAGGCCAAGGGAGCCAGCATTTGTCCACAGACAGCTTTCCGGGTCATGTGGCCAGCATGACTAAACCACTTCTGGCGCAATGGAACACTGTGACAGAAGCCAGAGCGCACGGAAACGCTGTTTACCTTCCCGTCATAGTGATACCTATTTATCTACTTGCCCCGACTGGTATGCTTTTGAACTGCTAGGTTGGCAGCAGCTGGAACAGAGCAGCAGGAGCTCACCCCGTCGAGCAGATTCGAACTGCCGGCCTTCTGATCAACAAGCCCAAGAGGCTCAGTGGTTTAGACCATAGCGCCACCCACATACCTATTCTCCATGAACACATGAAGGCAACAGGGTTAGCTCAGAGTGGCAGGGTAAGCTGCCTGGCATACACTGCTGACCTCCAATACCTTGCCAGTGCTTCCCAGCCCAGTAGCTGCCTCCTGACACAGCTGCTTCACTGGGCAAATATATAAATTATTTATGTAGCCCACCTTCTAGGACCAAATATGTCACACATTTTTTTGCCATTGCATTATGCATTTATTTGCTTGGCAGCAGTTAAATGTTGGCAATTATGAGGGTTTGTGTTTTAAAAATAATAATAACAATGTAATTATTGCCAGGTAATGAGATAGGCCTCATTGATATGTTTAGGAACATTTCAGGAAAAGTAAAGCACAGAGAAAGACAAACAGGGCTTGTGATTGGTAGGCAGCTGATAATTCCCAGGTCCTATTTGTGCTAAGGAGCACGTGGTACAATTTGACCTTTGCAGAGTGTGAGTTTGGGTGTTTTTCGAGTGTGAAAAGTGTGTGTGCGCAATATTAGTGACAGAATCACATCCTTTTTGATACCTTGAAATTTACATAACTACCCAACTAAAAATCAGTTAATATTCAGATAGGAAATTAACTTCAAAGAAACATTTTCTTTATTTTTTCATTTCTAATGACAGCAACAATCATCTCCTCCCTGCTGCCATTGGCAGGGCTAATACGGTAGTTGATTCAGGTGGGATATGATATTTTTGTGGGACAGCAGTGTATGTTCTGGCATGATGTACTCCACACTAGTGACTGAAATAGAGGTGTGGTAATAGTGAGTTTAAGCACCCACATTTCCATATTTATTATGGGTGTAAGCTTTTAAGCAGCTAATTTGAAGTAGGCACTAGGTATCCTATTATACTGTGTCATGAGAAAATGTCCCCAATGTACAAAAAAGGAGAAGCTTTTTTGGGAAATGATGAAGGTGCCCCTCCTGCCCCCAAGTTCATTGTGTTATCAAGGTTTCTGATCATGAGGCAACTTCTAAGCCTGTTAAGATGAATATACTTAGATGCCCCCTTCAGATATTAGTGGGAAGCATGTGAAATTTGGATGGTGCAGTGGGTGCACCTAACTTGCAAGAAGCATTGGACTGGCATGTACAGTCTTGGCTCTGTATTCAGCCTTAAGGACTAAGGTTTCCGTGTCATGTGGCTGTGAAGCAGACTCTTACAATGGTATGTAAAAATGGGAATCGTGGTATAGAAAGCAGCTATTTTTCCTTATTCTGTTCATATGTCTCTACCCAGAATTTCAGACACATAAATGGTTGCATATTTTATTGTGCTTCATCATTTCTATGCTTTTGTTGTTTTTTATTGTTTTAATGCATAAGGATAGTAAACAGAAACAAAAATCTCAAAATTATACAAATGAAATGATTTGTAATTCAAAATATAGTATGTAGCCACAGAGCCATTTCTAAGTGTTTTTAATAGTTTTTAAATGTTTTAATTATGTTTTCATTTTACCTTTAATTGCATTTTTATTACTGATATGTTTGCTGCCCCAGGTTCCGTTAAGTGGAAGAGTAGATAGATTAAAAAAATCAATTTAAAAGTATTCAATAAAGTATAAAAAAACTAACCATGAAGATGAAGGGGTTGATACACATGGAAATCTTTGAAAGGCTGTTGTTGTTGTTTAGTCGTTTAGTCATGTCTGACTCTTCGTGACCTCATGGACTAGAGCAGTGGTGGCGAACCTATGGCACGCGTGCCAGATTTGGCATGCAGAGCCCTCACTGCTGGCACGCGCACCATCGGCCCATCCGTGCTGTTGTTGTTGTTTTTTCCCCAGGCTTGCGTCCGCTGTTGAAACCTTGAACTTTTTTTTTTTTTTTTTTTTTTTTTTTTTTTGCTAGCCGCTGGAGATTGTGTTCGGTGATTGATCTGTTTTTCAATTTGCTGCATCAGTAGTTGTTTCTGATTGGGCATAACAGCGTTCGTTTTTTTAACCCTTATTGTGCTGTGTGTGAGTTTTTTGGCACTTTGGCAGACGATGATGTCGGCGCTGCATGTTAATTCCAGCGAAGGTATTATTTGTCATTTATTTCTGTTCTCTCCCCCCCAAAAAAGCTCAGCAGCTTTGGGGCGCCCCCCCAAAAAGCAAAGCAACTTTTGTGCGATCCCCCCCAAAAAAGCTCCAAAACTTTGATTGGCAGCTCCCCAAAAAAAGCTCAACAAGTTTGGGCACTTTGTGATAAATAAGTGGTTTTTGGTTTACAGTTTGGGCACTCGGTCTCTAAAGTGCCCAAACTAGACTAGACTAGAGCATGGCAGGCACTCCTGTCTTCCACTGCCTCCGCAGTTTGGTCAGACTCGTGTTGGTAGCTTCGAGAACACTGTCCAACCATCTTGTCCTCTGTCATCCCCTTTTCCTTGTCCCCTCAATCTTTCCCAACATCAGGGTCTTTTCCAGGGAGTCTTCTCTTCTCATGAGGTGGCCAAAGTATTGGAGCCTCAGCTTCAGGATCTGTCCTTCCTGTGAGCACTCAGGGCTGGTTTCCTTAAGAAACCAAATGGATAGATTTGATCTTCTTATTGCACATATTGGCTAAAAATGGACAGGGAAGAAACAGAACATCAAAAGTGGAAGATATATCCCTGTGCATTGCATGTAATTTATTTGTGAGCAATAAAACTTAGGAAGAGAAAATGTAGGCTGGATAGTAAGAAAACTTTTCTGCCAGTGGATTATATTACAGTGCAAGTGTGTCTCCTGAGGGAAATGAAAAAAGTGCTACCACTTCCTAAGTTTTTAAAACAAGAAGAAAAAATTCCTGATCGGTGCATCGTTGCAAAAGGTGGCCTGGTTTCTCTAGTATAAGGGCACCTATATTTTATTACTGCAACATTAGTTGACAAATGTGTAAATAGGTGTATATCATTTTAGTGAGCAATCGGCTCATAACATGATAGTGAGCCGTTTATGTGTGGTGTTCTGTCAGTGCTCTAATCTTTGTTTAAATTTGTATTTTTCTTACCACCCCTGAAATGACGTTTACGTACTTTTTTTTTGTTATCACACAATATTTGACTCCAATAACATTAGGAACTTGGAGCGTACCAGCAAAGCTGAGTAACCCAGGTGCCTCATAAGACAAAGTGCTGTGCTAGGCAAGGCAAATATATGTTTATCTATCAAACAACAAGAATAAGTACAAATTTAGCATGCATCAGCAACCAGCAGTAATAGTAGCAAACTGGAGAATCTGGGCAGGTTTATAAGATCATTTTATACAGCAGTATGTAATCTCTTCATTTATTATATATAAAGCATATAAAATATACCGTATACCAGGGATGTGCATTGCATTCGGATCAGTCCTGAATCCCAAGGTGAAGCAGAGTTAGTTGTCAGAGTTGAAGTGGGATCTATACAATGTGGTGCGAATTAAAGTGGGGGCTCTTGAAGCACATTGTGACACCTCAGCAATCCAGACTTTAAAACAACAACAACAACAACAACAACAACAACAACAACAACTGCTGAAAGCAGGAATAATGTCTGCAAGCTTGTTGTGGTAGGTGGTGATAGAAGAGAGCTGAAGGAGAGCTCCATTGTGATTGGCTCATCATGCTTGTACACAAAGGAAGTGTTTTCACCCAAACAATGAATGCCTTTTACTTCTCCCCAACATAAAAACAATTTAAACTGTGTCTAGCACCAAAGCCTTTGGACTGAATTGTTTGCAGTCTGTCAGGTTTCTTACCAGGGGCACCTTTCAAATGTTTGCAAAGACTTAGAAGAACAAGCAAGCTTGCATAGGAAGAGGCAATACTTAGGTCTCAAGCATCTCCTATGCAATGGAGGTGGTTGACCAGTCCTGTAGCTTACTGAGTAAGGCTTATCAAAAACCAGCTACAAAGAGATGGTTGACATAGATGCTCTGGTTGTAAAGGTTATATAAATTCACAGAAAAAAGAAACTTCTTTTAGGTTGCAATCATGTACACACTTACCTGGAAATGTCTAATTTAATTCATTAGGGCTTTCTTTTGAGTAGAGGTGTACAGGTTTTCACTGTTAGTTTCTTGTCTGCTTAAACAAGAGTACATATTCATCTTTTTTCTTTGATGAATTGGTTAGATCATCAACAAACAAACAAACAAACAAACAAACACATGCAGACTCAATCTAACAGAAACTGAACTTGAAGATTCAAAGGTTATCTGCTTTGTGGATTAAAATTACTGAGGTTTAACATTTATCCCATAACCCTGACATTCTGTGCAAACCTATTCATGTTCTTACATAATTTCCCATCCATTTTTTTCTCTCCCAGCCTTGTATCCCTTAGTGTAGACAAAATAACATTTAGACTGTAGTCCTAAGCACAGTTGTTTTAATGACAGTTCAGTTGTGAATAATGGCACTTACTTTCAAGTAAATACATTTAGAATGGGAATAACAGGCATCTTGGTAAAACTGTTTATACACTACAAAGATGTTTATTCAAACACAACAATTTGAAGGGAAAACCCCCCTCAGTAAATATGAAGCAAGCTTCTTCATGTACATTTTGCAAAAATGCATGTTGTATTCATCTAAGCCCACTGATTTGTTGTGATTCATACACAGCACTAGCACAGGAATGCTTGAAGCATTTCTCAGTAGCTAGCCATAAAGGGATTTAATCTCCCCTCATACAAAACCAGACAATAAAGAAGGAGGTCAATATCCTTTATGTACAGTTCAACTAATTTCTCTGTTCAACATGCTTGAGGAAAATGGAGTGGCTTTTAAAAGTCAACAAATGTTCCTGAGTACCAGCCAAATTATTTTTGATCTCATTCTGATCATTGATTTGATGAATCTAGCACATATATATATATATATAATCCTGCCAAAAACCTGTCAGCATTGCTCCTCTAATGTGAAATAAAATGTACAGTTGTTCGGTTTAATTAAGCATTCAGTTCTTCTGCCAAGAGCAAATTAAAGTTCCCCATCATCTTAACCTATCCCTACCAAAATCAAATTATACAAAGTGGTGGGCAATTGGTTATAATAAACAGCTGTAGGTTATATTTGCTTGCCAGTTTTTTTTAAAAAAAAATATTTTAAAAATATATGTTACCTGAGAGAGAAGCCAAGACCAATTACTCCTTTACTGATTATGGCTTTCACAGCTTTAAGAGAACACTCACACCCACATTGGCCTGGTTTGGACAATCATTGTAGGCTTTAAAAGCCTGCTAATGAGACCAGGCTTCCGCCATGCATGTGCTTTGGCACAAAGAACCCAGTTTAGATTAATACTAGCATTCCCGTTATATCCGAACTGGGGAACTCTGGATTAACGTTTGTTTAACTCTGGTCAACAACGCATGAAAAATAAGTATGCCTGTTCATTTCTTTTTATAAACATTTTATACCACCTTTTGGCCCCAAATGGTACTGAAACCTGGAAGCTGCATATATTTGGTTTATCCCCTTTGAAAGCCATTAAGCATGGCAAGCTTCAGCCTTCATTTCTCCATCAGCGCCATGCCCATAAGACCATGCCCATTGCAATGGGTGCCCCCCACAGCTCCTATCTCTAATCCTCCTGGTCAGTATAGAGGCTAGTGGGTGGGACCTTTCCACACACAACATGAACATGAAGTGGATGTGGTGACACTAACAGAGGAACCAGAAGTAGCATTGTGGGTGGAGAGAAGGAAGGCCAGGAGCAGCTGCCCAGCCATGCTGCCTGGTGCTGCCAGCCAACATTTAAGCTAGTACTCACCACCACATCCTGTAGCAGTAAATTCCATACATTTTCTGCTTTGCAAATGTGTCATTCATTTTGTCCATCCTTCATGGGAAAGGAGCAGTTTCCCTATGAGGAACGCTTGCAACAGTTGTTATTGTTGTTAGTTTAGGGAGAGGGGTTTTTAAAAGTTAGAGTTAAAGGAGAATAAGAGGGATATGATAGGGGTATATAAAGGGGTGTTTACTTTCTTACATAAATAGGATTCTTTACCTCCTGCTCTCTATATGACCATAGCAGCTTCCTGTATAAAAATATGGATCTGCTGTCAAATCTGGTTCCTGCAAGGAAAGGCTACTATGCCAGTTAGGATTTTTTAAGTTTAGAAAAAGGGTGAGGGGATGGGGACAATGAGAGTTACATAAAATAATGCATGGTGTGGGAAAAGTGAAAATGTGTCTTTGGATGAAATCCTGTTGGCAAGAGTGTGCAATTTTATCAGCCTTTGCTGACTTCTTTTCCCCCACTGGATAAGTTCTGTGGAGCTCCTAAGCATTCTACTTCAAGTCCTACCTGTACTTAAATTCTGTCCATTCATTGTTCAATATTTTTGTCTGTGATTGTATTTATTGAAAAGTGGACCAAATAGCATTGAGAATACATGTACAGCAAACCACTTCAGCAAGCTTGCAACGTTTCGGCTTACTGTGCATAATTAATAACATTGCTTAGTCTAAGGTCATACCTCTCCCAGATTAATAATATAATATTAAAATACTGCTGAATGTGTTGACAATGGTGAAATTTGGTTAGGGTCACCAAAATGAAAATGAAACTGCAACTGGTTTTTAAATCTTATATTTTTACCTATGATTTTTTAAATAGTTGCATATCAGGGGTGAAGAGCCTGTGGGCCTCCATACATTGCTGCACTACAACTCCCATCATGTCTGATCACTGGCCAAGCTGACTGGAGCTGATGGGAGTTGGGAGTCCAGCAGCATCTGGAGAGCCACAGCTTTCAAATCCCTGTTGCATATCATCAGTGGCGGACCTATGCTTTTGGGGCCCTGAAGCTTAATAATAATAATAATAATAATAATAATAATAATAATAATAATAATTTATTATTATTTATACCCCGCCCATCTGGCTGGTTTCCCCAGCCACTCTGGGGGGCTTCCAACAGAATGTTAAAATACAATAATCTATTAAACATTAAAAGCTTCCCTAAACAGGGCTGCTTTCAGATGTCTCCTAAAAGTCTGGTAGTTGGTTTTCTCTTTGACATCTGGTGGGAGGGTGTTCCACAGGGCGGGTGCCACTACCGAGAAGGCCCTCTGCCTGGTTCCCTGTAACTTGGCTTCTCGCAGCGAGGGAACCGCCAGAAGGCCCTCGGCACTGGACCTCAGTGTCCGGGCAGAATGGTGGGGATGGAGACACTCCTATTATGGGGGGGACCTTCTCAACCAGCAATGAGGTCTGGGTAACCCCTCTTATCTTCTTCAGTGAGGTTGTTCCATGTCAGATCACCACATTAAAAACAACAACCCTACTACATCTCAGATTATGATTAAAATTGCTATTCTGAATTATCTCACCTGTCAAAGTCACTGTGGTTGGACTAGATGACCCTTGTAGTCCCTTCAAACTCTACAATTCTATGATTATATTATTCTTTTCAGGTTTTTCTAGCCACATATTCACGTCCAGTTTCATAATTGGAGAACTTTGCAATGTCATTTTCCGGAGACAATATATAGAAAGAATTTAAGTGCAGAACGGCCAACTTGCCACACCGCTCTGCCTTTGCAACATCTGCACTACTGACTATCAAACTTTGGGATTGTGGAAATGTATCCCTCCAAAATTAATCTATTTGAGCTGAGCGACTCAAATTGAATCCACTGGACCCATTTATTTTAAGCAAGATGGACCAATGTCGCTTTTGGGCCCTTCCAATATTGGGGCCCCTGAAGCTTAAGCTTCATTGCTTTTGTAGTAGATCTGCCCCTGCATCATTAGAAGTTATTTTAAATCTGAACCCAGATTCTAGCAATAATCTTTGCAAATTGAAATAGAAGCTTTCAAGATGCTGCAAAAGAATTCAGCTATTCATTCAGCAACCTTTGCCTTTGTATGTATTCCCTTCTCCCATTAAAGCTTCAGGGTAACTAAAAGAATAAATTTTCTGCTCTTCCCCATTTCTTACAAAAGACTTCTCCATTTAGTATCTTTCTCTGTCCGGATGCACCATTGACATGAATCTTGCTGTCACTAACCCATTAAGAGCACACTGAAGTAGTATCCCTGGTTTTTAAGGAATGCAGAATTTTGACTAGAAGGCACATCAACCTCCTTCCCTCATGCTAGATCAAGGATTCCTATTGTCAGATGCAATGGGCATGAAAGCAGCAATTTTACAGCACAAAAACTCCAATAACATTTACTGCGGTTGGCTGAGATTGAAATGCACACAGGCACTGCTCAGTCTTGGTTTCTTAAGCACCAGCTTCCCTTGGCTTCTTGCCAGTTTGTGCATTTCAAAGAGACAAGTCCTTTAAGGGGAAAGAGTTTTCCTTGTAACTTGCTGTGGGGTAAACAGACCATTCAGGCATAGTTTATTGCATTACATAGTTGACTATGCATAGCAGAATGGAACACCGTAATTGGCAGAATTATTTTGATCATTGGAATTCATAAGTATGAAATAGCTTTTCTAAGCCAAAAGAAAAGGAAAATGTGATAATTTATTATAGTGAATTGAGTGGTAGCCTGCTTGCGAGAACACTTAAGCCATTTTGATTTTGACATAAATTGATTCTCCAGTTTTGAAATACCGTAATATAGAATATTAGCAGTTAGAAACAAATGGGACAATCCAACTTAAGTACTCTTAAGACTCACTGATTTCAAACAGTTAGTGAACTTGCTTATCTCTCCTACTGAAATCAGGAGGACTAAATGCTTAATGATGGCTGGAGCATTCCCAACTTTTGCAAAATTTACCAGCAGGTGGGTATTATTTTGTTAGATCTGGTATATATGTTAATTAATCCTTTTATTGTGCATTCTCTACCCCTTCTTTACCCCAAGCCCTCATCTCTCAAAGCAGGAATCCTGACAGTCACTCTTAACCATCTCTAACCTTTGCAGGAGTACTGCTAGGATCAGTGCATACCACCATAACCTGAATTTGATATCAAAGTTTTAAGCCACTGGTGGCATATACAAAGAGGCATTAAACATTTCTTTTTAATTATTTAATCAAAAGCATATTAAAATAAAGAAATAAATAAGAAATAATACAATTTCATGAAAATTAAATGTACACACAGAGGATACAAATTTACCGTATTTTTCGGTCCATAAGGCGCTACGGACCACTAGACGCACCTGTTTTTTAAAGGGGAAAAACCAGGAAAAAATATTTTCCTGCTCTATAAAAGGCAGGGAGGGGTGCGCTGGAGGGGGAGCCCTTCACAGCGGCTCATCCCTGCTTGCTTTAAAGGGACATGGGGACGAGGGGAGAACGCTCCATTTCTCCCCTCGTCCCCATGTCCCTTTAAAGCAAGCGGGTATGAGCCTGCTTTTGGCCTCAGCGCGCGGGGTGGTGGAGAAAGCAGCAGCATCCCCGCTGTTTTCTCCACCACCCTGCACCTTTGAGATCAGAGGGCAGTGTGTGGGGTGGTGGAGGAAATCCTCCACCAACCTCCCTGCCGCCCACTGATCCCAAAAGCAGGCATCGCAGCTGCCTCCCCGCACCTCCAACCGAACGCGGTGGGGGATGGGGAGAGGCAGCAGGAAGCGAAAGGGATATTGCTGGATCGTGCCCAGCACCTGGCACAACCCAGCAACATCCCAGTCGCTTCCTGCTGCCTCCCCCCATCCCCCGCTGCATTTGGCGGGAGGTGGGGGGAGGCGGCGGAGATGTTGCTGGATCCTGCCCAGCACCTCCGTTCGCCAAAAGAAGCTTCTTTCGGCGAATGGAGGTGCTGACACTATCCAGCAACATCCCCTTCGCTTCCTGCTGCCTCCCCCCATCCCCTGCCGCGTTCAGCGGGAGGTGGGGAGAGGCAGCGGCGATGTTGCTGGATCGTGCCCAGCACCTTTCGGTGAACGGAGGTACTGGCACGATCCAGCAACATCGCCGCTGCCTCTCCCCACCTCCCGCCGAATGCGACGGGGGATGGGGGGAGGCCGCGGGAGCGAGGCCTTCGCTCCATAAGGCGCACAGGGATTTTCCTTTCCTTTTTAGGAGGGAAAAAGTGTGTCTTATGGAGCGTAAAATACGGTAGTTAATTGCATTCACAATACTTAGGAATAATATTATCATTGATACTGGAGCATAGTAACATGTCCTTAAAAATTGTTTATAAATTATGAATATATTGTCCTTGAGGGGGGTCTATGTGGTGTTATGGGAGGGGCAATATCTTTGGTGGGTGTCACACCATGCTCCATCTGGGTAGTTCATCCACCATTGGTCTCCACTCTCATCTGTATCTCCTAGAAGCTGTCAGCATGCAGCATTGGCCACACCCCAGGTAATTGCTTTGACTGGTTGGGTAAAACAGGTGAGGTTAGTTGATGTGTCTCAAACCCTCGGTGAGTGAGGGATTTGTCTTTCTCCTGCATGCAAAGATAGATTCTGGCTGATCGAGCGGATAAGACCAATAGCAAGTCTAATGGTCAAGAAGGCAGATTCTGCATGTGCTATAGAGGGAATTGAGGGGCAGATGGGGCTCATCAATCTGGGAAGGTAGCCCATGTAGGAGAAGGAATATCTGATCCTAAACCTCTACTCCTTTTCAGCTATACTCATTTGTGAGAATGTTTTCAGGAGTAAACCCTGAGGAAAAATTCATACCAACTGCCTTTTTGAGTACAAAAGGCTAAGGAGCAAATCCTACACAAATATGGAGTAGAGTCCCAAAGGTGGTTGGATGGCATCTTTTATGCCTGCTTCTGGCAGGTCCAGTAGCCAGGTTGGTGCTGAATGCAATGCTTTCCTTTCCTTTGAACTACATCAGTGAGGTCAAAAGGGGGTCTTGTCATCTGGGCAGCCCAGGACCTCCATGCACGTGCCCTGGTGATTGTCCTCGAAGTCTCAAGATATTCTGACTTGAAGATGAGAAGTTAGTAAGAGTTCCAAATAGCATATTTCACAAGAGACTTTTGAACCATGTCATTATTTACATACATATATATAAAGTTTTGTGTAATAGTTGAAAATTAATCTTTTTTGTATATCCTCTATTTTGTTCACCATATAAAACCACAAATTTTAGCCAGTCTTACAACTGAATCATAGAATCCTAAAATTGTAGGGTTGGAAGGAACCCCAAGGGTCATCTAGTCACAGCCAAAGAATCCCTGACAAATGGCCATTCAACCTCTATTTAGAAACCTCCCATGAGAGTACACCACCCTCTGAAGTAGTCCATTCCACCATTGAACAGCTCTTGCAGTCAGAAAATTCTTCCTAATGTTTAATCAGAATATGCTTACTTGTAATTTGAATTCATTGGGTTGGGTCCTACCCTCTGGAACAGCAGAAAACAAGCTTCTATCTTCCATGTGACAGCCCTTCAGATATTTGAAGATGTCTATCATATCACATATCAGGCTTTTCTTATCCAGGCTTAATATACTTTTTCTCCATTTGTATACCACCGTCTATCTGTAGATCTCAGGGTGATTCACAACATAAAAATGCATGTTAAAAACTCAAAAATACGTAATAAAAAGGACACAAAATGATATATGAGATATTATTTTTATCTTTAGTATATTGTTATAGGCCCCCTCTTTTTCTTATTCTCCTTTCCCTCTCCCCCAAAAGGCAGAGTTGTTTTGGTGGTGAAACCCAGCTAAGTTCAAGTCACATACTGAAGGGCAGTGTTTTAAGGGAAGAAAACTTGGTGTGAAAACCCTAATTGGAGCTTTTGATTGCATGAAGAAAAAAAAGAGAGTAAGGCTTACCAAGAATAATCAGCTTTGCCATGATTAAAATGTCTAGAATAATAATTGTTAACAGCAGCCTTGTTACATAGGCACAGACTGCAATCCTATAGTGAAATAGTGAAAAATCATTCTTGCTTCTTGAATCCTTTAAAGAGTGCAGTCAACGCGTTTGATTTTTGTGTTATCAAGGGTTATTGTTATGATGTCCGAATATTAAGTAGCATAATTTGGTTATTATTGAACCAAAATGTGACTGCAGTGTTTTTATGAATATTTTAGTTGCTTCAGATAGCTGTCGGTATGGTTTCCTATAAATGGTATTAAAACAGCCGATTTTTATTTTGTAATAGAGAGTGCTTAATTCAAAAATGAACTCAATGTCTCTTTCTTTCTTTCTTTCTTTCTTTCTTTCTTTCTTTCTTTCTTTCTTTTGTGTTGTGCTTTTTCCATCCCCCACCCCAGACACACACACACACACACACACACACACACACACACACACTCTTTCGTGAACAATTGTATGTTGTATCTGTAGTAATCTTCCATTTCTGCGTTGCTTTCCAGTAGCTTGCCCTCTGCTGAGTGGGAAAAAGGCAAGAATAAGAATGACCTTGAACCCCTCTGCCAGTGTGTGCCTGTAGCGAAAATGCTTCAGAAACCAAGTGAAGCACTTCTAATGAATTGTGCTTTTGATTCTTTGAATCTGCACAGCATCTCCATCAGGTTTTTACAGCTGGACTCTTGCTGTAATTGCTACTGAGATGAGATGCACAACATGGGGTGTTGAAACCAAGTACTTATATTGTCTTACTGGCCAAAAATATATGGCATAGTAGGAGCAACAGACTTCATGAAATTTACACTTCATGTCTTCGTGTTCTTCGCCCATTTCTGACATGCTGCTGATCTGTCAGCAGGCACTCTAGATGGAGGTGATAAAAACGACAAATCCAAAAGGTGTTTCTCAAAGCTGCTATGTATCCTTTGAGTAGAAAACTCTGGTTGATAAATATAGAATGCTCCAAGACTATATAGTGTTAGCTGCAATCCCTAGACTATATGTACTGTAGTAAAAATGTTCTCCGTGGGACTGCTCTGTTGTAAATCATTTGTAGTCCTTTGAGAAATGCTTTCTCAATCAAAAAAACAAAAACAAAAATTAATATCTTGCCACTGTCTTAGCTACAGCCTCTTAGAGGTTTATACTGTAACTATATAGCCAAAAAATAAAATTCAAGAATAAGCTTACATTTTTAATTCCTTAAAATGAAATATTACCTCAGGATGCATTTCAGTAATATTAGAATGAGGCTGTGACCTACACTGATCCTATGAAATGGGGCAGGATAGAAATGAGAAAAAAAATAGCTACGAAATCTCTTTGCTACACTGTTAGATTAAGAGGGAGACTTCCTCTTCATGACTACAGTTTTGTAAAGGTAACAGGAGCTCACCCCACCATGGGGATTCGAACCGCCGACCTTCCGATCAGCAAGCCCTAGGCCAGAGTCTTACTATTAGTAATGTTTTAGAATGTGGCTATTCTCCTTAGACAATTCACAAAACAATGCATCTTACAATGATTAGTTTCAAGTCTTCTTCAATATACATTAGTAATATGTAATTAGTTTTAACCATTAAAGTTTGTTCTCCCCTATTCTAACCTGCTGTGCCTTCTATATTGTGAAGAGTTAACTTTAACAATACAGTTGTACCTTGGTTTTTGAACAGCTTAGTTCTCAAACGTTTGGGGTCCCAAACGCCTCAAACCAGGAAGTGACTGTTCCAGTTTGCGAACTATTTTTGGAAGCCGAACGTCCGACAGGGCTTCCACAGCTTCCAGTTGACTGCAGGAGCTTCCAGATGTTTTGGAAGTCAAATCCAGAATGGATTCCATTCAACTTCCAAGGTACAACTGTACAGGCAGTGACGGATCAATGCACATCTGAAAGACACGCTACCATACACACATAGTGCCAAACTCAGAAGTGATCTAAAACATCACTAAAAGGAAGGAACAGGGGTGGAGTGTGCTTATATGTGCTCTGCCAATGCATGTGGGGGCCAGAATGGAACCCCCATGCAAAATGGTTATTGACTGTGTCATTAAAAATTGTATCTTACATTATGTTGATAAGTGACAATTACTTGTAGCCAATATTATTGCTGCAGCATGGGAACCAGACTGCTATTGTCTGACTCCCATTGTGCTGGCTCATCAACCTTTGAATAAGGAAGTATTCTCCGTTTTGCTTAGTCTGGTCATGCTTGAATTGAGCCCACATGATATTTAGAAAGTACACAAAGAACCAGGAAACAACATCAAGTTCAAGAGAGTTCTTATCCCTTGAGATAAATGTAGAAATTCACATGTTATGCAGATTGATGAAAATAAATGAAATGGAGAGCTGGAGGTTGGAGTTAGGACTCTAGAATCGGCCATTCAAGCCTGCTTCATAACCAGAACCTGTCCCAACTGCTCTTAAGTGAGCTTTGCTGGGCTTAGAGTTGGTGTTCAGCCTCCTCTTCTGGCATAGCATATAGCTTCGGGAAAATGATTCTACATCCTATGGTGTATGGGACAATTCAAAGACGGATACATGGCAAGATGATGTAAAGGATCCTTATGGGATAGCAGGTCAATTATTCATAGGGACACCAGATGAAAGGAGTATAGATATTAATACATAGTTCTTCCAGCAGTCCCCACCCCCCACCCCCTGTTCTTTTCCTGGGAAAAGAGTAACTGTAATAGGCTGGTACTTAATACTGCTTAGGGGTAAAAAGGCTATTAATCTGCCTTTGGGACTCAGATCAGAAGAAAACAACAGTTTCAAAGAATGCATTTTCGTCTTATTTAGAAAAAGCAAAGGGATGCACTTGGAGAAACTGATAGTGGTAGCCATGACGTTTATGGTGAGGATCAGGTTTTGCATCCTTTCAGCTGCTTTCCAGAGAGCAACTTATTTGGATTGTTCCACAGAACTTAATGGGAGCCACTGACAACTGAGTATGCCTTTATCTGCATAGCCCTTCTTCTTCAAAGTCATGTCTTTGTTAGAGCCACATATCTTGCTGTGAAAAGAATGTGACAATACTCTGGGGGCTGTATATAGCTAGCTAGTTAGATTGATCCAAACTCAGAATACAGTGGTACCTCGGGTTAAGAACTTAATTCGTTCTGGAGGTCTGTTCTTAACCTGAAACTGTTCTTAACCTGAAGCACCACTTTAGCTAATGGGGCCTCCCGCTGCCGCTGTGCCGCCAGAGCACAATTTCTGTTCTCATCCTGAAGCAAAGTTCTTAACCTGAAGCATTATTTCTGGGTTAGCGGAGTATGTAACCTGAAGCGTATGTAACCTGTGGTACCACTGTACCATAATTCTCATGTAACACAAACATGTGCATTTCCTTCACACCCTCCATTCCCTGGCACAGTTCAGTCTGGCTACTTTCCCTCCTGCTAAGAAAATGTGATCAGGGAAGGTAGATTCATTGAGTCTGGGAACAAGCCAGTGAGAGAATTCCTTCTTTTATTCTCACACATCAGTCTCTTTCTGCCTAGCTTTACTTTCTGGGAAGACTGGAATTAAAGGCAACAGAAACCACAGCTTCTTATAAGCATGAATAGAGATGGAGTGCTCCAGTTAAAAGGTTCTTCCTCTTATTTGTGTGCTCCTGTCTTCCACTTTCCAAAGCAGAGAGGGGAGGGAACTTGGCAGCTGAGCATGTGTGTGTGAATGAAGCTGGTCAACTGGCAATTACCAGCCCCTATGATAAGTGCTTTGTTGTGCTATATGCAGCTTCTTATGGGAATCCAGATAAATTGCAAGACTACAAATGAAAAACAGTTGCTTTCATATAAACAGCACCATGGTACTGCCCTGCAACATACACTCATTTCAGCAGGACTAGTACAGAGTGAAATATAAGCTCATCAGAATGGAGGCTGCACAGCAGAAGTGCTTGGTAGATATTTCTCCCTGGTGCTGACCTATACCTGATTGTCTTCTCTGTACTGCCAAAATTTAGGTCTCCCCTCTGGAAACCCCAGTTGGTCCCAGTTCCAGCTCAGCCACAGGCATTGCTGGGATTCTTTCACTGTAGCTTGTTGTGAAATGTTCGTTTCTTAATGATAATGGACACAGGTAGCAAGGTATAAAAGTAATGGTAAAGGGACCCCTTACCGTTAGGTCTAGTCGCGGTCGACTGGGGTTGCGGCGCTCATCTCACTTTACTGGCTGAGGGAGCCGGTGTACAGCTGGGTCATGTGGCCAGCATGACTAAGCCACTTCTGGCGAACCAGAGCAGCACACAGACTGTTTACCTTCCTGCTGGAGCAGTACCTATTTATCTACTTGCACTTTGGCGTGCTTTTGAACTGGTAGGTTGGCAGCAGCAGGGACCAGACAATGGGAGCACACCCTGTTGCGGGGATTCGAACTGCCAACCTTCTGATTGGCAAGCCCTAGGCTTTGTTGTTTAACCCACAGCGCCACCTGCATCGCTGTAGCAAGGTATACTGCCTAATAGGGGTGATTAAGTTATTAGCATTGCATTGGGTTGGTTTCTGTTTGGGTTGGTTTCTGATTGATAGTTATGCTTCATTCTTTTATTGGTGGGCTATTTGGAAATTGAGACTGCAGTTTTAATTTTGAATTTTTAAATTTGTATTTTAAATTGATTGTTTTTATGTTTTTGCTGTGATTTTAATTAGTGTTAACCACCCTGAGGCCGGTTTTTGGCTGGGAAGGGCGGGGTATAAATAAAAATTTATTATTATTATTATTATTATTATTATTATTATTATTATTGCTGTGCGTACTTACCTGGGAGTCCCATTGAGTATAGTGGAACTTATTTCTGAGTAAATATGTACAGGATATCACTGTAAAAGGATCAGCTCTCGCTAGTGACTTCACTTCACACCATACATATATATATATCACTTGTATACTACAAATAGTTAGTTTCCCAAAAGAAATGCCGTATCTTGTCTTTCACCTCTCTTCTCTTGCTCCCCATTGCAACCTATTTTTCTTAATTTATATTTCATTATTTCCTAATGAATTGGGTGGCGCCGTGGTCTAAACCACAGAGCCTATGGCTTGCCCATCAAAAGGCCGGCAGTTCGAATCCCCACGACAGGGTGAGCTCCCATTGCTCGGTCCCTGCTCCTGCCAACCTAGCAGTTCAAAAGCACGCCAAAGTGCAAGTAGATAAATAGGTACCGCTCTGGCAGGAAGGTAAACTGTGTTTCCGTGTGCTGCTCTGGTTCACCAGAAGCGGCTTAGTCATGCTGGCCACATGACTCGGAAGCTGTATGCCGGCTCCCTCGGCCAGTAAAGCGAGATGAGTGACGCAACCCCAGAATCGTCCGTGACTGGACCTAATGGTCAGGGGTCCCTTTACCTTTATTTCCTAAATACATTTTGCAGGCTTTTAAAAAACTTTTATTATTTTTGCTTTTCTTATTGTCCTGCCTTTTCTGATGTCTTTTGCATTTCCCCCTCAATTCCATTTCTCAAAACTCTCAATGGAATACAAACCTTTCAGTAAAAGGTGATTTTCTCAAAATGTGCCTGCCTTAGGACAGCTGTTTAATTGGGAGAAATCCAAATTTCCATCCCATACCGCTTTCTGACAAAAACCTGTATAACAAATACCTATTTCATTTTTTTCATAATTGAAATAGGCATGTCATGTTTTCACTTTATTGATATTAGTTTCTCCCTGTAGAAGAAATGAAACATGTATGTAAATATATATAGAAACATATAGACAGTGAGTTTTAGCTCCATTACAGGCTGCAGTTCCCTAGAATCATCCGATATAACTTATGTCATCCAATGAAGCTGTACTTTTACACACAATGCATAGTTAACGTATGGAATTCAGTCCCACAAGATGTAGTGATAGTAACATACTTTGAGGCTTTACAGGGGGATTAGATCAATTCATAGATGATAAGGCTATCTCCATGGCTACTCTAGTGTTGGAGACAGTATGCGTCTTAACACCAGTTCCTGGGAATCACAAATAACGTGTATACTGCTTGTGGGTTTCCCATAGGCATCTGGTTGGCCACTGTGATAACAGAATGCTGGATTAGGTGGGCCTTTGGTTTAGTCCAGCAGGTCTCTTCTTAGATTCTTACACCTTGAGACTCTAGTGCAGTGAGTTGAGTTGAGTTGAGTTGAATTCAATAACAGCTTTTGACATTTGTTTGCAACCACAGCATTTTCACAAGCTATTTGTGAGACAGCTCAGCTTAGTGCCTGGCAGTTAGGAATCACATGACTTGCCTAGACTGACTGAAAACATAGCTCTCATGAACTGAAATTCTCTTACTCAAAAGGCAAGTCACTTATGAAGCAATAGGCACGATAGCTCTACCTCACACCATAGTTAACTTTGTTCTAAGACTGCTCTTGAGAAAACTAGGGTTTTTTGTGTCCAGAATTCTCTGCAAAAGCTCAAAATATTGGCAAATCTAGAGAAGCTCTCTACCAACCTTTTGTGGTGTTGTTATGCCTTTTTATTGTGAAAGGTGCAGGCCGGCTAGTGCAAATTCTGGGCACTCTTGAGCTTGTTCAGCCATGTCCAGTGTCACTGGGATGCATGAGAGTTGTCGTTTCCAATATACTGTATTCATACCTAGGTCAGTGAACCGGGAGAGCTGAATGTTTGTGAGCCTATTAGAAAATGAACCGAGACTTCATTATAACTGTAAGCTGGGTTCACAGTGAAAGGTGAGCTTCCCCATGAACTTCTATGAACCCTTCTGTCATACCTGGCAACCCTTCTCTGGGTCTCCCTGCCACCTGAAGTTAGCTGGGTGGTGACTGGAGAAAGGGCCTTCTTGGTTGTGATGCTCCATATGTGGATTGCCCTTCCCGAGGAGGCTTGTCTGGTGCTAACTCTGCTGTCATAAGCTGCCCGCAGACTGATTTTATGTGTTCCGCTGAATTTTGTGGGCTACTTTTAATCTGCTACTTTTTTTAGTTTTCGCTTTCCTAGACGTTTTGCTTAAGGTTGGCATTAAAGTATTTAAAATAAATAAATAAATGGGGCAGTATCCAATGAAGTAATTCTTTTAGCACAAGGGTTTACATTTGTGCAATAGAATTTCCCCTTAATCTGCTCTCCTCACGTGTCGCACAAGCCTTCCTGCATATCTGCATCATAGGGTTGGGGAAAACTGCATGACAGAAGAGAAGAAGGAGAAGCTTCATTGCACAACCAGAAGTCCTTGTGCTAATGGAACTACACTTTTGGATACTGCCCTTAGCCTCTCTTGCTGAAGCGTCAGAAGCTTCACTACTTGGACATAGACCTAGGTTACAAACAGCCCCACTATAGCATATGGTAAGTAAGAATTGCCCCCATGGAAGGGAGCTGGGAATTTTTTTTTTTTACATACAAGTAGATAACCTTTTCTTTCTTTCTTTCTTTCTTTCTTTCTTTCTTTCTTTCTTTCTTTCTTTCTTCTTTTCTTCCTGTCACAAATAATTAGTGTAGATAACTGTGGCCAGTGGGTTTTTTCCTAGAAAAATAGGTGCCAGCACTCACCATGAAGTTTTTACAGTAAGTGCTGCTTTTTAACCAAAAATAAGATGCGCCGGTACTGCGTACCCTTGGGTACCTCCTGGGGGGAAGTACTGATTGTGGCCCAAGTGGGTTATTAAATATATTTATGGAGATATTCACTTGGCTGATGTAGGCTTTAAAATCATGATCGGCGAAATCTACAAAGCATTGTTCGTGCCTTTTTAAAAGATGGATCATGGTTTTCTAATTTAGCATTCCCCCTCCACTACAAAATTATTTCCAGGCCTATGTTTTAATAGCTGCTACAATAATCATATTGCTTCCAAACACTTTGAGGGTTAAAAACAACAACAACCAAGTAGTATATAAGTTTTATGAAATAAATAAATAAATAAATAAATAAATAGCAGATGTTACAATGAATGGAATTAGCATGTAGCATATACCCCCCAAAATGGGCAAGAGGATTCAGCCAGCAGAACAAATTCTGAGCTCCCCCATCCCAGTGGGCCAGAATAACTCCTCTTCGGCCAGGGATCAGCTGTACTATGGAAACTCCCAGCAGTGATTGCCAGGAACAATTAAGGCTCCCAATTGTTCCTTTGTAGCCATGCTTTATCTGCCCCACACCTAACATCACATGCAGTTTGATGAAGTTCTTTACCAAAAGTAGCTCCTGCTGTTAGTTTTGAGCCCTCTAGGCATTTAGAGAACAAGCTAGTCATAGTATTCTAGGATCACACTTCTAAGCTATTGGATAACCTTCAGCAGTTCTGTTCCCAAAACATTAGAAATAACCTTATCCTTCCCCACTCCCTTGCTGAATGGCATCACTACTTTTCTCCTATTTTTCCTCCTTCACCACTTATTTACTTATTCTGTGACAATTACTTTATATAATTTTTTAATGCTGCAAGTGAAAATGGGGTTTAACCTGTGCTTCTTGTTTATATTATTATTTTCATAGCATTTAATGCAAGTTTTATTAAATAAGAAAGTTGAAATAAGTCCCCAAAGTGCAGCCAGTTTCTTAAACCTATAATTTCCATTAAAACATACCATTTCTTTGAGCTGTTACTTCTAATGTACTATGAGATAATTTGTCCATTACACAAGGGAGAAAGACGGTGATAAGGTTGTGATAAGATTAAATTGATTTTCTTATTTTTCTATTTTCGTTTTAAGTCTTGTAGCCTTTCTTGGTGTTCATAGGTACTGCTATTTTTGTCAATATGACGGGATTCTATAGTGGCCAGAAACACCTGTACATGATTCTTCTGCCAGACCTATAAAATCATGAACTTCATTTTACCAGTTAAATGATGGTGGGCTTTTAAAGCCTCCTTACATTTTTTGTAAGGAAACAAATGTAAACTCCATTGTAAAATGTGTGGATATTATAAGTACACATTTATTTAAAATCCTAAATTCTTTCATTTTGTCCTTGAGTTCATGGAGACAAGGAGAGTTAATATGATCATTTATCTTCCTTTCATGAAATATGTAAAACTTTTTATCACATTTTAATTGACTGAATTTAGACACCAGTGCCTGTGAATTCTAATGACAATATAAATGAAGACTGTTTTCTTCAATATTGTACTGTTCAACAGTTGTGCACAGTGAGGGGGTTATCCTAGATGCTACGCGTTTTGGGTTTTTGTTCATGTTTCATCCAGTGTGATTCCTAAATCAAAGAGTGTAGGCATGAACAGGGTTGAGTCATGAGCTCTGATCTCTCTATCTCTTATCTGTTCTGGCAGTCTCTGCCCTAGGACTAAAGCTTCACAGTAAAAAGAAAAGTTTAATATTGTATGGCTGGGCCACACGTGTTCATACTTAGCTTCAAACTGGCGTTAAAATTCACCTGCACAAGAGAGAAACACCTGAGGGTGGTTCTCCAATAGGTGGATTTTAAGATTGGTGTGGAGCTCATGCAGCCAGACTGATTTTGACTAATGAAATACAAATAATGAAGGGCATACAAAGTCCATCCCTATATTTTCTTTATCTTTAAGAAACAATAACTTCTGCGTAGTTGAAGGATTTCAAATATATTAATAATGCAGTCATAAACATTTCTACACAGAAATTAGCCCCAAAGTCTGTAAAGGATTGCAGCCTAAGTAGGGGCTTTTGGCTATTTATGTTCTTGGTCTTTCCAAGGAAATACTGTCATTTAGTAAGACTTTCTTCCTTCAGAACAATTTTGGAAACATTTCTCTACCTATTGTCCTTTGTCTCTTCTTGTAAGTTAAAATGGTATGCAAAGATACAAACCTCTACTTTAATCTTCTTTCATAGTCCCCAGATAATAGACATTGCAATTGCATAGTGAGGTGATGGCCATTTCATTGTTTAAAATGGGCTCAGTTACTTGAATTGAAATAGATTCAATCTGGAAGGTGGAATTTGTTTTAATTACCTTGCCATTTTAAAGTTTAGTCTGACTTGAAATTACTGAATGCATCATGCTGTTAAACTAGAAGGCACATTAATCCAAAGGAATGAACATCTTTTGTGAAACTGAAAGGCATACCCATTTCTAGAATTGATACCTGAAAACACCTGATGGGTAGTGGAGTAAAGAAGCTGTTTCTGTGACCAGCATTGCTTTGTTCCCGCACTAAAAAGGGTCGGATTCACCTGTATGTTCACAGAGTTTAATTAATGTCATTAACAAACAAAAGGGCTACTGAGTATCTTCAGAGCAATTTTGGAAGCTTTCGTTTCTACTCTTTGCTCTCATGTACTCTTTCCTTCTCTCATTTGCCTATCTTTGTTTTCAGCAAAACATTTAAAGCTACTGTAATGTAGCTAAATGTATTGTTTAGTAAACCAAGCATTATTTCCTTTTGTCTTTGGAAGCATCCCTGTCTCAAAAAAAAACATTCCTGGGGTTTTTGACATATTTTGTTCATTCATTCATGGCACGAACTTGATTTATTTAGGACATTATCCTAGCCAAGAATAAATACTTCAGATCACCTTTATTCCCACAGGAGAAATTTTAGCACATGTCTAACACATGTAGAGAACACTGAATGTGGTAGAACCAAGAGGAATGAAAATGGCAAGAAATATTTCTGGATACAAGGGCAGAGAGATTGAGAGGGTGAGGGTATTGAGAGTTCTAACTGCAAGGACAATGACTTTCTGTTGGATGCAGAATGGGAAGCCAATTCAGTGATTTAAGGAAGGGTGTCACATCTGTATGGTGAGACAGTTAAATGACATTGGCAGTGGAATTCTGGGATGTTGTGAAAAGACAAAGGTGCAGTAAAGGGTAGGACAGGCTTGAGAAAATGCTGCCGTAATGAAGGCAAGAGCTGAAAAGATCTGGATAGAGGGAAAGGGCTAGGTGTTTGAAAGGAGAATCAGCACGACTTGGCTACAAATTGGGGAGTGCAGGAAAAGGAAGAATCCAAAGAAGGAAAGATTGTGACACTGTCACTGTCATTGTAGACTGATATCTAAAATGAAGTGAAGCCTAGCTCTGTTGTGGGGGAGGGTTGAAGGTATCTCATACACCTTGAGTGGACACAGACTTTCCTTATATTTTCTGGGTTACTAATCCATACATTTCCCATTAGAAGTATTTCCTATGAAGAATGCTTAACTGAATTTGAATTAGGGTTCCATAAATGTTTTCTAAGTTGTTTTAAAAGTCACTGTAAAAATAAAATGTAGCAGATAATTTTTGGGAACTTTTGTTTTCCTGAGAAGAATTCAAGAAATTTTCTATAATTTCCCGATTCTACTTCATTTTCATGTTGTTCTAATATGGTTTTACCTTCCCACTCACAACAGCTATTTATACTGTTTTAATGGGCCTTCTTTCATCCCTGTGTCTACTTCTTTCTCACAGGTTCTGATCAGCAGAAAACAAAACTCTCCATCTCTGTGAGATTGAAATTACAAAAAAACACCCAGCCCAATTCATTCATTCTTTTCAAGTGATGTTAATGATCTTGTCTTGTGGCTCCATAGTTAGTAGGCTACCCTACTCATTCACACCACTGAGAGTAAACTTGCTCATATTTGTTTATGTACAAAATTTCATAAATATTTTAGGACTTGTTCAATGTCTAGGAGTGACACTTCTGCATTAGTGTTTGGTGATGCTTCCATCTGCTGAATTGTGCGTCTTCCCGCATGTTCTTGTGGCATTATTAGAGAAATTCCCTGGGGAATTGTTCAGTTTATTGTGTGATTGTTGATAGTGCTCTTTCCTCTTCCTTTGCTGCCCAACACAATTGGCATCCTTGTTTACATTTTTTTTAAAGCTATGGACTAACAGGGATGCAGCTAATGTATAACAAATAATAGTTGTTGTCAGTCATTTTGTCCCTAAGTATTTCCAGTATAAGGCTGTAGCAGCAGTGCATTCATAGGCTCAGCAGATGTGGCAGAAAGAGCAGGCTATTTCAGAGTTCTGGTGGCAAACAAAAGAGGCCAAAAGGTGACAGTCCATGTGGCAAGAGGAAAAGGGGGATAATCAAGTGTTATGTCTCACTTTTGGATAGCCATGTATTCTGTTTGTTTGTTTGTTTGTTTGCTTGCTTGCTTGCTTGCTTGTTCATTTGTTTAGTATACCGCCCATGTATCCATACATCTCTGGGCGGGTCACTATTCCATGCCAGCCATGATTTGATTATTTTATGCATTAGTTCTTAATTGAATTTTGTCATTACATCCATACTTTATTTAAAAAAGATATACTCTGCACATGTGCAGTTTCATATTTTAAAGTCATTAAGTCACAGAACTATCATGACTACAAGCATTTGTTTGCTTCTGCTACCTGATGTTAAACGTATTCACTTGGGTATGCCACCATGTTGTAGTGGAAAAATGAATACATATATTAAGAATAATAACCATATACATGCTATAGAATAGTTTTTAAATAAGAAGGGGGGGAAAGATTAACCAACATCAACTACAGTGAACCCAGATGCTAATGTAGAGCCTACGTACTGCTGCCCCCATCATCTGCTGCTCTCTTTGTGGTTATGTGGTTATGCATTGGTGTCACTGGACTTTAGGTCTGAGGTCCAGCCCTAGCTGCACCACTGATTTAAGGCTCAGCAGGGCAAGCTGAAAAGCAGGCAAGCAACAGCCAAACAAATGAAGTAGAGCAATCAATTGGCTTCCTATGCCAAGCAATTACTTGACTGAGGAACCACAGCAGATCCTAGGTTCCTCAGAATTGCTGTGTAGCCTGTGGATATGGAAATAACCAGCTCAAGACAGTCCTGCCAGATATTTCTGCTAAATTCTTTATAAAACCATGTATATTTGAAATGGAGCTACCAGTGGCTTTCTAAACAGATTACAAATCTCAGCCCTACTTCAACAGTGCTACACACAGCATCTGGGTTTTCTGACTACATTCTGGGTCCTTCAGGCTGAAACGTTCCACCTCATGTGGTAGGTGGAACTCCACTTCCTCAGTCTGACATCAGAACACATATCTGAGGCAGTCACCAACTCCCTGGATACTTCTCCCAATACTGAGACCCTCCAAGCAGAAGCATGAGATGCTCTCATGTTACCCAGCCAACATTACTCCTTCCACCAATGTCTATACTGCATTCTATACTATACCCCATTCTTACCATGTTGTAGACCATGGGTGTCCAAAATTCTATCTTTAGTGACATTTCTAGCATAGTATCTACCAGTCTGCCATGACATCCTATCACAAGGACAAGTTCTTCACCTGGAGCCTTAGTGGTACAACTTAACTCCATGGACTTTGAACAAAAATCTTTTTAAAAGCAGGGTTTCTCCAGCACAGTAATATTTACCATTTTATGCTCTCACTGTCCACGCAGATTAAGAATATACCAAGCCACCCGGAAGACTTACCTGCAGTAGTGTGCAGCTAGATCTGCCTCAGTACGTAAGACAATGGTTCTGGATCTCCTGCCATTCCTCCAAGATGGCCTCAGCAAAGGCCAACACGCTGAAACATCAGGCAGGCAGCTATTTCCTCAATCTTATACCACTCATCCACATTGCCTTTCTCTCTCTCTCACTGCCTCTCTCTCACTTTCTAGTGCTTCCTACAAGGAGCAGTACTACAGTGTCCCTGGTGGCACACCGCTTTCCTTCTTGGGATCTTCATAAAGTGCTGTCCGCTCTTCAGAAATTGTCATTCTAGCCTCTGAAGCTAGTTCCTCTCAAGATCTTATCCTTTTAAGTCTTATTTCTAGTAGCAGTAACCTCTGCCCGAAGGATCTCTGAGTCAGTTACCTTATATATGGCTAGACAACTCTGCACATTCCATAAGTTGTTGCTTGACTGGATGTGAAAATGCTGTAACGTGCTACATTAATCTTTTCCAACTAATGAAAAATGTTTTAAAGTGAACATGTGCAGTCCCTACAGAATGACGGTCAGGAGAAGAGAAAACAGTTCCTAAACCAGTGAATACTCTTCCTTCTTTTTGTCACAGCCAGTACAAAAGTTTGTACTCTCCCTGCACAGTGTGGGTCTCATTGCTTTACTTACATTCATTTTTGTAGTGCTTAAAAAGTTCTGACTGTCCGTTGATCTGTGAATAATTGATAAATATATGTTCTTTTCATCCTGTGCACTCCATGTTAATACCTTGTTACAGTTTTTGCCAAGTGAGACGTAGTACCTGCAGTTTTGCTACTATGGAAACACTCCTGTAGCAGCTTGCTCTGGGTGTGTGCCTAAGCTTCATTCATTTCAGCCATCTGGTTTTGTTATCCTCCTGTGTATATTTGCTTGCTTATTTTTCACAATGTTGGGATCCACATTCAAAACAACCTTCTCTTATGGTTGTACCAAAGTAAAAAGTCACCTGCTAAGACTTGTTTCTCACTGCTGCATTAGGAATTCAGGTAACTGAGAAAATGTGGCAATGCTGTCATGTCATGTGCTGCAAGAAAATGCCAAAAAGTAATATCTTGGTCATTGGGCAGAAGGAGGCAAGTGCATCTCTCCCAGCCAGCTGTATAAATAGAGGACAAAGAAAAGTCCATAAGCAAAATCTTAACTTTATCAGCAACTCCTTTATGTTGACACGAAAATCACTTATACCAGCACTATCCCTGTAAAAGTACATATTGATGGAACCATTTAAATTATTCACATATAATGCCAGTATACTCCAATCTGAAATGCGTGACAAACCATGATTTACAGATTAATAGCCATACATTAAAAACTTTTAGCCAAGCATAATTACTGCACAGTAAGTTTAGACTTTGATAAAGACAAGCATCAAATGTCCCATTATCATTTGTTCAAAACTTTATTATATCACTTCTAACTATTGTGGGGAGGGCAGATCTCAGACATCATACTTTTCAGCTTTATGAAAGCCCCTTCCAAAAGATATTTTTACAGCTCCAACAAACTATGCTAACAAAAACCAGGGCATTGTCTGCTTTGAATACAGATTGGAGCATCTAAAGCAACATCATGCTATGAGATTAGTTCTGCATGTTATGACTCACAGCAAAGGTTGGGAAGAGGGTAGAAGAAAGGGAGAACTATGTGTATCAAAGGAAAGAAAATATATGGGCTAACCCCATTCTCAGTATCATAATTTGCACAATCTTTTTTTAATCCATAAAAACTAAATCCCACCATTAGAACATAAAAAGAGCCTGCAGGAACAGGCCAATGGCCCATTTAATCTAACATCCTTTTCTCACTTTGGCCAGATGTTTGTGGAAAACCCACAAGTGAGACTGGAGCACAAAAGCACACTCTCCTCCTGCAGTTTCTGGCAACCGATATTCAGAAGCATGGTGCCCCCAACAGTGGAGACAAAGCCTAGCCATCATGGCTGGAAGCCACTGAGAGCCTTATCCTCCATGAAGTCTTCTAATTCTCTTTTAAAGCCACCCAAGTTGGTTGCTATCACTGCCTCCTATGGATGTGAGCTCCATAGTTTAACTATGTGTTGTGTGGAAAAGTCCTTTTAAAAAAATCTGTCCTGGATCTTTCAACATTCAGCTTCATTGAATGTGCACAAGTTCTAATGTTATGAGAGAGAGCGATCAACTTTTCTCTATCCACTTTCTCAATGCCATGCATAATTTTATGAAAACTTCTACCATACCACCTTTTGTTTGCCTTTTTTCCTGAAATTAAAAAGTCCCAAGTGCTACAGACTTTCCTCAAATGAACTTCTAAGAACTTACACTTATTAACATCTCCCACAACAGCTATGTGTGGTGAGAAATTTCACCCTTTTACTACTTGAACAGAAAAATTGGCTGGATTGTTACAGCCATCATGTTTTTTGGGGTGGACCATGGTATGCAGAAAGGGCATGTACTGAGAGCCAGAGTGGTGTAATGGTTAAGAGCAGTAGACTTGTAATCTGGTGAACCGGGTTCGTGTCTCTGCTCCTCCACATACAGCTGCTGGGTGACCTTGGGCTAGTCACACTTCTTTGAAGTCTCTCAGCCCCACTCACTTCACAGAGTGTTTGTTGCGAGGGAGGAAGGGAAAGGAGAATGTTAGCCGCTTTGAGACTACTTCGGGTAGTGATAAAGCGGGGTATCAATTCCAAATCAAAACTCTCAGTTGAAATTTACATTTAGTGGAAATGTATTGACCAAAAGGGTGCTCATGTGGTGAGCAGTGTGTTTTTGTAATCCTACTTTCAGTAGCAAATGAAGAATATTTATTTGTGATGTGTTCTTCTCTACTGCCCAGCAGTAGATTTCATCCACATACATGTATATGCATTCTGGCACTTGGTGAAATGATAAGCCGAGCAGACTGATTGATTGTGGCAGTCACTGAGCTACATTCAAATATATTGCAGTCACTGCCTTCATGGGCTTAACAATCACTTTTATTGGTTTGGTTTTTACCCCATTAATCCTTAGCTTGCAAGTTACATAGGTTTCCACTGCCATTTACCAGGTAAGTCCATTTTGTGTACCCCAGTCCAGTTCATGTCACAGTCAGTTTCTAGAGGTCTTTACAGATGTTAAATAATATGAAACCTTGTATCACTGCATTACTTGCCAGTAGTACAAGTCCCTGTTCAAAGTAATAGAAAGGGAGAGTGGTCTTGCAGTTAGAAAAGGGAAAGGGTAGGTTTATTGGTAGTTCTGTAATGCGACATTAGGAAAGTGTTTAGTTGCTGAAAATACTGTGGGAATGTTGTAGATACTAGGAGAGGATTTATTGATTTAAAAGTATCATTCCTAACTCAAGCTTGTGAGTCAGCAGCAGAGTGCATACCCCAGTATATAGCAGGAAGGTAGTTAGTAGATTTGTTTGAATCTCTTTACTTAAGCAATCCAATCTGGCTTTGTTCAGATTGGGTTTGGTTTCTGGTAAGTCCCTTTTATCCTTCCTAAAAAGAATAAAGAAACAAGGAGTTTCTTTTAAAAATATAACAAGAAGTTTACTCACATTCAGTTCACAGGTGAATCCCTGAAGGCAGGCTTTAGCTTAGAGTTACAGAAGAGGGTTTGAGTTCATCCCATATGGGAATGAGCCCATGTCCTGGTGGCTAAGAGCCAGCAGACTGCAAAATACATCAGTATCAAGACACCATGGCATAAAGACAAAGAAGGGAGATGGCTTTTATGGAGATGGCTTTTATGGAGTCTCCTGGGATCATGCCCACTTACCTGGTCACATGCAGGGGGAGGATGCTCCAGACCAGGTGTAACAGGAAGTTCAGCTGGCTGGAGTAACACCCCCCTGCGTGTCCACCCTGGGAAAATAGGAAGTGTTGTACTTGACTGCTTATGTTACATCCCACAAATACAAATACAAAAAAGACATGCTTAAGTATGCTTCAATCCCATTGATTTTTGTGGACGTATGCTTAACTCAGTGAAAGTAAGTATGCTTGAACGTGCTCAAGTTGAGTGGATTGCACTCATAACTTTTTACATTAACCCAATGGTTGCATTTGCCATTAATGATGAAACTGGGGTAGACTGTTCTTTGCCACCAGAGATGTTGTAGGGTTTACCATTAAGTGCCTGCAATTGTTGCCAGATCCCTGACAACAGTAACTAACAACTGTTTATATACTGGTCACAATCAGATGTACGTCTACATCATAGTTTCATGCTATCTGAATGAGCCTAAGACTTGTGCACTGCTCTTTCCAGAATAGTCATTAGGAAGAGCATCTGCCTCCATTTCCAACTAAACACATTCTGTCATTTTGTCTGAGCTGGAGAAAACTGTAGTTAGTTTTACATCTAGTTTGTATGACTAAGAAAACTTTAATCCATTGTGTATGAGCCAGGCTAGATTTAAGATCCTGGCTTGCTCAGATAAACCATAGTCAATGCAGTTTCCATTTCAGACAAAACAAACTGAGACTAGCTGAAAATGGAAGTGAATTCTTCTGATCTTTCTCTTGCGGCCACAGTGGAGGATGAAAGATAAGAGGGGGAACAGGCGTGTGTAGTGCAATGTTAACAAGACTCCCCTTTTGGACTTTGTGCCAGTTCACGTTGTACTGCAACTGGACATTTGTTAAGGTCTTGAAAATTGTAATACATTGTCACTGGTTTCAGATGCTTTGTGACTCACCATGAAACTGGGTTAAGGTGGGGTTGTTGTTGGCATCTGTCTGTCTTCCATAACAATGGAGTGCACTTCTGAGGGTGAAGTCAAACCGCTGCATTAGCAGGACCAAAGCAACCTCCCCAAGGCACAAACCTGGGCTGTGTGTACAGAGATTATGGGCTGCCCAGATGACAAGACACCCCCCTCGGTCCTGTCTAAAGGAAAGCAGAGCAATACATCAGAATGAGGCGTACAAGATGCCATCCAACCATCTTAGGGACTCCAGTCCAGATTTGTGTTGGGTTTACTGCCAAGCCCTTTGTTCTCCCAAAGATGTCCTGCGAGGCAGTGGGTATGGATTTTTCCTCAGGGTTTACTCCCGAAGCCTTTCTTGTGAATGTGTATAGTCACAAGACAGTGGAGGTTTGGGATCAGAGTTTTTCCCCCAGGTTGACATACTCCACCTGCCCCTCATTTCCCTTCACAGCATGTGCAGAAACCACCTTCTTGACCATGGGTAGACAAACTAAGGCCTGAGGGCCGGATCTGGCCCAATCACCTTCTCAATCCGGCCCGCGGACTGTCCGGAAATCAGCATGTTTTTACATGAGTAGAATGTGTCTTTTAAAAAAAAATGCATATCTGGGTTATTTGTGGGGCATAGGAATTTGTTCACCCCCCCAAAAAAAAATATAGTTTGGCCCCCCACAAGGTCTGAGGGACCAGCCTCCTGCTGAAAAAGTTTGCTGACCCCTGTTCTTGACCATTGGACCCACTCAATAGTTGATCTTGTCTGCTCAATCCGCTGGAGCCTATCTTTGCATGCAGGGGAAGTCTCTAACTCACTAAGAGTTTGAGAACCATTGGGTACCCTCACCTGGTTTAGCCGGGCAGTCAAAGCCATTTCCCAGGATGTGGCCAGTGTCTCATGCTGACAGCTTCTAGGAGGCACAGGTAAGAGCTGAGTGCAGGACGGGGAGGAAAGGTGGACAAACTACCCCAGAAGGAGCATGGCATGTCCCCCACCAGATGTACTACCCCTCCCCTAACACCCCATACAACCCTAAGGTGAAATCCATGTCTAGTTAAATTAGAAACTAAAGCCATACAAGACAATTCAGACAATGTGTGTTCTAGAGCATTCTTGATCATAGGGAAATGATAATCATTTTAATTATTCTTTGGGAGGTGCTGCTATTTCACACACATTTTTGTATTTTGTTTGTTAAAGTAGCTCGGTTTTCTTAAATACTAAAACCTGCCCCCGATGTACTGTTCTTATCAAATGAAAAACCACTATTTTATATGAGTGGCTAACTGACAAGTCTTAGCTATCCAACTGTTACGTAACTAGTACATTATGGGATAGTAAATGCATACCAGTGTGAGGAGATGAACAGGTACTGCTGTGGCGGGAAGGTAAATGGTGTTTCTGTGTGCTCTAGCACTCATCATGCTGTTCCCTGCACCAGAAGCGGTTTAGTCATGCTGGCCACATGACCCAGAAAGCTGTCTGCGAACAAACGCCAACTCCCTCAGCCTGAAAGTGGAGATGAGTGTTGCATCCCAAAGTCAAATTTGACTGGACTTAACCATGTGGGGTCCTTTACCTTTACAGTTTGGGATAGATGACAAAATACTTTTTATGGATATTTGGTCAACTTTTCCATTATTTAATAACAGATTAGAAACTACAAAATATTAAATTGTTATTATTTCTATGTATTGAACCATTTTAATTTTTCTGTCATCCTGCCACTCAATCTTTTACATGTTTGTTTTATGCTGTATCCTGCTTAAATTCAATAATAACAATTACATGTAGGTTTTTGAAAAGAGGTTTTGATGGAAAGCTAAAAAGAGAAACTAACCAAGTGGAAAATACTTCCAGTAGTTTTTTCTCTTAGCTAAACAACTGTGTAGATGGGTGTTTAAAACAAATCAGAATATTTTAGACAGACCATTCCCAATCAGTTCACTTCAAGTCTTCATCGCATGCATCATTTTGCATGTTTATTTAATGAAGACAATTTACACAGGAAAGCACCCTTTTATATTTTATGTTTTCTTTGCTTATACCTCAATTATTATGTAATGAGATCAGCGAGGACTAGTCAAGCAATACATGGTAAAACAATGTGCTGTATTTTATCATTTGACTGCATAGATAATCTTTCCTTCCGTATATTAGACAAACTAATGTAGCTGCATGCTTCTACATTATTTTATTTTCTTGAATTTCTGCCTCTTTCCAAAATAGTTATTGTAGCTGCTGCCTTTATAGCCTTCGGGCTCAATGTCTTCTTTCTTTTCGCTCAGGCTTAGCATCAAAATGGAGCTGTCAGCCAGAAAGCTGGGATGCTTTTGGCTGCAGCCCCATTAGAATTACTCACCAGCTGACTGACATTTCACTAAGTCTGAAAAGAATCCTCCTTCCTATGTATCAATTAGGATTGCCAACACCTGACTTTGAAATGTGTTCCGGTGCCTTTAATAGCTGTATGGAATGGATGTGCTTGACAGGTGTGGCTTCCTCCATCATTGCAGTAGTGTGACAGGAGAAACTGCACCTCTTGAGTATTTGTCTGCCACATGGTTATGAAAGGCGCCATAATTGGCCACCTTAGACTCAAATCATAAAACTGCTTATGTTGACGTTGCCAGTTGTCTAGTGTTACTATCACCATTCTTTAAGGAAATAAGAAGAAGCCTGGCTGAGTGAGTAACCTAAATTTGTGAGAGAGACTTACAGATTTCATTAAACTAAAATTATCTTTAAAGAAGGGAACCCCCTTCCCCAACTAGACTCGGGCCTCCTCTCAAGCATATATCATATAATTTACAACCTACTGACCTGTTTTGGATGTCGTTACTGAAATAGACCAGAATCGGAAATCAAAGTTCAGCCTTCGTTTGTTTCCGTAAACTATAGTTTAAATTGACCACAATTTGACAAACTACTGCTAGATGAAAGACAGAAGCAGATGCTTCCAATCATTTGCTATGGTGCGTGGTAAAGAAAGAGAGGGGAGGTCACACAAGCCTGAGACTCAAACAGACTCAGCCCATTAATGCTAAATGATGGTTTAGGGTTGCATCAAACTAGGTTCTAATAATAATAATAATAATAATAATACATTACATTAGTGTACCACCCTATACCCGCAGGTGTCAGGGCAGTTCACAGAAGAGCCTGTCTTTTTATTGGGTACCAGAATGACACTTATTCTTCCTGTTAGTCTTTTAGTTCCCCTGTCCATCTCCCATGAGTGTAAAATTACCAAGTCTCTTCCTCCCCCTTAAGTGGACAATGAGTATATTCAATGAATGGCTATTTAAGAGAGTATATTGGCAATTTGAGCCCCTCTAGAATAAGGATCTGACTCCCTATAAACTTCCCTTTGCTAAATCTTGGGTGCTTCCCAAGAGATATTTCTTAAGTTCAACCAAAAGTGTGTGAAAGTAAACATTACTCACCCTTAGTTATGTTTTACAATTGGCGAAGATTTGAGCTTTTGAGGGGAAGAGGTGTGTGATACCTATTCTCAATTGGTTTCTTTAAAAAAAAAAGCAGGTAGGCCTTACATAAAAACAACAACAAAATGAGCTGTGAATCAAGTAGGCTGGTGGAGAAATAAATAGGAAGTATAGTGACCAGATTTATGGAGATTATAGTTTGTAAATGAGATGTAGAAGTGATGAGATGAAATTTAAAAGGATGTGCCAGTAACAGGTGTTTGCATGAAATAAAGTGGCTTGTGGTAGCCATGTTAGATATTAGATGAGAATTGCACTGGGGCGGGGGGAGATCTAGAGAGAAAGCTTAAAGTCACTTGTACCTTAACGACTAACAAAATTTATAAAGGCATAAATGTTTGTGGACTCGTGTCCACTTCATCAGGGGAAAAATGACTGTTGTACAAACGGGAGACGAATTTGCTCTTATGTAAAGAAAGAGTCTTAAGGTAGGGCTTCCTGTAGCTGGAGTAATCATTTTCATATGTATTTTTACATAATGACCTAAGTTACTTCTCTAGCAGCTGATAATTAACTTCTAATCTAAATCAGATAAAGTTTTAAGCAGACTTGAAAAAAAGCCTTTGTGGGCTTTAGCATGTTAAATTATCCTGTAGCTAGCTGTGAATGTGCCTTAAAGCTTTCTATAGTGATTCTAATCATATGCATTGACACCCACTGGTGTTGGTAAAGACAAATCTGATTAATTGTATGCTACCTGAATAATAACATTTTCTTCATATGATTTTGTCGAGCTTTTTCTATACCAAAGTCTGGGAAAACTTTGTGGATTGTGTTAAGCTTTTAACCATGCCATTGCCAAAACTGCATGTCTCTGTCAGCCCATTTCACAAGTCCAATAAGATGAAGTAATTAGATGCAAGTTGAGCTACTACCACTGAAATCAAAAGGATGAAATTAACCCATGTACATTCTTTGTATAGCTTCAGAAAGATGTGCTAGGAACTGGATCTGTAATATCTACCATTTGTTCTAGGATGTACAGAAGGTGGTAAAGCACCCCCTATTAACCATGGATGATATAAAGGATGCTGAGAGAAGGAATATTGGCATTATTGCTTTAAAAACAATAGGTATACACTTTCTTAGGAACCATGACATATATATACTGATGTGATTGCAAGTTTCTCTGATCACCTGTGACTTGCTCTAAAACATAGTTATACCACATAGTGTGAAATTGGAAAATCTGTTCTGTGTGTGTTCTAATGGATGTAACGGTCATTAAGTATATGAGTCTTCTGACGTTGTAATCAGATGTGATTCAGGCTGTTAAATATCCATGAAGCAACATCTGCTTCACAGAGTGACCTTCTGCTAAAGAATACTTAGCATCTATTAGCAGATCATAGTGCAGATCAGCCGTATTTGAAATGCTCTAAACTAGACTAGTCTACTGCTGTTTAGTAACTAGCTTGCAATAATTTATTGCAGTTAAATAAAGCTTTAAAAATCCATTAAATAATTATAGGGATTACATGCATTTCAAAAACCGTTGTATTCTATTGAAATTACCCATTTAATATCAGGGTTTGTTTGTTTTAAAAAACCTGAATTCTAAAGGCATGTTAGGGGAAATGTCAAATGTTATTTTCTGTAGATGTTAATAAACCAGTTTTAAAAAAGAAAAAGAAAACACAACCTGAAACAAATTAAAACCAAAAGCAGTCACACCATCTGTTGTATATTAATTAGATCTTAGTCTATCAAGGGTAAACTGACACTTGAAAAATGTCATTGAAGACAATCAATAGACTAACATGCAAATATATTGGATTAAGGTCTTTCATTTCAGTTTCTGCTTTAGATCTAGTAAAGATGAGGATGATGTATATAACAAATTTTAATTTTCTTTCTTCTCAGAGCAACCTCCAAATAACCAAGGCCAGTCGACCCTGCAACCTTTGCCACCTTCTCACAAGCAGCATTCAGCACAGCATCACCCATCTATCACCTCCCTTAACAGAAACTCACTGACAAATAGGAGGAACCAGAGTCCGGCCCCGCCGGCTGCTTTGCCCGCCGAGCTGCAAACCACACCCGAGTCGGTCCAGCTGCAGGACAGCTGGGTCCTTGGCAGTAATGTGCCACTGGAAAGCAGGTAATCCTTTAGGAACTTGTAAGACTTCAGTTTTGCTCAGAATATTTAAGAAGCCTAAGATTTATGCATCCCTTAATTCTGCCAGCAAGAGGTGTAATCTGTGGGATTTTAACCCAGTACAGCCAATATTGGTACTGCCACCTTGTCCCAAAGCTCACATTGTAACTTAATTATTCCCTTGCAATGTTTTGACTTAGAATATGTATAGGAGCTGCACTTCAGACATGTTATTATCTAGAAGCAAGCAATTTCTCCTTAATGTTCGTTATTAGTGCTGCTGTATTAGTTATCACAAATAATTGTTTATGGGAGTTAACAGACATGTGATCACAGTGCAACCAGAGAAGTTTGTCCACTTCTGAAGCAAGTTTCACTCTTTTGTACATTGTGATTACTTGATCTTGGCCTTCGGGTTGTATTTAAATGCCCCCTGTACTTATGTGACCTTTCATTCTTCCATAATGACCAGTTAAAAGTTACAAATGTCTCCATTTAGGCTTAGACCTATGATTACCACATTAACAGATCCAGAGTGTGAAGTTTGTCTTTTCAGCTCATTTAGATGAGCAGCAGTTGTAACATTAGTGGAATGCCATTTGTGTTGTGACCCCTGTTGGAAATGTTTTTGTAACTCATCAGTTTTGCTTGTGTGAGGATGTCCCCAAGCATTGATAAGTAAGACCTTTCTTGTAGATGCCTATTCAGCTGTACATGGTTTCAGGCAACTAGGACTCTGTGTTGAAAAATGGAGAGAAATAGTAGTGGGTGCTCTAACATCCTCCTCATACAGGTCTGAAGATGAGGGACAACTACCTCCTTCCTTGTACCCCCTGCCACATGGAGCACTGAAAATGTGCACTTGGTGTCATCATCCCTACTGGATGGGGGAAAGTGGATAAACTTTCCCTGCCATAAGCCCCAGGATGACACTCTCACTTTACTTAGGCATGTGAAATATTTTGTGTCTGAGGATAAATTAAAGATGTGAAAGGGTATAGAACGGTGGAGATTATTTTGCACAACTTATCATGTTTGTTTTTGAACTGTCTTTCCAGATGGATGTTTTATAAAGCTGTTTTTCTCCCCCACCCCCATTGACAGCAGTATCTTGCTGCAACTAGTATTTGTCAATATGTATAGGATATGAAGCTGTGTTGTTACTGATTAAAAGGACAAATGGTAAAGGGATGTGGAGCAGGGATTCCCATCCTTACTTCATAACTGTCTAAATTCAGCAGGGAACTGTCACTTTCCCTTAAAAAGCATTCTGAACAAGTGGTGATGATAAAAGTCATTCCACTCTTTTGTTGTTGTTTGGTCGTGCCTTCTTTGCCTCAGTCTTCTCCAAAAAAGAAAACAATGCCCAACCTGAAGAATATGGAGCAGATGATTCAGCAGGGGAAAAACAGCCCAGAATAAGTAAGGAGGTAGTACAAGAATACTTGGCTAGTTTAGATGTATTCAAGTCTCCAGGGCCAGATGAACTACATCCAAGAGTATTAAAAGAACTGGCAGAGGTGATTTCAGAACCACTGGCAGTAATCTTTGAGAATTCCTGGAGAACAGGCGAAGTCCCAGCAGACTGGAGGAGGGCAAATGTTGTCCCTATTTTCAAAAAGAGGGAAAGAGAAGACCCAAACAATTACCGCCCCGTCAGCCTGACGTCAATACCAGGAAAGATTCTAGAGCAGATCATTAAGCAAACGGTCTGTGAGCACCTAGAAAGGAATGCTGTGATCACTAAAAGTCAGCATGGGTTTCTGAAAAAGTAAGTCATGTCAGATCAATCTGATCTCATTTTTTGACAGAATTATAAGCCTGGTAGATGAAGGGAACGCTGTGGATGTAGCCTATCTTGATTTCAGCAAGGCCTTTGACAAGGTGCCCCATGATATTCTTGTAAAGAAGCTGGTAAAATGCGGGCTAGACAATGCTACCATTCAGTGGATTTGTAACTGGCTGACTGACTGAACCCAAAGGGTACTCATTAACGGCTCCTCTTCATCCTGGAGAGAAGTGACTAGTAGGGTGCCACAGGGTTCTGTCGGGCCCAGTCTTGTTCAACATCTTTATCAATGACTTGGATGATGAGCTTGAGGGCATCCTGATCAAGTTTGCAGATGACACCAAATTGGGAGGGGTGGCTAATACCCCAGAGGACAGGATCACACTTCAAAATGACCTTAACAGATTAGAGAACTGGGCCAAAGCAAACAAGATGAATTTTAACAGGGATAAATGTAAAGTACTACACTTGGGCAAAAAAAAATGAAAGGCACAAATACAGGATGGGTGACACCTGGCTTGAGAGCAGTACATGTGAAAAGGATCTAGGAGTCTTGGTAGACCATCAACTTGACATGAGTCAACAGTGTGATGCAGTAGCTAAAAAAGCCAATGCAATTCTGGGCTGCATCAATAGGAGTATGGCATCTAGATCAAGGGAAGTAATAGTACCACTGTATTCCGCTCTGGTCAGACCTCACTTGGAATACTGTGTCCAGTTCTGGGCACCACAGTTCAAGAAGGATACTGACAAGCTGGAACGTGTCCAGAGGAGGGCAACCAAAATGGTCAAAGGCCTGGAAACGATGCCTTATGAGGAACGGCTTAGGGAGCTGGGTATGTTTAGCCTGGAGAAGAGAAGGTTAAGGGGTGATACGATAGCCATATTCAAATATATAAAAGGATGTCATATAGAGGAGGGAGAAAGGTTGTTTTCTGCTGCTCCAGAGAAGCGGACACGGAGCAATGGATTTAAACTACAAGAAAGAAGATTCCACCTAAACATTAGGAAGAACTTCCTGACAGTAAGAGCTGTTCGACAGTGGAATTTGCTGCCAAGGAGTGTGGTGGAGTCTCCTTCTTTGGAGGTCTTTAAGCGGAGGCTTGACAGCCATCTGTCAGGAATGCTTTGATGGTGTTTCCTGCTTGGCAGGGGGTTGGACTGGATGGCCCTTGTGGTCTCTTCCAACTCTATGATTCTATGTGTCCGACTCTTCGTGACCCCATTGACCAGAGCATGCCTGGCACTCCTGTCTTCCACCGACTCCTGCAGTTTGGTCAAACTCATGTTAGTAGCTCCACACTTTTAGAGAATAATTATTTATTCCCACCATCCCTCCTTTTTCAACTTTCTGATTGCTTACCGAAGCCACAAAACTATCTTCCAAGTTTGTTGTTGTTGTTGTTGTTGTTGTTGTTGTTGTTGTTGTTGTTGTTGTTGTTGTTGCCACTGCTCATTACCCCTCTAGATATACATTCCCACTCTCTTTATGTAAGATCAGCCAGTAGGCCTAGTTCTCACTGAAGTGGTAAACTTTGGGGCTGTACCACTTCAGGTTGTAGGTGCGGTCTCACATGCCTGAACACATACAAATATAGAAATTAATGCAGCTAAACCCTTCTCCCTGACATTTAGTGTTCTATATGAAGGGATTTATTTATTTGCTTGCTTGTTTTTGGTCCTGTAAGCATCCATTTGCAATCTGAAGTTGATACATTCCAGGCACAGATTTACTGCTATAGAAAGACAAGGGTGGTGAAACTGGAGTCATTTTAGTCACTTGAACCTTTTATGTGACGTACTGGCCTACATATAACATTCTGATGAAAAACAGTATCTCCTTGCTGTTAACAACATAGCTTATTTGTAGTTACTTGATAAGAGATATGTTAAAAAACCTGTCCTGAGGTGAATTTATTTCTTAAGCATTGATACCTCATTAGTTAATGTTTCTCTAGTTTCTTTATTGTTTCATTTAAGATGAAACAACAGCACAGGAATAAAACTACCTAAATGTTTAGCCGTTACCAAGGTAACAAACTTCATTAAACAGCAACTTCTGGACCTGGTGCCTGAAAACAGATAGGATAGTTATTTTTGGAGTAGCCAACTCCAAAACCTTGAGTGCCACTAGAGAAAAGGCCCTCTCTTAAGTGCTCATCTTGCAAACTAGGATCTTCGCATATGAGCCATTCATAACTTATAATGAACATATAAAGAGCTAGTTACAGGTGGGTAGCCGTGTTGGTCTGCCATAGTTGAAACAAAATAGAAAATTCTTTCCAGTAGCACCTTAGAGACCAACTGAGTTTGTTCTTGGTATGAGTTTCGTGTGCATGCACACTTCTTCAGATACACTAAAACAGAAGTCACCAGATCCTTAAATATACCCAGAGAGAACTTGCAGCAAGACAGACCCAAAAAAGAAAATAACAGAACACCACTAGTAATCACATACAACTCCCAAATTAAAACAGTACAACGCATCATCAGAGATCTACAACCTCTCCTAGACAATGACAGTTCTCTTTCTCAAGCTCTGGGAGGAAGACCCTTCATCGCCTACAGACAGCCACCCAATCTCAAACAGCTCCTCACCCACAATAATACAACAACAGGACTCAACATGGACACTGGTACCAGAGCCTGCAATAAACCCAGATGCCAACTTTGCTGCCACATAAACCCGGACAACACCATTACTGGTCCCAACAACATCAAACATACCATCTCAGGACTAGTTAATTGCTCATCTTCCAACATTGTGTATGCAATCAAATGCCAACAGTGCCCTTCAGCTCTCTATATTGGACAAACAGGCCAAACCCTACGCCAAAGGATAAATGGACATAAATCTGATATCAGGAATCACAAGACAGAGAAACCAGTAGGAGAACACTTCAATCTCCCAGGACATTCTATAAAAGATCTCAAAGTAGCTGTCTTAATACAAAGAAATTTCAGGAATAGACTGGAAAGAGAAGTGGCTGAATTGCAACTAATCACCAAACTTAAAACCATGGAGAAACCTGGTCTGAACAAAGACATTGGATTCTTATCTCATTATACATAACAATTAGCCATCTCACCCCTTGCCTTTCCCTGCAAGACTAATTGCAGCCGTTAAGAGTCGTCAACAGGGTTTCCACACCTATCAGCTGATCACCCATTCCCACCACCCTTCTGAGTAATACCCCTCCCCTCCCCACTCCCTCACTTTATTTAAGGATCTGGTGACTTCTGTTTCAGTGTATCTGAAGAAGTGTGCATGCACACGAAAGCTCATACCAAGAACAAACTCAGTTGGTCTCTAAGGTGCTACTGGAAAGAATTTTCTATTTTGTTTCATATAAAGAGCTAGTTTGTACTTCACAATAAACCACAGCTTATCGTGATGAAAATGAGCTGTAGGGTATCTCAGGCTTATGTGCTCCGCCTTCCTTCACCTTTGTCATGATCACAAAGAGGCAATTAGAAGCTTTGTTCTCCCCTAAAGGACTAGGTGTGCAGCCTGGGAGTCATTTTGGACTCACAGCTATCCATGGAAGCACAATTCAATTCTATGTCCAGGGCAGCTGTCTACCCGCTCCATCTGGTTCACCAGCTGAGACCCTACCTGCCCATGCTCTAGTTACCTCCCACTTGAACTACTGCAATGCGCTCTACATGGGGCTACCTTTGAAGGTGACTCAGAAACTACAACTACTCCAGAATGCAACAGCTAGACTGGTGACTGGGAACGACCACCAGGACCATATAACACCGGTCCTGAAAGTCCTACATTGGCTCCCAGTATGTTTCTGAGCCCAATTCAAAGTATTGGTGCTGCCTTTAAAGCCCTAAATAGCCTTGGCCCTGTATACCTAAAGGAGCATCTCCGCATCATTCAGCCCGGACACTGAGGTCCAGCTCTGAGGGCCTTCTGGAAGTTTCCTCACTGCAGGGAACCAGGCAGAGGGCCTTCTCAGCAATGGCACCCTCCCTGCCATCACATGTCAAGGAGGTAAATAACTATCCAACTTTTAGAAGACATCTGCATTGTGAAGTTTTTAATGTTTGATGTTTGATTATGTTTTTATGAGTGGCTGGGGCAATCCTGCCAGATGAGTGAGGTATAAATAATAAGATCTGTGCTTTTTAAAGGGTGTACTCAAAGGTATGCAGTAATGACACCTCTTTTTTGTTGTTAAAAAGTGTGGCACTTACTGTAACACCTTCATGGAGAGTACCAGCACCTATTTTTCTAGAAAAGCACTGAATAAAATAATTATTATCCAACTGGGATGATCACCATGTTACAAAGCTTTAATGCAAGAGCGTCTGGGATACAATATGTTCACAAGGTCAAGCAGCTTTCACTGGCAATTAATTACAATGTACCTGTGGGCAGCACTGCTTCTGAATCCCAGTTGCTAGAAACCACAGGAGGGGAGAGCGCTCTTGTGCTTGAATCCTGTTTGCTGGTTTCCCACAGGCAACTCTTCAACCATTTGGAGAACAGGATGCTGGACTAGATGGGCCATTGCCCTGATCTAGGAGGCTCTTATGTTCTTATGGTGATAGATCATGAAGTGTGTTTAAGGACAATCATGCCATGAGCCAATGGGAAGGCATGGCAGGTCTGCAGTATATATGTCTGCTGTGCTGTTCTGATGCCTTCAGCTAATCTGCTCTGGTGTCAAAAAGGAGTTCCACCATGGGGTCACGAAGAGTCTGACACGACTAAACGACTAAAGAACAGTACTATTGCAAGGGAGACAAGAGCTTGCTCTTGTGGTTGTTTGGGCCTCACCTGAAATAAAGAAAAGAGGAATCAGGACCACACTCTAAGCGTGCTCCCTTTGATGTTGAATTGGTAACCGGCCACCAGCCAAAATGTCCTCCAATAGGGTGGGGGAGTCTTGGGTCTGACCCACTGTCCAGATCCTCCCCCTGATCTGAAGAGATGTGTGAAAGCACTGATAAATCCAGACATTATATAAATCTGGTATAATACCAAGTCCACACCTACTAGTCTATACCAGGAGAAATACTTTAGTCTTTGATTAAGTGAATTTACTGTGATACTGTGAATTTTTCATACAGTGGTACCTCAGTTTACGAACTTAATCCGTTCTGTTGTTAAACCAAAGCCGTTCTTAAACCAAGGCGCACTTTCCCTAATGAGGCCTCCCGCCGCTGGTGCCCTTCCACCATTCAGCTTCCATTCGTAGACCTAGGTAAAGTTCGTTAACCAGAACACAACTTCCGGTTTTGCGGAGTTCATATACCAAATACTTCATTAGCAGGGCTCTTCTTAAACTGAGGTACCACTGTATTGTATTTAGCATGGTAGCATGTCGTAGGATGGGAGAGACAGGTTATAGTGTAGTTTACTAATGTTGCATAATTTTTTCATCAGAATTCTGCTTTAACGAAAGTTACAAACATGGCATTATATTTAATTATCTGTTAATTTCATTATATAGACAGAATTGGAGGCACATTTGAATAATCTAATGTAAGAAGGTAGAAACGTTTGCTATTCTATACAATTTCTTAAGTCATCAGCAAAGCTGACCAAGGGGCGTGAAAAGTTTAGAATGCATTCAAGCTTGATGAAGCATTTGTGCTAGTAGACAATTATGTGCTTTTATTGGTGTGATTTCCAATGGAACGACAGCCTTTAATATTGATTAAGCCTCTGTGAAAACAGGTATTAATCTTTTATGGGAGGGATCGAATCCATTTACCTGAAGGCCTTATGCTCCACAGGAGTACAATATATTGGTAGGAGTAGGGTGCATAAACGTTTAATAGCAGATAGTTTAATGTGCTCAGCTCTGTCACATTCACAATCATTTCATATGCTGTGTTTTTCCATTAGTTTGTCAGTAGTAAATCATAGCTAACAATGACCCAGTTTGGTCGAGTTCCTGTTTCCTAGATGTGGTGTACAGAGAGAAGTTAATTTTAGCTTTAAATGCATCACTGGTTGCGTCTGTTGTTGATGAGGTTAAAACACAAACAGTTTGATCTAGGTCCAGGAACATTTATCCACGATTATGTTGCATGTCTGATGCACAGCCTGTTTTTTCCTGTGAAATGGGTATTGCCCCTTCATAAATAATTAGCCATTTAGAAATAAATCCTGTTATTCATCTTGTTCTAGTATCCTCATGAGCTTTCCAGTGAAATAAAAATAAATACAGATAGCTAAAAGTATTAGTATATCAAGTATGCAGAAATAATAATTGTAATAAACCAGAGGGAAAAATAACAAAACAAAAACCCAGTATATTCAGATTGCACCCCTGTAGTTCATTGGACAACTTTTGACTGGGCATATATGGGATTTCACAATAAGTAATTTTAAAAAATACACCACATAAGCATATTTATCACACAAATTAATGTATGCTCTTGTTCCCTCTAGATCAATTTCCCACAATGCTGATTCACCTTTATAGTTGATATTTAATAGAAATATGTGCATTTGTTTTATATATATTTGTTAAGGGAACCCCAAGTTGCAGGTACCTGCCAGATGGAAGTGCATTATATGAAATTACTGTTTGATACTGATAGAGGTAACAGAGCAGTGAAATTTATCTTGTTTATAAGCTTTTGGCTAGCAGGGATCACCTCCTGGTGTGAAACTTGTCCAGAGATAATAACCCATCAGTTACATAATAGATTTTAGAATACAACATACTGTCAGGTTGACAATGTAGCTTATCAGCCTCACTAATTCACAGCATCACAGCTAGAATTATTACGTTTTTGTTGTTCTCATGTTTTCATATCATGCATTTTTCACTTGCATTTTAAAGAGTTGCTTTTTGCGGGCTTTTGTACATACAAAAGCCACCTGCATTATTTGTTTGCTGAAAATCTGAATAAACCTATATTTCAAAAAATATATAAATGTAGGGTAAGTCAGCTGGTTATAGGACTTACATGTCATAAAATAAACTGACGTATTATATAGTGATAAATATGTACAGTTTATGTTGTTGTTGTTGTTGTTGTTTATAACTACCTGTAAATACAATAATGTTGCTTGCTTTTGGATTTTGGGAGATGACATTGAAGTTGCATCTCTTAAGTGAAAGCAGCCGCCTCTGTGGACATAGCTGCAACAATTTTAAAAAATAATAATATCGGGCATATATATTCTCTGGGTCTTTAATTTACTTTTGCACGGTGGTAATTTTTTTGGTCTTGGATTGACATTTATTTATTTAGTTACTTATTTATATTTTCATGCAGATATAGCAAAAGTGAGAATCTGTTACCACATACTTACTAAAGCATTTCCCATTATTTTTAATGCATAGCACTCACTTCTAGTCAGCACCCTCACTAATGAAATTCAGAGCGCAGATATTCTTACACCTATCATACTTGCAAAAATAGAACAAGCCTTGCATTTATACATATCAATGCTATACCTTGGATTGCCAAGTTATATCTTTGAAATCCACATACTCCTTTGAATACACTTACTCAGCATGAAGGAAGGAAGCCATGGCTTGCTTATCCCACCTGTTCAGATATATATATATATATATTAATGCCCCCCCCCCACATTCAGCATTGTATATGAGCAACATAGTAGGCAGGATAAACTGCAGAACTGAAACACCCTTTTCTGGGAATTTAAAGATTCTGTACAAATCCTGAGGTTGTGATGCATCAGGCCTACTTTGCTCCATTTTTGTTCATATACTACCTGATGATGCTTTATGACACTGAAAAGCAATGGAATTTCGTGCATTAGCTTTCATTTTCTCATATTAGTTTAAGGCGATATGAAGTGTGTGTAGTTATGTCAGTATTTCATTGTCAAGGACATTGCTTCATTGTTCATTAAAATCAGAAATGTTCAGTCAGCAATGATTTTCTTCTTTCAAAAATATAGTCAAACTACTGTGATATTTTTGTGCTGCAAATATTCTCTAGTGACTAGATTTTCAGTATCATTCTATTATTTATATGCCAGTTTGGGTGAGGTCAAAAGGTTTAAAATGAGAGACTACAAGACCTCTTAAGGGCTACACTTGCATGGTTCTCACAAGATTGTTATGGTTACACATATTCTCCATATTTTTATTTGTTTACATGCAGCACTTTGTGAAATAAAACATATATTACATTTAAAGCACAGATTGCCTTTTTATCCTTGGTGTAGTGTCTGCACTAGTCTCTAATTGACATATCCAGTAGGGAAGAATAGATCAGTCAGTTTCTAGCCGTGTCAATTTCACAAGTGTTCATTCATAAATTCGTTTTGTTTCCATCCTCTGATTTTTTTTGGGGGGGGGATCCACACCAAAAATTGTATATAAATTAGTATTTAACTATGCATTAAATTACATACTTTACCTGAAGCATCCTTAGCTTCCAGACACTTGTTCTAGAGTCCAAAACAAAAACAAAAAATTCTACCCCTCACCTTCCATTGTTTGAAACAGCTTACACAAATAAATTAGCATTTGAATCCAGAAAATGTTGACAAAGGTAATTTGCCAAATAATAGCAAATCTAATCTACAGAATAAATAATTTAATAACAGAATTGAAATTCCAAAATATTGGCATAAAAGCTATGCCTTGCCATTCGTCCTGAGCGCTTGAGTTACCTAATGCCAATGTTTATAAGAAGTATTGCAAAGCATTTCTTATCTAATCAAAAATAGGTATATTTTTCAAATGCATACCTTATCCGATAGCCCATCCTATAACCCAAGAGTTACTTCTGATAAGGCCCTGCTTCTCTCTTTTACCGTAGTGATTCTAGTTTGTTCTATAATCTGCTTGACGCAGAAACATCTGCTTGGGTCCAACAAAAGGGGAGACTTGTGATGAGACAAAAGTCTGTAGAGCTATATTTCTTCATATAGATACTAAAATGCCTACTCCAGCTGCATGGATTCGAGAGCAATCTTGGTGACATTGTCATCATCCCCAGCAGACAAGGTCCTGCCATCTAGGAATAAGAGGGAGGGCACTGTCACATCGCCAGTGTCCTGGCAGCAGTGTTGTTGGATATACCAGGTTGGTATGGGAAAGTCAGGTGGTGTGGGCTATATTGGTTCCACCAGTGCACACATGTCAACTTCACCAATGCCCTGCCCCGCCCTGCCCCACCAATGATGCCCCACCAAGCTCCAAAATATAGCATGAAGAGCTAGTGGAGTTATGACACTCCTTGAAAATAGGTCAAAACTTTGCAGTCTTTTTCCTGAAGAGACTCTACTGAAGGTGTTAATGATGCCAAGATGGTTGTGGACCAAAGTGAAGGCTAACCAAGGGCATCATGATAACAGGAATTATGTCCTCTCTTTTCACATTGGAATTGGGAAGCTACCTGTTGGTGCCCTGTGTGCTACTTTTTGACTTGAGTAGCATGACTATCCAATTGCTTCATTTGGAAAGTTGTGTTGCGCTGGCCAAAATCAGTATGTGAGGATCCACATCTGCTCCAAAAAGCTCCTTTTAAACAAGAAAGAAAGAAAGAACGGTGCTTTTCTAATACAGTCGTAACTTGGAAGTCGAACAGAATCCAGTCTGGAAGTCGGTTCGACTTCCAAAATGTTCAAAAATCAGATTACTCCTGCAGCCAATCAGAAGCTGCGGAAGCCCCGTCAGATGTTCAGGTTCCAAAAGAACGTTTGCAAACCAGAACAATCACTCCTGCAGCCAAAACGTCTGAGTTCCAGGGTGTTCGACAATTATGGTACAGTACGACTGTAGTATAGAAGTCTCTAGAGCTGTAAGGGGCAATGCCAATTCACAAAGTGGGCACAATTATCATACCACTTTGTGAACAAGTCACTTAGGGATTGAGTTCCCTAGGTAAAACGTCTGTGATTTACCTTTTCTCTTACCAGTGCCTGACAAGAATGATTGGGGCTAAATGGACCTAGGTGACTGACTAGATTCTGACAGTGGACCAACAGAAAGCTACCCCTGTGCTAAGCTGAAACACCAGCCTTCTTGTTAGGGGTTGACTTTCTCACATTTTAAAGAAAACAAATAGTGGCTAGAAGGTTTTCTGACTATCTTTGTCCACAAAGCTATATATAGTTGTAAAGGGAAACTATCCATTATTACATTTCGGAGTCGGCATCAGATAGTGTTTTGAAATCTCTTGTAATGAATTTTCTGGGTAAGGATTTCAGAAGCTTTTCCCACAATACATAAAATACATTTCTGTTTTTGGCTACTTTTAGCACACAAACGTATCATATAAGAAATGGTTTCTAACTTATCCTCGCACTGATGGATAAGTGGCTTTCATTTAATGTGGGTGCTATTTATTTTGTAAGGTTTCCAGTTGGTGGTCTGAGCTATACTGCCTTTGGCTGGATTTACAAGCTGTTCCTGGTTCTTTAGAAGATGTTGTTTCCAGCTAATTTGATTTTACTACCCTACTTCTGTACTCTCTCATTCTTTTCATATATTTTTTTAACTCAACAACATGTTTTTCCATTCTGGTTCTCTACTAAGAAGCTTGTAGTGAATTTTCTCGGTTTTGTGCTTTCAAAGAGATAGACACAGAACACATAATGCTGTGCGTGTAATTAAACTACTCGTGTGTGTGTGTGTGTGTGTGTGTGTGTACCAGCAAGTTTTATGAAAAGGGAAAATATGTCATTCTAGAAGTAGAGCCTTGAGTCCAGTGACACTTTTGGAGGGTATGCCTTTTCAGCCTAAGGACCACGTGCCAGTAATGGAAGGGGCCAGAGGCAAAAGTAGGTGGGGCAATGAATGCAAACGTTACCTTTATACAGTAAACTAGTTTCTCCACAAACTGACACATCCGTCTTTACCTTCCATTTAGCCAAACTGACTGGCATTATCAAGAGTTCAACAAATTCCAGGAAGGCCGAATTATTATTATTATTATTATTATTATTATTATTATTATTACTTTATTTACACTCTGCCCATCTGGCTGGGTTTCCCTAAGGAAGCATGTAAAACAGGGCAGTGAGGAGACATGGCTTGTGGAGAGGATATTTGGCTTGGGGAGAATTCTGGAGGCCAGGTGGAGAGGCTTAAAGGGCCACACCCCTCTGCTATACAATAGTTTAGTATTATATGAGCAAATCCAGGCAACCCTTCGGCTCATGTGCTCTCCTCCTCCCCCCCCCCCACAGCATGGCTGTGAGGAGTTTGAAGCATTCACTTCTGTTTTTGATTAACTGCAGCTTGTCATTATGTCCAAATAGACAAATTATAGTTAATGTTGACTGTAGTTTGTATAAGCAAACCAACTTGAAACCAATTTGCAGAAACAGAAGCTAAACAAGAAAGCTTGAAACCAAGTAGCAAAAACATCTGAATTTTTCACAGCCACACCAGAAGAAGGAATGAATGGGGGAGTGCATGAGCTCAAGGCTCACAGTTTTGCTCATGTCACAGTCACACTAAACTGTGACATCCAAACATTGCCATAAGCCAGCTTTCTGTTATCTGATTCCTTAAAGATTTCAAACTTGATTATTGTTAATATTAGAAAGCTCACACCACAGCAAAGTCATAAAATTCTGCTGTTTTTCTAAATAAATCAGATTTTGTTTATTTCATCAAATATGATATCTTGAGGCAAAACAACTCTTTAAAAAGGTAACTGAATAACTGTTCACATGTATAAAGTAAATACTAGTTCCTGATTCATAATTTTGTTTAGTTGCTAATACTTGTAATGGCATTAACTAGAAAAGCTTTTCAAAATGCTGCTAGATTAATTTTCTGCATACAAACAATATTACCAATATGATATTCACAATTAACATGCTACCTAAGTATGAGTAACGAACTTTTATGGCAGTTTCTCTCATTCAAAATTTAGATCCAAATAGGGATTGTAGGATTTGAATTGCAGATTTCTGTTTGTTAAGGAGGTTTCTGTTTGTCTTCCTCCCCCCCCCCCCGCCTTTTTTTTTTTTTGCACATTCCCCTGGAATTCCCTAGCTGATCTGCAAATGGCAACTCTGTAAAGGCACTTACATTTTTTGCAGAAGGATGGCAAAGAGTTTAAGACTAAAACTCCCTGCCATATTGTGTGCTGTCTCAGACTTTCCCATAATATAACCTTGCCGCTTGGTAAGGGTGACTGTGTAGGAGTTTGTAAAAAAACCTATGTGACACTTGTAAAGTGTAGGATCATTGCTGAGTCTTCCTATTCCGGAAAGCCATGGTTTGACATGCTGCCTCAGTGCATTTGTGCCTGATGTGTACACAACAGAAAATGTATGGTATTCTACGTGGGAGCTGGTTTAAAACTCCCTTCCTCGATTGCCTTAGCAAATAAGCCAAAAGCAGCACAAAAGTGCTTAAATTAGGAAGTCAGATTTTAAAAAAACATATCTTTAGGCACCCACCAAAAAGATTCCTCTTCTCCCAGGGTTTTGGCTAAACAATTTATGGCGTTTTCAACTTCGTGAGTGTGCAGAGTGGGGAGGAGTATTGCTATATATTTTTGTGTTTTCATATTGTAAAGGTAAAGGGACCCCTGACCATTAGGTCCAGTCGTGTCCGACTCTGGAGTTGCGGCGCTCATCTTGCTTTACTGGCTGAGGGAGCCAGTGTACAGCTTCCGGGCAGGGGCATCGCAGGGGGCAGGGGGGCCCGGGCAGCGCCCCTGCTGGGGGTGACACATCGGGTGGGGGCCCCCGCCCACTGGGCTTTAAAAAACTTTTTTTTAATTCTTTTTAGGCTATTTTCGGCACTGCCAGGGTGGAGCCGCAGGGGCCGCCAGCGAGTCAGGGTGTCACCCCCCTCGCTGGCCGTCCCTGCGGCTCTGCTCCAGCAGCGCCGAAAATAGCCCCCGCCCTCCAGCGGCTTTTCGCGCCGCTGGCTGGCTTGCAGAGCCGGGGCAAGGAGAGGGGACCCGCCCCTCTCCCTGCCCCACTTGCGCTCCCCTGAGGGGGCCCGGGGGAGCGCAAGTCATGACGCACATGCCGCGATGCCCCACCCCCGGGGATGCCGGGCCGCCGCTTCGGGAGCCTCTGCGAGCTGCAGATAGTCCCGAAGCCCCCGCCCGGCATCCCCCGGGGCGGGGCGTCGCAGCGTGTACGTGCGTCATGACGCACGCACGCGCCGCGATGCCCCCGCCCCCAGGGGTGCCTCTTGGCTTCCCGCCCCGGGCAGCCAAGGGGCTAGGAACGCCCCTGCTTACAGGTCATGTGGCTTCTGGTGAACCAGAGCAGTGCATGGAAATGCCGTTTACCTTCCCGCCGGAGCAGCCCCTATTTATCTACTTGCACTTTGATGTGCTTTTGAACTGCTAGGTTGGCAGGAGCAGGGACCGAGCAAGGGGAGCTCACCCCGTTGCGGGGATTCAAACTGCCGACCTTCTGATCAGCAATCCCTAGGCTCTGTGGTTTAACCCACAGTGCCACCCACGTCCCCTGCGCCACCCGCGTCCCCTTATTTTAAACTGCCCTTAATCCTCTGATGAAGGGCAGTATAGAAATGTTGTTGATGATAGCAATAATACTGTAGTCTTTCAAGATGTAGATAACATGAGGTTTGCTACATCTTTATTAAGTTTGAGGTCAAACCACACATTAACTGTATTGTGCACAGCACAGCTCTGTGCAGCATCGTCTTACCCATAGATGCAAGGGGGGGCGGGGCACCTGGGCGACGGGCTCTCAGGGGTGCCAGGCTGAGAGTCCGAGGGTTCAGTCTGGGGAAGAGTCCGCCCGTTGGTCGGAGCGCCATGGCGGGCACTTCTGTGGGTGGCTCTGTGCTTGGGAGTTCAGGGGTGACCGAGCCAGTGAGACACTGAGGCAGGTGGGCAGCTCCACCATCCTGTGCACCTGGAACTGGGCAACCGGGGGGGGGGGCGCCGGGCAATCTTGGCACCCCGGTGCCGCATATGCTTAATACAGCCCTGGCTCTATGCAGTCTTTTTACTTAAAAGTAAATGCAAGGGGGATCTGATTAGATTGGGACCACCACCCAGAGAGGGGAATTTGATCCTTCCCTCACATACTGCAATGCTAGAAAATGTGGCTTCAGGATCATTGGGAGTAATGGGAGTTTTCTTCTTTTGCTGTTTGGTATGCAGGGTTTTTTGTGTTTTTTGCATCAGATTAAACAGCTCTCCATGCAGTAGTCTTGATACAGACCAATACCTTAGAATGGCATTTTTGTTGATGATGTTGGTTGCTTTCTGAACAGATAATTGTTAAGGCTGGATAGAGTTGCCATATTTCACAAGGTAAAAACCAGGACATCCCAGAGGTTGTTGAGCTTTTTTAATTTATTTAGAAAAAGGCCCCCCAAAAAGTGATTTTTCAATTGACGTGCCTAAGATCCAGGACAAAGTTTCGCCTTTCGGAAATCCGCCCCCCCCCCCGATGTCAATTCTGCCTTTGAAATCCCAGTAATGTCCAGGAAAATCGTATGGCAGCCCTAAGGTTGGAAGGCAGTCCTTTTATCTTTTTATTTTCAAAGGACATGTACCATGAATACTCTCCTCGCTAACAATATTTATAATTAACTCCAGGAGATACAGACCCAAATCCACATAGATCACTGTTAAATATAGACTATCCTGTTCATATCATGAGTATGTGACTGGGTTGACAATTTATTCATTTTCTTCACTGACATTATCTCATATATATATACCGGTTTACCTTGAGATGATAGATAGATGGATAGATAAAATCTATCCATCTATCTATCATAGATAGTGTATAAATCTTTATACACCTCTAGAAACATGATTTAAAAACATGTTTTTCTTCCTAACTGAAGTAGAACTACCTTACCCAGAAAAACCCCAAAATTACCTTTTTTCTTTCCCCAGCCCTGCCCTGTACAAAATTAGGGTAATGTTGGGCAAATGGTATTTCTTGGTCTCCCTGTCATCAAGAAGCTGTTTAGGCTGTTACCTAAGGAATATGTGAGAATAAGCAAAGAATCACAAATTGAGAATGTGCTGTTCTAGACAATATTTCCTCTTGAGTGTGTAGGGACAAATGTTCAACTGAGCCTTTGGATCTTGGTGCTTAAAACATGAGTTTTAATATATTCTGGTTATCTGTGGACTTCTAAAAGTTCTGGTAGCCAACAGAAATAAGCCATTAATATTTTTTTGAATATTTTTTTTCCTGAATATTTTTTTGCTTAACACTGTTTGTGGTACCACAATGCCCAGATCCAGGAAGGGCAATCTGCACACCACAATTAATTTCTTTAGGCTTAACATCTGCATCCAGCTTGCACACCGTAAATAAGAAAGACATGCTGACTGCATCGACAGCACCTGTCCCCTAATATAGGAATAGAAGACTGAATCAAAGTAACTCTTTCCCATCCAGAAGATTACATCTTTTGTCAGTCAGAATCTTTGTGTCAGGGCCATCGTATATAAAAATTCTCAAACCTGAATAAATGTTAAGATGCTATCCCCCAAAATGAACAAATACGGAGCAAGAAGAAAAGTACCATTAACTATCCTAGACACTAATTTATATTTACTTCTTATTTTCTGCAGGCATTTCCTATTCAAAACAGGAACAGGGACAACACCACTGTTCAGTACTGCGACGCCGGGTTACACAATGGCATCCGGCTCGGTTTATTCCCCTCCGACACGGCCACTACCTAGGAACACCTTATCAAGAAGTGCTTTTAAATTTAAAAAGTCTTCAAAGTACTGTAGCTGGAAATGTACAGCACTCTGTGCTGTAGGGGTCTCTGTGCTACTGGCAATACTACTATCTTACTTTATAGGTAAGTTTGCTTTTAATGATTGTTGTCATTATAAATCTATGTATCTTGTTTTCTGTTTATATATGGACAGTGCAAACTGCATAATATACAGCTGTCTTTTTATCCACAAGTGCTGGTAACAGTAAAGGTAAAGGGACCCCTGACCATTAGGTCCAGTCGTGTCCGACTCTGGGGTTGCAGTGCTCATCTCTCATTACCGGCGGAGGGAGCCGGCGTACAACTTCCAGGTCATGTGGCCAGCATGACTAAGCCACTTCTGGCAAACCAGAGCAGAGCACGGAAGCGCCGTTTACCTTCCCGCCGGAGCGGTACCTATTTATCTACTTGCACTTTTGACGTGCTTTCGAACAGCTAGGTGGGCAGGAGCTGGGACCAAGCAACGGGAGCTCACCCCATGGCGGGGATTCAAACAATAGAAGCGATGAAAGGAATTTAATTAAAAGTTCTTCAGATGGAATAGAAAATACCTGTGTTTTGTAACCATTTCCCTTCAAAATGGCAAGTGAAATGTAATTTTTTAAAAAATTGAACTATAATTTAGAAATTCACTACCTTTCCTTTTTAGGAAGGATAAGGCCATAATTCAGCCATCATTTCTCTATTAAAAAGGGGAGTGCGCTTAAAAAGTGGGCAAACTCATGCAAGGGGGAAATAATTTGTTTCTGAGAAGAAGCTTAAGTATTTTTACATACGTGAAAATATGTGTACATAATGAGAAACAGATAAATTTATAATTCTAATAATATAGAATTTTGCATTTCACTGTTTTATGTCTCCATGTTCTGAACAATGATTTCTTTTTACTAAAACTATTGACAGTTTGTATTCTAAAGCTTTCGTGGAACTATTCAATTTTTTAAAAACAACAACATGATGCATACTTAGTTGTAACAACTAATACAAAGCTAAAACCCCTCCTGAAATTAAAATGTTGATAGACTCTGTTGAAACAAACTAGTTAAGTTTCAGTCCATGCCACAGCATCATGCTGAAAAAAATCTTTGAAGTGGATCCCTGTTGAATCAGAAGCCACGGTGAATAATGCAAAAATATAGGCCGCTGAGTAATGTAAGATTTTCACCTCCCCTGCTGATGGAATATGGCTGCCTTGAGAAGATTGCATGTCTTCCTGTTGCACAGGAAAGCCAAAGGAGTTTTATAGGTATTATGTTGGCAGTTTCAGCTGTATACTGCTATTTGAGTCCTCAGTGGAATTTTTTTTGTCCTCTTTGAGGCATACATTGTGATTTTCTGTGATCAATGTATGGGCCATGTTTAAGTAGCATAGTCCGTAGATGGTGGATGGTTTAGTTACATTAATCAGTTTATGTTTTTAGATTTATAGCCCACTCTAATCCCACTTTCCCTGCCCCTGCAAAATGCCAAAACAAATTACATATATACATGTCTTGAAACATTTAGAACAGCTAAGCCTGCATTCCTGAGCAGTTATGCAGAATTAAGTATCACTGGCGTCAAGCATATGATGATTTTAATCATGTGTAGGCTGGATTGCAACCCAAAATATTAAGCATATGAAAATATAAACATGCAATTAATAGCCCTTTTTACAAATCTAACTCTGTTAAATCAAATGTATTTTTATCCTTACCAAAGCATTAATTTTAGATTTTGTGTTAACTTAATGAATGGTTTTCTTTAACCTAGAGGGGTCTAAAAGTTGTCAACTATAGTGTTGATAATAAATGCTGCTGCAGAACGGACCTTATTTTTCCACTTCTTAAATTTTGAAACAAACAGTGTTTACTCTTGGTGGGCAGATAACCCATTAATGGCCCTTTACCTGCATTTATGATACTCTTGCTCATCCTTCTAATGCTTGAAGAAGGGGGCAGTGCCATTTTGGATGTGCTGTTTGTACCCTAGAGGAGCCGTCATAGGATAGTACCATCTTGTAAGTCCCATTGGCCCATCTGTTTGCATTGCTGCTGCTTTCTAAAGGCAACTTTTCAGTGACAAATTTAAGGCTGTGTACATTAAACCCACTATTAAAAATTGTACAGTAGGGGTGGTGCATCTAAATAATATTAAATCTTTGTATTTTTTTACTGTTTTTCATGTTTGTCATCCTGGGCTCCTTTGGGAAGAAGGATGAAGCTTTACAATAAAAAAAAACTATATAAAATGTTGAAATTAGCTAACTATAATGGAATTTTCTGCATAAGCCTTGTAGAATTTTCAGGAGGTGCTTAAAGGTTGAAACCGATGGTGCCTGCTGAATTTCTATTGGTAGAGTATTCAGCAGGACTGGGCCGCTTGGTTTCTTGTTGCTGTCAAATGAGCCTTGCCAACTCAGGGAACAACTGATGATGGTCCTGCAGATGATCTCAGTGATTAAGCTGGGGTTTATTATTGTAAGTTGATGTTATTATTTGGAAATAGGCCCATTCATGGCCAGTGGAAAGCAGCTACAGGTTTTGTTTTGGTTTTTTTTTTCATTTCCTTGCATGTTACACTATTTAAAATGTGCTGCAAAACATAAAATTGTCATGAAAAAATACTTAAGGATCTTTCCATATGATGGGGGACACCATAAGGGATAAAACAAACCCCAGGATACATGCAAAGCCACCATTCAAATATGGATATTGCCCAGTGAGACAGAACTGATGGAGAATGAGGACTTGTGATATCAGGAAATAAAAGGCTAAATAGAGAATGAGACAGTTACAATGACTTGCAGTGCTTCCACACAGGTGAAAAATGATTTGAGATATTAATGTGTTGAAGCATGTATTGGAATACCCGTACTTGTGCCATATACCTACTTAGGTGTTGAGAATATATATATATTTTAAAAATTACAATTCCTCAAACTGAGAGCCATACAGCATTTTATATAATTTGATTCTGTTGAGAATGGGTATAGCTATGCTGCATTGCATCACAAATAACTAGTTCATCTGCCTGCTGAAATAAACAATTCACAGGGATTGCCTTTTCTATGTATTCAACAGGGAGCTCTTTATGTACCGGTGATATTACTGATATTTCAGCTAACTCAGCAACCTAAATGTAAAATCTGGCACTCAGGGACACACTTTGAAGGTTTTGGGGTCCATAAAGCAGTTAATGGATTAAATTCACTTGTATATGGAGCTTTCCCATCTCTTCAGATGTAATATGAAATTCTCACTTAATAGGCCATCCAAGTATAATTCACGATGAGTTACTTAATATGAAATTGAAATGGTTTCCCACTTTATTTACCTGTTTCATAACAGTGTGCTTTAAACAAAGTAGTGAGATGAGAAATTATTGGCTGTAGAAATATTAGCTGTAGTAGGAAGTCACTTTTGAAGAGCCAGTTTGTGGCTGTTTCTAATGTTACACAGAACCATTACCCCAACTGAGACAAGTTGCAACCTGTATTAAAAAATGGGCTAATATATATTGATAATGAAAGGTTGGAAAACCTATTAAAATTCTGTATTGTGGTGTCGTAAATGGGACAAATTCTGATTTAGGCACACAAAGCACTTTCTCACAGATGATTCATAAATGGGCTTTGTAGTAGAACTGATAGTCATGCCGTTTAGCATAGATATAGAATGTAAGTTGGCATGCATTCCAAGTCACTGTATTTATTTAATTGTTCAAGTGAAGGAAATGCATTTTAAAGGACTTTTTTGCTGTCCTGCAGTAGTGCAGAAGGAAACCTAGCTTCCTAAAGTGGAGCTTCATCTCTCCAACCTTTCAGCTATGCAGCTGTTTTGGCTAGCTGGCACAAGGGTATGCAGTGAGAGACTGGTTCCAATATCATGACAACAAAGCCTTTGGTGATGCAGTGATTCAGAGAAAGGAAGGGGGGGCGACACAAAGGGACGCAACATGAGAGAGAGGAAAAAGCCAGGAGGTCACAACAAGGAGATGGGAGAACAACAAAAAGGAAAGCAAGAGAAGACATAGGAAAGTGAATGGGAAACCAAAAAGTAGCTTGAGCAAAGCCAAAAATCTAATCCCCAGAATGTAGAGAAAAGCAGAAAGGGAGATGGGGTAAAAAAGGACAAGTTGTTTAAACTCTTAGGAATTGTGTGTAATTTATATATGAGAACAAATAAAATGTATCCTTAAAATGTTGAACATGCTTCTACTTTTCTTCTTTGAAAAGGTGAGAGGCAATTAATGGAAGCAACTATAACATACTTTTAAGCATACTTAAATACTACTGAATACTATTTTTATCAGACCAATATTTTCCAAAGAAATCATCAGACTTAAATAATCCAATGCCACACGCTCTGCAGTTTAAGTGAGAAACAGTCCTCTTCATCCCTTACTCCTGACATAATCCCCATATTTCCTCTGTTATTGTAATGAGGGGCGGATATTGCAGGAGCCAGAAAACTTTTGGGCTGGGTTCTTTCATTTGCCTTTGAAATGTGAAAAAAACAAAATCCCCACATCTTCTCAAATATGTCCAGTAATTGTGATCTGAGCATGTCGTCTTCAATGCACAAAAAACCTAGGCTGAGAAAAAAATTGGGAGAGGGAAAATCTTATTATGAGCCACTCTACTGTTTTTAGAACCTTCTCAATGTGTGTGAACATACACTTTAGGGCAGGGGTGGCTAACCCATGTGCCCCAGGTACTAGCCTCCCTGTCCAGCCCCCTGCCCAGCTTAATATCCTGGTCGTAGCATTGCAACATCAGCTTAGAATATTAAAGCTAATCAGTGTTGAAAAAGAATTTTGACAGTACAGTGGTACCTTGTGTTACGTACCGTCCCCCTTACAAATGCTGCAGGTTACGTGCTCCACTAACCCGGAAGTAGATGCCCCTTTGCCCTGGCATGCGAGTGGAAGTCACGCTCTGGCAGCACAGCAGCAGTGGGAGGCGCCATTAGAGAAAGCACACCTCATGTTAGGAGCAGTTTCCTGTTTACGAATGGACCTCCGGAATGGATTAAGTATGTAACACGAGGTACCACTGTAACAGATTCTGTGCTACATTTACATGGTACCAAATTAAAAAGTGATCACCAACACATTTACTGGAGACTTGTGGCTTTTGGTACATCGCTGGCTGCTTATTTTATATTCTGGATTTTGGTTATATGTTCTGGAAAGTCCTTTAGTGTGTTTTCACAAGACTGCAGGACAGATGTGTCAGTGCAAACAATCCTATGTCAATGCATTTTACCTTTGTGTTTCTGTTCAATTTTCATTTTCTTTTGTCCTTTCCCATCTCTGTTGGTGTCATCCTGTATTTGGTTACTGGCCCTATTTTACTTATGTTTCTTCTCTTAAGCTTTTTTCAATGGAAGGGACAATTTGGGGACAGTTCAGACCACCTGTATGAACAAAAAAGTACTCTGTAAAAAACGGGCTCCAATAATTATAAATACTGTAATGTGTTATTACTAATTGAGATGTTATAAATAATGTCTAAGGGTTACCGGGTAAATAATGTTTTAATGTGGCATTATTATGACTTTGAAGTAGATTTATTCATCAGAAGTGTTTTGACTAAAATGGAACTTGATCTATTTGTCAGCCTTTTCTGCAGTTCTAACCTCTCAGCAGCTGCCATGTCTCCAGGTGTATCTGCGTTTTATTAACATCTAGCTTCAAAAGTTATTACTGAATTAGTTGTAAATTTGCTACCAAGGGTCAAAAGATAAATATATGCCAAGCAGCCTTTTCCTGTAGTAAAACAAATATTTAAATAGCAATAGCAATGTAAAATGCATTTTGTCATTTATATACATCATATATATCTCTATATATCTATATCTATCTATCTATAATGTGTGTGTGTGTGTGTGTGTGTGTGAGCATCATAAATCTTGCTTGATTAGATTAAGCAACTCATTGGTGCATGAGACCATGCCTTACTATTGCTTCTGTGAACCCTTGAGTAAACCCATCCATCTTGATCTGATCTGAGGAGTGACACAACTGAAACATATCATAGCAAAATCATAATTTGTATTGCAGTACATTAAATATCGTGACATTTAAATCTTTATTCAAAGGGTGTTTTACTATGACACAGTAATCACAAGGACCATGTACTGCAGGCAGCAAGCCAATGAGAAATACAGCTGTGATGAGTATCATTGACACTTCTTATGGTGATGGCTGCCAGCATGTTATTTTCAGCTGTTTGATTTATAGTTTGTAAAGGGTTATCCCTCTTCCCCAAAAATGAAGATGCAAGACAAATGAGGTAAAGGGCAAAAAATGCATTAACTTAACAAGATCAACAATGAGCATAAATATGACTTTTTGTGCTTGCCCACTCATCCACTTACCTTAAAGATATCTGCAGTGAGCATAAAAATGTGCTATCATTAACCCATTGCATCATGCCTGGATAATAATAATAATAATAATAATAATAATAATAATAATAATAATTTTGTAACCCGCCTATCTGGCTGGGTTTCCCCGGCCACTCTGGGCAGCTTCCAACAAATATTTAAAATACATTGAAATGCCACAAATAAACAGGGCTGCCTGCAGATGTCTTCTAAATGTCAGGTAGTTGTTTATCTCTTTGACATCTGATGGGAGGGCGTTCCAAAGGGCGGGCGCCACTACAGAGAAGGCCCTCTGCCTGGTTCCCTGTAGCTTTGCTTCCCATACTGAGGGAACCGCCAGAAAGCCCTCAGCGCTGGACCTCAGTGTCCGGGCAGAACGATAGGGATGGAGATGCTCCTTTGGATATACTGGGACGAGGCTGTTTAGGGCTTTAAAGATCAATAACAACACTTTGAATTGTGCTTGGAAACATCCTAGGAGTCAATGTAGGTCTTTCAAGACCGGTGCTATATGGTCTCGGCGGCCGCCCCCAGTCACCAGTCTAGCTGCCGCATTCTGGATTAATTGTAGTTTCCGGGTCATCTTCAAAGGTAGCCCCACGTAGAGCACATTGCGGTAGTCCAAGCGGGAGATAACTAGAGCATGCACCACTCTGGCAAGACAATCCACGGGCAGGTAGGGTCTCAGCCTGCGTACCAGATAGAGCTGGTAGACAGCTGCCCTGGATACAGAGTTGACCTGTGCCTCCATGGACAGCTGTGAGTCCAAAATGACTCCCAGGCTGCGCACCTGGTCCTTCAGGGGCGCAGTTACCCCATTCAGGACCAGGGAGTCCTCCACACCAGCCCACCCCCTGTCCCCCCAAGAAAGTACTTCTGTCTTGTCAGGATTCAACCTCAATCCATTAGCCGCCATCCATCCTCCAACCGCCTCCAGGCACTCACACAGGACCTTCACTGCCTTCATTGGTTTCGATTCAAAAGAGAGGTAGAGCTGGGTATCATCTGCATATTGATGGACACCCAGCCCAAACCTCCTGATGATCTCTCCCAGTGGCTTCATGTAGATGTTAAAAAGCATGTGTTAAAAAGTAGATGTGTTCAAACAAACTAATTCCCCTTCCATAACACTTCCTGTTGGTCAGCTGTCAGAAGTCAGATAACTAAGGTAGCCTCTATTTAACTCTCTTCCTGACTATAGTGCACTTGCTAGCTGTGTCATACTGAGTGTTGCACCAAACCAACCAAATTACCATATCTCCCCATCCCACCCTGTGACTGCTATAACATGAATCAGGCAAATAAGAAATGAGATTTGTTTTGCCGATTGTGGGGATATTACTTGGTCCCAGAAATGGCAACTGCTAAATCCTATACTTTAAATTATGGGGGAGCAAGACATTGGGTGGGCTGCCACGCAGGAAACAATAAGGACAGGGAAGGCAATGCCACCCTTTTAAAGCCCCCTGTATCCCTTATCACTTCAGGTGCCTCAGCATCACAATTCATTCTCCCAAAGGGGGTGCAACAAACTCTCACCTGAACTATGGGCAGTGGCAGCAAAATTATGGCAAAAATACTCCCAAATATCAGATTTTTAAAGTGTGGTAGAAATAGGGTTGCCATATTTCAAAAAGTGAAAATCTGGACACAAAAGTTGTTCAGCTTTTTTAGTTTTGCCGTTTTTGAAAAGCAATCAACGATATGTCTGGAAAAATGATTTGTCCGGATTTTCAGATTTCTGCTAGGACCCTGCTGCCGACCACAGTATTCCAGGTATGTCCAGGAGATTCCAGACATATTCTAACCCTAGGTAGAAATTGATGGCAGCCTGTAAGTTCACCACTGGGTACACCATTATATGGGTGTTTCACTTGTCTACTTTGTGGCTTTTATTCTACTGGTTGCCTGGACTTGTTGGTGTAATCCAGAAGCAACCAATTGGGTGCCCTCCAGATATACCAGGCTTGCATGTTGAGCACACTGCTTTATGGAACTAGTTACAGGTAGGTAGCCGTGTTGGTGTGCCGTAGTCGAAACAAAACAAAAAATATCCGTCCAGTAGCACCTTAGAGACCAACTAAGTTTGTTATTGGTATGAGCTTTTGTGTGCATGCACACTTCTTCAGATACACAGCTTTATGGAAGTGAGTCATGAGCAATTTACACCTGCCAGAAGCTACACCTTAATGCTTAATACATGCGCATTGTCAGGAAGATTTTGGGCATCACACGGCAGAATAAAATCTCAAACAAAGATGTGCTTTCCCAAGCCCACATTCCCAGCATGTTTGCAATCCTATCTCAGTGAGGTCTGGCTTGGTCATGTCCACAGAACAGAAGATGGCAGGATCCCCGAGGACATGCTCTACAAGGAGCTGGCTTCAGGCACTAGGCCTTTGGCAGACCAACTCTGTGTTACAAGGATGTTTGCAAATGTGACGAGAAGCCTGGCAACATCAATCTTGCCATGTGGGAATCCTTTGAAGACAACCACAGTGCCTGAAGACAGACAGTCAGATTGTGCATCCATAGCAGTGATCAGAGGAGAAATGACCTCTGGAAGGAGCACAGAAAGAAGAAACACCATGGTGCATTTGCAGCAGCACAACAGGACACCTTCATCTGTCTCAGCTGGATCAAAATGTGTCTCTCGAACTCTTTTTAAAGAAGGAAAGGGTATATATATATATATAATACAGTTTTAATAAAAATTCTGAAGGTAACCTCTTTTTTTAGAAATGCTGTATTCTTGGGTTTGGTGGACCTAAGTAATAGGAGATCAATCCCAGATAGTTTTTCTACTGTCATAGGCAATCACCCCCAGTAATATTTTGAGAAATAGTTATCATGGAAATGCCTTCTGCCTCATACAAAGCGCAAAGCATAATACAATATTTACAATTTCAGCACTGCACACTATTAATATTTGATTGGTGTTGCAAGTGTCGCATGTTGTTATTGTCAGTGGCACTAAAAAGAAAATACTCAATGGGGCAACCAGCCTGTACAAAAAGAGATAAAGCAAGATACCTTAATTGGCAGTCAGAAGGATAAAAGCAACATGATAAGATATCAAGGAATTTAAGATATAATGGTTCACCAATCATCACCAACCTCCACCTTGAAATAGGCTCATTTTCAACTGAAGGTTTATCACAAAGTTGTTTTGCAAATCATACTGCTGCATTTTATTTTCTGGGTTTGTGCAGTAAGGCAAACTGAAACTGCATTTTTGATAATACCAAATTAAATTTTGAGCAAGCCACCCCTAAAATCCTAACGGAACATAGATATAGGTATATAGTGACCCCCACCCCTGGAAAGGCTGACCATCTTATCTTTTATGCCTTATCATCTAGAAGAGAGATGAATAATTATCTAGATATTTCACGAGTAGAAAGTTTCCTTAGAGAGATAAGAGTAGTATAAAGTCTGTGGAGCATCATTAATTCATTTCATATTTTAGCATGCTATTAGCACAGTTCTTTTTGTTAGCTCAACTCTTATGTCTTTCTGTGTTTTGTTTTTTACTTTCTACACTTTCATTTTGAGCACCTTTCCCTGTTTACTTTTCTGTTTACTTGTGACTTAAAATCTAGGCATCCAATCTTTTCTTAAATTTAAAATATGACATAACATATGCTTGTATGGATTAAGTAAAGGTAAAGGTACCCCTGACCATTAGGTCCAGTTGCGGACAACTCTAGGGTTGCGGCGCTCATCTCGTTCTATAGGCCGAGGGAGCTGGCGTTTGTCCGCAGACAGCTTCATGTGGCCAGCATGACTAAGCACCTTCTGGCAAACCAGAGCAGTGCACGGAAACACTGTTTACCTTCCCGCCGGAGTGGTACCTATTTTTCTACTTGCACTGGCATGTTTTCGAGCTGCTAGGTTGGCAGGAGCAGGGACTGAGCAACGGGAGCTCACCCTGTCGCGGGGATTCGAACCGCCAACCTTCTGATTGGCAAGCCCTAGGCTCTGTGGTTTAGACCACAGCGCCACCCGCGTCTTTACTTGTATGGCTTAATACACAGTAAAAATTGTTGTTCCAGTATCTTGAAGAGCTCATTGTTTAAAGGAAGGATTGGGAGCCTGCAACCCTAGCCAGCATGTTGAATGTCCAGGGACGGTGAGAGTTATAGTAAAACTTCTGGTTTGCGACTGGTTCCCCTGATTTAAACTTAAATCTTGTTATTTATGTTAGTCTGTATACATTGCCTAGTTTGTATACCATAAACCTTTGTAGAGTACTAGTCCAGCCTTCTAACTAAAGGAGATTATGGTGTTAATATGAGTGCTATAAGTGATGATGAAGAATACAGTGATACCTTGGGTTACATCCGCTTCGCGTTGCGTTTTTTCGGGTTACGAACCCCACAAACCCGGAAGTGAATTTCGCAGTGCGGATGCTTCTGTGCATGTGCAGAAGTGCGATATCGCGCTTTGCACATGCGCAAAATGGACGCTTGGGTTATGTACTTGTCGGGGTGCGAACGGCACCCCGGAACGGATCAGGTACGTAACCCGAGGTACCACTGTATAATTGAATTCAGATATAATTGAAGTAAAATATCGAGTGTTTCTGTTCACGTTGCCTACCAGCTAGCCATGCCATCTTCCAGAATACTCTATTCACCACCCCACTTTTCCATTTGCAGCAAATACTCTGTAGTCACTCAGCATACTTTGTCCTCCTTGGGCTGTTTTGGAATTGTTGTTTAGGTTCCCTCATACTGTTTCGCCTAAAGATTTTGTGGTGCTTCTGCAGAACTTCTGGATCTTCTGAGCCTGCTGACTTCATCTTAATTTCTCAATGACCCTGTTTTGGCTACAACCTGAAAGCATTTACCACTTAAGTTTGCTAGAAGATACCTTTTATTACAGTATTCAAAAAGTCTCTGGAGGTTGTAAAGTTGAAAATGTGGCTGGCAGCCTGGTGCCAAGGGTGATTACAGAGAGCTGCTGCTCAGGAATTGTACTGGTGGAAACTAGTCAGAATCCTGTTCTTAATTGGCAACCTGTTGTCTATAATGACATTTGATATTTGGATTTCCCCCCCTATGCGCTTCTCATTCATTGCCATTCCTCCGCTTGATTGTTTACCTCATTCTCTGACTTCCTCTGTGATAATCTGTCACAAACTTGAAAGCTTCATTAGCACCTTATTGACTTGTCAGAGCCAGAAAGACCCATCATTACTCTGGTCCTCTTGCGGTTGACTTCATCACCCCAGCTCTGAAAATTGTTGCAGAACTGTGCTTTCCCCTCTGCTACACCATGATTACCAGATTGCCACCACAGATTATGTTTGATAATGTATATATGTTAAGTGATCATTGATTATTTAAGTATTATTATGATATTATTATTATTATTATTATTATTATTTCAGTTTTTCATGAGAATCAACTCACAAAATCAACTCACAAAATGATGTAAACTTTAAAACCAAGTTGAAAAATGAAAACCAAATGAAAACCTGAAAACTTGTCCATAAAATATAGAGAGAGACAGGTCTAACCCACCCAACTAAAGGATAAGGAAGAAAGAGGCCACAAGTACCTAATACCCTCCAAATGAAGGGCCAGAAGTCTGGTGATTTTTTTTTTTAAATGCCTGACACCTTAAAATAGGTTAGGGTTAGGGTGGTGATGGGGGAAGAAGAGGGAGGGGATGCCATAGAAATAGGAAGCACTAAACAATTTAACTCTAACTGCAGTCACTATTGGATCTGGTAGATGAGCACAGTCCATCATAGAGTTTACTATCCCTGCATTGGTACAATAATCTGTGTTTCTGTTTCATCCACTGGTAGCTATGCCCAGCTAAGACATTTATACCACAGAGATGGAAACTAATACTTCATAGTCATTGATTTACATTGTTAGTGTGCCTATGCAATTAGCAAGTTATTTAAAAATGAATGAAAACAATTTAGGAGCAACCATATGTATTTGGTATGTACAAAGTTCAGAATGCCAGGCTGTGCATTCAGGGTTGAAGTTGTCTTGCTTAATAGATGATTAACTATGACTTGCCTATATATGTCTTGCAGAACAGCATAGTGCAAACCATATAACCTACCTTATGATTGTTACTCATATTGCTTTGACAATTTACAGTAGTCTCACACCTGCAAATATTTTTCCCACTAGAAATATATAGTTAAATCCCAAAGATATCTGTAGTCTCCATTGTAGATTTATATAATGGTAGGCAGTGGCTGAGATTCATGCTCCGGCACAGAGGGGTGGAGAGCAGGTGGGGGTAGGGCTGGCACGTGTCCCGGGGGTGTGGCATGCGTCCTGGGGGCGTGGCATGCTGCCTGCGGGGGGGGGTGCCCAGCGCAGGGGGGCAGCAGCGATGGCACCCCACCGGGATCACGCTACCAGGGGCAGTGCACTCCCCCCGCACTCCTCTGCCAGTGATGGTAAGTTATAGTGTGTTATGATGATAAAGCTTACATGAGCATTTGCATTTTGAATGCTTGGATGTAAAACATTGGGATTCCCTTTGATATTAAAACTAAGCAAGCAAGATAATTATTTTGCTTTACTGCTATGAAATAGTATCACACATAGCAAATGGCTTAACAACCCCATGTGAAAATTTGTGTATGAATACAAGCTCAGTGAGCATTTTTGCAGATAGGTTGGTCTGCAGTTTTGTTTTCTGTACAGTTCAAGGAAGTATAGATATTTTTATGACACCACATTGCAAAATAACAAAATGCAAAGTAGGTAGTAGATATTTTTATGACACTGCATAGCAAACTAAGAGGATGCAAAAAAATATGTTTACGCACCATATATTTAAAAAATGAATGATTAGTGTTGGAAACAAACCACTACATTCATTTAGGTTTCACAACACCATTCAATATTTAGCTGAATAGACCTAGACCAGGGGTCAGCAAACGTTTTCAGCAGGGGGCTGGTCCCTCAGACCTTGTGGGGGGCCGGACTATATTTTTTGGGGGGAAATGAACGAATTCCTATGCCCCACAAATAACCCAGAGCTGCATTTTAAATAAAAGCACACATTCTACTCATGTAAAAACACCAGGTAGGCCCCACAACTAACCCAGAGATGCATTTTAAATAAAAGGACACATTCCACTCATGTAAAAACATGCTGATTCCTGGACCGTCCGCGGGCCGCATATAGAAGGCGGTTGGGCTGCATCTGGCCCCCGGGCCTTAGTTTGGGAACCCCTGACCTAGACTGTGCTGAGTAGTCCTAGATTAGCCACTATTGCAGAAGAAGGAAGTGCACCACCAAAAAGAGGTCAAAATAAATCACAGATTCACACATGCTAATTTATATGTATAGATGCAAATGTAAAATTTAAATAGAAATAGATATCTCACTCTAGGGGAGAAGGCTATGACCAAGTGAACTGTGTGCATGCTCAGTGTGTTGTAGAAGTGGCAATTTTCTAGCCATAATTTTTGCTTACTGTAACTCTTTAAACTGGATTTGAACTGGACATGTCTTAAAAAAGAAGGCTATAATTGGTAGGGCACATAGATACAAACCAATAGTCTGTATGCATGAGATGAGTTTGATAGGCAGATTCACACACAATTTAATCCCACCACATCTGTTAATCAGCCATTGTGGATTGCACCTCTTGAATTTCACATTTAACTATTTAAAATGAACTCTGTCATGATCTTCATTCATCATTCACTTTTCACTTTAAACCAATTATAAATTTAAAATATAAATTTAAAACAATGAACTTTTTTTCTTCTGATTTATGATTCAAGGGGATATCAAACCTTTCCAGTCTTACAGGGTACAAGGCACAATGAGAATGCTAATTTGATAGGACTGTATATGTGAAAGAGATATGTAACATTGTAAATGCACTATCCTCCATAGAGGTTTTCCCATTCATGCAATTAAAGGTTAGCAGATTGTGTTAATTGCTCCACCCACGGTCTAAGGCAGGAAACAACGTTTGGGGACTCCCAAGTCTCTATTTTGTAACTGCCTTCATTGAGTGTAGCCAGATCACTTTCTGCTCCCAACTTCTTCTCTCCTGACTTATTCCTTCCGTCTCTACAGAAGCCCTTTACTGCCCCTCTTAGAAATACCTCATCTGCCTTCCCACTAATATATATATGAAAACACCCCATCTTTAGCCTACCTTCTCTACTTGCCTCGACAAAGGAAGCCAGGATCCTTTTCGTCATGGATCTGCTGGAGAAGCCCAGAGTAGGCTAGTGGGAACAGCAGGAAGGATCACCTGCACAGCATGAGCTGTTTTTTTTTCTACTTCCAGTTTTGGAGCAGAGATTGGGAATGGAAACTACCCTTTTCTTTGGCACTTACTCTCACCCAGCCAACCAGATTGGGATAGCTCTGGTATGTCTCAATCTGCTGACCTTTCATTGCAGGAATGGGGGGGAAATATGCTTGTACCTACCTGAAGCGTAGTTTCCCAATCCCAATGAAAGGTTAGCAGAGCCCCACCCTTGAGGTTAGCTGCAGTGGCTCCATTTCTCCTTCCTTTATTTATGGGATGTAGGCTCTCTTTTTTCCTTCTTAACTCCTGCCTTTAGCTCAAGCTTGATGAGTTTGCAAACTGAATCCTGGGAGCCCTACATCCCAAAATGTTGCTGCCTGCCTTCAGCCATGGACAGAGCAATCAACACAATCTGCTGACCTTTCATTAGGAATAGAAAATAGAAAACTACGCTTCATGTAAGTACAGTTGTACTTTTCACAGAGGTGACATGTTCCTAAAGAACTTTGAAGAGGTGTTCCTTTGCACTTGTTTCCTTATCCTTCAAAACAATATTAAGTATTTAACAGCTATGACAAATCCAATGGAAAAATGCATGGACTTGCCTTGTAGATGTTTTTCTCTTATTCATTCTCCAATATCCCTTTTATTTTCCTATAGCCACTTCAAATAAAATCTACAAAACTGAGGTTTGGTGTATTAGAAGGTGAATGTGTTCAAACATTGTGGAGGGTGAAAGTATTTAAAGGAACCTGTAGGGAATAACTACTGCATTGTGGACAGAAAATGTACAAAAGCTGTTTCCCTATCCCTCCCAAAACACTCTCCTTCAATCGAGACTGGATGCTGAGTACATAAGCAATGGCACTGATTAACACTTTATCCAGGTTAATGTAACAAGGGAAATAACCATTGCAATTTTTAGACAAGTGCCTTATATGCCAGCTTGGTGAACTAAAAGCAAGTCTAGAAACTCCTCTTTTAACTGTTGCTGAACAACTGTGAAATGAAAAATGTAAAATATTTGTTAAGATATTCTCTAACCTTTTTTTTTTTTTTGATAAATAGCAAATTTTTGGAAAATTCATCCATAACATCATCTTGACATATTTTTGTAGATTGTAGTTTGAAAACAGAAATGGAAACTATATAATCAAGGCTAGATCTTCCATTGATAAAACTCCAAATTAATGAATTGATCTAATCCACTCACAAGAATATATTATGCTTTCAGCCATCCAATGACAATAGATATGAGTGCAGTATTACAAAGGCTAGGAGAGTTTTCATGAGAGTATGAACTGCATTCATTGTGCAGCTAGATTTGATGGGTACATTTTTGCTTTCAGAAGATAAATTTGAAGCACACTACATTAGTTATATCTAACAAACACCTCAGCTTCTGTAGTCCTTTTTTCCCTAGTAGTTGAATCCACACATTATCATGACATGTTAAAATTCCAGAAGAGTGATCATGTTAACTGTAACAGCAAAAAGAAAAACAAACTGTAATACCATAAAGGCTAACTGTCATAATATGGCATGAGCTTTCAGAGGCAAGAGTTATAAAACAAATGAAGTAAAATAAGCGTGTGATGAGTATATATGCACCATCTTTGAATAACAGACAAAGATAGCCAGAAAACTACATTTTTACAAAGTGACCCAGGCACAAGCTGTGAAGGAAGCAAGGTATTTTAATTAATTTTTTCTCTCGGAAATTAAAGCAATAAATATAGGAGTGGATGGAGATGCTACTGTAAACATCAGACCCTGGAGATTGTCAGACTTCATCAGCAAATGATGATAACTCTTCAACGGTGATTGTTAATATTCACTGGTAGTTGTCAACATATACTGGAAGAATGTTAAAAACTATATCCACAGCTTCATATTTCTGACATTCGCAGTAATTGACATTGCTAAGTATTAATCCAGACTAGTTGGAACATTCAAAGTAATGAATATTTAGAACACACATGACCAAGTGGGAATCGGTCTTTGTTTTTCCCCCTATTGAAACCATGATATTGAGACAGTGTAACTGACAGTACATTGGCCTTGGGGATTCTGCATACTCATAGTAAACTAAGGCAACAATAAAACATAAGCAGTAGGCAAGTCATGAAAAGTAGTTTCATGTGAAGGGTATTCATAATAAGGGTAAATCTGGCAGTGTTCCAGATATGATGTTTAGACAGGAAGAATGGTATTGGGAATAAGGAATTATTAAGATGTAGAAAAGGAAATAGATCTTAAAATCTAAGATCTGAAACAAACACTTCTTTATGTACCTTAGAGAAAATTTCAACTTTCTGGTTATGAGAGCAACAGAAAAGTGGGAAACAAAGAATTGATCTATGTATATTGTTCATAGTTATTACCAGTGCCATCAACCGGGCTAGTGATATTAATTAGGATAGAGCTGAAAGGAAGACAAAGTTTCACAACAACTTTCTCACCCTTGAAAAGCACATGTCTTTGATTGCTTGAAACAGAACAAAAATGCTCACCGGGGGCTGGTTGGGATAATAATTAGGCAATGCTTCCTGTCTTGCTATGTTTCATCGCTGTGAAACTGCCACAGCACAGCATGGCAAAACAGTCAGAGAACCATCCGCCTTGTCAAATCAACAAGGCTGTTACTTCAGAAGCAGTTCAGTGAGGCAATGCAGAAAGAATCTCCAGGTAACTACTAGTAATCTGGAGAGTAAAGGCACTGTCTCAATCACTTCCAGGAAACAATTTGTTTTAAGATGAAGTGAGTTGCTCTGGGAAGGTAAGGGAAGTATGGAGAGTGATGTGGGAATTATGCTATACAGTAGTAAGAAGTGATGAGAGTTGTGCCATGGTGGTGACCTGCATTATGTTTAGTGACCAGAACTATTTATTCTTGCTAAAACTGCTTTGCATCTTTGGAGTGGATTAAGTAATTATGGTATTACCTAAACCAAAAACAAATTCTGAACAAATTAAATGCTTATGTGAACGAACATGTCTGTTACTATGTTTAAAAATACAAAACTCAGATGTTCTCTGTAAAAGACGAACTTCACTACTGGTTTAGTGTGGATTGTTTCTTATCTCTCATGAATTACTAAATGATATGTTTTCTTCATCCCCAGCAATGCATCTGTTTGGCCTCAACTGGCAGTTACAGCAGACTGAAAATGACACGTTTGAAAATGGAAAAGTGAATTCTGATACTGTGCCAACACACACTGTGTCATTGCCTTCTGGTGAAAATGGTAAGAGAGCATATTACTTCTGTTTAGCTTGCCTTTTAAATATATCAATGTTATTAAGGTTCTCTCTCATTTCACAATTGTCCCCCCCTCACACACATCTATTGAAATTTCAGTGTCAATTTTAAAAGGAATAAAACAGAGAACTGCCAAGTTGCATGTGATTGAGGGCTTCTGCATCTTTAATAGCTGTGAAGAAGTTAAAATTTGGTAACCTTCCATAGGCCAGTCTTCTACGGTGTACACATACTTACTATGGGGTCCAGAATGTAAAAACTGATTTACTACATGGAATATGGTTCCACTTGATGACACTACACTATGCAATCTCTTTGCTGCCTTCACTGCCACCAAGCCAGTGTTAATATGGGCTCTTAACAGATTCAGATTCATCCCAAGTCTTTCTCCACCATCGGATAAGGCCCAAGGGACTTGTTTATCCAGCCCGCAGCAACGCATGCTGCCGCCGCCCGTCCTTACAGGCACTATGCTGCGCGACTGCCCACTTCCAGCTTGGAGGAGCACTGGAAATAGCTTGTGCACATGTGCAAGCGTTATGGAATTAACTTTACAGTGAAACATTATTGCTTTATTGATTACCCGTGTAAAATGGCTTTGGCATAGGCATTGGGTAGGTATCCTGAATCAGCCAACCTGATTGCTGGCTGGTAACTCCCAACAAAGTCAATTCTGGGAGCAAACCCAGTCCCTGAAAAAAATTCTTGAGCATCTGTGGACTGTAAATTATTACATAGGCGACAAAGAAAACAGAATGGCTAAATTGTTGTATGTGTTTGTTGTGTGTGGCCTGTTTGCCTTTCTTTGATAGTGCTTAAGGCTTCCCTTGTGTTATATTGAAGATATATTATTCCCTCCTATTGAAATCTACCAGATCATGTGCAATGTGTTTATCTTTTTTGAAAGTTCTATTAGGATTTCATATTGCATCTGCCTCTGCCAGCTAATATGTAAAAGTCAAACACTATATTAATTTTGTTGTAGGAGCTTTTAAAACACAAATCACATAAAGGGATTATATTTTATTGACTTTCCCTGACGTTGCCCTTTAAGTTTCTCTAAAACTTCAAAGAGTCCATGCCCTTTTGGCTAACAGATCAATAGTTTTTAAATGGAAAACCTTATTTAAATGGTTGATGAATACTGTATTTACTGCACTATTTTCTTTAAATCTGTTTTCCCATTCACAGTGTACAGGTGACCTCTGTCACTGTGGAGGAAGATAGAAGATGCCTTTTCTGTTCACTTTTCTGCCCATCACAGTTCCAAATTATAGAAATGATATGACTCAATTTCCCATTTCTGCCATTTTTTAGACATCTTGCCTAAGAAGAATGCTCCTTTATCCCACCTATCATTTCTTTTTGCCTCAAATCTGTGCCTTGTACTTTGGTATCCATTATCTCTATCCATATGTGGGCGGCTTCCTACTTAAAGTAAAGAACAAGGGGAGAATCTATTGTGCATTTAATGAATATATATACACTATAGCAGCAGCTGTGGCTGCCACATTCTTCAGCTATGACTAATGAATGCAAACTTTTATATAAAACTTCATTTTCACTATCATTATTGACAATTTCATGGAATATGTGACAAATAGAGTAAGAAAGAGATGTGTTCTTGAAACTGCTAATGTATTGGTATTAAAAAAGATAAAGAATCAGATCATTATAATTGATGATTTCTAGTACATTCTGTTCAGATAACTAGTTTTTGCTACAAGATAGTTAACATTTCATGACATTCAATACTGGGACACTGCTACAAGTTACAGCGAAAGGGAAAGGAAGTATAATGATTTTACATTTTGGGATTTTTGTCATTTAGATTGTTGTGGACCTTTGAGCAACAGACAACTGGTGGAGGGAAAGATGTTTTGCCCCCATCGATGCCATATGAGAAAAGGCTCGTGGCATTATCTCCCTCTCTTCCCCACCATTTAGAAATTTGTCCCATCCCCCCAATCATTCAATCACCCTCATGGCTCAATAACTGATTGGTGGGTTTCATTGTCCTCCAGCAAGACCAAACCCAATTAATGGTTCCTCGTCATCCTGGAAAAAGTGACAAGTGAGGTGCCACAGGGTTCTGTCCTGGTCCCATTGTTGTTCCACATCTTTATAAACGACTTGGATGAAGTAATTGAGGGGGTGCTCATCAAATTTGCAGATGATATGAAACTGGGAGAGGTAGCTAATGCCGCAAAAGACAGACTCAAAATTTGAAATGACCTTAGCATTTGGAGAACTGGGTGCAAGCTAACAAGAATTTCAGTAGGGACAAATGTAAGTTACTGCACTTAGGCATGAAGAATCAGATGCACAAATATAGGGGGCATCTGGCTTACTAGCAGAACATTTGAAAAGGATCTAGGGGTCTTGGTGGACCACAAGCTTAACGTGAGTCAACAGTGTGATGCAGCAGCCAAAAGATAAAGCTAACACTATTCTAGGCTGCATCAACAGAAGTAAAGTGTCCAGATAAAGGGAAGTAATAGTCCCACTCTGTTCTGCCCTGGTCAGACCACACCTAGGATACTGTGTCCAGTTCTGGGCGCCACCATTTAAGAAGGATGTTGACAACCTGGAGCATGTACAGAAGAGGGCAACTGTGATGATCAAGGGTCTAGAAGCCAAGCCTTATGAGAAATGGTTGAAGGAGCTAGGTATGTTTAGCCTGGAAAAGAAGAGACTGAAAGGAAATATGATAGGCATCTATAAATATCTAAAGGGAAGATGGAGCAAGCTTGTTTTCTCCTGCTCTGGAAGGTAGGACTCAAACCAATGGCTTCAAGTTACAATAAAGGAAATTCTGACTAAACACATGGAAAAACTTTCTGACAGTAAGAACTATTCGACAGTGGAAGAGTCTCCCTCGGGAGGTAGTGGACTCTCCTTCCTTGGAGGTCTTTAAGCAAAGGTTGGTTGGCCATCTAGCATGGATGCTTTAGCTGAGATTCCTGCATTGCAGGGGGTTGGACTAGATGATCCTTGGGGTCCTTAAGATTCTATGATTCTAAGACCAGCAGAAAAATTGTCCCATGGGCCAGTCATGCAGTCACCCGACATCAGTGATGCCAGCCAGAGCATTGTCCATCCCAGTCGGGGAAATACTCTCCCTGCTGCTGCTGCCTAATTCTTTGCTCTGTGCTCCAGCTCCAATACTAGTAATAGTATTCAGGAGCTGGAATCAGGCATAAGTCAGTAATAGAGCACCTGATGCCAGTGAAGTTAACTCTTTATTCAAAGAAAAAAATAGCTCAGTCTTAGTGATCACAGCAACCCTTCCCAGTAGGTCTTACCCCAGTGAGGCAGTTGTGAGGACTGAAGGTCCCCGCCTTCCCACTGCTTTCTTCCCCAGCAGCCTAAGGCTCCACTGTCTTTTCTTTCATTGTTCCTCCCTCTTCATTTCTCCGCATGTTCTAGGGTTTCCCCAGCTGGTGCCTTCCACCACTCCTCTGCATCCAGCCGGTCCATGACAAGTATACGCTGTGGCCCACCCAATAAAAGGCATGCAGGTTACTGAGTGGGGAAGGGCACTGGGAGCTTGCCAGATATGACCATCCCATACCCTACAGAAATAGCCATTACTGCTGTCAGTTAGATGTCTTGAGGTAGGAGACAGTTCTGCCACATCTGTGGTGGAAAGTATGGTTACATAATGGGAGGCACATGGCTGTGGTGTGATGACTAGAAAGCTGTTGAGAATAAGGCTGAAAGGGCTCAGCTGATAGCTGGACATAAACATATTGACCATGATGGGATCTAATATATCCAAGTCAACTGTTGCCCAACTGCTACTGGGTGAATAATAGAATCATAGAATGCCTGGTCTACGTTATGTAAGAACTAGTAATTGTAAACCATTCTGTGATGTTCTGTTTCTGTTTTTGGTTGTTATGTTTATGGGCTTAAAGCCGAAATAAAATGAGTTGAGCTGAGTATGTAAGAAGTATGGGGAAATGGCTGACTACAGCCATCATTTTTTTCCTAGCAACTGGGAGATAGAACGGCATGTTTAATGGAAACAGGACTGTTACCAACAAGGGCAAGCTCACTCTCCATAATGCTTAATTCAGCTTTTCTCATGTTCTGATGCTGTTGCAGCATGCATTTCCCCAGTTTCAGTGCTCTATGTTGGCTGGCAGGAGTAGGGAAATACATATTGCAGTGACATTATATATTAGAGTTAAGTTGAATCAGGAGCATTTGGCATGGGGCTGCTATTTTCAGCAGAGTTTTGTTCTTTGTAACTTGTAGTTCTGCTCTGAATGTTCTGCATTGTATGACGGGAAAACTTTGTTGTTGTTGTTCAGTCGTTCAGTCGTGTCCGACTCTTCGTGACCCCATGGACCAGAGCACGCCAGGCACGCCTATCCTTCACTGCCTCTCGCAGTTTGGCCAAACTCATGTTAGTAGCTTCGAGAACACTGTCCAACCATCTCATCCTCTGTCGTCCCCTTCTCCTTGTGCCCTCCATCTTTCCCAACATCAGGGTCTTTTCCAGGGAGTCTTCTCTTCTCATGAGGTGGCCAAAGTACTGGAGCCTCAACTTCAGGATCTGTCCTTCTAGTGAGCACTCAGGGCTGATTTCTTTGAGAATGGATAGGTTTGATCTTCTTGCAGTCCATGGGACTCTCAAGAGTCTCCTCCAGCACCATAATTCAAAAGCATCAATTCTTCGGCGATCAGCCTTCTTTATGGTCCAGCTCTCACTTCCGTACATTACTACTGGGAAAACCATAGCTTTAACTATACGGACCTTTGTCGGCAAGGTGATGTCTTTGCTTTTTAAGATGCTGTCTAGGTTTGTCATTTCTTTTCTCCCAAGAAGCAGGCGTCTTCTAATTTCGTGACTGCTGTCACCATCTGCAGTGATCGTGGAACCCAAAAAAGTGAAATCTCTCACTGCCTCCATTTCTTCCCCTTCTATTTGCCAGGAGGTGATGGGACCAGTGGCCATGATCTTAGTTTTTTTGATGTTGAGCTTCAGACCATATTTTGCGCTCTCCTCTTTCACCCTCATTAAAAGGTTCTTTAATTCCTCCTCACTTTCTGCCATCAAGGTAGTGTCATCAGCATATCTGAGGTTGTTGATATTTTTTCCGGCAATCTTAATTCCGGTTTGGGATTCATCCAGTCCAGCCTTTCGCATGATGAATTCTGCCTTGTCGTGGCGAAGGGGCTTGAATTACTCAGGGAAGCCATGGACAGGTCAAGAAGGACAGGTCATAGTGGAGGGTTTGGACCAAACGTGATCCACCTGGAGAAGGAACTGGCAAGCCACTCCAGTATCCCTGCCAAGAAAACTCCATGGACAAAGACGGGAAAACTATGCAGTCTTTATTTTGAAACAAAATGAGAAGTGAATTGAATGGAACGATGTTAAGAGCTTGGCCCAGGCATACATTATATGTGTAAATAAATGGAAAGTGACTAAGGCTGCAATCCTAATCCCATTTACCTGGAAGTAAGCCCTAATGAATTAAATAGAACTTACTTCTAAGAAGGCATGTTTAAGATTCAGCTTTAAGATACGGACACATCTGCAGTGTTTACTCTGACGCGACTAAATGTTCAAATATGAAGTGCATTGGAAGTGTGCTACAGGGAAAAGTCTATTTAGGATGGCTTAGGTGATTGTCTGATGCACTTGATTTGTAACTTAAACATGCAATCTGATTTAGTCCAGTACTGGCTTAGTTTAGTCTGTAGTGATCATTGCATCAATAAGTACAGTACAATTATAAGCCAACTTGTTTCATATGTTTACAAACAGACTTTCAAGCTGCTACCAAATAAAGATTAGTGCTGATGCAGAAATCAATCCTAGTAATTACTTAATAAGTGCTGCATGTCAAAAATTCTTACACGTAAAAGAATTACACATTGTCTAAACATTCCTCCCTAATTATTTTGTGACTTTCCCTATGTGAGTAATTACACTGTGAAAAACAGACCATCTATTTAACAAGGTACAGTGTAATTGAGCTCTCTCTCACTTAGAGGGTGAACTCTGCTAGCTAATGTTACATTTACTGTGCATGCTTCCATGGGATTTTGAGAAATTTCAATAAATGTTTGAAAAGTAAATTAGGTTCTCAAATAAATATCCCTGTAAACGTCAGTGGGTTAATTTAAAATATTGATTACAATTAAGAAAACAGTTTGAGAAAAGCCAAGCTTATTCTGTTCTAGACGATCTTTTTTTTCAACCACTCTTTTATATTAAAAATAAAATGCTGATTGGCATAATCTTCATGTAAATAATTTATTTGTCATTTGATGTACTCAAGGATCATTTGTTGAAGTTGTATACCTTAAGACATTGAAGAATAGCAAAAGATGAGATTAAAAATGCCATGCCATACTATTTAAAATATTTTATATATTGTTTGAAATACTTCATTCTGATTAAATAATCTCCTGATGAGATTGTTTATTGATTTTTATACAAGAACCTTTCTTGTTTTTACCTATTTTGAGTTGCAGTTACTCTAACCAAATGTGCTAGGAAATGATGCTAGTTGTTTTTGAAAGAATTGTCTCAGCTATCTCACAGTTGGTGGTATGATTCCAAGGTTATGTTATGCAATTGGATGATGTGCTATTGATTGGCTATAAATTTAATTTTACTCCTCGATACCCTTTAAAGCTTCCCATGATCACTGAAAGCTTGAAATTATATTAAACTATGCTCTGCAGCAGGCATTGTTAATCTTTTAATGCCTTGGTAAATTATACGTAATTCATTTTGTATTATTAAATTAAATTTTAATAATTACTTTTATTGATTTGTTTAAACTTTAGCCTATCTATTTGCTAAATAAACATTGTCATAGTTGTGTCTTGATTTTGTACACCCATAAGGAAAAAATCATTCATGTTGTTAAGTAAATATTTAAATTTAAATACAGTAAAGTACAGATTTATGTATGTATAGTGTGTGGGTGGGTGTGGGTGTGGGTGTGTTTCTTAATAAAATTATGGAGCACTGAGATTGTCAAATACAGAAATATGGGCTGAGGATAATTTGAAAATATAGGTATTTAAACAATTTGTTTTTAACAATCATTTAGGAATTTTAATCCAAATACCTAGAGTAGTTTAGCTGGCTGTACTTTCCATATGGGTTAGGGGACAAGATTTTGCATATCAGGAAGCCTAGCATCAATATTTTGTTTTGCATTTTATGACAACACACTTTAAAGCACAAAATGAAATTATTGCAGGTCCCTTCTACATGAAATGAGCCCAGTGTATAAAAATATCTTGACTGTCAGATCACATGTTCCCTCTTCTCCCACTGTCCTCACTTTATCATCAGCATTAACCCAAAACATGAGTTCCTTTGTTGGTTTTCATCTGATCATGGAAAGACTACTGGTAAATGAGTTTTGGATGATCCCTGGTTCCAGTTCGCCCTGCAGGCCAGATTTCCTTCCTCTTTCTGACTTTCACATGCTTAGCACAAAGGTCTGGAGGGGACTTTAAACAGCTTAATTTGTGCAGAAACTTTCTGTTCAGCTGTATAGCACCCTTTGTTGTTCAACTTTTGTGTATAGTAAAGCTGCTGCCTGTCAATTTTGGTTGAAGAACCTATGTTTTCCTACTTTACGGGTTTCTGATGTCCCAACTATTCATTTTCTCTGCAATTTTTTTAAAGTCCATTTTTTTTCCTCCTTTTTTCTGTCCTCGCCCCCCACAATCAGTTTTAAACCTTTAATGAAAAAGTACATTATACATCCTCCCTGGTGTTTTAGCTACCCCTATACAGCACCAGTCCGTGAACCCTTTCCAAATAAACCTTAATAATGCACATATATTTTCCATTTTTGCAGCGCACTAACTTCATGGTTTAATTGACCTTTCCAGTATGACCTCATAATCTCTGCTTGAATAGTCACAGTCAGTTCAAGACCCATATGTGTAGGCAGTAGTTTTCTCAGTGTGTATTACTTTACACTTAAAACAATGAAAGGACTACAGGCACATTTCACTGGACTACACTAGCAAGCTTCAGCTGGACTGACAAAACATCTACAAAGAGAAGAAACATGCACTAGAAACAAAAGAACAACAAACAGAACAACTGATTCATTTATTGTTGTTTTCTCTCTTTTTTATAAGTACCGTTTTGAAAGAATGCAAGACAGAATTGGTATTCAGAGATACCACAAGTGATTTAAAAAAACAAAACCCTTTGCCACAGGGTGTGGGCCCACCACCCACCTGAACTAAGGATCCAACCCAATGCTGCCTGCTGCATGTTAGTAATTGACTCCTGCAGCCCTGTGAGTGTTTCCCAGCACTCATTGCAATGCAAGAGACAGAAAACACCCCCTCCCATCACACTGAAGCTAAGGAAGAGTCATTCCCCCTGCCACGGCCACGCTGAATCGCATCCACTGCTGCAATCCCACAGGGAATGGGAATTATTTAGTATGGCACTTTGGACTAGTCCATCTTCAGTTCCAGCTGTATCATTTATTTTCCTGTGAAAATTGCAAAAGTGGTTTTACTTTTTATTCTGTATCAAATTGAAGAGAGAGAAAAATGCCTTTTAAATATGCAGATTTCTGATAAAATTCTTGGACAAGTGTACGTAATCTATCCTGATATTTTGTCTGGCCTCTGGTCAGCATTTTGATACTTCAGTTGAACCCATATGAATAAGAGACCAATCAGACTGGGTTTGGGGTAAAAACAGGCCACAACTTTATTGAATACAGATGAAAGAGGTTTGGCTTCGGCATGGGGCAATCTAAATACCTCCGGCCCGCCCACCGGAAGTAACGCATGGTCAATCCAGGCGGGGGTTCTTAAGACTTAACATCAAATAGGGTGAGCCCCGCAGGGGCCGCCGTCTGGAGGAGTGCCTTCAGCCCTGGGCACATGGACATGGCCACGCCCCATCTCTTTAATGGGATACCCCAATGTTTGGAGGGGCAGGCGGGGACTACAACCTCCCCTCCATCTAAAACAAGGGATTGCCCCAATGCTCAACTAGTTCGGACGAATTGCTATGAGGTAGGCAAAACCACCGAGTCAGTGCCAATTAGCCTGGTGGGCAAATTCCTACCCAGCCCCGTAAAGAATGGCGACCGCCATAGCCACAGCAAAGTCATTGCCTATCAGCGTAAACCATGGGTGGGAGGGATGGGGGGGAAACCTGGTGCAGGAACAAACAGGCTATGCCCCAGGTGAGGGGGCTGATCCGAGGGAAGCCCACCGTTGGCTCCATTGGCTCCGCCTCCTGGCACAGCCCATGTCCCAGCCTGCATCCCCATTTGCCAATGCAGGGTGCAGGCTAAGATCCAGCTCCTGATAAGCGGCGAGGGCATATGCCCCCTCCACCTATCAGGAAGGGCACTGCCATTTGAATTCCACCGTCGGGGCCCCAGTGAAGCCTCTTCCATCCAGCAATGCCGCCGCACCATGAGAGGTGAGCAGACTTACACACTCATACCTAATCTAAACTTGGGAAGTACAGTATTCAAAATACACAGCAGCTAGCATCTTTGCTCTATTTGATCTCGTCCTATGTTTGCAGCATCTTTTAATGCCGATATGTTAAAAAAAGTGATGAAATGTTCTTACAACATATTTTAAAAGATACTTTCATTATCCCAATACCTCTGACATATGTATGCTCTATTAATAGCGTTTTCACAGGTGATGCTATGTGCACTTTTAAGTCACCACTTGTTGGTGTTATTAAAGCACTACAGAAAGCAGAAGAGGATTTTGAAAATCAAATGTAGGTTTTGCTCAAACGTTGCTTTTCATCCAATTTAGAGATGCAGAAAATTCAAAGCTTGTGTTATCTACCTTTCTGAAAGCACCCTGCACCATTTATCAACAGCACTGTGATAAGCAATTTAAAGGCAGAAAAAAGAGTAGAGGTATTAGTAATAGCCGACAGAATAGGTGCAGCTGCAGAATGGGGAAAGCTTTACATATGTTGCGTGGCAGCTAATTTTAAAGAGGGGTTTAAATGATGACAGACTATTTTTGTACAGAAACCAAATTTATTGAAATGTTTTAAGGAGTATGCACTATCTAGAAATGATATATATAACACAATTCACACTGATGCTTCACTTGAGTAGGTTATAGATTGTAATGTCCTGTGGTTAGAATAGAAGGGTGAGGCATAATAATCACATTTTCATATGCTCAAAGTATGTTGTTTCAAGTGATATCTTGTCATAAATTGAAAACAGGAAGTCCCAATATTTTTTTCAAAATTTGGCTGGCTTTGTGTCTTTGCATGTGCCAGTGTGCACGTTATGTAACTAATTTAAATAGACAGAGTTTGAATTATTTTTCGCAGAAATGAATATGCTTTGAAAGAATACTTCACAGAGTATTCCTAGTGTGTAAATGAATGTTGTACTATCTAATGTAGCGTAAAATTGTACTTATCAATCCCAACGATTGTTTTGCTACCTGTTTACATGAGAATTTATCTGCAAAGCTGTATACTCCATTTCATCTTAATTTTCACTTGCAAGCATACTGTTGTGTTTAGACAGAATGATAAGCACCAGAGTTAATCCTACTTAACAAGATACATATTTTGCAGAATAATTAGGTTAAGAGTGATCAGAATGAGAGTATGTCCTACAACACTTGCCTTAACAATATACCTTGGGGAAGTTGTGGGATTTTGACTTTGAAGGTATTTATGTAAGCTGCCCTTGTGTTGTTAGCTCTTCAGTGAATTCCCTAGGATTGTTAACATTCTCTGAACGATTCTCAAGTAATATTTCAGTTGAAACTAGTCTAAATATTTGACAGCTTATTTAAAGGATAACTGAAAGCAAATATTTGATGTCTTAATATTTTTTTTTAATCTCTCAGGAAAATTAGGAGGATTTGCACAAGAAAACAATACTATAGATTCTGGAGAACTTGATATAGGCCGAAGAGCAACACAAGAGGTTCCTCCTGGGATCTTCTGGAGGTCACAGGTCTTCATTGATCAGCCACAGTTTCTAAAATTCAATATCTCCCTTCAGAAAGATGCATTGATTGGAGTATATGGCCGAAAAGGCTTACCACCCTCACATACTCAAGTAAGAGCTGTTTTCAATGAAAGCAAGATTTAGTATTTGAAAACACTAACTGCATATTTGAAAATACTTTATTACTTTGGATTTCAGTAATTCCTTTTGAATAGTTTCACTGTCTGCATTCCATATTGTGTGCTAAGCTGATAATGAGGACACTAGCTATTGTTATGTAAGTAGCCTTTTAAAATGCAATTTGGACATTTTATCTCAACCACACATGGAAGTCTTTTCAAATCACTTTTATTGGGCATCATAAGTACAGTAAAAATAAATTTAATGCTTGTTCCCACCCCCCCACCCCCAGGTCACTTTGTAGACCCAGTTAGAAATCTGTAATTTAGCTGGGGCTGTACATAAGGAAATCACTTGTGCCACTGTATCCTTGATAATAAATTATTGGTTAAAATGCTGAAGCAAGGTTCCCATTGGTGGGTTTGGCCCAATTGTGATAGGTTCCCTGACAGAAGTACCTGGGCTGCAAGCTCAGCAACCATGGAGATGTCACTAAAAGGGGGGGGGGCAAGGAGAAGGTAAGTAGTTCATTGAGCCACCAGCTACTGATCATGAAACTACCATTGGAAAGTACTTTGTATGTGGGTTGATGACAGAGCCATGGTTTGAAGTGAGACTGCTATAAAAGACAAATGAAGAACACATGGGTGAAGGAAAATAGGACGTGAGAGGGAGCAAAACAAATGTTAGCATACAGGAGCACTAAAGGATATAGGCATGATAGAAAGAGTGTAAGCACCCAATACTTATGGGCCTCAGCCTGTCTTATAGGGTGATAAGTGGGTTTTTCTAACTGAAATATAGGGCCAGAATGACAGATAAGTTGCTTGAAGTGCCAGGGTTCATGAAAGAATCCAGATACAGGCACACATGTCTAACTCGTTTCTGGCCCAGACCCATCTGATGATCCTCATGTGCTTTGCTAACAGCATGAAATCAGTGTGAAATCAAGGCCCTCCAGATTTTCCTGAGCCCTTTCTTTTCCCTATAGCCTTTTCCTTGCAGTAATGAGACAGGGTCTTTGTTAGCTCCCATGGTTCTTAGCCTAGCAGGATGCAACTGTGGAGCAGTGTCCAAAGATGTTGTGGAACATGGGATATGTGACACACACCCAGCAGAGTCTAGGGACAGTGGTAAATAAGAGAATTGTTACACATTACTCTTAACAGGAGTGGACATTGCTGTACACGGTGACAGTATATGTACAGAGCCTGAAGGACATTGCTATCTATGGAGCTCACTTCCCCTCAAAAATTCTAAGCTTGAGGAAGTAAAATGCAGAATTGATATTTCAGGTTTGTTTCAGCTCAGGAAGTATCTGAGCCTAATCCAAAGGCAGGGGCGGAGCAAGGGGGCAGGGGGGCCGCCCCAGGTACCGCCCTGGGGGTTGACACTTGCTGGGCCGCCCCTTGCCTCCATGTTGGGGCTCCGCCCAGGGAACCGAGCGGCGAAAAAAGCCACTGAAAGGGGGTGGGGAAAGGACATTGCTATCTACGGAGCTCACTTCCCCCCCAAAAAAATTCTAAGCTTTTGTCCAGTTTTTGTCTTGGTTTACAGCCATGAAAATTCATCTGTGAGGAAAAACCAGTGAGGAGTTTGGATGTCTTACACCATTATCACTTTTTACTAAATGTGTGCGGTTAATCTATTTTATCATTTTTCCTGGCTGAATCAGCTTTTCTTTTTCCTTTTTTAAAAAAGAAGAATCATAATTATTTATTAGTTTGTAGTCTAAATATCCTTTTGTGGCAATTACTGCACCTTTTCAGACCGTATCATTAGAAATGATATTTTGCCACATTTCCCCAGTTTTGCAACTTTATTCCCAGATGTGGTAGAGCCTATTGTGCTCTCTGCCTGTGTCAGAACAGTCTGGGTTGCACAGCTCTGTTTTCTCAGGTATCATAAATAAATCAACCAGAAGTAATTGATAGTGGCTGTCCATTCAAAAACAATCAATGGTAGTCTGCTAGTCTTTTGTGACACATTCTCAAAATGTCAGTTTCATTGCAACCAGCCAATCAATAAGTTTATTTAAAGAGACTTTAAGAAATAACAAATGACTTGGTTAGCTTAAACTAAAAATGAATAAGTGTGAGAGATCCATATATGTATACCCGACAAATATAAGGAGCTTAACCTAGGAGGTGAAAATCTTGGGGGGAAATACTTTAGGTTCCTACAGATTTATTTATTTATTTTAATCTAGGGCTAGTTGCTTTCTCTTCACACTGTACCTTCCACATGGAAAAGTTGGTTAACAACAAGAATTAAGATTCGGGGCATGGATCCTTGAAAGTAATACTATGATTAAGGGGAAGGATTTTTAAGCCAACTGTCAGTATGGAAGAAAAGGAGCAGTTTGCACTTTATCACATACTTAACATTTGATAATTTTACACAAGTTGCTTCTGTGTTAAGGTTGTGTTTCTGTGGCCCTCGGTTGAAATACTGGCTACTGCCCATACTACCCAAGTTAACTACTGTTATATATTTGCTGGGGGACAGGTGAAAAGTAATGTGTAGCAGGTGCTTCTAATGCATTCAATGATTGAATGGGGCAGCCAACTTGGTGCCCTCCAGGTATTGCTGGACTACAACTCGCATTAACCGCAGCCACCATGGCCAAGGTTTAGGGATGTTGGAAGTTGTAGTCTTGGTACAACAATGAACCAAAAACAAACACCTGTGTTGCAATAACAACCAATCACAACAATACAAACACAACACGTAGGCTAATAGTAGAAAATATAAAATAGAATAATGATATCATTCAAATTACAGTCTTTCCATTGCAACTTTTGAAAGACTATTGAGAGACTTCACTTTTCATACTTTTGAGACGTCTTCTGTTGAAACTTTTGAAAGACTATTGTTAGTCATCTGTTTTGAACACACGGCTTGACGGTCCTTGCTACCACTCTGTTATATTGTACATATGAACTTTGATTGGCTTACTCGTATAATTTGAATGATATCATTATTCTATTATATATTTTCTACTAACTATTAGCCCACATGTTGTGTTTGTATTGTTGTGATTGGAAGTAGTCTGGCAATATCTGGAGGACATAATGATGACTTTCCCAATGATTAAACACACACCTTGCAAAGCAGCCTTCTAGAAACACTGGGTTTCTTCCGAGTAAACAAGGATATCCAGTTAATTCAATTAAAGGGTCAAAGCATTTCAGTTTAATGCTGTTCAGAGGCTCATTCTGAAATCAGCACTGTTGAAGCTGTGCAGGTGCACAACGGGACTACCAGATTAGCTTTCCCAGTTCACCTGCACAGCCCCAACCTCATCATCACTTTACTTCTGCTGCTGCTGCTGGGATTGTAAGCATTGCCAGGATGCAAGCAATGCAACCCTTCCTACATGGTGAACTGCTTTAGTGGTTGTACATCCATAATAAACATTTAGTGTAGAAATAAAATTATGGGCAAACACTACTTCAGAGTGGTCAGAACTGGGCAACGTATTTACTGGATGAGTACAAAATAATAAATTTTAGCTGTGTTTGCTTCAGTGGTGGAAATTTGAGGTACTTAGGATATAATAATAAGTCATAATAATTTTGCTGATTAATTGATTAATGCTCACTTTTTTAGTTTTTACCGTGCTTCTTGTATAGTAACTCCATGCAACAACCTTTAGCATAGATCAGTATTATTATTATTCCCATTGCTGATAGGGTGCTGTGTCTGAGGATAGTAACTGGGTTCAGGCTAAGAAGAGATTTCCCAGTTCACACTATTAGCCTTTACCCTTTACCAGAACTTGACCTAGTTTTTCCTAATTTGGAGTGTAAAATAGTAAGTAATGCACAAAGCAACTAAAGATTGTCTCTAATTTTGGCATATGTAATGCTGTTCTGTCTAAGCCTCTGATAACCTATTTGTTGCTGTTAATAAAACATAGTGCTTTTGACAGCTATGTTATCTCTTAAAGCTGATACAGTGTTTTCCATTATCAGTGTCTCTATTTGTAGCTTTTCTGTTACGTTCTTAAGAAGAAATAAATAAAATAATGAGTCACTGAGTTATAGGGGGATCGACTGCCATTGATTGCTGCCATCATCATGTGGTTACCTCTAGGTGACTATTCTTATACTGCTAGTTGTGTGCAGAAGTTAATCTTGTTGGCTTTCCTTCAGCAGAGTATATAAAATCATCTATCTCTGTGACTGAGTACAGCCATGAAAATGTACTCCTGGTAGCATACAGGTCTGGATGTTGGCATGCAAGCAGCATATTACGGAAGCTGACACAGGAACTGTGTGTTCCACACTACACTACTTCAAAGATTAACTGTTGAAAATACTTCAGGCACTGAAGCTTTAATTTAGGAACTTTTTAAAAGGCTTTAATCAATGCAACACTACATAGATAGATAATATGTGTATTTTGTGAAATTTCCCCTTGCAGTATGACTTTGTGGAACTTTTGGATGGTAGCCGGTTGATTGCAAAGGAACAGCGCAACCTTCTTGAGGCAGAGAGAGCAGGTAGACAGGCAAGGTCTGTCAGTCTACATGAAGCAGGTTTCATCCAGTATTTGGATGCTGGGATCTGGCATCTGGCTTTTTATAATGATGGGAAAAATGCAGAACAAGTGTCTTTTAATACAATTGTCATAGGTAAGAATTTCATTCACTGTGTTCGTTTACAAAAGTTGCAAGCTGAACTATTCTCTAATATTTTCTTCTTTGTTGGACAGTCTTGAGTATTTTGCAGAAAATATGTTTTGATGGAACACAGTTGTGTCAAAATCTGACTTATTTGAAGTGTACTAAAATATTTATGACAGGTTGTTATACTCTGTTATCAAAGTATAAAGATCTTGTAATAATTCTATTAAAATAGAATTTTGTTAGAAGTTACTGCTTTAACGTTCTACAAGTAATTCAAATGAATTAAGCTCTATTTACATTCTCAAAGCTAGTAAACAAACTAAGCATACACACTCCTAAAAGTGTCTTAATTTGCTATCATTTACAAGTGATTTAAATAAGAGTTCTCTTCTGTTTTTGCTAACTGCTGTGATTGCAGGGTATTAGAATTTCTCTTCTTACGATTCCTTTCAGAGTCTGTGGTGGAATGCCCCCGCAATTGCCATGGAAACGGAGAGTGTGTATCAGGATCATGCCATTGTTTTGCTGGATTTCTGGGCCCTGATTGTTCAAGAGGTATATAAATTGAATTCCTTTCTTAAGTCAATACAAATACAGAACAGAAATACAAGTAGTTACTAGAGCAGCAAGAAAAAGAACCTGAAGTACAACTTGTTGTTTAGATGTTCCTCTGCTTCTAAAGCTTGATTGAAAAGAATTGCGTTAAGTCTTCTGTCATGTTTTATTTCACAGCAGCCTGCCCAGTATTGTGCAGTGGCAATGGGCAGTACTCCAAAGGACGCTGTCTTTGCTACAGTGGCTGGAAAGGGACAGAGTGTGATGTGCCTACCACCCAGTGCATTGACCCTCAATGTGGAGGTCGTGGGATTTGCATCATGGGCTCTTGTGCCTGCAACTCTGGATACAAAGGAGAAAACTGTGAGGAAGGTAAATATATAAACATTTACTTAGGATTTGACTGTAAGTCTTCAGAAGTGCTTTGCTACACTATTATGTTCTAGGCCCTAAATATAATACCAAATAAATGCAGATGCTAGCACATTTTAGATTTAATGAAAACATCTCTTTTATATGCATATCATTCACATTCAGAATCTTTCAAGCATATTAAACATAGGATTTAGAAAATCTTTCTTGGACTGTAGACTTTAGTTTCCTTAACTATTGAATGTGTAAATACATTTTAATCTCTTAGCTTGTGAGCTTGATCTTCTTTGTTACATCACTGAGCTAAGATGAGGTAGGAAAGAAAAAAGATAGTTTAACAAAAGTCACAGTATTTTCACATAGTAGAAGAAATTGCATGTACTGAAAATCTCCTACATAAACTACATTCCTGAAAGCGCTAATTCAAATCCTTCACGGTGAAAAACAGTACAGAATTCTTCTGTTGTGGTGGTGTAAATAATTATGATAGCCTTTCCTCTGTACTGATATTTTTTTTCAGATGGAAAAAAACCACACGTTTCCATTCTCAATCAGATTGATTTTATTGATCTGCACGTACAAAGTAATACAATTAAGTCTCTGGAATTAAATTTTCAGACCATTGACCCTACAAGTGTAACATTTTATTGAGTCAAATTGCTAAATTAAATCTCGTCAACTAAAGCACATTAAAGTGAATTAAGAAAGATAGAGGGTATGCAAGCCATTTATTTCCTAAACAGGCTGGTGGTGGTACACAGCTGTCACAACACAGGAATAGCAGAGTCCACTAAGACAGTCTATTCATATGCATGGTCTTTGGGGAACAGAACTTCCCCTAACTTGTATTCATTTCAGTAGCTACCTTCAGATGATTTCAAACCTGTTTCCTTTGTTCTGAATATTGCAATAAATCCATCTTCACTCTGCCCTGGTATATCTCAGAAGATTAATTCATAAAGAGTATTCTTCCTTTCTAGCTAATGTCAAATCTGTATATAGTATTCACATGCACTGCTATGCAGTGAAAGGCCTATTTTCAACAAGGTTTAAATTTTGGAACAAACTAAGCCATAATAAGAGAAGACATGATAGAGGTGTATAAAATTTTGCATCTCCCTCTCTCAGAACACTAGGCCTTGTAAATAACCAGTGTAGGTGAACGTTGAACTATTAAGAACAGAAACAGCACAGTGTTAAACTATGGAATTAGCTTTCTCATGAAGTGGTGGTCACCAACTTGGATGGCTTTAAAAGAGGATTGGAAAAATTCATGAGGATAAGGCTACTAGCCATAATGTTTATGTTCTTCCTCCACTATCAGAGACAAGTTGCCTCTGAATTCCCATTGCTGGGAATCACAAGTGGGGAGAGTGCAGTTGCACTCAGGTCCTGCTTTCAGGCTTCCCATGGGCATCTGGCTAGTTGGCTAGTTAGGCACGGAACTTGCAGGTATTAGAAAATATGTAGGCACATATATTGGGAATGTAAAGGGGAATTCTAGCTTCTAAGGCTGCAATTCTTGCCATGTCTACTCAGAAGTAAGTTCCATGAATTAAGTGGGTCAGTGGGGTTTGGATTGCAGCCTGTTGCATTCTGTTTTGTTTGCTTGCCTTTATGATTTGAAACATGCTTTTTTTAATGAGAGCTAAATAATCATTTTGTGTTAGTAAGCCCTGTTCTGCAGCCCCTGCCACAATTACAGCCAGGTCTTTTTCTAGACCTTCTGATGATTAAAGCATGTACCGGTACCTCTATTGATTTTTGCTGCTGCATTCTGTTAACATGTAGTTAAAGTAAAAGGAGCATAGCAAGGAATTGAAGGTTTCTTCTGCTTTGTACTCTCTTCTTTTTCAGAGCCTAATAGGAGCATTATACAGATCACTGAATCGTTGTGCTTCTTTACTCATGTGTAAGAATGAATATACTGTAGCCTAATTTGTGGGAAATAACGATAGAACTCATAGATGCAAAACTGTCTTCCCATTTCAGCTGATTGTTTAGATCCAGCCTGTTCAAATCATGGTGTGTGCATCCATGGAGAGTGCCATTGTAATCCGGGATGGGGTGGTAACAACTGTGAAATTCTGAAGACTATGTGTCCAGACCAGTGCTCTGGCCATGGCACGTATCTTCAAGAAAGTGGCACATGCACTTGTGACCCTAATTGGACTGGTCCTGACTGCTCCAATGGTAAGGTTTTTATTTTATTTTTAAGAAATCTGTTTGCTTTAACTGTTAATATTGGGCAATATTCTAGAATGATATTATATTTAGGTCCCAGTGTAGCTAAAGGCTATAAGCAATACAAGCAAAAAACATGTAGGGATACTTAACTGAAATTGGCCATACAATGATAGCAGATTGCCACCACCAACACTTGATTCATTTCATTTCATTGATATATTTCCACACCGCTTTTTACCCACACGAGTCACAAAGCAGCTGACAAACAATATGTAACAATAACATTACAATTGCAACATAAATCATATAGAATAATTAACAAATCATCAATAAAACCATTTAATTTATTAATACGGGAGTGAGCCAAGTTCACATCATGTATGCCTGACCTGATGTGCAAAAGTGCCTCGCATCCTGCATAGACTTGAAGGTTTTAAACAAACCTCTGCAAATTTTTCTTCACTCGAAAGATGGTAGTGCAGTCTTTTTGCTGAGGTACCAGCCTGCAGCACTACAATAACAACATTAATATTGTACCTTGTGATATCACAGTAAGTCAGTGGTAGCACCTTATCATGCTTAACATTTATGCTCCCACCAGATGGTGACTGCTGAGTTTACCAAACAATAATGCTGCCGGGGTCCTACAATAGCACTATTCTTTGGTAGGCCCTACAGCCTGGATGCAGGAGTGTTGGTGACAGACAGTGACAGAATCTGAGGGTAGCAGTGCAGTGGCAAACAGGCCGATGGTCAACACCCCTGAGAATAACCAGGCCAAACCCTACGCCAAAGGATAAATGCACATAAATCTGATATCAGGAATCACAAGACAGAGAAACCAGTAGGAGAACACTTCAATCTCCCAGGACATTCTATAAAAGAACTCAAAGTAGCTGTCTTAATAAAAAGGAATTTCAGAAATAGACTGGAAAGAGAAGTGGCTGAATTGCAACTAATCACCAAACATAAAACCATGGAGAAACCTGGTCTGAACAAAGACATTGGATTCTTATCTCATTATACATGACAAAGCTATCTTTAGCCATCTCACCCCTTGCCTTTCCCTGTAAGACCCTGTAAAAATTGCAGTCATTAACAGGTTTTCCACACCTATCAGCTGATCACCCATTCCCATCACCCTTCTGAGTAATACCCCTCCCCACTCCCTCACTATATTTAAGGGTCTGGTGACTTCCGTTTCAGTGTATCTGAAGAAGTGTGCATGCACACGAAAGCTCATACCAAGAACAAACTTAGTTGGTCTCTAAGGTGCTACTGGAAGGAATTTTTTATTTTATTTTGTTTAGGCTGACATTAGTCACCACAACATTCATTTCTTTTATTTTAAATCATCTTTTTATAGCCAGGTGCAGTGAAGCTACAGCCTTGTTTCCCCCCAAATGACTCTGGGTCCCTACAGGTTTGGAGGCATTGGAAGGGGGTTGAACATGGTGGGTCACGGTGCCACTCACTGGCTGCCCAACTTCCACATGTTAAGTAATGGAAGGAAACCATGATCTTTTCCATTCTTATCACTGCCTGGTAAGGGAGGGGGTGTAGGTGGGAGGAAGAGACAAGAATGAATGGCTAGGATTGCAGTAGAAGGGTGTGGAAAGAGCAGCAGATTGGCAAGCCAGGGTGATGAAATGTCCGTGGAATGGTGGCGCTTGTGGAGGAGCAGCCTGGGCAGTATTCCAGGGCTGGTGCTGGTGGTGAGTGGGTGGCTAGAGAGCTGATTATGCTCCAGAACCATTGAAACTTACAGATTAATTACTTTGCTCCTTATTCTCCAAATATTTCAAATAACCTGTAGATAATCAGTTTATACATGTTTTGTTAAGATTCTAAGAGGAAAGGGAAAAGTTGTTTTGCTCCATCTAAAGGTTTAGCGGGGGCGGGGATGGGTAGCACATTTAAAATCAACTTTGCTTTCCTCTGTCTTCATCAGCAGCTTGTCCATTAATTAGCCCTCCAATTCCTCTTCAGTTAAATTAACTCTAATTAATAAGTTCATTACAAAGACTGACGCACCTTGCTTAAAGCAAGTGTGCTAGAAGCTGATAAACACCTCCACTCTAATGAAAAATTGATTAGATGGAAGACAAAAGGTGGGGCCTCTGAAATAAACCTTTTCCTCCCAGAGCAGGGTTGATATTTTGAAGTTTTGAAGTTAATCCATCCAAGATCTCATAATAAATAAATACATCATTCAGTTCAAAGTAGATATAAAAAGATTATATGAGAAACTCTCTTGGCTCCCACACCTTCTAGCGCATAAAAATTGTCACAAGTCTTGATAGTATATTTAATGTTTTACAGTTCTTTTAGATACAGCAGTGACGTCTCAGGGGAAGGATCCTTTTCAGCTTTTTTATTATTACATTCCTATTTCAATATCTATCACAAATAATTTCTGATCTTTGTTTCCGGAATTGCTTTTTCTGCTGTTTCTTTCTTTCAGGAGACAGAAGTCATATAATATGCTTATGAAACATCATATGGCTGTGCCAGCTTTGTTCTAAGAGTCTTAAACTATATCCCTTAAGCTATGTTTTTCCTCCTCATATTAGCTTCACAGAAAACTATTCCCTCAAAAAAAGAAGGAAAGATGAATGCAAACTGTAATAGACTGGAGTATTATTTCAAACCTTGTATTCAGTTTGAGAATAAAGTGTTTTGTGTAGCTTTATTATTTTAGCAATCATTTTCACAAGATGACAAATAAGGAACTGAATACTGTAGATGGAAAGTGACCAACCTATCTCCCACATGTGGCCTTTCCTCTAATTTCATGTGGTCTTTGGACTAATGTCATACAGGTAACAAGGATGGAGATAATGGGAGGAATGAGGATGGCAGAGTGGGAGGACATGGCAAACACAGTGAAAGAAAAAACAGGTGGCTTCATCCACTTTTGGGCCAACCCTACCCACCTCTTGCATGTGGTCCCCAACAGATTACCCCTGAGGATATGCGGCCCTCCACAGAAAAAATGGTTGCCCACCCCTGCTGTAAATAATGGGTAAAATGGCCAGTTGATATTGTTTGGGGTTTTTTGCCTACCACATAGCAATTGTCACAACCAATCTGGCTGTTAGGGCATTGGGTTGGATCCTTGGTCTAAGCAGGAAGGAGATTTGGAGTCCCAGCCCCCACTCCAGTGGATCAGGGTACCCTGTTAGAGGGGTCCTAGGGGCATTGCTTGTGTCCAGATGCCCAGATGTAGGTCATAGGGTGATCCTTAACCCAGAGGCGACCCTGCCAATCAGTCATCCAGAAGTCATGTTGGTTGGTTCTGGATTCACTCCCAATGCCTATGCCAAAACTACCCAATCAGAACACAAGATATTTTGGGCTCAAGGATAGACACCCACATACAAAATGCATCCATCTTGTGTTGGATGTTCCACACAATAACTATACTTACTTGTGGACTTGGGAGTGTAGTTATATTAAGTTGCCACAATAGTGCAGAGAATAGGAAAGAACTTTATCTCAGTGCTCTTTCAACAATCATGAGGATTTCAAGAATGGAAACACTTAATTTCAAGGTTACATAAAATAATCCATTAGACTGACAATTTCAGGAACAAAAGTGCTGGAGATCATAGAACGGAAATAGACAAAAGGAATAACTGTTTTTACTCCCTTGATGGAAGACTTCAGGCTTAACACTGGTAGAATCAAAACATTAACATGATATTGTTGTATCTTTATTTTTCTGTGGGTTAAAGCAAGATTTTCTGCTGTAGCTACTATTAGTTTTCAGTGCATATGATCTCAATGCTCAGTAAGAATATTACATAAATCCTCCTATGTGTAAGAACAGGTGAGTCTTAATATATATGTGATTAGGAAATCTAATTTTAAAATACTCAAAGCTAACTTAAGAAAAGCTGTGGTAGATAAACATCACTAAATCTCCTGGGCAACTAATAGAGCATTAGCTAAGATGTAGATTCCCCATCCTCTTGAGAGCTTCCTGAAAATGCTTTTATAGTAACTTTTTAAATTAAATTTTCCTCTGTGATCAGGTTGGATCAGGAATTTGGCTAATTATTGTGTTCTTTCCCCACCCCAACCCCAACCCCATCATCCTATCTCCTGCTGTTTATTTCTGATGCAGAAATCTGTTCTGTTGACTGTGGCACACATGGCATCTGCATGGGTGGAACTTGTCGTTGTGAAGAAGGCTGGACTGGCCCATCCTGCAGTCAAAGAGCATGTCACCCTCGGTGTGCTGAACATGGAACATGTAAAGATGGGAAGTGTGAATGCAGCCAAGGCTGGAATGGCGAGCACTGCACGATTGGTAGGCTAACTGTGCTTTAATATTATTCTTCAATACTGAATTTAAAAAGCCAGAGGTCCTGACCTTGTCTGAATCATAAATTTAGCACTTTGAAGCTTGTTCCTTCAAATGGAATATTTTCACTTGTCAGTTTGTGTAAAGGAATTGTTACTTTAAAAAAAGAAAAAGAAATGCTTATATGATGGATCATCAATCCTTTATAGCTATCTTACCCCAGATAGAAGGGGCAAGAATCGCTATTCAATTTTTTTCTTGGTTTTTTCTACACATAAGTTCACTGACTCCAATGATAACTATTTTTGTATTCTTCCTAATCATTTTATAAATCAGTTCATTTCTACCAGCTTTTCGATTTTTAGCTTGTAGTCGTGCATCTCATTTCACCTTTATTAACAAAGGAAACTAAAGAAACATTGTGCATGAACATAAAAGCTGGTTTGTTTGCCAGGAAATCTAGCACCCTGAAATAACTTTTGAGTTTTGTTAGCAGGCATAATGAATTATTTAACATTTCCACAAAGCTTCTATTTCGACAAATTGAGCAACTTGCTGACTTTCAGCACTTCCATTCATAGGTTTGTTAGTTTGTTTTTTTGCAAGCAAGAGCAGAGGCCCTATGTTTTTGTAGTACAAGACTCGTTTTTTCCTTTACATCCTGCATATTATATGGATATAAAAGAAAGGAGCCTTTTTTCTTTCTTAAAATTTTCTTTCTTAGAATTCTGTTATGTTTCTTTTCAGAAACCAGTCTTTGACCAATATCAAAGGTTGATATCTAACTAAGTTGGAGCCATGATAAGTCATTAAAGATCACAAAGAGGACAAATGAAGGAAGACTTTTCATAGTGATCCTTCACATTTGTCTCCATATTTCCTGCTCCTTTTAAAAGTCTATGGTAAAATGGATGTGGGAGACAAAGCCTATCGCTAAGCTTTAGCTTGTCAGCTTGTAATTATTCAGCAAATCATTCTTCTGTTGGCCTCACCGACCTACTTGGATTACAATTATATATGGATGAACTGTTCTTGCACATTTTTTTTCCAATGTATTAGACACAACAGGGTTTTTTTCATCAGCATTGGGAAGGCAGGGAGTTTGACTAGATTTCAAAACTATGTGTTGCCCATGTATTTATTGCATTACTGCTTTTACAATAATACATTCGTTGTTTTGGATATTTGTTAAGTTTTTAAACATTCAGGTGGTTTCGGTAGGGCTTCCATTTTCCTGCAATGACTGACTAATTCAGCAACAGTCCTAATCCCATATATATCCAGTTTCCCCTTACACATCGTCATGGTTCCCAATAACTATCAATCTCACCAATCTCTTTAAACCCTAATGGATGGGGACAGAATTGCAGCCTGCAGCTATGAGAATACCTATGCCAAAATTTTATTATAAGTATACTTTGAAATTCCATTTACCAATTTTAAACTTATAGAATACCAAACTTACTGATTTAATATTGGTGCTAGAGTGTATTTATTGATGGCAACAACACGTAAGAGCTGTCTTGTGTAATATATGCATGTATGCATATATGTATGTTACAAGAGTAAACTATAATTTCTTACACATGTAGGTCCCGCTCTCCACTCGCTATGCAAAAATTAACTTATTTGAATTTAAAGAATTGTGCCCAAACCTTGCTGTACACTCTGCAGGTTCAGATATCTGAATATCTGGAGTCTGCCTACTTTCTTGCTTGTTTGTGCTTTGCTGTTTGGCTGCAGCCATTTTTGGACAGAAACTATGCAGAGAGGGAGGGAACAAGATCAGACAAATTGGAGAGCAGGAGAGATCAGACAGATCAGTTTTTGTTCTTTGTGAGAGACATGCTGATTGGCTGCAGCCATTTTAGGAAGGAACCATGGAGAGAGATCAGACAAATCCCCAATTACAAATGTTCCCCTAGGAATCACTGGAAATTGTGGACTCGTTATGCAAATGCTCGCCTAATGAACAATTTCCATGGAGCATATACTGTGGTAAACAGGAGCTGCGTATATAAATAAAATGATAGAAAGCTTGAAAGGAGAAAATGGGTAGAACCAATGAGTTTGATTTCAAGATTCCATTCTCCCAATGAAAACAGTTTCCCCCCCCCAACAAAATTAGTATTTTGGATCCAACCTTCTGTCGGTACAGATAAAATGAAGTGTATTGCACCCAGCCCTTGTGGTACTCCCAGTAAGTCTGTGATCACTATACAATAGCAGTAGAGAAAGGATTCTGCGATAATTGCCAAGAGGAATAACTTACCGGTACACCACTTATATTTCTGAGAGTCTTTGTAATCCTATTACAGGGTTCAAAAGAAACAAGACGGGAAATAACACAATGCACCATAATAATTGCACCATGTGAGTTAGTACAGCAATACTTACTAGTCGTACAATAATGATGTTTAATAAAACAAGATACAAGGTGCAAGATTGAAATTCTGTCCAGATTCCAAATGTTTTAGTCTTGTATGTAGTGTTTAACAGCTAATTTCCCAGCTGTTAGTGTTTCATTTTCAAATTTTCACTGATTGGCTTCCTAACCTCACATCAGCCTTGGTGTTTAATAGAGGTGCACCGACCAGCTTGCCTACATTTTTTTTTCTCAACAAAGCATGTCTTTGTGGTCATTAATGATCTTGCTTTCCAATGTAGTGAAGAAATAAAAACAAATAGCAGGTATTTCGTAGCTTAAAGGTATTAGGATTTCCCCTAGGCCAGATTTCCATTTGAATTGCCTGCATCTACATGAAAATCAATGTAACTCAATAAACAGCTTGGAGTTTAAAGCACTATTAGCAGAGAACACCTCAAAGGACTACCTTTCCTTAAACTGGAGAGATGGGATTTTTGGGGGGCTTCAAAATATGTGCCGTGCTGAATGCAAATAGAAAGAGTAATTGAAAATTAGGTGGGAAAGAAATGAAACATTTTTTAAAACTAATAGAAGTTCTCAGTGGAAACTTGCATCAGGTGCTTCCTTAAACCTATGTTTATTGATGGCTTGCGCATCGTAGTGGTTTACTTCTCACTAATATGATCAGCGGGACCCAGGTGGCGCTGTGAGTTAAACCACAGAGTCTAGGGCTTGCTGATCAGAAGGTCGGTGGTTCGAATCCCTGCCACAGGGTGAGCTCCTGTTGCTCGGTCCCAGCTCCTGCCCACCTAGCAGTTCGAAAGCATGTCAAAGTGCAAGTAGATAAATAAGGGACCGCTCCAGCGGGAAGGTAAACGGCGTTTCCGTGTGCTGCTCTGGCTCACCAGAAGCAGCTTTGTCATGCTGGCCACATGACCCGGAAGCTGTCTGCGGACAAACGCCGGCTCCCTTGGCTTATAGAGCGAGATGAGCGCCGCAACCCCAGAGTCGGACACGACTGGACCTGATGGTCAGGGGTCCCTTTACCTTTACCTAATATGATCAGCATACACTTCCTCGCTCTCCAAAGTTGGGAACTTGTCCATTGTTCAGAGTTACATGCCAGGAGAACTGCAAGCTTTTCACATTTTTCCAAGTTAATAGCTGTGTGCACAAATAGCTGTGTGAACCCTTGTGAGCATACATTCAGTAAAAGTGAGCAGAACCTCTCCTTGTTTTTAAGTCCAAAGCTCATCTGCACGCATCATTTCAGACTGGCCTGGAGCTCATCTGTCTTATCGGCCTTCTTCCTACTGAGTGGAGACATGGGAGGCAGCGGAAACCAGTGCTCTGTAACTGTTGAGATTTTAACCTAGTGTTAATATAGCTTTTAACTGGATCTAACTTGTTTGAGCATCAGTTCAGAAGCAACAAATAATAATGAGAGGAGTCTGTAGTGGCTGGTGCTCATTGGGACAGGTAGGGCAGAAGGTGGGAAGCCCAGGCAGTAGGTGGCGCCAGAGACAATGATGGGCAGAGGTACAGGTGTAACAAGGCTGGGCAGCAGTTGTCTCCCAGTGACTCGATCTTTGGACCCAGTGGCTCAATCTTTGGACCTTTCATCTTTGTCAAACCAGAACTAGGATAGCAAAGAAGAATGGGTAAGACAGTGTGACCACTCTGCTCCTTACTGATCCCACTTAAGATTGCCTTGATGGAAAGATAACTCTCTATAACGCTGGTCCATGTGGAACTGAGAATCAGGCACTAAAATAGACACAACGAATTTATAGCTTTCCAGATGTTGATGCAGCCACAATCTTTAATATCCATGGCTGTCAGGGGCTGGAGCTGGAGTTCCAATAGCATCTGGAAAGCTACAAGTTCTCTATCACTGCACCCAAACCTGCTCGACAAAACTTACTGATAAGGTACATTGTACAATTCAAAGAATGCTGTAATGTTTTCAATGGAGGGACCCATTCTGTATTGCTATTTCAGTGAATGTATGTAGATTGAGTTCTTCTGTTGAATTGAATACAGGTAGTAGAATTTTGTGGGTAATGGGTGGACCAGCCCTGACTCTTTCAGAATAAAGTAAATTAAGTTCTCTTTCTAAAATAATTATAGGACGCAATTGGACATGTGATGAAGTATCAATGATATCAGCTTATAACTAAATACATAGTTGTGTGCTTAACTTTAGGTCCATGTAAGTTGCATTGATTCACACCCAACTGAGCAAGAGTGTATAGTTGGAAGGGAGATTGTTAGCGATAGGCTATTGTTTTTGCAATTTAGCTGACACTTATCTTGGGTAAATTAAATAACTGTGATAGGAACACTATAAAAGTGAATGCTTCACCAGCTGCTTTGCCATTAAACGCATTTAGTCGAATGGAATTAGCAAATAATTACGTTGGTAGGAATCTACTATATTCAAGTGTTGTATTAGTGGCTCCAATTAAAAAGCTTCATAATTTTTTTTCTTTCTATACACATTATTATTGTTAGGTAATTTACATTGCAGATTAGAAAACCTGCATTAAAATTCTGCTGCATTCTGATTTGTCAACAGCTCTTTTGAAATAAATCTGTAAAGTTAAATATGGGTGAGTAAGACCATCTGTTTAAAGAACTTGCCTGCAGCTCAAACACTTAACTCACGAGAGGCATTACAGCTGTTTAATTGTTATGGTGTGGAAACAATGATCGTTCTGTCCAAAATTAATATTTATATACATATTCATGTGGTTCAATGTAAGTGGTGTAAATGTGAGTGTACGCCATTAAGCATTCAGAGAAGAGATGGAGTTAGGTTTTGGTGATATTTTAACCTGGCTGGGAGGCATGTATATTATAACCTAGTCTCAAATGGATGGGGGCAATAAGCATATCATTAGTGGACTGCATCTCAGTGTATGAGGAAAACCAACTTAAGGAGACATGAATAGTTAACTGGGACTTCCTTGAGTTCTCTGTTTCCTACAAGAAGGCTAAGCTGTTTAGAATGAATTTTGACCTTTGAATTTGTGGAGCTAGGCAGAAAGCAGTTGGAGACACCTAGTAGCAGACTAGTCTGGATTACTTGAATCCTGGTTTTTGTGCCTCCCATCAATTGGGAGGCAAAATCAGGATTATTTGTACTGAATTGTTGGGCTCATGGAAGTACAGAGATTGTTTACTTGTCAAGTCTGTGGGGCAAGAAGGCAGAGCTGGGTGACTAGAGGGCTTTTTGAATGTTATGGCTCCAGGGAAGACTATTTGAAACTGAAAGCACAGACAGAATTTAGAATAGTGAGCTACTGCTGGTTCAGGCCTAATGCAACAGAACCTGTAGCTTCTCAAGCAACCTATTGTTTGTTACTAGATATATCTTGCTAGATGAAGCTGCTGGAAGTTTGTTCTCCTTCACGTTAACATCAAAAAAATGGTGTGAGTAATGGAGAGATTTTAAAAGCTTGTTTTAAATGGCACTATAAATAAGACAGGCATTGTGCCATGGAACCATGTACATATATGATTTTACATGTTTTTAACAAGGCACATAATTAGCACTTAGCTGCTTTCATACTGATAGCTAATTAGCAGTTAAGTAGTCCAAAGACTACTCTAATCCTGTTTGAAATGTTACAATAAAAACATAAATGCTCTTACCAGATTTAAATGAGCAACGTAGAACTTTACACAAGTAGTAAAAAAAAAAAAAGCCTACACGAAGGAAGTCTGTAAGTTTAAAAATTGCAGACGTGCTGTGAACACATTGAAGTTAGTAGCAGCTATTGCACAGGAAACTGATAGATATACGAGAGGACAAAATGTTCAAAGAATACAGCTGGTCTGGCACTCTACAAGCTATGCAAGAAAAAGTGCAATCTATTACAATTGTAGGTTCAAATTCAGAATTATTCTTACTTCTGCAGAATTAGAAAGTGAAGAGTAAGCATTCTCTGTAGGAAAAAATAAAGGCCTCTGTCAGCACAGAACTTTGAACACTTCAGAAAATGACAGTATTTTGATAATAAAAGAGAAGACTTGGGAAAACAGAAATACCATCTGTCAATTCTGAAAATATTAGGTATTGCATGTGAAACTGAAGATATTATGTGACTGAATTTGTAGCAATGTGACACTAATTACAATTAATGGAGACAAATTGTTTCAATTCAGGCCTGTGTGGAGGTTATGAAAGATGGCATAACTGAGCCTAGGTACTGCTACATACTTGCACATTTTTCTACCACAGAGTGACTCTGCAGTCATGTTAGGCTACTATAAGGTTAAAGGAAAGGTAGTAATTAATTTTCAATAATGGTTTATTTAATGCTTCATCACAAAACTAATGCTCAAAACCTAAACAGCTTTGCTGGCCTATTTGCCTTCAATTGCAGAGCAAAATCCTTACCACCACACACAGCAGGATGTGTCACCCTAAGCATTTACAGTCATACCTTGGATCCCAAATGCCTTGGCTCCCAAACAATTCAGCTCCCAATTAAAACCTGGAAGTGAGTGTTCTGGTTTTTTAACGATTTTTGGAAGCCAAATGTCCGGTGCGGCTTCCGATTGGCTGCAGGACGCTCCTGCAGCCAATCAGAATCCGCGCTTTGGTTTCTGAACATTTTAGAAGTCTTAACAGACTTCCAGAATGGATTCTATTCGACTTCCAAGGTATGACTGTATTTCCTAGTTAGCACTAAAATCCATCTTTAAGAGTAATATCTGTGTCTGGTATTCTTTTTATCTACTAAGACTGCAATCCTTTGACCTGGGGTCATAGAATACATCATGTAGATAACTCTAAATTGGAGATCCAATATAGCTCCCTCTCTACCTCTGTAGCAACTTCTGTGGCCCTAGCAATGTTGGAGCTCTGATATTGGTGGAGCAAAAGATGTTAGGGTGGTTTGGGGTGGGGAGTGTTTCAGAGGACCAGGTTAAGGCTTTGGGTCCCGTTTGGAAGCAAAGGAGGAAATTCAATTTCAAATATTAGAGAGGTGGAACCTTAAGTGACTCTGTGGTAGCTGAAATATACTCAGGAGTCTCCCGTTACTTGTTCCTTCTCCACCCAATCCTGTATCGTGCAGTAGGTTTCTGGTGCTAAATTATATCTGGTGATAACTACTGCCAAAACATCACCAAGAATATTCATAGCACTGTGAGCATAACAACCTTTGTAAGTTTTAAGGGCTACAAATTATGAAATTTCTCCAGTGCATCAGTCAGTGTGCCCAAATCTGAGTATGAATTCACCAGCTTGTGTTTCATGGAATTGGCCATTGGAATTTGTGTCGCAGCTTTCCCTGCAAGTTTTATTTAAGTTTCATTTTAAGTGGTAGGAAAGCATTTTTAATACCGGGTCAATTATTTTACCCCTAGCATGACATCTTAGCTTACAGTCATGTTGAAAAGCTGTGCGCAAAACAGTATAGTTAGTATTTTTCTTTTTTATTCTAGCCCTAGACAAGAAAGATCACGGTAAGTGAAAATATCTCGTAAAGGGCATGAATAAACTAATATGAATATGAATTTGTTATACTGCATTGAAAATTATGTCACTGCTATAATCCTTTATGACAGGGTAATCAGTAATAAAACAGTGCAGTGAGTACCAATTAAGGAACATCAAATCACTGAGCATGCTGTTCATGCTGATTTAAACAGGAGATGATTGGAATAAATGGATTTAATATATACTTTTTTGCAGGCTGTAGCTATTCTGTCATATCTACAGGAGCTAGCATATGAATAATCTAAGGGGGATACCTACTTATATCTCTAATGGAAGACTAATGAAAAGCATTAAATTTTAGAAAGCCTGCATTAAGACCTGTTGTTAAAAAATATATAATAGTAAATGGGAATTTTCCTGCTAGCTTTAATAGTTTATTGCTGGAGAAATTACAATGGAGATGAATAATTTTTCTTCTTGTTGCTATGCTTGTTTTCCTTTTGCAATTTGTTGATGTTTCTTACATTAGTTGATTACAGAAGCTATTAGAAATCTTTTAAGGAATCTTACGTGAATCCTAATGTATTCCCACCGTGCCCTCCCACAATCTTAATAGTACTAAGCCAACAAATTATATGATTCAAAATTTGTCTTATTTCCATCATTGTCAACTGAGAGATTTTTTAAAAAAGCTGTGAGGCTCAGGGTTTTTTTTGGGGGGGGGGACATGCCCATATTTTTCGAAGGCCTGAGCTTTTGCTAGCAAAGCAACCATATTTTTTATAGTGAAATCTGAAATTTTATAGTAAAATTTCATCCAAGGGGAAATGATATAGAGTGAAGAAGTAACAGGCACTACATAATCCTTTCTCTGCATGCTTCTCAGCTCCATATCAAACTACCTTAAGTTATTTCCCTCCAGCAGAATTACAGAAATGTGTTTAACTTCAACAAAGGGGGGGGGAGTGCCCTGCTCTGTCTCTTTTCCGTTGCACATCACCCTCCCACAAGCATCACTTTTCTCAGGAAATAAATGGGATTCAAGTTTGTTACGCACAAAGCCTAGTTTTGTCCTTCTATCCTCTGAGTATTTATTTTGGTATGGAGCTGTTATTTGTGTACAGTATTAACTATATTTATACTTCCACCAAATAACATATATTTACGTTAATTATTGTAAGGGTGGTATTCAACTAAGTTTTACTCAGAATAGACCCACTGATATTAATGAACACGACTAAATTAGGTCTATTAATTTCAGAGGGTCTGCTCTGAGCAGAGAGTGAGTTTTGGAATATTGTTTGCAATGACTTTGGCCTTGGTTTTCATTTCCTCCCCCCATTTCTTACACAGTTATACCTCGGGTTGCGCACCGTGCAGAACCTGGAAGTACTGGAACGGGTTACTTCCAGGTTTGGCGCTTTGTGCATTCACAGAAGCCCCGAATCACAACCCGCCCGTGCGCAGATGCGGCGCTGCGGGTTATGGACGCTGCAGGTTGCGAACACGCCTCGCACATGGATCGCGTTCGCAACCCGAGCGTCCACTGTACTTGAGCTCCTGACAGACCCTGGGCAAGGCAAACAAAGAGAGAGAAGCCAATTGGCAGATGAAGATAGCATCATATTATCTTCCAGTCTAGTCTTTATCCCCCATCTCCCATCACACTCCTTCCAACCCTTTTGTACCATTGTCTTCAAACACAGCTTAATGACTTTTCTTACACATCTTCTCCTTCCATCTCTTCTAACCTTTTCTCCAGTCCAGATACTCCTTTCTGTTACCTACTCACCAATTAGCTCTATAAATGCTATAAGATTCCCCCGTTAAATCCCACCCTAGTCTTCCATTTCACATATTCCCTTCAGCAAGCGACCTCTATACTTAGGATGTTTCCCAATGGTGAACTTAATATTGCCAACAGGTTGCTCAGATATCTCACACACGAAGGTTGTTGGCAACAGGTTCTTTTAACTTACTATTTTTTCTGTGTAAAAGAGAAATCTAAATGAAATGATACACCAATGATATGTGAACACCGAAAAATTTGTGTGCATGAACACTCATTCCCTATGAACACCCTCCTAGAAGTACCCATACTGCTTTTCTCCTCCCTTCCACCTTCGCACATCTTTCCTTAAATTCACCTCCCAAATGTATGGTTTCCTTTTTCACTTATCCTTTTTATCTGTGTCTTGCCCACAGACGTCTCTGCATCCCACACTGGATCCTGTATGATTCCATTTTATTTTTCCTTCCTATTCAGTGCATACACTGAGCCACTAATGGTATGGACACATGGAGTATAGATGTACATAACACACAACTTTTATCTTTCCGTATAGTCTGGTTCAAATCTTTCATTCTGCATGAAGCTATTGTGAATTGCACAGGGGTAGCCATATTTATCTGCTGCAACAAAAAAAATCTGGGAATATTTCTGTTTTTTATTGCCGTGTACCAACTGGAAGCAATGGTCAGGTGTACTTCCTACCAGCATCATCTAGCTACCAGTACAAAGCTTTCCAGATTTTTCATGCTGGTGACAAACATTTTAGACACACATCATTTCGCGACACAGTAATTCAGTTTTACTAGTAAACCGGGGGTAAACTAACCAGTTTCCAGCCCAAGGAGGAGTGTCGGCAGCATTCATGCCACACACCTACACACTGCAGCAGACACACTAAGGTGTCACGACACACAATTTGGAAAGCTCTGATCTAGTAGGATGTCAACTTGTCTCTGATATTTGCACTTAATTAGCTTCTTCATGCTTTGGTAGCCAAACACAAGATTACCTAGTGCTTTCTGTGGGTGTGCCCTTTAGATATCTCAATGGCAGTTGCAGCCCTCCTAAAAGAAGTGAGTCACCAACCACATTTCACGAGTGCTGCAATGTCTACCCTCTTGCCTTCTGTGCTAAGTTCACATTGCTGATCATCACTTACAGAAATCTATGTTTGTGCCTATCACACCTGAATATCCCATCGTAATCTCTCTTTAAGAGATTTGTTCATCAACTTAAGATTCCAGGGATGCATGCATGCACCAAGCAGTAGCATTCTCCATGGTGTACGTTTGCTATGTGGAGAGAGATTTGTATGTGAGAGCATCAACAAATAGGCAGTTGGAAAGTGTACAGACTGGAATGGCATCAATTCAGTTTACCATCTCATCCTGCATAACGTCAATAATGACTCTTACAAAAAGGGCAAACCAGGTTCAGCTTCACTGATATTATCTTAGAGTGAATTCACACGTGGTGATTAAAGCTACATTTGGTAAGTGTTTCAACTTTAGGGAAGTTTTTAAACTGTGATATTTTAAATGTATTTTAATGTTTGGTGGAAGCCGCCCAGAGTGGCTGGGGAGACCCAGCCAGATGGGCGGGGTACAAATAATAAATTATTATTATTATTATTATATTCAATGAAACTACCTTCGTAGATCAGTTGATACATTATATCATGCTAGGCTGTTGCCACGGCAAGTTGGGAGTAAATAAGTTGGGAGTAAATAAGTCACATATTGTCTGCTATTTTGTTTGTTTGTTTTGTTTGATTGACAATTGATATACTCCATCAGTGATTCCAAGTGTTTTATAGCATATTTAAGTAAAACAGTGCAATACAATACATAATGTACGGGTCACACTTATATTGAATTTAGCCTACAGTAAGTGACTAGAAAATAAGACATGTGGTGTGTAAGTAAGTTGCAGTGTTAAACATTAAGCAATTATTATTTAACCACTGCCCTGTCTTTAAAAAACAGCAGCCAACCTTTACTTGAAACAATATCTACCTGTGGAAAACAACCAATAGACTTTCTCTTATTTTATATGTTACATGCTTTATTTTATATATGTATCTGTAACCTTGTTTCTCTCTCAAATTTGAAAACATCTGTTAGTTTCTTCTGCATTGCTAGGTACCGCTGCTCTCAATAAAATAATATAGTTCTGTGTTTTGCATAATTGGCTAAGTACGCTGAGACAAATAAGTGGATTGCAGAAGTATATTGTTTCTTTTTTGAAGTAGTGATAATACAGGACACAATTAAAATACAGTACTTGTTCTGTCCAGAACGTCTGAACTGTACATGACTTGGAAATCAGATATATGGTTCTTCAGTTTGGCCAAGCTGTAAAGCTCATGTGTTACGTAACTGCTTTAACATGAACTGAAAATCAAAAAAAATTATGACTTTGGTTAGGTTTGCTCTACGTAAAAGACTAGGTATAACAAAAACAGCTATAAAGTAAACTGAAGACTTTGAAATGTGTTGGTTTTTTGGTCTAAAAATGCATTTTTAAAATGCTGACTGTTTAATCAAATGATGACTGTATATTTTGCTGTAGAGAAACACTGGGAAAACCTTCTATGCGATGTGAGATCTCATTTCAGCAAATCACTGCTCTTTCTGTTGTAAATTCTGAACAATTCCTTTCCTACATTACTTTTCTGAAACGTCTGTCTGTTCTCTTTTTTCTTTTTAATTCTCAAGCTCACTATTTGGATAAGATAGTTAAAGGTACTGTATATTTGCTCTTACTTGACATGCTTCCATGTATCTCTGTGTATATTATAGCAACCATTCCACTAGACTTGGCAAGTGCAACGTATTTTATATGTACTCCATGAATTATAAATTTCATTCATGTTACTTTCCATGTTCCTCGGATTTAAGAGATAAAGACTTTTAATGTTTTTTGTCACCTGTTAACATTTTTACTAAGCACTTTGTAAGTTTCACTATATCCTGTATAAATGGATTAGCTTTGGTGGTATCAAAAACTGAAGATAGCTGTGCATCTGCTGTTTGTGGTTTTTTAAAGCCTTCTAGCTTTTGTTGCTTGAAGGAATCTCCTAGTCATCCTATACGATAAGAAAAAAAATGAAATGTTAGTCACAGGATGAGAAAATGTCATAGCTTCAAGGATACATTGCAATAGAGATATGTGTGTAAAAGAAGCCAGTGGTGCCATTGGCCAGGATCCATGTCATACCATAGGTGGTATCCCATGTAGACCTACTCAGAGTAGACCCATTGAAATTTCTATACAGTGGGTCTACTTTGGGTAGAACTTAGTTGGATATGGGTCCATATATGGGTGAAAAACACCGCTGTTCCTTCCTATTGTTCCTCGCTGGGTCCTTGTCAGGACCTTGATGGCTTTGTGCCATGTGTAATCAGAACATCATGTGCGCTGCTTTGGATGCTGGCCATTGCAGTTGGCAAGCTGCTTAAATTTATGGAAGCTCCATAGTTGCTTTTATTTTATTTTTATTTTTTAAAAAAATGTTTATAAGCTTTTAAAAAATAAGCTTATATGTTAAAATATTTTATTGCCATTTACTAAGAAAATTTGTGTGAAATCAAATAATTATACTTCATAGTTTTGGATTGCAATGGAAAAGTTGATTTAGCCAACTCTTCATTGAGCATGTACCACTAAACAGTGAACGTTCTCATATCTTCAGTTGTGGTAAAAGAAATGTGTTTTTGTTTAATTATCACAAGTACTCCCCTTTTTTCCAGATTGCCTTTCTTCTCTTCCTTATTTGTGCTTTTTCATTAGAGTATGGTAATATTCATGGCAGAATCCAGGCTTTCGTATAATCACTCTTGAGTGCATTCAATTGTTTTCTGTAATTCTTTGCCAGTAGGACAGATAAAGCTGTGTGTCCTCTGTAACCAAAGTGGAAGAAAAACATTTCAGAAGTAAAAAATTTACCTTCTGCACATACAATTGAAAAGTGCAGATGGCAAATAGTACCTAAAGAAAAACTGGCAGCCAAATCTAATCTCAGCCTGGCATGATGACATGATATCCATAACTATAGCTTCATCATACCTTGTCATGAGACGCTACTATTATTCCCTTCCATCTGTAAGTACTAATTTTTGCTAGAGGCAATAACGGCCTTAGAATGATTGTTTCATTTGTGCTGCATAAGTGGAGAAAGAAGTACGTTAATAATTATTTAAGGATTCCTAGCAAAAAAAGATGGTTTCAAGCACATGTGCGAATCAACAGAAACAGGACACTAAGCTAGTTCCCAGAGACACTTAAACAGATGCAACTTAATAAGGTTATATTACATGCTGTATAGAGTTAGAAATAACTGCTTTTTCCTAAAATACCTGATTTGTAGCCACTGATCATAGTTATGCTTCTGTACTTGCTTATGTGAATGTCTTACCGCAGTCATAGATAAGGAATACTAGAATTCTACATATATATACATTTATATATCTATATATCTATATCTATATCTATATATGTATATAGATATATACTGTTGTCATTCTCATACAGTCATGTTGGCTGCATGCCAGTTTTTCCATCAGTAGGAAGTGACAGATACTGTTTTTGATGTACTGTTAGATGAAAAAAAAAGTAATAGATTCTGGATATATTAAATAATTTTAATTGTTTCCCAAATTTTCCCTCCTTGGCCATAAAAGCAGACAAGATAGGATATAAAGGTAACAGCACAAAAGCCTTAGGGAGATTGTCACAAAAGAATCACTCTCCGCTATCTGTCTTGAAGCACGTCACTACCGTGTTTTTGTTCAGTCTATCAATGTTTTATTGTGGTCCTTATGGTATTTCATTTTGTCCGTCCTAAGTAATCAAATACGCACAGCTATTACATTTAGTTGGAAATCCTGTTGGTCCTGTCCCATCCGTATGCAGCCTGAATCCTAATGTTTGTTAGAATAGATGCTAAGCTGCTTCACTATTTCCTGGGCTTTGCTTATTCTGTGAAAAGGAATGTACTTTCGGCATAAAGTATAGTCACTGAAACTGACCTATACTTTGTGCAATTATTTAATGCACTGTAATTTCACATGAACACATGGCAACTCTTGAGACCAGATAAAATTAACGTTGTTGAAAGCAGAGTGGCACAGCTACTTTGAAATTTCAAAGGATTTATTTAAAATAACAAGGAGCTTAACAAAATCTATACCATCAAGTAACCAGCAATGCATATACATCAAATAATTATTTCCTCTATAAATGCAGAACCCCTGTCGTTTTGCCTAGAGGCTGCGTTGTGTACTATGTTGTGATCATATGGCCTGCTACTCTGATAAAGAACAGGAAAACATAATTTTGTCTGGCCTGCAGGTATTTAGAGGTTTCTTGGATATATTTCCTGCCTGCACAGGTAAGTGGTGTCTCAAGTGTCAGACCAATCAAAGATGCCACTTAGTTAAGAATTAGAATCCCAGGTAATGTTGCTGTTACTCTCCATGTGCAATTACAGTATTTGTGCTGTTCTGAAGGCCTGTTCCCAGTAAGTGTCCCCTGTTCGTATTTTGATTAGATTTTAAATTGTTGTAATAGCTAAATCACATGCAGTGTCATTTTTTTTTGTCTGTTTTGACAGAGGGATGCCCTGGCTTGTGTAATAGCAATGGAAGATGTACTCTGGACCAAAATGGTTGGCATTGTGTTTGTCAGCCAGGATGGAGGGGAGCAGGATGTGATGTCGCCATGGAAACTTTATGTACTGATAGCAAGGACAATGAAGGAGGTAGGAGATGCAGAGTGAAATTCCTGCACTGCTAAAAAAATTGTAAAATTATCGGCTTCCCAATCAAGTGAAAAAAAATACTGCTGTGAGAATGATACAGAGCTTTTACTACCTGTGATGAGATACATGCAGGAATGTGCTACAACATTTATTGCCTTCATTTAGTATGCTATCAAATCCTTAAGAGATGGTTACAGCAGGCAAAATGTGTACATCGAAATCCATTAGTGAGCATTAAGTTACAAGTGGTAGTATTTTATCTAAGGGCAAAAATAATACTGTATTTCAGAGAGCTTTATAATAAAGCTGCACACATGCCCAAAGTGAATAGTTGTGACATCCACATTCGGGAAATTTTTTCAAGAGGTACAGATGTTGAGAAATAATTTAGTAAAAACTTCACATTTTTAAAAGATCCATTGTCAGCAACAATCTAATCCCACCAAGCTTCTTACTAGCACAACTGTTCCTTATTTGATCTCAGCTTTGACTCATTCCTGTGTTCTTATAGCTCAGTATTGAAGGCCTTCCAGAATAATTTTTAGCGACTACAGCAGCATTGCCACACCTTCCCCTGCCTTCCATCAATGCCTACTACTTTATCTTCATTTTTCCCCAGCCCTATTTTCCACTCTGAAAAATTCAACTTCTATGTACCTCCCAGTTCCAGTTCTTCACAGTACCTTTTGCCTTTCTGTCTTCTGTCATTGCAATCATACATAAATACATATTTTTATTTGTATGCTACCTTTCCACAATTCAAACCATGCTCAAGGCAGCTTACACATGGCATCCCCCTCCCACAAACACATTTAAAAGGCCATGGGATGTTAATCAGCCAAAGGTCTGGTTGAAGAGATATATTTTTTCCTGGCACCTAAAGATATGTATTGATGGTTCCAGGCAAGCATTCCATGGAGAGTCGCTACAGAAAAGGCCTGTTGCCACCCATTGAACCTCTTGTGGAGGAGGCAGCACACAAAGAAGGGTGTCAGATTATTATTGCAGGGGCAGAGGCAGTTCGTATGGGTAGATGTGGTCCTTGAAGTATTGTGGTCATGAGCCGTTTGGGGCTTTATGGGTCAAAACCAGCACTTTGAATTGAGCCCGGAAACCAATTGGCAGCTAATGCAGTTGGTTTCCAAACCATCTTCAGATGCAGCCCTATGTATAATGCATTCCACTAATCTAGTTTAGAGGTTTCCAGAGCATAAACAACAGAAGTTAGGCTACATGTCATGGGAGTGGTTGGAGAAAGCGGAATGCTGGGAGGAACCAGCTGGGGAACCCACAAGGGAAGAAGGTTCAGACCCTGGGGATTGGTGATGGGAGAACAATGAGTGGTCAGAGGAAGAAGAGGAAGTGTTGGAAGCTGAAGAGTTAATAGGGCTTAGTGAGCTGGGGGCGTCTGTGGTGCAGAGAAGTCCAGAATCAGAATCAGAAGCTGAAGCAGAGGAGGAGGGAGGCCAAGAGGCAGAGATGAGTCCAGCTGGTAAAGAGTCACAGGTGTCTCCCCCTCTTGCTGCGGCAAGCTGCCCTCCTTCCCCCCCTCCCCCGAACCAGAAGAAACAGAAGAGAGGTTGGTTTCATGCAGATGCAATCTCCGTTTTCTTGAAAATAATCCTGGAGGGGAGGGGACTGAGAAGCTGGGGGTCATTAACAGGAACACATTTCTCCTGCCTCTCTCCCGACAGAGGTCATCACACAGGGCGGCCAAAGCCGCTTCTGTGTCAAAACCAGGCCTAAACCCCAACTGAAATGGATCTAGAAAACCAGTTTCCTCCAAAAGCACCTGATTCGAGTAGCAGGTAGTAGCAGCCAGATGGGATGGTATTTCTAGCCTATGTGAGTGGGCGTGAGAGAAGCTGTTCATGTATGCAAGGGAGATGCTTTCTAGATGCTCAGTTCAGTTTACAGTGCCATGTACAGTGTGACTTGACTTGTATTGAAAAACAGCCCATGTTTTGAGTTACCTCCTATTGGGTCACATTTGTTGCTATGGCTAATTTCACTGACTGACCTGCTTTGCAAGGTTTTAAATTTTCTATTGTGGTTTTACTGACTGAATTTCAGATTGTATGCTTATCTACATATTTGTAATCCTTTACAAGAATAACTTCAAAATGCTCAGTTCTTCAATAATGTGATGTAGAATTGTGATGTAGAATTGTGGCAATGTATTTTGCCTCTACACTCATTCAATTGAATTATTTCCTTTCGGTTGCTACTTTACGTTTCCAGCCCAGTTGTGGTCTATATTATTTTAGATTAATCTGTCCTGATAGTGTATATAGATGTGCTTCTTGGTGGCAGGAGAGTTTTCTGCATGTGCAATCACTTACCACATGGGATGAGTGAAGTACTTCCATGTGTGCTCTAGTCCCATTACTGCTGGGCTCTACCATTCTACCACTGAGTGTTGAATCTGATTCAAGAGATAGGATCCCTTGGATCCCAAGATGCTGACCTCTGGGCCACATTTTTGTGTTCCAAAAATTTGCCATCCTAGCCTTGCAAGACTAATGGGATGTGTATAGTTTGGGGGTTCACCTGTTTTCTTTCTGGATTTTTGTTGTTTTATAACTTGTGATGGCAACAGGTCCTATCTGGGTTCTTTGCTTCAGCAGCCTGGGAGTTGGCATGGCAAAATAATCCATTTTTACCTGAGCCCCCATTTTCACTCTGAGCAGTGTGCGTGGTGGGACTGTGGATATGGAAGTGGCTATCCTGCTCAGATAAGCCCTCTGCTGCCTGGGGGTTTGGATTGTAGCTTCATTGTCTATTTCTGCCAGCATAAAAAACTGAATAGCTTTGTTTAGGTCTACCCAGCCCAATATAGTGAGTGAGCAAATGCTTCAGTTGCCTTCTTCAAAAACAAATATCCGAAGCATCATTCCCAGCCTCTGGTAGTTTATTAGAAACCTAGTGTATTATTGAACCTCCAGTTTCTTGGTATTGCAAATGCACCATGAGATTGGCCATGTTTGGTTGATTATACCAAGAGTTGCACAAGCCTTTTGCCTTGCACATGCTGCCCCATTGCTCCCTCTTTCATGCAGGCCACAATTAAAGCAGGAACACTATAATAACCATAGTTGCCCTTTTTATCAAAACTGGGAAACTGGTTACCAACTGAAGAACAAGCCAGGTTTAATTGTTTGAAGTTGCTCTAACTTCTTGCCTTGTACCTGGTTAATTTGAGTTTTTCTTTGTGTCTTGAACAAAGAGGCTGCATGCATTGGGTTGGGGCTTAGCTTACTAAACCAAGATATGATTGTCTAAATAGGGTCTAATCCTTTTTAAAATCTGCACACACACCTATATATAAATTCAAGCATCTAGTAGGGAGTCTGCATGACATATGACAAATTACGTTTTCTTAGTGAAACCTGCGACCTTTGGGTGTCATTGCCTTCCCTCCAAAATGTAAAAAGGTACATAGATACCTTTCTTAATTTTTAAAATCTTGAGATTCTATATATGCTTCAATTGTTATTCTTTAGTTACACCTTCCTTAGCAGAAGAAGTTTAATATTTTCCCTCCTGTACTTGAAAGGTTTCGTATAGCCTCTGATTATTTTGTACATATCCTGTTTGAAATGTGAAGATCAAAAGTGCATGCAATAATCAAGATGAACCATGTGTTTATATGGGAGCAAACTGGTATAATTAGAATTTTTATAAAAGCCCATAGTTTAGATTTTTGTTGACAAGTTGTTAAGACTTAGCCTGTGGGTTAAGATAGTCTAAATGCAAGACTATTATCTCGTACTGATAATGATAATTTAGTGGACTTGAACATTCTGTGATTTTCTTTCGTTTTCTTTCTTAATTCAAACAAAGATTGTTGTTGTTGAACCATATGAGACAAGTGCAATTTTTGGTCCCAGCTTCCGTACAATAGACTGATGATTTGGTAAAGGGATTTCGCCTTTGTTATTTTACACACTGGGCAATAGAATACTTGGTAAAATGCACTAGCTGTATAAATACAGAGAGAGTGTGAAAAATGTTTTTGCAAGTTAGAAGGAGCCAGATTCATAACCATCCGTCACTCGCTTGGGCAAGTAGCTGATAAACTTCATAGAAAAATAACAAACAGTGTGTCCCTGTATCTTGACTGGTGAAAATGAGATTCTTTTCCTGATTGATGTGAGTGGGGAGGCTTGTAAAAATGCATTTCCAGCTGATTAGTTCAGAAGATGTCAATCTCAAACAGTTTTATGACCTGCAGTCTACATGCCAGATGTACATTTGCTATTTATAAAGTAACAAAGATGAATGACTAAATTTGAGCATTCCTTTATGGCAACTGTGCTAAATATTGCCAGCAGGACAACATAGACATATAAGAGCAAACAGAGCAAAACCCCAAAAGCGCTTATTGCCAATATAGAGCTTTTAACAATTAATGTACCAGATATTGATACTAACATAAATTGGTTTAAGCCCAGATTGACAAGACATTTCTCTATTACTCTGTTATTTTTAAGAGAATACATTTTAAAGAAAATCATAAATACATTTTAATTTAATTAGTGACATACAACACAAAATATGTCAACAGGTTAATATTGGTAAAATTTCAAAATACTTTGAGAAGAGCAAGCATCATTTCTCAAACTGCATTTGCGAGACATACTTGGCAATCTCACCTGTATCTTAAGATGTGTACATACAGGAAAGCAGATAATGAACATGTTTTCTAAGCAGAAAATATGCATGTTGGCAAAGTCACCAGAAGTGACTTCCTCAAGTGACCTTGGTTCACCAGAAATGTTTACATTCTGGACTCCATGCATATTTTTCTGGAAGAAGATAGTGTGTTACTCTTCTGTCACTAGATGTTCATGCAGTTTAACAAATAAAGTAGCCCAGAAAGATGGAAAAATGAGTTATGAATGCTGAGCCAAAGCACACATTCTGATGTGTGTAAATAAATACATAATTAGCAATAATTTGTAGTTGTTGTAAAGGTAATTTGGGGATATGATGAAAAGGAAATTGAAGAAGGGTGATAGATGCATGTGTGCTATTTTGTGCACATACAGTGATACTAATCTCTTTGGATTGTGGTCACAGTGTAAAGTTTAAGATCTAGCTAATTAATCATGTTTTCCCTCAATTGCATTTAATTTAGTGGTGGCTAAAAACTAACAAAGCAGTAAGGTTATTGTGCTAAGTGATGTATAGACATTAAGTGATAAATAGAACTTGTCTCAAAAGACTTGCTACCTAGACAAGAAGATAGACACACAAGATATGAGAAATATAGGACATAGAAGCAAAATAAAAACCCCAAAAAACATTTTACCGATTTCAGGTCAATTTCATATTTTATTTCATTTTTCAGGCTTTGTATCATTTTTAGAAGATGATAGATAGGAAAATGTAGAACAGAAAAAAGATCATTTGAGAATGAGAAATAAGCAGACTGGTAGGAAATAATGAAAGGAACTCAGGGGCAGCAGAGCTTGCACAGCTGACACACGAGGAAGCTTCTTCCCTACACATCAGCTGAGCTGGTCATGTCAGCTGGAGGAATAGTGGGGGATTTGTTGAGCTGCTCAGCTGATGCACTGGGAAGCTTTTCCGTGCATCAGCAGAGCAGCCTCCACAAGCTTCTGGCTAACAAGGAGACCCTCACCAGAGCCTGAAGAGGATGTCCTCTTCGGGCTTTGGAGAGGGTCTCAGTGCGAGCCAGAGGGGCAGCGGGGCTTGCTCAGCTGATGCACAGGGAAATGGCTGCTGCGCTACCCCACACATCCTCTTCGGGCTATGGGGTGGGTCTCCTCGTAAGCTACTCGTAAAATGGGTATTCCCCCATTTTATATGATTTCATTGACATGCGAGAGGGTTCAGAATCTAATCCCCACATAAATGGGGATTCACCTCTGTATTTAAATATGTTGTGCGTATGTGTGAAATACACAGGTTTGTATTCGCAATGTTATGTTATATAAGCTGGTATTCATCATTAACTGATTTGCATTAAGATTCAATTTGCTGAACATATATTGTGTTCTCATATATATATTTTTCAGCTGAAAGAGCGGCTAAAATTACCTCTGCTTGTAGCAATGTAGCCTTTCTTCTAAAGGAAAAAGAATCCATCTTCATAAATGTTCTTAAATATTTAAAGCTGACTTGCAGCTCAAATGCTTTAAATATGCTCCAAGAAGCAGCCAAGCTGCAGTTACCTGCTTCTTTTTCTAGAAAACCAAATAACCTCACATAAAAGCTACTTTAAAGGCCCCTTGGAATTTATTTAATATTTATAAATCAGCAATATGTGTGTTAGCTATATCTGTGCTGGCATTGAAATGAAATTCTGCAGTGATTTGAAATCTGGTATACTTTGAACTTTTCAAATTTCAACAGTACTCAGTATCAATTCACAAAAAATTGTGGGTACTTTGTTGCTGTGCCAACATCTGCATGAAATCAGAATTTGATTGTGGCTTTTGGAACTTGTTTGCATTGTACTAACGCATCACTAAGCAAAGGATCCAGAAGTACCTCCAAGCTACATCCTGCTCCTTCAGAGGCAGTGTAAGCCCCGTCAGGAACAGGCCACCTACTATCCATCTGGTCCAGGGAACTGCCCACTAACAGTGTCTCAGTTTTATCTGGATTAAGCTTCAGTTTGTTGGCTCTCATCCAGTCCATTACCAAGGCAAGGCAACAGTGCAGCACATTCACTAGGTAGCTTTGAGGAAAACCTCTATCTGAAACCCTCGACAGCCACTGCTGGTCAGAAAGACAGGATTGAATGTTACACGTGGGTAGCCGTGTTGGTCTGCCATAGTCTAGAGACCAACTGTGTTTGTTCTTGGTATGAGCTTTCGTGTGCATGCACACTTCTTCAGATACACTGAAACAGAAGTCACCAGATCCTTAAATATAGTGAGGGAGTGGGGAGGGTTATTACTCAGAGGGTGGTGGGAATGGGTGATCAGCTGATAGGTGTGGAAAACCTGTTGACGACTCTTAACGGCTGCAATTAGTCTTGCAGGGAAAGGCAAGGGGTGAGATGGCTAAAGATAGCTTTGTTATGTATAATGAGATAAGAATCCAATGTCTTTGTTCAGACCAGGTTTCTCTATGGTTTTAAGTTTGGTGATTAGTTGCAATTCAGCCACTTCTCTTTCCAGTCTATTCCTGAAATTTCTTTGTATTAAGACAGCTACTTTGAGATCTTTTATAGAATGTCCTGGGAGATTGAAGTGTTCTCCTACTGGTTTCTCTGTCTTGTGATTCCTGATATCAGATTTATGTCCATTTAATGAAGAACCTTTTAATGAGGGTGAAAGAAGAGAGCGCAAAATATGGTCTGAAGCTCAACATCAAAAAAACTAAGATCATGGCCACTGGTCCCATCACCTCCTGGCAAATAGAAGGGGAAGAAATGGAGGCAGTGAGAGATTTCACTTTCTTGGGTTCCATGATCACTGCAGATGGTGACAGCAGTCACGAAATCAGAAGACGCCTGCTTCTTGGGAGAAAAGCAATGACAAACCTAGACAGCATCTTAAAAAGCAAAGACATCACCTTGCCGACAAAAGTCCGTATAGTTAAAGCTATGGTTTTCCCAGTAGTAATGTATGGAAGTGAGAGCTGGACCATAAAGAAGGCTGATCGCCGTAGAATTGATGCTTTTGAATTATGGTGCTGGAGGAGACTCTTGAGAGTCCCGTGGACTGCAAGAAGATCAAACCTATCCATTCTCAAAGAAATCAGCCCTGAGTACTCACTAGAAGGACAGATCCTGAAGTTGAGGCTCCAGTACTTTGGCCACCTCATGAGAAGAGAAGAATCCCTAGAAAAGACCCTGATGTTGGGAAAGATGGAGGGCACAAGGAGAAGGGGACGACAGAGGATGAGATGGTTGGACAGTGTTCTTGAAGCTACTAACATGAGTTTGGCCAAACTGCGAGAGGCAGTGAAGGATAGGCGTGCCTGGCGTGCTCTGGTCCATGGGGTCACGAAGAGTCGGACACGACTGAACGACTGAACAACAACAACAACATCCTTTGGCGTAGGGTTTGGCCTGTTTGTCCAATATAGAGGGCTGAAGGGCACTGTTGGCATTTGATTGCATACACAATGTTGGAAGATGAGCAATTAAATAGTCCTGAGATGGTATGTTTGATGTTGTTGGGACCAGTAATGGTGTTGTCCGGGTTTATGTGGCAGCAAAGTTGGCATCTGGGTTTATTGCAGGCTCTGGTACCAGTGTCCATGTTGAGTCCTGTTGTTGTATTATTGTGGGTGAGGAGCTGTTTGAGATTGGGTGGCTGTCTGTATGCGATGAAGGGTCTTCCTCCCAGAGCTTGAGAAAGAGAACTGTCATTGTCTAGGAGAGGTTGTAGATTGAATGTGTTGCCCTCCAGATGTTTTAGGGTTCACCTCCAGACAACTTGGCCAATGGTAAATCATGATGGGAGTTGTGGTCTTTCTTTCTCAACATGTGATATAATGAAGGGGGGGGTATGTTTTATTGATTTCCCAACACACCTAGGGTTCCTAAGCAGTATCCCCTTAATGCACTGGATAGACTTTGCTTAGTCTCAACAGAGTTAATCTATCTTGCACCTTTCAACTATTCTCAGAGACCTTTTTAGTAACATTGAGAGTTCTAAATTTGAACCAGCAGTGACAAGGGCAGCTAATGCTTTTCATATTCTTAGCATGCATATATCTTCCCCCATCACATCAAGGATCAGATTTTCCTTTTGGGGGAATTGCAGCTGGGGAAATAATCACTTGTAAGCTGTTGGCATCATTGTAAATCTCCGCTGGATGCATGAGGTGTTGTTGGCCCTAACGCTTAGATCAGGGAGGGTGTATATATATATATATATATATATATATATATATATATATATACACACACACACACACACATATATATATATATATATATATATATATATATATATATATATGGGTGCAAACACACACAAGTCCTTTTGTATAGTGGCTATTCCAGTGATGTGTCCTTAAAATAACAAACCAAAAAATATCCTCAAGGCTGCCTTTGAGTAGACTGTTTCCAGAAAGAGCAACTCACCCACACACTTGCTTATATGGTTGGGAACAGTTCACATACATAAACCTGCAAAATTCAGCGTGACTTCTTCTCATCTACTTTAGTGCAGCTATGATGCATACGGTAGTCTTACCACTACAACAGGAGCCACGGATTTATAGCTTTAGGCTCCTGAAAGGCAGGATTCTGACGGTTGACATGTTAACTTGGAAAGTAAACTCGTTTTCAGCCTTTCCCTGCTGTGGTTTTGCAGTTGTGATGTTTGCATTATATTTATAATAACTGTGTTTTCGTATGCACTGTTTAGATCAGGCATAGGCAAACTCTGTCCCTCCAGGTGTGTTGAGACTACAGTTCCCATCATCCCTGACCACTGGTCCTGTTAGCTAGGTATGATGGGAATTGTAGTTCCAAAATATCTTGAAGGCCAGAGTTTGCCTATGCCTGTTTTAGATATTCATCCAGTTCTGTTGTGTGTGTGCTATTTCTCTTATTTATTTTGTCTCAAGTTTCTTTAACATGGACCCTCTTCTTCATTGCTTTCAAATTATTAATTAGCACAATATCTGTCCTTTATTCCTCTGAAAGGCCTGAAATAAAAGCATTTTTAAAGTCTAAACTTCTAATATCTTTGCTTATTATTTACACTGTGAAAATTGCTGAATGTGATTGTTGTCTTTAATTGCTCATTAGGGGAAATGAATAGGAAGTATTGCTCCTTTTCTTCTAACTTTTTTGTCTGTAGATGGATTAATTGACTGCATGGATCCTGACTGCTGTTTGCAGAGTTCCTGCCAAAACCAGCCCTACTGCCGTGGACTGCCGGACCCACAAGATATCATTAGCCAAAGCCAGCAGTCACCATCTCAGCAAGCTGCCAAATCCTTTTATGATCGGATAAGTTTTCTTATAGGACCGGACAGCTCCCATGTCATTCCGGGGGAAAGCCCTTTCAATAAAAGGTGAGGGTATTCTAGTTTTCCTGTTGCTAGACTTTGTTCCAAGGATAATTGGAAAAGTACAAAATTTGGGACTCTGCATGGCTGATTTTGTACAAAACTTCAGACAGACAGTGATTCTGCTTTAACATAGCTTTTTATACTGTGTACTGTCTAAGTTCTAACAGGGCATTCCATTAAGGATTATATAAATCTTCATTGACCCAGCTGATTTGGGTTAGCACAGTTGGAAGTGTATCAAAGTGATGAAAACGCCTCAGAAGGGAAGGCAGTGATGCACTTTTAAAGCTGAGCTCAGTAAATAATATAAATTATGAATTAATGTAATAGAGCTGTTAACTGCATGACAGTATGATTGCAGAAGCTGCCTGCCTGGTGCTTTGCAGAGTGGTTATATACCTGAAAATAAGCTAGTAACTGAAAGCAGGTGTCCTGTGCCTTACTGAGTGAAAGTAGATGATTTACTCTGGAACTCCTGTGTCTGCAGTAATTTAGCTGCATTAATGTAGTTGAGCACAGCGGTTGATTAAAAGTTGTAACACAAATGTTCCTTATTACTCCTTTAAATTCTGTGCTTTGCAGCCCCCGCAGGTTTACAGATTGCCTAAAAATTAATTGGCAAAACACTTTTCCGTAGGGAAGTGCAAAAAGATAGGCGGTTTAGAAGGAAAGCCTTTAGTTTATAATTTTAAAACACCATTGCTAATTTATTAATTTTGCACACTGATCCAAAATGCTTTGGTTGTGATCCAGAGAGCCCCTTTATATGCAGTCAGTAGATTGTTCACAGTAGTAGGGGTCTATCCAAACAGCAGTTCCCTCCTAATGTAGCATATCATAAACTGCTTTTAAAATTCATGGAACTTAAAAAGGTTCTTACAGTGCAGCACAGGAGGCTTTTGTTTGAAAAAACAAAACAAAATAAAAATCCTGCTTCATACTGAGGGTGCTCCTTATACTTATCAGATTTCAGCCATTGGCTTAGAAGTAAGTTATTTTGATCCCAATGAAACCTACCACCAAGTGAGTGTGCTCAAGTTTGCAGAGTTAGCAAGCAAGATGCAGCAGTCCAATTCTGAATAACATTACTAGAAAGTAAGCCACATTGAATTCAGTGGGTATTCTAAATAAACATGCCCAGGATTTTACTGTATAAGCAGATAATATTTTCACATGTGAACACAGAGGCAAACCCGGATCTGTTGCTAAGTGTACATGTGACAACAAACCAATCAGTTACCACTGTATTTGTATGATGCAAGTGTTTGTCATATTCACACTGTAAGTAATTAGGTGTACACTGAAACCGTCTCAGAGTTTTGAAATAAGGCAGTGGCTGCACAGTATACAACGTTGTGAACTAACAGGATGTTTATACTTTGGTACATTGGCGTGGAAGTGCTTGTTTGAGAAAATATTAAATGCTGTAATTTTGTACCTTTCCCTACAGTCTTGCATCTGTTATAAGGGGCCAAGTATTGACAGCAGATGGAACACCACTCATTGGAGTTAATGTGTCGTTTTTACATTATCCAGATTATGGGTACACCATCACTCGCCAAGATGGAATGTAAGTTTCATGTCATGTATGTTGAGATAGCAGTACAGAAAATTAACTTGCCTTATTTCATCAGAAGTTGTTTTGAGGGGTGTGTGTGTGTGTGTTTATGTCTCTATACACACACACACACACACACACACGGCTACTGCTTCTTCTGACAAACTTAAGAAATCAGAATCTTTAAATTTAAATTGTATATATGTCTGTAAGCAAGATATAAATTTAAGGCATTTTACACAATAATAATCTGATTTACACTAGGTTTGACTTGGTGGCAAATGGAGGCGCATCTTTAACCCTAGTGTTCGAACGATCACCATTCCTTACTCAATACCACACAGTTTGGATTCCATGGAATGTCTTCTATGTCATGGACACCTTGGTCATGAAGAAGGAGGAGAATGACATTCCCAGCTGCGATCTGAGTGGATTTGTGAGACCAAATCCTGTCATTGTATCATCACCTCTATCTACCTTGTTCAGGATTTCCCCTGAGGACAGTCCTATTATTCCTGAGACGCAGGTACAATACATCTTAAGTCAAAATATATTTATGGGAATCAGGACCCTTTCTAAGTAAGGGGGGCTGGGGCAAGGTTACTTCTAGGGCCCCCACATTCAGTGCCTTGTCAACTCCACTGCTACCACCCTGTTTTCTACCCTTACCTGGTTGCTTCCCCCCCCCCCCCGTCCCCCTTAACATGTGTTAATGGCAGTAGTTAATCTGTCCCTTGTGGTGATGACTGCCTCCACAGTGTTTGCCATGGAAGCTAAATGTGGCATCTGAAAAGCAAGTTAAAATTTAAGGAAATATGTTACTGTTTAGGATATATGGGCTGCAATGAAATAGACATTGGGAAGGATCTAAGAATTACAAAGGTTATCAGCATATTGAAATACATGGTGTGACCTATCTAGCATGTTTCAAAATGAAGAGTTGTTTTTATTTTGAAATTAAGGACTGTTATGTAATATCATTTAGGCAACTCAAAACATTCTGCTATAAAACTTGTGTTTTAGACTCATAATGTCCTCACTCCATTAGCATCGTAAGGTGGAAGGGGATGAAACATAATCATTCGTTGATGTGGACTGAAAGCCTAAAGGAAAACACAGAATAATTAAGCAGGAGACAGTTTTATCTGTCACTGTTATGCCTCTGCCTTTGGTTACTACAGATGAGATCAAAAGTTAGTTTCAAAATACTACCCGTGGCAACATAGCTTTGATTTTTGGCAGTAGCTGATGAAATGTCTAAATGTCTATAAACAATTAAAATTAATAATTTATAAGCCTCTCAGTAAAGTGCTTTGAAAGAAAGGATTGTTTTAAGAAAAAAGTAAACTTTCACGCCTTGATTTTATTTAAACTGTACTAATATGAATAGCTTTTTTATGATATGTAGGTACATTAGTGCTGTTGCTAATACATATCATATGTATTTTGCAGGAAAACATAAAGTATAGGGGTGCTTTCTCCAAACTATGCACTCACAGGATTCTTACCTTCTGTTGTAGAAGTGACGCATATATATATAATTCCCAAGGGCTGAATGTTAAGCTCAGATGCACAATGCATAATATTGAATATCCTCATCTCTCACAAAAAAACATTAGTCACAATAAATCAATACAGTTCCAGGCTTTCTTGGAAGTGAACAGTGTAATTTTTCAAAGAAATTATCAAGCAAGACATATAAAGTATGTGTAAGTGATAACTTGAAAAACAAAACAAATAAGTTTATTTCCATTTGGTTTTCCTTCACTAGAATCAGCTACATGGTAAAATGAGTTGGCAACATTCTGCATCATTTTCATAGCATACCAGTGTGCTACTCTAGTTATGGATTCAAAGCTTTACTGTTTGCCAGGACAGTCTGGTGGCAGAAAAGAACAGCAATCACAGATAACATTAAGCCAAGGTGCATGATTTGTTCAAATCATATTGTAGACAATCCTTGACTTAGTTTGATATCTTAATTAACACTCATGGTTTGTTTCTGTCCAAACAAATTACCACGTGAAGCCAAAGTTTGCTGTTGGCTTCCTGATCATGGTTGTTTGGGAGAAACAAAACATAAGTACTGGTTCAGACATCACACTAAAACTAAAGTTTGTTGTTCATTGCTCCCAGCTAGACAAAGGAAAAAGTGAAACACCAGAATGCAGCTTGGGCTCATTTTCTTGAACATTATGCAGTGGAGTCTGGGCAATTGCCCCATCCAAGATCAGGTGACAGCACTTGCCACCCACGTCCCATGCCATGCTATTGAAAGGGGTCCCTCCCACTCCCCAGAGAGGTGTTTTTTCCCCAGGGGGTGGAGGGGGCAGAGCTTCCTTCCACTTGCAGTTCTCAAGACCTAACCCACAATTGCAGGATTCTGTTTGGGAGAAGGGAGGCTCTTGCCTGGTAAACATGGGCATTCAACTAAGTTTTGCTCAGTTTTAAATTAATGAACATAGCTTAGTTAGTGCCATTAATTTCAGTGGGTCTACCTTGAGTAAAACTTGAATTGATTACTGCCTATGCCATTAACCAGTGAGGTGGGACTTCTTAACTATTCCTGCCACCGTACCCCCCTCATGAGAGCTCATGGAACCACATGAAGTGTGGTGTGCCCTGAGATCTTGCAAAGGGAGATGCTCCTCTCCAAACTTGAGCCATGGCGGCTGTTGCGTTGCTGTGCAAATTGCCTGGATGGCATCAACATGCGCTTGCCGAGCCGCAGTTAGTCCGCAGCACCTCCTAAACTGGAATGATGCTGAGCAGTGCAGATCTTTCCTGGATGGCTCGTACCTGGAAGCTTGGGTTAGACTAGCTTTGAGGCAGCTTTTTGAGTTGGTGGCCAACATCCTGAGAATTGAGCTTTATATGTTTCAGAGGCACCATACCGTGTTTCTCCTAAAATAAGACACCGTCTTATATATTTTTTCGCTCAACAAAACACAGTATGGCTTATTTTCAGGGGATGTCTTATTTTAACCGTGTCGCATCGGTAAGCTGCATAGCCACGCCTCTCCAGGCTGTTTTAATGGGAGGTACCACGTCACTATGGCTTATTTTTGGGGTATGACTTATTTTTGGGGAACGGCTTATATTTCGCAAATGCATAGAAATCCTGCTATGGCTTATTTTATGGCTATGTCTTATTTTAGGAGAAACAGGGTATTTTAGTGATGTGAGATTTATCGTTGTCTTTTTAGAAATCTTCTCATCTTAATGGAGCTGTTTGGTGGCTTTACAGCTAAAGCTTTAGTGGTGTGGTTAAAAAAAAATCCAGTTGGAAGTCGTGAATGAAATAAAGATGATTGACTATCTTAATCTATGGAAGACTGAAACCCATCTTGTCTAACTATCACCCACACACTTTTCTAGGCAAGAAAGGCTCTAAAAAGAAGATTGAATCATTGTGCTCTCCTGATATGAGAAAGGGTTGAATATTGATCAGAATGCATGAGGGAGCTTTCCCTAAGGCAGCCATCTAGCTTGAGAAAGAAAGGAAAGAAAATTTCTGTTTTAAACATCCTCCTTGAAAAATTGCCTATGTAAATATTCTGAAAGCAATATTTTGAAATTCCGTACAACAAAACCATTTTGGTAATTAGAACTAAATTGTGAAATATAGTAATTAGAAGCAGGAAAATCAGAGAGGGTTATGTTTAGACTTTAAAGTCTAAAGAAGAGCAGCCCATCTCTATAAAAGAAGTGAGGTGCCACTCCTCTTTCCCAGGAGTACATCTCCATGCACATCCTCTTGCTGTACCATCCTAGGCTGAGACTACACAGATGATGTCAGAAGGGCCAAACACACCAGTGGTTCATCAGACTGCAGAAGCAGCTGCTGTGAAGGCTGAGTGCCATTTCCCTCTCACCTGAAAGAGCAGCATTCACACATTCAGCCGCTGGCAGCTCTTCCATGGGTTTTGCAGGATCCACAGTCATCCTGCTCACCAGAGCCTCAACCCAGGTAGAAAGAGACTCATACAGCTCTCAACCTGCATGTCCAAAGGTGTCTGACCTTCCCCCATCTCCTTTCCCAGCTTGCTTCTTGAGGGCTTCAACATTGGCAATAAATGCCCTCAGATCCATTTCCTCTTCACCCACATCAGCAGCCAGTTTCTGAGGGATATATTTCAGGGAGATTTTTTGTGTGGCTTTTTTAAGGAACCATGGCAAGACAGGAAATAAGTTTGATTGGACCGTAAGAGGCAAATTTGCCAGATAGAAAGGTTCCAAAATAAAAAGGACTTCAAAGCAGAAGGGCATGTATGCATGTCTGTCCTATGGTGGCTGCAGTGCTTCAATCCTGCTGGATTTACCAACCAGAATTTCAGAGCAGGATTAAATCTTGGTTTAAATTTCTGGTTTAAACACACAAAGATCACAGCACCAAGCTTGCTCATGAAGGAGGGGAGGCATGCAGACTATTACTTCCTAAACCATTGTCTTTTACAGAACTCAGATCACAGTATTTTGTGCACATGTATATATGTGACAGTTATTTTCTAGGTCGTACATCCATTGATGCAGCAATTGCTGTAGGAAATAAGGTTGTAAAAACATTTGCACACACTCATCCTAAAAAAAATCATCACATCATGCTTCAGAAGGTTAGGTAGTCAGCCCAATGATTGTTTAAACAATTGTATTTTTCTACAGAAAATGTATTTCTGATAGTTTCTATTCAAGCACATACAGTAAAATTCTTGCTAGTTGAGATTAATTTGTCATTTTCCTCTTTTTATTTTTTAGGTACTTCATGAGGAGACCACAGTCCCAGGAACTGATTTGAAATTGTCTTATTTAAGCTCCAGAGCTGCAGGGTATAAATCCGTTCTTAAGATCACCATGACGCAGTCAGTGATACCATTTAACTTAATGAAGGTTCATCTCATGGTGGCAGTGGTGGGAAGACTCTTCCAAAAATGGTTCCCTGCATCCCCAAATTTGGCTTACACATTCATATGGGATAAAACTGACGCGTATAACCAAAAGGTCTATGGTTTATCTGAAGCTGTTGGTAGGTCTTATTTGTGTTGTTAATGGGTTTTGTTTGCTTGTTTGCATTATCTAGAAAACATAGAATAATATTTAATAATGAAGATATATGAGAAGTTCAGTATGCTGTGTAGAATGAATGTAAACTTTTAATTGTTAACAGCAAGCTGTTGTAACAGTAATTGTTAACAGTAAATTGTTGTAAGCTGACTTGAGGGCTCTTCTTAGAGTTGAAATGTGGTATAGACATATTTTTTCATTTTTATAAAAAGAATGGAACTGTAAAATCACAAAGGAATTACACTTTGTTTGTAATTATCACATCTAACCAAACTAGTACCTGGAAGTAACAAATTATGAGGACTGTGTTGATCAGGTCTGAGACAGAATAACATGGGGAAAATACTTGCACCATCCTTTTTGCAGAAAAAGTATTGGACTGCCTGTGGTGCTTTAAAAAAAAACCAAAATGATTTTAATTGCCTTAAATTGCTATTAAACATCTGATGTTTTTCAACAACTCAAGGCTTTAAATTATTTCAAGGGAGCATCAATATATCATGTGTCTATAGAGCTTCAAGCTTTAATCAGTCAGTACAATTAATTGACTGAAACTTCAGTCACAGATTAAAATTTGCTCCCTGAATAATTGTTAGAGTTGACAAAACGCAGTGCACAGGACTCTTGAACTAATTCTAGCCATGCAGGCTATACAGGTGTGCCACCTGCATCCCTGCAAAATCTATATAAATAAAAATGTAAATGTTCGTTTGTCCCTAATCGATAATCTCCCAAAGTTCTGCACCATTTGCTTTGAAATTTTGACACAATGTTGCGTTCCAATCCTGGTGTGTTTTTATGTAAAAATATATAGATGTCACACCTGTGACAGGTAAAAACATGGTTTTTGGCAAAAACAGCACCATCTGTTGGACTTAAAAGCAACACATGCTATAGAGCAACACACAGTAGAGAAGATCACACTTTGGCAGAGGGAGGGAGGGGGGTGGGAGCCAAGGACGGCTCCGCCAATAGGCTATTGTCGGGTGGCGGCGAGAAAGGGAAAGAGGAGGTGACGGATCAAACTTCAGCAGAGGGATGGAGGGTGAGCGGGAGGTGAGGGCGGCTCTGCCGACACACCCAATACAAGGTCGTCAGAGGGAAGGCAGAAAAATAAAAGGAGACGTTTCTGAGGGAGGAAGAAAGGGGGGATTGGGAGAGGGATAGTCTGAGGGGGGACCTTGGAGGAGAAGGTGGGAAAGGAGCCTCTCCGCTGGGAGAGGAGGCAAGCGGGAGTTCAATGGAAGAAGCTGTGGTGAGGCAGGCGAAAACGGAGTTTCCTTCCAGTACGGGGGGGGGGGGAGACAGAGAGGGGGCAGGCGGGAGTTCAAAGGGAGAAGCTGTGGGGAGGCAGGCAAAACAGGGTCTCCTTCCAGTACGGAGGGGGGGAGGAGGAAGAGAAGATATTTGAGGGAAATGTCTGAGAGAGGGGGGAGGGGAGGGAAAGGGCCCTTCCCACAGGAACCCCCCAGCTCTGAATCTGGCAAGGAAGCGGGCCTGCATCCACTTAACCACTCTGAGCCACAGCGACGTGTGGCCGGGTACAGCTAGTTATAAATACATATTTTCTAGATTGTATCTAGCACTAACCAAGAGGAAAAATTGATATTCTAAGAGTGTTAAATTAACATGCCAAGAAACCTCTCTGTAATTGGAAACCCTGTTCAGTGAAAGTACTTAGAACCTGTTTTCAGGTATGTAGAGAGGAAGGGTGGTTTTTAAAATAAATAAATAAATAAATAATTTTATTTTTAATTCCAGTATCTGTAGGTTATGAATATGAATCTTGTTTGGATCTAACACTGTGGGAAAAACGGACAGCTATTTTACAAGGCTATGAATTGGATGCCTCCAACATGGGGGGCTGGACCCTAGATAAGCACCACGTCCTGGATGTTCAGAATGGTAAGTCTCAATTTTATTTTAATTTTATTTTTCTGGACTCATACTGACTATGTAATTAATTTGTTGTCTGTCACACAAAAGTTATGAGTAATACACATTCATGACTATCCTAGAATTATTCTTTAATTTGAATTAATTTCGAATTTATAAGCATAGCTTCAGTGCATGCCAACACCAGGAAATGTTTTCCTCTTCATACTACATAAAAACATTAGGCTGTGCCTAGTCTCCCCCCACCAGATGTGTTTCCATGGAACTGTGTCAAGTACAGCTAGCATTATTGCTCCTCTATTGCTTTACTAGCATGATTACTCCTGTATTTCTATGCAAATAAATAAGTGTTTCCCAAGCCTCTCATTGTCAATTCGAATATTTGGTGGGGAAATGTATTTTATACAAATACGTTATTGGGGAGGGGTAGGGTTTTAGTCCTCAATAGAATTGGCACTGGTATGCAGGAAATATGCACCATTTCTACTCGTCTCCAATACCAATTGCACTCAGAGCTAAAAAGAATCAGATATGGTGCTAGCACCTGTCATTAAGTTGTGTGCCTCCCCTTCTGAATTCTGCTGTGTACCTGAGGATCGGTTCCAAAACCTTCATGCATTTTCCTTCCATTTCTAGTTACCTGCAGTGGTTCTTCCTTGCTTCATTAACTTTCCTTTACTCATTTTTACATATCTTTATTCTTTAATTCCAACTATTCTTTTATTATTTCTTTTAAATCTTGTATTTACTGCATTTCCCCCCTTAAATCTCTTGATAAAAACCCATGTTTCAAAAAAAGAAAAAGAAAAACCCATGTTTCAAAAAAGAAAAAGAAAACCCCATGTTTCTTTTCCATAGTTCTCTGCTTGACCTGCTTTCGCCAACCTTTTTTTCTTCTCTGCCATCACTAATGATATTGTTGTTGTTTAGCAGCTGAACTGTGATCCTAAGTACACTTACTCAGGCGCAAGCTCCTTTTTCACTTGTGGCTTCCAAGTAAATATGTGTGATTTACCGGAGAGCTTTATTGTTTCAATTAAACAATTTGCTTGATGCCCCATGAAGCTTCTTCATTCAAACAGTTTATGCTTAAATATATTGGGACTTCCATAGCAGTATGACTCCAGCTACAACTGCAATATAGCAACATGTATATTTTCTTCCATATTATGAAACACATTACAAGTTGCATGGAGGAAATATTTCTCCTGTCATTGGAACGCTGCCAGTTTTAGAGTGAAATGTGCCTGCTATTTAACTGCAGGCAGCGATGACACACAGGTGCTTAGTAAAGGTGACTAATGACACTCATGTTGACTGGAAGTTATGTAATGGAAGTTAGGGCAGCTGAAAGAAATGATCTCAGATTTAAGATAGGCAAAGACCTAGCTTAGAGAGGAGGAGGCCAGGATGCAGAATGTTAAGGAAGCCAAAGGACACGGAAATGATGTCTAAGGACTAGTTAACAAGATCACGTTTCTTGGTATTTAATTCTAGCTGTTATGGGATTAGTTATAGAGAGACTTATTTTCATGTGAGTATGGTACATTTCACTGGGGGGCAAGGGCTAATAAGTGTACTGCCATTGTATGCCAGTTCAACTTATCATGGGAACTGGCACAAAGCAAGGAAGGAGAAAGCACTGAGATAGTTACATGTGCATTCATTTTCCTCATTTTGTTGTTCAGTAGTTTCTGTTCATAGGGTGAGTCAGCTATGCGCCTAAATTTATGCTCAGGAGACTGTTTGACAAGTAATGACTTTTCAAAGTGATGCCTGTCTAATTGAATAAATGAAGTGGCTAGTTGTAATGACAGGGTGGATGAGCTGGGGAAATTTATTCACAAGGGAGCAAAGTCAGTGACAGGTGTTTATACGGACACCCTGAATCACTGCAATAAATATTCTAATGTTCATCTTTTCCCCTGTGGTAATAGAAGAGAGATGTGAAAGGGCAATTTTTCAAAGTAATGACAGAATAAATCAGGTACCATAGTGCTGAGTGCTGACTTGTATGATACCTCTGATGAAAATTATAGAACTCAGCTATTTCAGCAAAATTATGGTTTCCTGATTGTCATAAATGATGTGATCATAGGAAGGGGATTTCAGATTCCATTAGTGCATTCTCGTTCCAACTTTTCTTGGGAAAATGTAATCCATGTGCTGTTATGATGCAGCCTCATTTACATGGCTTTTCTTTTATATTTCATGAGCCATTTTCATTTCCTCTTATTTCATAATGTTGACCTCTCTTGGATTGCATGGAATTAGAAAAGTAATTGGCGCAGCCCAAGGAACATGTTATGTTTATGGAAAATATTTACCCATTCTCACAGCACACCTTGACTGAGTCATTGATCAGGACAATAATGAGGATAGTGGTAATGTTTTAACAAAATATAGTTGTAACCGTGAAAGCGTAATATTAGGCACATATATTGCTTCCCCACATTTCCTGTGAAAGCCATAAAAATGATGCTGGAGAATGTTTGTTGATGCCTTAAAGCAGAACTTGCCCAAACATTTTTGTTGTGTTTGACATATGAGTACAGAACTGCAGATACATTATAAAGCCAGGCTCTGCTAGCAAATACAACTTACTCTTTTGTGTCAAATAAGACCATTTGGCAATGGGAAATTGAGGCTGTCAGAAAACTTATTTACAATAATAGTTTACTGGTATGTGGGTGTGTGATGCGTAACAGGACGTATGTATGCAATTTATTCTAACTACAGAATAAATGAACAGGAATGCATCATTCCAAACCAACATTCACCCAAATCTAACTGAGAAAAATGCACAGGCAAATGGGTACTGTGTGTTTCCCAGAGCCAAAAAATCCAGTTTGGGAGATTGTCGTCAAGTGGTTTTGAATAGTATGAGTTGCCTGCTTGGGAGGAAGGAGAAGGAACATAGAACTGTATTTAGGTCAGAGAGCAATTTTTTTTATGGCAATCCAATGGGGGGTTTGCACAGCAACAGCTCAGCTTTTTAGCCATGAGAAGCACATGAACAGCACTCATTTGCTGTGCATGTGCTCCCTATTGCCCCCAAGGTAACTGTTGCAAACACGAGTTCTGCCCATTTCTACTTTTCCAGATGTATCCTTTTTTAAGCATTTGCCAACTTTTCATAGAAATTTGTTATTAAAAAAATCACTGTTATATACTTTTTTGTCTTGCTGTGGTTGCTCTGATTACCTTCTGAGCTGATTGTAAATATGAATAGTGATATTTTGATCCTTTTTCACAAAGAGTTTCATTCAGTGGGTGGGATTGAAATGGATGGCCACATGTGCAACAGGCTTCTAAAGTGCCACTTCCAGATAGCAGCCTCCAGTTCTTATGGTCAAGCTTCTCTTGAATTTCAGGAGAACCAGTGTGGTGGTCATTGTCCTCTCTCTTGATCTAGACACCTTTGAAATATAGTCCCAGTGTGGAATATTAAATGTATTTAGTATTTTCTGATCAATATTTGTAACTGACAAAAATACTCCACTGATGTAGGAAACCATATTTGTGTTTTCTCCAGGAATCCTCTACAAAGGCAATGGGGAAAATCAGTTCATCTCTCAGCAGCCACCAGTTGTCAGTAGTATAATGGGCAATGGTCGACGACGTAGCATTTCTTGCCCAAGTTGCAATGGTCAAGCAGATGGCAATAAGCTTTTGGCTCCCGTTGCCTTAGCTTGTGGTATTGATGGAAGCCTGTACGTAGGGGATTTTAACTATGTTCGACGGATATTCCCATCTGGAAATGTAACAAGTGTTCTTGAACTAAGGTATATCTTTACCTACTCCTAAAACATTTGGTTTCAAGATTATGCGATGAATTTTATGATACCATGTTTCCATATACACCTGAACAGTGCAATAAAAATGCAAATGCTATAAAAATAATATTTTAAAATGAGGTTGAAGAAAGATGGGACATTTTCTCAAGCCATTTACTCATAGAGATAGTTGTCAAAATATCTCAGCTATTCAGATGATTTAAAAATGACTGAATGGAATTAAAATCAGCAACCTTATCAGCATCATTACCTATTTACTGTTCATCTAACTTTTTTTCCTAATACTGTTTTTTTTTTTACTCTTCCTTTCCTTGCCTTCCCACCAAGAAATAAAGATTTTAGACATAGGTAAGCATTTTAAGCATGTTCATACTTTTTGTTCAAAGTGTTCTTTCCTTTAAAAAAGAATGAACAAATAAATTCAATAGACTGAAGTGCTGTAAAAATTGTTACGATCATAAGGAAGGAGTGCTCTATAAAAATGACTATTTTTGCCTTAAATCATAGAGAGGTGTAAGTTTGGAAGATTGCTACTATTCAACTTAACCCAAATTCTTTCCCCGTCCTAGTTAAAATAATATTTTATCATAAGGCATCCCAGGAAAGTCATTTAAATGATAGGGTATAAATGTCTGAAATGACTAAATAAATAAAAACGTTGCATGCTCCCCATCACTTTTTGTTTTCCCTTTCCAGCCTGTCTGTAAGGTATTGCTCCCATTTTTCCTCCTTGAAGCGCTTCTGTAATCCCTGCTTCACTCATTCACCAACATACTCTCCTTTTCATTGTCCCGTCCTTGCCCTGACATGAATGCCACAGACAGAACTTTCATTTTGTCTTTGCATGACCTGAAATGCTGTGTTGTCAATTCAAACATTCAGCTGCCAGGTTTATAATAACCAGTGATACATAAATCCAGTGATGTGCATGTTATGTGTGCAACATGCCTCCGCCACCTAGCAGTGGAGAACAAAAGCAGCTATGTGGCTCCATGGCAGAACAATCCCTGGCATCTCCAGGTAGTGATAAGGAAGACACGTATCTCAGATTCCAGAGAGAGAGAGAGAGAGAGAGAGAGCATGAGTCACTACGGACAAATACATTAGTCGAGGTCTAACTCAGTATATGACATGGCAACATCCTATGTTCATAAGAGCAAACTGTAGATCATTCACACTGAATTATGGCTAGGCATATCTTTAAAGAGGAGGGTGATAAAACAGCGCAGGCAGCACTTTGCTTTCTGTTCTGTGATCACAGTGACTGCCACTAGCTAGAATGAAGCGGGCAGAGTTCAGTCTGAAATTATTTGCTAGACACATGCATTACATCACTGATGTGTGCCACAGCTGCTAAATGTGTCATGCAAAATGCAGGGTGACATTAAGAAACCCTCCTTATTATCATGCAAGCTTCATCTTTATTTTTGGTCTTTCTCCCCCTCTCTCCCATTTCATTACACAAATCCCCAGAGATCTACATTTTATTTTATTATGTCTGGTTTCTGTTGAAATTCACTCGGGCTTCTGGTTATACTGCCTCATGTGGATTTTCTTCCTTAACTGTGAAAGGTTTTTTATATTTCAGAATTAATGTTTCACATATGTTGCTTTGTGTAGTGTCGGCAAGTAGCATTTTCTCCATGACTGAATATAATATGCACCCTTATTTTAAATTATAAGCATAGCTGTCAGCTGTTCTCATATCATTCTGAAGGTTCATTGTTGCTTTAAAAAAAATCAGTGCCCTCTGTCCATTGAAACCAGCTGATGCTTTAACAGTCATTAGATAGAATACTTTGTAAGTTCACGTTTTAATATTATACCAAATACAAAATATGACATGCATTCAAAAGTTGTTACACATGGCTCCCTGCATTCTGTTGTTCATCTGTTGCTTATTGGGGAATTAAGAACATATGTTAAGTAATAACCATTTTCTGTGTTTTAACTATATTATACAGCACTCGTACTCTCAAATATTACTTTTTATTTATTACTGGAATAGGGAAAGTGAATGTGTGATCCATATATCATTCTTCTGGAGTAATCTACTTGTCTTTTGTGGGGAAACTCTTTAGCCTTTGGAGAACTACAGGCAAAAATAGTTGCATGTTCAGTGTTATATGAGTTGCACTTCCTGGATAGACTAATATGGTTCGGCTACAAAAGGACGTTTCTAGAGGGAAGGAGGCAATTGTGTATTAATCTTGAGTTCAAATTCTTTGAGATTAGTGTACTATTACAGAGATTCCCTAGAGAAATACAAAGATGTATAAAAAGCTGCAGAGGCAACTGCAGTAGCAGAGATTGAATATTTTTCTGTCTATGAAGGATTTTTACTACACCAAGTATGCCCTGTAATGCCTACATTAAGGTAAAGATTTTGTTTCAATAGAAAGCAGGAAAATCCCATGTTAGTCAAAAACAGCCATTTTACAGCCAGCCAAGATTATTATTGTCGATCTCTAGAGCGCAGAGTCTTTGAAGTCTCCTGAGTTGAGGTTATTTTCAGTACCATGGATTCTCATGGAGCATGCTAATGATTATTCTTCAGAGATTCATCACCTTGTGCAGGGCAGGCAATAGCACAGCTAGTGTCATTTTCAAAATTGTACTAAAATGATTTCTGTACTTGTGTTAGAAATGTTGTACTTGTCAGGAGCCTCCACTAGAATTATCCACACATTTTCATTGATTTAATAATCCTAATGGCAAAGAAATCAGATGACTTGTTCATTCAGCATTCATCCTCATATGCTGGCATAAAGCTTACACAGTGGTTATACTATGTCCCGTCTTTATTGAGCATTTGTTCTGAATTGTTTACAGGACAGTTATATAACAATGAACATTGATCATTTGACATCTTTCCCCAACCAAGGCTGAGGTTGTAAACTAATTCCTGAGCTGTACCTGTTCATGATGCACGTGGGGCTCCAGATTATTGAATGCTCTGCTGTACAGAAATTTCCCCCACGCAGAAGCATAACATGTTAGGGAGACAGGTTCTAGTTTAGTTTTGTTCCTGATATCGTGTTTTCTTTGTGCGTTTTTTGGGGGGAGGGGAGCAGGATACGGCATTCATTCATGTAGGTCTCTACCTAAAGCTGTACAGACCATTTCTATCATTTAAGTTAAAACTTCTCGATCTATAAAACTCCAAAGATAACTTTCCTTACATTTATATACTATTTCAGGCTATTCTCTTTCACCATGCAAATAATAAATGGTGTGTGTGTTGTGTGTGTTCACTTTCTCCTTTTATCAATGACGGAGTACATTGGTTAAAAAACCAACCAACCACAATTTACTGTAAATTATGTGTTCTAAACTGTTCATCATTCTACAACCCTGTTCATGTTCATCATTCTACATTGCCCTGAAACTGATCTAAAGTTGGATTTTATATAAATATTTATTTTTTTATGCTGATAATTAAAGCACTATCCATACACCTGGTGCTGTTCAGAAAAAGAATTGCATACAACGAATAAGCACATTAATGAACAAAGAGATTAAAAGTACATATATAAAAAGGCACATACTGTATATCTTTTAAATCTATTATTACCATCATAGTTTAGGTTCAGGGTTACACAAAAACCTCTTTTAAGTTATGTGGCTAGTTCTCAGAAATAGAGAAAAGCTAAATCTAGTTTATAGAGCACTCAAAAGTTAAAAGGCAAATAAAAACCTATTGTATTATTATGTTCAGTCACTGTTATGTTTGAGAACCTTGTTTACCATTTTTAAATGCTTAGTTCAGTGGTTTTCAACAGGTGCGCCACAGCAACCTGGGGCACCTTTAATTATGTATTGTCAGCTCACAATAATTAGAATTTAATATTTTGGCTGTTCTCACACATATGATCATTAGTGTGTAATACTTTTTCTCAATTGGGTTGTGATCTGCCTATTTTTGGTGTGGTTGTAGTCCCCCTAAAGGATCAGGGATCTTTTTGGATCTTGCATTGTCCCTAGAAGTCTCAGTAGCTGACTCCTGCTTTTATCAGCTTAGGCCGATATACCAACACTATATGGGCAGAAATGGGCAGAAATAGTCATTCTACAATTATTTGTGTTTTGGTGACCTTTCATTTGTGTTACTGTAGTTTGTTATATGTGAGACTGCCTGTGAAACTATTCCAGAAACTTCAGGTGGTCCCAAATGGGGCAGCAAGATTGTTAACTGAAACTGGTCAAAATAAGCAATTACATCAGTGCTGTGTCATTTGTGCTGGCTTCTAGTTTGTTTCCAGGCCCAGCTCTTACAGGTTTTTACTGTTAAGAGACATACACATTCCAATTAATCAGTCAATCAAAGTGAGGGTATTAACTTTTAAAGTCCTAAATGGCTTTAGACAAGGGTGAACTTTGGTCTTTCAAATTTCAGTGGCACCCTGTGCGAGCCCAAAATTCAGCACCACCCCCACCAGCCTCTCACCCTTTCTCTGCTCAATTGACTACATCCTAGTTGTGATGCCCTGCAGCACCCCCTAGACTCGGTATCCAGTGCAGTGGAACCAGTCACACTGCCCTAAATTTGCCTCTGCTTTGGACCAGGTTACCTGACAATCAACTCCACCACTTGCTTGGATCCTACACAGAGGTGCTTCTTCAAGTGCCCATGCCAAACGTGATGAGGTAGAGATAGGACTTTTTAGTGGTTGCTCCCCGGTAATTGAATAACCTACCTAAAGGAGCTCACCAGTTTAGTGCCCGGTGAAGACCATTATGTTTTCCTGGGCTTTTCAGTCTTTAAAAATGTTTAGTGGTTTTAGCTCTTTCACAGTATTGTTATACCATGTTGCTTATTTTATTTTGTGCCTATTCTGCTGCTGTTTTATTTTGTTTTGAATGTTACATTGCTTTAGTTGTATACTTCAGAAATGTCTGTGCTCCGAGATGTAATTTGTTCACAACTTGTTTATGTTGGCCTTGGTTGCCTTTTGCAAACAGAAGTACATTAGCACTGTGTTATATTTATGAAATACGAGGCACTACGTTTTGTGAACAGATGCTTAAATATCACCAAGATTGGTAGATACATTTTAGCACTGCATTTGCAAACACATTAGAGATGCAACTGACTGCCGTGGCACTTGGGCTCTGTGTGTTAGCAGGCACTAGCACTGCCATCTATATATTCATTTCAGTTCTGAGCACCATAACTCAGATCCACTGTCATAGATGCAACTAATTAAGCTTCTGGATTGTATCTTTGAGCAACAAATGTATTCTCTAGAGCTACTCATTCCATAGGAGAGAAATGTTTCAGTTGTATAAGGTTTATGGTGTCATGTGGTCTATGTTTTTCAAAAAGTGGCTTTATTTCATAGAAGTATGGTCCAGCATATTCGGTAGTTGTATGTGAAAGTTTGCAATGATTTAATATGACTTAAGACAAGAAACTGAACTTACTTCTAAAATATGCTATCTGACCTGTTAAATCACATCCAGTAATCACATGCCTTCCAATCAGTAGCATGAACAGTCTCTTCTGTTTATGAATATTATGCATCATGTACGTAGCCTAGATTACTTGAAATAATATAGTTAGTGACATAGGAGCAATTTGAAAAACATAGGCTGTAGGGTGATCTAACCCAGTGGTGTTGATTTTAAGGTAATACTCAAAATGATGTTTGCACATTTATATAATGAAAAGGAACCAAAAAGGTGTTTATTCCATTGCCTTTCCACAAGGTGGAAGAATCCATACATCAACACTCCTCCCATCTTTTAAAAAATATGTATTTATTTGACTGTTTCTCAATTGCAAAACAGCAATATACTAACCAACTTTTAACTAACCAACATTACATTAAACACTTACACATTCTCTTTTCAGAGTCAGCAGAGTTCACACATAACATACAATGTGTTTAAAACAACAATAGCACATCAACACTTTCTGTTCCCCATCCCACCCTTGAAAATACTTTGCAGAAAGTAAGAAGCAAGCATACCATGTTTTCATTGGGCCTTTTTGATACCATTATGACTAGGGGTGAAGTGAGATGGACACTGCAGTGCAAAAATAAAAAATAAAAAAATTGTTGGAACACAGATTTGCTGCATTCAGAGCTGTTGGTCCCCAAGACTAAGAATGTGTGTTAAGATCACTTCCACCACACACAGCTATGGCCGCCTGTCTTCACTCTAACTTTTGGATGGTAACAGGGGTTGCTTGCTTTAATTATTTGCTTTCCAAGTCCAATTGATAGACTGTCTTTTGAAATGTAATAGTGAATATTGCTTACTGTGCTAAAACATGTTGTTTCCCTTTCTGCAGCAGTAACCCGGCTCATAGATACTACCTTGCAACTGACCCAGTCACAGGAGAATTGTATGTTTCTGACACCAACACACGAAGGATTTACCGTCCAAAGTCACTCACTGGGGCAAAGGACTTGACAAAAAATGCTGAAGTGGTAGCAGGAACTGGGGAGCAGTGCCTTCCATTTGACGAAGCCAGATGTGGTGATGGTGGCAAGGCTGTAGAAGCGACACTCATGAGCCCTAAAGGTGGAGGAAACTGTCAATTTATGAAGAGCAAAACACAGTTCAGTCAGCACACACAAGAGCATTTCATGCTATCTAGTTATTTATTCAGTCCTGTGTTTCCAAAAGCTTGTTTTCAGTTTGTGAATGGCAAAGCTATCCAAAGTATAACTGCAGAAAGTGAGGTTCTTAGTTCCCCACCCCCAGTGAACATTAGTCATTTATTATAATTCATTATAAATATTTTTTCACTTAACAGTTATGCCACAAAGACTTCATACTGAGCAAATTGCAAAGTTAAATGAGTCCATTAGGAGCAGTGCTTGTTGGATTTCGCATCCCACAAGCAGAATGTTTTTCTTTCATACATGTTGTTCTAATGTACTAGCTATGTCTAATAAAGTACCATACATTAATATCTAAATTTTAACCAGTTAAGCCTCATGAGGCTGCATGTAATATTTAAAAACTGTCATTTTTGTTAATATTTTCAGACCCATTTACTGGTTTTGTGGGAAAAGATGAACAAACAAAGCAGGAAAACAGGTTTAATAGTTTTGATCAAAAACAAATAACACACTCTTGGTGTTGTGTTTTGTTTCTTTACCCAAGGAGTGGCAGTAGACAAAAATGGATTAATCTACTTTGTTGATGGGACTATGATCAGGAAAGTGGACCAGAATGGAATAATATCAACATTACTTGGCTCAAATGATCTGACTTCAGCAAGACCTTTAACATGTGATACCAGCATGCACATCAGTCAGGTATTTATAAACAAACAAACAGATCTATTGGTTGCTTTAGGGGGACCATGATAGAAGTTTATAAAATCATGCATGGCATAGAGAAAGTAGATAGAGGAAAATTGTTCTCCCTCTCTCATAATACTAGAACTCATGGATATCCAGTGATGCTGAATGCTGGAAAATACAAGGCAGATAAAAATAAAGTACTTCTAAATGCAGCACATAGGTAAATTTTGTAACTTCCTCCCACAGGAGGGTGTGACTGCAACCAACTGAGATTGCCTTAACAGAGGACTAAAATTCATGGAGGAGAGGGCTATTGATGGCTATTTGTTAGCCATGATAGCTAATGTTCTGCCTCCACGGTTGGAGGCAGCAATACTTCTTAATAACAGTTGCTAAACACAGGAGGGGAGAATGCTTGAAATCAGTACCATTGCAGACCCAGGGGCAGTGGAGCCAAGGTAGAGGGCATACACACAATAAAAACACAAGACGGCAGTATTGGGATATAATCATGTCACAACTTCTACTGATAAGAGATCTCAGCAGCTTCTGGAGTAGGCATTGGGTATGTACCCTGAAATCAACCAGTGTTACTGCTGTTTGATAGGGGTTGATCAAAGTTGAGGGTCACCTTGCAATGTGCAACACATATAGGAGACCCCCATGATTGCTGGTGGGGGAACACTGTGGCCCACCAGCCCCCAAGATGGAAGTCTGGACATGTAGCACCCCAGGCTCCTTTAAGAAGATAGCCCATGACAGCAGAGCAAGGAGGGCCATCCCCTGGCCTCCTAGACTGATCCAACCCAATGCATTATCCACCAGGAAGTTATGTTAATTGCCCTGATGCAGGCAAATCCCTGCAGACAGGCCTAATTAGTCTGTAGGGAGAATTCCTTGCTGGCCTCAAATATGGTGACCAATGTACTTCCATAGCAAGGTCCAGCAAGGCCATGCTCACTTTCCCTCAGGCAGCCCATTAAGCCACATTAACAAGGTGGAGAATCCAATGTTGACTGAGGCCTGAGCTCCAGCATGGCTGGCTTTTATTACCAGAAAGCTGACCAGGAGGAAGTACTCCCTCTGGTCCACTTGCTTGCAATTAGCTGCTGAACCTTGTGAGCATGTCCTAGAAGTGACTGTGGCGAGAGGAGACAGAAGCTTCCCCTCCTGCCACGCTGAACCTGAAGGGAGGAAGTCCCACCCTGCCATGACTGCATCAGGCCACAATGGTCACTCTCCTCAACACTGAGGGGAAATGGGGACTTAATTCTGAGTAAACATTCATAGAAAGGGTCCTTTCAAACAGTTAAGATACCATAAATGGGTTGTTTGTTTATGTATTTATTTATGTAATTTTCAGATTTTTCCTGGGAAAGTGTAATTCTGGATTAGATGGGGGAAATACAACTGGCAATTTGATGACATGTATTGTATATATTGTAGCTCCAATCCTAGAATAAGCAGGTGTCTAGAAGCATCCTGAACTGTTTTTTTATACTATATCTTCACAATAAGGAGCTTATTCTAAGAACATAAGTATCAGTATTATACACCTAAAAATGTATCTTTATGCCTACTTTTACAATAAATTTTAGGGACAGTAGAGAAGACCATAATTATTTACAAGAGGTACAGTAATAAAATACAAGTGGAGCAGCAAATATATTAGAAAAGTATTGGCATTCTGATGTTTCTAATACCAACTTCTACTAATGCCTCTAGTCTGCAGTTTTAAACTCTTTGCAACACCAGATAACTTTTTCTATGGTTTCCCCCCAGCACTAAAGAGACTTGCTATTCTGATAGAAAAAGAATAGCATACATTAATCTGTGTCATATTGGGAAATACCTTACCTTTATTTAGCACTGCCATATTTTATATTTAGAAATATATGATTTCTAAGTGCCAGATTCACCCAGAATTATAGTCATGACTCAGTCCCATTAAAACCAATGGAACAACTTAGCACAATTAACTTGGGCTGCAATCCTAACACCGCCTACCTGGGAGTAAGCCTCACTGAATTCAGTGTGACTTACTTCTGAGTAGGCATGGTTAGGATTCCACCTTTAGTCATGACTAACATTAACTGAATCAGGACTGTTACTTACAAACATTGGACTAAATGAAATGTAAATAAAAATGTTTTTAGCATTCAGTTTTAGTGTTTCCAGCACTTCAGTTTCCCTGGTTCCACCCCCCCCCCTTTATATTCACCCTAGGGGCAATCATTTAAACTACCGCATTTCCTTTTATATGTGTAATTCTATGTAACATCAGAAAAACAGAGAACTGTTTCATAAGTGGTATCTCTAGCACTTGTTCAGTTAGAAAACTATCTTTGCTAAAGGTAATAATTGGCTAATAAAACACTTTTGAAACAAAATAGGAAACAAAATAGGAAATTCTTTCCAGTAGCACCTTAGAGACCAACTGAGTTTGTTCTTGGTATGAGCTTTCGTGTGCATGCACACTTTTTCAGATACATGCACACGAAAGCTCATACCAAGAACAAACTCAGTTGGTCTCAAGAATTTCCTATTTTGTTTCCTATTTTGTTTCGACTATGGCAGACCAACACGGCTACCCACCTGTAACTAAAACACTTTTGCTTTTTTTTTAAGGTGCGTCTGGAGTGGCCAACGGATTTGGCTATCAATCCAATGGATAACTCCATATATGTGTTAGATAACAACGTAGTTCTTCAGATTACTGAAAATCGGCAAGTCCGTATTGCTGCTGGGAGGCCAATGCATTGCCAAGTTCCTGGAGTGGAGTACACAGTGGGGAAACATGCCGTACAGACTACTTTAGAATCAGCCACAGCGATTGCTGTATCTTACAGTGGAGTGCTTTACATTACAGAAACCGATGAAAAAAAGATTAACAGAATAAGACAAGTCACAACTGATGGAGAGATCTCATTAGTTGCTGGAATACCCTCTGAGTGTGATTGCAAAAATGATGTTAACTGTGACTGCTACCAAAATGGTGATGGTTATGCTAAAGATGCCAAACTTAATGCCCCATCTTCTTTAGCTGCATCACCTGATGGAACGTTGTACATTGCTGATCTTGGAAATATTCGGATACGAGCTGTGTCAAAGAACAAACCATTGCTCACTTCAATGAATTTTTACGAAGTTGCCTCTCCAACCGATCAGGAACTCTACATCTTTGATGTCAACGGTACCCATCAGTACACAATGAGTTTAGTCACAGGAGACTATCTGTACAATTTTAGCTACAGTAATGACAACGACATCACGGCTGTAACTGACAGCAATGGAAATACTCTACGTATAAGGCGAGATCCCAACCGGATGCCAGTGAGGGTGGTATCTCCTGACAACCAAGTTATCTGGCTAACTATAGGAACCAATGGATGTCTAAAAAGCATGACAGCCCAAGGACAGGAGCTAGTCTTGTTTACCTATCATGGCAACAGTGGACTCCTAGCAACGAAAAGTGATGAGACTGGATGGACAACTTTTTTTGAGTAAGTAACACAAAATCATATACTGTTTTTTTAGGAGGCATGCTTGGCTTCATAGTATCACGAGGGGAAGAGAGGGAGGATCATTTTGTCTGACAATTAGAAGAGTGCAATGTGGAATTAGCTATGGGGTCCTCTGCCTTGTCTTGGCATTCCCCCTTTGTGATATCTACATTATTTATTTTTCCAGCTTGTTGACGCTACATCAGGGGTCATTAACATGGCACCCAGGTGTGCACCTGCAGAATCCTTTGCCCACTAGGTCCCTTCCCCACCGAAGGGACCCCAACTGGATGGGGCCTAGCAAAAACATTCCCTTGTAGCCAATAGAGTAGGTTGCAGTGTGTGTAGCAGCCACATCAGTTTCTTCAGTTTGCAAATGTACCCATGGATTCAAAAGATTTTCTGACCCCTGAACTGTTTAGTAGTGTTCAGTGTGATCACTTCTTGCCACTCTCCATCTCATTAGAGGTGTAAAAGTAGCAGAAGCTGTTTAATGGAAGTGAAGAGGAGCTGAACTGAAAATACTGAATTCAAATAACAGTAGCACCAAGCTGCACAAAACCGCTGGCATACAACATGTATTTTTATAATGATTTACAAATGAAAGGATTATGATGGTAAGTTTAGTCCCAACGCATTAGTGCACACCTGATGTATTGTACTGCATGTTGTGCATCATTGCATACCTTTCTCTTTTTCTGGCCCTGCCAAAAGCACGTAAAAACATAATGATGAGAGATTATTCAGCCTGGGGCAATAAATGTACTTCTTATTCTTCAAGAGTTATAAATGTTTTTTCTGTTGCTGAACGGTAAAATCCCAAGTTAATAGCAAGTGGGAATCCTTCTCCAGTGGGAATAAATATATAGGCATTGGCTATATTAAGGTTATAAAAGATTCCATCAATTTTGTTGGAAGCACCATATTTTTAACTGTGTTTTGATTTGTTTTTTGAAAACAACAAACCATAGTCATAAGAAATAATATGGGATTTGAACTTCACCAAATCTGACATTCCTGCACAATGTTCATTGATCTCAATGTTATCCAGACTAATTGAAGAAAAGTGGCCACTCTGAGGGCATAGGGCTGTATAAATGTTATGGGTCCATTAGAATGGGTCCATTAAAAATAGCTCAAAACTGAGGATACTATTTTGTTAGCTTGTGGACTTTCTGTTTAAATGATTTAAATCGGGTGTGCTTTGTTTATTGCATCCCAGTAAATAAGGTTTAATTGTTTTATGTACGCAATAACCCTGTCTTCCAGCTTGTGAGTTGGACCAGGTGGGGAATGAAAGAGAGGGATATGCATTTTCAGAACAAATGTGTCTGCTGAGGACAGCTGGCATCTTTAGCACACTGGCATTCATTCTGCCTGGTAGAGACCCCAGCGTTTTATTTCTAGCAGTAATTTCTCCTCGTGTTTCTTGTAGTTATTGTGTGGCTGTTTTAATCCCATTAGGGAAATAGCTGAGGACTTCTGAATGTACTTTAATGGCTTCTATGTGGCCTTTTAAAAGATTTTATTCAGTATCAAGTGGCTTATATGTCTGCCTTTTTTGAATCTTAGGGAGGATTTACAGCAGTGTGCTTCATGAACTGAATAATTACTTTCTGGTTGAAGAGCCATTTCAGTTGCCCAGCTTTGTTAAATATAGAACCTCTGGTCTGTGTGAGATGGATGTTCAATTGCCTGCTGAAAGGCCCTGTTTGATGCCTTAGACCACCCTCATATCCAAGCTGGTTCATTTCAGCCTATTAGGGTGATACAAAAATGGTAGCTTGTTAACCAGCCTTTGGTCATGTCTGGCAGTTAATACTGTAAGATGTGCTGGGGCAGATGGCACAAAAACTACACTTTGTTGCCCTGCAGTAGGTTAAAAGAAATGTCCCTAATATTGTTCCTCCTTCATATGCTACTGCTTGCACTCTGGTTCTTCTTCCTTGTGAAGGATATGAATATTTAAATTGCTGCTTTTCTCATCAAGATACATAGAGTCACAGTCTTCGCCTTTCCTTATATTTTGCTGAGGAAAGCAATTCCCAAGAACATCAGGTTCCTTCTAGATGGGGGCTTAGTACTGCAAATGGGTCGTTCAGATATCACAAATGTGTTGCTGGAAACAGGGTTTTTTTTTTTATTTAAAAATAGTAATGGATTTTCCATGGAAATGGTAAATCCAAATTAAATCGGAGATGGGGTGAGATAGGGTGGCATTTTATGCTCACATGTGGATGTGTGGGCATGCAGATTCTGTGAAAAGCTTCCAAGTTTGAGCAGCCCCAGCATTCTGTTGCCAACAGTTGCCAGCCCAATGCCTCCTGGGAAGCCCACGACCTGGACATGAAGACTGTTGCCATCTCCCACTCAGTGCCTCATAGCAATTGGTATTCAGACATTGGTTGGCATCCGTCTGCCTCAGGAGACAGCTATCAGGTTTTGTAGCAGGCAGACCTGTTTTATTGCTTTATCGCTCGTTTGGCACCCTGTACTGCTTTGGGAGGAAAGGCAGAATGTAAATTTAATAAATAAAGAAAATAATTAGAAAAGACACAAACTGAGTGCACATTGTTTGCACATGCTGTCAGTAACCCACGGATCAATCATAGCTCTGGGCATTTTGTATATGCTGGCTTGGATCCTATGACGTGTTAAGGAAGTTTCATGGAGGGAAACTTTTAGCCTGCTGCAGCTCCTGAAAAGCTTCTCTGGAGGACTGTGTGATGAGTTGGGTTGCTGGGGAAAGGCAGGGGGAATATTCCTTCCTTGAAGTTCCATATTAAGTTATTCAAGCCCAGTTTTGGGAGATTCCACCTTCCTCCACATTGATCAGGGAAACAGTGTACACACCATTAATTTACCTGTCAAAGAATCCTTGGAACTGTAGTTTATTAAGAATGCTGTGAATAACCATGGGCATAGCCGGGGGGGAAGGGGGGAGTTCAACTTTGGCCCTAACAAAAATTCTGCCAAAACAAAATAAAATAAAAAATTCCTTCCAGTAGCACCTTAGAGACCAACTAAGTTTGTTCTTGGTATGAGCTTTCGTGTGCATGCACTCTAAGGTGCTACTGAAAGGAATTTTTTTGTTTGTTTGTTTTGACTATGGCAGACCAACACGGCTACCTACCTGTAACTGAAAAATTCTGCCTACGCTCATGGGAATAACTACTGAAGTGTTCCCAGGAAGAGAGAAAGAGGAGATGAGAGTAAGTCTCTAACACAGTTGGAGAGGAGGAAAAGCGAAAATTCATGGTAAATCTGAAAAGGCAGCGGAGGAGGATTTAAAGACTGATAATTAGTACTGATCATTGCTTATGTTCTGTCTGAACACTGGAGAAGTGGTTGATTGTAAGGCAGATACTACCCAGGAGCTTACTACCTTAGGCGAAGGGAAGGAGGGACTGTTGGGTAAAAGGAACTGTGGGGCTTGTGGGAGAATGCAGGGTATGGAATTAGGTGGGGAAAGCTAATTGTACAAAGAGGTGGTTCTGAAAGGGTGATTTCCAGATGTGTGCCCAAAAGAATCTGTTGTTTAACAAATGGGTGTCTAGGAACTCAGCTATACAGCTGCAAATAAAACATTTTAAATGTATTGTAAAGTCACATACAATGTATTGTAAAGTCACATACAAATGTGACACTAGATGCAGTTTTTTGTGTGTGTGTAGATTCCACCTAGGTTGTGGTGAGATTTGCAGTACTTGTTGGATGAACCTCCTGAAATCTTTTGATTTAAGTTAGAATCAGAGGAAGGTTGGGCATTTACATTCCAATGTGATCCCATATGAGCTCAATAGCAGGTTGGAGGCAACACCTTGCTTATGCCAGTAGAGGTTTTTTGGCAAGAAAGCTACAACTTAGAATAATAGAATTTGTTGAGTTGGAAGAGACCGTGATGGTCATCTAGTCCAACTTCCTGCAATGCAGAAACCTTTTGAGCAATGTGAGGCTCAAACCTACAATCCTGAGGTTAAGAGCCTAATGCTTTACCAAATGAGCTATCTCAGCCTGCCCTATGCTGCAAGATCCTTAATAGCTCACCTTTTAATGCAAATTGAATATTTTGCACCCAAACACACATGGTGACAGAATCATGCTTTCCTTGAGCAAAAAAATGCAAAACAAACATTTCTTTCAGGGGGGGAAATGAAGCGCACTGTTTGGTATTGCTGATGTCATTAAAGCTGTACTTTTTGGATGATTTCTCCCAGCAGCTGCATATAATCAAAATTATGCCAAAATGCCTGTACCTGTGACCCAGAATTAAAATAAAATACAAACTAAATGTTTGACTCCACATGAAAATTCAATTTAAATATTTAGTCCACTGTAAGAGTCTTAGGGGACCGCCAGCAAAGAAATGATAATTCTACCATCTAAAACACTTCCATTAATTCATAAACATTTCGCTATAAAGAGTAATGTAAACAGCATAGTCAGCATAGGATTTTATAGCCACTTATTGTCAACCCTTTGCATGTTTTTATTGAGAGGTAAGTCCTATTGTGGCCAGTGGGGCTTACTTCCTGGTAAATACGTTTCGGATTGCAGCTATTTTTCAAACAGTACCAAGGTTGATTGTGGCAAAACCTCCTTCATGTGTCAGATGCAATCAACCAATTGCAGCTTCTGTCCCCCCCCCCCTTACTGTGCCTTTCAGCCTCTCACTGTGCTCTGCTTCTCTTCCCCACACCCTTCAGTTCCAAATATTCTCCAGGCTTTTTATCTCTGGCTGTGATCAGGTGCTTTTTTCCAGCTATGGCTCACCACAGATAGCTTCCCTTCATTTCACCTAGCTGGATAGCTAGTTAGCCTTGAACAAATACATGAATCAGTTTAGTTCAATCAGCTCTGTTCTGCAGCATTATATAACCGAAAACTTTGAAAGAGCATGAAAAAAAGACAACTGAGGAAGTTGTGCTCATTTTGCTGCAAAAGCCACCAAGCTCAGCTTTGGTTACTTAATGCTGCAGATGTTTCTGCTTCTGACTTACAGCAAATTAAGCATTTGCATTATTAGCGGTATACCTCACCTGTGCAACTTTTTTTCTCTAACACACACACACACACGGAACTTTACATAGGCAAAAATGTGATACGTGAAAAATTATGTTTGGTAGAGTAGATGCAATTAAATCTGTGATGGTTCGGTCATAATTCTACAAAGGAATATAAGCTATACAACAGTTGTAGGGGACTCTGGTGCTGCACTGAAACACCACACCCAGTGTAGAAAAAGTTTAGAAATACATCTTGCCTTACACTTTTTTACACATCTTACCCATAACCAGTTATTTATTTGGAGTGTTTTGACCCCCCCTCTTCAGCCAAAGCAGCTTATGCACACACAATTAAAACAGGGCAAGCTTACCAACTAAAACACACAACACAAAAGGGGATGGGAAGGTGACCAGAGAGGCTGAGGAGCATGAATGTCCTGGGGTGTGGGCCTCTGCAGGGGTCCAGCAATGCTCACCTCTGGTGCCAGCCCTGTCATCAGAAGCTGGGGCTTCTTCATTTGAATGTAGTATCCTACTCAATCTCTTAGATCTGTACTTGCAAAAGATTGTGATTTACAGTTGCAGCATCAGAAAGACACCATAAGAGACTACACTACAGCCACATAATTTTCTTCCCACAGTGAGTGCATGGGAGAGTAATGTGTGACTGCAACTCTAACCAAGTTGAGTCTCCCCCCCCCACACACACACACACAAAAGGTAACATCCAAACTGGTAGGGTTAGCCGTTTTTTGTGATGTATGAGTTCTCTAGGTATTCCTTTTCTCAGATAAGGAATTTCTTGGCAGTCAGTTGAGGTTCCCCCAAAGACTCACTATAAGTTAGATCCAAAGAGTTGGTGATAAGTTAAAACACACAATTACTTATTAAATTTTCAGATAAAGCTTTCAAAGACTAGACACTGACACTGTTGTAACTGCTTTGTGGAGTTCTGCTATGAAATACAATATCCTCCCTTGAACTGTGGGACATCCTGAAACCTTAATAGTTGGTTTTTAAAAAATCACTGTAACTTTCATCCACAAACTTTTAGCACTTGGCTGCTCTTGAAAGGATCTGAGCACAATTATAAAGCCTCCGTTATAAATGCAGAGGACTTGGGTATTTTTCTGGCATGCAGAAATCTCCAGGGTGTCATAATGCCAGAATAGCAACACTGCCAAGGGTATGATCAACAGAATCGTCCCTTTCAATATATCAGAGGAATGTGCCAGAGGGAATTCATCTGAAAAGGCTTCAGGGCTTTGAAATACACTTTTTGCCTCCAGTCTGAAATTTTGTGGATTTTTTTCTTTCTTTCCAGGGCACATTTTGAACATTTCATTTGAACCTCACAATTCAGGAATGCTGGGGAAAATGTAGGAGGACCCTTTGTATTTGTACTTAGGATTCTTGATTAGTCATAGGAATAGGGCATGAGAGATTTGCATTTTGTTGGTAATCCTCAATAAAATCACAACCAGTGGGGTTGCTGGATCCTAACTTGAAGACAACCGTTTTGATTTTACAGCTGCAGGGCAATGACTATAGGAATAGCAGCACTTGATGCTGCTCTGTCTGCTTCATACACCTGCTGTGGGGCAAAACTGGCTCTGTTCGTGACTGCAGGCAAAGGAAGTGGAGGACAGGTCATCAGAAGTGGCAGAGAAAACTCACTCTCTGGGTGGTGTCTCTCAGGCACTCAGTCTTGGATAGGAGGTGGCAACCTTCCCTCCTACTGCTTTCTTATTACATTATTTTACAATAAGATGGTCATTATAGGATAATTACCGATATTTAATAAAAATTGCTATTATTATCCACTTGATTACAAATGCACATTTTTAGTATGCTGGCGGCTCTGATTGATTGTGTCATGTCACATTGTTGTTGTTTTTTGTGTGTATTGACCATACAAGCACATTAAAAGTGGAAGGGAGGGAAGAGGCTGTCATGTTGAGATAAACGATTATGCAAATAAGCCTTCACGCAAGCTTTTTATTCCCAATCTCTTTGTTTTTTATAAGGTCCATTTGTATACCGCTCCTAATGTAGAAAATCTGGAGTGGTTCACAAATCAAACTGTCCAAGACATTACAAAACCAAAGAAGGAGGTGTGAAAAAATCATGTTCAACTGTGAAACATCAGCAACTTAAAGCAATATGATAAGACTTTTACAGTTACACAGAAACAGGCTCCTAATTTACCGAACTAAGTAGTGGATGGCATTGTAGAACAGAAGTGATTAACTAATGTTCCAACAGGTGAATCACTGCTGCTTACTGGGAAGGGAGATCAAAATGGTGCAAATGTAGCAGCTGAGTCTATCCAGTGGTCCTGCTGCTACAATGAGCCGCCCTCCCCGCTGCTGTGCTCCCCTCCACTGGCCATAAGCTGCAGTGACTAAATTGCCAAGAGGGCAGATCAGTTCCTCTACCCCATGCTGCCATCTGGCTACCAACACAAACATATTTAGGTAGATGAAATAACCCAACAAAAGGGAAGTCATCAGTTCATTTGATGAATGAATTTCTTCAAGGCTACATAGGATCATAATGACTGGGAGGCAGTGGGGGGGGAGTAGACATTTTTTCAATAAAGAATAAGCTTTGACCCTGTCAAAATCAGAGACCCTGGCTCAGTTTTCACATGCAGCAGAACCAGGTGGTAAAGCTTCTCCTGGACTGCACTTCCACTCCAAGGGTGACAGGTGGATGCAAGTTTGATTTGAATGCTCTCCTCCCCCAAAGGCTTATTCCATGAAGAAAGCACGGGTATCATAGCTATCATTCAACATAGACTTTTCTCCATGCTGTTTTTATCTGAGCATTGAGCTTTTTAATGGGCAGCATTGAAACACAGAAATTCTGCATCACATCCGAAGAGTGTTGCCAGATCAGACTAGACTGAGGATGTATTCAGTAGCTCCTACACTCAACGTGGATCTAGTTATTCAATTTTCCCACGTTCTTGCTGTGCTACTACTTTCACATCCCCAGTTCTGCCCCAAATTTGCAAATCTGCTCTTCTTCAGTGTTCAGTGACTGTATTTGTATTTTCTTTCTGTTTTGGTATCCCCTGTTCTAAAAGGCTACAATGAACATCAAGTAGATCAGTTTTTTGGGGGAAGCATTATCATTTTACTCTGGCAGGTTAACATTCTTTCTATTCTATTTGCAAAGGTTTTATCACATTGCAGAATGCAATGGCTTACATGAATCATTCAAGGAAAATTGGACTCTTCTTAATTGTACTTTGGCAGCTGTGTTCATAAGAACAAACTTGAAAATCCCACAGTGAAATGATGTTTGGCCTCACTGTCTCTTATGCTGCCATTTCTTCCACTTTATAATTTCCATTGCTGTGGTAGCTCTGTCTTCAGGTTAGTTTGGAAGAAGTGAGATATATTCATTGTTTTTAAAATAAAAGGATGTGTGAATATAGTCATTGTGTCTGCTAAAAGGAAAACTGTGTCTCTAAGCTTTCCATACAAGGAAAATGCCGGGGTCAGGGGAGATTTCTTTTGTGATGGACAAATTTTGCTTGTAATCAGAGCAACTGGTTTTAGCAGGGCTCTCCAATCACAGCCCTTTGAGGCAGGGATGTTGTTGAAATAAGTAGCTTTGCTCTCCCACTGCTTCTTGCTGTTTTGCCTCTAAGGAGCAGTACCTGGGAATATTTCTGGTAGTGTGTGACATAGAAGCCTGCCTTTTGTTTGACAGAAGAGCTATTTATCTTCTCACATAAACACATAATAAGCAGGGGCAGAGAGTAAAAAGCATTTGATGTGAAATCAGACATATTTCATAGTTGTCAAATTAAATCCGAGACATATTTCTCCTGTGGTTTCAGGGTGTTCTGAAAATTATTGCAGAACAACGTGAAAGGCAGGAGTATAGATTAGGAAAACTAACAAATTGGGTGGGAATGTATTTTAAAAAGTAAGGAGTAGTTCCAGCAGTTAAGGGAGTAAAAGATCAAATGTCTGAGATGGTGATCATCATTACCACTGACAGGTTGCCCTTGTACAAAAGTCTTGTAGTTAGCAATCAGAAATGGTTTTAAGAAGAGCAAGAAATCAATCTGTGAATGGTTGCTACCTATAAGATAAAGCTCTCATAAGAAAAAATAGAGCTTAAGTAAAGGCATAAAAATGACTACAAGTTTAATAAGGTACAACTGCAATATATTTTAAATCTTGTGTGACACAATTGTGTGACACAATTAAAAAATGAAAGCCTCTTGTGAAATGGGATATGTGATTAATGGCTGTGTAAAGCTTTTAGATCAGACTTAGATGTGCTGCTTGTGGAAATTGTTTGTCATGGGAAAGATTCATATTTGAATCACAGTGAAAAGGAACAAGAAATTAAACTGGTCAACAAAACAGAACTGACAGTGGTCAGTACTAGCTTCAGAATGACTTACTAAGACCTTGAAAAGTTGGGAATCGGTGCTTTTAACACTGAAATGTATCCCTGGCAGTTACAAAGGAATTGTCACGTGACACCCTGCTATTGGCTCAAGAAAAATAGAAATTGTTACTTTCTACAAGAGCAACTTCATGACAGAGTCTGTTCTGAGATTTGACGTTTTATGTATCAAAGAAGTGGCATCACCATTTTTCACTCTCTTTGACTTGTTGAGAAAATCTTAACTAGTTTCTATGAATTGCTGCTACCCATATTGGGTTCTAAAGAAAAGCCGTCTCATTCTCAAAAAGAAATACGAGGATCCTCTCATTCGGTTAACTGTTTGTTATAAGGCAGGATAATATCTGCAATCTCAAGGGTTGGAAACTGGTGTGAGAGCTGCAGAAAAGAATGCAGTGTGTCTGTGGGTGTGCAGTGAATGTCCCAATGCTGGCAAGAACCTGAGACAATGGGACCAAGTAGGAGCGATTCATCTGACAGTTTTCTGTAGGACTAGTTGTAGAATTTAAGGCTAAACTAGAAATAAAGGAAGTGGCCATGAGAAAAAATGGGAATGTAAAAGCTCTACTGGGTTTTATACAGCCTAACCTTGTAAGTTGAATTTGGAATCATACAGAAGAGGAGCAAAGACCCTGTGACACTTGCAGGTGAGATGTGCCCTTCAATGAACACACTGAACACTCCAAGTGATGCTCACATGATCACCATGTGAGCTTTAAAGTACTTTAAAGTGTGTATCCGCTGCAGGTCCTGCAACCAACTGCAAATGTATGGAAGATGATTAGAGTAAGGGAACATGGTACTTCAGCGTCCATTACCCTACAGAGAGGGAGAATACAGCCCTCTCTCAAGTCTGCCCACCTTTTTGAAATTCCTTATTTTATTTTTAAATCTACAGTGCTACCTCGGGTTAAGAATTAATTCGTTCTGGAGGTCTGTTCTTAACCTGAGGTACCACTTTAGTTAATGGGGCCTCCCACTGTTGCTGTGCCGCCATCATGTGATTTCTGTTCTCATCATGAAACAAAGTTCTTAACCCAAGATACTGTTTCTAGGTTAGCGGAGTCTGTAACCTGAAGCGTCTGTAACCCGAGGTACCACTGTAATTTTATATATATATATAAGAGCTTCATTATTGTGTTAACAATGTTGTTGATATTCTGTTTAAGACCAGGGATTTCATTATTTGATAAAGCTCTGCAAGCAGACATTACACAGCTGCTGCTTTTTCCTAACACAGAAATTTACAATGATTTGAATCCCCACAACCACTGAAAGTTGCCTACCTTCAGGGCTCTTAAAGGGACAGAAGCCCTGTTCTGAAGTGAATTTGGTCTCCATCATCTAAGCCAAGACCAGTTAGAAATACTGTTTGACACTATTATGTATAACTATATATTGAACAGATCTATGCAGTTGCAAAAGGAAGAAATGTGACTGGCACTACAACATTGTATTATCTATATTTATACTGATCTCAGGTATTCAAGTGCTTGTAGTTATACCGCCGAAACACACATTCAAGAGTACTCAGGGAAAACCTGAGGTTTACAGAAATACCAGAAAAATATTTGGGGGCTAGGTGAACACCCTATCCCCAAACATCCCAGTGATGGCTAAGTGCCTACAGAATGCTGACTGGCTGTTGTGAAGGAAGAATAGAATGGAGCATCTTGAAAAGATATAAAAAGTGAAGTTTACATGCTCTCCAGGAACAGAAGTGAGAGCTGCACCAAGAAACCAATGGAAAAATCCACAATTTTAATGTAGGTTGGATTGGGCATTCAACCCACCACAGCCCAAGGGAGACTGAGCTTACTATTTGGATGGGAAAAGCTGACTGCCGCTGGAATCCTGAACAGAAACTCGCCACCCCAAAGCATTGTGGCACCCCAGCTTTAGAATTCCTTCCTCACCGAGATTTGGCTGGTGCCAACTCTTTTAATGCTAGTTGAAGAAGGGGTTATTCGTCCAAGCTTTTGGTGGAGTTCAGTGCCATTACTGATGGCTATTTTAGCTGGCTGTTTGTAATTGTATAATGCATCTGGAAATGTTTTAATTTCACCCTGTTCTGGAAATACATTTGCAATGCAGAGCAGCTAAGGAATCTTTTAAATAAATAAATATTGTTGCAAGGTAACGACTTGCTCCTTCTATTTCACAAGTACAGGCAGCCAAAATAGTACTGCTCAGGTCCAAGAGGAAGGTATCAGAAAGCTTTGGGAGTTGGTGAAAGTAAAAGAAAAGGGGGTGTGCAAGTGAGGAAGCTAAGAACAGTGAAATAATTAGTGAGCATGTTCAGTGACCATAGAATGCTGACTATTACAGAGGGTGGGGGGCAAAAAAGGGGGGTGGAAGGGGGAAATATCAGGGAGAAGGGTAGTTTTCAGCTTGCTCCATTTGATTTTCTGCTCCAAGCATGTCAGGGTTAGCAGCAGAGAATAATTGTTTCCCAATACAGCTTATCCTTGTAATACAGAGAATGTGATGCAGTGAAGAGCATAAGTGGAGGAGGTCTGCTCTCTTCACAGGATGATAAGGCCCGTGCTAAAAAATCTCAAGAGCCCCTGAGATAACATTCGCATAAGAGTGAACTAAATCTAGCCTGATTATGGGAAGCGAGTTTGGAATGTGAAGCAATTTATCCCCACCAAACATGTTCCCTTTGAAACAGCAAATTAGATGTGCAGCAGGATTTGGTCACACTTCAAAGAATAATATGCAGAACTGGAGATCCATCTGTTTTCTCTTCCACTGAGGCTCCTGTATGTTAAACAGGCTTTCAGTAACTTCAAAGCCTGTTTGAAGTCTTCATTGTGCATAACTCAGGCACAAAAACCAAGGATTCCTTAGCAATATTACCATCTGATATTTTCTGTTAGTTTTAATATGTGAAGAAAAACAATTTGTTCTTGTTTCTTATCATTTTATTTTCTGCTTTTTCTGCTTTAGCTACGACAGTGAGGGGCGATTAACCAATGTCACATTTCCAACTGGAGTGGTCACCAACCTGCATGGGGAGATGGAAAAGGCCATTACAGTCGACATTGAATCTTCTAGCAGAGAGGAAGATGTCAGCATTACTTCAAACCTATCATCAATTGATTCTTTCTATACAATGGTACAAGGTACAGTAACAGGATTTAACAAATGCCCCTTTTTCTCAGAGGAAGAAAATGAAACAAAGCCAGTTATGGTCAGGATATTATAGTTAAGGATTAGCATTGGAGATCTGCAAGGTGAAATATTACATCTCATTGTTAAGCATACAGTTTGAAAGATGGGTTGGCTATATTTGGGATGTGTGATTAACCTTTGTTATATAACAGCACCAAATATTATTATTTGTATCTGAAGCTAACAGCAAATGAAGCATTAAAATTATTCTGTTACCTATTTTTATGTTGGGTTGGAAATTGTTTTTAAATGCTGGTTAATTTGAAGCTACTGCTCATTGACTGTTGTTGAAACTGAAGTTATGCTATTGAATTGTGGTTGTTTATATAATTTATAAACAAATTATATGAAGCTCCTATGCATGCAGAAATTCATCTACAGAAGTGAATGGGAGAAAAACATGCAGGGGAACACAACTGTGTTTTTTGCAATATCCATGGTGATGTGAATCAAGCAGATACATCTGTCAAATAGTGAAGTTAAGAGGTTGTATACAAACTGAAGAATTAGAATAAATTTTAACAAGGTGAAAAAATCTACAATGGCTCCCTTTAAATGAGAAGTTACAGCTCCAGAAGTATGCTATACTTTCGTTCCATTTCAGATCAGTTAAGAAACAGCTACCAGATTGGATATGATGGGTCTCTCAGAATTATCTATGCCAGTGGCCTGGATACACACTACCAGACAGAACCACATGTTTTAGCTGGCACAGCCAATCCAACTGTAGCAAAAAGAAATATGACTCTCCCTGGAGAAAATGGACAGAATTTGGTGGAGTGGAGGTTCCGAAAAGAACAAGCCCAAGGCAAAGTCAATGTGTTTGGCCGAAAGCTCAGAGTGAGTAATACCTCTAATGCATTTTTAATTTAAGATGGTACTGTGGAGGATATGCTACAAACTTGCAGTGCTTGAAATGTGTATACTCTCCTTATTTTCTGAGAACAGTTCAGATTAAAGGAAAGGGCCATTGGTCGTTATAATTTGGGGACAAATTTTTGAGGTGAGAGCATTTTGAGGTGGAATATTCTCTGTCAGGGACTGGTAGGATGCTGACAAGTGTGCACCTGGGGATCTGACTCAGGAGAAGGGGCAGTGGTCTGTGGGGCCAGGAGGCAAAAATCAGAGGGAGGGGAAGCTTCAGAGCTGGAGGAAGATGCGGAAGAGGCAGGCCAGGCAAGGCAAGTGAAGGGCCAGGTGCTTCCCCAACTTTCCCTGCACCACTATCTCCCAGAACCAAGAGAGAATTATGGCGGGAAGAGTAGAAGCAGCTTCCGCACAGGTGTTTTTTTCCTGGCTATGTGTGCACAGCCTGTCAGGGGAGTGGTCCCCAGTGTTGGGAGATAACACCAAGGCATTGTGCCTTTCCCCAATGCAGCATTGCCCGGGATTCTTCACTCCGGTCTCCCGTCACGCTGTTGCGACCCATATCCTCCTAGGACATGAGCACATGACCAGCATAGTCCAAAATAGAAGCGTTAGCCTTGAGGAGTAACATCTAATCCTTATTTATTGCAACGAAATCAAACATAACAGTACAAAGTAAACATGGCTCCTCTTTCTCTCTCTTCCTCGGAGAGAATGCTGAATCAAAACATTACTGTAGGAGAGCAGTGGGAGGAAGGGAGCAAACAGCGTATCTCCCTTTCCGCTTATATAGCTCTAACAATCAGCAGCTGAAATGCATTACATACAGACAGGTGATCGAACAATCCTATATCTGCAGCATAGGGAGGGGTGAAATCCTAACACCCAGTTGCTGAAACTGCCCCATAGAGTACAGACCTGGGAATACCTGTCTAGATGCTAGATGGGTGTACTTGGGTATGTAGAGCTGTCGGAGCGACTGTTTTCTCTTTGACAATAAAGAGTTAGCTCTCTGTGGTATGCATTTCTTTGAGTGTAGTAAAAACAGGAGTCTTGTGGCATCTTAAAGACTAATGCATTTATTATGGTATAACTTTTGTGGACTGAAGTCTAGCATTTGACATGAAAGTCAATGAAAGCTTATGTCAGAATGCATTTGTTAGTCTTGAGGATGCCACAAGACCTTTTGATTGTTTGTGTTAATATATGTATTTCAAAAACTTGTCCATGGGACTTTGTCTTCAGTTAGCTTTGCTGACGATTAATCATTATTATACTGGAAACACAAACGTATTCTCTTCTCCACAATTAAATAAATCTTTAATTGTTTCAACATTGCAGTATTGCACAGATATTTTACATTTCTTTAAAAAATAGAGTGCTGTGATGCCTAGTTTTAGAAGAAAAATGTAGAAAGTATCCTATAGCACTTAACTCCTGAAGTAGTGTTGCATGTAGTACTGCTTCATCAAGTACAACCACCATATATGTCTGCAGAAACATACATTTCTAGGCTACCCAAGAACTATGAAAAAGTGTAAAACCCCTTTTTTAAGGAAGCAGGATGGTTTTAAAAACAACAGACCACTGCTCTAAACAAGACTAATTGCAGGGCTCTGTTTCATTATTCTCTGCTCTTCTTTGAAGTACTTTAACCAAAGGATTATGGAAGAGAAGGGCCAGTAAGGAGAGTTAAGTGTAGGATTGAAATTACCTGTTGGCACTCAACAAACAAGAGGATGGAAACCTACCATCCTTGTCAAAAGTGTCTTCCCTGTTTTAAAGCACCTTGAATAGCTGGAAAACTTTGAGCCCTTTGATAGTTTTGTGTTGCTCAATATAACAAATTCAGAAATGGGATAATACTTTATTTATGGATTATTTCTGCCAAAGGCTTCTGGCTATCTAACAATGTAAATCTCCTGGCTTAAAGATAGTAAAGTCTTCTGATAAATCCCCAAATTGATGAAACAGAAACATCACTAATCCATTTCTCAAAAGAGAATTTTATTCCTGTTTTCTCAGTGCTCTATAAAGGGCTTCATTTTCACAGGGTTTTTTTGGGGGGGTGGGGACCAAGCAAAGCTCAAACAGGAGGTAAAATATTTAAACAAGGATAAAAAAATAAAACTTATGAAAGAGTAAAACAAAAAGCATTCAAGAGCCATCTTCTACCCTTTCATTAAAGAAAGTTACCGTATATGAATGGCTCTTCTCTGCCTGGTTCCCAATTGACCTTCATATAACTTTCTTCACTGAAACATAAGAGCCTAGCTGGATCAGACCAAAGGGCTTCTCCAGCCCAGCATCTTGACTCCCACAGGGCCAACCAGATACCTATGGAAAGCCCATAAGCAGGACATGAGCACAAGAGCATCTCCTGCTGCTATTCTTCCACAACGAGCATTCAGAAGTATATGCCCCCTAAACCTGGCAGTACCATATAGCCATAATGACTAGTAGCTTCTGACAGATTTCTCCTCCATGACCGTAGGCCTACCGGTAGTTGCCAGTGATGATGATGATTTGATTAAGAAGGTTTTTTTTTTAATTTTAAAAATACCAGGTGTTGTGGGTTAGGGGGTATTATCAAGATTGCAGTGCATAAGGAGGGGCAGTTTAAGCCTTCCATTCCCAGCCACAATATTTGTTAAATCCCATGGCGAGGCATGATACTTCAGTGATTGTGTGCAGAAGGTCCCAGGTAGGGCATTTCCAGGTAGGGCTGAGAAAAGTGACAGTCTGCATAGATAATACTGAGCTAGATGGACCAATTGTCTGACTCAGTATACGGTAGCTTCTTGTTTTCCTGCTACCATATTATTTTAAGGATTTGCAAAAACTGAGACATACTTCACAAACATGTAGTTAAATCTGCTGCCCTCGGCTGTCTTAGAAGGGAGATTCAGAAATGTTCCATGCTGCATTCTGAATGGACCTGCCCTTGTGGTCTAAAGGTTGAAGACCTTGTACATATTATTACAGATTGTCCTTTTTATAATACGTTGAGTAGTCAAAAACTGAGACAAATTTTAGGGAGAGATGCAGAGAGGTTTGACCATCCGTCTTTAATTTATCTACTGGGTTGACAACATAAATATACAACCTGCCACCCAGGGCTCCTTTGGGAGGAAGTGTGGATATAAATTGAATAAATAATAATAGTAACTGTGAAGACTGCACATTTTGATGCAAATGTGCAGTTCTTGAGAGAGAGTTCTTCGGGGAGATTCAGAAGCTAAATTATGTTTTATACTTTTATTTATGTTTTAACTAATTTTGAATAAAGTCATGTCATGTCATTTTGATGTAACATTTATTGAAAGGAGTGACAGTATTTTTAAAGGGGCATTTGTTATCCGTCAGTGAAATTCAGCATTTAAAGTTAATGTTACAGATTTCTATATTTGAGGCTGAGTTAATATTTATTGATAGTTACTTTTATAATATTTTGTGATGGTCTGATGACTAGATATACAAATAAAAAAATAAATCTGATTTGTTCTAGAGTATCTGCTGGCAATTAGCATGGGGGCGGGGAGGATTCCATTGACATAAATGGGAGCTTTTGTCAGGCTGGGGGAAGTGAATTTCATGAAAATTGCAGCTGGAGAACGAGGGCTTTGGTCTCATCTCCCCCAGCCCTGCAATCTTACACACACACACACACGGTAATAACATGTTTAGTTCAGCCCACAACCTAATCCCCTTAGTAGCTATTGCCACATGTTGCAGTGGTAGCTTTGTAGCACATTTTTTGTTTACAGTTAAAGCATATTTTCACTGCCATTTCTCTTTAATATGTGGAGCTTTTGAGAGAGGGTCAGTGGTCCACTAACAGAAGTTCAGTGGATATAATGCTGTCAATTTCTGGGCTCCTTTATCCTAAACATATTATTAAGTAAACATTATTGATTTAACAGAATTTACTAATCATTAATAAACAGGTTGTATGGGGTTTTTTTTGATGGAGACTATTGTTTAAGAATGCCAATAACTAGCCTTGTTCAGGTTCATATATGGTTTAAGTCTTTCTGATTGCAAGCAATGCAGTTCCATCAGCCCACCAGAAATAATTCTTTCAGAACTTACATATGGAGGGCAATTGTGTAATATGCACAATCCTGTGTGCATAAATAATGATTTATGTAATAATTATTAACACTAAAGACGCTTTAATATAAAATAATTTTGGGGCCATGTAAAATATTGTGTAGCCTTAACAATTAAATTGAAATATAATTATTTATAGTTCATCAGTATATGAGTTGGCCTTTGTTTTCTTTTTCTGTATTAATTCTACACTGATAATTTTGCTGTATCTCTATTATAAAATATATCAATGTATGTATTGTTTATTATATTAACATTTAACTAAGTTCCATGGGAATTAACTGAAAAGGTTTGAATAAATGCCAATACATCTTTATTTAATGAAACCTTTTTAAATGGGAGTTAATCTAATGTCTGGTACTTATACCAAGAAGTTTCTAAATTAATTTACTGACAAAGGAAATCAGTCATTGTAAATGGTGTTTAAATAATGATGTTCAAATAGCTGTTGCTATGAGGAAGTAAAACAGATTGTGGTGAAACAACATAATTTATTTTGTCATCTTGTTTGTTTCATAAAAGGTTAATGGTAGGAACCTCCTTTCTGTTGACTTTGATCGGACCTCAAAGACAGAGAAGATCTACGATGACCATCGTAAATTTCTGTTGAGGATTGCCTATGACACATCAGGACACCCAACTCTCTGGCTCCCAAGCAGCAAGCTTATGGCTGTCAATGTTACCTATTCATCTACAGGTCAAATTGGCAGTATCCAGCGAGGAACTACTAGTGAAAAAGTAGATTATGATGGACAGGGAAGAATTGTATCTAGAGTATTTGCTGATGGCAAAACGTGGAGTTACACATATCTTGAAAAGGTAAAGTGCTATCCTATCGTAGGAATGTGTGTGTTGCAGTTAAAAGTAGTGAGTTATTGCTGCAGAAAATGGTCACAAGCCATACACTGCTGTACATGATTTTTAGTTTTAGACTGTGGAGCTACAAATATCCAAAACTGAAGAATAAGCATATAGATCTATAGGCCTACAGTTCCTAAAATAAGGTGCACTTCTTACATTTGTTAGTTTGCTGCCAATTGGTGCAATCCAGTGAAAGTTAATGATGCCATCAAAATAGATCAGAATTAAAGATCATTTGAGTGATTGCATCCCAGTGACCTGAATAAGTTTGATTACAGTTGTTTCTCTCAGAATCATGCCAAATTTTATCTACTTATTATTTAGGTATTTCCTATTCCATTTTTAATTTTGAAAAGCAGCTTCCAGCACAGATAAAAACTGTCACTTGTATGCATTTGGTGTTTTCAGCTATTCTCCTACCCTTCTGCAGCCCCCTCCAAAATCAACTCTGGACAGTTTGAAGGAACAGCGTGGCAGGTGCTGCATGAGGCTTCCAAGGGGAAGGAGAATCACTAGAGACCACCCTAGTCCCTGTTCTGCTGACAGAAAGCTATGCTGAATGAAAGAGCTTTCTATCAGCAAAAGAACAGCTATTGGTTACAACCCAATTTAAAATTCGCAACAGCAAGGAAAAAAGACACAGCAGCAGAGTAACAAGATAAAATCCAATTTGCAAAAGGAAATCGAAAAAGTGTGGAGGTTTTCACCTGGTACCAAAAGGACAGTAGACTTTGTGCCAAGCAAAGATCTACTTAGAGCTCCAAAGCCAGGTCACCATTGCAGAAAAGACTTTTACCTCTAGTCGCTACCTGTCTTAGCTCCGCCACATGTCACTGGCAGCCTGATTGCATCCACACTAAGTTTTACAGATGAACTAGCAAGATAAGCTGTAGCACATTTTCTTTAAATCCGAACTCTCACACATGTGCTGTGGCTGTGTCTGCTGTATAAGGGCATTTCCCCAGCATAGGTGCAGCAGTGCCAGTAACTTCTGCTGCCTGGCAGAGAGTGCAGTTTTCTGTGCCAAAAGAAGGGATAAGATACTCCTTTATATGTGCACTGGAAACTCAATCCCACACTTTGCTAGCATAGCACAGTGCTGAGCAGAGCATAATGTAAGTGCTTCTAAATATGTTACGTCTTAAAATTGAGGGCTTCATATGTTCAGTCTTATGGAAACAATCAAGAAGTAATGAAAACATCAAATTGTGTTGCCTTCTATTATCTTTTAAGGTAACATCACTTTCAGGGCGCCAGAGCAGGCTTTGCCTTAGATAAGAAAAGCCAGGGACATATTATAACTGTTTCATACATCTTCATGTGAATAATGTAAACTAGCAACACCACTGAAGCTTTACAAAAAAAAAAAAAGTCATTTGGTGGCTGATTAACTCTACAAAGTTTGATGTAAATAATGAATAAATTGCTTTGCCTATCTGACAAATAGATGTGGAAGAGGAGGTTGAGGGATCTTCAGGCTAGTAAACTTCTCACTAAATTATCTCTAATTACAGGAGTGAAATTGTCTCTTCCATATGTTGTTCCCTTCCTGAGTTATTGGCTTTAAGACAGTTTCACTTTTGCCAGTATTAAACATGACTTATCCAAATCCATTGACAATCTGCTGTTTGGCTGTGAGTGCTTGATAAAAGAATGGCTCAGTCACAACAAGTAGCACATTAAGAGTCTGGAGCTACTAATTACCAAACCCCTTACAATTAAGTATCCAAATGAATTAGGCAGAGAATAATTACCAATATGTAAGGTCAAGGATAACTCAATTTAGAAGATAATGATTTACTCAAACAAAGTGCTGTTATCATACAGTGGTTTTGACATTGGATTAAACTTCTTTTTCCTTTCCTTTTCAGTCTATGGTCCTCTTGCTGCATAGTCAACGGCAGTACATCTTTGAATATGACTTACTGGATCGGCTTTCTGCAATAACCATGCCTAGTGTTGCTCGCCATACTATGCAGACTATCCGTTCCATTGGCTATTATCGAAACATCTACAATCCCCCTGAAAGCAATGCTTCTGTCATCATGGACTACAATGAGGAAGGGCAGCTGCTACAAACTGCTTTCTTGGGTACAAGTCGAAGAGTCCTTTTCAAATACAGAAGGCAGACCAGGCTCTCTGAAATCCTCTATGATAGCACAAGAGTCAGTTTTACTTATGATGAGACAGCAGGAGTTCTGAAAACAGTAAACCTCCAGAGCGATGGGTTTATCTGCACCATTAGGTACAGGCAAATTGGCCCATTGATTGACAGGCAGATTTTCCGCTTTAGTGAAGATGGAATGGTAAATGCCCGATTTGACTACAGCTATGACAATAGCTTCAGAGTGACTAGCATGCAAGGTGTAATCAATGAAACTCCATTGCCTATTGATCTTTACCAGTTTGATGACATCTCTGGAAAAGTTGAGCAGTTTGGAAAATTTGGGGTTATATATTATGACATTAACCAGATAATTTCCACAGCTGTAATGACTTACACAAAACACTTTGATGCCCATGGCCGCATAAAAGAAATTCAGTATGAAATATTCAGATCCCTTATGTACTGGATTACAATTCAGTATGATAACATGGGACGGGTAACTAAAAGAGAAATAAAAATAGGGCCATTTGCTAACACAACCAAGTATGCGTATGAATATGATGTCGATGGGCAACTACAGACAGTTTACCTGAACGAAAAAATAATGTGGCGATACAACTATGACCTGAACGGCAATCTCCATCTGCTCAATCCAAGTAATAGTGCTCGTTTAACACCACTTCGGTATGACTTGAGAGACAGAATCACTCGGCTAGGTGATGTACAATACCGCTTAGATGAAGATGGATTCCTGCGGCAGAGGGGTACAGAGATATTTGAATACAGCTCAAAGGGCCTGCTGACCAGAGTTTATAGCAAAGGCAGTGGGTGGACAGTGATATACCGTTATGATGGGCTTGGGAGACGAGTTTCCAGTAAAACCAGTCTGGGACAACACCTCCAGTTTTTTTATGCTGACCTCACATATCCTACAAGGATAACTCATGTATACAACCATTCAAGTTCTGAAATCACCTCTCTCTACTATGACTTGCAAGGACACCTCTTTGCCATGGAGATCAGCAGTGGAGATGAGTTCTACATCGCTTCAGACAACACGGGCACACCACTTGCTGTTTTTAGCAGCAATGGTCTGATGCTGAAGCAGATCCAGTACACAGCTTACGGCGAGATCTATTTTGACTCCAACCTTGACTTCCAGTTGGTGATTGGATTCCATGGAGGCCTTTATGACCCTTTGACCAAACTGATTCACTTTGGGCAAAGAGATTATGACATACTGGCAGGCCGTTGGACTACACCCGACATTGAAATCTGGAAAAAAATAGGGAAGGATCCAGCTCCTTTTAATCTATACATGTTCCGAAATAACAACCCAGCCAGCAGAATACATGATGTGAAAGATTATATCACAGGTAAATAAAGGTATTTTTTTAGTGATTTACACTTGACAGGAATTTCTGTTTGCTCATAATCTACCTGGTTAGCAAATTGCATTGTACGCAACACCTTGGAATTAATTACCAGTGACAGTCAATTTGCATAGGAGTTACATTCCAGGGATAGCATGTGAAGTCAAAATCGTGTAGAGTCAAAACTCTTGGCATTCAGTGGTAGGTGGGATTGCCAAAGTGTTTTTTCGCTAGATACTCACACCCTTTCCTCCCCCATATTTTTTTTAATTGCCAAGTGCGTAAAGCTGAACGTGCACAAGTTAAATGTGTGTAAATTGCGAGTTACTGGTACGCTATCTAGCTGACAGCAGTGTGTGCTGAATATGATGAGGGATATAGGCCACTAAGGCAAAATAATTTTTGCCATGCATATTCTAGTTCATTCCATCTAAGTGAGAACAAAAGCAAATAGAGTTGTGTAAAATATATTCCAAAATGTGCTATACATCTGTCAAGGCCATTGCTTCAGTAATAACAATGGACTTTATCTCCTGGGATCATTAACTGGCATTTGGCTAGGAATGGTCACCAGTCCTCATAGTGGACCTGTCCTTTGTCCTTGCAGAATATTACAGCCCTCTTAAGAGATTCAGAACAAAAGAATTGCAGGAAGGAAAACACAATTTTGATGTTTCTATATCTGACTAGACAGTTCCCACAGCAACAATTTATAAACTAGTAATGTATTGAATATTATAGGTGATATTATGCTAGATGGGAACTTTATCTAGAGTGCCTAGTAGGGTTTGTTACTTGCATGATAACACCTCAGATGATCATCTTTGTGAAGGGAATCTTTCCAAGCCTTCATTTGTAAGGTATGAAAAATAATGTGCTATCACTCCCATTTGCCGTTTATGGCAGTGTATTCATTTGCATATTAAATGAAAAATAGTGTTCCTTATTTCCCACTGTTTTGTCATCTCTCCCGGTAATTTAGGAGTTCAGACCAAATAAATTAATGCAGGACCTAGGCACCCTTGCCATGTGCTTTTTACTGCCAAAGCTGCTGCCAACTTTCACTTTTCATGAGACAAAGCTAAAACTACTTGTTGTACCCATTATATGTTGTTAACTACTGTATAAAATGGTGTCCACAAATATCTTTCCCCCCTTCCCCACTTTGATGAGAATATCCAGGACCATTGGTCATTCAGCTCAAATATTTATCCTAGCACTCCCAGCGCCCTAAGAACAGTGTTACAAAAGTACTTGTGGGTATTGTTTGCATAATTTAACTTCCTAGTAGTACATGTACAATGAAGATGTGGTGCAAGAGGAATGAGTGGCAGAATGCCTCTTTCCTCATTATTGCATTATCCTTCTGCTCTGCAGCAAAGGTGTAGACAGATTCCAATTACACTGCAAGAGTACTAGTTTGGCACTTCCCATAAAAACAGATCCTTCAACTCCTGACTTTATGTGCTGAATAAAAGGAGGACTATATTCATTACAGTATTCCCTGCCTTCTAAAACAGTTATTTTCTGAGCTTTATCTCCAGCAGTCAAAATTATCATAAAGGCTTGTTCCTAGTAGCTTGTTTTGCTGTAATAGTGGCAGGACAGGTATGGGAACATTTTCACAAATTTGCATGGTTCCCAGTCATGTGTAGTCCTGAAGCAAATCAGAATCTTACGGGACAGAATCTTTTGTGCTTTAATAGCTGGGGAGATGGAATGCTACCTTCTCCATCTTGCACCTATCAGGAACCAACCATGTAAGAGATTTAAATAATAATGGCGAGAGATTTTTACTACTTTGAATATTTACAAGTTGTTGGCCTCATCTCATAGCAAAGGGATTTTGTCTAGAAAGGGTGTGTTGCTTATGAAGATTAAGTTAAGAGGAGGAAATAAGTTATTCTGGCTCTAGACCCTAGATCATTTATCTTAAATTATCATGTCAGCTAACAATAATACCTGCAGATACTGTACTGTAAAAGTCTGTGAAATCTAAAGGCAGCAAACCAGAACTACAGATATTCACATACAGCAGTCGAGCTGCATGCACGTGGCTGTGAGTTTTGACAGTGCAGATTACCTGCTAGATGAATGAGCAAGGAAGAAAACTGGTACTTTGTCCATTGACACTTCCGCTGTAAAAGCCAACAGTGTTGCTTTTCTTTTGAGTCTGCACACCCATCCTCACTTCCATTTGTCCCGTGATTTCAAGCATTTCCAAGTCATGGGTCTGAAAGAGGTTGCTTTTTTGTACCACCGCTTTCCCTGGGAAAACCCAGCGTTTAGTGCTGAATGGGAGGAAACATCAATCAGGTTTTCTGCAAATTGATGTGTGCTCTGATTAAGCAGTAAGGAGTGGGTTTTCACAGGGAAAGTGGGGGCAGGGGAGGAACCCTCTCGAACCCATGGCTTGAAATCACTTGAGATTGTGGGACAAATGAAAGTGTGGTTGGGCCCACAGTCCCAATCCAGCAACACAAGCCATGGAAACAAATCCAGCTGCTAGTTGCAGTGTGTGTGCAGCAGGAGCCACACAGACAGCTCCCAGTTTGAAAGGGGAGGTGAGATGACTGTCATGGGCTCAGGATAAGAATGGATTCTGCATCTATACTGCCATTTTCTAAAGAAGAAGAATGTTTACATGAGCTAACATATAACCATACTATGGTTCCCCCCCCCAAGTATATTTAATTGTGGCTCAAACCTGAATCCAGGCCAACTGATGTAAACTTCTATAAAGTTAAATTAAATAATCAGGGATTGAAAATCTGATTTCTCTCTCTCCACAATTCTTTTGTTAGATGTCAACAGCTGGCTTGTAACATTTGGCTTTCACCTGCATAATGCTATCCCAGGATTCCCTGTGCCCAAGTTTGATTTAACAGAGCCCTCCTATGAACTTGTGAAGAGTCAGCAGTGGGATGACATACCGGTAAGAAAAAAAAGAAAGTGAATATTAAACTGTGTCAAAATTGAATAAAGGACACCATGCTGTTTGAGCACTATAATCCTCAAAGGCTTACGTGGCATTAAAAAATATTTAAATGCACTTTGTAAAGACTATTTTTTATTCACAAGATATCCATAGACTAGGTGCTAATTCTGCTCTTGCTTGGTGCATTTGCTAAAGATTAGGTCTGAATTTCAACATATCCTAATTGGCTTTTCATAAGGCAGACTAAAATAGGAAGAAGGATAGACCTAATCAATAAATAATAGTATTTTGAAACCCTTTTTTAGAATTGTAACTTTCCCAGTGGAAGCTCTGGAGATTGGATTTATACCGGCACCCTGCCTCAAGGCAGAAAGTGAAGACTGTAATAAAAAATAGACTGTGAAATAAACAGAAGAACAGGTGATATAAATTATGCATACCAAGCACCAGTACAATTTTACTTCTCTTTAATATTAACCATGTTTTATATGTGAAGATAAAATATTGAATGTGAAATTACCTCAGGTAAAACCCATTACATTTCATAGAGCCAAAAAAACTCTAGGTGCTTATGAAATTTCTTGATAAAAAAAATCTCCTGCGGTCCAGAAATATGTAGCCCGTTTAAATGATGGACAAAAATAAATGGAATGTAAAACAGAAAAGCCCTATCTGGTATTTAGGAAAATAGCGATTATAAATCTTAACTGTTCAAAGATCAAAAGGCCATGCGCCATCAAGTTTTCAGTTACTGGCAGAGAATGAGAAACTTTAGAACAGTTGCTCACTCATGACAATTGTTCTAAAGGATCTTTGTAACTTCTCTGGTTTTTAAATTAAATAATCAGGATGGTTTCATGTGCTATACAGGTCAAGAAGCCACCACCTGCAACAGTTTCCCAAGCTGTATTCTCACTGCAGAAACCATATTCACACAACCCATAAAACTGTATCAGCATATACTTTCTTTTCCTGTGCACAGGCCCTGTACACAGGAGGAGCGAGTGCATTGGAGAAATGGCTCTAGCTTCTTCCCTCCTCCATTTTCTTGCATTGTAGGTCACGGGAACATAAGACCATTTATACCAAATCATTGATCTAGCTAGCTCAGTACTGGCAACACAGACTGGCAGCGACTCTCAAATGGGGCCTCTCCCAGTCCTGCCTGGTGATGCTGTAGATTGAACCTACAACCATTTGCATGCAGAGCATGTGCTCAACCACTGAGCCATGACTCTTCCCCTTCTTCTCTGTCTCTTCCTGGCTCAATTGCCATCCACCACTTCCACCTGCCTAGTCTAGGAATCAGGCACTTCAGGCCCAGGTGCCAAATCCAGGCCTCCTCGGGTCATGCCCCCTCCTTGGCCCACAACCATCACTGATCCTGCACCAAGCCCTCCTCCTGTAGTTTTGTCTGACTGGAATGTGTCTTTGAACTGTAATAATTCCTCTCACTTGCCTGGAGAGATGCATGGCTTATATGCAGCTGGACTGTATTCTGCTGTACAAAAGATAAGAGTCACTCTCAATGCCCCACCCACCACTGCTGTGCAGCCACCAGAAAATTGCCTAAGAGGGAACACTGTCCATGGCAGAGGGAAATGTTCCCTGGCATAGCCTGCTCATCCCTCAATTCACTCAACTTTTGGTACCACTCTGTGTGGCCAACAACATTCAGGGCATTGGGTCTTTGAAAGCTTTGAAATTATTCTCTTTACGTTATGACTAGGTGAATGAGCAAATTAATGCCTTTTAAGTGCTTTTAAATATGAACACATCTCTAAACAGGGCAAAGGGAAATGGACCTTGGTTATTGAATGCTAGTGGAGACATAGTATTAAGTGATCCACTCCCCACTTAATAAGTGCCACTTCAACCAATTATGTATGTAACTTTGCTTTATGAGAAGCATTAAATGTTCAAGGTAAATGACAAGAAGCCTACAATGGGTTTATCACCGCCTAGCTTATGTTTCCATGTTGGAGAATATAACAATGCAGTTATTATGTAAGTGATGTAATGTGCGAGGAAACTCATGACCATCATCTTAGGTCTTTCATCATTTCTGCAAAAGGAATGATCGGAAGGAAATTGCTAGAAATGTATAGATCAATAACAAGTGCAGTAATACTTTCAAACAATGTTTTTTGTCTGTAAGGTAAAAGCTGCACTGTGAGCTTAGCTAGATCTAAAATTAGGTTTTTTTATTTTAACCGTTGCCTAACATTTATTTGCCTCTGTAGCCTTTTGCAAGCTAGTTAGCCTCACTGCCTCCATTTCCCCATCTGGAAAACATTTACGCTACAGCTTTGTACAACTGGTTTCATGATGTATTAATTAACATACGATATACTTGTGCAAATGCCAAGTATTAAGCATAATAATCCTTTATGTACCACCTTTTAAATTTCTTTGGAGTGATTCAATGCTAGAGACTCTTTTTTTGGATTCTAAAAGAGACAGACAGAAATGAGAAAAACATCAAACAGTATCAAACAAAATAGCACTTGTAACAGTGGAATTCAGTATGTGGATTCAATTAACTCTTTGGCAGTGTCGGTTGTGGCATATCCTATTGTCAGCTCCAGGCATTGTGCCAATAAATGCATGACTGTTGGAATCTAGGGGCTACAGATGGTTTGTAAAACTTCTGTCTGTTCTTGTTTTCAGCCAATTTCTGGAGTGCAACAACAAGTGGCAAGGCAAGCAAAGGCTTTCCTGTCCCTAGGAAAGATGGCAGAAGTCCAGATCAGCAAGCGCAGACCCGGCGGCGAGAAATCGTGGTTGTGGTTCGCAACTGTGAAGTCTTTGATTGGGAAAGGGGTTATGCTGGCTGTCAATCAAGGCAAAGTGCAGACTAATGTGCTTAACATTGCAAACGAGGATTGTATCAAAGTGGCAGCTGTTCTGAACAATGCATACTACCTGGAAAATCTGCATTTCACCATTGAAGGAAAGGACACACATTATTTCATCAAGACCACCTCGCCAGAGAGTGACCTGGGCACGCTGAGACTGACTAGCGGACGGAAGGCCCTAGAAAATGGGATCAACGTCACCGTTTCTCAGTCTACCACTGTAGTGAACGGCAGGACTCGTAGGTTTGCCGATGTTGAAATGCAGTATGGTGCACTGGCTCTTCATGTCCGCTATGGCATGACACTTGATGAGGAGAAGGCACGGATATTAGAGCAGGCTAGGCAAAGGGCTCTTTCCAATGCCTGGGCCAGAGAACAACAAAGAGTGAGAGATGGAGAGGAAGGTGCCAGGTTATGGACAGAAGGGGAAAAGAGGCAACTGTTGAGTGCTGGAAAAGTCCAAGGATATGATGGGTACTATGTACTCTCCGTGGAGCAATACCCCGAATTAGCAGACAGCGCTAACAATATACAGTTCCTTAGGCAAAGTGAGATTGGAAAGAGGTAACACACTGGTTGAGCCTGGGCTGCCAAAGAGACTGACCCTGTACCAGTGTCTTCTGAGAGGGAGACCAAATTGTTTTGCTGCATTACTACTTGAGCCTAAATGTACACCTTTGCTCAGATTTTTCTGTAGCACAATCCCAAGACTCTACAACAAAGAGAGAGCCTTCCAGAAGAATGATATTGCTCAAAAGAAAAACTGGGAGTTGTTTTTCCCATCTCTGAATGACCTTAAAGGTGATCTGCTTTAAAGAATATGTTTACATATGCATATCGCTGCACTCGAGTTGGACTGAAAGTATTACAAGGAAGACCTAAAGGGTTTGCAACAAGCTGCCTATTCTTTTTGAGGCACTGTCTTTTAACTAAGAAACAGATCCATACAGTGTTTCCAAATATTACTAAATTGTTGACCTTTGCTTACAAGAAACTAGTCTCTCTCTCCTCCTCTCTCTCTTCCTCTCTCTGCATAGGATGTGGTATATATCTTTGTTCATTTTAAAATGTGGGGCAAAAACTCTTGTTTATGGACACCCCAATGGCTTTAAACTGTGCTTCTTTCTAAAAGGACATTGGCACAAGCAATTTATGCTACAATGGGAATTTAATAATGGATTTTACAATGATTATGTGGTTTGCCTTGGGTGGGGGGGAATGGCAAGTAGAATCCTTGTCACAGAGCAGCAAAGGAAACCTTGATTTTTTTTGTAAATTATGTGAGACAAGTTGTTTATGGATTTTTATATGAATTACAATTTACTGTACATCAAATATTAGTCTCAGAGGAGTTAATTTATGTAAAGTGTTTAAAAAAGGTTTATACTTAAAATAAAATTACAAAAATGTGCAGTGTGTGAATTTTTTTAAAGGAATTGCACCTTTTGTTATGTTATAGCTGTACAGTATAAAGAGTTATATTGTAGAGATATAACAGTGTATACTAATGGACAGAAGTGTTAATATTTTTGTATTAGCTTTAAAAACAGTGCATTTTTCTCTTTCAATTGCTTGTGAGAAAGGTTGGTGTGGGGCAGCCATTCCGTCCCCTGCCTGTGCCCTGCTTGGCTCTCACCACTCGCTGCTAAGAGGGAGAGCAAGTCAGTAAGATTTATGTATGACAGTAGAAGACTTGTAGGCTGGGCTTGCCTTGTCCCCTTCCAGCCCTAAAGGTGTATTTATTCATTTTGCGGCTCTCTTATTGATTTTTAAAATGTGGGATGTAAAGCTGTGTTATGTGGTGAAAGGAACAATCCTATACATGTTTACACAGAGTTTAGTCTCATTGTGCTCAATGGGGCTCATTCTCTAGTGAGTGAGTTTAGGATTGCAGCCTCAGGTGCTCTGCAAATGTACATGAATGGCAAGTTGGTGCAGTGCTCGCTGCCACAACGACAGGGCTTCTACCTATGTCTTCTGAAAGAAAGGTTTTCTGTATTTCACTGGAAAAATGCAGAACAACATGGGTAGGTGGAAAAGCAAGTTAAACTAAAACTCTAGCCTTTAAACCTCTTGTCCACCAAAAAGAGTCGTCAAACCTCACAGGAACTCAGTTCTGCCACCTCTCTATTGCCATTAGAAGGGAACAAGGGAGGCGTTCATGGTGAGTTCCAGAACTTCTTTTTCTAGGAAAAAATAGCACTACAGTTTGGCATGACCTGCTCGAAAGGACAGTCCAATCTAATATGTTTGGACTCAAGACATCCAACAGCAGAGGTTAACACAGGGCGTAGATCAGCCCTTTTGAGGCAGGTTTCAATACTGGGTGTCTGCTCTGGAACATCTGAAGTGACAATCAAGGGGAATGCTTCTGATATGAATATGTTCCAAGTGCATCTCTCAACACAGTCTGCTGTCCCTGACCTTAGATTGAGGGTGGGGGGATAGAAGTCTCATACCAAATGGTAGAGCTCTCTGGCAGGCTTGAACCCCAGCACCTAACTTTATAACCAAATCAAATCACTGGGAGACAGTGGCCCTTAGTATGCCTGAGACTGCTTTCAGAGGAATCTAGGTCACATAATCTCACAATATGCATTCTATTTCAGTAGCACAGAATTCATTCACTCATCCAAAATTCTGAGACTCTCGGCTTCCAGTGTGCTGGGGTTTTGTTTTTGTTTTTTAACTACCCCTCAGACTTGCAGAGATAACATTAAAAAATAACATTCACGTATGCACTTCCCACTAAGCCCTCCTGTGCTAGAGAATCTGCATTAAAGTTTTCCTTGGTTTCTGGCCTCTGCTTGTATGCCACCCCTTCATCACATTTTATAGCTACACCAGTCAGTTCCAAAAAGCTCAGCACTTGTAACTGGACTGAACCATGCCTGATTAAAAATGCAGTGTCAGGGGGGGAGGTTGCATCATTTGTAAGTGGGCAGGGAAAGACATCTTATTTTTAGGGCTACTCCTTCCCACATTCCTCAGTATTTCTGGATAAGACCCCTTGTCCCTAAGTGCTGTTTTCAGCCACAAAATGACTAAAATATTGTGGGGTTTGTTTGGGGGTTTTTTCGGGGGGGGGGGGAGGTTAATTGTGCTGTACGCAGTATGCAGAATGGCAACAAATGGCAGGTGAATGTGTCTTAAATACCTGAAGGGATGGAATAAAAATAGTTTCCTAACTGCTTTCTGCACCAGATTCTATAGTATTATGTGTGCTCTCAACTGCACAGTAGGAGTCTTGTCAAACAGGCTGTGAGTAGGTCAAGCAAGTTACTGAATCCACACTATCAGTGCTGCTGCTATCCATGTACCCCTTGGGTAGAAGCTACAGAACTGCTGACATTTAGAATAAAAGCTGTTATTTTATTAAAGTGCAAATTAACAGTCAAGTTTGTTTTTATTTTTCAACCTTCAAAGAGCCCAAATTTAGCAACTATGATTCATGAAACCCACAGCTCAGTGCCGTTATTTCACATATTATTTTTAATCTGGGAAATGTATGGGGATTGCAGTTCTGTTAACTCAGATTTAACAGCATTGTATCGGAGGTTTGTCAGCTCTATCTGTGGAATTAGGTTCATGCTCAAAAAATGTAGTGGAATGTTACTGACTTGGAATACCACAAACATATCCAGTAGAAGCTTTAATAGAATTAAAGCTTCTACCGGTACTTCCTGTGCCCTTGTTCTTTCTCCCTAGTTTAGGCACGAGTAGCCCCCGAAATATAGTTTCTACAGCATCTAGACTTAGATAAAGGCCCAACCAGCAGCCTTTTCTCTAGTCATACACTAAAGAGAAAAACAATCATTCTGAGATGGACATGCTCCTACATGATTCAGAGACTTTGGGGGATTTGTAAACAAGAAAATTTAAAAGAAATGGGGGGAAAATGTGTTAAAATTAATACCCTACAAAAATAAGGAGATTCAGAGTATTTTAGGCAAAATGCTTTCATGCTATTTTGAAATGTAAATTTTGTCTGATTTGTATTGTTCTTTTAATTTGCCTTCTGAACTTTATATGTGTCCTGAATTTTTTCACACCTTGATGACTATAGATTGCATCTAGGCTTTCCAATAAAAGCCAAGCCAATGTGTCTGCGTTTAGATTTGTTTTCTTAACTATGTGTGTCAGACATTATAACTGTGTTACTGCTTTTCTGTTCCTACTTGTAGATGCAAAGTGATCCAGTACTGCTAGTATTGATTCATTTGCAGCCCAGTTGGGAGTTGTTTCCTGCCCCCTCTGCCCAGTGGCCCAGTCTGCTAGCTCAGCAAGGCAAATTACGCCATGGGATCTCTCTAGTGGCCTACTTTACAGAAGCATTAACTACACCTCACATTGTTAAGCATCATAAAGCTAAGAGAAAATGAAAAATGAAGGCTTATTCCTTTTCATATTAAAAAACACAGCACTTAATTAAAGCAGCTGATTATATATAACCAGTTTGACACTGATAAGTCATTCAAGGCCTGAAGAGCCTTCAATCCAAATTCACACCATTTGCTGAAAAGTGCTGCCTTCAAAACACTCTGCATGTTTTTATGTTAGGTAGAATAGGCACACTTCATCACATTTGCTTTGTAGTGACAACTGTAGCTTGATAAACATGCTCATCCAGCCCAAATTGGTTATTCTATGTCACCTTTTTTTTAATAAAAAAAAATGGTGATTACAGACTTGGTATTTTCACACAGATGAGAGAAACAGATCTTCCATTTTACATTTCATCCTGAAAGCATTACACTATTAGCTTTTTTATAAAGTAATGACTGGATGCAGCAACAACAGTACTACAATACTTCACACATGTTTAACACTTAAGAATGTTCAAAGTGCTTCACATTGTAGGGTATCCTTATAACAACTGTGTTAAACCAATCTATAATTATTGCCATATTATAATACTGCCAGAACTCAAACTATTGATATAAAAGGGGGAAATCCTAGCTTGGAGCCAAGTCCAGCTTCAGGACAGCAGCAACATTTTGTCTCAAATATGAGTCATGAGAGTTTACTGAGGATATATATACTACACTGATTTTACTGAAGGAAACATTAAGCATCGTAGCCCAAACAACACATCTTCTGTTAATGGTTGGTCTGCCTCAGCAGTGGACCACTTTTGGGGTGGGGGGCTAGGTCATATGACCAGACTGGGGTGTACTGAATGAATCCAGAGCCAGACTAGATTAAATAGATGACAAAGAAGTGTTGTACCTGAAACCCAGATTAAAACTCACATTTATGTACCACTGTACTGAGAAGCTGTAACTTGGAGGTAGGGTGAACTGTGTGCTTCATAAACAGTGAAGCAAGCATGCCCATCACTGCAGCACCCTGTCAAACTTAGCCTACATCCATTTAGGTCTGCAGTGGGGAATATATGGCTCTCTACCTGTTGTTGGAATGTAACTCCCATCATCCCAGACCTCAATCAGATATCTGTTATAAAGACCTGGGTAACAGACCTCTCCACTAAGAGGGGGTACAATAAAGCAATCTCACCTTTTTGTGCAAAAGAAAAAGATATTTTTTAAAAAAAATAATTACAAATACTATTGCAGCCAATATCATTTTCAAGGGGAAGTAGTTCTGGGGCATGATTTTCATCAAAAAAATGAGGCAGGTTTTGTTTTTTTAAAATGCCATGTTATGGTTCTATTATGATTTTGTACTATTATTGTGAATTTCCTATATCCTATGAACCACGTTGAACACAAATGTATTTGTGGGAAATGTGGTACAGTATATAAATAAATAGACCATGGCTTGCCTTTATTACATACACAGCCCAATAAACCCCTCGACAGCATACAAATCAATAGGGCTAACTCAACAACCCCCACCCACCTCATACACACAAACAAACTTACTGCAATCAGCTAAATTCAACCAACCATACTCTGGGCTCTCCAATCTCTTGCACCGCCAACAAAAACAAACAGATAAATAAAGAACTTATCCTCACAACACTGACACAAAAACTCTGCACATATACTAAGCCAAAGAATGACAAATCACTACCCCCTTATTTCTCTCCCCCTCACACACACTTCACAATGTCTGACAGCTGTGTCTCACACCGCATGTAACTGACCTGTGGAAAGGACTCTATGAATTGAAAACACAGATATCGTATGTACCCTTGTTAACACTGAAAATCCGTTAAGGAAAACAACTTTAAGAGGTGGAAAGAAAATAAATTGACTATGACTATGATCCAGAGCTAGACCCACTGTAGGTATTCATGCTAAATAAGAAGATGGCCAGTTGCAAACAAACGTGTGTTTGACAAAATGTGTAGTTTGGCCCCTCAATCTGTTTTTAGATTGCAGCCCTTTCATTTGACAAGTTACATCCCACCTAAGGTGTCCTGCTTGGAGTTTGGAATCAACAATAATCAACAGTATTAACTGTATTTGGTTTCTGAAGCAATGGCATAGACTCTATGGTTTGTGAACTGCACGGACCACCAGTGTTTTAACAAGTCCCTAAAGTGTGTTAAAAGTTATTTTGGCTTTTAAGTTCTAGAAATTTGATCAGAACCCACAAACTTTTGTCTGGAGGTTTGATGTGCTGGCACCCTGACAAATAAACATCACTTGTAAATGTAAAAGTCTAGCCAACAGAAGGAAACTTAAAAAAAAAAAGCAAGCCTCTTTTGTACTCTGTATTGCTCAAGAATGGAAGACTAGTGAAATCTTGGCAGTGGTAGTAGGAGAAGCAGCCTATGATTTTCAAGATGGCCTTTATTGTTGACTTTACAGGTGCTTTAATGCCAAATTTTTCAAACTATTGAGAAGGAGAAAAATAACTGCTGAAGATTTGCATAATTGCAGATTTAGTGGCATTTGCATTTATGCAAGTATAAAAAGAAATATATTTTATAGAGATTTAAAGTTATTGTAAATTACAAAATGCAGAATGGAAAGCACCTAACTCCAATGCTCAAGAGCAGGGGTCCCCAAACTAAGGATGCGGCCCAATCATCTTCTAAATCCAGCCCGTGGGTGGTCTGGGAATCAGCATGTTTTACATGAGTAGAATGTGTCCTTTTATTTAAAATGCATCTCTGGGTTATTTGTGGGGCCTGCCAGGTGTTTTACATGAGTTGAATGTGTGCTTTTATTTAAAATGCATCTCTGGGTTACTTGTGGGGCGTAGGGATTCCTTCATATATATTTTTTCAAAATATAGTCCGGGCCCCCCACAAGATCTGAGGGACAGTGGACCAGCCCCCTGCTGAAAAAGTTTGCTGACCCTGCTCAAGAGTATGCCCTGGTGGATGCCACCGGGCCAACTTCAAGAGAAGTGATCCACCATGGCTTGGATGTATGGCTCACATCCACCAGGGGCCACGTGTTTAGTCTGCTGGGTCCAAATTTATGGAAATCCGTCTTCCAGTTGAGGTGAGATAGGCCTCCTGTGGAAAACCTTTCCCATTCAAGCAGGCCTTTTAACAGAAGTTTTATTTTATAGGTAGTTTTGACCTATTTGTATTATAACCTAATAAACCACTTTAGGGACTATTGTAGTTAAGGTAATATGGAAATTGTTCATATAAATAAATGTCATGAATAGGGGTGCTGCTACCAAACAGGCAGGTATCACCCCATCTGAAAGGGAACCTGGCTCTCCTGTGTGAGCAGAGGCTTGGACAATCACCTAGGGGCTGTTCCACTCATGCCCCATCCAATGAAGGGAATGAGAGAGCTCTCGTCAGAAGTGAGGGAGCACCATATGCACATTTAAATTGGGGTTGCCATATTTCAAAAGGTGAAAACCAGCAGACCCCAAAAGTTGAGCTTTTTTTAGGCCCAAAATTTTAGGCCAGTATCTAACGTCTTTGTAGTGCTCCGTCGCTCTCCCCACCACCACCACCACTTTTGCATGAGGATCTCTTCATGTTACTAATAACTTCGAGTAAACCTTTTTATTAAATAACTTGACTTCAAATTATGTCACGGAGCAATAGGAATTCCTAAGGTCCTCCATAAGAGGAAAAAAATAGATCCAGAATTAACCAATTACCTAATGGTGCATTTTAGAGTCAATGGCTTCTACAAAACAAACTTAATACATTCAGGACCAAGATAGGGGGAAATATTGTAAAGATATGATTGAGGCTACTACAGAGGGGGAAGTTGGTTTGGTTGCCTGTGGCTCCAGGTCACTTCCAAATACCTGTTTGTTGAGCATTTATCCTGATTTGTTCCTGGAGAGGTTATACAATAGTGCACCAAGCAAGTGTTATCCCATGCTTCTCAGTAATTTCCTCATCACTTTCCCTATCACAAAAAGTCCAGGGGGGTGCGTAGGAGTGCCAAATCAACTTTGACTGTTTTACCTAATTTTGCTGGCGTGAAACAATGTTTGAAGTGAATCATTGTTCCCATGTAGCTTAGAGCAGCCATATGTCAACAACTTTCATGTCTTCCTAAAAAAAAAAAAGCTCAAGTTTTGAGGAAACAAAACTCATTCAAATACTGGGACCCTTTACCTTAACACTATTACTGGATACATCCTATAACTAGCACTGGCAAATTGTTCCAGGGGATGAAATTACAGGATCTAATTAATCTGAGACACTTAGGAACAGAAAACTCACACTTGACCCCCTGGGAATGTGTTGTTTCTATCCCTCATTGAAATTGTACCCATACAATTTAGAAGGCAATGAAAGCAATAGGTTTTTCACAGGAATTACGCTAAAACCTATCAGGTTTAATAGAAAATGGGAGCCTTCCCCTGGGTTGCTTGTTTTAAAGCCACTGCAGAGAATTCTACAGCAGAGGCAGAATCTGTCTGTTGCATTTTATAGTTAAAATATTATTTTCAATCGCATTCTGTGTGACGCTTCAAATAATCTTCACAGGACTCATGTTGTGCACGTGGAATAGCTCTCATGGAGAGATCACTTTAAATGGCCCCTTCTGGGTATTCATATGCAGTTCTTGCCATGAGAATCAGGATGTTTTCCATGCTACACCTCCAGAAGATATCTGACGGTGGTATGGGAAAGACAACATAAGCCAGTCAAATACAAATGGCTCACTTGTGTGGAAACAGTCACCCAGGAGTAATTTCAAGGGTGTTCCCAGTAGGTCCAGAAGCTCTTGAGATACCTTCTCACCCATCTTCAATTATTCCCGCCCATCCACCCAACACAGTGCTCTCCTCTACTGACTTGGCACTCTGTTCCCATATATTTCATGCATAATAGGGACCCACAACAGGGGCAAGGTTAAACTTAGGTGCTACCATTTCCCTACAAATCAAGGTGGGCTTCAAAACACAGCGTGGGGCTGGGTGGGTGATGAGCCCTTCCCCACTACTGTTTTTCCAGCTGAAACTATTTTAAAGCCATGTGTCTTCTGATGGGTGTATATGAGCAGGGAAGGAATAGCTAGTAAAAAGTAGGCTCCCAAGGAAAAGCATAGGCAGAGCAGACGGTTCCAACTCCTTTCTCCTGCCCCAAGTGCTACACTTTTAAATTGCCTCCCAACCCACCACTCGAACGATTCAGTGGCAAAAACTCTTTTCGCACACAGATCTGCCAGCATCACATCTAGTTTAGTCCAGATTTCACAAAGGCTAGAGTGCAAACAGACTCTGTGTAGTATAAGAACGGTGGATCTCTACAACCATCAGGGATACCAACTTGAATAAAATATTGGGGGGGCAGGTAAGCCCCATCCCGCAAAATCAATCCCATGACATGGCGCGCGCACACCATTTGAATGGCAATGCCCATCAACTTTGGGGGTGGGGCGGATCCCTCAAATATTTTATTGAGGGGCTGAAGGTACCACAGCCCCTAGGAGTTGGATCCTATGACAACAATGCTACAATCAGCTCCTACAAAATCCTAAACACCCTTATTTTTTTGAAGTAATTTCCCCTGAATTTATTGCTTCCCAATAAGTTTGTTTATTATTAGGGTACCAGTCAGTGTATCTGTTTTAAGAGAGATACAGAAGCAACATTCTGCACTTTTTCTGGCTGATCCATAATTTAAAATTACAAGCTGGCAGTCAAAAACAGCTCCGCCACCTCCCACTTCAGCCAAGGCCATTCATTCTTCATTTCTGCCATTTAAGCACAGTTTATGTGCCCAGATGTAATATAAGAATTTGTAAGTCCATTACAAATGCACTTTTATAAGTAGAGAGCTTTATAAAAAATAAAAAAGCAATTTCCTCTGGATTTTGATTACAGGACTTCAGAGAGGTTGATTTTAAAGGGTCCTTGAAAACCAAAATTCCAGCTCAAAGGAATAACTCTTGCAGGAGCAGCAGGCTTCCTGAAAATGCAAATTCTTTTTGGCAATTCTCCCACCTCTCTCCCTTGTAAACAGAGAGCATGAATGGGAAAAGTCTCGAACTGGTTGGGGAGCAGCCTGCAGTTCATATCTCTACAAGAAAGCAACCAGTGCAACTTGCTTTGATCAAAGATACTAAGTACTTGTGGTACTCCTGAAAACAGGATTGGGATTTTCAACCTGAATAATTTGTTGGGATGTCAACAACCTGAATAAGGAGGGACAGGTAAACCTTTAAAAGGAGCCTGTCTTTTAAACATCAGTTAAACTGCATGTGGCTCCCTGTAGGTCGTGCAAATTGCTACACAGTTAATATGTCCCCTGCTCAAATCATAAATGGAGCTTGGACCCATAAAAGGCCTTCTAGGTAACCAGTCATCAGTTCTTCCATATTTGCTCTACCACAAATGTGACACTAGCACCCCCTAGTGGAGGATAAAAGTTTGGGAGAGACTCAGAAAGTGGTTGGGGGAAGGGGGCAGACTGCTTTGTGCCATTTAAGCAGAGTCTGCACTTCTTTTGCTATTGTTTGAAGAATTCTAATTATCCTGCATTTTAACAGCTTAGCACTGCCCACAGAGTTTCACAAATAAAGGCTATTACTGCTGCTTCATGCTTCAGCTCACTGATGCCTGGGCCTTGCAACAACAACAAAACAAAACAAAACAAAATCACTCCCTTAAGATTTCTTTCCCCCTCAAGCAGAAGCTTTGTCAAACAAGGTTCCTCTCGCCTGGCAGATCAAAATGGAGCTTGCTGCCAAGAATTGTTTTCTGGTCAGCTGAGTGTGGCAGGCCCCAGCGCCAACACCTATGACTCCTTTGTGAACTACTGCCACGGCTCCTATTCAGCTGTTCTGCACGCAGCCCACCAGGCAGCGAAGAGGCCAGAGGAACTCTGAAAAGAACAGATGAAAGTGTAGCTCTGGGAGGAATGGAAGGTGCTGCTAACTCACCAAACACCCAGGTGAGCAACAAGCAGCAGGCCTGCTCTGCCTGCCTTGCCTCTTCCAATACTGGAGACTCTGAGCAAAGGAAAATCATCCCTCAGAGGGGTGGGGGTGGCTTGAACATTATCTGATAGCTATACCTACTTGGACCCCTGGCAACTGAACACCAAACAGCTGGGGTCACCCAACTCACAGCTTCGTGGAACTAGGACAACACTCCAGAAACCACGTTTCGCCTTTGACTTCTGCTGCCTTGAAATATCGCTAACAGCATATTACCACTATTGTGTTGTATGCTTTATTTTTTATGGCATTTCAACAGCTTAATGTGGGAAACAATTTAAAGTCTAAACATACCAACCCCTGTAGAAGACGACTGTTAAGCTGCTTCCAACCAAGTGTCCAAACACGCACAGCACTAAAGCTGTTTAATTTGCTTCACGTCAGCTCACCAGCAATTAATATGCCTGCCATAACAAGGCCCATAAAACTCGCTAGCAGTAGGGGAGTGAAATGATTATAACATTTTTTCCCCTTTCAGCAATACCCGTCTACAGTTTGAGCACTGTCAAATCTTTTTAAAAGCAGATAAAGAAGCTGAGCTGCATCTGAACAGCTGTTGTTTACTGAAGCAATAATTAGCAACAGGGATAGTGTTAAAATACCTGCTACCTGATACAAAACCAAAACAGCACACACATACACACACACAAACCTGCCCCCTACCTGCTGGTTAGCCAAACAAAACAAAAAAACCAGGAATACAAAGAATAAGCTGCTCTGAGGTTTCTTAATTTGTTTTATTAAACAATCAAAAGCCACCCACTCTACTGTGCACTGCTCATTTAGGCAAACCTGCTTGGTGCCACGTAATTAAATTCAAGTTGTCCCACTTGACTTTATTATGCATCTCTGGATAATTACTAATCAATATGTGCAAGTCTGGACTTACATGGCTGTTCTAGCGTATCTTCTCCAGGAAACATTTGTACCAGGAAGATAAATCAAACATATACTACAACCTGGGACCAGCATGGTACAAATAAAACCCAATTTTAATAATTAATTTAATCACAGACACACCCATGCAGAAAAAAAACTCCCACTAAGTTACATGGATAGAGAATTGCAGCCTGAATCAACACTTCTCCAAGCTTATTCTCAAAAACCTCAATCAGATATCTCTTACAAAGCAACCTCATCCCTTTGTTGAACAACAGGAAAAGCTTGTGAGAGTCCACACTAAAGTTGGCAGACCCAAAAATATACTGACCTTGAACCCAGAATATGGTCTGAAGGCTCAAGAGGATAGCAGGCCTGCTCTTTTCCAATACTTGAGATTCTGAGCAAAGGAAAGTCACCCCTCAGAGGGGTGGGTGTGGCATGAACATTATCTGACAAGCACCACACACACTGCCTTGGGTTCCCAGCATGAACTGTGACATAAATGAAAGAATATATATAAAGTAGTACCTCTGAGTAGGACTTAGTTAAATACCACCCACTGGTCACAACCTGGGGCCCTACTAAGCATTTGTTACAGCTGACAGACATTCCTTTGTTAGGCAGATTTGCAATTGCCCAGATTGGTTAGCTGGTTGGTTGGTAGTTAACCAGTAGGTTATGAAATGGTCCTCTTGAGAGTCTAAAGACATTGTTTGATTGCTTTAAAGATGAGAGCCATCAAACCTTGAGGAAACGGGGTTCTCATTTACTCAGCTAAGAGGAGGCATGTGTGTGTGAAGAAACAACAATTTGAGACACATCTGAAACAGACACAGAAAGGAAGGAGTTATCAAAGGAGGGAAGAGTCTGTCTGTCTGTCTGTCTGTCTGTCTGTCTGTCTGTCTGTCTGTCTGCCTGCTTGATAGGCAGAGCAGATCTACTGCCTCACTGGAGTGTGAATGTTGCTTGTAAATAAAGCAATATTTTAGGTCTCCAGTGTTCTCTCCATCCAAAGAAATGCAGCCTGGGTAATGCTGCCTCTCTAGAACTTCTTACTGCTCTGGAAGTGAATTATTGTAACCAATCGTTTTGATTTTTTTCAGGACAAGCCAGAAAGTTGCCTGAAGAAAAACAGCATCCTTTTCAGCACTGGAAACATTACTCTGATTTTGCCAGAAGGAAACAAAGTGGTTGAACTCTTTCAAAGCACACTCAAAGAGACCTTTCTGGGCGCATCTGGGGTAGGTAGGAAATCTGCCCAGGCTGAGCATACTGATAGCAGCATCTGAGCTGACAACCTGCTGACTTCACTCTCTACTGCTGCAGACCTATCCCAGACCTATACACATCCCAGCCCTTCATTTAACCCTTGACTCTGATTCCTGGGAAGTATTACGCAGAAAGGAAAAGACACTTTCTTGTTAAACTAGAAGGAAACAGCTCATGTGTTCCTGCAAGTTATCCAAGTCCCACCTACAGCTAAAGATGCTCAATAAGGTTGTATTAAAAAGTGTGACTATTATCAGGAAGAAAGAAAATACCACAAGGTAAAACAGGTGTTGCCTGTGATACCTGGCATGATGTCTGAATTAGCTTTCACAGTGAAGGAGCTGAAAATGATTATCAGGAGCCTGTGCTCTTTCACCATCAAAACCAAGCAAAATAGGTTAAAGTAAACACTCCAGCAGTGACAGCCGCTGAGCAACAGAAGGAAATTCCTTGCTGACAGGCTGCAGTTAAAGCAGACTAGCAAGCCTGAAGTGCACAACCCAGACGTAACACACAATCATAACTGTGCACTGAAACCACCAGAATGAGCAGTCATAGCACCGTGAGTAAGCAATAGAGTGGCAGCCTTTCCACTGAAATGCTTCCTGGTGTCTAAACTAGAGTTCAAACTAACATTTCAAATTTCTTTCTCTTGCTCACTCCTGTATATCCTTCTTAAAGATTTTTGTTTTGTTTCTATAAAAACAAAGAAGTGGGAATCTTTCACCTTTGGCTATGAGCTTTAGGACACAACTGGGTGTGATGTGGGAGATCTGCAATCAGGATTTCCTGTGTGGTGATTTTTGTTTTTAAGTGAAAAGCAGCTAAAGGGAGGAGGCATGTGGGGAACAAGTATAAACCTTTCCCTCCTGTTGTTTTCCTGAACTAAATTATGTCATCCAAGCCGCTCTTTGCCCCATTGGGAAACCATACATGTATGCTCCCCTCCAGCACGACATCCTCAATCTAACTCCACCCCCCCCAAAAAAACCTGTTTTTTAAAAAACTTTTTTAAATCACTGGAGATCACACCTAGTCAGGATGCCCAGATGCAAAAGAGGACAAGGCTCCTACAGTGCAAAATTTAATTTATAAGCCGGTGCATCCCCCTCACAAGTCCCAGGTTCCCTTGCCTAAAAAAATCAAGTGCTTTGAGGATGACTTGATCAAAATTACATACCCTCCAACATTTCTCCAATGAAAACAGGGACGTCACATTCCATAATAATTTTACTATTTATACCCCACACATCTTACTGGGTTGCCCCCAGCTACTCTGGGCAGCTTCCAACATATATAAAAATATAATAAAACATGAAACATTAAAAAAACTTCCCTATACAGGATTGCCTTCAGATAGCTCAGGGGTCGGATAACTCCATACCCTCCAACATTTCTCCAATGAAAATAGGGATGTCCTAAGGAAAAGCAGGACATTCTGAGATCAAATCAGAAACCGGGACGGCTTCTCTAAATCAAGGGCATCCCTGGAAAATAGGGACACTTAGAGGGTCTGAAATTGTCCACTGCTGTCTCATTCCCAGTTTTTCTCGTCTAGAAACACCACTTTCTAATGAAGCTTGAACTTCTGGCAGCGGACAGGTTGATTTCATGCCACATCAGACACAGGACAGGAAGGCAAATGATTAGGCAAAAGTAGGAAATGCAGGCCTGGTAAGTTTTTCTCCCCTTAAAGGTACAGGAAACCCAGCCAGAGATTTGTTTTCTTGAATCTCAGAACTTTAAGGTCCAGAAGGTATTCTGTAACCATGATTTACCATAATTCAGTGGCTCTTGATACTATTGATACTATAGTAGCCTCATGAACTGCTCTGTGGGACAGGAACAATATTCTACCATGGTTCTGCCCCTGCCTACAGAGTTGTGTCCAATGGACAACATGGGGAGACTGTTTCAGCCCCGTGGTCTTTGCGCTGTGGTGCACCACAGGGTAAAACCTTGTCACTATCTATATGAAGCCATTGGGTGTGGTCATTCAGAGTATTGGGGCAAAGTGTCAAAAATACACTGATGATGCAGCTCTATTTCTCCATAACATCAGTGCTAGGAGAGGGTGTGCATGATCTAGACCAGTGTTCCCCAACCTTGGGCCTCCAGCTGTTTTTGGCCTACAACTCCCATCATCCCTGACCACTGGTCTTGCTAGCTAGGGATGATGGGAGCTGTAGTCCAAAAACAGCTGGAGGCCCAAGGTTGGGGAACACTGATCTAGACTGATGTCTGGGTGCAGAGGTGAAGTGCAGAGGATGAGAGCTGATAAACCTTGGGAAGATGGAGGCACTGTGGGCTCATGGGCCCCACATCCAGGAAATTATCCATTTGCCTGTTCTGGATTGGGCTCCTTCTGAAATAAGAGGATCCATCTTTGTCATTCGAAGGTCAGACAGCCTCCATGACTTCTATTAGCTATGACTTGTACTCCAGTTATGGCCATTCTGATACAGGGATAGTCTGGCCACAGGGATTCATGCATTGGTAACCTCAAGGCTCAATTATTACAACATGTCCTATGCGGGGCTACCCCTGAGCCTGGTCCAAAGGCTCCAGCTGGTGCAAAACACCACAGCTACAATGTCGATGGAGACAGACCATCACTCCAGTGGTCAAAAGCTTGCACTGGCTGCCCATATACTGCTGGGCCAGGTTTAAAGTTCTTGTATTATGTTACAAAGCCCTTAAGACCTTGGGTCCAGGAAACCTCAGGGACTGCCTGATCTCTTAATACCTAATTACTGAGGTCTTGAGGGAAGTCACTGTTAGCGCTTCCCTCCTGGTTCATATCCATGGATCATATCCACAAGGAGCAGTGTGTTCAGTTTCGTGGGCCCAATTCTGTGGAGATTCCATCCAGTTGAGGTCAGACAGGCTCCCTCTATCTTGAAGTTACTGAAGACTTTTTATTTCAGCATACTTTTTAATCTGAATTCTGATTTTATATGTTTAACTTGTTTTTAGTCTTATTGTATTTGGGTCAACTGTGCACTGCTTAGAGGCAGCTGTGATGAAGTGGCACAAAAATTGTTAAATAAATAGGCCATCATCACAGCTCTCTGACACTTGAAAACAACATTTTGCATCCAGAAGCAAGAGCATCTGAAGCTTGAGTATTCCACACACACCCTTTTTGGTAAATGGCATTCGGACTGAGGCCTGCCCCTTCAGTCTCCTATTCCAGGCTGTGGTTGTTCGATTCCTGCCACTCAGTGGAATCGTGTGTGAAGTTTCTGATTTGTGTTGACTCCTCCAGAGTGGGAGAAAAAACTGATCTTCAAAGGGGAAAACAGCATCAACCACTGATTAAAGTGCAGCTTTAGCATGCTGCTCAAACACAACTGGGTGCATCTCACATGGCACATTCTGATTAGGAGCGTGCAGAAAACTCAAAGGAAGGATTTCTTTTTCTTTTTCCAGCAAGCTGATAGGCAGAATGATGAAAGTTTAAGGGATTTTTTAATAGCTTCTGATTTAAAACACAAAATGCAATTGAAATAAGTGCAGTAAATCCAATTAGTCACCCTGGCTCTGTCCTTTTATTAGTTATTTCATTGAGTTTTAATAGGCTCTTTGGCCCTGTCTAGAACAGAGGCAAGAGGGCTTTGACCTGAGGGAGGCCTGCACCAAAAGGTACTCTGTCCAATTAGTGATGCAAGCACAGAGCCTTATCTGCAGAAGAGTGCATGGTCTGTCTACCACTCTGCTACCCTGAACCAGCAGACACTTAGTGCTCCCTCCCCTGGCAGATATGCAGAACTGAAGAATGGGGAGACTACATAAGCATTGTCTTGGGGGCACATCATTAGGAGATATATTTCAAAGACTTGGTGAACCCAGGCAGCCCTCAGACCCCAGGGGCTTCAGCACATGCAAATTCCAAAACGGTACACCATCCAAGCTGCAGTTTGGATATGGGTATTAGTGGTACACTGAGGCAATCTCAGTAGCACAATCTCTACTCCTGTTCATTGCCAAACGATCTGACTGGCTGGTCCCCATAGTCCCAGTTGTAGTCCCAGTTAGGATACAGGTTTGTTTATTCCTCCCTTGCAAGAGGACAGGGCAACTAACCAACTGCTGTATGTCCCTCCAATTGGGAGCTCCTCCATTCCACTTTCCCACTTTTCATCTTATACATGGATCTAGTATCTTATCTTAGAGTCACAGAGTAGGAGTTTAGAGCTGCATGATCCAAAGATGAGAACTAGAGTCACGTAGAAGCCCATCTCACACATGGAACATAGGAAGCTGCCTTACACCAAGTCAGGTCATTGGTCTCTCAAACTTATTATTTACTCTACACCAGGGGTCCCCCAAACTAAGGCCCAGGGGCCAGATGCGGCCCAATTGCCTTCTAAATCTGGCCCATGGACAGTCCGGGAATCAGCATGTTTTTACATGAGTAGAATGTGTCCTTTTATTTAAAATGCACCTCTGGGTTATTTATGGGGCATAGGAATTCACTGATTTATTTTTTTCAAAATATAGTCCGGTCCCCCACAAGGTCTGAGGGAAAGTGGACCGGCCCCTGCTGAAAAAGTTTGCTGACCCTTGCTCTACACTGACTGGCCAGCAGCACTCTAAGATTTCAGGCAGGGTTTACCCGGAAAAGCCTGGGATTGAACCTGAGACCTTCTGCATGGACATGGTGCTGCAGTTTCTGGATTTTACAAGAATCCTCACAACAAGAGTGGTTCTGAACTATGTACAATACTTTAGGCAAGTATTGTGAGCAGACAAGACAAACTCCATTTCCGGATCACTCTTTCATAGCTAACAAATTGAGCCAAACATGGGTTTTGAAGGGCCTTTGCTCCAATAGTGCTGAGTTATATGCCACATGTCAAAACTAAAATTAAGTGTGAAATTGCAGACACCTAGATTATTGAGTTAACCATCCATGAGAGAACAGCAGGTCACACTATGGCTCTACAAATAGGTTTTACTATATAAATAATAAGCAAAGATTGCTAAGTGTATCAGCATCCCTATAAGGAGCCGAGTATTCTAGGGCAGCTTATATACAGCAGAACAAGGACAAGCAATTTTTTTGTGACCCAATGTTTACAGCAGAGAAAGGTCTAAGCAAAGGTCAAGCAAAATTGTCCTGGAAATATCATCAGTGTTACATTTAAGTGGTCACTTAAGCTAAAGGTTGCTTATTGCTGGAGTCTGCAAGTGTAGCTATTCACTCCCTGATAATCATGTTGTTTTATTTTTTCATTTATTTATTGAGTAAATCGAACTAATAAAAACACAAACCATGACTGTCATGGGAACACTCCAAGGAGGAGTGAGCCAGTGTGGCTGAGGAAAGTAAGGGGGGGGTGCTGGCGTCAACTGTATTTTTACTTACAAAGCAATCAATACAGTTTAACACAAATAGTCCTTGAATGTTCCACATTGTGCTTTGCTTTCCTGGGGATGGGAGGGGGGAGTATATTAATTCTCTCTCTTCCCCCCCCCCACCTGTGGTTTCAAACATTCCTTTTGGACTTATTTTCCTTCTCTCTAGAGCTTTACATCCCTACATCTAAAGCAGGGCTGGAAAAACTTTGGTCTTCCAGATGTTGTTGAATTCCAATTTCCATCAGCCCCAGCCAGAATAGCCAATGCCTAGGCAAGATGGGAGTTGTAGTCCGGTAACACCTAGAGGGCGAAAGGGTTCCCAGCCCTGATCTAAAGCATGACATAAAATAAAAACAGCTGCAAATAATTTTTAAAACAATACAAAAAAATAACTGAAGATAAATTTGAAAACAATACAAAGTGAACATCAGTGGCAGAGAGACCTTTTCATTCAGATGGAAAAGCTTAGTGTGTGGGGATTGGTGGGGAGGGCAAAGTCTGAAAAAACGCCTGTGGTCTACAGGCAAGAGCAGGAACACTTGAGGCTAAAGCTGCCTTTTTACAACCTCTTTATTCAAACCTAAGGATTCTTTCCAGTAGCACCTTAGAGACCAACTGAGTTTGTTCTTGGTATGAGCTTTCGTGTGCATGCACACTTCTTCAGATACCTAAGGAGACACTGCTCTGTTACGTGGATTAGTTTAATTACATTTCGTTATTCAGCTTCCACATCAAGCAGAATCAGAATAGGGAAACTGTACATGGAGATAAAACTGCTGCAACTCATGACAGACTCCTCTTCTTTTTTTATCATCCCCCAATAAGACCCACAGGGGTCAGGTATAGTAAGATCACTTTTATAGGAAACATGAATTCATTGTTTAAATTCAGGTTACAGAATTTGATCTATCTTTGTTTAGTACCGAGGTCAGTCATGTATATATAGTACAAAAATCAAGCAGGCCTAAAATATACACACTAGTTACACTCACATGTCATGTCTGGTAGATCAGTCCACATATGCCTCAGCCAATATTTATCCTCTCTGCAAAAATCCTGTAAATTCCTTTTTGAAAGCAAATGTCTGAGAGCCATTATGAGACTAGCCTCATCCCTGATTGCATTTAGACAGGCAGTGAAAGCAGTCCATGTGGCTTTGAATATATGAGTGAACAGAGCCGTCTTAAGGGGATCTGCCGCCCTGGTGCGGCTATCCCTCCGGCGCCCCCGCCATGCCGCCTCTCCGCCGCCTCCCTCCCGCGCTTGCCGCCCCTTGGGAGGGGGGTGGGCGAGCGGGGGGGTGAGGGGCGTGGCGCTGGAGCGGCGCGGGGCTCTGCGCGCCCTTCCAGCGCTTCCGGGATGGGAGGCGAGGGCGGCCGGCTCGCGCTCCGCGCGCAGCTGGACGGCGCGGCGCTGCTGGGCAGCTCGCGCTGCATCGGGCGGGTGGCCGGCTGCGCGCGGGAGCGCGAGCCGGCCGCCCTCGCCTCCCAGAGCCCCAGCTGGAGTGCTGGAAGGTCGCGCAAAGCCCCGCGCCGCTCCAGCTGGGGCTCTGGGAGGCGAGGGCGGGCGGCTTACAGCCCGCCCGTCGGCGCGCGAGTGCCCGCCTGCCCGTGGGGGCGGGGGCGGGTTGGGGAGGAGGAGCCCGGTATGCCGGCGGGCTCGCGGGGGCGCCCCTGGGGCGCCCAGCGCCCTGGCGCACCGCGCCACCGGCTTCTATGGATGAGACGGCTCTGTGAGTGAAGGTTATTTTAACTCTGTTCCATTTTGGTTCTAATGCTTTAGTTTTAGTTTTTTGTTTGGCTTTATTTTCTTCTTTTATGTAAACCACTTTGGGGACCTTGTTAGAGCAGTGTATTTTTGAAGCAAATAAATGTATGTTCCTATTTTTTTTTTAAAAAAAAATACAGGTTCATAGGTTAGTGAGACATTGCTATGGGCATAAACCCTACTCCTCTTCTCTAATTCTTTGCACAAGAATCCATTCCAAATATTCTTTTTATTAAAAAAAAAACACGCCAAACTGCAGGCATGCAGGGGAGTAACCTGTAATATTATGACACAAATATTATTCACGTAACAATTACAATTACAGTGGTACCTTGCTAGACGAATGCCTCGCTAGATGAGAAACTCGCTAGATGAAAGGCATTCACTAACGAAAGGGTGACTTGCAATATGAATTTTCCTATGGCCGCGACTCGCAAAACGAAAACGTTTTGTGGGGTTTTTTTCCCATAAAGCCCGCTTCCTCCGCCCGTGCTTCACAAGACGAAATTTCCGCTATACAACAGCACTCGCGGAACGAATTAATTTCGTCTTGCAAGGCACCACTGTACAATAGCAACAAATGAGCTATGTGGATGAAGGACTGCATATGTCAAGGTGCACAACATTATGTGTACTCAGTGAACAGGATGCCCCCACAATCTTGAAGGAAGCTGTGATGTTTTATTCAATGAATTTAAAACTACTGGCACCATTCCTTATCTTTTTGACTGGCATGGGCTTTTCCATGCCTTTAACAGCTGTATGACAGGTGGGTCTCAACAGGTAAACCTCTTCCCATCACTGTATCTCCATGATGCAGAGAACTCATCTGGTGGTTTCTACCTATTACAGAGTTGTTAAATAGATGCATTCTTTGCCCATTTAGAAAAGTGGCAACCTAGGAGAAAAGGCCACACAGAACAGCTTTGTTTATCTTAAAGTTAACAAGTAGCTGCTCAGGAATACCTTCCAAAATATGTTTCATCATTGGAGATGAATTATTCACAAGTGATGTCTGCTAACAACGACAATATTCTAAATATATAACACAATCAGGTTTCTTACCTGTTCATTATGTTGTCAAGCTGGTATGCTGCACAATTCGCTTTCACCAAAGGGAAGGTGTATGGTCATTTAACCATTTGAAGATTGTATAGATCAGTTTGCTCCTATGTAGATGAAATAAACAATCAGAAATAATATTGGTCAATAATAAAAATGGCTCAAGAGGTTATCACTTACTTTCTAACATAGCAGCTCATTCAAACAGTGCTGAAAAAGAGATAGTTCACACAAACCGCTTGCACAGTATCATATTATAACAGAGTACATGTACAAGATACTGTAATTGGTGCAATTTCTTTAGATGCCATTTATTATTCCACACAGTCCTCAACATCCCTATTCAGAATCTACTATCCATGGATTGTAGCAACTAAATAATACTTAGACTCATATTTGAAGAGTGAAAGAAGTTACAAGCAGAAATAATGGCAAGTAGAACCAATTGGGAAAGGGGTCACAGAATTGTGCAGCCTCCTCCACATTTCTGAGGCTGTTCTGCCACAGTTTATGCCAAGATTAGATACAGAAGCTTACATACAAAACATTTGGCAAAAGATTATCTTGACCAGCCTGGGATGTGACCTGCAACACTGTTTCACAGTTAACACAATAATATTTTATTATGATTTGCTGCTTGCAGGCAAGTGAATCCTGCACTCTGCACATAGGTTAACATTTCAGCTATTTTTCAAGAAGAATGGCATTTCCCAGATCTACAGAAATTTCTACATCATGGTACTGGCCTTGCAACACTAACCTTCTGTGTCTCGCCCTGTGCATCTCCCTTTCCCTCTGAGAGTGCCACAGTGGCTATTTCCTCCCTCCCTATGTCCGTAGTTCTCATACCAATGGCTACACTGCGCCCCTTTCCATATTCTGGGACACACACATCAGATTTGTCATTGAAGAATTGATGATTATGCAAGTCAGATCCCCTGTAACCCACACTGAATACAGCCTACTAGCTGTACATTGTGGCAAATGTACTATTTATTAAGTTGCAGGCAGACAGCAAAAACAGAAGGTTCACTGAGCTCCTACACTGCTGTGCTAGACTTGATGGGACACAACTTGTACAGATCTGAGCACAAGTTGTACAGATCTGAGCACAGAATTTAGTTTCAATTGGAGCAACAGGAAGCATTTTCTTAGCACATTCAAACCTAGTTCCCAGCATGGTTAGGGACACTTAATAAAGCATAAGGGTTCAAAACAAAACTTTTAGACAAGACTGTAAACTGAAGCTAAGGGAAACTGCAGATGTTTTGAGCATTCATTTTCTCTCCCAGCAATTGCTTTAATGGGTTGGAGCTCCTAGGAGACCATTTGACTTTTGCTCATGTCTATGCCATTCCTCCCTGTCATGCTGACTGTGCAAAAGCTTAAAGCTGTCAACAACCTGCATTCGGTATTATTTCAAGTAAAGAAAAATAAAGTGACATCTGATCTGTCAAGAGGAAGGTGGGGATTTTGTTCTGAAAAATAGAAAGCAAAAATGTTCTGTGCTGAATCAATAGTCAAATCAATATTGTGCCCTCCCACCAAAAGCTCAGCTTGGCCTGAACTGCAGTCTTCCTCTTTCCTCTCACTGCCCCCATCACCCCCCCCCCGTTAAAGCAATCATCCATTAAAGTGAGTGAATGGTGCTTACTTTGCCAGGACCACATCTTTGGTAAGTGTTCCTGAAGCAATACAGTAATGATTATTTTGCAGTATTGCATTTTAATAATTAAAATAAAGCACTGAGCATTATGCACACTACTCTGTGGGAAATACTTCCCAGTAACCAGGTCCCTCAGAAAACATAATTCACATTAGCAGAGAGATGCTTCCACAGAGCAGAAGCCAATGGTGATAGCATAAAGGTGACCCTGACTCATTCACTATCTTTCAAAAACAGAACCAACAATCAAGCTTTCAAAAACATGCTTTTCACCTCACAGAACTGCTTCTTTTCCAGTTCTTCCAATTAGAGAGAGAAGAACCTACTGCTCACAGTTACTGTCCACATCGGAATGGAAAACAATTTGCATAAAACAAAAGTGGGGGGGGGGGGTAAAAGAGGAGAATGAAATAGAAGACACACAAACTGCAAAAGAAAACATGTAGGAGATTGTCACAGCAAAACCAATACCTAACAATCTACACCATGCATTTAAAGCACTCTTACACTGCTTTAACAGTCATGGCTTCCCCCAAAAGAATCCTGGGAAATGTTGAGGGTCCCCCATCAACATTGTGTCCTCTCTCTGGTGAGGGAAGGTCAAAGGAAGCTTAATCTATTTCACCAGCATGATTTGTTGTTGTTTTTTCCTCTTCAGAAGGGGATTCACATGGTCCACCACTGGGGCACGTAACACTGCTCTAATTTTCAAAATGCATAAGACACCAAATGATAAGAATTTCACCAGAATCTGGGAGGGAGTGTAGGGGAAAGGAAGGAAATCATAAGTAAAACTGACAGGTCTTTCACCTTACTTTGTCAGTTTCATTAGAAACGATGATGATGTGACTTCAGTGGGCTTGGTGGGCAAATAATTCAGAAAGAAATCCATTCTCACACTGTCAGTAAGGAGGTCCATTAGGTCATGATGGAATTGCATCTGAAAAGAGTTACAGGGCAGTATGGGCCAGAACACACTAGCTGGAGGGGTTGTGACATTTAAAGAGGGGGATGCATAACTTGAACAGTGATAAAGATGAATTAACTTATGTGGGAAAAGATAACTAAACCACCTGAAAATGCATGTGTGATTTCAGCCTTAGATTTGCAAACTGCATCCTGAAGGCAGTAACAGCATTTGTAAAAAGTTTAAAAAACACATTCTTTCACACCAGCCCTTAAATAAACGCTTTCCACGTTGCATCTAGAAAATATTATCCTGACTGAGTATCACTTGGAAACAACCCACTGCTATCCTGCGAAAGAACTTTCAAATTCAGATGGGCCTATTTTTTTGTTTGCATACACATCAAATGTGGTTTACAGGAGAGAAAAGAGTTTTCAGTTGTGCCTGCAACAACCAGACGCCAGACCATACCTATAAGGTAAGATTTCCCATTTTTGACCAGCTCTTGTCTTTAAAAAAGTCTTTTAAGGACAGCCTCCTAGAAGATGAGACAATATTAACTACTACACCTTGCACAATGGCACACATACAAATTTAAAAAGTGAGCAAGCACCCCCCCCCTCAATGTTCCATTTTGGAAATAACAGACAAATGCTCCAAAACATACTGTAATTTCTTCAGATGTTGAGAAGTCTAAACTCAAAAGATTTCCCCCCTATTTCTTTTGTCCTTCCCTTAAGTACAAAAAGTCCAATTCTGCACGCCCTACATGAGGATTACTTCTGGACTTCACACAAGTCTATTCCAAATTGCAGCAAGGCCACCCACTTGACTTAAATTGGTACAGGAAAGACGAAGGACATTGCTTTAATCTATGAAGAGACACAGTTAAGCACTTTCCAGGGTTTTATGTGCAGGTTTCATAAAAATCCCAAATAGATAGATAAGATTAGGTAACGCATTATCAGAGCCAGACTCACTAATGCCTCACGAGCAAATGAAGAGTCATTGACTGACTATTAAAGTGTAACAAAATTACTGACAAGGAAATGGTTGGATAGCAGAGCTATAATAATTAGCAATACTTTTAATCAAATATTTTATATCTATCCATCTCAACAGTGGATAAACCAGTTCACATCTCCTGTTCCCCGCAGTAACAGAGAGATTTTTAATCCATGTTGCCAACAGAGACACATTTGCCTGAAGAACATACACACATTCTTTTTGCCTCCTCCCCCTCTAATATCTGTTTTCTAACTTTTTCTGTTGTCAAATAGTGCTCAGAATACAAACAGAAAATTAACCTTTCTGTTACTAAGCCCTTTGTCAAAAGTCATTTCTAAAGCAAAGGACCAGCAGAATAAAAGAGAGGGGCTACTATGTTGAAACACAAAGATTTTTTAGCAGCTTAGAGTGACTGGTGGTGGTCTGGGGTGTGTGAGAGAGAGGTGGGGAGATAAAATGTTTTCTTGAAGGAGTCCAAACTGAAGGATGAAAATAAATTCCATTTTCTCACTCGGTGTAATTCTGAATACAACCCACCCATTTACTGAATGATTTTAATTCTGAGGTTCTTGTTAATGTTTACTTGAAATTCATAGGAACAGAGAAAGCTGCCTTGTATTGAGTCAAAACAAAATAAAGAATAAAAAAATTCCTTCCAGTAGCACCTTAGAGACCAACTAAGTTTGTTCTTGGTATGAGCTTTCATGTGCATGCACACTTCTTCAGATACACTGAAACCGAAGTCACCAGACTTATATATAGTGAGAGGGTGGGGAGGGATATGACTCAGAAGGGTGGTGGGAATGGGTGATTGGCTGATAGCTGTGGTAAACCTGTTGACGACTGTTAACGACTGCAATTGGTCTTACAGGAAAAAGCAAGAGGTGAGAAGGTTAAAAATAGCTTTGTCATGTATAATGAGATAAGAATCCAATGTCTCTTAAACTTAAAACTATGGAGAGACCTGGTCTGAATAGAGACATTGGATTCTTATCTCATTTGACTACGGCAGACCAACACGGCTACCTACCTGTAACTTGTATTGAGTCAGACCACTAAGCCCTGTTATATAAGCAGCAGCTCTCTAACGGTTCGGGGTGGGGGAATCTTCACCAGCCCTATCTAAAACATAGCTTCATTGTGGTGTCACTGGGATGCCAGGGTTTGAATCTGGGACTATGACACCACAGGTATAACCAGCCACCCACTTCTAGGCATGGCTTGTCTGGGATTTGAAGCCCAAAAGGGATCCTATTTACATACTGAGAAACTTGAATGCATCATGGGTTGACCTTTCCATTAGACAAAGTAGCCTGGCTCAGGCAGCTGATTTTGGGATATCATTAAAAGGAAGCAAACCATACATGTTGTTGTTATGCTTTCACTGCCATAGCACATGCTAGTTACAGGTAGGTAGCCGTGTTGGTCTGCCATAGTCAAAACAAAATAAAAAATTAAAAAATTCCTTCCAGTAGCACCACAAGAGCTGACAAGCAGCAGCCTGGACATCACCAAATCAGTTTCCAAAACCACAGAAAAAGTCAACACTGGGAGCTCACAAAGGAGGCATGGAGATAATGGTGTCCGTTTGTCTCAAGCAACTGGTATTGATATACTGTCTCTGTACATGGAGGTTCCACAACTAATATATCTTTGTAAAACATAAACTTATGAATTTGTCTGGCCCTTTAAAAAAACCCACCTAAGCTAGTGGTGTGCACATTATGTTTGTCAAAATGTTGCTAAGCTACAACATGTACCTCTTTAAATGTAATGTTTAAAGTATGTTTGTTTCTTTTTTCACTTTGTACACATCATGGAAACAAACCTAGGGAAGGGTCTAATATCCATCTCAGCTTCCAACACCATTTCCATTATGTATACATAATAATAAAAAGCCACAACCAACCACAATGCATATGAGTTTTTAATGCCAACGCATATGAGTTTTGAATGCTATAGAAGGCAAATCTATAGCATAGTGTTGCACACCACTCCAATCTTCAAGCAGTCCGAGATTCCAGGGGTCCCACAGCCTTGGATCCCAGCCGAAATCAAACGCTGCTTTGACACACTCTCCAGCTTGCTGCTTTTTCTTGCAGTTTCTGGGTCACATCACTCAACTCTCTACTCTGGGCTTTTGTCCATTTGTCATCTCACACAGATCCACTTCCTTTGTTCCCTTAATGGCCCATCGCCCAGGAAGCTAGCTTGCCTTAAAATATAACACTTGCTGGATCTAGGCATTAGGATGGTCTCTGCATACAGCCTACTTCCCCCCATACCAAGCTCATAACAATATATTCCTTGAAACTATAACACATGACAAAGCCTTCCATTTTCCAAGGGCCAAATGGGAAAATAAGATTCACAAATTTAATGGAGTTGCTATGAAGATGACTACTGGGATTGTAAAATGTGAAGGCCACAATCAAGACCTGCTTAATTTTTTAAAAATACCCCCCCCCCCATTATTACAAATCAAACCAAATTACCGTACTTTAATTTAATACAACTTCTTAAAATCAGGTTTCCCGTTCCTGTTGCGGGGATTCTTTGGCTGGAGCTTCCCACGCGCAGGACAAGGTCAACTGCACATGGGATACCAGTTGCTAGGGGATCTGTGGCCAGCGCCTCACGTGCGCCCTTGCACGGAGTGCCGGCCAAGCCTGCGGACGGGACGGCCGGTAATTCCGGAGCCCAGCTCACACCACGCCGTGAAGAGGAGTGTCCGCCAGGCTGAATCTGAAGGATGAGTGAGTTGTTCGGATGAATGAGTGCCTCGTAAAAGAATCTGCAAGCACTTGCGACCTCTTAAGTTGTTCCCAAAAGCAAGGAATCAAAGTAAAGGTGGCCCAAACGGCGGCCAAATGATAAGCTAGTAAACGGTAAAAATTAAACTAAAATGAAATAAAGACAGACGACCATGGTTTCTCTTAATGCGGCTTTGGCTAACTCGTGCGGGCAGTTTCTTCTCTCTATACCTTGCCACGCAACCTTCTATCTGAGCTTGTCCATTCCACGTGTACTCTTCTTTAGTTCCGCAATGGTTCTACCCAATTATCCCAAATACTCCCAAATAATCCCAAATACTCCCAAATAATCCCAAATACTCCCGCCGCAATTCTTCCGCGATACTACCCCAATAATCCCCAATTATCCCACCGAAGATCTTCCGCAATTCTACCCAAAGTCCCCCAAATCACCCCAAGCTCTATCTCAGTTCTATCTTTTCACCTATCTATCTATCTGCCCAGCACGGGGAGCCGCAGCCTTTTATTGACAAGAACAAGCAACGTCATGATCAACACTTTTACCAATCAGAGCACTGTTGCTGCCCTTGAAAAGGGCGGGAAGCAGATTAACTGACCACTAAACAGTTTAAACTTGGAGCCAAAAAAGTCCCGGCGGAGCGATCCCAGCGGCAAGTCGCCCACTGGATCCTCCTTTCACTTTCACTTTTAACGTGGAAGTATACATCAAATAGTACCTAAATAATAATAAACAAACACAAATGACCGTAGGTGCAAGCGCACCCACGAGGTGTATTCCCACACCTGTTGTAAACATATGTCAATCATGTTTGGGAAAGATAAAAATTTTGTTCCTTCGCACTTAGGATTGTTTCACAGGTACACAATTTCTTATCACCACTTGATGATCTCGCTGAAAAGTATTACCAGTATATGGAAGTACTATTTGTGCTACTGTCCAGAGCATGGCCTGAAGTGAAGACAAATGATGTAATAACCTTATGGAAGCTAAGCAGATCTGGGTCTATTAAGTGCAATGCCCAGATGGCTGAAAGGCTGGATATAAACTTAATGAATAAATGTGTGGTGATGACTCTTTCACACGTGGAGGTCATTCCTTGAAATTGCACTCAGTGTGTAACAAACTTTGATGTGTGAATGAGCCTTTAGACTAGGCCATTTCTGTCACTTTATTGCAGAATGGAAATCACTCTGATAGCAGCTGCCTAAAATGGCATTGGCTACTTTTGCTCAGGCTCTGGGGACAGCACTTCCAAACTATTACTCACAGCATGATGACCATTTCAGCAGGTCACAGCAGATATTTTCCTGCTAGATTCTCTCTCACTTCCTACCCCTGCATCTTCTATACTAGTTTCCATCTTTAAAACTTTACTGTTTGCAAACTTTTAGAGCTTCCCTCCCCACAACTCCTTTCCTTTTTCTTTGCTGGGCAATAAATAGCAACCCAACAAATGCATACAAATGGCTTTCCATTAGAATTTTAATGTACTCTTGGAATGAAAGAAAAGCTTAATATAAATCTTTTTTTAATAAAAAATAAAAAATAACCAGAACATAAATTCAGACTGGGACATTGCCACCTAGGCTGAGCTAGAGAGTTCACTGTCTGCTGTCTCCCTCGTAAATTAACTGAGGTCTCCTGCTGCTGTAAATGAATAGCGCATCTTGGAAAAGATCATATCTGTCAAGATTGCAGATTGGTTTTCTCTCAGAGTTTGCAAAAAGTCACAGCTTTACAATGCCTTCATTATGTCGATGAGAATGGCTTCCCAACTGGAAAGAAATATGTGTTTTATTCCGTTAGGCCTAAGATTTACAGAAAAGCAATTTTCCTTCATAGTCAAGATACAACTCCCACCCCCACAAAAAATGTCATTTCACGTCTTTCATTCAGTCACCTTTTTACTGACAAATGTATATTCTTTCAGCTTCATGTGTACTCAAGAATTGTGACATTTAATGGCCAAGTAAGGTTAATCACAGGTGAGTGCATATACCTGATGGATATTGCAGCCAAGGCTGTATTCTCTGCCTTAAGAGAAATTGAATGATCTGAGCATATGATCTGGTGTCTCTCACACTTCTGTAAATGTGGGTAGCTAATATTTCAATTCCATCTGGAGAGCTAGGAAATCCACCTCAAAATGTTACAATACGCTAGGACTGTGACCTAAAAGAAAAAAAGTAAGGTAAAGAGATATATATGTATATATTGTGCCCGCAAGTAGGGCTAGACACTTCTCTCTTTCTGACTTTGCATGACTGCAGTGCACTTAAAGACAAGTGTAGAACTGTTTCTGGCTCAGCTTTTAATTTACTAGTTTCTGTCACAATCCTGGACATTATGTGCACTGACCTTGTACTTGGCTACATGAATGCAAATAGGCAGTTTTCTCAGGGCAAAGTGCCCTATTAGCATTCATTAATGCTAATGCTAATGTTACTCCTCGGTGCAGCATAAAACTCTTAATGCCAAGTTATTTGCTGAGGAGCAATATAAAAATTGCTACTCCACAGCGAGCCTAAGCCACCTGCTGCTCCAAATCAGCAAGAAGATAATGAAGTGTGTGTCTGCTTGCTTTCGTTATGTAAGTGACTATTTCAAAATGAACAGCAGTTCTAAGGCTGTCTTAAGGGTTGTTGTTTTTTTCGAGGTATGAGACAAATGTGTTAATGAGGTCACTCCCACCCTTTGTGTAGGCCAGTTTTATTTGATCTTGCCTTGCCACAGAGTTTTCACACAAAATGGTTAGTTTCATTTTTCACACACTTCCCTCTCTTTCTTTCATTAGAAAGCTCCAAAACAACTGCCATTTAAAAACCAACCTGTTGTTTTGTTTCACCGTATCTTTTTATCCAAGCATATTTGCATCCCAGAGAAATGTCCTTCTCTTGTACAATCATATTGCTGCAATCCAATCTGGAACCTTATGGTGCAGGGCAGGTAGGAAATCTCTTAAATAAATTAAATCAAAGCATCAATTATTCTAACCTCTTGCTTCCATTCTTAATGTGTGAACTAGGTTAGCATAGCAATATAGCAAAATAAAAGGTATAGGTTTCACTGCTAATATAGCTCTCTAGCTCAGCCTGCTCTAACAGGTTTATTTTCTGTGACTACACTCACCTGTAAAATCCAGAGGTGAGGGAGTAGGAATTCAATCTATGTCTAATTGCTGCTGGTAGATATTATATATCTCAGTCCTCCTCTAAGGAGCTCAGATTGTTCTACATAGGGGTGAGGAATCTTTTTCTGTCCAAAGGCCACATTCCTTAATGAGCAACCTTGAGGACCCAGGTGCAAGGCTTACCAGGGGCAAGGGGTGTGAAAGCAGCACTAAAGACATTGCACAACAACTTGGGATCGAAATGGCCACAACTTTATTGATTACAGATACCAGTAGGCTTTGGCATAGGCATTGGGTATGGATCCTGAACCAACTAACCCGATTTCTGGTTTATTACTCCACCAGGGTCAATCCAGGGATAAAGGATTCCCCCCATGACGCAAGATCAAATAGGCCAAACCCATCAGGACACCATTTGGGGAGTTATATGGGCCATTAGCCCCCATCTAGGCCTTCAGACAAAACTCCCCCCCCCGACCCTTTTACAGTGGTACCCTTGTACCAGTTTAGACTAAGAATCCAACCCAATTCCTTTTTCTACCATCTGAGTCAGCCTCTCCTCGCCGTCTTGCCAACAAACCACTCACATCTACACGCAATCACACAAGCCCCTGTAGCTATCCCGTGGACATGCCTCATTGCCCCCAAATGATAGGTGCATGCCACCAGGCCTAAAAAGCTTTGCATCGCTGAAACAGATGCCAGGGTGCTAAATCACCTGTCCTCCCAATTGTTCCACTGTGCGGCACATTGCCCTGTTCACCTTCTTTCTGAGCTGACCGATACGGGCAGACTCGGATGCACTAAGCCAGTGCTGTCATTCCAACTTCAGATCCCACTCTCAGCAGAAGTCTGATGTTTCTACACGTACACAATAATGCACACACGCACAAATCTATCCCCCCATCCAGGAAAGCAAGAGGCATATCACAGTTCAAGGAAACATGTCAGCCTGGCAAAAGCATTCAAGCAGAGCACAGAGCAAGACAATGGAGAGAATCTAGAGAGAGAGTGCATTTACCCCTGGGTTTCAGAGTCTCCACTGTGCTAATCACTGCACCTGTTCTCGCCTCAACACACATTAGACCGTATGTCTGCACATTTAGCTAAAACTCACATCCAATCCATATTTTCATGTAAATCAACTCTATTGATAACTTGAGCAGCAAGCAGCTTCTAAATGCAGATAATCAAATGGTTAGTTTTAAGAAGGCTTAAATAGATGGTTGAATCTAGCTGAGATGAAAGAGGTGGCAAAAAGTCAATGCAAGGCCAGGCCCTCCAGGTTGCAACTCAGAGTGGCAGGGAAACAATGCCAGTGAGAGGTCTCCAAGATCTGGTCTAAATAGGATTAGATATTCTACATAGGTATAACCAATCAATGCACGATAATAGATGCTAAGGCTTGAACAGTTGCTAACAGTTCCCTAAAGAGAACATTTAAAATGTTCAAAATACAGAGAAGGGGGGGGCGTCTAAGAAATAACACAATGCTCAATTGGTGCAGAACACCACCATGCTGGCTCTTTTGTGGAACTAAAAGAGCACGAGAGCTTTTGAAAGGGCGCTTTTGTTCCCATATTTTATTCTGAAAGGATTTTCAGCAATTGCCAAAAGAAAGATACTTTAATGGCTGCTTACCCACAAGTCTGCTTTCTTCACAATGCAGCTGATAATGCAGGCCTCTCCCTGCAGACTTTCTGCAAGTGATGGTTCCTGGTACATTGCTAGAGTTATTTCCATTCACTTTAACAGCTTACTCAAAGAGGGGTGGGGAGCAGCAGAAAACTTTAAAAAAAAAATCTGTATAGAAGGACAGGTTTTATCTATTGTATTCTAACTTAAGAATAGTTTTTCCCCATTCCAAATGTTACATTTTATAGAATGTCTCTCATTTGAAGGGGGGAAAGCTCAGTTTTAGGTACAGCATATGCCCACTTTGCAATTTCTTAATCTTCACTTTATTGTTAACATGCCATCAGCAGAACAGATGGTGACCATTCAACAATAATAGTGGTTCTCTAACAACTCTATTAGAGGGATCAGGCCGCCATAAGATGCACCTCATAACAGTAGTTTTTACCCTTTCCTTATTTTGCAGTTGTAACTGTTTTATTTAGTTTATAATTGTATATTTTATTGCTGTAATCTGCCATGGGATCTTTTGGTCAGTGACCTTATGGTCAGTGGGACTGTATGGTCAACTCCCATTGTTCTAGGCGCATTTTGCGACAGGAAATTTCATTAGCACAAGCAGTTTCTAAGCTCTAGGCACCTAAGATTTCAGATTAAAACTGCAGAGTGGAAGGAAAGGAGGACCCTTTTCTGCCTCCCCACTTCCAGCCACTCTCTGAAGACTGGAGAAGAGACCCTCTTAAGAATATTAGGGGGGTGGGCAAGGGAAGAACTAGACTAGGGGTCAGAAAACTTTTTCAGCAGGGGGCTGGTCCACTGTCCCTCAGACCTTGGGGGGGCGGCTATATTGGGGGGGGGGGAATTATGTAAAAGCACCACGAGCCCAGTGGCTGCTTACCTGTGACTTGCGAGCAGCAGGGGCTGGCGGCGGCAGAGGGATGATGAGCGGCGCATGAAAGGGCTCTGGAGAGGGGCTGCTGAAAATGGCGGCCGCTCGAACACTGCTGCTGCTGACACCAACAAAGTGTAGCCCCCTTCCTCCTCTAGGCAGGGCGGGGAGAAGGCAAGAGGGAGGGAGGAGGAGGCGCCGCCGTGTGAGGGAGAGGGAGGGAGAGGGAAAGAACACGCGCACTGGCGATCCACGCAGCAATTCCCGGACTGTCCACGGGCCGGATCCAGAAGGCAATTGGGCCTGATCCAGCCCGCAGCCCTTAATTTGCCTACCCATGGACAAGACCATGTGAAAAATGAACATAATATTTAGGCTGCAGTTCATTCATTTTCAGCTTTGTATTCTTGTTATAAAAAAGTGTGCCTAGACATTCTGTTGTTGCGCCCATAACCTAGGTTTAAGTTGCCATTTAGCTCCTAGCTTTCATATCTCAGTTTCTAACACTGCTTATGGTAAAGGGCAGATGATAAATTGATGGGCCAGATTCCTGCTGGCCCACAATTGCAGCATATCAAAATGGCTGCTGCTCCTCTGCAGGATCCAAGAGGAAGGGCACTATAAGCAGCCATGGCTTCTCCCAAAGAATCCTTTGAACTGTAGTTAGTTAAAGGTGCTGAAAGTTGTTAGGCGATCTCTATCCCAGTCTCAGGGCTACAATTTCCAGAGTTCCCAATGAAGAGGGGTTGATTGTTAAAGCACTCTGGCAATGGTTGCTTTGTGAGGGGGGAAACGGTCTCCTAACAACTCTCAGCACCCTTAATAAACCACAGGATTCTTTGTGGGAAGCCATGATTGTTAAAAGTGCTATAATATTCCCTGAAATGTATAGTACAGATGAGGCCTAGGACTTAGTATGAGGTCATAAGTGTCCCTGCTCTGTGTGCTGCCTTCCCAGTAAAAACACCACACATAAACACATAAAAATAAAAAGATACATAGCTAAATTCTATGTCCTAAGTGATTTTTTCCCAGTTTGGCCCTGTAACAACACTATGTGCGGCATATTTAAAAAGCCACATACCAATATTGTGGGCTGCCCACTGTAGGAAGTGTCTGTATTCTAGCTAGCACAGCCAGTGTTTTCAAGATGGATTCTACCTCTTCAGGCTCAATTCACATATTAACCATATTCAAATGCTAACATTCTCATCTTGGGAATCAATTTGGTGGTTGTTTTCAGCTATAATCATCTTAGGTCAAACCTAAAGCAGCAAAATGGCCTCAGATCACTCTAGCATTCTGCTGAGGAGAAATCTTTTGGCTCTGGCGAAAATATTGTTATTATTGCTATTGCTATTTATTTATTTATTGGTTTGTTTGTTTGTTGCTTGTAGGCCTATAGGATATCTTGTTTTTTAATGTTTGATGTTTTGTTGTGTTTTATATGTTGTAAGCCGCCCAGAGTGGCTGAGGAAACCCACCCAGATGGGCGGGATATAAATTAAAAATTGTTGTCGTTTGTTGTAAAATAGCCAGAATCTTGAGGAAAACAAGGGCCTGCTCTTTGAATTCTGCATTTTCTTCTTTGTATGACAGCTCCATTTAAGTGTATGAGTTCAGAATGACAAATTGCTATAAATTCTGTCATTTGGAATAATTGCTGTAATTTAAATAGAACTACACTTCACTATAGCGGAGAAGTCTATAATAAGGTAAAATCTAGTCTTCTTGAGTCCTTACAACTTATAGGATCCTGAAGAAGGGCATGTTTGGGAGTGAGGATGAACTACAGTGTTTTATGGCAAGTCTCCCTTGTTTCTTTCTGTTACATGATGGTTAAAAGTAGGGCAGTATATAAATTCAACAAATAAATTAATAATAATAAGAAGTCATAAATAAAAGTACATGAATTATGTAGGGAAAACAGAGCAAAATTACAGTTGGAAAACAGTCCACCATCTGTTGTGAATGGTGACGCACTACAGGCTGGTACTAATATAAGACAGGCTGTTGTAAGATGTGTTACCACTGGTCACTGTACATTATGGCTTTGGATAGCTTTTAGAGCTGCTGTTGGTATATGCCGTAATATTTTTGCTTCAGAAATATATGTTTTTTAAAGCAACACAACATATTTGTGTTGCACTGTGAACATGCTAACATTATATACATAAAAAACTAAGAATTATTATCACCATCATGCTTTAATGGCTCTGTTGATTCCTGTTTAACACCATCCGTCTCCAAGAAACAATGGTGTACAGCAGTTGTCTGATGTGAACTGTGATTCCAAGGCTATTGCCAAATATGAATAGCAGAATGCTCTAAAACAGTGTGAACAGTACGTTGGAGATAACCATTTTATTTAGACTACTGGTTGTTATTTTAATTGCTTACAAAACACTAACAAGCGCCGATAAGATTCAACCCCAGCTGTGATGCTTTGCAGCTGCACATCATGATGCGGCATTTTCCCACCATGACTCTGCAGCACCATGTCATGAAAGTAATTACAATACAATTTATTTATTTTATTGCAAGCACTAACATTATTCCCAGTACAATATTTAACAGTTTGAACAGTGCCTGCTTAAAAATAAAAAATAAAAAAATGATCATGAGTCCAGAGCTCGAGCATCAAATAATCATGATAGTGTGTGTGGTGGTGGTGGGGGGTTCTATTTTATTCAGGAAGGTTTTTGCGCTGCTGAGTTTGAGTCAGGTTTTATTGACTTCGGTTGGATTTATATTTATGCTGCTTTAGCGTTTTATGACTGCTGTTTTAATTTGTTTTATATGTGGTTTTTTTATTCTATTTGTAAGCCACTGTGAGAACCCTCTGGATTAGTCAGCAGGATATTAACTAGTAGAAATAAAAAAATGTAAATAATGTTATACTTGCATTATGTTTAGCACAGCAGCCAAGCAGCTAGCGAATTTTTCTAAAAGCTGAGGATTAACGACTCCCACAAGTATATCATCTGCAATCAACTCTCTGTAGATCCGTTCCAATCCAGGTTCATGCCTGGGCATGGGAATGAGTCAGTCTTGGTCACCCCGATGGATGACCTTTGCAGAGAGAGAGTGGGCAGGGGGAGTGTGATCTTACAGCTGCTTCCTGATAGCTCATTGCCTTTTGACACCATTGACCATGGTGTCCTCCTTCATCTGCTCCAGAAAATGGGAATTGAGGGCAATCTGTTACAGTGGTTCCAATCCTACCATCGGGACAAAGTCCTGAGAGGATCATTGGGAGAATGCTTTTCAGCTGCCTAGCAACTATGTTATGGAATGCCATAGGAGAAGCTGGGGCTGTGGCACAGCTACACACACACACACACACACACACACACCACCTTTTGGGTGGCACAGTATTGCCTGCCTTACTTGAGTCTGGCAACAGCACCCATCACCATAAATGTAAAATTCTGAAATTTTAGAATTCATGGAGGGAGATATTATGATAGAACAAATTGTGTTCATTGATAAATCTGCATAGAAACAACCCTGCAGTTTCTAGTCTGTGGTGATTTCATGCTTTTAAAAATTTCCAAAGACAGAACAAGTAATCAAATTCCATAGTTCAACATGAACCCCTTGATCCTTTCAATATAAAACAAGTGTAAAATATTGACGAGTATGTGATGCTTTAAAGGAGAAGAAAGGAGAAAAATAGAGTAGAATGGAGTACGTGACAAGTCTTTTGGAGTGGTTTTTAAATCTATGAACAACGCACAATATTTCAGTATAGTTTAAACAATGGCTTAATTTGTGTTGTGCTCCTAGGCACCATCTTGCCCTGGTAGATTTAATATTTTCAAATAATATCTAAGTGCCAGCAGATCCCCAAAGACAGTTTCATATAGTAGCAAATGGATACTAGGTTATATCAGTGGTCTGTTTGTGGGCCTCAGTGCAATGAACACTCCAAACTGTTGGCTTCATAGTCATCCCCAAAGGACATTTAGATAGCAAGAGTTTTGCTATCGCAGCAACAGACGAGGAATTTGTCACCTGAAAACAAAAGCTGTAACAATGAATGCTTCTGTTATGTGCTACAGTTGTTAGCAAACAACAGCAAGAGGAGGGGCAGGAGACAGAAAAAAACTGGACAGGGAGCACATATGGGAAAACAAATCTTCGAAATCTTGTCTGAGCAGCTATAAACTGAAATATTGTTCAGTAGGAAGTGAGGCTTTAAACATTATAATGTGCTGGCAGAAGGTTAGAAAGCAAGTATTCTGGCTGGCTATAGCAATTCAGTAAATAAGGAGTAACAACCCCACATGAACAGTGGCTTCACTTGCTATATTGTTAACACAAAGGCTTAATTATTTTACCCATTAAAATACTTTTGCTGAGTTCTCTTTTGCAGCAGGTTTTGTCTTCTCTTGCTGGTAGGTAATGAGCTCACCTGAATCATCTCTGATGGTTTTGAGTATTTCATCTGGTGTAGATGGTTTTGGTCCCTAGAGGATTCCAACAACTCCTTAAATGTTGTATTTTTTTACCTTCCCTAGAACCCATGGCTTCAGAAGTAACATTAAAAAGAACACAGGTCTTAGCACATGGGGTGATGAGTCCTAAAAGAATTTGGTGGGGAACTTTAACAAAATATTGCACAATGTTCACTGTTTCAGTCAGCAAGTCATTCATCACTAGTCCATTATATTCAGCATGCCTGGTCACTGAACATGCTCAAGCCTTTTTAGGCAGTTTGGTTGCCACCCCACCCCCAAAAAATGGAACACTGTGGTTCCCAGTTTGGGAGGATAGGAATTCCCTCTTCTCTTTGTTAGCCTATCTATGAATATTTCAACATCTTTACTGAACAATAGGACTACCATTCCCTTTAGCTTCCTTTTGTATTGAACATACCTAGAAAAGTCATTTTTGTTGCTCTTAGCATCCCTCACTGGCCTCATTTGCTACAGCATTTCACTCTCTTGAATGTCTCTGTCAGTGTGCACATTTTTGACATGACATGCTACCTCCACATTTCTTTCTGTTGCATCTGTTACTTTGGAACAAGTTAGAGCCTTCAGTTCCTAAATTCTAATTATTGAAGTCATCTCACCAAGTCTGTTATACCCATCAAGTTGAATGTATCATCCAATACTGGAAGTTCATTATGTTTATTATCTGTACTCTGCACATTGGCATACATTTAAACCCTTAGATACTCTTTTCTACTGACTCACCTGTTATTTTAGTATAAGGTTTCCAGGTACCCCCATACATCTCCCGGTTTCTTCTGCAGCAAATTCCTATTTTTAGTGCTTGCATTTGTATTTACCCTCTGACAATTATCCTTACCCCTTATAGGATTTAAAAACCTTTTGATCAAGCTCCCCATTTTTTGCCAAATACATTTTCTCCAGCCCTCAGGAGGTAGTCTCCTATAAAAAAGCTTACACCGTGGGTTCCAGAAACTGAACATCTCAGATCAATATTCATCTGTGTAGCCAGTAATTCACTTGAAGAAGTCTTTAGGTAAGAAGAGTGGGATATAAATTTAATAAATAATAAAATAGTCAAACATAAAATGTAGTTCTGCCTGGCAAGTAGGGCTGATGATGAGTGTTCAGTCTGGGGAACCTGTCTCTCATACCCTGAAGCCATGCACTGAGGAGACAATGTCCTTCATGAGTTTAACAGGCCTGGTCAGCACACAGCCATCTCTCAGTAGGGGATCCCCAAACACTACCACCCTTCACCTCTTTTTTCTACACACAGTAGTTGAGCTGCCTTAGTCTTTTAAGGGTTGAAAGGCTTCCTTCCTACCTAGCATAGCCTGCTGCAGCTGTCCTCCATCAGGATCCTCAGTCACACTCATTAGAAAGATACTAAAAGGTTTTTCTTAGTGACTATAGATCAGAATGCCTTTGACATCCTGTCTTCCATGCAGTTTTATCTTCCCCATTGCCATTCTCACCATCTTACCTGATAGTCTCTCCCCCTTTTTCCTTGCTGAGCTGCCCTCTTGTCCTCTCCAAGAACTCATTTTCTCTAATGAGGCAAGGTGTGGAAACAGTCCTTACCTCCTCTTTCAACAGAGCAATCAGCTCACACTTGCTGCAGGTGTAGTCTTGCAACTCCACTGGGTCTCTGCTGTCCACCTTATTGGCTCTTGTTTACATCTTAAGACTCTGATTAACTGGCTTTTGCTTCTTCCTTAACTTCTTTGTTTAAAGGTTGCTTGGATGTCTGCAATATTTTTGCCTGCTGTTGCAGTGTGCAGGGTCTCAATAACCCAAACCTCTGATCAGCTCACAGCAATCTTGTGTCTTCATCAGAGACTCCTGGGAGAGTATGCAGACAAGCAGCTACTTCATCAGACCATGAGAGAGAACAACAACCTACCACAGAGAGTTGTTGAGTGACTCTGAGAAAGCTATTTTTGATGCTCATTTGATTCACCATACGCCCTGTAGTAACCCCTAAACTCCAAAGGCTTAAAATATGGTGCATATATTGTGCATCTATTTATTATCCCTCTTCTGAAATGCTCAGAACGTGACATATTCCTTCAGACAATTTTGCCTACTAGATCAAGGGCTGACAACCTTTTTGCAGTGGTGTAGCACGGGTTACCAGTGCCTGGGGCCGTGCAAGCGGTGGGTGGGAGGGAGCGAAATGTATGGAGTACGCATGCACATTTCAATTGCCTTACAGTGTCTGCATCACCCAGGAGATTGCAGCCGCAGACATAAGAAAAGAAGAGTCATTCATTGTCTGGAGAGGTTACTTCCTGGTTCACATGGAGAAGTCATTTTCAACAGAACCCAGAAACAGAAGCGCACAGCCGTACTGAGGCAGCACTGGGTGTTGAAATTTTGCCCCCCTAATTTTGTGCCTGGGGCAACCATCCCTGTGGCCCTCACCACACTACACTACTGCCTTTTTGGACCCTAGGACACATTTGCAAACAGGAGGAACTGTTGTGGACCCCACTTACACCAGAATCAATTGTTAGTCACTTTGGAATGCTTCTGTCAAGCCTAATTTCAGCAAAACGGCCCTTTTGGCACCAGGGCAGGCCACTTAGGGATACATGTGTGTCTCTGAGCACAAGAGTGGTGAACTCTATACTAGGCCATATTAATATTGCCTCACATGTCATGCTTTCTCCCCTGGCAGTTACCTGTGGAAAAGAATAGCTTTTGAATAAAGTTGCTAAAGGTTATTGCTTAGTACTTTTAAAGCCTAAAATACATTTTTAATTTACTACCCTTTGAACACTAGGTGTATTTTCTTCTGTATTTATTTATTAAATTTATACCCGACCCTTCCTCCCAAGAGCCCAGGGCAGAATTAGTATCCATATTCTGCATTACATGCAGAGAGCATTTGTTTAAAGTTGTCTTTGTAACTCACTGTAGCTGCTTGGCAAATGTTCCTTGTGCAAAATCCCCTCCTCTGCCTGGCTCCATTCATTTATCAAGTATAGATGTATGTTTTTCTCGCATAAAGGAAAGGCTATTTTATAACTATTATGCAGATGCTTTTTAAGTCTAGCCCATTAATCTTAATTTACGGATTTAAACAGCTGTTTAATTTATTTAAAAATGTTCCACTTTGGCTGCAATCCTAAATTTGCTTCTCATGAGTTAATCCCACAGAAATCAATGAGCTCAGTCATTATGGCCACAACCCAAGATGGCTAAGCCCATTGAGCACAATGGGCTTAGACATATTTATCTCTGTGTTGGATTGTGGCCTTTGGCTTTAACTACTTAATTATAATGGTGGAAGTCTCTGGAGAGGGGGTAATGAACTCTTTTGTAGGCCCTTGTTTGCCAGAGGGAAGTATAAACACACATTCTTCACTGATTTATTTCAGTACCTAAACTAGAAATAAGGAGTTGGCCCTAGAACAGATGGAGATGTGAACATATCAGACCTACAACTGCAGTTGTTATTAGTATTGTTATGTGACAGTGAAATCTGGTCCTTGGTGTGGATGTGTATACAGGTCTGTGTCCAAAATAATCGACATTAAAACTAAGGGCTCATCCACATTTCTTTTTCTGCTGTGTTTCTAGGCGGTTTAAATCTCCGTGTCTGAGTGCTTCCACCCTCCCGGTACTTTCCCTGTGAAGACTTGCTCCTTAACACTGAATTGGAGCAAACGGAAATCGCCAGAAAACCCAAATTGCTGTTTGTTCTGATTCAGGGTTAAAGGGCAGGTTTTCCTAGAGAAAGCGGCAGGGCAAAAAACCCACAACCCACTAGGACACAGAGCTTGAAAGTGCAGAGCTGTGCAGGACAAAAGGTAAGTGGAGGTGAGCCCTAAGCTTCTGGGCAGTGGGCAAAAAGGCTGTGTGAAATAACTATAGATGGACACTATAAATCATCACTGTGTAGTAGAGCCAGAAGTTACAGCTATAGAGAATAAAGTTGGCAATAACTGAGAGAGAAAAAGCTGCTACGTATATAGAAATCAGCAGGCTGCAGATCACACTGTGTTGCAGGGATGAATTGAAAAGTAGACAATTTTAGCAGACGTGTGGTAACCTCTGCCCCCATGTCTGGAATTTCTGTGAATTTCTATAGATACTCTTTTCTATGTAATTTATCTTAATAATTAAGTCAGTGGGATTGTGGTGCAATTTATTTCTGAGTTTCTTCATATATATTTTTTATAAACTAAGATTGTGCTCAGCGTGCTTCTCCTTTCTCTTCTTTAGTAGCTTTACAGTTATCTTTGAAGATTCAAACTTCGTTCTGTATGTTAACAGTGCTCCTTCTAGTCCAAGCCTCCTTTCCAGAGACTAGGCTGGAATCTACACACATCCAGTGTCACATTTGTGAATGTTTTATTTGCAGCTGTGTAGCTGAGCCCTAGGAAGATCAGTCCTGCTTTGCTCAACACCGCTGCTGGCTCCTATTCAGATAAAGGCATCAAAGCTTCCAAGCTTCTTCTTCTTCTTCTTCTTCTTTGCAGCCTGTCTCCTACACTGCGGAGATCAGGAGTTTCCCCCCTAAATTAAAACAGACAACCCATACAGGTAGACATGCTTTTGCAATGCTTACTACTCACATCTCAACATGTGCAGCCGAGATGCCTGTAGTCCTGGATGGAACAGCCAGCGAATGAAGAAAAAGAAGGTGTCACCCCGACATGTATACAAGAATACATCTTAGATGAAACTCATTTCTCTGGAGACAGCAACAGTAACTCAGGGAGGGTTGCAGGAACACTCCTGCTGTTTCTTTCAGAAGTCGGAAAGAAAATAACATCTCCAAAACGATCTTGCCTTAAGTAACTGAATTATGTTATATGTCAGTGGATCTGAGGATATGATACAGTGCAAAGAACCTAGTGTTCGTACAAGAGGATGAGGCCCTTGGGCCAGCACTGGAACTCAAGTTCTGGTACGTGCATGAGATTTGATGTAGTTTTGCAACTCTTGAGTGATTTCCTACTCCCCCTCTTTTTCTTCTTCTGCCATCCCCTCTTTTAATTATATCACCAACGATAGAACAAGGGATTGAGAAAGTATAGCTAAGACGGCAAAGGAAGTTATTTGGAGGTGTAGATCAATTATTACCTTATAAAATCAAAGTTGATACATGGTGCAGCTTTGTCGCAGATATTTTATAGAGAGAAGAAACTGGCAGAACTACCACTGGCTGCTTAGGCTGAGTTCTAATAAGTGTTGGGAGCTGCCCCGTTTCAAAGCATTGGGTGGGGACATGATATGTATTAGACAACCATCACAAACACTACTAAATATACCATTTGGCCTTGCTCTATCGTAAGGGATAAATGGGAATGCAGATGGGAGGGAAGGGGGAATGTGTATTGATAGGGCATTAATATATGCATCATCCTTATGGTCGCAGCAGCAAAATGCCAAATGCATGCAATTATTTTTTCATTATATTTTATAATATTAACTGGTTTTATTTATGTCCACTTCTTGGCCTTTTCACAGCAGATATCCAAGAGTAAATCCTTCCAAGTCATGGTTCTAAAACAAGATAGGTTCTAAACAAGTTTGGCATTACTGGAAATGTGCCTCCCATGCCCTTTGTTCATTATAAGAATACTAGCAAATGTAGAATACAGTCACTCACCAAAGAAAAGATCTGGGAAACACTGGGTTTCTGACAGCCCAGTACAGGGTCTCTATCACCTTTGCAACTGAAGTAAAACACCTGCAGCTACAGGAACATGGTAGAAAACACAGAAAGCTCCCATGAGTAAAAGGCTGCTTTATGGCAGGGTAGATTGCTCTGCACTCCTTGAGTACCGGACAAAACTCCACACATACAAATGTTCCTTTATTGCAAAGACATATTTCTAGAACCTATCAAAAACTAAAGCTTAAAAGAAGCACCTCAGATTATCAGTCAGATGTGATTTAGGACCCCAGAAGGACAAAACCATAAAATGTTATTGGATTTATAATAGAAAACTCTTCTGTCTTTGCCATACTTGCATTCTGGCATTGGCACATGGCCAATACAGTAAAAGCAGCATAAATATAATAATCTCAAAATGGAATGGCTTAAATACAGCTACCCTGTTCTAAATTTTGAAAAAGGAATATGCTTTGGTTAAGCCTAAAGTCTTCCTGTGGAGCTCTCTGTGGACATTTCATAGCTCTTCCAAGGAACCCGTATCAAACATTATATGCAGGGGAACATTTCATAATTAAGTTTCTTTTTATTCCCTGGGGCCACTTGGCTAATGCAGTGTGAAAGGCACTGTGCAAAGCTCTCCGCAACAGGGACATTCCAGGGCAAGAGTGTTCAAACTGTATTCTGGAGGAATCCTCAAGTTCATTCAGAGATTGAATGAAAAGATTGGTAATGGGAGAAAAGCTTCCCTGAAGCTTGCTAATCACTACTGATTTTATGCTGCATTGTGCAGCTGTACGTTGATATGTAGACTCCTCTAATATGGCCAATAACCCCTGTGAACGCCCTAGAAATATGCCCCAAGTCCTCCAAAATGAACAAGCGTATGTATAGCAGAGGCTTGGCAGTTCTGCAGCCATGTGAAAAGTGTTCCCTCCAGACAGAATTGCTGAAAACCAGTGCCCATCACATTACCCATAAAAAGCCTGGATAGCACTATGAACCATTCCTACCTCTCATTCAGTAGAAGGAACAGCAGCACTGCCTTCAGGGATTCTTTTGGTTTCTCTTGTGTACATGCACTATTAAAGTTCTTGTTAAGAACAGTAATATTGTTGTTGTTGTTGTTGTTGTTGTTGTTGTTGTTGTTATTATTATTATTACTGGGTACTTTTAAATCCAGCAATATTCCAGCTAGAACATAGTACAACGGAGGTAAAAGCCAACCTGTATCCCTGATAAAACTTCTCCATAAAGAGCAAGCATAGCTTTCTCTGTTTATTGAATAGCTAAAATATGCTGCAAAATAACATTGCAAGGCATTAAGTGGTGGTTTAACCATGACTGCATTTCTTTCCTTTGGTGGTGGTGGTCTTTTTGAAACCTTGGACTACTGTACACATTGACTAAACAAGACACTGTTAAAAAAAATCACAGCAATTAAAAGACCGTAGTACCAGCATCCAAATGAGTCAATTCTGTTGCTTTTCATAATCTCTTCAGGCATTTGGTACTGCTTTGGATAGTGGGTTTAAAAAAATATTAATTTTGAACATGCATAACTGAATGACTTCCTTTAGGCCTGGAAGAGGCCTATATCTCTCCCTCCTTGTGTATGCTGCTGATTATCAACAAGCAGTGACAAAATAGTCAATCTCTTATTTTCCTGCATGTCTCTCCTTTGAGCGTACCAATTCTACTGAGTACTTTGGGCCCTTCGTGTTACTTATTGGTCATGACAGCCAGCAACACTCCTCTCAGATTTAGTGTTATTATGCCTCAGTTATCAAGGAATTCCTTATAGAATGACTCTTCCTTTTTTGTAATATTTTCTTTTAAATGCAACCATTTCAAAGCACTCCACTACTAACCGCAACAGGAAAATGTCTCTATACGCATATCTAGGCAGTACAGTTCTGCTCATCCTTTAGATATACTGCATTAAGAACAAGGGTGTTGTGAAACCCACCAAGAATATCACCACATAGGCAAATAACCAGCAACAAAAGCATGTCAGATCGCACTGCAGAGCATCCACACTTGTGCAGTGTTAATGCAATATGTTTCATACCAGATTATGCAGAGATTGGGGGTGGGGGAGGGAGGAGTATTAAATTGGAAAAATGTTTCAGCTGGCCTTTGGATTAGGACACTGTGTGGACAAGAAAAATATGTGCACTTCAATCCACATGAAACTGCCATGTTAATACACTACCAGAGGCTTTTTGTGTGTTTTCAGAAACACACACAAGAAATAAAATTAAATAAAATGTCATGTATTTTCCAAAAACAATATTCATCTGCATAAATGGTTAGGATGACCCACAAATTATGGTAAGAAAATATTCCTAAAACAATTAAGCCAAATTTCAGATGGAAATTAGGGGAAGCTGGAGTGTATTTTTCAATTGGCTGAATATTAAAAATACAGTGTATACACTTAAAGGTTCACATGTAACCACTACTACAGCATGACTTCTTCAGCAACAAAGTAATTTTTGATCATTACAATTTCTGTAATGATACAACAAATATACAAAATACACTTTGCATATGATTGCAGAAGCAGCAGCTCTCTAGAGCCAAACATATAGTGTAATATAATAACAGTGAGTCTACTTCAACAAAGTAGGATTTTAATAAGACTTTAATAATACTGGTGGCAAGCCAAATTACACAATGTCTTAATCTACAGAATGGTTTCAACATAGAAAATAAGAGTCCAGGAAAACATCACAATATTTAAAAAAAACCATGAATACTTCTGGGGTTGGAAACATTTTCTAAACATGCACAATTAGGCTTCCCCCTCAAAAAAAATCAAATAGAAGGGGAGATATTGAAAGCCCTTGATAGTTTTAGCCTGTGTTTCCAGAACTTATGGCACAGGGCCAGTTTTTAACAACTAAAAGCAAGCTAAAACCATAATTATGACATTTGGCATGTTCAACTTCAGTGCGGACTGAATCTCCTCATTTCCCTTAGAGGGAAAGCAGTGATTAAGTTACCTTAGAGGCTGATCCCAGAATTGTAATGTGCTGGATTGTCTAGTAGAGATTTAGACCAATAAATGTGTCTCCTTTTAGACATTAAAATCAGTTCCAAACAGAGTCCCATAGGTGAAAGCCTAATGATTTATGCACTTATCCTCTGCTAAATGGAAGGTATCTTGGGGGGAAAGGAATTAAAGCTACTCTGAAACTACATCCAATACAAAACATTCTTCAAACATAATTGAACACATGCTCACACGCTACACTGCAACAGGAGAAGCAATTAAAGAGATGAACATCTGGTAAAATATCAAGGTGTAATGTACCAGTATGGATTTCACACAACACAATATTTTGACTGTTATAGAGACATCTAGACATATTCCTTGAAAAATGAGATTTTCAATACTTTGTGCTTTATGCTAGGCTGGTAGATGCATCCCTACAGTTACATGTCATCATACAAGCTATCCACCAGTTTTCTTGATTGAACCAATATTCATAGGTTATTGCTTGTAACTTTGGTTCTCTTCATTCAGATCAGATGTTTGACAGTGAACACACCTTTCCTGTTGTTCATACACAAGTCCAGACCTCACCTATAGGTTCCATTTAGAAAAGATTTAGAAAACTCCAGGAAGTCAAAGCTTAAAACATATGGCAAGGAGGACAAAAAATTTCTGGGCCTGACATATTCCTTAGATGTCTACTTACAACTGTAGTGGGCTATTAAAAAGTTATGCCAAACTTCAAGATGAAAGGCATTAGCAGCTTCTAAGAAAAGGATAATCACAATCTTCTAGAGATTTAATTAGATGTAACTCACAGAGGCTTTTGACATGGTCTGCTGTTAATTGAATCAAAATCAATGACTATCTTACTGCACTTAGGTTTGAATTTCCTGAAAAAAATGGAGAGAGAGAGGGAGAGAGATGGATATTAGCTAGTGAAGTAGTTAAACATTTTGTTTGCTTTGCCTCCCAACTAAATTTTAAGAAGGGGGAAAATATCATTGGATTCACTCTGTGTTTCATCTCTATAGGAGCCAATTATAGTGCACCATACTGAGAGAAACCCGGACAAGAAAGTCTAAGACAAAAAGACACATGGGGTTGCTTAGTTTGTATGTTCTTCAGCTATTGGAGTTCATAAATTAGCCAGGAGTCAAAGGATTTCTAACAACCTAGCTGCAGGAGGTGGCATCATGTAACCAGTCTTTCTGTAACATTTGATATTTTTTCATGCCAATTTTTTCATAGAAGACTTCCAAAGTTTGCTTCAGTAATTTCACTGCAAAGGGGAAAATATACTGCATTATGCAAGGGATAGAAAATATAAACTAGTGAAACTGGAATAATTTTTAAGTTACAACTTTAGAATTGTAAAATTAATATCGCCAACAAAGCTCATCCTTTTACATCATTAGAGCATCTGCTGCAGCAATTAGCAAGAAAGGTATTTGGGGACTGTGTGTATATTTTACAATCCACCAGTAAACAGAGGATTATGCAAATAGTGTGGATTTAGTGTCTCATTAAGCTTGACAATTCAGTTCTAGAGATTCATTAAGCATAACCATATCCTCACAAATCAATACAAAGAGGCAAAAACAGCCAAGAGAATGAAGGACAAGTTTGGGAGGAGGGTGGCACACACACTTTATCCAGCCTATCGCTTGGAAGCGCTGGAGGCACCCTAATCATGGGCAAGCTCTGGAAATATTTCACTTGCAACAGAATGAGTTATGCCTCCACTTCACCTAGTGCCCATGGTAGACATATAATACAAGGAATAACTTTAGAACAGAATTTCAAATGCTGCATTATTGGCTCATGATTCCTACTTTAGCCCAGGAGCTAGAAGTCAGCCTAACGTTTTCAATCAGAACTGTTAAAACATGCAAAACTTCAAGAAGGTTCTACATTAATATTAAGATTTTCAAGTTTGACAACCTTTGTCACACCTCTACTGCTACATTCTTTAAGCACAGCCTATATGACATGCTGAACAGCCAATATTTTCTGTGAACAATAAATTATTTGGCAGAATACAAACAAGAATAATACTGCAAACAATAAAATACATGCATTTTGCAATGTACAAGAGGCCATACCCCGTGTCTTAGGGAAATACTACGCAATATAGGAAGAAGGTATAAGGTTTTCCATAAAGGTATCATCCTCATATGGGACGCAGGTGGCACTATGGTCTAAACCACAGAGCCTAGGGTTTGCCGATCAGAAGGTCGGCGGTTCAAATCCCCGCAACGGGGTGAGCTCCCGTTGCTCGGTCCCTGCTCCTGCCAACCTAGCAGTTCGAAAGCACGAAGTGCAAGTAGATAAATAGGTACCGCTCCAGCGGGAAGGTAAACAGCGTTTCTGTGTGCTGCTCTGGTTCACCAGAATCGGCTTAGTCATGCTGGCCACATGACCCGGAAGCTGTACGCCTCAGCCAGTAAAGCGAGATGAGCGCCGCAATCCCAGAGTCGTCCGCAACTGGACCTAACGGTCAGGGGTCTATTTACCATTTTTTATCTTCCTCATAGATATGCCTTTGTAATTTATGTTTATTAACAATTTCAAATATGACCTGCTTTTCTCCACAGGTTGGGGCAGGAGGTTTGTCTGCCATGATTTTCAAAGAATCCAAATATATTTGGTGGCAGCCCCTACATCCCTTTTTGCACAAAGGCTGTGAAATGGGTTACAGAAAAAGCTTACAGCAGGCAACCACTTTCCTGTATTTGGCCCTGATCCTTTGAGCACTTAATGATATCATTTCACTTACTTGCATCATGAATGGGAAGAGGCCTATAGTTGAATAGGTGTGGGTCTTCAGAACAGCACAGAAGCATATGAAAAGATGGAAGGGACAAAAGACGCAAGAGCCCGTGCATTACCTCACCTGTATATAATTCCAGCTAAATCAAACAAGCGCCGTGCAGCTGTCATCTCCAAAGTATCGTGATATTTGTCAGACATAAAAATGACTTCTTTTATACCTATGAGCAGACACAACGAGAAGCAAAAATGTTTAGATGCATTCAAGGAAATACAGTTAAATTTATATAAAAAGTAACATCTACATAAAGATATTTTTAAGCAGAAGAAATGTATGCAAATCTTCCTATCACCAAATTAGCTATGCTCCTAATAAAGTAGCCCCTTGTGTGCAGCAGGATTTGCCACCAGTGTATACAGAAAAGGGAGAAGACGACCCCTTGCTCAGAGAGTTCTGTTGGCTATAGGCAGTAGTAAAAGTTCATGGATACTATTTTGATTATAGGGTAAAACCCATCAATTGGTTTTGGTGTGATTTTACTAACAGGGAGATTTGCCAGCTTTCAGAAAAATGGAATGAAATATTTGCACATAAATAGTTATGTTCACACTAGAGATTGTCTAGAGATCTGGAGAGGATGTTAGCATGGGGGGGGAAATTTGAGACATTATTTGTTTCCCATTCAGAGTGCTTAACCCACCTAGTTTTCTTTAAACCAATTGTTACCAGTTAAAGAGTTAAAAGACATGCTGATACAGCATGTTACAAACAAGTTAAAATAGGGCATCCAACATTAGCAACAACTAGAACCAGCATGACAGATCTAGAGCATAGGTATTTTGTCATATAATGCTACTATAATAAAAAGTAGCTTAATCTAGGAAGAGATGGGCTTGTTAATGAGGCCAAAAACTCTGAAGGTCATGGAACTTCAAAAGTGGAGGAAGACAGATTTAGCCTCAGGATTTTCAGGCCCAGCACTTAAGAGGTTGCAATACCAAAAGTGTTATATATTTTTCCAAGCGGATCTATAGAGTTATTGGTGGGATATATAAAGAAAGCTAGAGTAGATGGAGCCACACACTGAACTGCAACTGTGAAATTGCTGCTACCCAATTGTCTTCTGCTTTGCTGGCATTTCTGTTTGCAGAATGCGAAGCTATTACTGTCCATCAGTGTGCACAATGTTTTACACTGAAAGACAGGAGACATTTCTTCTCTGAAGAATTTGTATGTATCGTGAATTCATCCTTAAAAAAAACACAATAGGACAGTCTCACGTAATTACTTAAAGCAGATTTTGGACAATTTCAAACCACTCATATCTCTTGCAATTTCCGTTTCTGCTTCCATGGCTCTCCCCTACCCCCACTGGAATGCAAGCATTAACTGTGACTGTGCTGAGCACAACCCTACAAATTTTCCCACTCTGCCAACATGTCAATATCACATCCTGAACACACAAAGAACAGAAAAAACCAAGAGTGATAACTGACAATGAGTCTGACAGGAGAGAGTTGAAATACTGTAGTGATTGCTTTAGGAGCTTAACTATTTCACTGCTGCATAAAAGCAAATGAATAGAATCACAAATGAGTTTATTAGGCAAAATTGAGATGGACCTAGATTTCTAAAAGGCCCCAATATTACATGGTGTTATTTCCATCAAAAATTAAGAAATACATACAATGTGCTAAGGCATTTCAAGGGCCTTATCCCATGTAAAATGTGGAAATTAACCTTTGAGAACTAAAAATGTAATTATCATTAAATCATACTTGTGTTTATATACCTTGCACATACTTTATTTCACTGAATCTTATTTTACATTTATCAGTTTATTTATTTATATCTTATTTATGCCACTTCACATCTCCAAAGGAATCTCTTAAGTGGTTTACAGCCTGTCTTAAACAACAAAACAGAAAATGACCAAATATATATATATCAAACACTATGAATGAGAATCAGATACAAATACAACACTGATCCACATTTAAAGTAGCATAATTAACACATAAAAAGAAAATATTCTCTTAAAATATTAAAAAAGAAAATCCACAAAAAAGTTCCTGGTAGCATTACATATGATTTAGAACCAGCTCATTCGCCCCTTCATCTAAGGCAAAACAGTATCATACAAACACCTTTGGGAAGAACGGAAGGATATAGATTTAATAAATAAATAAATACATCCTGCCATCTCCAACTCTTACTCTACTGTATACTGATTCAGATTCTTCCTCTAAGTGGCATGAAGCTCAGTTGGTTAGAACATGGTTCTGATAATGCCAAGGTTGCAGGTTAGATCCCCGCAAAAGATAGATGCATATTTCTGCATTGCAGGGGGCTAGACTAGATGACCCTTGGGGTTTCTTCCAACTCTACAATTCTATGATTCAAGCAACATTAAAACACTCAAAAACGTTGCAACGCAAACAATCACTCTGGGTTGCAAAACACATGCAAAATTCAAGTTGTCATAACGTAATACGTAACTCACTTTTGTATACCAAATGATTAAATTCAAAAATGCAAAATTAAAGAGTGGTACCCTCACCCTCATGGTGACCCCAATAGGGATAAATCCTTTTGACATCTCTCCTTGGGGGACAGGGGTCAACAACACTGGTGGTCTGCACTGGCACTGCAGTGGTCCTCTTATTTGGTTTGTGGGCAGGAACGCCAGTCAGTTAGTTGTACCGGTAACTGTCTCCACTCTCCTACTCCTGGCTGGCAGGGGAATTGGGAACAAGGTGGGCAGACAGGTGGAATAGTCTCTCCCATGATCCCTTACTAGCTGCAACAGTCAGACAAAGCAGGGAAGTGTCTTCTCAGAGGCAAGACTGCATTATATTTATAGTTTATTTTATTTTACAATTGCCCTTTACGATAGACTACCTAAGTAATTGTGACATGGCCGTGGTGTCATTAGGTAGGTATAACTTTAAAAAAAAAAAATAGTGTGTATCATTTCCTCCCTCCTTACATTTCGGTCATGATAAAATGCTTGAAATCTACAAGGGAATACTTGTGGGAAGTTTCTCCATGTTTCTAAAATTTTGGCCTGTGAATCCAGTTGATTAACATTAAAATTTAATCAAAACAGAGCCATTTATATTGCAATTAAAACTCTTCCACTTGTGGCAGAGGACATTAGCTGTATAAAAGCCCCGTGCCTGAAACCAAGTGTCACTCTCCCAATTTTCCATCATAGTGAAGTATGGCCAAGAAACAAGACCAGAATGTCCCTATGCAGACAGGAGAAGACTTAGACCCCTTCCCAATGGCACACCCTTTTATTTTCTCCCAAGTAAGTGCAGGGTTGCCATTCATCCCTACAGTGAAAGTTCACAGAGATCTGTCAGTTCCCACTGGTCCATTGATTGGCAGTAGCACTCCAGAATTTCAGACCCAAAGATGCTGAGGATTAAAGTGGGACCTTTTGCAAGCACAGAATATGCTCTAGCACTGTGGTATGGAGATTTCCCAAAGTAATGTGCTGCACTTGGGAAAAGCGTGCCTACGAGTGTTAACAGCGGGTGACCCAGGTCCCATTGACAAGAGATCCTGTACAGATAGATGCACATTCCCCCTCCCTCAGACCGCAGGAATCTGTGAAATATATACGGTAAGCCTTCATTCTGCATCTTGTCATAATAATGGACATTTTACTAGTATCCAATAATCTGAAGAAAGGACTAATGATCAGACTAGCACACCTGCTGCAGTGGTGAAGATTTATCACTATTGTAATGAAAGACATAATTATAAGAGAGATCATAGAAATCTCTGTGACATTTATGACCAAAGAGATAAAATCTTCAAGTGTCGACCATGTCTGATGCTCAAATTAAAATGTTACACATATATACTCCCAGCAGATCTTGTGACACACACAGTTTATTCTCTCTCCCCCACCCCCCGCACACACCCCATTTTCTGTTCGCGATGTGTCAGAGAATTGTAAATTGACACTAATTATATGCAACGCCTGCACAGTTCCTTGGCAGCTCTTGGTCGAGGAAGAGGCAAACTTGAATTAAAAACAAGCTAAGAATCACAGAGGATGCAATTAGCACGGGAAAACCTGGCACCAGTCAAGTATAGAAAACACAAGGAGTGTCTTAAAGGCTGATAGTGCAATTAATTTAGATCTAAACAGCCGCAATTTGGAAACCAAATACATCTGTGATGAGGTACCCATGAACAGACAGTGCAGCAACACTGACAAATCAAGCTGGCACCTTTGCTTACCTGCCTGGATGATGAGCTTTGCACATTCATTACACGGAAACAAGGCAACATACATGCTGCAGCCTTTCACATCAGCAGAGTTCTTGTTCATTATGGCGTTCAGTTCAGCATGACACACTGATTAAAGATAAAAAGAACCCAACAAATATTCATATGAGCGTTCATTAAAGTGAGTCATCAATCTAAAACTTAACAAAGTGTTACGCCGCAAATGCCTGCGTCCTTCCAGAAGCAAACAGCCAGCACAATCTGTCACACCAGAGAGAAATTTAAAGTGCAGAAGGGGAGGGGAAATAATCCAGAAATACCAAGATCAATGAAGGTCAAGCAATCTGGCCAGGCTTGCAGTGAGTAATGAAATCATTAAGCACATTAACATGGTCATTCGTGAACACCTACAGGACGAAGCAAAGCCATAGGCTGAAGGCCAAGTAGTTTCAGTCACCCTAAGTGTGGCAATATCTCACAGCACCAGCGCTCCCAGAGAGCTCTAATTGCCATTATAAAGGAGCTCATTTGTGTGTTTACATGCATGGATAGGAATGTTCTTTTGATTATGCAAGTGCACTCTGTGTTCTTAAGAGCAGAGGGAATTATGAAGTAAAGCCAAGCAGCTCTCACCTCCAGGTAAGATAGCTGGCAATGAAGCTTGAGAAAAAGCGACCAGCACTAAGAATGCAGTTTAGACAATCATTTTGTACTGTTATCATCTTCACTAGCACCTATTAAGACTGTCTTAATTGCTACAAGGTCATCTTGGAACAATCCAAAAGTGAAGAGGTTATTTCTAATTTCCAAGAAGCACCATATTAGGCTCCTGTGAAAGAACAGTAACGCCGTAAGAAAAACTCATTTTTGTTGTTGTGGAGAAATCATATTGTTTCCAAGGTTTTATATAGGGGTTAATAGTTATGTAAACTGTCCTGGGTTTTCTTCTACAGCTGTGGAGATAAAATGTTATCAGCAGGAAGCCAGCGAGTCACCTGAGTGACAGCTTAACTGCTGTTGTTTACACTGCTTCAAAAAGGAGAAAACTAACTGAGTGAGATTTCTGTCTTTTTAAACAGGTGCTAAGGCATCAGAAGCTAGTAAATTCTAATTGGTCAGCTGGCGGATGCTCTGCTTCATTCTTCTGCATAATAGCTATATAGGCTAATAAGGGGACACAGTTCTATCCAAATTTAAATGTCTGACACCAGAGAATTTTTATTTAAAGAAATCGTTAAAAAGTAAACTATCAAGTTCATGGGTAGGCAAACTAAGGCCTGGGGGCTGGATTCAGCCCAATCGCCTTCTAAATCTGGCCCGCAGACAGTCCGGGAATCAGCATGTTTTTACATGAGTAGAATGTGTGCTTTTATTTAAAATGCACCTCTGGGTTATTTGTGGGGCATAGGAATTAGTTATTTCCCCCCCTTTTCTTTTCAGAATATAGTCCAGCCCCCCACAAGGTCTGAGGGACAGTGGACCGGCCCCCTGCTGAAAAAGTTTGCTGGCCCCTGATCTAGTTTAATCATGTCACATGCATGTCACCATATTAATAACAGTAATTTATGTTACAACAACCTTAGATGAAATGTATTGAAACTTTGCCTTTTTTTACATTTGGATCTCTGTGCTACAGTGGTACCTTGGTTCTCAAACGCTTTGTTTCTCAAACGCCGAAAACCTGGAAGTAAGTTGTCAGGGAACTGTCTCCGGCTCAGCGCAGGGTGGTAGTGGAAGGGCTTTCGAGAAATGTACAGAGAGCCCCGACCCCACCTGACCAGCAGCACCTCCTCCTCCATCAGAGGAAGCAGCGATGTATCCAGTGGGGAGGGGCAGCCAGCTCAGAGGCTGGAGAGCAGAGGCTCTGGGGATGTTGGAGAGACCTTGCACTCCCCTCACCCCGCGGGCGAGGGGGGAGACACGCCATTTCCGTCACCCCAAGTGCGCAGAGGGGTGAAACGTAAGGAGGGGAGGCGGAGATTTCGTATACCGAAACTCTTATGTTAGGGTCACAGCCGGAAGGGGCCACTCCCGGATTCTGCGAGTGATTGATACAGACATGAACTTGTAGCTCTGCACTGTAAATAGTATGCACAATAAAACTGCTAAAAGACAGGACCGAGTTTTGGCTGTTTACTCACGAGCAACCACCCAGCGGACCTTACATAAGTGTTCCAGTTTTTGAACGTTTTTAGGAAGCCAAACCTCTGATGCGGCTGTTGGCTATTGTTTCCAGGGCACTTGCACCAATCAGAAGCTGCACCTTGGTTTTCAAACATTTCGGAAGTCAAACAGACTTCCGGAATGGATTAAGTTTGAGAACCAAGGTACCACTGTACAGTGGACGCTCAAGATACGAATTAAATTTGTTCCGGGGGTTCGTCCGCAACCCAAAAAGTCCGTAGGCAGAGGCACCACTTCTGCACACGGCGCGATGGAGCACTTCTGTGCATACGGCAAAACCCGGAAATATACCGGGTTTGCTGCGTTCGTAACCCAAAAGTTACATATCTAGAGCGGTATGTAACTAGAGGGTCCACTGTATTTTGTTCAACCTTTAACTTAAGAAATTTGTTTATAAAGGAGGTGGGGGTGTATTTTGAGAAAAATCAGAGGCTGCCAACCTTTTTGGACCACTGGACCCATTTGTAATTTTGGGCACTAGTAACAAAATGGCTGCTGTGAGGTGTGTAGGTTAACAAAAAATGTATGCCACGTTGAAAGAGCAGTAAAAGGCAGGACCACAATATGGTGAGGCTTGTCCCACCTCATCTGCTACCCTTATTAATGGTGGGAAAAGGACACTTAAATCAGGCAACACCTCATTCACTGAAAGAAGCTCTTTGCACATCTATGTTCAGAATGGAAAGTGGATCCCCAATCCTAGCATCTAATGAAATGTGGACATGTTTAAGGGGGCTTTAAGTAATCTACCTGAACAATGGCACTATTGCTTTAAACAAACATGCATTTTAGTGCGCTCTCTCTCTATATATATATATATTCACAACAAAACTTAACAAACACTACTAATTGCTCATTTCTTAATACTATTCACATATGGCATATCTACTGACCTAATTACAATACTAGTACAGTCCAATTTTATTTTGCATTGCCTAGCCTGTGTTGTGACTTGTAATATGCTTTTCCTAAAGCACATATTTACAATTAACATTGAAACTCTTGTAAGATTTGAAGAAATTCTGTTCAACTTCAGTTCTTACAAAGAATAAAAACTATATTTGCCCGATTATGGGTAGATAAACAAACATTTATTCTACTTACACTAGCTACTAGGCAAGCATTCCTATAGGCTTGTACAAATATAATAGCGAGAGGATGAAACAAAAAGCTTAAGATGACATTATGTGAATGCCTAAGTTTTTTTAATAGAGAAAATTTGGTTGTAAAAGCCTCTTTCTTTAATATGAAAGATAAAAATGTTTTACAAATAAAAGCAAGGATATTATTTAGTAAGTAAAAACAATAAGCAATCTGGTGTAGATATTTTATTCCTTACCATATGGATATTTTGTGTCAAGTTTACTATCTGCTATTCTGGTCCAAGGTAGCAAGTCATCACTGCATCCATTAGGCATGCCGTTGTATCCAATCCCAACAATCTTGTTTTCTGAATTCACAATACATGCACCAACCTGAAATGAAATAAACAACTTTGTTTATTGTAATAGGTCAGATATTTTGGTGATCCTGTACTCACCTGGTTTCTCTGCCAAGGCAAGTGGTACCCACCCTGTTGTAGCTGGAGCTATGCTTCCCCATAAAGAAAACCCAAGTGAGCCTGGTCTGACCTTGAGCATCAACACTGAAAATGTTCAAGCACTATGTAAAAACCATTTGAGACCGTGCTTCTTCATTCAAACTGCACCATCCTGAAGCAGACAAAAGTTCCCAGCATAACAACTCAATTTAAAAACATGGAAGGTACAGAAATGCTTTTTATTCTGATGCTTTGTAGGCTAAGTTGGTCTGTCCCTACTTAGTGACATGCAGGTAAAAATGGAAGTCAGAACCTCAGTAAAAACATACCATATTACATGGCTAGATCAAACTATAATTTCAAATACACTAGATTCTTCTTCAATTATTTTCATCAGATGCATTATCTGTAAACTGTAAGCATTTTTACTTCTTGTGGGGAAAGGAACCACACAGCTCCTCATCTAGTACTATAAAAGAACAATCTTCCCAAGAAAAAACAGCTCAAGTTACCACTTGATAGACAAAATCCTCATTGTAGTTTCCTCTTTGCTCTAACTTTGGATATCCTTGTAATTAGATTGTGCTGAATGACTAGAAACTTATTGCTATATGAATTTATGAGAGACAGTGCAACGTAAGATGCCTGGGCACCATATTCTTACCTGAGAATTTGGATCTTTGCTTCTTTGTGCCGACAAGAAAGCTACAGCCATGAAATATTCAGGCCACTCCAAATAGTCATCACGTTTTTTACAGGGTGTTTCACAGCCATACCTACAAAGTCAAATCAAATGACACTAATGGTTACGATTTGCATGAATTGTTTTATTTTTAAAAATAGTCTATTAGGTATACTTTGACCCCAGTGTTTGAGTCTCTGGAAATAAGTCAATTACCATGATGTAAAATTCCAGAGTGGCATGAGGGTTTAATTAGTACAACTAAGAGAGCAGCACCTGACCATAAAGGTTATAAATTCAGATCAAGAATTTAATAGTGGAGAATATCAGTGTTCCATATCTGCCCAGTGCCATATGAGCAACACTTTTCAACCAAAAAGGCCAAAAGGAGACTAAATTATCTCATTTAAAGCAGCAATTTGCAGTCTTTAGGCAGCGCAGTGCCAACTATTATCTATCCCTCAATGTTACCTTCCTTAGAGAAATATGCAAAAGGTTATGTTCTTTGCTCTAGCATTACTGACAGTTAAGTTGCTTGAGCAAAGATACCTCTTAGACGAGCTATTCTAATTGCAAGCATATGGTGCGATATCATTTGTTACAGCTAAAATATAAAAATAGAATATGAGGCACTCTTTGCTGAACATTTCTGGTGGTATCACTGTCTGCTAAGAATTGTTTTCAGTTACACTGCCCATAAATAGTGTTGCCAATGTACATTCTAATGTGAGGAGTCAAGTGCTCCATCTTTGAATCTCTCTGTAGGAGTCTACAAACAGACAGTAATGGCCCTTTTGCCAAATCTCTACAATTGGGAAGCATGAATAGGCAGGTGGAACGACTAACCCCAAATAGGAGCATTTCAAATAAACTCATTTCTCAAACAAATACATGGTCTAAAAGAGAAAAGCCTATGTGTATGAGTTTCATTCTTTAGACACATAACTAGAATAGAGCAGGACAAAACCTTAAGAGTGTGAAAAGTGGTTTATGACTTGCAAGCGGTTTTGTTTTCCATGGCGTGCACTGCACACACCAAATATATCCACCCCAAATTTTGCCAGGTACACAAAGAATCAGCCTCCTTCTTTCAGGCTGCCTTCAGCTCCCTGAAAGAACTAACATGTCTCCCAGCCTCACCTTATGTCACTCAGCCATAGCACCTAAAACTCTAATTTGTAGGTTTTGTATATACCAAGACACCTGTCGTGCCAGCATTTCCTAGGACACCTCTTATTTACCTCTTTTTGGAAGGAGATCAACCGCATCCTGCATCTCAGAAAACAGAATGTGACAGCTTTGAAATAACTCCTTTAGAATTCACCAGCCAGAATCATAGAGTGCAGTACAGTGGCACTCCTCTATTTTATTCCTAATGTACAAAACAAACACTGAAAATTTTTTTCATGCTTAAATCCTACAGTAAAGGTTAATCCTTCCACCTTTCTGTAATTGATTTTTAGGCAAAGAACAACCTAGAAGGTCAAAAAAACCCACTAATAGTCTGTTTCATACTGTGGTTGTGATATATTGGAACAGATTATCTTTTGCTCCCATATAAACTATTGCACATTTGAGTCTCACATGTACCAGGCAGAAATGCTTAAAGATGACTAAGAGGGTGCATAAAGACATAACTATCCTGCCCCTTGCCGTTGATACTCAAACACATACAATCTTTTAAGTGAATGTTGATCTCCTCTTCATCCCTCTTTCAAGGGATAACAACAACAATTCTCTTATTTATACCCTTGCCCATCTGGCTGGGCTTCTCCAGCCACTATGGCCGGGATGATCGATTTGCTGTTTGTTTTTGTTTGTTTTCAAGCACCTTGCATACTTAATATTTGCATTTTAATAAAGTTTCAAAACACTTTTTATGCACACTGTTCTTTACTCTTGAAACACTACTTTTAGAGTGGAGAGGTGTGGACTGACACCATCAGCAGCCAGCCTAGTCCTAATCATGCACTGTACTAACCAGAGTGGGGACAAGGGCATTAGCTTCACCACTGTCCCTGTCAATGAGCTGTACAGCATCTGTTTGCCGTGAAGTGTCTCCTTTATTCGTGGAAGCTTCCCACACAATGCAGAACTCTGGAAAAATAAGTTATACATTGTGTGGGAAGCCTACATGACTAGAAGCAGGCTCCCCATTGCAGAGAGCCATTCTCCAATTACAAGGGCAAGGAGACAAGCATGTGCAGCTAGCATGCTCCTCCCAGCTTTCATTTCTATTTCCTTGTTAGTATAATGCCTGAATAGGGCTTTAGCACTGTGTAACCCCAGCTTCTTCGGTGAATGGACTTCTTCCGAGTTTGATTCAGGTTGAGACTGAAACCCTACTCAGGCAAGCCTATTCACAAGCTGAATCACTGCATGAGCAGGGCTGAACTAACTTTGCACCTGACATCACACATGCCCACTAACTGGTATTTGCACAAATGCCTCTGCGTGTGCAGCAAATGGGTTACATTTCAGTCTTTGTGTGTACAGCTACACGTGCAAAGACCCTCTCCCTGCAAACGTTCATATCCAGTGCTAATCAGAGAAGGCAAGACTGGTTGGTGCATCTCCACTCCCTGCCCACATACTAATTCAACTTGAATAGGGCATATAATCCATTATGGGGCAAATGAGCTTCCATGGTGTGTTCATTATGTGTCTTTATACACCCAAAATTGCTTTTCCCTGGTACAACAGAAATAATTTTCTTCTTCATTATGCCACTTCCACACTGATATCTATGGAAATGTCTAGAGAAAAATTTCAAGAACAAGCTCTCTTCTCAACATTTTTACTCCTAGGGGAAACCACCTGAAGGACAATCATTACTTTAGTCTAAACTAAGACATAGGAGGTATAAGGTGTATAAATTGGATTTAGCTAAGACACCAGTCAAGACAAAGGCAATTTGTTCATTACACCATGACAGAGATTCAGTTTAAAGGCACAGGTGAGCTTGGACTTGAAATTAAACTATTTCAGCTCTTGCTGAACAAGGTTTCCGTATGAACGATAGCATTCTTTTTTGGAAGACAGACAGAATGGATGAATTCAGATGACTTATTTCCTCAGGAGAACATAGAACCATAAATTTACAAGAACTAGCATCTTCAGAGGACCAAGCCAATCTGCAAAAGGCTGCAAGGTCACTAAAATTGTGGCTAATTAAATTTGCTGATAACTCCTATTTTTTAAGAGCATTTTAAGGATGTGAAATAAGGAATTTTGCAGAAATGAAAATTAAGGCTAAGGTACCAAATATAATTCCTTAAAGTAAATGGGGGGGATCCTATAACCATTATACTGTACTGTTATGAGTTGGTGGAAGTGGGGGGGGTAGGCTGTATGTGTGATCCTTCTAACCCCTGGATCCAGCAAGTTTTTAAACTATAAGCCAGACTAGCTCCCTGTGTTGAGGTGGTAGCCTGGGTGATGGGCCACTGAGACAGCAAATCCCTCAACTCACAGATAGTTAGAAGGAAAAAGCCTGAGTTTAGAGTTAAGTTGCAGTGATTTGACTTGGAAGTAAAGCAGCAAGCTGGAGAGAAAGTCAGTTTTGATTTCTGTTTGAATCCAAGGCTTGGGCTAATGGGCTATGGGAGAAACAAGATCCTTTTGGAGTGTTAATCTTGTGAAACCTTCCATTGTAGACTCAGGTTAAAAGGTAAAGGGACCCCTGACTGTTAAGTCCAGTCGCAGACAACTCTGGGGTTGCGGCGCTCATCTCACTTTACTGGCCGAGGGAGCCGGCATACAGCTTCCAGGTCATGTGGCCAGCATGACTAAGCCGCTTCTGGAGAACCAGAGCAGCGCACGGAAACGCCATTTACCTTCCCGCTGGAGCGGTACCTATTTAACTACTTGCACTTTGACATGCTTTCAAACTGCTAGTTTGGCAGGAGCAGGGACCGAGCAACGGGAGCTCACCCCGTTGCAGGGATTCGAACCACCGACCTTCTGATCGGCAAGCCCTAGGCTCTGTGGTTTAGACCACAGCGCCACCTGCATCCCATAGACTCAGGTTATATATGTGTAAATAAACCATGTATCATAAAGAAACCAGTCTCCGCTGTGCCTCACCTCCAAAAGGAACCACAAGTCCTAGCTATGTGTCTAGAGTCCCTGGAATCTTGCACCACTCAGAAATTAGTGTGGCATACAACAATACTATCAATAAACTACTCTGTTAGTATAAAGATGGAAAGTAAAGAAGCTCTAGTATTTTTTAATAAAGACTGAGACATCAAAGCTTATCAACAACCCGAATTGCATTCTCCACTATTCTGCTTCTTTGCTGCTACTGGTAATTTAAATTTATTTGTGTAAGAACAAACAGCATGGTCGGCTATCTTAGAGAAGAGCTTTATGACTCTTAGACAAAGCTCTATAAACCAGTGGTAGAAAAAAAGCTTTTAACACATATTCAATCCTATGTCTAATCCTTGACCACCTGTAGAATCAGAGAATTGTAGAGTTGGAAGGGGGCCGAGGGTAATCTAGTCCAGTGTTTTTCAACCTTTTTTGGGCAAAGGCACACTTGTTTCATGAAAAAAATCACGAGGCACACTACCATTAGAAAATGTTAAAAAAATTAACTCTGTGCCTATATTGACTATATATAAAGTAATTCTCTTGAATTTTTCAATTTTCCCCACGGCACACCAGGCAACATCTCGCGGCACACTAGTGTGCCGCGGAACAGTGGTTGAAAAACACTGATCTAGTCCAACCCACTACAATGCATACAGCTAAAGAATCCCTGACATGTGGCAATCCAACCTCAGTTTTGTTGTTGTTGTTTAGTCGTTTAGTCGTGTCCGACACTTTGTGACCCCGTGGACCAGAGCACGCCAGGCCCTCCTGTCTTCCACTGCCTCCCTCTAATGAAGCAGAATCGATCTGGTCAAGGAAAAATCTCTTTCCCAAAGCTGTTAGGAGACACTGCTCTTAAGGTAAAAGTTAACTGGATAGAAGACTGGCTTAAATTTGTACGAAGCCAGCTCATTTAAGAATTACCTTGTTCATAAAACGTGTATGCATTCTGTGACTCATATGTACCTGCCCATAATGCAATACAAAGTTTCTGAATTTGCTCATTTCAGCCTCATAAACAGAATAAATATTAATAACTGTCTCTCGACTTAGTTGGTCTCTAATGTGCTACTGGAAGGAATTTTTTATTTTATTTTGTTTTCTCTCGATAGTATTTTATATTACTCAGCTCACAAATTCAGATATAGTAAGGCTTTGGCAATACTCCACCTACCAAAGACCACATTCATCACCTTGGCTGGATTTCTTTGGACATTATTAACCTTCCTTCCTTCAAGGGCTTCAACTGCTTCCTTTCCTTTAGATTTGTCTCCTTTCATTTCACAATCAAAATGAAGCTGAAATGCTTGCATAGAAAGGCCTTTTTTATCTAAATGGTTGTGTATGTTTTTTTAATTGCATGCTACCCCCTGCTCAGAATATCGACTGTAATCAAAACCTTTATAGAAGATAATATTGTTTAGTTTTATGGATTTCCAGGCTTTTGGCAATAATCAGTCCCGCATGACACCATCAGAACATAATTTTTCTTCCTGAAATGCACTGAGAGTTGCATCCACAACACTGTGCTGTTCATTTAATTATTTTGGTGCTTTTTATGCCTGTGTCTCTGGGAGAACATCACAGCAAAGCTAGTTCAAAGAGCTATTTAGGGAATACCTAAATGATATATTTTAAGATAATTCTTTATATTAGTAGTGCCCCTAATTTTGCAGCATCACTGTGAAGTACAGTCTCATAAAGTTCCCCTGTAATTTATTTTATAGCCCAGATATCATCTATTCTTCTGTATGTTATACATTTTCATTTCCTCAGCTACCCTTCATCTGTATCATCCCTTATTATGCATCCAAGCAAGGAGCCTCAGTTATATTTTTGCCATTTGGTGCCTTTGCTCATGTACTTCGCATATTCTGCCTCTCACACTCACATTCACAGTCAACTTCTTGTATATCTTTTATACACTGTTATTCTAAATCTCTTTCCCTTTTTAACCCCCATGATGCCTACTGACAGTATTTTTCTCAGACCAAGAGACAACAACCCCCTGCAACATTTGAAAAGGTGATTCAGCCTGTATGGAGCAGGGTCTATTGTTTTCAAAAATATGAATATTAAAAGTTCCTTCAGACGACCATTGCCCTCTCAACACAAAATTACACATACACACAAAGGCATTTTAGAATGCTTCAACACTTCCACCATGTCTCTCTCTCTCTCTCTCTCTCTCTCACACACACACACACACACACACACTGTATGAGGCATCAGTTACATGACAAGTGGGACCAGCAGAGTGCTTCCTGTTCCAGCCACCCACCCACCAATACCCTCTTAATGATAGCCCTTATACCGGGCCGATACCACTTATAGCTTCTGAGGCCCCTAATGATCCCTTATACCGGGCCGATACAACTTATAGCTTCTGAGGCCCCTAATCATAATAAAATTTAAAAACGATGATACATGAAAACAAAACAAGGTATTTTTAATTCCGTAATATGACAAAATCTCCATCACTTAACAAAAAGAAATATATGTGTCTTTTATCAAATCACATCTCTTATTTGCTGAAATTTGCAGCTCTCAGCTGAAAGAAGGCATCACATTTTGGTACGATGCACATAAAAACATATCACAAAATTTATCAATGGGGTGGGGGGGTGGGGAAGAAGTGCTGGCAGGAGCACTTACTGAATTTTGTCCTAGCCGCTTTATGGCATCACTCAGTTGGCACCTCAATATACTCCCTTTATCTTCATTCTTTTATATCAAGGGAGCAGTGTTAGAAACTTAGATATGAAAGCTAGGAGTAAAATGGCACCTTAAGCCTAGGTCAGACATGTCCAACAGGTAGATCATGATCTACCGGTAGATCACTGGATGTCTGTGGTAGATCACCAGTAGATCAGTGGCTTCCTCCAAAGAAGCTAAAAACTTTGGCTCCCCTAAAAAAAGCTCAACATCTTTGCCCTGCACCCCTAAAATGACCCGAACCACCAAAAATAGGACTTTCCTTCCTAAAAAAAAGCTCAACGTTGCTTTTCTCTTCCCTAAAGAAGCTCAACAACTTTTACGTGAACCCCCCAAAACAGGGCATTCCTTCCTAAAAAAATGCTCAACAACTTTGACCTGAATCCCAAAAGGGGGGTAGATCACTGCCAGTTTTTAACTCTGTGAGTAGATCACAGCCTCTTGGAAGTTGGCCACCCCGGCCTAGGTTATGGGCGCAACAATGGAATGTCTAGCCGTGCTTCTTTTATAACAAGAATACAAAACTGAAAATGTATGAACTGCAGCTAAAATATTATGTTCATTTTTCACATGGTATCTAGTCCTTCCCCTGCCCACCCCAATATTCTTAAGAAGGTTTCTTCTCCAGTCTTCAGAGTGTGGCTGGAAGTGAGGAGGCAGAAAAAGGTCCTCCTTTCCTTCCTCTGCAGTTTTAATCTGAAATCCTAGGCACAGTACGGCACCCAGAGCTCAGAAACTGCTTATCGCTAATGAAATTCCCTGTCGCAAAACACGCCTAAGGACAATGGGAGTTTTGAACGCTGCAAGGGAGCCATCTCTCTTGAACCACACATTGGGCAAAAAAAATCCTGCATTGTAGGGGGCTGGATTAGATGTCCCTTGTGGCCCCTTCCAACTCTACAAGTCTACAATTCTACCCATCATCATGGCCTGCAAGAGACTGCCACTACATATTCCCGACCATCTGCTGAGGTTCCAATCACTATGCTGTCTGTGAATACATGAGCGAGGAATGGAAACCAGACTATACCAGACAGGAACATAGGCAAGAGAGTTGTGAGAACAAAAGGCAAGGGGTACAGAATTTCTAAACCAGAACCAGTTGTAAAGAATCTTTTCAATCCCCATTAACTCATCTACAGTTGTTGTTGTTGTTGTTGTTGTTGTTATTTTATTTATGATTTTCAGTTTTATACATTTCAATAATTTTACAATCAGTTTAACATTTCAAAACTCGGCTTCCTTCCCCCTCTTTCTGTGGTTCCTTAAATTTATATTTTAATATTTTCTGCGTCTACAATTGGCATCACCATCAGTACTACTTAACTAGAAGCAGCCATTGCTTCTTTCCTGCTACCAAACCGGTTGCCAAAGTGACTTTAAAAAGCGACTTACAGTATATCTGTGTTAAGCAAGGTTCGCTCTGTGCAGTAATAAGACATCACCGCATGGGCAGGAAAACCCACGACGAAGACGGAAGTACTGTAAGTATAATTGCCTTCAGAAACATGTGATTAGAAAAGAAATAAGTTTCTAACCAGAAACATTTTTTTAAAAACTTATTTATATAGCCGATTGAAACAACAGTATAGCCCGTTCAGAGACGCCGCAATCCCATATCCATTTACCTGAACTCTGTGGGACTTGCACCTAAGCTGGAAAAGAACTCGTTACATAAATCAATAAAAGATTCAAACGGAAGTTCAAGGGGTTGGGAAACGAGGGAATAAAAGGAAAGTTTCCAAATTCCACGGAAGGGGATCAATGAGCAGACGTGGGGGGGGGGGGGGGGTGTTTCTCTAAGTCACTTTCCCCTCCTTGCAAAAAAAAAAAATCCCCAGCAAAGCGGGCGAGAGGAAAGAGATTTTTCTAAGCAAGCCAGGAGGGAGAAGCAAGAAAAGTTATGAGTAGGCACACCTGACCCCCCCAGGCCACCCCCCCATGCGCCTACCCATTCAGGCAGCTCGCCTGCGTCTGACCCCCACCGTTCGTCTCGCTGCCGTCTGAGGCAGGGACAACGTCACGGCCCCGGGGAAACGCCGGCTCCATGCTGGACACGTCCGCTTTACAATTTGGCGCCAAAACGGCAGCTCGAGGAGGAGGAGGAGGAGGAGGAGACTTGAAACCACGCGCATTAATAACTTTTCAGAGGCCGCTCCGCGGTTTTTCTGCCCGATTCCTCGAAGGTGCGCGGCGACTCACGGAGCGGATGGACAAAAGTCGAGGCTCTCCAATAAGTTAAGTCCGGGATCGGACTACATTTCCCAGGATGCATTGCCCTGCCGCAACGGAGGGATTGTGAACCACGGAACTCCTGGCATGCTGGACGTTGTAGTCCTCAGGGGGCAGCGTGCGCTCAAACATAGTGAATCAAATCGACTAAAGTGGACGCAGGTTTTTTCCTTTGCAAGGCAAGGTCTCGTTTCAGTGGCGCATAGACTATAGTACTGATAGGAGAATTTCTCGCAAAAAAGGAAAGGTTGACAGCTTGTTTTAGGGGTGCCTTGCCCCTGTATCTTTGTTGCCCCCGTAATGAATGTTCATCTTTCAGACCATTGCAGCTTAGTAATTTGTTTTCAGAACAAATTCAGAAAATTGTGGTCCTGTGCATGTGTGTTCCTTAACCTCCTCACCCTGTTGTATAATTCCATCACTGACTGCCTTTTAATGTAAGTGTGCAACAGGTTGATTATGCTTAAAATGAATATGTTTACGTAATAAAAAAGTCACTGTTTGGTTCTTATGTAACAGGAGCTGGCAGCATTTAATGTGCAACATAAATGGAACTAAAAAATTCCTTCCAGTAGCACCTTAGAGACCGACTAAGTTTGTTCTTGGTATGAGCTTTCGTGTGCATGCACACGAAAGTATCTGAAGAAGTGTGCATGCACACGAAAGCTCATACCAAGAACAAACTTAGTTGGTCTCTAAGGTGCTACTGGAAGGAATTTTTTATTTTATTTTGTTTTGACTATGGCAGACCAACACTGCTACCTACCTGTAACTATAAATGGAATTGGAATGATTCCTCTTCCCCACCACGCTTTTCCCTCTGAAATGTACGTTCTTAAAATATTTCTTGATATTTATTAATCCAATTTTATATTTCTGTAACCCCAGTGTTATAGTTATATGGAAATATCTGCTGTACTTGAAAGATGTGCTGTGTAATTTCCATTTTTTCATTTCAGGAGCCAAAACACCTCTGAAATATCTTAAGTCTCTAAGACATATAAAAAATACATTTGACACTTTTAGGAACTTTAAAACAACATTCTATTTGTTTGGATTGCCCTTTCAAAATTACTAACAGCCTTTTACCATCTCACTAACATCAAGCTCATAAATTGGTTTAAGATGGCATGACATTAATTCATTGCTAATAAGTTTTGAATTTCTCTGGAATAGTCAAACCTGAACCAGGTTTAATAACTCAGGCTGTGGCTAAGCTCATGCATTCTTATCCTTGCTTTTGTTTCTGACACAGCTGGAGCCTTCAGGGTTATGTTAGAGTAAACTGTGTTGGCCTCGTATCATATTGTTACAAGTTTGTGGGTGCCCTCACCAGGGCCGTCTTTAGCATACAGCCTACGCCGCTGGGGTGCAGAGAGCCACCCAGCGTTGCCAAATTTAGTTTAGCCCCCAAATTAATTTTTATTATGCTTATGTCACTATTATCATTTGATAACTGGTGCTCACGCCTGCACAGCTCCAAAAGGAGTTTTGTGTGTGTGTGTTTTGTTTAAAACCAACTTTTCTAAAGAAGACAACACATTGGGAGTCAGTACAAAGACTCCACGCATGCGCTTATGGTCATAGGGAGGTGTTTGAAAGATGAGACAGGCAGGCCTTGTGCGCATGCGTGGGACAGCCATCTCGGGCAGCCTTTCATTGTGGAAGCAACCTTATTTCTAGAGGAGCTGGGAGGGCCCTTGCGAGCGCGCATATACAAGTTCTTCTTGGGAAGGTTCCGGAGCCTGTGCACGCTCCCATCACTATATAGGTGCATTCTCTTTCTGTCTGTCTCTGCCTCTTTCCTGTCACTCCCCTCCTCCCGGCTTGGGTGAGCGAGACTTTCCAAATACAGTCGTACCTCGTGTTGCGTTCACTGCAGGTTGCGAATGGCGCGGGTTGTTTCGCCACACACGCAGAAGCGTTCTGCGCAGGTCGCGCATGCGCAGAAGCGCAATATCGCCGCTCGGATTGCGGACTTTTCAGGGTGCAAATGGCACCCCAGAACGGATCGTGTCTGCAACCCGAGGTACCACTGTAGCTGCCGCTGACCCCACTGCCACATGGCAGCTCAATACAATACGCTTAGGCGGCTTCAGCAGCGGGCGCCTGGTGCCCCCTGATGCTCCGCACCCCTTGTACCCCCGGGTAAAGACGGCCCTGGCCATCACTCCCTTGGGTTTCTGGGCATCCTGACCTGCTCTAGATGCTCCAGTGCTCAGGTCTAATCAGTGATTTAACAGTGCAAAAATGTGGTCTACAGTAGTTAAGAAGGACAAATGTACTGATGACCACTCATCAACACATCAAAGAAACATCCTTGGAGTCTGGGCAAATGGGTATTGACAGGGTTATGGTGGCCATGACACTACATGGGGGGAAATGTGTCCTTTTAAAACAGATGTTTGGAGAAAGAGGGGTGAGTGGAACTTCTTGGTGGGCTGGCCAAGACAGAAGGGTTGCATTTGTGTCTTCTGCCCATTTCCCTTTTTCTATTCATGCTGGTCTAACTGCAAGCCTAATCACAACTTCCTGTTCCGATACAGCCGTCACATCATTGTAAGTGTGAAATAGAAATAGGACAGAAGTCAAATCCCAGTGCTGTGCAAGTGAAATAAAAATGAATAAGTTTGTGGATCTAAATTTCCCTTTCACATCTACTCTTGTAGACACTGCAGTGTGGAGAATTTCAGTCTGGCTGAAGATGCTTAAGAAAGCGGATTACTGGAATGAGATGAGGTCAAGATCTTGGCTATTGCAAACCTAGCTCCTGTGTTGCTGTATGCCTAATAAACTGAATGAAACAATGGTTCTACTTGCTGCAAAAGAATATAAAATCCTACTTCCCGAATTGTATCAAGTCCTTGGGTGATATTTCTAACTTTTAAAAGGGCAGATAATCTCTAGGTACCAGTAAGTATGCATTTGCTCTCTTTCTTTAATCGCAATTCACCCTCTGTTGAATTAGAATTTTGCCCTTAGCCTTTACAGGGGGAATGAAAAAAGGAGGGTGTTTATCACTTACAGGGAATGTCACTAGGATGTAGTCTTTAAAGCTACCTTTAAAAGTAGGTATGATCTCTGAATAACAGGTTATTGCAAAATAACTCTTAAGTAAGTTCTTTGCCCTTTTCTTTCCTTTTTTTAAAAAAGTATTTAATTATTTTGTTTTTCCTTTGCTCCAAAGAAATAAAAAGTAACTGAGGAAGAACAAAATATTTCAAGATATTTTATATAAAGTGAGAAGTTGGAAGGTTTGCTGTGGTTGCTGTTGCTGTTTTTAAGGAAATTTTACTCATGGTGCTGTTTACCACAAGCAAATCAGGGATGTTATCAGTAAGTACTGTTTCAGGCTTCATGTACACTACATTTTATTCTAGAGTCAATGAAGAATGAGTACCGGTACTTGTTTTTTCTACGTACAATCTAGATATATTGTACAGTATATGTTTTTGCCCTGAAAAGCGCTTCTTGAAAAACTGGTTTCATTCCAAATATAAAAGTTCATTGCATGTTGATTCCACATTGCTCCAGTGTGTCCATTTGAAAACAAAGGTAGGCTCTCCTAGCAATGGAGGCAGTACCTCTGGTCCTGCTAGCTAGGGATCATGGGAGTTGTAGGCCAAAAACATCTGGAGGGCCAAGGTTGAGGAAGCCTGAGCTAAACCATCCTTGTAGACAGCATGATCTAGGATAAGTCTAGATTGAAAGCAGCATGTTGAGGATGAGCATTAATGATTCCAGATTGAGGAAAAACTCTCTGATACCAATTGGTTATGCTGTGTACAGTATTCAGCCTCATACTCACTACTTCCCTGCCAACCTGGCAACCAGTGCAAGTAGATAAATAGGTACCACTGCAGTGGGAAGGTAAACTGTGTTTCTGTGTGCTCTGGCTTCCATAACGGTGTACTGTTGCGCCAGAAGTGGTTTAGTCATGCTGGCCACATGACCTGGAAAGCTGTCTGTGGACAAACACCGGCTCCCTCGGCCTGAAATGAGATGAGCGCTGCAACCCCATAGTCGCCTTTGACTGGACTTAACCATCCAGGGGTCCTTTACCTTCTTCCCCCTGAGTGGAAAAGGTTTGATTTGAGCTTTGAATCCAAACCAAGCGATCCTGATGGGGAGCTCCATAGTGCAGCTGATTCCAGTGGGTCTCCCTGTCAGCTCTGACTCACAGGAAGCACCACATTTTTAGTTGTTACCTGCTTTGGGCTTTTGAATGAATAGAAGCAGAGAGGCCCTCTTCTCGACACCCTTTGTGGAGATCTCTTAGTGACTCCCTTACAGGTCAGAATATCCACTTATAAAGAATCTATAACCCAATATTTGTTCTCGACACCCTTTGTGGAGATTTCTTAGTGACTCCCTTACAGGTCAAAATATCCACTTATAAAGAATCTATAACCCAATATTTGTTGAGGGATGATACTCCCAAAAGTAAAAGGATTGTTTTGGGATACTTAGCGAAGATTTTTAAAGCTATAGCTAAAGTTGTCTGATTTATTCAGCAGTGGTTACCAAGACTTATATATTGTATGTATTTGGATTATTAGTGTATTTGGATGACTTTGTATGATTTTATTGTTTAAACTTATGCCAATAAAGGTTTTCTTTTAAAAAAAAAAAAGCAGAGAAGCTGCTTAGACAGAGGAATCTTACACAAGTGGAGCTCTGATTTTGGCCATTCTTCCTTCTGCCATTGCAGCATTGTATGACTCACTGTATGACTATGAAAGTGCCCCAGACCTTCAGAAAAGCTTGGCGACGCATAAGGAGGAAAGGAGAGATCAGTTGGGCAACTCATGGAAGGCAACTGTTTGAAGCAGGGATATTTTGTATCTGTGAAGCTTTGCTGTGTTTTGGAAACCTGATACCTTCATGGACAGAAAAGGATCTGTGTACATTCAGTCACTTTCCATGAGTTGAAAGGCAATTAAAATTATTATTATTCACCTGCTTCTCCTAACAAGTTGCAAGAGAGCACCTGGAAATTATTGATATCTCTGGTTGAGCTTCCACAGATACTAATTTAGTACTAGAAAAAGTCAGTTATTTATTATTTGGCTTGGGGAAATGGATAGAACTTTTTTTGTTTTTTAAAGAAACTTAAAGGACAAGAGGTCGCATTCCATGCAATTTATACACCATATAGTAGAACAATGGATCTTCTTATTGGCTGCATAGATAATGGATATGCTGGGTGGGTGTGTTATTGATCACAGAAAAAAATATGCTGTCAAATGATGCAAAGAAGTCCAAGCTGATGAATGCATGCAAACCTTGCTTCTCACTTTACAAAAATAAAATCTGATAAGACAACTGACAGTATTGATAGGAACAAGGAATGGGAGAGGCAGGGGGAGCCTATGTGTCAGAATGAGTAATGGTTGACATGGATTTGTTAAGAAGAAAGTGTGCTAAACTAACTTGGCTTCCTTTGACAAAGTATCTGTTTTGGTAGACAAGGGAACTACAATTGAATGTTTTAGTTTTACTTTTGATCTAGTTTCACATGAGATCCTCCAAAGATAGCTTGATAAATGTGAACTAGAAAGAACAACTGTAAAATAGATACACTACTGGAAGAAAATCCAATTAATGTAAAAAGGTACCAAGCGAGAGTGTGCTAGGGTCACTCTGTTCAATATTACCTGGTCCATGGTCCCGGGTCTGAATATACTCTTGTAAGATGTGCCTCTGTTCAGCAGTCTTTCATCTTAGAATATGATATCTGTGGGAAGAGAAGTCAAAACCCTCCCAGCAACACAATAAAGAATTTAACTCAATGTGACAAAACCTTTCCTCTCAGCAAAAAGCCTTCGGGAAAGCACCAACTATATTCACCATGTAATGTAACTATATTCACCATGTAAACCTCATCATCAATGAGCCAACATAAAAATAATCTTAAACAGCAATCAAGGCTAACAACAGCACTGTAACAGGAGCCATCCAGATTTCATCCTGTAACACCAAAGCTAATGCCCCATAGCTTTAATTAGGAGTCACATAAGTATTTTACCCTTTCTCCAAGGGTTTGCCCATTTTTATCCTCACAACATTCCCGTTAAGTAGATTGCAATGAAAGATGGTATAATACTGTCAACTACCGTATTGGCCCAAATATAAGTCACACCTGAATATAAGCCACATCTTTAAAATTCGGGGGGGGGGGAGAAAAAAAGACCATACCCAAATATAAGCTGCTCCCTTAAAATTCCACAGGCACTCAAACCCATTCCATTTTACCATATGTCTGTTTCAGCAGCGATATCGTAAAAGCCAATTTTTGTAAGGTTGCAAATTTAAGCAGCACTTTAACTTTTCACGGTCGGAATTTGGAAAAAAGTGAGGCTTATATTCAGGTCAATACGGTATTACAGTCAAAGTTTGGTTTTTGAACGTGTCTTTTGGCTGCCAAATGCCAAAAACCCAGAAGTGAATGCTTCCATTTTCGAAACGCGCCTTGGAAGTCAAACGGCTTCCGAGGCTCATTTCTCAATTTCCCCCATTGAACTTGCTGACAGCCCTTTGATCCTCCATTTTCAAATGTTTCAGAAGTCGAATGGACTTCCGGAATGGATTACGTTAGAAAACTGAAGTTCCACTGTATGATGAAAACTCAATATGCCTATTCTTACCTGAAAATTTTCCTGCTACAGAAAGCTGGGGGTTTTTTCCTATTTTCTTTTCTGGGTTGTGATCCTACTTCTAGTGGCCCCGTTGGACCAAGGAGACTTGATTTCAAATCCCCATTTAGCTATGAAGCTCGCTGGGTGGCCTTGGGCAAGTTACTATCTAGCTCAAAGAACTGTGAGCTGTGTGCCCCAGCAAAGTCCTTGGAGGAAGAGTTATACAAACATGATCAATAAATAAATAACATCTTTTAGCATCGCTCTGAGAAAGGAAGATAGCATACATCACAGGGGTTTATATGCTGAGTTACTACTGCACACACAAGACAAAAGAGATGAAGTGCTATAGTTTTGTCTTTGCTGGGTGACCTCTAATTGTGAAAGCATAAAACCAAAGCCAGCAGTACTGTCACATCAACTCCTTCCTGCAAAAATGCAATTCTTCTTCAGGAAATGCCCCTGTTTATACTCTCATATTAAAATTTTCCCATTCTGCAGTACACAATTTGCTGAGAATACAGATTTATTTTTAATATACTAGGAAGCCATGAAATACTTCAGTTCATTTAGTTGACTCTCGGAATCCCTTCCAACTCTATAATTCTATGATTCTTTGATTATATAATCATAGGTAGGGAAACATGAGTAAGTGCTACAGGAGATGACTGCCCAAGGAGAAGGTTTTGGACACTTATGGAAGGAGTCTAGCATCTCTGTTTTACACCAGGGATGCAGAACCTGTAGCCCTCCAGATGTTGGACTGCACCTGCCATTATCCCTGACAACTGGACATGTTGGCTGGGACTGATGGGAATTGGGAGTCCAACAACATCTGGAGGGCCACAGATTCCTCATCCTTGCTCTACATCCATGCTTCAAAACATGTGTGCCCAAAGGACAGAAATAGCACTATGCAAGCAAATTAGAATGGCGATTAAAAATTCATGCCCTTACAAAAGCTCAACGTATATAGCTCAAAATAAGCCCTTCACCACACTAGATCAGACCAAATTGAGTCCACCGAGCAAATAGGTAAATTCATTGAACTGGGGATAGATGACCTGAACATTCTTAGCTCTCATATTTCAGGACACTAGAGACAAGGAGCAGCCTCTATAATTCCTGGTTATCACTAGACATTACCCTTGTTTCTGAAGATTGTTTCAACTAGATGCGAAAAGAAAGCAATCAAAGCAGCAATATAAAATATTAAGCTTTTTTTGTTGAATAGATGGAACAGAGACCAACTGAAATGTTACATTACTTATTTACTGTAAGTCTAACCAGGATGTTCCCTATTGCCACAATAAAAACTGTGCTGTCCGCCTGCTGAATCCATACATGAGAGGCATCTGTCTCTGAAGAAGCACATTTTTTTTTCTACTGAAGCTAAACATTTTGTACAAGCTCAGTGAAAAAATAGGCCAGAAAGCATCAAAGCTTTAAAGTCCCTCTCCCGAGATATAATATTTATTTATTTATTATATGTTATAGTAAAGGTTAATAATGAAGTTCTTACAACACAGCAGAGCAAAGGAAAGAAGTAAAATCATACGCCATGTACTTCGTTTATGTAACAATGGGTAGCTAGGCTATATGAGCCCATTTTTTTCATTGTATTACTCATTCAAAAAAACAACATATAAAGGCGAGATTTTGTGTACATCTGCCATCTTTTCTAAGTTGAGCATGATTTGCAAGCTTGGACATAACAACAACATCCTTGAGTATATGGTCACTCAAGATTCTCCACCCTATTTGGGGACAGAGGGACCAAGACTACCTTTTCACCAAATTTATTCTCCAGCAGGGGAAAGGAAACCAGCTAAAATCACTCTCACCTTTCTCCAGCAGGAGTCACTGCTGGATTGGAGCCCCTTCCATCACTGGAAATAATTATTCCATTCACAGAAGGGCATGTCTGGATCCAAGCCATATTTTTCAGATTCACTTCGCAATATTTACTAATAGCAGAGCTCAACTAAAATATATGAAAAAAGTGTTTCTTTATGACATCATATCTCCAGTTCACACTGTTTGGGTTTCTGTAAATCTTCTTGGGTTTATAGGAGTCAGGCACCACTTATACATTATGTTCAAATAATTTTCTTTTTAACTTATACTTTATAAATTATTTGGATCTTTTCCTCTGTAGTCTTGAATCCTCACCTTGAATCTGTTGCCTTATATTCTTGACACATTTTGAATTAAAATTAAAATGTCGTTATTAACATTTCCCTCTATAACTGTGTCCAAGAAATTAAAAACATTTTGAAAATGTACTGGATGAGCTGGTATAGCTCCCTGAAACAAAATGTCCATTTCAAGGGATTTGGGGGGGGGGGGAGGATTTTAAATGTATTTTAAGAGTCTTTTTTCAGTGGATTGTAAGTACTGTTTTTTTAGGAGTAAAGCTTTGAGCATTTAGAAGACCTCATCACAATCTTAAACACTGTTTTAGCTGAACAGCAGTACAGCTAAGAACCCGAAATTATCTAGTGCACCAGGATCAATATCAAGTAATATTTCTCTTTGAAAGAAATTTAGTCTGACAGAAAGGAGTAAGAGCAATGTAAGGAAACTGAGACCCTGCTAAAGAGCTGGATATACCGGTAGAAATTCCCTGTAAAGCAGTACAAATTAGTTGATGTCACTAGAGCAAGAAAACCATAGTGACAGAGTAAAATGTTATCTTGGTTCCAGAATACTTTATTATCACCACCGTAGGTCACTAAGCTTCACAAGCTATATCCATCAAGTTTGATAGCAATTTATAAGCTAACAATGGGAGCTGGAGAGTGAAGTGCTTTAGTGTGCTAGCCATTTTTGGAGACACCTGGGTTCAAACACGGTTTAGGACATGAATGAAACAGGATTGCTGATCTCAGCCTGCTCTCTAGTGGACAGTGATACACAAAACGAGCATGGGAATAAGAAGAATTGCAAGATAGAAATGTGGGAAATTGTGGGGAAAGCACCAGTGATTTGAAAACCATTCCAGTCCGCAGTACGGTTTTTGTTTTAGGTGTTGTTCCATATTAGGCTATATTACAAGGAACGCTTACAGAATTTTGTTTTAGTTGATGCTGAAATAATGGGTTGTACAGAATGCTAAGTAGGAGATTCTGTTACTAAAACAGAGATTCCATAGGGGCGGCAATGTCACTAAAAGAAGATGGTGGACTGACCTGAGAGCTTCCTTTCCTGCCACATTAAAAATAGAAGAGTTTCTAAAATTAGATAGGAGAACAGCAACTACACAACCCTGAGAGAGAGAGCGCATGCAGCAAGGTTTGTTCCTGTTACAAAGCAGAACCTAAAATCACATTTTGGAGCAAGGGAAAACATGAGGCAACACTAGGCCTACTGGAAGAAGACAGCAGCTGCAAACACTTTCAAAGGAGGAGAATGTATTTAATAAAGAAATGATTACATTTATGCTTATTGCAAGCTAGGTTAGAGGTAGACAAACAGCAGAAAGCTGCTACTAACTTTATTTGGATTTGTGGGATCAGCAACTTTGGCATATTGCACTTTTAGAGAAACTGGAAGAAAAACATCTCCTGCCTTCAAGAAAGGCAGAGGCGACGTGGCATTGTTTTTAATGTTTGATGTTTTACTGTGGTTTTATAATTTGTTGAAACCACCCAGAGTGGCTGGGACAACCCAGTCAGATGGGTGGCATATATTATTATTATTATTATTATTATTATTATTATTATTATTATTGAAATGGAACACATTTGAAGCCACCAACCCCTCATGGAGAACAGCAGGAAATACTTTAGATCAGGCTTTGCCAACCTGGTGCATTCTGATGTTTTAGACTGCAGTTCCCATCTGCCCAACCAAAGAAGAGGGGAGCCTCTTGACTGCCCAATCAATTGGAGTGGAAGGGGGCAAAGGGGCGGCCCCAGCTCCAGGAGCTGCTCTTCTACAGCACAGAGCCATAGGAAACCTCTTAGATAGGGTACCTGCACATTTTGCTTCATAACTTTTCTTCTAGGAGGACTCTTGTTTTAAATGGCCATCACAGGCATCATTTCACCCAGACTGGACTAGAATATAAGCTCATGCATAGTATTGTGAAGCTAATGGTTAGGATACGAGCTCATGCATTGCCATTGCAAGGTACACAGGAAGGCTTGATCTACTTCAGAGTTACCTTCCAAAAATTCTGGTAAGAATGAACAAATAAGCACTCTCTGAGTTGTAATCCTGCACCAATGTACCAAAACCAACCATAGCAGAAAGTTAGGATCCAATGCCACACATTAAAAAGTATATTACAGATCTGGAAATAGAGAAGAAGAAAAAGCAACCATAATGATCAAACCAAATCACTTATTGTAAGGGTTAAACCTTTGGGTCTATTTCGTTTAGGAAAAGGTGAGTGAGGGGGGACACGATAGAGGCTATAAGCTGGTGTGTGCTATGGAGAAAGTGGAAATAGAGAGTTCCTTTCATATAATACTAGAACTACGTTATCCAATGAAGCTGAATGCTGGATGATTCAGGACAAATAAAAGAATTCATACAGTGTATAGTTAAATGTGGAATTTGCAACCATAAGGTGTATGATGGCCATCAAGTTGGATAAGCTTTCATAGTGGATTTGACATATTCATGGAGGATAAAGTTATTAATGGCTTCTAATCATGGTAGCTTCTGGATCAGAGGTAGCCAATGGCAGCAGAACAACAGTGGAAGAGTGTTGTTGTGCTCATGTCTTGCTTGTGGGCTTCCCATGGGCATCAGGTAGGGAAACAGGGCGCTGGACTAGATAGGCCCTTTGGTCTGGTCAACCAGCACACTACTTATATTCAGTTGCAGTCTGTTTGTTCTTCAGATATTGCCTGGGAGTAGAGATGTCAAAGGCAAGATGGGAAGTTGCAATTCTCTCTGTGTCCGTGGGTTCAGGGACTCCCCTATCACATGTGTCAGCTTAAAACATGAGATCAATGTGAAAATCATGCACTTTCCATTGCAAGGAGTCATAGCCTGAAGAGTTCAAGAGACCACAGCCAGATATTCAACTAGGGCACTGCAGATGCAATTGGGCAGCAGTGTCACAGACCCCATGCAGTACTGCTACATTGGCAAAATGTTCTGGATTAATTTATTCCCATGGTGCACTGCCACAAGTTGTGATATTCTTCCAGTATGGCAATCCAAACCTCCCCTATCACAAATACAGCTTCAAAAGAATGTGAAACATGCATTTAAATTTCAACCTGCGATATTGGCTGAGGCAATTTACCAAGAAAGTATAAGCTTTTGCAGCTTGTCAGTTTCTGACCTGACGATGAAAGATTATATATCTGGAAACGAGATACAGATGATATGAGAACTATGGCTCATGTGAGCTCATGCTTTTAGCCTTGAAGCCTGAAGCTGAAAGGAATATTAATAAAGCCATATGTCTTTTTGCTAATTGTCCAATAAAAAAGATCTGCTAATGTAAGACAATTTTTGATGGATGTCATGTTCTGTTGCCAGCTGGCACCAGCCATAATCCTTTAAAAATATTTTCTTCCTCTTTTCTTATGAAAATTCCCCAGCAATAATGATCTACAAAAAGAAAGGAGGAAGATGGATGTGCTGCTACAAACTGAAATGAATGGGAGAAGAGAAAAGTGTTTGATGAGGGCCTAGCATTTTTCTAAAATGAGTTTCACATCAGCATTGTTTAAGTTCTTATAAAAGGCAGCATTATGGCAGCATAAATGATAACAAAATTTAATATTATATATTAATAAAAGACACTTATGAAGTTTGATATATGAAAAAAACAACCTTCCAGCTTTAGACTGGCTAATAGCAATGTGAAATAAAAAGAGCTTGTGACATTTTCCATATACTTACAGTGCAGGCAACTTTTGATTTTCCAAAAAGAGGTATAAATCAGTTAAGATAGCTAGTTGTTAATATCAGGATTAGCTTTTTAAATGAAGATACTAAAACTGAAAACTTGACTATTCTCTTCAGGAAAATACTTGGATCATGGAGGCCTCAAAGGAATGTTGAATGGTTACAGTTTAACAGCACGATCCTATGCATATCTACTCAGAGTGCAAGTCCAACTGTGTTCAATAGGGTTTACTCCCAGGTAAGCATGTATAGGATTGCAGCCAAGATCAGTATTGAGATCTGCCACTAGCTACTGTGATTAGAGGTGAAAAATAGAAAGGAATGGACAGATGCAGAGCACAAACATCAGGGATTTCTGACATACATCCAGTTCTTCTACACTAATTCAAATGTAACATTGTGGGAATTCCATAAAACCATGTAATCCACTTTCATCACCATAGCTGCTAGCAGGCTGTACAGCAAGGTGAACAGGTTGCTGGTAGCACAAATGAAACATCTGGCCAGCATGAAAAGAGATTAAAGAAACCAAAGACCTGGAAAAGAAACAGGAATGGGGGGGGAGTATTTGTAAATTTTGCTGTAGTAATGATTTTGTGGTTTGCCATGCGACCATGGCACCCTTTTTGAAGCTGGTGTCAAAGCACTTTCTTAAAATTCAAAATGTGCCTGTTCATTTAATAAGGTTCGTGACCCCTGTGGTACAGCTTTTTTTTACTTCAGGCTGCTTGTGGAACCTGGGAGGTCACATAATTAATAATCATCCTCCCGACAACAAATTAGTGCCCATAAGAAAGCTGGCAAGTCAGGGTTCTAGCCAACTAACATAGTACTTTTAAAAGCAGAGCTTTTAAATGAAAATAAACCTAAAGTATTATAAATTATTTTATCCACAATAAGTAATGCACTTCTGATTCTGCAGTTTGGTCTGCTTGAGTCTAGGAAAGTTGGTTCTGCTTCAGACTTTTGTAACTACAGTGGGGTTTTGCCAGGCAAGTTTCCTAATCAAGTTGTTGGTTGCAGAATGTGACATAAGTACATTATTTCTTGTATCAAATAATTTATCATTTTTGTGGCATTCAGCCTATAACCTGTTAGAATTTTCCATTCCACCTTTAGTTGCAGACATGGGATTCTTGTGTGTCATATGTCTGTTTACATTCCAGCACTGTTTGCTGGAACAAGCGGAACTTCCGTTGTGTTGTTGTTGTTGTTGTTGTTGCTTTTGCTTTACTCTCTCTTTCAGATGAGAGGGCAAGGAGAGACGACATGTTTCTTTGTTCTGATTTATGATTAATAAATCTGTAGTTTGCTAGTATGTCTCCACAAGCCTCAAGCCTATTTTGTTGTGCAGTTTACTCTGCTTAGTAAAGTGTGCCCATGTCAGCAGACTTGGGTCACTGATTTATGTCACACCAGACGTCGAGGGATCTTTGCAGCATGACGGCTGGAAGGAGACGATCCAGCTGGGGGTTAGCCAGCTGGCCGTTCGACCCCCGGATGCCGACATAACCAACAACCTGGTTAAGTGTCTTAAGTGGGTTTCTCTCATATGTTGTTCTTGTAGTTACATGAAAACCAATAAAAAAATTGGGGGGGGGGGAGTAGGTTTCTCTCCACCAAGTGTAACCAGGTCTAAGCATAAATTTAAACCTAGTTGCCTCATCTCTAAGAGGACCAAACTGTATTTCCAGAAGTACCTCTCTTGCCTGGACAAGGACAATATAGACTATGCTGTGAATGGCTACAAGACCATATATTCCAATGTTGATGGACTAGAAGGCAAAAACATTGGAATACCCATTCAGTGGTGGCATAGCAATGGAGAAATGGGCAGTTGAAATATCAGTACATTGTTAACAGATCAGTTAGTCTGCCATTAAAGGTGGAAGTTGGCATTTGCTGAGATCTGAAAGTAATTTTGCATGTTTGCTAATTTTTCAACTAGTCTACTTCATGCCCTAAAAGCATAATTGAAAAGGAAAAAGTTTCAGCTGTGATGTCTGTAATAAAAATGAATACAATTTGAAATAACATCTGACAATATATGTTTTTTTCTGAATGGGGAAAATCAATAATCTTGAGAGGCAATCAACCATTAAAAAACAAATTGCACATAAAGATACATGCTGTTCCACTTGGCTATAATGGTACGTTGTAATAAGAAAGATCAGAATCTAGTGTAGCTGCCTTAGGCATCCATTGTAGAGACCTAGGGCAAAATTGCAAATCAAATTGTATTATTGTGGTGTTAGAGTGAAAATGTTTAACATGCTTTATTCTCCTGCTGCTCCTGTTACATTGAACTCTGAGACATTGCTGCTGGTTCAAACTCCCAAATGATATAGCGATGCTTGTCCTAAATCAGCTGTTTTCAACTTTGTCCTTTCACTGGGTATTCCACAGTCTGCTTCCTACTGGTCCCTTCCACTGAAATGGAAACTTTATCCTCTCCTGTTTCCTGCCGTCAACAGGACTGAAACAGCACATCACTGTAGAATGGGAAGAAACTGCAAGCGGTGAATCCCATATGGCAAGCTAAATTTGACTTTTGAAGTCCAATTAGCACCACACATGTAAAGCTGCCAAAGACTGGCTGTTTGGGTCAGGAAACAGAGCCACTACACTCTAGGCAGCCTCAACCTTTGCTCTAGGCAGATGGCATTTTGTGTGAGTGTGTATTGCTATGGACCAAACTAAGCACATAGTTGATTGTGTGGGCGCAATTAACCTGCAGGTCTTTATTACTGTAAATAGAAGCTGTGGGGAAGCCTGACTATCCCTAGGGCCATGGAATGCAGGGGAGTGGAGGAGAGAATTTTGACTCATTTTCTCCCATCCATTTCCCCCACAAAAGCCGCTTATCCAAAGCTACTATTTGCATTTCTAGGTACGATCCAATTGGTACCAATAGAGGCTTCCCTTGTCATACTGATGTATTCCCAGTTACGCATGATCAACTCATGCATGACAGTGTATACGTGCAATACCGGGAAATAAATAATTTGAATCATACCAGAAAATGGCAGGAGAGAACTGGAGAGTCCTCGTGGCTCACAAGGAGACCCTCCTTGTGCCTGAAGAGGATGTCAGTGAGGGCGGAGGAAGCCCCAACAGAGCAGGGCTATTTTTAGGCTGCTCAGCCTCCCCGCCTAACAGCTGGTGTGGGTGGAAGCGCAGCAGAAGCAGCCGCTTTTTTGCACGTCCTCCAAATGGCCCCAGAGCTTCAATTCTTGTGGTGTATATTTTTGGTCTGGAGTGGAGAGAGAGCAGCTGAGAGGGCATTTAAAGGCTGTTTAGAAGGTGCTCCCCACTTTTGCGATTTTTGGTGATGTGCACAGGGCCCCAGAACGTAACCTCCAAAAGGGGGGGGGCAAACCTGTACAAATAACAGCTTCGGGGAGGTGATTTTTGTTGGAACCTTGGCAGGTTCACAGAAAGATAAATTCCTCTTCCTAGCCCCCATGAACCTAAGTCTCAGTCCCCCCTCCCACCTCAGGAGCTATTTACATAAATAAATAATTGTACAGTGGTGCCCCGCTAGACGAAAATAATTCGTCCCGCGAAAATTTTCGTCTAGCGGGGTTTTCGTCTTGCGGAGCGGCAATGGGAGCCGCGCTCCGCAAAACGAAAAAAAAAAAAAAGACGAAATTTTTTCGTCTTGCGAGGCAGCCCCATAGACTTTTTCGTCTAGCGGGGCAGCCTCCCGCTAGACGAATGCTTTCGTCTAGCGAGTTTTTCGTCTAGCGAAGCATTCGTCTAGCGGGGTACCACTGTATATGTTAATCTAGTCATCTAATATGGATCTGAGTTTAGGCTTATAGGTGCTTCCAATTGCTCTCCACAAGGATACACGAGAACCCGCATGCAGCTTGTAATACTCTGAACAGGGGAGTACCAAGGTAAATTGGTACCCGGGGGCAAAAAAAAAAAAAAGTCACCCCCCCAGGCGTAGGAAGGTCAGGTGGTACCCAGTGTGGAAAATTTCTTGTCACCCACCATTGATTCCCCCCACCCTGCAAAAATGGTTTTACGTTATTTCATATTTCCTTACAAAGTAATAATAAACAAACAAACAAACAAACAAACAAACAAACAAACTTATATTTATATCCCGCCCTCCCCACCGAAGTCGGGCTCAGGGTGGCTAACATCAGATACATAACATTGGTATAAAACCAAACAATAATTAAATTACCTCCTAAAAACATCTCAAAATCAAATTACAGTCTAATTAGATGGCTTTCCACAGGGTTAGGGTTGGGAACAGTAAGTGCTCCACTGAACTGAAATTTCAGCCTTCACAACATAGGAAAACAGCGAAGTAAACAGCTATTTTGGTGGAGGAGGGTCAAGATATTAACCAATATGAATGAAATTTCATATATAGCTATATAATCCCTAGTATAGTAAGATAAGACCTTTGGAGCAGGCATTTTTTTTTTAAAAAAAGTCTTTTTTTATGAACCACCCTAGTAGGGAAATAATTGTCACCCCCTCCATTATGGAACATGGGGCAGACCGCCCCCTATGCCCCCCTTGCTACACCCCTGACTCTGAATGCCTGTTTTCCAAAGGGGAGAAGGAGGGACAAAAAATAAAGGGAAGGGTGTTATATGAGAAGGAAGGAACAAGCTTTTGTTCTCACATCCATAGCTATGGTTTCTTCCTTCCTGCTCATACTATTGCTCTACTTCTCACTGATATTGTACTCATGTCCTGCTTGTGAGCCTCCCACTGGCATCTGGCTGGCCATTGTTACTAGATGAGCCTTTGGTCTGATCCAGTAGGACTCCACTTATGTTCTTTTTCCTGACTAGAAGTCTCATCACAGCCTCCTCAGTCCCCTGCTCTTACCGTGCCTTTGACACTTGAGACTTGTGTTTTCAGGACCCACCCTATTCCTGCGAGTGCAAATTCTGAATTGAAAATTGTTGTAACCAGTCTTGTGATAAACTTAACAACAACAACAACAACAACAACAACAACTCAAATTATAAAGGTCTGCAGAAAAATATACCGTATTTTATGCTCCACAAGACGCACTTTTCCCCTCCTAAAAAGGAAGGGGAAATCCCTGTGCGCCTTATGGAGCGAAGGCTTCACTTCCGTGGCCCCCACCCCACCCCCCGCTGCATTCGGCGGGAGGTGGGGAGAGGCAGCGGCGATGTTGCTGGATCATGCCAGTAGTACCTCCGTTCACCGAAAGGTGCTGGGCATGATCCAGCAACATCTCCACTGCCTCCCCCCACCTCCTGCCGAACGCGGTGGGGGATGGGGGGAGGCAGCAGGAAGTGAAGGGGATGTTGCTGGATAGTGTCAGCACCTCCATTCGCCGAAAGAAGCTTCTTTCGGCGAACGGAGGTGCTGGGCACGATCCAGCAACATCTCCGCTGCCTCCCCCTACCTCCCGCCAAACGCGGCGGGGGATGGGGGAGGCAGCGGGAAGTGAAGGGGATGTTGCTGGGTCGTGCCAGGTGCTGGGCACGATCCAGCAGCATCCCCTTCGCTTCCTGCTGCCTCTCCCCATCCCCCACCGCGTTCGGTGGGAGGTGTGGGGAGGCAGCTGCGATGCTTTTGGGATCCGTGGGCGGCAGGGAGGTTGGTGCCCACGCGCTGCCCTCCGATCCCAAAGGTGCGGGGTGGTGGAGAAAACAGCGAGGATGCTGCTGCTTTCTTCACCACCCCGCACGCCGATGCCAAAAGCAGGCTCATCCCCGCATGCTTTAAAGGGACATGGGGACAAAGGGAGAAACAGAGCATTCTCCCCTCGTCCCCATGTCCCTTTAAAGCAAGCGGGGATGAGCCGCTGTGAAGGGCTCCCCCTCTAGCGCACCCTTCCCTGCCTTTTAGAGGAGGAAAACCAGGAAAAAATTTTTCCCTGGTTTTTCCCCTTTAAAAAGCAGGTGCGTCTAGTGGTCCGGAGCGCCTTATGGACTGAAAAATACGGTAAGTTGAAATGGTGGAAAATAAGTGCCAAAAATTACAGAATGGCCAGTGTCTGAATTGGCTTGGCATCAGAAGGAGAATTCATTTCAGATTTTCCTTCCACCCCAGCAAATGAGAGCTGTGATCATGACCATTGCTACCTCAGCTCCATTTCCCTACTATTTCTCACAGACAAAAAAAGCTCTCTGAGGTCCAGCGAGAACTGGGATACTTCCAGCTTTTGAGGCTGCCAGTCATAATAAAAATGATGACATGTGAAAACAAAACAAGGTGCCAAAATTCTTCAATTTGCACCTCTAAGCTCTCTCTCTCTCTCTCTGTGTGTGTGTGTGTGTGTGTGTGACATTTTGGTCCAATGCCCACAAAAGCGAGTTGCAAAACTTACCAAATGCCAAAAAATAACAAATGTTCAAATTGGAGGTCTCTTTTTAATTTGAAGCGCAGTCCTACATCTACCCCTCTGACTGGTTCTGCTCACATAAAGGAGGTGTGCTCATAGGACGTTGGATGCTTAGTGTTAGTGAACCAACATGAGTGCTCAGAGTGCTAATGACGTGGGAGCAGATGATGTGCCCCTGTGTCGTATGTCTTGACATATGGCATCAGTGTTCCTGAGTATCAAATACCTCTGGTGCTGAGTTAGTTGGAGTCCTATTATCCTTTGTGACGATGGACAAGAATGGGGGGAAATAATCCAATATCCCAGCCAATAGGTGTTCAGTCAGGGACATGTTTGTGCTGCAAGATCGATATTTTGCTAGCACCAAATTTTATTGTTTTTACCCCTCCCCTTCATTTTTAATTAGTAGAACGTTTACATGAAAACAGGATCTTTGTTTCTTATGAGCTCATCTGCTACTGTTGCTTATATTCCTCACTGAATTTGTTGCTAGCACAATGTTATATTTTCAGGTGAGCAATAAGCAGAAGGAACAGATGCGCTCTGAAGAAATAAAGATCTTTTTTTTAATGCAAATCTTCTAATAAAAGCAGGTAAAGATAAAAACATAAAATACATGCTATGGGAAGTAATGGCAATCTTCTCTCCCTCCCTCTCTCTCTCTCTCTCTCTCTTTCTCTCTCTCTCTCTCTTTCTCTCTCTCTTAAAAAGCAATGGTGTCTCACTAGAGCAATCACAATTCGAAGTGCTAAAATTTAAAACAGAAAATAAAACATAAAAACACAATATAAAGATGAAAGACACACGAGGCTCTGGAGAGAGATGAAGAAGGTAAGATTATGGCTTTTATTGGACCAACTCCCATGGGTGAGGATACTCTTTTTATTTTTTTACAAAAGGAAATCCACAAAAACAAAACCTGAAGAAGATCTCTGTGAAGCATAAAGGCTTGTACAGATGCTAGCTCAATAAAATACATTCTCTAGAGATGGTTAAATTAAAGTACACTGTAAAACACACTGAAGCATATTCTGTGTTGCCAAATGCTTCTAATTCTTTAGGATATATTCCTCTGAGGATGATATTGCAGTCCAATGGCATCATTCACAAGAAGAGGCAGGTGTGAATCTTGGTTCAAGACTCAATAGATGTGGGCTCAAATTCATACCCAGCCATAAAGCTGACTGCATGCCGTCAGCCTAACCTACTTCACAGGGTTGTTGTGAGGATAAAATGGGAAGGTATGGGGAAGGGTGATGTTCACAGCCTTGACTTCTTTCAGTGAATGGCCATGTTTAAGCCCATTAGCTAATGCAGCAACAAAACTATACTTAATTTCTATACATGAATTATGCTGCTATATAGGTTCACTTCATATATTATGCTTTCCCTGCATGTAGAGCCCTTCCTCCTAACTCATATTCAGAGCTTGAAAAGTTCATTTCAAAATTAGTTCAGGTTTCATACATCCCAAAGGGAACTAATTCAAGTTAACATTTGTCCCTTTATACAACACTAGCTGACCCGGCCACGCGTTGCTGTGGCTTATTTGGTGAAATGGGAAAGGAGAATATAAAAGAGAAAACACATGGTTCTGCACAGCTTTTCCTGTTTCTCTGGTATCGTAGTTTCTGAGCTCATTTCCCCTGGCTGTCTCTATGCCACGTCTCGACCGTCTCGTGACTCTCCCCGATCTCAACCAGTATGCGATCGGTCACAAACATCCAAATTTTATTATTTTATATATAGAGATAGGACGTCCATATTTTCACAGAAGGATCTGGTCACAGACACCCCTGCCCCACATGCCCTGCCAGCCCTCCTTGCCCCCTGCTGGCTCTCCTTTCTTGTCTCCCCTTTTCTGTCCTTTCCTTTCATTTCCCAGTCACCCACCGTCGAGGGAGACAAACTGCCCGACGGCCGACGACCCTCCACCGCTGTTCTCCATGAACTGCACCTTGGAGATGATAATGTTGTCCTCGAGGACGGAGTCAAAGGCCGTGCAAACCGTGTCTCCGTGGGCTGAGTCCACCTCAGTCTCCGAGCTGCCGCATGCGGCATACACCTGCCCGTCGGTGCCGCCGCCCGGCATCTTCAGGCGGGAGAGGCAGTAGGGAGGGAGGCTCCCCTCAGGCCCAAGGAAAAACCTCACTATTGCCACCTCGCTGGCGAGGCCAGCAACCCCTCCGCCTGTCCGCCTGTCCGCGTGCTCTCTCTCTCTCTCGCAGGCACACGCTCGCTCTCCCCTCACGGGCCTCACCCGGCTCCCCTCGCCGGCTCCACTTCAGCCTGCAAACCACGCTCCTTCTTCTGAGGCCTAGTCGCCTACCCTCGCTGGGAATGGGCAAGCTGAGTGCTCGCTTGGCCAAGGGGACACATTCAGCTCTAGGCCACTGGACGCCCTGTGGCCTAGGCTCTCTCCTCAGGCAGGGGAGTGGGAAGTAGAGATGGCTTTCCCCATCCTCGTGGCTCCCAAGATGCGAGAAGGAGTAGGAGTAGGGGGAGGGTCGTGGTGACGTAGGAAGAGGAGGAGGGGGCGAAGACGGGTGTGGTGCTTTTTGGCACAAAATCACATTTTTACCTTCAAAGGTGTGGTATTTGTACCATCTAATTACATATGATCACTCCCATATGGCCATGGAACGTTGTGTCCAAATTTGAATGAAATCGGTCAAGCGGTTATGGAGAAAGCCGATTGTTAACAAACATTTTAAACGATTTTTTAAAATTAGATATCTGAGCAGAATTAGCTTAATGTGTATTGGCTTTAGCTAGTTGATGTAAGTTAAAATTGTATAAAAGAAATATTGTTATGAAAGATTTAGAGGTTTAAGATTGCTTTAGGATAAGTAACCCAAGTAATGAATAATATTTGATTATTTAATATCTTAAAGATTATTAAGAAGATCGGTAAATGTTAAGAAAAAAGATACAAAATTACCAAAGTATATTGTTATTGAATACAGTTGAGGGAACGGGGGGAGTCCCCCCCTTTTAAGAAGACAGAAACAAGAATTAAACAATGATAGTTTATGTTTTGGATTATGTAGGTTTGTATAAGTTTTCTTTTATTGTTTGCTTTTTCTTTTCTTTCTCATGTTTTGATGTGTTTATTGTGTTTTTGTATTATGTATTTGTGTATGTATTATGTTTTTGTTGTTGTTAAATGTGAAAAATAATAAAATATGTTAAAAAAAAAATAAACGATTTTTTATATATAGGTACTAAATCAGTTCACTATTCAGTTTATGTGCATCCAAATGTTCCTTGGCTAACAACAACAACAATCCAGCTTTCAGAATGTTACAAGATGCTGTGTTGAAGTAACAAATATATTTAAAAAGATTAAGAAAAGGTCCGAAGAGTCTAAAGTAAAATAAAAAACACATGTAAGAATACAAAGCTGAAGATGAACTAGGAATCATTCAAAGTTCTATCCCAAAATTACTCAGGTCACATTCACTTCACCCAACCATTATGGAAACTACTTTTAGAGATTTTTGAACCATTTCAGTGAGCTTGGTTAAACCAAAATAGTTCATTCAAAGCTTTGCTCAGAAGTACCAAGAGATGGAGTAAGCCCAGTTTATTAGTCAGACTGCCGTTCAGGCAACTTTGCTAGAGCTAAGGAGCTCTGAGGTCTGGTCAGTGTGTGACTGTGTGCTGACTTGAGGTCTGTGATAGAAGAAAGGCAGGCAATAAATGTAACAATAAACATTTATATGTTATATTATTATCACCACTGTGATACTTTGCGTAGCTTGTCAATAAATGTAACAAACCAGTAATCAAAAAATAAGTAATGGAGTAAATGAAACTCATACTTTCTAGCCTATGATTCTAGATGGCAAGGATGGTGTCAGGGCACAGTCAGGGGAGCAGGTTCATCAACAGCTCAGAAGGGAGACTCGAAGTAAAGTCAGCTATTTTATTTAGGAAATTAGGATACAACAGAGATCACTCTGGCATGGCTGCCTCCGTGAAGACGTTGCCAAGGCTGGCTCTTGGCTCCTCTTCTTCTTGCTACCTCTCCTCTTCCAGACATATTCCAAGCAGACGCAAAATCTTGCAGAGGGGACACACACACACACACACACCGGCTTTTCTGTTCAGCTACGTGTAAAGCTCTTCATGACCTTGGAGTCAAACGGGGAGGGGAGCTCAAGGCAGAGGGACTGGGCAGCTGCTATGAAGCTGTTGCAGCATACAGCCCTTCCCCGTCCTCGCCTTCAGATTCTGTTCGGTGTATGTCATCCAGTCCTGTCCTTGGAGGGCTCCCAGCCTTTAGCTCTTCTTGTTCGCTCAAGTCTCGTGTGTCTTCCGCCCCCAGCTCCCTCCCTCTTCCGATCGGTCTTCTGTGTCCCACCACCACTCCCCTGGATCTGAGCCTTCTTCCTCTGTGGCTTCTCTAGGGAGCTCCTCAGCTGGAGCCTCCCACCATTCATCTCCTTCTTCTCCTAATAATAATAATAATAATAATAATAATAATAATAATAATAATATTTATACTCCTCCCATCTGGCTGAGTTTCCCCAGCCACTCTGGGCAGCTCCCAACAGAATAATAATCATCATCATCATCATCATCATCATACGATAAGACATCAAACAATAAAAACTTCCCTAAACAGGGCTGCCTTCAGATGTCTTTTAAAAGTCAGATAGTTGTTTATTTCCTTGATATCTAATGGGAGGGTGTTCCACAGGGCGGGCGCCACTACCAAGAAGGCCCTCTGCCTGGTTCCCTGTAGCTTCATTTCTCATAGTGAGGGAACCGCCAGAAGGCCCTCGGAGCTAGACCTCAGTGTCTGGGCAGAGTGATGGGGATGGAGACGCTTCTTCAGGTATATTGGGCCGAGGCCGTTTAGGGCTTTAAAGGTGAGCACCAACACTTTGAATTATGCTCGGAAATGTACTGGGAGCCAATGTAGGTGTTTCAGGACCGGTGTTATATGGTCTTGGTGGCCACTGCCAGTTACCAGCCCCTGACAGATGGCTCCACTTGTTATAGAGGGCTCTTTGCAAAGTCCCTGCTGATAGAACCCATGAATGTGGTCCACCTGGCAGCAACAGAGCTCTGATGATTAACAGGCACCACTCAGTGAGTATCTGCGAGTGGTCATTTAAATTTCCCCCATTGCCCACAAAGTAGCATCACTCCAGGACACTGTAGGGTTACTAGAACCAGTCACCAGTCATTCACTGGAGTGCTAGAAAAATACTTTAAGGGGGGAGGGTAATTGTTTAAAGAAAAGACATCATCTGTGGATCCTACCAAGGTGTTGAGGCCAAATAGCTGCCTGACAATCCTATGTGTTAATGCCAAACCTGCTAGACTGGCAGCATCTCACCAAGTGGAACCACTGAAGAGCAGTCCTAAGAATGCCCACAATCACAGTATCAATACCCCACTCTCAGCAGGAGAAAGACCTGGGGGGATCAGCAATGTGTGGTTTGCACTTACCTGTATATCTGGCAGAGAGAGTTGACCAGCAAGATCAGCTTCATTATGGCTACATTGAAAGTTTGCCAGTTATGTGAATGAGTCTGAATCTTGACAACAGTGATTCAGAATAAAACCAATTGGATCTCAACACTAGTTGTGTGTGAATGAGTCCACCCTCCATACCTATTCCATTCACATTTTACAGACCGTTGATGTGAAATTCTACCTGGGCTTTACTTTCAATTCACCTGAATGACACAAGAGCAGATTGACTATGTAACTGAAAAAAAATGAATTTCTTTCACAACTATTAACAGAAAGTATCAACACTAATAAAAATAGGAAACAGAGTCCCATTTGGCATGGCTTTATTCTGTGGAAAAGGCAAACATTTGCACATGGCAAGCCACAAATGAATAAAAGCTCCAATGAGAACTTCATAAGCCATCTGCTAGTTGCCTAATGAGGCCAGTAACTATCATTGTTTACAGTCGAACACTGGGGGTCATGGATTTTTGCTGTAATGAAGGAGTCAATGCATCACTGCGGAAACGAAAAGAGAACTTATTCTTGCAGAAGGCTAATTATAAATACAATAAAAGAACAAATTATCCCCCCCAAAATCTGCTCAGGTCTACAGAGAAATTGAACTTGGAAGGCAAGATGCAAAACCATGAAGCATTGTTTTGTTTTCCATTGGTCTCATGTCTAGTTTTGACACAAAGGAAATTACAGATTTTTTTCCCTTATTACTAATGAGCAAGGATGATTTCTTTCTAAATCTCAGAATCTCTAATGTCATTTAGATGTGTTATGTTTCAAACCTAGGTTGTTGTGGGTTTTTCCGCATGCATCACAGTGTTCCAACCTGCTCATAGCTTCCCCATTCAAAACAAAGCCAAGGACAATTCAATTTGTATGGGCTGCCCTGGACTTCGTTTTGAGTGATGCTTTGCACTTGCCAGAAGTTCTACATTAGAATAAACACAGAGCTCTGGACCAGGCTACAGATTTGTCACCCTTTCATTCTGTTTCTATTGCCTGCATGTTGCTCTACAAACAGAAGGAGTGAGCCACTAGGGATAAGAAGTGAAAAATACATAACATAGAAACAATTTTAATGGGATTAATACATACATCTTAATGACCACAAGATAATAAAATTCAGAATCTAAAGACTGATAAAAGAAAGCAAATATCTAAAATGGAAAGTTTGACAGGCTGTCAATGATCTTGAACCATTTCAAGATATTTTCCTAAAGAGAAAATATGGATTCAGAGCTTCAGTGATCAAACATATTAGGCAAGACAAGTTGAAGTTCTGCAGATTCCTGGTGCTGGGTCACCTTAATAGCTCCTCAGAGGTTTAAAATACATGTTCTGTGATTAAGATGTTTGAAATATTGAAAGTCATGGTGGAAAGATTCCTCAAGGGACACTCTTTACATACAGTACATGTTTTTGTATAGTTGATATTTGAGACCCAGAGTACTCCAGGAAGCAATTCGCAATCTGACTCAATCTGAGATTGTTCATACATTACAATGTACAATATAGTCTGTACCAGGTAGGATGTAATCCAGGGATGGGGACCTGTGACTCTCCAGGTGTTGTTGGACTCCAATCCTGTCAGTTCAGGCAACATGACCAATAGTCAGGAAAGTTGGGAGTTGTAGTCTAGCAACATCTAGAGGGCCAAAGGTTAGCCATGTCTGATGTAGTCATTATCAACATAGTTCTAATGTAGAATCATAGAATAGAATCATAGAATCATAGAGTTGGAAGAGACCACAAGGGCCATCCAGTCCAACCCCCTGCCAAGCAGGAAACACCATCAAAGCATTCCTGACAGATGGCTGTCAAGCCTCCGCTTAAAGACCTCCAAAGAAGGAGACTCCATCACACTCCTTGGCAGCAAATTCCACTGTTGAACAGCTCTTAGTGTCAGGAAGTTCTTCCTAATGTTTAGGTGGAATCTTCTTTCTTGTACTTTGAATCCATTGCCCCGTGTCTGCTTCTCTGGAGCAGCAGAAAACAACCTTTCTCCCTCCTCTATATGACATCCTTTTATATATTTGAACATGGCTATCATATCACCCCTTAACCTTCTCTTCTCCAGGCTAAACATACCCAGCTCCCTAAGCCGTTCCTCATAAGGCATTGTTTCCAGGCCTTTGACCATTTTGGTTGCCTTCCTCTGGACACGGTCCAGCTTGTCAGTATCCTTCTTGAACTGTGCTGCACAGAACTGGACACAGTATTCCAGGTGAGGTCTGACCAGAGCGGAATACAGTGGTACTATTACTTCCCTTGTGACATCAAGTGAATAGTGTTTCTGTGTTGCAATTACACACCCCATTCAGCATATTTATATATTCAGACCTACCTCAGTGGGGATTCTAAGAAGGCATTAGATTTACTCACATGTGCACAATTTGCACTGACTTGCATTGATGAAGAATCACACACACTGTGAAAATTGTGCATTCTACACATAGAAATACTTTTGTCATTATTTAGGCTAGTAGAGCAACCACTTTCTGGTTGTATGCAGTGACGAAGATGCATATATGGATCAGATGCAGGACTAGAGGACAACAGGAATAACATTCATTTTTGTCCATTCAAGATAAATTAATCCTGAATAGCCCCCATCCCCATATTCCATATTTACAATCCACCACACATATCACAATTAACATTTCATAACACCACCATTTTTATTTCATAAACCCCGTAATTGTGAAATCAAAATGAAAGTTAACCATGTTAAGTTATCTTCGGGAGTATTCAATTAAGTTTAACTCTGCATAGTACTGAAATTAATGGGCCTAACTTTGTTGTGTTCATTAATTTAAATGTGTCTGCTCTGAGCAAATCATAGTTGAGTACAACCCATTTATTATACAGTGGTACCTTGGTTCTCGAACTTAATCCGTTCTGGGAGTCCGTTCGACTCCAGAAACCGTTTGAAACCCAAGGTGCGGCTTCCGATTGGCTGCAAGAGCTTCCTGTACTCAAGCAGAAGCTGCGTCGGACGTTCGGCTTCCGGAAAACGTTCGCAAACTGGAACACTTACTTCCGAGTTTCCGGCATTCAGGAGCCAAAACGTATGAGTACCAAGGTGTTTGAGAACCAAGGTTCTGTAGTAATCTGGGGGGGGGGGGGGTTCCTCCTTTTTTATTTGAAAGTTGGCAAAGGAAAGCCTAGATTTCTCATTATAATTTAGAAATATTAAAGTAGAAACTGATCACCACAAATGGATTTCATTTCTTGCTATAGCAGTGGCTTGGTTTTTTCCTCCCTCTTTTTCCTGGTGCCTATAAACTGTTTTCTCTGCAAAATGCATGAGACAGTGCTTATTTACCTAAATTACAGGGAAATGTGTGAGGATGTACTTACTTACTTAAATTATAGGAGTCACTCAAGGATTAATTAGTTAATTAATGTTTGCAAACTGTTCTACATGGGGGAAATGTAGTCGGTAAGTGTCAATTATTAAATCACAGGTTTATCTGGCTTTACAACTGAACCCCTAATAAAGCAAGTTACATAATAGTTACAGGTTTGAAAAGCCACTCTTACTGTCTAAAAGATATAAAGGTTTTAATTAGCACAAGCCTGGAAAATGTTTTTCAGGAGAGAGAGAAACACCACTAAATATTATTAAAGGTTTCTTCTAATGAAAATAATAAGAAAATATAAACTCTCAGAATGCAACTATTACTTTGAGATCTATTACCTAAGGGCTTAGCCAGTGGGAATATTAACTGTGTTTGACAAGCTTTTCCTGAAAATAATTATATTTGTCAAATAAATGGTGAAAACCGAAAGCTATTTGTAGTATATATGCCATAATTTTAAGCAATGTTCAGAAGCAGAAGCAGATTAAAGAGCCATTCCTATTCAAGAAAAATAAGATTTAGTGCACCTTAAAACATTCTGCATAATGCTACGAAAGGACACTTTAACATAGATTATTTAGGCACTATAATGCATAGTAATGCCTGAGTAGCTAAGGCTACAGTGGAACTATAGTGGAAGATAAAAGAGGGTGATCCTATCCATTCCAAGTGCAGCAGCTACACATAGAGGGTTCTAATAGACTCAATGGAGCCTTGTTTCCTTCTCTCCCCCTATTTTCATATGTGCATACACGTCTGTGAGCAGACAGAAGGAGGAATTTGCAGGATGTGCAGATCTTCCACATCCCCATCTAACTTGCTCCCTCTCTCACTTCTGAGTTGCTCTGAGCAGAAGGCGAGGCTAGGCAGGGTGAAGGGGATTTGAACATGTCCTCCTATTTACCCTGAGAGCTGCCACTTGAATTGCAAGGAGAGCCAGAGGGGAACTGGCCCACTTATCTTTCTTATGATCCCTTAGCTAAAGTTTTTAGAAGGATGAAGGCTAAAGTTGGAGGGATTAGTGGGGTGGGATTGTGGATCAAGGCCTTATAACCTTCCACCCCTAATTTGAGCAGTCCTAGTTTTGCCTGCTCATGCACCTGGCCAAAGGCACAGACAGTGGGAAGGTGAGACAAGGTCAGATGAGAATCCTCGTTGTCTGAGTACTGAAACTACACTGCAGAGGGGATGTGTGGGTGAAACTGGGTTCTAGTAAGCCAAAGGGAATCTTCTCCAGTGAAATCTTCTAGAAATTTGCTGTATATGGAATACATTGTTCCCTTAACACTTCAAAAAACACATGGCCAGTTTTAATGAAATGTTGCAGGTACCTTGTATCAGGTACAATGCAGCAGCTAAAAAAGCCAATGCAATTCTGGGCTGCATCAATAGGAGTATAGCATCTAGATCAAGGGAAGTAATAGTACCACTGTATTCTGCTCTGGTCAGACCTCACCTGGAATACTGTGTCCAGTTCTGGGCACCACAGTTCAAGAAGGATACTGACAAGCTGGAACGTGTGCAGAGGAGGGCAACTAAAATGGTCAAAGGCCTGGAAACGATGCCTTATGAGGAACGGCTTAGGGAGCTGGGTATGTTTAGCCTGGACAAGAGAAGGTTAAGGCCATGTTCAAATATATCAAAGGATGTCATATAGAGGAGGGAGAAAGGTTGTTTTCTGCTACTCCAGAGAAGCGGACACGGAGCAATGGATTCAAACTACAAGAAAGAAGATTCCACCTAAACATTAGGAAGAACTTCCTGACACTAAGAGCTGTTCGACAGTGGAATTTGCTGCCAAGGAGTGTGGTGGAGTCTCCTTCTTTGGAGGTCTTTAAGCGGAGGCTTGACAATCATCTGTCAGGAATGCTTTGATGGTGTTTCCTGCTTGGCAGGGGGTTGGACTGGATGGCCCTTGTGGTCTCTTCCAACTCTATGATTATATGATTCTAATATTAGGTCTTCGATGCTAGGCATCTGTTTCCCATTCCCTATGCCACCATGACAGCTGATCAGAAGAGGGAGCTGTAGTCTTTCTAACCTTAGTCTAATATCCAACTGAAGTGAAGCCTCGGTACATCATGTAATTGCATTGGCTCTCAATCATCAGTGGCTACCTTTGCTCCTCCTGTCTCTTTCCTCTCTTTGCTACCTCCCAGTCCCGCCATATTGAAATTTATATTCTAATATCCTTGAGAACCAAGACATTGTTGTTGTTGTTGTTGTTGTTGTTGTTGTTGTTGTTGTTGTTGTTGTTGTTGTTGTTACTATATTACACTATTAAGCATCATATTGTAATGAGTCCATCTATCTTCAGATAGTTCTGTCTCTACAGTTTGAAAATTGTCTGGCAATGTGCAGTAGCTCCAAAGTTTTATCATGTAATGTCCTTTTAGACCTAGAAAAGTTAACACACACACACACACACACACACACACACACACACGCTGCAGCAGCTCTACTGTAGAAGCTAACTAAGTCTCTAAGATGCTTTGATGGGTGTTCACCTGAACCTATATATGTAAGCTGCATATACACAGATCTTCCCTTTTTACCATGGACAGTCCCTTTTTCCTGGTAAAACATTGCCCCTTTTGTTTTTGGGAGATTTTGGGAATGCTGTTTCAAAACTCTAGGTGAGTGCATAAATGTTGGAAAGCATCATTGCCATTCCTGTTTCATTCTCTTCACCCCTACTCTAAGACCTGACAGGTAAAATTATTATGCCTGTCCCCAATGGCACTTTGGACAAATTTTCCAAATCTGTTCTATGCTCCCAGCACCATCTTCTAGTTCCTAGATCCCCATGAATGGATCTTCTGGAAACTGACTCTGGTTTGATCCCTGGCTAAATAGAATGTATGCATTTGTCCTGTTGACGCTCACGAGCTGATTCCTTTGGTATGGTTTTCTCTCTCCTTTGGTTATACTGGCCACTATCAAGGACTCATTCAGCAACAATGTCCTGTGATCAGTGAACAAAATATCAACTCAAGCCAATTAATGAATACATGTAGTTCAATTTCTCATATGTTATTGTAGTATTAAAATCAAATTATTTTATTCCAAATAATTTAATGCAATTCCTAACTGAACATGCTGCTTGGTTATACAGCACAACCAATGCTGTATATCTTCTATATATATAAAATCATAAAAGGTGGGTGTTTGTGCTGTACCACCTTTCTCCGTAACCGCTTGACTGATTTACTTCAAATTTGGGCACAATGTTCCATGGGCATATGGGAAGGATCTTATGTAGTTAGATTACAAAAACAATACACCTAACGCAGGTAAAAATTGGATTTTGTGCAAAAAAAAACACAGCGCCCTCCAGTGGACGGAATGCAGCATAACACAATAAAAATGTCTCAAACCCCTCCTCCTCCTGTTACTACGTCACTACCTCCAGCCAATAGAGGGGCACACCGCTCACAAACGCCACTGCTGTCTCCGGCGGCAGCTGTAGACCTATGCAGGCAGGAACAACTGTTTGTGCAGCTGGCAGCCATGGCTTCATCGGGTGGGGAGGAAAAGCGAGACGAAACGTCGCTTCCGCCATCTGCAGTGTTACCTCGGCCACCTACAGAGCCAGGACGGGTGGAAACGGCACTCTCAAACCTCTCAAGTTTCTGACGCCGCCTCCACTTACAAAACAGCCAGGGCGGGCGGAAACAAAGCTTACCGTCATTTGCGGCGGCAGCAGTAGTGGCTGTAGAGCCAGCCGGATAAGAAGCAGTTTCTGACGCTGCCTCCACTAACAAGATGGCCATAGCACCTGCGGAGTCGGCCACAAAAAACTTTGGTCATTTCCGGGATTCTGTCTCCACTGAGAGGAGAGTCTGGATGCTCGGAAACGAAATGATCACCATTTATGGTGGTGCCCAAAGCATCTGCAGAGCTGGTAAGGAAACCACGCATCCTCCACTTCAACAAGAAAAAGTGCCGGTAAGCATACACTTCCACTTTTGCACTGCACCTCCCTTTCCCATTTCACCAAATCAGCCACAGCAACGCGTGGCCGGGCCAGCTAGTTATCAATAAAACCATAGCTTTGTTACTGAAACCATCCTTTTCTTTCTGAGCACATGTCTCCTTGGTGCCTTCTGCAGAACCCACAGGAGCTACCAGATTGTTGCTACTTTACAGTGGGATTGAATCACACACTGGTAAATTCACATTGTAGAAGTGGATTTGCTGCTCTTGTGCAAGAAACCTGCCTCTTCCCACAAAGAAACTGGACTTTTTGTGCTAAGAAAAGTATACTAGAAAGTACAGTATGGGATAGCAATTGTTTGATGCAATGTTGAAGAACATGCCCACAATTAAATCAGAATGAATGTTATATAAAGAGGACAGTTCATAGGACAAATGTCCCACATCTCCAATAGATGAGCCAGCTCCACCTACATGGCAATTATCTGAGAGTGCTTTGTAATTGGAAAGTGGATTTGTCGTATAGTGGACTCCTTCAGGAGAGAAGAGGCCCTGTTCCATGTGTACGGAAATTAAGTAGTTTGTCCACTGCAAAAATTAAAATAACCAGATGGGAGATTATAAAAGAGACAAAGAAAAGGTGTCTGGCGCTTTGTGTGTTTATTTGACTGCTTTCTGTGTGCCTAACAGGAAGGAAAGCAAAAAGTGTGACAGATGGGTCAGTCTCACAGTATGGTTCAGCATAATGCCTGTATATACTTTAATCCGGTCTGTCTGAGACCCTCATACGTGTCTATACATTCTTTCACTGGATTTCTAAATATTCAAAGCTAAAGAGGTTAATTCAGTCAAATGGAACAATATTATTGGGGTGGGGGACTAGGAATATTGATTACAGCATAAAAGGATACTACACATACCGTATAGAAATAATAATAATCCACTGTGCTATTGCTAGTGATAAATGTGATAGTTGCTGTATATTTTGTAACACTAAGAACTCTTCCATCAACTCACTGTACAAATTAGAGCCCTGTTCCGGCTCCTGTCCAACACATACACACACAGAAGCTCTTACTTGGATGCAGCAAAGAGATTTTTATTCAGGCAACTAACAGTACTGGCTCAGCAGTAGGGATAGTGCTCAGGAGTCATGATTCAGGAGCAGGACTAGAAGTTCAGAAATGGACAGAAGCAATGAAGATGTCCAAACAAGTTCCCCCACCCCTCCCACCAAGATTTTAATGAGAGGTATGGTGCACTCATTTGTGAGACTCTCTTTCCTTGTGGGAATGTCAGGATTGCAAGCATGCACTCCGTCGTGGCAGGTGGGTCGGCTCCCACCTGTGAAGGCAACATTTGGTTCTAGGTGACAAGACGGTACTCTCCTGCTCAAGCTCCTATTCTGCTTCCTGCCTTGGCTGATCAAAGCCTTCCCCAGCCTCCACTGAGACTCTCCGCTCCTCAGGAAGGTCCGAAGGAGAAGCCAGCACCTCTGCTCCCCCTTCCAATGTTTCTGATGTACAAGTAGAAAGGGAAGATTCCCCTCCTCCAACTAAGGTCCCCCCATTTCAGCCCTGTCCCCATTTCTTCCTCCTCTATCAAAGTCTGCCAACTCAAGCCTGATCCTAGCAGTGCTGTGGGGTTCATGATAGCCCCCTAATAAATTAAGTGCAAGTTTAAATGTTTTCCTGGGCTGCTGTCTCAAAATACTGTAATAGAAAATGAGAACAAGAAAACTCTGTCATTGTCAAATGAGGACTTGTACTTGCATATGCTTCAGTCTTGCATGCAATGCCAAAACATTCTCCTCCTGCTTTATTATTAATTCCCAATAATTTCATCTGTATTAGAAATATTTCAGACTGGTATTTATACTCCCCAACCTGTACTGCAGAAATAAGTCTTTTTAACTGGGCACCACTTCCTTATTTGTGTCAAGGACTTTCCTTGTTACTAATCCTTTCTAAAGCTACTGTATATCATCCTACTGATGAGGCAAACATTCCCATGGAGAGCAAACTATAGGGCTTGAGCAACCAGAATCTGCTCTCTGTCTTTATTGTGCATCTGTCTGGATTTTAAAGCCCAGAGTTATCCTATGCCCTAATTATACACTGAGACAGGAGAGAGGTGGCAGTGGAATTGCCACTCTATCCTAAACACACTCAGCTCAAGAGGGGAGCTGCAAAAGAGATAATCAGAAAACAGTGCAAAAAAATGGCAGATAACAACCCCCCAGCATCTTTTATAACATTAACCAATGCCCACAAAACCAGCAACCTTGCCAGCAATTACATCTCATGTCACCCACGCATGGAGGGAGCCAATGAACTCAGGGAGGCAGGGGACACATTCAACTAGCCCACACCTCCCTGCATCATAGCACATACAGCAATGCAACGTTGCCTGTTCCTGCTTACACATACAGCAATGCCATCACCCTTGCTCCTGCTTACAAAGTAACTGAAGTCAGGTTAGAGGGGGTGATCCCCTCTTCTCCATCTCACCAGTGGCGGAGGAACCCTCTCCGGCATCCGGGGCGGATCGCCGAGGGGTGGGGCGAACTGCCTGGTGACACACACGTGACATCCATACGGACTGCGCATGTGCGGCATCCCATATGGAGTGCACGTGTGGCAGCCCGTACAGTCACTGTGCGAGAGGCAGCACGTATGGATGCCGCACGAGCCGCGTCCATACTGACTGCGTGCATCCTTGGCCGCTCTACAGCTGGGGGGAGGCAGGGCCATCTTGTCACCCCCCAGAGTGGCACCCAGTGTAACCTGCCCCCTCCACCCCCCACTTCGTACGCCCCTGCACCCCACACCCCCTAATACAGACCCCTCCCTCTGTTTCCTCTTCCTCCTCTTCCATCAGAGCCTGCCAATCGAAACCTGATTCTAACAGTGTTGTGGGGCTCATGACACACCCACCTACCCCACTTTAATGGGGTTTGACTTGCTCTTTTAAACATTGAATACACTTACACTGGATAGGTTTCTGCATGATAAACTCCAACCCAAAGGGCTTGAACTTCCTTTTATCAAATACTGTATATACAACACCAAAGTGAACTAAAGAGTCACTGTGGGTCGATAACCTTTACTGACTGGTTGTCTTTTGTGTGTATTGGTGAGGGGTGGTCTGCCACACATCTGTAGTGCATTTTCCAGACTGCAGTAATCTGAAATTGTAAAATAAACCACTTCCCAAGCCTGAATTAAGTTCAACTTTGGCACATACTGGAAAATGATTGTTTGAACATCCATTGGGTCACAGGTTTCCTTTGGTAATTTCCCAGCCAGGCCTACTTTTCATTACAAATGCACCATGTGGTACAAAATATAGTTTTAGTCTGATAAGCTATCTTTCAGTCTGTTGCTGTTACACATGGATCATGTTAGTACACCAAATAATGTAAATATGCTCTTACTCAAGTGTGGAAGTTGTTGCATCTTATAGGACACTAGCATAATTAATTGCAGAGAAAGAAGCAAGGTAGATGAGATATCTGTATTAACTCTTTATAGCAGAATTTGTAGATCACGTATATAGTTGCAGAGGTTATTTAGACACAAATGTGCATTAGCTGAAGAATAGGCTACTCTCTCCTTATAAGAACTTGCTGTTTTCATACTTTGAAGTTCTACTGTGGTGCCAAAATCAATACTTGGCAGCTGAGTTCCAAAGACAGGAACCTCCTCTTCACATTTTTTAATGTACATACTTTTGAATCTTATCAATAAAAGAAAGTGCATTTGATAAAATTAAAACCAGTTTGGCTGGTTGGGCACATGTGCAGAAAAGCTCATGCCTACTTTTAAAAGTCAGAAGGAAAGTAGGTGTTCTGTTAGTGGTGGTATTGTTGTTTAATTAAAAAAATTTTGAGGGGGGATTCAAGTAAATATTAATGAAATAACTAGTTTTCAATTACAATTGAATCTAGTGATAATGCTTTTAGGAAACTCAAAGATCAGGTTCAGAGCAATGAAGATTTTGGTTATTCATATGCTGATAGCTGCCTGCATAATGATCATAAGGACATGGAAATGGATAGAATACGCTTAATAGGCTAATGGAAGAAGAACATCAGAACTTGATAGTATTGAATAAAATAATGTAATATAAACAATTATGCAATGAATTAATCAACTCAATAGAAATATTTCAGAAAAAAATACTTCTTTTATTCTTTACTGGAATCAGCATTGTACAATGAATATTCTAAGCATGAATATTGAAACATGGTCATTAAGAGATATGAAACTTCTGTTCAGAATATAAATTGTTATTGTTATTTTGCTAATATGTACAGGAATTGCTTTATATTTTGCACATTTCTCTTATTTTTATTTATAATATGACAAATTATGAATAGAAAAGGTGAATATTTTAACACACCACACATATGTGTCCCAGTCACTTTCTTCTTCCTTTTCCTATCTTTGTTTAGCTTTTTCTGTTGCTACATATATTTGATTTGCAGGAGCGGTACCTATTTATCTACTTGCACTTTGACATGCTTTCAAACTGCTAGGTGACATGCTTTCAAACTGCTACGGGAGCTCACCCTGTTGCGGGGATTCGAACCTCCGACCGTCCGATTGGCAAGCCCTAGGCTCTGTGGTTTAGACCAGTGTTCCCCAACCTTGGGCCTCCAGCTGTTTTTGGCCTACAACTCCCATCATCCCTGACCATTGGCCTTGCTAGCTAGGGATGATGGGAGCTGTAGTCCAAAAACAGCTGGAGGCCCAAGGTTGGGGAACACTGGTCTAAACCACAGCACCACCTGTGTACACTCATACTCAAAGTACACCCATTAAAATCAACAGACTTTGGTCTACTCTGAGTATGACTAACATTGGCTATCACCCATACAAATGGTTAAATAAACTAGTTTTCTTTTTCTGTATTAAGTATTTATTACGTTGATAGCTCCCAACTAGATTGTGATTCCAAGAATGACCAGATTATGTAAATTTGGGAAGCAAAGCACGGAGTGCAGCAGCAGCAGCAGCAGCAGCAGCAGCAGCAGCAGCAGCAGCAGCTAGTGAGTCATCAGGTGGAGGTGTGGCCTGGCGAGACTTTGCAATCTGGATTCTGAGAGCTAGAAGTTCCCCATCCTTGCAGTAGAGGATGAAGATTTTTGATGGAAGAGGAAACTCTTAGCAGATGCAACCTGTCATGTAATAGGCATGGTTCAAAGCTTTGGTAGACCCTTATCATCTGTGGGAGCAGGTAGGATTGTTGTGAGCAGTCCTTTTTTCCTTTAAAAATGTTTAGGGGTACTCTCATTTTTCTACTCATATTGAAATACTGCCCCTCCATGAGGCCAAACTTAGATTCACAAAATGTTTAGGGGTATGCGTACCCCTGCATACCCCCAGAAGAAAAAACAAACAAACACTGGTTGTGAGACCTGTGCCCTGGACAAAGTGTGGAGAAATACTGATTATAAGGCACCTTCTGATGAGGGTTATGCAAAAATTGCTGTGGCTTAAAAAGTGATTTATAAAGAAGTTAAACTAAAGCAGCCCCTAAAACAGTCTTGGTAAACTCTACTGAGTAAACTCTTTGTGAAATCTGTCCATTATAATTTCCCCAAAATGATGACGTTCAATGCCTGTAAGAAAACAGATATCCCAAAATAAGGTAGGAGCCTAGGAGGTTTCTACAAACTTCAAGGACTCACCATGTACAAATAAGTATATTAGTTTGTAAATTAAAAGAAATAAAAATAATATACAATTTTAAAATTAGAAAGACTGACTAGGAACTATGGAATGTTGCAGAGAGAACTTGGGCCATTGAATGTTCCCTTTCAGCTAATCCTGCAATAGTTGGGAAATTTCTCTTTTGAAATGAAATGTGACTGTGTTGGACTTTCTGGGCAATTTCCAATGATATATGCAGTGAATACGGTAGTTCAAGCTACTTTTTCAGTTTCACAATGCTTATGCGCTGGATATCATTGTGTTTAAATATTTCCCTCTCCATTCCACTAAATTCCAGCTGTTTGTCCACAGCACCATACTGACTTTGTCTTCCCATTATATGTATTGATACCTGTGCTGAGAAAAACTACTGTAATACCTAAAGCAGGTAGTTCCTGCTTTATTTTTTCCACAGGATTGCATCTGCAAGGCACCCCCTGATTTAAAACAAGATAAATGTGAGGAAAATGTTTTCTTTGTCATTTCAGACTCAAGAACGCTCTGTGGCTATTCCAAGACTCCCAGTGGCAACTTGAGGGACAAAATGAAGCCTTCTGGAACATGAACACAATGTTCTTAGTTGCTGAAGTGACTCCTGAGAGTACTTGCGCTACTTATAAAAAGTATGATGTAAAAAGCAGCTTTTGCTGGGCCAGAAAACAATCCCACTGCAGGTCACAACAGCGGACCCATTGAGGTCCTACCTAACTACTTTGGGGAGCTGATTTGCTGGGACTGGTGCACTTTCAAAGTTAGCATTTTAGGAGTTGTAGCAGTGAACTTTTCAATGTCCCCACCCCACCCCCATACAGTTCATAGAGGGTTTATTATTGTAATAAAAAAGTCACTTTTGTGATCACCTTTGTCTCTGCTTCTCTTTCCTCGCCTCTTCCTTTCCCCATCACCCGCTTTTTCTGACTACCCCCCCCCAAAGCACATTCACATATGATGATGGCCTTTCTGCCTGCCTGTCTTTCATTCTCCCTTCCTTTCTTCCTTTGGCACTGGCAGGGTTAACGCTCAGGAATGCCCCAGCGAGGAATGTGCATGCAGATGAGATGGATGCTAATCTCATGCTAATGAGCGGCTGCTTCTGCTACCGCCGCCGCCGCCGCCGCTCGGGGGGCTGAGCCGCCCCCCCCCACAACTCGACCCTCCGCGCCCGCCCCGGATCGGAACCCAGTCGCCGCCTCGGCTCAGCCTGGAACCCCCCCCCCCCGCTGCTGCTACGGAATGGGGGCAGGAAGCGGAGACTCCCGTTCAGACATGGTGGACTGAAACTCCGCAGAGTTTCCTGGCCGATTTGCAAAGGCTCTCTGCCTCCCTCCCTCCACCCGCCCAGGGTTCCCGGGGAGAAGTAAGAGGGGGTGGGGGGAAGAGAGAGAGAGAGAAGTAGGGTCGTCCTTCTTTTTCCCGCTTCCCTCCTTCCTTCCTTTCTTGTTTTCTGGTCCCTATGGAGCAGCAGCAGCTGCTACCCCCCGCCCTCGGCCATGCCTAGGAAAGTGGGGAATGGGCAGCTGCCCTTACCCGCCGGCTGGGAGGAGGCGAGGGATTTCGATGGGAAAGTCTTCTACATCGACCACAACACCAAGCAGACCAGCTGGATCGACCCCAGAGACAGGTGGGTGTAGATGGAGGGGGGCAGTAGAAGAGGCTTGGGCTGAAGCATGCGGAGGGGGGGGGAAGCACTTGGCACCAGCCTCGCTTGTCCTAACTTTAGGGAGTTTCTTTCCGCCTCTCCCCACCTCCTCCTCCCGTGTAAGGGAGGGTCTCGTACAGTTATATAAGAATCTGCAAAGAGTAAAAATAAAAAAGGGGAGTGGGATCCTCTGGTATTATTTTGAGGGAGATAATGGGTGTGGATGGGTTGCATGTGTTGTCCTTGCGAGTGTGTGTGTGTGTGTGTGCAGTTGGAGACAAGAGAGTGAAAGTGACTGCAAGGCTGGGAAATAAAAAGGAGAGTTTGGGAAGAGGAAGGAAAGAACTCTGGGAATGTCTTCAGGCTCTCGTGACCCGCCACAGAATCCCCACCCATTCCTTCTCCCCAATTTAATTTTTTTTTAAATGCAAATTCCTTCTACCGTAAACTTTATTGCTTTTAGAACTAAAGTCGGTTGAGGTGCTCTCTTCTTTTCTAAAACAACAACAACTTTGCACAAGTTTTAAAGATTTCTTTTTTTTAAAAAAAAAAAATCAGCATTCAAATTAGAATAGAGTTGTCAGTCTTTTAATGAATTCCGCCAAGTTGTTTTTACACTCCCCCCCCCCCCATCTACACAGTCAAGATCTTGGGACTGTGCAAAAAAAAAGAAAAGAAGCGATGATACTGTATTTGACTTCGTTCTCTTTAGTACAAAACTTTTTTGAACAGCCTTTCTGAGGAATAAGTGCTGCTGCTGGTGGGGAAGTGTGGGCAGTTTACTCAGTCTGTTTTGGGAACTGCAGGTTTGGCACGTAACAGGTTTGAACTTCCATTGCTTCTGAAATCCTGGATTATTATTATTTTTATAGATAAAAAATAACCCTTGTATGTTGTCTTGATCTCTACCCTAGATGTGTATCCCTTTCTCCACCCAACCTCTCTCCAAAGTGAGTCCTTGTGGAGAATCTGAGGGAAGACTTAACAGGCTTCATGCCTGAACCACAAAACTAGGCCTCAACTGACTGCTTTTATCCCCCCCTTACAGATTACAGGATGCTCCCTGCCTTTCCTAGTCCTCAAACTTGAGGTTTTGAATGTAAACAAGGGGATAAATTTCATGATGAGAGATCCCATAACTAATTATTTACTTCATAAATATTAGTTTCTATTTAATTCATTGCAAGAATAATATTAGTTAACTAAGATGTCCTGTCTTTGGTTAAGGAACAGTTTATTCAGTATATAATTTTCCTAAAACATATCCAGTGGCCATTTGTTCACATTTGGAGCTAGTGTTGGACTTTATTAAGCCCAGTGAAATCCAGTTATCTCCCAACTAATAAGGGACATTATAAATTTATGGCACAAACGCTGCTGAATTATTCATGAAGGTCTTGGCTTATATTTCCTGGCTGAAATAAGAAAGAGTAGCTGCAGCGACTCCATGGTGTTTGCACACTGAAAAGTTTAAACAAAATGAAAAATAAAAAATTCCTTCCAGTAGCACCTTGGAGACCAACTAAGTTTGTTCTTGGTATGAGCTTTCCTGTGCATGCACACTTCTTGACATGCCTCGTGCAAAATGTTGTAGCAGCTGCAACGATAAACATGTTACTGGAACGAAACTGTTTTCAAACTGCTCATCTAACATTCTTATTTGACGTTCTGTGTACTTCAAAAAAAATCTCTGAAACAGAATGTAAATGTTGATAAACTAGTGGGTTTTGCAGGTTGTGGTAATTGTACTGAGTTCTGCATATATTTGGCAACTTATAATGATAAAGTTTTGAAAACGTCTTACCTGTTTTCTGTTGATTTTACATTTAAATGTTTGTTTATGAATAGATTATAGAAAAAATGTAATGCTTGAATGAAGGATATTGTGCTACTGTCTATCAAGTGCTGTAGACTCAAATTAAATATTGTTTTTGCGTTGTTAACCGGTACATTTTGAGTTGTTTTGACACCTTGAACGTGTGGCTAGTATTGATCAGATATCTGGTTTTTCTGTTCTGCTAGCCAGACTTGCAGCTATAACTTTACAATTACATTTCCCCCTGCTATATTAAGAAAATGAAGTACAATTTGCCTCTTGTATCACATGAGATTTGAGTTGACTACTGTCTCTCACTTTTCATTAATTTCCTAACTTCTGAAGTGAGAGAAGACTTGGGGCACGTTCAGCCCAGAGCTTGACTGTATTTTCTTTCACAAGAGCTACCATAATGTAGTGAAGTCCTTGTTAAACAGTGCAGGAGACAGTATTTGGGGTAACTCTATTAATGCTTGTCAATCACATTACTCACTGTTACAGAACAAACAGAAAGAGGTATGTTGCACTTCGTACTTAAGATAATCCATACCATAACTAATGTATGGGTCTCGGCTGTGAGACACAAATATGGGAACAAAGGGGGAAAGGCAGGTAATGTATACCCTGTTATTTGAGTTCAGTATACAGTGCATGATCCACCTTGTAAAAGGTGAACATCTCATCTTGAGTCTATCCAGGGATATAGCCCAACTACATACTGAATTATATGACTTACTCCCAAGAAAGTGTGCATAGTATTGCAGCATGATCCTATGCATATTTACTCAGAAGTAAGAACTACTATCTTCAGTGGGTCTTATTTTCAGGCAAATGTGTGTCAGATTGTAGCCTAGCCCCAATTATTTCACTTGACTTCCTTTCCTAGTAAATGTGTTTCAGAGTATACTAAGGGTTGACCTTAAGAGCTGTTGTGCTGGCACAGTGACTTGTAGAATCAGGTGTAAGGGTCTCAGAATGACAGCTCAAGAGTGAATGATGGGGCCATATCTCAATGCATGCTCTCAATGCAGAAGGCCTTAGATTGACTGTCTGACATCTCTACCTTTAAAAGGCATTGAGTAGCAGGGCAGAGAAAAACTTCTCTCTGACAGTCAGTCTTGGTCTTACCAGAGACATTTATAGTTAAAACCCCATATTGGGGATGAATTGCAGAGTAGTCACAGGGCACAAGCATTGCATGTCAAAGTTCCCAGGTTCAGTCCTTGGCATCTCTTGGTGGGGCCCATTATGAAATGATAGAAATTGGCTTGCAGCGCGGACTTCTTCCAGCTCCGGTACCTGCATCTGGCGCTGAGCGCGCACTTCGGGCCAGCTGGCTCAGGGCATTTGCAAGGCTGCGTCCGCCTGGAGCTGACATGCCTGCGGGGTGGTGCTGGACTTGCACTCCAGCGCCGAGTTGGAAGGCGCTGGGCTGGCGCTGCCGGGGAGCCGCTGCGGCAAAGGGCAGGGCCCGCAGCCAGGCACGCTGAGGCCTCTCGCCTTCCAGAGCTGCCCGTTCACCAGCTATGGCTCTGCGCTGCACGTCACCCTGCCAGAGCCTCTGATGTGCGGGGACACGGTGGTACTGGAGATCGCCTACCAAGCCGGAGCGGTGAGTCGGGAAGAGAAGCAGGCAGGTCCCTTCCCCCAACTGAGGGCGGGAAGTGTGTAAGGTTCAAGTTCCACCTTTTGACCCGAAAGCCCTTCCTCTTGATGGGGAGAGAGGTTTACTGGCAGCAGTAGCTCAGGAGTGGGAAAATATACACTCTGCACATGCTCAGGCATGCTGCCCTCAGTATCATAAGTTTTTCCTTCCTTTGATCTTCATGGGCTGTGTTCCAAAGCTAAAGGCATGCCTAGGTGTGCCTTGGCAGCAGTGATGCCATTGCTCTGCTATTGCATATGATCCTATGTATACTGCTTTAGTTTTTTGTAGTGTAAGGGCCTGAGCTCAATTTAGAGGGTGATATAAAAATGAAAGGAATGTAAAAATATATATGCTACTAGTCTCTGAGGTGGTACAAGAAGATTCCCTTTTTATGTGGGACACACCAGTGAACTATTGCAGCCTACCAAATCTGATTGCCCTAAGCCCTTTGTTGCCTCAGTTTTCAGTAAGGTGAGCGCCAGTAGTGTGGCAGCAAATTCAGAAGTGCAGTGCCGCTTCATGATGTCACAGGCATAGTCGCTTCTCAGAATATACAATAATTATAAGTAGGGATGCATTATCCATGTGTTGCCTTTCCTCTACAAGTACTATTTTTGTGCATGTACATGAACAAATGATTTGGAGTGCTCCACTATCTTGTTTTGAAGTAACTCTATGTTTCTATCTTTCTTGAAGTTCCATTGTATGTAACTGAACTTGCACACCATTCTCTTGACACTGAAGTACCTTGGGTTTTCACTATTCCTAAATGTTTAGCTTTGGACCAAACAAAATGACTCAAATATTTTCCCCACATGCTATCTCTAGGGCAGGGGTAGGCAACCTAAGGCCTAGGGGCTGGATGTGGCCCAATCGCCTTCTCAATCCGTCCTGTGGACAGTCTGGGAATCAGCATGTTTTTACATGAATAGAAAGTGTGCTTTTATTTAAAACGCATCTCTGAGTTATTTGCGGGGCATAGGAATTCGTTCATTTCCCCTCCTCCCAAAAAAACATAGTCCGGCCCACCACATGGTCTGAGGGATGGTGGACCGGCCCATGGCTGAAAAAGGTTGCTGACCCCTGATCTAGGGTGACCCTAGGAGCCAGTCCCCAGTGACTGACTCACATCCTCTTGGGCCAATTGATTCCCATCTATACAAAGGTTGTGAAGATTTCTAAGTTCCTAAAAAGCTCTCCTTTCATGCTGATTAGGTAGCTCTAGTATGCTGGAAACAGTCCCCTGTTGCAGAAATTGTAACAGGTCTTGAACCTGCCTCCCTCCCACAACCACTTCACCTCTGGTAAGCACTACTGTACTTAATCACTATTACTCCAGACAGGGCACCCTAGTTCTTTGCTGCTTTAGAGTCGCCACACAGGGCCCCAGCAGCTACTGGTCATCTCAGACAGCCAGATCCCAAGGTGGGCGTGGGGGGCGCCGGAGGGATCCTTGCACCACGGCGCCAGATAGGCTTAAGACGGCCCTGAACATATCTAATATATTGTATCTTCCTAATGTTAGGACAGTATTCAGTGTTCAGCACCTGTTCAGTAGCTACCAGGTGCAAAGGCCAATGCCCTTTGTACTTTTATAACTTTGTTATTTGTTCTTATTTTTAAGGGCACAGGGTTTTAAGGCATATTCAATGCAATCCTACACATGTTTACTTGGAAGTAATCCCTGTTGTGTCCAATGGATTGCAGCCTTAGTTTTAAATGGAAAACAAGAGGAATGTCATGGCCTGGCAGAGGATGCTGTTTTAGCCACTGATAGCTGGTGACCGTTGAGACTGGTAGGATGGAGGGCAGAAAGTTGCTGGAGACAGTCAATGACAGAGTGAGCCAACTAATTATAGTTTTGTCACCATCCTCCTCCATGCTGGGTCCTACAAGGACAGCTGAGTCTAAGGCTGGGAAAGGTGAAAGGCAGCGTTGCCACCCCCTGGACTGGTTGCAAGTAAGAAGGCAAGCGGATGGGGACTGGCTGAGGGCAGACGGGTTGGGACAATGCCCCATTTGCCCAATAGACCAGTCTCCATTGGTTTTAACTCTTGCATCAGCAGTAGCATCCTCTGCCTGTGTCACTGCAGGAAAAGCAATCTGTTATGGTTGAGCTGTCTAGAGTATGCAGTCCCCCAGTGGTGGACCTTGGCACCTCAAATTTCAGCGGCGGCCTGTGCAACACCAAAATCCAGTGCCCCCTCACCTCTCGCCTTCTGTTGGAAGTCATTGTTGTGGTGCTACCACACTGGTTGCGCTCCCCTAGATTTGCCTTTGGAAACCCCCCACCACCACCAATTGAACCTATTTATATTTCACGTAAAGGTAAAGGTACCCCTGACTGTTAGGTCTAGTCGCGGACGACTCTGGGGTTGCGGCGCTCATCTTGCTCTATAAGCCAAGGGAGCCAGCGTTCGTCCGCAGACAGCTTCTGGGTCATATGGCCAGCATGACTAAGCTGCTTCTGGCGAACCAGAGCAGCGCACGGAAATGCCGTTTACCTTCCCGCCAGAGCAGTACCTTTTATCTACTTGCACTTTGACGTGCTTTTGAACTGCTAGGTTGGCAGGAGCTGGGACTGAACAACAGGAGCTCACCCCGTTGCGGGGATTCGAACCGCCAACATTCCGATCGGCAAGCCCTATGCTCTGTGGTTTAGACCACAGCGCCACCTGCATCCCTTATATTTCATATAAATTGCTATAAATAACAATAAATACACAATTGGATGATGGGGGAAAGGTAATCTGATCACTTCTGTGGTAAAGATTCAATGCTCATCTCTTTCCGCCCCTTATCACCCTCCTTTCCTTCCCTAGACCTAGAATACAATTTTTAGAGTGTATTTGAGACCTCACAAGCAGTGTTTGGCTTGACTCCTACAGAGTTATTCCAGCTGAGTTGGAGATCTGGCATGATGGCATACTGTCACACTTCCCCAAAGTAGAGAAGTGGTTTGCTGGAAGTAAATGTTATGTAAGCATATAAATATAAGGTCAACAGTAGGTGGTTCATGTGCTACCACTGGGATGCATATTCAGGATTAACTGTTTACTACACGCCTGCCAATTACATATTTGAAATAGATTAACTGTCTAGTTTGGCTGCCAGAACATTGTTTTGAAGTTTGACAAAAAGAAAGTACAGTAGGTAGTTTTGAAGGAGTGATTTAAATAGCTTTTTAAAAAAGCAAATATGGTTAGTGACAGTCAAAATGTCAGTTACTGGCAAAGGTTGCAGAGGTGAGAGTAGATAGACAGGTTTCAAATGCCAATATCAAGGGGATGTTTGTGTAGCCATAAGATTTGAATCACTGAGGACAGAGTGACTTTGCAATATATTTATTTCTCCCCACTGATCATAATAGAGTTTCTGTATTTGTTATGGAATTGTGTAACAATTCCACCGTGCACAGCTACAAACACCTAAGAATGAAGAGTATAATATATCCATTGGCATGTGTCTGTATGGAAAGAGTTATTAACATCACGCTGCATGGCATAATATTAAACAGCATTGTATCACTACCTCTGAGTATTCAGGTTCTATCTGGTAGCTGTTAACACTCCTACCTGTATATTTTAGTGCTAGAAACACCTCCTATATTCTTTTTCCTCTCTGTATGGTAATGTGAGGGCACTTATTATAACCCACAATGAATAGAGCTACTTGTTTTACTCCTTCAGAAGACTTTTTTAATGGAATGAAAGTACACAGTTATAATTGCAGGGTTAAGTGCTAATGCTCTATGATAGCAGTAGGTAACATTATTAAAATAATAATAGCTGCTCTGCAATGAGCTTTCCTCTTGGGTGTAGTAATGGGTGACACCTTTTATACTCATAATGGGACAAGATTCAACCAATGTTAGGGACGTTGAAGCCCATTTATTTCAATGGGAAAGTTAAGTACATGCTTAAATATCTCCCATTGAAATCAGTTAAATTTCAAAGTGCTTAATGTTGGACAGGTTGTTTTTTTCACTCTTGTAAATGAAATTGTCTTCTGAAGTTCTGATGCAAATTGCTTTGCTTTGCATATTTGGAATAGTGGTGGTATACTTCCCCCTTGGTTTAGCCCCTTCATTGAAAGAGTTGCCTGACCAATGACACAATATGCTGAACAGAGAGGAAGAAAATAAAATTGAAGGAGAGTTGAGACAGTGTTGGAGAAGACCTGAGAAAAAGACTCCATTGGAGAAAAAAATTGAAGAAGGCAGGGCAGGGGCAGCTTTGAAAGCAGGACAATTAATTGATCAGTAGAAGAGAGCAATTTAGAATGTGCTGCAAATATGACTGAATTAAATGAAAGGCATTTGTTGTTGTTGAATGTGAGATCTTTATCTTTAACAGCCAGAAAAACTCACTTGGAGAAGGCTTCGATGGTGTCACTATGCTATTTGAGGAGTTGAGAGAAATTTTGGTAAATCGTTGGCATTTGCTTCGAAGCACCTACAAATTCATTTATCAGCAAATGCCACCACCCTTCTGATCCCATCCACGGATCCTTGCCCTAGAGGTCCTTGCCTTTATTTCCACTGCAGTTTTTGAGCATATAATAACAGGAGTCTTTCTGAGCAGCAGGAAAGACTCTTGTCAGGGAACTGCCCTCGGCAGGGCGGGAGGTCTTGTCCAAGTACCGAGAGCCCTGATACCTCCTCAGTAGTAGTGGGGAGAGGCAAGCTGGGAACAGCGAGGCGAGGCAAGAGCTTGGAGATGCTGCTGAGAACCCCAGCACGCCTCATGAGTTTCGCTCTGAGGGGAGCACGCCACTTCCGTCGCCCCAGTTGCGCAGAGGGGTCAAAGGGAGACCGGGGAGGTGGCACTTTGGGGTGCCTAAATTCTTATGTTGGGGTCACAGCCGGAAACCGGCACTCCCGGATTCTGCAAGTGACTAGGACGGTCATGTTTTCACGTTCCCTGCACTGTAAATAGTCTGCACCAATAAACTGTTAAAAGACAGTTGAGACTCATGCCTGGTTACTCGTGAGCAACCGCAATGCAGATCTGACAACTCTTGTCATTTCTTACCCACTCCATACCCCACACAAATGAGATATTGCTCTGGATCTCTGCCAAGACCCCTTGCACACCAGAAGACACAGGAGGAGGGATTAGGAGTGACCACAAATAATGGCCGGCTAGGAAGCAAAGCCAGTGTTCAAAGACAATATTGTTTGGTTAATTAGAGCACCATGGAATACCTTTAAGTTGTTTTACATAGGTATAGTTATTAGAATAGTGCTAGTAAAGCAGAATGTTTGGGACACCTCACTTGAGGTGTCATATTTGTGTTCTCAGGGTAGATATAATGCATTATATTTTGCATGTTCCTTTGAAAATGGATGTGAGGCATCAAGCTAGTAATAGAACTCAAAATGTAGAATTGTGCCCTAAACATATGCATTAAATTTCACTCTGATACTTGAGTGCTCATCAGAGTGCTACCACATTACAAGCAGACATATGGAATACTGAATGGACTTGCTGAACCGAAGGTCTTGTTTCTCTCAGCTAAGTTATTTGATTTGTTGTGTTTATAATTTAATAATTTGAATAATAATTTGAATAGCTTAATGTTAATTTTTGATATAGTGGTACTCTTGCCTTTCTTCATATCCTTAACAAATCAGTATATATGTGCATTGCTATACAGCCGTATTGATCACTGTCAGTCTTTAAGGCTGTATTGATCCGTTTGGGAAGAAGTGGAAATGCTCTTATCCTCTTCCTGTTGTGCTCAATATACACATTTATTTGTTGTTGCTGCTGAATTTCCACTACTGATAAAAAGATTGCTCAGAGTTTTCATACCACCTCTGGAGGTGCTTGCCAAACTATCAAAGATCTTTGTACTATTCCCTTAAGTGCAGCTAGAGGCATGTACACTTTGTTGTGTGATGGTCACTGACACCTACTGGGTACTGCACTCATATGGCACTATTATCACTTCCCAGGGTTGAAACTCCGTCTGGCCGTCTCTCTCTCTCGCTTTTATTTTGTGGGACTTAGTTGTTACACACTTCACCATATGCATTTTTATATAGGCTTTAAGTAGGAGAAAAATAATATATTCTTTTCCCTGTAGCAATGCAGGAGATTTCCCCTTTTTAAATATCCCAAGTTGAGTTCTTAAGAATTCTCCTAAAGGAATCTTTAGGGGAACAAACAGCCACACTGGGTTCATTCAAGTGCCTTACCTAAAAGATCTGCGTCTCCTTCATCTTTGGAAGTGTCCATTGGAAGTTTCCCTTTAGACTCAATCCGCTCCAAGGAGTCCCGGGCAGAAGATTTTGGCTCAAAGTAATTGTCAAAGGAGCCAGTCCTTTAAAATTGCTTACAACAATTATGAGATTAAAAATAAAATGCAAGAGGGAACTTTCATGTTTGTATGTAACTGCAGTCCATATACATTTGCTGGGTAATAAATTATTTAAAGCTAAATGGGACATTAATTTTGAATAAACAACATAAGATTGGACTACATAGCTGCATTAGGTGTGTTCTTTTTTAACCTGTGGGTAGATTATTGAGAGCTAGAAGCTTTAATACATTCAACTTCTCCAGTTTCTGAGTCTATACAAAACCTGATGGAGACAACTGGGTAGAGTGTTTTTAGTCACACTGAATTGTCAGCTTGACCCCTGTTCCATGAAAATATTTTTCCCCTCAAGCAGGGGACCGTTAACATGTAACAAATGGTGTGGGCGAATAACTTCTAACAATACATAGTGCTATGTATCTTGACTGGCGTTGAATAGAGTGAAATAGTTTTGTAACTAGTTGTAACCATAGAACAAAGTCTTGAAGAGGGAGTGTGCTGTATTTTTCACTTGAGATATGTATGGTATGAAACTTCCTTGTTGAAAGCAAACATGCTATTTAGTACTGTACAGTGATTTACGGTCATCCGTCTTTATTAAAGGGAAAATCCATAATTCTGTTGTAAAGTGTGCATTATTCATTAGGGTTTGATTAGCTCACATTAAAGAGATTTTACCTTCTTGCATGATTAAAAACCTCCAGTATCCATACAGTGTAATTCAACTAGCTTTGATAAAAAGCTAGTGTGTGCTTCTGATATTTCTAGCCCTTAATGCTGTAAAAATGAGCTAGAAAGTGTGCTGGCCAGCACCTAGTTAAAATCTCAGAAGGTGCAAGGTGGGACTGGGTTGGAATTTCTAGTGCTCATGGAGTGGGGTTGCAGTAATCCCTACATTTCTTTAGCCTTCCCCATAATGAGCAAGATAAGTTAAGCAAAATAAGAAAATAAACACAAATTTGCATAATTTAGGCAAATAGGTAATAAAATTCAGCTTTCAGTGGCTCAGATTATGTGTTTATGTTAGAACCTCCAGAGTATGGTGTACAAATAACTCTGATTATGTCATGTTATGAAGATATGCCTTTTAGAAATATCTTCACTTGAGGAAATCCCCCTCAGCTTTGTTTCAAAACCTTATAGCCCTTTTGTTCACACTTGATTTCTGTCCATGAACATTTGATGTGCTTGTCCTAAGCTGCCTCTTTTTAAGGAGGTGTGTGCTGTTGTCCTTTTTGTCATTATACTTCATTCTACCTTTAGATTTGATTACATGATCACTTGTCCTGGGATAAGAATTCCCAAATTGTGTGTATGCCTTAATTCATTTCAATGATCAAACAGTTAATGAAGAGAGTTCACTTGAGTAAAAGAGACCTGAGATAAATATGGGCTCTTTCTTGGTCTCAATTAACTTTCAGGCAACCTGATGATAACAGAATTTTTGCCTCTGATATGTGCTATTGGGAAAATTTGACAATTCACAGATAGCATGCAGTTACTTGAGAAGATTAAATACAATAAGCAAATATACCTGTTCAAAACATTGTTGTATTTCCTGCCAACATAGATAAACTTGAAGTGAACCTACGCATTTAAGAACTGTGAATTAACCTCTGGTCTGGTATTCCTAATCATTATGGTGCTAAAGGAGACTCTTGAGAGTCCCATGGACTGCAAGAAGATCAGACCTATCCATTTTTAAGGAAATCAGCCCTGAGTGCTCACTGGAAGGACAGATCCTGAAGTTGAGGCTCCAGTACTTTGGCCACCTCATGAGAAGAGAAGACTCCCTGGAAAAGACCCTGATGTTGGGAAAGATTGAGGGCACAAGGAAAAGGGGACGACAGAGGACGAGATGGTTGGACAGTGTTCTTGAAGCTACCAACATGAGTCTGACCAAACTGCGGGAGGCAGCGGAAGACAGGAGTGCCTGGCGTGCTTTGGTCTGCGGGGTCACGAAGAGTCGGACACAACTAAACGACTAAACAACAACAAATTCCTAATCATGTAACTGGTTCATGGTTGATAATGTACATACCGGTAAATGGCTAGTTTCAATCTCTCTAGTGCAATTACCTTTTACTGGTAGTATATTGAGAAGAACTGGGCAGCTACATTACTGAGATAATTATTGGTTTGCTTTGTAGAGTAGACCAAAACACCATGTAAAACCTATTTTTCCTCATGCTTAGGGATCACTGCTGTGTACAGTTAATACAGTTATGGTTGTTAGATGAACAAAGGAATGCTATGGATATTAATAATCATCTGACATGTTTTGTAAAACATTCCTAAAATGATGATTAGAGACTTTATGGGGCACAAAAAAGAGAAGAGAAGCCTTTCCAGTTAGTGTTCTGTGCTAATCTGTGCTTACTACCATTGATGCAATACTTCTGGATCACATAGTAAATAGATGCCTTTTAAAAATTTATTATTATCACGGTAATTGGGGCTGTTTTTTTCCTTGGGATGTGTACTATAGTATTATATTTACTGTTTGATACCTTCAAGGAGCTCAGGGTGGTGAACATTGTTTTCCCCTTCCTGCTTTATCCTCACAATGACCCTTTGAGGTAGATTAAGCTGATAAATGGTGGCCTGGCTAAGTCATCACCTAACAAACCATGAATTAAGAGTAAATTGTCCCACAGACAGTCAAATAAATCATGTGGTTTTTTTTCTCCAAAGTTTGATTTATTTCCAAGCTTTTCTTATCTTGTGCTCTTATAACCTGGTGAGTGTCTGGGGTGAGAGTAACCAAACAAACCATGCCTAAGAAAGGGATCTGTGTTCACATGTAACGCCATAGTTAAAACAAATCAAGGTTTGTAAGCCAACAACAAACCATGACTTCACATTAGGAATAATTGGTAAACAAACCATAGTTAAGCCACTGTTTGGAGTTCACACATAACACTAATAAACCACGTCTTTATTAAACAATGGCTTAGAATTATGCGTGTGACCCCGGCTAGTGACTGGCCCAGGGTCACCTAGTGAGTTTCTTTGCTGAGTAGGGATTTTAATCTGGGTTTTGTCATACAGAATCTGATGGCAGCCATTAGATAATGGCAGAATGTGTGTGGGCCACTAAGGTACTGACTTCGATTTATCAGTTATTGTGAGAGACAGTACATGAATTAATGCTAATATTGTGAAAATTGGATTACCTTTTAATATGTACCGGTAAGCTTTTCTGGCAGTATAGATTCAAAGGTGGTTGTTGTTCCTTATTTTAGGAGCATCCCTTATTTGCAAAGGTCATAGGATTCTAGAGCATATAGCATGATCCTTAATTTTCCAGCAGCTTAATAGTGCTCCTAGATCATATTTTATAGTCTATTTTTTAAAACATTCACATCTGTTTATTATTTGAGCCCTTGTGTTATCTGTGGTCTTCTTTCAAGTCAACAATTTCATTCTTGAAGGCAGAAAAGGAAAGTGTTTCACTGTAAATCTTAACACTGAATTAATCTCTTGTTAGCCCAGACTAAATGCCGCACACCTAGTTTAATATTGTAAATTTATACAAAGCCTCCCCTAGGAATATAGGAAGTCGCTTGTTCTGTGTCTACTGGGATAATTTGCAGATCTCTATAACATTCTTCCAATATAGTTTTTATTTCATTTATCTATTTACCTTATTTATAATCTGCCCTTCGCAAGAAACTCTCAGGGTAGAAGTACACAGCAAAAATAAAACATTGTTTAATAAAACCAAAACATTATTAAATTGCAGAATTCAATAAAGTAGATCATGGTAGCAAGCTATTAAAGCAACAATAAATGAACATACCTGAGCGGATTGAAACCTTATACCACACCAAAGGCCTGTATAAAGAGGTTCCTCTTCAGCTGCTGACAGAAATTAAATAATGTCACTGCTAGGCTGCTAGACCCACCTCAGAAGGAAGGTCATTCCAGAGTTGGGGAGCCACCACAGAAAAGGCTGTCCTGTGTACTGCTGCCTTCCCACTAGGACTTCCCCTAGCAACAGAATCACCAGCAGAGCCTCCCCTGCAGATCTTAATTCACAGGCAGCTTGATTGGAAGAAGGTGCACCTTCAGATATTTGGACCCTGCATTGTTTAGGGCAGGCTTCCTCAACCTCGGACCTCCAGATGTTTTTGACCTACAACTCCCATGATCCCTAGCTAGCAGGACCAGTGGTCAGGGATGATGGGAATTGTAGTCTCAAAACATCTGGAGGGCTGAGGTTGAGGAAGCCTGGTTTAGGGCTTTGCATTGGGACCTTGAATTGGGCTTAAAATTGGATTGTTGTTATAGCACTGGTGTTATACAAGTCTAGCCAGTCAACATTCTGGCCACTGCATTCTGCCCTACTTGTTGTGCTATATTTTTGATCCATTGTGTGGCTGATGAGCGGGGACAGAGGCAGAGGCGTCCTGGTAAGGCAGTTGTGAGATCGCGGAGCCCTGAGGAGGCGGTCTTAGAGATTCCTTGCCCCTGCCTTGCCCCATCCCCATTCCAATGAGCACAGCCAGGAGGATGCCATTGCCTCTGTTTCACAGGTTTTCTAGGTTCAAGAAAGTTACTCTCAGGCCAATCAGCACAAGCACCATTAATTTCAGCCTTTCATGGGAAAGTGGCAACTAAATTAGTTAAATGCTGGGCTGCAAGTCCAGTTGAGTGCAAAGGTTTTCTTTCCTTTTTAGCCCTTAGAGTTCTAACTAGTTTTACCTGTCTTGACTAGTGCATTTCTTCTGATCTTTGGACTGCAGATCTGTGCATTGCAAATTTGCTAACTTTAGTAGTCTATCTTGGTTCCCCCACCCCCTGAAAGAATAGAAATGTTTCTTTAATGTGATTATTCAAAAGATCACTGATCTAAAGGGGATTTTCTTTCTCTGACAGAGGCTTTTAATATATTTTCTCATGAGTCTTGTAACACTTTCTATAGGAAAAAGATTGATTCAAGTTTTTTGAAACTCAATACTTCTAAAAACATGTATAAAAGACTTCAGTAGTTATGATATGAAGAAATAGTTCTGTGACATTCATTTGTATCTCCTGAGTTTGTATGATAAATTACGAGTTCAGCATAAATTGACTTCCACAGACAGAATATTGCATGCTTCATTTGTATGGAATCCTTCTTGAAAATAGAATGCCTTTCAGCTGTCGTCAAGTGGAGGTTTAATATACCCTTTTGCCATTAAGAAAGATGGAGGTTTAGGCTGCAATCCCATACACATACCTGGGATCGCATTGTAAATGTTAAACCTAAATTATTGGACTGCACTACTATTTCAAGATACAATGCTACTGCTATTTTAAAATTATAATGTGGAATAGAATTTTACTTTGTGCTCTTCCATATATAGATAGAATTGTTTATATGGTATACAGTGGTACCTTGGTTTAAGAACAGCCCTGTTTACGAACTCCGCAAAACCAGAAGTAGTGTCCCGGTTTGCGATCTTTACCTTGGTCTAAGAACGGAAGTTGAATGGTGGAAGGGCACCAGCGGCGGGAGGCCTCATTAGGGAAAGCGCGCCTCGGTTTAAGAACGGTTTTGGTTTAAGAACAGACTTCCGGAACGGATTAAGTTCATAAACTGAGGCACCACTGCATTAAGATAATATTTGCTGTGCAAAGGCAGACTTTATTAATACCTAAGGAGCAGTAGTGATGGTTGGACTATTAGTCATGTAATGATTTCTGTGAGTGATTGATTTTTTTAAAGGTTTCCCCCCCCCCCCCTACATTAAGGGAATGAGACATGGACAAGAGGGAGCCATTTTACCATTCTGTATTTTGGGCAGCCTTTCCCAACTTTGAATCCCTGATCAGAGACTATGGAAGTTGTAGTCCAACAATATTGGGGGGAGGCTGTTCCAGAGTAGATGGGTGAACTTCCAGGTAAGAGTGACACCAGGACATCTCTTGTTAGTCTTTCTTTCCTTTCTGTGTTCTCCTTCTCATCACCAGCAATGCACAATCTTTTATTTATTACCCCATAAAATGTTGTTTTACCAATCCAACAAAACAAGGAGGCAGTAGCAGCAATACCAGTTTATGATTGAGATTTGAATTTTGGAGCAAAGTTTTAAGCTGAACGTGTCTAATTACAAAAGAGTGCAGACACACTTAGACTATAGCATATATCAAATTATCTACCCAGACAATGTAAATGAAGCAAGTTAGGTTCCATAAAGGAAACACAGACATTAAGTTTTCTTGTATTTTAAAATTGGAAATGAAGATATACCTGTATATGTTAACGTGGAGTTTAAAAGGGCAGGATCCAGAACAACCAACCAGCTACTACCATGTACTCAAGAGGGCTTTGGGTTTGTCTTCAACTGGCCCAATGCCACACAGCAAAATACTGCTTTTGAAACTGGAGGGTCTGGCTGCTTTTTAAATAAAACAAGTCAACTATTATTCCTAAAGTAGTTCTTTGGATCATGGTCACTTAACTACAGCTAAATCAAAGGCCTTCTAAACTCAGAACAGCAGTTACCCAGCCTCCAGGGACTACATTCTTCTCCTTGCTTTCTCTGCCTTCTGATGTGTATTTTTTGTTTTTCCTTATTTGTCCTTGAAAACAATGTGAGTATAATGCAAGATATGGAATTAGGCATTTGAAAGTAAACAGGCTTCCACCTTCCAGATGCATGAAGTCCAGTGTGATCTCTGGCCATGCAAGCTTATACCACAAGAAACCTGTTGGCCTTTTTAAAGGGGCTATTGGTTATTGTTTTTGCTAAATCAGACAAACACAGCTGTACACTGTAACTTGTTAATACAGATTTTTCAGTAGAGTCATTAAAGAGCAATTTAAAAATGAGATGTACATTATGTAAAAATGAAACCATACTGCACATGTAATACTTTTTATAGCATCAAAATTAGAAGGCAAATTGCAGTGGAGAAATTTTGGCTTATGACTACATAGGTAGAATGGTTGTTCCCTAATCTGGACCTTGCAGCCACTGATTTTGACATGCTTTTTAAATATATTGTATATTATTTATTCTTTTGTTGACTGATGAGTAATAAATAATCTACGAATATAACATTGATTTTAACAATTACACTCACATTTTGAATATAAAACCAGATAGCTATAATATTGCAATAGGTCTGTGTAGGTAAAAAGCAGATAAGCTATCCCCTAATGCTTTTTTAACCACTGTTTGGCCACAGAAGTACAATAGATAGCTAAATAGGGACCTCTGTCACTCCCAAAAGGTAGCTAAAAGTAGAGGTGTGATCTTGTATTATATTGGTGGCATGATAACTGCTGTAGTGTGACTCCATCCTTTACCACCAAGTAACATGAGGAACACATACTATGTTTCCTCTTCCTGCAAATATTGCTGGAGTTTCCAGAGGAGCAATCCTAACAGGGAGAGTAACTATGCTAAGAGGCCCTCTTATTTGACCCAGAGCTTGCCTTATGACTCTGGTGACACAAGATGAAGCAATGCATCATCTGAAGTAAGGCATCTCAGATAACTGTGCTTAAATGCTAAATAGTTTGAGCATGGAGAGATTGGAATAAAAATTGGTACATGTGTTTGGGGTAACATTTCAAGTGCAAATATCAGTTTTACATGTGCACAGATTTTAAAGTCAGGGAGTAAAACGCAAAATACAGTGCAGTGTGATAGCTCCCTTAAAAGATGAAGATATAGGAATAAAGGTAAATGTTACTTTAGGTACCATTCTGTGTTTCAGGTTCAAAGCAGCACCTCAGCTCCTGCACCTATTTTCAAGGGGTCAAGGAACAATGTGAAATGTGCTGTAATGTGGTATCTGCTTTGATAGTTGATAAACCATAATTAAACAAGTTTTTGGTGTAGCTTTCACTTTGAACTTCAAAGCCTGCTAAGCCCCCACCCTTATTTTAAAAATAGGGTGGGGATGGGAAATGAAAATGTAAAACATATTGTAATGCAGTGTTTGCCTTGGAGATTAGAGAGGTTGACGTCCATATTCAGGACACTATTTTAAATGTCAGCTTTATACCTAATAGAGCTCAACTTAACACAACTTTTCATGAGAGCTTGGAGTGAATGAGACCTATTGAGCACTGTGCTTTTTCTAGGCTAATAGGTGAACTCAAGTGGTTTCAGTTCTCCAGGCTTTTCTTGTGTAGAGGTTTTGACTCTCCGTAGATAATTGCCCCATAGCTGTGTAAAATACATTGAAAAACTAAATTATAGAATGGAATTTAATGAATATTGACTGGACAATCAGGGTGACGTGTGGGTCTCCTAAAATGGGTTGTCTGAAGTGAGAGAAGCAAATACATCTAGAGCTGTTCAGAATCCTGTTCTTGTGGCAGTTGGAAGAAGAATTGCTAGTTGCTGGCTGCAAGGGAAGGTCCTACCCCCTGCCATTTCTGCCATTTCAATGCTTAATCTGCATTGGCAGGCAAACTTTACCAAGATCACCCTCCTGCAGAGCATTTATGAGAAAAATGCCAGCATTTTGAACTTTTATTGGGCTCAATTAATTTGCCTGTCAAAATGCCAGCTCTGGGAAAGGACTGCTTTACAGTTTGTGGGGAGGGGTTATTTCCTTTTCTGTTATGCTCCCCTGTCTGAGATAATCTGCTGCTTGATCCTTGATAACTGCTTCTGGGACCAATAAAACAAAAGGTGAGTGCCTGTGCTGAATGTGCTCTCCTAGTCAAGTTAAAGCCCTGCCTCTTTACAGGGTAAAACAAAGCATCCCTTAGGTATACCCAAAAAGTTTCTTTGAACTTTTCTTTCTGCAGGAAGGGAAGGTGGCAAGAAAGGGAGGAAAGTGAATAAGATCTGTAGTGTGGTGTCCATTATGGTAAAGGGCACAACAAACATCCTAGAAGCACAGATTATTGATTAAAAGAAGAAGATGTATTGAAATGTAGGCCTGTAACACAGACTTCTCTCTTCTGGACAGGTTAAGACAGGTTGTATGAGTTGCTCTTAAAGCAATGATAACCTGGTTTAGACATAGTTTAGCGTTACGCATCACAAGTGTTCTCTTCTCTCCTTGCATTGCTGTGATGCGGATGTTGGAAGCCGATGTCAAATTGTGGTTAGTTTAAAATGGAAGCAGATGCTTTGGGTCGCCTTGGTTTTGGCCCAACTGGAGTAGAAGAGAGGACAAGCAAAAAGTTAATGCACGTAAGTCTATGGTTTAATGTAATGTCTAAATCTTCCCAGTGCTTCACATTGCTTTAGAACTATAAAACTCATTTTAACATCACCAGCACACACAACAAATTGTATAGTATTTGGCATTGTTCTACTAACTTGTAGACTTTATTTAAAGGGTTAAGCAGTCTCAAATGTATCTTTTGGCATGTTAGAGTTCACACACAGGCACAGGTTGTATTGCTTCCTGATTAGTGCTTTGTCTCTTGTTCCTCTGAGTTCATTTTATTATATCTAGTACTGCTAATCTTGTAGTATGCAGGGAATCCTTTATGTTATCAGTGGCTTGGATGCTCCATTGGGTCAAAGAGAGCTTTCAGTTTAAATTATGTGTGTATCAGAAGGTGGTGAAGAAAGGTTTTTGGATGCAGTTGCATCACTACAATTAATACCCTATAGTAGTGCATATCGTCTTGGTTCTTTTGTAGTGTAATTTCAAAGTACTATTGTGTGCTTTGAAATTAAAGAGCAAAAATATTTTTTGTTGTTGCCTTGGCAAATTGGAGGCATGTGTCTCACCTAGCAAGTAACTCAGGCCAGGAGAAAAAAGGGATGGGGAGAAGTAGTTTCAGAGGCAAATGTGATGGTGAAGAGATGGATCAGACTCTTCCATGCTGTGACTAATATCCCCCAGCTTCACATGATGTACCTGAACTTTGCACAATTCAAATTGAGTTGCACTGCTTATAATGTCTTGTTCACTCCTCTACTTTAAAATTCTTAAGGATGAAAATCTCCTTCCATTTGACTGTTGCTTTCCCTTTTATAAGAGTTTTTTAAAAAGCTGTTAAAAATGCATATTGATCTAAATTGTGGTTCTTTGCTGTTTGATCATGGCGATCAAATTGAGACCTAGCTTTTCAAGACACTTCCTTTCACATTTAATTTTCTTTATGTTTTGTTGTACCAAAACTTCCAGCCTTTTCTGAGAAGTTTTTTGATAATGACAGCCTAAACAGAAAGATTATTACTGACTGACAAACCTAAACAAAAAACCTTTCAGAAAACATATTTTGTCAGGATCAGGGGATTCAGCTAAACTGGTAAAGAAAAAGTGATTTATGTGTGTTGTATGTGCGATATAACATTGTGCCACCAGATGGAGATATGGAGTCCTGTTTTTCTCCAACTGTTTTCCCTGTTTAAATTTACAACGTTTTAAACTGAAACGCTTCTTTGATGTGTCTAGATTCAGCCAAGAAGTGCTCTGATGATAGAACACAAAATTCCAGAAATATGGACACAGAAGGTCCAAGCAGCTGAAGAGAAAAGAATCCAGTCTCATTCTCCATTTCTCTATCAGTAATAGAAGTTGGATCAATATCATCCTGTGGTGAATCTGACAGCTTAGTAAGACATATGGCTGGACACGTGGCTCTTCTCAGGCCTCAGAACGGGGGTGAGAGTGTATCCAGAGTATAAACATTGAAATGACATGGAGGTGGCCTTTGATTTTATTGCAAAAGAGCATATCTGTGCCCTGCCCTGCAATGCAGATTCTATCCTGACAGGAGCAAAAATGGAATCCATGTGACCCACTTAACTGCTGAGCTGAGGAAGTGACATTTAATTCACTTTAGAGTTACTGCTCCAAGCAAATACTAATAACTGGGCCATACTTTGGTTAGTCACCAGTTGTTACAATGCTAGCTTTGTTTTATTTGTTGAAGTTTTTGACAGGGGTTTTTTGAGGGTGTGAAGGAAGGAAATGGCCACAGAACATTTAGATGTTTCCTGTTACATAAATGTTACATGCTTCTTAATCTTTAAGCCTCATTATGAGTGAGGAATGAATTAATATTGACGCTCAAATGCCCAGGCTGCTCTATAATTAACCACCAGAAACAAAATCATATGGTGCTGCATAAAAATAAGGATATTCAGTTAATTTTTCTTCTTCAGGTAGTTTAAACATTCTGTTTTTCAATGAATCATTCTGTCTTCTTTCCGGTTCAAGGCTTTGTGTGCTTATACAAATGTAGCTGGACCCACAAACCACCTATGTACAAAAGGGAGGTATCAGTAGACTTTGTGTAAGCTTAACGTTTGAGGGGGAAGCACAAAAACTTCGGTAAGAACTCAGTGGCCATGGAATGCTGACTGACTGGGCTGGGGCAAACTAAGTGGCTGGAAAAGGAGGATGAAGGAAAAGACTCAGGTATAAAAGGGTAGAAAGAACCATCTCATCACCCAGATATGCATTTTTATGGTTCACACTGAGCAGCTATTTTTAAAATGCCCCCAGTCACAGAAGTGAGAGCTGCCAATAGAAATCAGTGGAGCAAGCCAATATTTTAAAGCAGCTGGGAATGTGAACACACGTGTCCGTCACACCTCTGCAAACAAACTACCAAAAACAAAGGGAGGGATTGCTCCCTCACCAGCCCAATGTGGTGCAATGTTAGTAAGGAGGAAGGGGGAAAAGTGTGTATGTGTGGTGGGGGGAATAAAGTGTCCAGAACGCTACAATGAAGCACTTGTTGCAGTGCCTTGTTCTTTCATATTACTTGATCTCCCTAGAGTATAGGACGTCCAGTGTAGGGTACATGTTGCAGAATTTCTCTGTAGGCTGACCATCTTAGATCAGAAAGCTGGTGAATGCTGTCAGTTGCTAATACTTTTTGACATTTGGGGAAGCTACTGGGAAAAATTGGAGACATGATACATTTCAGACCATGAAGTGCCTTTAGCTAATGATATTCCACCCCTCCCCCTTGTGAATCACCTGTCGGCCAGGGTACAAGTATGCAAGTAGTAATATCAGACTCATTTAAGGTTCTCTTGCTATGCATTTTACATAGCCTATACTTAGCAACATAGGCACAGAAAGATCAAGTTATGTCTGTACAGGTATGACCCTCACAATGTCTCCCAAACCATTTTGGGAATGAGGGAATGAAATCCCCGTAGGTTGTAGTTTTAGGTCATTACAGATGACCTATTTAACTTAAAATGTGGGGTCATTTGCATTTTTAAGCTCTAATACATACAGATGAATAATCTGGTCCAGAGTTAATAGTTGGGTGGGTTTCTTTCTTTTTAATAAAATGGTTGCATCCTAATAAGGATTGTATTGAAAACATTTAGTCACAGTTGTGGACCTCTGCTATATGCAGATATGCACAGTATCTAGAAAGTGAAGTTGTTTAAAACTTTTTAACAAACTGCTTTGATCAGTCAAGATCAGATATCCTGCTTGTAGCTGATAACCATGAAGATGAATATCGCACTGTATCAGTGAAAGTGATGGTTGAAGCTCTTATATAATTATAAAAATTCCCTCACCTTAAGATACTGGAGAGGTTGGCGCTTACGCACTCTCCAATAGGATGCAGACTGCATCCAACAGAGCAGGGTCATGGTAAGTTAAGTCCAGTAGCTCAGTCAGGGTACATGCCACCAGAACTCAGCTAGGACCAGGGAAGGCAAAAGACAAATTCTCAGCACCCTGGAGAGCTCACACCAACCATTGCTGACTACGACTCACTCAAGAGACAGTTGTTGCCTCAGCAGCATGCCGAAGCCTTATGAACGCTGGCTGGCTTGAACCTGAGTGATAAAAAATAGCCTTAAGAGCAGAAGTGCACTTGAAGAAGCACTTTGCACAGTAAGACAGTAGTCCTAACCATGGGTAAATTTCTTATTTAAATCTGTGGGACTGACAGCTGCATAACTCTGCATGGGATTAGGGTCCACTTGCTTTATATTCCTTTTATTTTCACAGATTCCCTCCCCCCACTTTCTTTTACCATCACAAGTAGTGTGAAAGTGCATGTTAAATATCTTGGAATAGCTCCCAACATAATGGCCTCTTTATAATTCTGCTGCTTCGGAGTTTCCTCTGGAAAGCTCAAAGGTCACATCATTTAGTTTATAGTGCTGGAATGATCCCTGCGCAGGGTATGGCTATCAGAAATTCCTAGCATTCCATTTGTCTAATATTTAGACCTTATATGCTCAAGCAGAGCAGAGTGCTTTATCAAAGAATCAGGCTGTAAAACTGTCATGGCAAGAGCTAAAAGAAAGAAAGAAAGAAATGATGCTTAGCAAAATATTTTCCCCACTTTGAAGCAAGTGCTGTAGTTTAACATTAATCTTCTTTTGCGGTTTTGTAGCCTTAAAATGTTAGTTTGACTTTTGTGTGTCTGTATCTAATTAACTTTCAGCTATGCTAACTGGCTGAAATGTGTAGCAGAAAGTTATTGTAAAATTCAGGAAGGTGTTTTCTCAAGGGAAGATGATTATAGATAGAAGTTGAAATCTTTGAGACTCCTGTTTTCTTCTGAAAGTATCCTTGCTTTCAGTAGCCAATATTTAACTCAGCTTGGCACCTACATAAGAGTAAAGATCGAAAGATCATTAGTGGCCTCCCTCTTTAAAATATATATTATTGAAATACAGTAGCATTGCTTAGTATTTTGAATCAGCTTCAGAGGATAAAGGAATCAACCCTTTTTTAAAAAAATTATGCCATGTTTCTGGGAAGTTTCCAACAAATGGGACCAGTTGTGAAGACTGTTGGGTCATTTAAAATAATGCATTTCACCAGGTTTTCCTTAATTCTCAGAGATGCAAGTTGTATGACATCACCATAATTTATTTGGTATCCAGTGTACAGGTTATTTACACACAGTAAGACATGCACTGTTTCTAGGTGTTTGACACCTATGCTGGACTATTGCAGAAGAGGAGTATGTTGCACACACAACATATATTTAAAGCACATTTAAAGCACACACACTCCAAAAAATGGGAGCTGTAGTTTACACAACACAGGGCTACAGTTCTCAGTGCCCTTAACCCACTGCAATTCCAAGGATTCTGTGGGGGGTTGCTTTTAAGAGTGTTTTAAATATGTGCTGTATTCCTAGCCATAAGCACAATTCTTTCATGCAAATTGGGATTTTTGGAATGTGGACTTTTCATCTGGATGGGGATCTTAAAATGTGGCAGTCCCAGCTGAAATGGGACAGTTGTAGGGTGAGTAAGTAAGTATACATTGGATTGCAGCCTATTTCAGATTCTTGGTGTAATTTGGGCATCTATCATAATTACCATAGCTTCCAACCCTGTGTGTACATCTGAATCTGTTCCACTTAAGTATTTCTGAGCTGTAACTGCATGAATATATTTAAAAAGTTGTGTTGTGATTGCAGACTTGTTTCTGATCCAGGATGAGAGTGCAAAAAGGATAGTGGTATCCTTATAACAGAATTTCTACTGTGCAATTCTTTCTTTAATATTTGTCAGGAAAGTATCCCATCCTCATGCTTATGTTCACCAATGAAAGGGGTTAAACACTCCTTTATTGTGTGCTAGCAGAAGCCATACATGGAGTTATTTCCTTGCAGGGTGGGGTGAAGCAATATGATGTGTAAACTATTGTTGTTTTTAAGGAATAAGCTTCTTTCCTCGTGTGAAAGGCTTTGTTTGAAATATCTTGCTGCATAATGAAATATTATATTTACTTAGTAGCCAATTCTATAAGGTTGGGGGAAAGGCATTAATGATACCCCCATCCTGACATGCATAGTTAACCTTAAAATCAAATTATAGAGTTCCTTCCTCCCCCTTTCTTTTTTTACTGGCAAAGGATGATTTCTGAAATTAAGCAAGAATAGTAGCAAAGAATATTTTCATTAATGAGGTTGAAATACTTTGTCTTGACTGAGTGTCCTCCTTGTAAATTGGTCCATTGGGGCCAATTTGCTGCAAAATGTTTTGATCAATTGGGTCACATTTTTCTTACTAGGTCTTAAACATTATTCTGATGTTAATCAGAACTGTCCTCCATGGTTTATAAACTGTGAATAGGGATCTCATGCCCTACGTCTCTTTGCCTTCTTACCTGACCCCTGCAATTCCAGCCAGACACCTATTAATTTGCTTGCCTTCTTGTTCTCTGTCCCCAACTGCATGTTACTTGACAATGTTAGCTGGGTATGTCATTAAGGAAGAATTTCAGAAGGAGGTAAAAGCAGAACTGCAAAATAAGGCATGTCTCATTTTTTTCTGTCCCTCATATCAAGCCTCCCTTTATGAATTTATTTTGTGAATGTTCCAACCAAGTTTGCACTGATGCAAAAGTTGAGAAAGCAGTACATATCCATGAACAAGCACATGGCAGTATTATTAAACATTTATTTATTACTAGTTATTGGTGATACGCTTACTGCCTAGAGAACAGATAGTGTACAAGAGATGTACAATGACATTAATATTCTTTATGGAACTTGGGGGAAGTGTACATTTGTTTTAATTCGGAAGAATTGATAAACCGTTTAATCGAAGAATTTCTAAGTGATTTTAAAAATCTATCAATATACCGTACAATCCACATACAGTGTACTGTGTCCAGGGAATCCTGTTATCGCTGCTGCTATGAAGAGTCATTTTGAATGTATATAAGCTATACTTGAATGGTCAGTTATTGTACTTCTTCATTCCATTGCCAATTAATTCTAATCTTTGCATCCCCTCCTTTACACCCACTTGTATATATACCTGTCAGGTGAGAATTACACTGGCTGCTTCTGATGAGGTGTGATCTCATCCAAAACTCCATAATAAAGTGCCTTAGTCTTTAAGGTGATCCCACCCACAACCTGAAAGTACCTAGGCTCTCCTGTGTTCTTGGCAAGGAGCTATATTGGCACCTCTGAAACCGGGAGAGACCATGGACTAGAAACTCAAAAAGTTTGCTTTTTGTCACCTTTTGCAATCTGCCAGTGATTTCCTCCACTGCTGTTGGGGTCAGGTCTGTTCTGCTGTGCCTTCCCTGTCCTCCATCTGTCTGCTTCTTTTCCCACCTTCCCTTTCCTTTCTTCCCCCTTTCCTCCTCCTGCCACTGTCACCTGCTTTTCCCATCTTTCTTCCCTCCAAGCCCTGCTGGGTGCTCTGCTTACACTTCTGATAGTGCCATTGGCCGACTGGGGAGAGGCTCCCACAAGGCTGCTGCAACAACCCATGCCAGCAACCAGATTCCTCCTCTGGGGTGCCCAGAGGAGCCTGTGTGCCTCCCATGTTTCCCAGAGCAACTGAGGAGCAGCCCAGGGAGTGCGTGGGTGAGCAGGCGGCTCCTACCCACTCTGAGCCAGAGTGGAGAGCCATGATTTTGCACCTACCTGTGCCCTTGGGGCAACCTAACCAACCCCTAGGAACGCCCATGTCCCCAATGTTCCCAGGTATGCCAACTCTACCCCCACATTCCTGTGTTTAGCAGGGTCTGAAAGGGGCTTTGAAGCATATTTGGATGAATGCCCTTACAGGTCTCCTCATGAGCAAGACACCTACACACACATGCACGTGCAACCCCCCCCCCCCATATGTGGAGGCTTCTAAGCATGCCCAGCCAAATACCTTTGTGCTCAACCCCTGGTGGTTGGAAGGAAATGGACCTTCAGAGATGTTGGGGGCAGGGCCACTGCAAGCACCCCTGACCCCCTGTATACTTTTTGCCCTGGTGTGTTCAGACTCAGTGCCTGAAGAGGATTACCTGGTTAGCATAGGTGGTATGCTAGGCAAGAATACAGTATTGTGAAATATGAAATTCTTATCCCCTTTAGGAATAATTCTTTCTGCTGCCTGGCATTGTAATTCTGTTCAATCTCCCATTATCACTGATTCTTTGTCATGCTGGCTGGGAGCTCAGAGGAGTTATGCCCGGTGGGCCACAGGTTGGCCACACCTGAATTCTCCATTTTGTTAAACATTGACCAGTTAGGATATCTCTGAATCTGTGAGACAGTGAATTCAGGTGATGCCTAATCCTTGCTTGTCCCCATATACTTGTCCTCAGTACAAGGAGTTTTGATTTATTCTCTCATGGCTAATTACCATTAATACGCAAATTTCATGGAGCACAGGTCTTCTTCTTTTTGGAAGTCATTTAAATTAATGGCTATCATTGCACCTTGTGGCAGTGAATCCCCTAAGATAATTATATATTATGTGATGACTTTTGTCAGTCGTGAACCGAATCAGTTTCATTGGGTGATCTGCTAGGCTAGTGATATATAAAAAGAGTAGAAAGCAAGAGCTGCCAGCCCCTGCACCTTGCATCCTGACTAGGGTACTGGAAAGTTGTAACCCCATGATTTCCACTTAAAATGTCCTGAAACACTTGTTTCACTGGATGTTCTTTAGGAGAAAAAAAATCCCTAATGACTTCTTTCAATTTTTGAGCATTTGAACCCAGCTGTTCTATAGCACCCATTCTGTTGTATAGTGGTACCTTGGTTGTCGAACGTAATCCATTCCAGAAGACCGCTCGACTTCCGAAACGTTTGACAACTGAGGCACAATGGGCGGGTGGCAAATTCATTCAGAAAAATGGAGAAACGCGTCTTGGAAGCCGTTTGACTTCGAAGGTGCGTTTGAAAACGGAAGCATTCACTTCCGGGGTTTCGGTGTTTGACTTCCGAATCATTCGGCTTCCGAGGCATTCAAAAACCGAGGTTCCACTGTATCTTGCTCTGATGATGATGTCTTAAGAAAATAACTATGTTTCATAAAAGAGATAGCTATACCAGAGGTGATCTAAAATTTCATATTCAGAAGCATATACCGGACCCTTGCTTGACTCACCAGCCTATGTTTTCCTGTTTGTTTTTATTTTTACATTACAGCCTGTTGAAACCCACGTGGGTTTTGTGATCTGAGGGCAACTGGGCATTAGATGATTGTTAATTTCACATTCTTCCTCATTTGTTCTTCCCAATTAATGGGGCCAGACCTCAACCAAATAGACTTTTATCCTGCTTGGGCTATTAGCCATGCTGTTCTCTGACCTGTTTGGACTATCAGGCATGCTGTTCTTTGACCTCCTAACTGCAGTAATAATTGGGAACAAAGGAAGGATTTAACATTTTAGAGCTCCCTTGTGCAAAACAAGGTGAGGAAATGGCTGAAGCTGATCATACGTTCCTTCTCGGAGTGTTCATCCTAATTAAAGTTGCTTCACACTGTTACAGGGAACCCTAGGAGGTAAAACAAAACTGCATTACCACCACTTGCTTTCATTCGGAAGACTTTTGAATGTCAGAGAAGCTGCTCCGCAATCTTATTACACAATCTTTATCTAACCGCCTCCATAAAGGAGAATATGCTGAAATGAATCAAATGCCAGTTAGGTGGTCTTGAGTTCATATTTTTTGTCACTGGCTATTTTCCTGAGATAATGAGTTCATTATTTATTTGCTCAGTTTATTTCATTCCCATAACCCCTCCATGTTGCCACCTTATTCATTTATTTCTTAGTCCCATCAGTTAACACAACACAGAATAACATGGACAAAAAGGCAGGACCTTGCAATTTGTGTTTCAGCAGTGGGGAGTCAGAGGAACAGAACATAGGCCCAGGAAGCTAGCATAGGCCCAATGTAGATTACCAGCAGTGACAGACCTTGGTCTTTCACATTTAAGCAGCGCCCTGTGTGAAGCCAAAATTCAGAGCCCCCCCACCTCTCGCCTTCCATTCTGTGCATATGCTACATCATAGTTACACCGCCCTTCAGTGCCCGCCACCAAGGCTCGGCGCCCAGTGCAGGAGAACTAGTCATCTGGCCTAAATCCTCATCTTTGACCAGCATACCAAGTGGTAAGGTTTTCTGCCACAAATTCTGTTGCGTGGTAAAGGTTGAGGGCCTTGCCGTATTTTTCGCTCCATAAGATGCACTTTTTCCCTCCTGAAAAGTAAGGGGAAATGTCTGTGTGTCTTATGGAGCGAATGGTGGTCCCTGGAGCCGAATTGCCCAGGGGCCAAAAGCAGATTGTGCTTTTTTTTTTTAAACAAAGAGAGAAGGGGGTGTTGAAAGGAAGCCGGTGAGCAGCTGATCAGCAAGCAATCGGGAGAGAGATAAGGCTCCCTTTCTGCCCCGCCCCTTGCTCAGGCCTCCATTGTTGAATGTTCTGCAGAGGAGGCTGTTTGTTTCTCCAGCGACATGTGACTGGCTGATTAGATTATCTGTCTGAAAACTGTAGAAAGGGCTCCCTTTCCTTTCCTAAAGAAGCTGCAGAACTGTGAGTTGAACCCCATAAAAATGGGGCTTTTCCTCTTTGCAAAAGAAGCTGCACAACTGTGAGCTGATCCCTCCAAACGAGGCTTTTCCCCCTTGGCAAAAGAAGCTGCACAACTGTGAGCTGATCCTTAAAAAAGGAGCTTTTCCCTTAGCAAAAGAAGCTGCACAACCATGAGCTGACCCCCCCCCCATGAGGCTTTTCCCCCTTTGCAAAAGAAGTTGCACAACTGTGAGCTGATCCTTAAAAAAAACAGGGCTTTCCCCTTTGCAACTGTGAGCTGATCCTCAACAAAAAACAACAACAACCCGGGGCTTTCCCCCTTTCCTCCTCTAAAAACCTGGTGCGTCTTATGTTCAGGTGCTTCTTATGGAGCGAAAAATACGGTAAGTGGTAATACTCTACATTAGTCACTTTATAAGTTGATGGTCTGTATACTGATTTTGTGGTGAGTAGAAAAGGGTATTTATCTGAGCTGGAGAGCCTTGCAGCTAGTGAAAACCTTGTCTCCCCTGATTTCCCTTTATGTTTTGTAGATTTTAAGTTTTTAAGATTTTTATTCCAAGTGTTCATGTATTTTTAAAAGGTTTCAATATTTGTAGTTATCAGAAGAACTTAATGCTGGTGTGTTTGACAAGGAGCAGGATTTAAGTAGCAGGGGTGGGTTGGGCAAGAGTTGGGCTAAAGCTATTTCACAGATTGGCACTTGCCCAAACCTATCTAGTTCATAGGTGACGAAGGATTTTCCAGATTCATGTTGAGCATGCTTTTCATTGCTCCTGTAAGTCTAAGTGGAGTTGGCCTATTAATGTTTATCCTTCTCGGTTGCTATGGTGTGAAATAAATGGGACATGGGAAAGTGCTGTGAGCCTCTGAGAAATATGAGGCACTGCTTTGATTTTTGGAAGGATAGGCATGAAGGCTAGTGATATGTAAGGAATAAGAAGCTCGAGTTTGCCATTAAGAAAGGCAAGAGAATCATTCAAATAGGTTCCTGAGACAGCTCCCAGAGTTGGTGGGGCCAATGATTCCTTGTGCTGCTGCTTACAGTGACCCAGATTCATTAATGGTTAGGCTTGTTTCTCCTAGAGTAATCCTAAAGACTTGGTGCAAAGTAGCCCCTGTATATTTTATTATCCTTCTCCATGCCCATTCAACCAAATGGTGAGTGGGAGTCTCTCTTGGAGATGAGCACCAGTTTCCCCCCTCTTGGGTGCACCAGCTACTTGCCTTCCTCCTTCAGAGCACATGTCTTTGTCAGGCTATTTATTGTAATTGTCTCATGCATTCAATGCCAAGATTAGAATCAACATCTAAGAGTTGTAAAGATCAGAAAACCAAAGTTGTTCGGAGACTTCTCACCTTTCTTTCCCAGCAGGCGGTTTCTCTAATAGGCATCAACTACACAAAAGTAGATTTGGGTTGAACATAATGATTATGAGAAATAATTCTTATGGTGAGAGCCATTTGACAACAGAACCAGTTACTGGTGTGTGTGTGGGTGTACCCTTGCTTGGAAGTTGTTAAGTAGAGGTTTCAGAGCAATCTGAGGATGCTTTAGCTCTGGATTTCCTGTAGCAAGTAGAGGGTTGGACTAGAAGACTTTGAGGATGCTTTCCAGCTTTCTAAGTGACTCCAAGCAGAATAGATTCATGGGCTAGCATTACATAGGCAAAGAAAAACAGCTTGGGTTATTTGAGTGTTCATCCAACAGTATAGGAAGTCCTGCTATTAGATTTTAAAGGTTCACAGCTCATGGTACACTCATGTGTGGCAAATGAACACACAATAAAAATAAACCACATTTTTAATTTTTCCTTAATCTGTGTTTTGGGCTTTTTCACAGCCTGGAGTTGTAGGAGATAAGTGATTCTGGCAAGGGGCCTTAAGAGCTTAATTTGCGTATGGGAGAGTGATGAGGAATAAAGGAGAAAGACAAGGTTTACTAGAAAATAAGTTTATTATCTTACTTGTAATTCCCAGACCATGCAGATTTCCACATGAGAGGCTATTTTAAGCACGGGCTTTTAGGGCAATATGCAAATAATTGGGTTGCTGTTTCCCTTTGGACCTTCATGTTTTCTGAGAATAAATCTCAAGCTGGAGAGACAGGCATACATTCTCCCTCATTCCCCTTCTACACAGGAAAAGTATCAAACAAGCTGAACTGTAGTGCATGCATTTGGACATGGGATCTTTCTGTCTGTGTAGACTATCCCCAGCTGAAAAGGGAGATGGATTGTGTGGTCAGAGGGGTCTGCATTCAAATCAATGTGATGCTCTATGGTTCATTTCTTTTCCCCCTGCATGGTGAAGGGGCAGGAGAGGGAGCTTGAGACTCTTAACTGGGTTGAGATTTCTCCCTGGAAAGTAACACATGAACAGGAAATTTCGTCCGTTTTTGTTACATTTCCCTTTTATGACTTGCCTCTAGTTACCTTATCTCTCTGATGTCAAAAAACAGATAACCATTGAAATAATAAATTGTGCCCAAAGGCAATTTACACTCAATATTTTCTGGATGCTTAAACTCTACTTCCTACACAGAGCAAAACAAAATTGAAATTCCAATAGTACGCTGTGGCCTGTGGATAGAATACTTGAACTTTTGCTTCTTGTCTCCATAATGTGCAATCTTTCATATCACTTGACAGTGTGCTTTTGTAACTAAAATTCCTCCACCATTAAAAACACCTTCTAAAGGCAATTACTTAGACTATCTGCCACCCTTGCATCCTTTTTGTAGTAGAGCAATATACAGGACTGCATATACTCTGCACCTGTCAAAAATTCAGCACCATTGTAGCTCAAGAGAAACTGTTACACAACCACAATGCAGTAGCAGTTCTTTCACTGCTAATATGTAAATTCTGTCATATGTCTTTGGTGGTGCTTGCTTGAGGCTCCTACACTATGTAGGTAGTAATTAAATAAGCACTATAAACTTTGCAGAAGCAGAAAATCTAAATAAATAAGATCTGCTTGCAAGAGTTTAGACTTTTTTCAAGATAAGTAGAATAAACATTGCAGACTGTAAGTTTCAGGTAAGCTCACAGCTGAGGTGCTAAAATGCAGTAATGGAAATTCTTTTAAAATGTATTTGGGAAAGTTGTCTGATTTAACACAGGCATAAGTGGGGCCCTGGACTGCATGTGTTACCTGAGCCCAGCGCTGGAGTGTGTTCTGCTGGTGCCCAGGACATGCATGCATGTGCCAGGGGTGGGAGGGAGAACATGGAGGATGAACGGAGACTGCTGTGCCAGCCCAGTCGGCACTGCTGATGCGATGCCAGCCCCAAGCAGCTTTGAGGGCTGGGATGATCCCAGACTCACAAAGTGGTCGGGGAGGGCAGTGTGAGAAGGATGCGACATCCATATTTCAATCCCATCCTCACAAAGTTGTGTGAGGGCTAGCCAGACGGCATGAGAAGGACCCTCCATTAAAATGTTCCCGGGGCCATCGCCCCAGCAGCTCCCCCCCCAGGTGCTGTGCCCCTGCCCGAGTCTGTGGCTGATAAGGTTGAAAAAAATCTATAGAACAGGGTCTCCTTTCTTTGATAGTAATTTATGACTTACTTTATGTGCAAAGTGTGTGTGTTTGTTTTTGAACATTTAAAAGTGCAATGTCAGGGCTGGTTCAGATGCAGGTTAGCACTCAAGATGTAGAGACAAGCAGAATATTTCTTCATTCAAGAAAACATCATACCAGGTAGCAATGCTGACAAACAGGACCGGCCCCCATGAAACAGTTGCCAGGACTGAAGGTCTTTGCCTTCTACTTCCCACTAAGTCCTCCACCCCAGCCAGATGTCTCCCAAGCAACCTTATAACTACTTTGGGCAGGGGCCACTTATGGTCTTTGTTGTGCTACACGCAAAGCTTTCTGTGACCTTGGAGACAAGGAGGGAGGGGAGCTTACCGCAGTAGGAAAGGCAAGCTCCATGCATGCTTCTGCAGCCTCTTGCTCCTCCTCTGCTGCATGTCCTGAGTCTGCATTGCTTCCTGCATCTCTCTCGCTCAGGCCTGTTGCTTCTTTAGCCTCCAACCATTCTGCCTCCCCTTCATCCTCTGACTTTTCCTCAGTATCCCACCACCACTCCCCAGGCTCTGAGTTTTCCTCCTCTGAGGCTTCCCTAGGGTGTTCCCCAGCTGGTGCCTCCAACTTCTCCTCTTTGTCCACTCAGTCCCTGACATGCAACCAGTCTTGATGCAGAACAGTGGACCCCAAGGTTTCTACATGTAGCAGTGCATAGTTTGTTCTGGCAACAGGATTGAGGTGGCAGTTTAAGAAGACTGACCTTTGTTGCAACCTGAAAGGTGTGGGGGATTTTTGATTCAGAATCCCAACCAGCCTCTGCCCTGCAATATTAACAGTTAACTACATTGCAGGATTGAACTATACTGCAGGTTTCTTGTATATTACTCTTAGCCCAATCTGCAGCATGAAGACAAAGGCAATGGATAATATTGCATTGTTGGGGTGGGGGTGGGGACAATAATTTCCATCGGAATTGCAGGAGAGAAAGGTTTAAAACTTACCTCTCACTGTAATTCCCCTTGTGCTGCTCAGCTGACTGGGGAATAGCTGAGAGTGTTGAAAAGAGGGTTGGACTGCAGAAAAAGTTAATCTTTATCTGGAGTCCTCCGTTCTTCCTGCTGCTTGGCTGATCAGTTGGAGGGAATGTTGGAGGCCATGTCGGATTAGGCAGTGGGCCAGAAGACACCTGAAGAGCACAGATTGCACCCTTCTGAACAAGAAACTGAAAACAAAAATGTTTCTTGGCGTTTATACATAGTAACAAGAGAATATACAGTTTGCCCAGAGAATGTACAAGATTCAGCAAATATATAGGCTAGTATTTGCATTCCCCAAAGTGCTGAGTATTATGCATAATTGCTGAAGAATGTATAAAATTCATTCAGTATATGCCCATTTCCCAAGGCTTGTTGAAGATTATGTATATTGACCAGGAAATGTGCAATACCCGCTTTATGGAATAATGATGTGCACAGTCTTGATGAGACTTTGTAAAAGTGCACAATGTCTAGTTGTTCAACATATAAACCACTCAGTTTACATTCCCATTAAAGTACGGTGTGTGTGTGTGTGTGTGTGTGAAAGATAAAGAGGTATAAGGGAAGGGAAGAATCTCTGATTTATCCATTTATTTCAACAGGCCAATCTTGCTCCTGTCTCAAAAATAGCTTCTTGATCTGAACCAGACAGTGAGATGGCTCTCTCAACCTTTTGTATATCTGTGTCTCCCTTCAACCAGCCTCCATTCCAGGATGCTCCCTCCATTCCATCACCACCACCACCACCTCAGCAAGTCAGCATCCTGTGCCCCCTGAGCATGCTCCGCCCTCATTTAATATTTGGGGGGATTCTTCCCCTTTAGGGTTTTTTTCTTTTAAAAAATTGCACTTCTGTATACCTTGGGTTTACTCAAGGACCACTATGCATTGATGGTGCTGTTTTGGCTGCATAAGCATGAGTTGAAGGGGGAATTATTAAATTAACAACTGACCTTGATTTTATTGGCTTTGCTTTCAACTTTAGGCAAGATATACTAGGATACATAGGTGCCTAAATATGCATCCTATATTTGCTTACTCCAAAACATCCTGCAACTCCCAGTGGGACTTGTTCCCAGGTAAATATGCATAGAAGTGCAACTTACACCTGCACTCCTAAACCTAATTACTGCACATGGAAGTATGATCCACTGACTTTACTTCTGAATTGGTATAATGAAGAATTCTCCTTCTAAATAAGAACAAATTCAGTTTATTCCAGAATGCCTCTGGCAGCTTCCTAGCAGAATATGAAACTGCTGCTTTCCCCTGGTACCTGGGACTTAAATCCTAAAGGTTTCTTTTAACTACCATGTATAATCACACCATTGGTAGAGCTATCCTATTTATAGCTGAATTCCATAAGTCTTACTTTTGTCATGTTGCAATACTAAGGTTTGGATTTCAAAAACTGGAATTTAATTTTGTTTTTTGTAAGAGCTGGCAACCCACAACTTGACATAATTCTAGCAGTTTGTAATATTCCTTAAACATCTGAGACATAATGAATGTTCCTTAGGTACCGTACTTAGAACCAAGCATGTTTGTAAGATGGTTTGCAGAATCAGAACGATTGTTTTTGCTAGCATACGTTAAAAAATGCTTCTGAGATCATTTGAGTTTATTTATATGGATACTAAACTTCATAGTGGTCTTTTAGGATTAGGCTCAGGCTTGCTCATGATCCTCAAGTATGCAATCCAACTTCTGTTTCTGTCCCAACCTTCATGCAGTGATTGATCCAAAACAAGCATGTTACTTATTAATTGGGACTGCTAAATTAGTTCCCTTCTGCAAGATCTGATAATGAGCACTACCCAAGTGTATAAAAAATAGAGCTGGAACAGATTGTATGTTGAATACTTCATAAAGTTGGTCAAAGACGTGAATTCTTTTACAGCTTCTCTGTCAAGAATTGGTTATATATTAAGTTGTGATGTAGCTCTCTCTTTTTAGAGGATATGTGCATATGGCCTCTGGTTAATGATTTCCTACATTGGAAATACTTATTTTTTTCCTTGGCAATGGAACATTATTGATTGGCTTCCCCACTTTTGGCTTACTTAATCAGCTCTGCACTATTTTTTTTTTTTTAAATCTAAAGGCTACTTCATACAGCATAAAGTGGGAGGCACTTGTATTTAGAAATTAAGACATTCCTGCATCTGTGTAGATTGTAATATGTGATAGTCCCACATTTATGCAGATTGGACGCTGGCTGCCAGAGGGGGCTGGTGCACTAGGGCTACTGCAGCACATCCTTCCTAAGGAGAATGGTCAAGAATTTTTTTTTTATCCCTCCAAAGCTACAGATTTTTTAATACTTCAATTAGAACTCACAGAAGCTCCACAAACATTTCTGCCAATCAGATCTCTGCAGCATTCAACCAGTCCTAATAAAAATGTATAGCTGTCAGTCACCTGACATCACCATGATGTCAGATGACCATTTTCCCTCTCTTTTTTGGAATAATATTTATTAAGTTTTCCATTTTAACAATGCAATAAAAACCACATTAAAAACATTCCAAATGATGACCATTTTTTTCCTTTGCAGTGTGGATTGAACTTGAAAGAAAGTTTCCAGTAGGGCTTAAAGCAACTGTCAATCAGCTGATGGGTGCTATCTTCAGGTTCTCCTTTCAGCAAGGATTGGCTTCACTCTGAAGATTCAGCTGGACAAGACCTGGTTGCCCAGGAACAACCTGGAGCTTATTTTAAGGCTTGTTCCTTTGCAGCTGCATCTTTACCTCCGTACACCTGTATGACTTGGAGAAAAGGGTATTCAGAGCCAAATTTGGCTCATGATCTGGAGGTTCCCCACGACAGGTTAAACTGAGATTAGCAAGCTCAAATCAGGTTGATATCATGGTATCATGGTTTCAAATTATGGTTTGTTCTCCCTCCACAGTTCCATGAAGTCAGACATCACATAGAACTGTGGTATCTTCAGAACTAAAAGTAGCTCTGGGAGAAGAGGAGAAAGAAGGAGCACATGAGCTCAAGACGTACTGTGTCTCTTGCTCATGATGGGATATCAAGGTACATTTCTAGACCTATAAAGTGGCCTTTTATTTAACAACACTGTAGCCACAATGATGAGGAATCCCATGCAGGTGAATGAGTGACTCAATGGAGGTGATGGCTGTCTCCATCCCTTGTCCACCAGAGTGCTCTACCAAGTTGAGAAGAATGGGAAGGCAATCTTTCAGCTCCACCCCTTCTTTGCCACCTGTGTTGATAGAATACAAGGAGGTTTTACAAGCCTGCTAAGAGGCTAGTATCCTCAATATCTGTATTGGAGATTGAGGAGGTAGTTCCGTGGTAATACAGAATAGTACTCTCTTAACTAATAATGTTATACATATATTTGCAGGCTATGAACTTTTGTGGGCTTATTTACAAGGATGCTATGTACATTGCTGAAACTGAGACTAGATATGTAGAAGCAACTCCTTGAAATAAAATCAGTTTAGTGGTCAGTATCTAGCGTTTGCATTCAGGTTTGTCCATGTTCAGTGCTACAGAGTCACAAAGATGCTCTCCCTTGGAAAGCTGCCCTTCTGCCTCTCTGGAACCCTAATGTCGCCCTTTGAACATGCACACTGAGTTTCATGCTCCTGCACTGGCACAGCAGTCAGTACTAAAGACTTTAAAGTGCGCTGCAAGCCAGCATGACTCTTCCTCCCTCCTTTTCTCTTTGCCTGCTCACAGGCTGAGGGCATCTGTATTTATACTGATTAGTATCACCAATCTGCTACTGTAAAAAGGCATGTCTATTTAACATACATTTAAGTGCTAATTATCACTGACTGTAATTGCTGCATCTCGTTGCCCCACCTTACAGTTTTCTCCTTTATATACCTGCCAACTGATATTTCACTTTATGCATCTAACAATCTAACAAAGTGAGTCCACTAAAGCTTATGCCACAGTATATTTGTTAGTCTTTATGGCATCACAAGGCTTGTGGTTGTTTATAGAGGGAAGGCTGAAATCCTGAACCTGTTTACCTGGGGCTTAGCCCATTGAATTCAATAGGTTTTTTAAACAGACCTGTTTAGGATTGTATTGCCTGTTAGTTACACATGGGATGCCGAGATGTTGTCTGTTGTTGTCTTGAGTTATTGCCGTACATTTGATCTGAATAGAGACAATAGTTTCCATTCCTGCTACAGGTGTTAATTAGCTTTGCATTGTCAATTTGATTGTTTTATCACCTACTACTGCTGTTATAAAGGCCTACTGTGTTTATTTTGCACACGTACACTCAAGCAGTAATTGAATTATCACTATCTGTACTACAGTACAGTACTTGCATTTCATTTCTCTTTGATCTTGCTGCTTACAACAACTCCTCTTACAAGCATGTGAATGTTTATCTGCATCTGAGGATTACATCTGATGAAGTGAACTCTAGTCCACACAAGTTTATACCATAATAAAATTTGTTAATCTTTAGGGTGTCACAAGAGTTTTTGATATTATTGTCATTTTTTAATTACTTGCAGATGCTGCAAGTTTTAGCCTTGGTTATGTAGCCAACCTAGATGGGTCAGAGAACCCTCATTTTCTTCCATGAAGAAGCACATTGCTTGGACCATGGGTGACCAAACTGAATGAATTGGCAGAGGCAGTGGAGATTTGTGACACATTTGTGGCAAGCCTAACTATGGCACTTGGTTGGGCCAGCACTCATGCCTGCTTTTCCAGCTTTGCACTGCTTGCTGCTGCTTCCCAGATCAGTGGACAGACAACACAAATGTAATGTGGTGACATGTGCATAGAACCATTAATTTTGAAGCATTGTAAAGAAATAACAGATCTCTGCCCCAGAAAACTTGCAGTCTAAAAAACAGGAGCGAAGAGTGTGAGGAGGGGTAACCAACATAGTCTGTTTAACACTCCAATTTTTTCTACATTCAGTGAGCTCCCATCACTGGTTTGGGAAGTGGTATACATACCATGTTAGCCACAATCCATATCTATCCTGTTGTTTCTTATGAAATACTGTGTTTTGTTGTACTTTCCTCCAAACCAGCTACATGAAAAGTTTCATGCTTAAATATTAACCGGAATTGCATAAAGACCACCTTCTAAAGGAGAAGGTTCAGCAGATAGTGAACTGTTTCAAGTGCTAGTGAGAGAGGAAGACGTTTGATTTCCTCCCATCTTCGCACACTGGTTCATAACCGCATGAACCGTTCTCTCTTTTCTGTCTCCCATCCCATCACATTTTCATCTTAACTAAGTGACCCAACCCTATTTAGTTTATTTATTTGTTTGTTTGTTTATTTTATTGCCACTTAATCATCCCTGTCCCACAAGCTTGTAGTTCTTATCCCACCCACTTTATTCTCAGAACAAAATTGTGAGATAGATAAGATGGAGAGTTAGAAACTTGCCCAAGATTACCCAGTGAGCCTCATGACTGAGCTGAAATTTCACTCAAGGCATGCCAGCTTTTAGTCAAGCCCTTATTCGCTGCACCACTCTGCCTGGCTCTACCTTTTGCCTTTCTCCTGAGAGAAAATCAGGAGATTTTTATTTGTACCCTGTAAGGCTCTATGATATCCACCCTAAGTTAGGGAAAGCAGAAACAACATACTTAGTATTCTAAATGTGAGTTTGCTATAGATTTATATAATGATATTATGATACTTGCTGTTTCATTTTCAATTTATTTTCTGTGAATTCCCATCACTGAATTTTCCTTCTCACTTCCCCAGCACACAGAGCCAATGTCTTCAGTGATCTATTTGCTATCATACCACCCCCAGGTTTTTTCTTGGGTAGTTACAGCCCATAGACCTGATCACCGTATCACGCTGTTGCATTTTACTGTATAAATTGCCTTTCAGTATTATTTTTATTAAGCCATATTCTTGGCTTCCTTGTCAGTCTTCTATATTCCTCTGAAGTTTCTAACTTTGGTCAGAAATTGAGTGCAAGGTTATAGTGGTGAAAGGGCTTCACCCTTTTTGATATCCCTCAGACTCCAGTTTCTAGAGATATTATAGCCTCTTTGCTCACATCATGACAGTTCATGGAATTTGCTGATAGATCCTGCTCTAGCAAGAAGCAAGCTATTTCCCTCCCAAGACGTCTTTCTGCAATTATTTATTAGATGTTTGGGTTAGGCAGAGCCGTAGCTATAGGAAGAAGAGAAGAAGAGTTTGGATTTGATATCCCACTTTATCACTACTCGAAGGAGTCTAAAAGCAGCTAACATTCTCCTTTCCCTTCGTCCCCCACAACAAACACTCTGTGAGATGAGTGGGGCTGAGAGACTTCAAAGAAGTGTGACTGGCCAAGGTCACCCAGCAGCTGCATGTGGAGGAGCGGAGACACAAACCCGGTTCCCCAGACAGATTATGAGTCTACCGCTCTTAACCACGACAACACACTGGCTCTCATGTGGGCTAGCCGAGTGCTTTGGCCTGGATGAAGCCACCAGAGAGGCGCCATTCATTGAGACTTCCAGCCTGTGTCTGTGTGTGTACGCAAATGTGCATGGGGTGAGTGCCAAACTGGGTCTTTGACTCGGGTGAAATAAAGCCTAGTTTCCCGCCTGGGTTAGTATACTACAACAGAGTCTCTTAACAAGAATCCTTAACAAGGTTAATAAAAGGGCAATCAACCTTGTGTATGTATTATTTATGTATGCTACTACACTGCAGCCCATGTTTAGTTAGACCAAAAATAGAAAACGAGCACGGTCCCAACCAAAGAAGAATGGCAACTTAAAGTTGACAGAATTTGCACAACTTGCAGACTTAACATATCGAAGAAGAGAACAAGAAGAACATACCTTTAAAGAAGATTGGAAAACATTTATTGAATATATGGGAAATAATTGTGTACAGCTGAAAATGCTGGCAGCATTAAGATAAATTCAACAGTGTAAATAAGTTTTGATGGATGGAATACTGATTGGTATAGGTTTTTTTTTGTAAAATATGCAGGGATTTACGATATGTAAAATGAACCCTGGAAAGAGAAGAAGAGAAGTCATTGATATCTTAAGGATGTAAAATGAGTATTTTAAATTGTAAAACAGAAAATTTAATAAAAATTATATATTTAAGAAAGGTTGCAGGGTTTTGGACTTTCTACTGTATAGAAAAGGCAAGTAGGAGGCATGGAGAAAGTGGATGGAGAAAAGTTTTTCTCCCTCTCGTAACACTTGAACCCATGGACATCTGGAGAAGCTGAATGTTGGAAGATTGATAAGCAAAAGGACTTCTTCATGCAGTGCATAGTTAAACTGTTGAATTCACTCTCACATGAGGCAATGATGGCCACCAACCTAGACGGCTTTAAAGGAGGATTAGACAAAATTCATGGAGAAGGGTATTTATGGCTACTAGGCATGATGGCTATCCTCTGCCTCCACAGTAATGCTTCTCATTGTGAATTACTGAATTCCAAAGGAGGGGAGAGAGTGCTCTTGTGCCCAAATCCTGCTTGTGGGCTTTTTCTTCCATTTTTCTTTATTAAATTTCTATACTGCCCTTCACAGGGGTTTACAATATAAGAATACAAATATACATAACATAGTAACAACAGCAACAAAAACCACAGTTTAAAAGGCCATAGATAGTTTGATTAGCCAAAGGCCTAGGAGAAGAGGAATTTTTTTTCTTGGCACCCAAAGATATGTAACAAAAGCGCCAGGCGAGCTTTTCTAACAGGCATCTGGTTGGTCACTTTCAGAACAGGATGCGGGACTAGATGGACCATTGGCCTGATACAGCAAGTTGTTATATTTTTAACCTAAGTTAGGCAAATCTTCAAATTTGTCTTCTGGGTTTATACGGGATGATGTCAGTCCAGTTTAATTCCGCTCTGCCCCATCAAGGAGGGGCTCTGATTTTTAGAGCAAAGAGGGCACATCATAGCTCTGGAAAACGGGTGTTCCAGAATGGCATCTTGTTTGGCCTTGAGAAAAGGCATATATTGAAGATTTCCTTGATTCTGTTTAGACATCTCAGACGTTGGTTTTTTAGTCTTTTACCCTTGTCAGTTCATCCTAAACAAACCTTTCTCTCTTCCTCGTTTGATAGTGGAGATATCGAACAGGATAGTGCCTGAAGTGACACTTCTGAATTACTTTGCCTAATTTTCTGCATGTGTATGTCTAGGAAAAATTCCATAATCTTAATTCAATTACTTTCTGGTTTTGTTTTTAGGTTAACAAAGCCATTATCCTTTGCAGACTGTGTTGGAGATGAGCTACCATGGGGATGGGAAGCTGCATACGATCCTCAGATTGGTGTCTACTATATCGACCACATAAACCGTAAGTGTTTTCTCTAAGTGCTTTATTGATTATATAAGAAGGCTTAGCCAGATTAGACTCTGTTGTTAGACTCTTAACAAGAACTTGAAGAGGAGAGATTTCTTATGAGACAGTCAAAACTCCCCATAGCAATTCTTTTAGTGCTTTTCCTAAGAAAATAAATGAATGTCTACCGCTGCTACTCCCCCCCCACTTCCTTCCTTCCTTTTTAAAAAACTGCTCTTATATCCTTCTGTCTGTCAAGGACACTTAAAACTGAGGTTCTCAAAATGGAGATCAGAATTGCACAGGATTGACTGTTAACCTTAAAACCTCTGTGCCACTAATTAAAACATTCTGTTTTTCTGTTTATACAAACATAAGGAATAACTCCCCATCTTTGCCAAAACTTAACATTCTGATTGGTCTCTCTGTAAGCCAGAAACACAAAATCCAGAAGATGCTGGAACACTATTCAGTAAATATATTCAAAGGAAACTGCATTAAATCTAAATATAACCATATATTCATAATTGCTTTTGTGCTGTGGTTTTCAAACCGAGGGATCCTCAAAGTGAAGGTGAGTCATGGCAGGCAGGCTTCCATGAAAGCCAGCTTGCTCACAGATGTCAATCTTTCCCTGCATTGTGCAACCACAGGGGAATGCTGGGTGTTTTCTGGGATGCATTCTCAGTAGGCTCAGTAGACCTGACTAGCACCCCATGTAAGCTGTATGTCTGCCCCAGAACTTGCCCCAGAATTCTTTGCCATAGGTAGAAGTTTCTCAGTTGGTAAGTTAATGTCCCACATCTAGACATTATAGAGACTGAATTTTGCTACAGTGGTCCCTCTAGTTACGAACTTAATTCGTTCCGGAGGTCCGTTCTTCACCTGAAACTGTTCTTAACTAGAGGTATGCTTTCGCTAACGGGGCCTCTTGCTGCCGCTGCGCCGCCAGCACACGATTTCTGTTCTCATCCTGGGACAAAGTTCTCAACTCGAGGTGACTCTTCCAGGTTAGTGGAGTTTGTAACCTGAAGTGTTTGTAACCTGAGGCGTTTGTAACTCAAGGTACCACTGTACTTCTGACAGTATGGGTGATATAAAAACCTCAGAAGTAGCTGATCTAATGACACACAAATGGTCCCAAAATTATTAGTTGGGAGTTGCATGTCGGCTGTACAGAGTGACGTTCCATTGCACAAGCAGAGGTTCACAAGCATAGCATTGGATACAACCCAGTGTAATTGCTTACTACTTTTCATTTAAGAATTTCTGTCATCTGTGCTGCTGAGATGTTACTTGTTAAAAAGTAGTGAAGAGCTTAATCTTCTTGGAACTGTCTGAGCTCTGTGTAGCTTGAGATTTTAAAAATTGTTTTTAATAACAATAAAACCAATTTTGGAAAAGTAGACATAGCACAAAAGGAAAGCCTGAGTACTTCATGTACTACAATGGTGTACTCTCAGCCTCGCCACAGAGAGAACAAAGTAACATCCTTCATGTTTGTATACCATAACCTGTGAAAGAGCCTGTACATGTATGCACATAGAGTTTCCCCATGTTATGATGATCACATGTTGCAGGAACACGTGGAGTCTACTGGTATTACCCCTATTCTCTACCCATATGCACATTTACTCTAAACCAATGTAGTGTCTATAGCCTAGTAGTGACATTTTATCACCAATCATCAGATATAATAGTAGGGTCTTGCTAACAAATGCTCATATCAAAATAAAACCAGGCTCCAAGGGACTGGAGCAATTCTTGTCTCTTTAAAATAGAGCACCAGCAGAAAAGGGGTTATCACTTGGGTAAGATACGATTAAAACATTTCTATTCTAATTGACCCTGATAAATATTAAAAGGTGGCTTACTGAAGTCATAATGGTCCATCTAAAGAGCATGCTGTGAAGAAAGGAGAGCCATGGACCAGCTATTGGTTATTATTATCCTAGATTATAACCGGACATGCTTGTCTGAGAAATAAGATTAAAACTGCATTAAAATCAGAGGCCATAAAGTACTATGTTTTGTAGTATGCTAAAAATATTTACAGTGCTAAGATCCATACTTGAGGCATCAAGGATGAAGAAACAAACAAGATACGAACTATGCCTAATGCCTATAGCAAACCTGAGGCAGCCTGTTTGGAATTTGTTTACATGGCGGGTTTTTACTGGGCATGCTGCACTGGAATGCAACAAAATACACATATTTGTAATGAACTGCCCCTTCTCCTGCTGTGGGCTTTAAAATGTGTGTAGGGGTGAGGTTTTTGAGGGGGTGTTTTTGTAAATGTGTTTTATGGAAGGTGGTGGAATGGATGTACTTTTGTTTTGCTGAACTGGTTTTACCTCATTGTTTGAGACTGAGGTTTCAGGTACTTAATGCTCTCTTAGTGGTATATTAATCCATGTTGACGGAGCAATTTTGGTGAAACTTTTCTGGAGTGCAGTAGACATCAGGTATGTGGGGTATTGGAGTGGGTGTTCTGAAGAGAGCATTCTTTGTTTGAGTTACTGGATGGTAAACTGCCTGTGATAAGGGTCAGAGGCAGGTCATTTGTCTTACATGCTAAAGTTGAGATTATAGCTTTAATTCTCCTGCCTGGAATGCAGCGGTCTGATAATTGCTAACTGCAGCACACAGGAGTTTACCAAAAGTTTCATTAACTTTTAGCTGTAGAAATGGCAGTTTGGGGAGGCATTTGTATACATTATCAGTTGTGCAGAAATGTATATGATGTATTAACAGCTGCACCACTTGCATTAGTGTTAGTCTTTGCACTGTTGGAAGCAACATATCTCCTTTTTCTCAGCCCATGAGCATTTTGCTTTTTAAAAGAAATGGATACCAAACTATGCCGGCTATTATTTTAGGTAGGAGGATAATGTTGCATCCCAAGCCTTTTTATGTACCAGTAGCCTGAATTCTTTTGAAACAGCTGGCATGGTGTGGTGGCTAAGACTGAGAGCTGTCAAACCATGGTGTTCCTGGTTCTAGGATTGTCCTTTCCATGAATTCACGAGGAGGCCTTAGTTAAGGCACTGCTTTCTCAGCCTCTGTAGATGGTGGTGGATTATGGCAGTGTTTTTCAACCACTGTTCCGTGGCACACTAGTGTGCCGCGAGATGTTGCCTGGTGTGCCGTGGGAAAATTACTTTATATATAGTCAATATAGGCACAGAGTTAAATTTTTTAACATTTTCTAATGGTGGTGTGCCTCGTGATTTTTTTCATGAAACAAGTGTGCCTTTGCCCAAAAAAGGTTGAAAAACACTGGATTATGGGATGAATGTTCAAATATGCCAACCAAAGCCCCACATAAATGTTAAGTATTATTGTTGAAACCGTAAGAATCCCAAGCCCTTAGCCGTTCTGAAGAATTGACTTTCAATATGTGATGACTGTTGGGCTTCATTTACTACCTCCTTTTTTCCATTTTGGTATGGTTTCAGTGTTGCAGTTCAATAAATCAAAGTAGCATATCAGCAGCGCTGCTTGGATAAGTTTCCAATTTGTATTGTAGGCTCAGGATCAGAAAGCAAAAACAGTTAAGAAGAATCCCTTGTTTAGTCTTTAGCTTGCTCAAAATATATTTAAGTTCACCTAACTCACGTATGCAATTTTCTTTTTGAAAAGGTACCTCAGGGCTTTTTACATAATTTCAGAATTACAACACTAGTACAAAATAAGGGCACCATGTCTACCAATAGTAGCTTTTTCATTTATGTAAGCTGTTGACAGAGAAATGGCGGGTATATGTAAGTATATATATTCAGAAACTTGTGAGAGAGGTGGCACAGCCACTGTCACAGTCACTGTCACAACCCACTATTGATTAGTTATTGTTTGTGCACAACTTCTGGTTCTACAGTTGAGTTACTATATACAAGAGGGGCTTTGGTAAGCTGTTTGCACAACCAGAACTTACGTGGCCTATTCTAGCCAGGCAAGGAGATTGTACTGGAAAAATCTGGAGCAAGGAAATGCAAGAAGGGCTACCTCCTGGAGTTGTTGCACTGTTGCAGCAACACTGAGCAGCCGGAGACTCAGGGCTTTCCCAAAACCCAGTTCCAGCACCACTCAGGTGGCTGCCATTGCCATTATAAGAGAACAAGGGAGGTGTTCATGGTGAGTTTTGGCACCTCTTTTTCTGGAAATACAGTACTTTAGAGACTGGTGGTTGGTTTTTTGTTTTGTTTTTTAAAGTGGACCTATAGCCTCACATCTTTCTGGAGCTTCTTACAGCCAGTATCCAGAGCACGTATGGGGTTTGTGTTTCCCTCCTACGTTATCCAGTTGGATGGTAGGTCTGAGGCTGTTAGTTGGGCATTGAGTCACCATACCGGAACTTCTGCCCAGGCAGAATTGCCACTAGTTCTGAATTCCTGGAGAGAATGATGGGCAAGCCCAGGTCTGGAATCAAGGTCCCAATAAGGGACAGTGGGATCCCTCATATTGGAGGCCCATAGTGGAAGACTATTATTCTGGGGAAGGGGCTCTGGCTGAGCTTCATGAAGCATGGAGTCTCCAGGTCTCAATTTGTGCTAGAGGGCTCTCTGGGACCATGTTCCTCCTCCTCTGCACAGGAGATCTCATTGGGGCTCAGTTCTGAGTCTGGATCCTGATGCAGGAGAAGAGAAAACAGAATCTAATGCTACAGTCACACACACACACTAAAACGAGTTGGACCAAACCCCAAGACATATTTAAGCAAACTAGTACCGTTGCCCATATAACATCTGTACAGTTTCCCCCTCAAAAGACAAACACTAAGTCTGATTGCTGAAAGAACAGGTACCGGTAATCTTTTTTTTTTTTTTTTTTGCACAGGACAGGTACAGTTACAACTAGAAAAAACACAGCATTATCCTCAAATGTCTTGAGAAAAGACACCTTCTTATAACAGCTTGACTTGTAAGTTGCTAGAAATCCTCTCCACTTCTCACAAGCCACAGTGTTGGAACTAATGTTTAACCAAGTCAAAATATTTTGCAGGAGCCTGAAGCTACTAACCGATGTAAGCATCTCACCCATCATGATCTGAAAAGAGTTGTGTAATATAATGTATCATTTGTGGCCATTTCAGCAACATGTTCACATGTTTTATCCACCCCCCACCCCCCTCCGTGTTGCTACTTTTATGTTTCTGGCAGGATTTCCGTTCTGTGCCAAATGCATGGAGGCAGATGATGGATTTAAATAGCGCGCACGCACGCACGCATATACACACACCCTTGGCTTGAGATCTCAACATATAAATGGTTATTTTTCTAAAACATCTACTAACTTCAAATGAAAATGCCAATGTCTGATGACTCTCACTATGATGCAGACTTCATGACCCTTCATCACAATGGCAATTTGTATGTTTGTGTCCATTTTTTTTTTGTAAAGCGTTTGTGTCCATTGTTGTTGTTGACTTCCTGCTGCTTATGAATGGTTCCCTTGTAAGGTTCTCAAAGTTTATAGACCGAACAAATGTCTTGTGTCTTTCTCTGAATCAACGGCACAGACTGTTCTTTAGTACCTGGAGACATAGGTGAAGTATACTGGCGGTGAGAGGATTATTTGCTCCTGGGCCCTTTTCTGTACAAGTCCTGGCAGGATTGGGATTGGAGATCCCAGTTAGGAGCACTGGAACAGAAAGCGTTTGCCCAGAAGCATTTATGTCAGGTAATGCCCGTTCCCACCAACTTCGAGTACCGGAAGAGGCGTTGGGATGGATCCTTAGCCAACATGACCAGGGGGTGCTCCCCACTGCTCTGCAGTCATGCGGTATTCCCTTAAGGGAGGCTACGGGGTGACTCATGTCCAGATACCCAGCTCAAGGGTTGACCATTGCACCCCTGTCATGGTGATCTTGGTGGGTCACCCAGATGTGATGCATGTTGCAGGGTGACCCTTTACCTTGGTCAACTCTGTTTAATCATCAACCTGCACATGGGCTTGTTGATTTCAGGATACATACCCAATGCCTATGTCAAACCATGTGACATCCGCAATGAATGAAAGTTATGGACTTATTTCATTTCAACACTGTTGTCCTGTGCCTTTTGTTGTATGCTTGTATGTCCTTTGCACCTGGGACTGCAATGGGGAATCAATGCACTGCCTGAGATGGAAGGGAAGATGCAGTCATGGTGAAGTCAAGAAGGACAATACTATTACTTTTCCTTCTACTTTTTGAAGCTTTAAGAAGCACCAGTGTGCTTACCAGCTAGCTTCTGATTGAAGTTTTGGCAGATTGCCTCTTTGTTTCAGGGTTTGACATATGTACCTTGGATAATTTGAAGCTTTAGTATGGAAATGTCTGAGCTCCAAAAGTGACCTGCTTTCTCTTAGCTTCTTCCGTGTTGTCCTTCAGCTGTGGGTTAATGACTCCTATATATAGGGTGCAGATACACACACCCCATTGGGATTGATTGGGATCAATCAGTTTGTGGAAAGGACACCTGTATACACCTAGCTTTCAAGAGATGCCACCTTCACCACCTAGCTAACCAGCAGAGCAGAAATGACATATCTGCAGGAATTCAGTGGGTAAGGCTTGGTGAAGTCCTGACCCCCCCCCCCCACATGGTAACGTTTTTAGTTAAACAAGTGACCTTCCATGGATCTCACCTAGCAATGCCAACACTAGAACACAGCGGGAAGCTTTATAAATTTAGAAATTCTAGTTTTGCATGCTGTTGTTGATAAAAAGGGTAAGTAGCAGATTGGTAGCCAGTTTCAGGAGTGGGTATTATGCTGACCTAGTCTTCGCAGTGTGAATTGTGCACAAGCATGTTGTAGAAAAGATGCATGGCTCCAATTTTTAGGGTTGATGGAAGCATGCCATACTTTTTGAAGTGTTGATTAGGTGGTTAATCATGCTAGCAATTAATTCAATAAATCTACGTTGATTGGACTGGGGTTCAGTCCCCCTTTTGCTTTTTAATTGTATGAATTGTACACTTTCTCTTAAGTAGGGAGAAACATAAGTAAAGCTTCTTCAGTAGATGTTGTGAAAAGAAACCCATGAAAAATAAAAGTACCTGGTGTTTTACAGACCATTTAATTTGACATTAAATGTATGGCAGTTGGGTTTGATTTCATTTTTCTTAAAGAACAGCTTCAAACTGGGGGGAAACCTGGGTTGTATTAGCACTAAAATACTGTTTTGTTCAAACACAGCATGCTCTTTCTGCAAATCTGCACACTCTGCCTTGGGAGTAAGCCCCATTAATTACAATGCCCCTTCTGTAGGATTATGCTCTGTCCCTTTCTTTTTCCAAATAGCATTGCCTTTACAGTGGAACCTCTACTCAAGACCACAATCTGTTCCGGAGGCCCGTCCTTATGGCGAAACGGGTCACTGGTAGAAGCGCCGTTGTGTGCAGGTGCATTTGGCGGCAGCCCGCTTCTGTGTAGGCGCATTTGGCGGCAGCCTGCTTCTGTGCATGTGCAGATGGCAGCAGCCACTTCTGCACGTGCGCGAATTGCGGCAAACCCGGTGTTTACTTCCGGGTTTGCTGCGGTCACGACTTGGAACGGGCCTAAGTAGAGCGGGACGTAAGTAGAGGTTCTACTGTACATTGATTTGTTTTTCCTCCCTAAGTTATAGCTGGGGTAGGGGGATCAGGATTGGGACTTCAGCAAGGAGGGAGGGGATATTTAATGCTTTCCCCTCCCACCATGGTTCTGATTACCATCCCTTTCCCAACATTTTGGGCTGTTGAAAAGGGACTGTCCACTTGGCTACAGAGTGTCATTTTGGATTTCTCAGGTCTGGTAGCAGAGTTGCTTTTCCATTTGCAGCTTGAAGCTGAACAGTGACAGTTGGGTGCTTTTAAATTCCTCATTTCTTCAAGCATCCCAAGGATTTAAAACATGTGATTCACTGTATTTCAGTTTCTTTTCTGATAGTCTCGGGAGCTGTAAGGCAGAGGACCTCATTTTCCAACAAAGTCAAACTGACAAAAGGTACACGTGACAATGTGTGACAACAGAGGTACAGTCTCTTATATTACAGTGTTGTGCTTGTCTCAAGAAAGATGGGAAACTGTGTTGTCTACAAGCTATAGTCAGAGGAAGAGAAAACTCTGGTCCCTCACTGCTTTCTTTAAGTGCATGATTTTTTTATTTGAGCCAGCAGCTTAGAAGAGCAAATGGGTCCAAAGATTTGAGTTCTTTTTTTCCTCCCTCAGCACAATAAATTGACAACCTAGTCTGAAATTGCTTGCTGTTCTCCACTATGGAAGAACAAGAATACAAATGTTCATGTTCCCCAGAAACACCGTATGCCTTACACGAAAAGGACAGTTAACTCAAAGAATAGAGATCAATTCCATGGTATGACATTTCAATCAAGCCTGACAGAGTCAAGAGAAATGCTCTTTTGTTATGGAATTACAATTGCACTGAAATTTATACAGGTAGATTGCAGCACAGACCAGAGCTTCATATCTGCATGCAGAATGCTCTCTGAGTAAATATGTTTTTATTGGGAATAAATGGTGTTTATGAATCGAATTTATGGGCTCATATTTAACTGGTGCTCTGAAAATTATTTTTACTGCAAAATATGCTATTTTGCTGTCATCGTTTGTCCCAGTATGTTCCAAGTAACAGCAGTTCTGAAACAGCATATGCGTGCTGCTCTCTTCTGCTCTGCTACCAAAGGCAAGCCTGAATTATGTCTGACCTATTCCAATTGCTCTTATTTGAGGGAAGCAAGGTTGCAGCAAATATTCTGCAGATGCTTGCTGTGGTGTATCCAGCTTTGGCTTTGCTACCTTGAAGGGGAAGGGTAACCTTTTTCTTTAATGCAAGCAGGACTGGCTTTCGTCCTGCTGTTTCGTGGATGTAAAAGTACACTGCCCTGCTGTTAGGAATAGATGGCCTGTGAAACCTCCAGTAGGCTGAAATTCACCCACGTTGCCTTAATTTATATACCCGTTTGCCACTTGTCAGACAGTGAATCTTTTCATGCTATTTCTTGTAACAGCCATAGAGTGGAAGCCATCTTTAGAAAACTTAGGGTTTGGAAATCATTATTCGAAAGGATCTTAATTTTTCCTAAACCTGGAACGTTTCAGAAACAATATTACCAGCTTTTCAGGACTGAGATGATCGCAACTGATTTTGTTTTCATATTCAGAAACAAAAATTGTGGCCACATGAGGTTTCTTGAAGGCGAAAATAAATAAAATTGCTTGATTTGTGAGACTGTAAGTGGTAAAAAAAAACGCACACCCTGCATTGAAACAGCTTTGTCCTTGTCCTACAATCCCAAGGACAGCATTGCTGTGGGCCACATTTTAGGACTCTGCAGGCTACTCCTTTAGTTTGGGCCACACATTGAGCAATCCTGACTTAAACCTACTGAGCAATTACCTGAAATGTGTTCGCAGATATGGCTTTTCTCTCTTGTGAGATTATTTTCCATTACGACTAGTGCTGCTCCCTTAAAGTACAACCGCAATCATTACATTCATCCTCCAAAGCCCAACAGAACTGCCTTTATCCTGTTTGATTGTAGAGTCATTATAAAATCCCATTGGATGCTTTGGGTTTGCTTTCATGATCACTTCCCCTTAACCACCCCAATAATTGTTCTTTTTGCATAGATTAGTGTATATGCAAAAAAAAAAAAAAAAAAAGCACACACAAAAGCAGTAGGAAAAAAGGCTCTTTCTGTCTCAACTAGAATTTCTCCAGAGTTTTTTCTGTCTCATGATGCCCAAGGGAAAGACTTGCTCCTGGCTCCTGGCTCTGAGATTTAAGGATGTATGCTGGTGCCCATAGGGATGATCTCCCCTTTTCTCTGAGAAGGGAGGGGGAAAGATGCATTTTGAAGACAAGGGCAATGGAGGGAACATCTCCTGTGCTCTGTCTTTGCTCGGGAAACACTTCCTTATTTCTGCTTGCCTTGACTGCATGTGGCTTTTTCCAGCTTTTCTGCTTTATATAAAAATTATTTGTATGGGGTGTTAGGGGATGAGTAGTGCCTCTGGTGGGAGACACATTGCAGTGGCGGAGTAAGGCTCCGCGGTACCCGGGGCGGCAAAGGAAACGCCCCGGGGGCGGGGCGTCGTGGCATCACATTGTGACGTCGTGACGCTCCGCCCCCAGGGCGTTTCCGGGGGTGCCGGCGCCGCTTCTGCAGCCCTCTTTTAAGCCGAAGAGCTCGCTTTTAAGCTCTCCGGCTCAAAAGGAGGCTGTGGAAGCGGCGATCCGATGACAGAGTGCGCCTGCGCGTGCAGGCGCACTCCGTCGTCGGGCCGTGCGCTGCCGCTCCCAGGGTGACGGAGGGAGTGGCAGCGCGTGGGAATGGTGGGAGGGGCTGCCTCTTGTCACCCCCACGTGCCGCCGTTCGCTCCATTGTCCCAGGAGCAGCAGCACCGCACACACCGTGCGCTGCTGCTCCCGGGGGGACGGAGCCAGCGGCAGCGCGTGGGGGTGACAAGCGCCGGCCCCTCCTACCACTCCCCACGCTGCCGGTCACCCCGGGAGCAGCAGCGCTGCACGGACGGGGTGCTCCCTCGGCCGTGCGCTGTTGCTCCTGGGGTGACGGAGGGAGCGGCAGCGCTTGGGAATGGCGGGAGGGGCTGCCGCTTGTCACCCCCATGCGCCGCCGCTCGCTCCGGTCGCCCCGGGAGCAACAGCGCACGGCCGAGGGAGCACCCCGTCCGTGCAGCGCTGCTGCTCCCGGGGTGACCGGCGTTGCCTGGGGAGTGGCGGGAGGGGCGCCGCTTGTCGCCCCCACCCGCCGCTTCTCGCCCCCACCCGCCGCTTCTCGCCCCTGTCGCCCGGGGGCGTACCGCCCCCACCGCACCCCCCTAGCGACGCCCCTGACACATTGTGCTTCTTCTGGGGTAGTTTCCCCCCACCCTGCACTGAGCTTTCACTTGTGGTTCCTAAAAGCTGTGAGCATGTGACAATGGCCACACCCCAGGAAACAGCTTTGACTGTCCGGCTAAACCAGGTGACGGTATACAATGGATCTCAAACCCTCAATGAATTAGGGACTTTCTCTGCATGTGAAGACAGGCTGCACTGGATTGAGTGGATGAGACAAGTAGTGGGTCAAATGGTTAAGAAGGCAATTTCTGCGTGTGCTGTAGAGGGAAGTGAGGGGCAGATGGGGCTCATCAACCTGGGGAGGTAGGCCATCTAGAAGGAAAAGTCTTATCCTAAACTTCAATTGCCTTGTGAGGTACAGTATCTTTGGGAGAAGAGAAGGCAAAGGATTAAACCCTACACAAACCCAGGGTGGAGTCCCTAAGATGGTTGGATGGTGCCTTGTACAAATTCTTTCAGCAACTCCTGCAGCCAAGTTGGTGCCAAATGTATTGCTCTGGTTTCCTTTGGAGTAGATCAGCGAGGCTGAGAGGGAGGCCGTCACCTGAGCAGCCCAGGACCTCCATGCACACAGTCCAGGCTTGCACCCCAGGGAGGTCATTCTGATGCTGCTAACAACAGCGGTTTGACTTCACCCCTGGAGGCTCACATCACCGTCCCTTGAGACCAACAGATACCAAAAAATTATTTGGATGGGGAGAAGCATCCTAAAAGCGTATGAGAAATCAGCAGTATATAAAGTTGGCACCTCTTATTTGCCTTCCATATGCTTGTATAAAAACAAATACTATCTATCTCTAGTCTTGTTTTGAGTATATTTGGCAAAACTTTCCATACAAATGTACCTACATTAACTGTATTTGAGTTTAAGGGGGCGCATGGGAAGCATTCTGATTCCTTTTTTTTTTTAGAGCTACTTCCTCGTTCACTTGCCTCTTGAATTCACATCAAAGTGTAGCAGTAGGAAGATTAAATGTGTAGGACTATTGAGCATTATTGGCAATTGATACCACTAGGGACCTTCCTCTGCTGCAGCTGAAGCTAACCAAACATATGTTTAAAGTCTATTGTGGTGCATTGGAGTTACTGTTTGCACTGGATAATTTAAGTACGTAGGCAAAAGTAGAGAAAGTGTCTTAGAGAAGCATATGTAACTAATGTTAGAGCTAGGAGAAGCACTTGAAACTAAATCAGTATCTTGGATTAATGTTTTCCTAGAGAGCTTTGAAGATGTAAAGTACTGTGTAAGAGTTATACACTATAGCATCTTTCATCAACATAAATTGAACTCATTGACCTGAGATCTTCTTAAAACCTGAATCTTTATCTGAAACCCCTTAAAGGTTTTAAACATTCTTTTCTGCCTTTTATATAGGAGAACAGCAGGCTGAAAGTAGTAAAAAACATACAGTCATACCTCGGGTTACGGCTGCTTCAGGTTGTGCACCGCACCGAACCCGGAAGAACCAGAATGGGTTACTTCGGTACTCGTGCATGCGCAGAAGCACTGAATCGCACTTTGCGCAGAAGCGCCAAATTGCGATCCGCGTGTGCGCAGACACAGCACTGCGGGTTGCGAACGCTGCGGGTTGCGAACGTGCCTCCCGCACGGATCATGTTCACAACCCAAGCATCCACTGTATAGCATAACATACATGTTGCATGTAAAAATTGCCTTTTCTCAGAAACTTCTGTCAGTCCTAACATACTTTAGAAGTCATCTCAGGTCTTAACATGTTTTATACCTAAATATCCGTGGCACAGAAATGTTATTGGATCCATGAGTTGTATTCAGTGTTAATCCTTCTCAGATTAGATCTATCAAAATTAACTGACTTCCATTATTTTCTTTGGGTCTACTCTGATCCATTGTATTGCTTGAGTATGTATGTCTTGCTTAGGTCTGGTGAAAAATGGGTAGATAATGCAGAGGTTCAAAATGTCATTCAGTTAAGATGTCACTTAAAACTAGCAAGGTAGTAGAACAAAGCTCTTTAAACAAGTCCTTTGGACATCACTAATTTGAATGTGGCTAAGATTGACCAGTTTTATTTTACTAAATAAAAGCTTTTGCAACTGCATTTCTCCAGAAACCACACAGATAGAAGATCCAAGAAAACAATGGAGGCAAGAACAAGAAAAAATGCTGAAAGATTATCTTACTGTAGCACAAGATGCACTCAGCACTCAGAAAGAACTGTACCATGTGAAAGAACAGAGACTAGCACTTGCTTTGGATGAGTATGTGAGACTGAATGATGCTTACAAGGAGAAATCAAGCTCTCATACAAGCTGTACGTATCTCAGAAATATGGTATTTGTTTTTATTCATTCATTTGTTGCCGTAATAGTAGTAGTAGTAGTAGTAGTAATAAATTTGTACCCCGCCCATCTGACTGGGTTGCCCCGGCCACTCTGGGCGGCTTCCAGCATATATGAAAACATAGTAAAACATTAAACTTTAAAAAGCTTCCCTGTACAGGGCTGCCTTCAGTTGTCTTCTAAAAGTTCCTCAACATCTGATGGGAGGGCATTCCACAGGGCCACTACCAAGAGGGCCCTCTGCCTGGTTCCCTGTAACTTTACTTCTCGCAGTGTGGGAACCACCAGAAGGCCCTTTGTGCTGTATCTCAATGTCCGGACTGAATAATGGGGTTTGAGTTGCTTCTTCAGGTATACAGCGCTAAGATCATTTAGGGCTTTAAAGATCAGCACCAGCACTTTGAATTGTGCTCGGAAATGTACTGGGAGCCAATGTAGGTCTTTCAGGATCTGTGTTATATGGTCTTGGCAGCTGCTCCCACTCACCAGTCTAGCTGCCACATTCTGGATTAGTTGTAGTTTCTGAGTCACCTTCAAAGGTAACCCCACATAGAGCACATTTCAGTAGTCCAAGCAGGAGATAAACAGCGCATGTACCACTCTAGTGAGACAGTACGCAGACAGGTAGGGTCTCAGCTGCATACCAAATGGAGCTGGTAGACAGCTGCCCTGGACACAGAATTAACTTGTGACTCCATGAACAACTGTGAATCCAAAATGACTCCTAGGTTGGGTAACTCGTCCTTCAGGGGCTCAGGTACCCCATTCAGGAGGTACCCCATTCAGGACTAGGGAGTTCTCCACACCTGCCCACCCTCTGTCCCCAAGAAACAGTACTTCTGTCTTGTTGGGATTCAGTCACAATCTGTTAGCTGCCATCCATCCTCCAACCACCTCCAGACTAGCGATGGATGAAGCTGTCAGTTTCAATTCCTCTCAGTTTTTCATTTCCCCAGACATTTTCACATGTTTGCTATATAAAAAGTCACTACAAATATTATATGCATATGTACATTTTCGTGCACTTTTCTCCTAGCATACACATTTTTGAATGAAATTCTGCTTAATGTGTAATTTGCAAGCAATTTCCCCTAATACGGTACATTTTTGTACACATATTTTGAGTGGTGAACTACATTGCAAGATTCAGACAGGTGCAAATTCTGAAGGATAGTTCTGCTTTATTTTGCATCCTGGTTCAGGAAGTGCAAATTAGGTAGTTTCCTGTTAAAATGCAAAGTGAACGAATTTTTCCTCCATCCCTATTATGGGTGTGTCAAAATGAATTTTAATCTTGGGCCAGTTTTAAATGCCCCCAAAAGGCCAGTCACTTGTTCATTTGTGTAACTTTCACTTGTGTATCATCCTTCAATAATTTTATGGTGCTCTTCAGTTGATAGAAAGAAAATGTATTTGAATATTTGTTGTTCTCATGCTGTAGCTTTGGCTGCAATGCAGCAATGTGATGCAATTAAACAATGAGCCATTTCTCAGCTGGTTAAATATATTTTCCATTTTCTTTAAATTTTCCTAATAAGTATTTTCAAGCTCCTCTTCCAGCACTAAGTATGACCCTGATATTCTGAAGGCGGAGATCTCCACTACAAGGTTAAGGGTAAGAATGCTTAATTTGAGATCTATGGGGAAATGTGTGTCATCTGTGGTGTTTCTTGTTAGACATTTGCCACCCAGGCACTGAAATCCCCAAGTATCCAAATGAAATGTTTGCTGGGGTTTTTGTGGCATGCACATACGAACACATTTTTTTTGGGGGGGGGAATTGGCAGTTCTAATAATACGAATAGCACTTGGCAGTTCCAATAATATGAATTTTACTTGATTTAGGTATGTTCATGCTTGTTGGTGGTTTATAGAGGCATGTTGTAACAGAAAATAATGTTGTTGTTGTTGTTTTTAAATGCAGTACATATTGTAGCATGTGTAGATTGACTTCCAGATGGGAACTTCTTGGTTTCTGAGTTAGTGCAGTGTAGATACACACACCAAAAAAGTGGCCTTTGGGGATCCTCTCCCGCTTGCATGTTTACTCTCTTGTTTCATTCTCTCTCTCCAAGCTATGTCAGTAGGTGCTATGTCTCTTGAATGAGAACAGGTGGCATGTGCACACATCCAGTGACAAATTAACTTAAGCAAGTAAATGTTAAATTCAACTTTAATTACTATAATGAGGCTATCCAAATAAAGAGGTGTCTTAATCTGGCATGTCTCTTGCATTAGTTGCTTGTTCATGAACATCAAGAGGAAGATAGAATTCCTTTGTGTTCAACAAATACTAACAAGGGCTTATTTATATGTGATAGGCAAGGCTGGTAGTGTTGAAACCAGCTATGTCTGCTAGCAGGGTATCTTGAACACTGACACACATGCTGCACTCTTTTTCAGAGCAGTTAGTCCTTTTGTGAACAGTTTTTTCCACACCATATTAGTAAGCATTAGCATATCCAAGAGTGGAAATTGCCTGTTACTCCTGTAGAAGCTTACAGATTTATATAGTGTGCCAAAACTAGTAAGGGCTAACAATTCTAGAGATAGGACACAACATTCAAGCATTACACACACATACATGTAAGGCAACCCCCAGAGGTATTGTATCATGTGGTTGTAATGTCCAGTCCCTCAACTAACCAAGAGTGAATACGGGGGGGGGGGGCACCAATTGCTGATCCAAACCATGTGTTCCATTGTCTTAAACAAATGGCTCACTAATTTGTTTTTGCATCCAAGGTTAAAAAGCTGAAGAGAGAACTCTTGCAGATGAAGCAAGAATTACTGTATAAGGAGCAAGGCTATGAAACATTGCAACAGTGAGTATGAAATGATTGAAATTGACTTAAATAATTCAGTCCGCTGGTTAGGACCAAATCAAATAGAATCATTGCATCCGTTTACTGAGAGAAGCTTTGGAATAAGAAAACAGCTGAGATAAATCTATTGCCTACTGGCAATGGGAAAACCTAGCAACTGTTTTAAAATGTTTTTGTATTGAAAAATTAACTTCAAAAAAGTCAGGGGGAATGCAAAGCTGATTCAAAGGCTTTAAAAAGCATCACTGAATGATTCCATCTGCCACTTGCGGGATGCAGAAGAGCAAAGAATCAGCTGGAAAGGAGAGAGAAGAGCAGCAGTGTTTCATTTTCCTGCTTCATCAGCTACTAAAGTGGGATTAGACTTTTACTGCATCCTTACCTGTCATGGAGAAAGACATGCTGTAGTGAAGTGGTTGAAGCACAAGAAAGCTGCTGTAGGTTGAAATGCCGCAAGCTGGAAAAATCTCAGGACCTTTTTTTTAAAACTTGGCTAATTTTTGCATTTCCAAATGCAAATTCTCCCCATGCTGAGTAAAGTGTTGATGGGCATAATACAAGTATCTACAGTGATACCTTGGTTCTCAAGCGTAATCTGTTCCGGAAGTCCGTTCGACTTCCGAAACGTTCAAAAACCAAGGCGCGGCTTCCGATTGGCGCAGGTGCCCCAGAAACAATAGCCGACAACCGCATTGGACATTAAGCTTCTGAAAAACATTTGAAAACCGGAACACTTACTTCCAGGTTTTCAGTGTTTGGGAGCCAATTTGTTCGTCAACTAAGCTGTTCGAGAACCAAGGTACCACTGTACTTGAAGACCACCACTCCTCTGAAAAGGAAAAAGCAGCAGTCTAAATTGGCTGTGGGGCAAAATAAAATTAATAATGATAAATAATAGGTACTGAATGTATAGGAACATAAGAAGCTGCCTTATACTGAGTCAGACCGTTGGTCCATCTAACTCAATATTATCCATGCTTGACTATCTGTGGTTCTTGAGGGTTGGAGATGGGAAACATTCTCAGTCCAACTTGAAAATGCCACGGATTGAAGCTGAGGCCTTCTGAACGTAAAGCAGATGTTCTGCCACTGAGCTATGGACCTTTTTCAAGGAACTTAGGGTTAGAATTTACAACACACCCTTAAATGTGTTTACTTGGCATTTCTAGTAGATATGTTTGGGATTGCAACCAATGAGGCAGAGAATTCCTAGTCTTGTCTGTTGCTGTACTTTAAATTAAACTTTACAACTGGTTGAGGCTTTAGATATCTTTGTGTTGTGGTAATTAAGGTGCTGGAAAGACATACCACATTTCACCCACATGTTGGAAGACTGTGAAGTCAAACAGAAGTAAAGTTTACGCACAATTTACAGTAGCAATACTTTTAAATCTAAGTAAAAGTTGTTGGGAGGGAATGAAGAGGTACATATTTAACCACAATTTAGCTATCCTTAAAGCATAGGGGTGGGTTTTTTTGCGGTTGGGGACCTATATCCAAAGCTTAGAAACTTCTGCTACTATCCCAAGATTAAAGCTTAGCCAAACATGCTGGTTTTATTACATTACTGTAACAATGAAGTATTGTTTTAAAGCAACTTGCTTGCAAGCAATTTTGATAGGAATCTAAAACATGTTTGGGAAACTTTCAGCAGCATACCACAAGCAAACAATGGACATTTGTTGGGAAAATTCATACAGCCACTTTGGGAGGTCAGAATATCTTGTGTGCTGGAGAGCCATTTTATTCATTTTTTGCCATATATGTGATGATATGGCAGCTCCAGCTTAAAATGTGAGACACCATGCTCCACAGCAGCAGACATTCAGCGTGCAACAAAACCACAGTCAGTTTCACTTGTTTGGGGGTTTGTTTAGCCTAGCAGGGTAAAGATAGTAAAATCAAGCAGCCACAAGGAAGGCATGGGAAGATTTCAATTCCATTTTCAACAAGCCACAGTGTGTTGGGTCTGAACTCAGAACTATGGTTAATTTAAACTGTGGTTTAGGACAGGGCTGGGAAACCTGTGGCCTTCCAGATGTTGGAACCCAACTCCTACCAACCCCAGACAACATGGAGAAGGGTCAGGGATGATGAGAGCTATAATCCAGCAACATCTGGAGCAGAGGCGGTTTTAGAGTGGTGTGACTGGTATGGCAGCACTGGGTGCTATGCTGCAGGGGACGCCACAACAAGGCTGTAGAACAGAGTGCAAGAGGCAAGGGATGCCGATTTTTTTGCATCACAAGGGGCACCGCTGATATATGAGATCCCAAAGTCTGCCACAGACTGGAGAATCACAGGTTCCCCATCCCAACTTGATATATGAGATCCCAAAGTCTGCCACAGACTGGAGAATCACAGGTTCCCCATCCCACCCACAGCTAGGACCAGCTAGGAACCCCTGTGAATAGCAGAAATCAGATGTGTGTCATCTGCATATCCAACCAGAGGAAGTTGTAGACTCCTCTGTCTGAGATAAATGTGTTTTTTTCTGGGTTGTTTTTTTTTTTTGCTATACTTACACATATCTGGAGAGAGCGTGATTCACCTTGCAAGAATGCACCTATGACTTGACAACAATAAACCAAGAATTAGCCGGTCATTATTTTGCTCTGTTTGCAAAGAGCAAATGGCTTTACCCGCAAAGTAACAATTGCTTTCCATATTGCAGTGTGGTGATAAAAGCCTCCTGTAGTGATTGTCTCAGTCAAAAGAGCCTCTGGCCTTGATTGGCTAAGTGCTCTTATCCTATCTGCTATCAAGGTAGAAGTCATGGGGGATGAGGGCTAAAAGAATCAGAGCCCTACAAAAATAACCATGGAAGAGGCACTGACTGCTGCAGGAGAATGCAAGAAGTCAAGCAAACGTCTTAGAGGAAGAGGAGAACTGGCAGAGAGGAAAAGTTCATGTGGCCAAGAGCCACAGAGGCGCAAGAGAGCCTGAGTTTGCATAGTTTGCTATATCTTTGGCTGCAAGCCTCTAGTGCATTTTAATGTGCTACCATGGTTGCATCTTGGCCACAATGGTTCTCATTCAAATCAATTGGAGCTTTGCCATGGATTTCTATAGGAGCCAGTTGTCACTCACAGTTTGTGAACTTGTGTTCACCTTTTGGAAAACTTAGCTTCCTATAACAGATAATGTTTAATTTCCTGTGCATGTATCAAGTAACCATCTGCCTGTCTACCTGTGTTACTAGGTCGGAGGCATTTTTCTTCCATGAATTCTAAAGCATAGCAAACTATGTGTACAATTTTAAACTCTCTTTAACACTGGGAGCTTAATGTCAGGGTTAAGAAAACGTTGCATTTTCAATGCATGCATTCTGTGTAACATATTGTATGTGTACTTGAAGTTGAAGACTACTTCTTATCTTTGAAGTGTTGGTGCATCCTTCTGTTGGAAAACATAAATTTATGACTGACGTTGATAGATGAAGAAGCGGGGCCAGGGGGAAGAAACCAAGGATTTTCAGAAATGCTGCTTCCTCTTTCTAGTTTGCTGCATCACTTCCTTTTTGTTGCTTCTGTAATGCTGCTGTTTTCTTGGGTTTGTTGATAATGGCTTTTAAATGGTGGTTTTAATATATTTTTCTTTAGATGTTTTTATTGTGTTTACCTTTTTAAGCAAACCACTTTGAGAATATTCTTGATGAATGATGGGGAGATAGATATTGTAAATCAATAACAATCTTTTTAAAAATTTGTATGGTTATATTAAATTGTTCCTCTGGAAAGTATCCAGTCTGGCTAGAGATGAATATTTTAAAACGTTTGCCTAGCACTGGGTCATCAACCTTTTTGGGCAAATGGGCTCATTTTGTACTTTGAGAAAGTGCCGTGGGTGCCAGAAATCAGGTTGGCAAAAACGGAACTCCACAGCGCCATCTAGTGTCACAGTCTTAGACAGCATAAACAACTCATAAAACGCTCTTTTTTCTTTGCCAATGTAGCTGGGTCCTTACTATGCTATGGGAAACAATATCTTTAGAACTACCTATTCTTTGCCCTAATTTGGAGAACAATATTTTTTTCTCTACAGTTACCCCTAGTGTCTCTGTTTTACAGAATTGACCAAAAAATGTCTGGAGGCCAGAGTGGGTATGAACTAAGTGAAGCCAAAGCCATTGTGAATGAATTAAAGTCTATCCGAAAGGCTATAAGCTCTGGTGAGAAGGAGAAGCAAGATTTAATGCAGGTATTTTTGAATTTCTATCCTACAACTGTAGTGGTAAATGTTCTTCCATTTTTGTTTGTTTGTTTTGACTACTCATGGTTTTTTGAAGTAGTAGCTTATTTTTGTGATATGCGTGTAATGCTTTTATTCATGCAAATATGATCAACCTTCAGTTGAGTTGATTCCCTAAGTGGATATGTTTAACTGTTGAGGGAGCTCTTTATACTGTGTCTACTTTTATGGTTTGTCTTTTCCCTGCTCCCCCACCCAATGTATTTTTGCTGTGTGTCGATCTTTTACAATAAATGAAGCATGAAAGTGCATCATTATTTGTGTTTCCTTTCAGAGTCTTGCAAAGCTGAGAGAGAGGTTCCTCCTCAATCAAAATTTTGGCAGATCAGAACCAGATTTGAGGTGCAGTCCTGCACACTCTCAGCTCTCTCTCTCGAGGCAGACTTTGGATGCAGGGTCTCAGACGGACATTTCTGGTGATGTAAGTTTTTCATGCCATTCAAAGGTGGGGAAGAGAGAAAATAGCTGCAGAACATTCTTGAGGGGATTTGAGTCAAATGGTTGGTTGCTGCTATGTCTAATCAAGATGGCTAATATATTCCCCACTAAAATATATTTTTTTCCTGACAGTGAAACCAAGTATTGCCAAAAAGAGGCTTTTCTGTGGTACATTTAGAATAGGCTGGATTTCAAAAGAATATGGTTAAAGTGATAGAAACGGAGTTTTGTCTTTGAATTTTGTTATTTGCTTCTGAGAAGCTGTGGGTGGGGGAAAGCATAAGAAAATATGACAAGCTAAATATTTCTGCACATGCTTTGCAGTATTTTGTGGGGGAGTAAAATTTTGTAGCTAAATATTTAGAATATAGCATGTCTTGTACCAAAAGTGTACCATCATCCATTTGGAGGAAATATATTTCAAATTCCTTTAGTAAAAGTAATATTTTTTCTGACATTGAAACTGGTTTCTTATGCAAGCCATTTCAAAAGTAAAAAGCATGGGAATTAGCTGGTTTGCACATCACATTAAGCCATAGGTAAGATAAACTATGGTTTAATGTGGATGGGCAGCATGCTGGGCTGCTGCTGCCCCATTTCTGCTGCTACCAGGGTACAAGCCATGGACTGCTTCATTCTAGCTTCCAAATCTGATGGTAAGCCAAGGTTTGTTTTGAGAAAGAAACAACCAGCCTGGGTTCAGATGACAAAAACCAGACCATGGTTTGTTTCCTAGCAGTGTGGCAGCAACAGAAGTGAGGAAGGGGTGAAGTACAGTGGTACCTTGGTTCCCGAACAGCTTAGTTGTCGAACAAATCGGTTCCCGAACACTGCAAACCCAGAAGTAAGTGTTCCGGTTTGTGAACGTTTTTCAGAAGCCAAGTGTCCGACGCAGCTTCCGCTTGATTGCACGGAGTTCCTGCAGCCAATCGGAAGTTGCACCTTGGTTTTCGAACAGTTTCAGGAGGCGAATGGATTCCCAGAACAGATTAAGTTCGAGAACCAAGGTACCATTGTACCCATAATTTCATCAGCTTGCAGTAGTATACTGTCCATTCACATTAAACCATTGTTTATCTAGACATATGAACCCAGCCAGTAAACAGTCATTTGTAATCTGTACCTTTCAAAATAAAAAAAAATATATATAACTTAAATTATCCCATATTTCTTGAATTTAAGTGGTCAGTATTAGTTTTTCTCAAAAAGAAAGTAAGTAAATAAGTAAATAAATAAATATAAGTAGGTGATAAAATAAAGTTGACACCTTTCTAGTTTCAAAAACTGGTGAGCAAAGATCTCTTCCAATCTCTGTTTTTGTACATCTGAAAGTGACTGATGGAATTACCACTTTAGTGACTTAAAAATCTTTGGCATCTCATTGACCCATATGTCAGCCATAGGTTTACATCCACAAATGTTTTCCAAATGCTGGCATATTTCTTTAAGGTAGCATGATGAAAGGCTGTGAAAGTGATTGTACTAAGATTTTCTGAGAAGAAGCCCAAACTTGAATGTGGTTTTTAGTAATCTTGATTTCATTGAAGTCCTACTTTGAACTTCATTGATCTCCACCAAAGTTCTGAGTTCAAAGTAGCAAGTAACAACTTGGGATGTATTAAACGTTACTTCAAAGTAGGCCTTAAACAGAATTGTACCGACTTGTACTAAATTCTGTCCAGAAATGATTTAGCAATTGAGAATGTAAATTCCTTTGAAAAACATTGAGTAATTATGAGTGTTTGTGCTGAAAAATCAATAGTTACTATTTTGAAATGTGTTTCTACTTATATTTCATTAAATTGCTTTCTCTCTTCGTTTAAAAATGATCCATGCAATAAGCTTGCTGGTTCTTTCAACAGGTTGGTGTCAGGACTATGTCCAATTTAGCTGAAAAGGTCAGACTAAGTCTTAAGTACGAAGAAGCCAAAAGAAGGTAATGACTGGATTATTTTCTTTTTAAAAATGTGAATTTGTATCAGAGTTCATGAACCTTGTAGCCAATCTAATGCTTGCAGTGACATCTACTGGATGCATCTTCATGAAACATTGCTTATCAGCATCATTTATTTCTATTCTTTCTAGGCTGATTGAACCTTATGTATTGGGCTATTAGTAGATGCTGTGGTGTACTCTTACACAGATTTATGAAATATGAAAATACCAGAAACAAAATACAGTAATTATTCTGCTGCTTACAAGCAGCAGAATTTGGACCTAATTGAAGTGCATGTTCAGGAGAAGAGGACGTTTATTGCAAGTTCTGTTCCACTTCCTGGCTTGTGTACTCATATTATACAAAAGTAATGACTGTAAGGATAGGAGATTCTCATACACAAAAAACATAATTTGTATAATTAGTACCCATAAGATCAGAGCCTTGATGGTTGTGCTTTGGGACTTTGTCAGACCAATCCACATATTTTAAATGAAGATTAAATTATTTCAAATTATGCGTGTGGAAGTGTACTGAAATACCTTGGTGGAAGGTACAAAGTGAGTCCACATACATGTAGAACAGGAGGATCAATTCAAAGGTAGTTGAGAAATAGGTACCCATGTCTAGTGAGCATTTGACTTCTTTTTGTGGTTGGAGGGGGAAGCAGGGATTAATTATCAACAACTTCCCAAACTACAAAAGAAGTATTCAGTGTCTGGAAACTGCCATTTAAATGAAAAGATAGCAAAAGCCCTATTGAACACTTCAGTGTTTTTGAAGGACTTCTCAGTATTGATAGCCTATATGGAAACAATCCAATTTCATGTTTATCTAACAGAGCCAGCCCTACTAATATGCAGAATGAGGCAATCACCTCAGGTGGCAAATGCTTAGGAGGGTGGCTGCCATAAGCTATTTCCTACTATTGGAGATTAGAGCTATATGTTATCCCTAAATTAACCTGCTGCCCATTGAAGGGTGCTGTTCCATTGCCAGTGCCGAACTAAGATTTAGTTGCCAGTCCAGTCAGCTTCCGTACATGAAATGGAGGGAGGCACCATCTTGCCCTTTGATTCAGGTCGCAAAATGTCTTTGGCTGGCCCTGTTGTTCAATACCAGTCATTTGATAGCTATGGAGCATAGTAAAGGACATTCTTCCTGCCCACACCATAAGTGACAAGAGATCCAATCAAGCACATCTTCCTCACTGAGTTGAAAGCCACAGATAGCTGCTCCCTGTTGTTCTAATTGATGGTGGGTGCATGGCTAAGTTAAAGTCTGTGTCACAGAACAAAAATATATATATTTTTAGCAGAAAAATTCAGGTTGTGTTGGTTCAAGAAAGTATTTGCAGGTGGAATTTGGTGAGAGATTTGGAGGTAGTTTTGAGGCCAGGGGCCAGTTATAGTGTACAGTATTGCAGATGGTGTGTTTTCAGTTAGCCATCCTCCTCCCTCCCTCATCATTTAAACAAGTTTGAAGAATAGTTTCTGAAACTCTTTGAGGCGCCTCAAACAAACAGTTCAACATATACAAGGAAAATGGTATTGGATTGATTTAAAACATAAAATTCTGCCTTAAAATGAAACTTGGTATTGACAAACAGTGCCAGTCAAGAGGCCAGAGACCTCTTCAGAGAGCAAGTACAGTATTAGATGGGGATATTGCAGTGTGTATAAATTGACTTTGCACTGTTAAAAAGATGTTCGCTCAAAGGTTGAAAGGGCATTTTAGTGTTCATGTCCTTGTTATCCTGGGCCCCTTTTATGAGACAGCTAACAAGGGTGCCAATTACAATAGCGGATAACTGTCAGCATTGCAGTGAAGAAAAAAGCCCCTGTGAGACTGCCACCTCATCTTGTAAGTCATTGAACAGCTGTCAAAAGCAGCTACTTTAAGATAATACGAGGGTTGGCTAGATTTGAACCAGTGACCCAGAGAATAAAGCTGCTGCATTCCATTATCAATCTTGGGCTGTCAGGCAGGCTTCTCTTCAAAATGTCCCATATACATATTCCATGTGGATTTCTTAAATAAAATAATTACCACCCACCTGAATAATCTTCTGAATCATATTATCATCATCCAAATCAAAATAATTTTGGGAGGAAATTGAATTTAATCACTGACTTCATACTCCAACTGATGTTCTACTAATTTTTTAAAAAAGAAATTAAAATACAAATGATTATAACCTGAATTCTATACAATTTTTAAAGCTGAAGTTTAGGTAGAGTGCAAGAAATCTCAACAATCTTAAGGCTAATCAAAGGTATTTATAAAGCAGTTTCCTGCTTGGTTTGTGTTTGTGGTCCAAGAGAAGGAGGCCGTTTCTTGTATCATGTCTGTTCTAGCTTGTATTTTCTCTGGTTAATCAAAGTACTGCTATGCCCATTAAAATGGTTGCTAGTTTTTTTAGTGTGTTGAGGAAAAGGTTTATAAACCTGTAACGTTAGTTATCAGAGCTTAAATACAGAGATGTTGCATTTGCTGGCTATTGTATGATTTCTGAAGACTGCTGAGATGCCTCTCTATATTATTAATTGTACCCAAGATAGAGTAAGAAATAAAATAAATACAGTAATTTTAAAATGTTACAAAACAAAAATAAAATAAAATAATTGTTTAGTACAAATCTCTCATAATAACTGTTGAAAATCAGTATAATTAAAACAAAAACTAGCAGTATTCCTGAATGCAGTCTATATACATGAAAGAACAGGGAAAGACTTTAAGTAAAGGGAGATTGTTACCTGCTAGAGAGAGCTGGTAAGGTGGATCTATTTTGAGAGCAAATTTCATGAAATGAGTGCTACAGCTGAAAAATTTGCAAGCCGCAGCTTCTACATTGCGATAATGGGAAGAAAAGTTCCTTCTCAAAATTAGCTGTTTCAAAAATAAATAAATAAATAAAAACGGAATTGATTTGACTCACTGTGTGATAAACCCAACTATCAGATGACTAAACTATCAGGACAGGCAGTCTAAAACTACTCCTAGGATGAGAAATGCCAGTACTTAAGATACCATATGCTGACTGTTTAAGCCAGTGTTTTATTACACATCAAGTTTTACACATTATTAAGCACAAAGCAAACATTGTCTTTCTGTCCTTTTGTGTGGTGACATTGCAAGATAACTCCCATTTCCCTCCTCCCAGCTATTGACTGGGATGACAGAGGGCCAAATGGGATCAAACAGATCCACTTGGTCTCCTACATAGCATGGGAAATGGGAGTTTTATAAGCAAGCTTTGCCTCCGTAGCCACTCATATGTTTGCCCTCCCTCTGACACAACTAGCCATTCATTCCCATGAGGGCATAACTTTTGATCAGGGTCTATGTCCATAGGCTTGCTCATATTGCACGGCTGACATTCCAAATGAAACTTAGGATTTTAACATACATTTTACATGAGTTGTTCCTGCTCTAATATTAGGCCCCAGTCTGGACAGCTAATAGCATTGGCTGTTTGCTTCTGCTCTCCACTACACATAGATCTGTTTCATCCATCTGGCCCAAGACTGTCCTCCTCTGAAAAGCATCATGGCATACATTTGCTGCTAAGGCTTCTTAGTTCAGTAGGTTTGATTCTTCCACCCTGATAGTTGCATCCCATTGGCTTGCCAAGTCTAAATATATGTTCCTGTTCTACCAGGTGTTGTTTTTCACCCTTGGGGGCCTGTTGCTCATCTTCACTTTCTTTTTCTTCCTTTCTTAATGTGTGTGTGTGGGTGTGTTTATGTATATATGATTAGAATGGCAAACTTAAAGATTGAACTGTCCAAGTTGGAAAGTGAAGCTTGGCCTGGGGCACTGGATATTGAGAAAGAAAAGCTGATGCTGATTAATGAAAAGGAAGAGCTTCTGAAAGAACTTCAGTTTGTCACCCCATGTAAACGCACTCAAGATGAATTGGAGCATTTGGAAACAGAAAGGAAAAGGCTGGAAGAGGAGCTTTCTGTGAAAAGTGCACCTAGTGACGAACTTACAGAGAGGTAAGATTTCCTTTTTTCATTCCCTCCTCCTTCCTCCTAACATTAAGTTCTACTTTCTTCAGTTTAACCTTTATACTCATTTTAGAGTCAGAGCTGTGCCCTGATGGGCCATTTTCCTTCAGTAGCTGTTCTGTGTAGATTTTAATTAAATTTATTATTAGTCCACCAGGCAGTAACACGAGGAGACCTTCAATCCGTGATAGAACTCACAGAGTTCTTATTATTCCACGCTCTATGTTTTGCATTTGTGACCAGCATGAGAAAACCTAGACCTGATGTTAAATAGTTGAAGGAAGTCAGCAGAGCACAATTCATCATTGGCAGGTTTTGTGATAATAGCCACAACCTGTGTGAACTCCTCACGGCAAATGTTGTCCTGATTGCTTCAGCACTGGAACCTCTTATGCTTGATAGAGATACTAATTCACACATATGCTTACATGAGAAAATGAATGAATAAATGTCTTGCTTTAAGTTCAAAAGGGGAGACATGCAACTGCCGGGGTCTGTTTGTTTCCACTGCAAGCCATGCCATAGCTTATCAGCTTTCTGAACTTGGCAAACACTTAATGAATGATGGAGGGAATAATAATTTCTGCCAATAGGATTTATATGAGAATTTTCGCCTAATTTTATTTGTGATGTCTAGCAAAGAGTTTTAAGTATACAGGGTATTGGTAGATAGAATCATAGAATTGTAGAATCATAGAATTGTAGAGTTGGAAATGACCACGAGGGTCATCTAGTCCAACCCCCTGCAATGGAAGAATATTTTGATGTTGGGTGTGTACAAAAATGTCTCTCCTTAGCTGTTTTAACACTTCACCCATGATAAATAAGGGACTTTTCTTCCCAGTAATCAGTGCTATTGCCATACAAGTAAAAAGTCTAGGGATTGTGACCCTCCCTGGTTTAGTGGAATCCTGAGTCTGGGTTCATCCACACTTCTGTTAGGTCTGCAATTTCTTTCGTTTGTCCTGTGACTTCTAGGCACTGGTCTGAGAGGTTTTCCTTGGTCCCACTGCTTTCCCTGGGAAAACCTGTGGTTTAGTACTGAATCAAAACAAACATCCATCCACCCGATTAGTGGAAGGGCTAGTGGAGATTTATTATTATTAGTATTCCTTCATTCCTTGCTTAATATGGTTAGAGAACCCTTTGGAACAGTGTGGTAGGTGACTGGAAAATATGGGAGAAGAAGGGAATAACCTCTTCTCCCTTTTCAGTTTACAGAAGCCTCCACTGGATCTAAGAGCCTTCCGTCAATGGAAGGACACAGTTGGGAACAACCCTGTGTCCCATCGTGAGTGGCAGAGTGGGATGGGGCAGAGTTGCTTCCTTGACTTCCCAATGCAAAAGCCATTGCTGGTAACTGAGACTGATCTGCACAGCGTCTGGGTTTGAGGAATTGTTTGTTGTGTTGCATCACAGAGATAGAAAAGGGATGTGGTGTTGGAGAACCCTCACTCAGTGGTCTTGGGGGGACTTCATGCTGAGGCTGCCTCAAATGGGCTGGCTTAAGACTTCATGAACTCCATGACAACCGTGGGGATGTCTCAGTACAGTACATCAATGGTCCAACACACATAGCAGGGCATGTCTTTGACCTGGTCTTCACCTCAGCACTGATTGGTAATACTCGGTTGATAGGTGGGGTCACTGTGAGTCCGTTGTCATGCACAGACCATTCCCTGGTGAGGTTTGGGCTGAGCAGCTACCCACTCTGCAATGGTGGGGAACGCATTGACATGGTCCATCCTCAGAGACTGATGGAATCTGCTGGGCTCCTGAATGCTCATGTGAATTTCCCTAGGACCATATTGGATGCTGCGATTGGCAGGGGGGGCCCTCTTGGTAAATTCTCTGCCCTCAGAAGCTCAGGGGGTGGTGTCGTAGAAGAGGACATTCTCTGTGGCAGCCCCTAAGCTGTGAACTTCCTCACAGAGGTGCCTCTGGTACCTTCATTATAAAGCTTCCTGTGAATGCTGAAGGATGCATCTGTTTAAAACACTTGAGGTATATATATTTTAGGACCCACCTTATTTTTGTGATTGTAAGTTGTTTTAAACTGTTGTTAATATTGTGTCTTAATGTTGTCACACACCCTGAGACGGGTACTTAATAATAATATTATTATTATTAATAATAATAATAATTGTAACCATCACATCAATAACTGAGTAGTCTTAAGTTCAGTGTCAGAAAGGGAAGGCCCAGTTTTAAGGAGGTATATGCTAACTCTGTAAACCAGTGTTTTGTACATATCAAGCACAAAGTGAAAATTGTCTAGCTTAGCTTTTGTCTGTCCCTGAATTTAAGAGTATTAATTAATAAGCTAGCTTGGATTTGCCAAGGGAAAGCTACTATGAGCCTACTTTATAGGACTCTGCTGCCAAAGATGCAACCATTAAGAATGTTCAAAAAAATCCTTGTTAACCTCAAAGGAAAGAGGATTGAGTGAGCCCTCAATCATTGTTGAAAACCAAGGGCTGAAAAACAGCAATTTTGTTTTTCACCGGACTTAAGCAAAGGATCTATTGTACTTTTTTTGCTAGAGCTTTTTGATTTTTTATGCCTAAAGGTTTTGGTATATTCAAGCATCGACAGATACAAATGAACATATTCTTTCCCTTAAGAAAAGATATTTTAATAGGTGTGTGACTTTCTGCCCCCCAGTGTGTGTATCTACATTTATGGGGATGTTTTCATTTAATGCTTTTCAAATCCAAGCCCTTTGTCTGCTTGGCGTAGTTCTGCCTTTGGCAAGGTATTATCCTAGCCACAGAGGAACAGAAAGCCAAGTAAATACTATTAGGTTTCCTACAAGTTTCCTCTGCATTTTGAGAGGTCTTGATGAGGTGTCCGATGCACCATCTTGTCTAATTTGGGGGGATCATTTTCAGCATTTGAGGTCCAAGAATGTGAACAAAGTGTTTGTAGCTGTTCTGCTGACCTTTTGACCCTGGCGTGACATGCCTAATTCAAGCTATCCAGTAGGGGCTGATGAGGGGGTCCAAGGTGTGGTGAGCTTATTGTGGGAGGAGGCGGTGTCTGCCACTTTGAAAGAGATGGTGATGCATTCCCACTCTGGATCCTGAGGTATTAGAAACCTACTGCCTGACTGCAAATAACCCCTTTCCTGAACTAGGTGCTGGAGAGAGTAGTGGCAGCCTAGTTCCAAGCATACTTGGAGAAAAGTGATTATCTAGACCAGGGGTAGGCAACCTAAGGCCCAGGGGCCGGATGCGGCCCAATCGCCTTCTCAATCCGGCCCACAGACAGTCCAGGAATCAGCATGTTTTTACATGAGTAGAATGCGTGCTTTTATTTCAAATGCATCTCTGGGTTATAGGAATTCGTTCATTCTCCCCACCCCACCCCCCAAAAAATAGTCTGGCCTGTCACGTGGTCTGAGGGATGGTGGACCGGCCCACGGCTGAAAAAGGTTGCTGACACCTTATCTAGACCCATTTCAGTCTGAGTTCATTCATGGGTTTAGAACTTAATCATCCTCGGTTGCCCTAATGGTTTTGCTATATCTCTGAGCAGCTTTTGATAATCTGGACCAGCTGTGTAAGATGGGAGTTGGAGGTCCTGTTTTGCAATTCTTCTTCTTTTACCTGCACAGCTGGTGACAGAAAGTTGCATTCAATGACTCTACCTCACCTCCTTGGCAATTATGCATGTGGTACCTCAGGAAAGCATCTTGTTCCCAAATTTAGCATCTGTATGAAGCTGTTGGGTTCATTCGTAAGAGGATTTGCAGTGCAGTGTCATCAGCTCTGCTTCTCTGTTACATCTGAATCAGGTGGGCTATGGAAGTGCTGAATTGGTGCCTGGATTTGGTCATGAGCCCAATGAGGGCCAGAAAGTTGAATCTGAATCCTGACAACAGGGTAGTCTTGTGGGTGGCTAGTTCCCGAGTCTGGGACTCAGACAGTATGCCTTTTCTGCATGAGTTTTTGCTGCCTTCAAAGCAGGTGTGTAGCTTTGCACTGCTCCTTGATCCATCTTTGTCACTGGAAGACTGTGACTGTAAAGGTTAGGTGTTGTCTTTTACCAGTGCCAACTGATAGCTCCTATTGCAATCATTTCTGGACAGGGGTAGCCATGCCACTGTGACCCCTGTGCTTGGCAGGAGGTTGGACTGGATGGCCCTTGTGGTCTCTTCCAACTCTATGATTCTATGACTCATGTATTAGTAACTTCATGATTGGACAGCCATAATGCACTACCCTTAAGCCAAGCTGTGGCTAGTGCAAAATGCAGCAGGGATAGTTTTCAAAAATATTTCATAATTCCACTAAACTAGTATTTGAGACCTGTGAAGTAATGCCACTGCTTGCTTTCCCTTCAACCCAAAGCAAATCTGAAGATGCCCATTTCTCATGCCCTGATAAATTTCTTCTACCACCCTTGCCACAAGTCTTGAAAGAGAGCCAAACTCCAGATTTCTGAGATGAAGTTGCACATATACCGGTACTAGACCTTGCTTGCCAGCAGTGTGTGTTGGATTTTTCTAAATTTCCTGAAATAGCTTCTCTATTAACTGGTCAGTAATTTAAACACTGTTCCAAAAATATTTAAATTGGATACTTTACATTTAGTGCAATGTGTTTGAGCAAGCCAACCTATTAAAAAGAAAATTTTAAATCAAAGTATTAATATATGAATGAGTGTTACCACACTCTCAGGAACACGAATGTTCTTTCAGCCTATAAAACAAAGAATTCATCCTTTCAGACATAGAAAGTGTTATGAGCAGAACTGAGGAAGCAATCGCTTGTTTTTATTTGCTTTCAGCTTCCTAAGAAATGTTAGCTGCCTTGTTAAAACCATTACAATTATAAAGCAGGTGTCTTCAGACAAATAAAATAAAGCAGCATCCAGCTCCGACTGCCTTAAAATCTGTTTATGCAAGGAATTGAGGAGGACCGTATCCAAATGGCAGAGCAGGAACTTCGAAGCTAACAAACTAGTGTTTTTCTAAGTTTATTACATTTAACAAAATAATTCCTGTGCCACTTGATTGTAATAAAACTTCTGAGTGGCTTACAAGAAAGTTAAGGCTGTTTTAAATAGTCTTATTTCTTCAAGGGCTTGGGTGCACCAAATTTAAAAGGCAAAGCAGAAAACTCATAATTAGTAAAATGCAGCAGAACAATTCTCTTGTATGCTGTAGGGATTTGCACCACCAGAACCCATGTCAAAAACAGACTGCATATGCAAACTGGAACTTCCAAACCACCAAACACTCTGTTTAAATCTCCCCAAGGACAATTGCTCTTGTTCAAATATCATTTATATGGTTTTTTATATTGTAGAATAAGAAGCAAACCTTTAATCTATTAAAAATTGCTTGATATAAGGGCCAAAGACACTGAGAGGTCTGCCGTTTGATCCCTCTGTTTCTTTCTGCTTAATACAACTGTGAAGAAGGGAGGACCATTAATTGGATCAGGAAAGTGATTGGGGGGGGGAAGGGTTTGACACTTTCCATCTGTACTGCTTTCCACTCCAGGCACTAGGGGAGGGAGGTGCCTAAAACATCCCCCTAAAGATCAAATAGCACCTGGAGGATGCATTTTATATTGGGAAAATAGTCCAACGAAATGGATTAAGCTTCTCCACCCACCGCTCTACTTGTCCGATCAAATTAGTGCAGCCCCTTCCTCCAAAGATGTATTGGGGAAATTATGAGAGAAGGAAGGAGATATGAAGGTGAGTTTTAGATCTCCCTGTGCCATGTGTATTTTGCCCAATAGCACATTGCAGGTACCGTATACTATAGTGCCTACCTATTCATGTTTGTGGCAGAAAATGAACATTATCCAGAGGACAGAAGCAAGGAAACACATAAACCTAGTATTTTGATCAGTTTTCAAAGCTATCCACTGAAACATTCCCTTTTGTCATTTGTCGGCCTCCTCTAATGGACCATTTAGAGCATTATGCTGAACAGAAATAGACTTCAACCTGTCTTTAAATGCTGCACTTAAAAAGAGGGCCTCCCTTAAGATGTCTGCATCACAAAGAAAAACCCTAGTGCTAAGCTTCCCCCCACCCGTTGTATGTATTTTGCATGCAGAGCAGTATCTTTGATGGGGGTCTGTGCATCTGAAACCTTGTCTTCTACCTGACATTTCAGAGAGGAGACTCCCAAAGGAAAGGTTTCTAAAACAAGTTTAAAACTTTTCAGGTGAAAGGGGAATAGTGTAATTTTTATTCCGAATATCTTAATATTCCAAGGCAAAGGAGCAGCTAAAAAAAGAATAGAGTGGTTTGGATAAATTTGGAAACTGTTAAACAGCACTGGGGGAAAAGAAATAATTTAATATGACATGTGGAATTTACCGGTATATAAGAACACCATTAAAAACAGGGCTGTGAAACCTTTAGCCTAGATTTCATCAGGCTTCAAAAACATGGGCGCTAAGTGATAGGATTCCTTTAGAAGTACATTTGGCAAAAAATACTGCAGCAATCCTACGTTGATAAATAAACATCTTACCCCATATTTAACATTTATATGAATCTTTTAGATATGCATGGGAATGTTTGGATAACAAGCTGAATGTGCAGTGAATCAGAATTTGGATCATAGTTTTGGCAGCAACTATCTTCTGAATCTTTATGAGGCAGCATAAGGTCCAAAGCATTTTCTTAAACATCAATGAATGTTATTTGAATGTTTGTGCTTTTTACAGTCGTCTCCACAGTTCTTGTGCTCTTCAAAGTACTGAAAATGTATGGCAGTTGTTTTCTTCATTTGTTGTTGGTTTTATGTTTCAGAGCAACAAAATTCTCCAGAAACAGTATAAAAGCCAAAATAGATGCATTTCATTTGGTCTTTATTTTCTCTTCATGCCTTTCTTCCACAACCATTTTCTTTGTTCAGGTCTCTTTCACTATTGCTATAATCTTTTTTTCTGAACCAATGAGAGCAGGATGGGAGGTAAACTGGCTATTTTGGTAGGAAGGTGCTGTAGTTTAGCCTTTTGTTAAAACAACAGAACTGCACAGAGATGCTGTGACAGAAATTTTTATTGTGTAATTGGAATGATTTATACAGTTTCAACAACTTTACATTAATTTTACTTAATCTCAACTTACACGTTGCACATGATTCTGTTGGATCATTTTTGAAACAAAGCATTTCTGAAGAACAATAGTGCAGGAGGGTGAAAATTGCCCTGAAACTCCTTGTAGCAGGGGCAGCCAATCTCTTCTGCCAGGGGCAGCAGACTCTATAAATACACCTTTGGGCTGGAGCATTGAGTGCTGCTTCCAAGGGGTGTCTAAAAGCATGTGCTTCCCTCCACACAGCCTTTCCCTTGGAGCCATCCAGCAGGCACAGAGGCAAAGAAGCCCAGTCTGTCTGTGCTGCTCCTTGTCAGCTCTAGGTTGGAGAGGGGTGGCAGAGGTACTTCCTTTGGTCTCTAATTTCATGCTGCCTTTCAAAGGTGCAGCATGAGGTCAAGGAAGAGACCACAGCCTTGGAGTGGGGCCATGTCCTGGTGACCACAAATAAGAGAGAGTGGGTGGGGCAGGGGAGGCTCTATCCACATGTGACTCCAGCCCCAATTAACTTTTCTTGTGGGTCCATGGTCCTCCATTAAAAAAAGCTTCCATATGCATCAGTTTCAGTTTACTAACTACCCTGGGGTCCCACAAGCCTGGAGGCCCCAACACATTAAAACAGTCATCTGATGCTGAAGAAGAAGCCATTGTGGAATGTGCTTAGTTGCTCAGTGGAGCATATGGAGCCACGATTGCATAATATGTATGGCGTGAAACAGTATTAATGGTTATTAATAAAAATTTACATCATGAAATACTGCATTCAGTATTTTTATTTTTATTTTGTTAATGTAAGTATTCCATATACTTAAATGCCCCTGGACCCAGGTTATCAGTTTTATTCTTGCTTGTTTTTAATGTTCATTTTTGAAAATGGCTTTGAGTTTCATTTTCTGAAAAAGTGGCTAATAAATATAAATAATACATAATATCTCCTTGCAGCCCTGCTGATTAAGTTGTTCTATTCCTTGTTTTTATTGAACACTACTCTCTGTCCACCTCTGGCTATTCAGGTGGCAATGCAACACAAAAAAATGAAGTCAGTGGGATTTGAGCAGCTTAACGGAACAAGATTATAGCTGTTATCAGGGGCATATCACAGTTATTTGAGCAAGAATTTTTTTTTTAAATGAAACCAGTTGTTTTAAGATACTGTGTAATATACACAGAAAATAGAAAAGGCATGGGCCATCTTGCTATAGATCCTCATTAGTGCAAGGTTGCTATTAAACAAATGTGCAACAGTGGGCCATAAGAATGACATTGCTATGGAAACTTTAAGAAAAAAAATTCTGATTAACAGATACTGCTCAATCAGGTATTATTTGTGCACACATTATCTGCCAATGCAAAGCTGCTTTACAGTTCCTTCAGTTGCTGTCACTTTGACCAGCGAGGAGAAGATTAGGGTTCTATGGGAACTTTGTCTGCTGTTTAAACTAAATACAAGGTGGTAATGAAGCGAGAATTTTTAGGATTGTATTTTATGTGCTTGAACAATGAAGTTGAAAGAGTTTTTAAGTATAACTATGGTTCTTGTATCTTCTAGGTTAAAACTGGAAGAACGAAGGAATAAATTACTTAAAAAACTTGAAGAAACTAGTCAACTAACTACTAACTTGCATTTGCAACTTAAAAGGTAAGGTTGCTCTGTTTACACTGTGGTTATTGACAAGAGAAAAACAGAGGTTTGTCCAACAGAGCTCTGAAAATGTCTACTTTGAAATAGTACTAGTTTGTTTTGGGTGGAATTTTGTTAACTTGGAAACTACTTTTATGCCCCACAAAAATTTAATGTACCTCCTAATAAATATTTGGCTCCCCACAGCCTGTGTCCTAAACCACAGACTCCGCAGAGCAGAAGCAACTTCTATATGAAACAGCTGTTACAGATGTCAACACACATCTTCTCCAAGGCATTGCAGCTGCATGAGAGTGGGCAGAGGGAAAGGGGGAAACAGATTAGCAGATATATTTTAGCTGAACAAGGTCTTGTGCATGCAGAGGTGATCACAGTGGAAATTTTTAAAAGGTCCTGATAATTTCTGTTATGTGTGCATGTTCCATGTCACCTACCTACCTACCAAGGGGGAACAACGGAGTGTCCCAAATAGTGAACTAAAAGAACTGATAAGGGAAGCTGTCACATAAATTGTGAACAAATTGATATCCTGTGAAAGTATGACCATTCTTTGACACAAACCCTCAAAAAATGAGCTTAAACACTAAAATCACACCATAATTGGTACATCCTCATATTGTTACCAATATGCTGTGTAGTTAATTAACTGGCCTCCAAAAACTGTTATCAGACTAATACGCTCTACCCCCCCCAAAAAAAATTGTAACATTTTTCCTTTTTTAAGATGTCATTACACTTGTCACCTTTATGATCTGACTGGACTATATATTCATACTTTATCCTTTATTCTGGGCTGAGACTAATTGGACACATAGTAGTTTGAAATGAATGCTCAATCTTTTTCTTTCTTTCTTTTTTTGAAGTCTTTCAGCCAGTACGTTATCTATGTCTTCAGGGAGCAGCCTGGGGTCCCTGGCATCCAGTCGTGGGTCTCTGAATACATCCAGCAGGGGGTCACTGAATTCCCTTAGCTCTACAGATTTGTATTATAACCAAGGTGAACAACCTACAGATTTAGACTATCAGTATAAACTGGACTTCATATTGCAAGAGAAATGTGGTTACATTCCTTCGGGCCCTATTACCACAATTCATGAAAATGAGGTGGTCAATTCCCATGGGAGAATGGACTACAGCGATTCTTCCAGCTCTCTGGCAGCAAGCCATGCACAAAAATTAACTGAACCTCCAAAATCAGTGACATCGCTGTCTTCGAGATCCTCCCTTTCCTCTTTGTCCCCTCCTGGATCACCTTTGGTTTTAGAAGGTGCATTCCCAGTGCCTCCTCAAGACTCTCCATTGCACCATCTCGCCACGGACTTTGAGGACTGCGATTTACCCAGTGACTTTGCAGGCATTAGCCTCTGTGGGAACCAAATGTTGTTGGACTCTGAAGCCAGAGCATCTTCTCAGTCATCGGTGGATGATAAAGACCTCCATGAAAGTGTTAGGCAAACCATGTTGCCTTCAAGAAATACAGGTAAAAAAAATAGGGTCAGACTTACCTGTAACATATGGGTATATCTTGCTGTTTGTACTCACAAATGTCCCTTGTGTTTTTTTCTCTGGATAATTTTTAGCACTTAAATCCTGGAAATCAAATATATGTATATATGTTCAGAGCAACATGCCGTCTTTTAACTTGGGGTGATCTGTCACAGTTAGCATGGGACTGCAGGCAGCTGAGCATAGACAGGAATTATGAGTTCTGGCAAGATGTGAGGTAGAGTTGGAATGCAATGCTGGGGCAGATCCCTTAAGGGCAACTGGACAAAATGTAAGAAGTAGGGCTGCATAACAAAGGTCAGGAAAATGGATGGCAGGGTATATCATAGGCTAGGAAAAAGCTAGAATAAGAGTGTAGGGTAGAAGGAAATGGAGAGACAGCCAGATAGATGGGCAGTGGATGACTGGAAAAGTAGGAGGCAGAAAAGGAGACCACAGGATAAGTGGATGGGCTGACTACCAGAATAATCTAGAAAGAAGTACACAACTAATTACTTGGAGTTGTGGGTGAGCAGTGAGGTAGCCACCTTTGCTATTGACAAGAAGTTGTTCAGGGTGGTAAGAAGAAAAAGGGATTGCATAGAGCTCTAAAAGGATCTCTCTAAACTGAATGAAGGGGCATTAAAATGGGAACAAGTCTAAAGTGATGCACACTGGGGCAAAAAAATCCTAACTTCACATATACACTGTGAACTAGTGGTGATTGACCAGCAAAGAAATGCTTGTGGGAGATTGTTCAATGAAAATGACCCAGTGTGAAATGACCGTGAAAAAGGCAAATTCCATGTTAGGGATCATTAGGAAAGCAACTGAAAATAAATCTGCCAATACCATCATGCCATTATACAAATCTATGGTGTGATGGCACTTGCAGTATTGTTTACTATTCTGGTCGTTGCCCCTTCAAAAAAAGGATATTGCAGAGCTGGGAAAGGTTTAATAAATGACAACAAAAATGATATTGAGGCTAGAGCGACTCCTCATTAAGAAAGTTTGCAATATAGGCTTTTTAGTTTGAGGGGGGAAAGGCATGTAAAGGAGGATGGGGTAGAGCTATAGAATTACGCACAAGGTGGGGACGTGGATAAAGAGTTTTTCTCCCTTAATACTAGACCTGGTGTCATCCAAGGAAGATTCGGAACAGTTAAATGACTGAATATTGCTACCACAGTATGTAGTGATGGTGACCAACCTGATTGATAGGGATTGGTAAATAAGATAAGGCTATCAATGGTGACTGTCCATGGTGGCTTTGTTACTGGGAGTGCAAGGGAGGAGAGTGCTGTCGTATTTATTTCCTGTTTGGGGGCCTCCCATTGGCATCTGGTTGGCCCCTGTGAGAACAGAATGCTGACCTGCAAAGGCCCAAGATCTGGCCCAGCAGGGCTGCGCTTACAGCTGAAGGCCCTGACAAGGATCTAGACCTGAAGTGTTTGTAGTTAGGCTATGCCAGGAAGATCACTGGCTGCCATTTTTCCAGAACAGGACTGTGCTGGAACCTGAGTTGTCAATGTAGAGTACGTCTGCCGTTCTGAGGCCTTAAGCAACTCACACATAGGAGTTCTAGAGTGCAGACAGAGAGACTCATAATCCAGGCAGAGCTTGACTGTCAAAAGTGGGTGGTACCCTTACACTTCTGAAATATTCTGTCCTCTAGCATAGGACTCTAGCTTTGGGTTAAGGCAATTTCTGGCAGTGCCTTGACAGTTCTTCCCTGGTGAATACCAAGTCATTCGAGACAAGGAGTTAAAACTGTTTTAAGAGCACTCCGTGGTGTGCTGTTGTTTTCTTTAGCTAACTGACCAAACTATCTACAGTTTTCCAGCAGCTGACTGTTGGAACTTAGCAAACATCTTGTGAGTTTGTTGTGAATGGATTTGTTCTCTGGCATCAAGAGCTTTATTTGTGTTTCCAAGACCAAAATGATTTGTGGCTTTTAGATCCAAAGAGATAAAGTTTCCTTTCAAAGTTCTGTCTCGGAAGGATAAAGAAACAGAAAGAGAGGCATGTGCGTGTGAATACACATACAGAAAGAGAGATGCTGTGTCTCAGCTCCTGCTGATATCTTTTTTGTGCTTCACTTGCTGTCTTTCCTTGATTCCTTCAGCTGAAGCTACACATTCAAAACCTGTCCTCTCCTCTCCCACCTCCCCATGTTCTTACATACAGTATTGCTGCCACCTTCTGGTTCATGTGTTCAACTTCACAAGCATTTTGACCTGGTTAGAGAGAATTTTGTTAGTATTTATTCATCCATCCATCTACAGTATTCCTTTCTTCCTTTATAATACCTTCAATGAAGAAATTTCCCAGAGTAGTTCTCAACACAATAGAAGAATGATCAAATCAGTTACAAAGCAAAAAGAATAAGCACCAGCAGTTTTTAAAAGCAGATTAAAATAGTTAGAACTTAACTGAAAGAATAATAGTATGTTACCTGCTGCTAAAAAGGCAGCAAAGGAGACGCTGAGTGAGCCTCTTTGGGGATGCATTTCCATAAATATCAACTACCATCAAGAAAGCTCTCTCTTCAGTTGCTCCTGGACTCACCTCAAATGACGGTAGTCCCCATAGCAAAGCCCTGCTCAGCAATCTTGGCACATTGGCACATTGATGTAGGACTAGGCATTCCTTCATAAATATTGACATCTCCTACTATATAATGTTTTGATGCCAGTGCTTTGAATGAGTCTTTTCCAACCTGGTGCCCTCCAGGTATTTGGGACTACAATTCTTATCATTGACCATGCTAGCTGGGGCTAATGGGAGTTGGAGTCCAACAACATTTGGAGGGCACATGGTTGGGGTAGGCTGAATTGTGCACTGAAACAGGCATGTTCAAGAAGAGAAGAGTTGTTGGCAGTTGCTTTGGATAGCTGTAGCAAGTTATTTTTATTTATTAAATTCATTTATCACCTGTTCTCCTATGTAGCTCAAAGTGGTGCACGTGGTTCTCCTCCTCATTTTGGGATATGAAACCTGGTCTCCCAAGTCCTAGTCCAGCACTCTAACCATTACACCACACTAGCTGTCAAGTTGATTTGGTCAAGTATTGGATTAATGTGGTAACTGAAGCTCGTTTCATGGCATAGAGCATTGTAGCAAAGAATGCTGGTTGCAGCCCAAGTGGATTCATGACATACAATATCGATAGCCAGCTGTTATTGCCCAAGCTGGGCTCCCAGAGCTGACTGTCTGCCATCTGCTCAGTTGCCTGAGTAAAGAAAGAAAAATCTATTTGTAATATGAATGACAGTATTTCAGTGCTTAACTCAGGCTTAACACACTTGGCTGAGCTTACTTGATATGAAATAGTACATTCTCTAGCTTATCACAAACTTGCCAAAAGTGTAAGGACTGCAGATGGCTAAAAGCAGGGTCGGGTTTTTTTTTTTTTTTTAAGATAGCAAGAGGCTTTTCTTCTCACTCAGCTTGTGAGGGGGGTGGTTGTATGCATCTGTTTTGTGCAATGTGAGACTTTTATTGGCAAGCTGTAATCTTCTCTAGTTCTCTCCCAGTGCTATGGCTATCAAATTCTAATGCATGACACCATACATGTATGCTCAGGAAAACTGGACATCTGTAGACCTTCAATTCTGCCTCACTGTGGTTATCTGATGCATCTGTCGGGACCTGGAATAAGTTGTGTTTTATATCTCAAACTTTGTGGAGGTTTCAACCCCTCAATAGTAATGGAATAAATGGTTTAAAAATAAAGGTGTTTATTGGCAATACCATGGAAGTTTTTTGTAACCTGGCTGAGGCTACATATGACCTGAGGGGGATTGTCTGCAATTTACATACTCTCTCCTATTCTTGTCACTTGGACTTAGCTTCTGATCCAACATGTACCTATAGCTCCCAGTATTCAAAAATCCCATTTATTCTGCTTTCCTTTCCCTATTGCCAGACAAATGGGAAAATATATCCTAGTTCTGTGCAAAGATGCAGACAAAATGAAGTTGATAAAGGATGTGTTGTACAAATTTCCTTTTAATGGAATAGGGAATCCTTTTCAGACCATGGGTTGTTTTCCTTCATGGACAACCTTTCAGAGGGTGGGGGACAGGTAACACATAATCGATTACGTGATGTGGTGTGCATACACACTATTTTAATGGGAATTCCACTCAACTTGGGGGGCGGCCCCCTCAAATATTTTATTGGGGGCCCGAAGGGACCTCAGCCCCTAGGAGTTGGCTCCTGTGATACACTGTTACACCCTAGCTTGCAAAAGGCTAGAACAGATTGTTTGTTTGTTTGGGGTTTTTTTTAAACACACACTTCCACCTGTTAAGATCAGCAAGAAGGGTCTCTCTTCATATTTTTGCCACCCTCAGAAATTTGGGGACAATAAGCAGCCCCGGAGAGGACTCTGTGGCAGTCCCTAAATTGTAGAATTCAATCCCCACAGTGATGCCTATGTACAGCTTTCAGAGAATGGTGAAGACGTACCTCTTTACCTGGCATTTGATACCTGAGAGATGTATTTTCAGGATAGATTCTTAATGGCCAGATAGAGACAGACCTAGAGAACCACTTTTGTCCCCAGAACTGAGGTTCCCCATCCCTGTTACACATGGTAAGAGTGAGAAACAATTATCCCCTTATTCAGCCTGAGCCTGTATCTTGTGGAAGATAGGTGTACCATAACTCTGAATATTTTTTTGCCCTTCTCCCAAATTCAGTCGTACCTTGGATCCCAAATGCTTTGCAAGTCGAACGTTTTGGCTCCCAAACGCCGCAAACCCGGAAGTGAGTGTTCTGGTTTGTGAACATTCTTTGGAACCGAAATGTCTGACACAGCTTTCATGGCTTCTTATTGGCTGCAGGAGCTTCCTGCAGCCAATCAAAAGCCGCGCCTTGGTTTCCGAATGTTTTGGAAGTTGAACGGACTTCCGGAGCTGATTCCATTCAACTTCCAAGGTACGACTGTACTGGAAAGCTTCGAGGGCCTGTGTATACTTTGTATTACTTGCTTTGATAGAATTTAGCATTCCCAATTGGCAGAATTTTTATTTTTACAAATGTTGTCATATGTACGCTGTGTGGTCCCTAAATGTACGTTTCTTGTGGCAGCTTGAATGGTCTAAAGCATTCAAGGGCTATAAGAATTTGACAGGATTTACTTTCCTTAAAAAATAATTCTTCTTTCATTTGCAAAATGGGATATCTATAATCCTAACTTTGAGTTTAAATTGGGGGCAGGGGAGAGGTATACCGATAGTACTCAGTCTGCCATTTAACAGAGCAGTTCTATGCAGAGTAACTCAGTAAGTTCTACTAAGTTTAAATGGGTAAGTGTTCATAGAATTGCAGCTTTCACCTACTTTTTACAACTGTAGTACCAATGTATTTGGTAAGTTTAATCATTCTCTTGTTACTAAGCATATTTTACTACTTGAACGTGAATTGGGTAGGTTATAAAGAAGCTACTCTGTAACTTGTATTCTTCTATGTATAATCTACAATCTCTATTATATCAGCTTTGTTTCTCTGCAGCTGCTAGTTATCTGAATTCACTGTGTGTCCTTTAAGTAGCACATAGGAAAGGCAATCCCTAAGTGCATACCTCTTGATCATTCATTTGCACTGAACTTACAGGTGAAACTCGAAAAATTAGAATATTGTGGAAAGGTTCATTTCTTTCAGTAATTCAACTTAAAAGGTGAAACTAATATATGAGATAGATTCATGACATGCAAAGCGAGATATGTCAAGCCTTTATTTGTTATAATTGTGATGATTATGGCGTACAGCTGATGAGAACCCCAAATTAACAATTTCAACTTTGGGGTTTTCATCAGCTGTACGCCATAATCATCACAATTATAACAAACAAATGCTTGACATATCTCGCTTTGCATGTCATGAGTCATCTCATATGTTAAAGTCCAGTAGCTAATGAAAACAATTGCTTACATAGATCGACTTTTCCACGATATTCTAAATTTTCGAGTTTCACCTGTATTCCTGAAATTCCTGTATATATCTAGTTTCATTGTTAGCTGCTTTTAGTTCTGTTGATTTCACTGAGAAATTTAAGTATGTACTTAGTTCTCTCTCTCCCCTCATTGAAATCATTTCCCCCCCCCCCCACTGACTTTGACTTTTTTATTTTTGCAACATCCATGTCTGCTGTCTCCTGCATCTTTATATGGTGTGGGGGCCTTGTCCTCACACATAGGTTTTCCCATGCCAAATATCTTTGGGAGTAACAGAGTTAGAATAACCATGAAGTTCTTCCACAGACAGTCTCTGTCATTGTCAAAGTCGATTTCAGACTGCTGCGGTTATTCCTGGGGGTAATCAATAAATCATGTCATCACCTTCACCCCTCTCAAAGTGGTGGAAGAAAAAGCACTTCATCATCAAGGAAAAAGCATCCCCACTGCTACAAATGAAAGGAGAAATGCAGCAATCAATCCTCTAATCTGAAGCCTTAAAATTTAAACATCTTAACAAGATGTAAAGTCATGACTCAGGAGGGGGGCGTAATGCATACCAATACACTTGGCTCCTTGGCAGATGAAAGGACTCCTCAGCCTTGCAACTTATTATATTACAGGATGCTGCTTACAGTGAATGTTTCTTGCTCTCTGCAGGAAACTCTAGCTCATGAATGTGAGCTGAAGATTGAAATTAAGTGGTGGTTGGTCCTAAAGACTCTCCTTAAGTTTTGATAGTAGAGTCATATCACATTCGGCAGAACATATCACTGCTGAAACAAAGGCAGAATTGGAATTAATTTCTTATAGGGATTTTGGTAGGAAGAATTATGTATGATATTTTAATTCAAGTGTGGCCAGCCAACTAATGTCATCTGACCTGAAGCACTTGGGCAGCCTTCTTCCTAAGGAGAGATGCCTTTTCAAACGTGAATTGCCCTTCTGTCATCCATTCTGCAAGCTCCTTTCATGTGGGAGAGGAGCAACACCTCTGAAAGTGTACATCATCCAGGTGTGACCTGCCCAATCAGCACTTTCAGAGCTTCCTCTTCTCAGGTGTAAGGTTGTCCAGTGCTGGGCAGTCTCCTATCTGTGGTGAATTTTGGAGATGCAGATTGGGGCATCTGACAGCCAACCCAATCAGCACTTTCATAGGCATCTCTTGGGCCACTGAGCCACATAAAAAACCAGTCCCCCAGTTGATTCGCTCTGTCTGTGGTTTAGTAACCTTTGATAGGGCAAAGGACAGGTTCCCCAATCCTGTCCTAATTGCTAGGTGTGGGGACTGATTCACTTGTTGGCCAAGTTGAATGGGGCCTTTGCTCTAACTTGGCCTTTAGACGTTCCATTTGTAAGGCTCGTCAAGCACACTGCTTTATAGTATTTCTCAAATAGAATGTGGTGGCAAGCTTGAAAGGTCGGGAATATTCATTTGTAGCTAAGGACTTGGAATAATGCTGATGGGAAACTGTTATGGGCAAGTTAACAACGGTGCTAGGCTATGAAGCTGATCAGTTTTCACAAAAGCCCTAATGAAAGTATGCAATACATTTGTTTTCCTCTAGTGTGTAGGACAGTGTTTTTCAACCTTTTTTGGGCAAGGGCACACTTGTTTTATGAAAAAAATCACGAGGCACACCACCATTAGAAAATGTTAAAAAAATTAACTCTGTGCCTATATTGACTATATATAAAGTAATTCTCTTGAATAGGAATCAAATAAACACAATTTTTCCCATGGCACACCAGGCAACATCTCGCGGCACACTAGTGTGCCACGGAACAGTGGTTGAAAAACACTGGTGTAGGAACCTACAAATGGATCATTCCCAGACCTGAGATTGGTCACATCAAGGGCAACAGCATTCCCTTTTTATTTGTTTGGTGGGGGTATTGATTTTTTTTTGGGGGGGGGAGAAGTTGGGATATTGTGATAAGATGCAAAGCAAGATAGTCCTCCTTTACCTTTAATGGTTGTACAAAAGAGAATTTTTGTGGCGGTAGCTTTTTTCAGCCCTAAACAGCAAGATGCACTTAACACATTCTCTCTTCTGTGTAATTGTAGATTGGGGTTAAAGGGGAGTCCTGGATCTAAAAAGGTGTGGTGCTGTTTCAGTAAATAACAATAAATGACTTGTGATGAAACGAGTTACTCTGCTTGATGCCCAAGATGCTTTTCAACTTGACTGTGACTTGCAAGCTTTTGTGTATACACTTTCCAGATTGATAGAACCTAAAAAAGATTTTCTTCCTTCTTGCCTTCTTAGGTGTTGACTTACCAAGAAGAACAGTAAGTCACCACCTTGAGGAGAAGGCAGGGTGTGTATCTGCTGCAGTATCTGACGAGTCCATGGCTGGAGACAGTGGTGTATACGAAGCTTCTGTAAAACAGTAGGTTTAAGGCAGAATTCCATTTATCTAAAACTAAAATTTGAGCATCTGGCTCCGTCATGTCCAGGCATTTTGCAACAATTTGAAAAATAGTATGTGGGGCTGAGTCGAAACAATTTATCTCATTTTGTATTGGTTCCCCACTCCCTTTGCTCATTTGGGTAATTGTAAACACCTCACTATTTTGATGATGAGCTTCCCCTGCTGTTTCATTGCCCACACAATCCTCAGCCTCATTTGCCCACACTTACCGGCTATTGAAACTTATGTCATTTTGTCAATAGCGTCACAATGCTGCATCTGACATGATGGTGTCACACAGATGCCACTTACCAAAATAATGTGAGTTGCCACAACCAATCATATTAAATTGCAATGTGGGTGAACCAAGGCTATGGATTGAAAGGACAAAGAACTTTTGAAACTGTACAGAAACAAACATCAACCAGGGGACCCAAGGAGTACTGTATAAGAAACAAGTATAGCTAGGGGTTGCGGGGTTGTAATTTTTTGGGTATTTTGAAACCATTGGCTTGAAGGACAGATTATAAATATGTAATAATAATATAAAAGGAATATCAACTTTGCAAAAACCATACTGCATGTCCCTAATTTAAATTTAATAGTGTACTGTTGAAACATCTGAGAATTCAAAGGCAGGATTAAAATATTAGTATTAATAGTAATTAACTTACATGCAGACCAATCTGAATCCCTTTTTTTCACTGGAGCATCTGCAGGGGTCTAGTTGTGAGTTGAGGACCCGCCCCCTTCTTGAATAAAGAAAGACACGAGGACACAATGTATTTAGGTTAATGGGCGAGAAAAGGCCACAACTTTTATTGGTTACAGCATGTGAGCGGTATTGGCTTCAGCATTGGATCAAGCAAGCTATACATGACTCCACCCGCTCAGCGGGGAATCACTCAAGGGTTAACAACCAGAAGGTGGAGCCTGTTGATGCAAATACAACTGGAAGCTCCCCCTGACGTTACAGGGGGTCGTGCCATGGCCCTAGCCACCAGCAGGGCATCGGACAGGATCCACGACCGCCGGATTCCTTTAACGGAATACCCAAAAAGTAGAGGGGTAGGCGTTGGCCTAAACCTTGCCCTCCAATACACCATACATATTCCAATGCCTAACCGCCAATACCAGAAAAGTTGTGACGATTTGCTACGAGGTAGGCAAAAATTCAAGAGGCTGGAGCCAAGGCAACCAACCAGTCCATAGCAATGTCAAGAGCATGGAAATGACCTAAAGGGAGGGGGCCGAAATGCCGCCCGCCCCCCCGCTAATGCGGGAACCAGCTCACGCTCACGTGCCTTGCTGCTGAGTGTTAGAATTGCTCCCATCGTTGGCCTTTCATTCATTCATTCATGTTAGCACAGAAAGAGGAGAAAGAAGATACTACTAGTAGAGACTGAAAAAATAATCTAACATCCCAATGCAATGCTTTCAAGAACAAAGGACTTTTCATTTGTTGTTTTTTAAAAAGCTTTTTTCTTGTTTCAAAGCACATTTCTTTATAATAATCAGAATAAATGACCTAATAAACACTGGAGGGTAAAACACAATTTTATACAATTTGTGGCCAACTGCAAGCACGTTTGAATGGGGGAGTTTCTAGTCCTTGTACTGTATTGATTTGTTCTCTCTTTGTGCATGCAAGCAATTATAAACGATGATGACCCTTCAAGGGAGGATCCTCAAATAATTAGCCATTAGTGAGATCAACCTTAGCAATACTTCCTTCCTAGATCCACAAGGAAGTAGCTGTTTTCTGTCATCACTTTTTGACATTACATATGAAACTAAAAAATCCTAAGCATTGACTTGAACAGTGCATTTGGAACAATCTTACAGTTTTGGTATAGAATAAATAGAATATATTACTGTTCAAAGGTATAAATGTTGGTGTGCCGTGGCTATTCAACCTTTTCTCCTCTCTCCTCTAGACCAAACGATAGTGAAGAAGTTGCATATAGTGAAGATGATACAACAGTTCTAGAGGCACCTCAAGTGCAAATAGGACTCCGGTAAGTAGGCGCATGTGAAAAGTCAGGCTATTCCTTGACAATTGCAAATGTATTACAAGTGCCTGATGCAGGGTCTTGTTTTGTTTTTGTCTCTTCTTAACAGATACGATACAAACAGCTCAAGTTTTGTGGTCATTGTGGGGCAGTTACAAAATCTTCATGCCCTTTCTGTATCCCCTGGCTCCAAAGTGTAAGTAAAGTAATCCCCGGATTACGGTTTATCACATTTTTTGGATCCATGGGCATATTTGGAATTGGGAGAAAGTGCTGTGGGCACCCCCCTTTCTGGCTGCTTATCTTTCATCACCTCCCCACAAACATACTCCCCCACAGACATGCCAAAAGTCAATGATCTTTGCTTTTCTGAAGAATCTGGGTAAAAGTTGGACCCAGTAGAATTATTTAAGGGTGTTTTTTTTTAATTCTGTAAAGGTTGATGTCTTATTTCCAGACTGGATAAATACTCACATAGTCTTTAACAAGATGGCGGTGGTGGAGGAGGGAACCTAACAGATGCAAGATTACACTTTCCCCTTCACACCAAAGCCCTGCCATGTGACCCCGTCCTTATTTTTCCATTCCATTTCAACCTTAGAAGGTTCTGTGCTCCTTCTCTGCGTCAAAGAATCACCCATCTTCTTTCTTCACCAAGCAACAAACAATGCCCTGTCCCACAAATAAACAGGAAGATAGGAAGATATTTTTCATACCTGTGAGGTTTCAAACTTGCCTATACACAACTTTTTCAAAAGGTGGTCACAGAGCTATAGGTGAACCTAGCCAAGGTGTCCCAGCACCTTTTAAGTTCCTGTTGCTTTTTGGCCTTACCTAAAAAGGACACAGGTGTCTATAGTTTAGCAAAGCCCCATACATGATATATACCTGGATTTTTCTAACTATCAATTTGACAGGCAAGCAGAAAGTCTTCTCCAGAAGGAGCTGACCTTAAACTGACTATACCTTTTGAGTTGTATCTGAGATTCATATGCTACCTGGAGACCATTTTAAACATTCATTGTATGTGTGTAATGCATTTGCATTTCAAAGGGAATGGAGTTTCACCTTCTCACTTGATAAGCAGAGCAGCGCCTTTTTGTGAAAGCATGAAATGCCTCTTTTACTGGGAGCACTTGTTTCCGTCAAGGTAGCTTAATTTGTGGAAATATTTATGTACTGAAAGGCTGCTTTCTACATCACAATATGGTCTGGGAGTGCTCCCACAAGACTTAGGCTGTGTACACATTACCGCTTACTCTTTCTCCAGCTCATTCCCACCACTGGGAAACCGAGTAAGCCTGACAATAAGCCACAGTCCATAGGTATATTGTAGCTTCTTGAGAAATATTCCCAGCTTGATGCACTTTCCCTCAAACCAGCTTTCACCCAATTGGAAAATGGAAGCTGTGGTTAAGCGGAGGTATGTACAGTTCTGGGTGCCATTACATGTGCACAGATAACAGCTTCGGTGAATTGGGAGTTCAGCATGGGGAAACAAACCAGGTAATAGGCATCAAGTGACGACATCCCTTCCCCTTCTCTGGTTTGTATAGAAAAGTAAGAACAGGACTTGAAACACAGCGGGGAGAAACAACCTCACTGTGTTTCAAATGACTAATGCAGTGTTTCTCCAGCTGTTTGTTTGTTTGTTTGTTTTTTACTACAACTCCCATCATCCCTAGCTATTGAGGGCAGTAGTCAGGGATGATGGGAATCGTAGTCTGAAAACAGTGGGAGATCCAAGTTTGGGAAACACTGCCCTAATGTGTACATAGCCTTAGGAAACACAATGTGGAACAGAGAGCGAGAGAGTGGTTTCTATTTTATCCCTCCCTGTTTTGTTTCAAGCACGCAGTGTTGTACAAGGAGCACTCCCAAGTTGCTGAGCTGTATTGTGGGATGAAGCAATATTACTAGCATTTCTTTAAGCTTTAATTGTGTGCTTGTGGCAAATCAACAAAAGCAGCTGTTTGGGAATAGCAGCACTAGCTATTTTTCAAACTGTAGGTGTGGATGGGGTTGATAACTGTAAAAAAACTGGACCATAAAAATATTGGTTGACATGATTATATGAGTTGAAGATATCTGAGGAAGAGTCTTAGGATTTTTTTAAAAAAATAATAATTTCTTTGCCACTTTTCATTTAAAAATATATCCCAAGGCAGTTTACAACAAAATAATAGTAATAAGACCATAGAAATGCAATAGTGAAACTCCACAGTTACAGTCCCACAGTTTCTAAAAGGTGGCATCAGGAAATGTTTGTGCAAAACGATGGGTTTTTGGTTTCACATAAGATAAATAATAAAGTGTCTGTGAAAAAGGCAGTATTTGTAAATAACTTATTTTGTAGCATGATCAACAGAATTGTTCCAGAGGTCTGCATTAAAAAATAATAATCCAAGAGCAATATGAGGAGAAAGTGTCCTTTGAAGTAGATTACTGACCTACACGATTTCAGCTGGTCATTGGGGTACAGGACCAATAACAGAAATGTTAGTGGGAATTGGACAACTTTATATGAAGGATTGAAGATTGTGGAAACTCCTGCTGGCTGCTGGGGATTGTATTCACATGCAGCTGGATTTACACTGATATTTCATCACCTGTCCCTGGAAACAGTCAAAAGGGATTGTGTGGAGGGAGAAATGGCAATTTGTATGTGTGAACCAGCACTCAGAACCTGCTAAACACTCTTAATATTTCTCTCGTCTCCTCCATTTTCTGTCATTTATTCTCCTTTACTTCTGTATTTTAATCTATGTATCAGTATTCTGTTTACAAATCACAACGTTTCATTTCACTGTTTCTTATTTCATTTCAAACTCTCGAATTTCTCTGCTTTATTTTCCTAGCCCTTTTTGCATCTTTAAAAGACTTTCCCAACTTTCTAGCATATCACTATCAGGATAGTATTTAGCATCCTAACATATTCCCCGCTATTTCCAGTAGGATAACAGACTCTACAAATTCCATCTGTGATTTGTGAGCTCTTCTTAACTCCCACCCACTCTTGAGTTTCAGCATTTCCATTTCCATTTTCACTATTCTTTCTTTTTTCCCTATTTTCCCAATTGTGACACACCTTTACTATTGACATCTATAAGGCAGTGGGCACTGAAGTCTCTGCAGTTGAACATAAGACTTATCCATGAAATAAGACATTTCTTTTACAAGTATTTTGCACAGGGGCTTTGGGATACTTGTTTGAATAATCTTTTGAATGTTTTTTCTTCCCACCTCCTAGGTATTTTAGAGTTGCAGTTCTTCCCTCTTCCGCTGACATCAGCTGTCTTTTCCGCACGAAAGTCCACTCTGCTGCTGAAACTCTTTTATTTAGTGAGATGTTCAGAGTAGCCATTTCCCAGGCATCTTTGCATCAGAAGACTTTGAGAGTGGATGTCTGCTCTGTCAGTAAAACTCGTTGGGAAGAATGCCTAGTAAGTATTCTTTATTATTGGTTTTGTTTGATGTTCTTTTGTTTTTTCTCATGCTGATGGATAGGAGGCTTCTGAGGCATGCATTAGCAACCTCCGCAGGACTTAATATATTCATCTCTGATATGGGATGATTGTGGAATTTAGATTCCCTTTTGATCACAGTATTACAGAGGTAGACAATTTGTTCAGTGCTGAGGGCTTCATTGAAAATGCATCATAAGCCTGAGGGCTGCAGCTAATATACATATTTTAGACACATGTAATAAGCATAATTTGCATATGGTTTTAATCGGTGTAGTCAATGGCAAGCCAAGCTACAATGAGCTTTGCAACAAAATAGTGTGCTCCAATAATGGCAGCCTTTGGTTCAGCCTCTCAACTCAATTTTTTACATTTCAGCTTAGAAGTTGAAAACAGTAAGAATTTTTTTTTGGGGGGGATTTGCTACTATTTGCATTTTTTCATCATATTCTTCTACATCTCTCTCCAGCTGTGACAACTAGAAAATTTGATGAAAACCGAAAATCCTTTGTTTCTAGAAGATATGTAATCCACATGGAGTAGTTATCCCTTTGGCCCTAAAAAAATTGTATATCTTTAGGTTGCAGGTAGATGGACAGGGTTGAGTTTTTGTTGCTTTTATTTTGACTTCCTGTCACATTCACAGGGTGGGAGGGGATGATGGAAGATTAGAATTGAACCTACTAAATACTTAAATGCCAAACAGTTGGTGCAATTGTTGTGCTTGCAGGAAGCAAACTTTTGTCTACCGGACAAAAGTTTGGAGAGAGGGAAATGCCCCTCCGCAACACAAGCACACAGGTTTATTTATTTTGAGAGGCTAGAAGCACTGGAATGTATTTTACGTTTGTGACACCTGTTTTCACTCCATGGCTGACACGATTCTGTCTTACTGTGGCTCTCGAAAGCCCCACTGACATGAACAAGAAACACACGAGTTAAATTCTTAAAATAAAATTTTGGCGCTGATGCAGTTTCCTGGCCTACCTTTTATGTTGATATCTGTCAGCATTGACCCACAACACACATCAATACAGAAATGATGTGCAGCCTAGAAAACTGCAAAGCTAATAAGTTTCTTCCATTCACCTTTGTGGTTCGTTTACTAAAGTGCCTTATACCAAATTGCTCCATGGAGCCCAATATTGCCTACAGACAATCTTTTTCCAAGACAGAATTTCCCATGCCAGGGAACTGAGCCTGGGAACTTGTGCAAGCGAAGTATGGGTTCTGTCACTGAGCTCTGGCTCCTCCCCTACCTCAGTGGCAAAGGTGCATCAAGCAAAATGGTCACATTCCCCCTGGATAAGAGCACCCTGGTAACAAGCTGATTGCTCTGTTTTTTGTGTGTGTGTTTCTCATGCTATCATTGCCTCAGTAACTGTTCAGTGGATAATAGTATAACGGAAGCATATTGATTAATAACCGTGGACACTGCTAGAGTTTAAAATGATGGTGCCTAAGGCATGTTGCGCAATAGGGCTCTTCAAGCCTCCGAATAGGAGGCTGAATTTTCTTTTCTTGCATATAAAACCACATTCTTTCCTCATGATGGACTGATGCCAGGGGGGGTTTTTGCCCAAGGCACCAACTTAGTACTGTTTCTTGCATGGATCTGTTATATTTGATTAGATTTACAGAATTTAAACTACTACCTATATATATATTTCTCCTTGTGGGTATGCATTGTCTGGTCCTTAATATTTCTAGATTACAACACACCTCCTTTAAATCAGGTTGTCCCCACATTGAGGGAAAACACAATAGCTGCAAAAGACTGGCTATTACCAACCAGTGAAGAAGATCTGGGTCCCAGGAGTCCTTAGCTGGGACTCCTTCTGAATCCCAGTTGCTTGTGGGTTTCCCACAGGTAGTAGTCGCTGTGAGAACAGGATGCTGGGCTACTGTAGATGTGGCATTGTCCTGTTATTATGTAAGAGGTACAGGAAGTTAGAGGCATTTGAGGAGCCAGTGTAAAACCATGTTGACATATTTGCATTGTTTCATCAGGGAGGGGGTGTTGTATCTATTTAAATTACTGTTATTTTTATTGATTTGATTTTCTAAATAACCAGTGAATTATCATTTCACATTTCTATGCAGGCTGGAACTCAAATAAGCCTGGCAGACTTGCCATGTTCGGATGAGACTTCTACTCTCTGGTATAACTTGCTGGCTTACAAGCAAATTCCTAGGAAAAAGAATAAGGAACTAAAGGAGGATCCTGTATTTGTACCAAACAATCAGTTGCCTGGCTCCTTGGACCTGGTGAGCAATGCGTGATGACTTCTGAACAGGAGACTAGAAAAATAGAAGCAGCAACAGTGAAGCAATTGTACTGTCTAATTATTTGCTCCCTCCTGCTGCTTTTGTTAGCTGACTGCCATATGGCCTGAGTGGAGGTGTGTAATTTGGCTTCTAAGAACCAAATCTACCTTGTAAAGGGGGGGGGGACACCTGCAAGCCGCATGTTACCACATTGAAAATTCCCTGTGCATAAAAAACACAACACTAGCTCATCATGGAGAAAGCTTAGGTTACTTTCCACAGTGTTATTTGTTTTGTTTATTTAACAAAATTTGTATTGTATTGTGTTCCTTTTTTATATAAAAAACCCACTTGTAAGCAGTTTGCCACAATATAAAATAAACATTAAAAATGGTTGATGGAAAACAGTTAAAAAGAGGCATTAAGATATTCAAAAGATAATTAAAATCAACAGAAGCTAAAGAAAAGCTCAAAACTTGTTAACCTCTATGTGTCTGGATAGGCTTGCCTAAACAAAAATATTTTAAGCAGGTTTTGAAAAGAGCACAGTGATGGTGCCTGTGGAATGTCGATAGGCAGGGACTTCCAAAATGTATGTCCTGCCCACACTAGAAGTTGGACGTCTTGCAAGGCCGGAATGAGGATTAAGGGGCACCTGTAACAATGCCAGTTCCACAGGTCGAAGCAGTAGAGTGTGTGCATATGGCATGAGGTGTTCCTCCAAGTAAACTTTAGGGCTTTATATACTAATAGTAACACCTTGAACTGGTAGCAGTGCTGTTGTTTTTACATGGAGTTCAGTTATTCAACACACACACACACACACACACACCCCTTCCGTCTGTACTTGGAAACCTATTCTCAGCTACAAAGTGCACAATTATAGTGGGCCATCTTCTTTATGCGTGATAAAGAGTAAGAGCATATCCTGCCTACCTGGCATGCGTAGCCCTCCTCAAACATGTATAACATTCTTAAAGGCACATAAAATCCATCGCACACAGGCCCGATCACATGATGGCTTCCTAGATTTTACCTGGAATGACAGCTTACAAGATCCAGGCCTTCCTGCATTGGATTTAATGAACGTGTTGTCTTTTATGAACATTATGCTCATGTACGATTGTCCCACTTCAGCAACGTGGGAAGGGAATGAGCATTCCTGTTCGCTACTACAAGTCAGGGAACAGAGCCAGAAAAAAGTTGTAATCTTACCTGGATGGTTGTCATTTATGAATGTCAGATACTTCTGTAAAGTTTGCTTTTGCCAGCTTTGAATAAATGGCAGCTAGTTTTTTGCAGCATACAGTTAATACATAATTTTGCACCAAAGAACCACAATATATTTCCTTTACCATATCCTTTCTGAGATAGGCATTGTCTGTTCACAACTATTAACAGGGCAGGTTTTATAAGTAACATCGCTCAGTATGTCATCTAATGTAGATCTGCTTCCAATGTCTCTGTTAGGATGCCGTGTCAGCATTACTGGAAAGGACATCAGCAGAGCTGCAGGCAGTAGAACAAGAGTTGGCAGAGGAGGAAGATGAAGAAGATGATGAGGAAGAAGAGGAGGAGGAGGAGGAGGAAGAAGAAGAAGAAGAAGAAGAAGAAAAGGGTGTACAGGAGCCACAACATGTTGAAGAAGACTGGTAGATTGATTTTTTTAAAAATACTATTATTTATAAAGCAACATCAAAAACAAGGCTGATCACTGAAAGAAACCTCTGCTCACCACCTGCTCCTCATGCTCGTAAAATTCTTACCCTTTTAGACCCCTTGGTGGAGAACTGCACGTTTCACTTGCTGTTTTCCCTACACCAGTTTCTCCAGTGCTGAAGAGAGAAGCTGTTTTTGTTTGTTTGTTTTAAATTTAAGTAGCATTTTGTGTCTTTAGTGGGAAGCGCAGCAGGAATTATGAATGGCATATCCTCTGCACACGCTTCCACCGTTGAGTCTGCACACAATTAAGATTTCCAGGAGACCCACACCCCTTGGAATCCCAACCCCCATTTCCCCTGCCAGCCCTGGCACCATGCTGTCTGCACATGAGAAGCGTATTTTCAGAGGGGAAGTCTGGTGGACCTGTATTGGCTCTCCCCATGAGTTTGTGGGTGGACAGCGATGCAGCTGGAAGGCAAAGGTCTGCTCTCTCTCTCTCTCTCCTTAATAGCACAGAAGCTAATGACTGAAGGGACTACAGCCCACTCCCCATGTGTAAGAACCTGTGAGACCTGTTGGATCAGACCAAAGGTCCATTTAGTCCAACATCCTATTTCCCTCAGTGACCAGTCAGATTCTTCCAAGAAGCCTATACGCAGGTTGCAAAGGCACTAGCACCTCCCTTTGGTTTTATGCTATTTAATGACATAAAACAATGAAGATGGGTATTATCTCTTCTTTGGAGCCAGCCTTGCATTGTCTACAATAAATGTAGAGTTTGGGTGATTCATCTTTCAGTAGAGATGTTATTGAATGTGGATTAATTGCCTTGTGTTAAGATCTCATGTAAAAAAAAATTAATGCAGGTGGAGTGCCCCCCCTTCATGTTAATATAATCTTGATATCTATAGAGAATGTGAAAAGAATTAGTCTGTATTTGCTAGCTCTACATTTGCTGGTTAATAATCATGAGAAAGGTATCTTGCATCTCTCCATTAGAACCATCTGTGGATGTCAAATGTACTGCGCTTTTGTCAGAATGTTCTAAGGGAACCGATTTGCAACAGACCTTTCTGTTTTTCTTGGAGCGGATGACTAATATAATGCATTCACATGCCGGATCATGAAAGCATTGTACTGAAATTCTAATCTACTTCTGGCTGAGATAATGTGTCGATAATAATATATCTTTTGTGCAGGGTTCAGATCCCAGGCATGCCAGTATTTTTTCTTTTTCTTTCCTCTTTGCAGGCCTTGTCAGTTTTCAAGGGTAAACTTGGGTTACTTTGTTCTCACAGGCTAGGAATGCTGGCAGAGGCATCCAGTGAGATTGTGACAGAAGAAGAGGACAATGTTAAAGGGGCAGAGGGAAGCAGATACTCAGATGACAACAGATTCTGCCTTAAACTGGTAGAGGAAGGTGAAATCAAGCACAGGGAAGACAGAAAACATGCACCTGCGTGTCACAATGAGCAAGCAACGGCACCTCCCATACTGGTGAATATTTTAGATTGTTTCTCTAATGCACCACAAAGAAGACACTGACATCCTGTGGCTGTGCTTGGTCGAGCAAGGTGGTGTGTTTAAAGGCAACAATGTTTGTCATAAGGAATCTGTTTATTTTTTTTCAACCCTATGTTAATAAATGAAGGCCTGGTTTGCATGTAACATTAAACCATAATTCAAAACAAACCATAGTTTAACGTGAATGAGCACATAACTCCACTGGAAAAGAAGCACAAGCCAGAGTCTGACTTGTTGTGGTGTCTGGACCCTGTCACATGGTTTGTTTCCTTCCAAACACAATGCGCAATCAAAAGCCAAGGTTTGTCCTTTGCGTATTGCTTGTGGTTTGGGGCAGTGCACCAGGAGTGGGAGGGGTGTGCATGCAGTGAACACCAGCATGTTATTTTTTTTATGTACGAACCTGGCCAAAGTCAGCTCAGCGTTTAAACTCTCCATTGATTTCTAACAGGTTCTGTCCCCCCTGGCAAAGTGATCCTTTTTTTTTTGTTTTGTTTTGTTTTGATATACAGCAAAGGGGGAAAGCAGAAAAGAGATTCTTAAGTCCTCAAGAAAAGCATTCAGCTTGCTGGTTAACATTTAATGTTTATTTGGGAGATTATTCATGTTTAATAATGAATGTATTAAATATTTAATAGGCTATTTTAATGTTTAAGCTATACTTGCATACACGGATGGTTTAATATTTTTGTTTTTGCATTTGTTATGAAGTTTTAATAATAAGGGCTCAGCGCTTCAGAGGAATGCAGGAGAATTGTGTGTTGTGTGTTTAGGTTGTAAGCTTTAGTCAAAGAATTGGTGGAATTAAACAGTGAAAAAGCACTTTTGATCAACTAAAAAGGTGTCTCCCAGTTAAGGAAGCAGTACCTCTGGGGTGGGATCCAGACCTGATGTTCTGTGAGTAGAAGGACTCCTTCTATGGAGGTCAAATGGATCTAGTGAGACTCCCATTGCGTGAAGTGGATTCTGCTGTGGGCAGAAGGAGTGGGAGGGTGATTTTCACCAGTTTCCCTTTCCCCTGCAGTTCTGAATGGTCCTCCAACCCTCTGGATCAGGTTTTTGTTTTGTTTTGTTTTGTTTTTGTTTTTTGTGAGGGGAGGGGGGGAGAGATTGGAAGGGAAGAGAGAATATAACCCGAAATCAGCTCTGCGTCTTCCGCTAGATTTCAGAGTTCCACTTTATGCAACTCTGCATCCAACCCACTAAAAACAATTATTTTAATTACAAAAATTATGGGTGGCAGGCAGCCTCTTCAAAGAGGCACTCCTCTTCCTTTTGCATGAAGGAATGGCTTTGGAAGCATGTGAGTGCAGTATCTGTACTTTGATCAAGCATCTTCTTGCTCTGATCTTGAACTGCAGCCTGATTTTTACAAATGGCCCTGCCTGCGCCCCTTCCTCTTATTTTTCATTATTTTACTTTCCGTATAAACAAAGTGATCTCCTTTTAAGTACCAAATGATTGTTCCTTCTTAGCACCACAGCTGCTTATTTGGAAAAACCAAACAGAAACAGAAGATCTTGATAAGACCTCTTGGTTATATAGAGTCTTGAGCTATGTCTCAGAATATGTTCATTGGCTAGAACATGTTTGATACCTCCTGACCACTTATGGCCTAAGTTTCCTACATTTTTTATTGTTCTACAAAAATAATATACACATTTAACAGAAAACCTGAATGATTGGTCCACATTCTTGTAGTACCCCACTGAGAATTTTAGCAACAGTAGCCATTTCTGGTTACTTCCATCAGTTCTTCTAAGAGTTGGAATTTAAGTAAAGCGGCGGGGTGTGTGTGTTGTTTTAGAATAGGAAATATGTTTTTAGCCAGTATTTGTTTCACCACCTTTAGAGAGGACTACAGCATTCCTGCAGTTAGAAAACGGTAGGCCTCACTATAAGTGTTACTTTTAAACAGACAATATGACTTCATTTACTTAAAATTGTCTCCAGCTTTCATTATCCTGCAAGGTTTTTGTTTCCATTAGTAAATCAGAAACTTCTAACCTGAGGTCTGCCTTTTGTCCCTTGTTTCAGCCTGAGTCACAAGCCTTTAATATCAAGTGCAATATGAGTAGGGGAAATCATTGTTAATTAAGATTCACATATCATTCAGGCAGGTGAGTGTGTGATGCTTTGTGTAGTAAGATTCACACATGTCCCACATTGAAATAGTACCTTCTGCCTATTATTGCTGAGTGGTACATTGGATTCTTTGTCTTTGTCTTTATCTTAACTAATTTGTGCCAGAATGGGAGGGAAAGCAAGCTTCGTGTGGAGGTTTTGGTTTTAAGGATTGAAAACAATGCACAATATCCTCAACAGGTTGATAAGGAAACGAACACAGAAGACAGACGTGAGGGTGTGGCTGTACGACCCAAGGACAGAGCCGGCCTCAAGTCTCAGCAGCATCCCTTTGTCAGGAACAGCATGATAGTGCGCTCACAAACTTTCTCTCCAGGCGAGCGGAACCAGTACATCTGCAGGGTAAGACAAAGAGTGTTCTCCACGAGGTCCCATTAACTAAAAGACTCATTTAACTTCTTTGGCAGTAGCACGCTACTGGCAATGAGCCATATACTGACAACCCGGCATCCATCTCTCAGCTGCTAAGCTATAGCAAGCTTGTCACTCTTGCCTGTGGACTTTAGAATTTGCTGCTTGCCATGAGCGAGCATGGAGCTTGTTGCTGCTGTTGACATCCCCTCACCCCACCCCACTGACATAAACACATTCACACATTGCTATATAAACAGTACACACTTACTTAGGAGACAGGCTGCACTCAGGCATTTAAAGCACAAGGCTTCTGCCAAAGAATCATTGGCACTTTAGTTTACCCCTCACATAGCTACAATTTCCAGCACCCTTAACAAACTACAATTCCCAGGATGCTTTGGGGGAAGTCATGTGATTTAAATATACCAGGGTACACACAGGCCTCAGCCTGAAGTCAGTAAGACTTGCTTCCAAGAGTGTAGAATTGCACTGTAATTCCATATGCCAGGAGTAGGGGGCCTTTTTCAGTCTGAGGTCTGCATGCTCTCCTAGGCAGCCTTCTGGTATCTGTGTCCCAATGGTTGGTGGTGGTGGGAGGCCCCAAAAATAAATGCAGGCTAACACACCTAACTTCACATGTATACTACTGGAGTGTGAATTGGTGGTGACTGATCTGGAAAAAGATATTGAGGCTGTAGCAGATAACTCAGTGAAAAGTTCAACCCATTATTCAGCAGCTGTGAAAAAAGTGGATTCCATGCTAGGGACAATTAAGAAAGGGATTAGAAATATAACTGCCATTATCATAATGCCATTAAACAAAGCTGTAGTGCAACCACACTAGGAATACTGTTCCAGCATCATAGAGTTGGGAAAGGTGCAAATAAGGGCAACCAAAATGATTATAGGGCTGGAGCAACTCCCCTGTGATGGAAGGCTACAGCACCAGGGCTTTTTAGTGTAGAAAAAAGGCAAGTAAGGGGGGTAGGCTCAATGAAAGTTTATAAAATTATCCGTGCTGTGGAAAAAGTAGATTGGGAGACATTTTTCTCCCTTCATAATACTGGAATCGGGAGGCTATCCAAATCAAGCTGAATGTTGGAATACTTAAGTACTCTTCACATGGCACAGATCAGCTAAAGGATTTAGCACCACAATATATGTTCCTGGCCACCTGCATGGATGACTTTAAGACAAATTAGTGAAGGATAAGGCCATTGAAAGACGCTAGCCACAATAACTATGTGCTGTCTCCAGTATCAGAGGCAGTATGGTAGGATCCAGCAGGGCTGCTGTTATGTTGTTAAGTTAGCGGACCAATGGATGCAGTTCTTACCCCTGCAGAGCAGGCAACATTCCAACCACACAAAAGCAAAAGTTTCTACACCACAACCACCCCACATGCACACATCTGCCCATCCAGGCAGGCAAGCAAGAGGCATTATTACAACATAAGGACACTTCCCAGTCAGGCAAAAGCTTTTGTGGAGGGCCCAGATTGTGTGCGATGGAGATGGGGAAGGGCTTGGGAAGAGCCCCAGTGGCTGGATAGAGATGCCTAGATGGCTGCATTGGCCTCCCCTCAACCCTCTGATAATCTTGTCTTTTTTCCTGTGGCAACCTCTGCTAATGCAATTGTTTATATGCAACATGCTGCTTCTGTGAGATTTCTAGGAGTATGTAATTTTGAAATTAATATATGCAATGTGGAAATGGCACTTCCTCTGACTGTGCTGTTTCAGAAATACCTTTTCTGGAAGAAGCTGTACCGACACAGTTTCCATGGAGCTCCTTTAGTTCTGAAGCAACAGTTTACCCATTATCATAGTAGTGCTTTCAAACAAACTGCTCATGTGAAAACTGAGACGGTAGAGTTACATGAGAGACTTGCAAATAATTAGTGACTGAATGTATGAATATTCAGTTTGGCTTCTGTTATTCTGAAAATCGCTCCTTATCCTTCCTTCCAGTTGCAGAGGGTTGAATAATTTCTGTCTGATTCTGAAATGCTAAATATCTAAAAACTGGATGCTAAACAAAGCCTTGTTCTTCATACTTCATATAATATCATCTTTTTAGCTGTTCTTTAAATCTTTCCTAAATTGAACTGGGTCTTCATTTGGGGTGTGGAGAAAAGCTATTGTAATGTATAAATCAATACCCCTACCTTTGAGGTGCTAGTAACCTTCCATCATGGATCCAACAATTTCAAAATGGCAGCCATATTTGTGCTGCGGCATTGTATGGTCGAATTGTGGTTAATTTTTTTTTCAAGCTGTCCTTCCCTCTGTCTGCAGTTACTAACTGGACTGGCTTTTCTCGAATAGAACTCTCAAGGCTTGAGCCCCCTCAGTCTCAATCCAAAGGAGGGACTAGGAGAAAGGTGGCAAATATTGTTAAAGTAGCTACTGGCATAGCATGCAGCCATACCTAAGAAGTGGGCCCGAATACTTCCACACACAAAATGGTGAATCTTTGAGACAACCCAACTGGAGGTCCAACGTGAATGAACAAGAGGTAGCAAAAGGCCTGTAAAACTCTACATTGCCTTGCCAGAAAGGGACACTTGGCATATATATGCTGATAAATACTTGATCTATCTTGGTTGCCTTTACACAATCCCACTAGGTATCTCATTCAGACTATTAACCTTTACACACACACACACACACACACACACACACACACGTCCCAATCTTATGCCCTCCTTTAGAGGTTTCGCCCAGATTGAACATATATTTAGCACTTTGGGAACTAGGTCAAAAGTCTCTACTAAAAGAGTTTATTTTACCAAACTGGGAAATGTGGTTGATCTACCATGATTAATTCTTAACAAATCTATGTTGGCTGCTACTAATCGCACCATTTACCATTAGATAATTGCAGGTCGTTTTAATATACTTTTTATTATATATTATCCATCTTTCTTTAAAAGTAATAATTCTGCAAATCGTATAATGGGAAACTGAGCTTCTGATTCTGTTTGTACCTCTCCAAATGCATAAGTGACATTTAAGCAATAATGTATGGCATTATCATCCATGATCGCTTAACAGCGTACTTCCTAGAGTAGGAAAACTAATGTCTCTTTGGGGAGAGAGAAACCTATATCACAAAGCTATTTTTCAAATGCTAGCTACATCAGTGTATTTTAAGACTCAGAACTTCTTAATTATTAAAAATTCTGTGGTATAATTCTTGTAAATAATGTTTAATATGCCTTCTAGAAGAACTGAAATGTATATCTTACATGTAGTTTCTTTTCATTTAAAGTTTAATATGACATTTTTGTTTATACAATACAAAATCAGTCCCTCGGTGTTACCCTGTCTTGGAATGCAACCCATTCAGGATATACAGCAGGAAAAATGAGATTATTTGAAAGGGGGGTGGTTAAAGATGAGACAATCCACAATTAGTTAATAAGACTGGAGTTACAGTTCAAAGAGATCCAGAAAGTTGTTTGTTGCTCTTGCACTGTGATATCATTCTACGTGGTGTTTCATGGAATACATCGGAAACACAGACAGGATCCTTCTCACAAGGACCTTTCAATATAAGACAGATAGTGGAGAAGCAAACAATTCTGTTTTGAATTGGTTGTATTCTTAGGTCTGAGTAAAATACTCACTGCAGTCAACTGTAATAATACTAAATCATGGTTTAGCGTTCTATTAAATGCAAGCAGCTTTGAGTCTTGGGCTTACATATGCTCCCTTTCCACTCCTTGGGGAGAGGGTATTGGAAGCTCCCATTCCTTGTTTGCATGAAACCACAGTTGACTGTTTTGTTCAAACAGCAAATTCCAGCCTTTGGGTTGCTACTAAATTTGTGCAGAAGCATTCAGTTACTATTTCCAAGGGCGTGAGGAAGGAATGCTTGAGCCCAAAGCTTGGACCTGTAATGCTACACCAGTGTTCTGTATAAAGAGTAGATGATCAAGCAAAGGTCCCAGTTTGGTGCAGAGGGAAAAGTCTAACATTATGTGTGCCTATGTAAGCTTTTTTTAAAAAAAAAAAAAAAATCAGTTTTCAGTACATAGCTTCTTAATCCATTGTGCACTTTCCTGCCCCAAATTTTCTGCTTAGAGCTCTGCTACAATCTGTAGAACATTAAGCGCAGTGACTGAAACTTCCTCAAATGAACCAATATAAAGAGTTTCTTGGTGATCCACTGACCAAAGTTTCCTTAGAAACTTTCAGACGATTTTCTGCCTTAGACGCTCAGGTTTTGAAATTTGAGGGCATCAGAGCAGTTGGTGATGGCTTCTATGTAAACACTGTTTAATGTAAGGGAATCGAGACACTTTTCCGGGTTAATGAATTATTGTTAATCAAACTCTGGCTTTTTAGCAATTCTGCATTTATTACTAATAAGACTAATGGTGAGAGTGTAGGCACCTCCATTAGTAGCCTACATGCAGTAGTTACTCTTGGCAGTTTTAACACTAGGAGCTGTTCCATTTCAAACCCAATCACTTTATGTTATAACTCTCTTGTCTGTTCCTTGTTTTGACAGTTGAATCGAAGTGATAGCGACAGTTCAACCTTGGCCAAAAAATCCCTTTTTGTGAGAAATGCCACTGAACGGCGGAGCTTGAGAGTTAAAAGGGTATGTGCTGTCTGACCATTTGCTGCTCACTTTTCCATTTCATTGCAAACACTTTGCTAGATTAAAGAGTTTCTTCCACAAACTGAAGTTGCTTGCTGTGGTGTATTCTCATTCCAGGAAGCCCTGGCTTCCCATTAATATTTGAATGAAGCCCAAAGGAAGTTGTGGCGTTGATCTTCTTTTTTTAGCCCAGTTGTGCTTTAGTTGTGCTCAGATTGGGGAAACAGTGAATTGAGCTAGAGAACGACCTGAGTCAGAAAATCATGGCTGCTGCCAACAAGCTTACAAGTGGTTGAGAAGAGGGCACCATTTGCTGTGGGGTAGTGCCTGAGGGAGTGGGGACTAAATTCTTATTTAATGATTTCTGGGTCAGCCACTTTTTGCCTACAACTTAACTTCCACCTAGGACCACTATGAGTAAAACTCCAGGCAATTGCATTTCAGTGCCTAGTAGTCAGTCGCCATCTTGGATTTGCCACCAGTGTTCTGCTCACTGCTGAGCACTTGGTGGGGAGATGGTCACTGCCACAAAAACAAATTCCAGGGATGTGCTTCTTGGTGTAGTACAATTTAAAAAGGGGGGGGGGGAGTTGAGCAAGGCACTTGTTGGGGGTCTCATGAAATGGCACTTGCCACAGACCTCCTCAACCCTGGAGCCTGAAATGACCCTTTCCCTGCATCTACTGCTTTTCCCTTCAAGGTGGTAAATACTGTCTGGGAATCCCAGGTGGAGGTGGAGGCTGCAGGTACAGTAGTGGATGAGAAAGGAGTTAAGGGCCTTCCCTGTTGCAAAATTTGTTCCTAACATGTCATGGTCTTTGCCTGGAATCATAGAGTTGGAAGGGACCCTGAGGATCATCTAGTACAGCCCCCTGAAATGCAGGAATATGCAGCTCTCCCATATCAGGACCAAACCTGCATCCTTGGCATTATCAGCACCACACTCTAACCCACTGAGGAGAAACTTCTTAGTTTTCAGGACAACTGAAGGATAATGGCACTGTAGCATTTAGTCTGACCACAGCTTTGTGTGTGTAAATGTGTACACAAAGTACGTACATATGTTTAATATTATTTATTGAACTTTGTGTTTTTTTAATTAAATGTAAACTAAAAATGACTTACAATATAATATAAAAATGAAAACCAATATAAAGCTAAAGCAAAGTAAAAACTGAAAACACTGATATACAGGAAAAAAGCTGTCTAATACAAAAAGATCAATAAATTTGGCGTGCTTTATGTAGGTATGCTGACATCACCTTGAGAATTTTTCATTCCTGGTTTTAAATTCATATGTTTTTGGAATTCCTGAAAACTGTAGCCTGCCTGCCAGCCTAACATGCGAAGAGCAACGCAAGAGTGCCCTGTTCGCACCTCTCTGGATTTGGAGCTGGACCTCCAGGCTTCTCGCACACGGCACAGTCGCCTGAATGATGAACTGCAGATGCTGCGTGACCTGAAGCAGAAGCTTGAGGAGATGAAAGCAAGAGGAGAGACACAGCTTCCTCCACGGGTGTTGGAGGATGAAAGGTTCCAGAAGCTGTTGAAACAAGCTGAAAAACAGGTAGAGACATCAAATTGCACATCTCTAAATGAAAGAGAAGCAATCACATGAAGGTACAATGGGAAATAGCCAGTGCTTTTTTTCTAAAAATAAAATGTTTAGGAGTACTCTCATTTTGGCTGCTCCCCCTCCCCCCAACCCCCGGACGAGGGACTCAAGGCGGAGGTGGCTCTGAGAGGACCGGAAGGCCCCCCAAGGACAACGGTGGCGAGGTCGGCTTGAGCAAGGAGGGGCGAGCGCTCGCCGGCTGGCTCTAGCCGAGGAGGAGGAGGAGTGCCGTTGCCTCCACCATGGCTGCCCCAGATTCCCCTCCCCGGGCACCGGCAGGGAGAATGACAGAGCTCCAGTCTGTGCTGCTACTGCGGAGACAGCGGGCATGTCAATCTGTCTGTCGATGGTCAGGGCAACGCAAAATATTTAGGGGCACACATCCCCCTAGAAAAAAGCACTGGTTATAACCAATGATGTTGCTTAGCTGATGGTAAGGCTTCCTCAGCAGAATGGGAAGGGAAGCAATTCCCAGCAATTGCCCTTTGCCCCCTGTGCCTCTCCCTTAAATCTGCAAGTGGAAGTCGCTAATGGAAGAGGAACACTGGATGCAGTCCAATGGGCTTAAACATACCTAATTCTGTTAGATGTGGGCTAAAGGTGGAGGTCAAGGTACCCCTGACCATTAGGCCCAGTCGCGGACAACTCTGGGGTTGCGTGCTCATCTCGCTCTATAGGCTGAGGGAGCCGCCGTTTGTCTGAAGACAGCTTCTGGGTCATGTGGCCAGCATGATTAAGCCACTTCTGGCGAACCAGAGCAGTGCACAGAAACGCCGTTTACCTTCCTGCCGGAGCAGTACCTATTTATCTACTTGCACTTTGACGTGCTTTCGAACTGCTAGGTTGGCAGGAGCAGTAACCGAGCAACGGGAGCTCACCCCATCGTGGGGTTTCGAACTGCCGACCTTCTGATCGGCAAGCCCTAGGCTCTGTGGTTTAGACCACAGCACCACCCACATCCCAGATGTGGGCTGTTATATCCCATACAGAAGAAAAATGTTCCAGTTGGTATTTTGTCCCCTCACCCCCACCCTTAAACTTATTTTAAATACAGTGGTATCTTGGAAGTCAAACGGAATCCATTCTGGAAGTCCGTTTGACTTCCAAAATGTTCAGAAACCAAGGCGTGGCTTCCGATTGGCTGCAGGAAGCTCCTGCAGCCAATCAGAAGCCACGTCGAACGTTCGGGTCCCAAAGAACATTCGCAAACCAAACACTCATTTCCGGGTTTGCGGCGTTCAGGAGCCTAAACATTCGACTCACAAGGCGTTTGCAAATCGAGGTGCGGCTGTATCACAGTTCTAAAGTTGATTTTTTTGTTTGTTTGTTTAATACTGAGTGCATAATTATTATTTTTTGAAGAGCTAGAAATGAGAACCTATTCTGAAGTCTATAAAATTCATTTCTTACTGTTGAAGTCTATGTACTTCTATAGATCTTCAAAAGCTTGCTTGGATCATCCTCTGCAGTTTTGCAATGTTTACTCCAGAAGGCAAAGCTGTGCTTACTGTAGAAATTCGGTGTCCATTAAAATGCAAAAGTCAATAGGCACTTTAGGGCTTTTAGTGTACTAAAGTAAAAAGTTGAGACAGGCAGTAAGATACCAAATACTTTATTAACACAGCAGGGGGCATTTAATAAAACTAATCAACATCACAGGAAGTAAATAAATGAAAGATGGTTTGGGGTGTTTGAGATATTAGATACTCTTAATTGCCACAAGGGTTTTCAAAACACTTGGCTGAAGAACATTGCCTGATTATAAAATCCAGACCATACCTGCTTCTTAGTTCATCCTAAGGACTGATTTTAAATGAGATACTGGGTGTGCAAAAACAGGCTTTGCGTGGCTTGGCATCTCATTTAAAAAGCTTTCCATCCATCTGCCAGCCTCTGCGACACAGAGCTTGCATGCCAATAGAGCTGCCTTCTGGGCCATAAGCTTCAGATGCACCAGCACATGGATTAAAAGCCCTTTAAAGGACATGCCAGGAAGTTGTACATCTTGTTTAAAAATCGGCCCCAAGTCATTTTAGCTGCAGTGCCAATATGTCTTCTTTTGTAAAATGAACAATGCACAACTTCCAGCTGCCGTTTGCACACCTCTCCTCTGCTTGCAATTCCACCCTATGTACCATTAGCATGTTGTGTTGAAGACATTTTGGGAGGTTCTCTCTCTCTCTCTCTCTCTCTCTCTCTCTCTCTCTCTCTCTCTCTCTCTCTCCTTGAATCTTGTCATATTGTCATTTGGTACCTGTTAGCTGTAATTTTGTTCCATCACCAGGCTGAACAATCAAAGGAGGAAAAAAAACAGGGTTTAAGTGCTGAAAAATTGATGAGGAAAGCGTCGAAGGATGTGTGCCGGTTGCGAGAGCAAAGCCAGAAGGTGCCGCTGCAGGTGCAGTCATTCAGGTAAAGAGACCCCTGATTCCTTGGAGCTGGAGAAAAATCTGCAACAGTTTCTCAGTTGGCCTTCCCATCTTATGTATGCACCTTTCTAGAATTAGTTGATGCCATGGGATTAACTATTCAATAAATGCAACTCAGAGTGCTGCATATTCTTAAAATAAGATGTCTTCAGGGCATGCTTTGTGATGTGGTTTCTGAGCATTGGGAAGAAGGTGCAGTGATTGGAAGTGGAATCTGCAGCTCCGAGTGCTGGAGCTAAAGGCATTAATGGTTTCATCAGTAAATCCTCACCCCAGTTTCATCCATTTACGAGCCAAATGACTTCAAATAATCCAGAGGAAACAGCCATCCAAATAGACATAGCTCTGTGATTCCCCTTGGCAGAATGCAAGTACAGTGGAACCTCTACTCACAACCACAATCCATTCTGGAGGCCCGTCCTTATGGTGAAACGGGTCGCTGGTAAAAGTGCTGTTGTGCACAGGAGCGTTCGGCGGCAGCCTGCTTCTGCGCAGGTGCAGACTGGTAGCCGCTTCTGCGCATGCACAAATCATGGCAAACCCGGTGTTTCCTTCCGGGTTTGCCGCGGTTGCAACTTGGAACGGGCCTAAGTAGAGCGGGATGTAAGTAGAGGTTCTACTGTAGAGGTGTAGTAGAACTGATTTTATTTTCCCCAACTCCAGCAAGAAAACAGATGTTTTATGTCCAGAGAGCATGCTTGCTGTTTTTCTACTGGCTGTAAAGTTCCCTCAGCTCATGTAATCTGCAGCAGATAGGACTCTTGGTTTGTAGCAGGAGACTCAGGTGGTCAGTATGCATACCAAATGCATGGGGAATGACAGGCAGGCAGACACAGACATTCAGCTGGCTAAATAAAGATTTGTCCTGAGAACAAAACCTAAGTGGATTGACAGCCTGAATAAATACAGCAGTGCAGAGTTAGATACCAGACTACCTTCCTTAGTAAGGCTTGTAGTCCCAGACAAAGAGATACGGTGGAGAAAGCAGACAGGAATACCATGAGGCCCTTGATAGAGGGAGGGAAGTCAAAGATTCACCCAGGTAGCCTTATTCAACAGTAGCTAAGGTAACCATTGAAAAAGTTCAAGGGAGGGCTGAGGCCTCTATGATTTGAGCCCTGCTCCAGTAGTACAATTTAATTAATAATAATAATATTTTTTAAAAAAAAAAATTATATTTTTTATAAAGATTTTATTATTTTCCATTAAAACAAAGAAAAACATAGCATAAACATAAACATAAACACCATAAAAACACAATACATAAACACAATAAAAACCATAACAATATAAACAAACATAAAGAAAAACATATACTAACCTTAACCAACACTTATCTTTGTAATTCTCTTATTGCATTCTTCTCTATTCAGGGGACTTCCCCTGTTCCCTCCACTGTCTTCAAAATCGTATATATGTTATAGGTAGCTTTATATCTTATTCCATTAACATTTACCATATTTCTTGATTCACTTAGCTTTACTTGATCAAATATAAATCATAACTTAGACATAAAAATCTTAAAATACTTTTTACCAATTAAATCATTCATACAAAAAATTTCTTCTAAACAGTTTTAACTAACATAACCCTGCTAAAGCCAATCTTCTGCTTAATTCTGCTCAAATATTCAATTTTACAGATTTAACTAAATAGTCTTTAAATTTTTTCCAATCCTGCAACACCTTCTCCTCCCTCTGGTCTCGGATTCTGACGGTCAGTTCTGCGAGTTCCATGTAGTCCATTAGCTTCATCTGCCATTCTTCCACTGTTGGGATCTCTTCACCTTTCCAGGTTCTTGCCAATAAAATTCTAGCCGCTGTTGTGGCATACATAAAAAATACTCTGTCCTGACTGGGTATCTCTTCATTGGTCATGCTCAAGAGAAATGCCTCTGGTTTCTTACTAAAGGTAATTTTCATTACCTTTTTAAGCTCATTATAAATCTTATCCCGGAAAGCATTTACCCCTGGACACGACCACCACATATGAAAAAAGGTACCTTTCGCATGTTTACATTTCCAGCACACATCTGACATTTTAGTATTCATCTTAGCTATCTTAACTGGTGTCAGATACCATCTGTATACCATTTTCATTATGTTTTCTCTTAAACTGTTACAAGCAGTAAATTTGATACCTTTCTGCCACAATCTCTCCCAGTCATCCATCATAATATTATGTCCCACATCTTTCGCCCAATCTATCATTGTCGATTTAACCAATTCATCTTTCGTATGCCACTCTAGCAACAAATTATACATCTTGGAAAGGTTTTTAGAGTTCGATTCGATCAGTTCTGTTTCCAGTTTTGATTTTTCCACTTGAAAACCAATTTTTTTATCCAATTTAAATGTTTCATGTACCTGGTGATATTGCAGCCAGTCGGGGACTTGACTTTTGACTTGATCATAGCTTTTCAGCTTAAATGAGTCCCCTTCCTGCTGCAATATGTCCATATATCGTAACCAACTTGCAGACATATTCGGTCTTTTATAGGCCTTGGCCTCCACTGGTGAAATCCATCTAGGAGTCTTTCTCTCCAATAAGTCTTTATATCTTATCCAAACCTGATACAAGGATTTTCTAACTATATGATTCTTAAAAGTTCTGTGGATTTTAACCTTGTCGTACCAAAGGTATGCATGCCAACCAAACATATTATCATATCCTTCCAAGTCCAACACGTCCACGTTCTCTAGTTTAAACCAATCCTTCAACCAGCAGAAGGCCGCTGCTTCAAAATAAAGTCTTAAATCCGGCAGGGCAAAGCCTCCTCTCTCTTTAGAGTCTGTCAAAATCTTAAACTTGATTCTAGGCTTTTTGCCCTGCCATATAAACTTCGATAGGTCCCTTTGCCATCTTTTAAAACAGTCCAATTTATCCAAAATTGGTATGGCTTGGAATAGAAACAGCATCCTTGGTAGGACATTCATTTTTACCGTTTTTAAAAATAAATAAATAATAATAATAATTTTTATACCCCCCCCCCCAATCTGACTGGGTTGCCCCAGCCACTCTGGGTTTCCATCACATACAAAAACTTAATACAACATCAAACATTAATAATAACAATCTGATCCAATATAAAAAGTCACAGTAACTTTAAAATAGACAAACTTATATAGCAATATTCAATAATCCATTTGAATCTAATAGTACACAGTAAAATAATCAGCAAATAATTAAACAGTTTACACTTATCATTTACAATATGGAACTACTAATTACTAATCAATAAAAATAATGGCAAGTTTCAATGCATAACATACCACAAAACAAACAAAACCATGTAAAAGGATCAGATTGAAAAAGAAGCACACACAACTTATAAAATTACTTTTAAAATATCCCTGATCTCTTCCCAGCTGCTTCTGCTGTTCTCAAATTCATGGTCTGGGAAAGGCTCCCAGGGCTGGATTCTGGGGCAAGGCAGGTGGAACAGGCATCTCTTGTCCTGATGACCAACAGAAAGTCTCTCTGCCCTCACAGACTTCAAGTAATCAGAATGAATTATACGGAGATTTGCTTGGATGGGTGGAAATGTGTTACTCAGTTCTTACATTGCTTTTACTTTGCATGTTAGAGTTCACTGTGATTTTCTTTTTTCTTTTTTTTTAACCACTTCCTTCTTTTTCAAGGGAGAAGATTGCATACTTCACAAGAGCAAAGATCAGCATACCATCTCTGCCAGCTGATGATGTCTAACTATGCTTCTCCCCACAACCTGTTTTTCTACTCGTTCATCTTTTTTATTTTAAGATGACAGTTTTTTGTAGTATAGTTCCATGATTATAAAGCCTACTGTTTTACATCCAAGCCTAGATACTGTTTGTAAAAAAAAAAAAATACAGTACATTATGTGGTGGTATATACTATGTACTGGTAGATTTTATATATGCATATACATATAAATATATATCTATATAAAGGCAAGAGAAAGCCTTCTCTCTCTTCCTCTGCCTAAATCTTCCACACCAGAAAACCAAAGTAGAATATTTCTGGTACATGATGCTAATTTTGTACAGTTTGTATGTATTACAGATATGCTACTTTTTTGTAAAGATGGATCAAGGAACAAAGGCTGTACCAAGTGTGTATATCCTGTTGAACTGCACTGTGTTTGTTGAGAAATATTGTGTTCAACAGGCGGTTTTATTTCACTGTTTTTTCACAAGAGCAGACTGTGAAGATGGCTGTTAAGCCATGCAATATTTTTGTACAAAGTGTGATTATTATTTTTTTGTAGCTAGCAGCAAACACGAGCCCTCTTCCAAAACAGCAAGACTGCCTCAAGCAAACAGGTGCTGTTTATATTTGTGTCACCCACATTGGAACTTTCAATGTTGAACCCAGTTCTTTTCCTTTCTGTCTTGGTATGAAGGAAGCGGCATGCGATACTGAGTTGCAGGAGTATTATTTTGTGAATGTACTGGACTTTGGGCTATATTTGGGTTTTTCCTAATGTTCTCTGCATCTATAACCTAGGAGAAGTAATATGGGGCAAGTCTGTAACCCTGAAATGTGTTTATAAACTGAAACTACCCAAAGGGCAGCTGTTTTCTGAAATGGGACTCAGGTTCACGCACAAAGTATTTAAACCTGAGCTGAAAGATAAACTGAAAGATAAAACTAACCCATGAATATAATATAGTTTGTTTAGTATTACAGCCAGTAGGCTGTAGGAAAAGTCACGTTGATAAAGCCCAAACAGACCCATGCAATTTTCAAAGGAGTGGTTCTTAGGAAATTCATTGCTCTTAAGTACCGTGTGTGTGTGTGTGTGTGTGTGTGTTTCTTCTAAGAAAACTCATGATATGAAGCACTTAAAATGATGTGTTTAATAATGGCACAATAAGCATGATCAAGGTATCCATGGAATCGGAACCTTAACTTGTTTAAACAGGAATTTGTATTGATAAAAGGTAAAAGACGATATGAATGTGCTTGTCAGAATTCAAACTGGTAACAATCTGGTTACTTTAAAAAGAGGCATATATCTGCAAATGTGTTATGTGTATATTAGCACTACCAGTGATGGGCTCTGAATGTCACCGGGAAGCACATTGCTGATCAAGTCTGAGGTCGTCACAGTGGGGTTTGGCAAAGCTCTGTCTACCTTCAGCTTGACGGCTGCTGTGATGAGCAGCCCAGAGGAGAGCACTTGAGAGAACCAGCAGCAGTGAGCTACTTTTGCTGAATCAGGACTGAAATCCTATGCACACTTAGTAGAGTGCAAACTCCACGGAACTCAATAGGGCTTTTGTGTAGGCATTTATAGGATCAAACTGTAAGCCTCATAAATATTTCTTACAAAATATGGGCTTTCAGACACCATTTTGCAAGTTGGCTGAACTATTTGGAAGCATTTTGATGAGCACAAATAAATGACTGGTTATGTATATGAATCATACGTGCACACACTATATATGAAATCCAGCAAGGAAACAAAAGGGCTAGACTATTAGAACACTGACCATTTTGCAACATTATTATAAATTATGTCATATTTTTTTTTGCCAGAATGTAATTGTCTCATTGAAAGATTAGGGGAACATAACTAAAATATGTTTGTTGCCATCTTTGGAAATCCTGATGGGGGGAAAAACTTGTGCCTTAATTTATTTTTGTAAATCTCCCCAAGTGCTCTCTTATTATGCAGAAGTCTGTGTAATTATTCAGATTCTTAAAATATTACTTCAAACCTGGAGGTAGTCAGTGAACTGTGCCCCTTTTTCTTTACCTCTCTTTTTTAGGCCTAATCTAAACACGTACATGCCATGTATTCTGATGAGGTCAATCTCTAAAAGCTAAAGTTTCAAATTGTTTAATATAGAAATGAAGTTTGACTGTTTCAGCTTCTCAGTTTGACAATATAAATGTTTGTAGAAATGATGTATAGAGCTGTATCTTGTGATTTATTTATTTTCAGTCTTATTTATGTACTGCTTAATATAGTTCAGTTCTGGCCATTTAAAATTTACGGGTTAAAAAAAAAAAGCTGCTGTGAGAAATGTATACAGTTTCTGGTTTCTTAGCAGAGAAGCTGTTCATACATACACACAGAGAGAGAGAATTTCAGAGGGAACCAAAAAGGATTCTCTGATAAATCATGAATACATTGGCAGAAATAATATTGTTGGTAGTTCTGCAAAATTTGCTCATTTATAAAATGAAAGCAATTGTCACTGCAGTAATACATCTTCTGACTTTGTCAGACTACAGTAATATCAACTCATTTTTAGGAATAAATTTTGAACTGGTCTGGGTTTGTTGGTTTGTCTTTTGAACTCAGTTTATATACAGTAATGAAATAACATTGATGAGACACTGATTAAAAAAAATACCAGCCACATTTCATGTTATACAGATACTGCTTTTATTGTAGGATTTACCCTTCATAGGATATAAGAAATATAATAATCTTCATGTTCCCATTATCAGTATGTTAGTACAGTTCTATATATCAAATTTTAAGTATTACAGGTACAAGGCAATATTATTTTTTTAGCCAACTGAACAAAGTATATAGCAAATCATTTATAGAATGAAAATCAAATTTCAACTTTTTGCCTTCTTGTTACATTTAAGTAAAAAAATGCTCAGGACTGAACTAAATATTTAATCAGGTTATATCACAAATGTCTTTCTGTGCTAATGTTGTCTGTAAACGTGCATATGTACATCACCTAGATTAACTTTCATCTCTGCACTTTCCATGTGTTTCAGTGATTGGAAAAAATACAGTTTTTTTTTAACAAAGCTTTTGTGCTCATTTGTGTTCTTTTTTTTTTTTTTTTTTTTTTACAAAAGCAGCCCAGAAGTTTTGATTTTTGCATACAAAAGACTCCTTGGTGTTTTTATAAGACTTGGACTGTGTAATATTGGTGGTAAAGTGATCAATATTATCAATAATAGTTTGAATTGTATTCTGATACTTATCAGCATACCACCGTGTAAAATGCATGGGCTGGCAGTAATATCTGGCAATGTCTGCATGATTCTGTTCTGACAGCCACAACTGAAAAATGGGATGTTATATCAGAAGACAGTGACCTGACTCAAATCCAGAGTCATACTTATGTCCTTTTTCTTAGGATATAATTGAACAAAGCTTATTCTTTTTATGGGGGCTGAAGAAATCACTGCCATTTTGCAGAATGGGAAATTCTTTTCAGTCAATATCATTCTTTTTACTGTTCTTCTGAATGCTAGATACTTTTAGGAATAGATTGACCAATAGGAACTGTTTAGTTTATAATCTTAAACCCCTGACAGTTTTACCACTATTCCAGCAGAAACAGGAATGCATTATGTGACAAATGGTACGCAGCTAGTTCTGCAAATCGAATTATCATGGAAACATAGATACCCCAATAAACAAACATAGACTCACTTAAGTTTTGAGAATTTTCACTCAAAATCAACATTTTCTATCAGGCAGACGCTTTTTCCGTTTAAAAGAAAAAGTTAAAGGAAGCATGCTTTTCTAAAGTACTTGTTTATCAACATCCCTCTGTCATCCTTAAGATATTAGTTTACCCATGACTGTATTGTTGATTTCAATGTTCTGATCATATCTTGAGTTTCTGCCATGACCTAATGGATTGCAGAATTATGATGAATGAATCTCTGATGAAAGATGGACAGAGAAGCAGGAATCTACTAAAGTAACAAATAAACACACTACCCATCTGGTGGCCATCTTTTGAGTAAGTGTCCCACCAAATTTCTGCAATATGGGTACACTAAGTAAACTGGAACAAGACAAACCTTAGAATCAGTCACAATGGCACTTGTGTTGTTGTTTTTGTCCCTTTGGTGTCCTTTCTTCAAGCAATTATCCATTCATCACAGGTGCTAAAATTCTCTAAATTTTGACTTCTTCAGGCAAAGCTAGAGGGAAAATATTAACATTTTTTTTACATAATTCTTCTTACATAGTTCCTTCTTGGAATATTCACATGGTACTGTTGGCACCTTGCTTCAAATCATATAAAACCCAAGGCTATTTCAGCCTTGCAAGTTATTAAACACCCTAGCTATCATTTCCTATTAAATACTGTAAAGTTTTCATAAATTACATAGTCGGAGTTGTAAAAGCTGTGGCATTAATTTCTGAACTTGCTGCAGTTACATCTTTTGGAAGTTATGTTAATACTGGCTATAAACAGATGTTCATATTCTCACACTGAAATTCTACTTGGTTTTGCTAAAAAACATGAAGCCATATTTCATATTTGCTGACATAGAAATACTTTGCACATAAAGAAACAGTGCCAAGCCATTGTTTCAAAGAAAGAAAGCCCATTCTCCACTGAAACTGAATAACGAACTATGGTGTGTGTGTTTTTGGTCTCTATTCAAATAACAATAGTCAATCCCTTTCTAGAATAGCTTTTCAGTGTCTGATGGCGTTAATAAATTAAACAACGTAATACAAAGCTACTTAATAAAAGTTAACTTAGATTGCATGGGACACGAACGAAGCAATCCCGTTCCTTCAAGCTGTAAACTAAAGACGACGCTGCCTTCATGTAGTAAAATAAATGTAAAATTTATCAGATTTTAGGAAACGTATTGTGATTATGCATGCTTAAAACTCAACTATTTACAAAGAGAAGAACAGCATTGATTATTTACAAGAGCAACATTTAACACATTATCTCACAGGTGGTTTTGTGTTTGCTACTAACTTGCATATATAGATATATAAAAATAGGCAGACACTAGAGCGTTCAGATTAGGGAGTGAGGGGGACTTTGCATTTCCCATGTGTTAAGATGAGTCACTCGTTATTCCATAGATGCTATCACTGAAATCATTTAAACATTTTGCCAGTGTTGCAGGGCAATTTGTAACTAATATTAAAAGTCTTTTTGCATGAATTAGATTTGTTTCTTGCAGCAGAAACCTACAGGCAGAATAGTTCCTTGTACTTTTTGACTGTTGAAGAAATTCAGTGGGCCATAGAAATTAATTACTAGCTTTAGTAGTGTGAAGCTGTGTAATAAGAGGTATCATATTACATTTTTTTCTGTCTTAAATTGAACTTGGGATGTTTTTTGATTTTACATTTTAAACGAATCAGATAAAATCTACGTAGTGGTGATTTTCTACACAGTCATTTTAATCTCATCCTGTTGGTGAAGTCAACATTCTCAGTTTTGTAATAAGGAGGATAAAACACAGCTCTTGAAAGAAAAAGCGCAGGGATAAAAATTTAGACGCCCAAGTGTAATGAATCTGCTAAGGAACAAAGAGTCCTTTGAATCTTAATTGGAACAAGGTTCTGGCTCGTGTGTTTTAAGTGTCTGAAAATGAAAGAAGAATCCTTTCTGTCTCTCTCAAACTCGTAGGCTTTGGGGTCTGTTGTTACTTTCCAGGTACTGACAGTTATCTTGCTCTTCTGCCACTGTATAATGGACCGAGGATGACTGAGCATCAGCAGAACAGACAGTGCAATTTAACATTGAGCCTCCTAAGATGAGACAGAATCCAGCAAACCAGCCTACAAACAGTGCTTCCCCAAAGTCCCACCTGGGAACGATGTCTGGAATATTCTCATCCCAAAATTCCTGCACAGTGGTGTGAGCAACCCAGGAGACTGGGACTATGGCTGTAACTCCTGATATCCAGAAGAATATTCCTCCCAACAGCAGTAACCTCCTCTTTAGGTCCAGTTGTCGTTCACCAATCTTCAAGCAGTCGAGTCCGAAACCTGAGAGCAAGAGGCCTGAAAGTCCTAATCCATTAGATACAAACATCAGAATCCTTGAAATTTTGAGCTCTGGGGGTAAAGCCAAAAAAGAATCGAATTCCTTGCATTGCATTCCCCCTTCTTCTTGAACTACACAGGCTTGCCAGAGTCCCATTGTCCAGATCTCCAATTCATTCAATTCCAAGTTGAGATTTTTCCACTGAGGTAAATAGGTAGTGAGGCAGGATAACACCCATCCCAACAAACAAAATAAAATCCCAGCTAACTGCATCATGGTTCGGTACACTAAAGCCATTCTAAAGGCAGAAAACGCCTGGCCGGAAAAACTTGGCCAACTCTATAAGACTTGCTACTTTATATGGCGGCTGCAGCTCTGATGATCTTTAGCTCTTTCATGCCCTGAATATAAACTTTTGCATATTAACCCTTTCCAAGCTCTGAAATGTGTTTTTGTTCTTCCTGAATATAATGTTTCTTGTAAAGGACGAAGGACTCTGCTTAACCATGAGTTAGGTTTTGTGATAAGGATTTGATCTGTTACCTTCCAATTTGCTTGGTAAAATTATATCCCAATGCCTGGTGATTACAAGTCTGAGGATGAACAAAGAACGCTCTATGACCCCTAACCTCAAAAAAACAACAGAAATCTTTGTGCTTCAATACGGATTAATTAGATTTTAAGTGGTGATAAAAAACCAGCTCTGTCTGCAACAGGACTTCATTGTAATGGCTAAATCTGAGATTTCAGGGTTGCAAATCAAGGCCTTGTAAAGAAAGGTATACTGTTTTCCTATAATCTGTATTATTAGACTTCCTCAATATATGTATATATACACCCAAAGGCTTTCCTTCATTCTTCTTTTCTTTCACCACCACAGAGAAGATTGCAAAAGATCTTTTTCATGTGCTTTATATAAAATTAAATTTAAATAGGCTTTGTTATATATCTGACCCTTTTAGAGCACAGTGTAGAAGCAGCGATACATAAAGTAGGCTACAGGATCATTTTAGCTACATTCCTGAAATATCCATTGTCAATGAAGGAACATTCCTCGTTTGTTTTAAAAAGTCAATTTCTGTTATCTTATTTTGGTTAGCAGTAGAGCATGCCCTGCTTATCCCATATATAAATTTTATTTCTAAAAATATTTATATACTGCTGTGTCATAAAACATAAAGCCATACAATAAAGACAAAGAAAAAAGAAGTTAAAAGCAGACATCAATTAACTGTTGTGGTAGGATGTATTCTTAACTGCCAGCAAAGGCCTGGCAGAATAATAACATTTCCAGCAAGTGTTTAAAATTTGTGACTATTTTGTGACCAGTTTCCATAGACAAATGCCATGATCCATAGTGTTGAATGCACAAGACAATCGACTTCTTGTGCTTCTCTGTGCATGGCACTTGTACAAGAACAAGAGTGTACACGAAGACTTAGCTATGCAAACCAGTTTGCACATGTGGAACAAATCACCCAGATACAGTTCTTTAAAAAGCTGCAAGCACCCAATGAAAGCAGTTCCTCTGAATTTAGGGGATCTGTTTCCAATCCAGAGATTATTATTTGTATTCTGTTGCTCAGTCTATCTGCTTCCAAATAGGGTCTAGAAAACATTTTGACCTAAGGTTATTGATTTATACCATACACTTACTGTGCTACACAAGAATTCGCACAAAAGCAAATGGCATCAGAAGACTGCATTATAGCATTGTTACTGAATTCATACAAAAAGCTTTACAAATATTATTCAAGGTGCAAGGCTCTGATGGGGGGGGGGTGCAGATACCACCAGGAAAAAAGCATTGACTTCATCCATTTTAGTCCCAAAGGCGGGCATCTAAGAATTAAAACAAATCAGAAGTTTCATGTTCAGGCCAGGGGAATGTTTATCTAAACTGGTGTGTCTTCAAGAGCCGGTGGAATGCCTATATTGATGGGGTTGGCATTTCACAACACTGGTGCCATGTTATCACAAGCCAATAATCAGGACATAGCAAGTTAACTGGGTTCAATTTGTTGGTCTTAATGTCCTTACTGAGCAGTAGAGGGGCAAATATGTAAGTAGCAGAACATTAAAACTGACAGATCCTTTAGCACTGCTGTGATATGTGCCCAATAAAGAGCACCACTCACCACCGAGGCTGTGATATTCTATGCCAGCTGTAGCCTCCAGACCAGCTGCAAGGGAAGCTCAACATGGGATGCATTACACCAGTAATGTCTTATTTGGACTATTGTTTGTCCAAATTATTCCTGTGCAGGAAAGGATGCAGTTGGCAAAAGCAGCTGAAGCTGATGTTAGATGCTCTTTGCCACAGAGGCCACATGGGCCTCAATGGACAACAATGAATCCAAGAGCAGCCCCAAGCTGCATTCCTGCTCCATCAGATGCAACCCCCACATAGAATAGGCAAACTCCCCAATTCTCAGGCCTAGGAATCCAATTCTCTTACCCACCATGTCTTTGACTTGGCAGGGTTTGGCTTCAACCTATTGGCCTTCATCCACTCCAGCACTGCATCCAGCCACTGGCTCAACTTTCACTGGGCCTCTTCTGACTCAGATTTAATGTGGAAATAGACCTGGGCGTCATCAGCATGCGGTGTGCCCCAGACATCTTGAGGATTGCTCCTAATGGCTTCATATACATGCTAGATAACATTGGAGGCAAAATAGTGCCTTGCAGCACCCTGCTAATACAGCTCCCAATATGTAGTTATAGAGTGCCCCAAGTACTGTTCTTTGTGACTTAGTCATGCAAGTAGGAGCAGAACCACCGGAAAACATTGCCCCCAACTTCCAACCCACAAGAATATAGTCCAGGAGGACACCCCACAACTTTGGGCATCAAAGGCATCAATGGCTACTGAGAGATCCTACAGCAGACTTGAGGAATGAGGTTATCACCCCTCTTTTATTGTCCATTCTGGATCGCCCAACCACTGCCACAGTATCCTTTCTCTTGGCAGATCAAGATGAGCAGGTGACAGCAAAGGTTGCAAGATTTTTAGCTGGGGCAATTAGAATAAGATCCACTATTTGACTTGATTCAAAATCCTAGAATATAATTGACTTTTTATTTCTATTCTTTGTATATCGTATTGTTGTTTTATTGCTATGGCCAATGGCTGACGCAAACAAAGATTCATTCAGATCCTACAGCAGCTAAAGCATCACACTCACTCTTTCTCCAGGGAGGTCATCCATCAGGGCAGAGTGAAATGAAAACATAATATGTTTCTGTAGGCTGAATTTTTGCTGTTGTTAAGTCGTTCAGTCGTGTCCGACTCTTCGTGTCCCCATGGACCAGAGCACGCCAGGCACGCCTATCTTTCACTGCCTCCCGCAGTTTGGCCAAACTCATGCTAGTCGCTTCGAGAACACTGTCCAACCATCTCATCCTCTGTCATCCCCTTCTCCTTGTGCCCTCCATCTTTCCCAACATCAGGGTCTTTTCCAGGGAGTCTTCTCTTCTTATGAGGTGGCCAAAGTACTGGAGCCTCAACTTCAGGATCTGTCATTAAAAAAAAAAAAAAGTTGGTGGTTAGAGCACTATTCTGAAAGCAGGGATTTGAACTCCCCTTCTGCAAAGCCCAGGGGTTCTTCAAAGATATCTCTTACTCCCCAGGCTGCATAGCTGATTGGGTGCTCCAGTTGGAATACCATTTCTTCCTTTCACGCCTGGCTCTATCTTTGCTGGAAAATGGTGATGATTTTCAGGCTGCCTATGTTTCATCTTGGAGTGTGTCAAAGCCCTGGAATGTGTGGCCATTGCAGTCCAGTTGCTGCCCTCTTGTCCTCTGCTCCATGGTAGTCTGCACTAAGGAAGTGGTCTCTTTGTAGCTTTGTGGTTGTTCATTGTATGCTTGGGTGGTTGCCTTCGTACAGGATTGCATATGATACCGCATATGTTGATGTCATAAGGGAAGCTGACTCACCCAACTGTTCTCACACATCAGTCGGTGTGTCCCGTGCCTAGTACAGTAATAAGGGAGTCTTGCTGGCGTGCAACATCAAGACCGGTGGGTAGCAGGGGATATGCTAGGGGTGCCTGTGGGTATTGCTACATTGGCAGATTTGTGTTGCTTTAGGTCATTGGTAGGCAAACTAAGGCCCAGGGGGCGGATCCAGCCCAATCACCTTCCAAATCTGGCCCACGGATAGTCCAGGAATCAGTGTTTTTTTTACATGAGTAGAATGTGTCCTTTTATTTAAAATGCACCTCTGGGTTATTTGTGGGGTCTGCCTGGTGTTTTTACATGAGTAGAATGTGTGCTTTTATTTAAAATGCAACTCTGGGTTATTTGTGGGGCATAGGAATTCGTTCATTCCCCCCCCCCCAAAAAATATAGTCTGGCCCCCCACAAGGTCTGAGGGACAGTGGACTGGCCCCCTGCTGAAAAAGTTTGCTGACCCCTGGGGTGCTGGTTCAGCATAGGATTGCAACTATGTTCGCACTGGTGTGAACCCTAGGATAGTGGCTAGCATCTTAGTTGGACCACTGCTTCACCTGCCTTTAAACAAAGGCCATTCAAAAAGAAAATATTTAACAGCAAGGTAAAAGAAAGCATGGTGGTGCTTTACAGTATATTATGCACCCCCGAAAACCTGTAACAAAACCCAGCAAAATCTTATAAGGAACAAAAGACACAGGAAAGTAAAGATTAAGGAATATGTGAAGTGATGAAAGGTTGGAGTTAAAGCTCTAATCGTTTTAGGAATGTTGGTTGTACTTTGCATTCACTTTTTAGTATAGATTCATCAGGTTTCCCCTTCAAAAGTAGGCCATGACATGCTGGAAGTTGCTTCCTCACAAATATCCCATTATACAAAATATAAAATGCTATGTTGCTTAAGAGGACTACCAATCTAGGAATAAACAGCTCAGTGATCACTCTGAAATCCTGAGTGAATAGTACACTCCTCTCATGGAAGTTAATTTAAGCACTTGGACTCGTATCAGTATTTATGGCGTGTATAAAATGTTGCCCAAGAATACGTTCAAGCTAATGCCTTCAACAATACAACCTGTATTTTGGAGGTTTGTGACGAAACAGTGGCCCCGTTTTTGTGCAGTGTATACTTGCTCTGTGCACTCTGTCTGCGAGACACAATTTATCTGATGAGTAAGGAAGGGTTCTTAAGGCAAAATTCATCCTCATTACAGAGGGAGACATATGAAGCCATGGGTCTGTGGGATCTCTGCATGGCTTTGGGTGTTTTTTGGAGGGGGTCTCACTCTGAGGTCCTGGCTAGCCTGTCCCCTGCAGCAGTGCAGCTGTGATTCCTGGTGTCTGGAGTCCTGAGGCAGGCACTTTCTTCAGGGTCCTTAGAAGAAAATTTTCAGCAATATGCATATCCTACTTGGGCATGATCCCTAGCTGTTTGAGCACATTGCCCTTTTACTCACATTTAGGATTTTACCTGTGTGGTATTGTACAAGGATTTGCTGCAGAACACTAAGCCCTTTGCAGCTAAGGGGGCAGAAGGGCAGTATTGGGTGGCACCAGCTGTGGCCCATCCCTTTTCGCCACCTGAGGCAAAACAAGAACGTGTCACCTGGCACACGTGCAGTGCCCGCCACCTCATTTAATGGGGTTGCTCAGCTGCAGCTTCCAGGTTCTGGTGAAATCTCACAAGAGCTGAAGAGATATCACAGGACTCTCGCCAGAACCCAGATGCCACTGCAGCTGTTTCTCTGGTGGGGGCAACAGTGGAGGTGACCTTTGGATTCTGCCACCTGAGGTGGCTTCCTCAGTCTACCTTATTGATGGCCTTGGCCTTGTGTGGCATTCACGGGTGTCTGCAGGGAAGAAGGGGCTGGGTGCTTGCCAGCTTGTCCACAAGAGGTTTAGAGTGATCTCTGAAACCACTCCTTTTGTCGCTGCCAGTCTCAGACTTGCTGCACTTTTCTGAAGGAGAGCTTTCCTGGACCAACAGGTAGCTCATATGAATGCTGCTCATTCTGATCCAATGATGCAACTTTTTCCAGATATTACAAGATTTGGAAAGCTTAGAAAGACAATGATAATGTAAACAAAGGAGTGGTGATGCCTTTTTGAGATCAGGTATGGAGCATGGGTGTGCTGCTACGACAGGCCCTGCTTTTTGAGGGGCAGATGGGAGCAGTGGCCAAGACTAGAAACCAAAAGTAACCCAGCAGAATAGAAATCACAGACCCTCCAAGTGTCCGTATTTTCTAGGGACAGTCCTGGATTTACAGAAGCTGTCTGGGTTTCTAATTTGATCCCAGAATGCCCTGCTTTTCCTTAGGATATCCCTATTTTCATCAGAGAACTGTTGAAGGGTATGGAGTTCTGAGAACCCCCGAGCTAAGAAGATAAGTGATTATACAACCTTTAGAAGGCAGCCCTGTATAGGGAAGTTTTTTAATGTTTAATATTTTATTATGTTTTTATATGTGTTGGAAGTTGCTCAGAGAGGCTGGGGTAACCCAGTCAGATGGACAAGGTATACCAGTAAATAATAAATTGTTGTTGTCAGAGGGTATGCTGACATGGATAGTGTAAGTCCTTTTATGATAAAGTTCTACATCCACTGTCAGTATGCTTCTCAATACCAGATGCTGGGATTCACAGGTGAGGAGAGTGCCGTTTGCCAGCTTCCCATGGGCATCTGGTTGGCCATTGTGAGAGCAAAATGCTGGACTAGATAGGCTTTTGCCCCACTCCAGCAGGCTCTGCTTAAGTCCTTATGATTGCTTCATTTACTTTTGAAATTAATAAATGTGCAAATACCCAAACCCATAAATATTGCATATCAGCAAAACTACTCAGTCTAGTTTAACTACAATAGATGAGTTGGGGGGATATTTAATATGGTTTTCTTTATAACCATGAAAAATGTATCTTGAAAAATTAACCAGTTTTTCCATCATCCAGCAATGTTTTGATCACTTTTTGGTGGAGAGGTGGGTAAGGGGGGGGGGGGGAAATCACATACCATTATGAACCACCAGCACTGGGAGGGAGAGGAGTACAGAAGGTGGAGAAAGAAGTGTTGCTTCACTGGACTATCAAAAAAAAGAAAGAGGAAATAAATATCAATGCAAGCCAATATACAATAGGCAAAATGGAGGCTTGTGATCAATGTACTGCGATTATGGTCTCCACAGATCTTTCAAATACAGTGGTACCTCTGGTTACGAGCTTTATTCATTCCGGAAGTCCATTCTTAACCTGAAACCGTTCTTAACCTGAGGTACCACTTTAGCTAATGGGGCCTCCCACAAAGTTCTTAACCCAAGGTACTACTTCCGGGTTAGCGTAGCCAGTAACCCAAAGTGTTTGTAACCTGAGATGTTTGTAACCTGAGGTACCACTGTACAGTTCAGCCTACAGCCACTGGTAGAAATAGGCATGCTTGCAACACTCATGCTGCCAGAAACAAAATGGCTAGGTTGTGTTCAGAGGAGGAGCAAACAGGTATAAAAAGTGTGAAAATCAATACCACCTGCAAAACCTATCTTGAGTGTCTAACCACCCACCTCAAAATATAGGGGTTTGGTGCTAATAAGCTCCCACACCAACACTGCGTAAATTTGCATTACACAAGCTGCTGAGCTTGTATAATCACACACACACACAATCTGGAAGCTCAAAGTCTTTTGTAGTCAGTGCAACAACAAACAGGACTTCAGTATCAACAGGCAGACAGGGCCCTTGAAGAGGCTTAGCCTTCAACTCCCCCATGTGTTTTGCTGCCTAAAGAAGATGAGTTTGGAGACTCTCTGTGGCATAGGACTCTGTAGACACTGCAGAGGGAGTAGCTGGGAGTTTGAGGTGATGTCAAGTAATATTAAATTTCTGTCAGTTTCATTTGATCTTTGACAGATAGTTCATAAGTAGAAGGCATTACCTGATGGCACCATCATGCCTGTGCAAAATCCCCCCTTGAAAGAGAACAAATATGTTTTGTTGCGTTAGTAAAATGCAAGGGCAAGGGTGGTCAAAAATGAATTTCTCCTTTTATTGTTTACACGTGACACACAATCTGTTGTGTTAGTTTGGCTATACCCCACAGAAGCATGAATGGAAAAGCAAAGTTCACTGGGGGAGAAGTCCTCAAGGGTAGAAGTTCTCAAGGGTAGAAAAGGGGAAAACTTGGTAGCATTTGAAGGCTGATGAAAGGAAAACATGAAAGGCTCAGTGGCAGGATTGACGCTGTTAAGAACTTTGTTGTAACTAGGATTATTTGAAGAACTCAAAAGACTGAAGCCAATTGAAATATTCACTAAGGGAGTGGGGAGGCAGCCATGTTGGGATAGAGCAAGACACTACCTTTCAGATTTCTGCCACAGGTCAGTCAAAGAATGTTAGGGCTTAAAAGATAAAGCCAAACGAGATATTCTCAAAGTCCAGAAGCGGCAATAAATAAAGCAAGCTCACATGATGATCTGCTGGGCAAATGAAAGAAGGAATAGGGTGATTTCTTTGAGGAAGCACCTTGCAGAAATGTTGCAAATTGAAACACAAAAAAGATCCTTTGAAAGACTAGATACAGTATGTATTAGATAATTAATATTGTATCCTTGAGATACTGTATGGCCGTGGGCATCGGGTAATAGAAAATATCTAATTTATAAGGACAGTGAGAAAATCTTTAAGGAAAAAAGGAAAAAAGAGAATTTCTGATCACAAAGGAAAGATGAACTCTATTGTTTTAATACTTTACATAAGCGGCACAACAGGAGCATTATGGGAATAAAAGTTTGACTTCCCAGTATTTCTGAGCACACCTTGATCTTCTGAGTGTTGGCTTCTTACAGGGGCTTTTTCTTGTCCTTATCTCCTTTGGCAGTACAAGACTGCAGTGATGCTACTGAAATGTATGTTGAACAAGCCTCTTAGGTAACTTTCTTTACATCGTTCAATAGACAAGCGTGTTTTATGTGAACTGTTTAGAAAAATGTTGGCTCTTGCATTACTCTTCAGTCTTAAAAGGAAACTCTTGTTTCAGGCCAAATTGCTGATCCTTGTGACATGACAGCCTGATTCATTCCAACATGTACACTGAAATTAAAAGGTAATAACATAAAATTAACAAGGCCATCTCATAGATATACATTTCCATGCGCCCAGGAGCACTGTAGACTGGAAGCATAGAAAATGATAGCTCCCACCACAAAACTATCTACAGTATATTGTGACTCAAGAAAGAACAGGATTGAGAAAGCTTTTATGAAAACCACCCTCATAATGAGAATGTTCCACAATGATAAGTTCCACTGTTACTTAAGATATCTTAGGATTTTAAATTGTGTATACTAGGAACTGCTGCTTTGTTTGGATAACTCAATTTTGGTGATGTTTAGAATAGGGGTGTTTAGACATGCATGATGGGGGGACAGGATTTTGCTTGCTTTGCCTCTGCTCCTAACAATGCACATTTTGTCATAATGGTTGGGGGTGTCTATATGTCCTCTTCTGTACAACTCCTCTAAGTAAGTGGGAAGTGCTCACCAAGCTCACCTACCTGTAGATGAGTCCTACCTGCAAACATCTTCAGGAGCCCATATGTTTGCTCATTTGCACTAAACTATGGTTTACCTTTGAATATTGTTTGTGGCTAGTAGTAACACAATTATACTCCTTCCCTTATGCATTTACTGAACATAGAGAGGGGTGTTGTTTAAACACCTTTATTATATGCTATGTGTAGCTAAAGGTGTTAATATGATCTAATAGCACAGAATAGAAATCCTTAGTTAGTGCTTACTTAGCCTATGGGTGGCCAACCTGGAGCTCAGATCCTAGTCTGGTATTGGCAGTAACAATTTGTGGCATTCTTGAACAAGGACAGGCTTCGTCATGGCCAAGAGTGTAGCCGGCCAGCCTCTCCATGGTGTGCCACTACCTGCTCCTGACCTAGTAAACTAAAGACAAAGCGATCACAATGCATATTTATTGTGGCACTCTCTAATGCTTTGAACTTGATGTGCAGCACAGCTGCCAGAGGTCTACTATCACCGAACCAACGAACAGTGACTCCCAGTACCTTTGCTTTGTGCTGGTTACAACAGGTTTTCATAAAATGACTGAACTTTATCAATAAACGTGATTTGCATGATATTTGTGTTTTAATGCAGAGCTGTAGCTATGGGGGAGCTAGCCAGGGTTTTTGCCTGGGGTGAAGCATCCAGAGGGGTGCCCTTGAGGCTCCCAGCCTGTGTGTGTGTATGCAAATGGCCATACACATGTATGGGTGGGTGCCAAACTGGGTCTTTGACCTGGGTGAAATAAAGCCTAGTTTTGCCCCTGGTCAATGGTAACTTTTGCCAGAGCTGTGGGCAATTATCACACATGGGACAACTGCACAGGCCACAGCAGTGACCAGAGATGAAAATACTGCTGGGGGGAGCTCAGCAAGGAGAAACGCCATGGTGCACCTGCAACACACAACTGGGCGCCTTCATCTGCCCCACCTACAATAAAACATGTCTCTCCCATGTCGGTTTCTACAGTGACAGCAGGTGCCATAACTCGCTAATGGTTTGACTTTACCCCCCGAAGGCAGACTCTTGCATCCACCACCCCAACGACAGATAGATGCTAACAATAAGAATTGTGACTCACACTGAATCCTAGGGATGAGATGAAAAATAACCATGCTGACCCCAGACAGAGAACACAGTTGACACGTTGATAATTAATTTCAAGGCATCACCAGTTAGTATCTGAATCTAGTCTAGGGGTGTTAAGGGTTCGTGTGTCCCCAAAACGAGTCCTCTGTGTAGAAATTCTGATCCAAATGTATCTAAAAAACATGCTGGAATAGAAAAGCTGTTTACATGGACAGCCACAGCACTCTTCCTAATCCCTTTCTTCGAGTACTTCAAACACTGCATCTTTTTTCCTCCCCACCCCTTTTAATAAGTGGGCTCAATTTCTTTAAGCATTTCAAGGACATCATAATAACCAGACCTTCTGTGTTCAGTAACAGGTCCACTGGAGTCGCACTTGTTCTGTGAACTGCTTTGCCTCCTGTGGTGCTGCATAATAAATTGCTTTGACAAACTGGGCATTTTTCCATCTGAACATTAATGTTGGTTTTAATGAATCCTTTATTAGTGGAACAAGTTTTTTTTTTTTAATTTCATCTGAAAACAGCCATAAAATCACAAACAAAGGCTAGCGTTTTTGTTTAGAAACAACTTGAGTGGAAGAGATGAATACATGAAGACCTTAACATTGATTTAAAAGTAGGGGATGAGGGACAGAGCACGTTTCATTTGACAACAGTACATTTTACATTTCTCTCATTTCAAGTGCATAACATTATGTTTGCCTTTTAAAAAACAACAACGGTATGTATCTTGCCTAATGCAGCCAACAAGTGAAACAATGTCTTGAGTGGCGCACAAAGCAGTCCATCTGGAATTGGAATCCAGTTTTGTTGGCAATTGATTGCCCTTGTAGGATACAATATGCTCCACTTATTCTGTAGCCATTAACGCAAACGAGTTTTGTGCAATATAAGGACATATCAAGGTGGCAGCTGATTGTATTCCCAGTGAACTGAGGCTGCACAAAGCTGAATATGCAGGCAACATCCTTGCACAGGGAGACAAGGAAGGGACCATAGCAAAACAGCACCCCCACTTAAATATTTCTGTGCCTGCTATTTAAAATGCACACGCATTTTAAGGTGTAGTTGCTAATGACACATATAGTGTCACATCTAGGTCTTCATCAGGGCCCCTTCTTTGTGTGCCCCACCTGAGGAAAATGCACAAGGTGATCATATGATAAAAGGTGTTTTCAGTTGTGGGCTCCTGTCTGTGGGATGCTCTCCCCTGTGAGATGCTCCTAGCACCCCACCCACCTCACTACATGAGAACTGCCTGTCCCACAAACAAGAACCGTGTGTCTGTCTTCTGGAAAAGTTAGCCAATATATAGGGATGTGTAGTGTGCGTGTTAACATTTTCCTCTGGTCAACTGCCATTTGGATAAATTATCTCATCAGGGTGGGGCGATCTGCCCAGGGGAGCAATCGGTGCAGTGGCAATCCACCCGGGGTGATTTTGTCACCCCCCCTTGGATGACACCCACACCCCTTCCTACGCCCCTGTCCCTACCCTCCAGCTTTGCCAAACTGCCCTTGGTTGCATTAGCTAAAATGGTGGGGCCACCTACCCAGATGGGGCCTGTGATTCTGTTCCCAGGGACCCAGGCTCCAGCTCCAGTGAGGGTTGGAGCAACCCATCACATGTCTTGTCCCCTCAATACCTCTGCAGATGGTCTTTGTGAATGATTTTAGACTTGTGTCTGGGACCCAACTAGATTTGGTATACCACCTCTCACTTCCCTCTACAGCACTTGCAGAAACCACCTTCTTGACTTTTGGACTCACTTTTGGTCTTGTCCGCTCGATCTGGACAGTCGAAGCCATTCCTTGGGTGTGGCAACTGCCACATGCTGACAGCTTCTGGGAGCCATAGGTGACAGCTGAGTGCAGGGTGGGGACCAAAGTTGGACAGACTACCCCAGAAGGAGCACAATGTGTCTCTTACCAGAGGTACTACCCCTTCGTTAACACCCCATACACCCCATAAGTATACACACACACAAGTACAGTCAGCGACCAATTTGTGTGGGCAGGGGTGCCAACTTGAATAAAATATTGGGGGGGGGTGCAGGTAAGCCCTGGCCTGCATAAACAATCACATGACGTGGCACACATACCATTTGAATTAGAATTTCCCTCAACTTTGCGGGGGCCCAGCCCCCTCAAATATTTTATTGGCGGGGTAAAAGGACCAGGAGTTGGCTCCTATGTGTGTGTGTGGGAGGGGTTCTTTTCCTGGCCCTGTGTGCATTGGCAGAACATGCATAAGCCCACCCCATCCCATTACACCCTCACCTATCCTCATTTGCCCTTTTCCACCCTCTTCTGGATCCAAAAGGACCTGCATGTCAGCGGTCATGTGTCAGTTATATATATATATCTGTTTAATGCTGCACTCTACATGGTATGCAATAAAATATACAATGAAATCACATCAGTTAAAATTAACCATAACATCACAAAAACATCACTTTAAATTGTCTTCACTCAGGCTCATTCCTGAGATGGCTCTCATACTTGGCAAAGTTATATAAAAAGGGCATATCCTTCACCACAGTGCTGCAATGGAAAAGCTCAATTATTCTCTCCTCTGTCATGTCTCTGGGAGCTGAAGCTGGAAGGTCCAATGTAGTGAGAGGATGGAAAGTCCAACTTGATCTGAACAACGTTTTGGATGCAGGTTTCCAAACATTAGTCATCTTCAGAGAAGACCCACTGAAATGGATGGAAATGATTAACTGAGCGCCACTAAGCTAAGTGGGTCTACTCTGAGGAGGACTAGCATTGGCTACAATTCCATATTTACAGACTTAAGTTGTGCAAGTTATAAAAGGGCGCAATTAATATGTTGCTTCCAGAATGTAAGAGAAATGCAAATTAGATGTTGGGAAAAGACCCTTACACACAATTCCCCAACCCCCAACCCTGAAAAACAATTTAGTTTTTTAATATTTATAAGAACACTTGTTTTACTTTGAAAGGGAAAAAAAAGAACTGGGTGCTTTTTCTGTAAAGTGTGTTTAAAAATAATGACTCTGGCAAAGTTAGTATTCTGGCAGGGAATAGAGTCCTGAGGGTTGATATATCCCATGACTCTGGGAGAACTGATAGCAGAAAAATATCCTTTGATGTTTTATTTAAAAATGTTGTTCAATAATTCAATAAAGAGATCCATTATAATCATGAAACAGTAAAAATGTGCCATGAATACAATGTAAGAGTGAAATGAACTGGTATACACTTAACCAATGTTTACAGTTCACGAACCATTTTCTGTACTCTTATACAATGAGCAGGACCCAGCTTACATCAGCTATTTTGTGGGAGGTGTAGGTATTTGGTCCAGTATCTTATATCTGGAGCAAAATAAGGATGAAAAGCAGGGCTTTTTTCCCAGCCATAACTTGCCAGAGCTCGAAGCATTCATGGTGAATTCCAGCACCCCCTTTTCTAGAAAAACAGCATCGGTGAAAAGGAAACATGACAGTGTGTTTATGTTAATAGAAATGAGATCTTGTTGTTAGCAGTAACAAAGCAAATATTTTACAAATATGCATTCCAATCTACCTAAGGAGGTAGGTGTATGATGAAGGTGGCATATCCCATCTGGAAAGGTTGAAAAATACAAGCAGAGGGGTTGCCTCTCCCCATCCAGTTGTTGGGCGCATATAGGCAAAAGTTGACAATTTCATCACACAGGGGGAATGGGAGGGGGTTGTATGCAGTTCCCCCACTTTGCTGCCCACTGATTCACACACTGGCTATTTCTGACTGGACTACATACTGCCCTGGCAAATGTTCTACTATGCAAAGACTTCTGGATTGGGGCCAGAGAGTTTTGCATACCATATTTTTCCTTCCAATTAAGCCCAACCAGTCCAGGCTCCCCTGGGAAGAATCAGGTTGCTATTTTGAGTCCCAGGCAAAATGTTTTTAAGCTATTTAAATTAAATGGCTTTTCATTGACATTTGGTGAAGAAGAAAACAGTCAGCTCTGATTCATCTGTGCAAAAGTGCCACCCAAAACATGAAGGATAAGACTGTCACTCAGTGAAACAAATCAATTTATCAGCCTAGAATTCACGTAGAATAAAAGCCCATTTCAGATTTGCATAGAATAAAACAACAGTTTTGGAGAAAAAGCATTGCTTTCTGGGGGTTTTTTTTGGGGGGGAGGACCCTAAATTGGAAGTAAATGGCAGGCTTTTTCATAAGAAAGTCCCATATTTAATCTCTGCTAATCTCCAGTTAAGGGCTGCGGGTGGCGCTGTGGTCAGAAGGTCAGCGGTTCGAATCCCCGCCACGGGGTGAGCTCCTGCCCACCTAGCAGTTCGAAAGCACGTCAAAGTGCAAGTAGATAAATAGGTACCACTCTAGCGGGAAGGTAAACAGCATTTCCATGCGCTGCTCTGGTTCGCCAGAAGCGGCTTAGTCATGCTGGCCACATGAACTGGAAGCTGTCTGCAGACAAACGCCGGCTCCCTCAGCCAGTAAAGCGAGATGAGTGCGCAACCCCAGAGTCGTCCGCGACAGGACCTAACAGTCAGGGGTACCTTTACCCTTAATCTCCAGTCAAAAAACATTAGTTAGTAAGTGATGGGGGAAACTGCTGCTGCTTTTTCTCAGGAGTAGTCTATAGGTCCCACCTGTCAGGGCGACAACAAGTTGGTGTGCTGCAGCGCAGCAGTCAGGACGAGATAAGCCAAGGTCAACAGTCCAGGTCAGAAGCCAGCCGAAGTCAGGTAACAGTATTGGGGTCAAGAGAAGCCGAAGTCAGAAACAGTCCAAGTCAGAACAAGCCAAGTCAGTCAGATACGAACCAGGAACACAGGAACAAGACGAGTACAGCAACCACGCGCCCAACACAATTGTTGCAGACGCAATGGAATAGGGGAGTAGCTTTCTGAAGTAGTCGGCTCACTCCCACGCTTCCTATGAGCTACAGCTGTCTCTAATTGCCGCCTTCGCTTATCAGCTCGGCGTTCTACAGCTGAGAAGGGAGGAGGAGAGGGGATCGGCTGATTCCGCTCTGGACTGGGACCTGCTCCTGCCCCCACTTCTTCCTCTAGCTCTGGTCTTTCCTCCTCCTCCCTATCAGATTCCTCCTCTTCTGAGGAATGCCGCCACCAGTCTTCCCCAGGTACGAATTCCTCAGATTCCTCTGTGGGTGCTGCCTTGTCAGGGGGGGGCTTGCCACCACTCCTCCTCATCTGACTCGACCCTGACATCACCCCCCTCTCCAGAGCAGCTCTCCTCCTCCCAATCTGGTGGTCTAGGCCGAGTTGGGTGCTGCGCGTGGAAGGTTTTCTGTAGTGCTGGGGCATGGACAAGCTCTGCATCTTCCCAGGAGTTTGCCTCCGGCCCATACCCCTTCCAGGCAATGAGATATTGCAGCTTCCGCCGTCGCCACCGGGAGTCCAGGATCTGTTCCACTTCGTACTCCACTTCCCCATCCACCGTGACGGGCGGTGGTATCTCTTTGACAGGTTGATAGCGGTGTGCTGGTATCGCTGGCGATAACAGTGAACGGTGGAACACCGGGTGAATCCGCATTGTAGCCGGTAGGCGGAGCCGGAAGGCCACAGGGTTGATCTGCTGTACTACCTCGAATGGCCCCACTCTCTGTGGAGCTAACTTCTTGCAGCGACCTTTCTGCGGCAGGTCTCGTGTAGACAGCCATACCTTGTCCCCCACCTTGATATCTGCGCCAGGTTGGCGGTGAGCATCCGTCGTTCTCTTATAGTTCTCCTTGGCCCGTTCTAGCTGATCTCGTAGAAGCCCTTGTATAGCTGATAATTCTTCTACGAATTCATCAGCGGCTGGTAGCGGCAGTAATGATTCCGGAGACGGGAAGGCACGCGGGTGGAACCCATAGTTGGCAAAGAACGGGGACTGTTGTGAGGAGGCATGCAAGGCATTGTTATATGCAAATTCCGCCAAGGGAAGTAGACTCACCCAGTCGTCCTGCCGATAGTTAACATAGCAGCGCAGGTATTGTTGCAGTGTGGCATTGGTCCTTTCCGCCTCGCCATTGCTCTCAGGGTGCCGCGCGGAGGTCAAGCATACCTCCACCTTTAGCAATTGCATGACTTTCCTCCAGAACTGGGAAGTGAACTGGGCCCCTCTATCTGACACAATTTGACGGGGTAGCCCGTGCAGTCGGAAAATGTGATCAATGAACAACCGGGCTGTTTCTTGGGCGGTCGGCAGCGCCTTACAGGGTATGAAGTGGGCCATTTTGGTGAAAAGGTCTACAACCACCCAGATTACTGTCTGTTGTTGTGAGGCCGGGAGGTCAGTAATGAAATCCATAGCTATCGTCTCCCACGGCCCCTCTGGAGTAGGTAGTGGTTGTAGCAGCCCCGCCGGCACTTCTCGGGGTCGCTTGGCGCGCTGGCAAACATCACAGGCTCTGACGTACTCCCAGACATCCTTCCGCACTTGCGGCCACCAAAACTGACGCGTCACATGGTACAGTGTCTTGTACCTCCCAAAGTGACCAGCTGTCGGACAGTCATGACACTGGCGTAGCACCCTGGCTCGCAGTTCTCCGTCTGGCACATACAGAGCGTCTCTGTGATAGAGTAGACCATTTTCCTCCGAAAACAGTTCCATCCCGGGATTGCCTTCCCTTAGTGCTGCTAGCTTGTCCCTGGCGAACGGGTCTGCTGCTGTGTGGCATTGGAATTCAGAGATGGCCACGGCTGATCCTGTGGCTAACTGCAACTGGTGGGGTTGCAGAATGTGCCTCAATACCTAGTCTTGACTGGCATCCCCGTATTCTGGCTTCCGGGACAATGCGTCAGCTCCTTTATTCTGTTCGCTTGGCACATATACTACCCTAAAATGGAACCTGGAAAAGAACTGAGACCACCGGATCTGTCTCTGATTGAGGTGGCGGGCTGTCTGCCAGTATTCTAGGTTACGGTGGTCGGTACGGACCTCTATCAGGTGCTGGGCGCCCTCCAAGAAGTGCCTCCAGGCTGCGAAGGCATCTTTGATGGCTAATAGTTCTTTATCCCAGATTGTATAGTTCTTTTCTGAATCGTTCAACTTCCGGGAATGGAAGGCGCAAGGCCGCAAGAACCCTTCTTTGTCAGCTTGCAGCAACACTGCTCCAATGGCTCTATCAGAGGCATCGGTCTCTACTATGAAAGGCCGTCGGGGATCTGCATGGGCCAGGTACGCCTCGGCTGAGAACAAGGCCTTGAGGCGTACAAAGGCTTGTTGCGCCTCTTCAGTCCACTGAAACGGTTTCTTACCCCTCAAGCAATCAGTGAGGGGTGCCGTGAGCCAGGAGTACTTGGGCAGGAACTTCCTATAATAATTCGCAAACCCCAAGAACCGTTGAAGGTCCTTCTTTGTCCGTGGGGCCTGCCAAGAACGCACACTTTGTACCTTGGCAGGGTCCATTTTTATGCCCTCTGGGGTCAGACGATAACCCAAGAAGTCTACCGAGGAGACGTGAAATTGACACTTTTCTAACTTCGCATACAAGCGATGTTCCCTCAGCCTTTGCAGCACAGTCCGTACATGTTGCACATGCTGTGTCAGATTTTCTGAATAGATCAGAATGTCATCCAAATAAACCACCACAAACCGGTCTACCAGGTCTGCCAACACGTGGTTTATGAAGGCCTGGAACGTCGCAGTTCCCGATTGTATTCCGAAGGGCATCACCAAGTGCTCGAAGCTACCGTACCGAGTATTGAAAGTGGTTTTCCATTCATCCCCTTCTCGTATACGGATTAAATTGTAGGCACCTCTTAAGTCCAACTTTGTATAAAATTGTGCATCACGCAACCTCTCTAACAACTCACCAATGAGCGGCAAGGGGTAACGGACTGGAACAATGATGCGGTTCAACTTCCTGTAGTCCATGCAAGGCCTCAACTCAGAGGAGCCTTTTTTCTTCACAAATAGGACAGGCGCACCGCCCGGTGCCTTTGAGGGCCTGATGAACCCTCTGGCCAGATTTTTGTCCAAGAATTCCCGCAATGCCACCAGTTCTGTTTCAGACATTGGATAAAGCCGACTCGTGGGCAGTTGTGAGCCTGGAAGGAGGTCAATTTTGCAGTCATACGGCCGATGGGGGTGGTAACTGGTCCGCCTCCTTTTCGCAAAACACGTCTTGGAAGGCGTGGTACTCCACTGGTAGCTGACTCTCCATTCCTGTGAGAGTTCCCTCTTGTGCCCCCTGTGCTGCTGTTTCCCTTGCGACATTCCGCTTTCCCAGGCAATGATGCCGACAATACGCTGAAGCAAACACAAGGGAGCGCTGCCCCCACGCAATGGACGGGTCATGTTGCGTCAGCCATGGCATTCCCAGCACCAGCGGAGCCGCAGACATCTTGGCTAGATACAGGACTATTTGTTCTCGGTGTCCCGGTAACTCCAGCATCAAGGGTGCGGTGGCATGGGTAACAGCACCGGAGAGCAGGGGACGGCCGTCGATGGTGTGCACAGTCAATGGTACCTCCAACTTTCGAGTCTCCAGCCCTAGCTGCTGGGCTACACCCTCATCTAGAAAGTTGTTTGAGGCACCTGAGTCGACCAAGCCCAACACTCGCACCTGGTGCCCATCTGGAAATCGTAGCAGTGCATTCAAAACCAGGCTTGGAATAGCTAACGGAGGAGGCGAAGGGGTAGGCCATTGTGGTTCAGAGATCCAAGCCCTTCCCAGCCCTGTGGCCTCTACCAGAGCTGGGAGTTGGTGTTTCCCTGTGGCTGGGGATTAGTACCAGACCCTTCCCCCACACCGGCTACAGGGCGAGAGCTGGCAACGCTCTTTGCTGGACAGTTGCGAACAAAATGACCCCCCTTGCCACAGTACAAGCAAAGTCGCTCTCTGCGTCGCCGCTCCTTCTCAGCCCCTGTCAACGGCCCCCGCACTGCCCCAAGCTGCATGGGTTCTTCAGCTGGCGGGTCAGAAAGACTTGCTCTCACCGGGCGGGGAGGTGCGAAGGGAAGAGGTTCCCCCTTCCCTGGTGGCCTGTGCGCCATCCTTCTTTCTCTCCTTCTCCCCTGCAGGCGTTCATCGATTTGGGCACTGAGTTGAATGGCGGCATCCAGGGAACTAGGGGGCCCGACCCTGGCCATCTCATCCAGTATGTCATCCTGGAGCCCCGCCTTGAAGTGCGCTAACAGGGCCTCTTCATTCCACCCCAGTTCCTGAGAGAGGAGGCAAAACTCCGTAACATAGTCCATTAAAGGCCCATCACCCTGCTGAAGCTGCAAGAGCTTCCGGGTGTTGGCTGCTTTCCTCTGTCTGTCCTCAAACATATTCGTCATGTCCTCCAGGAAACGGTCATAGTCCCTCAAGTGAGGGTGATTGCCCACCAGCATAGGTGTCACCCAACGCCTGGCAGTTCCTTCCAACAAACTGATCAAGAATGCCACTTTGGCCTCAGGAGAACCAAACTCTGCTTCCCTTACTCGAATGTACAGCATGGCCTGTGCCTTAAAAGCTGGAAACTCTTGCCTGTCCCCCTTGAATTTTGCAGGTGGTAACACAGGGGGAGGCCGAGGAGGTAGAACTCCTGCTGAGCCATGCTGTGCTTGCTGGGTGTTCACAGCAATAGTCAACTGTTCCACATGTCCTTGAAGCACCAGATTAGCTCGTAACAATTGCTGTACAGTCTCCTGCAGTTGGTCTATCTGTGCTTGTGGAGAAGGAGGAGGGGTTGTGGGAGACCCCCCAGCAGCCCCCTGTTCTGTCATACTCACAGAGCAAGAGGGTTTGTTGGCGTCTGCAATCTGTCAGGACGACAACAAGTTGGTGTGCTGCAGCGCAGCAGTCAGGACGAGATAAGCCAAGGTCAACAGTCCAGGTCAGAAGCCAGCCGAAGTCAGGTAACAGTATTGGGGTCAAGAGAAGCCGAAGTCAGAAACAGTCCAAGTCAGAACAAGCCAAGTCAGTCAGATACGAACCAGGAACACAGGAACAAGACGAGTACAGCAACCACGCGCCCAACACAATTGTTGCAGACGCAATGGAATAGGGGAGTAGCTTTCTGAAGTAGTCGGCTCACTCCCACGCTTCCTATGAGCTACAGCTGTCTCTAATTGCCGCCTTCGCTTATCAGCTCGGCGTTCTACAGCTGAGAAGGGAGGAGGAGAGGGGATCGGCTGATTCCGCTCTGGACTGGGACCTGCTCCTGCCCCCACTTCTTCCTCTAGCTCTGGTCTTTCCTCCTCCTCCCTATCAGATTCCTCCTCTTCTGAGGAATGCCGCCACCAGTCTTCCCCAGGTACGAATTCCTCAGATTCCTCTGTGGGTGCTGCCTTGTCAGGGGGGGCTTGCCACCACTCCTCCTCATCTGACTCGACCCTGACACCACCTCCTTATTAAAATTGGGGGTGAAGCCAGAAATAGCTGGAACCAGGGCAAAAGTGGTCCGTGTTGAAACCCCCCCCCCCAAGCCTGGCTTCTTCCCTGTCCAGAATGCAGCTGAGGAAGGGACAGGTTGCTTTTGCAAGAGGCCTGAACTGATCACTTGCAGAGGGCTTTTGAAATTAAACTGAGATCCGCATGAAATTAGGCCACAAGCCATGTGTGTCCCTCAGGTCACAGGTTGCCCACTCTTGTCATAGAAAGCCATTGTCAGGCTGGGTATACAGTCGTGGGCTCAATGTTTGAATGGGCTGACTCAATATAGTGACAGGCTGTGTGGCAGCATCATTATTTCTTAGATGATATATGTATGTGCCATCATCTACACATCCAATGTACCTTATATTAGAAGCATTAACATTTTTAGAATTATGTTGCATGATTAATTGGCCGCACCATTTTTATGGATCAAAAGGGTTTTAGTCATTTAACTGATTGAGAGAAATCCTATGGTCCCATGGGTGGGTGGGTGGGGGTGTCCCAGCTGCCACAGCAGATAATCTCCCTCTCCAACTGCAGAGAGAAAGATCTTGCAAACACCCCCTGTTGAGGAAGCATAAACCTCACTCCTCTAACAGGGCTCTGCTGGTGGTAACAGCCAAAGGGGGGGCATGGCAGGGGTATGTATAGATCAGGAAAAGCTTTGATCATCTGGATTCAAAGCCCTCTCATTTTTCCAATAAGTTCCCATGATGGTGGGGGAGAGGTGACCAATGGGAGGGAAATATTGAGGAGTTGAACCACTGACCCAGAAAGTAAGTGAGAAGTCCGAAAAAATATCACCACTCAGTCTTCTCCCTTGCTGGTGTTTAGGGACAGAAGACTGTCAATTGCAATTCTCTCAGTTTCTCATTCCCCCCCCCCCCTAATTTTAAATTCACTTCTCTGCATTTCTTCAACAAATGGTGAATTTCTTTTTAAAAAATCCTCCTGAAAGTCCTTCAGTGTTCTAGTGTGACTATCTCTGAATAAACACTTTTTTTTTTTTTACTATTGTACACGTTTCTGCAAGTAATTTGTCATAAACATACTATTTCCCAAGCCCCATGACTGCTTCCTGTTCAGTGGCCAAAAAGGCTGTTTCAGGGCATTTTCAGGTACTGCTTTTTGAAGTGCGCTCTTACTGCTGTTGTTCTTATTGTGTTTTGAACTGTATTGTCATTTTCTTTATTGCGATGTTGATTGTGTTGCTTTTAATTTTTTATAATTGTTAGATTCACTGAGTATTTATTGAAAAAGAAAGGGATATGGGAAATGCAAGTAAAATCAAAGAAAAAAAGCATCTCAATGCTTGAAGTTGCATGTAAATTAATTCCCACCCATTTGCTGTTTTACTTAATAACGTTGAAGGAGGAAAGGCCTGATGAAAAATGTGTTTTGTAGCCAAAATAAGTCATTTTCCCTAGAGCGCTGGCTGCATCCCCAACATCTGGTGCTTTAAATATTCAGAGTAATAAAATACTGTAATGATAATGGAAATATTCTAAAGAAATGGTGCACATAACCCATCACCTATGTAGAGAAAAGTAATGGACTTGTCGCAGTCTTACAGCTATGGCAACCAGTATAGGTGGGGGCATAATAAAAATTCCAAGATCAGTATTTGGGATTTATTACCTTTAATAGGCCAACTAAAATATCACCCAGAGTGCACAAACTTTCAAGTTCTCCCTAACTTTTCATCAGCCCTAGATAGTAAACAGAGTAGGTGAGTTGGGTGTCATGGAGTTTGCATGTGATCAATCAAGATGGAATGTGGGATGAGATAGCAGACATCCAAGATGTTGGGTGCTATGCAGGTTTCAGGCTGCACCAAAGGCTGAGAAGAAGGAATATAGCGTTGCACACACCCACATTTCCAAGTAGTCAGAGACTTCATGGATGCCGGTGCTTATATCTACATATCTGCATCATGAGCTTGAGGTGGAAGGGCTTACACAGCATTGCCACTCCAACAGAACTTGCTTGGTGTCTTCCCAGCTCCAGATGAGACTAGCCCTTGGCCTATTGTTCTCCTACCCCTAGGATGATGTGACCTCCAGCGAGAGATGAGAGGGAGGGAAGGCGCCTGCCCCTACTTCTGAAAGTATTGCTAGCTAGGTGTTTATATGGCAACACTTGACCAGTACTTGACCAACCCTTTAGACATGTAAATAACATGCTTTGTTAGGGCTGTTAACAAGGAGACTGGTTTGAGCCCTTCAGCACTCCTTTCTACTGTAGAACTCCATCACAGGGGTTCCAAAGACATCATCCACGACAGCAGGATGTTTTGGGTTTCCCTGGCTGCTCAACATCCCCACCTCCTGGAGCTCCTACTCATGAACCTGTCCTCTGAGCATGTGTGCTCATTTGCACATGCATGATGGCACTGTCTCAAATGATCACATTGCCGCTATCCTGCATCCAGTTTCTAGTTGGATTGACACTCATTTGAGGGCAGGGAATGCATCAAACAGTATTTGTCAAGAGTACAGTACTGTATGGGTTGTGCCCAACATTGTGCAAATGTGGCTTGAAAACCAGCAGTGGGAGCGCACCAGATGTGGAGTAAGGAGTGTGAACACCCTAATTCTGATGCATTTCATGGGACACACACATCTGTCTTCCAAAATGAGTGCTGCTTTCACAATGTATCACTATATTTCTCACGTGGTCCTTTCCTGAGGCAGGTTTTTCTCTCTCCACTCCACCCAGCTACCATCATATGACTTGCACAGCTGCTCTAGAAAGTAGCAGTATTGAGTCATTAGAAAGCACAGCTGGGCATTACAACCAAGGCCATTTACATGAAAAGAGGATCTACTTTAATTAATCTCCGGCTGCTATACCCGCCTGATCTGAAGTCAGTGCCAGTGGGCGGATGGGTCACTGGTGCAAATTTATGCTTTCAGTTGCAGAATAAGAAGCCCTATTTTCATTATTATCCTAACAGAGCTGTGAGAAATCATCATGTTGTATTAAAAAAAAGTCATTTTACAGAAAGAAAATGTTAACTATGAACAGGATCTGAGAATCACACACAATTGCCTTTTATAGTCTGAATTCGGGCAGAACAATTGAGAAATGACAAGAACCTGGGCAATGAGGCAGCCCACCTCTGTCTCAAATGTTAATTTTTTTCCCAGGGAGAGAAATATAGAAATGGGAAACTTGTCAAAAGAAATGCAGGAGGTTCCAGCAAGTTCTCTGAAAACAGACCTCTTTCCCTAGGGCTTCCCTTTGTTTCGTTGCTCACATTTCAAAAAGGGTGGTAGAGCACCGTCCCTTTACTGATTCCTGCAAAAGGTCATCAATATTCAAATGTTTCAAAAGCTTGTCTATTTTTAAAAAGGAAAAAAAAACAGAACTGGAGTATCCTGCTGTTTATAGACGCATTGACAGCAGACAAGAAAGGAATTTGTTCACTGTTGACATTACTGATCTGGTGACTGAAATGATAGATCTGGAAATAACAAGTAATGCTAGATGACATTCAGCCATGGAAATATTTTATACAATTGGCTATGTGTAAGTGTTTATCATGTGTTCCCTTATTCCAAATAGGATTCCTCGCAAGAAAAGGGAAAAGTTGACAGCTATGAACCAGACCTTGGATTATAAGTAAAGCTTTTAAACTTATTTAACAGTGTGTAGTCTGTTCATTGCAAGAGGGTGAGAGAGTGGAGGCAAGAGCTGTAAGCAGACTAAACGGGATATGCAAAAGGTTTAACAGCCTGTGTTCCATGCTATGCTGCTGGTTAACTCTGAGAATGCTTTTAACTCTGTTGGGGGCTCTCTCCCACTGAAGAATGTACAAAGCTCTGCATTTGAATCTAGGTGCCCATGCAAATCTTTTTTAATTACCCAAATGTGGGTCAGATCTAGTTTCCACCTCCATAAGGATGAGAATGGGGGGCATAAAGGATTGCTCATTGAGCATCCTGGCTGAGTGGGAATTTGAACCTAGGTATCCCAAGTCTTCCTAGTCCAACAAGGAACCACTTAACCACACCATTCCACATTAACTCCATGAGCTTAAGGTGGTATCCATATGGCTCCCTAGTGGCTTTTATCAACATACTGAACCTGCTTCAGCAAGGTTACTACATCATGTGACTTCAGAGCATGCTCCAGTGTGAAAGAGTTGAACAGAATTGATAATATCATCAGGTGTGGCTTTTTCCCATCATAGGGCGCTTCCAGACTTGCTGTTTGGGAGACTCAGCCACATGCTGGCAACTTCAGGTTGCACAATTTTAGCTGACTGGGAAGTCTTGCAAAACAAACCAGCTTCCCCAAATATTGGACTTCTTGCAATAAGGGAAATGAGGGGAAAATGTGTTGGAAAGTGTGGGATAACACTTGCTTTTTAAACATTTACCACACGTTTATTACTGCTGATCATTAAACTACAAAAAGAAAGGCATATACATTGATAAATGGGGGAGAGAGAAATCAAGTACAGAATCTGAATAAGGTTAACAAATAAGATGGTGTCCATTTCTTTTTAATTGAAAACAATTATATTGTTTATATATATATACAGTATATTATTACAGAAATCATCAGGGTGGTTTGCAATAAAACAGTCTAAAAATGCAAAAACCTGGCTGAGTTGGTGTGCTTTCTTTTTCCATGTCTAAATGAGAATTTCTTTCCTTCCCTCCCCTGTCCCATTTCTGTCAGCAGTGCCAAAGTGGTGGGGGAGGATGGCGAGTTAAGATGAAGTGGCTGGCTGCATGCAAGAGGGAATGAGTTAGGATGCCATTCTTGGATATCATGTTAAATCAGTGGGTGTGCAATTTAAGATGCATTAGAACCTGGCTGTGTCAAGAGAATAAAGTCTCCTTGCTGATTACAGAAATGGAAGTGTCTCGCCACATGGGGTTACCACAGTTGATATTAGATCAAGCAGTGTTCAAAGTGAATAAAACCAGTTAAGTCTAAGTATATATTGAGGAATACAGTCACGCAGGGCTTTGAAGTGTGCCATCATCAAAAAGTACAGTTCTCCGTTACTTCTTTTGCTAGTTCTCTTGCTTCTACATGCAGGCAACAACTCATTTGTAAACTGTGCCCAGGTTCACCAAACATGCCAAATTCCATCTCAAACCTTGCTGCACAGAATACTGGGTTGGCCTGAAGCTTCCCAAGTGTCTCATCAATCCAAGATCTGGCTGGCCAAGCAAGCAAGCAAGCAAGCAAGCAAGCAAGGACTGCTTCTGTTTCTAATACAAGGAAGAAAAGCAACCTGCTTCTCAGAACAGCCATTTCTGTGTATCTCACTATGAAACAGCCTGATTTTTTTTTCATTTGTTGTTATAAATTATGTCAGATATTTTGTTGTGTAAATTATGTTGGAAATCAATAAAAGTATTATTTAAAAAATGAAACTTTGTAGTCAATATTATATTGCCTGCTTCATACTCTTCAACATTTCTCCGATGAAAATAGAGAAATCCTACCATACCCTCCAGCATTTCTCAAATGAAAATAGGGACGTCCTAAAGAAAAACTACTTTTTATGCCTTTTAAGAACAGATGTGTTGAGATGTGTGTGTGTGAAAGCAGGGTCGTGCTACTAGCCCAACCACCAATGCCATGTGTCTCCCGGATGTTCATGCATTGAGTATGGATGCCTGATTAAGGGGAGCCTTTGCACATAGAGCTCTACCCATGTAGGCTTCCAATTTATCTGAACGCCTGATTGTGCAATGTTCCAGATTCCCTTCTTCAGACATCAGGTGGCCAGCAAAGAGGCATGAAACATCAAGATCAAGGACAGCTGGGCAGCCCCACTCCCCCTTTCTACTTTTGGAGCACTCTTTCAGTGTTATTTCTCTAGAGAAAGAGGTTCGGGAACTGACCATAAATGCCTTCCTTGTTCTCTTATAATGGCAATGGCACCCATCTGTTCTAACCTACAGTCAAGACAAGAAGTTGCTAAGAACTGGGATTCAAATTCTCACTCTAAACTCAACTGAGGAGTCAACGCTCCATGCAAAAATCATATGATTTGCTGGTATAAAGTCACAGGTTTAATCTCAGCCATATCGATCTAAATATTCTCTGGTAATCAGGTTAGGGAACCAAATGGGTTAAGACCTGTACGTGTGCTACTATCCCAATCTCCTTGAAGGATGGATGGGATTCAAGTGTGGTATGTATATATACAGACATATATCTGTTTATATATAATACCCAAGATATATAATACAAGTAATCTCTGGTCAGCTTTCCTGTGGGAGTAACAAAGTAGTATAATCAGATGTTTCATGTCATGCTAAGGGGGGGGGGAACTAAGCTAGATACTATCACTGGCTCACAGCCTTGAAATCATTCATGGTTATTTAGTTTCAGTATGTTTTTTATTTCAAGTCAAAGGTGCCATGATACATTGTACCATTTACCTGGGTTCTATTATGTTTTTTGTGTTACTTTATGAGAACTGTATACCTATTCATTCATATCCATGCTTTTTTAGAACAGCTTTTTTTTGGGGGGGACAGGGATGGGGGGGACTGATAACAAATAGTGTGGGAAATGTTTTAATTGCTTTGTGTCTGAAAAAGCCTTACTTATAGGAAGGGGGGCAAAATACTTCCTTGAAATATAATAAACAGGAAAGCAGGATAACACACATGCTTAGAGATAACCCTCAGAAAACCCTCTTATAAACACAGCTCTCTTATTGTTAGAGAAGTTTTTTTTAAGGGGAAGTAATGGAGCACTAGGCATCAACTTGTATGAATTCCAAAATCCATGACCAAGAAGGAAGCTGATATATACTGCCTATCTATAGGAAAGGTAATCCCTTCCTCTAAACGAAAAAAAAAACACCCACCCAACCCTTGTTAATTGCACTCAGAAGAGAGAACAGCCTTTTCTCTTTAATGCTGTCCTTGGCGGGTGGGCATGTGTACATAGTAGTCCTGTCTGAATCATTAGAGATTACCAGTAGATCAGCAAGATGAAACTCAGCCATGTGTCCCTCTCTAACTCACATCCGCACCACACATTAAAGCATGTTTTAAAGCACGTGGCTTCCTCCTAAGAGTCGTGGGAATTGTAGTTTACCCATCAAAGCGCTAAAATTCCCAGCACTGTTAACGAACTACAATTCCTTCACTTGCCGAGTCCACTTCCCACACTGACACACACGCTGTAAACAGGGAACATTAATTCCTGCTCTTAGGTGTTGAAAAATAAATACTGTTGTAGGAACAAAAATATGACCAACAAATACATGGGCTGATTTTTCTTTATACTTAATAAATGACTTCATGCAATTCGCAACCCCAGATCAGTAACAATAGCCCGTTCCTGCCAGAAGTGACATCAGATGAAACTAATATTCACTTGATTTCAGGCTCCTGTGCTTCATGTGTCATCAAGACCATTGGCCACACTGGCTTGGGCTGATGGAAGTTGTAGTCCCAAACTTACAGAGAGCATCATCAAGTTGGAAAGGCTTTTCTAGACCACTGACCAGCAAAATCGCAGAAGAGAAAGGTGATTCTCCCAAACTGTCATTGATTATAGTCTAGGAGAAGAAATGGGTTATCATTAGTACAGTGTTGCTGCATTGTATTAAGGGTTTTCCTGTGTTGTTGCTTGAGGATTTACTGTATTTGGGCATGTTGTTGCAAGTAAATGAAGACATTGCACAGTGAATTTAGAAATTTCACTGCATCTGTCAAAGTTAACCTTCTTTTAATGTTGCAGTTCAATATTTTAGCATTGTTGGTGTCTTGCTGCTTTGACTAGCAGATACAACCCAAGACATTTTGGACCCTGAGGCAGAAGGTCAAAATGATGTCCCCAATAGTGTAAAATAGATAGCAAAATAAAAGTAAGTCATAATTTTTCTCCCCAATTAATAGCACCCAAAAAAAACTTGCCAGCTGACACTATCTACCTCACTGTGCCTAACTATAGAGCTGGCCCTGTAGGTGATTACAGGATAATGACCAGCTTGGAATCATATGAGGAAGGCCATAGTGTCAGCCATTTTAACTGGACAAGAGGAACATACTGTGAGGAGCCAACTTTGAAAATACATTGTTGTATATCTAGTATTAGAATGCAGCAAACACTGAAGGAGACAAGGGAATTAATTTGTGTGTCTGTATGTGTGTGAACAGACACACAGTTTACCCAAACTTTATTATTATTGTTATCCTCTGAAAATACCCAGGCAGTAGTTAAGGTAAAGCTAGGGTTTTTGTTCAAGAACACTGTTCTACCATAAATATTTTGTTTCACGCTACATCATATAAAAAGAGCTCTTGTCCAAGCTGTCTGGATAGCCAGGCACACACAAATAATCCAAACACAGAAAAGCCTTATCTGACTGTAAAACAGACAACTTATTTGCCTTTCATTGAAGACTCACAGGGACTACAATTTATAAGGCCACAAATTTACTACAAGACAGCCCTAATTGCTTGGTACATGTGGGAGAAGATCATACACTATGAAAAGGACTTTGCATAAAATCTGTTTTATTGTCATCAATCAGAACTTTTCATTTTCTTGAAAGTCTCTTTTTGGCTTTCCCAGTCAGCGAACAGAGCTGGGATAGAATCCCTCTTTCTTCTGACTTTATTAAACTTGGGGCCCACAGTTGACAACCATAAATTACCCAGCCATGGTGTGTTCTATACAACAAAATTGAATGAATTCAACTTATGCCATTTTCTTGCTTATAATCAACTGACCATTCCTTAATTAACAAAGGAAAATAGTTCCCATTGTGCATTAATATTGTTGTTGCTGTTAATGAAAAGTTTGCAGTCTACATTTTTTAGACATGTTTGTTCAATTAGTGTTATCAGTAATATCATAGATTTAAAACAGAAGATGCCACTGTGAGAGCATTTGAAGGATAGAATACTGGCTTTATAGCCTTCACAGAGTGATTGTATATCCTTTGATATCCTTCCTGTCTGCAGTGGCTCCAGCAACCTACCCAGCACATCACCAACAGATGTTCTTTCTTCTCAGTTATCCTTATCTGATTTGTCCTTTGAACTGCTGTGGAGCAGGACATACTGTTAAAGACTGATTGGCTGATTCTGCCTGTGCTAGAGATGCTTGCCTTCTAGAAGCAAGCTACAGCACCCAAGTGTCATGTGAAGGTGCCTTAACTGTAAAGCTTTGAAGAGAGCCATCTGCTTGCATAAGTATACTAAGACCATCCGATTTGAGGATCTTCCACCCAGACAGATTCTGGCCCCTCCAGAATGTTCTGGTGCACACGAAACATATAGGGGTGTGCTTGATATATTCATTGATACATGCTTGATTGAAGATGAAGTCACAGAGCTATTATTTATGGCTGTATACACACTATACATTTAAAGACATTTAAAAGCAACACCCCCCCCAAATAACCTGGGAACTAAAGTTTGTTAAGAGCTGAGAACTGTAGCTCTTGAGGATAAGCGACAGTTCCCAGGATTCTTAAGGGGGTATGCTTTAAAAAATGTATTCTATGCACACAGCCTGTTATTTGACTCAGAGGTATTAAGAGGCAAAGTGAAACTACCTTGTGGAAAGTTATGAAATCTAAGATGGGGGAGGGCAAGAGTTTGGTGCAAATATTGTTTTCGACACAGAAACCCAAATTCCATTTTACAAAGGCATAAATATATTCCTTCAAGGAGTGGGGTAGGGAAAGACGACTATTGTAACTCGCTCTACGCGGGGCTGCCCCTAAGGCTGACCCAGAAACTCCAGCGGGTGCAGAATGCCGCGGCGAGGCTCCTTACCGGGTCTTTGCCGGGACCACATTCATCCAGTGCTTTACCAGCTGCACTGGCTCCCGGTGGAGTACAGGGTCAGGTTTAAGGTGCTGGTTTTGACCTTTAAAGCCCTATGCAGCTTAGGACCCTCGTACCTAAGGGACCGCCTCTCCTGGTATGTCCCGTGTAGGACCTTAAGGCTCAAATAATAATCTTTTGGAGGTCCCGAGCAACAAAGATGCTAGGTTGGCCTCAACTAGGGCCAGGGCCTTCTCAGTATTGGCCCCGACTTGGTGGAACAGTCTATCACAAGAGACCAGGGCCCTGCGGGATTTGGTATCTTTCCGCAGGGCCTGTAAGACGGAGCTGTTCCACCTGGCCTTTGGGTTGGCTTCTGTTTGATATTTATGCTTCATTCTTTTATTGGTGGGTTATTTGAAAATGAGACTGCAGTTTTAATATTAATTTTTAAATTTGTATTTTAATCTGTTATTTTAAATTGATTGGGTTTATGTTTTCCTGTTATTTTAATTAGTGTTAGCCATCCTGAGCCGGTTTTTGGCTGGGAAGGGGGGTATAAATAAAATATTATTATTATTATTATTATTATTATTATTTATTATTATTATTATCTTTGTTGAAAACAGGGTTTGCATGCCTTTGTTCGTGCAGTTTGATTTCTCAAACGTTGCAGGCAAAAAAACCAGTCACCTGATGTCATTGCGATAAGTGGCTGGCGCATGGTGACACCCACCTCTGAAAGTCGGCCTGTGAAACAGGTGTGCTTCCGTGAGGTGGGGATTCAGCCTCTTGGCTGGATCCAACTGCCTACAGCTGGTTTACTGGAACCGCCTCCCCCTTTTGCTATGTGTTGTTCCAGTAAAGGATGCTAATGAGCCTAGGTAGAGCTTGCCTACATGTTGTAATTTCCTTTCTTCATATTGCAAAACTTCTTTTGCTCCTTTCTCTCACCCTTCCCATGTTTGTTATGGTGACTCATGTGGGTCCCCACTTGCCCTGAGAAAAGAAAAAAGGGCTTCTGAAATGCCATGGTTAATTTCCTGGTAATAGACATTCTACTCCAGGGGTCCCCAAACTAAGGCCCCGGGGGCTGGATGCGGCCCAATTGCCTTCTAAATCCGCCCCGCGGATGGTCTGGGAATCAGTGTTTTTTACATGAGTAGAATGTGTCCTTTTATTTAAAATGCACCTCTGGGTTATTTGTGGGGCCTGTCTGGTGTTTTTACATGAGTAGAATGTGTGCTTTTATTTAAAATGCAACTCTTGGTTATTTGTGGGGCATAGGAATTCGTTCATTTTTTTTTTTCAAAATATAGCCCGCCCGCCCCCCCCCAAGGTCTGAGGGACAGTGGACCGGCCACCTGCTTAAAAAGTTTGCTGACCCCTGTTCTACATGCTAATCACATCAAAAGGAAATTCAGAGTCATAGAAGTGCCCTAGGTTGATCTACAAGCAGGTACTCAAATTTCTTTATTGGGATTTGTCTTGAATTGGCTATTGAATATACAGTCCAGCTTTATAACAATCTGCAGTTTGGAGCACATGGAGGAAAAAGAATGGCTGCTGGTTCACAAAGCAATAGCAATTTCAAATTAATAAACCATAGTAGGCATGTGGAGAATCTTCTCTGCAGCAAAATAACAGTCTTTATAATTCTTTTCACAGTGCTGTTTATGTGGTGCCAATGACATTAAAGTTTGCTTTTTCTATTTTTATTATACAAATGCAGAAAACCAAACGTACCCTTTAAGCCTTGGGATGCTATTCCTTTTCGCAGCAATGTTGTACTTTGGGTTCATAGCTGAAGTAATTAATTATTTCCTGGCTTCCAGGCCTTTCCTGTATTGATTTTCTAACAACAGCCTCCCATTTTGTATCCTTGTTGATTATTATTTTCCCAGGTGTATTACCTTACATTTATCTATATTAAATCTTATTTCATTTACTTCCATCCATCTCGCTCAAAGTTTGCCCTTAGCACTATTCTTCAGACAGAAGACATGGTTAGACAGAACTGGTTTGCTTTTGGGATACGTTGCTAGAAGGAGAGTTAACAGCTAAATTAATTGTTTTGCTCTTTAATTTTTTTCTTTTATAAAGATTAACATGTAGGCTCCACTGCATATCCATTCAGCTTGTCATTGCCTTTGCTGAGCATGTAAATAAAGGCATTTCAGAGCTTTCCCATATTCTGCCCACCGCTGTTGCTCCACATATTTCACCTCAACCATTGTTTGAATTAAATGTCACATTCTTCTCTCAACAGGTGGAAGGTGTAGATAAGGGAATAAGCTGTGTCTTATACCCCGAACTTGCAAAAGGGAATAATTCCACATCAGGATTTCCAACTTGTTCTACTTGGATCTATTTCATTTTGAGTCAGACCAAATCTTTTGTTTAAATGCCTTGTTGCATTCATTGGCACATCGTTCAGTACTGCAGAACATCAATTGTACATACTGATCTCTCCAATCAAGTAAGATAGGACACGGTTTCTTCCTTTGTTGTTGTTAGAAAAATAAAGAAGAAGCAGTTTTATTTTGGATTTTGGAAAATGTGCAGAAAAGGTTTTGCTATTCTGGGATTTGCTTGAAATCCTGCTATTGGCAGTCAATGCATGAGACATTGCAATATGAAAATCCCTGGTTTCTTGGAGAAAGATACTTTACCCATAGCATTTTCTCTCCACGACAATGTTAAATCACAGATTTGCCTGTGTATACCACTAAAGCTTTATGCACAACACACCAATGGCCCACTCCTTACATCCAAACTGGCACAAATCCCAAGTCTAGACAAGACCAAAAGCTGGCCAAATAGATTATTAAGGGAAATCACTAGCCATGGAGAGAGAGGAAAAGCTATGTAATTAATTTGAAAATAGCTAAGCACTGGGTGTAGCAAATGATCAATTTTCAAGAGATCAGCAGAACTGTGTTGGCTGGAGATTTGACAAAAGAAAACGATCAACAGGTGTTGATGAAATCTAGAAATCAGTTTCTACCTGCCTACCCTCAGAGGATCTGGAAGGGGTACAAAGTATCCAAACCAATCAACAAAACAATTTTGAAAACATTCCTTTTATTATACTTAGCAAAATGCAACATTAAAATCCCTTCCACATGCATACCCTATACATGCATACATTTAGGCGTTTTCACATCAGTTTGTGCTCAACAGCACAGAAAATCCCTCTCAGTCTTCTCTGTGCTGTTAATGCAGGACACGATGCAGAAATGAAATCTAACGCCCATTTGGGCAAGGTAGATCTTACATTCACATTAAAGACATTTTAAGCAGAAATCGGTGTCATCCATAGGTAAAAATATACTTCAGCCTAGCTGCCAAATGCCAAGCCAAATAAAAAGCTATTCTAACTTCCAATAGAAACTTAATCCTTTGTAGGCTGAAGGAGCACCACAACCGTAGAGCACCACCCCCAAACTGCTCTTTAGCTACGTTTTGGGTATGGAGGTGGCGCACAGATGGCAATGATTTAGCAGATCAGAATAAAAGCATAAGAGCTAATGCAGCACTTCATGCTGCCTGGGCCCTCCAGACAATGTGGACTACAACCCATCATCCTGGCCAGCGACTGAGGTGATGGGACTGGAGTCCAGCAACACGTGGAGGTCTCAGGTTCCCCATCCTGTTTTAAGCAAATGCAGTTTTGAAACCATCAATTCAAAATAACTGCAGTAGGTGGGTTACCTTTAACTATTTTGTACCACTACAGATACCACAACCTATATATCCTTAAACTAACAAAAAGACACAGCTAGGATACAAACTGAGCTATGGCAACTCAGAACCCCTAATAAGCAGATAAAGAGATCCCACGCTGCTGTATTTTAAATTCATATATACATTTTAATTCAAATATAAATTTGAAAACCCAAAGGCAGGTGATAATTGTCAGGATGTTGGAGGTGGTATGGAACAAGCCATCGCTGCTTCTGATGGAACTGATCCCAGCTCAGTTTCAAATGCCAAAACAAGCAGGCACCGTGTATAAAATGGTGTTTCAAAATCAATCCTAACTGTGTCTCCTGAAAGTTTCTAACACATTAATTTTAAGTAAAAGTAAGGCACATACACAGCATGCTTATAGGTTGCGTTTAAAATTCATCTTGTAATAGCCAGGCATGAATTTTCCTGGCAGATGCAATGGAAAATAACTAGCGGAAGATACTATCAATAAGGACTGAAAGAAAGAGATGCAAAATATCAAACTTCAGTTTCTTTGTTGCTTTAAAAAACAAAACAAAACCTTCTGTTGTGTATTGGCCTTGACATACACCAAGTAGACAATTTACAGAAAAAGAGGAACAGCCATCGCAATACCAGGAAGCTATTAATTTTCATTATTTTCATAATTTCACAGGTGTCAAGCCTTAATCGCTATGCCCAGGCATATTACATTGCACAGTTCTTTGCTGACTTGCCACAAGCTAATTATTGATGGTTCACTTCATTCTAATAAAATCTCTATCTCATCTGCCTATCAAACGGAAGTGAAGGGTTGGAGAGGAGCTGCCAGAAGGGCTACTTGAGTTCTTTTCAAAAATAATAAAGAAGAGGAAACCTTGTTGTCGTCCCTCACCCCTCCAACACAGTTCGTGCCGTCAGTACATTTCTTTTCCCTTTGTTCCTTTGTTTACTAATGTGCTGGCTGTTCCCTGAAGGAATTACAAATTCTACATAAATGCCACACTGATTATAAAGGCTATAGCTATGGTGGGGAGGGGATTTCATTTATTTTATTTAAAACATGTATGTACTGCCTTTCATCAGTTATTTCAAGGCAGTTTATCAAAATTAAAACAACAATGAATACGTAGGACTGGAGCCATAGAAGTGTCAGTGGAAGAGGGCTGGCGGGTGACTTTAGTTCCACCAGTGAAAAAAGTCTTTTTCATGCTTGTGCTTCAGGGTGTGTGTGGTTGCAGGCATGGAAGAAAAGCCCGAGTGTGGACCACGGTATAATTTCAGAAATGTAGAAAATGTCATCTTAAAGATAAACAGACACTTCTATTTCAGTGCTCGTGAAATTATATGTATGGGATGGAATCACTGTGTTGGGCAGGGTGGAGAGGTATATTACAGGATTGCACTGGACCCAAAAAATGGTGCTTGGGCCCTGATTCTATGATTTGTCTTTGGAAGACTTGGGGCACATCTACACTCGTGGTTTATAACATTAAAATTGTGTTATTAAAATGTGACACCAGAGGGTGCTACAAAGCAGCGACCCACCAGCGAAGGGAAACTGCCATTATAAATGTTATAGAACATTATTTTTTAATACTGTTTAGAAGATCAATGTAGATCCAGCCATAGACAGTCACTGGAATAAGTCCTAACCTAAGGCTACTCCTGCTTCAAGTAATTGAGTTTCACAAAATGTCTGTGTGTGTGTGTGTGTGTCAGACAGAATCACGTTTATCTCAATTTTCTCCTTCCTTGGATGCTTTGCTTGCTCCTGTGTCCCTGCTTTTGCATTTGGAGTTTGAGAAAGTTGTGGGAGGATCACACAGCAGCTGAACCTCTCTTCATACCTGTATTAGGCTTCAGTCTGAGCTAAGGCTCCAATATCTAAGAGAAGTAGAGCTTGTTTCATTGGGAATTCTGCCTCCTACTATTATGGTTGAGAAAGCTAAATGGGCAACACAGGAAGAATAAGAAGAGACATGAGGCTGTAAGATACGCGCATGATTGGCCCACAGAGGCCTTTCCTAGGGCAGTGGAACACCACCATCAAAGTGCTGAGTTCTTGGCTGCTTCTGTATTTCCAGCCTCATGCTGCTTCTGCTGCAGAGGCAATCTGCAACAGTGAATTTATGACAATTTAGCCATAGGCCATTTCACAGTGAGAAGAAAAAAAGCAATTCATGAGAGGAAGTGAATATGAGAGGGATTTCTTTTCCCCAAGTAGTCCCCGGCAGGATTCGGCACACAAAGCAATTGAAGATGTGGTGGATACTTTCCTTCATAATAGCATCCCATTATATTAGAAATAAACTTCCAGGGTATCAAACATTGTTCCTCAAAAATGCAGGTGAAAGCTTGGTTTGTATCAACATTTGCCCCAGAGGCATTTGCCCCAAAGAGACAAAAAGTTACAAAGCAACAAGCTTTTAAAGTTAGGGATTGTTTGTCATTGCCAAAGGAACAGTTTTTTTAAAGTTTACTGACATTCCAATCAGCTGTGATAGGTTGTACAACTGTGATGCTGTCGTAACAGTGCTGCAGTGCCAATACAATACAATGTCTTTCAATGTTGCACTGGCTGGGGGTAGCTTTTGATGCATCCCATCTTATGCTGTGTGTACATGACTGTTTACTCCGGCTCTAGGACGCTCTCACTCCTGATGTTTGAAGCTGTGCACACATGTTATTAGACACAGTCCATCCCATGGCTCATTGAGAAATACTCCTGTTTGATGGACTTTCACTCAAACCAGCTGCCATCCAATTAGAAAACAGAAGCTGGGGTTAAGCTGAGATGTGAAGACTGGCGACAGCTGTTGCACATGCGCAGATGGCTTCAGTGGAGTTTCGGCATGAGAAATAAATCAGGTAATGCACATCAAGCAATGGCATCCCTCGGATGCTGATAGATGGCAGACCTGCAAGCTACGGCTATCTTGGTTGATGGCAAATGAAACAGTGGAAATGCACAAATGTATGATGTGGTACAAAAAAAGTGGCCTAAGCTCCATCCCATGCTTTGTTGTTTGGCACCGTGAACTTTAACAACAGCTGCAAAAGTCGCTCTGTCCCAGTAAATAAACTGTTGTCACCATTTTTCCTCTCAACCTGGGAAGAAGAGCGGTCTGTCAAACTGCAGATGACTCAATAAAGAACCTAAAGTTTCCTAATGTGATATGTGAGTAATAAAAGTCTCATTGTGTGCTTCTATCTGCCACAGCAGTGAGTGTGGTGGATCAAAGTGTGGTAGATTTTGACTACATGTCTTATGAACACACACACACACACTGAAATGCAAATTGTGCTGCTGGCAGAAATTCCTTGCTTTAGAGACAACATCATTCACACTTAACCTTTCCCAATTGCTTTTCAAAAGCCCTTCCCTGAATAGTTCAATGATTTTTCAGCTATTCTTTGGTTCTGAAGCCATTGATGCTCTTTCCTGATAGCTGAGCTCTCTCTGTACAAAGGTGGGACTCAAATCTCTGAAAAACTTCAGTTTCCCCTTTTATCCTAATATCAAGGAGTTGGACTCTCAGATTTAATAAATGCACTCACAGAATGAGTGTTCCTGCTAACAGAAGAGTTAGGCAACTTTAGTTAATCACCACTTCCTCTGCTGCAGTCCACCCAATCTGCTGCAGGAGGTTGGGGGACCCTCCACAGAAGGTGACACCAATATGGCAACATTGTCCCTGACTCTCCCACTGGCCTGCTTGTGCTAACTGCTACGATTATGCTATTCAATATGACAACAAAATGATTGGGACTTCGGGCATCTCTGACAGCAAGGTCAGTTTTTGAAGTGAAGGCAGAGACACACATCTTTTTGTAAGTGTTGGACCTTGAGGGGGGAGGCAGTTTGGAGCATAGTGAAAAAGCTGGAGATGTTTCTGTGATGCATGGAGAGTATTTCTAGAAGTTCTAAGAGGAAGAGAGAGAATTCATTACAGGGGTGTCGTTTTTCTGCAGCATCCCATGGGCAGGCTAGGCATAATGTATAGGCTGGGCTGAGGAATGGATTCTAAAGTTTCTGACAGATATTTTGAGCTTTCAATGCAGCATGGAATTACTACACAATATTAGGCAATGCTCTACTAATCTTTAAACATGAATCTAGGCATTCTGCCAAACTAAATCCCAAAACTCGGCACTACACATACTTTGATATACTGGAAGCACACAGTCACATAATACTCCTAATACTGCTTCAGTTATGTTTATGATTACAAATCTAACAGAATTACAAATCAGGTAGCATTTGCCTGATATTTGAGCAGTGATGCAAATCAAGTATACCCCTGAATTCACTTCAAAATTATGTTAGGCTTGTAGAGCTATTTACATGTGATCTAGTCTCCTTCGGTGCCATCCAGTGGAATTAATGTGAATATCACAGCTATACAAGGGGAAGTTATAAATTATGTAGCATACAAAGCATCTTTTTATTTTCAGGATGCCAAAGTAAATAAGGTTGTCAGGGTGACAGCTAAAACAACTCTCAAAACAAGTAATTTTTATAGCAATGCATTCAAATTAATGCTTGCCTGGGGTACCAACCAAAATACACAAACATGCATACACAGAAGAGAGAGATATCTAAGAATATGTACCGTAGCTCTCACTTCTGCAGGGTGATGACAAAAATTACATGCCATTAGTGTAAAGCAGCTATTACTAATCAATGGCAATGTACCTGTATATCCTTCAAAAATCTGGCTAAAATCATCCCTAAGCTAATCCAGGACAATAAGGAATGTTTTCACATTACCTTAGCAGAGCAATGGTTGTTCCCCATAGTAACCTATGCTATGGGGAGATCATGTGAAAACAGCACATGACTTAGTTACCCCCATCAGATAATTCTGCTGTTTTCTCAGAGCTGATAGCACTCATGTGGGGGGGAGTTACTTCAGAGGTGTCATTAGACCGTTGTATTGTGGGACTACATTACAACCACACTTTCTCCAACCACAGTGTGAGTATGCTAGTCCAGCATTTACATATTCTAATAACAGTCAGTGGGACTTAGTTGCATGTGACTAAAGATCAGTTCATTTAAATGGGTATGGGAACCAAGCAACTAATTGGCAGCCAGTGCAGTCAGGCCAGGATTGGTGTAATATGCTCAAACCGTATTGCACCAGTGAGCAAACTGGCTGCTGAATTCTGCACCAGGTAAAATTTCCAAATTGTTTTCAGTGGCAGACCCACTTACTGTATAATGCATTGCAGTAATCTGACATAGAGGTTACCAGAGCATGACAGGAGTTAGGCTATCCTCATCCAGATAGGGGCACAGCTCGGTCACCAGCTGAAGCTGATGGAAGGCACTCTGCACCACTGAGACCACCCCAAGTGACAGAAGAAGAACAAACACTCTGTGAGGTGAGTGGGGCTGAGAGACTTCAAAGATGTGACTAGCCCAAGGTCACGCAGCAGGTGCATGTGGAGGAGTGGAGATGCGAACCCGGTCCCCCAGATTACGAGTCTACCGCTCTTAACCACTACACCCACTGGCTCTCAGATAAGGTAAAGGCTCCCTGGATGGTTAAATCCAGTCAAATGCAACTATGGGGTGGGGCGCTCATCTCGCTTTTCAGTCCGAGGGAGCCAGCGTTTCTCCACAGACAGCTTTCTGGGTCATGTGGCCAGCATGACTAAACCGCTACTGCTGCAACGGGACACCGTGACGAGTACCAGAACGCACAGAAAGGCCGTTTACTTTCCCACTGCAGCAGTACCAATTTATCTACTTGCACTGGTATGCTTTTGAACTGCTAGGTTGGCAGAAGCAGGGACAGAGCACAGGAGCTCACTCCATCGTGCAGATTCGAACTGCCGACCTTCCAATCAGCAAGCCCGAGAGGCTCAGTGGTTTCGACCACAGCGCCACAAGTAACAGCAAAGGATTCAAGAGCACCCCAAAGCTATGTAGCAGCTCCTTCAGAAGGAATGTAACCCTATCAAGAGCAGGCAACCTCCAATCTATCTGGTCTAGGTTACCAAGGCCAGACAACAGTACAGCGCATCCACCACCCCTGCAGATGTAAAGAAGTAGAGCTGTGCATCATCCTTTGTTCTAAAACTATGGATGCACCACTCAGTTGTTTCATGTAGAAGTTAAATAGCATGGGGAATAAAAATTATGTATTTTATGTTGCCAGCAGTCCTGAGATCTACTGATGGAGGGCGGTATGCAAAATTTGAAAAGTAAAATAATAATTATCTCAGTAATTTATAACAGTGCTCAAACGCAAACCGTTATCCTAATGTTACGAATGGGAGGAACGTCCTGCAAATCCATGATTTTACAGCTTATGCTGTTTCGCTGTGTGCTGCTAGCCCCAACTCCAGCCTATCGAAGGACCCGTGTTCCCAGGAGACTCTCAAGTAACGTTAGGATTGGCCACATCTTCTTAGCGCAGGACCATTGATGCTGGCTATGCTGCTTGCAGCAGCGCTTTAGCGCTAAACGAAAAGCTCAGCACCGGCCAAGCGGCTGCACTCGGGATTTCAGTCTGAAGGCAACGGGCGCCGCCGCGACGCGCCTGCTGCCTCCGTTACTACTGGCTGCTTCTCCCGTTCGTCGAGAGGGGGGGGGGGGGGGGGGGGGGGGGGTGGGGGGGGGGGGGGGGGGGGGGGGGGGGTCAGCAACGCGAGCGAGGCCTCCTCACTGGTGAGAAAATGGTCCAATGATATCTCGCGCCGGAATTTCGGCGGCCGAGAAGGGCAACGACGAACCAATCGCCGAGTCAAGGGGCGGGGTAGGCAGCCATGAAAGTAGAGAGTCAGGGTTCTCAGTTGAATACAACACCTACGTGACACTCAACGCCTTTCTCTATCTCTGCGTGTGTGAGGAGTGCGTGCCGTTGATGCAAAAAAAAGGGAGGGGGAAAAACGGCACCGTAAAGACTTGGTAACGTGAGGCAGCCGTGTTTGTCACTTTAAGGCAGTGATGGCTAAACTTGGTTCTCCAGCTGTTTTGGGACTACAACTCCCATCATCCCTAGCTAACAGGACCAGTGGTCAGGGATGATGGGAATTGTATTCCCAAAACAGCTGGCGGGCCAAGTTTGGCCATCACGGCTTTAAGGGGATAAAGGAGCCATTCCCAGTTTGTATTACGCTCCTGCCTTGCACGCAAGAGGGAGCCGTATGAAAGCCGGAAGTGGTGGTAACACCCTTGCCTTTCCCACGCTCTTGGATCAGCAAAGGGCTATGGGAAAGAAACGTAGCTTTTTATCATCATCCTCAGGGGCCGGCAGTCGGCGCCGGAAGTGAAGTCATAATGGCTAGCCGGAACTTGTTCTTGTGGGCATGGCCTCTTCTGATACGATCATCTCCGGTAAGGGGATTTTGAGTGTCCGCCACAGGCTCCGCAAGCCAGTTCGGGCGGAAGCTGGGCCCTCGCCCAGCGCTACTTCCCGGGCCTGCCGTGAACAGTTCCCTGTCGCGGAGAGCGAGCAGCGGCAGGAGGCGACTTCCCGCCGAGCATCTCGCCCCTGTGGCCCATGGCCGGCGGGGAGGCCGCCCCAGCGGCGGGGCCCGACTCCGAGCCCTGCCGAGGGGTGAGAAAGTCGGGGAAGCCGCCAACGCCGGGACGGGCTGGGTGGAGAAGTTGCGCGCGGAGTGCGAGCCCGAGGGGCACTGGCAACACCGCCGTGAGTTCTTGATTCGCAACGCGGAAGGCCTGCCCTTGTCGCCGGGCGGGAAAGACGGCGGTGGGGAGGACGGCGACGGAGACAGTGTGGAATTACGGCGACTGACCTCTCTGTCTATGGTGTGGGCCAACCATGTCTTCCTGGGATGCAGGTGAGTCGCTGGCGGGAGAAGTGGAACTTAAAAAGAGTTTCGTTTGTGTGTAATTTGCACGTTACTTTAAGGGTAATTAATTTCACAATGAGGAGCAGGAGTTCCTTAAGATGTCATAAACATAAGAAGGGAAAAAGGAGGGAAAAAAGGCATTCTCCGAATGTAGTTAAAATCTTTGTTTTTTCTTTACAAGCCAATGCACATATTTTTGCAGCCAGCTTATGTGCTAAAATAACATTAATCCTCCATTTTTTTTGCAAAAACTGCAAGATCATTTTCTGCCTAATTAACTGTATTATCATGTGCATATGCATATCCCATGTTTCTTCTATCATGAAGCTCAGGCTGACATACATGGAATTCCCAGGTGATCTCCATTGAGGCACTGACCAGGACCAAACTTGTTTACCTTTAGCAAGGTAGTTGCCTGGTGTACCTGTAAGTTGTTGTAGTAGCACAACACCCTCATGTTGATCATGTCCTGATTTGACCATATAGGCCATTTGTGCTAAAGCATGCACTTGCTTTAATTTTGCTATCTGTTGTTCAGAACTGTGGTGCTTATAAGGTTTTGTAACAGCCAGCTAAACCAAACAAACTTACCTTCTATTTTGACTGTCGTCCCCCCCTTTTTTTGTTAATCTAGATTCTGAGATGAGAGGCAAGCTTGTTCCTCTGATTACACATTCTGTAACTAAACAGTGTTGACTCTAATAACTTTAGCATTGAGTTCCTCTTGTCTAGGTCTCATTGTTCTGTCTTTCCAAAAGTCACCCTGAATGGCAGATAAATTGCTCTTTGCTTCTTGAAACATTTTTTGAGCAAAACATGAGGTCTCCAGTTTTACGCAATCAACTGGGTCCAGGTGGAGTTAGTCACATTTAGTTGACACTGAGATCGATAAGATTTAAGTTGAATCATTATCTTTTCACATTGGGCTTAATGAGGCCTAATTAGAAGTAATTTTGTATGGATCTGATCCATTCTTATATCAGTGCACTGGAAAATGGTATTAATATTCCACAACGCAGATATCGGGGGTTTGGAGAGTGCCTCAAACTCTGAGGCATCAAAAGTTTGTTTAAAGTATTTTAATTGCTTTTTAGAGCCAAGCGCTCATGCAGCCAGGTGTCTGGAAACATTCTGACTGCCCCCTTTTTCTTCTCATGAGTTCTTATTGCACTAATGCTTGGGGTGTGTGGAGGTGGAATTGGCAATATCTACAATCCAGATAACATTTATGTGTTGGTAGCTGTCGTGAGGATCAGCGAATATGAACTAAATTTTTCTCAAAATGCTAATTGCAGTTGCCTTTTCCCTTCAGGTATCCTCTGCAAGTGATGGAAAAGGTGATGGACATGGCTGCAGGCATCACAGTGACCAATGCTCCAACCCACACTCTGAGAGATGAACTGGTTGCCAAGGTGAAACGAGGCATATCCAGTAGCAATGGTTAGCAGATAATAGCTGTGCAAATACACATAGGAGCATAATAAATGAATACATGTTATCCTCTCAAAACTGTCAGCCAACATTCTTTAAATTGTCAGTTATGTTGATAATATTAATATTTGATCTAACTCATTTTGCTTTGGTAAATCTTATAATCAAATAACTGTAAGGTGAATTTGATTTAATTTGTGTAGAAATGTTAACTGTCATGAGACTGTTATTGCTTTCCTAGTAGTTTTATGGCAGTAGTGAGCAAGGAACTTGATTTTGATCTAAACTACATACAACGGTATGATGCTTTAAATGTACCTCTTTAAAGCAGACAGTTCTTAATTAAATGTCTATAAAATTCCTGCAGAGGCCATTAATTGTAAGACTTTAAGGTAACTCAGTTTCCTTGACTTTGTCTCTAAAGTGTGTGTTTGATTGTGATAAGGACAGTTACACTTACTCTGAATTACAGACATAATTTGTTTGTACTTTTTTTTAGAAGGGCCAGAAGGGCCCTGCAAGAAGCGTGCTGTTGGGACAGAAAAAGCTTCTGAAATTACTGGCAGTGATGCAGATTCTACAAAGCCAGAAGAGCCCATGGAAACAGATACTAATCCTGTGAAGAACCTAGGAAAAGAGGCAGCAAAAAATGCAGAGAAGTCACTGTCTTCGGCTGCAGCCCAAAAGGTAGCACCTGCAGCATCTTCAACTGTGGCCGAAGAGGAAGCACCTGCAGCAGCAGCAGCATCAACAGTGGTTCAGAAGGTAACGCCTACGGCTCCAGTCTCTACAGCTCAGAAGGTAGCACCTGTAGCCTCTTCAACTGCACCTCAGATAGTAGCACCCACAGCATCCTCAACTGCAGTCCAGAAGGTAGCATCTGCAGCTCCAGTCTCTGCAGCCCAGAAGGTAGCACCCGCTGCATCTTCAACTGTAGCAAGAGTAGAAGCCAGAGTTGCTAATTATGAATCTACAGCAACCACCAGGCACAAATCAGCTGTGACTTCTTCTTTGCCTGGCCCTGAATCAAAGTCGAATTACTGTTTAAATAAACCTTCAGAATCCAAATCTGAAAACACATTAGCATCTGAAAAGAAAGGCATATTGGAAGATACAGCAGTGTTAGCTTCAAAAAGCAGCTCATACGCAAGTGTGGTTCCTGCCAAAGTGCCATGCAAATTATTAACAAGTGAAGACGCAAAAGAGAGGCAACCATTTTTCAATAGACTATACAAAGCTGTTGCTTGGAAGTTGGTTGCTGTTGGAGGGTTTAGTCCCAATGTCAATCATGTAGAACTCTTAAACTCATCCATTCAGTCTGTAAAGGAAACATTAGATGTTGAATTTGTCCCACTGAAAGAGCTGGCGGATTTACCTCAGAATAAAAGCTCTCAGGAAAATGTGGTGTGTGAACTGAGATGTAAATCGGTGTATTTGGGTACTGGCTGTGGAAAAAGTAAGGAAAATGCCAAAGCAGTTGCTTCAAGGGAGGCACTGAAACTATTTCTCAAGAAAAAGGTAATTGTGAAATTATGTAAAAGGAAGTACAAAGGAAGGGAGATTGAAGATTTGGTGTCTTGATGAAGAATCAAAACCATTAAATTTACCTCCAGCTTTAAGAAATCCTCAAGAAATATTATAAAACAGTGAAACAGTTGCTGTTTTTACTAGCAAATAATGTTCTATCACAAATAACTTGATTACTTTTTGTACACTGTATTAGACTCCCATATATTTTGTATTTTTCAGTTTTGAGGAATTTTTGTTCTTTTCACTCAGTAGCAAATGTAAATAATTTGTTATAGATGTAAAGCGTGCTGAGGTATGCCTTAACATATATAGCACATTAGTGTGCTGTTTTATTTGCTAAATAGTATACCAGGTATTCTATTTTTAAGGAACAATTAAGGTACAGTTTGCTGTTCAGTCTAATTTTCTAAATCCTACAATTTAGTATCAGTAATGCTCACTTCAGAACTCATCCTTTTTAGCTGCGACAGATTTGTAGACAAGAACCATTGTATCTGGATTGTAGAAGGTTGTCTAAAAGTTTCAATCAAACCTTTAATCACCTGCTTCATGTGTTGCTCAGAATGTTCATATTCCTGTTTTAAGAAAAGAAGATAGTTGATTTGAGTATTTTAATGAAGTAGTAATATTTTGAATTTTAACTAAAATGATATGCTGGTCCTATTTAATATCATACTTGCAAATTGTCAGTTAATAATCACAAAATTACTTCTATCACTAAACACTTATCTAAGCAGCTTTGACTTATATTTTGTGAGAAATACCATCTTTGCTTTTTTTCTAATAAATGCAGCTTTCTATATTAAGAAATTATTTATGTCTGTGTAATTCGGGATTTTTAAAAAGATTTTATGAAATATTCTACTTCCATTTAACTTACGATATATGCTTATAACTTAGATATTTGCTCAGTCTTAAACACACTAGTATTAATTTGCAAGTTCAACCACTCAAATTAAGTGCTAATTTTATTAAAACCTGCACTGCATTATGACTTGGGGTTGTCAACAAGTATTAACTAAAAGGTGTTGCATTCACATACTGAATCACATCTAAAGTTCTGCACTGCTGTGATGTCTGCACATAGGTCTACATGTACAGACATCGTTCTGTTACCTCTATGTTAGTAAATGTTCTCTGAACAGTGAAATGTTCTCACAGCACTGATAGAGCATTTCCCATCATCTGTTAATTTTCTTCACACAGCACTGCTTTGAGTGTTGCTGTTCCATTTAATAAATATCCCAAGGCAACAGCTAGCTATGCTAATTCCAGGATCTGGACCAAAGCTGTAAGATGGGAAGCAAGACAGCATTTCTTGCAGCTGAATGAAATACAAGTAGTAAATTACAACAGAGCCCTTCCTGAAGTTGCTTAAATAATTCCGCTCACCTCAGCAACAGAACACGCAATGGCTTGGTCTTAAGGAAACTTAAAAGGAAATTTGTGGAAGGAACATTTCTGTTCCTGCAGCCACCTGCCTCACACTCTGCTAAGTCTCTGGAGAGTTGGAGAGCACATCCTGAACTATGAGATGGGATACCAAGGAGTGATAGCGGGAGGAGAGAGAGGAAACACTCCTTTCAGGAACTTCCTTATGTTGATTTAGGATCCAACTCATTATTCAAATTTTTGCAAATTGATTTCAAATGCATTTTAATAGAATATTGTGTAGTAGAGGTTGCTGACTTCTTAGGGCCCATAAGCACATTTGCAAACCTGAGAAATGTGGGTTCTGTTAAAGGGAAGGCCTTGTTGGGCATACCTGCGCCTGCAAGTGCCATGTTGACCCCTGTTCCCGAGCAATAGTGGGTAAAAATGAATATGTGGCAGCTGATTGATTGTTAAAGAAAGGTAGACTCCTTTGTAAGAAAAAAAATATTCAAATAAAGATATTTTCAGTTGTTTGCCTCCTGTTCAAACTTAATGAGTTAAACTTCTTTCAAAAGACACTTGGGAAAACAATTTTGATTTCAGTTTTTATTTGTACAACGTGATAGATTGTACAATACACAAACACCACTCATGAGAAGATTGGCAGAAAAAGTAGCATCAAATGTGTATTTCTTTGTGCTTCTTTAATTTGGCCTTGTATAGTAATATGTGCTTGTAAGCAAAAAGCACATCTGTAGCCAGCATTTTGCTACAGAGGTGAATAACCTTTTTCAGGGTCACATTCCCTTGTGGCTACCATTCCTATCCAAGGTCATAAGTGCCTGCTGGGATTAGGCCACTGACCCCTCCAATCCAGCCGCCTGTCCTTACAGTGGCCAACCAGATGCCTGTAGGAACCCTGCAAGAAGGACATGAGTAACAACACACTGCTCATCTGCAATTCCCAGCAGCTAGTATTCAGAGGCATACTGCCTCTTGTGAGTGGAAGTAAAACAGTGTGGCTAGTAGCCATTGACAGCCTTATATTGCCAGCAGCAGGCAGAGTCACCCCAACACACTTCCTTACACACACTTCTATTCTCTGACCAGGCATTCTCTCTCACACACATATGATCTAGCAGTTTCCACTTTAAAAAAATAAAATAAAGTTGTCATTGGTGAGAACTGCAGTATCAACTTCAGGTAAAGCTTTGGTTACTTGCATCATTCTGCCCATAGAGATAGAAGTTTTGGACTAACACGCCTTGACTTCCAATTTAATTTGGGGTCTCTATTTTACACTGGTACAGAAAAGTGTAACATCTGTATGGAAGTGAGTGGAGCACAACCATGTCCTCTGGTGACTGAAGTAGCCAATTTTAATTAAATTTATCATTGCTACAACCTGAGGTACTTTTTGTTCTGGACTGATTTTGCTGGAAATGCATAACCACCTTCAGCCAAGCAGTAGTGAGGATGCATAATATCCACTATACATTTTTAAAAGTTACTAGTTAACATTCTGGTGGTTGTACTGTGTTAAGAGCTACAGAATTATTGTAGCTCTTATCTGCCCCCATGTCCAGGGTGGGTGATACCCTTTTTAGCTTTTTGGACATTTCCATTTTCATATGTGCCGGACAGCTACGGCCGGACTAAACAAGCAGTGCAAGGGCATTGCTAGCAGATGGTGTATGATGTACAGGCAAACTACCTTTTGACCTTAAAGCTGGTGTTTGGTTCAATGAGAAGTGTCAAAACAGTACAAGAAGATGCAGCTGGCTCCAGTGTTTGCTATGTGGGACATCTGGGCTCAGTGTCTGCTTCTGCTACCACATTTCAAGTAGAAGGTTTGGAAATAACTTACAATCGCTCTTCACACTCAAGCATTTATATTTAAGGGCAAGAATCTGGTCAACAGGTTGAGAGGGATTCACCTGCCAGAACAACACACACACACACACACACACACACACACACACCCCTAGCTGTGCTACCACTAGGTGAGTGCTAGCAAGAGAAGGCAGCGGCTCCTCTTGCTGCTCTTTGGTGCACTCTTGCCTGCACTCTCCCTTTGCTCACAGTAAACCCACTCCTCCCGCCCAATGCTGCTCGGTGGATGGGCAACAAAAGTGACTGCTCCTTGCTGCTCCTCCACCAAAAGTTGCAAGGTAAGACTGCTGTTCTGCTGCTGTTTCAGGTGGTTACATTGGAATGGGAATATTCCATTTACAAACAAAGGAGGGGTCCTCAAGCTTTTCTCGCACTTATGCTTTCTGAGTTCCCCTCCCTTTCCAGAAGTTTTTTTTTTTTTGGGGGGGGGGTAACAATTATTTAATGAAGCATGAATGGCACTTTGCACATGCTCAGAGATTCTCTTTCTAATTTCCACAGCGATAATAGGTGTAAATTTTTATATGGAAAATAAGCAAAAACACCAGGATCTCGAACAATATAACCTTCTGAGCATGGATTCAAATATGCCCTGAAATGGGAAAACAGCAGGACCAGCCCAACACATTTTGGCACCGGATTGGCGCCCTCCAACCCGGCCCTGCCAGGGAAATAGGGTGAGGGAAGATGTGCACCAAGAACATCAGAAGCAGGGGGGCGGTATCTGACGCCCCGTGGATCCTGCCGCCTGATGCAGTGGCCGTACCTGCAGCGAACTCACCTCAGTCTATACAGCCACAACCTAGAAGTTTTCAGCTGGCGGAATTCTTCCTCCGCTTCTTAAATTCCAGTTAGTCAGTAATGGGCGGGGCGGTGAGTTATATTTGCATACTATCTGCATGCACATTTAGCATACGCACCCAGAGCTTCTGTAGTAAAGAACTGCCGCCCACCACAATCGCCCACATAAAAAAACGGAGCGAGAAAGAGAGGGAGAGGCAGAACCTCGGCAGTACGATTTTATATAAAATGAAAAAGGTTTTGCATTTCATGCTGCTCGCCATGACTTGGAAAAAAGATGCTTCTTCAAGGCTTTATATAGCCGCTGTTCGTGTGGCTTTTTTGTAGGGTGTTCTAAAGACCTGCTCTCTAGGCTACGTGCGGAGAACGCTTGTTTCTCTTGGGCCCCTGGGCCCGCCTAGGGGAAAGTCCCCGGACCTTGGGCAGAGAGTGCCGCGTGCTTTGCAGCGCGCAACAACCCGTCTCGCGAGCCCACGTGATTCCGCCAAGAAGCCCTCAGGGCCGAGCGGGTGGGCGCGGGAGGGGCCTCTCGTCACCTCCATAGTCACGCAGGTAGTGCGCATGTGCATCTTTCACAGAGATCGCCGCACCAACCAGAACGGGGCTCATTCTCAGAACGCCTTTTTTTTAAAATCTGCATACACGTTTAGCATACGCACCCAGAGCTTCTGTAGTAAAGAACTGCCGCCCACCACAATCGCCCACATAAAAAAACAGTGCACCAGTTGACTAGTAAGGGTCATGTAGTCCAATGTATGGGGATCGAATCTTGGCGTTATCAGCTCCACCAATAACAGCATCAGTATGTTTCTCAGGGAAAAAAAGCCTTACTGAGTTCCGTAGGACTGACCGCCTGAGCCTCCCAAACAGCAGTAATTTGTCTCAATTCCTGCTCGATTGGGGCAGGCAAGCTGCAGCACGACTGATTTGATTTTTGATTTTTTAAGTGTGTTGTACTTTACTTGTTTGGTTTGATGTGTTGTTTCGTGCAGTTTACTCGACAGTCGGTTCACTGGAGTTTTACTATGTGTGCCTGGTCTTGCAGCTGGAAACTTCCAAGTCCCACTCATTTCAGGTGCGTGGTGATTTCTAAAGCCACCGTAGCTCACGTAGCAAGGCAAGCAGCACACTACGACCAAGTTACTTTTCTCTCTGCATAAATCTGTCTCGAGAGCATAAAACGGGAAGTGGAGAAGGAGGAGGAGTCCAGAGACGCTGGAAGCAAGGGCGATCAGACCACCGGCGAATTAAATAAAGTACGTACTGCTATTCGCAAAGCGGTCCTGAAGCAGAACATTCCAGTCCCCCCCCCCCTCCAAACCCCACGTGGGCGCTCCAGTGTCACTTTCCCTCCTCTCCTCCCCCGCGCCAACTCCCTTTTGTTCTTTCAGCCCTTCTCTCCTCCCTTCCACGAGTCGCTGTCAACAGATTCAGACACAAGTGAAGGGGGAGGCGGGGGGGAGCGTTCGGTTTCTCCGGCTTCATTTCCGTTCCTCTCGGCAGCGGATTGGCTGGAGGAAAAAAGTAGGCGGGTTCTGATAAGAGTGTGTGTGTGTGTGTGTGTATAAGAGACAGACTGATCGTTCCGTTGAAACCAAGCACTGGCAGGAAGGGAAGGAGGGGAACCGTAATGTGTGGAGTGGTGTCTCTTTAAATTGAGACCCCGCCCTTCGTTTTCCGCGTTTGCCTCCTGACGTTCCATCCGTCCAGACCAATCGCGTCGGGCGTGAGGGGAAGGCGGGAGAATGCGAACCGGCCGCGCCTTATAAGGACAAGGCCTCGCGCATGCGTGCTCCGCGATACAAAAAAAAAGCGAGGAGGAGGGGGGGCGCGGAAGGGAAAAAGAGGCGGGGAGTTCCAAGTGAGGGAGGAGGTTTTCTTTCGCCTCGGCTGCCCGCGCCGATTACAGAAGCGGCCGGAGGGGCTTCCTTTCCCTCCCCGCTCCCCATCGCTCGAGGGCCCCGGGTCCGCTGAGGGGGAAGCGGGGTCGCTGTCACGTCGCGTAATGATGTTGGGGTCGCCGGGGCAACAGCCTGGGGGGGCGGGGTCTGGGGCGGCAGCGGCTGCCGGTTCTGCCGCCACTGCAGCCGGCGGGACCGGCGGTGGAGTGTCCGGCTTCCCGTGCGGCGGCGGCGGCGGCGTGTCGGAGAGGATCCTGGCGCGCTACGTGCAGGACTACCTGGAGTGCGTCGAGTCGCTGCCGCTAGACATGCAGAGGCTGGCCTCGCTCCTGCGCGAGATGGACACTCGCTGCCGGGGTGAGTGGGGGGGGGAGAGAAAGAGCGGGGAGGAGGGGGCGATCGCGGCGGAGGCAACGGCGTGGCTCCCACCCCCCTCCGCCCCCTCCAGTCCAACCGCTCTTGCTTTGAAAGGAGGAGGGGCGTCCACGCCTCACCCGCCGCCAGGCGCCCGGAGAGGGAAGGAAAATGGCCACGCTCCGCCAGCCCCCACCTGCCTTGGCCCCGGGACGAACTTGAGGGGGTGGGCGCTGAGGAATGACCCTCGGCACTTGGTCCCCGGCGGCGCTTGGACCAGCCACCACCGCCCTCATTTCTGTCCGCGCACACCCTGTGACGTGAGCTGGGAGGGGGCGGCGGACGACGGGGCATGCCCCCTGTCACCTTTTTTTTTTTTAAGTCCAAGTTCACGAGGGAAGGAGGTTCAGTAGGAGGACCCGTGTGACGCCCGAGACGCCTCCGTCGTGGTGGGGTCTCCGGTGGGATGCATCGCCCGAAAAGTTCCGAGATGCGAACTTCGAAATTGTTTTCGTTTTTTCCTTGGTTGCACAGGGAGAGGTCTCTGCAAAGTTGATTTGTTGTTGTTTCAAATGCAGTGCAGTGATCACCCACGCATGCACGCACCTGCACAGTTGCACACTACCCGGTTCCCAGGTAGGGCTGACAGGGCTAGATTAGCTAGGTAGGTAAGTAAGTTTTGGGGCTGAGTTTAACTCTACAATTCTATGATGTTGTGGTCTCTTGTGTATGATGTTAGAATGTGGATGGAGGTGTTTGGGGAATTGTGTCTTTTCCTCAACATATTTTTTTCTCCAACTTCCCTGCAAAACGGAGCTGGGAAACCTGTTCTGCCTGAGGGCCACATTCTTTTGTAGGTAACCTTCCAGGGGGCGCACACTGGGTAGGACCAGAGGCACAAGTAGGCAAAGCAGTGGGCATGACTCTTGCCTTTGTGCAGCAGGCTACATTCTAGCCATACAGAATCTGTATGTTTTACACAAGCATTTCTCCATTCTCCATTCATGCAAGCATAGAGGCATTGCCATAGTTCTAGAATGCATTCCCACTAGGCAAAAGCAGAGCAAGGCTGATGAAGAGTGTGGCCTGGGGAGAGGTTTGGAGGGCCATATTTGGGCTCTAGACCTGAGATTCCCCACCTCTTGTAAATTGACAAATAGTAATTTTCGGTACTTAACATGTGAAAAAATGCAGCTTGCCATTTCAAACAAACCTGCTTTCCCCCAGACATGCTAAATGACACATTAGTCATGCTAAATGACACATTAGTCTCTAGATGCTTTAAAAACTTCATTGTATTTTGGAAGAGGCCTTGGACAGATTTGTTTTTGCATCTTGTTGTTGTTGTTGTTGTTGTTGTTCAGTCGTGTCCGACTCTTCGTGACCCCATGGACCAGAGCACGCCAGCCACGCCTATCTTTCACTGCCTTCCGCAGTTTGGCCAGACTCATGCTAGTCGCATCTTAATGTGTTACTATCCTTTGAAAGTATATGCTTTATTAAATAGCCTCTGATATGTACTGTTCACATTTTTAGTACAATATTAGCATTTGTCAACTTGAAAGGAGTGACTTTAAGGATTCTAGTTCATAATACACTTATTCTGACTTCTTTTTAACAGAAGCATTAAAAGAATCGATGAAGTCTATGAAAATACAAGAGTGAAGATGATCCTACTCAGAAAAAGCGTTTGCAGCAGCATCTTCAGAGAGCCCTGATCAACAGTCAAGAGCTTGGTGATGAGAAAATCCAATAGTCACTCAGATGCTTGAGTTGGTAGAGAACAGAGCCCGGCAAATAGAGTCCCAGTCTCAATGTTTCCAAGATCTGTCAGATACAGAGAAGCCCACCGAAAAGTCAAAAGTGGACACTTGTCTACCAGAAAGATCTTCACGAAGACCACGTCGACAGCGCACCAGCGAAAGCCGTGATATATGCCATATAGCAATGGAATTGATGATTATGATGACCAGCCCCCTAAAGAAAAGAGATCCAAATCTGCTAAGAAAAAGAAACGCTCTAAAGCTAAACAAGAAAGGGAAGCTTCACCAGTAGATTTTGCAGTAGACCCTAATGAACCAACTTACTGTCTCTGTGACCAAGTTTCTTATGGGGAAATGATAGGGTGTGACAATGAACTATGTCCCATTGAATGGTTTCATTTTTCATGTGTTGGACTCACTTACAAACCGAAGGGGAAATGGTATTGTCCTAAGTGCAGAGGAGACAATGAGAAGACTATGGATAAATGTACAGACAAATCCAAAAAAGATAGACGATCGAGGTAGTCAATGCTCTGAATACATTGAGAGCTGCGTAGTTTTTATTAAAAACTGTTTAATAGGCAGACCCGTATTTTAGAATAATGCATAAAACTATGCAATATTTTTACAGTCTGTAGTACTAATGGAGTATTAATAGTTGTTAGTACTTTTGTGCTTTGAATATTCTGCACTAAAATAACCAAATTCTTCGAACAGGGTCACATGGGAGTAGCACAAAGGGGATTCAAGAGTTCTTGGTCCCTCACTCTTTTTAATTGCAGAATTATGGTGATGCCTGATGAGGACGGACTGGAGGGATAATCATGTTAAGACTGGTATTTAACAACATCTGTTGCAGTTGTAACTTTAGTCCATTATAGCTCATTCTGCTGAGAACACTTTCGTTCTATGACGCTTTTAGACTTCAGAGTCTTAAAAGATCATATTTAATTGGGGTTAATCTAGTGTTACATTTTAAGTCTTTCGGGGTGAAAAGCCAACATTCTTCTTTATTGCCTTCCTTGTGATTTCTGTATATGTCACTATGTTAATCTTGTGGTGATGAGGTTAGAAGCCTTTTTAGGGATGGTATATTAAACAATAAAATACGATGGCTAGAAGAGTTCTACTCAGCATTACAAAGACAGTCCTGAATTGAGGTTACTTGATTTTCCCATTCTGTTCCTTTCCATCTTTTAACTCATGTTGTGCCATCTTGCCATTGACTTCTTGGATGATGGCAGGAACATAAAATCATGTTGAAAAGTTTACAGGTACAATGGATGCGTAAGTACTATAATATCTATAAGTCTTTGGACAAGTTATAAGAGTTTGCCTGGATTAGTATGTTAACTGGCTTTCGTGCTTCTAGGCTCTTAGAGCTGAGGAAAGTTCAATAGTAGTAAAAAGAAACTGCCCTCTTATAGAAGAGGCATACAATAGATGTAGATGTAGACAAAAGGAACTGTGTTCCTCAAAAGCGTAGTGCTTTTTGTAAAACCTTATACATAAGGAACCAGGACTTATTTTTGGAGCAGACAGAAATTGAAGGTGTTCTAAAACTAGATATTATTTCTTTAATCGAGTTCTACATGCCAAATTTGATGACAAACAGCTGTAACCTCTGTCTAGCTGTCGAACATAATACTATAGGTTTTTCTAAACAAGGTTTTTTTCCTGGCATTTGAGAGGGATCTGTTTGCATTTCACAGAGGTTATAACGTGCATGTGAGGCAATAGCAATGTGAATGAAACGGAATAAACAGCCTGATAATAAATTCACATATCTTCAAACTCTTGTTTCTGCAACAACAAACTGAAACATTTCTGTGGCTGTTAAAGTTTTTGTGGTTTAACTGATCTTTGAAAAAGTTCTGGATACTTTCACACACACAAAAACATTACCACGAACTCTGACCAGATACTTCACTTAAGGTGGACATTTTTCATTTTGTAAGGGTGACCTTATATATTACCTAGTTTAACTGGGAACTGCTATTATTGTTAGGTGTTGGGTTTTATCAGCTGAAGCGTTACTTCTGTATTCCACAGAGGATGGGACACTTGTTTCAACTGATTCTGAAACACTCTCTCACAATTTCATGGGGCAACATTGATTGTGACTATCTCCCAGTGAAAAAGGAACAGTCTTCTTCCATAAATAATATGTCTTGTGTTCAGGGTCTTTCGGAAAAACAAAATGCAAGTTCAGATATATGTATTTATTTTGGATGTCTAGTTGCTTTTTCCCAGTGTCCTGAACAAAATAATGCAATCAGTAGGAAAATTTAAGTCCCAAGGTACTAGCATGTTGTTGAAATTCTAAGAAAGAGGACATATGTGAACAGTGACTTGATCCCAGCTGATTGAAGGAGACTTGGGAACTGGTTTTGGATTTATTTGCTCCTGTGTGCTTAACACCATATTCAACACCTTCCATTGATTGTAAAACTACTTGTGTATTTCAGATCTGTTTCTAGGCATGATAATTCTGCAACCAGGTAATGGTGTGCATTAAATATCTGCACTATTCCTAAACTGGGAATGCCCAGACTAGCGCTGCAATTCCTGTGTCTCCTCTGCTTCCAATTGACAACCTGACTCTTAGCCCTATCTTAGCAAATGATAATGTTTCCCATTTTTAAGAAACTGTCATTGCTATGAACTTCTAATGATTTTAAAATAAGTTTGCTTGCTGTGGTTTGACAATCTCCCTCTTGGTTCTAAATTTGTAAGCCTGGGCACATGCAAATAAGAACTGTGCCACTGAAGTGTATCAATTACTTGGATCTAATATTTTGCATGCTATGTTTTATGAATAAAAACCATTTGGGTTGTAAAAATGGAACAGAACATTTTTATATTGCCCCCCTTTTCAGTAATGCACACAGAGACTGGGATCCAAAGAAACCTGTACATGTACAATAATGTTTTTGTGCATGTAGAAAGAAGTCAGTTTTCCCTTTCACACTGCATTCCCCGTTTGCCTCACAAAATGTCGCTCCAGGGGTACCTTGGCATAGGGTGGAGTGAGACTGAAAGTCCCCAGTGCATGCCTGGAACACCTCACACAGCTCTTTAGCTCCTAGGTTTTGTAATATTCTTTTATTTGTATCTGACAAATGGTATTGAAATAAAGCTATAAAAGTACTGGAGCTCTGATGAAAACCAATAGGTATGAATGCTAAGATTCCTTATGACTTGCTTGGCTTATATGCTTGAGTGACACAAGTAGTATTCTTCCATTTGAGTGTGTCCCTAAATTTAGCAGCATATAATGACAGGAAAGAGGGAAGTGGGAACAGTAAGCAATAAATGTAATTTCATAATTGAAGGCATTCTATGCTGTATCATTTACAGGTAGGTAGCCGTGTTGGTCTGCCATAGTCAAAACAAAATGCATACGAAAGCTCATACCAAGAACAAACTTAGTTGGTCTCTAAGGTGCTACTGGAAGGAATTTTTTATTTTTTATTTTGTTTTGACTATGCTGTAAAGGGCATTGATGAAACAGGACACCTGAATGAATTCCTAAACAGGATGATTTTTTATCTCTGCCTGCTTGGTGTTAACCTCAAGTCAAGCCAATCTAGCATGTCCAGAAAGGTGGGATCCCCACTCCTCTCTGCTACATCACAACAAAATAAGTTGATCAACTGATTCAAAATGCACTGGTAGCATATGCCATCAGACATTCTGTACCTATGCATTCCTTATAACTGGTATTCTTCCACACAAAGCTGACGTAAGTACGGTATTGCCAAAGAGCGATGGTTGAGACTAGTGTTTATGTCAATGCATTATATGTAAGGAATAAGCTGTGCCAACCCAATCACAAATCCAAGCAGGGATGAGAACAACGCAGTCCTGTTAAAAACCATACTTTGAGATATTCAGATGAAGCAAAATCAGCTGGACCCAACTAAATTAGTTAACAGAATTCCTCATTGTTAGTAGCACTAAGACAAATGTATTACTCTAGCTTATTTAGCTTTAGATTAGTATTATATCAAATGCATATTCATAATGCAATAGCCATTACCCAGTATCATCTAAATATTTGCTATCATTTTAATTTATCAGTAAATTTAACAATAGAATATCAATAGTTCCATTGAAACATTCTGATTATATATTTTACAAAATCGCTGAACTCCATTATCATTGTCATAACAATTCTTAAAGTTGATAGATAACCCCTTTCCTATCTTATGAAACCTAATCAAAGCACATGAGCTTCACCATGTGTGTAGTTAGTATATATGTATCCCAATTACTTTGTGCCACTCCTTAAAAAAGGGGGACAAGTTTCCTTCTACGTATTCTGTTAAAATCATATTGTTCATCCATTTTCTGACATTTAGGGCACAAAATATCTATATCAGCCTTGAGACTACAGATACTGTTGGGCTGCAACTGTCACCAAGCCTCAGCCAGCTTAGCCAATGGTCAGGGATGATGTGAGTTTTGGTCCAGCAACATTAGGAGCCCAAGCTAAATAAAGCTGCTCTCTATAACCCAACACAAATGGAACTAGTGCCTTGGGTTGTTTTATCCCTGATAATCTCTGTTTTGGATTCTTAGACAATGCAACCAATATAAGTTTCTCATTGATACAGAAGACCAGCAAACATCTGCCAATAGCAAACTAAAAAGTACGTATTTTTGTTTGGGCAAGATTATAAACCACTAAGTTATAGAGTAAGGTAAAAGGTAAAGGACCTGACTGTTAAGTCCAGTCAAGGCAAATATGGGGTGCGGCACTCATCTCGCTTAGAGTAGACCCATTAAAATCAACACAAGCTCATTGATTTCCTTGGGTCTACTCTGGGTGATGATCCAACATTACAGAAACTCAAAAGTATTTTGTACCAGTTCTCCCAAATCAATGGATATCTTGTAACATACTCTCTTTAAAAAAACAACAATTCATTGTGAATGCTAGCTTCTTAGTTGGTTAAAATTTTGGCTTTTAAATAACTTCAGGTTCTTCTTCACTGCTTGAGGTTTCCTCTCCAAACAAATCTTGTCCTGTTGAACTTGCAGTGGTGTTGGTGCTCAGCATTTTCAAAGTAATGAGAGTAGGGTTGTCACTCAAACCTAAAAGAACTGTGTTTCTATCAAACGCAACTGTCATGCAGGAGATTTTGCTGTCTGGTGTAAAGACTGATATAACTCTGCCACTTTCCAAATCCCAGATACTGACTTCACCTAATGGGGATAAATACGCAAAAATCACATTATGTCCTGCTAAGGCACAGCATTGTGAATTCTCCCTCCTTTTCCATCAATCATAATAGCAACCCATTCATGTGGTTAAATCTATGGGTGCAGAATAGAAATCAATATTTCTTTCCGGTTTCCCCCTTGTTCATAGGTTTAGGGTGGCTGAAAAGTTAAAATCATGCCAACATTGAAGGATTTCCCTTTTCCATTTATAAAGTACACTTTTCAGAGACGTCTTTTAGCCTTTGCTTTGCCATTAAATGTTTAAACTAACCATTGTCAGCAAATAAAGCAAACTGGAGAAAATTGCATTGAGTTGATTCCCAGCTTAATGTAACAAAAAATATTCTAGCCCTACCACCTCCAACAGCCTCCACTAAATAAATCTGTCACAAACCTGCAAGCAGAACAGCCTTTGCTCCATCTAATATGTGCAGTTTGCTGCACACAGTTAGATGAAGACCTTCGTAACCTTGAATTAGCTTGTGCCTGTGCTTAAACGGATCCCAGATCTTTATCCTAGAAATCACAAAAAAAGATATCAGTTCTGTAGTACTGAGAGTGACAGACAGGGTAATAACTATTTGTATGTAAATGGTGAGCAAATGTTGGGGTTTTTTTTTAAGGTGTTGAGTTCACATTTTCTTCAGCTTGCCCTACAGTTTATTGAATGTTTGTAAACTGGGACATAGGGAATACTGGACAACATATTCTAATATGTGGGACATCATGTTCAACAGTCCAGATGCAGATTAGATATTCTTTCGCTAAAGACTACTGTACTTAAAAGGTACCTGCCCAAAGTAGTTCCAACCCTTACAGAAGGGATGAGGGACCTTGGGGTGAATAAAGGTTTCCAATCCATAACATACAGTTGTGGATCACTTCTTCAAGGCCCTCTTTGCTTCTTTCATTGCACAATGTTAAATTTTTTGTACAAAAGTATTTGGAACCTAAGCAACTCTGCTCCAGGAAATGCCCCATAGAGTGGAAGCTTGGTTCCAGAACGCCTCTGATGTTGTACACTTTGGCTCCCGAACACCGAAAACACGGAAGCAAATGCTTCTGTTTTCAAACATTTTTCGGAACCCGAACATGTGACGTGGTTTCTGCTGAGTGCAAGAAGCTCTTGCAACCAATGGGAAGCCGCGCCTCGGTTTTCGAACGTTTTGGAAGCCGTACGGGCTTCAGGAACAGATTTCATTCAAGAACTGAGGTACCACTGTGTAGGTGTTACAATGTCATCTCACAGTTTCATTACCCAAACTTACACAAAGTCATGCCAAGTAATGAAACTTGGCAAAATGATTGCCTGGAAGTTTAGCTAGTTAACAGCTGTGCAGCTGAATGCTGGACAGTCAAGCCTTTCTTGAGCATGCAAATTAAATATATCTAGTCTCTAATACAATTTCTGATGAGATGTAGATACAAAAGTTATACTAAAATTTTAGAAAACAAATAGGATTGGAACCAGGGTTAGTCATGCTTGGAACAGTAGAACCATTAGACTTGGTATTTCTTCTCAAAATGAATAGTGGTCTATAATTTATTTTAATAATATTTTCCCTGTGGTACACACTTAAACTTTGATGATAAGGGCTATACAGGTATGTGACAGGCCCTGTAAGTTCATAGGGAAGCTCTTCCTTGTGTTCAGACAACAAGTAGAACGCAGGAGAATTTCAATAGTCAGTGAAGCACAACGGGCTTATCTAGGAGGAAGACAACTTGAATTGGGAAGTTGTAATCCCTTGTACCTCCCAAAGTAGTTTCCGATCTTTATGAAAAATTTCCTGTGTTACTAAATCAAGCCTACTGTCTCAGTAGATACTAGTAATTATATGGATTCATAGAATTGTAGAGCTGGAATGGAGCCGAAGGATCATCTAGTCAATATACTATTGATGTCTGAAGAAGGGCTATGTCAGGGGTCTGCAACCTTTAAGACCAAAAGAGCCACTTGGACCCGTTTCCGAAGGGGGAAAAAACAACTGGGAGCCGCAAAACCATTGCGACATTTAAAACAAATATAACACTGCATTTTATTTTAAAAATCCGATTTAAATTTTAAAAAATCCGATTTAAATTAAAAAAATCCGATTTAAATTAAAAAAATCCGATTTAAAAAAAAAATCCGATTTTTTTTTTAAAAAAACCATTCATTTTTATCCACCCTGGGGACCACTACCAGGTCACAGCCTGATCCAAGGTGGGTTGCAACAGCATACAAATATTTGATTTGTTGTTGTTTTTTTTAAAAAAAATGAGTCCTCAACTGCACACTTGTGTTAAATGTTTGTCCCACGTCTTATTGAAGACTGCTGGCTTTTACAATAATCTTAGTGTCTTTTACCCTTAATATTCCAGACCAGAGGCTATGTTCACCTCTTCCAACCTCCTCTCTTGCTAAATAAAGCACAGAATTGCACCAGAGAAGCCTGTGATGTTTGTGCTGACTTGCATACAGGTGGCTGTAGTAGTTCGTAGTGTTCAAACCTTTTTAGGGGAGTTCCCTGCCCCCTTAATGACAATGGCGATAGATTTTGCACATGAACACAGATCCAAGTTAGGACTCCTCTCTTCCACGCCAACAGGTGCTTTGTCAAGGCTCCCCTAACACACACTCAGGACAGAGGAAAAACTGCAAAACGTCCCGGCCTTGCTCCGGGGCGGAGAGAGACGCGCGCCCGCAAGAGCGCGGTCTGAGGCTGCGAGCGGAACCAGGAGCGAAGGAGGCAGCGGCAGGGAAACAGGCGCCGCTTCCTCGACCATTTTTAAAAAGAGGGCCACCCGCCGCCCCTGGCCCAGCCCGCAGCTGCCTACCTCGTTGTCGCCTCGACGCAGCAGCCAGCAGCCTTCCGAGAGGAACCGCGGCCAGCCCTCCCCGCGGTCCCACGACCCAGAGAGGAGTCCTGGCCTCCAGTGTCCGTGCAGGGATGCGTCTGAAGGCCCCCTTCCTGCCCCCATCCCGTCCCGCCTCCCAGCTGCCTCTGGATGCCACGGGGTCCCACATACCCGCCGACCCCGGAGCTCCCCTGTCCGCCCCAAGGCCGCCTCCCACGCTAGGAAGACTCCCGGAGCTGGGCAGGGTTGGTCCCGCCAGGCAGGCTTGGGGGGCGGCCTCTCCCATGGGCGCCTGCTTCGGAGGCGGAGGCGGGTCTTCAAAGTTCCCCCTCCCGCTTGCCCAGCTCCATCTCTTCCTGAAGGAGCGTGCGCGCCTCAGGCGCGCTCCCGCCAGAGCCCTCGGCTGAGCTGCGCCACCTCTACTGCGTCCCCACCGCCTCTGAGCCCCGCTGCCCGCTGTTCAAGGCCAGGTTATCCTGGGTACGCCCCTGAGCAGCGCCCTCAGCCTCCGGGGAGGGCCGCCGGCCAGCTGGAGAAGTGGGCGGGCGTATCCGCCCCGGAGCCGCGGCAGCTGTGTAAAAGAGCCGCATGCGGCTCCGGAGCCGCAGGTTGCTGACCCCCGGGCTATGTGGTACTTGCAGTCTCTTCCACCAGGAGAGAGAGAGAGGTGAATCCAATGAAAAATAGGCCTCTGTGTGCTTAAATTTTGTTTCATTTAAAAAGGCTTGTGTCATGAGGTTTTGCTTCCAAAAGCCTGAATTCAGGACCTGTTACAATTGTGTCCAGTTGTGACACTCTTGCCAAACTGTTCCAGAAAACAATTAAGAAGAACTGAGTAATTTAAGGGGGGGGGATCTATTGTAGGAAAAAAACTACTAAACTTTGGCATTTTGCTTACCTGTTTTCTACCATCACTCCAAAAATTATCCTACTAGCATCAGCAGCAATGGCTGTACAACAGACATTTGGCTCATTTTTTAGTCTTTTCCTAACCTGCATTTTTAGGGAAGAGATAATCCATTTTAAATACATTTGTTATGTACTTACACTTACTTAGCACTTCTTAATGTGTAGCACTGACCTTTCTCCCTTTAGGTGGCAGGCTGGAGTAGTGTTCCAGTGCATTGTTGGTGTTCTACTCTACAGCTTTGGAAGAATGAGGTGTGTGAAGATATAATGAAGAGCCAGCTGCATCAGTAAACAGAGAGCAGGAGTTGCAGGTCTAGCTTTGGGATAGGAGGGAGGGCAGACCAAGAGGACATCAAGCTCAGAAATTCTAGAACTGGGAATGTTTTCTATCATTATTTAAACTGCTGTAAGGAGAGCTTGAAAGAGAGCGGTGCTCAGCAAAAATTGCTTTAGTTTGCACACATTTGTGAAGAAGCTGTGGCTGTTCATTGACCTTTTTTGTTTGGGGGGGGGGAGGACATACTCCACAACTTCAAAGCTGGTTCTCTGCCACCTCAAAAGAATTTCAGAAAACATACCTTCCCCGTGGCTAAATTCCATAGTGTTACATAGCTGACTTTCTCCTTCTCGCTGTAATTGGAGAGCACCAGATAATGGCCGTTATAGGTCAAGGCGGCATTGTGTAAGAAAAGCATGGATTCTCTGCTCTCAAGGGTGTGGAGATGGGACATGCTTTCAAAGCTGAACACTGACAGGTGATGTGCATAGTAGGAACACACAGCAACCTAAGAGAAGATAATGGGATGTGTGTGGATTAATTTTTAGATATTGGGCCATAAATGCTTGCGTGAAATAAAATGTTGGGGCATCTATCCTCTCTTGCAACTAGCAGTCATATGAAAGGCCGTCGGTCTAAGACAGCTGTGCCTATGAGGAATGGTGGGATGAGCTATACAGTGGTACCTCGGGTTACAAACATCTCGGGTTACTAGCACTTCAGGTTACACACTCAGCTAACCCGTAACTAGTACTTTGGGTTAAGAACTTTACCTCAGGAGGAGAACAGAAATCGCGCACCGGTGGTGTGGCGGCAGTGGGAGGCCCCATTAGCTAAAGTGGTACCTCAGGTTAAGAATGAACCTCCGGGAACGAATTAAATTCATAACCAGAGGTACCACTGTAAATGTTTACTTCAGGGATTGGCAGAAATACCAACTCCTGTACTATATGCTGCCAATAAGGCACCTCTTCTGGACCGTGTGGAGAATCCCATTTCTTACAAGTGGAGATGTGCTATTGAGATAATTCTTCTTAAATATCTGGTGCTCCATTTCACTACAGGAAGACTATGATGACCCAGGGTGTATCAAAGCTACTTCAAGACTGAGTTATGGGCTGTGTACATGCCATGCATTTAAAGCACATCCCTCCCCTCCACCTCCGAATCCTATGAAGTATAGTTTGTCTCTCCCCCCCCCCAAGCTACAATTCCCTGGACTCTTAAACTACAGTCCCCAGGATTCTTAGTGCTTTAAATGTATGGCATGCAGGCAGCCAAAGTCCACCCACAGTGGACTCTTCTTGCAGTGCAAGCTTCTTAAAAGCATTCTTTTGCAGGATGGTGAACAAGCCTACAGTGTTTGCTTTTTGTTCTTCCATTTAATTCCCTGTTCTTTCCTGTACATGCATAACTGGAGATGCAAGTGAGGTCCACGCATCCACTCAAAGGTATGTGCATGTTACAACACCCATTGTTCAAGCTATAATATCAATGTGAAAGTAATCATTTAAGCACCTAAAAGGTGGTATACATCAAAAAAAATTAACAACAAAAATCCTGGGTTGTATCCAATTAAGTCCTACTCAGAGCAGTTCCGCTGAAATCAACAGGCCTAAGTTAGTTAATTCCATTCCTTTCAATGGGTCTTCTCTGAGTAGGATTAATAGTATATTCAGTTATGTACAAAAAAAGGACAGAATTAGCTGGGTTAGGCACAAACAGAAAGCCCTCCAGGAAATGTAGCCAAGCCAAACACAAGGGACTGGCTCTTTTAGCTTCTCTCACCATAGTAAGCCTGACCATAGGCTTCCAATCTAAAATATCCAGGTTTTTTTCTCTACTCAAATGCTATGTGTTTAATAAATAAAGTTCATAAGTTATGATGGAATTAAACTATCTTTGGGTTAAAGGACACAGTGTCTTAATTCTAACACATACATTTTGAGAAACCATAAAATGGCACAAGTTCATTTCTCAAGAAAATTTACAATCTGGTATGGGTTAGAAAAAACAGGATTGTAAGGCACTAAAATAATTGCAAGCTATTAGCACATTGGCATGAGATAAACATATGGTGCTTAGGACACATTGCCTCTCACCTTCTCATCTCCACTCAGGAGGAACTGGTCAATAGCATTGCTCTTTTCATTAGTAAGTTGCTGCAGCATTTCCATCTCCATTTTCGCTGCCTTTTCCTTCCTCCGTCTCTTTCCAGTCATTGTTTCATTTCGCATTTCCCATGGAAGCTGTAACACTGCTATATAATGCAATGGTGTTGCAAATAACTTTTAAAATTCCGATTTTTAACATATGTGTGAGTGGATTTCACTCCTTCAAGGTCCCCTAATGGCTTACCTATGCTCTGCTGAATTTTTCATTTTGAGCCAAAGGTCCTTAATGGCAGGCAGGCAGGCAGGCAAGCAAGCAAGCAAGCAAACAAGCAAACAAACAAACAAACATGAAAAGCTATTTGCTCTGCAGCCATATGTACAGGTGAAACTCGAAAAATTAGAATATCATGGAAAGGTTCATTTCTTTCAGTAATTCAACTTAAAAGGTGAAACTAATATGAGATAGACTCATGAAATGCAAAGCGAGATATGTCAAATCTTTATTTGTTATCATTATGATGAATATGGCGTACAGCTGATGAGAACCCCAAATTAGCAATTTCAACTTTGGGGTTCTCATCAGCTTTACGCCATAATCATCCAAATTATAAAAAGAAAAGGCTTGACCTATCTCGCTTTGCATGTCATGAATCTATCTCATATATTAAACTCCAGCAGCTAATGAAAGCAATTGCTTACATATATGGACTTTTCCATGATATTCTAATTTTTCGAGTTTCACCTGTATGTGTGGTGCATGAGGAGCAGCAAATGTAAACATCTCTTGGTTATGCTGAACTTGATCATTTGGAACCTGGCTTTCTTTTTGGTCCCGCCTCACTGCAATGATTATCTAACACAACTGAGAACAAAACCTCTGATAAAAGGTTTTTGAGAGGCAACTAGGATGTGGTGGTGGTTGAACAATACATGCACTGTAAGTTTTAATATCTTGTGTAAACTGCAAAGGGGATGAATTAGAATGAAAAGTTTGAAACCTGTTGTTCTGTTAGGCAAGACTCCTTTGCATTGTTTCGTGTTTTCCCTGGACAAGGAACGGTTAGGCTTCGCAGCTTGCCAGGAAAATTGTTTGTATTCTGGCCTTAATCGATCCTTAATAAATCCAGTTTCCAAGTTCCAGGTAATAAAATGGTCTCTGAAAACAGGAACCAGAAAAGCAAACAGAACTTATGTTATAATAACTGTCTAGAATTTTAAGGTGACCAGTTGATGTAAGATCGGGACGGAAACTGAGTAAAATCTCTGATTCAGTAACAGACAAAGACAGACAAACCACCTTTTACCATGTGCTGCTAACTCACTCTCTGCCCACCCATCTCATTTCGGAAGCTTGTAAAGAGAGCTAGGCTTCAGAAATGAAACAATTCAGACTGCACTTTATACATGGACAGGACATTCTACCCCTTCCTGGTTCCATACTGTCATAGATCTAGGGTAGATTCTGCCAGTGAATGATAGAAATTTATAAATAGTAGGATTTAGATAATATTTGGGATATGAAGGGAGTATACAAGCTGCAGAATTGTGCCAGACAAAAAATTCCTAGGTGAGTTTATGCAAATCAGCCTGGCCCTAAGTACAGAGCCATTGAGAAACAATAGGGAACCAGGTACTGGGCCACTAGGGTGGCAATGCAAAAAGCTATCCTTCCCCATTTCTCTGAGGAGGAGCCATGACTGACAGCTACTTTGGACATAAGCTTGCTGAAGCTATGAGCCGGCCAATGAGTAGATACTTGGGTTATACCAGGGGTTGGTAACAATACAGCCCACGAAGAATGTTTTACTGGCTCACGAGCCACCCCCCAACTGAGCCACCCACTCGGTGAGTCCCCTGCTGCGTGGGTCCGGCCACGGACAATCTCCGTGGGAGTGATCTGGCCCATGGCCAGTAAACCTTGCTGACCCCTGGGGTATACTGTTCTGCATCCTCTCCATTGAACACTTTAGGTGTAAATATGTGTAAAATAACCATATTTCTTAAAGACATTAGCCTCCACTGGGCCTTGATTTTCACAACAGAAAATTAATTCTGGAATCTTTTGCTTTTTAATTTCAGTGTGTTGCTATAAGCATGACTTGGTTAAGTTTGGAAACTTAGAGACAGCCTTGTCCAGTGGTTCCCAATTAAGGGTCCATGGGCCCGAGGGTCCACAGAACACATCTAGGGGGTCCGCGACCCCATCCCTTGCCTCCTCCCCAACTATTTTTTTGTCATTTTTGCATGTTAATATCACAAATTTATGGTTTGTTTTAGTGCTGTATGATTTTTTCAATGTGTTGGGCAAATCAGTTTTGAAATCAAACCGCGATAAAGAATTTTGACCCAGCAATAGCAGCAATATATTGCTCCTCGCACGAGGGAGAGCAGGGCAGCTGATTTCAAGGCACTGCTGATATTGCAGAATGATCTCAGCTGATAATGCTGCTGATCTGAGCTGCCTTTTCTCACGTTGAGGGAGACCAGGGCAGCCGATTGCAAGGTGCTGATGGGGAACAGGGCAGCTGATAACCCTCACTTCAAGGGACCGTGGCACTACCTTCCCCTGGCACTGAGGCAAAGCAGCTTTTCTCAGTCAGCAGGGAAAGCAGCAGCAGCAGCAGCGGCAACAGCGGCCACAGTGGACTGCATCTTTGCTGGCTGCCACCGCTAGCTGCCCCAAGGACAGCAGCTTGATGTACCTCCCCCCCATCCCATCCCACTCAAACCATGCAGTGGAGGTGACTCCGCTTCCTCTCCTCCCCCAACCATCCAACTCCACAGCTGCTCCTTCCTTCATCCCCATGCCTGATCTGCATGCACCCCACCCTCCTGATTTCCGTTTCAGACGTCGTGATATATCGGAATATCCCCATGTTTAGCTGCTGATATGTCATGATTTGAAGACTAGATATCGCTCGCCCTAGGACCGTTATACCTAAAATCATTTGCTTATTAGGGGCTTATTTTTGTTCAAAATTGCTTTTCAGAGGTAATTATATTTTTTAAAAAAAGTAGGGAGTCTGTGGCTTGGCTTTTGAAAAATAGGGGGTCCTCAGTAATTAGCTAATTGGGAACCACTGGTCTAGTCAATTCATGTCATACCAATTTAATAGCTGTTGGTGACTATTCCGTTCAATGTGGCAAAAAGAAAACAGCCATATTATCTTCAATAGCTGTAAAGATATTACCTGTTCTCTGAAAGTCCAAGTAGAAGGCCTCCTTCAAGGATCTTATACTCGTTATTTGGGCAGGGAGTGATGTAAAGGCCAGTCTGCTTCCTTATGTACTTCTTTTTCAGGAGGTCATAAACTAAAAGAGTCTGGAACGGCATAAAAACATTTTTTTGGTAAGGAAATGTACGTGCAAATCATTTTCTGAACAGTCTCAGCTTTTTCTTACAATGTTCTTTCTGAACAGTCTCAGCTTTAAATGCCAATCAGTAAAAAAAACAACCAGTATTTGCAGGACAGAGGTGCCTTTAATACCTGGAAAATAGGCCTCGGAGGATCTGCAAAAGAGGCCATTCCTTTGTCTGTAAGGACATAAAGTTTCATGTCTCTGACCAAAACTATATCCGTATTCTCCAGCAATCCCCTCTCCACTCTCACAGCATTGTGTTTACATTTTGATTTCATGATGTTCCGTTATGACCCCTGGACTTGTGTTTCTGCACATGGCATACCTTGAGAAATATTGAAATGAATAGCCTTGTTATTGATATACAACAAAAGTTCTGCAAATGTTTTTATTTCTGTGCTGGTAAAGAGTGTGAATAGGAATGATGGGAAAGAAATGAAAAGAAGGGTGTCCCTAGAGAAAGGAATTTTCATATCCTCCATGGTGCTTTTCTCTGCTCTCAGTCAGCAGTGCAAAAGAAACTAATATATACAGATTCTCTTTGTTTTGCTTTTCTTGATGGAAAACTGGAATTAATTTCAAAAAGAATTTCCCCATGTCGTCGTCCCCCACTTTTTAGCATACAACAGCCCTGCCTATAGTAATGCACATTTTTGGAAGCTGTTAAGGGATCAAGTACCTTAGATGTCTGCTATCACTGAAACACAACAACTCTGTCTTTTGCATTTAAATCTCTGCATTTTCCCGACTACTTTTGAAAAACTGGCTACTTTCAAAACCTACTTTTGAAAAGTGCATAGCCAGAATTTTTTTTAAATGATGTTAGTCAAGTACAATATTTAACACAGTAACTAACACATTTTAAGGAGAGTTGTGGGTCTTTCTTACCTAGGATAGTTCTCCATTGTTAGAATATCATGAATACCATTTGTATTCTTGGCTTTACTTGCAGTGACTGTCAATGACTGGTCATTGATCTTGGAAGCTAAATTCCAAGATTGAAGATAATTGTCTCCATCACAGAATGTTAAACAGTACCGAAGGTCAGAGCATACACCTACATATTTATCATAATTTAAAAGAACCATTAGTCATAAAATCTCAACATTGCATAATAAAACTCTAATCATGTTACTAGAAAAACATGGGTCGTCTCACACCTTTTTCACTGAGCCACATGCTGCAAGTTCCCAACTCATGGCCTATATACTGGCTTCAATATACAGATACACTCTGTATTTAGATTTCCTGATAACCTTATTTGGAGTTTTGTGCTGGTGAATGTCCTCACTGAGAACTCCTATTTTTTTATATTTCCCCCTTGTTTTCATTGTACAGAAGTGCATGTTCCTCTTGCGGCTTTTTCTATAGAGGTTTTGAACTTCCTGTAAAAGTTACTCACCACCAGCTGGGACTGAAGGAAACTTCGCCAAGTGCTTGTGGTCTTCAGATTCCAGGTTCCATGACACTATTTCAGTGGTATTGGTGTTTGGGATGGGGCTGAACGCCAGCAGGTGAGAGCCCAAATGATTCACAGCAAAAAGGTGAAAATAATCATTGCAGCATCCCTTCAGATTGTGAGCATAGGCAAACGTGTGGACATTGTAGAGCTCTATATGCACAATCTCACGCTGCTTCATGAAGGGACACCTGTAATGAAAAAGCCAATATGGGTTGGTTGTGTGAATAGACGTAAGTATTTAGACTGGCTGTCTAAGCAGTAATGAATGAAGAGTGAAGAAAAACTTACGCTCAAGAACAGTAGTGTTGTGAAAAGTATGTTAATGTATCATGAGAAACAGAGAACCCATGAGGGCTTAAAAGATGGCATTAAGCAAAAAAAATTAAAATTGAAAAGTGAATTTTTTTAAAAAAAGTGAATTTTGCAAAGAAGCTGCAATGTAGCAGGTTTCAAACAGAGGTTTTCAAGCTTTGTCCTAATAAGCCTCCTGAAGTTATATATATATTCAAGGCTTTGCAAGATTAAGTTAAGAAAGAACTCTGTGATATTCACATTCATCTCAGGTGTAATCAAAGGTAAATATTTTAAAAGGAGACGTATCATAGGTTCACAAAGGAAGTATATGTGAAAATTAGACAGGGATGAGGCCACCCTAACCCTATCATTTTTTTTTTTGGTCAATTGCCTCTGCTTTCTTCATCCTGAGGCTGAAATCCTATACTCATTTGGGAGCAAATTCCATTTAATTCAACAGGGCTTACTTCTGTGTAGACATATAAAGTTTTGATGTGTGGGTGTGAGTAAATTTATGCCATATTACTGGAATGGTCAACTGATAGTCAGTGGGAAGAGGGTAGAAAAAGTTGTTCTTTCATTTCCAAGTACTACCTGAAGATCACTAGGAAGTATTCCTTAGTTACAGCAACATCCTCAGCAGCTGCCCCTGGTTCTTGGCTTTTCAGCTTAGCAACTACTTTCCCCTTTTTGCCACTAAAGACCATGGCTTCACTTCCACTCCTGCAAAAGAGAAGAGAGAGATTTACGGAAGCCACAATGTTACAGAATCAAGACCACACATGCAATGATCATCCTCAAAGTCACATTTTGTTTACAATACAGTAATGACCATGTGAATCTATAAAAGAGGCAGTGCTAATTTTACATCCAAATCCACCAGAGAAAAGATAAATAAAACCCTAGTTTCTGAGGAATGCTGCTGTTCTCCTTTTCAGAAATTATTAAAGCCAAGAAACATAAATTTTCTAAATACAAGTTTTATCTTTCTCAAGTCTCACTGGGCCTAAAACTAGTGGGTTGTATCCAATGGGTGTTCCATTCATGCAAGATCTCCTCTTGTGCAATGCAACTTCCCCTCCCCAGCACCATCCCCAAAAAAGCCTGTTCTGAAGGTTCCTGCAAGCCTCTGGATTTGGGAGACACATGAAGTGGGGAGAGGGGGGGGCAGTTCCACCACAAATGGGATGACTTTGTTGGCTACAACCCAGTTTCTCTATGTTTTCACAGGAAAATATTTCCCTACAACAGAGATCTTCCTTGTAATAGCCACGTATCTATGGCAAAGCATAAGAACATTAAAAGAGCTTGCTGGATCAGGCCAATGGCCTATCTAGTCCAACATCCTGTTCTCACAGTGGCCAACCAGATGCCTGTGGGAAATTGTATTGCTTAATTGCATAGGAAGATGCATCAGCTTGTGAATGTTCTTGCCCCAACTTCTGGGGACTTATGTTAATTTCTCTTTAGCCCCTGTTTCAGACCATTTCCAAAACTACATTCCCCTGTTAAGTAATTAGGAATGTGGAGGGAGACATGTAGTTTGAGACTGAAGCATTAAGGCAGCCTTGCTCAGATGTTTAGGCCACAAACTCAGTCAGCATGTCCAATGGTCAGGAATGATAGGAGTTGTGGTCCAAAACTAGGTGTGAGGGGTACCAGGTGGAAAGATTGCATGAAGGCATTGTGGTACTGATGGGGAGAAAGAGCGAGAATATTGTGCTGGAGAACACAGGGCTGGATTCCACTAAGCTGGTGCAGTAGCAGAAGCCAGTGCAAGGACTCTGGATAGTGCAATGGAGCTTTCACTCTGCTTTCTTCCCCTAAATTCCCCCTATGCCTTCCCCAAATCCACTCTGGAGAGTTTGGAGACTCTGCTGAACAGTGTGTGAAGAAGGAGAGGGGAGGTTGTTTCATTTAGCAAACAGAAATGCCTTTGTTGCCTGAATTATCGTATTTGTGCGATGTTTAGTTCCACCCATATAGAATACATCAAAGTAGTGACTAAACAGTCTTGTAGTTGATCTACAAGGTTTTTCTTATGAAAGATTTCTCAAATGCATAGGGCCTTTCTATAGACAGGAGTTTACTATTATTTTAATACAATAAATACATTCTACTAACCTAAAGGCACAGAGAACATAATCTTTTACTGAATTTTTGGATACCAAAATGGAATTAGTCTTCTGGATAGGCTCTTCCTCTGTAGAAATATATACTCATGGAGCAACTGACAGGAATGAACAAGATCAAAAACCTGAAATATAATATAGTATGGAAATGAATTGGTTTGAGCTGGCTGCTGACCACCTTGTATCTATGTAAAGCCATGCTGCATGCCTTTCCTGCTCTCAGGACTGAGCCCAAATTATAAAATCGCCAAGAAAAGTAACTGTAAAAAGTGGTTATGTAAGGCCACTCGGAATACAATTAAAGGCTTGAATCCTGTATCTCTTTCTTACACTGATCCCAGCATCAATATCAAAATATCTGTTAATGTCTGCTGATCTACATAAGACTGATTCAAAGGTTGGTAATCCTTAAGTCTTGTTTGCTTTATTATTGATTACATTTATAGTTTCCCCATAACCATTCACAGGGTGACTAACAGTTCCAACTTAAAGACTTAAATTCAATACAATACCAATGAAATAACAGCACAAAATCTAGCAAAACAAACCAACCATGTCAGTGCACAGAATATAATTCTACCCACTGTCATAGATGTGATTTTTTTAAAAACAACAACACCTCACCTTAACCATGTGACTGCCATTAAAAAACGCCAGTAAGAGGTGCCCATTCATTGCAGATGTTAGTATTGGAGTACCAATAAACTCGCCAGTTGCATATACCACTTTTTCCAGGGAAAGATCCCAGATTTTAATGGTGCTTTTGTCAGACACAGCCACCAGTCTGTTCTCCAGACACACTGCAATTGCATTGATATTATTCCCAACTCCATGCAGAGTGAAGACAGCTTTGCCAACCCTCAAATCCCACAATTTCAGAGTGCCATCACTGGAGACTGTTGCAACAGTGAGTTCTTCCTGGGTTTCTCCAATTGCTACAATTCTGTCCAAGTGACCTATGGATCCATGGGAGTAAAATTTTAGAATTCACTCTGGGGAAAAGCAGCTTCAGTAAAATCAGTTAGAATTCTTTACCTTTGTCTTAAACTTAGATAAATGGGTAGCTGATCATCCTCATTTGTTAATTTATACCACTTACCAGTACTTGTCAAAATGGTTTCTTAGCGGTTTAGAAAAACGATTATAAGAAGTTTTTTTAAGGCAGAGGCTGGATGGTCAGCTGTCATGGATGCTTTAGTTGACATTCCTGAATTTCAGGGGGTTGACCTTGGGGTCCCTTCCAACTCTACAATTCTATGATGATTAAAATACACACTGAAACAATTCCATCAAACCATTAAAACAAACATCCAGTTAATACAATAAAGAAACCTATTAAAACAACATAATAATTAAAAAGAGGACATAAACTATATTTAGGAATAATTACCATAATTTAAATGTAAGTACATTTCACCATGATGGTGGGGGCTGGGGAAGACTGGGCCTAGGTTGAGCAACCTGCTTGCTTGCTCAGCCTACAGTCCAGGTCTTAACTATTGATGGGAAATTCCAAGGGCTCTGTTTTCCCTTCTTTTAGATCTTTATTTTTAAACCCGACTTGGACTGGACAGACCTTGAAATGGAGGACACCTTCTAATAGAGAAATGCTCTCTGTAGAATAGGACACCTGACCACCATACCCATTATCAAGCCCAGAATCACTTAGCCCAGAATATGTCTCATGCCACCTGAATACAATATAATGAAACATGATATTACTTGGCATTCTATTGCAGCGGTAGAATAAAATAACACCTGCAATTGACAGCAACTGGAGTCCTATTTAAAAATAACAGCAATGTTTTTAGCCCCCCCCCAAGTGTGTATTAGGAGTTTGTTCTGCTTTCAGAAATGCTTAAGTCTCTCAGTAGAGATTGTAGGTGGGATTAACACATTCGTTATGTCAGCGCAAGGACTTTGGGCTGCACACACTGGAACTTCCCCTTCCTCTCTGCACAGATGTAGATATAGCTGTAGCTTCTGACCCAGTCACAAAGCTTGCAATGTTAGCAAAAATGTTAGCAGATGCTGCAAGCAGGGAACAGCAGGAAGGTTTTGGAGTGTGTGTGTGTGTGCCTTGTGCCTCTATGCCTGTCCTTGGGGGTGGAGGACAATGTTGTCCCATTGCCAGCACTGACATGAGATTCAGCTGCTAGTCATGTTCTAAATGGGGATGGGCACCATCTTGTATTTTGCCTCAGGCAGCAAAATGTCAGCAAACAGGCAGAGTGGCCAAAACACAAGTTATACAGTGAGAAACAATGTGATTATTTTCTCTCTTTATCCAAACCGTAAAGAAAGGTCTGTTTGCTTTTCTAATGGTGCGGAAGGGAATGGTAAGATTGAATTAGATGAACGCTAAAATGATATGCTTATAGGGAACCGACATCAACATAGCTGTCAACTTTTCCCTTTTCTTGCGAGGAATCCTATTCGGAATAAGGGAATTTCCCTTAAAAAAAGGAAAAAGTTGACAGCAATGGACATCAAGCAAAAGTTGCTAGAAACTTCGTAACTTCCAGTCTTTAGCCAAATCTTGCAAAGGGCTTAGAGGGCTTAGAACTTCAGCACAGATTTGCCATTAAACGGTTTCTAAAAGGTTAATATTATTCTCCCTTACCTCTCAGAAGGTCGCAGAGAAGTCTACCAGGTTCTATAAGGCAGGCTGTTGAAGGTAGAAGAACAGGAATAGAAGATTTCTGACACTGGGACAAAAGAGCTGGCAGATAGGGATATTTTTGGGATCACCTGAATCAACACAAAATAATATGTTAGTCATTTAATGAGCTGGTTTTAAAACTGTAATAAATATGAAATGGTTTTTTTTTTACCCTGTTGCCTTGAATTCTGCATTATTTGAAATGTTTTACAATGCATGTTTGCATCCCTACGGGTGGAGAACCTCAGGCCAAGGGACTGAATAGGGGGCCATCCAGGTCTCTTTCTCTCTGCCCCTCAGAAGTCTCCTCAGGCTACAATCCTCACTGTGTGTGTTTCACACCTCTAATGTTTTTTGCCTGACTGGAAAGTCTCATTGAACTCTGAAAATGAGTCAGTCTTCCCTGGATGGAGTACAGGTGTGTGTGTGTGTGTGTGTGTGTGTGTGTGTGTGTGTGTGTGTGTGTCTGTAAACTAGACTACAAAGGTGAAATTTACATTTGCTGTTCTGCCCACTTTTGCCTCTGGCCCCATCACTGGCCCCATTCCTCAGATGGAAATGCAGTCTTTAGGCTGAAAAAGGTCCCCAGCCCTCAATTATATTCTTACATTTGCCTCCGGTATTTCTGCCTCCTGTCAAGACTAATCCTCCGGGAAACATGTAAGTATAGTTTGGTTCTGCCAAGGCCATCATATCCCGTTTCAACGCTTGAGGCAAAAGAGATAGTGCCACCCTGCCCTGTCTTTGGTAGAGAAGTGGCGCATGGCATCAGCGATGATTTGGGGTGAGATCTCGTGCCCTGAAAGGTTCTAGTGCAAATTTGGCTCCAGTAGCAGAGAGGTTGGGATGTTTGCAGGGGCACCACTTAGGGGTTTCCACTGCCTGAGGCAGTGGTCTCACTCTGCCAAATGGCTGGCCTGGCCCTGGGTTCTGTCTTGGATGCTTAAGTCTCAGTAGTGACAAATAATGGTTGTAGCTCAAAAAAAATATCAAAAATATAGAAAACGCAAAATACTTGCTTAAAAATGTAAATCTCATAATTTTCAGTACCTGGGGCCACTGGTTTATCTGCTGCAACAATACGATGAAGGCGGCCCATAAGCTGTGAAGCCATCTGACATGGGTCTTGTAGTAAAACTTTCTTGGATAACTTGAGCGCTTCACTTAATAAAGTTAAGTCATGTATAGTCCTGTGGAGGAGGCAAGAGGGCAGGAATCACATCACATTTGAGTTTCCTTGCTCTCACATCAATAAAACACTAGAGGGGGTTTTACAGAGAAGTGGTTTTCACAGAGAAACATTGTGGGACTCAACTATTTATTGTTAAGAAATGAAAGGCCAGCTGAGGGGCAGGATGGAAACTAAACTCATAATAACTTGATTAGCATGTAACTAGAATCTTTATTTGAATGTAGCTTTGATTGTTAAACAAAATGGATTGCTGAACAGTGCTATAAACAATGGAAGTGGTTTGGAAGATAGAGCAATATGTGCCCACTTTTCAGCTAGCCTGCTGCCCTTTGGTGGAGTGAAGATCAATTTACCTGTGTTAAAGAAAGGCCTCATCTGCACAACACATTGAAAGCGGGATCATATCACTTTAAGCAGTCCTGGTTTCACTAAAAAAAAAATACTGAGAACTAGTTTTTAAAGTGCTGAGAGTTGTTAGGAGACCTCAATTTTCCTGTCAAAGTTACAGTTCCCAGAGTTCAATGGGAAGAGGGATTGGCTGTAAACCACCCTGAAAATTATAGTTTTGTGAGGGGAAGAAGGGTCTCTTAACAACTCTCAGCACTCTTAACAAACTGTAGTTCTCAGAATTCTTTGTAGTTCCCAGAATTCTTTGGGATAAGCTGTGACTGGTGGAATCTACACACATATGTAAAAATGCTGTGAAAATACCTTTTTAAAAAAGTTTTTAAAGATAAATATACATGGAATTTGGCATAGCTCACTGTTGCCATCTTGTGTCACATTTGAATATTGCACTTCACAACACATTTAAAGCATTTTATTTGCAGCTGTATAGCTGGGTCCACTGTTTAAAATGGTATCAAACTGCTCTAAATGTATAGTGCAGATGAGGCCTAATAGTCAATGGCCACCACATAGAAAAATGGAGGGCACCATTTTGTCTTTCACTTCAGGCAGCCAACTCTCTTGGGCAGGCCCTACTATCATACCAGATTAGTTGATGACAGGCTGTAAGTATGAGGGTTTGTAATTAAGTAAAATAAGCCCAGACATTCACAGTTGTGTTCTACTGCTGTAAGCCTACCTGTCTGCATTGATAGCTGCTCTTAGATCTGCTTCAATGTTGATAACTGATGAAGCCCAGGCTTTGTATAAGAGAAATCATAATTAAAGAGACATTCTTTGATTAAGGCAGTAATATTCTTAGATTTGATGAGGTGATACGGAGTCCCAAGGAGCTTACGAACGTTAAAGGTGTAGCTGATCTTGGATTCTTTTTCTAAAGTCCAGGCAAAAGGCTGAAATGTAGACATTTCAATAATATGTGGAATTCTACTCAGGTAGTAATCTGCAAAGGTGGCATGCAGCGATACCTGGGAATCCTGTGTTCTGAGATATCTGTCCATGCAGACATGTCTCAGAGATGTATGAGCCCAATTAAAAACATAAGTGTGGTCAGTTCTTTGCTCTTTCAGGTGGTCTCCAAAATCATCCAAAAGTTTCAACCACAGCACTAGCGGGAATGCTGAAATTGAGACATTTTGGAATTTAGCTACTTCCTTAATAACCACATCATCCGTTGACATAAGGTGGAGCAGCTCTTCCTGAGTAATGCCATTTCTTGAAAGTGTGGTATAAGCTGCCATCTTTTTTACAACTTGTTCTCCATGGGATTTTTCCATTCTGCTCAGTGTCCACGAATACAGATCAGGTATATTTTGAGGAAGACACACCTCTGTCTCTGGGCTGAAAGATGTCCATAAACAAGACTCCTTATAGGCACAGTATACATAAAGTGGTACAGGGCAGGCTGTGCATGCTTCCATTAGGTGGACATGCTGTTGCTGGGAAAGTCTTCGGCAATTTTCTAACCAGGAGCTGATCATCTCACTGATTTCTCCAAATGTCAAAGGAGGTATATGCAAAATATTTTCTTTTGCTGTTATTTTCTGAGGAAAAGAAGCATATCTCATTGTCACATCAGAGGCAGATTTAGGACACTTGCAGTGTTGAAACTATGATGTAGTGCATATGCAAAACGGTAGGCAAAAGACAGGGGAGGACCAAATTTTGACCTTACACTGGGTGCCGCTGAAATTTGAAAGACCAAAGTCTGTCCATTGTCTCCAGGCCTGATCAATGCCAATTGAGTTGGTGTCATTTTACCAGATTAATACAATACAGCCTTTACCATAAAATATAAGAACCAAAAAAGGATTTAATATCACTGGATTTCTGTACTTCTTCATCCAATAAGCTGATTTGTGGGGCAGATAGCTATAGCTACAAACCTCTGCCAGGATTCCACAGGTTGGATCTTCAAGTTTTGAATCAAGACTCAGGGCTAGTACCTGTGTGGCAGTTTGACTATAAAAGATAGGTGGCATGTTCTCTTTACTTTTACAGATCAAAGAGGGACTGGAGCAAAATCTGACACTCTCCTGTGTCTTACCTTTCTTGACTCGCATCTGATATTGGGAAAGGACCGGGGTATAAAACACAGATGTAACTGACCTTGGAATTATGGCATAGACGTAGAATGAAATGGCTGCCTTAAATGCAGGGATTTGGATCCTGGTTTTTTGGACTTTCCAAGGATAGGGGGGAAAAACACACATTTAAAGGGGAAGAGGTACAGGACGACACTGGGATAGGGGAAGTGTCATGTAGATGCCTCTCTATTGATGGAGAGACAGGCTTGTGCGAATCCACTTTTGCTCCAGTGTGGAAAAACCGATAGAGGAGAAAGTGTATACACACCAAGAAAGTGAAACAGAACAGTTTGTATATGGCCAAAGAAAGAAAGCTTTCACAAGCTAAAGTCCTCCCTCTTCAGGGTCTGCTGTTGCTTTGGGGTGGGTGTTGTTGTACATCTAGCACTCTCCTACCTGTACCTCCTTCCTATTTGCCCTGAGCTCTTTTGAGAGGAAAAGTAGAATATAAATCCAGTAAATAAATGACTAAAGCTTTAAATAAACAGATACCACAAAGCACCATGGGCTTGATCCAATGGGTCACTGTGGGTACAGCAACACTCACATTTAGAAAGGTCTGCATAGTGCATAACAGAGTCAGGATCTACTCTGAGCCTGTGCCCATGAGCACTCAACATGCTAGTCTATTATTACATGGAATGGGAGGCCTGGGTACAAGTTTCATATCCCCATCCAACTTACCTCTTCCACTTCCTCCAGGAAAGGTAAATTTAGGCACGACTCTCACTTTTCCCTGAGGATATGGGGTGGGGCACAATGTTCTAAGCCCTATGTGGGAATCCACGAGAATTTGTGCTCATAGTGGACTGGATCAAGGCCCTTAAGGTTGCAATCCTGTACACACCTATGTGGGATTTAGACCCATTGATTTCAACAGGACTTTATTTCAAGGATAGGATTGTGCTGAAAGTGTCCAGTACTGATCCTACCAAACTGCCCTGGAATTTCCCACTGTTTGAGAAAGTGTGGAATGAAAAAACCCCCCACCCAACTGAATAAGGTATCGCTTTACCTCCAGTTTTTTGAAGCATGAAAAACTTGATTCGGTGCATGTGGAAATAATAAAATACACATTCTTTGGTAATTCAGGAGGTATCCAAGGAAAATCTGCAACATATTCCTCTGATAATTCATCTATGCCATCCAGACATATCAGAAGTGGTTTGTCTTGTGTGGCAGACTCCAGTAAAGAGAGAAACTCTTCCACCAATCCTTCAAAATCCTTTTTGAGAAAGACAGCAAACATTTTAGCCAGTCCCAAGTAGCTATGGATACTGTGTTGGGTCACAGGAACAGAGATACCTGAAAATTTCGTTCAACGTTTTCCAGCTAATCAACTTAATTTGCATTCATTGTTATCTTTTAGCTGATATATCCCAGAAGGTTGTTACCTTTTCCAGATAAACCTTTTTCTTCAATAAATGTTGCAGAAGTTCTTCGTAGAGGAAAAGATGCTTTAAAATTACATGTTCCAGAGCCCTGTGATATGTTTCCACAAAAGTTCATAGTCCCTATTCATTTTTGCTGTTATATCCAAATCAAGCACATCTTCAAATTTTTGCAACACTGTTTTCAGCTAAAAGCTATGTATAAAATGTGTATTTTAGGGTATATTTGTGAAAATACATGTGTGAAAACAATTTGAATTTTCATGCATTTAATAAAATTCACAGGTTGATGTGGAAATGTGACGAAACAGAATTACGAATGAACACGTAATAAACTGCGTTAGCGTGGAAATAAACCAATCTATTCATTCCAAGGTAAGAATGATTATTATTAAAGACTGTGATTGAGTAAAGAGCGGAAACAAAATGTCAACTCAGCAAAATTAATGGATACCAAGGGATTCCTAACGGCTTGCAGGCTATTAAAAAGGTGTTGGCAATAGAAATTGTGGGAAATCTGTCTTAACTTTGGAGATATTCTCTGACATGAGTTGGCTGTAGACATGTAACACATTACAGTGTTTGATGATGCAGTGATGGAGATGTGCCTCAGGATCCCCTTTGCTTCCCCATGTTGAACTGATTGTGAGCACTGTCAGCTGTAATAGCACTGATCATTTGCTAAAAAGTGTTTCTTGGTTTCTGACCTTTCATTATCTGAGCAGCACTGTCAGCATTATGCTTGAGCTATTTTGTCATCTTCCACTCCTAACTTTTATTTCTTGCTGAATCATGTGGAGGGGAAAGTGTGTGCATGTAGGTGCTGCTGCCATAAAAATGCAGCAGTATAATTTTTTATTTGAGCCTTAAAAAGAAGTAAAATCTAATTTGTTACCTTGGATAAATTAACTGAGACCTTGTAGATAGAAGCTATCTGGTAGCAAAGACTGAAGAGAGTCAGTCGGATATTTCTGCTTTCACCAGTAACACCAATAAATCGAATTACAACTCTGAGGTTCCTGAATGAAAATGGGAAAAAAGCAAATAAAATAAAATAGCTTTTTACCTTGCCCGTGAACATGTTTTCTTTTTAATACATGCGTTTAGCTGTTAAATCAATGTTTGCATGCCGTTACTATTTCATCTAGTTGAAGGTGGACTTAATGTTGTGAATGTTGGGCTCAGAGTAAAATATGCAAATATAAATGTATTAATTTAGTTTATATATTGTTATCAATATGGAATAATTTTATATTTCACAGAATTCATAGCACTCTGTAATACCGGCTAAGACAAATCAAAGGGAGCAAATATGGTAGCTAGCAAGCAGCAGTTGGGAGCTGGGTTTGGGTGACACTGGGTTTATCTCTATTGTCTTTGTTCAAGAACTTTTATCTATGATCCAAGTATCTGTGAGACTGCGAGAGGCCCTTACCCAGATATCCAGCTAGGAGCCAAAGAAGCGGCTTTTGCTATGATGGCAGTTTTCCCACATCCAGCCTCTCCACAAATTACAACTAGCCTTCTGTTCGAGGATGCAACACAATTCTTCAGTTTGCACAAAAACATTTCTCTTCCTATTAGACATGTAACCCTGTTTTGAGAGGGGAAAACAAAACAGACACTATTTGTGTTTAGTCACCACTGTGTACTGGCTAAGACTGATGCTGTGCACACACCATACCTCTAAAACACATTTAAAGCTCATATCCCCCCCCAACAAAGAATCCTGGGAACTGCAGTTTCTTGAGGAAGCTGGGAATTGTAGCTCTGGGAGGGGTAAAAAGGTAAAGGTAAAGGGACCCCTGACCATTAGGTCCAGTCGTGTCCAACTCTGGGGTTGCGGCGCTCATCTCGCGTTAACTGGCTGAGGGAGCCAGCGTACAGCTTCCAGGTCATGTGGCCAGCATGACTAAGCCACTTCTGGCAAACCGGAGCAGCGCACGGAAACGCCATTTACCTTTCCGCCGGAGCGGTACCTATTTATCTACTTGCATTTTGACGTGCTTTCAAACTGCTAGGTGGGCAGGAGCTGGGACCGAGCAATGGGAACTCACCCCATCGCAGGGATTCGAACCACTGACCTTCTGATCAGCAATATGATTCTTGGGTGCGAGTGGGCAGGGGAAGGTGCTTTGGATGTGCTTTAAAGGCGTGGTGTGTATGCAGCCTAAAATCCTATATCAACGTATCTGAGAGTTACAGGTAAGTGGCCCAGCACTCCTAGGAGATGCTTGGAGGATGACTTATTTTTGACTCCAGCAAGGGGCAGACAGTGAATTAGGGTTATCCATTTGTAGCAAAATAAAAAAATAAAAAATGTAGTTTTTATCAATCTAGAATCATTCATGCTCTTCCACAACATGCTACTTTCAATCTAGATTTAGTCAATCCAGATAAATCCATCCTGCCGTCCACAAAGGAGGGTATGGTTACTTGATAACATGTTTGACAACACTCTCCTTCATTAGGTTATCAGTGCCTTTTCCTTCCCTACACGTCCTAGGTGAATGAATAAGGAAGTGGGTGAACAGGTTTCTCAAGAAAGACAAGAGCTGAGCAGTAAGCTCTTGCAGTACTTTGGGATGCTGGCTGGGTTAGTGATGCATGTGGTGGGGCTCAGCATCCCCTACTGACACCAAAGCCACAACAGCTTACCTGGACAGGGATGGGGCAGGATGGGACTGAGTTCAAGGCTACAGGGATGCACCAGCAGGAGAGCTGAACTGCTGCCAACCCCACAGGTGCACCCATGCAGACCTGACCTCCCTGCTGCCTGTCCCAACCCAGCCTGGTAGTTAAGTAGCAACAACAGCAATGTCAGGAGAGTACCGTAACTCTGCCCTAACACAGTGCTGCAACTGGCTGCCTGCCCCCGTAGATATGTAATGTGGGGCAGGAGATTTTGCTATAGTGTTTTAGCTATTTAGCTCCTCCTATGCTCAACCTGCATGTTTCCAGACAATATACAAATTCATAAAGAGAGATCTGCAATAGTACTGTATGGCAAAAAAAAGGAAATCTAAGATGAATTCAGTATGTGCTACCCGAATGTGTGCACCACTGGCTTGCCATAGGTAACAAGAGGCTGACACAGGCCAACTGACAACCATGATTTCCAGGGGCTGAAATGAACCTGTGAATAGGCAGCCACCACAGCTAATGTAAACTTTCATAGCCTGGTTCTATAACTCCTTTTGCAAGGAAGGAACAAAGCCCCAGACAATGAGGATCCAGGGGCCAACATGATGCTATATTTTGGGTATCATGCCAGACCGATGCTATGCTAGTTGCCACCACTGAGATTGCTATATTGTGGAGTAGTGCCATTCTAGGGATAGGGGATCAAATGATGGCCAAGACCTTTTGGGTGAAACGGCTTTGGTCCTGTATACCTTAAGGAGTGTCTCCACCCCCACCGTTCATCCAGGACACTGAGATCCAGCTCTGAGGGCCTTCTAGAGGTTCACTCATTGAGAGATATGAGGTTACAAGAAACCAGGCAGAGGGCCTTCTTGGCAGCTGCACCTGCCCTTTGGAATGCCTTCCCATCAGATGCCAAGGAAATAAACAACTATCTGACTTTTTAAAGGCATCTGAATGCAGCTGCAGATAGGGAAGTTTTAAATGTTTGATATTTTACTGTGTTTGATGTTTTAATTAGCTGGAAGCCACTCAGAGTGGCTGGGGCAACCTATTCAGATGGGTGGCATATAAATAAATTATTTGAAGAAGATGATGATGATGATGACTGAAGAAAATCCAAATGGTGCCCTTTATGGTGGTAGAACTGAATTGTTGAGAATATGTTTTCCATTAATGGTACTTTTAAATCTACCTTCCCCAGAGTGGATTGTCTCACCTTGCCTAGTGAGCCGGCCCTTCAAGGGCACTGGAAAACCTTATATCATCTAATGTCCAGAAAGCACTTTGGTGGCATGCTGGTAGAAGAGAAGAAGTGATTTACAAGAGTACAACTTTTATTTCTCAAACATGTCTATGTTCTGGAAAGAGGCAGGGGGTGAGTGTGAGTAGGAATTGGTATCATTTAATTTTCCTTCATATATGCTCTTGTTGAATGACTAGAATTGTGCCCAAATGGATGGGTAGGTTAGACTTTCACTTCGATACAGGCTGCTAATAAGTTTGTTCTTAAATCACAACTATCCTATCAACTCTTCAACTGTTCTCCATCATGAAGCCTGGCTAAAGTAAATTAAGTAACCAAACACCACCAAACTCACAAGGCCTGACAGTGCCGGATATGTTCCAGAACCTCGTCATCATTATGAGTTTCAAATACTTTCTTTCTTCGCATAGGTAGCATTTCTTGAATATCCTTCAAATGGATTGTTCTGGTCAAATGAAAACATGAAGGGAGAAAGATTTAATCCACATTTCAACATTGTGTATAGGTTACAGTGACTTTTGGACAGTGTTATTTACCGTATTTTCTTCCATTCATATCCCAGCTAGATGCCACCACACATGTAGTTGTTGACAACCACGTGAGGATGTTGAAAAACCTACCGGTAGTTCCTTTATGAATGTCCAAATATGAGGATATACACGGGAGAATGCTGGTGATTATTTAATCACAATTTCCAGCTTTCAGAAGTGACAAACAAGGGAAAAGACTATCCTTGTAAAGACATGCACAAAATGAGCTTGTGGTGTCAACATTCTTATATGATTGTTGGCAACCACATGGCAAGGGTTAGCCAATGAGATGTCCTCCAGACGTACAACTCCCATCAGCTGCAACTAGTTTGGACTGATGGCATACTCTGGAGTATGCCTTATTAGTGACCCCACAGCATGGGATCTATAAGTGCTCATATTTGAATCATTTTATTAATGCTATTAATCACAATATTAAAAAATCGTGTGGCTTTTTAGCACCATCACAAGTGACTAAAACAGCTTTATTTTCTCAGCAGTGCCAAGAATTACCTCCTCCTGATTTAGACACACACACACTTCACATAGTATTAAGTGCCACTGAGTACCCATCTTCATGCCCTTAGGCCCACTTGCTACAAATGGCATTTTGGAAAGACTTCACTGGAAGTCTAAAATGCAACTATGGACCATGGGATCCTGCTCCCAAACCATTTCCACTGACCCTCCTAGCATTGTGCCTGCGTGGGTGGCAATTCTTAGGGAAGGTCTGTCTGCACTGTTTTTTGACAAGGAAGCCAAACCATACTACAGTATATTTCTTTAATTTGCTCCACAAAATAGTGAAAGTACAAGAGAGTTGGGGGTGGTTTTTTTTTTGGGCTTTCTTAAATCATGCACATCCTGCCTCTACTAGAGACCAATCAGACAACTTTGGTAAGTTATAAGCACTGTATGATGGAGAGAGTTACCCCCTGTAACCAGAGGTCCTCCCAGGTATATTATCTCTGAAAATGAAGTTCTATTCTTAGCTATAATGTCTAATAGCCATACAGACCTATTCTCATGTACCTGTCAAATCCTCTTTGAAGCCACCTAAGTTACTGTCCATCTCCTCCTCTTGTGGTAATTACTTCCATAATTAATGTGAGGAAGTGAAACAGAGCAAACAATACATCAGAAATTTTCAACTGCCATATTTTTTAGGCTTTGATTATTTAAGTTGCCATGGGAAAATACTCTATCTATATTGAAGTATAATGGAACAAACCTCACTATTAAGTCATGTATACATATGAACTGTTTCACCAAGAAGCAGTTATGTGCTGACCTGTTGAAGTGATTGATGACAATGTTCTGAAAGTCATTGCAAAGGCACTCAAGGTAGTAAGCATGGGATTTGTGGTTGGCGGGGCTGATGCATCTCTTCCCCAGTTAATGCTCTTTTTGTAGATATTTGTGTGACGAAGCTGTAAAGACAAGCCTATAATGTTGGCATCATCAACCACCCAAGCAAGCAAACAACAAACAGCTGACTGAACAATACTGAAGAGGATAACTGTTTGAATCAGAGAAGTTTTGAATGTTAAACTGAGTCTTTGTGCCTGAGTAAGATCAACTTAAACCTGCTTAATCTTTTTGTAGTGTAAGTCTTCATAATTATAGCTCAGACCCTACAAGTGTCTCTATTTCCAGGGAAGTCCCTGATTTAGAGAAGCTGTATTGGTTTCTGATTGATCCCAGAATGCCCCATATTTCCTTAGGATGTCCCTGTTTTCATTGGAGATATGGTGGAGGGTATGGAATTATCTGACCCTGAAGGCAATCCTGTATGGGGATTTTTTTTTTAATGTTTCATGTTTTGATATATGTTGGAAGCTGCCTAGAGTGGCTGGGGCAACCCAGTAAGATGCGTGGGTATAAATAGTAAATTATCATTATGGAATGGGACGTCCCTATTTTCATTGGAGAAATGTTGGAGGGTATGTTAGGTTATATGCCTGGGCGTATTTTATAGGAATAAGATTCATTTAAACAGTACTGTTTCATTAGGAACATGGCCATCCAGTGTTTAGAAAGCAGTATGAGATTTTGAGTAACACAGATCTAGCTGACGTATTTCTTTAAGGATAAATTGTATGCAAAATAATAATACAAATGTTTCATTGACTATAGTTTATTTCAGCCTAGCAATGAAGATGTTTCTTTTAAGCTTTATTGTGTTGTAACAGTGCCATGTTCTGGTCTGAGATCACACAGTGAAATGCTGGGAAAGGAATCAATGAAGACCTTTCCTTTGAAAATAGTAAGCCATTTGTGTCAATAGCATAGTTTGAAGCTCATGCTGAGAAATGCAAATAAATGAAAATGGTGCTTCCTATTCAGTTCCCTCTGGTGTGTTTGGGGTTAGAGTGTAGGTTTATATATAAAATATGAAGTGATGGTATTTATTTTGTCAGGTTTTACCTGTTCATTAAAGGCTCTGGTTTGCTTCCATCATTTTCAGGTCTAGAGCATGCTCAAGAAAGTCAGTGACTAATGACAAGCAGAGGTGGCAATAAAGACAGGAAGAGGAACAAAGCTTTAGAAAGTGCCACTGGCTTATGTCCCTAGAAGGGAATATTGCCCTTGCACTAGAAAGGGCTTTCCACCCTGGTTACAGAGGATGATGTGGCACAAATCTCATATCCCATGATATGTCATCAGGGAATCTTGAGATATTTCAACCAGAATATCAATTGAGATGCCCAGGCCCTATGTGGCTGACAACTACCAATGATGTTCTGAGCAACCTACCCTAGAGTGAATGCTTTTCACAAAGTTCTGATGTGCTTCATACGTTGTTTTGTTGAGCTCTGGTCTTAGTGGGTGAATGTCAATATATTTTGGTGCATGGGGACTTGACAGACTGGACTGCAGATCTGTGATGTCTCTTTTGAAGCAGTGACAGTGATCCTCACACTTTCCCTGGACCTGGAATCCTTGATCTACTTCTTGCTGCAAAACTTGCAAAACAGAAATAATTCTATTTAACTACTCAAATAAGCCACGGCCCATATAATAAAGCAAAACAACATCCCGGTCATGTATTGGACACCTTCCTCACCTGTTCTGAGCAGTGTGGTGGCAGCTTCTTGTCCAAGAGCAACTGCAGCATATTCTTGAAATATCTTATGCAGTTTCTGAAAAGACGCCATCCATTTGTTCTTCGCTTGTTGCCTGCGAGTAGGATCATTGCTGAGGATATCTCGGTGCACTGTGCTGTGCAGACAACATGAAATGCATGAACCGTAAGAAACAGGCTAAAAACAAAGAAATGTACAATTGCCCTTGCACTGGATGTACAAATGTACATCTTCAAAATGTACAATTCGTCAGTTCCGTGAAATGCTGAAGAGTAGCCCCACAGACATGTTCCATTCGCAAGTGAGTTTTGGGTGGTTGAAAGGAAGATGGGAGCACAAGTCAACAGATCAACGATACACAAATGCCCATGGTACACAGAGCATAGTGATTCATAGCACAGGACAGTGTCTCCATTTTATGGGAAGAAAGTTAGGAGAATCCTCAAATAAACACACAATCCATCGCCTTATTTCACCTCATTTTAGCCATATATTATGGTCTCCATAAGCTTCCAAAACAAATGGGGGGAAACAATGCGATTTTTTCTAGAAAAAGAGGTGCTGGAACTTACCACAAGCACCTCCTTTGTTCTCTTATAATGGCAATGGCACCCACCTAAGAGCTGCCGGAACTGAGTTCCAGCAAGTTCTGGCTGAGAAAAAGCCCTGGGGAGCAGTAGCCAGCACAATTAAGAAAAGATGTCTCTGTCCCTCCATCCCACCCTATAATTCAAGCACCGGGTTTAGAAGATGAAACAGCAGATATTTCCGGCATAGAGCAACTGTCTCTGGATGTAATATTCATGGAAGAAAGTGATGAGAATACGTATTTGCATGAGGAACTGTTTGGGTTAATTTCAGTCCCAGACCAAACTGCAGTAGACAAAGCCAACACATGCTTGTTCATGGACTAGAGTTCAATAAAGGCTCATCCATACTTTCCATTAAATCCAGACCTAGTTCCATTTTCAATTTGGTCTCGTGCTGGGGGTTCCCACGAATTTTTGCCTCAGATTTTACTCCAGTACAGGCCCCTGAAAACCAGTTCTTTCCCATTCATTCAGTAGGCTGCTGTTCAGATTGTCTCCACCTCCTGCTCTGCCCACTTATGGCAGCTGGGTTGAGCAATGGCATTCATTCCCCGCCCCGGGGGGGGCATCTTATACCAGACGCACACAAACAAAGCACCAGCAACTGTGAGGGTGGGGGGGATGAGTCTGCACACTGGTTTCCTTTTCCATGTTAAACTCCTTTTGCTGGCCGGCAATAGCCAGTTGAAGTAAATGGCCTGCAAACCTCTGACGCAGTACCGGAAAGGGAATTTGTTTACAAACAGAGCAAAATGGACACCAAATGCCAGGAAAAGTACACAACAGTTGTCCCAACAACTGTGGGTTTTTACCAAACTTCTGTAATTTAATAATGACAATAACTAACCAAATAGGTTGAAGTCTGTAAACTGCAGGGAGTAGTTTTCATCCAACCTGTACCAGCAATCCAGAAGTTGAAGTTCTCTCTCATATTCAGCTCCAGTCTTTTGGGTGAGGAGAGAAGCATTAGAAAACTCCTGCCGATTTGAATTAATCATTTCATATTCCTTCTTGCTGTTTGTCTCAGCTTCAGGTTCTTCTGTTGAGACACTAGGGCTCAGGGCATATTGATTAATATCACCTTGGATTTCATTCTTTTTATCTACTAGAGTTTCTTCCTTCAAACTATGCTTTGACTTTTTGGTACTCAGCTTCATTTGTTCAATTGTGGCTTTGATCGCCTCTAAATCTTCCTTGGCTATTACTGCTGGAGAGAGGGGTCAATCATGCTTTTGCCAAGAAAAACCTGAAACAGAAAACCAAAGAAGAGAAAATTGGCTTACAATGGAACCAATAAAGCCTTGGTGCATTTAATGTTTTGTGAAGCCAGTGGCATACCATACCGAGGCTGCATACACACATTCAAAGCACATCTGTTATCCCTACAGAGTTATAATACCCAAAAAATTACAGTGCCCAGAATTCTCTGAGGGTAAAAATATGCTTCAAATGTGCTTTAAAAAATATAGTGCATAAGAATAACCTAATGAACTGAGGCAGCAGAACAGTAACCTAATGAACTGACGGCTACTAGGGATGATCCAGATACAGGGGCGTAGCTAGCTGCTCTGGCACCCAGAGCGGCAGGGGCAGGGCAAGAAGCCCATGGGGGCAGTGCAGCAACCAGCCCAGGGGCGGCAAGGCGGCACTGGTTTAGGAAGGGAGGGGCGTAGGAGTGGGGAGCCCTGGGCAGCGCAATCCCAGTAGGGTTCCATCTCGGCTGTCCCCCCACCCGCGCTGCGCGTGTTTCGCCCCTGCAGGCACCCCGCCCCACCCCCAGAACGCGCATCACGCCTCCAGAATGCATGCCACGCCCCTGCAGATGGCGCACCCCGCCCCCAGAACGCGCACCACACCCTGTGGGCAGCGCGCCCCGCCCCCAGAATGCGCCCCGCCCCTGCCTGCTTCCCGCCCCCGTTCTGGAGCATGAAGCTCCGCCACTGTGGCATGGTGAGCTGTCCACGGAGTCCGTCTGGCAGACACAAGCCCCACACTGCTGTTTTGGGCAGCACGGGCCTTCGAGCCACCGCGTCACTCCCAGGAGACGCGTGGCTTGGGTGTGCTGCAGGCCAGGCCCTGCAGTAAGTGCCGTCTCCCGCGGTGTGCCATTTTGTCACCCCCTCAGGGATGACACCGCCCTTCATATGCCCCTGTCCATATATATCTTTTTTGTTTTGATATGGACTTCCCCTCTTTCTTCCATCCAATGACTTATGAAATGGAAAACTAGGCCCTGAAATGGCATTTAAGAAACCCTCTGTGTGCTTATGTATTGCAAATTACATCTGAACTTACAACAAAGGTTTGGAATCCCAACTGCTGGCATTTCCTTAATGTCTTCATATGTAGGGAAGCCATGTTGTGATTGTTAGTGATGCCATCTTTTATCCCCCACCTCAGGTCCACCATCCAGAAGTCGTAGCCTCTCTCTTTACAGTATTTGTACAGCCAAGGAAAGGACTTTTCCATTAATGCATTTCGTTCTACTTCTGAATCTGATTAAGATAATAAAGCAAGCATATTGCCTAAATCAATTTGTGATTAAAAGCAACATTTTTAGAGCACGTGGAGATATAGAAGCAACTGGCAGACTTTCAGTATATGATTTATAGGCTCACTGCAATGTAAAAATAAGGTGCTTATTTGAATGGAAAGGGGACCGGGTTCTGGATTCTAGCACCACTAGTTATCATGATTTTTAGGAGCATAAATTTATTTCACAGGCAATTGTAAATTCTCAGCACATACTTTTCAGATTAACTTGCTATGCAATATCTGGTGTATTTTTTGTTCTTTTGATCACTTAAATTTGTAAAAAAAGAAGTAGAAAACTGCACAAGCAAACTACATTAAAATTTTCTATAATGTGATTTGCTTGTGTTGTTTTCTGGTTTTGTGCAAATCTGATGGATGAAACAAACAAACAAACAAAAAAAGTATAGTTCAAGATCACTCCAGAAATAGTTATCAGCATGGCCGGAAAAGGAATGAAAACACTGAGGAGATAGTAGGTGAGGAAAGGGAGAGAGGAGATAGTAGGTGAGGAAAGCAGCAGAAAGTGACAATTTACCTACCCACCCCAAAACACCAGCTTATACCACAATAAATCTGTTAGTGTTAAGATTTTTAACACAAAATTCTGGTCCTCTTGGTGTACCTTGATAGCCTCCACATATATAGATCATAAAGATTTTCCTTTGGATAAACACGGAGAATTGATTTGTCCTCTAATGGCAGCTCTGTTTGTATCGCCACTTGAAGACTTGCATGGATAGCATCTGGTTTCATTAGTTATTCCCTGGTCTTGAAGCAAATGAGTTTTCAGGTGAGGTAGACTGGATGATGACGATCCACAGACAGCAGCTCTGTCTGCTTTATCTTCTGAACTATTTACATCTGATAACGTTAGAGAACCCGATAACACACTTCTCGATAAATCCATTATCCTTCTGTTGATTTTCTTTTCATCAGCTCTCTTGGTGTTTTCTGAATGGCGGGTTTCTTTACTTGTTTGCCTTTGGAGGAGCCATTTGTTTGTATACATTGATTTCTGGGTTTCTGTTTCCTTGTGTCTGGAAATTACAACTTTTTCAATTAATTCAGTGGTTTTATCCCCATCCGGTGACTCATTTGAAAAAACACTAAAACTTGAATAGTGGCATTTCATCTGATTTATTATGTTTGCCTCCGGCTAAAATCAAATAAATGAACAGGCCCACAATTAGTTAGATAGCCTTTATAAACTGCCATTTTAATTGCATATACTGTTGAACATGCATTTCTCTGTATCTCATATACACACAAAATGCCCGTTGACTTCTGCGGCAGTAGTACATATAAGAGATGCAAGATTGGAAAAGGAGGCTTAAATCATACATTGTTGATTTTTAAACTAACTAAATTTGAATTGCTTCACATTACACCAGGGTTAGCAGACATGATGCCCTCCATATGTTGTTTGACTCCAACTCCACTTGCCCCAGCCAGCATGAATAATGACCATGGATGATGAGAGTTGTAGTCCAACAACATTGTCCTCTGCAAGGATCTTGATCATACATGGACAGCGATGCATAGGGAGAGGAGAGACCAATACAATGTCTGTTATTGGAATCACCTGGCACTGCAGAATAATATAATTATAAGAACACTCCTAGCGGAAGGCTGCAACAACCTGCGCACAGGCCAGCACAACCTCACACCAGGCTGTGCTGGTCCTCACAGAGCCTCCTGACACTGCACAGAAACGCCCTCCCATCATATGTCAAACAACTATAGTGGTACCTTGGGTTAATTCGTTCTGGAGGTCCGTTCTTAACCTGAAACTGTTCTTAACCTGAGGTACCACTTCAGCTAATGAGGCCCCCTGCTGCCACCGTACTGCCACCACGCAATTTCTGTTCTCATCCTGAAGCATAGTTCTTAACCCGAGGTACTATTTCTGGGTTAGCGGAGTCTGTAACCTGAAGCGTCTGTATCTCTGTAACCCGAGGTACCACCGTATTTGACTTTTAGAAGATGCCTAAACAGCGGCCATGTTCAGGGAAGTTTTTAACTGGTGTTTTATTGTGTTTTTAATATTTTGTTGGGAGCAGCCCAGACTGACTAGGGCAACCCAGTCAGATCGGCGGCATATAAATAACAAAATCCTTATCCTTATCATTATCACCATCTGGTGATTTGTGTCTTACCCTTGGAATAAACATCTCTGGGTTTCTCGCGTGTGATTGACTTTTATCCTCTGATGTGTGTCTCAGGCTTTTAGCAAAATGGGAAGACGTGCAGTGCTAGTGACAAACAAAGCAAATGTTAGGGACATTTTGTTTTCCATCCCTTTCAAAAAAATTAAAGGCAAGTAATTACCTACCTTCAAGTGTTTCCTCACTTGCATGTCTGTTTCTTCAGTTATTTTCATATATGGTACATGCCAATGACATTTTTGTTTCTAAAAGTAATTAATAATATAATATAAAAATGGTAATGGGGGCATTTACTGATGGTGAGGTATTACTTTTAATGACCACTCTTCCCCTTACGGAGCTAATTTCCAGTGTAGTTTAACAATCAATGCCTATTCCCAAGGAACTTGGGGGATTGCAACTCTGTAAGGAGTTGGGGTCTCGTAAAACTCTCAGTATCCCTAACAAACAACACTTCCTAGAATCCTTTTGGGAAAGACATGGCTGCTTGAAGAGGTATGATACTGCTTTAAATGTGCAGTACAGATGTGGCCAGAGAGATGTAAATGGGCCAAAATTTGTGAGTCTTTCAAGAATGTTTTGACCCCACAAAAGTTTCTTTTTAATGCCCCAAGGGTCCCCATGAGAACATTGCTGATGAATATACATCATGTGAAATTTTATTTGTAGTATCATAGACTTGTAGAGTTGGAAGGGACCACTAGGGTCAACTAGGTCTACACCCTGCAACATTTCTCCGATGAAATAGGGATGTCCCATTCCATAATGATAATTTTACTGTTTATACCCCACACATCTTACTGGGTTGCCCCAGCCACTCTAGGCAGCTTCCAACATATATAAAACATAATAAAACACTAAACTTTTTTTTTTTAAAAAACCTTCCCTTTACAAGTTTGCCTTCATAAGGCTCGGGGGTTGGATAACTCCATACCCTCCAACATTTCTCCCAATGAAAACAGGGACACCCTAAGGAAATTGGGACATTCCAGGATCAAATCAGAAACCGGGATGGCTTCTCTAAATCAGGGGTGTCCCTGGAAATTTGGAGGGTCTGCTAGTCCAACCCCCTGCTATGCAGGAATCTTTTTGCCCTACATTGGGGTCAAACCCATTAAGAGTCTCATGCTCTAGCGACTGAGCTATAGTGACGGTTCTGTTCACATAAATGGGAAGAAATATATTTTCTAACAGTGATTCATAGCTTCCCCGGGATTAATGATACTCGTGCTGAAACCAGAGTTCCTAATAATTAATAATACTTCTATTAAAAAGCAGGAAAGTTATTGGTTCTCCTTTGATTTCAACTTCCTTTAAACATATGTTTGTATCAGTGTGTGACAACCAGGCTTTTTTTGCATGTTTTAGGATTAAGCTATTACTTACGTTATTAAACCATTCATGCTTTGGGAATACACAGCACCTCATTAACCTCACCATCAAGCCGGAACAGTAACTCACCCCAGTCCATTTTGAGCAAATATCTTGCACACATATTTCTGTGAATGTGACATCTGTGGGGAGAAGAACAATTCTTGGAGGCTTTTAGAGTGTCCTCGCTATGCAAATTACTGGAAGACTGAAAATAAAAATAAATGCATGTGGCAGGCTTGGTATAATCACTTTCATTTTCATTTCATTTCATTAATTTATTACATTTCTATACAACACTTCATCCAAAGATCTCAGGGCAGTTCCCAGCATGAAAAAATACAAAATAAAAACAAAAATACAAATTAAATAATTAAATTAAATTAAAGCACTACCGTATGTACTTAAAATTTTTTTTATTGATTACCCAGCTATTCTTAATATTCCACAAGCTAACCAATGTGTCTTCAGACTGACACTTTATTGTGGGAAGGGTTCAGTCATATACTGGATGTTAGGTTTGTACAATTAAAGTGGATTTAAATGCTCTGTTGCCGTAACACAACAAATTCACTTAAAAAGAAACGCAGATATTTGCAGTATGGAAAGTGATGAGGAAATGGTATTTAAAATGTGGGATGTGAGAAGGATGAATGGAAATATGTGTAAAGATCCTACAAACAAATAAGGAAGAATGCTCATAACTACCCCCACATAAACAAATCAAGAGGAATGCTTAATTAGATTGGGAAAAGTCTAACCACCACATATGCTTTGTGCAAGCAAATCTGGATGAATGCTGATTAAATAGGTTGTCAGGAGGAGCATCAAGTTACATGCTAATCAACAGTCATAGAAACTTAGGTTGTGATTCCTAAAGAAACTTGATTAGGGAGTAAACCTCACTGACCACAGAGCAATTTACTTTCAAGTAAGCAGGGCTAGAACTCCACCACACATAATGAAAAGTGCATTATTGTTAAAATACTTACAGTCACAATATTATCCAATCGTCTCTTATGAATTGAAGGTAAAACAATTGTTTCTTTTTCACCCTGTAGGAAATACAGCATAAAATTTTGCTGTGCCTCAATTTTGCAAACTATGCATTCAACCAAAGCCAGATAAAAATAATGTCTGTTGTTGCAAGACTAGAAAGGTTTACATAGGCTCTGGAAATGGTGTGTACCAATTTTATAAAAATGGATCTGTATCTGTATACAAAATACATAACAAAATATTTTTATATATAATTCTACATAAAGTGTTTGGACCCACCCACCCCACCTCACCCCCGAATCCAAAGGAAAGTGTTCAGAACTTTAGCTGGCCCAGAATGCTGCAACCAGATTATGGAATGGAGCAGGTTACAGGGAGATTCTACTCTTGCTGCAACCAGATTATGGAATGGAGCAGGTTACAGAGAGATTCTACTCTTTTGTTAAAACAACTTCGCAGGCTACCCGTCCATTTCTGAGCACAATTGAAAATGCTGGTTATAGCCTACAAAGCCCTATGTGGTTTGGGCCCAGGCCTTCTGAAAGATTTTATCTCCCTATAAAAGCGTACGCAGATGCCAAGATCCTCAGGTGAGCTTCTTCTCTTGATCCCATCAACATAGGACACATGGTTGGTGGTGGTGCAAGAGAGAGCTTTTTCTGTGGCTGCTTCCATATTGTGGAATTCCCTGCCAAGAGAATTTAGACTGGCTTCCCTCTTTGTTACCCTTCCCCCTGCAAGCTAAGATCTCCTTATTGAGGCAGGCCTTTGAAAATTAAGGTGCAGATGAGATCACTGGGCTGCTGGCAGGGCAAACTGATACCAGCAGATAAGTGAGAAATGGCTGTGGTGCACGGAGGCCTCTGCATGATCTCACAGGATCTCGCTGAAATCCAGAAGTTGCAGCCGTGCAACTATGGTTAGCAAGGCCAGAGGCAAGGTTGTGTGTGTGGTGCATGTGTTGGGCAGCCGCTTGCTATTTCACCTCAGGCGGCAAAATAGGCTGAGCCTGCTTCTGTGTCTGCATAGGCCTAGGGCACATGCACAGTTTATGCTGACTTCTAATGGTTTTATGTTGGCTGTATTGATATGTTCTTAATCGGTCCTGCTGTTATTTGATGGTGATTTTTTGTGTTTTATTGATTCATAACTTTTGTAAACACCCAGATGACTTTGTTGATAAGCAGCATAAAAATGTTGTAAATAAGTACATATGCTATACAGTATTACATCTATTCACCCTTTCTTAATCTCTGAGAAATTAACAGAAAGATTGGGCACTTTTAAATTGAAACTATGTAACAGAGGAGGGAGTATATATGGCCTCTAACAATATAAAAACTAGCATACAGATTCAACAGCAGATTTATTTTGAAGCAACAGTTTAGATAAGGAGATTGTAACCTTTTAGTATTAATAATGTGTTGAAATCTGCTGACAGTTTTGAGTTGAAAATAATACAAGGGTTAGGTATCGCTCATCTATGCTTTTTAGCACTGGACTTCTTACACAGCCCAGATACCCCCTCCAAAAATGTGAAGGTGAAATACAAAGTTTTAGAACAGAAACTAACACAGTAAAACTAGTTTTAAATTACAGTTTTAATAAAATATCTAAGATTTACTCAAAATGTACTTACTGTATGTAGAGGCTTCTGATACAAATTTCCTTTTGTGTAAGCTGCCCACATGGTTTTTGCACAGATGTTTAATGTGCAAATGTAGAAAGTCAGCTTAGGGGAAAGTTTTATTTCATTGCCTCTTGGGTATTGGCAGATTGTTTTAGCTCTCTCCTGAGCTAAGAATCAGTTAGTTGTACTCCAAAACATATAACCGAACATCTTCTTATGCCTCCTTCCAAAGTTATAATTTTAGTAAGAAGAGAAGAGATTTAGTAAGAAGACAGCAGGTCACAAATATCATTACAGGCACTGCTGCGTAACTGAGAGTATTATCAGCCAATTGCAAACTTAGAATTTCACATTTCCTTCATTTGCCTTGAGTATAATGTCTTTACAAAATACCCATGGCGTAGTAGGTTTTTCTCTCCCACGGATGCTTCCAAATAGCAAACAAAAAACCCATCTCTCTCCCCAGTGCTATTTTTCTTCTCTTCCTCTTGGCATATGGAAGTCAGTAAGTTTACTGATTCCCAGGCAGCGCTAACCCATAGCAACATACAGTGGCAAAACCTGTTTGACTTGCCGTTCAGATTTTAGCCTCCTTTTAAGAGCTGTTGGCTAGAACAGTCAGCTCCAAAGCCAAAGAAAAAAGTGGAAATAGAAAAACAAGCCAAATAGGTGAACATTGTTAATGGGCTCATAAGAATCTGTTCAGCACTCGACATGAATCTCTACCTTTATTTATTATCTCACTTTATTACAATTACCATTAGCTGAAAACAGATTCCTATACAAATTGTTGCGAAAAATAATTAAGCCAGTGTTGTCTGGAGTTTGTTAGGTGGCTGTTTTTTGCCGGTAGGTAACAATGAACAAATTTATTAATTATACAAAATCAATCGTGCTAGATTGAGCAGCAACAATTGTTTCCCAATCAGTAGCCTAGAGTTGAAATGGCTCATCAGGATAGTTGACCCCTAGCCAACAGCCTGCCTATCACACATGGTACAGCTTTATAGAAGACCATGATGCAACATGGGACCAACCACACAGAACCACTGTGAAATTATTTCATTTGGTCTCAAGTTTGAGCAGTTTGGTGAGGCTTGTTACAGTTGCCTTACTGGATGAGATAACTCACTCTCTTGAAACCACAACACAGGGCGAATTCAGATACTGTAATTGAATTAGAAGTTATAATCGGAAGTCACTTCTGCCTGCACATTTTTTAAGAGAAAGAACACAGCTGGAAGACAGAGGTGGTTTTGCTGCAATATATTCTTAGGCAGCCTACTCATGTTTTGGACTACAAGTCCACTTACCTTAAATGGTACAGCATCTCTTACCCCCACCTCGATCCAGCAAGGGAAAGGGTATCAAGTTTCCTCCCAGGCTGGTGCAACCCCAACATTGGTCTGCGCACCATCCTGGGAAGTGGGACTACAACTCCCATTAGCCCCAGCCCGGATGACCATTGGGGTGGGCTATTTTAAGATATTTAAATTACAAGGAAAGTGCAGAAGCAGAGCATGCCCTACAATGCAACATGCAACTAAAGGTCAGCCAGTGTGTTTGAAGTATTCAGATATCCTACCTTTCAAGGTTTTCCTTCAAGAGCCCACCAATTCTGACTTCATGTCAAGTGGCAGCAGAAAGGAGACAAGCAATTCCGGTTTGTTTGTTTTCCCCCCAACTGGTCTATTCAGGATAAATTGTCATGGTAACTAAATTTCTACTCTGCATAAACTGAGTTTCCTCTTCCTTGGGGAGCCATTGAACAAAAGCACTCTATTTTCCATAGCTGGCAGTCTCAAATGTAAGTCCCCACCCCCCACCCCATCAGCAGAAATACAGGTGCTCACGACAAAGATGTTATTTGTTTAATATATGGATTCCTCTCATATTAATTACTTTTGTGTGAAAGGCGCAATAATTTATGCACTGCCCTAAAAATTACATAGCCAAGTGCCTGCATATCCTGTTCATTTTTGTAATGGCTCTAATTAAATTTCAAAGAAGCGCAAATAAAACATCTATTTGTAGAAAGGCGGGAGTTGTCAAAATATAATTTGGTCTGTGATCCAATCTGTTGATCATGCTATTTAATTTACTTATTTGGGAAGCTATGTAGGTTTGGATCCTATATCAATTCCCCAGTGGCAGGGGGTGGGGGAGAACACATGGAACAGGCTAAACTGTTTCTGGAGCAGTCTTTTTCTGCTAAAATTATCCCGCTCTCATCAGTTTTCCTTGTTTGAAATTGTTATTTACAACAGGAACATTCCACCAGTTTGCTCACAGCCTCAACACTAGGACATCCCATGCATTTCTTTTATTCTGTGTGCTATATGCCAACTCATCCGCTGTTGCTGTATCTCCCCTTCCCCCTTCAATGACGGCTATGTTCTACCCACACTGTTTGAGGCAGCATGTTACTGGGAATCACAGGTTGGGGGAGCTTTGTTGCCAGTGTTATTTTTCTATAAAAAGAGGTGCTCACCATGAATGCCTCCCTTGTTCTCTTATAGTGGCAATGGTGCCCACCAGAGAGGTGCTGGAACTGAGTTCTGGTGAGTTCCATCTGGAGAAAAACACACACACACCCCAATCTTGTGCTCATGTCCTGCTTGTAGGTTTCCAATTGGTCACTGTGAGAACAGGATCATAGCTGTCAACCACTGCGCAGGATGCTGTGCTAGATAGGCCTTTGGCCTGCTGCAACAGGGCTCTTCACGTGTCTTGTAGTATATTGTTACAGAAACACATAATGCTGCCCAGCCAAATTGAAGCAGGTTGAAGTCACAAAGATTTTAATAGCAGACTGAAATACGTGCTGAACTCTACAGTTGAAGTTTCTGCTTAACTTTGTCCCACTGTATGCACAGGGCCTAAATGCAAATAAATACACAACACAGCAGATAAATATATATTTATTTAAACCCCTCCCTTCCCACAATAAAAATTAGATGGCATTAAGGCATCTTATGCTCTATTACTATTTATACAGTAAAGAGAACTTTTAGATACAAGACAGCACATCTATGCAAAATTCCATTTTATCTACCCATTTGGTGGTTATATCCATCTCTTTATTCATTAACATATACAAGAAAACATGACAACTCCTATTTTTCCAAAGGAAGAAAATAATGAACAGAAATAAATGGTGCCCAGCATTTAGGGCAGGTACAATGCTACCTTTTGAGAGGAAAAATACAAACCACCATAAATGCATTTCCAACAGAGAAGATGTACTGGTGTGTTAGTACAGTACTAGTTATTTTTTTCATCTCAGTTTTTCATACAGTGTAATGAAGTGTACTCCCCAGTGTGTTTTGGACTGCAGTCATATCAGAAGTCAAATTATATTTAGCCCATCAACTTTGTGGATGAGTGAAGAACAGTAACTTCATTGATAAAAGGTAAGATTCATTCCTGTCAAATAACAGTAGCTTTGGAATGAATAGGATAGTTTCATTTGTATTGGGAAACAGCTTGAGATGTGTATCTTTCATTATGCTTGTAAAAGAGGTGGGATGATTTGGCTGAAACTGGAGGGACTCAGCAAGTAAGGCTTGTGGATCTGTGGCCACTGGAGCATTAGCTAGAGTAACAAAGTGTATCCCAACAATTCACTAGCTTTCTATGTTGTAGTAGTAGTAGTATTTATTGAATTTATATTCCACCCTTACCCTGGTTACGTGTTGATGTAATAATAAATCAAGTAGTAGAAGGGTGTGTACAAATGGGGCATTGCCTCTACAGTGGCTACTGGCAATCAACCAAAGGTTTGTGGGAAAAGGTTCATGGCCAGGATGAAAGGAGCTGGGAGAAATGATGGCATTCTGGGGCATAACTTTATTTTATTTATTCAACCAAATTTGAAAAACTGCTTGACTGTAGTAAAACCTCTAAGTAGTCCACATTATCAACAAAAACAGTTAAAGTCATTAAACATATTTAAAGTTAATTAAAATCAACTGTAAAAAAGATTAAAACACCTCAACTTCATCCCTAGCTAACAGGACCAGTGGTCAGGGATGATGGGAATTGTAGTACCAAAACAGCTGGAGGGCCAAGTTTGGCCGTCACTTGTTGGGGGAAAGGGTGTGCATCATAGCATAGGTTATTGGGTAGCTACAAAAGCCACATTGTGGGTCTGACTTGTGCTAATTCCTGTGGCAGGCAGGGAATTCATTCTCTTCTGTCTCACGTTACAGTACTCCATCCCAACAAACTACCAGATAACTCCTGGTGCTTTCTGCTGTGAGCTCCCTACCATACTGTTCCTCCTTTCTTGCCTCTGACTTCTCCATTAGCAAAATCTCTTTTCTCTCCATGGAAGACACCAACATATAAGCTGTGTGGAACGTTCCGACAGTTGTCAGTGTATGATCACTGATCCCAGAGCAAATCTCAAATCTCGTTCAAGGGCCCACAATTCTCAGAGCCCATGGATCTGCTAACTCGGATATTGGGTTGCCAATGGAATGGTTCTCCTTCTTCCCTTCTTCTTTGCCTGGCAAAAGTATTATTGTTGTAGGCTGTGGATTGGCAGAAGATTTAATCCCTGTATGAAGGGAGGCCTGATGCTTGTAGTTTCTGCCTACTGCTACCTCCCTGCAGCATGGAAAGGTGGAGCCATCTCTCTCTAGTTGTGCATGGGACACCATGTGTACTGGCTCAATCATATAATGAGTGCATTTGTTCTTTGCCATGGGCTGATAACTGATGCAGGGACTGTACCAATGCAAGGGCATCATAAGTGGCTGGTAGACAACTGCAGATTTGCCATGGGAATAAAAGTTGATACCTTATCTTTTGTACCTCATGATCCTGTTTTGCTTTCTAGGACTGTGACTATATTACAGCTGGGAAGCTGTGCTAGAAGGAGACCATGGGATTGGGTTGAAAAATGCATTTAAAGAATACCATGGTTCAGGAAGATCCAATATTTTTCCAAAATTTAGCCTGTCATTGTAGATTTCATCTGAAAAGCTGGATAAGTAATGAATAGTATTTGAAATAACACTGAAGAAGCTATGCAAGAAATAAATAAAAAATAAGACTAGCAGCTAGAGCATTAGATGATTCGCTTCCAGTTTTGCATGATTTAGTACAGGGTCAAACAGTATAAAAACAAATGACATTGTTATATTCAGAGTCCTGATAGTTGACATCCAAATACCTGTAGAAGGAGACCATCTTCAGCCTAATTTCTTTAAAGGCAAACATGTGATATGAAGAAAGTGATTATGGATACCAAAAACATTTCCTTCTAGGTAAGCACACCTTTTCAGATTACAGTGTGTGAGGAATTGTCATTTTATAAAATGTAAATGAAAAAAGAGAGAATATGGCAGTTGATTCCAAACAGTGTTGTAGTAAAAGTTGATGTTTTCCTATATCAGTGTCCTCCTATTCATCATCCTTAGAGCCAGTTTTGCTTAGCTGAAAAAAAGATTAAAATATTAAGTAGCTACCATTTTTTTTGGCCTCAATCTGCAGATTTCCTGTTAACTTTTTCTTTCTTAAAGGCAGGTATCTAAGACTGGTGCTGCTAGTATTTATAATGTCACAAAATTCAGTAACAGGTGTAAAAACCGATTTATTGCCAAAACGAAGAGAGCTGCTTATACAAAAGGCTGCTGAAAGGGTTGGAAAGACATACAGTAAAAAAAAAAAGAAAGAAACCCTGAGAGAATGGACCTGGGACTATAGCACTGCATGGAAACAAAAAGGTATGTCTTGGCCTGGGGCAGTTCAACAGATGCTTTGTGGCAACCTTAATGAAACTCAGTAGACATGTTTTACCACTTTATTAGACAACCTGCCTGGACAGCCCTTAAAGTATTGTTTTTTTAAATTAACATTAGATTACTAAAAAGTTTTATTTGTTGTGATTCTTCTGTGATAATTCTTTCACAGACGCAAACCATCACTTAGCACTATAGTCAATGGCCTTGTTTGCATATCACTTTATACCATGATGAGCTTACCTGTAGTTTAAAAGTGAATATGCAGTGTGATGAAGTACAGGGGGGAAATTAGGCATTGGTTTAAAGTGATATGTGAAGCAGGCTAGTGCACAACATAATTACAACAACGGAAGAATGCAAGCATGCAGGGAGATGGCAATTCCACATGAGGGCATTAAACTTATTTGTAAACAGTTAACCTGTATTAATCACACATTTACAAACACTGGGAACATCACACAATATTTTGATTTCCACTTTCTTGCATATTGGATATTATATATCAGATTTGGTTGAAAAGCTCTAACAATTACTATTCTTTTCACGAAAGTGGTAGGCTGGTTAACCAATACTTCTGAATTTGTTAAAAAAATACATGGACATACCGTATATCGCGGCGTATAAGGCGACTCGGCGTATAAGACGACCCCCCAACTTTTAATGTGAAAAAACAGAGTTTGGGGTATACTCACCCAGCCCGGGATCCATGGCTGCTGAGGCGGCGGCAGTGGCGGGGAGAGCGTCCCCCGCGCCACACAGGAGATTTCCGCGCTTGCCGCCCAAGCGCACAGCGGCCCCCATGGCTGCTGAGGCGGCGGCAGCGACGCCTGGGGCAGCGGGGAGAAGCTCCCCGTCGCCGCAAAGGAGGCCTCCGCGCTTCCTGCTGAAGCGCAGGACGGCCTCCGCGGCTGCTGAGGCGTCGGTAGCGACGCCTGGGGCAGCGGGGAGAAGCTCCCCGTCGCCCCAAAGGAGGCCTCCGCGCTTCCTGCTGAAGCGCAGGACGGCCTCCCCGGCTGCTGAGGCGTCGGTAGCGACGCCTGGGGCAGCGGGGAGAAGCTCCCCGTCGCCCCAAAGGAGGCCTCCGCGCTTCCTGCTGAAGCGCAGGACGGCCTCCACGGCTGCTGAGGCGTCGGCAGCGACGCCTGGGGCAGCGGGGAGAAGCTCCCCGTCGCCCCAAAGGAGGCCTCCGCGCTTCCTGCTGAAGCGCAGGACGGCCTCCGCGGCTGCGGAGGCGTCGGTAGCGATGCCTGGGGCAGCGGGGAGAAGCTCCCCTTCGCCCCAAAGGAGGCCTCCGCGCTTCCTGCTGAAGCGCAGGACGGCCTCCACGGCTGCTGAGGCGTCGGTAGCGACGCCTGGGGAAGCGGGGAGAAGATCCCCGTCGCCGCAAAGGAGGCCTCCGCGCTTCCTGCTGAAGCGCAGGACGGCCTCCGCGGCTGCTGAGGCGTCGGTAGCGACGCCTGGGGCAGCGGGGAGAAGCTCCCCTTCGCCCCAAAGGAGGCCTCCGCGCTTCCTGCTGAAGCGCAGGACGGCCTCCGCGGCTGCTGAGGCGTTGGTAGCGACGCCTGGGGCAGCGGGGAGAAGCTCCCCGTCGCCCCAAAGGAGGCCTCCGCGCTTCCTGCTGAAGCGCAGGACGGCCTCCGCGGCTGCTGAGGCGTCGGTAGCGACGCCTGGGGCAGCGGGGAGAAGCTCCCCTTCGCCCCAAAGGAGGCCTCCGCGCTTCCTGCTGAAGCGCAGGACGGCCTCCACGGCTGCTGAGGCGTCGGTAGCGACGCCTGGGGCAGCGGGGAGAAGCTCCCCGTCGCCCCAAAGGAGGCCTCCGCGCTTCCTGCTGAAGCGCAGGACGGCCTCCACGGCTGCTGAGGCGTCGGTAGCGACGCCTGGGGCAGCGGGGAGAAGCTCCCCGTCGCCCCAAAGGAGGCCTCCGCGCTTCCTGCTGAAGCGCAGGACGGCCTCCACGGCTGCTGAGGCGTCGGTAGCGACGCCTGGGGCAGCGGGGAGAAGCTCCCCGTCGCCCCAAAGGAGGCCTCCGCGCTTCCTGCTGAAGCGCAGGACGGCCTCCGCGGCTGCTGAGGCATCGGTAGCGACGCCTGGGGCAGCGGGGAGAAGCTCCCCGTCGCCCCAAAGGAGGCCTCCGCGCTTCCTGCTGAAGCGCAGGACGGCCTCCACGGCTGCTGAGGCGTCGGCAGCGACGCCTGGGGCAGCGGGGAGAAGCTCCCCGTCGCCGCACAGGAAGCCTCCGCACTTGCCGCCCACGCCCAGCCCGGGCTCCATGGCGGCTGAAGCGCCGGGGAGAGGCTCCATGCAGCCAGTGGCGGGGCGGAACTCCGGGTCATGATGTTGCCGGCGTACAAGACGACCCCCGACTTCAGAGAAGATTTTTCGGGCTTAAAAAGTCGTCTTATACGCCGCGATATACGGTAATTCAATAGGATTTCTTTTCATGTTTAGGATAAGTGCCCTAAAAACTTATCAAAAGGAGAAAGTATCCCAAATAACCTTGGAATTAAAGATATCTCAAAACTAGTACAACAATTCAGGAAGACTGAAATACTTACATGCTACATAAGGACAAAGAGAGAATCCAAATGCCATCCATGTCCAAAATGGTTAACAAAAAGAAGGGAAAGAGAGAGAAACAGATTAGACACTGCTGAAGTCTCTTAAATATATATGCATTAAATAATTTTCAGCTGTGATGTATGTTACCTTTATTACATCAACCCAATTCCATCCTCGAGGAAGCTCTCCTTTGTGATCTATTCAAAACACCACAAACAAGCTGTTAATTTTCAAATTTCAGATTTAATTAATTGCTTCCTGGTTTGCAGCAAACCACAGCTTGCTGCGAGATTCAAAATGCAAACTATTATTTGCAGCCACACACTAAATAATTAAATGGGGTTCATAAGGGGAGTGGGAAGGAAGGAGGACGTGAACACAGGGTTCATTCCCATAGTGCCAAACCATGGTCTGATCTTTTTATGGGAGCCAACTCAATAACTACTGAAAGATTAACTCAGGGGTAGGCAATCTAAGGCCCGGGGGCCAGATGTGGCCCAATCGCCTTCTCTATCCGGCCCACGGATGGTCCGGCAATCAAGTGTGTTTTTACATAAGAAGAATGTGTGCTTTTATTTAAAATGCATCTCTGGGTTATTTGTGGGGCATAGGAATTCGTTCATCCCCCCCCCCATATAGTCTGGCCCACTACATGGTCTGAGGGACGGTGGACCGGCCCACAGCTGAGAAAGGTTGCTGACCCCTGGATAAACTGTATGGGAACACACACACACACACAACAACAACAACAACAAAGCTTTCATAAACATTTTATTATTAAAGCACCCCAAAAAAGCAAAAAATCCTGCACAAAAATATAAACATAATATACAATATTGGTAAAATCCTGTACTTTGACAAATATTTGTTAAATCTAATTCATGCAATAACAAAATGCATCTTTAAATCTAAAAGAAACATATGAACTACACCATACACACCTGTTTTATCTGCTAACTTTCGTTTTTGTGTTTTGGTCAATTGTTCCTTTTTCTCTTTTTTCTTACTAGTTTGTGCTGCATCTGGTTGTCCTGTTGAGATGCAGTTGTTCAGAGCTGTCTAAAAACCGAAAATTGTTAATAAGATATTTCTGTAATTTATGGGCACTTTCTCTAATCCTTGGGTTCCCATCTAATAACGATCCAACAGCTTCAGATTTTCATCTATACTTTTCTACTCTGGAAACTTTGCATTTACTGGCTTAAAGCTCATTATGAGATAAGCATATTTGTGTTGCGACTTATCATAATCCTTGTTGAAATACATGGAGTTTTATATATTGTAGCCAGTGAACAATATACAATTCTAGGTATGATAATTCAGCCATTTTTAGTAACAACATCCAGAATACCGATTTGTACCTGAGGCAAACAGTTATTAGTTTACTATAGGAAAGTGAAGCTTTTCTAGAAATGTGAACTTATTCTTGCAGTGGCAGTTTGGCATTAACTTCTTAATATTTGGGGGGAAACACTGGTATTTTGAGATATATAAACAAGTTATCAGCTTACCACAGTATTAATAGGTTGGTTTTCCATGAACAGCTCTTTATTATCTTTGGCATATTCAAAAATTGTGTATGTCATAGAGGTACCAAGGTTAGCTTCAACTTCTTCCATTAATTTGTTCAATATACTCTGCTTTATGGTGGAGGCTCTAGGAGAAATCATAGAACTTCCTTTTAGGGATAGATGCAAAAGAATGCTATTCCAGAAGGAAAGCCACTTCTTATAATCTGGACTACTTACATAGAATTATTGAAGAATGCATCCATAGAGATGACTGGAGCAGTTTGAGGGTATGTTTCTGGCCATGATATTTCTATCAGGAAAGCTTTAGGGTCTCCATTTTCACCTATCTGGAAAATATTTATAAAGCATGGCAGTGTAAGAAGAATCCAGAACCCACCCCCCAATTTTTAAACCAATGGAAGAAATACTGAAATATATTTGTTTTATAACAAGGATCCTTCACTGTTGATTTTTATTATTATCATCATCCATAGAATTGAGTCTTCAGATAAGACGACTGCAACACTAATTGATACAAATGTAAAATATTACTTCACAGGAATCCATGCAGCTGCCATTAGAAAACAATAATAAAAAAAGACATTTGCTTCATAGGTAACTTTTCTCATTCTGAATAAACACAGTATCATTACTGTTTAATTATTAATTCAAATTATTGTTAATTCAAATAATTATTGCTTAATTCAAATGAGATTGCTGGATAACAGCATGAATCTGAGCTCAACTTCACAAACTGCATGCTGTCAATCCTATGAAAATGAATGTGGCTATTGAAGGTTAAAGTTTAATATTCCTTCATTCACAACTGTATTAGGTAAGTGGTGTACAGTGGTACCTCGGGTTGCGGACATGATCCGTTACGGGGTGCGGTTTGCACCCCGAAAAGTCTGCAACCCGAGTGGCGATAACGCGCATGCGCGGAAGCGCGCTACCACGTTTCTGTGCATGTGCGACCTGCATAGAACGCTTCTGCGCATGCGCAGACTGTGCAGAGCGCTTTCTGCGCATGCACGTGCGGCGAAACCCGGAAGTAAACACTTCTGGGTTTGCGGCATTCGTAACCCGCGCCGTTCGCAACCTGCAGTGAATGCAACACGAGGTACGACTGTACTTTTTTCTTAATAAATTTGTTGCCCACTTTTCCTATAAAATAATCCCAAAGCAGAGTACAATAGCTAAATCACAGTAAACGCATGCAATTAATCAATAAATCAATAAAAAAACTGGTAAAAACTATGAGCAACCTCAGATACATGCATGTGTCTTGGAAGAATTGGGACTCGGTTCAAGTCAACACAGATTACTTTTCTGTAATAAAACCTCATGCAAACTCACCCTATATTGAAAGGAAATGGGGCTAAGTTCCCTAAAACACTCATCACCTTCATAAATAGAACGTAATGCTTCTAGCTCCATCTGAAGGAAAGAACAAGAAAACTATTAATATTTTTAAAACCTAAAAGAGAACATTTGCACAAATCTTAAAAATCTTAGTCCTAAGGGTAATGCTACAGGAAAGGGCCAGAGATACTTAGCCAGTAGTGGTCTTGGTGAACTCATATTTGCTTCTTAACAATTTAAATTGTGTACGGTCTGTTTAAGTATTAATATCTGATATTAATTTCATCACCTTCAATCTCAGTTCAAAATAATTTTTTAAAAGAGAACATAGTTTAATACTACTACTACTACTAATGATAACACCAACCTAGCAGAAGTGTATTATGTTGGGTATGAAATAAAAGAAAGACGATAAACAATATGAATACTTTTTAGGAACAAATGTTTTCAACTACAGGGATTATTATCCAAAGTGCACTACAGTCAATGATACAGGTGACTCCAGACTTACATGGGGGTTACGTTCTGGCCACCTGCACACATAAATGAAATGTGTGTCAAGTGGGGAAGCACCCTGCTGCGCTTCAAGCTTGCAAGGAGACCCTCCCCAAAGAGGGTCCCCTTTGGGCTCTGGGGAGGGTCTCCTCATGAGCACAGCAGGGCTTTATTAAGGCTCTTTAAGTCTTTCCCCCTTATTCTGGTTTCCAGTGCCGTGCATATGCACAGTCACACACCACTTGAATACACGTAACTGGGGTGGGGTGGGGGTGGTGCCTGTACTTTTTCAAATGGGTCTGAACAGAACCAAATCCTCTATTTTATTTTGCATGTGCATTTTTTAAAAAGCAGTTATGATTAATTTTCACTGTTTTGTACAAGACCTTAAAACGCATATACACATGTAGAAAGATTGCAGGAGTATTCTGTGCATGGTACTCCCTATAGTGGTACCTCAGTTTATGAACTTAATCCGTTCCGGAAGGACGTGCTTAAATTGAAACTGTTCTTAAACTGAGGTGTGCTTTCCCTAATGAGGCCTCCCACAGCTGGTGCCCTTCCACCATTCAGATTCCATTCTTAGACCGAGGTAAAGTTCGCAAACCGGGACACTACTTCCGGTTTTGCGGAGTTCATAAACCGAATAGTTCGCAAACAGGGCTGTTCTTAAACTGAGGTACCACTGTAACTTTTTGATCCCCCCACTTATGGACAATAGTGCCTTGTGTCATATTTCAAGCTACTTTGAAAGTCTCCCCTGTCTCCTGTCCCTTGCTTCAGAACCCATTTACTATGTAGCCTGGGAGACTGCTGTTTTGAGAAACAGAAGCCCAAAGTTCCATTAGGCATATGCTCTCTAATGCAGTTTTTTAAATCCAAGGCAAAGTTAAGAAAAAACGAACATGAAAATACATATTATATACAACAGATAAATTTGGATATTTGTATTTATCTATAGAATTGATAGAATTATTCGATATGAAGAATACAACAAAAATTATGATCCAATGTTTACATCTTGTTGGAACTAAGTACAGTATGTAATGAACACATAACTGCTGGGTTTTCTACTGTGTAGCAAAAGTAAAGATGGTACCCTAGGTTGTCTTTGTGAATGTAGATGTGAGGTGTGTGTGTCTGGTCTGTGTGTGTGTACTCTACCACCAAGCTATGGTCCCACCAAGCTATGCTCCCTTCCCGCTTTCAATCAGGACAGAGGTTTTCAACCTTTTTGAGTCCACAGCTCCCTTGAGCAACTACATTCTTTCAGCGGTACCCCTGTGGGGCTCAGAAGCCCAGTTATGTCACCCCTTGCCTGCAGAGCAGGCAGTCTCTCACCTTTTTGAACATCCTCCCTTGTGGAGTGTTCCCTCAGCCTCCTCTCCTCTCCCCTCCCCGTGGGAGTCCTCTGGGCAGCCAATACTGCTGCCCCTGGTCTCTGAGCTGCCCCCCCCCGCCCCAAAGAGAGGTGCCTCCACACACTGCCCCATAGGGGCCTGGGGCTTGTCTGTCCATTCCCAACAGCAAGGGCTGGTGGACTGGCTGGGTGGTCTCCCTCGCCCGCTTGCTTGCTTACTCTGAGGCTGCTTCAGCTCCTGGCAACCAGAACCCCCTGACCAGCCCCAGAGGCAGCATTTGCCTGCCTGTGGCCAGGTCTGCCACAACTAACAGCTGTGCAAGCCTTTGGAGGCTGAGATGCGAGACGGAATCAGAGGATGAGGGAAGGAAAGAGGGACAGATGCCAGTGTTGCACCCATGACCATCATTCAGGGCACCCCAGAGTGCCACGCCACACTGGTTGAAAACCACTGAATCAGGGTATTACCTACTTGGTGCTGACAACTGTACTGAGTAAATTACCAAAATTATCCAAGGTTTTTAAGCATGCTAACTTCTGTAATGTAGGGGTGGGCCTATGGGATTCAGTTTGTTTTTCCCCTAAGACTCTGAGAACCCCCAAACAGAAGGAGGTGCAAAATAGTGGTTTAGCAAGGCAAATCTGTTCAGAATTAAGGAACAGGATGTCTCTGCACATAAGCTCTGCTGTGACACTTAAGATTTGGCGAAGGGAAGGTTAATAGTTCTTGCTATTGTCAGGACACAGTCAGGAAACCTTCCGGATCTTCTGCAAATCACCTAGATATCCAGCAGCGGGTGCTAGTCTAAATTCTGCCAACCTCTGCTCTGTTCATAGAATTGGAGAGTTGGAAGGGACCACAAGGATCATGTAGTGCAACCCCCTGCCATGCAGGAAAATGCAATTGTCTCATATGGGGATCGAAATTGTAACCTTGGCATTATCAACACCGTTGCTCTAAGCAAGTGAGCTATGCCCCATGTTGCCTGTACAAGCTTTTGGCTGCGGCAGGCAGAAGCTCAACAGGTGAAGCGCCTGCCCCGAGAGGCAGAGCGCGGGGGGGGGGGACTTCGCCTGTTGATTCTCTACTTGTGCAGCGGATGAAACTCTTCCCTTCTCCCCATCATCACCAAACGCCTCTGGAAGCCCAACCTTTCAATCCTCACTCACCTCCTGGTCTTCGTTCGCCGTCATGGCGCGACACCGGAGGAAACAGGAGCCCCCCAACCAACCAACCCTTTCACTGCCCACCGTCCCTCCTCCCAGGTGATCGCGACGCCTTCCTCTCTGCCACTGGCAGCCCAGGGCGAGATCCACACAGCCCCGACTGATCCCGACAGCCGTCTACCCGTGCGCGTGCGCCGAAAATGACACGGGGAGGCGGGGTCACGGCACCCGCCCTTCCTATTGGACGCGGGGTCTACCCTTCCTCGTCTTGTTCCCGGCTGGCTATTGACCAGGCTCTTTCAGACACGCCCTCTGGCTCGCTTCGGTTCCCTTACGCCAGTCCGGCCTCTTTCCTGGTCCTCATTGGCTCTTCGTCGCACTCTAACGCCGCCCCGCCCCTGACCGCGCTCCAATGGTTTCGTCCCTTGATGAGTCGCGGCGCTCATTGGTCAGCTGGAGACGTCGCTCTCAGCTGGTTTCGCACCCCTCACCCCCCACCCCCGGCTTGTTTGCTGGTCTCCTCAGTCAGGCTTTGGGCCGCTGCTGCTGTTGCTGCTGCTCGTGGACCCTTTCCCCTTCTTTCCTCCGTCGTTCGGTCGGGCCTTTCCCATGGACTGCGCCGGTGGAAGTTGAGCGGGGCCGCCTGTGGCGCTGACGGGGAGCTGCTTCTTCCTCACCGTGCAGCGCAGGTGCGGTGGAGCGGGGCCGCGCAGGGCGTGGTGGGCTGCGGTGGAAGGGGACGTAGGGGGGGGGCAGGCGCTGTCAGCTGTAGGGAGCGCCATGACTGGGTCCGGAGTGGGGGCGGGGAGGGGAAGCGCCGACAAGCGGCCTCGGTCGAACAGGGACACCACCGAGAACCTCGGGGAATTTTGGGCGAAAGCTGCTTGGTCATTCATGGCTAAACCACACATTTATTCCAGGCTGCGGAGTACCGGTTTACTAAAGCTAAGCAGGGTCCAGTGTGGTTTCAGATTGGTGGGGAACCGCGTGTTGAGATTCCTGGGGTTGGAATGGATGACCCTTGGAGTTCCTTCCAACTCTACAATTCTGTGATTCTATCTACTGCTGTCAAGGTGGTGGAAGCTGCGCCTCTTTCAATCCTAAGATTTCATTTACTATTGCATGTCATATCAACTTTCATTTGGGAAGAATTTGGTCAGAGCTAATATTATTTTTTAAGCAGAGGTTTTTCTTTCTCTTAGGCTATAGTTGTCCCAGAATAATGATAAATGTATCTGAGTAACAGACCAGTTCGTTGAAAATGTATACTTACTGTTTCAGATTTCCCTGCGAGCCAACCATAACGATGAGCCCTTCGCAATGGGACTTTCCTGTGGAACTGTGCTGCCGTCCTATGGCCTTCGTTACACTCACGGGTTTGGATGTAGTGTATAATGCTGTTCATCGGGCAGTTTGGGACGCCTTTTGTGCAAACAGGAGAGCGGACAGAGTACCAATTTCTTTCAAAGTACTCCCTGGGGATCATGAATATCCTAAATGTAGGACAAAGGTATGGCTTTTCATTTTATGTTTGGAAGTAAAGGATCATGTCTTGACTGTAAAATATATTTAATATGAATTACTTGCTATTTGCAGTTATTCTTGTAATTCTTTGAATAATCAGTTTTCCACTTGAAGGTTAATTGAATGCTGGCATCAGCATAGCTAATGGGATACTTTCAAAAGGAAGCATATAATTGTAGCTTAAATCTAAAAACTGAGTTATTATATAGGCTAGAATCCTTATTCTGTATCTGACACAAACCAAAGCATGTTGTCGGTTTGCAACTCGACTTGAGACTATTTTAGGAATAAATTGGCAGTTCTCACAATGGAGGGATTTAGAAAGTGGAGTCACCCAATAATCCATATTGAGACTTCTGTTTTTAACTTGTCCATTCATAGTCTGAGTTAGGGGTGAACAGTGAAACAAAAAATAAAATAAAATTATGAGGCGCTCCAAAACATTCTTTCCAGACTGGGTGAATGGGCAATAAAATGGTGAAATCAATTCACTGTGAATATAAAGTGATGTACATTGAGGGAGGGGAAGTCCTGATTTCTTATATATGCTAGTTGGCTCTGACCTGACTGACCTGGAGCAAAGTCTTGGGATTTTAGTGGGTAGCTCTATGAAGATGTTGTTTCATTGTGCAGTAGCTGTTAAAATGGGAATATCACATTAGGAATCATTAGGAAACAGATTGGAAATTAAACAACCAATATTATAATACCATTGTACCAATCTTTGTTGAGGCCACACTTAGAACACTACAGTTCTGGTCCCTTCACCTCAAGAAGGAAATTGTAGAGTTGCAAAACAATTTGGAAAAGTGCTACCAAAATGATCAAGGGGTTTGAGCAATTCCCCTGTGAGGAAAAGTTACAACATTTGTGCCTTTCTAATTTAGGGGGGAAATGGGAATGATAGAGGTGTATAAGATTACGCATGGTGCAGAGAATGTGGATTGGGAGAATCTCCCTCCTTTATGATACTAGAATCCAGGACCTTGGAAGATTCAGAAGGGACAAAAGAAAGTGCTTCACTCAAATGCATAGGAATATGCTCCCCCAAGATGTGATGGGCACCAATTTTAAAGATTGGGCAAATTCATGGAGGATAGGACTATCATCGGCTTCTGGCCATAATGGCTATTCTCTGCCACCAAAGTTGGAATCATTTAATATCAGGTGCTGGGAGGTGCAGGTGAGTAGAACACAGTTGTGTTCATGTCCTGTTTGGAAGGCTTCCCATAGGCATCTGGTTGGCCATTGTGAGAACAAGATGCTAGAGTAGATTGTGATTCTTACTTTCTTACAATGAAGCATGTTTACGTAGAAAGTCCTCCTAAGTATAATGAAACTTTTCCCCCAGTGTATTCTGCTGTGGGCAGTAAGGTTGGTGATTAGCGTTTGAGAAAGGTTTGATCCCTTACTGTACTTCCGGTAGCCGTGATTGAGAAGGACATGGGATAAAGCAGAATGTTTAAGTCCTGGTGTAAATATATCAGTCACCCGAACTTGTGTAAGAACAGAGAGAGCAGTTCACCTTGTTTGTCAATGCTTGCAGAGAACAACATATGAATGGTACATTCCAAAAGGAATCTTGAAGACTGGCTGGATGAACAAACATCTGAACTTGGTGCCTGCACTTGTTGTGGTGTTTTATGAACTGGACTGGGATGAGCCACAGTGGAAAGAAAAACAGTCAGAGTGTGCTACTAGAGTTGAAATTGTCAGGTATAATTGCAAAATATTTCTTAGGTATTAGCTTTGTTGTTGTTGTTCAGTCATTCAGTCGTGTCCGACTCTTCGTGACTCCATGGACCAGAGCACGCCAGGCACGCCTATCCTTCACTGCCTCTCGCAGTTTGGCCAAACTCATGTTAGTAGCTTCGAGAACACTGTCCAACCATCTCATCCTCTGTCGTCCCCTTCTCCTTGTGCCCTCCATCTTTCCCAACACCAGGGTCTTTTCTAGGGTATTAGCTTAGTAATGGCTTAATGCAAACATAATTGGGGGAAAGTCATCATTCACAAGCTCCTTTCTTCCACTTTCAAGACAGATAAGCAGGGTGCAATTCTGAAGTCATTGGGGCTTCTGAGTGTAGAATTGCACTGTAACTTACATATGTAAGGGTGCTTTTACAACAGAAGTGTAACCATAGGCTGGATTTAACTTAATGAGTTCCACTAGTGCAGTGGTTCCCAAACTGTGCTCCGTGGAGCACTTGGTCTGTCCAAAGTATCTCCAAGTGCTTAGCAAATAAATAAATACACGCCTTTGGCATAAAGGCAACAGTAGTACTCCATGACGAATTTCTCTCCTTAAAAGTGCTCTGCAACTGAAAAAGTTTGGGAACTAGTGGAAGCCAGTGCAAGGACCTCTGCAAGGACAACAGGGTTTTCTCTTTCTCTTTCCCCTGCCTCCCCCACCCAGTTGGTGAGATGAAAGGGGGCATCATTCTGACTTGCAAGCTGAAATGCTTGTGCTGACAGAATGATTGCTGTTGCACTATGTTGAATTCATCCCCATGTTTGAAATGCTACTCTTTTAAAAAGCACACATACCATCTTAGTTTACACCTTTGGGAAATCTAACGTAAGTGGAAAGAGAGAAAGCCTCCTTTTAGTTAAGATTGTACTAAATGTTTGGTTTGACTTCACCCCCAGATGCACACTCCATTGTCTCTTGAGACAGGCAACATTTATTACTAAACGTATTTTGCAGTATGTATGGTCTAAAGGCTTGCATGTTTACCATCCTCAGTTTGATGTTATTTATTGTTCTTACAGGCAGAGTTTGCAGGGAAGAAACACAAAAGTTGCTGTGGTTTTGATTCAGAAGAAAACACCATTACCTCCAGGTGAAGTACAATTGAAAGCTAAAATGATCAGATTTGAAATAAATGAACACAGTAATCCGAAGTTGTGAAATACACCTGTTTTTCAGTAGAAGGTCGAAATATGTGCCATAAAGAAAGGGGGGGGGGGTGTACGACGACAACTTGGTGTTACTGTAGGTTGAATGTTTTTCAGTAGCAGTTATTTTATTTATTTGTTTATAAACATTTTCATATACCACTGTATTATAGAAATATATCACAGCGGTTTACAACAATATCAAAACACACAATAAAATAAAAATAAGTTAAAGCAAAAGAATTAAAAGCCTACAGTATATCTGTCTTAACCCTTGGCTGGAGACAGATGACAGAGCTGAGACTGGTTTGAAAGCCTTTTATGGGGTGTATAGTCATATACCACTTTTCTCTCTGGTAATCAGGTTTTCTAGGTTCCTTTTTATTTGTGTTAAAAGCCTTTTGCACTGTCCTTATGGTGCAGGTTGACATTCTTTTAGGAATCTAGTGCACTACGGGTTTGGCTATATTGTAATCAACTGCAACAGCAGTGTTGTTCCTGTAGGTCTCGCGGCTCAGAAAAAAATTAACTCCACACTTGCTTTAAAGGGGAACCATTCATCTTATATGTTGTAGTGCACAATGAACTCATTTGCATGTCATGTAAACTATGGTTAATAGTGTACCGTGAATGTGACAATCTGTTGCCCTTTGACAGATTTTCAGAAAGTAGATGGTTCAGCATTTTTAAAATTTTGTTTTAGGAGAAGATGTTATTGCTTCTGAAAGGGCAGCGGCTTTATGCAATGCTTGTGACCTCTCTGGAAAGTCACTGTTCGTTTTGCCACATACTGATCACCTTGTAGGTTATATTATAAGGTAAGTAAATTATGTGAGAAGCAGGCTTTTCTTTAGTTATTTTTTTACCATGGCTGAAATCATCCTTATGCTTGCTTGAGAGTCACATTGCACTCAGTGGAACTTGCTTCTGAACAGTGGTGACTGGTACCTATTGAGACTGGTGGGGAAGAAGGCAGGGAACCCAACAGTAGATGGAGCCAGAGGCAATGAAACACAGAGCAAATGCATTTAAATTTTGACCCCATCCTCCCTGCTGAGTTCTGCAAGGGCAACACTGAGACTAAGGAGGAAGAAACTGACAAGCAATGCTACCCTGTGGACTGGTTGCAGTTGAAAAGACAGGCAAGTGAGGTTGGCTGAGGGCAGACTGAGTTTGGTGAGATAGTGCCCAATTTGCCCTAATAGAACAGCCTCCGCTGCTTCTGAGCAATTATAAGGTCAGGCTGTGCATATGGCTAGTTTTTAGGGAGTAAGCATTTTTAAAGCCTCTCCACAATTTAACACATTTTCTTTCATGTGTATTAAATCTCCACCAAGTGTGTTTACATCGACATTTGTAAGGAACTCTTGAATACACCTGTTACCTACATGTTACGTATTTCTGTTGAAATGTAATGAATCCACCACCATTTTATTTCTGGAAAAGCTGTATGCTCCTGTTCCATGCTGCTGATATATATAAGCTTTAAGATTTATGGTAGAGAAATGAGGTTGAAGGTGTTTGAAGCAAGGCAGCTAGTTATTGATACAGTATTAAGACTCTTACTTCATTTTTAAGTAGTTGACCTTTTCTTTCATAGGTTAGAGAATGCTTTCTATGAACACGCACAGACATACTACTATACAGAAATCCGCAGAGTGAAATCTCATAAAGAATACCTGAACAAAACAACACATCAGGTATAACTAGAAACTTGATTAAACTAGTTGGGCTACCAGTGCCGAAGAATTTAGAAGCACCATTGCTGCAAATCCTGTTTTTATTGGTAGTTTTAAGAATATTTTATTTATATTTCATTTATAAATATTTTATTCATAAACTGACTTATAAATAAGTTTATTATAGAATAGACTTGTACTTGCCAAGTCACTGTTGTATTGATTTGTGCTATTATCATTCCTGTTAGACTTGTGGACAATATTGCCATTACAATCTGTCACTTTATGAACCTGTCTTTCACTCTGTAGGCGTGGAAAAGCAGAACGGTGTGTTTGTGTGTGTGTGTGTGTGTGTGTGTGTGAGAGAGAGAGAGAGAGAGAGGAAAATATTATTATATATTTCTTACTCTTATACTAAAACTATGCAGTGGCATATACCATAATGTTATAACCATATATTCTATAATAGGCATAGGCAAACTCAGCTCTCCAGATATTTTGGGACTACAACTCCCATCATTCCTGAACACTGGCCCTGTTAGCTAGGGATGATGGGAGTTGTAGTCCCAAAACATCTGGAGGGCCGAGTTTGCCTATGCCTGTTCTATAAGAATACAGACCATTTCTAAAATCATACCAGAATACAAAACAAATAAAAATGCATCTTTAGCAGTAGCAAGAATAAAGCAAGTTATATGTTAAAACCATTTAAAAGCAAGTCAAATAAGTATCCTTAATTTATGGTGGAATAAATTGATTTGGTATTCTTAGAGTTTGGTATTAATCTGCATTAGTGTTGCCTAAAGTGTCATGTTGATGGCTTTAAAACTAATACCACCTTTTAAAAATATTGTGTGTTGGTTGTGTTGCAGCTTCTGTTTGTTAGACACCAGTTCAAAATAGGATTCTTCAGTGAATTGAAGCAAGACACACAGAATGCTCTAAAGTAAGTACTTGTATGCAGAGGATGAAATCATAGGACCCTCTCACGTCCCCCAGTCCAGAAAGAGAGGCATATCTTCCATTTGTGGGTGAGATGAGAAACAAAGGAGTGGAGGGCACCTTTCGACTGCCATTCTTAAAAAGATTTATTGCCATTCTCCATGAGTAAATATGCACTGAAGCATTTTATGAAGTATATTTAATATATTTCCTTTCAAGTAACTTTACTCAAGAGGAGAAGCAACAGTAAACCCCTTTAATTCCAAAAGGATTCTGGGCCTCGCTGATGTGGTCCAAAGAAAAGAAAAGCAATACATTTGGGGCTCACTAATTTATTCTACAACAAGTGAACAACTTCTAACTTTAAAATTTCTTACTTAGAAATTACAGAACTGCATATAATCTTGTACATGAACTGAGAGCTCATGAAACAAACATATTGGAAATCAAGACTATGGCAGGATTTATAAACTACAAGGTAATGACTATTGATTTAACTTGGCCCTTCTTAGGATATTTTGTAGCAGAAGTTCCTGTTCTGAGTGATTTAAGGACAAGGAACACTTCTTAGTTGAATATCCTGAATGGATGGAGCTTGAGTGAGGAAGCAGTATAGGCAGAATGAGTAAGGTAAAGCCATGTTTTTCAGACCTTAATGACCTTTCTCCATGCTCTTTATATAAAGTATAGAGGCATAGTGTAATTGGTCCTCAACATAGTCATAAAAAGCTATATCTAGTAAATGAACAGAGGGCGGGTACGTTGGGTCATGAAGGATGGCACTGAAATTGCAGAGGGTACAGATTGTGCAATGAGGAATAAGTAACAAGACCAGAAATTATAATCCATTCTTAAATTATTGCCTATGGTTTTGTGTTATCCTGGAGGCTAGAAACGCTAAAAATGGTGAAATCTTGAGTTTATTAATTTGATTTTATTATATTGAATGCTTTGATACTGAATCACATGAAGTATATGGATTAAAACATCTTTCTACTTTTAACTTTATGTTCCATCCCTCCATTCAGTTTATTCTTCTTTCAGATTCAAGTAACTGGAAAGTTCTGGTAGCGATCCATCCCAAGTTTTCATGTTAACATGGGGAAGCACCAGTGAGAACAGCATTCTCTTATAAATGCAGATACAGTGGTACCCCGGGTTACGTACTTAATTCGTTCCGGGTTACAGTACGTAACCCGAAAAGGATGTAACCCGAACAATTTGTTCTGCACATGCGCAGACCGAAAACCCCTGAAACCCGCTCTGTGCATGTGCATATCACGCGCATGTGTTGGGTTGCGCTTCCAGGGTAGCAGAGTTCGTAGACTGAAACGTATGCAACCCGAAGCATAAATAACCAGAGGTACAACTGTAGGTTTCTCCTCATCAAATTCTTTCTGAGGGGGAGCCTGTTGCCCATTGCTGTCCTTGGCATCTTTGCAATAATTTGAGGTTACTTCCTGTGAATAACTGGAATTTGTGCTTCTATTACACAGTTACTAGCCTTTTCATTTTCACTGTCTTTGGGGGGGAAATGAAATAGTCTGAAAGGGCAGTGGAACATAGCTAATATAAAAATAACATGTGTTTTACTGTTAATGTTCACCTACAACAACTGTGTTCTGTTGTAGTTGTCAATCTAGTATACCATTGTAAAATATTTTAATCAAAGTGTTCTAATTTCAAATCTTTTCAGATTTGTCGCCTTTGTTTTCAACATAATACACCGCTGGATGCAATTGCACAGTTCAGAAAACACATAGATTTGTGCAAGAAAAAAATTGGGAGTGCTGAATTGGCTTTTGAGCATGCTGCCTGGATGTCAAAACAGTATGTTTTTACTTAGTAATTTGAGTACTGTGATTAGTGAATAGATTCAAGCTGCAACTACGGTGTTGCTTTTGGTTTGCAAGTTATTACATAAACCTTATGACATTCCACATCAGTTATAGCTGTAGCTCTATGAGGAAGGTTGCCATTATACTCATTATACAAATGAAGAACCTGAGGCTTAAATGACTTCCCTAAAGCTACTGTGATGTGAACCAAAGTGACTGGTGCAAGCCTCAAATTATTTTGTGCTCGTTACCTAGATTTCAGTGTTTTTCTGTTCCAGACATGTTTCAGAGAAGAAATGGGGAACATGTTCAGGGCTACACTAGAAATAAATATATAGTGAGCTAATATATAGTGAGCCAGAGAATGTCTGCCAACTTGCATATTCTATTAACAAGTAACCATCTGCATGCACCTATCGTACAGTAAGCATTGCACATGTTAATCACATGCACAATTCTGATTTTATTTTTTGGCCCAGTGGGATCATTAGAAAGTTTGAAACAAATATAGAAATCATGAGAGTTGAGACATGTAGTGATATATTTGGTAGGTTTCTTTATTTTAAAATTATTTTGGTTTGAGGCAAAGGTTGCCCTGAGTTTTCAGACTTTCTACTTCTCATGTCTGTATAGGAAAGTTTTGGATTCTTTCCTTAAATTAAGATTCTTGGGGTCCTGGAAAGAGGTCAGGATTTTGTGTGGCCCATGAGTTAGTTGCCTGTTGCTACTCTGCTTAATCCTTCTAAAAAATCTGAAGTGTCTGGTTCTTCAGGTGTGTGTGTGATTTCCCCCCCTTTTTGTTTTAAACAGATTCCAAGCTTTTGGAGATTTGTTCGATGAAGCTATTAAACTAGGACTGACAGCTATTCAAACTCAGAATCCTGGTTTCTATTACCAGCAGGCAGCATACTATGCACAAGAACGGAAGCAATTGGCCAGTAATCTCTGTAATCATGAGGTGAGTCATAGGCTGCCTTGCATTTGTTTAAGCTCCTTTGTGAGACAATACTCTTACAAGGTTTTCTGCAAGAAGAAACTGTAGCTTTTAGGGGGTTTAAAATACTGACTTCTAGATAGCTGTGCTGACTCATTTGTGTGAATGGTGTTACCATGCACTGATCAGTTACAATAGTGTGCAGAACGCTGATTCCTGTTCATTCCTGTGTGTGATTCCAGTGCAGCAAAGAATCCACATGGGCTGCTATAAAACCATACCTGCGGCTCATAGGTAATAAAAATTAACCAAAAGTAAGGCTGAAAACAGAACTTACTTTGATTTCTCCGTGAATTTCAGGTAAAGGTAACGTGAATAATAAGATTTTTGGGTTAGCAAGTTGGTATTTTTAAACTAATGAGTTCACACTCAGAGTCATAAACTTGTAGAATTGGATCACTAGGATCATCTAGTCCAACCCCCTGTAATTCAGGAATCTTTTGCCCAACGTGGGGCTCAAGAGTCTTATGCTCTACCGACTGAGGTATCCCAGATCCTGTAATCTCTTCTGTAAACTTACTTTTATAAGCCCATAACTTTTGGTCAATAGATTTATATGTTTACTTATATACATATATACACACAGAGATTAAAAATCTTGGTTTGTGTATGGCAAATGCATGTGTATAGTCTAAATAATGCACACCTTTTAGAATCCTAGTGTATGTCAGCACTCTTACTCAGCTATAGGTTTCTAGGGAACTTGATTTGGGCACAGACTCTAATTATAGGTCATGCTACATTAATATGATAGAATGCCCATAAAAGTGTTCATTTAAAATTATGTGAAAAAATAAGAAAAAATAACTTTAAATAGCAGTGCTGTAGTCTTCAAACATAATCCAGAACTCTGGGGGTGTTCAGGTCTCCCTCTATTAGTTAGATCATGCAAAACACAAACATTTTTACTCCTCTAATAGTTAGCTCTACAGAAGCCATAATTAAGTGTACACGCATGCACAGTCCTAGTCCAAATATATGTGCATGAATTTCATTGAATTCAAGAGTCTTAAGCAGGTATACGTAGGTTCAGTGTAGTGCCTTTATGTACCAACAACCATTTTTCTGTTTCCATCCTCTGTGCCAATGCAGGTTTGGTTTTGCTTCTTCTATAAACACATACATTTTGGAAGTCTTCCCCTCCCCACTCCCAGCATTCGGTTGTGCATTTTATTAAAACACTGTGTCATAACCTTTAACGATATAGTTAAGGCTCTCTTTGCTTAATTTGCAGTCTTCCGTAATATATCCCAATCCAGATCCACTGGAAACTCAAACTGGAATGCTTGACTTCTACGGACAAAGACCATGGAGGCAGGGAATACTAAGTAAATATCTTTTTCAGTTTCTTGCCTACAGAACATAAACAAAAAACAATCTTAATTAACAAACATTTCTCCTAATGTTTGTATATTTCAAATTGTGTTCCTGATCTTATCCTTCAGTGCTCAGGTGTGTATTTGCAGCTTATCCAGGGCAGTGATAAAGCTCAACAGACTTAACCTATGTCTCAAGTGAATCAAGTATGGCCTAAGACATATCCTATATATTGCAATACATCACAGACATGCTGAAGTTCATCAAAAGGCATATCAGTTCAGGAATGGTTCCACAGAGTAGTAACGTGTTCCGTGGAAGCTTGTACCATAATAAATTGGTTAATCTTTAAAGTGGCACAAGACTAGAGGAACTACTACATCTGTTGAAATGAACGAGGCAGCCTATGCTTGGAAAAGCAACTTCTGTTTGTTAGAGCCCATACAGAGATTTGGAACAGGATGACAGTGAACTAAGCCTGTGGTTTTAAACATTCCATTCAAAGAGGCTTAGAATGAGTTTACCAAATAAATGCAAACTCTCTCATTGTGTGATATAAGGCTTGTGTCATTATTAGTGGCCTCTATAATAGCAAAAATTAAATAAGTGTTGCCTTTCTGGAATCATTCCTTTTATGGGCTGTTGCCAAGAAACCACAGATTGTGAGGTTTTGGCTTTGTTGCCAAGAGCAGTAATTTTCCTAGTAGGCTGACTTAGACCATAGCACTTAAAGGTGCTTTAGTTTTTAGTATGTTTAATTATTTCAGCCTATCTTTTAAAACAGTCTACTTAAAAGAACAAAGAATACACCTGAGTTCTAAAACATTCCTTCTCCTAAGATACAGAGCAGTGTTTAGAATCTGAACATTCATGAACTGGAACTAGGCTTGTAACAAAATAATGTACAGTAGTTCATTAAGATGGATTTTTCATTGTCATATGCAGGCTTTGATCTCAATGATCCCGAAAAGGAGAAAGTGGGAATTTTGGCACTGCAACTGAAAGAGAGAAAGGTTCTTCACTCTGTAAGTCACATTTCAATAGTATTTGTAGTTTGTCATTGTAAGGGCAAATATAACTTTAACAATACTTTTTATTAGGAGCTAATAATCACCTTGCTGAGTAATGCAGTTGCCCAATTCAAGAAGTACAAATGTCCAAGAATGAAAAGTCACTTGAGTAAGTATAATATTCCTAACTAATGTTTAATAAAACACATTTTACAGTTTTTAATACTGTAAATAATATAATGTTCTTTTCAGTGGTTCAGATGGGTGAAGAGTATTACGATACTAAAGATTACACCAAAGCTTTGAAGTAAGTATGATTCTTATAAATGCCACTGCATGATTTTAGGTATTTTTAATTTTTGTTTAGTAATTTAAGTGAAAATTGGAAAACTTTTTTCAGCAGTGTATAGAAGAGGGTTGTGAACAGATCAATTTGAAAGTTATTGACCATGAATCTATCAAAAATTGTAACAGGACAGGTCATCCTGGCATAGCTTCAGTGAGGTCAGATATTACAGGTGGTATGCAACTAGACAGTTCCACTAGCACAAGGACTTTTGGCTGTGCAGCAGAACTTTTTTTCTCTCTTTCCTCTGTGTGCCTCTTAAATATATTTTGGGGGTTTCTCAAAGCCTCTGCAGATTTAGGGGGGCATGTGGGGAGAGGAGAGGGAGGGAAAGTTCCGTTGCACAGTCAGAAGTCCTTCTGCTAGTAAACTGTTTAGCTGGATGCCACCCTGTGGCCATAATTCAATATGTACAAATGTAATAACTGATAAATTCTGTATTTTTATAATTGTTTCTAGAGGAAATAACTTGGAAATCTGAAGGTATAGGGAAAATACTCAGTTTCTAAAATGCATTAACATAATGACAGTACTAACTTAATTTTCTATTTTCATAGTGGTTTTCCCTAGGACACATATTTTTATTGCCTTAGCTCAGTAGAGTGCTACTGAGTTGCAAATATTTTGTAACTGATATTTCAGTAACAATATTTGTCAAGTAAATTATTGGATTTCTTTTTGAGTACAGCATTTAATCCTTGTTAAAGGTGAAATCCTAGGGTGGGTATGCTGTGGAAGGTTTTAGAATTCAGCAACTGCCCTCTTTTACCAGCATCTCTTGAGATACACCAGCAGGAAGTCAGAAATATATCAATAGAATGGCCTACTGATATATCATACCTAACAGCCAGTAAACTCTGTTAGAGTAGGAAGAAATATAGAGCACTGCTAGGGGAGAAATAGACTGATGCCATAGTCTGCACCCTCTCAGATACTGCTCCTAGACATTTTGCTGCCATGATGGGTTTATTTCCCCTATGCGGGGCTCACGTGTCTTTGACATACTCCCTTGTGGTTAGTGTGTGCCGGTAGTTTTTCCATGAGCACTGGAGGAGTAACCAGTGGGATTTCTCCATTCTGTGCTCAGCTTAATATTTCAGTTCATCTATTAGAACAAACCTCCAAGTTACTTTTGCGGCATGTAAAATTAACCTTATGTACTACTTTAGTTTTGTTTGCTAAGCGGAAGTCAAAGATGTGAAATCAGATCCCAGTTGTCATAGGGAACTGAAAATGTTCAGATTAATCCCCCTCCCCCCGAAACTCACATCACAAAGCTTCTTCGATCAGGTGTCTCTTCTATTTGGCTTGAGTGTTATTTTTATATGAACTGTCAGGTTCATTTGCTTAGTTAAATTCTCTTCTAACCCCTTTCCAGGCTGCTAGATTATGTTTTATGTGACTATCGTAGTGAAGGATGGTGGACTCTTCTTACTTCTATACTGACCACAGCTCTTAAATGTTCCTATCTCATGGCGCAAATAAAAGATTACCTTACATACTCACTAGAGCTGCTGGGAAGGGGTAAGGAAGTGCACTTCATTTCAGTCTTCTTTTTAACTATTTTGATTTGAATATTTATTAGTGCGAATATGGGAAGAAGAGAGGTATTTGTGGTGTATGGAACATTCCTGCCTAAAAGGGATGTTGTATCTTTAAGATACCCCTTCTTTGTGGTTTTGCTTCAAATGTGGTTAGACAATCTAGAGCCAAGGAGTTCTATGTTTAAATCCCAACTACATTAAGAAATTCCATGAGTGACCATGGACTGTTCAGTAACTCTCAGCCTAATATATATCACAGATACTGTGTGGGAGGTGGGCATGCATATTGCTCTGAGATCTTTGTGGGATTGGGATAGAAATGCAACAAATATGTTGAACCTTCTTTGGAGCTGGTTGCAAGAACTAGACCTTGATTTTGAGTATGAAGATGGCAGGGTAATGTTAAAGCATTTGCAGGTATTTCAGGCAGTAACTCTTCATTATAAGTTGAAGGCGGGGTATAAACATTATTATTATTATTATTATTATTATTATTATTATTATTATTATTATTATTCCTTTTTTCCTAATTTGTTTTTGTATTTTTCATCAGCGTCTACTTTGAAAGAAGATCAAAAATCTCGGATAGAAAAGAATCTGATCAAAGTTCTCATGGTCAGTAGGTAGAATCCAACTTCTCTGAGACAATCTCCAAAAATGTAAATGTTTTATATATAGAACTGATATTCTTGTTTTGGATTCAGAATGAGAATCCAGATCCAGAACCTGAATGTGATACTGCTTCTGTGAAAGCTGCCCAGAAGTTATGGACTGACCGAGTTTCTCTGGCAGGAAGTAACATCTTTACAATAGAAGTGCAAGACTTTATTCCATTTGGTATGTATCAAAGCTATTGAAAATAAAAAAGTAACATTTTGTGCACCTGTTGGAAAAATGAAAGTGCACACTTCAATTCTGTAAACATCCATATTTCATTTCTGAAAGTTATATTTTTGATAGTTTACAAATTTTACTAGATTTGGAAGTAGGGACTTGATACAGCGCATTGGTATATTTATGCAGAAATCTGCACTAAAAAGTTAAGCATATACACTTTAGATCTCAGGTAAAAATTTCAACTGCAAAATTGCACAGACGCATAGCACACACAAAAAAACTTGCACCTTGTCAGAAATGTTGCAGGCTTCATCTCATCAGAATGATTACTATGCCTGTAAATTTAATCCAATACTGCCAAAAATAAACTTAAGTTAAAGGCATTTTCCTAATGTAGTCAAGGGAGAATCTGTCCAATGCTTTGGGAAATATGGTGGCGTGAACCTCCACTTTGAATTCATGATGAAACATGATGTTCGGCTGAGCTGAGGCATATTCTGTTTTTTTCTGTGCACACCCTAATATGCAATAGATATATTATGATACATCTTGTTTGTATTTGATTGAAGATAAGTGAACGCAGTAGAAAATCAGAAGCAGCTCTGCCTACTGCATATCTGCTTGGATTGCAGCTAGAGAATCTCACTTCAAGCGTTCCATGTCTTTAGCTAGGGCGAGAAAGAAAAGAAGACCCCACTTAACTGAACAGCTCATCTACCATTGGCCTTCTGTGAAATATGACAGTCATACTTAATACTGTGTTTCTTGTCTTTTGTTTTTGCTCTGAACTCTAGTGCAGTGCAAAGCCAAGTTTCTTGCTCCAAGTTTTCATGTTGATACACCAGTTCAGTTTGACATATGCTTGAAAGCTGATTGTCCACATCCTATCCGGTTTTCTAAGCTGTGTGTTAGCTTCAATAATCAGGTAATTTAAGAAACAACAAAACTTGTGTTGCTTTTGAGGAAGGTTAATACCTTCTTGATGGGCAGTGGATAAGATTCGCCTTCTGCTAACCATTTTAATACTACAAAATATCAGTACTTCCTTTTCTACTTCCTTTTTTTCTTTTTTAGAATGTGCATCTTTATTTCGGTATAGGTAGTGATCCTTGTAAGTACAGAACTGATTTAATGGTGGTTCCAACACTTATCAGGAGGGCACTGTGTTGGCTATCCCAAGTAACCAGTTAAAACTACAGTGGTACCTCGGGTTACATACGCCTCAGGTTACATACGCTTCAGGTTACATACTCCGCTAACCCAGAAATAACGCTTCAGGTTAAGAACAGTTTCAGGTTAACAACGTATCTCCAGAATGAATTAAGTATGTAACCACGGGTACCACTGTACTTGCAGTGCAATTCTGTTTGTATGTACTTGGAAGCAAGCTCCATTGAGTTCACTGGGATGTACCCTCTAGTACATTGGATTGTTGTATAAATTGCAAATTTTTCCTTGAACTTTTCTCATCTTAAATAGCTTCAAAATGCAATTGATAGTTCTTTTTCAACATATAGTCGTACCTTGGTTTTCGAACAGCTTAGTTCTTGAATGTTTTGGCTCTCGAACACCGCAAACCTGGAAGTGAGTGTTCCAGTTTGTGAACTATTTTTAGAAGCCGAACGTCCGACGCAGCTTCCGTGGCTTCCGATTGGCTGCAGCCAATCAGAAGCTGTGCTTTGGTTTTCGAACATTTTGGAAGTCGAACGTAATTCCAGAACGGATTCCGTTTGACTTCCAAGGTACAACTGTATACATTTACCTGTGAGTATTTTCTGTTGCTTTGACATGAAGTGCATAGTATGTGTAACTTTTATTTAGTTCTAAAAGGGTTTAGGGGCAGAACAGTAATCCCAGCAAATCAGATTTGGTACATTATTCTACTCTTGTAGTGGTGCTGTTTTTGAAAACCTGCCCACTTTTTTGCGCTATAGGAATACAACCAATATTGTGTGGTGGAAGAAGCCTATCAAAAAAGTGACATGGAACCACCCAGCCCTGGGACATTGTGTCTTATCCCTGGTAATACAAAGAAGTTCACTTTCAAATTTGTGGCAAAGACTGAGGATGTGGGAAAGAAGATTGAGGTAAGCCCTTAACTAATATTTAAAACAATACATTAAAAAACTCAGTGACAGGTTGATTATAGTTCAGGAGTTTGTTAACATTAACAGACTGATCCAAGGGAGTACTGTTTTAACAAACAGGAGATAGAATTAGATGCCCAAGGCCTTTGCACTAGCACAGGGGTGGCCAACTCCCAAGAGACTGCGGTCTACTCACAGAATTAAAAACTGGCAGTGATCTACCCCCCTTTTGGGGGTTCGGGTCAAAGTTGTTGAACTTTTTTTAGGGAGGTGGAAAGCCCCATTTTTTAGGGGTTCAAGGCTAAGCTGTTGGCCATTTTTAGGGATAAAGAGGAATAGCCACTCACCAACAGATCGCTGGGGAAACAAACAGCCTCAGTGAGTGTACTCCATCTGCCGTTCTGCAGATCATGCAACAATGGAGGCTGGGGCAGGGACAGATTCTATTTTATCAACGATAAGGAAAGGGACCAGGCGATCTTCCAAAACCTCCCAGGGATTTACCAGCAGGTCGCGATCAACCTGTTGGACATCCCTGCACTAGTAGAACATTTTGAGATGTGCTGCATCACTGCACCAAATGGGACTCTGCAAGGCATTGCATTATTGAGAAGGCCCAAAATGAAGCATTGGTAGAAAGGGGACATGACAGAGTTGAAGTACAGTGGTACCTCGGGTTACGTTACCTTTGGGTAACGTAATTTCGGGTTGTGAATGTGGCAAACCCAAAAGTGTATACTTCCGGGTTTTGCTGCGTGCACATGTGCAGAAGCGGTGCCTCTGAATACGGACTTTTCGGGGTAAGTACAGACCCCTGGGACAAATTAAGTTCGTATCCGGAGGGTCCACTGTATTTTCTAGAAAACCTAGGAATCCTAAGATCACAATCCTGTGGACATATAGATTGTAGTGGGACAAGTCCTTTTGAATTGACTTCTGAACAAAGTTCCAGTAAAGGTGGCATAAATTGAAAATAGATTCACACATAATAGGAAAATTCTGAAGCTGGAGATTTTTATGTCCAAAGGGGCAGACTGAATTATGCCAGACAGTTCAGAATATGGATTTGCTCAGCATAATTTCATAGAGAAGGGGGTGGCACTGGTAATGCGAGTTTTATATTAGTATGGTTCTGGGTGAATATTGCATGTGTCATGGCATATGTTAAATGGACTGGATGGTATTGGTATGGTCCCAATGGTATTTGTCTCTCTTCCAGATCACATCAGTGGATTTGATTCTGGGTGGTGAGAACGGCCGGTGTTTGATTTTGAACTGGCATGGAGGAGGGGGAGATGCTGCTTCTTCTCAAGAAGCATTGCTTGCAGCTCGTTCCTTCAAAAGGCGACCTAAACTTCCAGATAATGAGGTTCATTGGGATAGCCTTGCAGTTCAGACGAGCACCATGTAAGTGGAAATCGGCATGTGCAATGGCAAATGTTTAATGGATACATAGAATGGTCTGGTGTCTTGGGGAGTGTGTGTGTGTATGTATGTGTATATATATATATATATATATACATATATATATATATATATACACATACACTAGAAAAATGCAGAGTTTCCCTTCTTCCCATTTGTAAAATGGAAATAGTGGTAATGAAAATAGTATCGAGAAGTGCCTGAGTATGTGTTGTTCTGGGCAGCTAATAGTAGTGCATTTAGCATTAGTGCACATTTGTGACATTGCAAAAGTATGTGGCGAGAAGAGAGGATATGAGGGGATTTGAAAGGCATGTGGAACAAAACTCAACTGTTTGCCTTGCATAGAATGCTGCTGCTGTGGTGCAAGCAGAGGCTTGTGCTGCGGCAGCTAGAGGAGCGGATAAGACCAGGACGTAAGAATGTTGAGAGGTAGCAGGCGGTTAATCTTTCTCTTGTTTTTATTAAAGGGTCATTTCCAGAGTACCAAACATTTCTGTACAGCTAAGTCACGAACCTCCTGCCCTGACAAATGAAATGTACTGTTTGGTTGTGACAATTCAGTCACACGAGAAGACTGTTGCCAAAGATGTAAAGCTCACAGCAGGCTTAAAACCAGGTATTTGTTATGTGCTGTGGTACTTGCTCACATTCCCTATAGAGAGTGATGGACTTATTATGGAAAGGATTAAATCACTCCCTTCTCCTGTACTGTTATGACAAATAAATAGCTACAGACAATTAGGATTGGTGCTTGAAGACAACCAAACACAGGTCTTTTTCAGCAAGCTGACTTCAAAGTGTAACTTAAGAAGCTTTCAGCAAACGATTGTTAATCTTAACCACAGTTTAGGATTCAGATGTAATGCTAAAATAGGATTAATCTAAAATGGAAGCAAAAGTTTCCATCCTCCTTGTAGTCTTGCTGGGAGGTGGGTTTGCGACAGGATGTTCAAGCTCAAGGTTCACAAATCAGCTCCACGACAATCTTTTATTTGAACTGGGCCAATGTGGTTCTGAAGAACTTAACTTTGCATGAGATCAGTGCTGCGTAAAGTTCATATTGACTGCAGTTTCGTAATACAAGTAACTTAAAATCTTTCCTAGTTGTTGCTATTGTAAACCTAACAGATATGACAATCTACTACCCCCTTATTTTAGGCCAAGATGCAAACCTGACTCAAAAAACTCATGTGACTCTAAATGGAACAGAAATGTGTGATGATTCCTATCCTGCTTTACTTACTGATATCCCTGTAGGAGACTTGCAACCAGGTGAAAAGGTAAATATGTCCCTTACTTTATCAGTGTAACAAGTATTAAAAAGCAGTGATGGAATTAATGTTGCACATGAGTACCTCTGAGATATAGGCCCCAATCCAAAGATTGATTACAGTTCATTTCCGTTTTCACTCCAATAGTTCAGGATTATGATATTTCTTTGGATCTGTGCCTCGATACATGTGGGACAGTAAGGAGGGAAACTGTTTCAGAATTCAGAATTTGCTCAAGAATTATATTTGCACATAGTACAAACCACAACCACTTGTTTTTCCAAAGTAAAACATGAAGCAACCTAGGAACACAAAATGTTTCTCTTGGTTTCATATGCACACATAGTTGAGATAGTCCTAGAAATGCTTTTGGATGTGATGATGCTTTAAAATAAGACTTCTGCATATTGTACTTAGAGGTCTTTGGTATTTGTTTTGTCTAATCACTTTTTCTCTCTCCCTCCCTCTTTCTCCCCCTGATTGTTGTAAAGCTGGAGAAGACCTTATATATTCACTGTGGAACAGTTGGTGCTAGGATGTTTCTTGTATATGTTTCCTACCTAGTGAGTGCGACCATTGAGGGAAAAGAGATTATCTGCAAATGTCACAGGGTATGTTGGACTGGTTGGCAGTTGGTTTTCTCTTAGGTTCTCCAAGTGTATCCTTGTGAGCATGAATAGCTAAAGTCTAGGGTTTCCTAAGCATGCAGACTACATGCATAAGTTCTATTGGAATCCATTATGCATGGATGGTTCGACAAATGTAATCTTTTTAATTCTTATTTTTTTGTTTCTGTTGTTTTTATTACAGCATCAATAAATAAGTAGGAAATTATAAATGTATAAACAGTATCAGGAAATGGAATATGGTTATAATATAATATGTAAATAAAAATAAATTGAGTGGCTTGTTTATAATGTGGTCAACCAGAAATGCATATTAAGAGAGACCTTTCTTCATTATCCACTTTGATAAGCTTGGCTGTCAGTGATAAAAGTAGTCATTCCTCTGACAAGATGCTCAGAGGAAGAATGGGTGTACCGTTCTATAACTGAAAGAAGGCAAACTTAAGAGGTGTCAGGAAATAGCTAGGATGGTGAACACCCAGGTCCTCAACATGCAACAGTCTCCTTCAACTCAAGAGAATGTTTATATCCATGTAGTGCTAGTCCGCACACCTTGTGACCAACTAAACTAAATGTAGCCGCATGTGTCCTTCAACTTTTGCATTCTGGCAGGCAGTGAAACCAGGAAGTGTATTGAGCCGCTAGTCAGCTGCCGTGCATGAATTCAGCTTAGTGAGTGATGACTTGGGCAGACCTGACCATAATCTGGGGGGGGGGGGGGCGCTAAGATGCCAAATGACTCTGGTGCTGAAATAATAGGACCAGTGGGATGAAAGACTATACTTGGTTTTAATAATGTGTGTTTTAAGAATGCAACTAATTTGAGACAGTAGTTACTAGTATTGACCATGCCTCTTTTTTGGGGGGGGGGTAAAAAATAAGATGCTGGTACTTGTTATCTTGATAAATGTGTCATGGGTGCCAGCACACGATGGCTTCCAGGGTTAACGAAAAAAGAGGTGGTGGTGCTGTGTACTGGTCAGTATCACACACACACCCTGAGTATGGATAAGATCAAGCCATATTTGGAAATTTTTCCTTCTCTGATGTAGGAGGACGTTTTGTAGAGTACCTATAAGTTGCAGAGGAATGATAAAGCTTTTGCTACCTTTTGGATGATTTAGGCTTTCTTTTTTATGCAGGATGAAACAGTTACTGTGGAGACGGTATTTCCATTTGAGGTAGCTGTTAAGTTTGTCTCAAATAAGGTACGTTACTGAAACCTGATTGAAAACATTGCCTGGACAGACAATATGAACAATAAAATGATCCACCTTTTGTTTCTCTTCCTGGCAGTTTGAGCATTTAGATAAAGTATTTTTGGACATCCCATTTTTGCTGATGACAGACATCCTCAGTGCTTCTCCTTGGGCCCTCACTATTGTAACCAGCCAACTGCAGCTTTCTCCTTCCATGATGCCTATGGATCATCTAGAATCTTACGTGGAGAATGGTGAGAACCTTCCTGTGTATTCTTAAGCACTCTTCTGGGATGTTGTTTGGGAAGAAACCCATTGATTGTTACTGCATTATGCCAGGCATGCAGTATGTGTTTTTATTTTATTTTAATAGGATTATTTTGACATATATTGCATAGAATTCGTAAGCTTTTCTCAAAAAGCAAAACCTGGAGATTAATTTGACTCCCTTGCAAGTGTACTCTGTCTGCATTTCCTCCACCTCCACCACAATCAACATTTTGACATAGTTGCTACACAGTGAAATGTCTGCACTTTTACAATAAAGAAACTTGGTAGAGATGGTGAAGGCCCACCAAGTCCTGTTTGACTCTGGAGATATTTGATAACATATACACTGTAATTCTATCTTTTGTCATTAAATGACTGCTCATTTTGTCTTTATGTGATTTGGTTCCTCTGCTTTTGCTGGGGAACAGGAAAAAGTGAAACAATGCTCTGTACTATGCATATGCTTGTGTTCTTTATAGTTTTCATATGTTAATGTTTGCTACATTTACTTGTATGTAAATAATATAGAGTATGTTCATATAAAACATTCATAATGATTTCTGTATCTGAGAAACTTTAGACTGAACCTCACTTTTCTAATAGTTGTTTTACAGACAGGTGAAAGTGCTAGTGAATGTTTTTGTCTTCGTTGTCCATCAGTTCCTACTGGTCAAAGTGGAGTGGCTACTGGAAGTTATGTAATTTCCTGGAAAAGGTAAATATTCCCACCTGCCTCTTCAAATATCCCATATTTTTTCCTTATTGATGAATATCAATAAGCATTATCACAGTTCAAGCCTTCTGGCATACAATTTGGGCATAACCGAGAGAAGCCTTGGCTATCTAGTATTGTATCTTTTAGCCAGATCCAACAGTAGTCCTTTAAAGTAGCGGGGGTGAAATAAACTGTGGAAAAACATTCACACAGATACCCCAGGCAGACGGCTGCTGAAGAAACCCATTCACACAAATTTTGAACACATGAATCTAGAGAGTTCAGATAAGGCAGATCAGCATTTCTCTGACTATTCAAGGCACACTCCCAGCCGAGGAGCTTGTTTTTTCGTTATCAGCTCCTTAGTGAAACAAACAAAGCATTCAGGGAACCAGTTCTTTAGCAGAATGCAGTAGGAACAACTTTCATAATATATTGCTGAAAAGAAGAGCTTGGAGTGAATGTTGCCCAAGGCAGAATTTTGTCTGGAGCCTTAAGTTTACATTGTGGACTCTATGTAATTTACCTGGGATGGGGGCTTGAAAAACTCTTTATCAGGTTTTGCCGGGCTTCTGAGGACCCACCTGGTGCCTTGAGGCCTCTGCAAAGGCTTTGGCCTGCCTGTCATGAATTGGGCTCTTCTCATTACCCAACCTGTGTAGTCCTGTGTGAGAATAACTAACAGCATGCAGACCAAAGCCTGCATATACGCCTCATATGCTTATTTGCTGAATCTGTTCCCATAACGCCAGGTGGCCATGAATGCTTTCGCTAGTGTGGTGAAGAGCCCACGGTGCAAACCTTCAGACCCAACACTTTAGAGGCTTCATGTAGCAGAGGTGGGGTTGTGGATTCTAGCTAGGCTGTAGATTTAGGCAGAATCCAAATACTGGTTCTCAAATGGCTTAGTTGTCGAACAAATCAACTTCCGAAAGCTGCAAACCCGGAAGTAAGTGTTGCGGTTTGCAAACATTTTTGGGAAGCCGAACATCCAATGCGGCTACCACTTGAGTGCAGGAAGCTCCTGCAGCCAATCGGAAGCCACGCCTCGGTTTTCAAATGGTTTCAGGAGTCAGAACGGATTAAGTTTGAGTACCAAGGTACCACTGTAGTATTTTATCAAATTCAGGAACATAGATCTTTCTGCAAAATTTATTTTATGTATTTCACTCATCCCTGAAATTTATGGCCATTATATATTCTAAGTTCATATCTAGTTACTGCAACAACCTAAAAAAAACCTAAAACAAGCAAAAAGAATCTGCATTGAGTAGAAAGAGCTGTTGGCAAAATGAAAAGCTGAAAAACAAGGTCCCTATGCTTTTCTGTTCCCCTAACCATCTGCCCTTACTGTATTTTGGTGTTCATGTTTTATAACCTTTATCATTCTTCACAATACTTACGTTGACTTATTATGCAAAGCACTGAATTGTGCAAATCTGTTTTTGTCACCTAGATCCTGTATCCCTTTTTGTCCCATGTATTGTGCCTCTAATAATTTGATTTTCTTGTAACTCTTTCCTCTTATCTTTTAAACTGAAAATTAAGAAGTCGTTTACTGCTGATTTTTTTGTAGTGTTAAAATATTTATCTCTGTTTTCTTTTAAAGGCGCACAGCTGAGAAGAGCATACCTGTTGTTAATACTGTGATCACACTCCCCCACGTTATTGCAGAAAGTATCCCACTCCATGTTAACGCAGGTAATGTAAATTTATGCATAAAGTCATACTTGACCTCAGATGCTCTCAAACTCTTACCGCAGTGCAAAATTAGATTCTGGTGTGTTGCAAAAGTGTTGCTTGCTAACATAGTTTGTGGACAAAGTCATTTCCCCATTAAATGTTAAAGACTGGGTTGGGTCCACTTTGTCATACTTGGATTAGATCCACTAAAATCAATGCAATTTAAGTTAGTCATAAGTTCTATTGATTTCAGTAGGTCTGCTCTAAGTATGACTAAGTTTAGATCCAACCCTTTGTGCTGTCAACTCACTCCAGTTTCTAAAATATAAGAGGCAAAAAAAGATCACAGTTCACACAATTGATAGATGCAAATTCTGTTTGTCACGTGTTTCCATCTTAAACATCACTTCTTTCCCCAGAAACATGCAAATGATGGAAGAACTTAGCAAATAAACTTTTATTTATTACATTTTATATCCTGCCTTTGAAATGGCAAAGAGAGGTTGCTTGAATTGGGGTGAGATGAGCCATATCACCATCAGCTTCATGGCCTAGCAAAGATTTGAACCCAGGATGTTCAGCCTGTCACACTCATTGGACAAGTTTGGGAGTAGGTCTGCCATGCCACTGGCTTCCATTCGTTTGTTACAGGTGTGAATTTTCATAAAAGCAAAACACTGAAATAGGCTATTCTAGTTCCATTTTCAAAAAATCCAAACTGTAATGCACAACCTTCCCTTTTCACTTACTGCTGACAGATGGAATTTGCCTTGCAGCACTTCAGCAACTTAACAGTGTCTAAAAAGAGACTGGTATTTTCGTCAGTCCTACGTGAAGCTACAATGTTTTCATGGTTACTCCTGTGTTTGGTAACTTTTCAGTACATTTTTAATCTTCTTGGTTTCTGAGGTGTATAACCCTAAATAGTATTAATATATACTTGCAAAGTTGAAAAAGAAACAATAAATGCTATTTTGGCTGAAATACATGTAACTTCTGTTACACTTCCTTTCCAAAGATTTGCCCTCGTTTGGTCGAGTCAGAGAATCCTTACCTGTAAAATATCACCTGCAAAATAAGACCAATATTGTTCAAGATGTGGAAGTGTTAGTGGAACCTAGTGAAGCCTTCATGTTTTCTGGCCTTAAGCAGGTATGGCTTAGACTCCAAACTTAAAAGAAATATTTTGTTACAGTTGTGGGATATTGGAAAAAGCCTCTTGCAAACCTTCTATTATCTGAGTCACACATAGGATAAATTGATTGTCCTAAACATGTCCAATAGTGTTTTGAATATTGTGTCCGTTTGCAAAACTTAGAGGTGGAGAAACTGGGAAATAAAAACTACAAGATATCCTTGTTTGAGGGAAGAACAACTTTTTACATAAATCTGAAATACTAAGTTTGTATATACAGTCATACCTCGGGTTACGCGTTTTCAGGTTGTGGATTGTGCCAAACCCAGAAGTACTGGAACAGGTTACTTTGTGTTTTGGCGCTTGCGCATGCGCAGAAGTGCAAAATGACATCATGCGCGAAAGCGCATCACGTGCGTGCGCAGACGCAGCGCTTCAGGTTGCGAACTCTGCGGGTTGCGAATGTGCCTCCTGAACGGATCACGTTCGCAAACGGAGGTATGACTGTACAGATATCTAGGTACCTGGGGGAAATTTGCATTTATCCATAATTGAGAGAGAACCTAGAGTAGAGGGGGGTAGAGGGGAAAAAAAGAACAATGGTGGTAAGAGATACCTTAAACTGTATACTCCCATTCATTACATGGGCTTGCTGATCGGAAGGTCAGCGGTTCGAATCTGCATGACGGGGTGAGCTCCTGTTCTGTCCCAGTTTCTGCCAACCTAGCAGTTTGAAAGCAACCCAGTGCAAGTAGATAAATAGGTACTGCTGCGGCAGGAAGGTACAGTGTTTCCATGTGCTCTGGAAATCATCACGGTGTTCCATTGCACCAGAAGCGGTTTAGCCATGTTGGCCACATGATCCGGAAAGCTGACTGTGGACAAACACTGGCTCCCTCGGCCTAAAGTGAGATGAGTGCCACACCCCATAGTCACCTTTCACTGGACTTAACCATCCAGGGATCCTTTACCTTTTCCATGGGGAACTCTGATACGCTTGTGACTTCAGCAGCTGCCATTTAAGAAGCAGACAACTTGTAACATTCACAAGATATACTTGAGCCTTTGCAAGTGCCGGTCAGGAGGATTGAAATTACAAGATTAAAGTTGAAATAGTGAGGAGGTTGAGAAATTGAGTGGGAATAAAAAGAACATACTAATAATTAACTGTTTCAGACAAACATTTAAATAAAATAGAAGGCCAAATTGAGATCTTAATCCAAAAAAAGGACTGATTACAGACCCTGAACTGTATTTTTAGATAAGATTGCGAATCCTTCCTGGTACCGAACAGGAAATGTTATACAACTTCTATCCTCTCATGGCTGGATATCAACAGCTGCCATCACTTAATATCAACCTGCTACGGTTTCCAAATTTCACCAACCAGCTGCTTAGAAGATTTATACCAACACACATATTTGTAAAGGTAAGATATAATAATGACATCTGTGCTGTTTAGAGCTCTTTCAGAACATGTGTCATGCTTAAAGACAGTTGAATATTAGGCTAGACTTTTCAAGTTGGCATAGCATCTACCCAGAAATTGCAAAATGTAAGAAGCAAATCTATAATTTGGAGTATAGTCAATTAGAAGGCTCTTGTTGACTGCATTTTGCAATTTAATTGGGATTCTGAGGAAATATTTCATGTTAAGACTAGCTTACATCATTTTATGAGAGAACCAGAGTATCTATTCAGTCTGTAAAATGTGCTAAAGCTTCTTCCTGTATTCTGTGATCCAAATTAAAATGAGGCAAACAATAGCTGCTATTTCATATTATATTTCAGTACTTTTTAAGATGCTTAGTTGAAATAGTTTCAAGATAGAGTAAATATCTCTTTGGGTTATGAATTGCCATGATGCTAAATCAAACTTGGAAATAACTGGAATTGAAAAGAGTCTAATATGAAGACAAAGCACCAATGGCTTATTTAGCATTTGTTAAGAGTATGCATATGATAGTGGAATTATTAGGTACTATGAAGTTGATTAATTAGTCCTATCTCCCAAGCCCTTTTTCATAGCAAGAATTGGTCTATGTTAATTGAAAATATTCATATTCATTATGTTACTGTTATGCTGGTGGCTAGGAAGAGACATGTCTAGGCAGTGTTAGTGAAATTGTTGAAAAAATGTGATGTGCCTTTGTGAACTACATTGTAAAAAAACAACCTAATCCCCTCCCCTGTCATAGCTCTTTATTCTACTTGATTTGCATTACAGCCAGAAAGGATGGGTGTTTCCCATACATTCTGACAATCAATATACTATTGAGATGAACCATCTACACTTTTTGCCAGCTAGAGACATAAGCCTGCTGCCTCTGGGAAAGAAGCTCTAAGCATGTGTAGCATCTTGAGCTGTACTTTCTTCTTGCCTATACTCCCATACATGCCAATATTAGTTCCTCTTCCTAAAAGAGGGTGGGGAGCTTCCTTAAGGGACTCATTTCCTTTCCTTTCTACTCTAAACGAAAAAAAGTTGAATAAATTGAAGCCCGGATTGTGTTAGACTTAATAATCCCTCAGCACTGAAATAATGTTAACGATACTTGCCATTTTAAGTATTGTAGTTGCTTAGACGTTAATAAAATTGTGGTCTTAAATGCTAAAGAAGTGTAATTTTGCAAGTTATACTTTTGTGCATGGTATCAATAGAGACTGTTGAAGCCAGTGATGTCAGCTTAAAATTCATTCTAAGCTATTGCTGCTAACGTTTTTGAAAACTAGATGGAATTTTACAAATCTGAAAGAATGATAGGAGTCATCTTGCTCAAGCTGTAAAGTTTCTAATTAAGTGGCATGTATTTATCTTCTTTAAGAGTAAAAAAATGCAGTATTGTTAGTCCCACAGAATGAGAGGCATTAAACATTTTTATTAGTGGAGCAGCTTGCTGATGGAAATCCGAAAAAGAGAAGGATGCTCAAAGTGCAATTGGCATCTAATTATTGCCTTCTTCTGCCTGTATCTCTGCTGTAACTAACACATATTCAAACTCCTTTTTGTTTGGATTAGAAGTGATCCGACACACAAGAAAATATGAAAAATCACTCTTATATTATTTCCACCAGTGAATGAATGTAATGCTCTTCACCATTATAGCCTGAACTTCATTGCTTCCTTGTAGCCAACGCCTAACAGTGTTTGTTTTAACAATCCTTCAGCACTCACTAATCTCAATGGGACGTGTCTCCAATTAAATATTTTTAAGAGTGGAACCCTAGGCAACTTTCTCTACAATAAATATACAGAGTTTCTAAGCAGCAGCTGCTTGTGAAGAGGGTTGGGGGTACCGGGTTTGTTAGGATGAGGATGGGGCAAGGAGGCGGTGAGGTCAGCAAAGCTCTGGTTTGGTGGTGAAGAATGCCACCACTGCAGGTCCAGAGCTCCTGAACCTCACCACTGGCTTGCTCCAACCCCACCCCAGTGAATCCCAACGTAGCTGCTAGGAGGATGCCACTCCAGCTGCAGCTGCTTCTAAGTAATATTTGTCTGTGACATGAATTGCAGTACAATGGAGTTACAGTTTGGGGCTGAGTGAATTCTAAAAGACAAGAAACCAATATTAATTAGTATGTAGATTTGTACTGTACTGCTGTATACTTGTAGATTAAACTTAAATATTAAATCTGTTCTCTCTTCCTTCTAAAGCCACAGGGCCGTCAACCAGATGATGCTTCTATTGCTGCTGCGTAACTCTGGATTCATGCACTTAAGGGGGAGAGTTTTGCACATACTTTATAGAACTCTGCTTTTTCCAAACTAATTTTGCTCAGTCTACAAATGAAAAACTTAGGAGCCAAAACAACTGCCTAAAGTCTTAATTAAGTCTCTTTATGGACTTGATTTGAACAAATAATATATGGGGGAAAGTCAGTGTTCTAATTTTGCGTGTGCGGGTTTTTTCTTTGACTTCACTGAAATGGAAGTGCTATTTATTATGTATATGGAATATTTTGGCAATATGAATGACGTTTACTTGGCTAAAAAGAAAAAAAATTATTCTGCCTTCAGTAGCCAGTCTTGAGGTGCAACGCCTGTGGTGTTTGCTATGATAACTGATTCCACCACTGGCCCTCAATTCCTATAGCATTTAAGTCTCCCTTGCTTTTAGAACCTCCTTTTTGTGCCCTTCTGTATTTTGAGTAAAGAACAGGATTCACTTCATATGCTTATTGTCTTATTAGGCACTAGCTACTTGATGCATGATTGATAATTCGAAATACTCCATGAATAAGTGTCATTTTGTGCTTGCATCTGGTGATAATTGAGAGTTGCTGGCTATTATTAGTGCTGTGCAAACCGCTGGGAAGCTGTTTTGGGGGTCTTTTCTCATGAAGAGGCAATGATACCAATATTGAGAAGCTGATAGTTCCTAATGGCAACTTTGCCACGGAACAACCCTTGGCTTTTTCAAGCAGCTCTTCAGCATCCTTTGACTGTCATTTACTATGGGAGAAGAGAAACCCTAAATACAAAAATACTACAAAATGATATGGCTGGATTTTGTTATCAAGGAGCCAAATGCATCTTAAATGCTTGGCCACCCTTGCAAAACCATCCTATTGTTATGGTGGGCCTTTTGGGAGAAGCTGAAACATTTGGCTAATGTGAGAAGCAATATTCTTAATTTTAGCAGTTCAGAGCCAGGTCTGCTACCATAGACTGGCTTAAAAATGCTTTCTACTGTAAACCCTACTGGGAGCCATTTTGTGGGAAAAGGCCTTTACACTGCAGCAGTATCATCCAGTCTTCAGACTTTTATCCAGTCAATCTCTATCAGGGTTCTCTCTCCATGCAGAATGTCAATTAGTTAACAGAAATTCATCCTATCAATGTTCATGTGAGCTGGTCACAGTAAATCATGTAAATAAAAGTGTTTCGTGATTTCCCCTCCCCCCCATTGTTTAATAAATTAATTTAAGCTTTGGCTTTTGGATCTCATAGTGTGTCTCCTTTTGGATCTAAAGGAAGATCAGAGCCCAGGGTACAATGTGAGCTAACAATGTGAGCTTGGAAATTTCCTCATTGAAGTATCTCCTCAGCCATGAACTTGCTAGGTCACCTTAAGCAAGCTGCTTGTTTCTTAGCTTCAGTCCCTTCATCTGCAATATGAGGATAACAACTGGCTTAACTTCCAGGTCTGTTGACAATTGCTGGCATAACATAGACAATCCACTTCAGAATGCTTGAAGTGCGATCTAAGCACCAAGTAGTGCTATCCTGAATTTTTGGCAATTTATGAGATGATATGGTATGGTATGGTATAGGTTTAGCAGATAATATTTTAAAATGGCGTAGATGTCATCTGAAGCAGGTTTACACCTGTAATCTGAAGGAGGTTTGCAAACTATCATTTGGCATTATTGTAGCTGGCTTTGCACTAATAAAAGGGTCACCCATGTGGTAGTATTGATGAGCAATCCAATGTCAAAAAAGTATACTTCCTCACCTTCAAACACCTAGTGGAAGTGGGTATGTCTTGATCTTCCTCCTAAAGGAATCTAACACCATGGCAAGATCTGCCTCAGTGCTACTATTGTGGCCAGCTGACTGTGTAAGCAGCTATCTGGAAATGAACCAAATGTCTTTTTAAAATAAAATATAATAAAAAATAACACAACTTTACTGCGGGGCAAGTGAGAGAGAAAATATGTGGCTAACTTCCTCTAGCCTCATGCAGTGAACCTCATTTTGATGAAAAAATGAATAAATCAGAATTGCTTTAAACCAGAAAAGAACAAATTGTGGAAATAAAATAATAATTGTAACAAAGCAGTGTTGATCCTGAAGAAGTATGTTGTGCAACTTAGATGGGATATACAAGCTTTAAAAGTAAACTGACCAGTTATTGCTGCAAGATCAGTCTAGCTTGATCTTAAAGCTGCTCTCGAAATCTTATGCTTACTAACCATTGTATAAGTTGAGCTGTAACATCCCAGGCATAACAATGCTGAGTTGAGGCTGTTTTATTTGCTTTTTGCTGCTTTGAAATTTTAAATTTAAGACTTTCACAAGCACATTTATTTTCTTCAAAATTCTGATGTTTGGTTAAAATACAAGCTGATTATTTGTGGTCTATCACTGGGTGAGCATCTTTAAGCCATTCCTAAGAGGGGCAGCCTTTCTAGTCCACCAATCCAGCATTGCTTTTCTTCACATAGTATTAACAGCATTATAAATGCCACCTCTTGAGCCCTTAAAAAGCTGGCTTGCCTTCCATAAGGTCTGAAGGAAGGAAAAAATCTGCCCACAGACGCTGTGTAAAGTGCACCCTGGTGGACTTTACAACCAATGTGAGTAAAAATAGACCAGAAGCGTAGAAGATACATTAAGTCCTCATGATTTTTCATTTGCAATTAACAGTATAAGATTCCCCTTTTTGCCATCAACATGAAGCCTGTACGTGATCCTGTCAGAGTCATGGAACTTGACAAGGAAAAATGGTTATCTACTTGTTCAAGAACCCACAGTCTCTTCTATTGTTTGAAGGCTTTCAATATGTTTGGTTGCATAAACAACAAAGGAAATAAATACCGCAGCATGTTTTCTGGTCATGGAAAATAAATACCTGAGCATATTTTCTGGCTTTGTACTTGAACTACAACCAGGAGATGGGAACAGAGGTGTGTGCTTGGCAGCCCACAAGCAGAGGAGAAATAACATACATAATGAATACCAGAGAATGTTGATAATATTTCTGAATGCTTTGAAAACAGTCAATTATCTGTGAAATAAGTTTCCCCAGCTGGGGTGCTTAGAAGCAGCATTTTCCTGACCACAATTCCTTTTTTCAAAAAAGCATATTTAAAATCTCTCTAAAATGGCTGCCTTTCAAAGAAAGGAATACAAGTAAATTCATCTTATGTATACACTAAGTGATTACTGAACACTTTAAACAGCTGGAGGACGCCAGGTTGCTCATCCTAGATTACTGCTGTCTAAATTTTCTCCAGCTCCTTTCAAATCCTTACAATCAGAATTCTACCTTTTGTACTCCAATTAACTTGTACTCTTCAAAAGAACTCTCTCCCCATTTCAGATCTTCTGTCCTCATCTATTACCTCTCTCATGCTGCTGAGTATATCTGCTGTTTGCTTATGTGTGTTAGGTTTCTCCCTCTCTGCCCTCTGTTGGTTTCCCCCCTACTTGCCTAATCCCTCATTCAAAATTTCCACAGGAAATTTGCTAGTGTCTCTCGGGAATTAGTATTTGGTAATCTGCTACTCCATTTATATACCCGAGTGACTTCATCAAATCTTGTGGCTTTCAGTGAGATCATCCATATCTACTTCTTTATTCCACAACTGCATCTAACCCCACCAACTTCCTGTCTGATATTTCAGCTTAGGTGTTTCATTCATTGCCATTACAAGCTTGGTTTATACTTGGGCAACTCTCCTTCTGGGCCATTTTTTCCTTCTTTGCCACCATCCACCCTGTTGACTAGGCATGTAAACGTGGCTTTATCTTGGATCTCCTTTGCTTTCCTTATTTAGAGCATCGCCAGGTCATGTTGCTTCTCTCCAGCAAACTCATCTTTACCTTCAAAGCATTCTCTCTTATCCCCTCACCATCCCCCATCTGTGACGTTTGTTCCTTCAGCTTCACCACCCTCGGCCATCTACAGGTCTCCTGTTTCATTAAACTGCCCCTCTTTCTACCCATATGCAGTAATGGATGGCACGCTTAGGGTGGCCTGACCTCCTAACAGCTGAGGTTCTGGTCTTTACTGGGAAGGAGGAGGGAAGGGAAGCCTATCTAGTGCTCCTGCCAGTGCATTTGCACCACACCAACCTCACTGCTGCCTTACCCTCCCTCCCATTGAGTGGCACCGACTCCACTGTTGGGAGTGTTGCTGTACCACCATGCCACCCTTTACTGCCCCTATCTCTGGAACACCATTTCAGAGCACATTGTGTTGCCTTAATTCTGCCTTCCTTCTAAAGCCACCTTTTTAGTTAAACCTTTGGCACAACCCCTTAATCTTCAACCCTTATTGAAACTCAGTTTATGTGGAACCAAACTGAACACACATTCTTGGCCTGCTTATCCTTCCCTCCATTTTCCTTCCCTGTGTTGGAATTTTTTTATTAGTCCCTCCTCCCAAAAGTTTACAATCTCTTTTGTTACTCGTGTTTCTTTTTTTCTTAATGAACAATTCATGCAAAAACACAAAACAGGTTTGGGAAATAAAGAACTGGGGTGTTCTTCAGTATTTAAAAGACCAGGATCACAGGCCCATGACATAAATGTGCCTGTGGGTGTTTGATGGCTATGGTCTCATTGGCACTGCACAGCAGGGTGTGCTAGGTCACCCTGTAAGCAAAAGGGGGGATTTTTAATAGTTATTTTGCAAAAAGAAGAGAAAGATCTGACATGAAGTGCTTGCCCCCTAACATTCCTTATATTTAAAAAAGCAACAGCTACTGGGGGGGGGGGGAATAAAAGATCTGGAATTTTTACTAGAAGAATTTCCAAACATCTAGTGGGGGGATTAAAGACTTTTCATGCTGGTAGTCACAAAGGAATTATGGCCTTTAGAAACCTTAAGCATGAACAATCTTGTGGCAAATAGTTTAAAATCCACACATACACCTAAAATAATAGCTACAGTATTGAAGAAGAGAATGAAAAAATACATTGTGCTGATGGCATATCTTTTTAATATAGGTTAGTGGTTTCCTTTCCATTTTAAGTCAAGGTTATAGCACTTTTCTTTATTGATCTTGTCATTGTGATGGCAGAGTGTTGTAGGGTGTGTCCAGACCCGTAGGCTATTGTACAACGGAGCTGTCTGTCTTCTCTGACTAAAAGGTTATTATATAAACACAAGTGAAGACCCGCCAAAAAACAACAACCACCACCCGCTGGTAGTGTATTTTGGTTTTACTTGTTTCTACATTCCATCCCTTTTAAAACTATGCATCAAGCACAACATTTTTTAAATTTGTAACTTTGCACATTGTATCTTAATGTTTAATCTGTGCTAAAAAGAAAAAAAAGTATATAAATCATATCCTTTTTATTTCTGTTAGATGTACATATGACCCACCACAAATCACTGGTACATTTTGTCATCGCAATATTAAAAACTTTTGCTCTTGCTATTTTCATTTGTTTCTAATGATTCAATATAACATAAGCAGCAAGCCTTTCAAAGGATCAAAATCTACAGCAGTGGTTCCAAATTAGCCAAGTACTGCAGACACCCTGTTTTTCAAAAGCCAAGCCATGGACCCCCAACTTTTGAACTTTTTTATATCTGTATAGTAGTTTTTGTTATGTGAATGGTGCTATGGGTGGGTTATGCAGATACGCTGAATTCCACGGACCAACAACTGGGAACCACTGATCTACAGTATAAGGTTTTTCTCAGTGTTGTGTCTCTATAGCTTGCTCAGCAATTGGACATAATTGCTGAGTTACAGGGGAGAGAGAAAGCACTAGGACCAGTTACACTTCATTCAATGGGCCAAAAGGGCTCCCATCCCTTCTTTGCCACCAGCAAAGGTATGTCCCCACTTGTGCAAGCCCAAAATTATCAGGGTCAGCTGATATTTACAGCAAAGTAACAGCTGGCGGTTATTTCCCACTGCAGAATTAATCGAAACCAAGTAACCCCGGAAGCTTCATACACTTCCTACCCATGTCTTGGAAAAATGACTAGGCCCTCAAAATCAAAAACATTCTTTGATTTATTTATTTATTTAAAGAGGGGAGTAGCTGCAGTGCTGAACTCTTTAAGTTTGTTTGGATATGACCCAATAAGGATGAGGAGGGGAACTGCATCTGGGTGGTGGGCTGCATCTCCCTCACAGGCCATCTTTGACAGGTTAGCCAGGCCATCCACCTATTATTCACCTGTCATAATTACGTCAGGTAACCCATTTTTCATACCTCTGAGCATGGGAGCCCCGGCAAACAGCTTTTCACTGGGGCTTGCAAAGCACCACGCACTGTGCTTTGCAAGCCCCAATGATCAGCTGGTTGTTAGCACTTGCAAGCCACTGAACAGACATTCCCCACTGCTGCAGTAGGGGTTTACTACAGCACCAGGTGATTCCAGTCAGGTTACGGATCTGGCAAGCAAACTCCTAGAAATAGATGGCTGGCAGTTGCTTATTATCCATCCTTACTCTTTAATTCAGCTGGCAAAATATTTGGATCCTGCTGTTTATTTTCATACCAGTACCCAAATTCTGAAAGTGCCGACAACCCTTATAAGACTACAAAGGCGCAAAACATTTTATTTAAGCTTACACCTACCTCAATAAGTGTTTACATTTGCATTTTTAAAATGAAGAAAACAATGCGAAGGAAATAGACTTCTGCTGCAGTTGCCTTTTTGTTTGAGTGTTAAAAAAATGAGTAATTATATATGTGTGTGGGGAAAGGAGGTATTTTGGCTGAAGTTATAATCCTAATTCTTGGGAGCCACCCAATCTATAGGAAAATCACACTGGAATAGCTTCAGTCAATGCTGAGTTGTGATGTCAGCTAATTATCCTTGTAACAGTACAAATGAGGAATCTAATTCTCAGTAATAATATAATTGTGGGGGGAGGAATAATTTTGTTAATTTTAGCTGTGTCTTATTGATACACCATTTTGAGACTTTTGCAATTAAGTGGTTTGTAAATCTAAAGAAATACGTAAAAATTAATATTGTGGTGGCATGACATGTCAGGGATATGTTTCATTTAACAGGAAACTTTTTATTTTTCCTTTATGTCTCCCACTGACCTTAAACTCTTTGCATGGTGGTAGCAGTTAAAGGCATAAATTAAAGGCAAGTTGGGTATTGTCTAGGCTTGGCCTGCTATCTGGTTAGAAGCTGCAGGAAAAACAAAACAACCTAGAAGTGCTGCTTGTTCCAGCTAATTCATGGACAGTTTGTTATTTTCAGTATATGGCTCAATATAACGTCAACTAAAAAAGATTTATACCGACTTGATCAGGATCTGTTCTAAGAGTATGCCTCGCTGCCCACGTGTGTGTGAAATCCTATCCCCAGCCAGAAAACCTTTAGACAAATTACCCACAATTATCTCTTCATTTGCCTTGTTCTTAACATTTTCCTTCCCACATACATGCTTAAATTAATTTAGACTAGTTTCAACAAGAGTAGTCGTCAAGGTTATTTTGTTTATCTGTTGCTAGATCCAGTTGAATACAAGGAATGGCACAAAGCAGAGAAGGAAGAAGTGATATATGATTGCAGTTTTCATGGTGGTGTTATTAATGTGGAACATGGCCACAATCCAGAGAATTCTGTGATACCCTGAAATTATAGCTGCAGTTAATACCTGCAGCTGGAAGAGATTACAAGAGAACATGGACTCCCTAACAAGTCCATTCTAGGGAAACACTAAAGAAAGGACACAAGAGTATAATTTACAATATACTTTTTAAAGCTGTTGTTCAAAACAGTTATCATGGTGCCTAGGGCCTCTATCAACCATAGCCTGGTGCTATCAAGGGCATTAATGTTAACTGTAACTTTACTTTTGGTAATACAGTTATTACTTTCCTTTCAAGAGTTGTCTCCTACATTCCTATTCAACCACAAATGAGTCAGTCAGTATTTAGAGTTTTGCTTTACAGTCAGTAGTTTTCCCTGAAGTCCACTGGGAAGAGTGGACTCTTCTGCACATCAGATCTGTAACAGATTATAGAAAGTAAAACACAACCTTATAACAAACAAAATGCTTTCACCATGTGGATGCCATTTTGCATTTTTAAAATCTAGGATGAAGTGTTGTAACTCAGTGCAGTGCACTGGGCATGGTATTGGGATACTGTTCCTTTTTAACCCCTTTTCTCTGCTTTGGTTTGGTTGATTTTGGTAAAACTATTTGGGTGTTTAGATTTACTGGGCTTTTTGTATTTTAAACATTTTAAGCTGTTGTGTGTTTTAAAAACCACCCAACCCTTAAAGTTTGTACCTTTCAGAACCTAAAGTTTGAGATAGGTAACGTGCTTCTAAAGTGATAAAAATGTAAATTTCATTAATCAGCAAAATTAAAACACTTCGTTCTATTTAGATAGCAACAATTAAATTCAATATATACTGGCTCTCCAATGTAATCAATGATGCTTGAAGATAATAATACTGCATTGGTTAATTTTTTAAAATACTATCTCTGGTCACAAGATGATCAATAATAATAGTCGAGGAGCTGTTGCCAAGTATGCTATTCAGGTAGTAAGAAAATAATGTTTTTTTAAATGTATGTTTGTGTGTGTGCATATTACATATCTTAGTGCACTGATTATAGAGTTAAAACAAAATAAAAAAATTCCTTCCAGTAGCACCTTAGAGACCAACTAAGTTTGTTCTTGGTATGAGCTTTCGTGTGCAGTTGTCATCGTTTATCTTACACTCTTTTAAAGAGGATGTTATGTAAGAATTAAAAAAAGAAAAGGTACACAACCACAATCTTGTATGGTATCTTGCTTATTTCAAGTGACATGTAAATTGTGAGTAGGTTCTATATGTTTGATTTCAGCCTTTGATGTTTTAAAGGAATTTACAATGGCCCAGGTGGTGACTTGTTTAACTGGAGTGCGACCGGGAGGAGAGAACACTTCCACTCTCTCGCTTTCTAGCAGTGGATCGGGGCTGTCAATTTCTCACAGCGCGCGCGCGCGCGCACTTTTCAAGAGCTGCATGACAGGACTAAGCAGTCCCCTAGTTCGAGGCGGTGAATTAAGTTGCCTTTCCCAATCTTCCAGTAGCTAAAATACACAGCGGGGCACTGTGGGTGGCAACCCTAAACTGGGGGCGGGCGAAAGTATGTTAATAATTTACTGGAAAGTTGTATGCTGCTGTGTGCCGCCCTTAAAACTTTTTTTTTTTTTTTTTTTTGCTTCGAAAAGTAGGGCGCAAGTCCCTGAACCGTGAAAGAGCGGCCTTATAACCTGAAGCAAACGCGGCAAGGGAGCCGGGACCCAGCGCAGCTGGTCTGCGAGGGAGCAGCAGGGCCGCGGGGGAGCCCGCGCAGGGAGAGGGCGGCGCCGCTGAGGGTCGCCCGGGCCGCGGGAGGCGGGCCAGGCGTCCACGTGCAGCGAGCGGGGAGAAGGCGGGGAGACGCGGAATCTGCCGCTGGGCCGGCGGGGGCGGTCCTGGCGGAGCTGGGAACCGCGCCAGGCTGGCAACGCTGCTGGTGCTGCGCGCGGTGCCGTGCCCGGCGCTCCTGGCCAGGCAGCGGCTGCTTCGACTGCTGCTTCTTCGGTGACCCGACGCCGCGATGCCTCGCCGGATGGAGAAGTTCTTGCAAATTGCCCCGCACTCCTTGGCCATCGTCCTGAGCCCCTGCGGCGGGGAAGAGGCTGCCTCGCGGCCGGCCAGGCACCGAGAGGAGCTCCAGGAGGACTGCGGCGAGGCGGAGGACGACGACGGGGAAGGTGAGGGCAAGCGGCGGCGGCTCCGGCAGCAGCAGCAGCACCAACAAGGGGAAGGAGCGCCGCCGCCTCCGCCGCCGGGCAGCGACTCTCTGGGTCGCCACCACATCGGCTACGAGATCTTCGCCGACTTCAAGCAGGAGAACATGCAGCATTTCTGGAACAAGAAGGTGACGGCGGCGGTGGCCGAGACTTTCTTCCTGGGCTGGATCGACGAGCAGGTGCTGCTGATCCAGGGCAAGGAGGAGCACCTGGAGGCGCTGCGCGAGGGCTGGATGCGCAGGTCCCTCAAGCCCCCCGCGGGCTTCCGAATAAAGTGCCTGGGTAAGCACGCGCGGATGGCGCAGGGCCGAGCGCGCGGGGCAAGCAGGGGCAGGACGAGGGAAACAGCGGCGTCCCCCAGTGGACGGGAGCGGGGAGGCGCAGGGGTGCGCCTGCGCAGGGCCGACGGATGTCAACCCCCCCCCCCCCAGCTCCGCCTGGCAGCTTGGAAAGGCTCTGAGGGAGACCAGGTTACCTTTTTTGTTACCTCTGCCCAAAGGGGAGGAAGGCGACCTGGGCATCTTCCAGGAAAAGCGCGCACTCCACTTTCTTGCTTCCCACTTAGTCCGTTACCCCTTCAGCGACCTCCTAATGATTTCTGCCTAAATGAACTCTTTTCAAATGCGTTTTCCTCCTGGGGGTGTGTAAATTAATATAATATAATATAATATAATATAATATAATATAATATAATATAATATAATATATACGACGCAACCATTGTGTGATTTGAAGAATAAAAGCGCTGCTTGATTCCTGAAAAGTGGCGAGGCTTTTGATTGCGCTCATCCAGAAGCTGCCTTTTATCTTTAGAAAAAATAATCTTGCCTCCTTTCCCCCCCCCCCTCCTCTGGTGTGTCAGCAATTGAATACAGGTTTGACTGGTAAACTGCTAAGAAAAGTTCCATTTCCTTAGCATTTTACCTGTCAGTCCTTCTCTGGTGTTTTCTGTCTTTTTGATAGACAGTTCATGTAGATTAACTAGTGAGCGTTGTAGGAAAAGTGAGGAAAATATCTCCAACACCCTACTATCCCGGATCAATTGGTCACTGTCCCTCCCCATCACTAAATAAGCTAAGTGCACATGCCTAACATAATCACAAACTCTCCCATTGGTTGTTTAACTCAGCTTAGGAACTGTGGCCAATTACCAAGTTTGAAGCAAATTCCCTTGAAAATAGCTCTAAGCTCCCAAACTTCATTGGCCAAAAGTTCAACAACTAAAAAAAGCTCAACAACTTTGCCAAGAATAGCTCAACAACTTGTGTCTGAATCTGGGGGCCTTGTGCATGAAAATCAATTGTTTTACCACTCAGCTGTGGCTCAGTAACTGATCCGCTGAAGTCTCCAGGTTTGATTTTTACACTGCCTTATACAGTATTTGTTTATCCTTTGGTACATCAGACATACCGGTAGGTAGATATGTATATGAGGAAATACTAGGAACTTGAAGATGAAATGTAATGGCTTCTTATAGTAGGCCGACAGTGGAAAAGTTTTTGCTTTTGTTGTATTTCCACCACGATTTTGCATTGTCTGTCCAAAAGTCTCCTGTACCTGGGATGTTTCTCAAGACTTATTTGTTGTTGTTTTAGTGTGAACTTGTCTCAGAGTCTGTATCCTATATCATAGACATTTGGGAATTTTATTTATGGGACAGTAATCGTCACTCCCTGCAGTAATTCATGTTTACAGTGGCAGGTGCATTTGTGTGAGCTCTGTGAATCATGTTTTCGTAGATCATGCCAGAAAATGGTACCTCTTCACAGCACTGGCAGAAAGAAGCAATACTATTTAATTTGTGTTGTGGTGTCTTGTCCATATAAACATTCCTGCTTTTGTTTCTGTGGGTGAACTGAAATAAGCTGCAGATTCTAATCAACATGATTTAAAGGGGTAGAGTCCCATTGAACTCAGTGAGACTTACTTCAAAGTAGACTTGAAAAGGATTGAACTGTGAGTGGAGCAAAAGGCCAAAATTCTGGTTTGTGGCACTAAATTATACAGTAATTGACATGGGAATAACTTCCTGGATTCTGTTTTTAACTGCTTACAACATCTATCCAAGTTCCTTATGTCTGTGTTGTTAACAGCATGTTGTATTTTGTATTTTCATAATCACCGAAAGCATTACGTTAAATTACTTATGGTGGGCAGGTCACAGTTTTTCCTTTTGAGATGTGGGGGTCAACAGTTCAAGTAAAATGCCATTTTATTTATTATTTTAGATATTCCCCCAGCTCTTCTAATTTTAATCTGGGATTTATTGGAAGGGTTACCCTAAAGGCCAGTCAATTGTCAGTTATTTAGTTTGTTGTCTTTGGATTTATTTCACCACCTTGAATGCATTTTATTGTTTTTGTGCCTTGGGCAGCAAACTATATTGGGGTGAGCCCAGATTGTCCTGAATTTCACTCTTTTGAAAAGTTTTTATACTTTTCTGCAAGCTCCACATTGAGATGAATGTCAAATGTTCCACCTTTTAAATGTTTACCACAAGATTCTGTCTTGATATCTAAAAGAGATGTTGTTGTTGTTCGGTCGTTCAGTCGTGTCCGACTCTTCGTGACCCCATGGACCAGAGCACGCCAGGCACCCCTATCCTCCACTGCCTCCCGCAGTTTGGCCAAACTCATGCCAATCGCTTCGAGAACACTGTCCAACCATCTCATCCTCGGTCGTCCCCTTCTCCTTGTGCCCTCCATCTTTCCCAACATCAGGGTCTTTTCCAGGGAGTCTTCTCTTCTCATGAGGTGCCCAAAGTACTGGAGCCTCAACTTCAGGATCTGCCCTTCCAGTGAGCACTCAGGGCTGATTTCTTTAAGAATAGATAAGTTTGATCTTTTTGCAGTCCATGGGACTTGCAAGAGTCTCCTCCAGCACCATAATTCAAAAGCATCAATTCTTCGGCGGTCAGTCTTCTTTATGGTCCAGCTCTCACTTCTATACATTACTACTGGGAAAACCATAGCTTTAACTATACGGACCTTTGTCGGCAAGGTGATGTCTCTGCTTTTTAAGATGCTGTCGAGGTTTGTCATTGCTTTCCTCCCAAGAAGCAGGCGTCTTTTAATTTCGTGACTGCAGTCACCATCTGCAGTGATCATGGAGCCCAAGAAAGTAAAATCTCTCACTGCCTCCATTTCTTCCCCTTCTATTTGCCAGGAGGTGATGGGACCAGTGGCCATGATCTTAGTTTTTTTGATGTTGAGCTTCAGACCATAAGAGATGGTGGATGCTATTTATTTGCTTGCCACATTTGCATTTACTGCCTTACTAGAAACAAGCAGAGCCCACCTTCCTCATTTTCTGCTCCACAGTAAGTAAAGTGTGTACCTAGTTGGGGACTTTATAGAGGAGAAGCAATGAGAAGTGTGGGTCTTGGTTGTAGCCTTCCAACTCATTTCACTGATACTGCATTTCAAGATTAGATGCAGTGTTGTATTTATATCAAATGCCCCACCTTCCTGTGCTATTGGCAGTTTTTAAAAAGAACAAACATTGCTACACCTGCATATGCTTTCCCTGCTCTTTACAAATATTAGTTTTCTGGTTGCCCCTGCTATGTTGGCATCTGTGCCTGTGGATTCCCAAGCATTCGTACAAAACGGAGCTTGTTCACACAATGGCTTTCTACACCCCCCCCTCTGCCTTATACTGTATCATCTAGCCCAGAATTTTGGCTCTTTGAGGTCTCGGAGCAGTTCTTCCCTTCACCTGCTGTGTGATCCTTTTAACTGGAGTAGCCAAGGATTGAACTTGGGGCCTTCTATGTATTTATCACGTGCTCTGCCACTGAGGTATTGCCATTATTAGATGCAAAATGCCACATTTATAATAGGGTGTACTTGATAGCTTGAAATTTGTATGTACTGCAAATAGGATATGAAGGCTTAAGTGTTGGAACGCTAAACACTGTAAGGAATGGTTTACACAGTAATTGTTGAGTCAATCATGTTTTTGTGAGTGAAAGATATGAGTAATTGTGCAGTGCCCCGAAGGCGAAATCTTTCTGCAGCTGTGAACTATCTTTGCTTTTAATCTTAGAATTAGTGTATCTTTTAATATTTGTAAACCATGTGTAAGAGACAGAGAGAGAACTTGGCTTAGTTGCATATATAGCAGAAACATATATTTGTTTCATTGTGATCTACTACACTGGGGCTCTTATTGTAAATCTAGTTGGAGAACATTAAGGTTTCCATGAACTGAACCTGATCAATTAGTTGCTGCTGACAGCCCATCAGTGACCGAAAGTTTAGTGCAGGGCAAATAAGGCTGACAGGGCTTTCAAAACTCAGGGAATGAGACATTATTGCTCTTCTCAGCCCTGTGTAACCCCTCTTAATATGAGTGGTAATAGGATTCTGTGATGTACTTTTTCTAGTTGCTTCTTATGCTATACTCAAAATAGTCTCTAAGAGTTTATTTAGTACCAAAGTTGCTCAAGTGTTAGAAAATTGGAGGATGTGTCTATACTTCAGTGTTGGCTGGAGATGAAGTTTTGCATGGAATTTTGCACAGAAGTCAGCATTCAAAGGATAAGACTTAATGAGAATGGCATTTTTAAAAAGGTTCTCCATCAGAGGGAAACTAGTAAAGAGTTATAGATGATTACTACCGGAACTCTAATCTGTGGTTGATACTTCGCCTCTCAACCATCACGTGTGATATACTTGTCTGGAGCTCTTAGGCAGGAGAATTTCAAGTTAATTCTACAGCAAGCAACAAGTAGGCACTTATTTCCCCTATTTTTATTCTTCCTTATTGACAAACTTTGTCAGCTATAGATTTTCTCTGTGTCCGTCTCTGTTGCTGTTTCCTTTATTGTACGATGCCAATACTGCTTTAGTAGGTGGGCTTCAAATTTGCCCTATCCAACAGTTGCGGCTCTTGTTACAATCTTCATTTGCTGAATTAATACTAAGCAAAGAGATTTGTTTGAAAAATGTCAGCATTATGCTGCCAGGAAGGTCTTGACATTTGGCTGGAACAGGTCCACAGATTTTATAAGTGATTGGTATAGTTCAGAAGCCAGCTTCCTTAATTGGAAGGTGACTTCACCAGTATGTACAATAATTAAACAAAATATACCAGCAACAGTCTAGCAAGGGGAATTCAACAGGAATATTGTTCCTTTGTTTAGACGCTGCCATGCATAACAGTAGAGGGGCTATATGGTGTTCTCTTGAGTTGAAGCTGAGTGTGCACATTCTTCCTTTCCCCGCACCTCCCTCTCTCTTTTTCTTGAAATGAAATTAACTCCCTGCTAATTTTTGCTCCCAGGAGTGGTGCTTTGTTGTAATTTTCTGGTCATTAGTAGATAACTGTAGAAACATACAGCAGATATAGCACATGAAATGCTGCTAATTTGTTGATGGGTAACGAAGTAGGTATTGTCATGTTCAAAATATCCCTTTTTTACCATGAAAACTTCCTTTCACTGAAAAGTTGTTTTGTTTTCACAGTAATAGTTTCTCATCTGTAGTAATACCTCCCCTAGAGGAGTAAGGTTTATTCATATGTAACAATTATTTGTCTTTTAGAACATTTCTGGGAATTATCTTCATATCGTCCATATTAGGGCTTGCATATCTATAGCAGAGTTGAGGCTCATTTGTTAAAGCGTTTTCAGACATAATTTATTGAGGTATAGCTTCTATTGAGATGTGATGCTTCCCAGCACTAGCACAGAAATATTTGGCTGCAGGGAAGTGGTGATTTTCTCCCCAGCTTATCATTGAGATAATAAGTACAGTGTGAGGTGTGAATGTCTCATCATAGACACTGGCTAGATCGTTTTGTCAAGACACCAGTGGCAAGCAACACTATTTCCTCCTGTGTCTATACCAATTTAGTGAGTGCTTTAAAAATAGTGTGTGGTTTACACCATTCAAAAATACATATTTTAGAATGTGTTTCAGCCCAATTTTCTGGAGGCTGGATTCCAGTGCTGGGCAGGGGACAAAGTGGGCAGGGCAAAACAAAACAATAGTCCCAAGAAAAAGAAAAACTGCATGTTCTTCTATCCCCCACAATGTTGTCACAGACACAAGTTCACCTGGAACATAGCACTCATCATCTACCTTCCAGGATCAGACAGCTGTTGCATCCTGCCACAAAGCCAGGCTCCAGGCCTGATGGCATGCAGCCTAATCCAATAAATATTTACTCAGAAGTAAGTCCCATTTAGTTAGACATTCCCAGTTAAGCATGTATAGGATTGCACCTTAATAATGGTTTATAAAGAAAAAAGTGTTTTTATAATGACTCTGGTGTGGCTGGAATGAAGCACCCAAGGGCATCTGCCCAATTGCAAGAAAGTTGTACGATACTAACTTTAGCTCTCTTCTTCCCAACTCCCAAGTTAAATTGGGTCAGTCAGTGGCTAGGCAGGAAAAAACCTGTGATGCCCATATTTCCTGTTTGTGCTATTATTTGAGGGAGTGTAAAAATAAGCTGTCTGCCCCAAAACTTTAGCAGGCACAAACTATTAAAAATGGGATTGTGTATAACTGGCCCCAACACCAAACAATAATGAATGCAAAATAAAAGGGACCTTATTGTGAATATCTTCAGTCACACATCCATTTCCTACATTAAAGCTTAGTTTTTAATTACTTTTTAAGAGTGTCATTAGGCTACCAAAACAAATGAAACTTTTTCTTTGTCATATAGGTTTGCATATATTATCCTGCTATTGGCTAACACAGATAATAACTGTGTAGTAACTGTGTAGTTTGGAGTGGATATTTTATGCATCACAAGTTTTTGGATGCAATTTACCCTTTTTCAGCAGAAAAACAACCACACCGTTTAATTGGTGCCTCTTTTTACAAAGAGTTCATATTAGGTGACTCATCCTTAATGTCATACTTACCAGCCAGAAGTATCAGTATCAGATGATGAGATCTCTAAAAGCAGTGCAGTAGCTGCTTACAGTAAATTTATCTTGAACACTGAATAAAGCAATTTGGACTGCCTTAGGTCTTGTTGTTATTGAACATTGCTTATGTTTTCCAAAACCTTGGTTTCAGTGTCTCCACTGAAATAACTTTTAAGTGAGGAGAAAGAAAAGAGAAATATATTTGAGAACCAAATATGCACCACTGTTGTATCTACTTGTTGATACACAATTTTGTCATTTCTGCAGAACTTGGTGTTTGCCACTGTTCTGTTCTTTGAATTAGTGTGTTTCATAACTTTAAGTTAACCTATTAAATCCTGGATGCTTTGGGGGGAATAAAGAAGGTCTCTACATTTTAAAATAAACAAACAAACATGAAAAAGGTATTGATGTTCTGCTGTGGTTAGGGTAACCTGCTGCATGAACTTTTATCTCATAGCATTAAATATTAGTTTATTGTGAGGATTGGAACCAGGCTTATCATCATCAGGCCCTTAAGCAATAAGTACTGTATACCTTCAATAAATAGGTAAACAAGGCAATATGGGTATTTGACATGTTTTATTTATTTGAGGTATTTTCTTCGGACCAACAGTCCCAAGGTAGCTTCCAGCAAATAAAAATACAAACTATATTCGCCAAACAAACAAACAAACTATAGTAAAAATCCCCATTGAAAATAGCAGTAGGGCTCCACAACCATAAAACAGCCATAAGAGCAGCATTCAACCCAGCATAATAAAACCAGATTTTCTCATTCAGTAACTTTAAAAAATTGCATAGCACAGTTAATCAACAAACCAATTCATTTGCTCCTTCTCACAAAACAAATATTAAATGCACAAATCTTGCATTGTGTGTAACCTTGTACTTGGCAAATGATTAACAAGAAAGAAAATTTGTTATGAAAAGTTTACTCTCTTCCTGGATAAAGCCCCACACTTGCTGTGCTTGATGTGTGAGTTTACAGCACCTACAAAGTACTATGTACTATTTTCTGTGGTAAGGCAGATCTTTGCGAAAGTAGCTACCGTGTTTCTCCTAAAATAAGACACCGTCTTATATTTTTTTTCGCTCAACAAAACACAGTATGGCTTATTTTCAGGGGATGTCTTATTTTAACCGCGTCGCATCAGTATGCTGCATAGCCACGCCTCTCCAGGCTGTTTTAATGGGAGGTACCACGTCACTATGGCTTATTTTCGGGGTATGGCTTATTTTTGGGGAATGGCTTATATTTCGCAAATGCATAGAAATCCTGCTATGGCTTATTTTATGGCTATGTCTTATTTTAGGAGAAACAGGGTAGTAGGCATTCTAAAAATGTGCTGTTCATCCATTTACTTAACTTCAAGGAAAAGTGGTGACACTGTGTTACTTCTCAAAAACGACTGCTGCTAACTAATTTTTCATTTTTGGGGGGTGGGGTGGGGTTGCTCCTTGTAGTATTTCCTGTTCCTGAGCTTGTTTGGTCCTGGGCAGCTGAGGCAATTCAGTCAGTCTCCAGAAACCCAGCAGCCATAGCGCTTATACTGTAGTTGTCTTCTCAGTCTTGGGAGTTGAGGTGGGGTGAGGATCACCACAAAACCTCTAGGACGATTCCCACCCACCTCTGCAGGATTCAAAGCTTGAGAGGAGACTGTTCATCGTGCTGCAGCAACTCACTTACCATAGTGAATGACAAGTTGGAAGGAAGCCTGCTCTCAGCTCTAATCCCCTGCCCGTAACTCTCCATATACTCTGGACCTGACTTGTGGCACACTTCCCCAAAAAACCGACCATCACTTAAATGAGCAAGTTTAACATGTGCATTCATTTCTCTGTGCAATTGTTAGGGCTAAGTTGTAGACAGTTGCCAGAAAGGAGAGCTATATGATAGTGCCACAATACACTACTAGTAGGCTACCTTGGAGTAGGTTTGCCACTAATCTGCTGCATTCGAGAGCAGGCAAAAGCACATTGTTCGGGAGGAGGCAGGAAAGAGCTCCGACCTATGCCATAGTCATTGCTGCCATGCTATATCCAGGCCTATGGGTCCATGTGCTTCTATGAAAGTATGCCTCTAACCTCCATAATCCAAGCTATATGTGACATTTCTGCTGCAGGTTGGCCACCCATGTTTTCTCTGAATTTATAGTGCTGCTCCTTCACCACCTGTGGTGGAGGAGGGACTGTAGATCCTGGTTAGAGCACGTGTGTTGGTTACGTATCTCCAATACAGTGCTGGTCTTCAATGGCCAATGATTCAGTTGTTTAAGGCAGCAAAGTATGTCCCAATGTGCATACCCCATCACTGTGCATCTTTGTTATTTTCTGGAGATGTTTATCTTGAAATAATTATAGCAAATGATGCATTACTTTTAATTCTGCCCTTTTAGGATAAATGGTCATTTTGGTTGCTGTTAAGCTTGTTTTGCCTTTTGTCAAATTCTAGTTAATGGTGTAAGACATGTGTTGGCAAAAGCCTTGAGGGGAAAACCTTACTTCCTACTTCAACTTAAATGTTTTTTTCTATGAGCTTAATTATAGGGTTTTACCTTTCTTCTGTAATTAACCTTTCAGTTAATTCTGTTTTGTTTGTTTTTTGCTTTTAAAAGCCTGTGATTTCTTGTGGCAACTCATCTTCTCATTGACACATAACTGTAGACTGAGGACATGTTAGACAACGCTTGCCTCCTCTAGAGTATGAGCATCCTTCTGCAGTCTCTGCTTTCTGCATTCTTTTTCTTTATATGCACTAATACAGTGGTACCCCGCAAGACGAATGCCTCGCTAGACGAAAAACTCGCAAAACGAAAGGGTTTTGCGAGTTTTTAGTTGACTCGCAAGACGAATTCGTCTATGCCTGTTTTTCGCAAGACGAATTCGTCTGGCGAGGTACCACTGTAAGCTGGCTTACCTTTTCGCTCTGGTCGGGAGGGGTGATGTCCGCGTCCGCCATTTTGGATCGACTGTGCATGCGCAGTCGATCCAAAATGGCAGACGCGGACAACATCCCTCCCGACCAGAGCGAAAAGGTAAGCTCCGGTGCCGGTCGGGAGGGGGCCGTGGGATCGTGCCCAATGTCGGGCATCATCCCACGGCCCTCTCCCTCCTTCCCGGAGCCCCGCCGCTGCGTTTTAAGACTGCAACGATCGTTGCAGTCTTAAAACTCGGCGGTGCGGAGCTCCGGTGCCGGTCGGGAGGGGGCCGTGGCATCATGCCCGATGTCGGGCATGATGCCACGGCCCCCTCCCTCCCTCCCGGAGCTGCGGAGCTGCGTTTTAAGACTGCAGCGATCGCTGCAGTCTTAAAACACAGCACCGCGGAGCTCCGGTGCCGGTCGGGAGGGGGCCGTGGCATCATGCCCGATGTCGGGCATGATGCCACGGCCCCCTCCCTCCCTCCCGGAGCTGCGGAGCTGCGTTTTAAGACTGCAGCGATCGCTGCAGTCTTAAAACACAGCACCGCGGAGCTCCGGTGCCGGTCGGGAGGGGGCCGTGGCATCATGCCCGATGTCGGGCATGATGCCACGGCCCCCTCCCTCCCTCCCGGAGCCGCGGAGCTGCGTTTTAAGACTGCAGCGATCGCTGCAGTCTTAAAACACAGCACCGCGGAGCTCCGGTGCCGGTCGGGAGGGGGCCGTGGCATCATGCCCGATGTCAGGCATCATCCCACGGCCCTCTCCCTCCCTCCCGGAGCCGCGGAGCTGCGTTTTAAGACTGAAGCGAGCGAACAGCAGCGCTGCTGTTCGCTCACTGCAGTCTTAAAACGCGGCTTGGCTTGGCTCCGGTGCCGGTCGGGAGGGGCCCCCGGACTTTTTTTCCCATAGGAACGCATTAATTAAATTTTAATGCGTTCCTATGGGAAAAGGTGCCTCGCAAGACGAAATTTCCGCAAGACGAAGAGTCTTGCGGAACGAATTAATTTCGTCTTGCGAGGCACCACTGTATAGTAGTAGACAACTTCTTGAGAAGTATGCTGAATAAAAGGTATGCTATCTGTTTGCTTTTGGTAATTATATCTAATAACTCTGCCCTAATTAGAGATAACACTAGGGGCCTTCGAGGCAAACTAGACAACCACCTGGGGTGCCCAAATTTCAGGTATCTCAGCCCTGCATATGCCAGGAGTTGGTGAGAGCTCAACAGTGTAGAGGTTGTCAATGCATACCCTGCTGCATAGCTCAGTTGTGGATTTTGTCTCTAATCTTGAACTACATCACTAGCTTGCACTTTGTCACTGCTCTCTAATTCTAACTAATTCTATACTTGTAGCATTGTTCCTTCATTCCATTATAACTGTGTATTAGTTACAACACTTAGCATTCTTTTGAAGGTACTTATTAATCCTTACTCTTTGTATTACTACTACTACTACTACTACTACTACTATTATATTGGTATCATTTGTGGCCCTAACAACTAACAGGACTTTTGTAGCTCTTTGGTTGTCACTTGTGTTAGTTTCACGTTCTCTCCATCTCCCGCAAAGCACAACAATAAGAGGGAAACATTGGTGACTGCTTGTGCATTCCTTTCTTCTTGCTTTGCTTTAAATACTTGCAAATACAGTAAGCTACCTATGAATAAAGGTAAAGGGACCCCTGACTGTTAGGTCCAGTCGCAGACGACTCTGGGGTTGCGGCGCTCATCTCGCTCTATAGGCTGAAGGAGCCGGTGTTTGTCCGCAGACAGCTTCCAGGTCATGTGGCCAGCATGACTAAGCTGCTTCTGGCGAACCAGAGCAGCGCACGGAAATGCCGTTTACCTTCCCACCGGAGTGGTACCTATTTATCTACTTGCACTTTGACGTGCTTTTGAACTGCTAGGTTGGCAGGAGCAGGGACCGAGCAACAGAAACTCACCGCGTCACAGGGATTTGAACCACCGACCTTCTGATCCGCAAGCCCTAGGCTCTGTGGTTTAGACCACAGCACCACCCCTGTAAAATGCACATACCGGTAATGGTGTTTGCAATATTCTTGGGTGATGTTGTCAAATCCAGGCATTGGAACAGTAGAAGATGGCTTGAAGATGCCCATTGCTTCTTCCAATACATGGACTTCCTTCCTGACATTTCAATTGTATCTTGCATCTTTCTTCTTTGAGTGGTGCTAGCTTTTCAGAACTGTCTATATTGAAACTGTCATGATGCATTAAATATCGCAGTGAACACCTTGCTGCAGCTCTCCTTCTTGCTGTTACTGCACAGTCCACTCGGCACTATTCAGAGTAGCCTTGCACCAAATGCCTGCAAACAGAAAATAAAACCTGGCAGTCGTTTGTTTACTTTTGAAGTTTATACCCTGTCATTCAATGGTCAATTGGCATTCCAAGAACAGCCTTTAAATGAGTTAAAAAATACAAATATGATAAAAGATGAAACCAGGCAAAGGGCCTTTTCAGCAGTGGTACCCACCCTGTGGAATGCCCTCCCATCAGATGTCAAGGAGATGAGTAATTATATAACCTTTAGAAGACATCTGAAGGCAGCCCTATATAGGGAAGCCTTTTAATGTGTAATGTTTTAGGATGCTTTTTTGTATGTTGGAAGCCGCACAGAGTAGCTGGGGAAACCCAGTCAGGTGGGCGGGGTACAATTTACTTATTTATTTACAAAATGTTTCCATTTAAATTGTGGTATGATCAAAATGCAACACTGTGGTGCATATCAAGTGTTTCACAGGAAATTTATTATGCCACAATGTTTTTTCCCCAGTTGAGGAAACATTGCTGCTAATGTTGATGTACTCCATGTATTTTGAATCTTTTCTTGCAAACTAAGGCAGAAATCCTATGTTAGTCATTGGTCTCTCTCTCTCTCTCTCTCTCTCTCTCTCTCTCTCTCTCTCTGGGCCTTAAAGCAGTCAGAGGTTGTACTGTCCAATGGCAGCTGCCATCAAGAGGATGAGGATATTACATGTGTATAGAACAGAGGCGGCTGTGGTTGCTATCCCCTGTAAATGTACCGGTACTTCCAAGGTTACTTTGAACTACCTCTGCTCAAGTGTGAGCCTTTGTAGCATTAGGCCGGTGATATAGCAACAGGCCAGTGATAAGTACAACTGCACTCTAAGGTCCAATTCAGAAGTTTACCTCTACAACATGGCTGTTGCTGACAATCACCTCTGCACATGGTTGAGCTGGAATGCACAGCAAGTACCCATGCCAGCACTGCCAGCCTGTCAGATGTGTGAGGTTTGATCGCTTACTCACAGTGTGATTTGGCTGATCCACATGGAAAAGCAGACTCAAACTTTGCAGCTGGTGTATGGAGGAGCCCCAGCCACACAAAAGCGATTTTCAAGAGCAACCACAAACCCATAATTTTGTGAATATAAAGCAAATGTTTTTAGTACGGAGCTCAGCATCATAATATTTAATAAAGGCATAGTTTGTCATGCTATAGCATTTTCTGAGACCATTGCTATCTGTAGGTCCTTCTTGTCATTTGTGGGAGTAGATGCACTTAAGTTTCTGTCAGTTTCTTTGTATTCTATTTCTGAGCAGTAAAAAAACACAGATAGGCTAAGAATTTCCCCCCAGCTTTTGACAAAACCTGCCTCAGTGCCAGATGAACAAGGAGCTAAAGGTGAAAATGTTCACAAATCCTAATGTTTCTTTGGCCACAGATGCTGTGGGAAGTATCCATGTAGATACTTGACAGTATCTACAAGCCCAGACAGTGAGTCTAAGACTCTCTAAACCCAGGATCAACAGCTGTCTCTCTAATACTCTGGTAGGGGCAAATCTAATTTCATTAAGCAAGGCATATTCCCTTTGATCCTGTCACTTGAAGCTATCTTTTTCTTATTAGCCAACAATGTCTGGACAAGTTAATGCATTGTTAGCTGTGAGCTACTTAGAGAAGGGACATTTTTGTGCCTTGCTGTGAAATCATTGTGACATACCTCTATTCTGAAATATTTGTCACGATCTTCACAGTCACTAATGGGTGTTGGAGGTGGGGGAGGAAAGAGGAGGAACAAAGTAGTTTAAAGCAACATTACCTAGCCAGACCATTAAATATGTTTTCACATATTGCTTTCTCTTGGGCAAAGGTAAAATCGGCTTCCCTCTTCTCTCCCATGTTTGTTTGTTTGCATTCTAAGAAGGTTCCATTTTATTGCGGTTTAGTAGTCCTGAAGAATTGTTTACTATTGCTATTAATAATACGAATTAATAAAACATTCATTAAATGTGTTTTATGAATGCATAATAATATTAAAAGGCACCATTATTCATGACTAAGTAATGTTTCTGCAACAACCCTGCAAACTAGGTCAGAATTATTATTATCCCCATTCTGCATGCTAAGTGAATAGTGACTTCTAATGCGTACATTGCTGAGGTGAGGTTTCGAACATGGCTCTCTCACTCTTAGTGAATGATTCGGCAGCCTATAAATCGTTAACACTTTGAGAGCACTAGCAAAATTCAGTAACAGTCATTGCTTGAATGAATGCTAAACTTACTGTACCTAGGGCATTAGCTGGTGATAAATGCCTGACATTTCTTTACTGCACCTACATACCTTTTTTATTATTTTTATTTCTTACTCTCCTGGATACAGAATTGCTAAAGGTAAGAATAGGTAATAACATGCCTGCAGGCTGCATCCTGCTTTCCAAGGCTCCTCCCTAGACCACACGCCCCGTGTGCGATGACTCATTTGCTGGCTGGTCCTTTTCCGAAGAATAAAGGGAGGAAAACTTTGATGGTGGAACAGCCTCAGCAATCTTAAGATGTGTCTTGCAAACTTCATTGATTTTCCCTAGTCTTATCACTACTCACCTGTGCTGTCTTTTATTGCTGGGAAGTCCATAACAACATGCATCAACGTCTTTTTCTTCACTGTCGCACTGAACAGATTTCCTGTTATTGTGTGGATAGTTTCTGTGGGATCTAGAAGGTTGTTTTGTGTGGTGGTTGTGTGTGGAAATCGCTTGCACTTTAACCAGCAGCCCTAAATTGCAGGCTTGATAATTAGGTTTTTGTTGACCCATATACATATTAAGGAAGGTGTATTGCTCTTTTGTGTTGGGAGCTTCACTGACAGACTTTAAAATTTGTTTGATAAGGGTGGCCCCATTTTCTCTGAGGCCGTCCTGGCTGACTGCCTGGCTGACTGAATGTGCCCCTAATTGTACTGAGTTACCGTATCCAAGTCCTATGTCATTGATCACCATTGGCAGAAGCAAGAAAACTTGTTTTGATTTTTTTGTCATAGAGATTTATTAATTATCCATAACAATACATAATAAATAGACATGAAAGAGAACAATAAGTAAAGTTTTTTTGGGGGGGGGTAATAGAAGTTTGAAAAACAGATATGTCTTCCTTTTTAAGTGGAGAAACTTCTAAATAAATGAAATAATGCCCTTGTTACAATATTGGACTTAGAGAAAATATATTGAATTGATGTATCAAACTATGTTCAACCATGATGGCTGGGGGTTCGAAACTGCTGAGAGATGAGAGAATTTTATACATGTGTGAACTTACAGGATCAAATAAAATTCTAATTGAAATAAATGGTTTCCTATGTTAAGCCCTAGGGAAGGCCAAGTCCATATACTAACAATAATTTATTATGTTTTATTATATCTGGTTGCCTACAAGTAAGAGAAACTTGAGTATTTACATTGTGTGGTAGATCTGTTAGGAGAAGCTCAGGAAAACTTTGTGAGGCATTGTATATTGATATGACACAGGTAAGCAGATTACCCTGGAGCTAGTCAGCTATTAGAATTGCTCTTGACTGTTTGACTTCTGTGGGGAGGATGGGAGTGCGGTTGGTGTAAATATTTGCACACTCTAATCTTTCTAAAAGATCTGGAGAATGTTGATGTGCTAGTTCAGATGTGCTGCAGCTTAATTTCTGTATAGTCCGGTTTCATGGGGTCAGTGCACTGGTATGGCAACCAGAGTATTGTTTTGTATCATCTTCTGTCTCTTTTTTACGGGCACAGCTACTCCCAGTTATGCTGTTGTTTCAAAAAGAAGTGAGTGAACCTATTGAGTTGTGTGACTGTTGTATAAAGAAAAACAAACTCACCTATGAGGAGTTATCTCATTACAAAGCTCTTGGTAAAGCTGCAACTTACTAATCAAGAAGCTACTTGATGAAATATGTAATTTTAGAAATGCATTCCTTTTTACCTGAGCACAAGGGTAGGCAACCTAAGGCCGGGGGGCCAGATACGGCCCAATCGCCTTCTCAGTCTGCCCCACGGAGGTCTAGGAATCAGCGTGTTTTTACATGAGTAGAATGTGTCCTTTTATTTAAAATACATCTCTGGGTTATTTGTGGGGTATAGGAATTAGTTCATTTCCCCCCCAAAAATATAGTCCGGCCCACCACATAGTCTGAGGGATGGTGGACCAGCCCACGGCTGAAAAAGGTTGCTGACCCCTGCCTGAGCACATGAGCAAGGGATCTTGATCCATATTGTGTAAAAGCACCAGGTTTATTTACCAGAAAGTTTATTTACCAGATAGTCCCAGAAAGTTATACATACAAAAACTTCAAGATGTGAAAAATACCGTATGTTTGGTTCAAGTCCCATAGCTGCTACAAACTCACTAGAAAGATGGCTTTATGCAAACCACTATATCTTGGCTAATAATATTGGTCTATCTAACAGGGTTCATATAATGATTACAGAGAAACTGTGTGTGGAACTCTGTGTTACTGATGAAACTATCAAATTTGGTGTCGCCTTTAAAGAAAACACCTTTTGGGTGTGGAAAGTTCTGCTTCTGAATGTTGTTGTGGAAACTGGAAGAGGACCATCTTAAAATCCAGATCACTATTGTGGACAGTGTTGGTTGCTTATTCAAAGGCCACATTCAGACTATCATTTGGCTCTATAAATAATAGTTTATGAAGTTATGTATGAGTGCTGTGGCCATTATTGTTATTTTATTATTTATTAAATTTCTATACAGCCCTTCATCCGAGGATCACAGGGCAATTGACAATATAAAAACACAAAAATACACAACATGGTAACAAACAAAACAGCCCCCCCCATAGATTTTTAAATTAATCCATGTGTTTCTCCTTTGCCTCCTTCCATCTTGTGGGCTTCATTGCAGAGATCTTGAATTATGCCAGAGTTCCTTGTTAGGTCCAAATTTGGGAATCTTTGGCTTAATAATGTCTGGTAATAAACCAAAGGCAGGATTAGATTGAAGTGGGAAGAGAGGAGTAGTCTCTTGGGCCATCACCACCCGGAACTTCTGAGTTCAGTGAAACTACCAAGAGAGCTCCTTCTGCTGATCCTGAGAGGTTCTGTAGGGGGAAAGGTGGTCTCTCAATCATGTTTGGGGCCTGTCAATTAGGCCTTTTAAGCAATAGGCTGAGCCAGTGGCGTAGCGAGGGTGGGGCAATGGGGGCGCTGCGCCCCGGGTTCCAGCCTGGGGGGGTGACACTCGGTGCTGCCACCCTGCGAGTGCGACTCCCAAGCCGCTACATGGAAGGGGTGCCGGGCAGTGGCTTGGGAGTCCGGACGGACTGCGCATGTCTGCACATGCGTAGTCCCTGCGGGCTGCTGCACTTGCGCATGCAGTCCATCTGGGCTGCCAGGCTGGGCGTGAGCGGTCCCCCGTCCATGTGGCGGCTGCTCGCCCCCGGCACTGCAGCCTTACGAGTTGCCAGGCGCGAACAGCCACTGTACGGATGGGGGGCTGCTTGTGCCAGGCAGCCCGGCCGGACTGCGCTCCTTAGCGCACATGCGTCGTGACAGGGGGGTGCTTGCCGCTCCCGGCAGCCAAGCAGCTCGGTTTACCACTGGGCTGAGCATTTTTAATTGGGCCAAGAAACAAAACTGGCAACCACACCTCTATGTTTTATTAGCAATGGTGGAAAAAAACCCCAGCTGGTTTGGGCCCAAGCCATACATTTGAGTATATCTAAAAATAAATCACCCCTTGACACACAATTGTACATGACAATTATGAGATGATAATTTTTGTGAAGAATGAAGTATCATAAATATGCCACTTAAATAGGGTTGAATATTTGGTCATGGCTGACAGGAAAATGAGTTAGAAAATAACAGAGACGTTTTAAAGAAATCTCCAGGCTTTTTGTGCTGTACTTTTTGCATAGATTCTGGAGGTTATCTCTGAAAATGATCTTTGTTCAGTATGTGAGAAAGCTCCGAGGTATGCAGCTACAATGAATGTTAGACTGAGAGAGCAGCACAGTGAGGAGTTCCGGCTGTTACTGCTTTCCTTCAATTGAGCTGGTTGCAGGTGTTTGCACTACAGTCTTTCCCTGAAATGCCCACTGCTTGTAACAGTTACTAAACCCACATATTTTTACATCACAAGTGAGCAATTTATGCGGCCCATCTTGGCCTTTTTAGTCCACTGTCAACTTCCATTTTGCCATCATTTATTGCACTTATTTCTACTACAGTACCAAGTGCAAAAAACCCCATTTGTTTAATTGTAAAAAGGTGTTGCAGTCTTTGCCTGTAGAATAGTATCTGAAGTGCTTTAGAATTGTTACAAAAGCCATAATATTAGCAGCAATAAAAAACAATTATTAAGAGTATGAAAATCATGATAAAACTAAGCTCAAACCATGGTATTTGTGCTGTGGCTAAAGTTACTTCACACACCATGGGACAAATCTGGTAGAAGCCGTTTTGGGTACATAGGTGATCAGCCCCCTTTTTTCCTTTTAGAAATAATCTCATTAGCCTAGCCTAGCAGTGCCATTTTGAAATGAACATGTTTTTTTCCTGAAAAATTGGGTTCATGGACCAGGATAGTTTGGAAAAGATTTATAGAGAATTAGAAAGCTTGCTCAGAACTTTGTGATATTTTAGCTGGTTCTAATAAAGGTATTGCTTTTTATTTTGAAATGTTTGGTAACAGAAATCTGGTCATTTTACTGGATTTTCTTTGGGGGGGGGGAATTGTCTCCTAAAGTTACATGGGCAGAATGGCAAATTTTAAATACCGCTCCTGTGTTTGCTAATTGAGTTGTTTGAGGTTGTAGTGCTCAATATGTCTTGCCTCTTTCACTTATATTCTAATTTAATTCACCATGGTTTCATTCTTTCATTCCTAGAGACTGTTGCTTACAAACCTCACAGGCAGATTTCTCTGTTTAAAAACCAGTGGTTTCCTGTGATTTATTGTTTGCAAGTCACAGTGAGATCTTTAGGTGCAAAGCAGTTTAGATATGCAAAGTGGGATTTAGACAAGAGTTGCTAAGACCAGCCTTGTCCTGATTAGCAGCTTAAAAGTAATGGAAAACATGGATGAGAGTATTCATTCAAAAGATTATTAGCAGGGACAGTGGGGGTGGGGTAGGAGAGCTATTTTGTCCCAGGGTCTAAAGATAAAATTTATTTTTTCAGCACTTGATAAGTTTTGCAACTTCTTTTTTATGCACATACGACCCAAATGTTAGCTACAAAAGCATTTGTTAAATAAGAAAACACATATTCAGATTATTTCTCAATCTATTTTTGGTGTCATGTTGTTTTTAGGTATTGTCATTTCGATTTTTATTATGGCTAGGGAGTTTCAAAAGTTAGATGTGACCCAGGCCTTCCTGGACCTCTTAGGGGGCCTGATTATTAGGCAAAAGTTTTAGTATCCTTAAGTTATCAAGAAGTCATGTGTGTTTACTGAGAGAAAATGAAAAATAGATTGCCTATGCCCAAGGATTACAACACTGGCGTTCTGCCAGTGTTGAGTAAGGCTGTAATCATGAAGAAGTCCAAAGATTGATTTGGAATGAGGTCATATTTATGTAAATATGCAAATCAAGGCCACATTCTAGGAGACTAAAGCTTTTGTAATTATTTGAACAGAGGCCTGGGGCTCTTTTCATCTACTCAGCTGGAGTTAGACAATATATTACTTGGCTTGATGTGTGTCAGATTCTCTCTATGCATAAGGCATAATATAGTATCTTTCATGGGTTATTTCATATAGTTAGGGCCACTTTGAATGTGGTAACAGTTCTATGGTTTTTCTAAATGTTAGTTTTTTCACTGAGAGCAGGGAATAATTAAAAAGCCTTTGCCTGTGAGACAGATTTCATGGAAAACTTGGGGTTTTCAGTGCAAGTCAAAACTAGAAACTAACCCTGTCTGGTTTGTGTCTGTGTATCACAGGAAGGAAACTAGTCTTGGCTGCAGAAAAAAATTATGTTCCCAAAGAAAGGAAAGGGTGTAACTTGTACTAATTGAGAGGAAAGGGTGTGGATTTGATAATAATTTCAGGAAACAATAAATAATTCCAATTCTTGTCCAACCATCCATCCAATAGCAAACACTGCTATTTGTTTGCTATTTGGTTTTTCAACTTCTTTAGGCTTGTGATACAAAGTAAATGAAGATTACCCATCTTCTTTTTTGGGACATGCAAAGTGAGTTCATGTAAATGTAAAGGATTCTGAAGGATTCATTCAAAGAGCATCTTACAAACATGGAAATCATATTTTTGTGCAAAGCTACTCTGACACAAATTGCTATGTGTAGGTGCCCCCTCAATATATTAGCTTTTTGAGTAAGGAGAAAGTTATCCATTAAATAGAACACAATATGCTAGCAACACAATACAGTCGTACCTTGGATCCTGAATGCCTTGGAACTTGGATGTTTTGGTTCCCGAACACCGCAAACCCAGAAGTGATTGTTCTGGTTTGCGAACATTGTTTTGGAACCCGAACATCCAGCGGGGCTTCCTCAGCTTCCAATTGGCTGCAGGAACTTCTTCCGGAACGGATTCTGTTCGACTTCCAAGGTACAACTGTATATAGCAGGCTGTAAAAATGTGTGTTTTCCTTATCTGGTCCATAACAACTGTATGAACCTGTCTAATGAAAGAACCATCCTTTGTGTAATCCTACCCTATATTACCGGTACTTAGCCAAGATCAGTTTCAAGAAGACCTGAACCGTTCTGTGAAGGGGGCGGGGCGGTGTACCTTGATCTGAAAATACAAACACTTACCCTTTCCCTGAGCTATCCCTATGGGGGATGTGGAGCCAGGACAAATCACACTGTGTGTGTTCCCCACACCTTTCCTTCATCCACCATCTACTCCTGCTCCTGGTGGTGGCGGCAGCACCTCCTTCTACCTCAATTGTTGTTCGGGTGTTGCTTTAGTGCTCCTCCTTATTTTCCTGTTGCTTTAGCAATGGCAGTGCCAGTGAGGTCTTCTGCCATCTGCCTCCCTGCTCTAGGCATTGAGGAGGTGAAAAATCTCACTGGGTGGGGGGAAGACAGCTGGGCCCCAGCACCAAGCACCCCTCTCCCAAAAGTAGTTGGGCTGTGGTCATCGCCCATTCATTCCCCCACACACCCAGGGATAGCCCTAGTCCTCCCAGCCAGGTGCCATTGTAACTGGGGCAAAACCTCTCTTCCTATGTTACTCACAGGTAGGGTATATTTATTTTGGAGCAGGGCCACACTTTTAACATTGCCCCTGATGTTGTGTCCTCTTCCTCCAATGTGGTACTTGGTTGACTGTAAAGAAACCCCAGTGCACAAGCAGTGCAGAGGCTCCACATGATCAGGAGACCTGCCTGGAAAGGGAATATTGGGGACTTGCATTTTCTGTACCCTCCGGGTCCAGGGAGGGCCTGTGAAGAAAAGGCCACGCCACTGCGTCTTTCAAGATGGTAGGCATAAGTCCCTCACATAGTGAAGCATTAGCCATCCAGTCAATATCTTCCTGCTAGATTTCGCCAACCATAATGGGTAAGAGACCAAGAGGGTGTGTAGTTGGCCTCACCAGTCCATGTCTTCAGGCCACGACAACTTAAACATATCCAATAGATTGTAAGAAGGCAGTGTTCCATGGAGAAGTGTGGCTTCTGGCCCCCACAATTTTAATTTCTGGGAGCTCACCATAGCTCAAATGCTGAGGCTAGTGATGGTCTCTGCATCAGTGACATGTCCTCCCGAGGTGTTGAGATATTAGCAACTCTTGATGGTAGCTAAATAAAGTGTGGGGCTGTAGAGGCAAGCATATTGTTCTCTCAGCTTGATATGAGAGACTCTGCCCTATGGGATAGTACTGGTCTGTTTTCCGTGGCCGCCTTAAGGATTGCTGAGCTAAGGTATACGAGGTGCTTTTTACGTTTATAAGCCTAACATATAAACACTAATTATTACTTTGCAGTATGCCAGACTAGTTACCGGTAATAGCTACTTGCCCGGTTGCCTGTATTTAAAGGTTCTGGAATTGCTTACAGTATCAAACAAACTTTGCTTTCTAAACCCAACCTAAAAGTATTATTTAAGTAATGGTTTCACAGCTCTCTGTAGCTTCCCTCTCCTCGGGCCAGAGGAAAGTGAATGTTGCCCCTAACTCGTGCCTAGTTCCTCTCAGGAAGCACAACACATGCAAGCTTTATCTAGTGGATCTGTCATACCATTGCACCCAGTTGAGGGGGGGAGGTGTTCCAAAAAACTGAGCAGAGAAACTTTTTAGAAGCTGGCTCCTTTTTCATTGTTTTTAGGGCAAAAATGACTGACACAGGGTTTGTGTATGCCATAAAATGTTTTGCGCAGTAAAAAGCTATTGAATTTAAGCGGGTTTTGCTTCACCTGAATCTATTTAGTATGAGGATGTTCGCTCCCTTTTATTTCATACAATGTGTTTGTTTTAATCCACCTTTTCCCTCCTGGAAAGAGGAAATAACTGTCATCCTTTTAGAAGGGAAATGAACTGCTAAAGTTGTTTCCTACTGTTGCCCATCTTTTGACCCTTCCTCTTCCTCTTGTGAAACACTCCTGTGCCTGCTTATGCTTATGCATTGACCCCTGTGACCAAAGCTGAGGTAAATTTTGGAATGGAAGAATGGACTATGTTTCAGTGTGCTGTACTTGAAAGCAGTTAAAGTGCAAGGACTTCATTTTTATTTTGGTACTCTCTGTACATACTTTAAATTAGTCAATGGCACTCTGCTCATCTGCAAGCTGAGCCCCACGTGGAAAAATTACTAGTGATTTTACTCCTGTTGTTCCATTGTTGTCATTCCACCAATACTGAATTACACCCTGTTGCCTCATTCACATTTTTAATAGGATATGTATCAGATGGAGGACGAGGAGAGAGAGGTTTGAGGTTGAAGAAAGAGTTGTGAGTGGAGGGACACCCTTTTCCCATCCTTTGGACCCCCTGGGAAGCTCAACAAACCTTCTGCACCTGGAACTGGGTGTGGAGAGTACAGTTGAATGAGAGACAGCTGTGTGCTGCCTGAGGAAGTACCATTCGCCTTGGGCCTGCCCATAAAAAGCAAGTCTAGAGTGAGAGACTAGACTAGAGTTCCAGGATCTCTTCTTCTTGTGATACTTTTGTAGGTGAGGTGAGAGTTTGTGTGGACCCTGGGTGAGAACCCAGAGGCTGAGAGGGAGTGTGCATCAGAAGAAGAATGAATTGAGTTCAATAAAGGTTCTTGCTAAAAAAAAAATAGAAGGAAAAGGAAAAAAGAAGAAAAAAGAAGAATGAATTTATATTGATTTTTATATATTAGTATCTTTGTATTAATGTAACATTTTTATATATAATTGTGTATTTCTGTAATATTTTGTTTAAGTTGTTGTTGCTTCAGTTTTCTGTGCACAGCTTAGATATGTTTTTTAATATATTAAGAGGTATAGAAATTTTTAAAAATAAAATAAAATATGAAGGGCACCCATCAGATTTAACTTGTAGGAGCCAGAGTTTTATCCAAATATTTCTGCAAACATTTCCACATTATCTTAATAACTCCTGGACATTTTTAATTGCATGTTTATAATTGCACATTTTAATTATAAGCTTAACAGAATTTACCTGTTAATTTTTAATTACAAGGTAAAACAGAATTTACCTGTCCGTTAATGAACAGTAAGGTATTAATTCATAACCCAGTGGGGGATTCTGAGTATTATCTGTGTCAATATGCTTTGTTCTTCATAGGGTGTGACCTGCTTGGCCAATGTGAACAGCTGAAGGACTCATTGGTTTGGTTATGGCAATTTCTTCATTTCACCTCTGGGTCATATAAAATTATTGTATACTACTTTTTACCACTAGAGGTCAGTATAAACAAAGAAATAACTTACGGTTGTAAGAAACCCTGATTTCTGCAAAATAAAATAACATATTAAAAAGCTAAATAATATATATCTCAAAGCCAGCCTGTATTTCTTCTTCTGTGATAAATACTGGTTTAGGCAAACCTGTGATTAACCAAAGTTATCCATCTTATCCACTCTTTTAGATAAGGCTGACCAGTAGGTGATTATTTTGCTAATTATTGTGAAAATATATCTAGCATACTGTTACTAAGTAAGTGGCTCTTGCGGTGTTCTTGAGTGGGTTTCTGGTTATAATGTTAAAAGAGAATTTTAACATTTCTTTCTAAAATTATGTTCAGAGCAATCTTAACTGTGTAATACTGTAACCTGCCCTGGCAGCCGGGACTTTACAGTGAAGGGCAGGCAAGCAAGTCATACATACATACACTTGCTCGCAGGATCATCGCCTTGTTGCGGTGAGTGGGCTTGCACGTTCCTATGACCCTTGTGAGTGAAACCGTCTGGAGTCTCGTATTCCCAGCAGGGTCACCCAAGGCGGTAAGGTCAAAGGGGAGGAGCTAGACAAAGAATGATCCAAGAAGTCCTCAACGACAGACATACAGTGGTATGTTACAATGGCTGTGACGGCGGATGAAGGCAGCAGCAGATAAGAATCTACCGGTCATCGTGATACTCATGCCATCGGAATAGAGTCTAACTGCGAAGACTGTGCATTGGTCAGTGTGCACTGATCTACACACACAAAACAAATTCATGTACAGGCATCTTCCAAAAATCAATCCCAAACCTTAAAAAGTCCCATGACGATCGGCAAATGGTAACAGGGGCAAGACCATGAAATCTGGAAGCCCCTAGTCGTGAAGCAGCCCGTGGGCGGTGGATACAGATTCACTTGTTCTGACTCAAAGGAATGAGGCAGTTGAGTAGCTGTATCCATGACTGAGCAGTCCTATTTAGGATACACTCTGCTCACCACGAAAAAAGGGGGGGGGTAGAAAAGGTGCCCTAAACATAGTCTGCCTCCCTTTTCCCCTGATTGGATTACTGCACCCAGTGGGGTCACCACCCAGCAGTTGTAAAAGACAATAGAACTTTGGAACAAGGAATATATGGAATTTGTTGGATAACACAGATAATGAATGTTCTGAGTGCAGGATCGCCATCAATGCAAGAGAGTTGCGATGAAGAAAAAGAAGGCTACAAATTCTTCTGGAAAGCTCTACCTGAACAAGAAGGTCAAATACATGGAGCAGGCTTTGCTATAAAAAATGATCTTGTGAAGCTCTCATCAGGAGTCCCTACCGGAATTAATGAGCGGCTTTCAACCTTTCAAATAAAACTCTCCAAAAACCAACAGGCTACTATTCTAAGTGCTCATTCACAAACAGTGGATGCCGATGAGGACATTAAAGAAATTTTTTTAGTCTCAGCTGGATGCCATCCTATCAGATAAGATTAACCTCCTGGGTGATTTTAATGCAAGAGTTGGGCTAGATTTCAATCTGTGGCCTGGGACTATTGGGAAACAAGGAACTGGCAGAAACAACCAGAATGGAATCTTACTTTTGACGATATGTGCAGCACACAACCTTGTTATTACCAACACACTCTTTCAACCAAAACAAATAAATTTAAAACATCATGGAGGCACCCTCGGTCAAACCACTGGCACCTCTTAGACTATGTAATTGTTCGAGCTGAAGATCTCCGTGATGTGCTCCTTGCCAGAGCTATGACGAGTGCTGACGACACTGAAGGGCCACTGCCAGTCAAGAGTAGATAATTATGGGATGGAAGGTACTGTAACTTACTGGCCAAAATATGCTTTGCAACTGGAGCAGATGGAAAAATGGTCTGACTTGTGTTTGGCTGTTTTCATTTCCATATTCATGAGCTGAGAATGGAATTCAATATCCAGTACAGCTGTAATCTTCAAGGGCAGCATAAGGATCTAATCAAAATCTAAATATTTAAATCTAAAATTCAATCATTCAAACACTGTTTCCTTTAAAGTAAAATTTATTTAGCAAATTTTCAGGCTGCCCTTAAATTGAGTTAGGACCGGAGTACTGGGACATCTGGCTCATTCATTAAAGGATGCTCAGCTTTTTCTTGCAATGCTTGTCTACAGAACTCATCATTTCCTTGTCTTTTCCTTTTTCTATTTAGCTTAGAGTTCAGATATTTCTGTACGAAGCATATATTTTAATTCAGAATAGATTCTCGGAAGATGCAGTGAAGTCTTAAAAGCCAAAAATTGGCAAGAAGTCTGGAAAAACGAGGGTTGTGGCAGTAAACTCTAGATGTATAATTTTACCAATCTAATGATATTTGACAGTTTCCCCTTTTCAAGAACTTTCCAATGTAAACATTGCCGAACTGGAGTATTGTAAAAGCCACTTAAAAAAACATTCTTTACTGGCTGGATTTAAACCTCTTGTTTGGCCATGTTTTCTTTTTGGCATATATTACATCCTCTTTCCCTCTTCTGTCTGTTTTAGTTTCAGGTTTGTATAGTGGTTTCCTTTTGCCGTTTGTCTTCTTAGATTCTCTGAGGTCAAGTGGTTACTAGTGAAAGCTGAAATATGAGCAGAGTAGTGTTTTATATACTCCCCACCCCTCACTAATGAGTTCTGTTAGAATTTTCCAAGGCGTTTACAGTCATGGACCAAAACTATACTGTGGGTTGACAAGAGACAGAGCTACAGCAATATGTAATTATATGTATTTCTTTGGTTTACCTTAAGCATGGATCAGAGTTGAATACAGGATTAGGAATTGGTCAGGATAGGACAATATCTAAAGGCAAAAGCAGTGGGTTGTATTGTGAGGAGTGATTTGTTGCAAGGTCCAAATGGCATCAGATTTGGGGAAGAGTTCATGCACGTTGAGAGAATGCAGTTGAACTGGTATTAGTGGAAAAGAACTAGAGGAGAGAACTTCTGAAGTGGGTGTGTTGTGTCTTACCATTTGACGGTATGAAAATAATTTCAACCTACAGTGTATACTTAATGTTGTATAGGGCTGCTGTTAGGCTAGAGCTGGGCTCAGGAACAATCTGACTGACACGTTTTATATCAGCTGAAATTTCCAAGTACCGTAGTCTTCAAAGGCAGCCCCATATACAGTGCATTAGGGCTGGGCGGTATATCAATATATAGTCCAAAACTGGTTTGAAGCCCATATCGGAATATCGGTTTCATCATTTTTGACCTGGAAATATATTGCAAATCATATGTGTACTATGTCAAAATCCCAATGTGGGGAAAATCGTGAAGCTAGCCAAAGCCTCTACATCTCCATCCTTATTTAAGACATCGTGATATATCAATATATCATTATGTTTAGCTGGTGATGTATCATGATGTTGAAAACCGGATAGTGCCCAGCCCTACAGTGCATTGAGAACAGCCATGTTGGATCAGACTGTAGGCCTTTCAGGTCTAGTAACCATTTTCCTACACTGCTCAACTATATGCCTATAGGAATGTTCTAACAAGCACGACCATGACTGCAGTAGCCCTCTCCAACTTTCCTCCAGTAACTGGAGACAGTATGTAGCTAACAAGGAGTGCTTGAATGCCTTGTCTTCCATGCTAGAAGAACATCTTGGCATAGAGAAGAACCAGAAGAGTATATTTAGGCTGGTTAACCTAACTAACTCTACCTTCCCTCTGCAATTCTCTGAGCTCGCAATCTTCTCCAGAGGAATGGGCAGCCTTTGGAAGAGTGTGACTGCTGAAGAAAGGGAGAATTTTAAAAACTCCTCTATCCCCCACCCCCTTTCAGTCACAGAAGCCTCAACTGCAGCAAAGAAGCACACAATTAGTTATGTTCTATTGTTTTTCTTCAAATATTCACATTTCCAGGAAGTGTTCTTTTTTTTCTTTTTAAAAATTTATGAGGTAACTTCAACAAACCCCTTCTATTAAACTTTAACTTTTTAGTACCTCTTCAAACATTTCATAAAAAAACAAAACAGATCAAACAAAATCTGATTTTGCTTGTGACATTAGAATTTGGGTTAAAAAGAAGAAGAGAGGCCTTTTTGCAGGTTGGGGGAAAATTTAGTGAGTGATACAGAGCCCAAAATGGCTGAGGATTTTTCATACATTTAACAAAATGTGTGAGAATTCAAGATGTGGTTTAAAGAAAGCAGTTTCCAAATGTATTAAAACTTGAAAAAAGGACCAGGATTGTTACTTGTAATTCAATAGCAGCAGGCTGTGAAAAATCAGAAAGTTGGCAAAAGATGACAAAGATGTTTCTCAACAAATTTGTGGAGTGGGTTTTTTTTTTTAAATAAAAAAAATAAGTTTAATACAGTGAGATCTATAAAAATTGTGCTGGGTGTCTGTTACTTCCAGTACATTGCAACAACTAATGGATGTCAGGTCCCTGTTGCTAATTACGGTAACCCATAATGCACCTTACAGACCTCTTTACTTTAACTTTCTCATAAATTAACACCTATACCAGTTTTGACACGGAATTTTGGCTACAAGTAACACAGGCAGCAGTTTGATTCCAGCTGCCATTTAAAAAGTCTTTAAATCAAACACAACAGTTCTTGGGCTGCTCACTTTGGTGGCCCTCAGGAAGGCAGTGTAGCTGCCTCTAGTTTCAACAGTGTGTGTTATCATCTTTCAAGGCACAGCTGTTTCATGCGGGGCAGGAGAAGAAGCACTGCTGCAGGGGCGCCAATCCCTTGTGCCATGGTGCCAGCACTGCAGTTGGGTCTGGGCCCTTCTGCAAGGAACCGCTTGTACCTATGTCACAAGTTGCCTATGAACTGTATGTTTGCAGTGGCTCTTAGAATTGGGACACTACTTTCTTTTGATGTTACTGTGACTAACTTGGCTTTAAATGTTGATGCGCCTTTTTAGGGGGATGGCAACAGCCAGAGTTTAAAGAGAGTCTAATGTACAGAATAATGTATACATACTTACACTGATTGAGTTAGATGCTAGGATAAGCTAATGCAACCCTTAAATCCTAGTCTAGACAAAGCCCTTGTGGCAATGTGAAGGATGCTGTGGAGAGCCAGGGGCACGCCTAATGTTTTTGTAAATTAATGGATTTTCTGGCCCAAACCTCCGTATGGAGGATGTAGAGTGGGATGTAGCTGATAGTCTATGGCAGTCTGGCTGCGTGCCTGTCTCTGTTCTCACACTGGTTTGGAAAGGCCTCTTTGAGGCAACAAGTTTCATTTATTCAAGCATTTGGTTGTTTAGCATATTGAGTGCTTCTGTCTTCATTTTCTGTCAATTCAGTTTAGGATTGCTTCACCGTTGAGCCAAGAGTTCTTTTTATTTGCTAATTTAAAGTCTCAGAATGTAAATTTATCTCTTTCTTTAATAACATATCTCTATCTATCTATCCATCTATCTATATAGATATATATATATACAGAATATAATTCCTAATCTATAGTTCAACCCACTTTAAATATTCTGCATACACATTGTATCCCAGACTAAATTCAGAATAACTACAGCCTAAATGCAGATGAAGTTAGAATACATGAATACTGTTCTGTTGTAAGCTATTAAGATACATCTTTCCTCAACATGCTCACTTCTTTGTCTGTATTAGCACAATTGCTTTTGAGTAAAATTGTATTTTACAGACTTGCAGGTCCTATGGTTTAAAAAAAGGGGGGGAACCTTCCACTTTGTTAGGCAGTCAGAATTCATAGTCCGCAGCAAGAGAATATATGTTAATCTTCTTAAAGGCAGCAGATAAGATTTCAGAATCAGATTAAATATTTGTGTTCCAATGTTAGCAGACCTCCCTGGATCTGTCTGACAATCAATAAATCCTCTTCAGATTCTTTGTTCCTTCTGTCTGCCTTTCACTCTTTTTTCAAGTTGTGAGCAACAAATCAACAACAAATCAACAAATCAACAACAAAATATATGCCGTTTTAAAATGTTGAATTTTAAAACAGGACAGGTTAGTGTTTTATTTGCTGCTAACTTGGATTTGCATCTCAAGTCTTGACTGCAATAACATATCTGTGTTTAGAGGAGGATTGTTTAGGACAATGTGGACAGATTAATTCATGCACTTCCTTTTGAGCAATAAAGGGTGTCTTGTGACTAGATCTTTATCATTACTCTGCTTGGTATTTAACATAAGAAAAGACTCACTGATGGATGAATGGTTCATCTAGGCTTTTTCTGCTGTATAATATACTTTTATATTTCAGAGTTCCAAAATCTCTGTCAATAATACTACAATGCTACTCATTAGGTGTGGTTTTTTTTTTTCGTTTTGTATTTTTGTGATCAGCAAAAATGTAGTTGCTACCAGAAAGAATAATCTGTACTAGCTCGGAGGAGAAAATGTTAGTTAGCCTACTTTCTTAGCCAGTGTTGTACAGTTCGTACATTCAATTAGCCTAATCACTGAAAAGTATAAACTAGGAACAGTGACTGTTACCACTGATTGAAAAGGTATTTAATGTTATTGACCTTGTTAGGCACTGCTGCTCATTAGTTGTGCAGTAGAGGGCACTGTTTTTATGTCAAAACATGAGCCAAACATTTGGTTTGGTGCATTAGTTGAATGCTTTTTAAGTTGCCACTTTGAATTGCTTTCTAAACTATTGTTTCTGTCTTACTTTTTCTAGCAAAATTCTGGTTTCCAAGAAGACTGACTATGGGAAATGACTGTGAAATAACATCCCCCACTGCCAATGATACACACGCACATTGCTTTTTATGGGGTTCTTAAAATATTAGTTGTGCTCACTTTTTTCACCAACAGCTTACAGGCTTTGTTGAAGTGATATACAGTATGCTTAATGCTTACATATATGGGGTGGATTTAATTGAACAATACAAACAGAATTGCCATCTGATAAAGAATTCCAAAGACTTGCATAGGTGAAAATCTCTGCCCATTTAGATGTCATGTTATGGTGTTGTTTGTCGCTGTTCAGTCATGTTATAATATTATTATGCCGCAAACTCAACATGAGCTGCCATTTCTTATTATAGTCTTGCGTAGCCTCCACTTTGGTTTGAGAAGTGTCCCACCTCTCCCACTTTTTATTTTGTGAGGAGGCACAGCCAGGCCAACCTATTCCTCAGAGCAGGTATGGAGTGGTGATCAGGCAGAATAATATAGCAAGGGCCTATTTGTTTACATGGTTAATGAGTTGTTATTATATCCTGCTTGCTTTTCTTTAAAACAGGGATGAGGAGCCTGCAGCCCTTGAAATGATGTTGGACTATAACTTCCATCATCCCTAATCACTGGTCATTGTAGCTGGGACTGATGCAAGTTGGGGTCCAGGAACATTTGAAGTGCTGCAGCTTCTCCCCTCCTGCTTTAAAACAATTAATTGAAGCCAGCAAGATATTACAGCAAATCAAAATACAACGCAAGCTTGAGTTACAGGTAGGTAGCTGTGTTGGTCTGCCGTTGATACATGCAAGCTGTATCAGCCAAAACAAAGCACCCAAAAATATAAGTGGGCAAGAGGCACATTTTATCATCCTACCAGGCCCTTGCCCAATGCTATATGAAAATGCCTGTTCTCAGAACATGGCGGACCAACTAGTCACCAACTAGGGGACTGGGTAGTCCTTCTTCAAGAAGGCACGTGGTGCTGCAATCGAAAAGCTTCCCCCCTCCCCCATTGTACCTACCTGCCATATGGTGAGGAAATTCTGAGAAAGCCTCTGGTGTTGATTGAGGTATGAACAGGTTGTACTATAGGCTAAGCACAATGTTATGGATGTATTGAACTTTTCTCTAAGCTTTTAAAATTTATGTTGTTGGTGAAAACCAAAATATTTGCAGAAGAGTAACACTTGTACAGTTCTCTTGGTATAGCAACATAGTCTTAAGTGTCTGTAGCATGCAGTATATCAATCCATTTTATGAACTGTCCTGGGATTGCCTACTCTACCGTCCCTCTGTACAAAGAATGAATTTGCAAGAGTATATTTATGACAGTGTTTCAATGTGTGTGTGTGTGTGGGGGGGGGGGAATATTCATTCATTAGAAAGACTTTTTGTGATCTTGTCATGCACTTTCCGTATTTTTCATTCAGTTTCAATGTAGTACTAAATAGAACCTCCTGAATTACTTTGGTTTCATTGTTTTTATCCTTGAAGAGCAAAGAACCTGGTAACTTGCTTTAGCTGAGTTATTGGAGCCTTAATTATGCAAAACCAAGTCAATGGCTCCCTTTTTGCCTCAATAATGCTTGCGGGCATATATGACATAGTGTATATGTATGCATTTATAAGTAACATATAAATATGTAATGAGTTATTGTAGCAGAAATGCATATAGATTATGGAGTTTCAAGAAGACATTCCAGTTCCTAATTTAGAGTCATTGAAAGATACCAGACTTAATGTGGTTTAAACCTAAAAAGGCACCCTATTATTGCCAGGCAAGTTTGGCAGTGGTTCAATGAAAAGAGAAGAAGTGGAATTGTACTTATGAGGTTGGTCCAATGTGTAGCCCTCCCAGCACATTGGTAGCGGGTGACAGACAATTTGGCCTGGATCTGGAGAGCATAAAACACAGCCCAAACAAGTCAAACTGGCTTTAGCTTCCATTGTTTTCTCTCTGTGTTATAATGCTCATTTATTTAATTATTCTGGTAAAAACCTGTATTTGAAAGAAAAAGCAAACAGATGGTGTTCATAAATCTTGCTTAGTATGTAACCTTTCTTATATTATACAGTAGTGATTACCGGTAGTTCTATTTTTTTTCCTGATAGACTATCACCAAAAGTCTTTTTTTGAGGGGAAGAATGAGTGTCTCATGTAATGAGTGTCACATTTACTCTGAAAATGTATTAAAAATATATTTCTGGATTAGGTCACTAAGGATTGTTTTGTACGTGCAAACCTTCTGTTGACAGTGTGATCAGTCTCAGATTCTTGCTTTCAACAATGTGGATGTAAGACTATGTGAATTAAAATCGCACCTCTATATGGGATTGCAGTGCACCTTCTGATCACTGTGGAATTTTTAGGAACTGTGAAGATCGCTGGAAATGCTGCAATCCTATCTAAACATGAACACTTCTTCATATGGGACTATCTCGAAAGAGCTGTGGGCATTTGTGAGCCATGATTATGCAAAGAGAATTTGTTGCCTTGTCACATTTGGTAACCAAGCTCTTAGCCTGCAATCCAAGGAGGGAATATATATGCAAATAGGGGAGCCCACCTCTTCGTGGAAGATTTATTTATTTCGCAACAACAGTTCCATGCCCACAGAGGCTATACCCTTTTAAAACACTGGTAACAGACTTGCTGTGGCAGAGACACCTAGATTTTCATTTTTTTAAACGTTTAAATAACCTTTCATATTATTTTCCATATTGTATTTGTTTCAATATGTTGCTGTTTAGCCTCCATGGGCTTCAGTCTGAGAGAGAAATCAGGGTACATAATTAATATGAAATGAAATTAAGGAAGCACCAGTCCTATGAACAATTCTCCATGTTCACAGGCAAGAAACTGCAGTTTTGAACTGTTCGGGATCCATGTAATGGCGAACGTTGGCTTGCTGCTATACCAAAAGTGAGGCAGAGTCACAACATGTGAGGGGAAGAAAGAGGGCAGGCAGAGCACAAACACAGGGTTCATTCACAAACCCTTTATTTATTTTAGATACAAAGAATATACAGAACAAGAACAGTAAACATGAAAACATGAAAAGGCTCCCTATTTCACCTATTTGCCATTTACAAGTTGGTAGGTGATTGAAATGGGAATAGGGGTGGAGTGAGCATGCTCTTCCCTACTTCCACCCTCATATGTTAACTTGCTGAATTCTTAATGCCTGGAGAGGATTAATGGAGTAAAAGAAAGGAGCTCGTCAATCCAAAGATTGTCCGTGAAGGGGTCTCGACCATGTTCTCTAGTAACCTCCAGGGTGGACTACTGTAATGCACTTTAAATGGGTCTGCCCTTGAAAATAATCCAGAAGTTGCAACTAGTGTGGAATGCAGTTGGTGTCAATGGCAGTGGGCCAGTCGACCACAACTCCTGTTACTAAACATCTGCACTGGTTGCCAGTTACCTTCTAGGCCCAGCTCAGGGTGCTTATATTGAATGGCTTGGATCCAAATGTATGAGACAATGCTTTCTTCTGTACCACCCTACCTGTGTTGGTTGATCAGTGGGAGAGGCTTTCATAGTGGTTACTGTGTTAAAGGAGGTGTATAGTCCAGGAACCTGCGGAAGAGCATTTTTGGTGTTGGATCTGTGATACTGGAATGGCTCCCCCATTGACGTGCATCTTGCCCCCACTCTGTATTCTTTCAGATATTGGGTAAAAACACACAATTTTTGCCAGCTTTTAGTGGTTGACAGCTAAGACATTTGGGGGGATGTTTTTAATTATGCTATTTATATAAATTCTGAGAATTATTTTAATGCTTTCATTTAATATGTTTTATATTACTTAATTTTTTTGGTAAATTTGCTTCTGACCTTTTTTGTTGAAGGGTGGTATAGAAATCTCTTAATAAATAATGTTAAACTGTTGTTTGATGCTATGTGTGAACAAGTAACTGGCCACATTTGCACACAACACTAAGCCATGGTTTGTTTTAATCATGATCTATTGAACAAAAGAGGATCAACCTTGCAGATGAGCAAAGTAACTGCAACTTGTTGTTGTTGTTGTTGTTGTTGTAATATTGGTTTTGTTTTCTTACATTTTGTGACTCATCCAGGTGCAGCCATTGAGCATTTGGGCTGGGACACTGAAACAAATCAGAGTTAAACAGGAACCATGGTTAAGACAAGCTCTGATTTGTAAGCCAACTTCAAGCCATGGTTCGTTGGTCACATTCAAAACTATATTTTGTGAGCTGTGTTTGGATGTACAAATAATGACAGTTAAGCTAAACAAACCACGACTTAGCATCCTGTGTGAACAAACCTTCCCCAGAGACTACTAGTGAAAAAAAAATGTGGCAACTCTTACGTGTGCTGACCTGAGCTCCTTTAATAAATTTTATTTCTCCCCGGTTTGGGATGTAACGTGGCTTTCTTCTACACTCAAGTCCACCATGTGATAACTGCTGTGAGATTTGCCAATAGCAAAATAAATAGAATCTTCTTTATGTGGGCTTCATTCTTTATATAATTCTTCTGTGGTCCTTCTTTCTAACTTCCCATTCTTGCGAAATATTTTCAGCGCTACTAACCTGGAAAAACAGTTGCTGAATCTTGAAATATGTTTTGATCTCCTTTCAGTGCTTTTCTGTCAGTAAGAAAAGTTACACTAATTACTCTTAATCTTCCAGTTCTTTTTGTGAAGAATATTTGACTGCCAGAAAAATAATACGAAATTACTTGGGGGATGGGAAGCGCTATTAAATCATCAGTGCTATAGTAATTGTAATAAGAAGAATAGCAAATAGCAAAAGAGTCAAGGCTATGCATTTATGTATAATATAGTTCGCCATAAGTGGTGTTAAAAGGAAAATATTTTTCTTTTGAAATTTGATGTATGAATATGTATGTCTGTTTTATATCGGTTTACTTTCAGAAATGCAAGCTTCAGTTTAACTACTATAGATCTGTTCAGATACAACATTCACAAACTCTTAACCAAGGTTAAGAGATTGGGATCAGGCAATGGGCTTGCATGCATTATTATCTCTTCTTCCCATTTCTTCTTTCCCATGACACAATTTTACATCTGCAGCAAGCTTGCCTATGGTTGCAAATCAGCTTTGGACTGTATCCTACAGTATGACAGTTTAGTTGATACACTACAGAATATAAGTTGCAGGTACAAAATGTCTGCTGAAATACAATAATATCCTCTTACCCAGTGGAATCTCTGCTTGAGAGTTTTAGTTTCCTTTCAGAAGCAACTGCCTGTATCCCTTCCATTTTTCCATATCTTCAAGGGCTAGAAACTTGATTTTGTTGTTGTTGTTGTTGAAGATGACAATTCAAGATCCTGCACTGCATGGTGAGCTTGCAGGTGTGGATGATCTGTATGATCCAGTTTGTAACTTGGAGGTGAGTGGGGATTCTTAGTTAGCATTTCACATTTTTGAAGGATGCAAGTAACCAAGGATTTAAACCACCACCACTGAAGCTTGAAACTGCAGGCAGTTTTTATCTAGGCAGTTTTAATCCCACCCTTTTATGTTCAGATTAGGTACATGTGGGGATGTGCTGAAAGGGTGTTAGCAGGAGGTTCTTTATGGACAGCTCAATAATAGTATCAATCTTCCCCTTCCACCCCTCCTCCTCCTCCTAAAGGGCTGTAAATTGAATAGAAATCTGAAAAGTTAAAAAAAAATGCTAATATTTGTTATAGATGTGCAGCTTGTTAACAATTTAAATATTTTCTTGGCAAAAAATGTTATCCGAACACAAGATAACACTGCCTTCAGTGCCTATCCAAGCGTTTTTGTTTTTTTTCTTTGAAAGGCGTGCATTTCATGTAGGTTATTAAACACACAACCATTTTCAAAGGTTTGCTTTCTGTCATAGCATGGATTGTCCCCCAAATGCCTAGTTGGTGAGTAGGTGGGAAATGGAAATAACAATGTGAGTTTGCAGTCATACCCGATGCACAGCCCAAAAGCAACCAATATTTAAAATATGTGTTGGAAATATTACATGGTTTGCTATTACCAAATTCCAATCTGTTCTCGAGTGAAGCACTTAGGTTTGGAGGGGAAATATACAAAAATGTGCACTCTTACGCACATAAAAGATGTGCTTTGTCACCCTTTGGGCAGCCCATGTGCTTCATTGTGCAGTCAGCACAAGGTAAGTCACTGTGTGTGTGTGTGTGTGTGTGTGTGTGTGTGTGTGTGAATAATATAATTGTTACAGCACTGAATTAAAGCAAAGTATCACATAGCATTATTACAGAGCATGCAAAGCTGGGTATGGATCATAATTAAAACTTTATAAACCTGTGGGCCAGTCCTGTATTATCTAAAAAAGGCAAAATAGACAAAAGTGGGGTATTGGAGGGAAAGGGTAATGCAAAGGAGTAAGAGAAGCTACACAATTTCAGTCCAAATTGCTATTCCTCTAGCAAGTTATTTCTATGTTCAAGCCTCATGGACTCAGGCTACAGTGAGAGCCAGTGTGGTGTAGTGGTTAAAAGCGGTAGACTCGTTATCTGGGAACCGGGTTCGCGTCTCCACTCCTCCATATGCAGCTGCTGCGTGACCTTGGGCTAGTCACACTTCTTTGAAGTCTCTCAGCCCCACTCACCTCACCGAGTGTTTGTTGTGGGGGAGGAAGGGAAAGGAGAATGTTAGCCGCTTTGAGACTCCTTCAGGTAGTGAAAAGCAGGATATCAAATCCAAACTCCTCCTCCTCCTCCTCCTCCTCCTTCTGCTACAGTTCTTGGGGGCAAGGATTACTCTTGAGCAAGTGTCTAAATAATGTCCTCCTCCTTTCTTTTGCTTTCTCTAGGCTTTAGGTGTGAGCCTGTTTTCTCAGCCAATCAGTACTTTCTCTTTGAGTAATGCTTCTGTTTTATGGTGATACACATTACATGTACAATGAATGTTTTAGGTGGTGGTCAACCCTTCATGTGCCCCTGACTCCTGTGTTATCCTGGCTAGGAGGTTTGAAAAGGGCTTGTTAATACAGCCACTGGGCAAGATTCAGCGTCACACTCTTTTAATCATTCCATCTGCACAAGCATTTCAGTTTTGCCAGATGAAAGAATCCCTCCCTCTTCCCCCTGTACACTGTTCTGGAGGTTCTCCCAACCCTTCCAGAGCCCATTTTGGAGGGAAATGGAGAGGGGGAGCACCTCATTGCACAAGTGGAAGTCCTTGCACAGGGCTTCTTTCGCTGATGGGTCTGGTTAGGTAAAACCCACCCACTGTACTAGACAAACACAGGATGTTTGGTGGCATGGTTGCAAGCCCCCACTACACACATGCACGTGTTCTCTCTCTTCTTCCTTCCCCCTTCGCCACTAGATATACAATAGCCTGGTTCACCTAAAATGATAAGACAAAGTGTGGCTTAACAGCTCTGCACAGATGTGTAGCCTCCCAGGAAGAATCCTGCAGCTGCTATGCTCTATTTTATTTTTTTTACTACTGCAGCAACACTAATTTGAACTAAAGTGTCATCTGAATCGAGCTCATGGCTAAATTCTCTTCTTGCCAACTATGAGCTGTAGCCAAGAATAAACCACCTAAACCTAGTTTAGTTGTATGAACCAACTAAATGTATTTCCAAGCAAAACAAGTTGCTCACATGGCTTTTCAGCTAAAGTGCATGTGTAATAGCATCTCAAAAGATGACTCTCATGGATCGTTTTACTCCTGCAGTAATAAGAATATTTATTGTAGACATGAAATTTGACCACCAACCATATGACAATCCATTAACTTTCTATGTAAAATAAAACGTGGTAATAAAAATAAGTTACACAAACAAACCTACGGACAAATTAAATAGTATTTTGGGCTGGGATAAATGCTGGCCTCAACTTTTGTTTTCCACAGTTTTAACTATCTATAGCACAAAGGCCACAAGTTGACATATAGAAGCCAGCTGTACTGCATATTATTTTAAATGACAGCATGCTATAAGGGAAGAAGATAATAAATTTCCTCTAGCAAATGCCATTACATGGTTTATCTGCTGTCCAAATATAACAGTAGGCACCTGTTTGTCTCTTCCCCCATCTTCATCAAAGAGCTCACTGGCAAGCAGGGCAAGTTACCCTGTGGCTTTTTAAAGCTGCTGTCTGTACAATCTTGCCTGTAACAAGAGAGCAGCTGTTGAATGTTTCAGCATTTAACACCATGCCTTAGCACAGTTAATGTTTTAGTTGAGAAACTGAAAGGAAGAATATAAAGCAAAGGGTGTTTAACAGGTGGCCCACAGGCCACATAAAGACCATTATGCTATTCTCTCTGCTGCTTCAGCTGATTGGACCCTTCTGAGTTGTTGTTGTTTGTCTCAACATACATCACTATAGTGATGGTTACCTTTGCTGTTGCTTTGCTGTCCCTTCCAAGCAACTGATAGGTAAACTCCTGTGAAATGTATGGCTCACATGAATATTGGCAGTACCAGTGCAGAGCAGTTACAATGTAGACGTTTTCAAGTCCCCAAAATGAGAAGCACCTGTATCCTCTACATCCCAGCATGGTACTGTCTGACACACCAGGGTAGGAGGAAAGTACAGTAAAACAGGATCCAGTCTTAAGTACAAGTTTGAGAGGACATCATTCCTGCCCATTGGCCATGCTGGCTGATGCAGCTGGGGATTGAACAGCATCTGGAGGGCCACAGGTTCTGTACCCCTGCTCTAAGGGTCATGCCAAAATTAGCACACTGTATTGGTAGCACATTTCTGCTAAATATGGCTATTTATTCTTATCAATTTCAAAATCAAACAGAAAGACTGAATATTGGGCAGAATCCTCACAGCAGTTTTCATGTTCTCATGCAGCAGTACCTCTCTTTTCTGAACAGCAAGCTCTTCCTCCCTATCACAAGCTACTTTTTTTTTCAAAGTTGAAAAAGTTTGAAAAGCACCTTGTAATGCTATGTGCAGATGAGCTGCTATCTGAGAAAAAGAAAATGGTCTTTGCCTTGAGATCCTCCAGATTTCAGCCCTTGACTTGTGTACAGCCATAGAACATGGTTATGCAAAATGCATGAGAAATGTACTAAACCCTTTGTACATATTTTGTTGTACATATTATGAGAGCTGTCAAACTTGTAAAATCTTAAATCATCCAGGTGAAACTTGAGGATATTTATAATACTGTACCTGGCTTTTCTTTCCTGAAAACACATGCTCTGTACTTTTTTCAGTAGTGAGGCCCTCATTCCATCAGAGAGCCATGATGTGTTTTGGAGACGACGTTAGTTAGCACAGCACAGCCCCTTGGTTTCAGTAAGACTTACTCCCTGGTAAATTGCATTGGATTTCAGCCTTAATCACTTTCCTTGCTCTGGCTGTGTTTGCAACATGCCATTCTGCTTTTTGCTCTCCACACCTTCTCTACATCTACTTTCCATAACTGTGCCATTCCAGTTATCACCCCCCTCTCCACTACTTACCCTCCTTTGTTATTTGACTCATTCTCCAGAACTGCTGCTTTGTGGTTCACCATATTTTAACCCAACAGTGCCCTTTACTGGTCAGAAAGAAATTTTAATCCAGAACTGAAAAACGCCTGGCAGGCAGGGGCAGCAATATTTACTTTCCCATTGGGTGATTCTTACTCAAGCCAATATTCAGGGTAAAGGGTGCTGTGTTCTCCCAACAGGATTTGGCAAAGCCTTTCCTTTAGGTGCCTTAACTACTTCCATTTGCTAGTATGTAGAAACTTGTATGCCGTGAACTGCTCCGAGATCTTTGGATGAAGGGCAGTATACAAATTTAAGGCAGGCAGGCAGGTAGGTAGGTAAGTAAGTGAATGAATAAAGATGCATAGTAAGTGGCATAAGAGGAAGAATTTTGTAATGACTCTGAGCAAAAGGGAATTTTTATCACGAGAGAAAGTAGCTGAGGTGCTTGTGGGAAGAAGGTTTTTGGGATCAAAGGCTCTATTGAGAACTGAATGAGAAGTTTTATTCATTTTCTACTGAATATGAATATGGGGGTCTGGGGGGCCAAATGCAGACCTCCAGGCTGCTCTCTGTCTTGGAACTCTCCCCAGGCCACACCTTTCACTGGCTCTGCTATACACTTTTGCCTAGTTTGGAATGTGTCCTTGAATTCTGATAATACATCTTGCTTCTCTGAGAGATGACTGTAGGGACGGGTGCGTGAGTGTCTATAGAAACTAGTTCAAACTACGTTTCCCCATTACATATGCATGTGGGAGACAGGGAAGAAAGGTTAAATTTACATCCATTGCCTCTGTCCTTGCATGTGGCCCTTGAAAGGTTGTCTGAGAGAGAATGCATCCCTTGAACTGAAAAAGGTCCTTCTAGCTCCGTCTTGGTGTGTCCAGCAGCATCCTAAGAACAGGTTGTGTGCACCTTATTCAGGTCACATTTGCATGGAAAGCTTCTCTGGTTATGTCCGTGTGAATGGCAGTGAATGTGGGCCCTTCTCTAAAGAGACTGTATTCCTTCTCACTGTCCCCTTTTCTGAGATAGAGAATGGAGTATGAGCTGAAGAGGATTAGGATTTATTAAACTGAAGTAATGGTTCATGCAAGCATGGCTGCAGGTACAGTGGTGCCCCGCTAGACGAAAATAATTCGTCCCGCGAAAATTTTCGTCTAGCGGGGTTTTCGTCTTGCGGAGCGGCAATGGGAGCCGCGCTCCGCAAAACGAAAAAAAAAAAAAAGACGAAATTTTTTCGTCTTGCGAGGCAGCCCCATAGACTTTTTCGTCTAGCGGGGCAGCCTCCCGCTAGACGAATGCTTTCGTCTAGCGAGTTTTTCGTCTAGCGAAGCATTCGTCTAGCGGGGTACCATTTAGAACTGAGGTGGTTTCCTGCTTCACTTTCAACTCTTTAAAAATGCAGGGTAAGAAGTATGAGCCTTGAGTCATAGGTTGCCACCTATGAAATGTGTACCTGTGAGCACAAGCCTTTGGATTAAAAAGCAGAATAGGATATAAGTCAGGAAAACCTTTCTTCTCTCAATGGGACATTTAGAGAATGGGGAATCTAACTGGACTAAAAGTAATTGTTTGTTAAAATAAACACATTGTAGAACAAAGGAAAACAAAAGCTGATGGAAGAGAAGCACTGCATTCCTGTTATTGTGCATCCCAGAACCACAAGAAGGGAGAGAAATATGATCTGAAATAAGCTTAAGAGGTTCTGTAATTAAGCCTGGATTAGTACAATAGCATAATATACCTTTGCCCTTCTGCAGGTAAGTGGCAGACTAGCCTGAGGATGTCTGAATGGCTCCTGCTTTTATATTTGGAAGATCCTGCTCTTACATCAGCAACCTGGGAATTGCTTTGGTCTCTCTCTCTCAAGTTTTTTAAAGACAAAATTTGTTCAAACATTGCATCTAAGAAGGTAGACCCTTAAATGTGTCAAACTAGCAACTGTGGTGCTAATTCAATTCCATCAGTGGAAACAATCTTATACGTACTTAGGATGGAGACAGCCAAAAGATTGTGATTCTTGCCAACTGTTCCTTTTTGTGGCGCCCTTTGTATATATCTGATTTGGATGATGATGAGCATTTTTTTAAAGAGAAATTAAATCAGTGGCAGACATCCTAAGAGAGATGCTGTACTGTGTCCTTTCTTCATGTTACTTTGCTTAGTGAACCTCAGTATCAGTGTGGGAAAGACAAAACCTGTAACCCAGTATTTCGCCACTCATAAAAGTCATTTCTTTTGAAAGTGACCTGAAAGGGGATAGAGGGGAAGCACTGCAGCATTTGTAATTGCCAACTCATGTGTATAATAAATCCCAATTCCTTTTCTCTGTTTAAGAAATTCCAGCCCCTTTTCCCCTGCTCTTAAGATTCAGGACTCAGTAAGAATGGTACATTAGTTGAAGCTCTGTGCCTGCACTCTCTCTGTATAACATCCACACTTGTTGGGGCATTTCTGCTATATCCAGCGTAGAACTTTAACCAATACTGTATATTCTGGCGTATAAGACTACTTTTTAATCCAGGAAAATCTTCTCAAAAGTCGGGGGGCGTCTTATATGCCGGGTGGAGAATCTGCGGTCGAGTATATCTCAAACTCTATATTTTAACTAGAAAAGTTGGGGGTCGTCTTATACGCCCAGTTGTCTTATACACCAGAAAATACGGTATATATTTTATTCACTGAGTAGCCATTGCCCCCTGAAGTCCTAAACTAGTTGGTTTTGTTGTTGCTTACTTCATGTGGAAAAGATAGATGGATGCAGAGCTCTGTTTTCATGTTTGAGCTTTCCAAACAAAACTTTTCACCATCTCAGCCTCCCCCCTTTGAACCTTTGAACTCTTTAAGGTTTCAATTAACATTAGCAGTTGAAGGCTGAAATGCATACATCTTCTGATGCTTTTTGCTTGTTAGTCAAGAGGCGGCCTTGACCCCAGACCAAACTTTCCATGTTTAAAAGCTAGAGAAACTGCTGGTGTCTCAGTAAAGGTAAAGATAAAGGGACCCCTGACCACTAGGTCCAGTTGCGGCCGACTCCGGGGTTGCGGCACTCATCTTGCTTTATTGGCCGAGGGAGGTACAGCTTCCCAGTAGTGCCAATCTAACACCAGCTTTCAGACTAAAGCTCGCAAGAATTGATCCAGTGTCCCAGGGATGAGCATTGGCAAAGCAAATTGACAATATCATCCCCCTGCTTCTAGTATGTCATAGACAGAAAGAACCACTTGAGCATGGGAGATACCGGTACGTCTTCATCTCTCATGGCTAAATTCTACTGAAATGATTGATTTTATTTATTTCAGCTTTAAGCTCATAGAAAAACAAAGGCAAATACAAGGCAAATACACACACACTGTTTGATTTAAAATTGGTAACAATAAAAGACTTATTAAACATGTCAAATTAGATAAATATTATAAGGAGATTTCAGCTCCTAAACAGCATCCCATTATGTCTCTTGTATGTCAAAACGGAAGTTAAAAATTTCGCCATTTGTAAAGTTACAAACTGATCTGTATCTTGCAATAAGAAAGTAAGTTGGAAATCTGCCGGGTGCCCAATTTGTGATCTACTGAAATGTACCCTCCACTAACTTGTTTAATCTATTTGAAGCCATTTGCCTTTTTTGTTTCAACACATTGGGTTGACATTCTTGGTGGACTTTCTATTATGATCAGTTTATTAGGTAGCTGCAGCCAACCTATGAATGTGCATTGTGTAGTTATGATTGTTTGTCCCTAGCGTGCATTACTTTACTCTTACTAGCAGTGAATTTTATTTGCTAGTATATTTGTTTATCCAGTCAGTGTGGAGAGATCCCCCTCTGTCTTTTTTTCATGACTGTTTTGAGCATTGTTATTCTGTTTACTTTGGTGATGCTGGTAAACTAAACTAGAAGCTTATTCAGTCTTATCTCCAGATATTTTATAAATAATGTAAGTAATGCAATCAATATAGAACTTCCAATATTTGTTACTTTCTTTTATAAGAAGCATCCATTTACTCATGCCTAATTACTTTTGAAGTTGCACCTTTTAAATCCATTACCTTTTAAAAATGTGGAATATTTTGGCAATAATGGATATAGGGTTTTTTATGTATTCATTGCTCCGTTACAGATACGCCTATTTATAATTATATGTAGTGAGAACCTTTCGTTGTTTAATGTGGCTTTCAATGGGGAAACTGTTACAGTCTTTCACGGATGGTTTACAGTGTGTATATATAGCATGGAAGTGCTTGTGGAAATGGTAGTTGTGTTCTCATTTGTGTTGTACTGGAAGAAAAGTGGGGAACATTAAGATGGTGATGTCTTGAGTGGCAGAAGTTTAGCAGCTTGACCTGGAAACCTCACTAACATCAATTTATTCCTGCTGAATTGTTTGGAGCAATGACACTGTGGTCCATTGAAAATGGTCTCCCATGGCTTTCCCATGTGACTTTTTTTTTTTGTTTAGGGGTGGCCAACTCCCAAGAGACTGTGATCTACTCACAGACTTAAAAACTGGCAGTGATCTACCCCCTTTTGGGGGGTTCAGGTCAAAGTTGTTCAGCTTTTTTAGGAAGGTGGAAAGCCCAGTTTTTTAGAGGTTCAGGTCAAAGTTGTTGAGCTTTTTTGATCTTTTTTAAGGGAGGAAAGCCCCGTTTTAAGAGTTCAGGGCGATGTTGTTGTCCTTTTTAGGGGGGAGCCAAAGTTGTTGACCTCCTTTGGGGGGAGCCTGTTGTGATCTACCAGTGATCTACCACAGGTGTCCAGTGATCTACCGGTAGATCACGATCTACCTGTTGGATGTGCCTGGTTTAAATAAACCCCTGCCACGTTTATCCTTCGCAGTATTCTCCAAGAGATGGCTGTGCAATGGATGGTGCACTGACTTTTCTGCGGAAAGATTGCATCCACCACTTTTTCTCCTTTTAAGTCAAAGAGAACCACATGGCAGTTGTCATTGGTAAATTAAACTTGTGCTAATGGGCAAAGCTACTTCTTGGTCTCTGTGATGAATTAATAGTAATCTGTAAAACCAATGAAGGCAAATCACCTTCTGTTACCTTGGCCCAGGGCTAATGTTTTGAACTCACTTCAACCTCTGACTTGTTTACAAATCCATGGCCGAATTAGAAGTTGAAAGGAGGTGAAAGGAGGTCCACAACCCCAACCATATCTATGGTCCTTAATTCACCTTTCTTTCATTGCTGTAATGATCAGCTGAACAGCAGCAAAATTACCTATGGAAGGTGATATTTAAAATTCCCTAGAGAAACATGGTGACCTTGAAGTTGGTTTAAGATTCTGACTTGTTCTCAACCCAGTAACCGCAGTTTTTCAGTTTCGATGAAATGGGAACTACCATTTATATATTTTAAGCTGTTGAGAATTGCAGCATGGCAAGAAAAGAGGAGGGAAGAATATTTAGCAGCTTGACGACAAAGTAATGTTCAGGTGGCAACTTGGGTGACTAATCTCATGTATGTAACATTGGATATCCCTGGGCAGCTTTGAAGTACTGATGACATCTCCATGAAAATAAGTGGCAGGAAATGTGTTCTCAGTGACTAGGAAAGGAAGAAGAAGAAGAGGAGTTTGGATTTGATATCCCGCTTTATCACTACCCGAAGGAGTCTCAAAGCGGCTAACATTCTCCTTTCCCTTCCTCCCCCACAACAAACACTCTGTGAGGTGAGTGGGGCTGAGAGACTTCAAAGAAGTGTGACTAGCCCAAGGTCACCCAGCAGCTGCATGTGGAGGAGTGGAGACGCGAACCTGGTTCCCCAGATTACGAGTCTACCACTCTTAACCACTACACCACACTGTTCTTCTTAAACATTTCTAGTCCTAGTGTGGCCTTCATTGGCTCTGGGGAGCAAAAGCTTTGTAATGACTAGTGAGCCCAGCAATGAAGAGAAAAAAATGTCCTTGGCTCTTAATCTGTTACTTTGCATATGAGAAGTTAACCCTTTCAGGTCCACACTGAAAAGTTTGATTTCACTACTCTCGTCCATTTCCTCAGAGTATTGTTTATATAGCATAAAAGGACTTTTTAAAAAAGTGAACAGGTGAATGGCTAATGAAAGCATAGAAATGTGTGTGTGTGTGTGTGCGCGCACGCTGGAAGGATAGTAGCCTCCAAAGAGGCTCTTTATGTCCTGACTGTGACAGAGAAATGATACATAGGGACTAGAGAGAAAATCTTCTCTGTGGTCACACCTAAATTTTGGGACTCTATGCCCTTGGAGATTTTATCAGCCACCTCTTTTATGGTGTTTCGCCATGAGTCAAAACCTTTCCTGTTTTAGGCAGGTGTGTGTTTTATTTGAAAAGTTTTTTTTTTATCTGATGCCTTACTTTATCGGCTGTTCTAGTCTATTTGTGTTATATTGTACCTTATAAATTTTTATTGTACTTTATGGTTGCTTTTGATTGCTTTCAGCTGCCCAGAGTGGAATGTAGGCACCAGATAGAAATGTTCCTATAGATAAATAAGACCTCTGAATTGTTTGATAGTAAATAATGTTATTCCGAATGAAAATTACTGGCCTTAAGAGCTCTTGCGGTTAAAAACAAGCATAGTTAAAATTCCTTTTGGTGGAGAGGTAAAAGGGGTGGAGGGGGTGGGGGTGGATCCCTCTAAGTCTCCAGACAGAACAGAATCCTACAGCCTTCCCACAGTCATGCTCTGGCTGCTTGGGTGCTCTCCAGCTAACAGGACATCCCAAACAGAACTGGACCCCTCTCCTTTTAGTACCCTGCATGCATTGTTGTCTCACAATGATTGGCTATTGGACTAGAAACAGCTGTACCAAGCCTTTGGTTTGCAAAAGAGATTACAGGCCTTTCTCATAGAGTCTGATTGGTTGGCAGTGTGTGCTGAGAGAGAGAAAGAAGGGCCAAAGAAGTAGTAGTAGTACTAGCTGCTTCTAGGCAGTTTGATTACTTTTGTCGCAGAGTTCCTCTCCAGCTGTCAAATGAATGGGTTCCCTCCACCCTTTCCAACATCAGTGATTGTTTGGGCAGGCTAAGAAATCTAGCAGGCAGGTTTGGTTTCAAAAAACAAAACAAAACAAAAAACAGGCGTTTCTGTTTTTTCTTTGTAAGAAAAAGGAAAGAGAGGAGGTAGAGGCTGGATTGTTATTTTTAAAATTAAAAAATATATATACAACTTTGTATGTAAATACGCACAAGCTGATTATAGGCTGGGGCACAAGCGAAGGTTTGGGTGAGCCCAGGGCTATTTTACATGAGAATGTGCAGCCCGACTGGCTGAGCGCGTCTAACTTAAGGCAGCTCCTTGATTAGCATAAGACTGGGTGGCTGCCTTGTTTCCTGCCTTCAATAGCTATTCACTGTAGTCGAGGCGGAGAGGAGCAGGGAGGCAAGGCAAGGCAAGGCAAGGCAAACGCACCGGATTTGCAGAAAGCAAAGCGCGTTGGGCTTAATCTCGCGTTCCGGCTGCCCCCCAAGGCTGGAGGAGCTGGCACGGGTCGACGGGCGCAAACGTAGGCAAACACAGGCGGTGATGGGAAAAGAGGAATAAGCGTGTATGCGAGAAGGAAGGAAGGACGGCCGGCTGCAGGAGCATGGAAGAGACGGGACTGGGGAGCCCTCGGCCATGATGACCATCTGCATCGAGCACCATCGCTGCTGCCTGTAGGTTTATGTACACCTTGAATGGGCGCGCGAGCGAGGGATCCTTGCTCTGCCAGTGCGGCAGGAGGAGCTGCGAGAGCTGCTAACGGGGAGAATGGTCGCTGCTGCTGCTGCAGCCATGATTTTTCGGCTGCTCCATTGATGTTTTGCTCGGATTCTGATAGGTTGGAGGAGGGCGGGGGAAGCCAGCCTTTGGCCGCTACCAGCACTTCTCCGCGATTCCTATGGCATTGCAGACCCGATGCTGCTTTGCTTTGCTCCCTGCGGTCTTTCGGGTCAAGCCCAAAGGCAGCCTGCTTTGCCTAATTCGCCCGGGCCTTTTGTGTTGCAGATCACAGTTGGCCGAGCCTTTCTGTGCTGAATCGACCTATTGTTTTGGGACCCCAGAGCTTCCACGCTGCAGATCGCTTCTCTTCTCTTCTCTTCTCTCCCCCTCCCCCCTTTTTTTCGGTCGCTCTCCTCCTCCTCCTCCTCCTCCGCTACCGCCACTACCCCCCCGCCTTAGAAGCCACATAATTTGCCTCTCCTCCACATGACTCTGGAAGCTACAAGCCGGGCTTGAGCGCCAATGAAGTGTAATGCATTGTGGGACGTGTGTAAAAGAATTGGATCTTTCCAAGGGTTGAAAGGAAAGGAAAGGAAAGGACCTGCGGTCTCCTTGATGGACAAGGTAGTGGCAAAATGTTGCTTGCAGAGCCGACCCGAGCGGTGCCTGTAAAGAGACGTGTGTAAAACGAGTGCAGCGAGCAAGCCGTGAGGCCTCCTGGCTCATGCCGCTCCTGCTGCTGCTGCTGCTCGTGGTGGATTAGACTGCAGGTAGCCTCAAAATGAAGAAGACGCGAAGTACAACCTTGCGGCGAGCCTGGCCTAGCTCTGATTTTTCTGACCGGGCCTCTGATCGCATGAGGTCCCGCAGTGAAAAGGACTACCGCCTGCACAAACATTTCCCCCCAGCTTTCCTTTCCCAGGCTTCACGGGGCTACATGACATCTGGTCAGTAACTGGCTGTGTGTGTGTGTGTGTGTGTGTGTATGCATCTGTATGTTTGTTTCAAGGCATGGGCTCGCATGTTTGTTTATCTCCCCTATGCTGTGTAAAAAAAAAGGGTTATCTTGTGACTGATTAACATAGGTTGTAATGAATAATGCAATTTCTTTTAAAGCTCACATCCACCATTTTGTACCTCAGGAAGATTCACAGCAGGGCCTGCTCAATATGGTGTTTAAAGCCTTCCAGACCCCCCCCCCCTCCACTGCTTCCCCCTAAAATAAATGGAGAGAAAAATGGTCAGATCAGTATTTTCAACGAATCAAAATGCCTAGTAGATGTGATCCCAGAAGTCTTCCCCCCCCCCACTCCCAAATCTGCATCCCTGGTCTCCTTCTGCTAAATCATGATTACCAAATCAGATATTGTCTCTTAATCCAGCTAAATGCAATTATCTCAATAGGCATTTCTGTGTTTCATTTTCTAAACAACAACAAAAAGTGTCACTGCTGTTGGGGATTCTGTGAATAGAGCCTTCGTGTCCCAGTTGACTGTTTTTGTCTGGGGAAATTCTTTTTGGTTATACAAAAATAAGTATAAATATAAACATTTGTGTGTTAGGAGGACATGGTGTCTGTGGACATGTATCACATGTGTATGTTCATCTATTCAATTGCTTCAGTGGAAGCTCTTTAGAAATAATGGATACTGCACCAACATGCTTGTGCATGCATGGCAGGGTAAGAGCACAAACAATAAAGCTGTGGAAGATTATAACAAGGGGAAACAGTCATCTTTTAATAAAAATTATGAAAGGAAATGCCTCATCCCTCCCTTTTAATGATGCCTTTATATTCCATTCATTCTGTGATTCCCTTTTGAGATGTTCAGGAGGGAACAGGAAATAATCTTTAAGAGAATGTTGATGAGAAGGACAAAATATCTTGGAAGCCTCCTTTGTTGTTTGAGTGCTTCGTTAGTGTGACAATCCGACATAATGTTTCATGACCATGATGCCAAATATCCCATTTATCATCAAGGCATATTTTTCACTGTGAGACTCACTTTAGCTTAGAGAAATGAAGATTTCTTATCCATAGCTAGAAAAGGTTTTCCATCTCCTTCCTGTATCCCATCCCCAGTTTCAAGTCAAAGTTAGTGGTTATCAGCAATTTACATACCTAACTTATTTATTTGCATTCTAATAAATATATCTCTTTAAACAGTACTGGAGCAGATTATTGTGCTTTAAGAATCTCTTGTGAACATTCTTTTGTCAGCAATCATAAACATAAAGAAGAAATCTATTATGGTAATATTACTTGACTAAGTTTTGGCGAACAAGCTTATCTGTTTTACTCAGAAGGTATGCATTAAATGAAATGACAAGTGTAATTTATGCTTTAAGGAGCTGAAAAGCAACTATATTGTTTAGAGTTTGGTTGCTGCAGTACATTTAGCAACACACCTATGAGAAATCTGGCCTCACTGTATACACCTAGAATCTGAGCTGGTGTTCATTATCACAGTGCAGTTTTTCCCCCTCCCAAAAAAAGAGAGAGATTTGGAACATTTTAGATCAGAATGATTAGATAATGCCTAACAGAATAGTCAATTGGTTTTCTGCAACTGTATTAAGACTATGGAGGGGGGGAAACAGGTCTCTTTGTTTTTCTTGAAAGCAGTGTTGTTCAAAGAGTTATCCTTTTAACAGATGTATTTCTCCTAAGAGTTTTATAGGTGACAATTAGCATGAACTAAATGCAAAGTATGTGTATATTCATAAAAAAACAGACTCTGGAGAGTGGTTGCATGGTCCAGTTTAATTATCAATACTGAGTTGTCTGATTCCAGAAGTGTGTGTATGTGTGTAAGTAATATAGACACATATATGAGTCTGTACTTGTTTGGGGGATGGGAAGGTAATGCCTATTGTGTCTGGACATTCTAAAACAGAATGTTACATCTTTGAATATCCTAGAGGCAATAATCTGCAGTGCTACAATGCAAGAACGTATGGTGTGGGGGGTGGGAGAAGAGGGAGCAGGTGACACATCCATTATGAGTAATACACTATAATTGTTAGGAGTATAGCACAAGTGGCAGTTGAAACAGGAATGATGTAAAGCAAATCTAGCATGTGATACTGTAGCTGGAAAAGTAATTTTGGCCTCTTTGTGGGTTGACTCTCTCGATCTTTTTTTTTTTAATGAACTCTGTCCTTTGCCTTTCCAAATATTGGTTTTGGGAGGAATGGGTACTGTATCTAAACACTTCGGCTATTTTAAAAGGAAGCTCTCTTCCTGACAGGAAATCTATAGGAAGTCCTCTTGCATAAAAGTAGCAGTGACTGTGAATACAAATGCTTTCTTTGTTGCCCAAACTGTTTTACAGGAGAGAGGGCCTTGAAACACATGGGCTTTTCAAGAGGGCTGCATTCTGTTTATCCAGTCATTTAGCCTAATTACTATTAGTATTGTTGTGGTCCCTTTTAAATAAGTGCTGTATTGTTTGGGAGATAGGAGACAATGTTGCTTGCTTGGGCTTGATTGTTTGAGCCCAAGGACATTGAGAGATGCAAGCAAGTAAATTGTTTTCTTCTCTCCACCCTCCCCCCCCCCTCAGAAGACTGTAAACTCATTAGTATGCACTTTGAGTCTTTGGGATTGGGCATGGGTTTATTAAACAAGATCTAATTTAAAATTATTTTTAAACAATTCTCTCTAACCCCTCCACCACCAATACATGTACACAAGATCTTCATGACTGTATCAGACCAAAGGCTACTGTAATCTAATATCCCAGTTCCTACAGTGACGAATTAGATGTCTTATGAGAAGCCAGTAGGCAGGACTTGAGCACAATGCCCCTCTCATGTTGTGGTTCACCAGTGACTGGTTTTCAGAGACATGCTGTTTCTGATCCTGGAGGAGTTATACAGCCTTTATGACCAGTAGCCATCAGTAGCCACATCCTACATGAATCCCCTTTTTCAAGCCATCTGAGTTGGCGGCCTTCATTTTGTGGTAGAGAATTCCATACTTTTAAACATGCACTATATGAAGAGAAGTACTTCCCGTTGCCTGTCCTGAATCTCCAACCATTCAGCTACTTTGGATGACCCTGAGTTCTGGCGTTGTGACAAAAGGAGGAAAAAATATATCTATCCACTTTCTCTGCACATGGATAATTTTATGCAGCGCTATCATGTCCCCTTTACTCAGCTTTTTAAAACAAAACATAACAAAAAAAAAACACCCATTAAAAACCCCAAGCAGTGTAACCGTTCCATATAGGGGAGTTGCTCCAACCCTGATTATTTTGGAACTGAAGGTCCGTTTTCTTGTAAATGACTGTAAGAGCTTTGAGTGTTGTTTAATTATTTTATTTCATGCAATTTGCATACCACTCGATTGTAAAATACCTCAAAGTGGTCTTAACAGTTACCAGGAATTGTAATCTGACACAGTATGTGCTTTTGAATAACAAAATGGTCCAAATGAAGAAACTGTTAGGTAAAGTAGTGATATTTTCATGGTGAGATTCTGTGCCTTTTGCTGATGAATAATTGTCTAGTGAATGGCTTCTGCTTAAGTTCAGAGTTTCTCCAGGCTTCTGAGCAAGCATAGGGTACAGAGGCCATGCAGAGAGTTCATTGTTCATGCTGAAAATATACATATCCCATAAGAAAGCACACTGACTTTTATAACTTTGAAATAAATAGAAACTGCAACAATAAACATGTTTGACCTTGTATCTAGAGAGAGATTTTGACTAGGTCTATCCTAATAATTTTTATAACTTGAAAATGACAGTAACAGTAGATACTATAATAGTGATGAATGTTAACCAATAGGAAACAGTCATGACAAAACAGCAGCAGCAGCAACAACAACAACAACAACAAATGCTAGTATGCTGCTTATACTTATTGAGAGTTTAGCAAGCAAAGTGTTAGAAAGTGATTTTGCTACTGGCCTGGGTCCAATTGCAACTACTTGGAGATTTCTGGACACCAGGTTGGCGACAACAGTTTAAAAGTCTCTGCCTTAGTCCATAGTTAATACCATTTCCATTACCACTCTGTGTTTCTCCTTCTTGCATACTGGGACAAGTGAATTGTAAGAGCAAGCCACAGTCAATCAGTGTAGTTGAGATCATAGAATAGTAGCATTGTAAAGGACCCCAAGGGTCATGTAGTCCAACCCCCTGGCAAATAGACATTCCATTGTGACAACTGTAACTTAGCTTTAAGGTGCCGTTTGGCACCTAACTAATGTATCTGAATTTCTAACGCTGCTTCCCACTGTCTATTATGTATTTGTACTTAACCATGTATTGGAAGGCCATTACTTAAATTCAGTGCAAGAAGATGAGTTGTAATTAAGATAGCCCATGCATGTTCTTGTTTGTTTAGTAGATTTATATTCCACTTTTCCAGCAGTCCTCAAAGTGGCCAGTAATCCTTGTGAAACACAACAGGTACATCAAGCACCACATCCTCAAAAAAGAAAACAGTTCTGGTGGGGTGGGAGCTGACACCAGATGTTCCAACTCACAAGGCAGTTACTATGTTAGCTCTATGGGGATCAGAGAGAGGACAGTCCAACGGGAACAGGTCCTGATGTTGTCTTTGCCAGCCTGCCTGCCTCTTTTCTTCCTTTCCACAGGGCAGCTGGTGCCAGTTGGCCCTGTGGGGGTGATTGGGGAGAGGACAGGGTTGCCATATGTCCAGAATTTCCTGGACATAGCCGGAATACTGTGGGCGGAAATTTGCTAAAATGTCTGGGAAAATGTGGACTTATGGCAATCCATGTCGGCAGTGTCGTTTTCCATAAAAATAGCTCAAAAACATTTTTTTGTGATTTTGCCAAAGAAGCTCAACAACTTTGGGCAACACTAAACAAACAAACAACAAACCCCGGGGGAGAAAAGCTACCGGTAATCAACTTTGTGTCCGGATTTTCACTTTTTGAAATATGGCAACCCTAAGTATGATAAAAGGTAAAGGTAAAGGGACCCCTGACCATTAGGTCCAGTTGTGGACGACTCTGGGGTTGCGGCACTCATCTCACTTTATTGGCCGAGGGAGCCGGTGTACAGCTTTCAGGTCATGTGTCCAACATGACGAAGCTGCTTCTGGCGAACCAAAGCAGCGCACGGAAACCCCGTTTACCTTCCCGCCGGAGCGGTACCTATTTATCTACTTGCACTTTTGGCATGCTTTCGAACTGCTAGGTTTGCAGGAGCAGGGACCAAGCAACGGGAGCCAACCCCCCCATCGCGGGGATTCAAACTGCCAACCATCTCGTCCTCTGTCGTCCCCTTCTCCTTGTGTCCTCCATCTTTCTCAACATCAGGGTCTTTTCCAGGGAGTCTTCTCTTCTCATGAGGTGGCCAAAATATTGGAGCCTCAGCTTTAGGAACTGTCCTTCCAGTGAGCACTCAGGGCTGATTTCCTTCAAAATGGATAGCTTTGATCTTCTTGCAGTCCATGGGACTCTCAAGAGTCTCCTCCAGCACCATAATTCAAAAGCTTTAATTCTTCGGCGATCAGCCATATATGTGTGTGTGTGTGTGTGTGTGGTGGCTAGATGTCAGAGACAGGCTGGACTCTGAGAACTGGTGAGTGGATACCAATGAGTGGTCACTGGGAGAAGCAGGGTTAGAAACTGACTTGGAAGAAGGGATCAGTGAATTGGAGTAACCTATAGCAGCCGGGAAACGAGTCAGAAGCAGGAGAAACTGCAGGATTGGAGAGTGGAAAACAGGTGTGGGAAGGAGAAGAGATAGGTCAAGCTGGTGTAGACGCATGGGTTTCTACACTTCCTCCTCCTTCCCCCACCTCTCCTGCTCCACTGTCTCCCAGGACCAGGAGAGGATTGAAGGAGGAGGAGCAGAAAGTTATTTGCCTGCTTGCGTGCATCTCTGATAGGGGAGATATATAAGCTGAGGCTGGAGTGGGAACTCTGTTGCGGCAACTGCCTCATTGGGTGCACACCTAGGAGTAGCTAGCTGAGAGACTTAAGACTGATGGACATGCCTTTCTCTAACTTGTTGGTGTGTTTTTGACAATAAATATTAAATTTCCCCCTATTGCTACACCAATATACAGTGGTACCTTGGGTTAAGAACTTAATTTGTTCTGGAGGTCCGTTCTTAGCCTGAAACTGTTCTTAACCTGAGGTACCACTTTAGCTAATGGGGCCTCGTGCTGCCGCCGCCCAATTTCTGTTCTCATCCTGAAGCAAAGTTTTTAACCTGAGGTATTATTTCTGGGTTAGTGGAGTCTGTAACCTGAAGCGTCTGTAACCCGAGGTACCACTGTATTTGTTTGGAATAGTGAGGAGGTATTGAGGATACTTAAATCTAGCAACCTCCAGATTGGGGCTGCCCCTGAGTTTGGCTCAAAAGCTGCTGAAGAAGAAGAAGAAGAAGAAGAAGAAGAAGAAGAAGAAGAATACTAATACTAATACTAATACTAATACTAATACTGTGACTGGGCTGCTCACAGAGGCAGAATATTAGCAATCTATTGTGTCACTGGTGAAAGAATTGCACTGGCTGCCAGTTAGCTACTGGGCTAAATTCAAGATGCTGGGACTGGTGTACAAAGTCCTATACAGCTTGGGACTAGGATACCTGAAAGATTGCCTCATTCCTTCTGTATCTAACCAGTTATTGTGCTCCGCAGGAGAAGGCCACCTACAGATGCCATATCATGTGTAGGTCCATTCCTTGAAATGTAGGAATTGGACCTTTAGTGTGGCGGCACATGGCCTTTGCAACTCCCTCATGTGATGCATCGGATAGGCACCCTCTCTACCATCTTTTTGACACCTATTTATTGAAGACCTTCCTTTTTCAACGAGCCTTTTAAGTTGAGAATTTTATCCCAGTTCGCATCTGTATTGTCAAAGTTTTTGCTGTTAAATCACTTCAATATGTTGAGTGGGAAGTGGCTCATGTATTAAAATAGAAAAAAGGAACCAAATGCAAGTCTTGCCACCAAGCAGAAGCTTAAGCACTAATTTTGTTAATGAAGGAATAACTTTCTTGTTTATGTTACTTGATGAAATGCATTGAAAAAGCCATTTTTAAAAAAGAGATTTTTTGGGGAAAGGGCAGGAGTCTTTTCATACACTGAAAGAGAAACGTATATCGAGCTTCTTAATACAATTTCAAATAAGGGTTGGTTGGTGCTCAAATAACTGAACAAGGTGACTAAAATAAGCATAGGGTCACTTGTGCTTCTTAAATTTGGGCTGCTTATCTGAAGAATGGAAACACGTTGGCTTGAAAGACTCTGTACTGTGATTAATTTAGCAACCCTGTCATGTTACTGTCTTTGCCCTTCAACTCAATATTAAGAGTTTGTTTCAAGTTTCTTATGCAATACATAAAATTATTGAAAAACCTGACAGTGGTCCTTTAGATATTGTTTGACTCCCAGACTCTGTTCAGTCCAAGCCAGCATCACCCGTGTATGGGGATGAGGGGAGTTGTGTTAGTTCAACAATGTTTGCATGCCACATATTCCTTGCCCATGTGCTTGTAATAGAGGCTTGCCATTACATAGGGTGTATAAGAACCTAGTGCAACATAGATATACTTGGCTAGAATTCTGTTCCTAAGTCTGAGAGGCAATATAGTATTTCAGCCTGAGTTTCTGACTAAGACCAGGCAGACCCAGGCTCAAATTCCTACTCAGCCCTGAGGCATATTAGGTTAACTTGGACCAATCACATGTACTCATTCTAGCCTACCTCACAGATGGTTGTGAGAATAATAATAAAAAGTGAGCATGAGGAAGTAATATATTTTTTGTTTCTCTTTGATGAAGGAAGGGATAAAAATTAGACAAGGCACAGTGGTTCTGCTCTTCCTTTTGCACCTGGCCTGTTGTCTAATTTTGTATATTTCTCCATGCCAAGGTTTGTTAAGCCATGTAATTTGCAAAGTGTTGGTCCAGCCACGGTAAGTTGCACCTGCCCTGGACGAGCACCCAACTGTGACTTTGCTATGGCGAGGTGCACATACATCATGTTTCCTTTTATAAAAAGATTATTCAAAACATTTGCGCTCCATCTTTCCACTAGAAGGCCCTCAAGGTGATCTACAATCCAAAATAAAATTATGCCAAAAGTAACCCACTTAAAATAATCAACGAACACACTCACAATTGTAGCAGCTGCAGAGAAATTGGCAGACAACAAATGATACAAATACCATAGTTTTGTTTACTAAACGCTTGAGAGAATAAAATGTTTTAACAATACTTTAAGAGGGTAGGAACAAAATGAGATCTCTGGGAAGGTCTTCTGCATTAGCCACCCACCAGAGGCAAGACCTTGGATGATGACCTCAGTGATGAACAAGCAAAGGCGTTTATATCCCCTGACAACTGCTTTGAAGTAGTCTCCTACTCTTTCCTGTCTTAAATGTATCAATGGCAAATTTCCTGGAGCAAGAAATAACATTTTATATTTATAAAGCAGCTTAGACCAATTCTGTAGTACAGTCCTGTACATGTTTTTTCAGACGTCCCATAATATACAGAGAGTCTTCATTTTAGGTAAGTGTATGTAGGATTGAAGCCTTAAGTTTGTGGTGTTTTTTGTTTATTTAATTGTTTGGGTAGTGGCATTGCTTGAGGACCATTTAGGTAAGTGAAGGATAAAATGGGCTGACTTCTTCTTAGGTTAGGGCAAAGGCAAAGAGACATTGCCTCTTGCTACCATTTGAAATATGGCTTGGCTGGCGTACACATGTGGTCTTTGTAGAATGATTGACTCTAGAACCACAACTTCAATAAAATCATGAAATGTCATTAGGGCTTTTATAAGAATATTCCAGAATTCATATTCTTTTAATGCTGCTGAGACCATTGATTGACCTGTAATCTATTTGGCGCTAAGCAATGGTTTAGCAACATGTGGATAAGTATTGGCAAGTATGAGCTCTCACGCTTCCCATCTCTTCCTTCCATGCACCCAGGAGGAGGATCACTGCTGAGTTTACTTTTAATTTCAAAAACTCAACTTTAGCAGTATGTGTGAACCAAGAATTCTGGTTTACAACCAACAATGGTTAGTCGCTAAAAAAGCCAGCTACAAACCATGAAGTTGGCGTGTTTAACAACTAACCATTGTTGGTTCTAAACTAGAATTCCTGGTTCACAGTTCACACATACTGCTGAGTCAGGGGTGTCCATATGTTCTTGGACTCCAACTTCCATCAGCCCAGCCAGCACAGTCCAATGGTCATGGATGATAGGGATTGTAGTTAAATAGCATCTGGACAGCCACAGTTCCCATTCCTGCACTAAGTCACGAGTTGAAAGTAAACAGTAGAAATCCTCCTTGTTGTGTAAGAGGAGGAGTGGAGACAAAGAGGAGTATGTGAGCTCAATGGTTTTGCACAGACCTGCTGAGATTTGTCGACATACTGTAGTGCTGGATCATAGTACTAGATGTGAACTAACCAAGAGTGTTTTTATTGTGTTTGAAATGTAGGAAAGTTTTTATTTCCCTTTGTTATCAACTAACTTGTGGATTGGCTTAAAGGTAAAGGGTAAAGGGACCCCTAACCATTAGGTCCAGTCGCGGACGACTCTGGGGTTGCGGCGCTCATCTCGCTTTATTGGCCAAGGGAGCCGGCGTACAGCTTCTGGGTCATGTGGCCAGCATGACTAAGCCGCTTCTGGCGAACCAGAGCAGCGCATGGAAACGCCATTTACCTTCCTGCTGGAGAGGTACCTATTTATCTACTTGCACTTTGATGTGCTTTCGAACTGCTAGGTTGGCAGGAGCAGGGACTGAACAACGGGAGCTCACCCTGTTGTGGGGATTCGAGCCGCTGACCTTCTTTTCGGCAAGCCCTAGGCTCTGTGCTTTAACCCACAGCGGTGGATTGGCTTAGATAAGCCTAAACATAATTTAACAGCTTTCCATTTTTGAAATATATATTTAGCAAACACGTCAGTGGGAATCATGGCATTGGATAGTTACTGAATTATTAAAAAAGAACTTTGAGAATTTTTTGTGTGAAATTCTAATGTGTTTTTGGTAACATGATGATCTGTTAGAAGTCTAAAATACAATGCTTCATTGTCGGTTCAGCTCACTGACCAACAGCTTGAACTGCCATAACATTCATGCAAATTTTCTTTTTCTTCCTACCTGATGACTGTCTAAGATCCCTCCCTTTTCATAATACTAGAAGGAGATGATTTGGAATTACTGTTATTAAGTGGTGGTATCACTTTTACCATGTCAACCAATTGCTTACCAACCAAAAATAACACTTTGTTTTCATCACATTGTGGAAAATGTGATTCCTGTTATTTGAAAAGAATAAGGAGGGGTTCCTATTCAGCTCAGTATAAATGCTGTCTGCTAAGAAAAGCTGCAGCCTCTTAATAGAAAATTCAGGCAGAAGTTTGTTCATTTTATAATATATACCCCATGTTGCTAGGAACACTAAGATGGCAGTTTTGTCTTGAACATCAAAGATATTGGTAGTTCTAGCACTGGATAGGGTGTGAGTAGGAGACCGAGGAGAAAAGAAATACTCAAATATTTTTTGCTTAAATTCTTTAAACTTTTGAACTGTCATGCTTCGGGCGGCCGGGCGAAACTGTTGAAGCGGCGGGTGTGCGCGGGCACACGGCGGGTGCGCACTCGCGTGGCCGTACTTCTAAGCGGCAGCGGCCGTTACAAGTGGTGGAGGGCGAGCAGTCTTTTTAAAAAAATGTTTCACCACATATATTCTAGCGCCCGTTAATTTAACGGGTTTAAAGCACTAGTTTTAAATAAAAGGACACATTCTACTCATGTAAAAACACGCTGATTCCCGGACCGTCTGCAGTTCAGATTGAGAAGGCAGTTGGGCCCCCAGGCCTTAGGTTGCCTACCCCTGGACTACTGCATCAGGCAGCAGTACAGCATCCCTTTCCTCCATGATGCCATCACCAACCACTGGTCAGGAGCTCTGCTTCTCCTCTCGGAATAAGGTATTCACAAAGTTTTTACTTCCCACACCAATCCTGTCCGTGGCCCTTCTTTTCTCTATTGACTACAGTTACATGAAGTGGCAGGAGAGATGTGTAAGCGAAGGGGAGACTCTGTGAAAGAGACAGAAACACTTGGTTTGTTACTATCCCAAAAGAGAACCCCCGTTTCCCCATTTCTTGCTGCACCAATAATTAAAAACTGAAGCACCCAGCTCTTTTCAGATTGCAGGTTTCAGCCCTGTGCTTACTTGCTTGGGAGAAAATCCCATTTGTATGTGATAGAATTACTTGTGGATTAAGTGCATAGGGTTAGGATGCTGAACCTAACCCAAGAACAAAATCCTCCTAAAAAAGGAAAGCTATTGGACGACAGAGGATGAGATAGTTGGACAGTGTTCTCGAAGCGACTAGCATGAGTTTGGCCAAACTGCGGGAGGCAGTGGAGGATAGGGGTGCCTGGCGTGCTCTGGTCCATGGGGTCACGAAGAGTCAGACACGACTGAACGACTGAACAACAATAATTGGTTTGCATAGAAACCCGTGATCGGTGCCACATACTCCATTCAAGAATGTTGGAAGGAGCAGGTATGCATTTTCTCCTGCCTCCCTTTCCAGGAATATTTATGACTGCTGTTCATGGGTAGGCAAACTAAGGCCCGGGGGCCAGATCTGGCCCAATTGCCTTCTAAATCTAGCCTGCAGATGGTCCAGGAATCAGCGTGTTTTTACATGAGTAGAATGTGTGCTATTATTTAAAATGCATCTCTGGGTTATTTGTGGGGCTCCCCCCCCCAAAAAAAATAGTCCGGCCCCCCACAAGGTGTGAGGGACAGTGGACAGGCCCCTGCTGAAAAAGTATGCTGACCCCTGAGTTAGTCGTTCCCCTCAGCATGGGTAGCCACATCCCAGCAGCATCCCAGCACTATCTTCCTAGGATTTAAATACTTTTTAAAATTTTAATACAGTTAAGAACCTATGCTATTATTAATCATGCTTATGACACCTATTTCCCCCCCTGCAGATCACTTGTGCTTGATAGAAAACTGGTTCCCCACCCCTGCTTTTAGAAATTCAAGCACAATAAAAAAAAACACCCTACGCTCCTGTGGTTCTGTAAAAACTATGCCATTTAAAACTAGGGCAGGTATCCACTTATTTGTTTGAAACACTCCTCTATGATAGATAAATAGTTCTTGATCCCTTCTAATGTAAGACTGGGGGATGAAACTTTCAGCTTCCTACTTTTCTTTCCCAAGCTTCCTGATGTGTCTAAAGGAAATAAATTGATTGATGCCCGAGAAGATAAAGTTCTGTATGTAAAATCTCAGTTTTAAGCACACATTTCTTAAATAGTGGTTTTGTTCTCTCTAGGCTGTTTTGGTACCTGCCTGTTACTTCTTCGCCTTTCCGTCTTTTCCAGTATCCCACTGATTTCCATGTATGTTTATATTCTGGGATAACCTGTGGTTTTTCTTGCTGTGTATGTAGCGCCTCACCACATACCATGATTAAAATAATATATAGTTTTAGCTTTCTGTTATATTTGTAAGCCCTGATAGTCTTTCAGATATAGCTAACTGGAAGGTTAGTTTGTGGCAAGCAGAGATAGAATCATAGAACTGCGGAGTTGAAAGGGACTCCTAGGATCATCTAGTCTAACTCCCTGAAGTGTAGGAAGTGTAGGGGTAACGGAAACTGCTGTTGCTTGTGCTGGGAGGGCTGCCCATAATGACTTCTTTTCCTTTTCCCAACAGATAGCTGCTGGGAAAGGAGGAGGGCAAGTTGGGTAGAAGGAGGGGGTGTCTGTGAGAAACCAATAGTCAGTGCCTGTCAAGGTAGTGGCAGCAGTCCATGGACTATTTTTGATGTTCATGCTGCAACTTGTTCAAAACCTGGTGACATTTTAGCTTACACATTTCCCCCTATTGATGCAGCTCTGCAGACCTCCTCTTTCTTGATTTCCTGCTTGAATATCTACATATGTAAGATGTATTTAGTCATCATGAGGCTGTATATTTTCCATGGCTCGAGGTTAGAAATGAGTACATTTGGCAATAATTCTTTGTGATTGGTTCTCTGCATGGTAATTAGTGTTTGAAAGATGGAGGGCATCACATTGAGATTATTTTATTTTTTATTTTTTGTCAATAAGGCTAAGGTCGCTGTTCCGTGCACACTTCAAGTGAGTATGAGAGTAAGCTCCACAGAACTTGCATAGGAGTTCTGTGCTAAACTTGTGTGTAAAATCAAAAACTCTTGATTTAATTTATTTGTGTAGCTGGCTGTTGGCATTTGAAACACTCCATCAAACTCAAAGGCTGCCAGATTAGCAACCAACTCTACTTTTAAGTATGTGAAATTCCCATCAAGTGATTTTACCCTTATATTTAAGTCCAGGTCTTTGCTTATACTGAGTTCACTGTTCTGAACTTAGTCTCAATTCTGGATGATGCTGGTGTCCTACAAACTTTATTTAGGTTCCTGAGTTCTATTGGGTTGCTGTCCTCTGTTTAGTATTGTTTGAACTATTGGGACCAAATGTCTGATGAAAGAATTTTCTGGTATTTGCAACAAAATTTGTGTGTAGTGCAATATACCCTAGTTCAGTGGTTCTAAACTTCCCACCTTCATGGACCATCTGGTAGTTGCTGATAGTCTTTGGTCTAGGTGGACCACTTCATGCTTTTCTGCCTGTTGTAGAAATTCCAATGCACTGTGCTAGATGCTGTATGATTGCAATTGAATTTTAATTGAATTTTTATTGCTTCTTTATTTTTTACACTGTATTTTATTGTATTACAAGTTGCATTCCATAAAATTCAAGTAAAGCAATAAAAGACAGTATAAGAAATAAAATAATCCATAAAAATATAATTTAATGTAGACATGCCGCAGACCAACTGAATGAAGCTTGCAGTTTGGGAAACTTTGTCCTGGTTGCTTTCCTAGCTTAGTTTCACATCCAACAATATCTATAGGGCCAATAATCCTTGCAAGATGGGTAAACATGGGTAACTGTACCAAATGCACCTCTAATTTCCTTCCAAAACCAGGTTCTGAGGCATAAGTAAGGGATATTGCCTAAGTCTTGTCAGTTATATAAACTGACCATATAGCTTGACTGAAACCAGTGGTTCCCAACTTTTTTTTGGCCACGCCCCACCTAAGCATCTCTAAAATCCTGATGCCTCCCCCCCCCCATGACATATAATTATTATTCAAAAAACGAACTCCTATTCACGTGGAGTAAGCCTAAAAGGCGATTAACTTGGTCTAAACAAGCATCCAAATTGCCCTCCTGTGGGGTGTGGGGAACCACAGATTTAAACAATTAAAGAAATAGTATGATAATCAGAGTCCACAAAGTGTTGATGTTCTTTATGCTATTAGCTGGCTGACACTGGAATACTGTGTCCAGTTCTGGGTGCCACAGTTTAAGGATATTGGCAAGCTGGAACGTGTACAAACGAGGGTAACAAAGATTATCAAGGGTCTGGAAACCAAGCCATATGAGGAACAGTTGAGAGAGCTGGGTATGTTTAGTTTGGAAAAGAGGAGACAGAGGAGATATGATAGCCATCTTTAAATTTATAAAGGGCTGTCACATGGAAGACGGAGGAAGCTTGTTTTCTGCTAGTCTGGAGGGGTAGGACCTGAATCCGTGGATTCAAGTTCTCAGAAAGGAGATTCCAACTAAATACAGATGCTTTAGTTGAGATTCCTGCATTACAGGGGGATGGGCTAGATGACCCCCGGGGTCGCTTACAATTGTATAATTCTGCATTTCTATCATTTCCAATCCAAAAACTAGGAGATGGGAGGTGCTGAGCAGAGGAAGCTATTGCTGTTCTCAAGAATAATCAAGGAACAATTTGTCCAAGGAAGAAGAGCTGAAATTGAAATGAAGTATCTTGAGTCTAGTGCATAATCTGCTTTGGTGTTGTGCAGTTCATAGGTGAAAGATAGTTGCTTTCTATACTCACGTTGTTCCTATTGGATTTAGAGAAAAATTGTATCACAAGGGACATCTTCCTAACCTTGATGCATGTATTTGAGTCCCATTAGATTTAATCACTAGTTATGTGTGAATACTGAGTTTACCAGTAAATTAACATTAGTCACAGTCAAAGCAGAATATTAACGTGGTTTTACAGACCAAAGAGAACTTGCCCTGCTGAATACTTTCTGAGAACTGCCTTGCTAATGCCCATGACTGGTGAATATATAAGTACAGAACAGTCCTAAAACAAGACTTTACCAGTTCTTCCCATATGAATTTTCTGGTAGGGCTGGGCTGTCAGTTTTTGTAATCCTTGACATACTATAGATGTACCAGAATACAATGCTAGAGTTATTACATGGGTGGATTGTGGACAGATAGTTGACAGCTCCCCTATATGTGAAACTCCCTGCAAGCACAAGAATGACACAGAGAAATGACTAGGCCAAAACCTTTCTTCCTGTTGTACTATTAAAAATGAATAAATAGAGGGCATGGTTAATGTGAAGTAGGATATTAAAATGACATCTCCCACCTGCATTCTGAAATAGTATGGTTCACTTTACTGCCTTGGGATAGAATTCTGTCATCCCATTCTGCAACATGTGTGCAGGGTTAACATACTTACTCTGAACTTCCCGTTGCCTCCTTTTTCCTTTGTAACTTCAGCTGAGAGGAGTCCCTCAGAAAGTGGAGATTAGGCACTAGCAGTTATAAGAAAAGAAATTAACTTGGGCGAGAGAAGAAAAATGATTTTTCAACACCAAAGGTTCTCCGTTTCCAGAGTTGTTCACTCTTCCTCCTCACTTTTTGGAGTTTGTCTCCTATTTTCCAAGTCCAAGCTTACTCTTAGGTGTTGGCCATGTCTAGCCAATTTCCCACTGGGAATCCTATACAGCCAGTCTGTCAAATTTTATTTGCTAAAAAACATTGGTCTTGCGTCATATTCAGAACTTATCCAGAAGTGGGGGTGTTTTTTAGGGCAAGGAGGAGGGTCAGGGTCTATAGACTGAAGGGGAAGGGAAGAAAATATCACGTGCACTTGCTGCACAACCACTGGATACAGACAGTATGCTGTACTTTCAAACTGAGGAAGTTTTCTTATGCCATGTTTTTCCAGAAATAATATTCTTTTTATTTTTCATTTGGGGTGACAATGGTGGTAGTCTATAACATTTCTCCTTAATTATTTTTCTGAGAAGCTATTTCACACAATGCATCCAGGCCTGCTCTCTCTGTATGGGAGGTGTTTTGGCTAAAGTTTCTAGGTGTGGTCCAGAGACTTGTTAATGTAATCCTCTAGTCAACGTAACTCATGATGCACTGTATCCACTTGCTCATATTATTTTAGTTTGATGTGATCCGGTGCAAAAGTGCAGCAGAAGTCAAAATCGTTTCGATTTTCTCTCCAGAGAGCATTCCAAGATGTTAAATACTTTTCTTGTATCTTTTTAGGATGTATGCACAGCAGTATAAGTGAAGAAATTCTATTCTGTGGAAAAAAGCACCACTACTAACCATTTGTCTTTATTTTTCTTGCTCCTTACCTTCATCGTTAAATCCGCAGAGGACAGATAGCCCTGGGGCTGCCATACATCCGGGTTTCCCCAGACACGTGCGGAGTTCCAATGCCGGAAATGGCGTCTGGGTGGAATTTCCGGAAATGGCTAAAATGTCAGGGAAAACACAGACGTATGGCAATGCGGGCCAGTTTTCTGGTGAAAATCCTTTAAAAAACTTCAAAACTCATTTTTTAATGGAGCTTTTCTAAAAAAACAAAACAAAAAACCCTCAGCAATGGCTGCCTGGCCTTGGAGCTGCCCGACACCTGCGAGCGTGAGAACTCCCAACAACCTGAGCACCTACACCAGCCATTTACTTTTACTTTTATGCCTTAGACAGGGAGGCGCCCCCCCCCAAACAGCCCCCCCCAACAACTTTGACTTTAAAAAAATAGCTCAACTGTCTGGATTTTCACTTCTTTAAATATGGCAACCCTAGGTAGCCCACAACTATGTTCTGGCTAGCAATTTTTATCTGAGGAATTGCATTCTACTGACTTAATTGTGATGTTGCAACACTTCAGCGTTTAACCTCAGATCCCATATTCAGCTCTTGTCCTTCCCAAAAACTATAACGCAAAGCCTTCCAACTGACCACAATCATACGTATTTATAGAATTCAGATAATCATACATTCCCTTCTAAATTAGTTCATGCAGATTCCAAAAGAACTCTTCTTCTGTGTCATGCAATTTTATTTCCATCACTCCCTGTGTTGGAAGCTAGTGTGGCGTAGTGGTTAAGAGCAGTAGACTCGTAATCTGGGGAACCGGGTTCGCGTCTCCACTCCTCCACATGCAGCTGCTGGGTGACCTTTAGTCCGGGCAAACTACAGAAAAAAACGCTGGAACCTGGGCAAAATTGCAACATAAATGCTATTAATGGCATCTTTATGAGAATTGGGTGTAGAATAACATATAAAAAATTAGACAAAATTAAATGACAGGAACACTGTGAAATCGTGATTTCAAAATGGCCGACCTGCTGTATCAATTGTATTGTATTTTGATTAGTTTTCTAAACTTAATTGTGTGTATCCTATGTTTTTTTAATTGTTGTTACCAAATGTCAGGGAAAAGAATACAAAGTTGTCATTGATCTAGTTATTAGGCTACATAATTTCTGTATTTAAATGTTTGCTAAAAACAACAAAGTGAAAGCAGTGGTACATTGAAACAAGGTCACAATAAGGCACTTGAACCAGAACTTTTATTATGTATTACAAATAACGAAAGCAGACATCAGTCATCCATATCATCTATATCAGAACAATGTTCAATCAACAACACATTTTCACAACCAATGGTCTGGCACTGACCACAAGCTGTTGAACATGGAAAACTATTTTTTTGCACGTGCAACGGAATGTATAACAACCAGTGGTGCAATTACAGTGGATAACTTTCAAAAGACTTTCAGGTGCAGGGGCCATGTCTGACATCACAGGGTGAAGCTGGTTGTCCTCCTTTATAATCCAACCCCAGTCATTAGGTCGTAAACCCTCTTTGTGGCATGACCATTCCATTATCTGGTAATATGATCAAAAACTATGGAATTTTGTTGCAGATGTAGTTGGTGGTAGACGTTCTGGTGCAACGAAAGAGTTTGCTGATGTTACTTTGTCCACTAGTATGCGATGTCATAATGTTCCAAGGGTATCATCAACTTTTCCACCAAAAAGAACCATCGCCTTCTGACCAGCATCTTCTATATTGATATGTAACTGATCTTTCAAACAAAATGCCGATGCTAATTCACAAAGTCGATTATCTGCGATACGTTTGTTGAAACATTTGCCTTTTCCTATCCCAAATATTCTGGATGTGCTGTCACAGCCTGTAAAGGCGTGGAGGAAAAGAAGATAGTTGCAGGTCTCTGCGCCCAGTATCATTCTACAAACAATAATGTCAAATGTGTGGTTTGGATTTTTTCCTTGTTTATCACTACAAAAATACAAATTAAATTCCGTTTGATGGTTAGCATGGTACAGGAGTAGAATCAATAAATCGGAATCTTCTCCAACCACAGTAGTAGTTTGGAACTGAGGTGATGCCCCAGCTGCCTTCACAATTTCAACATCAGCATCTCCTTCACCTAGTACAGCAGTGCATCCTTGTCTCTTCAAATGTTCAGCTATGAGAAGAATGATTCGCTGTTTGTTACTTTCATTGGAAAGAAAGTTGTCTTGTTTTAATATGAATTTAGTTTGTGGAGAGAAGTGTACTTCAGGGCTAGAGAACATAGATTTCCGACATTTGTGAGTCATATCTTTAATGGATGGGATGTTTTCATAGCTGTCAAAGACAATAATAGCTTTCCCATAATGACGAGTTGTAAAATTTGCATAAGAACATGCTATGTCATCATACCTGTTGTCTTTGTCCATGGAGCATAGACAGCATCTTAAAAAGCAGAGACATCATCTTGCCGACAAAGGTCCATATAGTTAAAGCTATGATTTTCCCAGTAGTAATGTATGGAAGTGAGAGCTGGACCATAAAGAAGGCTGATCGCCGAAAGCCCCTTCTTTGGGATTGGGATGTAGACTGATCTCCAATCTTCTGGCCACTGCTGAGTTTTCCAAACTTGCTGGCATATTGAGTGTAGCACCTTAACAGCATCATCTTTTAAAATTTTAAATAGTTCAGCTGGAATATCATCACTTCCACTGGCCTTGTTATTAGCAGTGTTTTCTAAGGCCCATTTGACTTCACTCTCCAGGATGTCTGGCTCAAGGTCAGCAACCACACTGCCTGTGGTGTATAAGACCTCCATATCTTTCTGGTATAATTCCTCTGTGTATTCTTGCCACCTCTTCTTGATGTCTTCTGCTTTTGTTAGATCCTTTCCACTTATTATGGTAATCGTTGTATGAAATGTTCCTTTCATATCTCCAATTTTCTTGAACAGATCTCTGGTTTTTCCCATTTTGTTGTTTTCCTGTATTTCCTTACATTGCTCGTTTAAGAAGGCCCTCTTGTCTCTCCTTGCTATTTTGGGGAAATCTACATTCAATTTCCTGTATCTTTCACTATCTCCCTCACATTTTGCTTGCCTTCTCTCCCCCGCTTTTTGTAAGGCCTCATTGGACAGCCACTTTGCTTTCTTGCATTTCCTTTTCATTGGGATGGTTTTCATTGCTGCCTCCTGTATAATGTTATGAGCCTCCATCCATAGTTCTTCAGGCACTCTGTCCACCAAATTTAAATCCTTAAACCTGTTCCTCACTTCCACTGTGTATTCATAAGAGATTTGATTTAGATTGTGTCTTACTGGCCCTGTGGTTTTTCCTACTTTCTTCAGTTTAAGATGGAATTTTGTTATAAGAAGCTGATGATCTGAGTCACAGTCAGCTCCAGGTCTTGTTTTTGCTGAGTGTATAGAGCTTCTCCATCTTTGGCTGCAGAGAATATAATCAATCTGATTTTGATGCTACCCATCTGGTGATGTCCATGTGTAGAGTCGTCTCTTGTGTTGTTGGAAAAGAGTGTTTGTGATGACCAGCTTGTTCTCTTGACAGAACTCTATTAGCCTTTGCCCTGCTTCATTTTGAACTCCAAGGCCAAACTTGCCAGTTGTTCCTTTTATCTCTTGACTCCCTACTTTAGCATTCCAATCCCCTATAATGAGAAGAACATCCTTTTTTGGTGTCATTTCTAGAAGGTGTTGTAAGTGAGACTCCTTAGGGTAGTGATAAAGTGGGATATCAAATCCAAACTCCTCCTCCTCCTCCTCCTTCATCTTCTTTACGCTGGAATATTGTAAATTTTATTAGCTTTCCTGAAGCGCATCCGTGGAACTGATAAATGTAAAACAGACAAACAAACAAAAACCGACCTATGTCTTCACTAAAAACTTATTCTAAAAACATTGGGGGGGGGGGGCGTTACCTAACCCAAACCTCATTGTTTTCCTTTTGAGGAGTTACCTGCTTCACATGATTAAATCATACATGTGAGCTTCATTCATCCACATGCAGCACTTTCATTCTCACTTTTCTACACTCTATAAGAAAAGTTAACTTTTTCCAAAGATGTTTTGTTCAGATGACCCTACCACATTACATTCCTGATTTTCTCAAACCTAAGAACAGTGGTTATAAAACACTGGCTCTCCAGCTCTCTCCTGCAATTTCCTGGTTTGAATCTATCTATCTATTTATTTCCTGGTGCCGTGCGTACATGTAGTTGTGCATGAGTCGGTTGTGTGTAATTGGAGGCGCCTGTGCAGTGAAAGCTGTGCAGTGAAGATTGTAGAAACACTTCTGTGGAGAGGGAATTCCATAGTGCAGAGGAAACCATAGAGAAAGCCGTCACCCAGAAAGTTCGCTCTGCAGATCTTAGCACCTGAAAGGGTTGGTGGGGATGGCTACGATCTTTCAGATATTTGGGGCCTAAGTCTTTTAAGGCTTGTGGGCACCTTGAATGGGCCTGCAAAAAAAATGGCAAGCAAATTATGCAGAAAGAGGAGGGTCTTAGTGGAAGGAGTGCACAATCTTGTAAAAAAAATCCAGTTCCTTGGATCGGCCTTTCCCATTCTGGTGCCTCCCAGATGTTTTGGACTACAGATCCCTAAGACTGCCTTAGATAATACCAAAGCCAGCTTTAGTTTTGCACCAGCTCTGGAAATGTGCAGAAGTGAATGACATGTAGACCTTAAATTTATTATTTCTTTCTCTTTTCTAATATTTGATAATACTGTTGTTTTATCTTTCTGTGTGCTGTTTTTGTCAGTTTATGTTTTCTTATTGCATTGTACAGGTTCTTAATTATACCAACTTTTAGGGCTTCACCTCTGATCAAGTATAATAATCTTCTTTTCTTAGTGTCAAGCACATACACTTTTGAGTGGACAGCTCATTGAAATACATTGAGGCTACTTCTATGTAAACATGGGTGAGATTATGTTGTTAAATTTGAACTAAAGAGTAGACATATCTAAAATAGTCTACTATTTTAAAACAAAAGCCTCCAACACAAAGTGGAAATTTAACTCTTGTGTGTACTGCTTCAGCTTGCTGGTCCCATCACTCAAATAATTGAGACTCACAGATCAGTATAGCACTTGTTATATTATTGATTTTATGTAGTAGGAATCTCTGCATGCCAATTGAACCAGTAATAGTTCCTGAATAAAGAATTTAACTGGCCCAAAGTAGTATTGAGTTCTGTGTGGTGTGTACTGCATTTATTCACCTAATCTGAGTGAGGCATGAAAATCTTGGGAAATAAGTTGGTTTGTTGGTCTGTTTATGTATTTTTATTGTTCAGTAATTAAATCAGCTTAAAACAGCCTTTTTGTAATAATATGTGTGTGTGTATATATATGTGTGTGTGTGTGTGTGTACACACACACACACACACACACACATACACACAGTGGTACCTCAGGTTACATACGCTTCAGGTTACATACTCCGCTAACCCAGAAATAATGCTTCAGGTTAAGAACTTTGCTTCAGGATAAGAACAGAAGTCGTGATCTGGTGGCACAGCGGCAGCGGGAGGTCCCATTAGCTGAAGTGGTGCTTCAGGTTAAGAACGGACCTCCAAAATGAATTAAGTTCTTAACCCGAGGTACCACTGTATATCTCAATAGAAATTACTGCACATGAGAATTTCCCCCTTGGTCTCTAGGAGAATGACCTGTAGCAACCCACTGGTTTGACCTCTACTGTCAAAAGCAACTGCATAGTTGAAACTTGAAATGGAAATCTGTTTATTTTTGGCTATCAATAGTGCTCAAGATGTAGATAAACCACAGAAGAATGTAACTATGTAAAAAGCAATTATTTACTGCAAATATCCAGGAGAATTCACTCAGTTTTAAAATCGCATTTGTTTGTGTTGTTAGGAAGTTGTGTGCCTAAAGTGTTTTTTTAAAAGGTATTATGGTGAAAAAAGTATACTTCTAATCACATATGCTTGTCTCCTGCTAAAGCTCAGTGGCTTAGAGGTTTAAATTGCTCTACATTTTTGGAAGTTAGTATTGTAATGAGATATGCCACGCAGATGGCTTTTCTGTATTAGGCGTGCAGAACTGTCAGCTCTTAATTGCAGGAATTCTCATTTTCTCTCTCCCCGCCCCCCCTTGTGGTTCTGATGATTTTACCTTTAAAGGCACAGCAGAAAATAATCTAATAGTGTTTTTGTACAATTTGCTGCTGATAGTTGTGCAAGGTATTGCACACTGTAATGCATACTTAGTGATCTGTTCTGTTTAGTGCTTCACTTTCAGTTTTATTACATGCAAGTTTGTATCACACAAAACAGGTACTATACAGACTTTTCCTTCAACTAGTTTGGACAGAAATCTTGCTTTCCATAATCTTGGCCATTTATCATGTATATTCTCCATTGTTGCAATCTTTTCTTTAAACAAGTCTTCTTTCTATGTCGTTACAAACACAACTGTTCAGCCATTTGTTTTTAGTGGGGAGGTGAAAACCCTGAGTCTGCAGCATGACATACATACTCTCAAGGCAATGTGGGACACAAACAGGCGTTTATCAACACCTCTTGTGCTGGGAGAGCCTAAAGCTTCCTGTGTGTGTGGCAGTTGTATTCATTGACTTGGAGGAACTCATAATGGCGTCCTCAGTACTCTCCCCCTCCCTTGTTTTATTGTCCCAGAAACCCTGTGAGGTAGGTTAGATTGAGAAATTGCAACTGGCCCAAGGTCACCACCCCCTGAGCTTTCATGGCAGAGTGGGGATTTGAACTCTGGTCTTCCAGGTCCTAGTCCAACACACTAACCACTACACCGCACTGCCTCCATAAGGATAAGAATATAAGAAGAGCCTTTCTGCGTAAGCAAGGTCCATCTAGCCCAGGAATCTGTTTCTAACAGTGGCCACAAGTGTCACAGTTGTGAAAAATGGTAAAAACTGGAAATGAGTGTGACTGTACAAAATTTTGTATGTGATTGGGAGGAAGGCTTCAAAGTTCTTCCTACTCAAACAGGAGGCTGCCCAAAGTGAGTGACCAAGGTGCGGGCGAGAGATTAAGTGAACAAGGAGGGTACCTTTGTATCTGTTTTTCTCTGTCCTCATTTCCCATTACCTCATTGGTTTGAGACTGATGATATGACCCGCTTGTGCGTGGCTGTTCTAGCTACATAAGCAACAGCACCAGAGAATCAGAATTAGAATGTAGGATGCGGTTTTGGCTTAACTTCTCAAAAGGCAATATGCAAACTACTATGCTTATTTGCAACCAAGATATACAGGCAACAAACATTTTGCACGCATTCTAAGCATGCGCGACCATGCATGCAGAGGTGGTTTTTCGACCTGGAAGGGGGTGGGCTTATGCACTCCACCGATGCATGCGATGATCAAGTATACAACCCCAGTGCAAATTGGGGGTTGCCTGTGTGTAAAGGAGTGATGGCTTGTGATATGTTGCCAGCATTGCACTTGTAGCTGAAAACGTTGCACCAGTGTAAGGCAGATACTGGTCAGTCAGTTGTCATGATGGCAAAGTATTTCCTGTAGAATCTGATGAGTCCTCCTGTTTATTGCAAGGGCCTAAAGTAATGTTGGCCTTTCCACATGACCAAAGGCTACAGGGGATTTCCATTCCACCTAGTAAGTTTTTAAGTAGTTGCCATGTGATTAGCTATTGTCTGAATGCATTCTTCCAGTGGTAAGGAACTGGGACCAAAAATGCTTCATCTAGAATAAATGTGAATAGTATCCAAAAATTATTTTTTATAGAGTCTTAGACACAGTCTGTTGTGCTCTAGTGTTTAACATGTCATATGTGACGCTAGAGTCATGCTTTTACATCTGTGGCTCATTGGACCCCATAAATATTTATCAGCCTTCCAAGCTGTCAAATGGGCTCATTAGTATTTCATGGTGTCAGTGGTTAGGGCCCACCGTGTGCCTTCAGGGAATTACTTAGTTACTGATAATGTAAAAAGTTCCCTTATCTCTATAAATTGTTTAAATAAACAGAACAATTATCTTTTGTTGCAGATCTTGGGATGCCATCACACACATCCAGTCATCAAAACTACTGTCTTGTATTTCCACTTCATTGGTTGCACCACTTTCAGTTTCTCAGGTAGATGAAAAGATTTCCTAACCAGGCGTAAAATTCCCACGGTGTCGTCCCTCGCCCCCCCCTTTCCATGGTCTGCATTGCATGAGTTGCTCTGCTGGAGAGTGATTAATCACTGGCTACAAGATGGAACAGAGATGGCTGGCATAACTTACAGGAGCAGTGTTATCTGCTGGCTTCCCTTGCTGCAGGAGTGATGGTGTCTGTCGTGTGTGTGTATGTGTGTGTGTGTCTCAGTGCTGTTTTGTGCTGCCATGTCAACTTCTAATGGATTGTTATTCAGGTCAGTAGAGATACTGCATCTACCCTTTTCAGTCATCCTAATGTATTTTTCCTTTGCCACTGAAAGGGAAACAAACAGTAGCGTTTGCTGGTCAATACACAGCTTATTTTGGACTTGCCATTGGTGTCACGTTTGCAGCTTCAGTGGCTGCTAAGGGTTACAGACGTCCTAACTTGAATCCCTGCAATTTTACACAGAGTGGTTTCCACACTTGAAGGATTACTTATGAAAGAAAAGGGAAGGAGGTTAGTTATTAGTAGCATGGCAACAGAATTTTATATATGATGCAGAATTGTGTTTTTGTATCCAAAATGGAACTTCTTAGTGAATGGGATTTTCTAAGAACAACTAATTATCTGCTATTGCTTTGGAATGTAAAAGCAATAATTTTGCCCACTTTGTCTTCAACGTCAAATAAGTAATATTTAATATAATGAGGAAAGGTTCTGTGGGTCTGAGTTTTTGTTGTGTGTGTGATGGTTTGGTTTTATTCCATTATAATTTCCATACAGTTGGCTGGGGGCGGGAGAAACCCTGGTCAGATAGTCGCCCAAGCACTTAAAATTTTGACAGTGTTTCTTGTAAGTTTTGACAGTCCTTTCCCCATCCCTTGCCCAATCCTCTGTAGAGCTGACGTCTAAAAAAACTGATTTCCCCCCTGTTCTGAATGCAGTAGTTTGAATAGCAATAGGGTGCTAAGCAAACATCTAGAGTTCTTTCACTTTTCACAATAGTACATTAATTTTTGCAAGAATAAGATTTCCATATATGTGGGCTGCTAGGAAATACTGGTGCTCTCAAGGCCTGATTAGCATGGCCAGAGGTGATGTAGTTCCATGGTTGCATGGTGACCCTGACATGCAGCCCACGCTCCGCGTATAGTCTGAAGGGAAGAAATGGGATGGGGGAGCTTCACAACACTGGGAAGAATACCTGGATCAACACTATAGCAGACATATCCAACCGTTCGACCGCAATCGACAGGTTGGTGTTCGTTGTCGATCGCGGTCAATCGTGAGATCCTTATCTTTTAAAAAAAATGACTTTTAAAAAATGGGAATGAATGTCTCTGCCCCCCCCCCCCGCCCTCTTACTCCATCGCGTCAATTTGGCACTTGTTTGGCATTAGCTGTTGGTGAGCGATTTAAAGGAAGCTAAGAAGCTCAACAAATCTGGTGTCTTTCCGCCCGTCCCCACCAAAAAACTCAACAACTCTGGTCCATCCTCCCTCCACTGACAATGGGTAGATCACTGCCAGTCTTTTTATTGTGGGAGTAGATCGCTGTCTCTGGGGCATGCCTGTATAGGATAAGTCAGCAGTATCCAAACTTTTTTCAAAGAGGGCCAGATTTGATTAAGTGAAGGGCCGTGAGAGCCAACCAAAGTTGTTGAGCTTTTTTTAGGATTGAAGTTGTCCCCCGAAATGGACTTTGGACATGCCTGGGATAAGTTACCTATATGCTACTTGCCTTGTTCTCAAAAATAATTTTCAGTGTAAACTATCCAAATTTTCTAGTTGTATGTGTTGCCTTTTTGGGGGCAAATAATCAAAACCTCAAAAGTAGTCATTCTAATAAATGAGTCTATTTCTTATACATGTATCATTTCTATGTTGGGAGTTTAAGGAAATATATATCATTTAATGTAATTTTTACAGGAATTTATATCATCATAAACTTTTTTGTGTTTATTTATACAATTGTGCCTTCCCTTCTAAGTCGCTCTCCTAAACAGAACTATATCTACCTTCAAGGAGTGTTGGATTATTAATCTCCTTTTGTGTGTTATGTTAAAAGCACACACTCTGAATTATGGTTCTTAAAAAAAAATATGTTTGAGGGAATTCAGTGGTCTGGGATACTTGTGGTGGGATCCAGTGCCCTTGTTCAGTTATCATAAGGATTTACTTTAAACTGGGATAAGGGAGGGACTGCTGCCAATAAATACCATGTCAACACTGCCTCTGTGCCAGAACAACCATTTGAATTTAGCATTAGCCTCAGTATTAAGAAAGTTGTTCGTATTGTTTTTCAGTTTTTGTGGTGAATTGCATCAAATAAGGTATACAGTGGTACCTTGGTTTGCAACCATTTTTGATTACAACCACATCAAACCCAGAAGTGCGTGTCCCTTTTTTAAAAAACAATATATTTTGTATTTTATTTTTCAGATTACAACTGATTTTTTTTGGAGGCCCCATTGGCAAAAGCGCACCTTGGGTTACAACCTGTTTTGGTTTACAACCGGACCTCCGGAATGGATTATGGTTGTAAACCAAGGTACCACTGTATTGGATCTAATATTGGGCGGAAAACTTTATAAAGGTATTGTTGAAAGATACAATCAACACTGGTAGGGTTAGGAAGGACTGTTGTCTGAAACAGTGGCATTTGGATGACATTACTGCCAGTCAATACTAAGTGACTTGAGATGCTTTTGTAAAGTATAAGGCAGCTTCCTCTCTCACCATCACTGAAAAGCATTTTCCTACTTTTTCTAGCTCTGGAGCAGTTAATTACAAAACCTGATTTGTGGAATCTTGTTTCTAATATATAACTCATTTAAAAATCAGTTGTTATGTTGTACAAAATAAAACAATACAAATGCCAACCCAACTGGTTGTTTCTTCCTGCTCTGGAGGCTAGGATCTGGACCAGTGGATTCAAGTTGCAGTATAAGAAAGGAGATTCTGACCAGGAAGAACTTTCCGACGGTAAGAACTGTTTGACAGTGGAAAGTACTCCCAGAAGAGGTGGGGTACCCACCTTCTTTGTAGGTTTTAAAGCAGAGGTTGGATTGCCATCTGACATGGATTTTTAGTTGAGGTTCCTGCATTGCAGGGGATTGGAATAGATAACCCTTGGGATCCCTTCAAACATTTCTATGATTCTATGAAAGGTGAGGTGCAGCAAAAACATGAGGAAAATTAGTTGCAATAAGGCAAAATGAGAAGATTTGTTGTCAGCAGCCATTTAAATAAAGTAGATGATGAGGTTAGTTGTGTGTTACCTGGAAAGCAGATCTGGTGACCAGGAGCAGAAATGAAAAAGAGTAGTATTTAACTTAAACTGAACAGCAATAATAAAAATCCATTAGTACAAACTAACTAAAAATTGCAAGCCTCAATAGGGCACTTTCTTTTTTCTTAATGTTATTGTGGTTGCTTTCCTTAAATGATATTCTCCCATATATTCCCTGCTGTACACTGTATAATATCCAGATCCCAGAAGCCTGCCATCTGAGATCTGGTGTTTCCCTTACCTTGTGTAGCAGTGCTGTGCAGCATTACGTCTAGGTCAGTGTTAATGGTGATTGTGGATCGTGTCAGTATCGATACAGACAAGTTACAAATCTGCATAGGCAGTAGAAGGGAGGAAGAGAGGAAGAGAGAAAGCGCAAGCTGAGAACACAACCCTACTTTTCAAACCATAGTTAGGAGGTCGGAAATGTTATGCTTGCACGGGATCAAACTCCTGGTGGCATATGTGGATTGCATATGGGAGTTTGAATTAAGCAGGGTTTGCAAACCTGCTTTTAATCCTGTTTGCAAAAGCTAACCATAGTTAACAGTAGCATTATTGAAGATTTCACTCTGCACCATGTGAGTTGAAGCATGCAATTAATCTCCTAGCCATAGTTAGGAAATCAGAAATGTTACATCTTCACCAAACCTGAGGAAAGGGGTCCCCCCCCCAATGGTGCATGTAGTGATTTGTTATTGCACCTGAATGCAGTCCTCATGCAAGCACCTATTATTCTGTATGAACTGGAAGACTAATAAAACAAATAAAAGGGAACATTATCTATTATAATTGTATCAAATGTATCACAACAAAGAAACAAAATAAAGCTACTTTTCTATTGCACAACTGTCTGGGCTGCTGTGGCTGTGCTAGAACAGGAATGCAATATCTTTTCGGGCATAATCTGTTTCATGTAGGTTTGTAGAAATGCCAAGCAGTGCTGATACATTTTACATTCACCTCCTAGCCAGGTGTGATGAAGTGCAATAATTGAGTGCTATTAAAAGAGAAAAAGAATTGCCAGCACTCAAGGGCGTCATAAAAAATGAATGGCAAATAAACAATCAAGAAGGTTACTATGGAAATTGCACATGTCTCAGTTAACCCTGTAGACGATATCATGGCTTTGTTAAAACCAATAAGACTTAAGTTACATCTTTAAATGCAGCCAGGAATTTACACTAGTCACAGGGTATGTCTAAAGCAAAGGATTTTAAAACAAACGTACAGTTAAAGATTTATTTGTATTCTCTAAAAAGCAGGATGTGTGTGGGAATTTTCTCACTATTTTAATTTCCTTTTTTGCAAACATTAATCAGTTCTGCTCAGTGGCACACAGCCTAAACATATGATGCCATTTAGTAAGACTGTGATTGTTTTCAGAAACATGATTTGAAAAACACACACCTTCTCCACAGAAGCTGGTTTGTCTGTTTTTGCCATTACCATCTTCGTGCTGTTAATTCAAGAAGGAAACTTTAAAAATCTTTCCTCGTAAACTTTAATAAATGTATTGTTTATCAATAGGGGCCTAAAACACTGGCTGATGTTCAATGCAAACCATATGAGATGAAATTGGACATCTTTTGGACACTTGATTCCTTTCTAACACACACCACGGAGGAACTAACATGAAGTATGCTACAGTGACAGTGGCCAGACAATATTTTCCCTTTCTGTGTCCTAATGTGCCCTTGCTATGGCATGTCCCCCAATCATCTGAGTTCTGAGTCATATAGCATATGTTGTTGTTTTTCTCATTAATCATCTTCACTTTTTGAATCATCCAATAAACAACCTCCAACAGGAAAACTAAGCTCAACTTGGTTGCCACTTGCTGAAAAAATATATATGATCCAAACCTGTATTTCTGCAACTGCAAGTCTCAATCTGTATTTCATCTGTTGCCTTGATAGATGTCTTGATGCCTCAGTTCTTAACAGAGCTGAAATGAATTTGGTCCTGGAAGTTTTCTTTGGAACATGTGCTTTGTGACTTTGGGTATTCTGTGGGTGAACGCTAAATATTCATACCTGATACGTAGTAGCATATTATGGTAGTTGTCAACCTTTTCATATTTAAAGAGCACTTTCCATTTTGGCTCCATGTATTACTGAGGATTCCAGGGTACAATTATAGGATGCCTACCCAGTCCATGCAAGTTATTGTTGAGCCTCTCCATTGCCCATCAATACATGGGTGTTTTCACTAGAACACACCCAAGATTTCCTTGAAGATAATCAGTAGCGGTGGGAAGGTTGTCTCAGGGTAAGCATGTCTGCCTTAACTATTTTTTTCATTTTAAAAAAAAACCTGATGATAAAGGTTCTGTAGAACTAAGGATTCCCAGGGATTTACCACTGGCATATATTTTACAATGTTTATTAGTTGCCATGTGATGCTATCTGGGAGAGCCCCTCCACTACTTATTTGTTTGTTATCGAGCAGCATCTTGCACATTAGTTTTTTCCTTAGCTATTACCTATTTTCTTTTCCTTTCTTTCTTTTGCAAAGTTTTATTTCCTCCCTAGGTAACACTCAACTATGTGCTGAGGATTTGCAGTCTCCAACCAGGTCTATGGCCTCTTCTCATTTGAATCTCTTGAGTTTCTCTCAGGACTTATGCTACAGTCTTCATTCTAGTCCAACCATCCATGTTGCTCAAGGTTCTCAGCAGTTCTGCTGACTTTTGGCTGTATAAATTTATTGAAGGCTGCCTCATTAGTCACAAGCTCTTCCTTGATTTCAGCTCTTGGCTTTTCTCAGGCCTCCTAAGTCCCACAATGACCATTGCCAGTGTCCAAACTCCAGCTCTTCCTTCAGCTGATAAGTGTTCTTTCTCACACTACTCTCTTAGAAGCTGTCTCCATCTCTGTTCTTCTCCTTGGGTAGAGTCTATCCTTCCTTCTCTCTATAGTGCACCCCATTTCAATTTGGGTAGAAATCTGTATGTTCACTGTGTTCTGTTTGGATCAAATACAGCTGTACCTCTGGTTATGAATGCTTCAGGTTACAAGCACCGCTAACCCATAAGTAGCTGCTCCTGGTTGCAAACTTTGCCCCAGGATACAAACGGAAATCACACGCCGGAGGCCCCATTAGCAAAAGCACGCCTCAGGATAAGAATGGTTTCAGCTTAAGAACGGACCTCTGGAACGAATTAAGTTCGTAACCAGAGGTACCACTGTAGTGCACTTAACTGTTGAGTAAAGGAGGGGAGAGCTATGTGTGGGCAGTGCGGTAGCAAATCTCGAGCAGGAATGCGGGAATCGGGTTTATTCTAGACCCTTGTGGGCAAGAGAAGGGAGGTTCCGCCTCTTATTTTCCCGCCTCAGCCGCCAAGAGATGCCGTCCACATGGCCACCTCGATGAACTTAAAAACCTATGTGGATCAAGCTTGCAGAGCCGCGGAAGAATTCGCAAATATCTACTATGAAACCATGGATAAAAGGAGGCAGGCGTTGACCAAACTCTACCAGGACAAAGCAACCCTCGTTTGGAATGGGAATGCAGTATCTGGGCAAGCAGCACTTGCAGAATTCTTCAAAAAGCTGCCTTCAAGCGATTTTCAAATTGCCACATTTGATTGCCAGCCTGTTCATGAGCAAGCCACAGAGAACCTTAACATGATCCTGATTGTGACATACGGCTTCGTCAAATTTGATGGGAACGAGTAGCAGTACTTCAACCAGAGCTTCTTGCTAACAGCACAAACCACAAACAACGGCACAGTGTGGAAGATCGCAAGCGACTGCTTCCGCTTCCAGGACTCTCCTAACTAGTGGGCAACCGCAGTTGGGTATATTTTCCTCTGGACAAGCTAATTGGCTTTCAGGATGGCCACACTCTGGGTGTGGGAAAGTCCCTCCTCTCTGGAAGAACTGCAGCTTGCCAGAAACTATCAACTAAACAACAACAAAAATAAAACTTGAAAAGAAGGGCAGTTCCTTTCAGAACATTCGCATTGATGCTGTTTGGAGAGCCTCCTGTTTAATTCTAATTGTTCCAACACTGCTGTTATCCTATGGTATCGTTTGAGCTGGCTTTCATGAATAAGAGTAAAAGTCCTCTGCTGTTTATTCTTAAAAAAACACTGTTGAGTAAAGGAAGTTTGTTATGACAGTATATTTTTGCTCCATGTTGCAGAAAGTGGTGGTGGGGGATGAGTGTTCAGACCGCTGGGCCCTCACTTGTGGGTGCCTCAGGGTTCCATCCTCTCCCCCATGCTTTTTAACATCTACATGAAGCCACTGGGAGAGATCATCAGGAGGTTTGGGCTGGGTGTCCATCAATATGTGGATGATACCCAGCTCTACCTCTCTTTTAAATCTGAACCAGTGAAGGTCCTGTGTGAGTGCCTGGAGGCGGTTGGAGGCTAATGGGTTGAGGTTGAATCCTGACAAGACAGAAGTACTGTTCTTGGGGGACAGGGGGTGGGCTGGTGTGGAGGACTCCCTGGTCCTGAGTGGGGTAACTATGCCCCTGAAGGCCCAGGGGCGCAGCCTGGGAGTTATTTTGGACTCACAGCTGTCCATGGAGGCGCAGGTCAATTCTGTATCCAGGGCAGCTGTCTACCAGCTCCATCTGGTACGCAGGCTGAGACCCTACCTGCCCGCGGACTGTCTCGCCAGAGTAGTGCATGCTCTAGTTATCTCCTGCTTGGACTACTGCAATGCGCTCTACGTGGGGCTACCTTTGAAGGTGACCCAGAAACTACAACTAATCCAGAATGTGGCAACTAGACCGGTGACTGGGGACGGCCGCTGAGACCATATAACACCAGTCCTGAAAGACTTACATTGACTCCCAGCACGTTTCCGAGCACAATTCAAAATGTTGATGTTGACCTTTAAAGCCCTAAACGGCCTTGGCCCAGTATACCTGAAGGAGCGTCTCCACCCCCATCGTTCTGCCTGGACACTGAGGTCCAGCGCTGAGGGCCTTCTGGCAGTTCCCTCTCTGCGAGAAGCAAAGCTACAGGGAACCAGGCAGAGGGCCTTCTCGGTAGTGGCACTCGCTCTGTGGAACACCCTCCCTTCAGATGTCAAAGAGATGAACAACTACCTGACATTTAGAAGACATCTGAAGACAGCCCTGTTTAGGGAAGTTTTTAATGTGTGACATTTTAACGTCTTTTAAATCTTTGTTGGAAGCCACCCAGAGTGACTGGGGAAACTCAGCCAGATGGGCGGGGTACAAATAAATTATTATTACTACTACTACTACTACTACTACTACTACTACTACTATTTGGAAGGGAAGATGTTCCATTGCCCGGGTATTTGGATGCTGTGCTTATTTTAGACTGCTTAAGAAAGAGGAAGGGAAGGTTGTTCAGGAGTGAGTCCCTTGTCCTTCTTGCTTCTGTTGCCTGCTTTGCCCCTGGAACCCTAGTTGCAGCATTAAACTTGAAAGTCCCAGGTTTGTTTGTTTTTAAAACTCTGGCATCCTGAAGCAGCATATATGTAACGTAACCTTCCTCAACTCTGTGCCCTGCAGACATTTTGCTCTGCAACTCCCACCAGCTCCAGCCAGTACCATTGCCGCTTTGAGACTCCTTAGGGTAGTGATAAAGCGGGATATCAAATCCCAACTCTTCTTCTTCTCTTCATTGTGATGAGAGTTGAAGCCATAAGAGTAATGCATCTTTTTCTCAACTTTATTGTTGGCCTTGGCTATTTTTGCATAAGCAGCAGTGCCCCTTCACCACGGATCCTGGCAGAGCCATAGCTATGTGGGGGATGGGGCTAGCCGGGTGAAGCCTCCAGAGGGGGGCCATTGAGGCTCCCAGCCTGTGTGTGTACGCAGATGTGCAGGGGTGTGTGTGTGTGTGTGTGTGTGTGTGTGTGTGTGCCAAACTGGGTCTTTGACCTGGGTGAAATAAAGTCTAGGCCAGGGGTCAGCAAACTTTTTCAGCAGGGGCCGATCCACTGTCCCTCAGACCTTGTGGGGGGCTAGACTATATTTTTTTTTGGGGGGGGGAACGAACCAATTCCTGTGCCCCACAAATAACCCAGAGATGTATTTTAAATAAAAGGACACATTCTACTCACGTTAAAACACACTGATTCCCAGACCGTCCGCGGGCCACATTTAGAAGGCGATTGGGCCGCATCCGCCCTCGGGCCTTAGTTTGGGGACCCCTGGTCTAGGCACAAGGTGCTCTCTTATGTGCTGAATAATTTTTTTGACAAGTGAGTAGAGTACAGTTGTAGTGTGATACAAATAATTTCAGTTCCCTTTCTGGGTCTTCTCGGTTCTTGGTGCTGTGCTTCACTGTAGCCAGAAGTGGTTTGAATCCTGTTTTCTACTGTGACTTTGGGGGAAAGTCATCTGGATCTCTGGACTGAGTCCACTGGGCATGCTTTTCCTTATATCACTTATTTGCAGGGCTTTTTTCTCGGGGGAACTCACAGGAGCTCAGTTCAGGCACCTCTCACGTGGGTTCTGGCACATCTCTCAAGTGGGTGCCATTGCCATTCTAAGAGAACAGGGAAGGCGTTCATGGTGAGTTCCAGCACCTCTTTTTCTAAAAAAAATAGCACTGCTTATTTGATAGATATAACATTATGCCACCATTGGGGGCAGAAGCAACCTCTGAGCAAGCAGAGGGTTCTGACTAGCCTTGCTTCTCCCCGATCATGCACCTACTCCATCCATTTCAGCATTTTAGAGTCTGCCAGCTCACACCCACCAGTGCAGCAGCATCATTGTTTCCCCCCGCCCCTGCCCCCAAATTCGGTCTGCACAAGGGGATTTAGTAGTGATCTTATCTTTCATATTATCATGCACATGTGTGTATGGCATATAGATTAAACTGAATTCATAAATGAGTGTGGAAGGTGAGCCAAGTAGTGTTAATTGATTTACCACAGGCACCAGTATGCAAGTTTAGATTTCATCTGGGGAGAATGGTGTGAATTTCATTTCTTCAGTTGCTTGTGCTAGTTCCTGAAAATATTTGGCATGCATCCTCAACTGACTTTTCAGTGCATGCTGTAGCCTGCTATTTCATCTTGGGTGAAGACAATAGAGGCACACAGAAAAGCTTTATATCTTTACAGTCTGATAAAGACTTCAGATTTCACTCTGAACTCGTGTAGTGACTGGCTTAATTTCATTAAGTTGAAAATGAAGGTGAAAAACCTGGACAAAAGCTTAGCTAAAAATTAAAGTTCTGAATGGGGCTGAAAGAGAAATACTGCAGGTTAAGCTCTCCTTTCTGTGTTTAGTTTAATTAACTGAAGGCAGCTTTGCACAACCCAGTTAGGTTTTTGATGGATAGTGGCATCATTTCCCCCAACCTTGTGGATGCTTAGGTGTGTTGAGATTATGACCTGGTTCCATCCACTTCTGGAAATTTTCCAAGGTGTGATAAATTTATATGGTTGAACATCCCTAAGACTCATTTAATACTACCCCCAAATCATTTATAAGCAGCCACATAAAATGTTGGTGTGAATATGCTCTTACGTCCCAAAAACATAAATTAGAAATATCCTTTTGAACATAACCTTTAAGCTGCAAATGTTCTTCCACATAATATAGACCTAGTTAGCTCTCAGCAATGGGAAATGGGATAGGTAAAGCAGCGCACTTAGCCCACTTGCCTATTTCCAAGAATTGCCAGTTCTGTAAGTTCTTCAAAGGATTTATTTTGGACACTACAGTCACTAAATTATGCTCTTTGGGTTGCTTTACCATTTTAGGAATATTGCTGACTATTAATGACAATCCATGAATTCTTTAGTCCTTATTAAAAAATTAACCATGGCTATTTCCGCATCACACTTTTATAAATAGGCACTCAACTGTAGCGCGTAAGGCTCTGTACACATTGCCAGCTTTAAACATAGCTAGATGGTTCTTTTTCTCAATTTGGATTGAACCTGGTTTGGGGATAAGTGCATCAAAACACAGTGTTTCACAGGAAATGACATGATAGTTGCAGGATTGACTCCAGATTGAGTAAAGGAGCCGTAAAATGGCAAATGAAGTCCAATGTAAACAAGTGTAAAGTGATAAATATTGGGGTAAGAAAGTCTCAATTTCACGTATATGCTCATTGGGTCTGAACTGCCTGTGACTGACCAGGAATGAGACCTTGGGGTCCATAGTGGATACCTCATTGAAGTGGTTAACAGTGTAAAAGTGTGAAATCCATGCTAGGGGTCAATAGGAAAGGAGTTGAAAATAAAACTGATGTTATCACAATGCTGTTATACAGATCTATGGCACAACTGTATTTGGAATGCTGTGTACAGTTCTGGTTGCCTTACCTCAAAAGGGATATTGTACAGTTGGAAGAGGTTCAGTAAACTGTGACCACAATGATCAAGAGAATGGAGCATCTCCTCTAGGGAAAAGTTGCAGCACGTGGAACTTGTTAGCTGAGACAAAAGACAAGTAAGAGGTGACATCATAGAAGTATTTAAAGTTATGCATGACCTGGAGGAAAAGGGGATAGGGAAAGATGATAATATCCTGCAAGGGTACTGTGCAAAGTCAAAAGAAGGCGACATCAACCTACAGAAGATACATGTACGGTAATTGAAACTGCAGCAAAACTTAACAGAAGTGGCATCACGTCTCAGTCATCAAGTTTTAAATATGTGTACCCCAATCTAAACGATTTACTGAGATATTTGAGTATCTCCCACAGAGTCAGAATCTGTGTATGAAGCTCTCTGTAGAAAAGGATGTGTAAAAAAAGGTTGGGCCAGTTGGATAAAGCATGACACAAGCTGTGGGGCCACAAACTAGCAAACTGCAGCTCAATTTAACTACAGATCAGTACACATTCAGCTTCATTGGCTATTCACAGGTTTTAGAGTCATGAGATGGAGTTAAAGCATATTTCTCCGTGTCACCTCATCAGCTTCACCACGTTCACCAGGGATGGCAATACTGTTCCCATAGTGTTCTAAGCTTGTGTTTGATGTGTCTGTTATCATATGCTTGTGAATTTTGCTGAGTTTTGCAATACTCCGCTGTTCTTCATTAGTTGCTTCTAAACAGCTACATGCCCTCGAAAATGATTCATGCTGCTGTTCATCACTTGGGTGTCCCACATTTCATTTTTTGGCCAGATGTTCATTACTTGGATACTGCTGTGGGAAGTTTTTCCCATTGTGGAGATTTGTGCTATAGTCTTGATGATATACACAGTCTGCAGCATGAAGTAGTCTTCTTACTATGAATGAGCACTCATCGCAGTGTCTCTTACATGTAGTTTTAATGGTTTCAATAAACAGTCCTTATGTTTACATGTTCTGCTTTTGGCTTGTGCTCTGATGAAAAATCAACATGAGTATCACAAAATAAACACTCTGATTGACTGCTAAATGACCTTTGACTTAAACAAATACTTCTTTTGAGATACTGTTCACATGACAACCTTTTTAAAAAAGCATGTCTTTTAAGTTGGTAAATAACTTCCAGTGTGCGCACATGCGCGCACACACAAATATGATTGCTTATATGAGAGATTCAACACTACTGAAATATTAACCAGATTTATAGCATTTGACAGCAACTCAGTGATGATACATGCAGGTATCTCTCCTCCCCCCCCCCTGCTCACCTTCACAGGTGAAGCTCAGACATTACCTCATTATTTTTGGGGACTGAAAAATCCTTAGTTTCCCATAAAAAATTTTTTAATGTGAACTTCATGAGGTATCAACCACACTCAGTTCATTATACTTACCTGCAAATGAGCCACAACTTTGAAATGTACATTTGAGGGTGTTCCCAAGCTTTGGTTAGGTCATATTTTTGATTTGGTATTTCCAGTCATTTCTGATTGGAAAATGATTACCGGTATATTACAATCTCTTTTCAGAGATACAGTACCTTTCTTCCATATTTTTCCTAGGCTGCATGGCGAAATGGCTTCTTCATAGTTAGGCTATCACTTAAGCTCTCAGAAGCTGGGAGTGGACAGGAAGATGGGGAGTCAAAGATTTTGCCAAAATTGCTTCATTTATTTTGTCCTGGTCAAAAACATTACTAAAGTTTACAGTAGTACCTTGGTTTACAAACTTAATCCGTTCCGGATGTCCGTTCTTAAACCAAGGCATGCTTTCCCATAGCAGCGGGGGACTCAGTTTACAAATGGAACACACTCAACATGTTCTGCTTCCAAGGCAAAGTTCACAAACCAAAACACCTACTTCCGGGTTTGCAGAGTACTTAATCCAGGTTGTTCATAAACTAAGCTGTTGTTAAACTAAGGTACCACTGTATTTGTATACCAAAGGAGTCCAATTAAATGTTTACATGACAATAGATTTCGCAATGTCTAGGGCAGGGGTGGCTAATCTCTGCACCATAGGCCACACCCAGCCCTGCATGAGGTTTTTTTGTGTGAAATTTAAATCCCCCTACTCAAAGTGTCAACAAATAAAACTTTTTTTTTACTGTTCCTCTGGGTTCTTTGCTGTGGTGCCGTAATGCCAAAGCTTCCCTCACCTTTTTTCCACATTCAATTAAAAAACAACACACCTTTGAAATCGTTATTATGTTTGTACTCCCTGCTCCCTTAGATACTCCACTGGAATGTATTCCCCAATTTTGTCCATTTTGTCCATTTTTTTTACTGACCACTCCAGTCAGTCCCATGATGCAATTTTGTGATGCCAAACAGTTTTTGTGGACACACCCCAAAATCTACCCTATTTTAAAAACAACTGTCCATGCCCATTTTCACACATCAGCCATGCCTCAGTTGACAAGCCTCTTCCTACCTCTAACAGTTGATGATGAATGAAAAAGGCTTGCCACCCCTTGACTCTAGGGGCTGTGGGAAGTGAGGACTTTCACAGTCTCCTGAGCAGATGATGATGTCATCACTTCCTCCAATATTGAATTCAGGTGCTGTCAACAGAATTGTAGCCAAATGGTGCCACTAGAAGAAGAAGAAGAAGAAGAGTTTGGATTTGATATCCCGCTTTTCACTACCCGAAGGAGTCTCAAAGCGGCTAACATTCTCCTTTCCCTTCCTCCCCCACAACAAACACTCTGTGAGGTGAGTGGGGCTGGGAGACTTCAAAGAAGTGTGACTAGCCCAAGGTCACCCAGCAGCTGCATGTGGAGGAGTGGAGACACGAACCCGGTTCCCCAGATTACGAGACTACCGCTCTTAACCACTACACCACACTAGAAAATGAGAGGGGTATCTGCATGCTTGGGAGAGCCCCAAAGTTTGAAGAAGAAAGCCTAAGGAGGCAGCCGCACCAATATTATTATTTATTATTTATTAAATTTATATACTATAGTGTCCTATACCTGGAGGTCTCAGGGTGGTTCACAGAATAAAATCGAAATATAAAATCACAAAATACATTAACAACTTAAAAATATAGCCCAATAAACACTGAGCCACATAATTCTGAATTGGTTGGAGGAAGGGGGATGGAATGGAGTATCCTGGAAGATGTCATGAGTAATCCACACTAATGTTTTGTTGTAGGTCCCACTAATTTCCTCTAGTCAGATTGTCTAGCAGTTTCTATGTTTTGTGTGAATGTAGCCACTGTGTAGTTTGACCACTTTTTTAAAAAATAATATATTCTTATTAAAGATTTCTTGGTTTAGAAAAGTATGTGCAATGTCTCTTTTTTCAAGTTACATATTCTACAGATCAGTTTCATTAGTTGAGACATTAGTGTTACATTAGGAAGAAAAGGGAGAAAGAGGTGGAGGGAGGAATGGTGAGTGGGGTGGGGTTGGGTGGCAGTGCTTCTATTGTACTTATGGATTTTCTGTCAGTGTCACTTGTGTGGGTTTTCTTTACTATTCACTTGTATTCCTTTGGTGGTGAGAGACGTTGGGGTTGGCCTAGGGTGTGGTTGGTTGTCTTTGATGGGCTGTAGTGAAATTTGTTTTCATGTGTGAGTGGGGTGGGTGGGTGTTTTTGGAGCAGGTTAGCCAGATTGATTCAAATGCTGTTCGTGGGTTCTTCTTGTTGTCTTGTTGGGCTGTGGTTTGACCACATGTTGAACTTTAAGATGACAAAGATACAGGTGAAAGGATGGAACCATAAGTGATGGGCTAAAACAGAGTTGATATGAGGCAAGACTTTCCATGAACTCAGTTTGCTGCCAGAGATCACAGAACTTCCTTCCTCCTCTTCCTTCTTGTATTGATGCATATTTTAACTCACTGAACATGCTTTTTAAAATAATGTTTATTGCCCCCCTTTTTATTTGAAAAGATCCTTGCTCTCTTTTTCACATCTGAGGTTCTTCCACTGTTGTATCCTGTATCCTTTCTAACGGCATGTATGCTCAATCTACTCAGGAGTAAGTCCCATTTTGTTCATTGAGGCTCACTCCCAGGTTAACGTTTCTGTGGTTGCGTCTTTAATCTCTGTTTTTGCTTGTTGTGCAACAAGGGAACTCCACTGGAAAAGCTGCATGTTGAAAGTTTCACCTTGTCCCATCTCCCACCCCATTGCTTCACTCACTATATTGATTGCTTAACTAGGTTCTTATCCCACACAATGCCTGATTATCCTGTGGCCAAATTGTAATTTTATTGGTCCTATGTTAACACTGAGGACTCTCCGCAATCTCTTTGAGCAGAAAGGGTATCGAGAGAGAGAGAGAGAGAGAGAGAGAGAGAGAGAGAGAGAGAGAGCAAAACAAATGTATTTCATGGAGGTCTGTAAGGTTTGAATCTGGGTGGAGTATCTTTAGGTCTGCGCGTGTTTGCTACAAAAACAAAGAGGAGCTTTAGTGACAAGTTCCATCTGTCCAGGTCTGTACAGCTGCCCAATGATTGGCTGCCGCAAGACTTTGTGTTTGCTTTAAATGTGTGTTTTTAGCTGTTTCGCAGCGAGAGTGTGTGTTTTGTTTCTGTTTCCTTCCGACATGCAAAACATAGGCCTAAATTTTTAATTAGCAAAAGTGAGTGGTGAAAAGGGAGGAGGGGGCTGAGTAATGTAACCAGCCTCAGTGGAGAGCAGCTGGGATGTGTTGCCATGACGACAGGTTCAGCAGGCTGCCAGCTAGCATGTCAATGGGCAGTGTAGGGAGGGAGCTTTCAAACAGCGCCTGCTAGCCACAATGTGATTGGTCACACCTCTGTTGTCTTTGTGTGGACCAGGGAATGCTGGGTAGGACCCGGAGTGAATGCTCAGTTTGTCTCAAAGCGGCGGTGAGGTAATGCTTTTGAATCTTTTGGGATTACGGACTCGGATCTTTTGAAAGGCTGCAGTGTAGATTATTTTCATTCCCGTTTGAACTGAACCCCCCCCCTCCCCAGTACTCTTTATATGGTTTCTATGTATATTTATGTAGTGGGATGTGGGAATTTAGGAGAGCAATTTAAGATTTATTTGTGGGCAGATTGATTGGCAGTGTTTGGGATGAGCTGCTTTCAGCATAGCTACATAGCGCTAGCATAATTGAAGATGCGCTGACAACTCCTTTGGCAAAGTGTGATAAAAGGAATTGATGTGGGAGAGAAGAAAGTTTGGAGTTACTTTCTGGTCACCTTTGGAAGAAGAGACCCAAGTTATGCCACTATTTGAAGGATAGGGTTTGGGTGGTTCAGTTATGTGCAGGATGAATTTATTATTTAACACAGATGTAAAATTGTGAATATGTAATCCCAGTGTGCAGTGAGAAACCCAACTGTGTAATTCTAGGAATTTGATAGTTTGGAGAAATGTTTAAGATGTAGGATGCTAATGGTTGTTTGTGATGATTTTTAAAACCAATCATCATTGTTTCAAAGGCTGAAAAGCATACTGTGTTTGTAAAAAACTTGCCTACAGTAGTTAAGACTTGATTGAATATCAGATGGTCCCCTTTTTGGCAGAAGGGGGGGGGGGAGAGAGAGAAAATTGTATAATGTATATGTTGTGAGCCAGTAAGATTTGTTGAAATAATTGCTTGCTTTCCATTGCAGTTGCATTTATACTTTGAGATAAATAATGTTAAGGCATTGTTTCCTTGCATGTCTGTTTGCCCATGGCATCTACCTTGAGCACTTGCATAACCAAATCAAAGCAACTTGCTGCATAACAATCAGATTTGCATGTGCTAATAGAAATCCACATATTGCCCTCATTTGGGTATGTAGCTTTAATATGTGCAGGAGGTGAGGGCAAAGGAGAGCTAGCAAGTTCCAAGAAATGAAGAGGAGTAGAAAGAAGCTGTTCTTATATGACAGGATACTTAAAACAAGCAAAAACCATCTGAATCCACAACTTAGCATTTTAATGTGGCACTTGCTAGCTTCAGCAGCTTTGCCATTGTACTTTGGGCATGCTCGGTAGTGCTTTTTGCCCTCTGTTAAGCCTATATATAGCGGGACACGGGTGGCGCTGTGAGTTAAACCACAGAGCCTAGGGCTTGCTGATCAGAAGATCGGCGGTTCAAATCCCCGCGACGGGGCGAGCTCCTATTGCTCGGTCCCAGCTCCTGCCCACCTAGCAGTTCGAAAGCACGTCAAAGTGCAAGTAGATAAATAGGTACCGCTTCAGTGGGAAGGTAAACGGCGTTTCCATGTGCTGCTGTGGTTCGCCAGAAGCGGCTTTGTCATGCTGGCCACATGACCCGGAAGCTGTACGCCGGCTCCCTCGGCCAGTAACACGAGATGAGGGCCGCAACCCCAGAGTCGGACACGACTGGACCTAATGGTCAGGGGTCCCTTTACCTTTTTAAGCCTATATATCTGCATGTTCCCAGGTAGTGAAAAAACAGCAGCTAGGGCAAAAATAGATCTACGGGCAGGACATTCAAAATTGTGCCAGGGAGGGATTTCTGGTGTTTTATGATGATGGTAAGATGCACTGTACTGTAGGTACCCACGATCCAAGTACAACGGCCTTCCTCACAGTAAAGGTTGCGGAAACAGCCTAGCGGACTGGAGCCAAGAATTAGGGGTTTAACAGTAACTTTGGCTGGCAGTCTGAATGAATGTTGGGACAACTCCAGTTTACCCACAATGGGAGTGCTTGCTGGAACAATGCTGTCTAGCTGGTTCAGCTTAGAAAAATAATATATTGACACAACTCCTCCTTCCTGCAGTACACTGTCATCTGTCTCTGGAAGTGCAGTTCATGCCTTGTTACGCTTTCCTGACAAATAATTTGGCATGTGGCTACATTGATGCAAGAAAGCAGCTGAGTTGCTCCTCTTTTTTCTTATTTAGGAGAAGGAATGTGTGACTTATAAGGAAGTGTGGTGAACGATCAGGAAAAGAGAGTGCAGCACAGTCAAGAGTGAAAAATATAATGCATTTGTTGGTCCCCCACCCTCCGCTGGTTGGGGTGGGCATATGTGGTGTAGATACTGTGAAGTCCAGGAGGTTCTTAGTTTATTTTAGACATTGGGAGCGATAAAATATGTCACGACTTCCCCCTTGATTATGATTGCAAGCCTGTGATTATTATTGTATAGTGTCTAATACCTTTAGGCACTTTAAAAGTAAAGTATGACAAATACAACTTATAACTGCCTGCTGTGCAAAGATGTGAAAAAAGCAGAATCCCTGCCTGCAGGCTTCTGATCTAATGTATGTGATATAAAAGTAATAGGAAAAGAACATGAAAACAAGCAGATTTCAGCACTAATTGTTCATAAGTTATTTTTAAAATAATTCTAATTTGGATATTGCCCTGATATGGAGTTGTTGTTGTTGTTGTTGTTAATATGGATTGTTGTTGTTGCTGCTGCTGCTGCTGCTGCTGCTGCTGCTGCTGCTGCTGTTGCAGGCCAACACAGCTACCTCTTTTTCTTTTTGAGTGATTTGGGAAAACGCCAACTTTAGCTGTTCAATGTCAGGATGCTAAACTGGGTTGGCTGCCCTAATCTAGTGTTACCTGTGTGATTAAAAACCTACAGACAGTCACTGAGGTTTACACACATGCAGTGTTGTGTGGGATTGTCATATGCATGTTTCAGGATTCTAAGTTCCTCTAACACGTAAGGTTTGATTTTTTATCTTTTTTTTAAAGAAATAGCTTGGATATGTGTTTTTGTGTGTGCATGTAACAGCAGTATCATAGCTATTTTTAAATAGCAAGCTTTGTGTTTAGTATGCTAGTGAAGAACAGTAACAGGGTCACATTTTGCTAATGGGTTATACATAGGGTTCTTCAAATGCCCATTTAAATGTGAGAATAACATAAAAAATCACGATTTCTTTATCACAGAAAGATGGCTGTATACTAGTTTTTTTCTCTGGTTGTTATTACAATATACATATAACCCCAGAAATGCAAAAAAGGGTGTTCTGACTACTACTCAGAACAACCTTGTATATTGAGCAGAGATTTTAATTTCATTAATTAAACTAAAATGCCTTTGCTTTTAGTTTATGCATGCTTGTGGTTGTTCCTTGGCTGTGGGGCTTTTAAACTGATGCTGAATGCAAGCCTCACTGAGACTGGTTCCACTTGGTAGTTCCAGGGTGGAGGTGACGCCTGCCAAAAGTGGACACGATTCTACCTGACATCGCAAGATACACTCACCTGTCAAAAGTGTTTCTCAGAAGAGTGGCCAGCTTTGAAGCTGAAAGCGGTTCTCAGAAATTTCCACCGATAAACAAATCTTTTTAAAAATACGTATTTAAGGGTGTTAATTCTTTGTGCTATCAAGTGAATATGCCATATGCTTTGATTTTGAATATCTTGCATTGTGGTGCCTCTTTCTCTGCTTTCTTTAGAAAAACCTTCCTGAACTAGTCTGAGTTTTGAACTGTCAAGCATTAGAAAACACTCTTGCACAAGCAGATATGCTCTTTATGCTCTTTGCCCATCTCAAAAATCTGTGACAACTTGCAAGTCAGCACATAATTAAATACTTCCTAGGAACAGCAGCTGTGTAATGTATTTCTATTGGCAGGTTTTTGGCCACAAGGAATACTCCCTCTAGTGGTTCATCAGCACACCAATTTGGGCTCCAGGTGCAGATCTGTGGCAGGTTTATTCAGTCACATTTTAAATCGGAGACTTTAAATGAGACCTGCAGCACAATCATATGCACGTTTAGGTAAATCCTACTGTAAGTAAAAAGCACACTGTAAGTGTATTTAGGATTGCTGCTCTATGCTGTATCATTAATAATACTGAGGTGCAGCCATGGGCTGATTGAGGGCAAAGGTTAGTCCAATGCAAAAGAGCAAACAAGAAAACAACACAAAACTCAATATGTTGTGCTTCTTTTTCCTTGTTTCTCCAAAGTGTCTTATTTTGTCAAATTATTCTGTGCTGTCTGAACCATTTTCATTTTGTGCTTTCCCCTACATCCTAAATAATGTGCACTGCAATTTGATCACTAGGGACAGTTTCTGATTTGTATGTATTTTGGTAAACAAACCATAGCTTAGTGTGATGTGCAAAGCAGACCAGTATTTCCTAAAGTTTCTGAGCTCCTGCATTTAGATCAGCTAGGCCCTTTTCAAAAGGCTGCTTTGATACAGGTTATGGTGCACTATTGCCAAGTCCTCAAGTTGGCCTAAGGCAAAAAAAACTTGCAAAGTTATCCTAGTTCAATAATGTCGCTTTTTCAGATACCACTGAGGTCATCTTCTAATTTACATAGACCAACCACCTACCTACTTGTAAGCAGAAGGAAAATTTGGGCTATTGCAATTAAGGATTAAGGTTGGGGGCATGATACAAAGGCTGTGCTTCCACAGTATTTCTGTAGGGGACCAGCAGTTTTTCTCGGACTACTGGATACAATGGTAAAACACAGTGGAGGATTTTACTATCTTTCTCCAGGTAGATATACCTTTTTGATGCAGAATACAAATCCCCTCAGCTGCAAAAATATTTGCTTTTTTTGTTGTAATTCTCAGATGTGGACATTTGCATGCTTTGGACTTGTTTTCTCCAACAATCTACCTTAATTTGAAGATCGAGATAATAAGTCAGTTTGTCAGGTTATTATGTGGCCAATATAAAACATGTATTATTTCTAAAACATTTTAGTATCAAATCTATTTTTTTATATGGCCTCTCTTCCGTTGCTTATTTCTAGGGATGCACATAGCAATGTTCCTTTTAATACTGCAGGTACCGTGTTTCTCAGAAAATAAGACACCGTCTTATATTTATTTTTCCTCAAAAAAACACACCATGGCTTATTTTCAGGGGATGTCTTATTTTTTTTTTACTGGTAAGCATTGGCATGGTACAGCAAACTACATTTATTCACACAGAATTTTACTTTCATGCATGCAATTACAGCTTGCATCAACCATGCATAAATATTACTTTTGCACCAAGCAAAAGTACGCTGGTGATTAAAGCAATTGCATGCAGTTACAGCTTGCATCAACCATGCATAAATATTACTTTTGCACCAAGCAAAAGTACCCTGGTGCTTAGAGCAATTGCATGCAGTTACAGCTTGCATCAACCATGCATAAATATTACTTTTGCACCAAGCAAAAGTACCCTGGTGATTAAAGCAATTGCATGCAGTTACAGCTTGCATCAACCATGCATAAATATTACTTTTGCACCAAGCAAAAGTACCCTGGTGATTAAAGCAATTGCATGCAGTTACAGCTTGCATCAACCATGCATAAATATTACTTTTGCACCAAGCAAAAGTACCCTGGTGATTAAAGCAATTGCATACAGTTACAGCTTGCATCAAGCAAAAATATCGGTACCCTGGAGGTTAAAGCAATTGCATGCAATTGCAACTGGGCTTCACAAGTCAGCCTGAAGGTTAAAAGCTAAACTTCCAACACAATATCCCCCTTTTCATTCAAGGAATCCCAGGGCCAGCTGTACCATTATGCAGTGTGAGGCAGCAAAGGATTTTCTTAATGGTTCTGCCAGCTCTTCCATTTAGCCTTTCAGGGAAAGCCTTTGAAACAAAAGCAAGCAAACAAAACACAATACCTATGCAAATCCCTGGCTCCCGGGTGTTGCTGCTGCTGCTCCTGGGTCCCGCTGGCTAAGGGCTGAAAGCAGAGCGTTCCTCCTCCTGCTGCCGGCTTGGGACTCCACGTTGCAAGTCGCTTCTGCTGCTGTCGGGTCCCGCTGGCTTGGGGCTCGATGTGGAGCGCTTTTCCTGCTGCTCCTGGGTCCCGCTGGCTTGGGGCTCGATGTGGAGCGCTTTTCCTGCTGCTCCTGGGCCCCGCTGGCTTGGGGCTGAAAGCGGCACGTTGTTCCTGCTTTTGCCGAGCTCCGATGGCTCAGGGCTTCACGCAGCACGTGTTGCTGAGCGTTTTGGAGGGGTTTGCAGCAGCAGCAGCATCCACTTCCGGGAGCCAACCGGAACTGTGCCTACAGGTATCTCTACGGCTTATTTTTGGTGTATGGCTTATATTTCTCAACGTTTAAAAATCCTGCCATGGCTTATTTTATAGGCATGTCTTATTTTATGAGAAACACGGTAGTTTGCTAATACTGACTACTGTTCTGTTGGCATCATAGCATGTTACTTTGTTAATGATTTCAAAACTTACAAGCATTTTAATGGGCTGTTACCTGTTATACTTGTTAGGAAGAATGGAATGCTCTGCAGTAATAGAAGTTTTCTCTATCTAATTTCTGTATCCAAATATTCATAACCTCTGCAAACTGTGAATTGAAAAGAATTGCCCGTTTGTGATGATAGGACATATTAAAGGAGTTAAAAGGGGGGGCACTCATTCAGGGGAAGATGGAGAGCTAACAGATTCTTATGGGTGAGGTAGAGATCCTGATTACTGGATTTAAGTCGAGAATTCTAACCAGAGGTGGTGAGCAAACACGGTGCTGCAGCTGGTACTTGCATCACACCATCACTTACCGGTAATATGAGCAGATCATGAGATGTTAGAGAGCGTTTCTAGAAATGAAAGTGTTCACAAACACTTGCAGAAGTTACGGGGTAGCAGGCTGACAGAAAGAGAAGTAGGAGGAGGACGCCTCCGTATGGTAGAGCCATTGAAAGTATGGTCAGCCAATTTGAAGTGTTAATAGGACTGATGACTGACTAACACATTTGCAGGGTTCTTCTCATTACCTTTTGTCTATCATTTTAGTTATGAGACACTGGTTCAGGGTTGACTTCCTCTAGATGACACAGAACCTTGGCTTTGGAGCTCAGTAGGTATGTGTATGATAACTTCCAGTGGTTTTTCACATGGCAGATGAGCTATTGTGCCGCAGGCCAATAAAAACAGCTACCATCTCATCACAAGAGAAGGCCTGAGAAGAACGCAACTAACCATATTTCAAACTGTTAACCTTTTAGCACAATTGTTTACTAGCCCAGAAAATTTTTGAAAGCGGAGTTCCATTTAGAATAATACGGTCAAACTCTCTAGATTAGGTATCAAAATAGAACACAAGCTGCTGTGGGCAGATTCTCTTGATAAAATTGCATACACACACACACACACACACACACACACTAGTTACACACAACTAATGACTGGCTTCATCAGTGTCAAATTCCTGTTTCTTGCATGTGATAGGTACTACACTCGTCATTCCCCTGACTCAAACACATGGGATACAAAATACATTTTCATCACTGCAGTCCAACCTCTTATAAGCCCAGACATGCCTTGAGTTCTTTTTTCTCTCAGATAATATGTTACAGACTCTAGTGAAGGAAATACAAATCTCACGCTGAGAGCAACCTCACACAGTGACCTCATTCTGAATGTTACCTCCTTTGTCAGGAGCGGGAGAAGCAGCCGTTTCACTGGCTTTCTGTCTTTGGACCTGTTTGACATTTAATTGCCAACTTACTGGCATGGTTTCAAGGTTTCCTCTTTGGTGCATGCATAACAAAATGAATAGGATGATGAGAGGCAAGCCTGCAAGGACTTGTTCACCAGTTTGAATTATTGGCAAACAGCCCTTAGCAGCGAGTTTAATATAGAGAATTATTGTAAAAAAAAAATTAAAATAATAATAATATTTTCCATAATTTTCCAGAATACAACATGAATAATAAATAATAATTAGTCACAACAGTATTCAACCACAACAGGTGAGTTAGGAATGTTACAATAACAGGAAAGTAAAACTTTACTCTTTTGTGTGCACACATCCACACCATAATGTTGCATGTGTGGCTGGAGGATAAATAATGTCTTTGCAACAAAGAAACAAAGAAACAGGAACCATGTTGCAGCAAATTGATTGTGCTTGGACCCCTGTGGGGTTGTGTTAGATGTTATGAGAGGATGCTGATTTTAAGCTGGTGATTGCTAGAACCATACAAATTTAGTATTTATGTATTGTTTTGGAATTTTTATTCTGTATGTACAATATTCTGTATGTACAATAACGCACGGTCTAAACAAAAATTTTGTTTCATGATCTTGGTACATCCTCAAATACCTGCCACCAAAAAGTCTGAAGTATTTCACAATTCCACATGTGCGGTGGCAACCCCATTCCCCACGTTCTTGTCAGCACAGAGTTGAGACTCCCTTAATCATACAGCACCACCTTAAAAGTAGTTTAATTGTGGCTTCTTGTATTTTAGCCAGGTTTGTTTGGGGAGGGGGAGATGTTGTTGTCTACATTCTGTCCCACTGCTCATCCTCGATTAGTGTTTTCAGGTCACCTTTCCACACCCTCTGAAGCCTTACACTTCATTTAATACCTTGTACAATTCAGAAGTCATGCTTTTGCAATACAAACTTGTTGCCACGCAGTGATGCTCAGCCATCGTGAGAGAGCGAAGATCCTTGTCCCTTCTGGTTAAAGAACTAGACTGAACCACCCTGTGATCTTCAGATGATTGGTGGATACAAATTTTAATAATAATAATAATAATAATAATAAAGCAATTAGTTGTGCTGTTTGAAACCAGTTATGTTTCACTCTTGTAATTTATCTTGCAAAGAATGCTGTGTCATCAGGTAGCTTCTAATAATTATATATTTTACTTTGATTATCCCTCTAACTCCCCATCACTTCAATTTATCATATTTGTCTGGGCAGGAAAACTTCAAGTAGTCCAATATTGGAATAATGGGAGACTAACTAAGTTAGTTCTACAATTGGTCTTACAGGAAAAAGCAAGGGGTGAGATGGCTGTATTTGAGCTAAAAAGGAGTTCCAGCATTTCCAGACCTGCAAAGATGTCCATTAAAAGGGACTGCTAATCTTATGTATTATTTTTCATGATGGGTTCAAAAGCAGAAGAGACAATATAGTAGGTATTGAAAGAGACAACTCAAGTTGCACCTGTTGTATTCCCTGGGATACCCATATAATATGAATAAGATGGTTCAACAGGAAGGTTTCATAATACTGCTTTAGATTAGGCATTCCCAGAACCCCTGTCACGTGGTCTGTACAATGTGGCATTACTCACACTGCTCCTCTTGTCTCTTGTTGTGAAGCTATTCAAAAGCCACTGCCACTTTGAGAACCAATTATTTGGAATAATGACAGGGAGGGTCTGGAAAAAGAAGTAGTGCTTTGGCAGTATAGCCATTTTAATGCCTGCTATCCTCCCAAATCATAACAAGTTTGGGTTATGCCAGTTTTTCATCTCCCCTCTCATCTGCCCATACAATTTCCCACAAATATGTTTCTCAACTGGGCATTGTTACCCCCAAGTACCTAAACCCACTAAAATCATCATCATCATCATCATCATCATCATTTTATTTATATGCCGCCTTTCCATAGTTAAAACAATGCTCAAGGCGGCTTACAACATGACAAGATTTACATAATTACCAACGTAACAAAAGTCATAAGCAATACATAAAACGCATCAAAAGTACACAACCAAATGGAAAACAATTTCCACATAAATCATAAAATCTAAAACTAAGAATACAACATTAATATCAATTACAATTTAAAATGACATAGATAAAAAATAAAAGCAATTTAAAAAACAAAAACGGAGCCCTCTCTGCCCAGATGGAAGGAGGCAGGCAAGGCAGCAGCAGGTGAGTCCTGCAAAGTGAAGCCTGGGGGCAGTTCTTCTCTGCTTCTGACATATTTAGTGGTATTATATAGACCTGGAGTAGTTTATTTCCAGTCTGGCTACCCCATTGAAAAGTTGTAGTTCTATCTTTAGGGCAGGAGTGGGGGACCTTGGGCTTTCTAGATGTTGCTGAACTGCAGCTCTGGCAAGCACGGCCAATGGATCCCCCACCTCCATTTTTAAAATGTCTACCTTTGCCTGATTGTCCAGGTTCATATTCATAGCTTCATTTGCAGTAGTATTTAACTCCACAATTTGCAAGAAGAGATCCTATAACTTCGTCTTGATCGACTTGAGCAGCTAATGTCCCTCTAACCTTTGCAACAAATTCATTGGTTTCACCCTTGTCCTTGGCCACATTTGTCAGTTTCACACTCCTTGTTATTTTGCTGTTACCATGCTCTATGCTAGTTATGGCCTCCGTGTCTGACAGCTCAGACATGCTCTCATCAGTTACCTCTTCCCTGCTCAATTTGGCCATCTTTGCTTTGCTCCCAAGGGTTCCCCACTGCATAACAGATTTGCTGTTGTCTAGTTCTCAATACTGTACAGCCATTGCCTGAAGCAATATAAGCTCGGTGGCTGTGGGAGACTTGATATTAAGCCACCATTAAGCTCAAAAGTGAGCCACGCCTCCCCCAATTCTGTACAGTACTGCTCAAGTGGACTGCAGTTTCTTTTTCCACGGTTGAAAGAGAACGGTTCAGGAATCTAGGCAGTTTCCCAAAAGCTTCTCTGGGAAACCTGGAACACTGTGCGATAGCATTTTCCCAGAGCAATTACTCATTTCAGCTTACAAAGGATTCTGGGTATGGTGGTGAAGAGTGAGGTTGGCCAATGTTTTCATATGACTTCACTTTGCAGAGATCCAGGCGGATGATGACACGGCAGAATCCTGAGGCATTGCAGCCCATCATTGTGAGTGCCTCCATTCCAGAAAGTAGAAGTCGAACTGGTCTAGAAATGCTGAGTTGCACTAGATACTGTAAAGCAAATTAATGAATGAGGAGCCACATTCCTTAAGTCCTTTCCAGCTAACTTAATTTTGCTTGTGTGCTCTGCATTCTGATGAGTTGACATCTACTCTTAATTGTCCAGGCATTGCTGAATTCTTTAACTGTGACCAATTTATAGGTAATGTGTATTTCATAGCTTGATTTTAAAGGTAAGGTGTATTTGTCATCTTTCAGTCTTTCAATGCAGTCTTTCAGAATAATATTTTTTTCTTTTTTGTCTGTATCTGGTGTGGTTGTCCATGCAGATGAAGGAAGCATATCTGCAAGGGGATAAAGACTGCTCCATTTTAGCATGTTGTGTGGTTTTACTAACACATTGCTTTTAAAATATTGGAATAGTATTATTTTAGCCTTTTAAAACTTTTTTTGTCTTTCGTTTAGGTTTTGTGAAGAACATGCTCTGTATTTTATACAGGCTTTTTTTAAAAAAATGCTTAGAAAATGTGAATTTATGGCATTGGAGTTTTGGCTAGCCGTTGAACGTGAGGAAAAATATATTAAAATATGGGTTTTATCATTTTGGATATTTATTTCTGGCAAAAAGGGTTGTTGAGGGTGTGACTTTTCCCTTCCATTGAACTTTAGCCATTGTTCTGTACCATCTGTTCACTCTACCTGAAACAGCACATGTTGAGAATACTTCGGTTCTTGTTGAAAACAAAACCCAAATAGTAAGTGCTTTAATTTTCTATTCTAATATTTTTAATCAGTGATGGCCTTTGTTTATCTTGTACCTAGACAGTCAGCATATTCTACCAAGCTATATTAAGATAAGCATGTATGAAGGAATGTTAGCATAAATAGAAATTTCAGAAGTTTGTTTTGGACAGGTCAAACTATACTACTAGCTTTAAATGTAAGCTTGATTGTTTGTTAAATGCACTCCCAGCTCCCTTTTGCAGTGGTTCATTTAGGTAATTTTGCACTCTGGAATAAATGGTCTTAGCTTCTTTGGATGGTAAGGTGTATTGCAGTACTTCAAAATGTGGTATGCCAACACTGCTTCACTGAGTGTGAACTGGGGCCCCTGCCCCAAAGTCTTATCCTGATGGTATCACTACCCTTTTTGAAAATAATTTTGAATATAACTTGCAGATTTGAAATTTGTAATGCAAATGTTTATTGTCTTAATCTTCCACTGACCTAGTTTGCACGTACGCTAAGCCAAACCATGTCTTAGTGCAAGCAGATGGGTGGGATATAAATTTAATAAATAGATATTAAACAATGGCTGGGTGCCACTTAACCAGCAGTAGGAACTCTCCACACAGCATAGAAACTTTCAATATTCTGCTGTCTCCAGAGGCCAACTGACAGCAGCATTGTTCTTGACATGAAGAGCAGAGCATTAGTGTTCAGTGGAAATTATTGTGCATAACTGCTATTTTTATTAGTAAAGTTGAAGTGTGTCTTCAGACAGGTTTTTCAGGTCTTATGTGTGCATATTTACCTGAGTTTATTTTTGATTGGCTTATAGAGCAGGGGTCACCACTTTATTTGGACCAGTGGGCACATCTCAAATTTTGAGAGAGTGCTGTGGGCGCCACTCACAAAATGGCTGTCATGGGGCTTGGCATAATACAAAATTGGTGAGTGTATTATCATTGATGCTTCTCCATAGCTATATCCCGCTGTGCCTGATTGCGAAGATACATCTGTTTAAGACCTTGGTTTCCCCATTCCCGCTCCTAAACCAGAGCCTAGGCTGCCACTTAATAACCCAAGAATAAGCCCCATTAAACTCAAAGGGACTCATTTATGAGGTTGGCATATATACCATTACCTCTTTAGGTCATTTGAGCAAGGGAAGCTTTTCATGGACTGGAAATTAAAAGCTTTCCTTGCTCAAAGGACCTAAAGAGGTGATACACTGATGTAAAGGGTAGCATATACTTAAAGGTAAATGTAGTATGTGGGTGCTCTGGAACATAGACTTTACAAGGTTGTGGGTGTTTTGACAGCTCCTGCTCTCCCTAAGCTCTCAGGTATGCCTGGTAATGGCCCTTTCTTTCAATGACTTGGGTGGAAGAAGAACCCTGTCTTCCGGTACTTCCTTGGGAGAAGGTTTCCACTGTTTCGCTGTAAGATTGCAAGAGGTAATGGCCCTTTCTTTCAATGACTTGGGTGGAAGAAGAACCCTGTCTTCCGGTACTTCCTTGGGAGAAGGTTTCCACTGTTTCGCTGTAAGATTGTACACGCTGTGCTGTGAAACAGAAGTACTGCATGGGAGAAGGCATTTGATACTTGGAGCGTCTGCTGGAGCATGCCAAAACTTGCTGAGCTCTCAAGAGTGGCCTGTAGTGGCTCATCCCTCCCAGGACTTGGGAGGAAGAAAAACCCAATATCCAGGTCTCACCAATCAGCATATAAACATCTGCTTCTCCACTATAAAGTTGCAGGTTGCCGAAGGCTAAGACTTTGAACAATCTAATAAGATAATGAAAGAGTTGACTTAGAGCGATGCAGTTCAAAAAGTAGAGCTAGAAAAATATAAGGCAAACTAGGAGAGAAATGCAGAATTAAAGTCTCAGGCATAACTTATATTTTGAGGTGTTCTAGAACACTTCAGTAGGTTTCTTTGACCAAATATTATTTGGATATTGAAAGCAGGGCTGCAGTAGGAATTGAGATAGCATTTTGAACAGGATCTTGCATGTTTCAATTCTTAGAAAGCAGCAGTTATAGGGCATTAAAGTGACTTCCCAAATAGTCAAAACAAAATAAAAAATAAAAAAATCCTTCCAGTAGCGCCTTAGAGACCAACTAAGTTTGTTCTGGATTCTTATCTCATTATACTTGACAAAGCTATCTTTAGCCATTTCACCCCTTGCTTTTTCCTTTAGGACTAATTGCAGTTGTTAATAGTCATCAACAGGTTTTCCACACCCATCAGCCAATCACCCATTCCCACCACCCTTCTGAGTAATACCCCTCCCCACTCTCTCACTATATATAAGGGTCTGGTTACTTCTTTTTCAGTGTATCTGAGAAGTGTGCATGCACATGGAAGCTCATACCAAGAACAAGCTTAGTTGGTCTCTAAGGTGCTACTGGAAGGATTTTTTTATTTTTTATTGTGTTTTTACTATGGCAGACCAACACGGCTACTTACCTGTAACTGTTCCCAAATAGTTTTAGTTTTAAACCACAAGCAAAGCAAATGGACTGTGTTCCAAATATATATGTGTTGGTTTGTGTTTCTGTTTCTGTGTTCTTGTTGTTTTTGTTTGTTTTTTTGGAGATGGCTTGTTTTGTGTTTTTCCTTTCTCTTTTCTTTGTTGACGTGTATATATAGGGACAGTGGGAGGGAAGGGCGGAGTGGAATGTCAATGACATTTGGGTGGGAAGAGAAGAGAAGGAAAAGGAAAACGGAGACTATTTGTAAGTGTATGAATTTTTAAGAAACTGACAAAGTGTTAATAAAACAGCCAAAAGTAGCATTATATATGAAATAATTTATTTCAAAAAATGGAAGATATGTGAAATTTAATTTGAAGTCAGGATACCATTTTAACTTATCAGTCGAAATAGTATAAAATAGTATGGCACTATAGCTAATGCAGGATATGCCTCAGTTATGAAAACTTGGGCTCTTTCTGGAATGACTACTTTCAATCTAAAAAAAAAGAGGAATTTTTTAATTTGCTTTAGAATGAAGATGGTAATGTTATTAATAGGAATCTAGAAGATGAATACTTCCAGTTTAATATCACATAAAAATGCATTTATCTCATATGTGTGTGTGTGTGTGTATTAATAGCTATGAACTATTTAAAAATACTGCACTGGTCCATCCTGCTCACTATTTTGTGCTCTGACTGCTAATGGTTCTCCTGGGTTTCAGACAGGAATCTTTCTCAGCTGTAGCTGGACATGCTAATGATTGAACCTAGAACTTTTTGCACACAAAATATGTGTTTTACCACTGAGATAAGACTTTCCCATTTCACTTGAGAGACAGAGAGAGAAAGCAAGTTGCTGTTTAGTATTGAGTTGTTCTATGAAACGAAAACTTTCTCTCCAAATCGAATTATTTTTTTCATAGAGTAGGTAAATCATGATGTATTTTATACTATCACTAAACAATTGACTAATGGACACTTATCAAATAGTTTGGTTATCCAAAGGAGCTCATAGAGATGTCCTCCATCACCCCTTATCTCTCCGGTTTCTACAAAGTCCTGTCAGTAGCAAGAAAGGATAAGATAAATGGAATGCAACATGAATGAAACACTTGCTGTTGTGACAAACAGCACGGTGTGCCCCTGATACAGTGGTACCTCTGGTTACCTACTTAATTCGTTCTGGAGGTGCGTTCTTAACCTGAAACTGTTCTTAACCTGAAGCACCACTTTAGCTAATGGGACCTCCCGCTGCTGCTGCGCCGCCAGAGCACAATGTCTGTTCTTATCCTGAAGCAAAGTTCTTAACCTGAAGCATTATTTCTGGTTAGCGGAGTATGTAACCTGAAGCGTATGTAACCCGAGGTACCACTGTAGTAGTGCCCAAATTACTCTGCATGCAATCATTCTATATTATAAACAAATTTATTGGGGGGGGGGGAATGATGCATAATTGGGTTGTATTCTGTGAACTATATTCTGTGGTTAAGTTTGTTCTGAACAGGACCCTTCCTTGAGGGAAGACATAGGGGACATTTGCAGTCTTTCTCAAACTTAAGTCCCAGACTGTTGTTGGACTACACTTCCCATCATCTACTGACCTGCTAGTTAGGGATGATGGGAGCTGTAGTTCAAGTTTGAGAAATACTGTTAGAGGAAATGGGCAGAAAGTATATGCTGAGAATCTAACTAGATATTTCAAATAACATTCTCCTTAAGAATCCATCCATTTTTTATCATTTAGAAAGCTTATTAAATTAAATTTTTGTTTTTTTCAGTTTTTTATGTAGTACTCAAGCAAATTCTGTTTGGTAGCCATTTTCAGTTTGTTTTCTTAGTATGATAAGAAAGTAACAGGGAACAGCATTGCTTTTTTCAGTTGACGGTTGTTCCTTTCAGTTAGTAGTAATGATGATAAAACCAATTGTTGGGCATTTAAACAAACTGGACAGTCAAATTGCAAAAGCCCTCCCCCCACCCACAGCTTGCCCTTTAATTTGGAGCATAAACATTGGAAAGTTGAGTGTGGTAATTTAATTTTGAAGGAGAGCTGCTTTAAGCAAGCATCAGCCCAAGTTAATGGGTGCCATATGGTTGATTCCCCCTGCCTCCATGCCCTGCAAGAGTTGTGGTAATTCAGAAGAAATAAGCTACCAAACTTTTTATTAAGAAGAAAAATGCACTTTAAAATTGATCTGAAATAATGTAGAAGATAAGTGTTAGCAAATATTATTTTTAAGAGCATGATAAAACATGACAAATTAGTACCTCTGTAGGTGACATGAAGAGGAGCTGTCACTGGTTCTCTGTAAGCTCTACAAAAATACTTGAGGAGCCACAAAATGTCTCATAGACATAGACATCTGTAGAGTGCCTATTGTATTAACTGTGTCAGCAGTGAAAATAAATGAGAATGGCTTATGTTATGCTTTTAAAAGGCAGTCGGCCTATGTAAATATTTATTCATTGTTTAGTTTGACTTTATAACAAGTTGTGTAGAGTGGAAACATTAGTAGAGTTTTCAGGTATGCAGAAGCATTCAGAAGCAATTTGTTTAGTAATAGTAAATGATTTAAATAGAAAATAATAGCTGCATCCTAAGTCATACGACTGTATGCAGTGGCCACAATCCAGTGCAGTGGTGTGTTGGTGGCTGTTTTGTGTATTTAACATGCCCAAGACCCTGTGTTGTGTTGCTGCAAATATTTAACACAAAATCTAGTAGAGTTAGACACCTTTAAGCACCCTGAAATCATCGGGCTCAAGTGCATTTAGAGCATTATTTTATTTTGTCCCATGCACTTATAATCATAAGCACAGCTTCAGTCCAGCAGAGAGCATGTAGACCAGCTGGGCCTCCACATGGGAGCCTGTGTTGAAGGTGAAATTCTTTGATAACCAGATGTTTGTTCAGAAAGGGACAATAAGGGAGGCTGAATCCAACCCCTTGCTCTCCAACTAAAACAGCTGATGGGAGGGTTTCATTTTTAAAAAATGGGTTCCACATGTGCAATTTCAGGCAAAGGAATTATATACACTTCACTGCATGTGACTTCTCCTTCAGCTAAAGATATGGAAGTGTAGATAAATGAAACAAAGATAATCATTTGCATGAATCTAAAATCCTTTCTCATAAGAACCGACTTTAATATTGCTTTTAAGTAAACAAGAAAGCACCTTGCACTTACAATCAATGCAATACTGTGTGTAAAACAAATTCTCTTATTAGCTTTTGTATTTTTGTAAATTTGAAGCCCCTCATTACTTGAAAGATGTACTCATGGTTTACCATTTTTAATCCTTCCTTCATTCCTCCCCCACCCCTCCTCATTTCAAATTAAATTGTTGCCTTTATGAACCTCTGCTAGTGATGCTGATGCAAATTCACCACCTCAATGAGAATTAGGCCTGAAATAGTAGGTAAAGTGCAGGCTTTGAAACGTCATGCATATGGGATTTTTGTCCTTTATAATCGCTTATCACAGGGAACAGTTCCATATTTTTTCAATGCGGTATTTATATTGCTCTTTTAAAAAATTCACTGATTTTACACAGATTTTTAAAGAAGATGACAAAGGGGTAAAAATTGGGGAAATGACCTAATAAGGTAAAATACTTATGCCAAAAACTTGCATCAGATTTCTCTGTCAGCTTCTTCATTCTTGACTGACAGTCCTCTCAATACTTGTGGTTTCATTCTAGTAAAATGAGTAATTAATGTTAGCCCTCTGCTAGAGTTTTTAATAGAATTGTCGAGCAATCTGTTTAAAGATAGAGAGCAGGGCTTTTTATATTTAAAAAAATGGAGGCTGCCTGTTCCTAAAGAAGTTATTATTTTTGTAGCCTTTTGTGTCACCATACTGCTGAAGACTTGTACATTTTAACCCCCTCACCGCCACCCCTATTAAACCAGACTCTTGGGATTGATATGTTTTAATAATGTCAATTCTGTTGTAAAAATAGTCTAAGGTTGTTGTTGTTGTTTAATGTTCTCTGTTCTTCTATTGTCCAGGTTTTATTCCAAAACTACGTTGGAAACATATGTGTTTATATAGTCAGCTTGCTTTGAGGATACTTAAGCAAAATATTTTCTCTCTGCAGGTGATGTATCGCCCATCAGTATGTCTCCCATCAGTCAATCACAGTTTATCCCACTTGGGGAAATCCTTTGCTTGGCCATTTCTGCAATGAACTCAGCACGAAAACAAGTCACGCAAGAAGCGCTAATGGAACACCTAACAACCTGTTTCCCAGGTAAAATACATGCTAATGTATCTGTGCTCCAATTGACCCAGATTTTCTTTTCCTTATTTTTAAACAAAGCATTTCAAATGACTTGTAAAAGTTTTACAAGCTTGCTGTTTTGAAGTGATGTATATTCAGGTTATTTCATTTGCTTTTCTTGTTATATTGAATCAGGGCTTGTCTGTAGCTTCATTCTCAATTATATGTGCATAGAAAGGATTTTCTTTCTAAAAAGCTATGAGTGTGGATTTTAAAGTATGTTTCAAATACTTCCTTCAAATTTTCTAAAAAGAGTTCAAAATATTAGAGAATTAAAAATGCTTGGGTTTTTGCTTTTTTAGGGGTGGGGGTTGGGAATTTGAAATGCAGCCTGATCCTGTTTTTGCAGAAGTAAATCCTACTTAGTTCAGTTAGGTTTACTCTGAAGTAACTTTGCATAGGATTGTAGCTGCATTCTGTAGCAGAGTTCTTTTATCAGTCTTCATGTGTGGCTTTATTTATAAGGTGAGTTGCCAGTGTTCTCAGAAGACTGTGAAATTAATGATCCATGTTGGAGGTGGAAAGGCAGTGGAGAGGGTACATAAAGTTCACGTTACTTTCTAGCATAGTATATCTCAATGTTTTCTGCATGACAACTTGGTGAAAAGGGCCAAAAGAATGAAATCCTGAAGAAAGGAACACTTCCACTAGACAGTTGAGTTTAAAAATATTTCAGATGGCTAATTTGGATTTATACTCATCAATACAGTACTTTGCTTATCAGCCAAAAATATACTCCAGAAGAGATTTCTCAACCCATTAGCATATTCTGTAGGCTGTGCTTGCAATGGAGTTTAAGACAAATTAGAACAGTCCCTTATGCTACAATCCTATATGCATTTACCCAGGGACAAAGTCCTGTTGAACTCAGCATGACTTGCTTCTGAGCAGCCATCATCTTCATCCTCATCCTCATCATTAAAGATTCCTTTTGGGGATTACCGGCAAGCCTCCTGAGGTAATGCCAAAGGATCTCACTTTTTCAATCAAAATTGGGGTATTTTTATTGAACTTGATTTTAAAAAGGAAGTGCTTGCGGAAGTTTTACTCTCCTGAAAGGGAAATTAAATTTTCTCTTGCCCTATAATATTATTGGAGGGGTGTGGTCTCCACTTTTGTGGAATGATTTTGTTTCCAAAACATTGATTTCTTTAGTATTTTCCTGTAAAGCATAATTCTCTGTGAACAGTAACTGCTCATTTAAATTCTCTGTCTGTCCTTCAATTCAGCTTTGCTTTTCAAGTCTTCCTCCTCACCCCACCATCTTATTCTTTTCCATATTTAATAGTTGAGCTTCTACAACTAGGTGGGCAGAGCTTGCTGATACAGCTTTTTAAGAGCAGATCTGGACATAGAAATGCAATAGTGCTTCTGATTCTTTTCTTCTCTGATCTCACCCACATAAAAGTCTATGAATAGAGATCTTATAGAATAGGTGGAATAACAGGGAGTGCCAATTCATGCAGGTTGCAAACCACCTACCGGTACTTAGCCCAACTAATAAATAGTTTTTTCCAACTGGTGGCTCTTTCCTTGGTTTTTGTTCCTAGCACATGGAAGATCGTGCACAACTGCCAGCTTGTCTGTCTGTATATAAAAGTTAAAAGTATATTCATTTTGTAATCTAAGAACCTCTCCAATGACTAAATTTCTCTACTCCGTTTCAAGTAAGACAATTTCAGCACCTGACATTTAAGTTAACATATCATCAACATGAAAAGGAATCCCATGGATTACCACTTCCAGTTCAGCGAGAGGATACATATCTAAAAATTAAATTAAAAAGAGCAAGAAAATATATATCTTTAGGATTTTTACCAGCTAGAGCCAGACAATGTGGTTTCATGCCAACACCTGAAAGAATTAACACACGTAAGAGATTTGGGTTAACATTTTCTAAAAATCTGAATTTTTAAGGATTGACAGAAGATGCCGACTTCTTTTAGAGACGTAGACCGGTCAATATTACCTAAGTTGGCAAAAAGACAGGGCTTGTAAAAAGCCAATCAAGGAAAGTTATGTTAATAAGAAATTTCCAGTTGTCATGCTGATACGAACTAAGTTGGGCAACTAATTTCTGCCTAGTAAGAAATGGAGAAAACCTGGGGGACAGGCAGAGGCAGGCAGACCATGTCCAAACACTTCTCAGAAGGGCTTGTTATAAGAAAAAATGTGTGTCTGGCCCTCACTGCAAATATAACAAGAGTAAGAATAATAGCAATAATGTTGACAGAGATAGTGCTAAAGAATAATACTTTGGAATCAATAATTAAAATGATGCTGTACAATGAGAATAGATCAAGCAAACATAACATTCTGTAGTGTCCTGTGAGAAGCTGGTGGACGGATTTTTTTTTATGGCTGCCGGACCCATTATTTGTAGAACTGTTTCATATTATAGGCCTTTTGTGTGTGTGTGGTGGTTACATAAACATTTTCATACCACTGCTATTTTGTTTCCATCACAGATTGCAGATGTTATTACTGGTGATAACCTAGTCCTTTCATATTATTTTTATTTTTGTTGTGTTTCTCTCCCCCCCCCCCTTTATGTAAACCACCCACAGAATCTTTACTGAAGGATGGTATTCAAAATACTTGAAAGTAAGAATAGAACACCCCTATAGTCATCAGAATTGCTAATAACTGCTCTGGCATTTGCTAATGAAAACCGGTACCAACCCACAGCCCATCTGGTTCAAAAACTGGTTGCCCATCTAAAGCTGCACTTATCAAACTGCTTCTGCTACTTTACTGCTTTTTACACAACTCTTTAAGGTTGAGCAATTTCAAAGCCACAGCCTTAGAAGAAAAATGTGCTTCCTCAATGCAGGTTTTTACATTGCAACATAGCCACCTAGTTTGCTGAGCAACAGAGCAGGTACAAATCTGGGTCATGGCTATATCAGAAATAAGGTATACTAATTATTTATAACCTCACATTGCAAGCACTGTACATCTTGAACTAGTATATCATGTGCAAAGGATGGTTTTTTTCCCTACCTCTTGTTAAGCCACAATAACAGTTCAGTGGGGGAAATCATTTTAGAAGATTTAGTAGTACAGTATTTGGAATTTGCTTTTCATAAATCTGTATTCATAGTGAATAAACACCAATTCCAGTAGAACATGCCTCCTTTATTGTTATACCTTAGGGTTGGCTTTATTTAAAAAGAAGGGAGAGGGAGTATGCTACTACTTCATTAATAACTAAAGCATTTAAGCTGTTGTTGTTGTTATTGTTGTTGTTGTTGTTGTTACTACAAGGTACTGTCTATTTACTGGAAGATAAGATTGTGAGCCTATGCTATGGGCATGCACCATCTAACAGACATGATACAAAAGGAAAGCAAGATAGGAAGGCAAGAAAGCATTGGAGTATTCTGCATCTTCACTGGCCAATGGATGGGGCCAAGCTGATCTCTTACTTGCCGTGATGTTCTTCCTATGAAGCAAGGCATGCAGACTCCCTGTAAGCTTAGGAGAACATCCCTTCAGCTCTGCACTCCCAGCTAGAGCAGAGTGTTCTGGCAAAGGGGGGAAGTGAGGAAGCAGTGACACTGCAACTGTTCCTTTTCTCACTGTTGGACAGGGCCAGGTTGGCCTCCACTTGTCATGCTTATCCTCATATATAGAGGAGAGAGAGATTTCACAAATCTCTTGGCAGAGCTTGAATATAATGATGAACATAAAACAATTCTTCCTAATAGGCAAACACAATGAATGCCTATTATCTTATTAAAAGAAATCGTTTTATGTAAAGTTATGTTCAATATTTGTTTGAAGGCAGATTGAATAATGCTCCCTGAGCCCAAGCTAGGGAAAGCAAATGGAATAGGTGCCAGTCATTAGAATGCAGCAACAAAAGGGAAGACTTATTTTGGAGGAAGCGTAGGTACATTTTGGCCGTTTTCACTGTCAAGGTAGCTACAGAATTAGCATAATGTATGGGACTATCTAGGCACAGTAAACTGAAATGCAATATAACTATTAATGCTGCTGTTACCTTGAGAAGTGAGGATGTCATTTTCTGACAGCTGCCATGCTTCATTGTGGCCCCTTTCTAAAACTGGGATTCCTATACGTTTCCTTTCTAAATTGCATCCAATTTACACACAGCAGCTTGAAATGTGTCTTACATTTAACTGGGTTCACCTTAGGTCAGCCTTCTTTTGTGGCCAGCAAACAAGACATAATCTTCTGTCTGGAAGCTCAGTGGAGGGCACAGCACACTTTCTTGAGATGTGGAAAATGTACATGTCTGATGATTCAGTGTCCAGACAGATTTTGCTTTTGAATTATTAAAGCACTACATAATCTTAAATAACACTACTGCTGTCAAGCAGTATTTTAAATTCCGGTTTCTCTGTGTTTTATTTACTTTTTATCATTGAAAGAATTTACTGGTGAAGTGTAGGAATGAGGTAGCTTTTGAAGATAAACTTAACGTACAAATGTATTTTAACAGAAGTTTATCTAATCTGATTGCTAGTCATGGTAGTAACATGAATTTTGTGTGATCTTTGGGGTGCATTTAACCTATAAAGTTTTCTCTAACTTTAAAATGGGTATAATATAATGCAATGGTTATGGGGTTCATTTGAATTAATTATTTTGCCAGTATTGAAGAGAAACCTTCAGATATATAGGTAAACATTTTAAATAGCCAACACTTAACTTGCTGGACTGTTTAATCCAGGTTGATTAGCATTAAATTACTGAAATGTTACTGTGACAAAATTATAGACCTAAAACCTGGCCTATAAGAAAAAACCATAAAAGACACTGGGTTGGATCAAGGCTGTGGTTTTACCAGCAAGCGTATTCCCTGAGTGGAGTTCTGGGGAAATGTTCCTCCTGGCAAAGGGGGGAAGCAATTTTGTCAATTCTGCCCAGCCCCTACAAGTACCTAGCGCCACCACCCGTACTGCTCCAGAGGGTTGCAAGACCCTCTAAAATAGGGGTTTTGATTAATTGTAACCCTCAGATTCCCAGCTTCTTCTTTTTTTAAGAGCACGTTTCTAACATTTTTAGAGCGTGAGATGTGAGACAGAATGAACAGGCAGATTCTCATTTTGTGCAAGAAATTAGCCTGCTCCAGACTGTCAGTATTTTACTTTGAACCCGCCCACCTGTGGGGGGGGGGGATGGAGTAGCCCTAGAAATTCCCCTCCTACCAAAAAAATCATTTGAATACCTATGCATGTGTGAGAGAAGTGCCGTTGGAGGAGAGAGACAGAGAAGTGTGTGAGTTCTCTGTGGGGGGACAGACGGACCTATGCATATATGTGTGGGCAGCGAAAGGGAGATGTGTTATTATTAAAGTTAGATAGGTAGGTATGAATATGTGGTCTGCATTTATGTGTGGTTTGTGGGAGACACTGAGAGATGTTTATGTGGTGTGTGTGTGTGTGTGTGTGTGTGTGAGAGAGAGAGAGAGAGAGAGAGAGAGAGATATGCACGTATGTCTGTGAGTGAGTATGTGTGTGAGAGATAACGAACGTTGTAGCTAACTTGTATATTTGTCCTGAAGTATGTGGGGGAGAAAACAATTTTTTGTGATCTCCACAATCGGTATGAACAGGACACAGCTGACTTCCCATGGTAAGCCTGGTGTTTTTGAGGGGTGGGAGATGGAATCAGCAATGACTGTGCTCTCTCTTAATGTTTTGGTACGCTAGGCCCCTTATGGCTGCTGTTTTGTGACCGGTACCTGCAGCCCTTTCTCAAAATTCATGGTGGTTATGATGGTCCGAAAAGGTTAGCAAACCCCTCCTCTAAAACACAATAGAAGGTGGCACATTAGGCAAGAGGGTGCCGGGGGGGGGGGAGAGAATTGGCAGGCCAATGCACTAAAATGGATTGTGCATTTGTAATAAATTGTGAGGCTCGATTAAATTGTGCTACTTATTCTTGTTGTACTGTTAAGCCTTTTGAAGATGTTTCTGCAGGGTACAGAAATGTGGCTTTGAAATGGTATCCTAACATATTTGAGCCATTATGATATAGTGCAGTGGTGGAGAACTCCAGCCTATGAGCCTCCTCCCCATTTGACCTAAACCTTGCCTACATGTTCACCACATGACTTCAGGCATGCCAAATTCAAAAGGGAAAACCAGGAGCATGCCCTAAGTGCCCTCCCAGTTCTTTCTTTCCAGCCAGTGCTTAAATCCAGCTCTTTTTAAAATTTATCACCTTTTCCACTCGCCCTCCAGTGACTGAAAAAGGTGACAAATTCAAAAAGTGCTAAATTTAAATTAAATCTAGAAAGGAATAATGAGTAATGCACTTAAAGTGTGCCTCCACAGCTTGAAATTTTTTTTCTTTCAAAAGTATGAAAGCTTTTTCTTACTTTTTTTCAAATAACTGGATTTCTTCTCATGATTGTATGATGACATTAAGGTGGTGTTAAAAATTCTCGCACAGCCTAACACATTTTATAGCAAATTTTCTCACTATGTCACTTTTCCTTGTACTTTTTTCAGAGATAAGCAGGAAAGTGATCTAAAAGCCTTCATTATGCATGGGATGGCTGTAGCACATGCCTTAGGATGGATGGGTGGTGAAACAAGCTTGATTTGTTGTCATAAGATTATTTTGGAAACTTGGTTTTGGTGGGTGTCCCTCCCCCCCAATTAACTTACTTTCCAAATCAATAGTGTATTCTATATCCATTATGTCTTCTTTGGTAACTAATGGTTTCTTCATGCCTTGTAAGTTTGCTTTAAAAAGTTAGCATGTGCCTTTAATAGCACAGGAATTTACCGTATTTACTCAAATGTATTGCACACCTTTTTGGCCAAATTGTGTTGCAAAAATTAGAGTGTGCATTAGATTTGATGGTGCATTTACATTCGCCAGCAAAAAACTTTTTTGGTTTCAGGGTTTTGAAATTTGAGGTGTGAATTAGATTTGATGATGCATTAGATTCATGTAAATACAGTAATTTGGGTAGCATCTTATGTTGCAGCTGCACAGTTCCTTTGGTTGCATATTCACCCATATGGGATGAAAAAGAACAATCTCTTTAAGACATTTTGCTTGTCATCTTCATACTGAATATTCACTGTGAAGCTATTTTATTCGTCTAGCTTTTGCATAAATCCTCCACGGTTTCTCTAGTCAACCTGTTGCATTTCTGAATTGGTCTTACAGTTAGCTTTACCTCAAGTTCAAAATCTAATGCCATCTGCGTATTGTGTGAAAATTTTGACATAACCTGACTTTCTCCTGATATTGAAATGACACTTTCTTTTAGATTGAATTCTGCACCTTCAGTTTTCTTAAGATAATAGTTTACGATATAATCAGGGAACTGTTGATCTGCTTCTTTAAGGTGTATTTCCCTACCCCCGGGCATTTGTTACTAATTTTCTGATATGATTTCTTTATTTAAATACATGTGCAGATACCAAAAACAGCATATTTATACTTGCCTTGTTTTTGTGTTATATGCAATAACTTGGCTAATTAGGATTTAAATATTTATCAAGCTAAGTGGTGTGTGAGAGAAGAATCCACAATGTTTAATAAAGATTTTTAGTTTGGGGCTTGGTGTGGAGGTGTAACTTTGAACCTTAAGGTTCACCAACACTTTGAAAATAAATAAGGGGATTTTTTTTCACATTCTGCTAGTGCTTTCCCTTTTTAGTTAATAATTTAGAGACCTCAAGTGCAAGAGATAGGTTAAAAGCAAACATGCTGGAGGATGCTTGACCAAGTTTTGCTTGCTCAGCAGAAACTGTCTTTGAGATCATGTCAAGGATCTGCGTGCTTTGGGAAGGGTTAAAAGGAACTCATAAATACATTTTGCTGTTGTTTTCAGGTGTTCCAACGCCAAGTCCAGAAATCCTTCGTCATACCTTAAACATGCTGGTACGGGAGAGGAAAATATACCCAACGCCAGATGGCTACTTCATTGTGACCCCACAGACTTATTTTATAACACCATCCCTTATTAGAACTAACAGTAAATGGTACCATCTGGATGAGAGGATACCTGACAGGTCTCAGTGTACCTCTCCACAGCAAGGAACTATAACGCCTTCCACCTCGGGCTGCGTCAGAGACCGAACATTACCCAAAAACCACTGCGACTCCTGCCATTGTTGTAGAGAAGACATGCACAGCATGCATGCCTCCACTCTACAGAGGAAATCGGCAAAAGACTGCAAGGACTCCTACTGCCCCCCTTCCATGTGCCAGGTGCCACCCACTGAAAAAAGTAAAAGTACTGTAAATTTTTCGTATAAAACAGAGACACTTACAAAGCCTAAGGATGGAGAAAAGCAGTCTAAGAAATTTGGGCTAAAATTGTTTCGACTAAGCTTCAAAAAGGACAAGACAAAACAGCTGGCCAACTTTTCTGCCCAGTTTCCTCCAGAAGAATGGCCTTTGAGGGATGAAGATACCCCTACCACTATACCTAGGGAGGTAGAGATGGAGATTATTAGGCGTATTAACCCAGATCTAACTGTGGAAAATGTCATGAGGCACACTGCACTAATGAAGAAACTTGAAGAAGAAAAAGCTCAACGAAGCAAAGCTGGATCTTCAGCTCACCATAGTGGGAGAAGCAAAAAGAGTAGAAGTCATAGGAAGTCTCATGGGAAATCTCGGTCACATAGCAAAACTCGGGTCTCTAAAGGAGATCCTTCAGAGGGTTCCCATTTGGACGTTCCGGGTGAAAGAGAGTATGATTTCTATGATCCCCTCACAAGGTCCCCACGGGAAGGCTGTTTCATAATAGAACACAAGAGGGACAATTTTATTATGCACAGCAGCCCTAACGTTCTTGAATCTCACTTTCCTATGACACCTGAATGGGATGTATCTGGTGAACTAGCCAAAAGGAGAACTGAAATGCCTTTTCCTGAACCTTCAAGGGGAAGCTCCCATTCTAAGGTCCACCGAAGCCACAGCCATACGCAGGACCGAAGATCAAGGAATGAGAGGTCTAATAAAGCCAAGGAGCGGTCTCGATCGATGGATAACTCCAAAGGACCTCTGGGTGCTCCTTCTTTAGGTACACCTGAAGACATAGCTGAAGCTTGCAGTCAAGATGACCAAACAACCAGCCAAACGTACATTGACGATAGCACCTTAAGGCCTTCTCAATCACTCAGTCATCAAAGGGCTCTTATGTCATCTGTAAACTACAAAGAAGTAGTTAAACCTGAAAAGACTGGTGGCAATGCAGAAACTCCCATTTCCTGTAGCCTCTTGGAACAAAGCAAGCCAGCCGAGAATTTGCCCCCGTACAATGAGCTCAACTCCTGTACAATGAAATCAGCAATTGATGATTATTTTCAGTGTAACACTTCTAGTGAAACTGTACTTACTGCTCCTTCACCTTTGGGGAAAAATAAAGAAGACCACGACACAGTGATTTTGACAGAAAGCGTTAAAAAAGTGTCTCCCTCGGAAAGGCAGTCTCAGCACATAGCCAGAGAGCCTGGGGTGCACAAAGAGGAGTCGCCTAAAGGGCCAAACAGCAGTGGTGGACCAGTTGCAACTAGCCAAACCCCTGAAGTGATTGCAAATGGCCGACTGGTTCAACACCACAACACGGAATCTAGTAGCCTTGATAAGAGGAAAGAAATATTTAGTAAAGACACACTTTTTAAGCCTCTCCACAGTACTCTGTCTGTGAACAGTTTTCACAAGCCTAGTGTGCCACTACTAAAACCTCATCAAAAGACACCTTCTGATGCATTGCCAGGCAGATGCGACAAACTCGAGCAAGCTATGGTAACCTCAGTAACACAAGTCATACCTGTTTCACAGAGACAGCAAGAAACAGCCGGGAACCAAGAGGCATCCTTTGACTATTACAACGTATCGGATGATGACGATTCTGACGAAGGGACCAATAAGAACACTGAAGAAGAAAAGAACCGGGATGATGTGGGCACTATGCAGTGGCTTCTTGAGCGGGAAAAAGAAAGAGACCTGCAAAGAAAGTTTGAGAAGAATCTGACTCTCCTTGCTCCAAAGGAAACGGAAAACAGCAACAACCAGAGAGCCACACACTCAGCAAGACTGGACAGCATGGACAGCAGCAGCATCACCGTCGATAGTGGGTTCAATTCGCCACGGTAAGAGCTTAACATTCATTTACCAAAACCTGTAATATTTTAATCTTAAATTATCGTGTCCTACATAAGTATTAAGTATTACGAGGCTGGGCTATTATTCGATGATAGCATTTTATTGCATGTTTTCTCTGCTAACTTTATGCTGGCTGGTTGGTTACTCTTCCCAAGTTAGGAAGCCACCAGACATTTGTGAGGTTGTTTACATAACTGGGGATAATTGTGATTGTTTCAGAGGATGACTAGGTCAGTATTGTTCTGCTAAATAATCAACCTTTAAGCTAACAAAGTTAACCAAACTCTTTCTGAATGAACTCCATCACCGTACCGTCAAGTGGGAAAGGAAGCTTTTATCAGCTGAAAAGGGAGAGCATGAACCCAACAGAGCCAAGCTCTGCTTATACTTTTCCTTAAGCTTTGGCAAAAATTGATGTGATACAGATACTCAAACATGGTGCAGCTGTGTGGTGAAATTCTTGCCTATATGGATTATCTGCCTAGGTTTATGTACTCGAGCATAGAAGGGATCCTATAGGATTGCAGAGTCAAGGCATTCTTTTTTTATTGCAATGAATAGTGAACCCTACCAATCTCTGCACACTTCTGGTAATGACTGCAATAGTCTTTATATTATCAGTTATCCTGAAATGAAGACAAAAAGTAGTGAGTGACCAATGTTGGAAGGACAACTCATTGGGGAAAATGCCTGTGGAGCCCACGGTTGCTTCCTCTAGCAGTGCTAGACTAGATTTGTGTCCTCTGAGGCCAGAGAGCAGGATGAAAAGAGAGCATGATCTCAACAAGATCAGGTTCCTCCCACACTGTTTCTTAATCTAAGGCAAGAAGTTGTACAGATAGTCAGATCTGGTGATCAGACTGTAGGCTGTGACATTTTTCCTACGCAGAAATGGTCTTCTGTCGGAAATTTGTCATGCATGAAATAGCACTGTTAGCTCGATCTTGGTGCTCTTTGGCTCTGGAAAGAGAGCTTGCTTTTCTCACAGCTGCTGCTTCTTGCTGTTATCTCAGGGCGCCTGTGCCTAGAAGGCTCTAATTACGGGTTTCTCTGAGCTTCTGTAGACCTTGCTGTTGTCTTTGTTTTCTGGTCAGCTCCCACAGAGCTCTGTTGTTGCTTCTCAAATTGGCCTATTTTCTACTGGGTTTATAGCTCTTGGAGACCAGACAAAGACGAGGATGGTATTATTGCACATGTTTTGTTAAAAGTAAATTGCTTCTATCAAACTACCTGCATCTTTTACTGTTGCACTAGGCCTGAGGAAAAGATGCAAAGCTTTCTGTGTGGTGATGGCTGCCTTTTCCGGGGTATGTGTGGAGGTGCAATTTTATTTGACTATTTCAACCAAGCCTTTTTTTAAATGTCAGTTTTATTGACATGTTATTCATATCATTATGAATGTAAAAGGCAGGCTTTGTTTCTGTCCTGTAGGTTCTGTAATCTAATCTCTCTGCCTCTGTAGCTCAGAGGGAGAGCATTTGCCTTGGAGGCAGAAGATCTTAGGTTCAGTTCTTGGCATCTCCAGGTTGAGCTGGGAGCATCTCCTGTCTGAAACCCTGGATAGCCACTGCAAGTCAGTGTCAGCAAACCTGTCACAGATGGTTCAATATTCCAACTCAATATCAGGTAGCTTCCTGTATTGCTTCACTCATAGACAGAACCTTTTTAACCCCTTCTTTTTATTTTCTTTATTCTTCACTGGCTCAAGGAAGAATTTAGTGACTGTTTTCCAAATCTCCGTGTATTACTACCCTGCAAAATGCCACTCAACAGGATTTTCAAAGTAACGGTTGAGGTGGATTTCTTTGCACTTGCGCTTTCCCTCTGTATGTGTGGGACAGGGGTTTTAGTCTGTTGATGACTATGGTTCTCTTCAGATTATTCTCCATGGATTAGACAGAGTGCATTCCTTGCTCTTAAATATAACCCATAATTTACTGTAACAACAAAATCAGCAAACTAGGGTTAGTAATTGCCCTCTAAACCAGGATCAGAAACCACGGCTTGAAGTGGATTTCTGATGCTGGATTGGAGAACAGTCCTATCTTGCCAGTTCACAAGTCACACAGCAAAGCAAATTAGGGGTCATGCGAAGCAGGAAATGAAAAGAGAAGCCTCAGAGGAAACAAACCAGGATTTGGAGGATCACCTGAATTGATTAATACCTCTGGAAGAACTGCTTATATGAATGTGGATTTAAATTTCTTCTGCAGTTTCCTACATTTCCCTCCATATAGCACTGTAGTCAGCTATCCATTTGTATAGTTTCATACACTTTTTATTTGTATGATGACATTTAGCAAAAGTTACAATCTAATTTTGGTGCAGATAAAAATCAGAAAATACAGTGGTACCTCGGTTTTCGAGCGCCTTGAAAGCCAAACGTTTTGGTTTTCGAACACTGAAAACCCAGAAGTAATTGCTTCCATTTTCAAACGCACCTCATATGTCAAACAGCTTCCGCTGCATTCCCCCCCCCCAATTTTCTCCATTGACTTGGCAGCCAGCCCTTTGCACCTTGGTTATCGAACATTTCGGAAGTCGAACGGTCTTCCAGAACGGATTACGTTCAGCAACCTAGGTACCACTGTATATACACTACTGGTGCATATATATCTTAACATTTTTTATTTGTTACTTATGCAGTTTCTGCATATAAAGAGCTATATTGCATTCACTCAAAAGTAAACATAATTTGTTCCTATTTTGAGAGAATGGACAGTTGGCCTAGGACATGAACCCATCTGTCCAACTAGAACATCTATGCTAATATTGTCAAGGAACTGGGATGGAGGGGAGGAATAAGCATGTTTTCTCTGCTTCCTTCAATTCTTCCAGGTTGCTACCACATGGTTTTTTAGATTTTTATATTGCTGAAGCTCCCTTTCAGTGATTCTTACATTGGCTGCCATACTCCTAGAATGGAAGGTAATATAAGAAGGTAATTCACAGGAAACAACCCAGCTGGGTGTTACAGCCTTTTGTGACCTATATAACATGCTATACGTTTTAACTTTGAGGGCAAGAAGTGGAAAGGATCAAAACAGCTGGTGTGGAAGATGTCTAAGGAGAAGATAGCAAATACCTTTAATTTAATTTGTGGGTTAAAAATATTTATAATTTTTCTTACTTCCTTGAAGTTTGTGTTTGGGAAATTTTATATGAAAATTGTTAACGCCAATGGCAATAACAATAACTGCTGCTGATAATAAAGTGCTCTACTTGCGGTTGGTTACCCTTGAAAAGTGTTCTGAAACTGCAACTGCTGCAAAATGCTGTAGCCAGGTTGCTGACAGGTGCTCGATATTTTGATTCTGTCATGCCAGTTTTGTGTGATCTGTACACTGTTTACTGGTGTGTTTCTGGCCCCAATTCAGGGTGCTGGTGATGACCTTTTGAGCCCTGATTACCTTGAGAACTGCCTTTTTCTGCACATTTCTCCCAACATTGCCAGTCATTTATGCAAAGCCCTACTCTACATCCTTCAATCCCAGGAAGCAGGACTAGCAGTAACTACGATTTGGGCCTTTTCCCTCCTGTGCAACACATGTAGAATGCCAGCTTAGATGTGTTAGGTCTACGCTATTTTGTATTTGTGGCTGGTAAAAATATTAATTAATTTAAAAGATTGTTCTCTCTTTGCTGATTTATCTTTGTCTTAATTTTAGTGGGATTTTAATTCTTGTTATTCTTTTTATTTATTTTTACATTGATACCAATATTTATTTTACTGGGGATTTTATATATTTTGTTCTTTGAGTTTATAAGTGAGGTATAATTTTTTTTAGAGTTATACAATCAACAACTCTGTTCAACAACATTTGTTAGTGATGGTGCTGTGAGCTCCTACCAATAGTCCATAATGCTGTATCTCCCCTATATATTCAGTGAGAAGTGTGCCTTGGGTGTTCATTCTTACTGTTTTATTACCAATGTGATATTTCCACCACGATCACTCTCTAGTTGAAATGCCACTGCAGAATGATGGCATTTCAGGAATTGGCTGGCTATAACAGTCTATTTGTGGCAGAGCAATTGGGTTATCTGGGAAAGATTTACCACAAGCTGAACAATATGGCTTCATATGAGATATTAATGGCCTAAAAATGAACTTGGAATTGAGGTAGGAATTGATTAGTTTGATTATTTAATTTCTGTGCCACTTAATATACTAAAAATATATCTTAGGTGGTATACAGAAAACTGAAGCAACAACAGACAACTTAAAATATTTCAAAAATACACAGTTACATACAAAAATGTTACATTAATATAAATATATATACAGTGGAACCTTGGTTCTCGAACTTAATCCGTTCCGGAAGTCCGTTTGACTCCCAAAATGTTTGGAAACCAAGACACGGCTTCTGATTGGCACAGTCGCCCTGGAAACAATAGCCAACAGCTGCATTGGACACTCGACTTGAAAAACGTTTGGAAACCAGAACACTTACTTCCGGGTTTTTGGCGTTCGGGAGCCAATTTGTTCGTCATCTAAGCCATTTGAGAACCAAGGTTCCATTGTATATAAATCAATATCAGTTCATTTGCCTTTTGACTCACCCTTCCTCTCAGCCTCTGGGTTCTCACCCAGGGTCTAAACAAACACTCAATTCACCCACAACAAGAGGAGCTCATGTAAATAGCGGACATCACCCTAATCTTTCACTCTAGACTTGCTTTTTATGGGCAGGCCCAAGGTGAAAGGCACTTCCCATTGAGCCGCACTCTCTACACCAATTTCTAGGTACAGCAGGTTTGATGGGTTCCCCAGGGGGGTCTAGAGGATGGGAAGTGGGAACCTCTCCACTCACAGCTCTTTCTTCACACTATGAAAAATAAAAGAGCCAACCTGCTGTTCTTAACATTAACATGAATGATACTTAACTATAACAGACAAAAGTGAATGTTGCTTTACACAGAAGGAAAAAAGGGAGGGTAACAGAAGGGAAAAGTAAAGTAATTCAGAAGCAAACTTATTACAATTGTCTTGTAGGTTCATGCATGCACATCATTCTTCTTTGCCCCTGCCCTGGGAGAGCCAAGCATCACTTGCTGTACCTGTAGTTACTACCTGCCATCTACTACTGATGATGTTTTTGATACACAAAGGAATATTGGTAACATGCCTAGGCCCACACATATTTTAGGCAGGGATAAGGTCAGTCTTTTGTCATGGTTGCATGATAAAATTATGGAAAAGGTGTCATGCTGACAGCATGATATATATTAGAAATTATTTTTAAAGGCTTTTCAGATTTATCCTGAAATGTTCTGTATGCTACATAAGGAGCAGTAAGTGCCTGTGCTCAGTGGAGCCTGTGATACAGCAGTAATTCTTATATCTTAGTTCAGTCATGCAGCCACATGTCTGGTCCAGGGTAACCCTGTTCTTGAGTGCACCAGTCTGGAATAGAAAGGTGCTACATTTCACCTGCAATAAGGATATATTGTTTGCCTCACTTGAACAGCAATTGACAATATCTGCACCTTGACATGGGCTCAGTATTAAGGACTTATTAAATCTTGCATAAAGTATTGAAATTATTAATTATAACATATACTAATATTCAGTGTTGAAGAATTTTGATCTGCTTAGCTCCATAACATGTTTCCTGTGTTTCTAAGGGTTAAAAAAAAACCACTGGAATTAACTCCTAAATTGTCTTTGGAAGGAGGAATGTGCACTCAGCAAAGGACATGTGTATATTTTGCACCAAAAGTGAAACAAGGCCACCAAGTTTTGCACCAAAAAGGCTGGATTCTGCAGCTAGATTCTGTTGTGCCAGTCAACTAAATAATGTGCAGTTACTTTATTTAATTCTGCTTCTGCTCTTAAGGAGGGGCAAAAGGCTCCACCGGACAATGAAATGATGACTATGGAGCCTTATTATGGCTTCTCAGCAGACATCGTTTATGTACTTTCAAACCTACCTTTGCAGGCATAAGGGCCAGAAACCTATTTTTCCAAAAACAGAAAGCTGAGATGTAATTCCAAGTACAGATTGTGATGGGTTTTCAGCACATGGGTGGAATTTACAGCTTGCACAGACCTGAATATATTGGCCAGGTTGCACATAATGGTAAAGCAAACTACTGTATGGCTTACTGGGACTGTGCAAATGTGTGGACTCCCAGAGAGAAGCTTGCATCCTCTTTGCTCCTCCGCAGTCCTTTTTTTACTCCTCCACTGATGTTGTCTGAACCAGGGCTCACGGTTAATCTCTTTCCTCACTAGAACCATGAACTGAACCCAAGGTTTGTTCTTGACTATAGGTTGCAGCTACCTGAATCATGAGTTCAGATGACATGCAAAGCCATACCATGGCTTGGCTTAAGCACATCACAAGAGTTAAAAAGACAGAGGATGCGAAAAGCAACTGTGAGCTCTTCTCCAGGAGTCTGCATGTTTACACAGCTCTGATAAGCTATAATTTGACTTTCTGTGATGTGGAAGCATCTGAGCCCAGAATTTTGGTTTGTCAGTCAACAACAAACTTGGCTTGAGTCTGGCTAGAGAGTCTGGTTTTTTAAGAAGGAAACAATCCATAATCGGACATCACACTAAGCTGCTTTTTTTTTAACCCACTGATGTCCGGGCAAGAGAGAAGTAGGAGCGATTGGGCTTGTGCACAGTATGGTTTATTAAACTAGAGTCCTTGGCTTACTGTTAAAATGCAAAAGTAGGAATTCCTTTATATAACCTTCTGTGTTATATTTTCTTGCAGGCAAGTAGATGGATATATGTACAACTGTTATATGTGTGTTTGTTTCCCCCCCTTCTCTCTCTAGTACTCGTGAGAGCTTAGCTTCCAACACGTCAAGCATTGTTGAAAGCAACAGGCGCCAGAACCCAGCTCTCAGTCCTGCACATGGTGGTGCAGGTCCAGTGTTCAGCTTCCGTGCAACTGCTGACCCGCCAACAAGCGAAACTGAAAAACTGCAGAAACCTGCTAATTGCCTGCAAGCTTCTGTTACAAGTGTTTGATAGTGCTTCTGCCTCAGATCTTCTGTCTCATCCTATAAAGCAAAGTTTACGACACTGGGACTGATGTTTACGTCTTTTGGAGGGGGGAGGAAAAACCAGGCATCTCAACCGCACAGTTTTTGTGTCTACCTAAACTGTGTTGCTACATAGGCTAGGGACAACAAAGAAATCTTTATTTCAAGGTATTGCTTTTCACATTTTGCGGCTCTGTAGCAAGAGAATAGCAGTAGGGATAATATGTACACTTTTGCTTCACTTAATCGTAACTGAGCACATATATGAAAGTCTAGACACTGTAAGTGTAACCTGCATTTTCAATGTCATGCAGTTGCCAACTTCATTTTAAAATGCCACAGATATGTGATGCCCCCTACCACTGGTTAAACTATTTGCCACAGAGATGGTTCTTTTCCTTTATAAACTGAGCCTTCGTTGAAAGTAAACAGCTAAGGGTCACCTTGAGGGAAAACAATGCGAAATGATTCTAGGAAAGACCTCAGCTCTACCTGTGAATTATTTATACATCTGTCATTTTCACTGTGAGTCTTCATGACATGATCTTGCAAGAATCCATAGCAAAAGTAAGTCAAAAGAGGTCGTGTTTTTGGGAAGAGGTGGGAAATAATGGAGATGTTATCTATTTTTACTTTGATTTTTTTAAAGTATGAGATGTTTACCTAAAACTTATTTCTTAATTTCCCCTAGTTGAAAGCAGGGATATAAGACTTTGAATTGAAAGTGAGGAAGGAGAAACCTAACTTTGATTGAGGCACATCACTAAGTGATAGAAGAGGTAACAGGTGTTTTTGGTTTTTAAAAATATAAAAGGCAGGTAAAGTGATCACTTTTTAAATGTGTCACTCCAGTTGTTACCCCAAATTATTATTATTATTATCAAAGTAATTTGTTAGAAGAAGAAGAAAAGAAGAAGGAGAAGAAGAAGAAGAAGAAGAAGAAGAAGAAGAAGAAGAAGAAGAAAGCTCTTTGTGATACAAATGATGAATTATGGCCTGAAGGGTTGATTTCTTTCTATGGAAGGACATATTATATTTTTATTTTATGTAGCTTTTAGAGTGCCTAAATTAGGCTATTGAAACTAGCATACACTGTAGAGAAAAGATTTAGAGACTAATAAACTTCAGGCCTTTTATTGAATTACATTTCTTTGTGAGTAAACATTGTATGGAAATACTTAGTTTTAAAATAATCATGAGTTTTAAATGTGTCCAGGTGGATCACTGATGAAGAGAGAGATTATTTGTTTGATCTGAGAAAATGAGATATTCATTGATGTACTCAAAAGATTGCTAAGTTTTTCATCAACAAAGGTTAGTTCAATAAAAGACATCTCGTTACCTCTTTTGTGAGTCTCACAAAGTTGATAGCAGAAGTTCTGTATCCACAGGTTTATTATATCTAATGTGTATGTCCTGAAATTGCAAATCCAAAGTAATTATTTTTTAAGAAAAGTATTCTAGATTAATGTTTAGAGAGATCTGCAATTTCAAGAGTAAACTTGAAAAGCATAAAGGGCCAAATTCTGCTGTCTGTTATTTATGCAACCCAGTACTGCATAAATTTTGTTTTCAAACAATCATAATGGTGGTACAAGTAGAATAATAAAATACAACAAGAAAGATCAGAAGCAGTGTAAATTGTTGTATGGATTGACATTTACACTACAGGTATCTGTCTTTTCTTGATATCCAGGTGATATAACCAAGCATACCATTAAAGACGGTATTTTCATCAGGTACTGGTGATGATTTGTATAACCTGTTCAAGCTTCACTTGTGTTCTGTGTTGTCTTCTGAAAGTGCACTCTTACCTTAAACAGTTTTAAACAGCTTTCAGGTGCTTATTAAATAGCTTTACAAACACTGGGCACAATTGGTTGCAGTTTACACCGGGGTAAATCAGTCCATTGCAAATCCAGGGCACTCTGGTACATATGCACGGACTCAGATGTGTGTTTAGTACTGAACAAACTGGAGCTCTTCCTTTAACTTTAGTGTTAGGAAATGTTCCATGAGCCTTCTGGGTCCTGAGAAGCTTTGAGTTGTAGCCCTGCTATCTGGAACAACCAGTGAAGAATCAGGCCTAGATACTTGCTTTATTATCATATATACATTCTATTTGCTACAAGTAGTGAGATGGCTCAGTGCATATAATGGAGATTATTATGCTGCTTGGTTGGTTAGTTACTTGGCCTCCTGCCTTATAAATACCTTTGAAGCTATGGTATAATAACCTAGAAATGCATTGCCTGACAAATCTCATTCCTTACATAGGTAACTGGGAATATTTAATACACGCAGATTCCAGAGTTACTAGGTTTTGGGGAGGAAATTGCTATAACACTATACAGTAGCAATGTGTGTGGGGGTTTTTTGGAGACATGCTCTTATATTTATAGTATGCATCAATTCACTACAATTGCTGGAATGATATCAGAATTCATAACAAAGTAAAAATTAAAATGCGCTATAAAAATGTGAATGAGGAAGATATTACCATGTATGGGAAATATGCTTCCATTAGTTAAGATTATTGAAATGGATACATTAAGCAGTTATGCAAAAGACATCATTCCAGTGTTTTAACAATAAATTCTCCCTCGGTTGACATTTAAAGGTCCCCAAAACAAGCTTTTAAAAGGTCCTGTTAATATTGGCTTGGCTATTGGCCATTAATATGTTTGTGGCATTTTATTAGCATTAATGTGACTCTCGGAACATGTTATATAAATGAAACTTACAAAAAGAAACATTCTTAATGTGCATTCTTTTTAAAAAGAAATATAAAGGAAGCCCATTTTGAGATTATAGACATATACTCACAGGAGTGGAGCTTGAGTGTTTTTGTCACTGTTATCCTGTGATGAAAGCATGATGACGTTATATTGCATGGTTGATCATCTATCATCCTTCTAATGTATCAACTTAAAGGTTTACAGAACCAGAATGCGTTGAATCTCTATGTTGTGTTCAACTTTAAAGGGTCAACACAAATCTGTCGGCATTTTGCACACTTGATATGTATTATTATAATACAACATGTTACTTTTATGGTAAAATTCTTTTTTACACATATAACTACCTCCATGAATTTGATGAGATGCAGCAAGATGTCTTTTTTTTTTTAAGGGTATTGTTAAGAGCCACGTTTAAAACTTTATGAAGAAATAGGCCATAACGTTCTCTTGTGTGTCGGTGCTTGCATATGAAGTCATTTTTCATTGCCATGATTTCCTGTTACTGTATTCAATTGGCTTTTGGCTTTAGTAGTACGAGATTTTATACAAGGGTCATAGAATCTTTTAGATAAACAAAGGGGAGGGGGGCTCAAATTTGTCCTTTGTCTTTCCATTTCTGCTGAAGTTTCTACCTGGTAGAAAGTCTAGTGTTGCTTGTACTTTAGAAGCCTGTTAAATATATACAGTATGGAATATGATTGGCAGTTTGGGGCTTAGCAGAAGACACACTGCCTCCATTTAAACTCTGGGCCCTATTCTGCCTTCATTTATGGCAACATATCATGCCAGAGTTTAGCTTAAATCTTTGCATTATCTGCCTCCCAAGTGGGCCACTGGCGTAATACGCTCTCAGTTTTCTTAATCATGTGCATCTTGGGGGTTGAATACTACAGAGCCCAATATTTTTCACAATGAGATAAATAGTCTGAGATCCTAATATTAGTGTTAATAATAACAGAACCACCAAATAAGCCGTAGGAGTGTTTTTCCTTTAAACATACAGTAAAAAGAGCGAGGAACAGTTAAGGTATCTTCAGAAGCATCCTTTGCGAGGGTGGGGGTGCCAGAAATAAGTGCATTGAATGGCAGCTGCCCTTCAAAGCTATGATTTCTCTATAAATATGCTAGATATATTTTTAGGGGGTTGTTCAGCTAAATCTATGCCATTATCACTCACACAGAAATACAAAACAAGTTTGGAGGAGCATATTGTTACAGCCTTTTAACACCGTTAAAATAATACTGGCTTTATTTTAGTCAGGGCTATGAATGTTCTGTACCTGAAAAAAATAATCCCAATTCTACAGCAAAGTAATCCAGATTCCATACCAAGAAGAGCCATCTCCTGAGAAATAAATATGTTTTCCCTGCATCAGCTACCCATAGAAGAAGGAGAGGGAGGGAGAGATTCACGTAGGGTTGAAGCCACACTCATCCCAACCACTGGTATTCGTGTGCAGAGCCATTCTAAAAAAAAATAGATTTCCCCTTGTGTATTTTTGGGCCTCTGTTTGCAGAGATTCATGGGATGCTGATTCTCATGCAGGACCCAGATTCCAGTCCACACACGTGCTGTACTGTCACGGACACACAGAATAAATATAGTCCTGATTGTAATAGGCAGATTAGCATAAATAGCTGTGTGGTTGAAAAGCATTCTTACCTTCAGTAAATCACCAGCCATATCTGTCAAGTAGCAATTATTTTCCTCCCCGCTTTCTGGGGCAGGGGCAAAGTTTTGCTATAAAGAGCAGTTCATGAATGATTGGCAATGCACTGATACTGTACTTTTTCCTGAGAATCTCAAGCATTTTGCAAACTTTAACTAGTAGAAATAAACGCCATTGCAGTCAAATGACTTGTTTCCAGGTAAATGTAGCCAGGTTCCAAACCCTCTCAAATACAGGGTTTCCCTCATCCTACTTGTTTGACTGCATAGTAACAATGAACATTTGTTTAATATTTGAAATAAGTTCAGAGTTAACATTACAAAGTTAGTTTTTAAGCTGTCTAAGAAAAGAAACCGTTTTGGAGCCTTGAAGTGGCCCTTACTACAGTGCCAAAATGTTTTAACTTCCAGCAACATTCTCACTAGTGAAAAGGAACTAAAATTACTAAAATACATATTTTTGAACAAGGCTTTTCCAAATGTGAAATTGCTGAGTTCAGTAAAGTTTATATTCCTCTCTGCTCCTCCAAAGAATATTTCCAACTAATTTCGTTAACTTAAATAAATCACTTTTAAGTTATAATGTTACAGATGATAATTATCCCAATCTAGTTCTGCTTCCAAAATGTAATATTCCTCTTTACCCATTAGACAATCAAGGCATACTATCCTTTGCCTAACAGGTGACCATCGCAGCATCACTTTGAGAGAGAGCACACACAGAAACCAATTGCTAAGTGCAGGTTTCTCCTCTCTTGCAGCTGTCTTTCGAGCTTGCTCTGCTGGGTTTGGGCAATGGGATGAAATAAAAGTATAGTGAGATGTCACAGCCATGTTAGTCTTTTGCCGCATAAATGAAGAGTGTTCTGGTACCTTAAAGACTAATAAATGTATTGTGGCATCAGCTTTCATGGCCCACAGTTGTGGCCCACATGCACATTCCACAGAGCAGTTGTTACTCTTTAAGGGGACACAACACTGTTGCTGTTTTTTCATTCTAGTTCCACCTGTGCTCTCATTCGTGTGAAATTAGCAGAAAATACTTAAGCCTCTGTGCTTTAAATTCGTTTCAATATTTCAGTTTTAAGAACATGTCATGAAAATGGTCCCAGATCAGCCCAACGGGATGTGTGCATGGGAGGTGTTTTGTGACATGTATTCACAAAATATAGCATGAGAGGGATTGATTATCTGTTAAACTAAATGTGTAGTACAGCAGGCCTGTCGCTCACAATATTACAGTCTGCCTTGGATCTGCAAGGACATGGGGCTCAAATCTAAAGTGCCTGATAGGCTCAATACATGACTGCTGGTCCATCATTGTTCTGTTGGGGGTGAGTTAGATGGCTTCTTATACAGTATGGCCACAGCCTAAGTGGGACTATGATGGAAGCATTTGTAAGTATCCCATAATTCATAGAAAATACGGTGACAGTTCCAGCATCATGTGACTGAGAGGCAGAGGCCGTGTTAACCACTTTAGAAAAGTTTAAAATAACAGTAGCCTATGCAGCATATACAGTTAGTGGACAAGAATAGTTAATGATGAGAGAGAAGTTGTTTTAGTCCATCTAACAGTGGCAGAAGCAAAGTACTTTTGTTGGGAGATGGTTCCCAGGTCACAGTTTATCATAGAGCCTTTGTGTATCATATTCTGCAGCTGCCAGACTCCTATCATGCCAAGTATATGATGCATAAACACAAACTCACCAGAGTGCCTCCACTTTGAGTTGTTCTGCATCATAAAAGTACCCTAAGAAACATTAAGCAAACTGTTCTCTTCTCATTGACAAACTCTCTCTCACACACCCCTTGATGCTATTATTATTGTTCCATAATGATTCGCAACAATACTGTGATTAGAGGTTATAGACAGTTTAAAATACATCAGACACCCACCTGTGAGCATGAATGATAGGGCCCGTTGAATAATTGGCACAGATGTTAACTTCTATATGAACAGGAGACTTAGATTTAAAGGGATCATAATTCTGCAGGTAACCTGTGAGTGACTGAATGTGGTTGTTGCTTTAGGTTTAAATGAGTTAATAAATGCAAGTCGGACTTACTGTATGCTAGAAGGGAGTTTTGCAACCAAGACTGCCTTGTATAAATGTGTTTGCACTGAAAAAAAATTAAAATTACTTGGTCTCTGGTTGCTGTAAAGGTCATCCGAACTGGATGTTCTGTTTATATTGTATAGTATTTCATATGAAATAATACAGTTCATGAAATGTCTTCCCTTAACGTTACTGATTTATAACAGCACATTTGTGACATGGTTTTTATTGTGTCAGTGTACCATATTGTAAATGATGATAACTTGTCATGCTTAGTATAATAACTTAAAAGAAAAAAAAGGACAGGGATTTTTGTAAGTCTATATTTGAAAGTCCCTCCATATGGTAATATTGTGTTCATGTTGTTTATGTAGTGTTGTGTGAAATATCCATTTTGGATTGTGTTACTTTTTAAAATATTAAATAACATTTGGTTATATGTTACGTTTTCAAGTCTTTTTTATTTTATTTTGCAAATGCCACTGATGTGAGGAAAACGTGTATGCTAGTTGCGTTTTGTGTTTTCAGTCCATTTTATCATGTTCATGTTATACTTTTTCTGTGTTAGAAACTAAAATGTTTTTTGAGCATATGAAGCTGCCTTATAACATCCAATCACTGAGCCATCCGAACATCCACGAGTTTGCTGGGGGATAGTTGAGGTTTGTGGGGGAAGATTACCTCCTTAGAGTTTTATTTTTGCTTCTGCAAACCTTGTTGTCCCGCCCCCACCCCCAGCATGCTTGTACCTCACTTCTGTTTCTTCTTGGACCCATTCTGACTCCCATGTAGCTAGTACTCATCAACAGAGTTCATCATTAGAAGGAGTGATCAGTTAAATTTTGCTTACCACCACACACCCTGAGAAGGCTAACAGAATCATAGAGTTGGCTTATACCTCAAAGGTCAGTTAGTCCAATCTCCTGCTGATGGAATAAATAAAACATTCCTAATAGGTGGCCATTTAGCCTCTGCTGAGATACCTCAAACAATAATATATTCAGTGTATTTCCTTTGGGGAGGGGGGAATACAAATAAATATTTAAAAAATGTTTGTTTTAAGAGAAGAGGTAAACTTACAAATGAACTTGTGCACAAGAAGCTTGGAAATTGGTTATAGGCTTAACTAATAACCAGTACACAAATATTGTTTATTTATATCTTGTCTTTGAGGATGCACATTCTAACCAAGGTGGCTTACAAGTAAAATGAAAACAATAATAAATTCACAAGACAGTATTATTGCATACATCAGGACTGTTCCCACATGGCAGTTGGTGACATGAAATTGGGTACCTTGAACCGACTCTGGGGTTTTTTGTTTTTGTTTATATATTCTGCAGTCATATATTATGCTTGATTCCAACTTAGCCTTCATAACCCCACAGTTTCCCTAGGCTTTCCAACCCATATCCTATGTGGGCTGAGGAAACCCTGAAATTTGGGTCAGTGCTCTATAATAGGGCATGTGCTTTTTATATTTTGAAATCTTAATTTGATAACAAACCTCTTTTATAGCTTATCTTAAGCTGCAGAGCACATCATCTGGGATGGATGTAAAAAAGATTAGAAATTACTGTTATTCTAGAATATAGACTGAGAGCTTAAACTCACTGATGTGTTTGTTTGTTTGTTTGTTTGTTTTTCTATTTCCCTTTGGAGAGATTCTGTTCTGTTCCCTTTTCTTTTGTATTGACTTAACAGACTGCTTCCAGTAATGAAAAAATATTGGACTGGGATGGAATATGATCCACTCAGCACATCTGGCAGCTGATGCTGTCATTCATTTGAACCCAGTCTTTGTCAGTAAGTAAAGTCTAGCAATGTGCTTGGATGGATGACTTAGGATCGAATTGGACCCTGCTGTTATAGGTAGGCCTACTGGGTGCACCTGACACAACTTTCTATATTTACAGGAATTAATCTTTGTGACCTATAACTTCAGAACAAAAACAGTGACACTCTCTTCATTGTATATACAGACACCATTTTGTGATGGGCTTACTCTGTTTATCTTCAGAGATTTGCAGGTAAGAATTACCTCAAGTATGTGATATCTTTATGGTACTACAAAAAATAAAAAAAAACATCCTGTTTATCATTAATAACATATTTTCGCTTGGGGTTTTATAAAATATCATTATAGAGCAGAATGTTTTCCCGAACTTGTTTATTTCCCTTATGGGTGACTTATCTCATTAACTTTAGTTGAGTCATGTATTTTTTCATCTCATATTTCATGCCATGAAGATGTGGCTTCTGTTAAATCACTTCATTGAGTTATTCTAGCTCTGTGTTGCCCAAACACATTATCTATTCAATGAGAGACAACTAATACCCTTGTCAGTGTAAGGTTTGTTATGACTCCTTTTGTAAACTCTGTGGGGTCCCTTATGGATGTGGGCTAGGAGCCATTTTGGAGAGCTACCACCATGCAGCTCTTAGGGCTGCCCTTCTACCTACCCTCTACTAACTGTCACGGCAGAACAGTCTTGCCCTGAGGGAAACAGGGAAAAAAGTAGATAAGCATCTTCAAAACAAAAACAGTTGCCTTTTCTGTTTGATTGATGCTTACTGTTTTTATAATTTTTTGTAAACTGCTTTGTGAGGTGGACCGGAAAAGTGCTGTAAGGGAGGAGAACAGCAGGGAGGGGCAGCAGGAACCTCAGTGGTATGAAGAAAAATAGTGGTTTTTAGCTACATTGGTAAAATTAGGTGGGAAATGATCTTACCTCAAAAGTTGCAAAGATGGAAGCTGAGGAGAATGCATTCAAAGTGAGCATTTCACTCACCTTCCTTTGACACTGGGGAGCTGGAGGACAGTTGAGAGTGACAGAAAAACTGAAAAAACCTTACCTAAAACAGACTGAATTGCAAACCAGTATCGTGGACAGAGGGGAACATGTTCCAAAGGGATACACAGCAGACAATGGTCCATAAAAGAACAAAAATGTTACGTTAAAAGAGCAACAATTTAATGTTTGAATAAATGTGGAACTTAACCAAGAAGGGATGACAGGTGTGTGTGTGTGTGTGTGTGTGTGTGTGTGTGTGTGTGTGTGTGGAAAAATTATGTGAGTGAAAAGGAAGAGCTAGTAATTTAGAAAGTTAGAAGAATAAACTCAGTGAAAGAACACATTTTGCAGTTCTGTCGTTCTGTGTATTGAAACTATGTTCACATATTGCCTTCACAAAGGCCCTCCCACATTTCCAATAACATTTGAGTGCCATATGTATACTCATACATGAGTATACCCTCTGCATACTCATGTTTATACCAGGTCCAGTAAACATTATGCGTCCATTTCTTCCTAACTGTGAATAGATGCCTTAGTTGAGCCTAGACATGTAGGCCCCATTTTCACATTCAAGAGAAGATTGCTTAAGCCCAAGGCTCACTCATATGCTCTGCAATTCGTGCAGCCTAACATGTTGAGGCCATGTGTGAACCAGCCCCAAATCCATCACAATATGCAATGTTGTAAGAATATTATCTATATATATAAAACGCAAGTGTCTCTGCATCCAGTCCCTGTGTCTCTGGGTTTGCGCTACTGAGCATGTGCCCCACGGACACAGGGATTGGAGCAGAGAGATCGGGCCGGGAGCAGCGGCGGCAGTTGAAGCGGCGGTTGAAATGGAACGCTGGCGCTCCAGAGGCTGAAGGGCGGCCGAGAAGGGAGGTCACGCTGCCACTCTCGCTGCTGGGCAGGAGGAGGAGAACTGGGGGGGGGGGCGAAGCCTCCCAGGAGATGATGCCGCCGCCTCACCCCCCTCGCTTCCCCACCCGCCGCCCCACACTCCAAAAGGGGCTGGGAGCCCCACACATCCAGAAGGAAACCTGTTCTACCGTCCCCCAGCCCCACACCACTCCAGGGAAAAAAGCCCCCTCCTGTCGCCACTCTCCCTCGGCCGCCCCTTCCCCCAGCCAGAAGACCTCACCACAACGGCGGTGGGAGCTCCACAGGAACCTACCATCATGGCTGCTCCCAGCCGTTAACTCCATTCCCTCAGCAGCAAGCACAGGCCTAGCCCGCCAGGCAGCCCAGACCAGAGGGGCGGGATTAAGGCGGGGTTCTGCTGAGCTCGAGCTCGGCATCGGCCGTGGGTGTCTGCGGCAGCGTGTTATTTCTATTTTTGTGTCAAATGTTCTAGCGCCCGTTATTTTAACGGGTTTAAACCACTAGTTCTTAAGAATAATATTCTTACAACAATTATTCTTATTATTAGGAATAATCTTACAACAGCATTAAATACAAAGAACTGGAAGCCATAACTTGGATGAGTGGTGTCATCACTGGCTTCACTCCATTGCTCTTAATGCTTCTTTTCCAAACTTTGAATAGACCAGCTTTCCCCTTTCTTATATAATCACTGCTTTCCAACCAAGTTGAAACTCCCAACCCCAACCCCAACCCAATTTTAAGTATGCCTGGTTTTCTACATGTTAGAAAGTAAATTATGCTTCCACTTGCCCTTGACCAAATATTACCATACCTGATACTGTTTGTTCTTCAGAGAATATAGGCCTACTGATGCCCAAATTTCCCTGGGAAGTTTGAAAATGAGCTGACTTCAAGTTTGATTTTTGTGTCCTCCTTGTTCAGGGAGCTAATATAATATCCTGGATATGAAAGTGTGTGTCTCTAGTTCCTTAAAAATCAACTGCTGAAACCAGACAGTGGTCATTCTTGAACTGTTATAAGCAGCCAGTCAGAGTCAGCTTTCCTGTTACATCTCATATTGATAGTGCTTCCAGTCTCTTCATGTTGCTATCCTCTCCTCCTCTAAAAGCATGTTGGTGCCATTAGAATAATAACTACAGTACTTTAAATTAACAGTATTGCTTTTCAGATTGCTTTTATCAAAAAGAGAACCTTTGTTTTATGTTAACTTTAAATGTATTTGAATTTTAAATATAGAAGGGTAGGCCTAAGTAAGGCCAGAAGAGGGAGCTCTGAGTTAGGTTTAAAAAAAGGAAGTAGAGCTATATAATAAGCAAGGAAATTCTTGTCTTGTCTCTGAGCATTAGCCTGACATACATACATACATGTAAGCAATATAATTAATTATACACAGTTGTTTTCATGACCTAATGCAGTTTTCATTACCAAAAGCAGGGTGCCTTCAAGCATCCCCCTTGTGTTCACCAATGCCCCCCTCCTGTTTTTTAATTTTTAAATAAGGTGGGGTTTGAAGGTTTTTTCTGATTCTTTGATGGGGAGGAGAGTTACACACACATACCTACCATTCAGCGTTATTGTGAGGGGGAAGTGGATAACAATGTTCACCACCCTGGTTTTTTTTTACAATTAGGGATGTGCAGATATACTTTAAGAATTTGATTCTCTATAAAATGAGCACAGTGTCTACGATTCTGTTTAAAACAGAGCAAAGCCTTTACCGCTACCCCAACCCCCCGCTGCTGCACACAAGCATTTTCAACTAGTTCATTTCATACAGCTGTAGAACTCATACATGCCATGGAAAGGAAACAGCAAAAGATCCAAAGTTTAATTGTACTGTAAAGACTTGGGTTATCTTAAGTTATTTCTCATTTTCCACCTTTATGTCCTTGTTTGACAATAAAAAAAAAACCCCACGGCTATCATTCATTAAGCTGATGAATCAGAATAAGCCTCCAACACTGTTGACACTTTATTTTCTATTAAGTAGGGTAGCCAACCAGAAAGAAAGAAAGAAAACCAAAGGGGGCGGGGGGAATCCGCATATGATCTCTGGGCAAGGTGCCAGAATTATTTGTGTAGATGCTGGAAATATTGGCAGATTGCCTCCCAAAAATAGAAGAAAAGTTGCAGTGGGATCTTTACATTAGTGTGCATTCTTCACCTACAAGCATACTAAGCTAGATGAACAGATCCCAGCAAGCTGTTTTACATGCCAGTGCATGTGAGACTGCAGCAGGGGACATGTGCGGTTCTTCTGTGGTCACACTTCATAGGCTATATTGTACTGAGAGAGGTTTGGAATCGGAAGGAGGTGACAGAGCAACACAGTAGCATGGAAGTGTCAATTGCTCTGACTCCCACTTTCCTGGACATGCTCAGACAAGCTAAGCCTACCATAACTGCGAACACTAGAAGTAACAGACAGCTTTTACTACTCCTTCTACCTCCTTGTACAGTACTCTGAAATTTGCCAGACTCTGCCTCTAAACTTGCCCTGAACTCTGGCTCCTGGCCACACCCTTGTACCAGAATGTTATAAATCAAAACTTGGTAACCAATTTTTAATATTTCTTGTAAACCACTTCCAGGTTTTATAACAATCAAGCAGTGTATAAATTATAAAGGAAAAGGAAAAACCCTACCACTGAGGGTCAAAGTAGAAGTAATGCTAAATGTATCTTTACACTTTAGATGTACGATTTTTTAATAATTCAAATAGCAGCTCAGATTTTGTTTTGGGCCGGGGGTGTGTGTGTGTGTGTCTCATCATCATCCTTATCATAGCAAGAAGGGAGAGTTTTTCCTCCCCTGCAGTGATTTGGATGAAAATCACTTCTTTTTTCATGAGAGGTAGCAAAGTGGAATTTGCTACCAAGGAGTGTCGTGGAGTCTCCTTCTTTGGAGGTCTTTAAGCAGAGGCTTGACAGCCATCTGTCAGGAATGCTTTGATGGTGTTTCCTGCTTGGCAGGGGGTTGGACTGGATGGCCCTTGTGGTCTCTTCCAACTCTATGATTCTATGATTCCCCCATTAGCGTAATGGGAGATTCCCTCCTGGTGCAAATAGTAGCTTCAGAGGAACCAATTTTATTTCATCAGGAGTACAGCAGGGAAGGAAAGTGTTAACCCCCGCCCCCCCCCCCCACACACACCTGCTGTGATTATGATATTGGTATTTTTTAAATAAAAAAAGTATGTTAAATCTTTTTCTTGGCCCAGATAAGTGGGCCAAGCTGGTTGCCTTGATTTCACAATTAGACCAAGCTGTTTAGTGCTTTTTTGTAAACATATTGTATTTGCAATAATGCGTAATACTGTAGATATAAAAATCTTGCTTTTTTACATTAGTCTATTGTTTACCAGTATTCCAAATATCACTCATTGTTTCTTTAAACCCTGCCCCCATTCCTACCCTATCTATACGTTAAAAACACACATCAATTTATCCTATGTACACATTAGAATGTTGCAGTGCAGATCTCTGACTTTAAAAAAAAGTATAACATCAATCAGTACAAAAGACACAAAAATACTGAGTGGTTAAATCAGTCCTCTTAAGGTCATTCAACATTAAGAATAGCTACTTCTCTGTTTCCATTATGAATGACTGTGCATGTTAGTGAGGTATCATGCTGTATCTATTTGCAAAACACCCCCCCCCCCATTAAACTGGGAACATATTGAAAACTCTGTCCCACCACAATTACTGTGAAAGAGGCTCGGCATCAGTCAATAAAGGCACTTTTTTCTATACAGATACAATAATGGTTCAGTTCAAAACTCTATCCCTTCTGGTGCAAACCAGGATAATTCAGCTGTTATGAATGGAGTGTTATGCTAAATTTGAATTGTATATATAGAAAACAAAAGGTGCCATTCTGTGCTCTCACTTACTTGGGTGTAAACCCTGTTGAACTTAGAGGCTTTCTCTAAAGTAAACATATATAGGATGGCACAAAAGTATTCAAGTTTGAAGAAGATGAAAAACAAAGCATACCCCAAAAAAATGTTCACAAGAACACAAACGACTTCTGTACTGTTTGCATATCCTAATGCTTCCTGTTTGGACATCTTCTTGAAAATTTGACTTGCAATTCAGTAATTTTTTGATGGCTTTGAAATATTATTATTATTATTATTATTATTATTATTATTATTATTATTATTATTAGTGGTGGTGAGGCATGGAGAGTGCTCCAAAGAATTCAAAGTGCCTGGTCTATTAATGAATGACAGACTTTTAAACAATAGATGCTTGTTCCCCAGCTACTGCAAATGCTTAGAAAGAACTACATTGCCTTGTATACTCAATAGCTTGATAACAAAAGACTGTTTTTCTTTTATTTATTTTTCCTTTGAATGGATTTGATGGTTCACTTGAGCTTTAAAAAATTGCATAAAGGTTTGCCAGTTATTGCAGAACTCTTCTGTCAGGGTTAATATCTGTGTCTATGTGACAGAGACATGCAGATGTTCATGCATAGTAGTAATCCTTGAAACATCTTCTGTTTAAAGAAGCCAAAGCTATGAAGGATTTTGAATAATTTTTTAAAATTTAATTTTACATAGAATTTTTCAAAAGTTGCTTTTAACATTCACACATGTTTCGAGCTGTTAAGGGAAATTTTTCTCTTGAAATTATGGTGAGCAAATGCACTCTGATCTCTTTAAAAGAGAGGAAGGGCTTGGCATCTCTCCCTTTTCTAGACAGTAAAACCTCAATTGTCTGAATGACCTTAATGCAAGGAAATGCTAATCACACATGGTTGCTCTGGCATTAGGTTAAGTTGGAAACACATTTTAAATTTGGTTACCTGACTTGCAAAGAGTAGGGACTCTTTATTTTATTTCCCACTGGAAATATTTTAAAGAAAGCTAAAGCTAAATAAAATAATATAGATCTACAAAACAGGAATGAAGAAGTGACTTGAGACATTTGTGAGATAACTTCCATGCCAGGATAGAAAACTAGCACCTGGAACTTTTATCTGAAGCCAAGTGGCATTGGAATTAAGTTCTGGTAAAACCAAGGAGACTTTGTCTGATCTAAATGTTTACAATTACAGGGCCAAATGCCAAAGTCTTCAGCTTAAAGTAGAAATGCAGGGAAGGCCATGGACAAGTAAAACATCATTGGTTTAGGAACAAATGCTTGGCGCATATGGAGAAGGGTTTGTGGCTCAGGTGGATAATTTGAGGTACATCAGCAAAGCTTTCTGGTTCCTAGGTGATCAATAATAGCAACAAAAATGAAGCATTAAACGGGGTGGGTGGGGGGGACCCACTGGGAAGGGTAGTAGTAAGCCATTGATCTTTTTTGTGGAAGGACTCTTAAGGTCAGTTCAGTTCTGGTACTACTCTGAGCTCAGAGTCTTTTGTACCAGGCTCAGCTTGATGGATCTTGATATTAAAGGTGAAGGTGGGGGATACAAGTGGAGTAGATCCCTCGAGCCTGAATTCTACCCACACCTAGCTTAAGGGATAGCCTAAGTGGGGGTGGCTGTCTAGTCAGCAAATGGAGCTTTCCACACACCTTCTAAATGTAGATAAATGCAAAGCCAGGAAGACTTCTAGGACCAGATAAAGGGAGAATTGCTAGATTTCGTGTAGACCTTTTAGTTTTAAGAATGTGCTTGTTTCACCTAGAGGCTGGTTAGGGACCTGGAGACGAATGCCATGGAAAACGTTCCTTATTTCCCTCATTGGTAGTGCATGCCCCAGAACTAGGAGCTTACATAATGTTTCTTAGTGCCTATAAACACATGAAACTGGGTTTGATGCCTTAGAAATGTGTGTATATAATCTTCCCCCAGACAGCATTCTGTTAATGCTGCTATTCAAATAATGAATGGGGGGGGGGAGAGAGACTGGACACACTGACTGACATTGTATTGGGACCGGAGTAACAAGATCTGTTATACAAACAATACAAACAGAAGTAGTGCCAGCACAGCGCTGCTCCACTGGAATGATGGTGCCAAACTGGCATTATTTTTTAACATACATTGCACTCTCGACCAGGACCCATTGTTTGGCAATGGCTGTATTCCTGCAACCTTGCACATGACATTATAAACATCAACTGATCTGATTGGCGCAGCTCTGAAGTTAGACTTGAAATCTGAAACAAAATGACAATGAGACATTTTAAATCAGTAGCGTACTTTGCAATGCTGCAAGCTAAATTAATATCACCTGAAATTTAACGTTTGCCTCACTTTTGCATGAAGTCAGAAAGCCATTAGCAACAAACAAAAGTTAGCAAGCATGGTCCCCATTTAAATGTTCACTTTCCCCCATCGTACTCATGAAGGCTTACTATACAGTACCAGTTAGCCTCAATGTGAAGTTGCTTTCAGTCACTACTGCACAGTTATTAGTGCATGTTGTGAATCGGCCCTGTGTTCCAATATCAGAGGATCTGAAAGAACATGGAAGAACCTCCTAACCTAATGACTGGCTCTTGCTGACCGTGAGCAGGTGTGGGTATTTCCAAAAGTATTATTTAAACAACATTTTGTTGTTGGTTTGGCATCCTGTATTCTGTGTTTGGCATTGTCTGCTACCCACTGTTCTTTTGCCTTTAATCACATCCCTGGATCTTGACTTCAGGTTATGTCACAGTTTACTTTACCCACTAGCAGAAGGATCCAATTTGGATGAATTTCACAGTAACAACTCTGCTGCAGACCTTGCCATCCTCGGATCAGTTTGGGACGGAATCCAGCTAAGGCTTATTTCTGCAAAGCAATTTTGACTGTATGTTCTGTTTCTCCATATATGGCCATCGTGCCACATTAGCTCTGTTCGTATCCTTGATAACCTTAACATTTGCTTTTGAGATATTTGCTCCATTATGTTTTACTTCCTTTCCCACTCATAGTATGTCCATGTATGGGGAACGGTTACAGCTCAGTTGTTAAGCACCTATTTTGCAGTTTCAATCCTGAGCATCACCAGGCTGGCCCTGGGAAGGTTTACTGCCTAAGACCCTGAATAACTGCTGCCAGCCAGTATAGATAATAATATGATTAAGATCCCTTCCCTTCACCATGATTTAGGTAAAACAAATGACAATCAAGAGTACAGTGGGCCCTAAAATATATCTCTCAGGCGTCAAAGGCCTAGGTCAGGCATAGGCAAACTCGGCCCTCCAGATGTTTTGGGACTACCAACTCCCATCATCCCTAGCTAACAGGACCAGTGGTCAGGGATGATGGGAGTTGTAGTCCCAAAACATCGGGAGGGCCAGGTTTGCCTATGTCTGGCCTAGGTAAAGTGTTGCATTTTCAGCTTTACAACAAGGTAAGGTTAAGGTAGGTAAAGAATCCCTGGATGGTTCAGTCCAGTCAAAGGCGACTGGGGTTGCAGTGCTCATCTTACTTTCAGGCCGAGGGAGCCGCCGTTTGTCCACAGACAGCTTTCCGGGTCATGTGATCAGCATGACTAAACCGCTTCTGGCACAACAGGATCTGGGGAGGAAGCCAGAGTGCACAGAAATGGTGCCTACCTTCCTGCCACAGCGGTACCTATTTATCTACTTGCACTGGCATGCTTTCGAACTGCTAGGTTGGCAGGAGCTGGGACAGAGCAATGGGAGTTCACCCCAACGTGGGGATTCGAACCGCCGACCTTCCAATCAGCAAGCCCAAGAGGCTTGGTGGTTTAGACCACAGTGCCATACACAGCTCTATGGGGATGGATTTCTTCTACTGGTTAGGTACTGCTGTAGGGAATGCCTCCTCTGAGATCACCAAACCCAAACACCTGAGGGAAATGGAACTACCAATCTTAACACCTCAGAGAGGGTCTGTTGAGCTAGATGGACCAATGGTCAGATTCAATATAAGACATTATGCTCCTATGTAAGACACTGAGATAACATAGCAAGAATATATATATATATATATACACACACACACACACACATGTTTTTTTACCACATGTTTGGGTCTTACTTGATAAAGAACCAACTCAGTCCTCCCAATTATAATTATAGGATGTGTTTTTTCACAATGGATAAATCAAAGACAGTTGGATATGTTGCTGGTGATATAGCCTTTTTTATATACCAGTTGAGGAAATAATGAACCTTATCCTTCCCATTCTGTGAGGGGGAGATGACTTTGGATGTACTTGGGACTGAATATGCTTAACAGACAAAGAATAGAGCGTGAGACTTCATCTTAGCCTTGAATAATTTTGAATTGCTCTGGTTCTAGGAAATCAACAAGTACTGCTTGGAATACTTTTGTTGAGTTCAGTAGAAAGAACTTATTTCTCCAACAAACAGAAGCTGGTTTTTCAATGCTTTCACAAAGAAAGATACTCCTCTGATAACAGACAAGTAACATGAATAGTTAAAGAAAGGATTGGGTCAAGGCTAAATGTTTGAAAAATTGCTCCTTGTTTACTGTGAGTGGAGAGAGATAATTTCTCCGTAAGGTTTGAATGACGGATTATTATTCTTTTAACACAATAAAAAGTATACAGAGCCTTGACTGTAGGTAGAGGGGTCCAAAATTTGCAACTCCAAGAACAAAAACAGTTCATGACAAGCCAGACTTTTGATAAACACGGGGGGCACAGCTAAATGTTTCCTTCTGCCAACATTACTCAAGAACATCCAATGTAGCTGATGAAATCTCAGGCTACTGGCAACCTCTCAACTCAGCACAATTATCATAGCTTTCAAAAGAAAATTGCCTTTAACTATAATATCTATCCTTGAGTGGCGGCTTACACAGACCTACTTAACAGGTTTACTTTTAACTGTAATGTCTGTGTATTGTAATATTAAACAAAACAAATATTGCCCTATTTTGGAGGGTGGGGAAAGGAAATAATTTTACAGCAATGAGAAACTGAGCCTTTAGTGTCATCAGCCCAGTCTTGTGGAACACCCTGCCACTAGAGATTCAGCGGGTACCTTCTGTGCCATCTTTTAAACCTTTCTATTCCACCAGGCCTTTGCAGGCAATAAAGAGTACACCCCCACAATGGTATATTGGTGCTTGTTTTTAATTCTTTTGGTTTTTAACTTGCTTTTAACTTTTTAGGATTTCATATTTGTTGCAAACCACTGTGATATATTTTTATTTATAAATATTTTTATAAATAAATACTGCGTATGTTGCTCTGGCTCATGACAGATTTAGGATTAGGATTTAAATAAGATTCCATATTATGCAAGATTTACACTTTCTCATTCTATGCTCTCTAAACAGAAAGAAATTTTATTAGTTGTGCTCCGTTATGTAGTTCATAATGACTAGGACAATATATTTTAACAAAGTCACTGGAAATATGCTGGTAAGGCAAGTTTAATGCTATTTTACCAAGCAGTTTAAAACAAGGCATAGAAGTTAGAAGTAGAGTAATTCTTGTTTCTGCTTCATTTACTGTAGCACAGTGCGAGGAACCTTAGGCCCTAGTCTAGACATTGCTAAACTTCAACTCCCATTATCTTTGGCCATTGACCATGCTTGCTGAGGCTGATGAGAGTTGGAGTCCAACAACATTTGGAGGGCCCACAGGTTCTCCACACTTGCTGTAGCCAGAAAGGCTGAATCTGCACAATTAACTAGTGTCCACATACAGTGGTACCTCTAGTTACAAACTTAATTCGTTCTGGAGGTCCTTTCTTAACCTGAAACTGTTCTTAACTAGAGGCGTGCTTTCGGTAATGGGGCCTCTTGCTGCCGCTGCACGGCCGGCACACAATTTCCGTTCTCATTCTGGCGTAAAGTTCTCAACTCGAGGTAACTTCCAGGTTAGCGGAGTTTGAAACCTGAAGCATTTGTAACTCGAGGTACCAATGTACAATCAACATAGAGCACCAAAAACTGCATCAGTTGCAAGCAAGGAATAGGGTGATTATCTACTTATCCAGTTGACCTACCTGGCCCATATGCAAGGAAGAATCCTCTCATATCCATCAGTTCATTATCATAGCCATGCCATCCATTCTGCCAGGCATCTCTTTTCCCAGTTCCATTCTCCCAGAATGGAAGCTTTTCTTTGCTCTGTAGGGGAAAGAAATTAAGTTCAACATGAGTGTGTTACACATCTCAGGCTTCAGTCCTAAACATAGTTACTGAGAAGAAGTTCCACTGTGAAACTAATTAAGCTTCCTTCCAAGTAAAGGTGATCATCCAGATGGATGGATTTAAAGAATGGAATCATTAAATTAAGTGATTGTATTTAATTGCTTTCTCAACAGGTCATACAGCACTACAAATACAGAACCTAAACATTAAATGACTGAAGCACAATCCTGCGCATGCCTACTCAAAAGTAAGTCCCACTTTAGTGAGACTTGCCCTAGATAAGTGTGCATACTGTATAGGATTGCCATGCTAGTTTTAATTTTGCACTGCAATCTAGTCCTCCATAGACATAGGGTTGGTAAAATCAAAAATATGAAGGGCATCCTAGATGAGATCCCTGTGTAAATGGGTCTAACCAGTCATTTAGTTGATACAGATTAAATACCATTACACAGTATTATATTAACACAAACAGATCAGTAGTGTTTCATGAAGTGACTGCCCTCATCTTTTCAAAGAGAAGGAAGAAAACTCGAGACATCTTTCCAAGCTACATCCATGATTGTGAAAACAATTCAGGATGACTCGTCTATCAAGGAGATATTTGTGAGTAAGCATCAAGGAAATTTAAGACAAGGCCTTGGTATCTCTTCCAGCTACCCTATGAACCCCCATACTATAGAGTTTTGTTATGTATTCTGCATCTTTTAAACCACAATTAAGCCATTGTTTGTCTCCCACCAATCAAAACACTACCAGTAAGCCAAGAACTTTGATTATAACTTATGGTTTGTTCGGAGAGATACAACCTATGAGCCCAGGTTTGGACATGATGCTAAGCCAAATACTGGAGCAGAAATGGGAAAGAGAAAAGTGGCCCAGTTTTAGCCCTGTGCACCAGCACACTGCACATTCACCTTTAAACAAAAACAATAAACTCTGGTTTATCAATTCAGCCACAACAGCTGCAGCAAGCAATGGTTTTGAGAAGAGCTGGCTTCGGTTCTTTTACAGGAATGTATGCTTCGTTACGCGGGTGGCGCTGTGGGTTAAACAACAGAGCCTAGGGCTTGCTGAATAGAAGGTAGGCGGTTCAAATCCCTGCAATAGGGTGAGCTCCAGTTGCTTGGTCCCAGCTCCTGGCCACCTAGCAGTTCGAAAGCACGTCAAAAGTAGAAGTAGATAAATAGGTACTGCTCCGGCGGGAAGGTAAACGACGTTTCTGTGCGCTGCTCTGGTTCACCAGAAGGGGCTTTGTCAAGCTGGCCACATGACCTGGAAGCTGTATGCCGGCTCCCTCAGCCAGTAACGCAAGATGAGCGCCGCAACCCCAGAGTCGGACACGACTGGACCTAATGGTCAGGGGTCTCTTTACTTTTACCCTTTATGCTTCATTAACACACACCCCATTTTCCAATGTCATTCTGATAACTCTGGCCCTGTTTTTTTTTACTTCCACCTTAGCTGAACTACTGTGGTGACGTCGGTTTAATGAGAAAACCTATAATACATTTGAATGTATTATCCCATACATTCAATATGTTTGATTTTATGTACTGAAAGTTGCTGAGCTTTTGGACTTCATTCTCAACAGGCACTGATAGACGTTTTCTTCATACGTGGACCTGAGCAGAGGGCACTTTTGATTTATTTGTTTTGATATGCTGCTAGATGAGCCAACAGCAACGTCTAGCAAATTTTGAAATGTTTAACAAGCTATGCCATGCTGGCATAATACTATTTTACAAATCAGGTAAGACTTGGCAGGCCATAGGTTAAAGCTAGCAAACGTAGACGTTGCACTGACAGCTAGCTGCCTGGCAATGAATTACCGGTAAACAGAGCAGTGGTGTAAAGGGGCTCTGGAGTTAGAAGGGGGAGCCATTTTTCCCCCTTTGCTCACTCTGAGTGCTGTCAGTAAAAATGGAGAGAAAAGGAAACAGATTTAATTTGTCAGCTAGAATTGTTCAATTATCTAGTACATCTGCTGACTATTAAATACAGAGAAATGTATGGATACTCAAGGGGCTCCTGAGTTTTTAAAGGTTTTTATTTTTTTAATGACTACAGTGCTGACAGGCAAGGTTTCTCATCATAAATAGAAGCAGATAAAAACAAAAGGGATTCCAGCATCAGTTTTGTGTTACTAGCTCAAATTCACTGAAGCTATAAATTGGATGGGCACCATTCTTTGGATCGAGCCATTGCTCACTCTTGTAGTTGTTGGCATCACTCATACAGGAAGGGGAGTTTGAACACCCCATCACTGGAGGCAGTGGCAGTTTTTATGCTGCAACTGTATGTAGCAGAAATCATGCATCTCTCCAACACAAACCTAACACAAATGATAATGTGTTGTACCAGTGACATTCAGGTTTTGCATATTTGTCATTGGCATGACCCAAGAGCATGGTAACTGTACCTATATTTTGTTGGGCAGTAATAAAAAGTAACAAATCATAAATCAGTTCTGACAGCTCTCCAGATGTGTGTAAGGCCATTGCTTTAATGGCAGCCCCTACAACTTTTTGGAAGGAATATGGCGTGGTGAGCAAGAAAGGGGACACCTACCAAATCAGCTATGTTTCCGAATTGAAGATGGTGATCTATGGAGTCCTCTAAGAGGGCAATCATAATAAGAACTACAGCACCCAAGGTTAAAATAGTCTTTTGAGTTGGAAATTCAGCTTTATTTATTTAAGAGGACTTCTAGGCCTGACTGCTCTCCTAGTGTCAACCAGCTTCTAATGAACTCTGCTTTGGGCAGTTGGCTTCCAAGACAAAAGAAGCAGTAATGGGTGATACAGACAGGACTGGCGCTATGGCTTCTTGCGCCCTAGGCGAACCACCTTCTGGCGCCCCCCCCCCCGCCAAAGCCGGCTTTAGGGGGAGGTGGGGGTGGCGGAGAGGCAAGCCCATCCTGCCCCCCGCCAAAACTGCTTTAGCAGGAGCCGGGGTGGTGGTGTAGGGGGTAAGCAGCACCTCTCCGCTACAGCGGAGAAGCTGCTGCTAGCCCGTCCCGCCCAAGCCTGGCCAGCGCCCCCTCCATTTTGGCGCCCTAGGCAATTGCCTAGTTCGCCTAAATGGATGCGCTGGCCCTGGATACAGACAAACTGGAACAAGATAGCTGGCTGAGGTGCTCTACCACCCTCCCCCTACAGTTGAAATTCGTGCTTGATCTTGATTCCAGATCACTGACATCTATATATGACCTTCCACCCAACTTAGGGTGCATTCCTTTAGGTCCTGCCACTATCCTAGAACATTTTGTTGTAGGGCAGAGGTGGGTAACCTGTGGCTGCCTGAGGTTGATGAGAGCTGGAGTCCATCAACATCTGGAGGACTACAGGTTAAACCCCTCCCCCACCCCATCCCCAGTTATGGGGGTATTATTTAAATACTGAAAATAATTAAATATATGAGGTTGGTGCATTGGCACTGGAGATTTGCAATATTCTATTGCTTGGCTTCCACTCTGGTTTCTTTTTGGTACCTTGTGTGTTGGGGAAGACTTTTGCCCAGGCATTTTAGAATAGTAAATTTAATTGTTTTATTATTCAGATACTTTAGTGTTGGTTGCTTCTGTTCATCTGATTTATTTATTTTTCTCGTATAGTTTTATTTTAATGGCATGCCATCCTAAGAGTTTATGCTGAAGGGCAGCTAATTTTCTAAATAAATATTCACACTTTTCTAATGGCTTGTGCTATAATAAAGTAGTTTTCATGGATCTGGCAGTATCAGTAGTTCTGAAATGAAGTATTTACTGCTGGAGTAAATGACTGGTGTTTGCTTATTAAAATATATATCCTATGTTTCTTTCATCCTAGAAATAAAATTGATGTATGTAGGATTCCCAGATAGTCTTGCACACAGGCAGTGACCAGACCCAGGCCTACTTAACTTTAATTAAGTTAAGTGTGCTCAAAAAGTAGCCTTAGTTCCATAATAAAATATCTGGATTTTATCTGAACCAAAAAAAATAGAAAGGCTGCTTTTGATGTTGTTGTTGTTGTTGTTCAGTCGTGTCCGACTCTTCGTGACCCCATGGACCAGAGCACGCCAAGCACACCTATCCTTCACTGCCTCTCGCATTTTTTCCAAACTCATGTTAGTAGCTTCGAGAACACTGTCCAACCATCTCATCCTCTGCTTTTGATATTTCCTTGTTTTTGTTTTCCTTCTACATCGACCTACTTATTTACGTACCATTACTAAATTTGTCAAACTGGTCAACACTGGCCGTCTTAAACACCTTTGCTACTTTGAGAATATATATTGGAGGAGGTCATAAGCCAAGACTTGTATGCAGCTATCATCAGACTAGAGTTACTGTGGCCTCTTTTTGCCAGGCATCCTATGCATTTAATAACACCATGAGAGGCATAAATTCAGCGGGTGAAAATTTCTTCAGAATAATGTCCATGAAAGTTGCATCTCTTGAATTACTGCTTTTCATGCAACAGGAGCTCCTGCATAATTTTTTTTAATAAAAAAAATTATGCAGGAGCTCCTGTTGCATCCATCTTGCATTTGTCCTTCATTGTTATAGTTTACACGAATACCTAATTGTTATAGTTTACACGAATATGAAGAGCCCTGAAGACTATAAGCCCATCCAGTCCAGCATTCTGTTCTCACAGTATATAATGATTGCATTGTCATATATATTCCTGGATGCCAAGATCCAAGTTTAAGGCAAGTACTCTTTGGTTAGAGAACCCCGGCAGACATTGAAAGTCACAAAATATGCACAAAGTGTGGAAATATAGGCTGTTAGACCTTTAAAACATGTCCCTTGGAGTGAGTTCTGAAATGTCCTCTTAAAAAGTTTCCAGGATTTCCCTCTGCCCACAGCATAGAAAAGGATAATACGTTTAGTAAGTTAAAATGGGTTTACTTACAAACTCTCCAAAGGTGAGATTCATGTGCTTTTCCATACAGCATTCAGAAAAGCTGCACAGGCAGTAAAACTTAGCTCAGTTACAAAGTGGTGAAAGTTCCTAAATTATTGCTATAGGAACTCAAGGGTTGCTTGTGAGAGCCATGTGGTTGAGTTGGCACACCTAGCTGAAACCTCCTTGCACACTGAGCTTCTCGGGTAGTAGTAGAGCAAAGACATGATTACCTAATTCCTCCCAAGGTGAAGGGAAGTGGACATAGCTAAGCCTGGCACAACAGCTTACCCTATGGTATTAACCCTTTCATGTGTTTATTAGACTTAAGCATGTTGGTTATATGAGGCTGGCCCTTTTAAGAGAAAAAGCTATGACCCAACAGGCTAGCTCCTGGAGAGAGTCAGAGGTGTGGCCTGACTGGAAGAGTTAGTTACTAGTCTGTGCAGGCTGAGCTCATATACATAATCATCAGAAGACAATACTCAGTGCCTATGAAAAACTCACAAGCAGGCCATGAGCACAACACTACTCTCATGCTCATGAATCCCAGTTATTGCTGTTTAGAGGCACTGGAAGTAATTGATAGCCTTATCCTCCATGGGTTTGTCTAATCCCCATTTAAAGCCATCCAAGTTGGTGGCTATAGTCATCACATCTTGTAGGAGCTAATTCCATAGTTTAACTATGCATCTGTGTGAAGATGTGCTGCATCTTCCAACATCCAGCTTCATTTGATGGACCCAGGTTCTAGTATTATTAGAGAGGGATAAAAACTTATCTATGCTGGCTTCCTCTACACCATGCATTATCTTAAATACCTCAATCCTTGCATTTTTTCTAAATTTCTAAATAAGATGCTTCCAAATTATGTAATATTTCCGCTTAGGGGCACTGCTGCAGCCTCTCGATCATTTTAGTTGCCACTTTCCATCTGTGCAATGTTCTTCTTTGAGAATAACTGTACACAACCAGAACTGTACACACACAGTGGTCCAAGTGTGGTTGCACTATAGATTTGTATATAACAGCCATATGATATTGGTAATTTTACTTTCCTAATGATCCCTAGGATGAAATTTACCTTTTTGCTCTGCTGATGCAGCCTGGCTCAACATTTTCGTTGAGTTATCTACCATGAGCTCAAGGCCCCTTTCCTGGTCAGTCACCACCAGTTCAGCTCACATTAGTGTATATTTGAAGTTAGGATTCCACCCCCCCACTCTCAGTAACTTTACACTTGCATACGCTGCACTCCATTTGCCATTTGTCCATTGGTGTAGTTTGAAGAGATCCTTCTGGTGCTCCTCATGAACCCTTTTAGTTTTCATCACCCTGAACTAGTTGGTGTCATCAGCAATTGTGGCCACCTCGTTGCACACCCCTAACGTCAGATGAACTACGAACAAGTTAAAAAGCAGAGGTCCTAATACAGATCCTAGGGGTAACCCATATTTGCAGTTGTAAGTGATTAATATCACCCTATGATGATATTGAGATGGATTTTTTAAAATGAAAAAAATGTACATTTTGTTCCTCATAAGCTACATATCTCTTTTCCTAGCTAAAGAATGTCCCTGTTAAACTGTACTTCTGAAGTTAACATTCCTCAGCATCTTTTTGCTGATCTATTTTGTATGCAGTTTTAGCCAACACACTCATAGAATCATAGTGTTGGAAGAGGATCATCTAGGACAGTGATGGCCAAACTCAGCCCTCCAGATGTTTTGACACTACAACTCCCATCATCCCTAGCTAACAGAACCAGTGGTCAGGGATGATGGGAATTGTAGTCCCAAAACATCTGGAGGGCTGAGTTTTGCCACCACTGATCTAGGATCAACCCCCTGCAATGCTGGAATATGCAGCTGTCGCATATGGAGATCGAACCTGCAACCTTGGCATTATCAACACCACACTCTAACCAACAGAGCTATCCGGGCTCAGCTGAAGTTAACATTCCTGAGGGTAATAAGGGCTGGAATAAATGTGACAGAACTACCGGTAAGTAGCTGTGGTTGGGTGGTTGGGTGGGAGGCAGGCTCTGATTTTGGTCAGAGTAGCCATGCTGAACTGTTTTTTGAATCTGAATTGCCCACCTATAGCTGTGAGAAGCTGCCCAGTGTATTGTATTATTGTAATGGCAAGGATACTGTACATACAGACTTGCAAATCAAGCATAAAGTTGTGTTAAAGTAGAAAATAAAAGAATAGTTGAAGAGAGATTATAATGGTTAATGTCAATAAAGGCTGAGCCTACCAGCCATTTCCCCAGTGTTTGCCCATGCCTACCCATTTATCAGTGTTGCACCTTCAATATAAGAAACCAACACTTCTCTCCTTTTCAGTCCTCTGTGCTTTCTCTCTATTTTTTTTGTGCTGTTTTCTTTACTGCTTCAATCTCCACTACTGGTGCTTAAGGTATTCTGGAACCTGCTCTGCTAGGAACAGACATAAAAATGGAGTCTGAAGATTTGGGCTCCCCATTGTATTCAGCTATTTTTGCAACATGCTTTACAATGAGTTTTGAAGAATTCAGAAACAACACTCATTCATTCACACACACACACACACAAGATTACACACAATACACTAACACCTACGTTTTTATTGTATTTTGTGTCTTTTATAATGTGGAACACACTGGTATTTTATGGGAAATGAAAAAAAGGCATTAGAAAAAATGAAGCGGAGAAAATATAAAACAATAAATAAAATACATTTTCATGGAAAGTGTTTATAGTTATGCAAGCACTTCTTACCTAAGTAAGAAGAGCTGTGCTGGGTTCAGGCCAAAGGCTCATCAAGTCCAGCATTCTGTTAGCACAGCGGCTTCCCAGATGCCCATGGAAAGCCTGCAAGAAGGACCTGAGTACAACAGCATTCTCCCCACTTGTGATTTAAAGCAACTGGTATTCAGAGACATATTGCCTCTGACAGAGAAGGTAGAACATAACCATCAAGGTTGGTAGCCATTCATAGTCGTGTCCTCCATTAATTTATCTTATCCTCTTGTTCCAAACCCTGGTTTACTGTCCATTTCAGGGACACCATCTTGTAGGAGTGGGGCAAGGGGCCTTGGTCTTCCAAAAAAATTTCAAGGAGGGGGCTTGGCCCCCTCAATATCCTGCAGCAACATGCCCTCTCAATTGCGGGGGCAAGCCCGTGCGCCTGGTACACGTAAACTATGTTTTATTTTAATCTTTTGTAATTTTTAAATATATATGTGTGTATGTATTAGTAAGGTCCAAAATGGCGGATGATATGCTGATAATCTGTTAAAGTAGGCACACACATCACCACATACTTTTACTAAAAAGATTTAAATTTTTACTTTCATTTTGCACACTATTGTTCCTCCTGTGAGCTGCAAAACTGCATTCAACTATACCATGTTTCCCACATCTGGAAGACTGCCAGTCCCTCTGTCATGGGCCAGGAGTCAGCTTTGCCTGCTGAACAGCAGCCTGAAGGTGGAGAGACTCCACCTGCAGCTGATCAGTCTTGAATGACACAGAAGAGGAGGCACTGATGAGAACCAGCTGGCGTCAGCTTTCTTAAGCAGAGTTTCTAGCAGCAGTCAGGTGCTGGTAACAACACTTGCAGTTCCTGGCCCAACCTTGCTGCTTCCTGCTTGTCTTGACCTCCTGATCATCGGATTCCCTGACCCCTGGACTGTCTGATCACACAGATTGCTGTGTGCCTGACCCTAGGACTGGACCTGACTTTGGATGCTGACTCTCCTTCCAGGCAAGTACACCTTAGAGACTCTTCTGGTTGGCTGGCCTCCCACTCTACTGAGCTCTGCACGTAGTTGCTCAGCAGCAAGACTACGACGCCCTCTGCCCACCCCAAAAAATCTTCCACCACTATGTGCTATCCACAGTTTGAGGGTTAACCAAGAAATCAAAGTGAATTTAACCACTGGGCTATAATTTAGAACCAGATGTAGAATTAAAGACATTTCCTCAAGCCAAGAAAATCATTACACCTGTAGGAAGCTTAAAAATGAGATCTGGTTGTATGCAAAATGGTGCAGATGACTAACATGACAAAAGACATTTCTGACATCTGCTTATGCCTTTTCAAAACGATGTGAGATGGAGCAGTTAAGAAGAATTTTTTTTTTGAGTTGCTTAGACATTTTCAACAATAAAACCTTAAAAATATATCAAATATAATATTTAATGGTTTTGGCAGCCATTTTACAGTGCCTTTGATAGGGAGGCAATTTAAAAAATCAATTGTTCACCATATAATAAAAAGCCATTTTTGAAATTCTGTTCTGTTAATAATGAAAGTGGTTCAGGGACAACTGGTGTAGTGGAAAGATATTCTCAAAATCTAGAAACAATAAAAATTAAAGAGTAGGAAGAGACATACTTACTGCAGAAGAACCTTAACAGTATCAGCAAAGTTTGTAACATTTAGAAAAAAAAACATTTAATGTAAAATGCTAATCCACCCTGAAATAGATATTGTGAAAATAATTTTAGAATAAACCAGTTAATTAAAATAGATGTCAATATCTCCTTATATTCCTGAAATGAAAATGTGATTTCAGCTTTTCAAACAGTATATGCTAACTTTAATTTTCTTCCAAATATGGTTATATTGAAAAACAGCATTTAAAACAACTCATACAAACTGTCAGTACAACCTATGACCCAACAAGCGAAATAGAGCATATCAACCATGTATGGTGGCCCACAAGGGACTTATTAAACTTCCTGGTTTTGCTATAGAGCAAAAAAAAAAAGGGGGGGACTTATGAAGCATCAGACATGCCACTATTCATGCCTGTCTTCTGTTTGATGGGTCACAACTTGTATAGCCCTGACACAGATGATTTACCTCCACTATGAACCATCCTTCTTCAGCGACAAGTGTCAAAGGAGAGACAAATTTTCCTTCTTTATAATAAAATCGAGCAGGGATATCCTCTTTCCTGTAAACTGTCATATGTGGCACATTTTTCAGTTTATTGTATACCTGCAAAGAAAAAAGCTATGAAGCATCAATGCACATCATAATTGCTGGCATTCACACTGCCCTAAGATATATGGCCTTTTAAAAACAGCTATTATGGGAACACTGTGGGCTTACTAACTTGTGCAGAAAATCCCATGAAAAATATTCCTTTTAAAATATTGAACTTGGAAATAATTGAAGGAGGGAAAATTGGACTTCTGCACCCCCATCTTGCTGAGAAGTAAATATGGTAATGTATTTGCATTCCTAGCTCACCCAGTCACAAAGCTAGGTAGTAATATTTTGAAACATATCAATGTTGCAGTCCTGTGCACATTTACTTGGAAGTGGTGACCGGTGAACTTGGTTTCTCAAGTTCTAATTTTTCTTCAGTTCTCCACATTTCCACATCAATTTACTACTACAAAAAATTATCAGTGAACTTTGCCTAATACTGCACACATAATTTTGCAAATCCTATTTCCCTAATGCAATGCATTTTTGTACGTTATTTTCATGAATATATGCGCTTTTGTGCACACTTTGCCATAGTGTGTGCATTTTTGTACACATTACTTGGCCAAACTATGGCTTGGCTGGTAGCGTTATGGCAGCAGAAGCCACAGGAAGGAGCCAAGTGGCCACTTTTGTGCCATGCACCAGCCTTTATGCCATAGTTAAGCTCAATTGTAGTTTAAAGTGACATGTAGACGCTGCTGATAAAATCTGACCTATTGATGGGAAGGTGATTCAGAGGTCATGATGACACATAAAGGATGGACCAATCTCTTAGGCTGAGCTCAGTTGTTAAGGGCACTACAGCAGCATTGCCTTAGGGCAGGCTTCCTAATAATAATAATAATAATAATAATAATAATAATAATAATAATAAATAATTATTATTATTAAATAAATAGTTTATTTACCGGTATACCCCGCCCATCTGGCTGGGTTTCCCCAGGCACTCTGGGCGGCTTCCAACAGAATATTAAAATGCAATAATATATTAAACATTAAAAGCTTCCTTAAACAGGGCTGCCTTCAGATGTCTTCTAAAAGTCTGGTAATTGTTTTTCTCTTCGACATCTGGTGGGAGAGCGTTCCACAGGGTGGGTGCCACTACTCTGGTTCACTGTAACTTGGTTTCTAGTAGCGAGGGAACCTCCAGAAGGCCCTTGGCACTGGACCTCAGTGTCCAGGCAGAATGATGGGGGTGGAGACGCTCCTTCAGGTATACTGGACCGAGGCCGTTTAGGGCTTTAAAGGTCAGCACTAACACTTTGAATTGTGCTTGGAAACGTACTGGGAACCAATGTAGGTCTTTCAAGACCGGTGTTATATGGTCTCAGCGGCCGCCCCCAGTCATCAGTCTAGCTGCCACATTCTGGATTAGTTGCAGTTTCCGGGTCACCTTGAAAGGTAGCCCCACATAGAGCGCATTGCAGTAATCCAAGCGAGAGATAACTAGAGCATGCACCACTCTGGCAAGACAGTCTGCAGGCAGGTAGCGTCTCAGCCTGCGTACCAGATGGAGCTGATAAACAGCTGCCCTGGACACAGAATTAACCTGCACTTCCATGGACAGCTGTGAGTCCAAAATGACTCCCAGGTTGCGCACCTGGTCCTTCAGGGGCACACTTACCCCAATCAGGACCAGGGAGTCCTCCACTCCTGCCCACCTCCTGTCCCCCCAAAACAGTACTTCTGTCTTGTCAGGATTCAGCCTCAATCTGTTAGCCGCCATCCATCCTCCAACCGCCTCCAGACACTCACACAGAACCTTCACCGCCTTCACTGGTTCTGATTTAAAAGAGAGGTAGAGCTGGGTATCATCCGCATACTGATGAACACCCAGCCCAAACCCCCTGATGATCTCTCCCAGCAGCTGCATGCAGATGTTGAAAAGCATGGGGGAGAGGATAGAACCCTGAGGCACCCCACAAGTGAGAGCCCAGGGGTCTGAACACTCATCCCCCACCACCACTTTCTGAACACGGCCCAGGAGGAAGGAATGGAACCACTGTATAACAGTGCCCCCAGCTCCCAACCCCTCTAGACGGTCCAGAAGGATGTTATGGTCGATAGTGTCAAAAGCCGCTGAGAGATCCAGCAGAACTAGGAAACAGCTCTCACCTTTGTCCCTAGCCTGCCGGAGATCATCGACCAGTGCGACCAAGGCAGTTTCAGTCCTCAACCTCGGCCCTCCAGATGTTTTGAGACTACAATTCCCAGCATCCCTGACCACTGGTCCTGCTAGCTAGGGATCATGGGAGTTGTAGGTCAAAAACATCTGGAGGGCCAAGGTTGAGGAAGCCTGCCTTAGGGTTACGAAGCATGACTGTAGGATGCTAGTCTAGGTTCTTCACCTTCAGTAGACCTTCAGGGGGTTATTGGGCTGTTTTTGTTTTGTTCTTTTGTTCATTTTATTTATTTGATTATGTATTTTGGGTTTTTATTTTGTGACTTTTATCTTGTGAACTGCCCTGAGACCTATAGGTATAGGGCGGTATACAAATTTAATAAATAAAATAAAATAATAATACAGTCGTACCTGGCAAGTCAAATGGAATCCGTTCAACTTCCAAAACATTCGGAAACCAAAGCATGGCTTCTGATTGGCTGCAGGAAGCTCCTTCAGCCAATCAGAAGCTGCGGAAGTGCCATCCGATGTTCGGCTTCCAAAAGAAAGTTTGAAACACCTGGAACACTCACTTCCGGTTTTCGATCATTCAGGAGCCGGAACATTCGACTTCCAAGGTGTTTAGGAGCTGAGGTACGACTGTAGTAATAATAATAATAATAATAATAATAATAATAATAATAATAATAATAATAATAATAATAATGGACCAGGACCAGGTTCTTTCCTGTAAATGCACAAGTAACACCAGAGTGTGGAGGCCAAGAAGCAGAACTGGGTGTTAAGCAGTACAGGAAAGCAGGAAGAAAAAACTGATTGGCACGAAGTGGGTAAAGGAAGAGAAAAGGTCCCTTGCCTCGGACTGCTTCTCCTTGGCTGGCCACAGGCTTACAACAGGACCTCGGTCCTTTACTTGTATAACATCGCTCATGTTGATACAATTTCTCAGCTCGATCACTTTTTCCATCCAGTAAATGTCAGTCATCCCATGATCCGAGAAAAGAATGACATTCAGGTCATTCTGCAGGCCCTTGTCCTGTCAAGATAGTATAAGGACTGTGATTGCAGCTTGGAAAAAATACACAATGCACTTCCCATTTTCAGTTCGGTAAGCAGATTCACCATTCCTGCCATGCCATCATTGATAGAAGAAAACGTGCTGCGGGGAAATAATCCCGTCACCATTACAAGCTTAAAAGGGGCTGATATCAAATAATATTCTAGTCTTGATTCAGAAAAAATTGCACTTAAGTTGAAATAAATTGTTCTAGGTTAGAGATGGAATATACTGTACATGCTATACACTGTGATGAGGATGCAACCATTGATTGTAAGGGCCCTTCCAGGTGTGCTGTTTTTTGGGTGGGATTCAATCCCATACTGGCAATTTCAGGTTGCACAGTTAAAGTTGGTATGGCAGTCTTGCACAGTCAACCAACTTCCCACAAAAAGCTTGGTCTTTGGGGGATAAGGAAAGTGATGGAGAAATGGACTGAATTGTTTGATGCAGCATCATACAGCCTCCCTGCAAACAATTCAGAATTCAATAAATAGCCAACGTTGTTTAGCCTCCCTGCAAACTTTCCACAAACAAATCAAGGTGCAAGTACAGTAAACAGGTAATGTGGAAATGACCTAAGTCTCTGGGTGCCCGGCCCTCATTCTCAGTGCCAATGGCCGGAAGCAGTAGAGATTTACAGTTTGATGTTCCAAACCATAATCATCACATCATCATCATCATCATCATCATCATTAATTCAATTTATATACTGCCCTTTATCAAAAGATCCCAGGGTAGTGTACATCATTAAGAACAAATTTTACAGAGCATCAATAATAAAAACAATAAAAAGCATAACAGGCAGCATAATAATAAAATGATCATAATAACAGTCACCCCCCCCCCCCAGCTTTAACAGGCCATAGATTATTTAATGGCTAAAGGCCTGGGTAAAGAGGAATGTTTTTGTCTGGTGCCTAAAGACATGAAATGATGGTGCCAGGCAAGCCTCTCTGAGTGAATACTTCTGCGACTAGCTACACATTCCTACCAGAGCAGGGGTCATTTGCCAGAGGGAGGCTTGTTTAGGTGGCTTCCCCATGGCTGCACAATAAATATTCCCTCAGAAGTAGCACAATGAGAGATTAACATCTGCTTCTGCTGTTAGTCACAACTAAGTTACTACCCTCTTGGTTTTCAGACTAACTTTCTCTGATTCTTTATAGTTTCTTTAAAATACAGCCATGTCTTGCCAAGCTAAATCGAGTATTCTATGGAGTAGCATAAAATGAGTAGCAGGAACAACACCGTAAAACCCTTTTGCTACTTGCACTCATTCTAACCTCTTGAGCAGTATTTTATATGTGTAGGTCTTGAAATATTGGAAGGCTGGTGGATTTTATGTTCAGATGCATACTCTATGTGTAGGTTGCAGTGGCGGGGGGAAACCTCCGTGCTGCCTGGGGCAACACGCGGAGGCACCCCCCTGGGGGCAGGGTGTCGTGACAGGCTGCACATGTGCAGAAATGCCACACATGCGCAGTCCATGATGACCGGGGGAGCCGCCAGGCAAGCGGCAGCTCGTAGGGCTGTCCCAGCTGGCCATGGAGCAGCATGGATGGGGTCCTGGGTGGCGGGGAGTGGTGGGAGGGGCCGCCAAGTGTCACCCCCCTCCCCTGGAACTTGGGGCGGAGCGCCCCCTACGCCCCGCCCTTCCTATGCCACTGGTAGGTTGCAATCTATGAAAGGCTTTTAAAGATCACGAGAATAACCTTGCAGTTATTGCAGAATCATTTAAATCTGCTTCCACCTTCCCACACTTATGAGCAGGCAGGCTGCAGTTTTATCTTACTAGCTCATGCTTATTGTATGCTGTAATCTGGTTGATGTGAATCAATCTGTTATGCATGATAAATGAGTCTACTACATTTATTACATAGCTACAAAATGTCAGTGGATGCCAGGAAAGCGAAACAGAGCAGTCCTTGCCCACTGATTTTCTAGTTTAATATGGTAGATTTAATCATTCTTTGAGGGAACATGTGAATCTTATGTACCCAGTCACCCCAATGTTCCACATCCAAGACTTCAGACAGAGGCTTCTCCCAGCTCTGCTCAGTGCTCAAATGGCAGGGGAGTGGGCAAAGAGATTCTTCCCCCTTTTCCCCACACTGAGAGCCAGTGTGGTGTAGTGGTTAAGAGCGGTAGACTCGTAATCTTGTGAACCGGGTTCACGTCTCCGCTCCTCCACATGTAGCTGCTGGGTGACCTTGGGCTAATCACATTTCTCTGAAGTCACTCAGCCTCACTCACCTCACAGAGTGTTTGTTGTGGGGGAGGAAGGGAAAGGAGAATGTTAGCCACTTTGAGACTCCTTCGGGTAGTGATCAAGCGGGGTATCAAATCCAAACTCCTCTTCTTCCTTTTTATGATGGCTCCTTTAATGGCTAGTTGGAAAGCACAATTTGGCTTAAATGGGGTTGGTGACTAAGGAAAGGTTGGAGATGTTACAATTGAAGGTGCCTGATACTGAGCCTGGGGACTTGGGTAATTTAAGGGCCCTCAAGACAGGCACTTAGTTTTCCCTTTTAACTTGGCAGAGGTGGAGCAGAAAAACTGACAATCATCCTACTTTCTCACCAAACTTATTGGGTGCTCCATGCATACATGGACATTCTGACTTTGCGGTTGGGGTGATGGGACCTCTGCTTATCTTGGAGCTCTGACGACAGACTCACTTTCTTCACTATCCGGAGCCAGCCATTTGGGAACCATTGCAAGCACAGCATGTACTATACCCCATAGCTATTATTTCCTTATAAGCAGTAGCAGTGTTTATGCATTTTTTGACATCATATCCAGCAATGGCCACTTCACGTGCTAAGAGCACAGCAAGTGTATGTACATGTACCCTGTTGCATTTGAAGCAGTTACGTGCATTGATTTGATCACAAGTACTTATGATCAAATTATGATGCGGGTGGCGCTGTGGTTTAAACCACAGAGCCTAGGGCTTGCTGATCAGAAGGTCGGTGGTTCAAATCCCCGGGATGGGTCCCAGGGGGGTCCCAGCTCGGTCCCAGCTCCTGCCAACCTAGCAGTTCGAAAGCACGTCAAAGTGCAGGTAGATAAATAGGTACTGCTCCGGCAGGAAGGTAAACGGTGTTTCCGTGCACTGCTCTGGTTCGACAGAAGCTGCTTTGTCATGCTGGCCACATGACCCGGAAGCTGTACAACGGCTCCCTCGGCCAGTAACGCGAGATGAGCGCCGCAACCCCAGAGTCGGACACGACTGGACCGAATGGTCTGGGGTCCCTTTACCTTTACCTTTTTACTTATGACTCACATCTGGAACATGTACAATGTGTGTTGCCATTTCAAACGATGTGTAGATGTATATATAAGGTGTGATGAAACCCTTTGGTGAATAGTTACAAAGAATGTTTAACAAGGATAAGGAAAGGACTATGGGGGAATTAACAGACCCTGTAGCTTCTAAGTAACACTAACCTTGATAAGCTTTGTCATATTGTGCAATACGTTATCCACTGCTTTTAAGGCATTCTTCCTCTGAATAGACGAGGGACCGTAGTGATGACCTTCTACATCAATCCGTTCATAATACACTGCTGCCATATCCGCTCTGCCCTTTCTAGAGTGGCAACACCACAAAAGAGTTAGGTGTAAAACAAGTGTAGTATGCTACTATTTTGAAGCATCTTTCAGCTTCAACACTAAGACTTGGATTTTTTTCCATGTTATGTGCAGCTAAGTGTTGCAGAAAGAGGAGGCGCAGGCCATGCTTTTTAATTCCTCTACATTCCTGAATTTGCTAATTTGCCTCTTCCTCCCCCCCCCATTGCACCGTTGTTTCTTATATCGTAAGCCTTTTTTTTACACCCTAAATGTTTTGTCCAAAATACAGTTTGAACATATAGTTAACAAGTAAATAGGCTGCTCCCAAGTGGAGCAGCTTCAGAACTAATGGTAAAGTTCACACAACCAGTTGTTAATGGTGTAATGCCAGTTTGTGTTGATGCTTTCAGTGGCTTTTAGCATGCCAAACTAATCTTCAGAATACTGTACATTGGGAAGACAGTTGTATAAATAGGTACAAATCTTCATCTGGAAAGTGCTACATTCATAACCATTATTGACTTCTTCCTCTTTCCCCATCTGTGTGTGTCTGTGTGGCAAATTTAACTAGAGATGAAAAGAAAGAGGGAGCTGAGGAAAATGTTCTTGGTCTTTGCCATATCCCCCCCCCTTATCTCAATTAAGGGTCCTTTCTCTCATCTCCCATAATGCAGAAAACCAAAATGAATTACCTTCATATCATTCTGCTACTCTTATGGGGAGGAAGGTTTTGCTCCTCAGATCAGAGAAATAAATAAAACATTTGATTACTTTACCTCAGAAACTCAATAGCACTATCTACAGCATTGGAGAAATTGCCATCTGTTGGAACACTATAATATGGTAGACAGTAGGTAGGTCGAGTTCCAAGGATTTCAACTTCACACCCTAAAGCAAAGTGTTTAATTAGTTTAATTCGGCTTACGAATTTTGAACTATGAATTTAAATAATGTCATCAATATTTAGATAGGGATGGATATATTGAAAGGGACTCTTAACTCTTAGATTGAGATATACAAGCCTGCACCAGTGAAGTTCTGCTTTTGCAATGGGACTTCCTCTTTCTCTCCTCCCCCTGCATTCCCCTAAAATATCCAGGGGACCCCGTAAACATCCATCTTGAAACCCAAAATCTGAAAATAAAAAATGTTGACCTTAGACATGAATTCTGTGTATCCCTGGTATGTTCCCAAAAGAGAAGGGCTAATTTTGTACATTCAGAACTGGAATCTGAAGGATTTGCAGCCATTTTGGTTAGCTGCTTGTTAGAATTAAACTATTTTAAAATTCAACCAATTTTTTTTCAAATAAAAACTCTAATTTTATTCAAAAATCAGTTCTGTTTGTATAGGACTGATCAGTATAGTTCTGTTTGTATAGGACTCCATATTACAATATAACTAAGAACAGCAATAGTCTAGATTTCAAGAATACTTTTACCAAATATTTTGTATTTAGATGTGCAAAACATCTTTCTGGAACTGAAATGTTGAATCTCTTTCCCCACAGGATCTTATTAAAGCATTTTACACCAATTAACTTTCTGTCACCTCAAACCTTTCCCAGAAAAAAATGCACTGTTTTGAGTCCTAGAAGCTTGTGGCAATTCTTAAAGGGGGGAACATGAGCTCTGAACACAGGAGAACCGTGTTTTAGTATTAATATTTATAGCTGCTCTGCTTAGCAACAAAAACACAAGCAGTTTAGTTTTTCATAACCCAGGCACCCCGAAATCATAGTTCTGTAATATGTATTTCTTGAATAGTCCCAGGAGAGTCAAACAAAAGGAGGAATGAGGGGAAATGGTGGTGGCATTGGAGAAAACAAGTAACGTGGGAAGTCTTACACTGAGAAATGTCAGATACTCTCTATATAAGTAATGAATTGCATGCTTTCAAATTTTATGTATTATCTAGTGACTATTACTTCTCAGCAGCTGCCTTAAGAGGCCAGGTGTTAATGGTCCTCATAGCATTTTCTGCTGCCTTAAGTAATTGTGCTCTTTAGTTTCTATTATTGTTCTTTTTCCACTTTCAGGTCCTATTTTATTTTTTTGCTGCATTTTACTATGTCCATCTGACCTATAGAGAGCTTCATAAAGCACATTTTCCTAAACCTTAAAACCCGCCTGAACATGGGCCTTATTCAGGGCCGTCTCGTCCATAGGGGCTGGTGGCGCGCCGTGCCAGGGCGCCAGGCCCCTCAGGGGCGCCCCCGCTAGCATGCCGGAATACCGGGCGCCCCTTCCCCAACCCGCACCCGCCCCCACAGGCGGGTGGACGGGCTGAAAGCCAGCCGCCCTCGCCTCCCGGAGCCCCAGCTGGAGCGCTGGAAGGGCGCACAAAGCCCCGCGCCGCTCCAGCGCCACGCACCTCATCCCCTGCTCGCCCACCCCACTCCCGAGGGGCGGCCAGTGCGGGAGGGAGGCGGGCGGAGAGGCGGCACGCCGGGGGCACCGAGGGATCGCCGCGCCATGGCGGCCGATCCCTCTAAGACAGCCTTGGCCTTATTTCTATGGCATTGTGCATTTCCTCTTTGCCAGCAGGTAGAAACGGTGAGCAAAAGCATGATTTTGTAAAGCATAACTTGGTGGGCTCTAAGGCTGAAGACCAGTTTTTCAAAATCATAGGACAGGTACACAGTCATTATTCTCCATTGAGCGTGCACACATTTTTGTCCCACCACCATCATCTCCAATCAGGCAGGTTCTGCAGCTTCTGAAACTGTCCAAAATTCTCCAAAACCAGTCAACAGAGGGGATGAGAGCCTACACAAAGAGCTATTCCCTTTGCTTAGAGTGGTACAACTAACTGCAAAGGCTTTTGTCCATCTGCAGCTTGTCTGATTGCTCTGCCTGTATCTCTTTTGGTATTTAGACCATTTAACTACCTCATTTGCACTATTTTGTATTATAGTATTATAGTATTATATTAGTAGGGACACGGGTGGCGCTGTGGGTTAAACCACAGAGCCTAGGGCCGATCAGGTGGTCAGCGGTTCGAATCCCCGCAACGGGATGAGCTCCCATTACTCAGTCCCTGCTCCTGCCAACCTAGCAGTTCAAAAGCACACCAGTGCAAGTAGATAAATAGGTACCACTCTGGTAGGAAGGTAAGCGGTGTTTTGTTTCACTTCTCTGGTTCGCCAGAAGCGGCTTAGTCATGCTGGCCATGTGACCCGGAAGCTGTACGCCGGCTCCCTTGGCCAGTAAAGCGAGATGAGCACCGCAACCCCAGAGTCGTCTGCGACTGGACCTAACGGTCAGGGGTCCCTTTACCTATTATATTAGTAGTAGTAGTAGTAGTAGTAGTCATATTATAGTAAGGTACTGTTTGAGCCTTTAAAAACTGATATTTCATTTCACTTTATTATGTATGGTATTCTGCATTTTATATGTTTGACACAGAGACTTGAACCTCTATCGTTTTCCAATTGTATATCTAAACATTGGTTTAGCAGTTGTATGCTGAATGTCATAACACAACTCTTTTAAAGTTTTCCAGATTGCTGCAAATGGTCTGGGAAATGTCTTGAGCAGAAGGAGAGGGGTAAAAGGAATGGAACTTGTGGTTTTGTACTTTAGATTTTTAAAATTCACTAGTGACATGGTCATTCAACTTTAGTTGAAGTAAACACGTCCATATTCTTATAAACAAAGTGAGCAGCTGCATAGTCCCTTCAAAATGTTATTTGACATGACCTTAAATCAAGTTTTGAAAAAGATGAGAGGATTGTAACATTTTATCAGTAATAATCAGGAGCTCAAAAGCAGTCAATTTATTTGCATGGTTCTTTGACAACAGTATCAGTGATCCACAAAAGTGTTGATGCACAGATGTTAGTTATGTCATGTATTCTGAGATACCGTGTGCTCCGAGGCATATAGTTCTTCAAGTTTAACAAATATTCTGACTAGACTGTATGACTTTAGACTGTAGGTGAGGGGTTCCAATGGTTCAGAACAATGATGTACACCTGGCACAATACAGTCTTCTTCCCAACTCCTGCTGTGCTCACCCACGGTCCATTCTGGGCCAAGCACGGGAAAGGAAGTGTTCCCAGGTTGTAGCATTGGTACCATGGAACCGTCATCTTTAAGAGCAAACCATAGTATTTTCTTGTGTACATTGCAAAGTCATGTACAGAGGTGTTCTGAGTGGCTGCACTGTAACAGTGGAATTTCCTTCCTCTTGGGACTCAACAATTTTTGAGCTTTTAGCATTTTTAGATGGATTTTTATGCCTTGTTTTGGGTGGCTTTCAAATACAGGAAATTTTAATTAAGCATTCTGTAGTATTTGAAATGTTAATGCTTCTTTTGTCCTAATCAGGGAATAATTTTAAATGTTGCTGCCTAACTTGGGGGTGTCTAACCATTGAAATAGACACATTAATTGAGTGCAATTTAACTTTTGAAGATGAAATCCTCCAGTAATTAATAGTTTCTACAGTTTTAAAACTTAGTTCAGAATCTGTTTTCTGATTATGAAATGATCCATGTTTTAAAATTTATCGAACGACTTTAATTCTTTATTATGCTGTACAAGTATTTATAAAAACTGTACAGGCTGACATTGTCAAACAATCATTTGGGAATTATCATAAGATGAGATTCCATTTGGATTGATTTGAAGAACATCTGACAGCAATAGCAATTTGTGTGCAAGGCTTAAGGGGCTGTGATGGTTTAGCTGTTCATCAGGTTTCCTATTTAAGAAAGGAAGAATGGCTTGGCTTGTTTCTCTGCCCGTCAGAATTGAGCAAATGCCAACTTGTATTGTCATTGTTATTATTATTATTGTATCTGTCTGTTGCTGAGACACTGCCCTTTCTGTTGAATGGTCTTATGCAGTATTGTATGAGAGGAGACGTGACTAAGTGCATACGTGGTAAGATGAGATGAATTAGCATAGAACATGAATGAGTAGGTCAGCTGCCTCATTGGCATTCTCTGTGCACATATATCAAAGTGTGCACACACATAAGAAGCAACAGTAAACTATTGCCATTACAAAAGCAATATTAATGTGGGACTCCATTTGTAGAAATAAAGCATAATATCCAGTGACTATATCTCAAGAGTTTTGTCAGTAGTTCCATATTCAGTGTTACCATCCTCCAAATCAAAAGTGGTTTGTGGGTTCAGCAAAACCAGTGACTGACTAGGAAAAACACCAGTATGCCCATGAACCTCTGAGTTATGGATGCCATTCTTTAATGGAAAGGGGGAATTGTTGAACTTTGCATATATTTGCATATTGGCATTCCATATGCATAAGAGGCATGGCTTGATACATTGATAATGTTGATCAACATACTGCTCTTATTGGAAAACGTATTAGAAAATATTCATTGAAATAAATATGTTTTTAACCTAATGAACAGAATTAACTGAATACTATTTTGGTGAGATTAATATCAAAAGTTTGCAGCTCAAATGTTAGGATCCATTTATATGTGATAGATAGAACATCTGCTGGTGACTGTAGACAAGTGCTAACATGCTTCTCAATGCAACTACACTAAGCAGCTTCTCATATGACATCAAATACCCCACAATATTGTTGCCCTGGTTGTCATAGCACCACTCCAATCCCTGCCCAGTTGTGCACGGGTTTCCAGGTGTCTTGGTCCTCAACCAGGGTCTGTGCTCCTTTGGGGAATTGAAGACGTGGCAGAGGCTGTCGTAACTTTAAAAAATACTATTTATTCATATATTTACACCTGAATTTAGATGGTGGGAGTCCAGATATTGCAGCATAGTTGTCTCAAGAGGGGCTCGTTCCCCATAGCAGTGCAGCACTGAAGTCTAATGCATATCTTCCAGTTACAGGTGGGTAGTTGTGTTGGTCTGCCATAGTCGAAACAAAACATATATTTTCCCCTTCCAGTAGCACCTTAGAGACCAACTAAGTTTGTTACTGGTATGAGCTTTCGTGTGCATGCACACAAAAGCTCATACCAATAACAAACTTAGTTGGTCTCTAAGGTGGTATTGGAAGGATTTTTTTTTTGCATATCTTCCAGCTTGCCTTCAGCCAGCCAGCCAGGATCATTCTGCTTTTTCTCAGCTATCCCAAGCCTTGAGCCAAAGACCCAAAATATTCCTGTACCATCATACCCAGTTACCCTGGTAGCCTCAGGGCAGGTGGGAAGGGCAATTCCCTTGCATTGCCAATGGCCCTCAGTGGCCCTGTATTGTTTCTTAATGACCCTAGCTAGGCCAGATTGTTTTCTGCATAGGCTAGCCCAGGAATTCATCCACAGCTGGTGTTTTCCCTTCATATCCCAAATAATCAAAATCCTACCTTATTAGTTTCTAGCTCCCCACCACCACCAGCAGCCTATAACAATATATAGATAGCTAAGAATAGGTGTTGCCATCCACTTAAAGGCTTCCTCGTGTGCAGTAGTGTGTACCCAAAAAGGTGCTGTTAGCGTGTCCCTATCCCTAACCCACTTACTCCAGCTCTGTGAACTGAGCACTTTCTAAAAGGCTAAAATCCCCTGCTATCATCTGTGGGGGTTGACCACTGATTTTGATGTCCTTAAAGGGGGGATTAGACAAATTCAAGGCTATCAATGGCTATTAGTCTTTATGGCATGCAGTATACTATCTCCAGAATTGGAGGCACTTTGCCTCTGAGTACTGGTTACTGTGAAACAACAGTGAGAGATGGCTGTGGGCCTTTTGTCCTGCTTGCGTGCCCCCCATAGATACACAGGTTCCCTTAGGCTGACACTGTACGAAAGCTAGATAGATAGATAGTTCTTTATTTCGGCTATGAACCCACAGAAATAGAAATAGCACATAACAACCTTAAAACATACAAATGTGGATACACATTTCTGGTACATAGACTGTACGAAATAGGATACTGGTTTAGATGGGGTTTTAGATTAATTCAAAAGGGTTCTTATTCCATTCTTAGTCTTACTATCATAGAAGAGAAAGCAATAAGTGGGCCAGTTTCAGTTCCCATCTGCTTGACTTTCCTTGCTGGTTGATGGTATTTAAGCTTTTTAAACAGAGTCTTCTGTTTGCTGTGCATTGGGTCAGAGCCAAAGCGATCAATCTTAAGGTTGCATTTGTAGCGGTTTAAAAAGTAGGACATGTACCGGTAATGTTAGTCAGCAATTTTAAGAAGTACGGAATTCGGCAACACTCACCAGGCCAATAGTACATGAAGACTTTCCTCTTTGCTTTCATCATAGTGACCCACAAGGGCTCTGATCCATTCCACCAAAGAGGCAGCAGGCTCTCTTGATTCACGCCGATATCAAAAGACATATTTGTACTTGCATCCCACATGTAGTTCCCAGTCATTTGATGGACATCGCAGTGGCGACCTAGAAGGTGAGAGGATTGCTTTATATCCTCACTTCTCAATTATGTTTAGCAGTCATAACATCCTCATACCCATTTCAAGGCCCTGTGGAAGTAGAATAAAGTCTCACTTCTCTCTCTTAGACTTAGAGGGCATGAGATAAAGAATTACTCCAGCTCAAATCTTGCAAATAAGTACCGGTAATGAATGTAAGGATGCAGTTTTGAAGAAAAGTATATATTATTGTGCACCCTCAGAAGTGCTGCAGAACTCATGCTTCCTCTCTAGTATGGATGAATGAAATTACTGGTAAAACGCCGTCAAGTTCTATTGTCATAAACCACCTAGATTGGCATTTGATATAATGCAAAATAGGGAGAGAAAAGTTGAAGTTGTATTGACTTGGTATGAAGAAGAAGATTCAAAGAGAAATTTAATGAGTTCTTCGCTTGCAGATTGTGGGGCAGATGTACATGTCAATGTGCTCAAACGGAATGAGCTGTCAGTCTTGCCCCTCCACTAATGATGAAGATGGGCTGCCCACCTTCAACTGTTTTTATTTTAAGGGTCACCTATGCAAGTTCCATGTTCCCTACTGCTCCTTCTTGCTCAAAGGAAACATTATAAGAATAATGGCAAACTGATTCAAGGAGTGTGTGTGTGACATGCAGATTAATAATAATAATAATAATAATAATAATAATAATAATAATAATTGCACTGAACCCTATTTAGAAAAAGTAAATTGGGTTGAAAACCAATGCCAATGCTTTTCTTCCCATGTATGAGCAATCCTTCGACATTTAAGACCTCAGATCTCTTGGCTGCTACAGAGCACCCATGGAAATGTAAGTTATATTTAAAAATCATACCACAGAATGAAACAAGAATCCAAGCATTGAAATGTAAATATAAAACCCAATTATTATTTGGGCAGGAGGAGTGGTAGCAGGCATCACATATTTCTCCCAAACATGATGGAACAGAACAGGAATGTTTTAAATAATTTTGTTCCATTTAACAAAGATATTACATAACTACCGGTAGATGTTCTACATCTACGTGGAGAAGTCATTACTTCATAAGCCTCACCTCTATCTCAACAAATTTCTTTAAATTGCAAAGCAGGGATGATTCATCTGCTGTGGGGCTTTACATGTGGCATAATGTTTGTTACCTGATCATTTAAGCATTTATAGGTAAGCCCTAACAGCTTTATAAATGAATACCAGCACCTTCTGCCAAGCTTGGATGCAAACTAGCAAATGCTGGAAAGGAAAGAAATAATATATGCAAGGTTGGCCCAAGACAGCTTGCTGTCTGAAGTACTGCAGATGATCAGAAACAAGTTGAGATGCACAGCGTCAAAGACTTGTCAAATAATTTTCCCACCTAAGGCAAAAAATAAAATAAAAAATCCCATAAGTGTTTCTACCTGTCCCCAGAAGTAATATAAAAAATAAATAACTATTTTCTGCTCTACAGGATATCCAAAATCAACTGCCTCACCCTTCCTAATGGTAGGGCTGAATCTGCCAGAAAGCAGTACAGTAATATCTGAACAGTTTTCAAGGCCAGTCCCATGTCACCAGATAGCGAACAAATTATCATATTTTCCCTGTCCTGTCCTCCCCCAATTTTCTTTCATAATTAAGTATTAACTGGACTCTTTTTAGGTCGTAATTCTTGAAGATTTAGGTAGGCAAAAATCACTGCACAATAAATTGCTATGCAAAACATTGTAACAGTAATAACTGACTATTCATAACCTCTCTTGCTGTATTTAACTACCCATTGTTGTGGCTCACTGTTTTTGTAGACACAGAGGGGGCATTGTAGCTGATTAAAACCAAATAATAACAATACTTGATAATTTTTCTTTTCTTTTCAGAGCATTTCACATCCCTGTCAGATGGGTTAACTATCATTATCCTTATATTAAATGTGGTACTGTATTTTATTGTAGGTGATAATAAAAAAATGTTTTAAACAAGAAAACACAGTTGGAGGGCTGAGACGATAAGAATTTCCCTAAGCCTTCCCCCAGCTCTCTATGAAAATTTTGTGTTTTCAGGAGTACTTGTTCAGTTCATGGAAGTGATCACAGAAGCTATCTGTGTGATTTGTAGCATAGTAAGTACAGTATGTTGAAATGTGTGATGTGCCCACCACTCAGTTCTGGATTAACCCTTTTTTTCTTTTACTTTTTGGCATTTGTTATCATACTTTGTTATGTTCTGTATGGGAAGAAGGCCTCAAATATGTAGGAATCAGCTTGCTGCAGTTGATCTGACTTTCTGTCATCAGTTGCCATGTCTTTCTGCAATTGAGCAAAAATTTCACAACAACTTTCTAAACCATCTGGAGGGGGGGGCGGGATCCCACTGTGGCATCCCATCACCACATTCTCTATCTAACTTCAGCACCAACAGTCTCTCCTTGCTCTTAGAAAAGTACTTTTTCACGCATCTTCCTGCTGCTGTAACCTTCCTGATTACACTTCATTGCCTCTGACAAGCTTCACATACCAGGGAGTTCCCGTCTTCTAGCATCAGTCAGCCCAGATGTAATGCAGCGTAGGTTAAGAGCTATTGACCCCCTTACAGAAAACAGGGGAAAGTACTTCCATATTACTTTCTGTATAGCGCATTGGGTCTCTGGATGCTTGCCCCCCTCAAAACTGTTCATTTGCTGCTGCCTTACTGGAGACCATAATCTTCTCTGGCAGTGCAGGTGGGGGGAGGGATTTTTAACAGCAATGGACTGTAAAGGTAGAGGGCTGGAATAAAGAATTAAGAAATGTTTCTATATTTGCAAATTATGTTTGCACACCTGTGAATATTTATGATTCAGGAAACCTGCATCCCTATTTGTTTGTTTACAGACTGCCCGATAACACAGTAGGCAACTTACTTTTTATTTGCTCTTGTTTTTTATATTGTATTACAAGTGCAAGAAAAATCCAAAAAAAACCCCACAGCAAATAGAACAAGCCTATGCTGATGTCATAACCCTTGATGACTGGGATTAATGAGAATTGTAGTCCAAAGTAGATAGAGTGCTTGAAGAAGGCTGAACTACACAATTTTAAAAACTAAACAGTAGAGGAATACAACTCCATAGCATTAAACAAATTAAAAACACATAGCAGAAGAATAAAAATGCACAGAGCTAAAGCAGAACTTAACCACCACAAAAATTAACAGGTCTGAGACAGCAAGGAGTCTTTGCCAGGCATTTACTGGAGTGTTTCACTAATGAGTACAGACTTGGGGCTATAATCACAACAAACATGTACCAGTTGTGGTTTTCCTGAAAGATCCTTCTTCGTACAGAATCCGGGTGGCTGACAATTAAGGCAAGAGTGGACCGTGTTCAGTTAAAATACATTAAAAGAATTGCCACTGTGCCAACTGAGTGTTTTCCTGCAATTGGGTGATAACCAACTTTGGAAAGCAGTGTGTCAAACTGTTTTAGACTATTATTATTTTCCAAAACTGAGCTCTGCTTTGACCTTGTGTAAGTAGAATCCAGATGGGTCCTACAACTAACTAGGAACACCAAAATTTCACCTTGGTACCCACTCCTGGTAAAAGAGAGCATTTTAGTGTTAGTTATGCCTTTATTGAGCTACGTTTCCAGACTTGCTAGGTCATTCCCCCTCACCTTTTCTACAAGCAATCCTTGTCTTCCTGTACCTAATAATTTTGGAACTTTCCTAATAATTTTGGAACTTTTTTGGAATTAACCTAAGTTTTGTTGCCTGTGTTTCCTGAATGCTGCATGGAAAAGCACATGAATCTGACCTTGGAAAAGTTTGTAAGTAAACTGTTTTTAACTTACCAAACATTTGGTCTTTTTCTGTGCTAGGGGAAGTGGGAAACTCTGGAAGAAACTTAGAGAGTGTCTTTTAAATGTTTAACAGCCTATATTTCCATGTTTTACTTTGCTGCATATTTTGTCATTTAAAAAAAAAAATCTGCTGGGGTTCTTTCACCAAAGAGTACCTGCTCCAAACCTGGATCTTAGCATCCAGGAAATTCTCTTTTTATTTTATGTACCTATTTTCCCTTGCCAACCAACAGCTATGTGGTGTGCCATCTTGCTGGAGCATTTATGGGAGCAACACCAGCACCAGTGCCCCCTTTGCAAGAATTATTTCTTGAAGAAATGCAGCCTAGGTGTGCTTATTGTGATTTTCCTGCCCAATCAAAATCCTCTAGTATGGTAAGTAGTGCACTGTGAGAATCATAGCCTTTGTTCTTCAAGTATGGCACAAGGAAGTTTACTGTATTTTTGTAGTGTGACAGTAATTACCAGTAAATAAGGAGTGTCTGTTTGTTCACTCTCATCTAGCAGCCACTCCTGTGTAGTGATGGGTTCATTCCCAGGTCCTACTTCTAGAGTAACCTGATAAACCAGATGTGACTGGGTAGAAAAGATTACCATTCCAATTGGCAATATGGAGCAAGGTGTGTAAGCAGTATGCTGATGACACTCCACTCTACTTCTCTACTCACATCTCTGAGGTGATAACAAGTCTATTTGACCAATGTCTGGAAGCTGAATCCTGGTAGGACAGAAGCCCTGTGGGCAAGTTGCTCCCAAGTTTGGGGAACTGGCGAGTTGCCTGTTCTTGATGAAGTTGCCCTCTCCCTGAAGGAGCAGGTATATAGTTTGAGAGTACTCCTAGATCTATCACTGTCTCTGGAAGAACAGGTGTCCTCAGTGGCTAAGAGTGCTTTCTTCCAGCTACCCTACCTCCCAGCACCTTCTTCTCATCATTGCATGGCAGGGGTGTTTTTCACTGGAAACTGCCTTATTCTGAGTCTGGTCCATTGGTCCACCTAGCTCTGCTTTGTCTACACTGACTGGCAGCAGCTGTCCAGGGTTTCAGCCCTATCTGGAGATGCCAGGGATTAAAAGCAGACGTTCTCCTGCTGAGCTATGGACCCTTCTCAACACACAGAGCAAGCCTATGCAGGTTTACACAGAAGTGTGTTTAAGATTACAGCCTTAGTTATCCAGGGGGTGCAGAGTGCTGTATGTATTTGGATAACACGTAAATTGTTGCAGATCCTCTCTTTAATTCAAGTGCAGTGCTTTGATCATACAAAACTTGTGTCTTACTTTTTTAATTCCAGGATCCTTGCACAGTTTTTGGACCAATTGCCCCTTGTTTATATTCTCTTTCTTTCTCACACATTCCTGCTGCGTAACCGGAATGGGAAGCAAAGTGAACTTTGGAAGCACTACAGAAGTTCCAGTCCCCAATCTTCTGATTCTGAGGGAGTCCTGTGGAAGTGAATGGGGCTCCTTCGGGGTAAGACATTTCAGTGGCTAGCCGGGTAAGTAGTTATCTGCTGATCATAGAGCTAATTGTACCACAGGAAACAATGTACCTACCACAGCACAAGCACGAAGTCACAAACCATGACATTATGCCGGTTTTACTCACAAGGGTTTTTATTATGCCAGGGTCACGTGTGTTGATGCTGGCAGAAGTGGCCAGAATGGGAAATATTAGAAGTACTCTAGGGAAGCATATAAATTGCAGTTTATCTAGGATGAAAAGAAAGGTTTATTGCAAAATATGAAAACTTGGAGAGCACCTTAGATGCTCTGCAAGTTTACATACCTGGCATTATTTACTATATAAACCTGCTGTGGACGCATCTACATTCTCAACTGTGACAAGCAACGAACAAAAAGAGAAAGAAAATAATGATGGGGACAACAACCCCGTCCTGTCCTGCCACAATATTTTCAGTTTTAGTTAGAATTGATGCAAATTTTGCTTAATGTAGTGAAACGATCCATAAAATGATTAAATGTGTTTACACACCCTCAAATAAATGAATGTCTGTTTTCAGTAACTGTTAAATTATATCTTAACCAGTTATTCAGCAATGTGGGGAAGAATACTGTATTCCAGTGATGGAAGAAGCACCAGCTGAGATTAGTATTCTGTATCCTGGAATCATTTAATTACTTTTGCTAATGCCTGATATTCCCTGAGGGGAGAAGTTAAGTGGTTTACTATAGAGTCATCACAACTATAGTTAATAGTCAAAGTTTATTTTTATTTTTATTATTTTAAAAATCTGATTGTACTGTTTGCTTTTCAGATGAGCCAACAAGGTCTAACTGTTTGACAAGATTATATTTTTTTTTGGGGGGGGGGTTCCTTGAGAATAAAGTGGAACAAAAACTTGACAAGTTTATTGTTTTTTATAGATAGTTCAGACTGACCTGCAGTCATTCCAGTCATTCCTTTTAATCTTCAGTGAGGATGAATCCTCATTTAAAAATTTAGTCCTTATCGTCCCCACAGTGTTACAGAAACTACTGACTTTGTGCAATCTGCAACAATTAAGGCTGCCTCCTGTTAAGGGGCCTGTAGTGAGAAAGTCAAAGAATGTACTCACCAGTCATCAGTGTGTAATAGTTTGGATAGGAAAGACTGGGGAAGTCTGGTGTCAGGTAGTCCACTTTCACCCCCCTCTTCACAATCTCTCTGAAGCCAGGCAAGGATTCCAGTGCTTCATCGCTGATATAATCGTGGCGAAGCCCATCAATCAAGAACAGCAGGAGCTTTTTTCGACGTGCAAGGGATGAGCTTGCCAGGGTGAGGAGAAGCAGGAGAAAGGGGGCCATGTGCTTTGCCATGATGCTGGGTGGAGAGGAGTCTTGGCAGAGCACTGTCAGCACTGCCTGTCCCTGTGCAATAACTCTCAGTGAGGCATCTGAAGCTGCTCTGAAGGGCTGGACCTCACACTGCTTGCTCTCATTTTGCTGGTTTGATTCCAGAGTTTAAAGGTACAGCAGCAGTAACTGGAATGGCCACACTTTAAAAGTTACAGGGTAACTGCTGTAACACAGTGGACTTTGCATTCTAATGTAGTGTAGCGGGATGCTGTTGGCTGCATTCTAGTACCGTGCTCTGACTATAGAAAGAAACGTTGCATTGAAGCAACAAAAAATTAGTTCTCGGTGTTAGCTCTAATGCTGCTTCCAAGACACTCAAAAGGTTAACACGGGAACAATGCAACTCCTCGGTTCCCACATGTCGTCAGACTTTTCAGGGCACTCAAAACAAACTGGATGAATCTGAGAACAAAAACATAATGAATTTTTTCAGATCTTAAATCTTTTCTTTAAAGCCAGTGAGTCGATATAATTTTAAAGTATGAGGAGTGCACTTTTTATTTCTGTTTTTGACTCCTACATTAGCTTTACCAGATTTTGGTACAGTATTGAATATTTGCAAATTTACAGAGAAATTTGACATCCAGCCTTGAAAATTTTCACATATGTTAGTGGCTTCCTATATTTATAGTCTATATATATTTATATTTATATTATAGTCTATCATGTGAGGAAAGCCGGTGCAAAATTTCTGTCATACCTATTTGCATTTTACAGTTCTCTTCCTGCTGTGCTGTCACACACATACACACCAACTATATGTTAAAAGTACCGTAAACAAAAAGGCAACTTGTGTGGAGGAATGTAGGCAACAGTTCAAGGGAGCAACAGGGCACTGATCATCTAGGATGTGACGCTTGTTTTGACCCTATGCTTTGGTTGAGTATTTACTGTAAAAGGTAAAGGGACCCCTGACCATTAGGTCCAGACATGTCCGACTGGGTCACACATTTTGGGGTGAGGACTCTTGTAATCCTTTGCTGATTGGGAATAGAGACATTTTCTATCAAGTTGTGCCACTATCATGCATGCAATCACAAGCATGCAAGCCACAGATTGTGTCCCCTGGCGAAACTCAATTTCCCCTCTGCATTATTGCTGACACAACACAGTGCATAATTGTACTAAGGACTAATGCCTGTAACATCAGTGTTGAATAACTTGTACCACTCCTCATATGACTAGCAAGCTCTGAAACTGTTCTTCGTTTTTAAAATCATGTTAAAACATAGAGCTGCGTTTGCCTGGGTTCTAATAGCTGCAAAACAGAGAGGAGTTTAGCGTGTGCATTTTTCCTTGGCACTGCAGCACGGTGATGGAAGAAGTTGTGCCTGCTCGGTTTCTGTGTAGCTATTAAAGGCATGTGATCTTTCTTTGAAAAGGAGCTGGCATCCTTATGGATGGGTTTGTGCAACTTTGTTTCTTCTACAGTAAAATGACTTTGAAAGTCACCTCTATTTGGTTTACAGTGCTAAGCTCTGTATCACTCTCTCCCATCCTGACATGTTGATAAAAAACATGTCACCTCAGAAAGCTACCCTGTTGCAGATGTTGATAATGAGGTAGACTCTAGAGATCCAGAGGGCAGCAACAAAAGAACAGGCCTTTTCTGTGGTGGCTCTCCATTTGTAAAACGCTCTCCCCAGGGAGGCTCACCTGGTTCCTTCATTACATATCTTTAGGTGCCAGGCAGAAGCATAGATCTGTAACAAGGCCTTTGGCTGATTGAACATTCTGTGGCCTTTTAAATGTGTTTGTGGTACAGGGGTTATTAGTATGCTTTGGTTCTTGTTTTATTAAGTAGTTTGTGTTCAGTTTTGTATTTTGTGTTTGTGTGAACCACCCTGTGATCTTCAGATGAAGGGTGGTATTGAAATAATAATAATAATAATAATAATAATAATAATAACAATTTATTGTGTCATGAAATAAATAATGTGTGTGAAACACTTGGAGCACTTGAGAAAAAGAGCTATATAAGTACCATGCTTCTTCTTCTTCTTCTTCTTCTTCTTCTTCTTCTTCTTCTTATTATTATTATTATTATTATTATTATTATTATTTTGTTTTGTTTCAGTCTGGCTGAGTTAAGAAATCCTCTCGGTAAAAAGTAGCTCTTTATTTCTTGAATGGTCTTTGAGCCAAGTGAAAGGCTAGAACATATTGAATGTGGTTGGAGGCTGGCCAATGCAAAGTCCCAGAATCCAGAAAAGAGACAAAACTAAGAATCTTGCAGCCAAGAAGTTAGATTTGGCAGAAATAAAGTTCAGGAATATAAAAGTGTCGAAGCCAGCACAGCAAAGAGCAGACCGGTGGGGTCAGAGCTGAAACACCATTAAAGTATGGGGTTAGGGCAACTTGTAATGAAAAACAAGAGCAAGGCCAGGTGCCAGAATGGCTGATTTCCTGGGATGCTCATGTGTTTTATTGGCAGCGTCCTGCTTTTTCAAATGCTTAAAACAGCATTCTTGGGCTGATGAAGGCAGTCCAAGCCTTCTGCAGCCGCCTGCAGTCTCCAATCACCACACAGATTCAGTGAGTGGCACCTGCAAGCTGTGCTCAGACTTTTGTTTTTGTGGAGTGATGCAAGTGATTCTCCCCATTGCAACAGCACCAATACAACCTGGATAGCTTGATAATGGTGCAAGGAGAATGGAGAAGGGGTGCGTGTCCATCACTATGTGTGACGGCGGGTAGAAGCCTGATCATACACAGTGCCCCAAATTCCAAATGGCAGCCACTCCTATGATGAAGCCCATGGAATTCAAATTGAAAATGGCGCAAGGTCTAACAATAATAAATGGCTTCCTGAGGAAATTTTTCAAGAGAGCTTTGTGTCCATTCCTTCCATTTAAAAGCAATGAGATGTGAACCCAGTGCTTTTTTCCGGGGGGTATTCTAGCACTTTTTTTTCTGGAAAAAAGCACTGTGTGAACCTTTCTGATTTTTGCCAGTCTCTGTACAATTTACACCCCTCTATGCCATATCCCATTCCCAGGTCTCAGGAGCAGCTGGATAAATGCACATGAGATGGTCTGAATTGTTTGAGCAGAAAGCTTTTCAGCTAAGTCTGGTCTCCCAAATGGAGCACCCATGGGTGCAGTGGCACCCATGAAAGCCTCCCCTGGCACTTGAGAAGTGTTCCTGTGCTCTTCCTTCTATTCTGTCCCTTTGCCTGGGGGCGGGGCATTGTGACGTTGCGTCGTGATGACACGACGCAAAGTGACAATGGAATGCACATGTGTGGAATCCGGTGCATGTGTGCTCCACCACCGGGCCGCCGCTGATGCTCCCACGCCAACCTTGTGAGCAGCGGGTGTGAGGCCGTGCTGCTTTTTGCGTGATGCAGCCCCACAAACCGCCAATCGCGCACGGCAGCCCCATAGTGGCGCTGGCGGGCAGGCCCCAGATGGGCTGCAGAGGGGGGGAAGCAGCCTCGCTCCACGGCTTGCTTGCAGGCCACCAAGCAGGTTTGTGAGCAGGGCTGCGGGGTGAGCTTGCTCGGGGCCTACTGGCGGGGCGGGCTGGCCCAAGTGTCACCCCCCTCCCCTGGAACCTGGGGCACCCCTACCGCTACGCCCCGCCCTTGCTACACCACTGCAAGTAAGAGTTTCTCTTTTCCTTAGAAATGGGAAAAGAACAATCTCAACCCAAATAGAAAATTCTTTCCAGTAGCACCTTAGAGACCAACTGAGTTTGTTCTTGGTATGAGCTTTCGTGTGCATCTGATCTGAAGAAGTGTGCATGCACACGAAAGCTCATACCAAGAACAAACTCAGTTGGTCTCTAAGGTGCTACTGGAAAGAATTTTCTATTTTGTTTCGACTATGGCAGACCAACACGGCTACCCACCTGTAATCTCAACCCAGAAAGCTAAAGCAAATTGAGAGAGAAAATTGTAAGAGTTTCACTCATTTCCGCTTCCTCCTTCAACTCACTGGTTTTTCAGACTGAGCGGATATTAGAAGAGAGGGAAAGAAAGCATTTTAAAAAACTTTTGGAGTCAAAAAAAGGAAAAGATCGGTTTAGGGTTTAGTTTTTACTTCTACTCTCTGACGTAAGTGTTTGGCTTAGTTCTCCCCCCCCCCCGGTGTTTGTGTTTATTTATCCTGCCTTGGGATCTGTTTATTTCACATTCTTGTGTCTGCAGGTGTGTGTGTGTGTGTGTGTGTGTGTGTGTGTGTGTGTGTGTGATATGTTTGTTTCATTTTTTCCAGGGGAGGGGTGTCTGTGGTTGATTCAGCTCCTTCAACAATTAGCAAAGTTTTGCCGTTGCATAGTACTACTAACAAATAAAAATTATGGCTTCGAAAGCGAACATTGTGAGGGTGAAACTGATGCAGACACTTGCTTTGAATACTAGACTGGTGGTACCGGTGCATCACTGTATACTCAGGTAATACAGAAACTTAAAATTGTTTGGCATGGCTGAGGAAGGTTCTTGCCCTGATAAAGCCCCTAAACTGTCAAAATGCCCAGTTTCACTCTTCCCATCCCTGACCTTTTGTTTCTTAATTAATTGCATGGTTTGCACATGATTTTAATTGCTGAATAATTAGAAAACCGCAGACTGAGAGCCTACAAACTAACTGCCATGCCAAATCAGTTAAAAGAGTAGGCTGAACATTTTGACCTAAAGGAAAACTGCAGCCGTTTGGAAGTTTCTTTCAGCACAGAGATTATAGAAAAAATAATAGCAAACAACAGTCTACTTACATTTCAAATCCTCGTTGTTCATAGTGTTGAATAACAAAATATTGCTTTGGATTAGCCTGTGTAATAGCACTGTTTAATATATGTCATTTGGGTGCAAGCTAAGTAAGGAAAGAAAGAAAGAAAGAAAGAAAATAGTTATTCCAAAAATCCAAAGGAATAAGTTCCCAAAGTTTGATTGTTTCCTTACAAAATGCCTTTCCTGCTATAAGCCTGTCCATGCCCTGTGATCATCACTGAGGTCCAGCGCTGAGGGCCTTCTGGCGGTTCCCTCGCTGCAAGAAGTAAGGTTACAGGGAACCAGGCAGAGGGCCTTCTCGGTAGTGGCGCCCTCCCAGCAGATGTCAAGGCAATAAGCAACTATTTTACTTTTAAAAGACAACTGAAGGCGGACCTGTTTAGGGAAGTTTTTAAGGTTTGATGCTGTATTGTTTTTAATATTTGGTTGGAAACCCGGCTAGGTGGGCGGGGTATAAATAATAAATTATTATTATTATTATTATTATTATTATTATTATTATTATTTATTTATTATCAGAGATCCTTCTCCAGCAGCTGTCCAGAGGGCCATGTGGGAACAGGCCTTTTCAGCAGTGGCCCCTTGACATGGAATGCTCTACCTGGTACAGACATTGCCATCTTTTTGGCACAAGGCAAAGATGTTTCTTTTCTCAAAGGTATTTCGGTGTTTTTTCTTTGCAGCAATTGATTGTATTCTTATTTTATTTTGGAGGGTGCCTGTGGTATTTTGGCCTGTGTTTGAGGATGGAGGGATTGTTTTTACACTTTGATTACCTCGCATTGCACTTCATTTTAGTTGTTTTGTTTTTCATGTATTGATTTTACTATTACTTGCAAGTCCCATTAAGATGCTTCGGTAAAACAGTCAATAAGCATAATAAATCACTGGGCTGGCCTGCCCATGAGGCTTCATGAGGCAGTCACCTTGGGCAGCAGGCTAATTTGACAGCTGGGAAGGGCAGCAGATCTGGGTCCCAGCCGGGGCTGCCTTTTGTTGCCTCAGCTGACAGAACAGCAGGAAGGGGCTTTGGCAAGGGGCAGGAAGAGAAGGAGGGATGGGCACCATTTTCTGTTTTGCCTCAAGCGGCAAAATGTCCCAGGCCAGCCCTGATAAATCATGGTGATGGTGATTATAATATGCTAATATTAACAACCCTGAACTATTACTGTGATACAGAGCTTAGCCAGACAATCACAGACAGTAGATTTGTGTGTTTGGGGTATAGCCCCGCAAATTAGTGAAAAACTGTAATTTATCTTACCCATATAGAATGGATGTAGAGGTGGTAGCCTTGCCAAGAAGTGCTAGCATTTGCCCTTTAGGGCGTGAGTGGGATTGAGAGGCAGAGAGATTCAACCCTGAAGAAAAAACAGATAAGGGTTTACCAAATTCACTCCCCAGGAAATGGATAAGCCTAAATAAGATATCTGTCAGTTTGTGGTTATGTATCTGCAGTCTAGTTTATTGTTAGGTTCAGATATATTGGAGGAACTGGACCACGGAGGAACGGGTTACTTTCCTTCGTGAGCACAAATCACCCAATGGAGGAACGAATCGCAGGTGCAAGGTCACTGCAAGCCAGTTGCCCTGGTCATGGCTAGGACAGGGAAAGGGAAGGAAAAACCCAACTTGTAAATAGGGAGTCCTGTCAGTAAAAAAAAGGGGGGGGTGAGCTGTTGTTGTTCAGTCGTTCAGTCATGTCCGACTCTTCATGACCCCATGGACCAGAGCACGCCAGGCACGCCTATCTTTCACTGCCTCCCGCAGTTTGGCCAAACTCATGCTAGTCGCTTCGAGAACACTGTCCAACCATCTCATCCTCTGTCGTACCCTTCTCCTTGTGTCCTCCATCTTTCCCAACATCAGGGTCTTTTCTAGGGAGTCTTCTCTTCTCATGAGGTGGCCAAAGTACTGGAGCCCAACTTCAGGATCTGTCCTTCCAGTGAGCACTCAGGGCTGATTTCTTTAAGGATGGATAAGTTTGACCTTTTTGCAGTCCATGGGACTCTCAAGAGTCTCCTCCAGCACCACAATATACTAATAAATGAATGAAGTTCTGTTTTCTTAAATAAAAGAAAACAGACAGAACCTCTATGTTGAAGATGCAGGCCAATGAAAAGGTCATCATCTTTATTTTGTGCTTCTTCTAGATGCACCTCACTGGCTGGCTCTTGTTGGAAACCAGAGTGCTTAGACTTTCTGCTGATCCAGCAAGGCACTTCTTGAAGTTGACTGAGTGGTGTGTGACCACTAGGTGTCAGCATTGTTTAAACCTAAGTTCAAAAAAAGGACACTTGTCTGCAAATCCATTGATAAATTGACCAGCCCCCATGCTTCCTCCCCCACGTTTTGCTATCTTGATCTTAAAAGGGAAGCGATATCCTATCCAAATCTTTAATGTTGTGAAACTAAGCAAGAAATTAAACAAACAAACCTTCTCCAACCACACCTTTTTCTTTTCTTTTTTTGAGAAATTGCTTTCATTCCAAGCTACTTCATTTGATTTATACCCCAATGACAGAAGAACTGGTACTTTCAGAATGTAAAGAAATAAATGTCTGTGCATGAATGACTAATTCTTTAAAAATATATAATTTATATATTTAAAATCAATAATATATGATAAATTTAATAATATATTTAAAATAAAGCCCAGCCACAACAACCAACTCACTCAGGCCAGAATAGTAAATTCTGTTTAAAATTATAGATACCATGCAGCCAGTTGAAACCCTGTAGGGCCACAGCATCTTTGCCCAAAGGCCATCTGAAACACATGATTTCTCTCTCTCTCTCTCTCTCTCTCTCTCTCTCTCTCTCTCTCTCTCTCTCTCTCTCTCTGTGTGTGTGTGTGTGTGTGTGTTGAAAGCCTTGCAAAGAATAATGGATGGCATATGTGCCATAACTAGTTATATCCCCTGCCCCCCCTACTTTTGACATGGTGACAACCCTGTGGATTAGGTTAGACTGGGCAATAGTGGTCAATCACACCCAGTGAGCTTCACACAGGGGTTTTTCCCCCCTTTAAAAATTATGTGACATTTCATTTTAAAGAACACTTGTGAGATTACTGGACATTTTAAATTTAGGTCTTTCTTGCATTTAAATGAAATATTATTGGTATTCTCTGTGTTCCCTCCCTTCCAAGTGGCATCCTAGCAACTGTTTATACATGAATGACTGTTGTCATGGCTGCTGCAGGGGAAGCAGGAAATAACCCTCTGGGCAGTGTTTACAATGAGCAGGGTTCTCATTCTTAAATTTCAGGAGACTCCTTACTCCGTCAACAGCTTTTGTGCATTCAGATGCAAAACAATTGTGTCCTAGACTAGAGGATAAACAGACCTGGGAAACAAAATGCACACAAAAACTCCCAACCACAGTGAACTCCTTAAAATCTTTATACATAATTGAGGTTATTTTGATTATATATGAGGTTGTGCTTGCTTGTTTTTGAAGGAAGTCAACCGATTCTTCAAAAGTGCTAGTGGATTATGCACAGTGGGAATAGTTTAAGCATCGCCATGAATTAAAGAGAAATGATACAACATAGCAAAATACACAGGCAGCATTCACTTTACCAAAAAGAAAACAAATGCTTTCTCAATACAACCTGAAACATTTTGAAAGGATAATAATGATAATCAGACATAGCATACAATCAAAATTTTGTTGTGCTTTATAATGCAGTGAACTGTATTTTGCTGGGCTACTAATGATCATGAAATGGTTTTGCTTGTTCCGTTGTTTTGTTTGATAATTGTTATTATCTAAAAATTATGATAAGATATGTTTTTTAAAGGCTCAATATGTGCCTTTTTGAGGACACTGAAGAAAGCCTGAAAGAGGTTCCATTTAATAAACAAAAGTTCCATGGCCTTTCCTTAATATAATCTTCTTCTTTCCCGGTTACAGTAACACACAGGAGCCAAAATGGCTTCAGTAATTAAGTGTGCCCTTCAAATTTAGCCCCACGGATTAAATTTAATCTCAACAGTTAACCAGTTAAAAGTTCTGTCAAGTGAGGCCTGTGTGTAGAATTCATGCAATGCATGAATCAGCACAAATAGCAAAAATTAAATACTGATTTGCCCATTCTGTTTAACAGAGCTCTTTAACCAGCAAAACTTCCAATAAAAGCACATATTTAATTATATGGAAGCAAGAGTCAGCTTTGAAACCGTCAGAAGCTCCTGTGCCTTCCATAATTATTTTGCACAAACATTTCCCATGACTTGGTCTCCTCCTCTTTCTATTTTTGGTTCTGTCTGTTTATAAATGGTACAAGTGAAAGTGAGAATAAAATTGTATTTACAACTGAAATGATTCTTAGGATCAAATGCTGAAAATAAAATAAATAATAAATAATAAAATAGACAGACAGACATACTGTGCTGGCATGGAAAGAGGTTAAATACAGCTACTCTGAGTAACATGTTAGATTTGGCCAGTCCTGGGGATGGAGAGCAGAAGTGATACAGGATTGTGTTCCATGAAATAATATGAAATTTGAAACCTGAAAACTGCATCACCATGTATGTGGGCAGTCATGTCCTCTCAGAAACTCTGAGGTAGATTAGCCAAGAGAATTATACATTTAAAGCACATGACTTACCCCCAAAGAATTCTGGGAACTGTAGTTTACCCCTCACAGTTACTATTCCCCACACCCTTGACAAACTACAGTTCCCATGATTCTTTGGAGAGCACCATGTGCTTTAAACGTATGATGTGTATGCAGCCTCAAGTGTTCAAGGCTAGTCAGCACAGGGATTTGAGTCCTTGTCTCTGTGGAACAATACCTAATGCTCTTTTCCAGCACCACAGATAGAGATAAATCAGGTTGGTTTGGTTTGCTTCGAAGTCAGCATTATAATAAAAAGGAAACCTGTTAAAATGGATAACTTCACCTTAGCATGCTAATGCTATTGCCACCTTTTACCAGCAGGGCTCCTGAGCTCTTACATTCAACACATCAAGGCAGGAAGGGCACAACTGCAACCTTTCCCTTTCACAGTGATGTAATGATTGATGGGGAAAGGTACAGTACACTTGTGTATGTTTTTGACAAAGACACGGCTTTTAAGAGCAAAGGAGCCCAGCCCAGGAAACAAAAGGGAGAAACCTCTTTGCATCAAACTCATTTAAGTTCATGTAGATCAAAAAGATTATCATTGACTTGGTGGTTGATTTCATTCCTTTGTTTCCTGAAGACGGTGAGTGCTCTAACATTAGTTATAGCTGGGTGTGTATGAAACAATCCGCTGTAACCTTTGGACTGATTTAGTGCAAGTATTTTGTGTGGGGTTTTTTAAAAATAAAATTTGGCATATTTCCATAATGCAATGTTTGATGGAGTTGCATCATAGTTGCAATTTGTTTGCTCAAAGCGCTAGAGTTATAAAAAGGAAAGAGGTAAATACTGGAAGCCTGGGTTTGTTAATTTGTCACTATAACGAATGCTGCAATCTTTGGCTAGCATTGATACACCCTTTCTGACTTTATTACTACCCAAGAACCTCAGTAACTGTTGGCAATAAAGGCGGGAGGAAGATAGGTAACTGATTGCACTAATATAAGGAAACTTTTATTTTTTTCGTTGTCTCTAAACTGTTGCATAACTGTCATGTCATGCAATGCTCATATTGCAGTTCAATGTGTACATATTCTAGTAATGACTTCAAGCCTGGAGCCAATGGCTGGGTTCAGATGTAACATGAAACCATGGTTTGTTTAACTAAACCATTTTTGTAACTTCCCTTTTTATGTGTCCGGTGCAAAAGGGCACTTGCTTATACAAGAAGCAAGAAGAGGGGTCCCTAACTTTTTTTGAACCTGTGGGCACATTTCCTTTATCACCTGAAAGGCGGGTGCTGTTCTTCTTTTTGTCTTTCCCTTGTGTGTGTGGCGTTCTCTACTTCCATTTAAGTGAATGGAGAATTCACTTAAATGGAAGTACCCGCAGGGGTTCATATAAGTATACAACATCCATACGCGAAACAGTTGTCTATCTTTTCTTGCTCTGTAGCTCAAAGGTCATTCAGGTACTAGGAAATAATATGCAGTTTCCATGGCAAGGCAGCCAAGTGAATTGTTACCATGGGAACTTGGAGCAGCAACTAGCCGGGCAGGTTGTTGTGTAAACTGAAAGTGCAAACACATTATCAAAGTCAGTTATTGAGGAGCTGGAGTTTTGATTATAAAAACATAGCTCTGTTTGAAGGAGTTTTGAAATGTATTTAATTAGTCATTCTTGGGCTGCTGTTTCATTTTAGCAGCTTAGTACTTTAAAAAAAACAAACCAACACAGCTATAGGCTACAAATTGTTTGCACTGTATGTATTTTCAAAAGGTTTGCCTTGAAATCTGTCAAATCCATATAACAACATTTACATTTTTAACTAGGGTTGTCACTCTTTTTAATTAGGGTTGTCACACGTCCAGAATTTCCCTGGAATACTGCAGTCAGAAGCAGTGTCTGGGCAGAAATCACAAAAATGTCCGGGAAAATCCGGATGCATGGCAACCAATGTCGGCAGTGCTCAACAACTTGGGGCAAAACTAAAAGGAGCTCTACACCCTTGGCCAAAACCACCACCACCACCACTTTTCTGTCTGGATTTTTACTGTTTCAAATATGGCAACCCTATTTTAACTAATCCTGCTCTTGTGACTTTCCCTATCACTTCTTAGTTATCTAATCACCGTGCCCTGTGGTTGGACTTTTGGGAAGTTGTTCTACCTGCTGCACTTTATCTCAAGGCCTTTTAGGTCATCCTTCCCACCTTTGGGTCTCCAGCTTCAGTAGCAGTGGTGAGATCTTTGGAACAGAGGAGGTAAGTGGAAAGGAAGCCTGTGGTGTGGTATTGGGGGCTTAACAGAGCTAAAAGACCCTATCATGAAGTGTGGCGGTGCTGGCAGAACAATGTTATAAGGCCACTCTAACCAATGCACTCTGAGGTTTAGCATTTGGAAAGATGCAGAGCACAGACAAGAGTAGGACCAGTGAAGGATCAGGGCCTGGGTGGAGCTGTCCAGTGGGCTGGAGGTTCCCAACCCCCATCACCTCAGTTTCAGGAAAAGCTTCCACTGATGAACTTCTTGTCTCAACAGAACAGGGCTGTTTGAAGGATGGAGTCGGTGCGTGGGGATTGGCAGTTCCAATTATTTAAAATTAAGGCCTATTTAAGTACAACTCAGAGTACTCTCAAAATTATCATATACCTGAAATTAATACCTAAATACTTAAATTCACAGCATAAAAAATGAATGTGCCTAATAGCCACTGGAGCGTCAAAAATATTGGGCTTGAGTGTTGGCATGAAGGTTGCTGCAGAAGTTATGAACCTGTTCTCTGCTCCTATCTGGCTAATATAAAATTTCACTAGCTCCTAAATTTTTGTATTTTTGTTTTTTTTATATTAAAAAAAATGATTACATGACTGTTAATAATTATTTGAATTTGCATAGAATCCTATCAGGAAAACAGCATGGCTCAGAATATATTATTTGCAAATAAGAAGTTTCTGGTTTCAGTACTCGTAATCTCCATCTTAAAAACTTTGCTAAAAACCTAGAGCTTCCAGAGCTTATCAATATTGCTGTGCGTGTCAGTGCATCAAGGTCATAGTATAGAACCTAGAGCTGCACATAGGCCCCTCTGCAAGCCTGGCCGACCCAGGGACCACCCACCTTGCCCTGGGTCCAGCCAACAATTTGGGGTGGGGATAATGTTTAATTAGGGTTCTGACAACTGCAATTGAGATACTGTCAGGAGGGTCAGGGGGAAGAAACACTGCATCTCCTCTCCCAACCAAGAGCAAGAGGGTTCAGTCCTGCTAGGAGCTACTTCGCAAGCTTCAAAAAAGCATCCTGCAGCCCGCAGGACTGAATCCTGATGAGTGGAGGATTCCATCCTGCTAAGGTTTGCTTCCCCAGCATATTCTCTGTGGGGAACATGCTAGCAAAGCAAACTCCTGCAGCCTTTCCACCCAATGCCCTGCCCCTGGTGGCTGCACATCACCCCAGATGGTCCAACCTGACCCAGGGCTGCCCCAACCCAATTCAGCCAAAGCCCAGGTCCCCTCTCGTCAGCCCAATTTAGCCTGCAATTTGGCTGAATCGGGTGCACAGCCACAACAGAAACCCTAAGGGGGCTTCTTACTATGCTTTGGAGTTGGGGAATCCCTGATGTATAAAGCAAGACAAAACCATATCCTTTTGTTCTAGGAGCACACACACTCCCTGTGAGACCTGGGATAGGTCTGCCGTACAGAACTCTAATAAAAGAATCTACAAATGCAGTTGTGTCCTGAACCAAAAGAGCAATTGCAGCCGTGCCAAAGGAGGAGCTGTATAAACTTTCTGAAAGTACAAGTATTCGGACCTGTTATTGTAAGTAAGTGATTGTAACTAGTTAAAATGCTGCACTGCAACAATGTTACTGCTGAAATATGAACGAAAGAGCACATACTTGGGAAAAGTTCATTATCAGTAGCAGCCGTGAGTTGTGAGGCTTGTGTGCACTTTACTTGTGGTTTCCTAGTTGTACTCTGAAACTTCACTGTGTAATAAATTACCAACATTTAAGTTCTTTTCAAAATGACAGGATAAATGTGAGCTACTTCAACACTTTCTCAAGGCCCTTTTGTGTGTGTGCATAAACTAGTACTGAAGCAGTACAGCCATGGCTGGTGTGTGTATATACATGCACTTTAAAAATAATAATACATTATAGAAACAAAATATATAGTTGAACTGTCAGTATGGGTAGAAAATAAGAGAATTCTGTGTGATATAATTACAGTACATACATTTTACCATTTCAATTTAGATTTGTATCCAAGCAGAAAAAGATGGAATTCGCCCTAAGGCTATGAAGCTCAATGAATAGCCTTGGGGTATCAGCCTAATGCAGTGTTTTTCAACCTTTTTTGGGCAAAGGCACACTTGTTTCATGAAAAAAATCACGAGGCACACTACCATTAGAAAATGTTAAAAAATTTAACTCTGTGCCTATATTGACTATATATAAAGTAATTCTCTTGAATTTTTCAATTTTTCCCACGGCACACCAGGCAACATCTCGCGGCACACTAGTGTGCCGCAGAACAGTGGTTGAAAAACACTGGCCTAATGTACCTTGCTGCTCTGTCCTCATTTGGGTTGGGCAGAAATGTAACAAGCACACAGATTTAGGCATAATTTGGCTGTGTTGGTAAGAAATTATCTGGGCCAAGTGGTTGGTCTCACGATCTTTGTTGTTTTGCTTATGCCACAAGCAGCATCGCAGCTGCAACAGGTCCAGTGCAAAGATTGAACAAATGATATCGCAAGCAAATAGGCATTCTGATTGATGGTAGGTTTTATTTTTGGAGGGCGGGGGAACATCACGTAGCACAAAAATGCTTTACGCTTCACGTGTGAAAACTTTGGGTTATGCCGCAGATTAATCTATACCTCAAGCAACTGACATTTTAGGGGATGCTTCATATATTATATAAACCATAAATGAATGTGGGTCTAACCTATCCCTGTGCTGAATGCCTTTAAGTAAGACGGCTGCTTCATCATGTGTGAGAACTGCAGCCACATTCATAATAATTTATGTATTGGTTTCATGGTTACTGATGATTCTCATAAGCCACCTTGAGAATTGCCTGAGAGTCAGATTCTGAACTTTAGTATAAATATGTTTTTTGTATATAGGACAAGCCTTGACTCACTGCCTAGAAACTCTTCATTGATATTATCCACAGTTAACACTAACTGGGATTCTCTGTTCCAGGGCTTTTCTTTCAGCGGGAACCTGCCAGAACTCGGTCTCAGCACCTCTCAGGTAGGAACCATTGCTGTTCTAAGAGAATGAAGGAAGCGTTCATGGTGAGTTCCATCACCTTTTCTTCTTGAAAAATAGCACTGCTGTGTTCACCCATGTTTCTAAAGTGGTTAAGAAAGCTAGATTAAGAAGTACCCCAGTTATGGGATACCAAAACAGAAAGCCCAAGCGGTAGGATGTCCAGCAGAAATTATTACAGTTTTTATTGCCTCCTTATAGATGTGCACCTTAGAGCTCTTTAGTATTAAATTTGTTCTAACTGTATGTCTCAAGCAAATCTTCTTTCTCAAATTAGTAAAACTGGTCTGTGTGCAGGATTTCTTTGTCAGCATTATGTACACTGTAAAGAATTCTGACACCAAATGTACCTGAAGCACTAAGAAATTCCACTAAAAACTCTCCAACTGAAATCAATGGGGCTTAACTTTTGCTGAATTATAGCTGTTGTTTTTTAGATTAGGTTATCATTTATTCTGCCTGCCTCTGCTATAGCCTGGAACGTGCACCAAAGCGCCTCTCAGTTAATGGAACACACATCATATTTTTGGCATCTTTTGTTTTCAGAACATGAAAGTAACTGCCACCTTAACTTTTTTACACAATCCCTTTGGAAGTGTTTTATCTTTCATATATATACTGTAATCCCATACACCCAAGAAAACGTGTTTATTTAAAAACTTATTTATATATAATATTTATTATCAATCCACAGGATAGTTTGATTGCTACATAAAATTCATTAAAAGCTATTTCACCTTTACAAATTGTAAAAAAAGAAAAGAAAAAGGGAAAAAAAGAAAATGTGCCACAAAGATGCAATGGTTGCTGACAACCAAGTCACTGAATTGTAAAATTATAAATTTGCTGTAGAAAAGATAAAAAAAGTAAAACAATTAATATTCACTTTAGAATTTTACTTTGAATAAAATATCCCACTGTATAAAAAAATAAAAAAGCTTACTCTGGTTAGAATTAGAGCATTTCTCTCTCTCTCTCTTTAAAACCTGGGAATTTGCATAATATATCTGTAATAGATTTTCTTCTATTGTACCACACAGCTTTCAAGCATAGCAGATTAGACAAGTATAAGGTAAGCACTCTTAAAAACAACCTGCGAAATGTACAGGAGAAGGTTTTGCTTTCCTATTTGATTTTTTCCATACTCCAAGGCGACATCAACCAGAAGAGCCCTGGGAAAGAGCGAAGTTGAGGGGGGGGGGGGGGAAGAGGCTTAAAGTGTGCCATTAATAAGAGCAAGATAATGAAAGGCCTTTTTTGCAAGTGCTTTTTCTTTTTTTCAATAAGGTGCGAAAGCAGTCTGCAGTATTGCTAGTACAGCACTGCGTTATGTACATATTCACAACTGATTCTGAAAAACAAAAACAAATATCAAGCAAGTTCACATTTTTCTTTCCATTCCGAGGTTTTCAGTTCCATTGTGGCCTGAACTGCAAGAAATGGAGGAACTTCATGGGGGGGGCTCTTGGTCCTCTTGTTTCAGCCTTCGAATCTATCAGGGTGGCTTTCCTGTCCCTGGGCTGTAACTTTGGACCTCTGTCCAGCTTCATGTCTACATTCTGTTGGTTGGAGTCCTGAGTTTAAAATGCTCCAGTGCTGGAGTTGGACACGGTCGCGTTCCGGACTGTCAAGGCTTTTCTCTCTCTTCGGTTTTGCTGAATGTACACTAGATGTGCTCCTCAAAAGCCACAACAGAGAATCCGCCAAGAACGTGCCAGTTTATGTGGCTTAGCTGCTCTTGACTCTTGACTGAGTAATATCTGACGTTTTCTTGATGACGCTGGCCCGGTTCTCGTGATCCGGTGGCCTGTTGCTGTAGCTGGTGGAAGCCGAGCACACGATTTGTTGCAGAGGGAGCTCTGGGAAAGGCCACGAGCTGTTGTAAGGCAAGGGACAGGCTTCTTCCTTAATGGTGACCTGGAGGTCAGGCTTGTTGGAAGTCACAAAAGTAGCCATCCCAGGAAGCGGGTAAGGGGGGTTCCTTGGCCCCAAGTTGCTGTAGTATTGTTTGCCGCCAATGTTTTCCTTTTGCCACTGAAGATGACCCTGCAGAGAAGAGACAAGCAGTGGGAAGAGGGTTTTATTCATCCCACATACAGCATAATCAGGACACCTCTTGCAATTGGAAAAGTCATTTGTTGTAGAGGAGGCAATAACCACACTTGTAAGATGACTGTTGTCATAGTGTTGAGGGTACAGAAAGGGACTCCTCAGAATAGGAGGATCTAGAATGCAAGGCAGTTTCCTCTCTCCCTCAACTGTGCTCCATATTGCAACCTGTTTGTTTTGGTCCATGGATGATAGGCCTTACTGACTCCCTTCCTTGAACAATTAGCCCTAGGCTCCTTTGCTTGGCCATGCCAAGTGAGGTGCGATAAAAGGGCCCCCAGCCCCCAACTTAGCATGTGGCAGAAGTGCTCGTCTACACTGGCACATCTCCCAACAGCACTGTCTTATCATCCTGACTTTCATACATCTGGGGAAAGTCTGGATGTGCATTTGTGGCCTCTTTATACCAACTGGGAACCCCTAGTTGCCCAGGGTTCCTGATTGCCTAGGCACCCCATTCTAACCTGTCAATGACTACACAGCGGTCAGGGAGCTGGTGCACATGCCAATGTCAGGGGTGGAACAATGGTACACTCCCTCTCTCCTTGTCCATCCAGCGTATGTGTGGCGAAGGAGGAAAGTCGACAGAGTTTCACTGAAGCACTACATATTGTAAGCATACATAAACATACACACTTAACCTGCCCAGTTGCAGGGTTGACAACAAAAATCAGCTACAGAAGCTATAGTGAAGAACACTTTTTCTCTCACACAAGTGACTGTGAGGATGGACAGAAATACTTTTGGTATTGCAGGTACCACATGTGTGAGAAAGCTTTCCATCATGGCTAGGAGAACTTCCTGCCATTGTGTTCAACCACATGTGAGCTCAGGAAATCCAAAAGTGGCAGCTTGCAACCAAGATATGACAAACAAGAAAGCTGCAACTAGCTTTTAGTCGGAAAATGTTATGCACAGCTGCTTGTTTGTAGCAGTACCCAACTGAAACACTTTACTGCTCATTGTGAAGGGGGGAAAAGTGTCCTATTACAGATTGCTGCAGCACTGCTTTAACTTGCAAACACCATGATTTCACCAAGTGTGAAGGTAAGCAAACAGACATGCAGTTTTCCACGATAATTAGCTACGCCTGGTGCAGATACACACCAGCCCCAATGGCTGTTCTGGGTCAAAAAAGCACCCCAGAACACTACGTAAGGAAGCTTTGGCCTCTTCCAGCCTCTGCTGACATGGCACAGCAGTTGTGCAGCACAACTGTGTCGTGTGGGTGCTAGAGAGGAGGCCCCTATCCAGCAATGCTGGCACCTGGAGATTAATGCAAGGGCACGCTCTTTGCATTGATACCAGGGCACCTTGAACTGACTGTATCAACTTCTACCACAACTTGGCCCAATTTGCAAGCCCAGCTGAGCTAGAATGCTTGGAAAATGCTGCCTTTGGAGTAATTCTAAGGTTACTGCAGCAACAGGGTTGCTACTGAGAACCACTTGTGTGTGGCTGGCAGTCCAGGGGAGTTGTGCTAACTTTGAGATTCCACTTCCCTCATGGAGAAGGAGCAGCTGCAACAGCAAAGTTCCCCAGGGGCTTTGCGTGTAGAAATACCGTCTGCTGTGCTAGGGCCGAAATATGAAAACGCCTCGTCATGACTGTATTTTTAGTACTGCTTTGTGGGTTCGGCATCATAAGCTAAGTTGTTATAGCCATTGGCTGAAACAGAGCATTTATTTACCACGTGGGTGAGCAACATGACGTGGTTGCCTCTGCTAGCACTATCCCTGGGGGCTTTTTGAGTAGAAAGTGAATGGCTCTTAAGTTAAAACCCTTAAATTTTACACCCCCAAACTGTCTGTTATTTCAGTGGCCTTGCTCTGAAGTAAGTTTTGGGATAGCAGTCTGTGGAACTCCATCCCCTTAAGGAGCCTAGTTGGCTCCCACTATTTCAGCCTTTAGGTGAATGAATAGTGTTTTAATCTTATGGATATGGCTTTAATTTTATTGTATATTTTTATTCTGTTGTGGGCCCTTCAGGGCCTTTGTAGATGGAAGGAGGGGGCAGAAATTCCTAAACCAGCAAACAAATACCTCTATCTTGCTACCATTCAATTCTTGGAAGAAATGGACTGAAGCATATTAGGGAAGGGGGCAGGAAAAGGAATAAAAAACTTATGAAATATATTATATTCCTTTGCTTACCTGTGCATTTTCTTCGTCACTTGGTATGCTGTCCGTTGACTCACTTTCTGTGGGTAAAAATATGCATACTGAAAACATGTGACATCTCGATTGTCAATAATCCATATAATGAAATGTTTCCTCTTATTCAATCATGGATTACATGCCAGCATTATGAGGTTTCTCCAAAACCAGTGACTCCATGTGGGGAAGGGCTGTGAGCATCAGATGCCCCAATGTTCAATCCCTTGTATCTCCAGTTAGGGCAGGGAGAGACGCACACACACCCCTGGACACTTGCAGCCAATTAGATTGGATAATACTGAGGTGGATGGTCTGACTCAGTACAAAGCAGCTATACCACTGAAATGCCACAACAGTGCCAGGTTAAAAAAAAAGTCACATTAGTAGGACAAGATTAGGCTAGAATCAGAAGTTGGTAAAGAAAAGAGCAGGAGTAGGCAACCTAAGGCCCGTGGGCCGGATGCGGGCCATTCACCTTCTAAACCCAGCCCACGGGTGGTCTGGGAATCAGCGTGTTTTTACATGAGTAGAATGTGTCCTTTTATTTGTGGGGCATAGGAATTTGTTCATTTCCCCCCAAAAAATATACTCTGACCCACCACATGGTCTGAGGGACGGTGGACCGGCCCACAGCTGAAAAAGGTTGCTGACCCCTGGAAAAGAGGATGCAAAACTTTCTATTTGAGGGTCCAAAGGGGGACACTGCTAGTACTTGGCCTGCTGCATGGTCAACAGCCCCTTCTCAACCACCTCTGGAGCTACAGACATATACATCAGTCTTTGCACATTCCTCTGGCTGACCTCCAAGCAACGCTATCGGCACCCACACCCAAGAAGCAATGAAACTTCTTTCACTTGATAAATGTTTATCTAGAACATGCAGCCTCAAGGCCTTTTTAAAACACACACAAACTGGTAGTGTATTAAGTTTCGTGCTCCATTATGTCCCCCCAGAACCAAGCCTTTGCCTGCGATATAGCTTTATACATCCTACAATTTTCTCTGTCACATAACAGGATTTCATGTACAAGAACATGTATCAGCCTCTAATTCCTAGATGCAGCAGCACATAGACAATTCAGGCAAACAATGTTCTCTTGAACCCTGTGTAAGAAAGCCTCTTGCCCTTCGGTTCCCATTCCTCACATCTCAAGTTATTTTATTTATACATGCATACATACTGAAATGTATATTCCACTTTTCTAAGTGAAAGCCAAAACAGAGCTTTTCCTAAGAAGCCACATTTGCAATTATCTTGGTTGTGACACCATGCACACTTGTGTATTATTATTATTATTATTATTATTATTATTATTATTATTATTATTATTATCATCATCATTATTATTATATACTTATTTATACCCTGCCTTTCCCCGTGAGAGGGACTCAAGGTGGCTTACAGATAAAAACAAGAACCACTAAAAACAATTTTTGCACACTGAGTGAGGTTTACTGAACATATTTGTAAAGGGTAATTTTACCATATTTTTCGCTCCACAAGACACACTTTTTCCCTCCTAAAAAGTAAGGGGAAATGTCTGTGCGTCTTACGGAGTGAAGGCTATTCCTCCACTTGCTCTACAGGGAGCTGGGGAGGAGGCGTCTGCTCCTCCTTCCCGACTCCCTGTATAGCAGAAGCGGGGGCAGACGGGCGAGCAGCCGAAAGGGCTTTCGGCCAGCCACCCACCCGCCCCTGCAAGAGATCGGAGTCGCGGTTGGGGGAGGCGCCGCGCTGCACCTCTTCCAATCACAGGCTCCAATCTCTTGCAGGCGGGGGGGGGGGGAGGGTGGCCGAAAGCCCTTTCGGCTGCTCGTCCGTCTGCCCCCGCCCCCACTCGCAAGAGCAGTGATCGGGGCCACGGTTGGAAGGTGCACAGCGCCCGGCCCTTTCCTTCCTGGCCTCAGCCTGGAGCACTGAGGGGGGGAAGCCAGCGCAAGCCCCTCTGCCCGCACCTTGGCCTGCCTGCCTGCTCGCTCGCTCGCTGGGAAGGCAGGCAGGCCAGGTGCGCGAGCCTGGCTCAGCCCTGGAGAGGAGCTGCCGCCGCTTCCTCCTCCCGCCCGCCCCTCGCTCTGAATGTTTAGTACATTTGATTCAGAATTTTCTTCTTCTTCTTTTCCACCTCTAAAAACCAAGTGTGTCTTATGGTCGGGTGCGTCTTACGGAGCGAAAAATGCGGTGATAGGTATTTCGTTTCTGTGTATTACAACAGGATTAGGTCTTTTGTTTCTCAGAAGAAATAATACCTGTGTTAATCAGAACCCAAGCACTAAAAGAATCTGACAACTACTCTAAAATAGAAAAGAAAAGCACCTACCTACCGAAAGTTAAAACACAGCACTTACTTAAACAACGACCCCAAGTTCTTTTGCGGGTGCAATGTTTCTTACCTGCATAGGAGGAGACTGGGGAGATCTGTAGTGGATACAACTGACTCATACTGCTAGGTTGGTCATCACATTCTGTTGTCACTTCCACTACTTGGCAAACATCGGGTGGATTGGGAACTATCATATGATCCTCAGAAGCACACTCAAAATGCGCATCTCCTACAACTTTGCATGATAACAAGAGAGAATCGTGATTATTACCTGTGCCTGCATTAATAAAGAGCATACATTACAGTCAAGCAAAAAGCACTGTTATGGACCCTAACTTCACAATGGCTGGAGATCTAGTCCTAAGATTGGTACACTATGTAGAGGCTTAAACTTAAGTCCCATCTCAACCGACATCTGAAACCAGGGTTTGAAGACATGGTTAAGAGGGAACTTGGTTAGGAATCAGATGGAAGGTTTGACTATGATGAAGAGAGGGGAGCAAAATTCCTGATTTGCAAACCTTGGTTTGCTGGGGCCAGCATCATGTATATAAGTGCATCAGTTTTAATTAGCTGGGGGGGGGGTTCTTCCCTTGATATGAAATATACTATAATTAAAATGACCTTTCATTCATGATGAAAAGTGTTACTTGTTTGTTAGTTTAACATGGAAAATGACTGTCTAGCCACAAAAATTCTTCTATTTCATCTCCTTCCCTGTCACCTTGTTAGGGTGTTTTGATGCTGGATTCCTACTTTAGCTGAAAAGTGCTGTCAAAGTTCCTGTAGTGTTTTCTCGCTGGTGACAAGGATTACTACTGAGACCCAACTCGAGCTAAATAAACCATTAAATTTCATGTCCACATTTGTTCTTAAGAGTTCTCAACTAAAGCAAAATATTATTAGGCCACATCAAAATAGGAACTCCTGTTGCTGTAATTCCGCCGTGTTACCAACCATATAGTGAAATTGAAATTTAAAGGCCACAGTTAGTGCAGTAAGAGTTTACCAGATACGAAAAGGAATGTGCTGGGACTACTTACCTACAATGTTTATTGTGCTGTCGACTTCAGCTTTTATTGCTGGAGATAAGCAGTAATCAGAAAACCCCTGGTATGTTCCAATACTCAGTTCATAAGACGAATCCTCTGGTTCTTGCTGGGGAAAAAAATATGGAAGTGTGTTAAGATTGTTGAGTATATGGAAGAGCTATCTCCTGACTAAGCTTCGTTAACCTTTCCCTACCCTTTGTCCCTGACACACCCTTCTCAGTCATGATGGTAGGCCTAAATGAAAGCTGAATGGCCGTTTAAGCTTCCCAAGATCAGACTGAAACAGCAACCTTTCCCAGCCCTTTTTTTCATACATAAAAGCAAAGTGTGAAATTCACAAGGTGCCATCCAAGAAATGTTAATGCATGGTTTGTAATGAAAAATTGAACATTACAGAGTTGCAAGGGTGAGGCGCTGCCTGAAACATTTATTCCTATTAAATATTCATTGCAGCTTTCCAAGCACATTTTAGTGCTATGAGCAGAGAATGCCTGATAATCGTGAGAGCCAGTCACTAAGTAAACAAATAATCAAGGCTTTCCTACTTAGTCACGTCCTCTTTGTTCCTTGGAAAAGCACCTGAACTTTGCACCCACAAAATGTGTTTCAGCGGCACATGTTCTCTGTTCGGAAAATCCATGCTCCGAGAGAGCAAGAGACAGAAAGCAGGCAAGGAAATGCCTTTTGCAATACCTGTTCCTGCTGGTACAAGTGTACTGTATTCAGACACAAATATTTGGGTTTCGTTTTTGTTTTGTTTTGTTTCAGTGTAAGATTTGCATAGCTCTTCTGTTCCGTATTTGGATGGAGAAGGGTAAGAATAAAATTAAATGCCCATCAACTGAGGGGAATCTCTCATTCCTAGCAGGTGATATAAAGGTTTTGTATATATTTCAGCATAATCACATGGGAATACAAAAAAAGTGCAGTAATGGTAGTCTGCACAAAAGTTTTCAACTTTCCTTTCTTTTTAAAGCAATTTTCTATCCCTTAAGCCTGTGTGTGAACATAGCCTTGAAAGAGTAGGGACAATGCTTGCTGGAATCTCAGTTAACCCTAGTAAACCCACATAGACCAACCAGTAAAACCCAATTTCTTCACAGGTTGGCAGACACTGTGTCATGAATCTCCATTAATCTTCCAATCATCAACCATAATTTGTCTATAAAATGATGAAATATTTACCTTAATTTGTTTAATTTTGTCTTCCTTGGGTTTCTTTCCTGTAGAAATGTAAGGATTCATTTATTGTTTTACAATCATTTCCTGGCAAGACTGGACAATTCTGCCTAGCCCCAACATACTATAATAGATCTCCAACTTGGAAAGTCACTGGACTCAATGCTGATCATAATTATAATTTCCATGGTACTTGAAATGGCCTAGACTACCTATTTAAACCATAATGAAATTAAGGAAACTTGGGACAGCAGTACTGCCTGCAGTTTACCCTGCAAAATCATCAACAGGAGCAAGGAGCAAGATGCCCCACTAAATTTGGAATTCAAGGAAAAATTAGTTGCTCCTAAAACCATGGAGCTACTTGCTACATCTTTTGTCTTCTCATCCCTGTGAGTATCTATTAAAACACAAAACAAGATGCTACATCATTGCACTGTACATTTGCCCGACCTGACACATCACAGGCAGATAATACACTGTCTTGTGCCAACCAGGTAAGGCTACCTGTTAATCTTGCCCAGTGTGTGTTTATTTTGTATATATATATTTCTCTTGTATTAAGAAGCGTTTTTATTTGTTAGCGTTTTGCTCTTTTTGTGAGGCACAGAAGTGAAGACGTTGCACAATTTATTATTATTAGTGGGGATGTTAAAGACCAAGTGTGCCTGCTATAAAGGAGACAATCTGACTAATGTAGGAAGCAGCCTACTATCAGCATGGCTCTCTCAATCTCCAGAATATCCGCAATGTTCCTCTCGTTTACCTTTCTTTGAAGGCCTCTCAGATAACGGCAGCATCCGGTATACCCGGAAGGCATTATTTCCTTTCTTTATGCTTTTGTCCTTGACTTCTTCAATATCGGGTAAGGAGTTCATAGCACATCGAAAGTTTGCCTTCCATGTCTTTGGGTCTGGTTTATCAACTCCTGGCTGGAACTTCCCTAACAAAGAAAGAAAAATGGGATTCGTGGTATGACACACCTTATGCTAATAAATTAGGGACCCTTCATATTCAGGGACCCTTACAATCAGACCAAGAAGTTCTGGACACCCTGTAAGACACACAGCAGCTGCTTGCTCAAGTATACTCCAAAGCTCTCCGCAATGAGCTGCCAGGCACAGACGCATCTGATAGACATTATGACCCTGCCACATACAGTGGAACCTCGGGTTGCGGATGTAATCCATGATGGAGGCATGTCCACAACCCGTAGCGTTCGTAACCTGCAGCGCCGCATCTGCGCATGACACAATTTGGTGGTCTGCGCATGCGCGATTTAGTGATTCTGCACATGTGGCGAAACCCGGAAGTAACCCTTTCCGGTACTTCCGGGTTTCCCACGGTCCGCAACCTGAAAACGTGTAACCCGAAGCATTTGTAACCCGAGGTACCACTGTATACAGGAATGGAGGGGGCAGCTCTGAAAAGGCAAAGGGATGCATGTGTGGATCTGTTTCCCCCAGATGATTAAATAGCTGCAGCTATATCCTCGTAGCTGCAAGAGCCCCACCTGCTCACTGCACTACAGCTGGGACACTGGGTAAGGGTGGAAATGTGGAAAAACAAAATGGAACACTACAACGCTGAAAGAAGAGATAAAACCTCAACAATAAACCTGCCCCAATAAACCTGAGCTCCTCTTACCTGTGTGAATAGCCCAGTTCCTAAATAAAGGAGCATCTTTTTCAACATCCCACCCATGGCGTGCTGCGTGCATCCAAGGAATCTGAAAAATCATTTTTTCCTGGAACAGAAAAACAAGCAGGAAACAACCACAATTATCAACATGCAGATACTGTACAGTAGTCTTAAACTTTCTTACTTTATAAAACAGGTAGCATTTGTACAACCTGCACCTACTTTCCACTGCTTTCTTACTTTCTGGCTCAATAATGTTCTGCATGGAATGAAAGTCAAAGCTGTTGATTTTACTGAGATCAAGCAAAATTACTAAATGCTGCAAAATATTCAGGTGCCTCCTTGTGACTTAAAGCTGTGAACTAACTGAGGTACTATTGGATATGCATTACTATGATTTCAGGCAAACATTTCTAATTTCACTGGCCTCTTATCCTAAGCCTTTAGATTACTTGAATTACTTAAAAGAGTGTGGACCCCATGGGAACAGAAATGTACATTTGGAAAATGACTAAAACTGGCTCAGAGTTCATAGAATAAGGCAGACTATAACATTTCCCAGAAAACCATGAATATAGAAACCAAAATAGTATGGGTTGCTTCACATGTCATTTGGCAGGCAAGTCAAACTTACATTAGGCTGTGTTCTACTATCCAATATCAAAAACTAGCAGAGATCTACCATACTCTCCCATTGTCATTCTTCAAGTTAAACATATTATATTTGGTTAGAGAAACCCAGACAGATGGGTGGGGTATAAATAATAAATTATGATGATGATAAAAATAAAAATAATAAATTATTACCCCCACACCAGCCCCCTCCAAAGTGCCCTTGGTGCACGTGGGAAGCCAACATGCCCCCAAATGTCCAATTTCCCCTTTACCAGAGGAAGAGCTCCGTGGGGAGGGGGGGCAGCAGCTTACTTTCAAGTAAATGCAGCTAGGCTGGAGCTGGAAAGGTGGGGAAAGTTTAGCATCCATGCAGAACTAGGAGGGAGAAGAGGGAGGAGGGACGTCGTTGTCTCTCTCTCACACAGCCCTTCCTGGGGCTCCCTCTGCAGCGCTGCAGTCCGTGCGGAGCCTGCACACCATGTCTTCGCCTTCCTGCACCGGGGCTGTGGCTTGCAGGGGGCAGAGGCACGTCTCATGCCTTTCTGGGCTGGCCAGCTGACTGAGCGTTGGGCAAAGCCGGTGGCCGGAGCGGAGTGCTTGAGGCAGCTGTGAGGCATAGGCGGCACAAGCACCAGCCAGAGCGCTTGCTGTTGCAGCGGTGAGCAAGCCTGGCTAAGCAGAACCTCAGTCACTCCAGCTGCGGCTGAGCGTATGCTGAAGGCGCCTGGTGGCTATAGGAGAGGGTGGCGGACCGCGATCGACAAAAATCCATCGCGCAATCGACATGTTGGAGATGTCTGTCATATGGCACTGCTCCCTGTCCTAACATGCTCACTCCTTTTCACTTGCACATGCCACATAATTATTTACTTCCCGGTTTACAACAAACCAGGGTGGATAAAAATCAATGATTTTTATTTTTTTAAGAGTTTATTTTATTTAAATCAATTTTTTTAAAAATTTAAATCTTATATTTAAAAATAAAATGCTTTTGGGGGAAAAATCTTTCTAAAGATAATTTTCTATCTAAGTTACATTATAGTCCAAAGGCTATTCATCAGGAAATAAGGATTTGTTTCTCCAAGAAAAAGGAACCAAATATCCCATGTCTTACTGAAGCAGAAGTTGGACTTGATTTGTTTACAAGAAACGTACGTAACAAAATGATTTAGAAAAGTAATGCAGAACAAAAAACTAGGAGAGGAATTTATATCATCAGACACAGTCAAGGAAAGAGGTGTTGTTATATACATTAAAGACAATTTGACACCAAAATTGACTTTTAAGGATGAAGAAGGAAGATATGTGGCAATTGAGATCACAGCGCAAGGTGAAAAAGTTTTAGTGGTTGGAATTTATGCACCAAATGAAGGTAAATCTGACTTTTTAAAAGAACCTTGGAACAAGGTTGTTGGACTATTTGGATTACAAAATTATATTGATGGGCAATTTAAATGGAGTGGCTTCCACTTTAATGGATAGAAGCCAGAGACAGAAGGTTTCAAACGATGGAAGACTACCTAAAACGTTCTTTGATTTGGCACAGAATTTGGATTTATCGGACATTTGGAGAATAAAACATCCAATGGAGAAAGATTTTATGTATTTTTCTGAGCCAAATCAGTCCCTTAGTCGCCTCAACTACATATGGATTACAAAAGACCTTGTTCCAAGGGCAGTAAAAGCAGAGATACTACCAAAGACTCACTCCGATTACAATGCTGTTTTATTAGAATTGAAACTAAATCTGCAGGGTTCTTTTAGATGGAGAATGAATGATGCCTTATTTAGGAATGATCAGATTGTCAAGAAAGCCCCAAAGACCCTTAGAGATTACTTTGATTTAAATATGAAAATATGAGACTGATCTGAGGGACATTTGGGACGCAAGTAAGGCAGTTATGAGAGGTTTTCTAATTCAACAAAATTCAATTCGGAAAAAGACTCAGAATGAGTCCAAAGACAAGATTCTGTCTCAACTGAAGGAGAAAGAGAAGAAACTTAGAAGTAACCCAAAGAGTCAACAGACTTTGAAATAAATCAAAGCTTTACAATCTCAATATTCTCAAATTATCAACCAGGAGATTGAATGGAAGATTAAATTGATGAGACAAAAGTCCTTTGAATCGGCTAACAAATGTGGAAAATTACTTGCTTGGCAACTGAAGAAGAGACAGAAGGAAAATACGTTGACACACATCATTGTGGATGGAAAAATATTGAAAACCCTGCAGAGATTAGGAAGAATTTTCAGAAATATTATAAACAGCTTTATACAAAGGAAAAAGAAGATAAAATTAAATTCAACAGTTTCTGAACTCCAAAGGTCTGCAGAAAATTCCTATGGATAATAATACCCTACTTAACAATTTGATCATGAGACATGAGGTGGAACTGGCTATAAGCCAAATGGAAATTGGGAAGGCTCCAGGATCTGATGGGCTAATATCCAAGTATTACAAAACTTTGCAAGATTGGTTGATTCAACCTTTGATGGGTGTATGCAATGCAATTTTAAGGGGGGGGGGCAGGCACCGGAGACCTGGAAATAAGCTTTTATTACCCTGATTCCTAAGCCAGAAACAGATAGATCGCAAGTAAAAAATTATAGACCAAGTTCCTTATTAAATGTGGATTACAAAATATTTGCTAATATTCTAGCAAGAAGACTTAAATTAGTCTTGTCAGAGGTCATAAACAAAGATCAGGCAGGTTTTTTACCTGGAAGACATATGAAAGACAATGTTAGAAATGTTATTGACATTTTAGAAATGTTAGAATCTAAAAAAAGTTGTAAAGCCGTATTGATGTTCATTGATGCAGAAAAAGCTTTTGATAATGTTTCATGTAGTTTTATGAAGATGATTTACAAAATATGGAAGTTGGCAAAAACTTTCTAAATGGTATTGAAGCGATCTATTCTAATCAAAAAGCTAAAATTATTGTTAATAATGTGGTCTCAGAGGAACTTAGAATTGGAAAAGGAACCAGGCAAGGGTGTCCTCTTTCCCCCCTGCTTTTTATTTCGGTCCTGGAGGTACTCCTGAACATGTTAAAGGACAATGAAGAAATGAAAGTTGTGGTAGGGTCAAAACAGTATAAACTAAAAGGCTTCGCTGATGACTTAGTGCTGACATTACAAGATCCTGAAACCAGTGCTAGTAAGGCTCTGGAATTGATACAAGAGTTTGGACAGTTTGCAGGTCTGAAGCTTAATAAGAGTAAAACCAAAGTCTTGACAAAAAAAAACCTCATAACAGATGAGATTTTTAGATTGGAAACCACCATAGGTTTGAAATTTTCGAAGAAAGTGAAATACCTTGGAGTAAATTTAACTTCTAAAATTTTGAATTTATATAAAGATAATTATGAAAAGTTATGGAATGAAATTAAGAGAGATCTTGAGGTGTGGTCAAACTTGAAACTATCTTAGTTAGGATGAATTTCCGCAGTGAAAATGAATGTATTGCCAAAGATCTTGTTTTTGTTTCAGGTACTGGCTATTATTGATAATGTGAAATGTTTTAGTGAATGGCAAAAGGTATTATCCAAATTAATATGGCGGGGGGGGGGGACGACCGATAATTAAATACAAATTACTAACAGATAGTAAAGAAAGAGGCGGATTCTCCCTACCATATGAGGCAGCAGCATTTTGCTGGCTCAATAATTGGTTTATGTTGGAAAATACTGATTTGCTGGATCTAGAAGGCTTTGACAATGTGTTTGGTTGGCATGCTTATTTATGGTATGATAAGATTCTGGCACATAGAAGGTTTAAAAATCATATACCAGTAGTTAGGAAAGCATTGTTTAATGTTTGGAATAGATATAAAGACCTGCTCGAAAGGAAAACACCTAGATGGCTCTCTACATTGGAAGCCAAGGCACGGAAAAGGGTAAACATGGAAACTAAGTGGTTGAAATATAGTGATTTACTGTTGGAAGAGGAAAATAAGTTTAAGTTAAAGCCATATGATCCAATTAAAGATAAGTTAAATGATTGGTTACAATATCATCAGATTAATGAAATGTTTAAGGCAGACAATAAGAATGCTGGTTTTCAAGCTGATAAATCCAGGTTGGAAACCAAATTGTTGGATTCAAAGACAAAAAAAATCTTTCTAGAAAGTATACAGTAATTTACTGCTGGAGTGGCACACGAAAGATGAACAGGTTGATTGATTGGGCTAAGGATGTGGGGCATAATATTATGTTGGAGGATTGGGAGAGGTTATGGAAGAAAAGTTACAAATTTACGGCATGCATACTGTTGAAGGAAAATATGATGAAAATTATATATAGATGGTATTTAACCCCTGTAAAACTTGCAAAAATGTATCATATCTCAGATAACAAATGTTGGAAGTGCAAAGAGAAAGAAGGAACCTTTTATCACATGTGGTGGACGTGCCCCAAAATAATTTTTTTTAACTGTTTAACCACATTAGTTAACAAACATGGATACATAGGCTATAATGTTATTGTTTTAGTTAAATAAATTGTTTAAATTGTTTCTAATGATTATTTTTCTCCTTCCAATAAAGTGCAGCAGAAAATTGTCCAAATATAGTTAACTTATTAAACCTTACAATAATTTAATAATTATCTGTATATGTATTTGTAATAGTATAACCAAATCAGTAATTTTTATATAACTGTAAAAACTACTCTGAAAATTTATTATTCCAAAAATGAAACCTTCATCTGGTTGTAAATATTAAGATTATACTGTACCAGCAAGAATGGGTCTTTCCATAAATAAATAAATAAATAAATAAATAAAGTCTTACTGACTAGTGATTTAAATCAAGTCTTTCTGACCAACCATAGTTTTTGGTTACACTCATTCCAATTTTGGTTACACTCAAATTAGAGTTTGATGAATCCTAATGCTGGACTAATTCCCCTAGCATCAAATCACTCTGTGGCATTATGAATGTACCATGTATCAACTGTCTACTTTACTGATCGGGTTGGTTCTCCCTTTGCTTAGATTCATGCAGGCTATAAAAATGTTTTATTTCACCTGGCTTTTGATGGGTTTTTAATTCCATTCCTTAGTTTTGTTTAAACAAAGGTTTGGTTTTAATTGGGTGTTTTCCTTTGTTTTCTTATCACCTCATGGGCCCACAATAATGTTTAAAAACACAGACATGCCTTACCTCGTTTAGCCACTTCAAACCCGGTATTATGTTTGAATTTATTTGTTCCTCCAGCCATGGCCGCATTCGCATTCTTTCCACTGGCATTGTTACCTTTGCAAGAAGAGAAAGCACAGCTCAATTACTTGACAAGCCAGATGTGTTTCCTTCACATCAGTAGCAGGGAAACTCTGGTGCATGGACCTAATTAGCTCTCGCAGGTTGGCCTACCATGTTGTTTTCAGCAAAACGCGCACGCCCTCCTTTCCTATGTCATATATGACATCAAGTCCAGAAAACTTCAAGCTGCACTTTGAACGTCAAAATGTAGTTAAAGGGAAGAATTAGGAGCACACTTAAGAGTGAACTCCCAATTTCTTCCTTTGCAGTTGAGTCTCTTCTTCTTCTTCTTCTTATCCAACAGAATGAATGATAAAGATGATAATAAATAAATAAATAAATAAATAAATAAATAAATCGATAGGACATCAGGCATTAAAAACTTCCCTGAACAGGGCTGCCTTCAGAGCTCAGGATCCAGCCCACTCACCAGATCTTGATTCCCACCACTACTTTACATTATACACAGAAGTGAAATTACCTATCATGCTAATGTAAAAAAATATTTATCTATAAATTGTATGGTAATATTCAACATGAAACTTGAACAAAGTCTCTGCCTACAGCGCAGGCCCAAGATGGTCAGCAATGCATGGCTTCCCACTTTGCTGACCTCAAGAGAACCAATCTCTAGGACTGCACTGGAAGGCTTTAATCGCAGTTTACTTCTTTGGAGGGCATTCTTGCTAGACCTTTCCGACAATTTATCTTACAAGCAATTGTTCTACACTATATTGTATTTTATAACAGTTCACTGGAGATGATTTTCACTGCAACACCATGTACCTACGCTGAAGTTTAAAATTGAAGTACCCCTTGAGTCTCACAAGTTTTATTGAAAGACTTAAGCATCTGCTAAACTTTTCCTAACAGAAGTTGATGACACTTTGCCTGTAATCCTCTGCATGTCTACTCAAAACAAAGCACGCCATGTTCAATTGACACATGTATAGGATTGGGGCATTACATTAATGGGCGTAATGAGTCTTCTGAGTAAACATGCCTTGGATCATGCTGTGAGTCGCTTTAAATTCAGGGGGATTTCTGAGCAAGCATGTAATCCTAGGCCCTCTTAATTTGAGAACTCTGCATGAGTCAATGGGACTCACTTCTCAGTAAACATGGAGTATCAGGTTGTTGTGCACTTTACACTTTGGATGAAATACACTCATCTATTTTTATTTGCTTTATACTTTATGGAAGGCTGCAATCATAGATTCAACATCATATTCTGTAACAGTGACTGATGAGCAAGTAATAAAAGCTAAAGGTAATACCATAGAATAAATGATGAACCTGCAATGTAATATGTCAGTAAAATGAAGCCAATGTAATTTTAGACATCATATATTTCATGAATTAGGAATGTGTTCTGCCTCTAAATGGGTAGTAAGTCATACTGTAAGAAAGCAAGACGGTATGCTGTACTGGAGAGATCATGGCTAAATATAGAAGTGAATTCAGGCCTGATCAACAAATACAGGTGGGATTCAGGTAGGTAAGATTGCAAGAGCCATAAGACGCACCTGAACATAAGACGCACCTAGTTTTTAGAGGAGGAAAGGGGGAAAGCCCTGTTTTTTTGAGGATCAGCTGAAAGTGGTGCAGCTTTTTTGCAAAGAGGAAAAGCCCCTCATACTAGGCTTGGCAATATCTGGTTTTCAACATCATGATATATCATCACAATATACCAATATAGTATCATGTCTGAAATAAGGATGGAACTATGTAGAGGCACTGGCTGGCTTCAGTTTTTCCTGCATCATAATCGGCACCTGCTCTTTTGATTTTCTGCCCTCTGCATGAAGCAGGGGAGAGCTGAGCTGCCAGAATTAACAGGGGCTGCAGGAAACGAGAGACACATTGACTGGCTTCACTGTTTTCCCCACATTGTGATTTTGGCAAAGCGCACGCACGCATAATGATTTACACTATATTGCCAGGTCAAAAATTATGAAACCAATCTCATGATATGGACTTCAGACAGATTTTGGACGATATATATGTTGCCCAGCCCTACTACGTCATACAGAGGAACTGCTTGGTGGCAACTATACCTGTAACTTGAGAAACAGTCCGCATACATGCAAATATGTTAGCAAGAGGATTAAGTGAGTTGTGTAAAGAAAGAAATAGATGCAATCGTTATCCTCTACAGCCAGGAGCCATTCAGTTTCTTCCTGTTGAACGAAGGAAGCAACGTGGCATTATATACAAAAAGCCTTTTGGCACACTATATCCCTCCATAAAGGGTTCACCTTCATGGCAGAATCCTTGTCACAAAATAAACGTGCTGACGTAAGTGAACAAAACAGACTAGGCTTCTATGAGTAGGTGCTTTCAAGTAAGCCAGGGATCATCAACATTTTTAGGACTCTGGATTTTTGAACAAGTGTTGTGGGTGCTCAACTCCCTCCTCCCCTGGATCAGCCCCACACAAAAGAAAGACACACAGAGTGCAAACAAATGTTGCTTTCCCAGGTGATCCAAGTTTTGTTTTTTGTTTTTTAAAGTCAGATCCTTTAGAATTAATCTGAGCTTTGAAAAACACATAGGGCATAAAGAGAAAGCGGGGAAGAGCATGATTTTTCTAAATCCCTCATTCAGCTCTATATACTTTTCAAGGGAGAGAATGGCGACCATCCTTATGACCAAGGGACCAGTGGGTGGTTGGATTCAAAGGCCACCAAGGAAATACCTCAAGAGTGCCAATGTAAACCCATGTGCCACACTGACATCGCTGCCGCCATTGCATCCCCCCGAAGAAGAGAAAGCCCTTGTGTTAGACAAGGGGTCAGCAACCTTTTTCAGCTGTGGACTGGTCCACCATCCCTCAGACCATGTGGTGGGTCGGACTATATTTTTTTTGGGGGGGGGATGAACGAATTCCTATGCCCCACAAATAACCCAGAGATACATTTGAAATAAAAGCACACATTCTACTCTTGTAAAAACACCAGGCAGGCCCCGCAAATAACCCAGAGATGCATTTTAAATAAAAGGTAAAAACATGCTGATTCCCAGACTGTCCGTAGGCCGGATTGAGAAGGCGATTGGGCCGCATCCGGCCCCCAGGCCTTAGGTTGCCTACCCCTGTGTTAGACACGGTAAAGGTAAAGGGACCCCTGACCATTAGGGCCAGTTGTGTCCGACTCTGGGGTTGCAGCGCTCATCTCCCATTACTGGCCGAGAGAGCCGGCGTACAGCTTCCAGGTCATGTGGCCAGCATGACTAAGCCGCTTCTGGTGAACCAGAGCAGCGCACGGAAACTACCTTCCCATCTATTTATCTACTTGCACTTTGACGTGCTTTCAAACTGCTAGGTGGGCAGGAGCTGGGACCGAGCAACGGGAGCTCACCCCGTCGCAGGGATTCAAACCGCTGACCTTCTGATCAACAAGCCCTAGGCTCAGTGGTTTAAGCCACAGTGCCTAGCCTCTCCAAATTCCAGGATCCTGCAGCCACCGGATCTGTCTCTCTCCCCAGGCGCCTATCAGCTGTGGCACAGCACTGCAGTCAGCACCTTCTCTATGCTTTGGCAAGATTCCTTCTATTATCATGGCAAGTGCCTGACAATATGCAAGGATCTCTGCACATTCACCCCCAGAACAGGTGGTGTGATGGGCAGGAGATATAGTTACGTTCAGGGAGGGAGGAGGCCGAGCTCAAAAGATCTGTGCTGAGCATAAAGCTATCCTCTGAAACTGTGGCCAAACGAACAAAATGTAAAGGCAAAGGTGAGATGCTGCTGCTGCTGAATTTCAAACAACTAGCTCTGATTTAGCCGTCTTGCAAGCAATTGCAAGTTAGTTGGTGAGAAAGCTTTTCTGGACCTGAGCATACTTTGCCAGACAGAATAAGTGCCATGTTCATTTAACAAATGTATATTAGGGGTGTACACTGGCTTGGGCCGAGGCCTAAGTCAAACTGGGCATATCTGGAGGGCCTTGGGCAGGTTGGGTACACACCACGGCTGGGCGATATCTGGTTTTCAACATCGTGATATATCATGAGCTAAATGCCATGATGTGCTGACATATCACAATGTGTGGAATATATTTCGGCTGCTTCTTTCTCCCCTCCCCTCAGCTGAGTGAGCCCCCATACCGCTCCAGCTCACGTGAGCTGGAGGGTCAGGGGGCTTCCTCAAAGGCACAGGCAGGCTCCATCTGCTTGCCTGCCTGCACCGTTGCTGTCTACAGGCAATTTGAACTGGGAATACATCACAACTCCCCGGCCACCACAACGTATTGCCAGCTCAAAATGTCTGAAACCGGTATTACGATCTGAATGCCATACAGGTTTCAGACAATATATATCGCCTGGCTATAGTACCCAGACACGTTATCACTGGAAGTCAAGTTGGATTGGCCTTGAGCAACATGTGGCTGTTAGGGAGGGTAGGAAGGAGGAAGAGCAGGCAATGTGAGAAAAAGACCAAGTCCTACGTGACAGCCACCACATCTTTCTGGCAGAAGGCAGGCCCATGACACAACTCTCCTCCCTGCCAGATGCCCTGCCCCACAGGATCCTTGTCTCCACTCAACAGTGGAAGGATCAGTCTTGCAGGGTGCAGGACTTTCCTGCAGGAGAGCATTTGTTGTTGGCTACATATTGTAAGTTTGGAGGAAGGATATTACCTTCTAGCAGATCTGCGCCCATTCATATGCTATAAAAGACCGTAAAATCAGTTGAGACTGATTTCATATCTGGAATTGCTCTATCCCTGTGGCATCCATAAAGTTTTCCTCAAGCTGCTCTGAACAATTCAAGTAAACCTTATTTGCTGGCTAGCAACCCTTATGACATACAGAAAGTGCAACTTCTGGGGCTGAGCATGTTGTCAGAAATGGAAACAACACAGAAATTGAAACTGGTGTAGAGAAGAAATTAGAAATGAAACTGGACCTGGTATTTCGCTTACGTTAGTTTCAATTTCTGTCAGCAGCTGGGAAAATGTTTTAAGTAGAAACACTGCAGTAATGACACCTATCTATACCCACCCTCCATGATAATGTAGTAAGTTTTGCCATCTTACGAGTTAGCCTCTAAGTTTTGTAGCCATTTTCAGGTCATATGCCCTTACCTTAAAGTACCTGATATCTTCAGGTAGATGGGCAAACTGTAAAACTATGCTAGGGTGTAAGAGTCACAACTGGTAAAAGATATACTAGGCCAGATCAGGGCCTTTAAAGCAAGAGTGAGTGGCATTTGTGGAACTGGCACCACACTTTAAGCCAGTGATAGCCAAACTTGGCCCTCCAGCTGTTTTGGGACTACAATTCCCATCACCCCTGACCACTGGTCCTGTTAGCTAGGGATGATGGGAGCTGTAGTCCCAAAACAGCTGGAGGGCCAAGTTTGGCCATCACTGCTTTAAGCTAATTGGCGCAGCATACTAGCACATACTTATATCAGGTTCTTGCATTGCAAAAGGTTTCCAAGCCACATGACTCTATTGCCCCTGTGAACATATTTCCATGGAAAGCTGTGTGCAACGAAAGCCCTCCGTAGCTTCCTGGTAAGAACTCACACCCATGACTGTGGCAGCAAATCCTTCAGCATCCCAGTAACATGAATCGCTGTCAGGGCAGAAGCAGCAGCTTATTCAAAGAAGGATCAGTTTACACAATGCAGTGTTTCTGTATTAATCTGTAGTATCCTCTCCCCCTGAACAGGCAGGTGCTGTTCTGTAAAGAGCTCTGCCTTGAAAGAGTTTCCTTCACAGGAATCAAATGAACCAGATAAGCTCTCTGTTCCTCAACCCCAAGCAGGGAAAACCCCACTTCCTCTTGGAGAAGACTTCCATAAGCTACTTTTAAGTGGGCCCCAATGAGCCTTGCCAGACTACAGGGACAGCCCAGTTTTCTCTGTCTTTGCCTGCAATCATGCTGGATTCGTGAAACCTAATCTGCCCTGCAGTATACAAACAGAAATTTGGCGGCCAACAAGCCTTTTACCAGTTCTTCTCTTGGGTTCCGTTTCAAGGTTAGAGCCGTTGTATCGCAAGATTCCCCACCCATCCACTTACTCCTGCTTCATGTTCCCCATTTGATTTTGCCTGGCCAATATCCTAGTTTAGACAGCTGACTCTAGTTGACATGACGAAGGGGCAGGTGCTGGGCCAAAGACCACAGGTGTTGCCAGAAGTCAGGTGAAATAGGAGTTCATAAACCTCAGTTTCCACTGCTTTCCCTGCCTCCACATCTGTGGTACAACTTTCTGCTTAACAGAAAACACTAAATCTACAGCTGCGAAACGTGATTTTCAAAATTAAGCAGCAGTGACAAACTCAGCCTTCCTCTCCAGATTCACAATCATTTCATTAGTCTGGATATTATCTTGTGTGACCAGATAGAATTGCTCAGATGAATCTGTACTCTAATTATAGGATTCAGGGAACTTGGATCTGTTCAGAAGCTGGAACTATTCCAGAATGTAAAGTAGCACCCAGCCCTATTTTAAGGGACACCAAATACAAGGAAGTTCTGGCCGTTGGATGTACACTTGACCACAACTCTCCATTACATCCAGAATAAAGCGCACAGTTAAAATATACTGTATGGAAACTTGCAATGTTTATCCCAATTGCACACTAAAGAGTATGGATTTCCAGTTTGAGGAAAGATATGCCAAGATCTGAATATATGCCTTATGAAGCATATTTACCACACAATGAGCCACTTGCCTAGGCCCCAGAGCAGGAGAGAGGAACCTTTGACCCTCCAGGTGTCACTGAACTACAACTCCCATCAGCCTTAGCAAGCATGGTCAATAGCCGGGGGGGGGGGGCTGTAGTTCAGCAACATCTACAGGGCCAATGGTTCCCCACACCTACCCTAGGGCAAGACGCTTCTGGGCTCCTCAGATGGTGGTCATCGTGGCCAAAAGTGCCTCATACCTACTTAGGGTGGTACTTTAGTTATGGTCACTCCTAGAAAATGATGATCTGGGAACTATTGTGAATTCTATGGTAACCACTAGGTTACCAAAACTGTGCAAAAATGTCAAGTACGTAGTTCAAAATGCAGCCAGTTGTTTAACTATGCAAGTGAGGTTATCTCCTACTTTTTAACATCACATCTGCTTAGAACAGATCAGTCCTTGCTAAGGCACGTGCTTTGGGTCCCAACTCATTTCCTGGTGCAGTTATTTCATTAACGTGATCTTGCAAGCTGCCCTAGCAGCCCAGTTTGTTCAGATTACAGATACAGCAAATAAACCTCCAAAGCTGAGCTCTGCACTTACCTGACTGTCTCCTGCTTTTGTCCTATCTACGTGATACGCCTCACGGGCCATTTAAGGCTAGAAGGGAGAGATGGAGAAAGAAGCATCTGGGGAGACAATAGAAGTTGGATTATGGTCCACCCCATCCCACTTACATGGGAATGACTATTGACAAATGTCGCAGGAAGGTAGGCCACTTCCCTGAACACTTATTTTAGCTGCTAGACTACATTTCTCACCACTTAAAAACTTAGCTAGCAGAGGCATTTAAGCATACTGAGATAACACCCTTGCAGCCTTCATTGTCTTAAGACTTGAAAAAACTGCCTATAAATCTTCTGAGTATATTTTATGGCTGGCTGGATGCATGCTTCTGAGCTCACTTGTTCCACACATGGAAAATACACCGGTCAGCTACTTTGAAGCACATTTTGACATTTCCCCCAATGTGGCCTTCATCAAACTTTACACAGCTGGTGAAGGTTGGGGGTGGTGGGAGGAACAGCAACACCCAAGGAAGAGGTCAAAGTGTGTAGAGAGATAAAATATACAACATTTCATATGTTTTCCTAATTCAGACAAGCCTCCAGAGCGCAATTTCCTCATTAAAAGCGGGTCACTTTTCTTGCTCTGGCACTCGCATTAGTAATACAGAGAAGCTAGGCAGCTGAACGGCACTGTGTTCCTTCATGCGCATGCTCTTGGCGCATGAAATAAATTCCAAGTCAGTGCCTGTGTGCAGTTGTTAAGAAAGAGAGACTACATGCACTCATTTATTCCATGTCTTTCTCCAACTCTTCCTTTCTCATTTGAACAAAAATAAAGAGCAGCCTTCTACCACAAACAAAGAAGACCTCCATCCCACCAAAAAAACCTAGCAGTTAATAAAGGATAATAAAGAAGAATTCTATGTATGTGAAAACCCCCCAAGCTTATTCCCATCAAATACCTCTCAAGAATTTCAGAGCTTTGCATGTATGCAATCTTTTCCACCAATGCTAATCCACGATCCTGCAGTGCAGTCACCCCAACTAGCCAGGATCTGCTTAGGTTCAGCGGTGACCAGATCAAAGTTAGAACATGGAATAAAGGTTAGCTGATCTGTTCTAGGTAGATGTGATGTTAAAAGGTAGAAGATATCCTCAGTTATGCTCTGAAATAAGAGATAACCCTTAAAAATCTAGCTCATCTTCAAAATATGCATACACGTACACATCCACCTTACCATAACCATGTATATTTTGTGACTGTAAATCATCCGTATACTTAAGTCATTTTCAATGTACAGTGAACTCCTGATTTGTGCAGGGGTTGTGTTCTGGGTCATCACGCATGGCAGCAGAGCACGCATAAGCCCACCGTGTTATGCCCCCTCCGCCTTTTCCTGCCACTTCCAGGTCGCCAAGAGACGCAGATGCGTGGTCATGCGTCAACTGGACATGCATTTATCGGGCACTGCTTGTATTATAAAAGTAAAGTATGAACTTTGACCTGACTTCCTTAGTAAATTATATGGCTACCATCTGGCGCTTCCTGAATGTGCATTTAAGAAGGAATGGGAGGGGAAAATAAAATAAAATAAAAACCATCCATCCAATCTTGAGCCACAGAACCAAGACAGAAAAACGCCATCTTTTTGCCTGTGAAGCCTTCGCAAAAGTGACTCATCATCACTGACTCTGCATGGTGCAACCCTAATTTTCCCAGGAAATGTAGCTCCTCAGTTATTTCCATGCTTGTACAGGTTCTAACCAAAAGTTACATGAGAAAAAACTTTGTTATTGGAGAACCAAGGTAAAACAGTCCAGGCCAACACCAAATATCACTGGGCCCAGTGCTTTTTTGTTTTCAGGGGGTACTCAAGGGTACACAGTACCGCCATCCATCTTCTGTTGTTGTTAAAAAGTGTGACACTCAGTGCTTTTTTCGGGGGGGGCACAGGGGTATGCATACCCCTAAACATTTTGTGAATCTAAGTTTGGCCTCATTGAGGGGCAGTATTTCAATACGAGTAGGAAAATGAGAGTACAGTGGTACCTCTGGTTGCGAATGGGATCCGTTCCGGAGGCCCGTTAGCAGCATGAAAGGAGTGCAACCTGAAGTGCCAAATCTGCGCATGTGCGCAGTGTAATTCGGCGCTTCTGTGCATGCGCAAAGCACCGAACCCGGAAGTAACCCGTTCCAGTACTTCCGGGTTCGGCGCGTTCATATCCCGTGAACGCAACCCGCAGCAAACGCAACCAGGGGTATCACTGTACCCCTAAACTTTCTTTTAGAAAAAAAGGCACTGTTGACACTTACTGTAGCAACTTCTCAGGCCCCTGGCCGATGAACTTTGTGCCTTCAAAGTGACATGTAAGAAGGGTGTGCTAGTCCATAATAAACCACGTCTCTTGTGCATTATTGCCTGACCAGTACAGTCTATGAGGGAGGAGGCTAAAAGCAGCAGAATACAAATCAGCACTTGCCTATCTATGACCTAGACACTGCAGTGGGGAATCTGTGGCCCTCCAGATAGTGTTAGACTGAGCCTCAGTCAGGACAGTGAATGGTTAGGGATGATAAGAGCTGTAGTCAGGCAACATCTGGAGGGCCACAACTTCAACTCCCCCATCTAACCCCTTTCTTATTGCTTCCAAAGGTAGCAAAAGGATTTTGTACTTGAAGACACAAGAATACATCTAAACATGACTGAGAAAGTAGGTGATAAGGTCATAGGCAGTTACTAGGAAACTTTAGCTAATCCTCTAGTGAATGGCAGGCTATATTTCATATTAACTCTGTGACAGGATGCATGAAAGAGCTCCCTAAACCAAACAAATTACACTGCACCTATTACTGCATTTGTTTACTAGGGGCTGTGTCCCTGCTCGCTCTGCTCACCAACCACTCAGCCATTCCCTCCACATTAACCCCCTTGAAGTTCCCTTCCCACCTCATGCAACTACTAAGGTCACTTTTCACCTTCCTAAGCCCTTTTCTGAAGCCATGTTTCTCTTTTCTGCAGCCCCACTTGCACCCAAACCAACTCACAGTAACCTTCTGCATCTTCCTCCTCCAGCAAAGTGCAACTTCTAAGCTCCCTGTGTCCCTCCATCCTTGCTTTATTCAAACCTCGGCTGTTGTTCAAAACTGCCTCTGTGTTCCTCCATCCCTGATGCTGCTGTTCTAAAGCACCACTTCCCCCCTCCCAGTGTCTCCCCTTTCTCACTCCCATGCCATGACCCTGTTGTTGTGTGACCTGCCTTCTCATCTTCTCCCTTCCCCAGCTATGACTTCATGCAAATCCAGGACTGTGATGAGCCACTACAAATCCTTCAATGAAAATTGCTGTGTGATGAAAGCCTTATGTTTATATGTATATAGGAAGGTAAGAGTGCTCCTTTTTTTATGAACTCCCGGAAGGCCCTGGAGTATTGGGGAAATTTGGAAGCCAAAATTGCACAGAGGAAAAATTTCTGCTTACACTTATAACAGAATTAAATATTAATTCTTGTATTAGAAGTTTATATCACAAAGGATGCTTTTAATAGGTATCACTTAAATTGTGTGTACTGAAAGCAGGAAGAAATAAAATAAATGGGCCCAATTCTGTAAAAGCACAGGATGGGTTTCAGAGATTTATCTGGTAGCACATTCATTTTTTTCAGGAGACTGTCATACTGACTCTCTCACCTTCAACAAACAAGAACAGTATTCAAGCCAGCCCAAAATTCAAAGCAACACATTTTCAAGTAGCAATTTGCAGTCACGGCAAAAGAAAAAACAGAAAAAACAGATACTTTTATTGCTTATGGGCTCTTTTCTGATAGCTGCATGTTACAAAACAATTTGTACTTGCGTAAGGGTGCTCTGATACAGAATGCAGTCATATATCAATTAGGAAAAGTATGCTAATATTTTGGGACGCGGATGGCACTGTGGTCTAAACAACAGAGCCTAGGGCTTGCCGATCAGAAGGTCGGTGGTTCGAATCCCCGTGATGGGGTGAGCTCCCGTTGTTCGGTCCCAGCTCCTGCCAACCTAGCAGTTCGAAAGCACGTCAAAGTGCAAGTAGACAAATAGGTACTACTCTGGCGGGAAGGTAAACGGCATTTCCATGCGCTGCTCTGGTTCGCCAGAAGCGGCTTAGTCATGCTGGCCACATGACCCAGAAGCTGTATGCCGGCTTCCTCGGCCAGTAAAGTGAGATGAGCGCCGCAACCCCAGAGTCATCCGTGCCTGGACCTAATGGTCAGGGGTCCCTTTACCTTTTTTATGCTAATATTTCAAGCACAGCTTCTCCCTTTAGAATTCACAGAAGTTGAAGCTAAAAACAAATCAGTTCTTAAAAGACCATTTCATTAACCCCCTTTTAAGTGGTATTATAAAAGGACAGGGAGTATGTTTTCATTTCTGAGTAGAAATCAGAAAAAAGACACCAAATGTTTTAGTGTGGAACGTGCCTGAGCACAAGATTTCAAGTATCTGGGGTACAAGCTTCACAATCACAAGGTGTACTTGCTATTCATAGTAATCTTTGTTTTTGTAAAACTGTTCTTTGTAATCATAAGCAACGTCTATTTGCTCAGTGCAATAAAGGTATGTGGTATGTGATTAAAGAGTTTGTTTTATTACCCGGGCGGGGTTGTTCTAGCTGTTCATAAAAAAACCTCTCCTATTTTGTAACCCTCCAGTTCTCAGCATGATTAACCCATGGCTTTGGGGTACAGACATTCCCACCTACAGCTCACCTGTGCCTAGACAGATGATTGGAAATAAAGATGATCTCTTTAGAAAGTGAAGTTGCCCACCCCTATCCCTCTCTTCACCTTTAAGAACTTGGAAATCTCCCAAGCGCAAGACTTTCCAAATTGAGCATTTTGACATTTGTTTGTAGTTGCTCATTTGTGCTTTGTTTCTGTCACTCAAGCCCTGCTGTAATGTTGAGTTGCAAAGGTGAACACTCTGAACCACATCCAAAGGATAATAAAAACTCTTTTTTTTTTTGCAACTGCAAATAATAATAACAACAACAACATAATTAGCAGGAAATTACCATTACTTGGCTATTGCAAAAGCAGTGCCTGCCGCTGTAGTATTGAACCTCACAGCCCCTGGCTGTTTGTGCAAACTTTCTTATGAGTTTTATTTTCTGTTTGCCATGTGTGAATTACTTTTCTGTTGCTGTTTTTAAGTTTACATAAATGAAGTAGTAATACTCAGTCACATGTGCCAGGGGATATGTATGATATTCAGTGCCTTTAACTATTACAGAATGAGGCTATTGCCCCCCCCCTTAAAAGATGCTCAAAAATTTACACCGCATGGCATAAACCAGGTATGGGGAACCCTTTGTCCTCCAGATGTTGAACTACTATCCCCACCTGCCCCAGCAAGCAAGGCCAAGGATTATGGAAATCGTAGTTCGGGAACACCAGGAAGGCCAAAGGTTTCCCACACCTGCTATAAATGATTTAGTTTGGAGTTTTTGCGCACATATAGTAACTTATAGCCAATGCCCAATGTATTAATGTACCGGACAGCTATGGCTTAATTTCTGTTGGATCATGATACACAGCTTCATCTACCAGTGCATCTGCCTGTAACACCAGGGCAATAGCCCTACAGTGTTTATACTAATTACATCATGATAACCTAAGAACATAAGAGCCTGCTGGATCAGAGCAATGGCATCGTACAGATCAGAGCATCCTACAGTGTTTGAAATTAGCCAGGCGCATTTTGTGACGGGAAACTAGCCTTTTGCAAGGAAGCAGAGATGCCTAGCATCTCCATCCGGCTGGCAGGCATGGCTGCAATGCCGCACCAAGTCAGCTGGTCTGTGGGGCACATGGAGTTATACTAGTTATACTAGAGTAGGCTGCTTGCGATTACAGACTGGTGCTTTTAATTTTAATTTTAAGAAGTATTACAATGGGGAAGTTAACTGCGCAACTGTCACACATATGGCATGGAAAAGGGGAAAGTTCAGTCTCGTACATTGCAAAATTAATCCTTTTTGCAACTTGCCAAGGCAGATTTTGCCTGACAAGGTGTGCTGGACTTCCCCATGATGAAGCAGCTTCTCTATGAATGCAGCTTGTTCTACGGTTACAAACTCTTGATGTTACGCTTTGGGTTTCATCAGTGGAGATTTCTGCATGCGCTGATTGTGGGAATCAGGAGCTATGCTACAGTGTCACTTGGTGTGAGTAGGCGTGTGACTGGTAGCCACACACTCTTTGAGATTAGTTGCCCTTAGACATAATACCCACCTGATCACAAATGTAGCATTCTGAGAAGGCAGAATGCCTTGCAATCTTCATTTCTTTAAAATGTCAGTTCAACTTAATGAGACAGACCAGTTGTAACACCAACCCAGTGGGTGAGAAAACAAAACTGAAAGGAATTACTTGCTCCACGTTGTGATCTTAGAACCATACAAACGTGTGAGTAAAACAAATTTTTAAACTAGGGGTGGCAAGCCCTGGAAAAGCCTCCCCGTGCAATTCTTTCTGCCCCACCAAGAAGCCACCAATTTTAGAACTGGCAGTAGAAAAAAGTAAAGTACACCAGACATAGTGCAGGGTCTTTTTCAATTTTCCCATTATTTATTAATTACATTTGTATACCACCCTTCATCTGTATATTTCAGGGCAGTTCTTTACCTAGCTTAGCACTCGGATGAGGACGTCCTCATTTGATGCACAGATATCTGTGATGGCGCTGTGTGTCCTTTGTATGTGTAGACGTGTCATAAATTTGAAAATAGAAGAAACTAACAGTGTTTCTCAATATCCCTGCTGCCACCCCCACCTTCAAACATCACCTAAAAAATTACTGGGGTCTCAGTGGACTACTTAGTAAACTTTTTTCCCTTCTAAAAATCAAAGCACATGCCTAATTTATATTTTGGTAACCACACCCTTACCTTTCTAATGCGATGGATGTGCCTGCTTTTGTGAGCAAAGCTCTGTGAAGTCACTCAGTCACTGTGTCATCTCACTTTCAAGTTTGGTCACTGGAGTCATCGCTGTCACTGTCTTCATTATCTTTAGTACTGTTTATTTGAAGAGTTTTATAGGTTGGATATTTGATTTTTAAAAAAATATTTCCTGTTTATTTATATTATCAGTATATGTGTACTGAGTTGTTTTGTTTTGGGGCCCATGGCTCTTTGTCGATTTAAGAGTCTTTGGCTCCTTATTTTTATAAACCACTTTTGGATATTGTATATAAAGAAAGTGGTCCATACATGGTTAAATAAACTTCTTGGATTTCTTTCAACATTCTGTTTTCAACCACCAATCAATGATTTATGGCCGATGACTATCCTGCCTACTGCTCTGACAACTAGGCCTCATCTGCACTATGTGTTTAAGGCGGTCATCGGCATCTCTTTGTCTCTCGAGACAATGAAATGTGACTCGGAGGGTGAAGTCAAACTGCTGCACTAGCAGCACCCAAATGACATTCCTGGGGCGCAAGCCTGGGCACTGTGTATGGAGGTCCTGGGTTACCCAGACAAGAAGACCTCCTCTTGGCCTCAGAGCAATACATTAGACCAGGGGTCTGCAACCTTTAAGACACAAAGAGCCACTTGGACCCGTTTCCAAAGAAAAAAAAAAAACCTGGGAGCCGCAAAACCATTGCGACATTTAAGACAAATATAACGCTGCATATATTGTTTCTTACCTTAATGCAATAATAATAAATAACGTATAGGAGCCAATGCAAAGTATAATTAGTAAAAACAACAAGAATAAGTTCTTACTTTTTTGCATTGACTCAGGGGCATACCCAGGATCAAAACTGGGGGGGGGGGGCAAGCCATGGTCCTTCAGGTTGTGACATTTCAGCACGGAAAGGCGAATGAAACCAAAATTTTAGGGAAATTATATATAATTATAGCAGTGCTTTATTACAGTAGTTATTACAATTATTTGCTTGTTTTTTTAAAAAAATTTATTCTAGTTACATGTCTTATACCAGGGGTGGCCAACTCCCAAGAAACTGTGATCTACTTTCAGCAGTGATCTACCCCCGTTTTTTGGGGTTCAGCTCAAAGTTGTTTTGGGGGGTGTGGTGGGTGGGAGAGAGGGCTTCCCCCTCTAAGATAGGTTGGCAAGCGAATTAATAACGAAAGAAAAAGGGGGGTGGGAATGGAAAAGTGGGGTGGAAAAATATAAATTGGGGGTGTGGTGGGTGGGAGAGAGGGCTTCCCCCTCTAAGATAGGTTGGCAAGCGAACTAAGAAAGAAAGAAAAAGGGGGGTGGGAATGGAAAAGTGGGGTGGAAAATATAAATTGGGGGTGGGGTGGGTGGGAGAGAGGGCTTCCCCCTCTAAGATAGGTTGGCAAGCGAATTAATAAAGAAAGAAAAAGGGGGTGGGAATGGAAAAGTGGGGTGGAAAATATAAATTGGGGGTGGGGTGGGTGGGAGAGAGGGCTTCCCCCTCTAAGATAGGTTGGCAAGCGAATTAATAAAGAAAAAAAAGGGGGTGGGAATGGAAAAGTGGGGTGGAAAAATATAAATTGGGGGTGGGGTGGGGTGGGGAGAATATCTATTAAAAATATGTAGTAGTTTAAAAAATAAAAATAAAGGGGGGAAATCTTTTTCTTCTTTTTCCTTTTTTTGAAAACAAAAACAAAAGGGGAAGAGAAAAGAAAAAGGGGGGGTAGAGGGAGAAAAGGGTAATAATAAAAATTCAAATAGAGTGGCTGCAGCAGCTGTGGGGGGTGTTTGTTTATTTTTCGTTTGTTTGTTTGTTTTAAAAATGGGATTTCTCCCCTTGGATTAAAAAAGGAGGGGAGGAAAAAAAAGAGAGGGGGGTGGGAGAGCAAGGCAAAAAGCCAAAAAGCAAAAAACAGGTTTTTTTGGGGGGGGAATCGCGCCAGGCTCTGCAGCGCGCCGGCCTCGGGGCTCCGGGCCCCCGAGCCACCCTTGGGGCCATCGTTGAGCATGTACACCGCCCGCAGCGAGCGCTGGCGAAGCACCGGTTGGCGGAGGTTTCAGAAGCAGCCCGGACGTTTTCGCCGCCGCCGCCCGGCCTTCCTGTTGCACGGCGGCGCAGGAAGGCTCCGAGTCCCGGCCGGGCCCCCGGGCGCCCCCCGGATCCCGCTGCCAAAGAGGCGTCGGACGGCGAGGCGGAGCAGCAAAGCCAGGCGGAGGCGGCAGCAGCACCATCCGGCGACCGACGCCGGGAAGGTCCCCCGCCCGCCCGCCTCTCCGGGGGCGGGGAAGGTGCAACGGAGCCAAGCCCCACAAGGACACCCCAGCTGCCCGCCGGGCCCGACACTCCAAGGAGGGAAGCGGGCAGGCGCGGCGGGTCAGGAGGACGGCGCGGCGGGCGCAGCCCAGGCGGGCCAGGAGCGCAGCGCAGTGCCCCCACCACTCCGCGCCACCTCCGCGCCCCAGGCAGCCGCCCCGGAGCCGAAGGAGGAGCGCCTGTTGCGCGCTCACAGTGGCGGGCCACGGCGGGGACGGCCCTGCTCCGCTCCGCCAACTGCGCTGCCGCCGTCGCACCAGGCCCCGCCCCCGCGCCTCCCCCCGGCTGCCCCCTCCCTCCCTCTCTCTCTGCCCCCTGCAAACCGCCCCTCCATCGCGGGCAGGGCTGGCGCGTCTTCCCTCCGGCCGAGGAGTTCTCAGGCGCAGTGCCCCCACCACTCCGCGCCCCCTCCGCGCCCCAGGCAGCCGCCCCGGAGCCGCGGCAGGGCCGCGAAAGAGCCGCATGCGGCTCCAGAGCCGCAGGTTCCCTACCCCCGCATTAGACACACCAGCTTAGCCGCAGGAGTTTCCTCATCTGCACTATATGTTTAAGATGACATCATACCACTTTTAACAGTCATGGCTTTTCCCAAAGAACTGCAGTTTGTTAAGGCTGCTGAGAGTTGTTAGGAAACCCCTATTCCTGTCACAGAGCTACAATTAACAACACTGGGTTTACTTCCGTGAGGGGAATAGGGGTCTCGTCACAACTCTCAGCACTCTTAATAAAGATTTTTTGGGTGGAAGCCATGACTGTTTAAAGTGTTATCATACAGCTTTAAATGTACTGTATAGTGCAGATGGGACCCTAGTGTAGACCACTATTTCAGAAAATACGTAGAAGGAAATTAGTAGACTGCACCAGCATCTTACAATGAAAATCACAGCTCCTAGGCCAGAATCTTGTTAGTCTATTTGATAATCCAGCCCTGGTTTAAAAGGCATTGATCTCCATTATCATAAAAAATGAAACACAGGAACAGCCAAGAACAGATATGCTTGACTGTACAACCTTTTTGCAGACCACAGAACAGAGTTCACAGACCACAGTTTGAGCATCTATTTCTGTATCATTTTTATTTTTTAGCTTCATAATCTGATATATCTTTGCAAAGAAAAAAGTCAGTATGCAAATGATTGCACAAATAGTATTCTATAGTCTCTCTGGGGACAGTCTTTGAACTTGCGGACTTCTTTTACATAAGTGGCGCATTTCATATGGCTACTCTTAAAATGTAGGGGGTGGGGACTTTCCAAAGTAGTTTGTGGCATGGCATGGAAATCTAATGTTGATACAAAAACACAAGTTTGTTTTTCTAAACCCACTGGCCATGTACAAAACCCTGGACATGCCACAAGTATCTTTTCAGCCCCCCCCCCAGTCTATTAGTTTCCCCTTTGTACAGAGATCACACATTCAGAATTGTATTGGTAGCCCTGTACCTCCTCCCCATTCATAAGCAGCATGGCAAAAGTGCCCTTAAACAGAAAACAAAACTCATAAGCAGCATTTGGCATTACAGCAGTAGGCAGAGTTTTAACAAATCATTGATGCTAAGAGTACCTTACTGTAAAGAACATCATGTTTAGAGCACATTTTGTTCTTGTTTAACACTGGAAGAATGACTCATGCTTACGAAGTAGCAAACTCAGGCTGTGCTCCGAAAAGCACTTGTGCCAGTAAAGCACAGCAAACATCAATGCAGTTTGGAAGCTGCAAGGGTTTCTAAAACTGCAGCCCAGCAGGCTAATAATGCACAATATGCCACAACAAGAAAAGTCTCTCTGGATGGAATGAGGCTTCTGCAGCTGGAGACTTTTGAGGATCAGTGCTCCTCTGAGTAAACCCATTGTGACTAGAATCAACACGACTCTGGGGTTGCGGCACTCATCTCGCTTTACTGGCCAAGGGAGCCAGCGTACAGCTTCCGGGTCATGTGGCCAGAATGACTAAGCCGCTTCTGGCCAACCAGAGCAGTGCACGAAACACTGTTTACCTTTCCACCAGAGCGGTACCTATTTATCTACTTGCACTGTGACATGCTTTTGAACTGCTAGGTTGGCAGGAGCAGGGACTGAGCAACAGGAGCTCACCCCATCGTGGGGATTCGAACCGCCAACCTTCTGATGGGCAAGCCCTAGGCTCTATGGTTTAACCCACAGTTGCCACTCACCACATCTACAGTGGTGCCCCGCTAGACGAATGCCTCGCTAGACGAAAAACTTGTAGACGAAGGCATTTGTCTAGCGGGAGGCTGCCCCGCTAGACGAAAAAGTCTATGGGGCTGCCTTGCAAGACGAATTTTTTTCGCCTAGCGAAAGCGCGGCTGTCATTGCCACTTCGCTAGACGAAAAACCCGCTAGACGAAAAAATTCGTAGAACGAATTATTTTCGTCTAGCGCAGTGTTTTTCAACCTTTTTTGGGCAAAGGCACACTTGTTTCATGAAAAAATTCACGAGGCACACCACCATTAGAAAATGTTAAAAAATTTAGCTCTGTGCCTATATTAACTATATATAAAGTGATTTTTCAATTTTTCCCACGGCACACCAGGCAACATCTCGCGGCACACTAGTGTGCCGCGGAACGGTGGTTGAAAAACACTGGTCTAGCGGGGCACCACTGTACTTGAAAGTAAATGTTGCTAAATTAAACAAGAGTCACTTCTCTGTCTACATGCAAGTAACACAAACCCGTATCTAAAACCTGACTATAGTTCTACATGCAAGTGAAAACAACAGTCATAGTTTTCAATCTATATCCAACTCCATGCTACTTTGTGGCATGAATGATCCAAGTTTTCGAAGGGTGTCTCACAACACCCTTATGTCCTAAAGGGAACTCTGAATTTGGTGTGACTTTCAGATGCAGGTGTATCCTTCTGATTCTCCCTCACCGCAAAGCAGGGGTGTCTAACCTGTGGCTCTCCAGATGTTGCTCTTCAGGCTATAACTCTCATCATCCCTGAACATTAATGGGCCATGCTGGGTGAGGCTGATGGGAATTGGTTGGGAGTCCAACAACATCTGGAGGGCCGCAGGTTGCCCACTACTGCTTCCAAAAGTAGCAAATTACCTGAGATGTGACTATATGATCTATCTCCAGGAAGGAAGGGGTTTTTAACCAGGTGGCCAGAGAGATTGCATGTTAAAATAACATGCTTCTTTCTCCCCACAGAGCAGTGTCTGGAGGCACCTGATAAGGGGTCCACACATTTTTGCTGGCTTTGGTAGCCGTCTACCAACTGTACTGTTTTTAATGGTGTTTTGGGTTTTATTGTAATGTACACCACACTGATATTTTACGAGATGGCAGCTAGAGCTGAGCAATGTCTGGTTTTTAACATCATAATATATCACCAGCTAAGCATCATGATATACCAATATATCACGATGTCTGAAATAAGGATGTAAGTATGTAGAGGCAAACAGGGTAATGTCCTGGCTGACTTAGAACCACTGACTTAAGAGCAATACTGCAACAATACTCAGTAGAACTTAGAGCAATACTGTCTCCCTCGTCAGGGGAAGGAACTCAACATGGGGAACATGGCAAGTGAAACTGTGGACCCCCTTGACCAGATACTCATACTAGTTGCTATCTGTAATTAGAATGCTGAAAATATGCCCTCAAATTAATCGGGACTATTATTAAATTGAGATGGGAAGGGGAGACACAATACATCCCCAAGTAATGCTTTTGAACACAGTCCATGGTGTTATTTTAAAATGGCCATTCTTCAATACAAGCACAATTTCTGCCCCAAGAAATGTTGCGCCATTACCGGTGTCAGTTCTACAATATAGGAAGTGTATTTAACTGAAACTTGTCCCAGTGTCCACATTTATTTTGAGAATATGGGAAGAGCCCTGTCCAACCAGGCCAAAGAGCCACCAGGTCCAGCATTCTCTTCCCCCAGTGGCCAACCAGACACCTACAAGAAAGCCACAGCAGAACAATATGCCTTATCCTCCATGAATTTGCCTGATCCCGCTTTAAAGCTATCTATGGTAGCGGTCATCACGATATCTTGCGTTAGCAAATGTTTGCCCTGAATCTCCCACCATTCAGCATCACTGGATGACCTGGGTTTTTAGAGGAGAAAATGCTCTCCACATCACATATTTTATAAACCTCTATCATGTCCCCTGTTACTCATCTTTTTTTCAAAACCAGAAAGACCCAAGCATTGTAAGCTTTCCTTAGAGGGGAGTTCTGCTCTGCTTCCATGGTTGGAGGCAGTATTCTTCTGAATACCATTGGCTGGAAAATACAGGAGGGGAGAGTGCTCTTGAGCTCAGGTCCTGTTTGCAGGATTCCCATACCCAACATGTTGGCTATAGTGAGAACAGGATGCTAGCCTAGATGTTCTTAAGAGTTGCTCCAGCCCCTTGATCATTTTTGACTGCCCTTTTCTGGCTCAATATTGTGAGGTGAGATTAGAACTGTGGACAGTATGCTAAGTTTGGTCACACCAAAAGTCTGTAAATAGGCACTATAATATTGACAGTTTTATTTTCAAACAATTTCCAGAAAAGGAATTTGCCTTCTCCTCCAAAGCTGCAACACATGGCATCAACATTGTCACCAACCTATGCACCACTGCTAGTTCACATTCCATCAGTGTATATGTGAAGTTTTTTTTACCCCAGGGATCACTTTATACTGAACTGCATTTGCCATTTTAATACCCATTCCCCAGTTTGGAGAGATTCCTCACAATTGCTTTTTGTCTTTTAATCCCCCGAATAAAGTCTTAAGCAAACTTGGCTGCCTCACTATTCACCCTGGCTGCCTCACTACTCACTCTACCTCTAGATAATTTGTCAACAAGTTAAAAAGTACTTGTCCCAAGACTTTGGCTATGTTTATATTTGCATACTAACTGAGCTGGTATGAATATCTGAATCTTAAGAGTTAATGATAGGCCCTTTTCCTATGCGATCTCTGGGATCCAAGAGAACCAGACAGAGATTTTCAAAAATGGCAATATTTCCTCAAATCAGGATTTCTAGACTGCCCAATGCACAGGATGCCACTCTTTTGAAGGGAATTTGCTACAAGTTAGGATTAGGGAAAATCAAACTTGGACCAAACAAAGACTTAGAACACCAAAAATCCCCATGTTCCAAATAACCTTTAGAACAGGACTTCCTTACACTCAGTAAAAGTCAGTTGCACTTAAGTCCATTTGAAATTAATGGGGCTTAAGTTTGCTGTTTAAAAACTTGTTTCATTGATTTCAATGAGTGACTCTCACTGGAATTGAATTGTTGTGTTCATAATAATAATACTAATTTATTATTTATACCCCGCCCATTTGACTGCATTGCCCCAACCACTTTGGGTGGTTTCCAGCATATATAAAAACATAATAAAACATTAAGCCTTAAAAAGTTTCCCTATACAGGGCTGCCTTCAGATGTCTTCAAAAGGTTATATAGTTACTCATCTCCTCGACAGCTGATGGGAGGGCATCCCCCCCCCCCCTTCTCACATAGCCTAATCTTCACGCTGAGCAATTTTTGCAGACAAAGTACATTTTGATATTACAGGGCACACAACATAGCAACATTCATAGCCAATATACAGTGGTAACTCTGGTTGCGAACGGGATCCGTTCCGGAGACCCGTTTGCAACCTGAAAGGTCCGCAACCTGAAGTGCCATATCTGCGCATGTGCGCGGCGCGATTCGGCGCTTCTGCGCATGCACAAAGCGTGATTTAGCGCTTCTGTGCATGCGTAAAGCGCCGAACCCATAAGTAACCCGTTCCGGTACATCTGGGTTCGGCAGGTTCGTATCCCGCGACGAACGCAACTGGAGGTATGGCTGTACTTTTATGCCCCTCACTTGAATGGCTCTTTTGTATTCAGTGTCGTGATTCAGTGAAAAGTGGAAATGCAGGTTTACAGACTATCAAATTTTGATTCATGTAAAATTATAATGGCTTCCTGAAGTGTGGTAACCACTGCTGACTTCTAGCTGTCTCCTTAGAGACAGTCACATACAAGACATGCACAGAACTCTGTGCACACCAGGTTTTCACAAAAGACCTGCTCTGCACTGTGTGTGCCTGCACATGACATTTACAGCTAAATCCCAGTGAGCAAAGGGGCTGCCATGCCACAATCTAAGGTTGTTAGAACAAATCCTTTAAAAGTGGCAAAGCATAAACTGGAGTGGTAATGATTCTTGACTAATTAAACGAGAGTAAATAGACCATGTGGCACCATGAATTTACTAACTAGAGCTTCTGTTCTAAGTGCATGTACCTAAACAAAGTGACCAACAAAGGCAGCCATCTAGCTGTGACACTCTAGAACAGCCTTTCTCAACCTTGTGTCGCCAGATTCCTGAACTCCAACTCCCATCATCCCTGACCACTGGCCATGCTGGCTGGGGCTGATGGGAGTTGCAGTTTAGCAGCACCTAGGCCCACAGGTTCCCCAAACCCTGCCCTAGAATAATAACCATCCCTTGGCAAAAACAAAAAACGTCGGGTTCCAACCTATTCGGCCTGACTTCAAGCAAAAACGGGTAAGGCTAGCGCGCGAAAGGGGTATACTGTATCTGGTAGCCCTTGCACCAGATAAGCCGTGCTTCCTGGAACAAAATGCACCCAGTATCGCCTTTCTCCTCCCACGCCTCGAGCCGCAGAAGTATCCAGTGCCGCGTTCTATTGCCGCGAATCCGGCTCCCCATTGGCCAAGCGGAGGACACACGTCACGGCTTGACCCGGCCGCTGAGGCGGAGGAGAAAAGGAAGTGGCCGAGCCAGGCTTGTGTAACCAACAACCTACTTCGCGGGGGGGGGGTACACTTGTATTTGGGGGAGGCGGGGGCTCCCTCCGCCGCCGCTGGCAGAGTGGCACCTCCAGGTGTGTCCCCCCCCCCTCCAAGCGCCAGTTGCTAGTTAAGGGCGGGAAGTGGCCATTTCCTCCCTTTCTCTCCGGCTCCAGCCCAAGGCCGCCTCCCTGCCTGGTTCTTCCTCTTACATACAGCCTCTCGGGGAGGGGCAGGGGAGAGGTGGAGATGGCAGCCGCAAGGCCTCTGCGGGGAAAGGCAAAAAAAAAAAAGAACACACGGCGCCCTTCGGTACCAAGCACACGTTACGAAACCACCGAGCCCAATTCCCCCCTCCCCGGCCTCATTTCACAGCACCAAGTGGGAAAGGAAAAGCATAGGAAGGAGCAGCCGCAGGGCCCCGGGAGTCTCCTCTCTCGGCAAAGCGATTTCTACCAGAACGGGCCTTGCCCCGCCATGGCTGGGTTCAAAGTCCCCCCAGGTGGGAAGAGAAATCCTTCCCCAGCCCCCCAGCCCCGGTTTTATTCACAGCTCCCCTTCGTGCATTGCAGGGTTTGGGGCCCTCGCTCGCTCGCTCACCTAGCTTCCACGCCCGCGAAGAGGCTGGTCAGCTGCCAGAAATAATATCCGCATGGCCAACGTATCCCGGGATCGAAAACAACAAGTGTCCACCAGCTCAGCAGTTCCATTAGCTTCCCTCGTAAACCTCCGCGGGAGTTAAAATAAAGTTGCTTCCTCCGCACCCCCCAAGCAAGGTGCTCCTGGGCTCGGTTCAAATTCTGTGCTCCTAAATCCAGATTATTTTATCCCTTCCGCCCCGTCGCAATTGCTCCTCGCCTTTGTTTCTGCCGCTGCTATTTCTCGCCATCCGGCAACCCCCTAAGCAAACCGCCTGTTTCAGAGCCCCACAACCAGCGAGAGAAACGCGTCCTTCCAGCTGATCCCTTCCCTGCCTCTGCAAATCCAAAAGTGAAATTAAAAGCCCTGCATTCTCTTACCAGTAGCTGCACCTAAAATCATATGACCCGCAACGGCGCTGGCCTTTTATTTTTGTTTTCAATTAAGATCAATAGCAACATTTCTGGAAGCAAGCGTCTCAAGCGTGTGGGGTGGGGCGGGGAGAGAAACGCCTCATATGCAAAGGATTAATATATGGGTTTTTGTTTTTGTTTAAAAAAAATGCCTTACCAATAAGTTTGTTTCGCGTTATTTATGGCAGTTCCCTTCAAGGTTATCGCGGTTGCCAAGAGACGCAAAATGGAAAGGAAAACAGGCGGCTGCATAAATCGCGGGAGCAAAACTAAAAGTTATTCCCTCCTCCTCTGCTTTTGGCGGAGATCAGTCCAGATCGAAAGCAAAACAAGGGGAGGAAGCCGCGAGGAGCTGAGTCTTGGAAATCCCCCCTCCCTTCCTCCTCCTCCTCCTGCTCCTCTTCCAGGCCTGTTTGTGCAGAGAGCGAGAGAAGGGGAGGTGGGGGCTGGAAGGAGAGAAAGGGGTGCGGAAGTTTGCCGCAGCCGTTCATTGGCAGGCTCCGCTGCTTTCATCAGTTCTCAGAAAAGTCGATTTCATTTTCACTTCCCTCCAGCAACAGCGACATCAGCCCACGGCGAGCGGGTGGAAAGTGGCTGGTGGGGGAGGGGGGAGGCGGAAATAGAGGTTTCGGTTCCTCGGTAAGGGAAACCAGGGCTTACAAGCAGCCACTGCTTCCCCCCTCCTCCTCGTCTTCGCCTCCTTTTTCTGTGGTCGGATGCTGTATCCTGGGGACGGAATGGCGCCCGAGCATCTTCCAGAGCCTTGTGCGAAGAGACCCAAGGGGACGGAGAGATGCTGGATCCGACCTTGAGCGTTGCACGTCGTGTGTGTGTGTGTGTGCGTGTGTGTGTGCGCGCGCGCTGTGAAACCGGCGGCCTCTGGCAGAACAGGGAGATTCGGCTTGTTTCGTTGCTAAAAAAAGAGAGCCAAGTTTCTAGTTGTCATTGTGGAACAAACAATAACAGCCTAAGAGGCAGTGGCTGCTTATCTAAGCAAGGATTTCATAAGACAGGGGATACAATGCCACGCCACATGTATCATTTTCTTTTCTTTCTTCTGAATTTTTATTTATAATGAGGTTGGGGAAATAACCAGTGGGATTTTTTTGAGCAGCCAACCACTGTGAAACTCCTCCCTTTTCGTAAAGTCACTTCCTATATAGCATGTGCTGTTGCTGAAGAAACCACAGACCCAAATCCTTCTCTTGGGTGTAGAACCTTTGGTTCCAGGCCCATGCCTTGTGTTTCTTTTGGTGGTGGCATCCTGCCTATGGAATGCAATACCCAGGGAGGCTTGCCTAGCATCTACTCTCTTGTCATTTTGATTCCCGGCAAAGATCCATCTATTTTCCATGGGTTTTTAACATTTATTGAGTCTTTAATCCTCTTTCATTGATTATTGAGGGCTTTATTGTTTTTACTACTTCATTGCTATCATATTCCTTTTCATGGTTACTTATTAATACATAAATTCATAAATAACAATAATAACCTGCCCTGAAAATATTTATTGAAAGCCTGTGGAAAAAAGTGAAACAAACAAACATGTCTCAAGTTGGCTTAAAAGAATTAGGGAAATTAATTACCTAGCCAACTTAATTATTAAATTAGTCTTCCTTGCCTACAAAACTTTCAAAAGTATCTTTCAAAAGACTGGCGTCAGTCATAGAATAAAGCATTCACATCCCCCAAGTCAGCAGAACTTCCTGGCTGATGGTTTTTTATTTGTTTTGTAGCCCACTCCTTTTCTGAGATGATTCAATGACGTGTATGATTTCTGGCAAAGATGAACTGGAATTCAGACATTAATGACTCATTAAGCTCATTGCCTCTGTCTTCGCTGCTTCTTTTTCAGATGTAACTTGTAACTTCCACCTTTTAATCTTTGTTCAAAATGCATACCAAAAGCAAAACTTTGTGTCACACACCAGAGAAAAGAAAAATATTGGCAACCAGCACTGCAGCTTTGGAAGGTGGGGGGATATTGCTGACAAATACCGAAGTTACCGTATTTTCCCATGTATAAGACTGTTTTTTCCCCCTAAAAAATAATGTCCAAAATTTGGGGGCATCTTATACATGGATAGATCTCCCCCCATGCTCTTAAATCTGAATTCCCCCCAAATAAGGGGCATCTTATACATAGGAGCTTCTTATAGACGGAAAAATACGATAATTCAACTCCACCTGTTGCCATAATTCCCTTTTACAGATACACATTGACACATATATTACATTTTCAGTTTATCAACTTAGCTGAATTTAAAAGAGGTGTTTGGAGTCATAGCTCAGTGGTGGAGTATCTCTAGGTACAGCTGGAAAATATCCTGCCTGAAACCCTGGAGAGGTGCTGCTGTTCAGTATTGCTAAATAGTACTGAGCTAGAAAGACCAATGGGCCTGACTCAGCATAATACGTCTTCCTGTGTTCCTAAATAAAGGGAAATTAGGGAATTAACCAGCTTTGGTTCATTTAGGGTGCCAGCTGAAGACACTTTCTGCCAGGCCCAGTAGATCCTTGGCTATGTACTGAGTGATATACCGAATAGATGGAGATGGCTGTATTTCAAATAATGTTATAGTTCTTATTCTTTTACATTACTGTGTCATGCCCTCTGATCATGTGTGTTGAAGCGAGAGGGAATGCAAAATCCGTAAGTTAGAAATACACATTCAAAACCAACAGCAAAACATGCAACTCAGTTCAAAAACCACCTCTCCTAGATCTGAAGGTAAGAAGCAAAGCTGTGTGGTACCAGCATACTGATGACACTGCAGCCCAAACCTCCAGCTTCTGCCAGTGGTTTCATGTAGCTGTTAAAGAGCATAAGGGACAGTTGATCCCTGGGATCCAGTATCACCATCTAGAAAGGCTTCTCTAGAACATAAGGAACCACCACAGGACCAGGTCTTGTAAAAGCAACCCAGATAAGCAATCCAGAAGGACACCATAGCCAATGAAAGGTCCAGGAGAACTAACAACATAGCACTTCTTCAACCAATTCTCTTGCATAAATCCTCCACCAGGGGACCCAGGCTGTTCCTGTGCCAAAAGCCTGCCAAAAGCTGGATTGGAACAGATCCAAATAATTCATCATCCAAGACCATCTGGAGCTGAGGGGTCCCACCACCTGACCCATTCACCTTGCAGTGAAGCTTATTTTGGAAGCTTACAAACCCATCACAGTGAATGTCACTGTCCTTTATTGGTAATGTCAGCATGTTCTGGCACTTCTCTCAGGCCTCTAAAATCTTAACAGATAATTTTTACCATTCATCAAGTGTCTAATACTTATCCTAACAATAATTTTGACCTCATTCTAGTACCTTTCATATATCTTACTCTGTCTTAAAGGTAAAGGGTAAAGGTACCCCTGACCGTTAGGTCCAGTTGCGAACGACTCGGGTTGCGGCGCTCATCTTGTTTTACTGGCTGAGGAAGCCAGTGTACAGCTTCCGGGTCATGTGGCCAGCATGACTAAGCCACTTCTGGTGAACCAGAGCAGCGCACGGAAACGCCGTTTACCTTCCCGCCGGAGCGGTACCTATTTATCTACTTGCATTTTGACGCGCTTTCGAACTGCTAGGTTGGCAGAAGCTGGGACTGAGCAACAGGAGCTCACCCTGATGCGGGGATTGGAACCGCCGACCTGATCGACAAGCCCTAGGCTCTGTGGTTTAGACCACAGTGCCACCCGCATCCCCTGTCTTAGTTCACGTAATTACTAATGTACATAATTACCGGGGAATCCCTTTATAGGTTACATATATTCTGCAAGCTTCTATTTCAAAGACTGCATCACATCAGAAAATAATGTGCTGTGGCTTTGAGGAAGCTGCCAGAAAAAGTGGTTCTTCAAAACAGGAACCTATAAATTTGCCCTCTAGGCAAATTTAAACAAAACAAAACAAAACACGCACAGCAGGAATGGGGAACTTGTGGGCCTCCAGATTGGCAGTGCAGGGCTGGGAGAAATTGTTAATAAATTCTGTTCTGACACAAATACATCTAAGTTTTAAAGTCCTGATAACTTCAAGAATAATGGCAGTATCCTGGTGCCATCTTCAAAACCTGGAAACAAGAAAATATGCAGGCCATGCTTTTAACAACAGATCACACGTACAGATCCTGAAAACGAACAATAGGTATTTTGATGCCTAAATGTAGTAAAGGGAGGCAGCAGTAGATTTCATTATATTTTCCCTCATAACCAGGGAACCATTTTATTGGGTAAGGAATTAAGAAGCAGTACTCGCTTGTGATACAAATATGTTACATTAAGGTATTTAAAGACAGACCATTAGGAACTTAACAATTTACTGGTAAGTATGTTTCCTTGGAAGCAATTCTGACTGTGTTCAGTGGGACTTACCTCATGGCAGAAAAAGAGTAAGGCCTTTGAGGAGAAGCTGTGTGCCCAGGAGGTCTATGCCGATTCATAGATGTCTGTCTTCCCACTTCCATGGGATCCTACTGTTTTAGCTTGTCTGTGTTGTAAGTCCTAAAAAGCCTGAAACAGTTCTTGTCAGACTCATAGATCCCCCCACCCCGGCAAACAGTGACATGGATCAGTACATAGAATACCACTCTATCATTTGTCAGATGAAACTAAGAGTACCTCTTTTATTAGATGAAGACATCCCAGGAAAAAAAGGTATAAGTTAGTATGGTGTAATGGTTACAGTGATGGGCTGGGACTTGGGAGGCCGAGTTTCAAACTGATTGTTAGGCGTGAAACAACTTGGATGATTGTGACTAAATATTAACATCAGATGAGAAGAATGGAGTCTATTGGGGAAACATAAAACAGATGGAAGCAGTATAGAAACAATATATTTAAAAGTTATGAAGATTACTGAAATGAGAAGAAAAAATATTTAAGAAAAAAAAGCTTGAGGAAATATAAGGGATACACATAATAACCATTCTGACAGGCTTGGAAAATGATAGAACGCCCATATGACTGTTGGCTTTTGAACTAGTCTGTGGTTGGTTCGGTTTGTGGGTGAAAGGCCTGATTGGACACTGAATGAGGTTCTGAAATCAATTTGGCAGTTAGAAGCTGTCTAAGTGGCTCTATGAATCAAACTGCACCCTAGCAAAATTGCTGCCAAGAATATTGAAGTTCTATAGTAGCCTGAACCATTTTGAATCTCTGCTCCCTCCTTAATTTTATCCAATCTGTATTTTCTTTACATGAATTTTAATATCAATTACTTAATTATCTACTTTTTTATTATTCTGCTCTTCAGCCAAAAGAGGCTTCCACAACAACTAATAGATCAATAGAAACAAGACAGCACAAAAGGAAAAGGGATATGCTTGTCTAGGGATGAAGAAATTTGATTCAGCTTTCATTTAAAGGTCACACCGAAGTCACACATCCCAAAACAATATGCAAACCAAAACACAAGTATCCTTCAATATTCACACCTCTCTGAATTTCGCAATGTAGTTCATTATATTAATATGTAAATCAAATATAAAATTTGGGGTAAACAGGCTTTTCAAAAATGTGTGTATTAGGCAAAATTGCATACCAAAATGTATATAGCAGGATAAATTTGCACTAAACTGCTGATGAATTGTATATAAGGACTTACCGGTAAGTGAGAAACCAAAAGAAACCAAAACTGATGGACTTGACCATCCCTACCCTTGTGGGGAGAAATGTAGGTGACCTACCTTGTTGTCTAAAGGGCTTTTCATCGGATAAAATGAGAGGAAGGAGTAGGAATGGGGAAGAAATTAATTTCAGGTTGCATTTAAAGATAAACCTGCCAAATCTATGTTTTCTGAAACAAACCAAAATGCAAAAATCCTTTGAAATTCACACTTCTCTGAAGTTCTGCAGCCAAGCAGTGTGTACAAAAATAAATGTGATGCATAAATTAGTGGATATAGCATAGAAAAAATCCATTAGATTAGGGAAAATTGTTCTCCAAAACTGTGTACATTAGAAGAAACCCACACAAAAATGCAGATAAATTTTCATGAGGAATAGTTTTTTGAAAATTGCCAGCTGATGTGGAAATGTAGAGAACTGAACTTAAGAATGGAAAAATGAGAAACTGAGAGGAACAAAAATTGGCAAGATTTGTCTACCTCTAGGAGGGAGAACTATGTATGATGATTAATATAATGCAATAACTAATTATATAAAATCGTAAAAGGTGGGTGTTTGTGCTGTACCACCTTTCTCCGCAACTGCTTGACTGATTCGGTTCAAATTTGGACACAACGTTCCATGGGCACATGGGAAGGATCTTACGTAGTTAGATTGCAAAAATAATACACCTAACCCAGGTAAAAAAAGTGTCCTCCAGTGGACGGAACACAGCATAACACACTAAAAACGTCTCAAACCCCTCCTCCTCCTGTTACTACGTCACTACCTCCAGCCAATAGAGGGGCACACTGCTCACAAACACTGCTGCTGTCTCCGGCGGCAGCTGTAGACCCACGCAGGCAGGAACAACCGTTTGTGCAGTTGGCGGCCATGGCTCCATCAGGTGGGGAGGAAAAGCAAGATGAAACATCGCTTCCACCATCTGCGGTGTTACCTCGGCCACCTACAGAGCCAGGACGGGTGGAAACGGCACACTCAAACCTTTCAAGTTTCCAACGCAGCCTCCACTTACAAAACAGCCAGGGCGGGCGGAAACGAAACTTACCGTCATTTGCAGCAGCGGCAGTAGTGGCTGTAGAGCCAGCTGGATAAGCAGCAGTTTTCGACGATGCCTACACTAACAAGACGGCCGTAGTGCCTGCGGAGTCGGCCGCAAAAAAAACTTTGGTCATTTCCGGGACTCCATCTCCACTGAGAGGAGAGTCTGGATGCCCGGAAACGAAATGACCACCATTTATGGCGGCGCCTAAAGCATCTGCAGAGCCAGTAAGGAAACCACGCATCCTCAACTTCAACAAGAAAAAGTGTCGGTAAGCATACACTTCCACTTTTGCACTGCACCTCCCTTTCCCATTTCACCAAATCAGCCACAGCAATATGTGGCCGGCCCAGCTAGTAATAACATAGAATTTATAAGAGAAACAACATCCTGCCTGAAGTCTAAATAAACATACCTCTTTAACCTTTCCTTTTCTTCCTTTGTAAGGGAATACAATGGAGTAAGAGAGACTGAATTAAAATACTTCATTTGGAAAAGATATGTGAAAATAAATATGTCAAGGCCCTTCTTAAAGAGTAGGAGGGACTGGGTGGCAGAAATAGCTGCAGGTGGTGACCTACAAAGATAAAAGTATTACCAAATAAAGCAGGCACCCCCAAACTTGGCCCTCCAAATGTTTTGGGACTACAACTCCCATCACCCCTAGCTAACAGGACCAGTCAGGGATGATGAAAATTGTAGTCCCAAAACATCTGGAGGGCCAAGTTTGGGGGTGCCTGAAATAAAGAAAATGGAAATGTAAGAACAAGAAGCACTCAGGGGTCTATGAAGAATGTACAGGTAAAACTAATAATCTGGAGCAACAGGATGCAAACATTTCAAAGTTAGATTTTAAAATCAATGCAATGAAGAGAGGAAGCCAATGTAAAGAGGTTAAAAAAAGCAATATGAGAATGAGACTTTTCAGTGGTGGCTCCGCATTTGTTGCTCTCCCTGGGGAGACTCACCCGGCTCCATTGTTACATATCTTCAGGCACCAGGCAAAAACATTTGTTAGCCAGGCCTTTGGCTTTTAACTATCTATGGGCTTTTGGAGTGATTGGGATGCTTTTAATGTATTCCCCCCTACTTTTAATGTATGTATTTTTTGTGAGTTGTTTTGTAAGTTGCTTTGAGTTGCTATGGCAAAAAAGTGACTAACAAATTAAATTAAATAAATAATAATAATAATAAATAAAAAGGGGGAAATACTGTCATATTTATAAGCAAGATAAATGTAATAAGCTGCAGAGTAAACAGAACAGAGTAAGGTCACATCCACACCATAAATTTTAAATGAATTTAAAGCACTTGGCTTCACCCAAAGAATCCTGGGAACTGTAGTTTATCTCTCACAGAGCTACTATCCATCTGTCTCAAGAGACAATGGAGTGCACCTCCGGGGGTGAAGTCAAACCGCTGTGTCATCAGCACCAAAGGGAACTCCCCAGAGGTCCTGGGCTGCCCAGACAACAATGCCACAAATAAATAAAAATGCAAGTATTTAAGCACTATGCTTTCTTTGCTGCAATTAAGTAAATTTGTATAAATCCTGAAAAGGCACTGGACCAGGAAACATTTCCTAACTTTCACTCCATAGCACCGTAGTGGAAATATTAACTCTATGATTTCCCTGGACGATCTGAAGATTTCTATATAAAATGGCTCTCTCAGACTCTAAGCTAAGGTGGCAAAATTCTGTGCTAACGCCATTAAGATTCGGTCCACCCAAATTAGTGGCACCCAAACTATTTTATGACAGAGTTAGAGAAGAAACCGATTTATTATTTGATGTAGTTCATTTATCTGATGCAGTGTTAATACCCAATTATTATTCTTACATAATGAATTAATGATGATAGATCCTGTCAGACTAAATTCTTAGAATATATTTTAGATTGTATTTCTGATCGACACTATGTTTTAATATGTGTGTGATGGTCATTGACCATAATAAATTTGATTTAATTCTATGTGGGAGGCAAGGCTATAAATCCTGATTTCTCTGAAGATGTATACCAACCCTTGCAAGTGTGGGTGGGAATTAGTATTTGAGATCTCTATCTCTATCTCCCCTCCCATCACAAATTAAGCAACCATCTATTTATTAAATGTGAATTTGCAATATTATTGAACAGTTTGAGATTATTTACCTAGATATTAAGGCTACATACACACCATGCATTTACTGGGAACTTTAGTTTACTCCTCACACAGCTACAATTTATGGCACTCTCGACATTCTACAGTTCCCAGGGTTCCCTGAGAGAAACAACGTACTTATAACATATGGTGTATACACAGCTTGTAGCACAATCCTTTGTTATGTTTATTCAGAAATAAATCTCCCTGTGTTCAGTGGGACTTATTCCCAAGCAAGTATATATTCTAGATAATACTTCAATCAGGATTTGTTGGGCTCTTCAGTTTTTACATCAGATACTCTTGAGCAGCTTTCAGCCTTGGCATATTATTTCATTATCTCTAGTGACACCCTGTGGCAATGATCTGGTGCCCACATAGCACATTCTAATAGTGTGGCTTGAGATGATACAATAGTGAAATTCCTTTGGACCATTGCTGGTGTTAGTTCTATAAAAACCATCAGTCTATAGGGAGTTTTACAGCATAACCCAACAAAGAAGAGGCCCCTGTCCCAGGTATACATAATATTTTTTTATCAATGCCATGTAAATTCAAGTTGCTGGACTAGCAAAAGTAAATGAAAATATTTTAGTTGGGTTTACCCTCACTTCCAAGTACATCTGGATTCCAGGATTAAGTCACACATCAAGTAAATAAATGCATCTGGGGGGCCCTATAGCCAACCCTGATGTAGCCTTGCAGCATGTACCATTAATATGGGCAGTATTGTGTGAAATCAGCTTTCATACACAATTCTAGCCTGCAGTCCTCAGCACACATACTGGCAGGGAATAAACATTCAACATGGTATGACTTCAGAGTAAGCATTCATAGGATTGCACTGCAAAGGGACCAGATTAAGAGGTAAAATCAAAGCTGCCATTATACTTAAAACGGATACTGTGTAAAATCTTGGTTGATTCTGCAGGACATAAGGACACTTAGAAGACTCCTTGGAGAAGTCAGTCGGAGATCTGGACTGAAAGGAGGTTGTGGAACTCCTTAATTGGTGTCTGGAGGCAATTTTGGGGTGGATGAGGTAGACTTTGCCTTTGATACTTGAGAACTATATTTTAGGAACCACCCTGTTGTTGTGACTATTTGTTTTGAGCAGTTTTTTTATATTAGATTGCCTTCAACATAGTGCTAAAGTGAACATTCCATCAACGTAAGGATTTGTTCTTGTGCAATGGAACATTCTCTTCCTCTACTCCCTCTGTACACCCCCTGTATCAATTTTGGGGGTTGTCCCAACTTTTCAGGAGCAGATATGGGGATGGCACAGGATGCATGTGAGGAGAGAAGGGTGGGGGGGAGAGAATCCTGTTTCTTGCATTAGCACTAATCCTTTAGTGCAAATATTTTGTTGAGTTCCGTTCGTTGGCTCTGGCGTGGCCACAAGTGGGGAAGAAGCAAAGTTGAGAATTTACTGCATGCTGCCTGTTTGTCTTAACCACTGTTAAAACTATGGTTTAACATGATACGTGAACAATGTCTCTTTTGCCACACTAAATTACAGGTAGAGTGACATTAAAGAGGAACAATACTTTTGAGGCCAACTCATTGCCTGAAATGGAGGTTGCATTGCTGTTAATAGTTCACATCTGTATTTGGCAAGTGTTCTTTAAATTTTACCTGCAGAACATTTTTTTTCTATGTGGGTTAATACAATTATCTATACACTTTAAGCAAAGGCACATGACCGAGAAACTGGAACTTTTAAGACGTTCTAAGTGTCTAGGTTTTTTTATATATATATAAAGGTAACCAAAGCTAGTTAAACAGTGCACATGGTTTATTAGTTTTTCATACAGGAGTTAAGACAGTCACAGTCACACGCATAAATTAATCTAGTAAGTTAAACCTTTGCCAAAAATCTTGTTTGCAATGATGGGTAGTTTCAGATATTGCTCTCGGTATTAGTTTATTCTTTTTAAAAGATTCATGCCTCTAAGCAAGAGACATAGTCAACTCTTCTGAATAAATTAACTGATTTATTTAGCTGACCATAAGTTCAAATGTATAGAAACTATTGCATATTATGCCATTTGAAGCACACTGCTGTGCTTGCTTCTCAAAGTTCAGTGTTATTTGGCAGGTGGTGAGTAGGTGGATGGATCAAATCCAGGAGCCCCCAGGGCTGAGTAAGGGCACCAAAACTTCAAGAAACATTGAAGTGTGGATCTGCGACTCAATTCTAAACAGCCATGATATGCACATACACCAATGAATGCTGTATTCTGTCCCACTTGCTCCCATTTTCTATTTTGCAGTTGGCAAATCTTATATGCATGCAGAGCCTATTTCTGCACATTATCTCCCATCAGATCAAGGTGAAAGGTCTCAACCCGAAACGTGCACAGCTAGCTGAGTTATACTCACGATAATTTCTCTGATGCAAGCATCACAAGTTAACTAACACAAGCTTTTATCCATGCCTGAAGACATTCACTATCATGCTAATATTGAGCACAACATGCACAGGCACAGCAAGCCTTGGCTCATATGCTCCCTACATGGCAGAGGAGCTCAGATGCTTTTTCTTCCACTTTTAGTTAGACCCAGAATTGTGTTTGACACTAACTACAAATAGTTTAATGCAAGCAAGCTTCGTAACCCATGGTTTGAAAGTTGGCATAAGTAACATTAGCTAAGCTACAGGTTGCCAATTCAGTGATGCAACAAACCCATTAACAGAAAATGGAAGCAAAGGCTTCTAAACTCTTCCTCCTGACCATGTGCAAAAGGAAGTGCTTGCAAAAACAAGGCTCACTGAACGCACCTCGTGCCTGCTTGCGCATGTTGTGCAAAACCATGGTTTAGCATAAATTATAAACTACCATGTTGCCCGTACTTACTTATTTGTAAGCCTACTTGAAATCTACAGAAGTTCATATTGAGTGAAGGAGGATGAATAGCATTACGTATCAAATGTGCAAACCTAGAAAGTTATCCCAGAGTGTGATCATGGTAGACCCTGTGGGAAGTCCTGGGTAAAAATAAGAGAAGCAAAACATCATGGTTGGAGTATACTACAGACTGCAATGCCAAGAAAGATTGGGAATAAATTCCCTGAAACAAATTACAGGCGTTTCAAATATGCAATAATGCTTCAAATGCCCTGGTATCTGGGGGGATATGAACTCTGCTAAGCACAGATCATTCAACAAATTTCTGACACGCCTTGCTGAAAACCACCTCTTTTACAATGTGGAGGAAGCAGCGATGGGTTGGTTATCATTGACTAGATCTTAACCAGCAGGGAGGAGACTGAAGTAGTGAGAACTTCAGGGGAAAAGTAACTACTGTATGTAATGCTGACATTACATATGGAAAGGTGGAAGAAAGCGTACTAAAACTTGTCCCTTTCATTTTGGGAAATATGTTTTTCATGATCTCGGAGAAATGCTAGGTGGGATTCCATAGCTAGATATAGCACTGGGGAAAAGAGCCCCAAACAGGCACAAGTTGGGTTGTTGTTGTTTTTTAAAAAAGGAGTTACTAAGGACACAATCACAAATGATTCCAGATGAGAAAGAAAAATGGCAGATATCAAAAAAAGAATGTAGCTGCACAAAAAGCTGAGTAATAATCTGAAAATAGAAGCAACCTTAAAAGGGGGGGGGGGGGAGGACAGTTCACCAGGGACATGTAGCCCAAACTTTTAAGAGCCATGTCAAGAAAGCTAAGAATGAGCCAATACGGGCAGGACACGAAGTTGTAGGAAGAAAGTACCGGTAGTTAGGAATCTGCATGCTAGAAAGGGCTGAAGAAATATTTTATTCCAAGCTGAAGATGAACTTCTGTTTTACATACTTGCTTCTAACTCTTAGTATTTTAAAACATGCTTTTTTTTTTTAAGGGATCGGGATTAGGAAATAGGACATGCATTTTTCATATACTTCTTAGCATCAAATAGAATATATAAATAAAACTAAGAACCACAAAAATGTGTTTAGGAGTAGGCTGAATTTATACTCTTCACAAACTACCACATGCACAACACTCCTGCCTAAAATGAAATGTGAATGTAAGCATGCAAAACTGCTTTAAGGCCTGGATCCAGTTAGGATCAGCGTTCCAAGCACCATTTGTCATCTATTAGAAAAGAAGCACCTCTTTACAAAAAAATAAAAAAAAATCTTAAGGTATTCTAAAGTGGTCAAAATGCTTTGAAAAGGCTCAAAAAGCATTTCATTTAGCCTTTTCTAAAAGGCTGAATAACTACCTCACAAGTTTGATTGTGCTACATGATTGTATATGAAAGATAATAGTTTAGTCCTTACACCATATTGAAAAACTGCACTCTTGTGTAATGACATTAATTCCTCCAATTCTAATGATATTGACTTGGGGGGGGGGGGAAATACCATTTCTATCAACAGTTTGCTTTCAGGTAAATAACCCCAGGATTGGGCTGCAACAGTTACCAAAGTTAACAAAAAGTAACCTTTTATTGCTCTTCACTCTGCGGTAACTGATACTTTATTTTGACAGTAATAGTTGATCTCTTCCTTCAATCTATTTTAGCATGGAGGTTAGAGCATAACTGCAAATCTACAAATATTTTCATTTTCCAAATTAGAATTTCTGAACTAGCAAGTGATCCCACTATTCTAGTGATTGTAGTAATCCACTCCATAGGTGATAACATTTCAATACAACCTATGTATTAGAGACTGGACTTCGGGTCAAGAGTTAAAAATAATATAAAATGCTAGTGCTCTTCTGCTAGCTTTCACACCACAGTGTAGGAAGCTAGTGAGGAAAATAAAAATCTTTTGTGAGCATAGACACAATACAAGGGATCTGCTTCTTTCCATGGAAGTCTGGTCTGTTTGAGTAAGAACTGAATTCTGCAACCTTGCGATTTACACGTGTCAGAATTTGCATAAGTTCAAGTTTTGTAGCATGCTGTTTCAGCATCCCACACAGTGACTGTATAAACCAGGAGCCATCTGATGAGTTCCTCCAAGAGTAGTAGCCTATAAGAAAAAAAAATGAATTGACTAAAATATAACATTCTTCAAAATGAGACTACAAAAGCTAATCATGTTTGAGAATCAGAGTTGGGAGGGACCCCGAAGACCATCTAGTCTAACCCCATGCAATGCAGAAATCTTACTTTTATTAAACTGATTAAGGTCACATACACCCGACCACAACTAGATAACTTTGTCCCAGAACAAGGGTTCTTCATTCAGCGTACTAAAGGGCTTCACATTAATCTCATTCTACTTTTATTTGTCCTGCTGTTAAGTCTACCACCCTTTAGTCTCAAATATTCCCCAAGAGAAGTGTTAAAAAAAAGATTAAAAAACCACCTTCATACATAGGCATGTTGATTTGGAGCAATCAGAAAGAGATTATTTTCCACTTAGGCTCCCTAGTTAGTGCATGCGGGGGTTGTGGGTCAGTAACATTTTTGTACTTGAAACAGTTTTACAAAAGGAGGGAGAAGTATTCAGGCACCTTTGTTGGACTATGACATGGGTCGACAAACTAAGGCCCGTGGGCTGGATCAGCACCAATTGCCTTCTGGATCTGGCCCACAGTCGGTCTGGGAATTGCCGCGTGGATCGCTAGCAAGCACATGTGTTCTTTCCCTCTCCCTCCCACGACAGCGGCATCTCCTCCCTCCCTCCTCCTGGCTTCTTCCCAACCTGCCTAGAGGAGGAATGGGGCTGGGCTTTGTTGGTGCCAGCAGCAGCAGCGGCGCTCAAGTGGCTGCCATTTTAAGCAGCCCCTCTCCGGAGCTCTTTCGTGTGCCACTCATCATCCCTCCGCCACCGCCAGCCCCTGCTGCTCACAAGACACAGGTAAGCAGCCACTGGGGCTCATCCGGGGCTGTGGAGAAGGGAGGGGGAGAGTTGAGGGGATGTCTTATAGTCTGGCCCCCCACAAGGTCTGAGGGACAGTGGACTGGCCCCCTGCTGAAAAGGTTTGCTGGCCCCGGACTAGGAGATGCATTAAATAAAAAGTTATAAAGCCATCTATGTATTTTGACCAAAAGCTTGCATCTTTTATTCATTTATCTTACCAGGAGCAGTTGAATAGGCATAGAGGAAGTCGGCTTCTACAGGTATTTTCTGACATGTGCTTTCATCCGTACTACTGTCTGTTTCAATACCAGAATCAAGGTCTGTTCCTCTACAAGCCTACGCAAAGGAAGACAGAAGAGTAAATGCTAGCCGGAAATATTACCACTAGTATTGGCTCGCGGAAAATGGCAACAGTCGGATACAAATGAAAACAAACAAGGAATAAGAAGACTCATTTATGCACATCTTGAAAGGGGAGGCATGCTAATCTTGATGAGGTATGAGTTTCAAGTTGAACTTTGCAGTTTTGTGACATGGAAAAACTATTCTGAGTCAGAGAAGAAGTTCACAGCACTTTTAGAGCACTCTGCTAAAATGTGGTCACAGGTGAGAACCACCAACCTAAACTGAAACAGTAAGAAATGCTTTTGTGACCTGGCCATGGTTTAGAGGCATTGGTCAAATGCTTATGTTTGGCCATTTTTGTTTCTCAATGAAAGCCCTGGCTAATGTTTCCGAAGGATGTCCAAGTAGAGAAGCTTTTGCTAATTAGCATAAAGTAATGTGTTTTCATTATTAATGCATTACACCGTCTTATTCTGCAGGAGACCTACAATTAAATGACAAATACAAAATCATCATACTGATCTCATTTCCTAATGAAAATGAACAGGGATCATGCCATTTGGGGTGGTTACCATATTCAAAAAAAGCAAGGCAACTTAGAGAAGAATTCTAAGCAGCTGCCCCACAACTATGATCCTAGTGTCTAAGCTTATGCGTTTTCTAAAATCACTGTTAAGATTTTCCTTTTGGTTTTCAATGGCCAGTTTTAAGGAAGAGAATGTATCTAATTCCATTTTTTAGTTTGTTTTTTTAGATTGCTGCTATCCTCTCTAAGTAGTAGGAATGGTATGGAAAATGAAATATTAATGCTGCTAGAAAGCAAAAAAAAATTAACACTACCAGACACAATGGATATATTTTATATTCCCAGAAACGTAACCATAGATCTTACTATTATAGTATAATGCAGACATAACATTTCCTTATCTTTGAGACACAGTTTTTTTGTTTTTTAAAATGAAAGTCTTCACAGTATTGTCATCTGTTCAATTTTGCACAATTACCTGAATAAAGAAGAGCTTTGGCTTTCCTGCCAAGGTCTTGCATCTGTCTCCTCTGAAGAGACTTGTTAACATTTTTAGCTCCAGAGGACCATCTGTACCATAGATGAGTCCATCCTCTCCATGGCTTAACAAGACACAAACAAAACTGTTTCTCTTGTTGTGATCATCCTTGGCAGCTTCAAAAAAACCCGGGGGGGGGGGAACATTGTTTAAGTATTCAGAAATTCCAAATACTCATTTGACATTTTTTCAACAAGAAAGTTTTAGGCAATAGCAAAACTTCAAGCACAATATTGCTTCCCTCCAAACAAACAAACAAACAGACAAAGTGAGACAAGCGTTGTCAATCATATAGCCTTTTTGGGATAGGCAGCATAGGAACAGGATCATTTAAGCACATTCCTATGAATTTGTGGCAACTGTAAGGCTACCTTAGGCTTGAATGCAGTTAAATTCTCCCCAACGTTGCCCTGCTCCTGCCATACTAATATCTGAAGGATAAATCCTGCTGATATGCCATATAATCCTTTTTATAGGTAGGAGGCAGTGACAGCAGTTATTAGCAGGCTTATTTTATAAATGAATATTGAAAAGAATCTTATTAAAGCAATTAGTAGTGGGGGAGAGCTTTATAAGTGGAAATGTTTAAAGAAAGTTGGGTCTGACAAATGAAAGGGTAACAAAATCAGGACTGAAAGTAACTCCTATTCTAGAATGAGCTTAAGTGTCTAGACTGAAATATTTTCCTGAGTGAAGAACGTATAGCTTGACGACATTCCTAATCAGGAAGGAATATTTTTAGTTGCCAATTTGGGCTCTGAAGGTGTCCGGGTTAGAAATACCAATTACACTGCTTAAGGCTTAAGCAAAATTAAAATATAATTTTAAAATCTCAACCTAAGGAGAGTTCATGAAAGCAGACACGGAGGTGTATTGTATTCAGCACCTGGGGCACAACTTCCAAACGTTGTTGCTAGGCCTGCAAACACATCATCCCATGATGGACCTGGTCCACATATGCATTCCCTCAAGGTGGTCAATTCTGATCTCCAGCTGTTGAGGGGACTGTATCTAGACTCCACTTGCCCATTTCCAACAGATGACTTAAGACTGTCAGAGCAGACTTTTTGGTGGTAATTTATGCTTTCAGATCCTCCTACTCAGTGGTGCGCATGCAACCTGCTGCTATGCAAAGGGACTCTTAACCCTTCTGCCACACCAGGTGTTCTACTTATTATTTAATATCAATGTTCCTCATTGCTAAGAAGAACGGACAACACAAAACCCCATGAGTTTATATTTTATAATTTGGCACAACAGGCAATACATCAACCATCAAATCACTACTTACCATTATGCAAAACTTCAATAATCTGCTTACATGCAAGATCATTATAAGGCTTCACCGTGTACCCCAAGGTCCTGAACGTGTCTACAACATGTGCAGCATCGGCATCTGTACCAGATCGATATGCCATCCCTTTAGATAAAAAAGAAAATAAGTTGCGTTGACTTAATTTTTGAAAACACTGTATGCCACAGGCAAATTCTGCTCAGTTATATGAAAATAAAATATGGGAAACCGCAGCTGGAGCCTGAAGACTTGTTCCCATATGAAATATATAAGGATTTATGGAAGACAATCCACCCTGTAAACACAGAAGGAATGGAAACAATGGGTGCACTGGTTTTATTGCAGATGAACAACAGAACTTGGCATCACCCGCTGATCCATGGAAGGACCAACCTTGTATATAAATAAAACATGTATAGAAAAAACCTTGTACAGTTGTACCTCGGAAGTTGAACAGAATCCGTTCCGGAAGTCCGTTCAACTTTCAAAATGTTCGGAAACCAAAGCGCAGCTTCTGATTGGCTGCAGGAAGCTCCTGCAGCCATTTTGAAGCCACGGAAGCCCCATCCGACATTTGGATTCCAAATAACGTTCGCAAACTGGAACACTCACTTCCGGGTTTGCGGCGTTCGGGAGCCAAAACATTTGACTCGCAAGGCGTTTGGGATCCAAAGTACGATTGGAAGGAAAAGGAACAACATTGTCAGGCTTTATTTAGGTGTAATGAAGTCACCTGTGCTTAAAGCATACCATTGCTATTTAAAAGGGGTTTTGGAAATCTGTGGCCCTCCAGATGTTCTGAGACTAGAACTCCCATCGTCTCTGACAAATGGTCATGCTGCCTGGGGCTGATGGAAGTTGGGAGGCCAACATCTGGAAGGCCACAAGTTGCTCTCTCCTGCTATTAAAACCAACAGCTCTCTCCCATGCAGATTTAGGCATGTCTGAACTTACTGACAGGCAACTTTGAAAAAGACTAAGCAGTAGATATATTTCACTTTTGGCAGTTTAAAGCAGGTTACAGGGAGGGAAGCCTTATTGGGGGGGGGGGGAGAAAGTTTTTTTTTTAAATTACCAGTAGCTGGATGGAAGTTTTTATTGTTGACTAAAAGACACATTCCCATTTCGGGGTGATCCATTCTGTAACTCTCGTCTGCCGGTATCACAGAGTCCACAGATTTGCTAATAGGTATGCTCTTCCTGAGGAAAAAATAGAATACAATGTAAAACTAAACTCTCTCTCTCTCAAATTTTCAATTTTCTGATCCTGAATTTTAAAAAAAGACTGAGGCTGCAATCCTACACACATTTGCCTACGAATAAGTCCAAATGAATTCAAAAGGACTTCTGAGTTTGCATGTATACAATTACAGTGGTACCTCAGGTTAAGAACTTAATTCATTCTGGAGGTCTGTTCTTAACCTGAAACTGTTCTTAACCTGAAGCACACCACTTTAGCTAATGGGACCTCCCACTGCCACCACGCTGCCAGAGCACAATTTCTGTTCTTATCCTGAAGCAAAGTTCTTAACCTGAAGCATTATTTTTGGTTTAGCAGAGTATGTAACCCAAAGCGTTTGTAACCTGAAGCATATGTAACCTGAGGTACCACTGTATACTGCAAATCTGTTATCTTTTGGATTTTGCACAAGTTCAGAACAGCATGAATGTTAATGCTGAATGAGAAATTGCTAGCAAAACAACAACAACAACCTAGTTATAAACAGTTCACTCAAATAGCCACTATTAAATAAATACAAGGGAACAAAGAAAATATTTCATGTTTTTATTACTATCAGATAGATTGGATAATTGAGAACAGATCTGATCCTTTGAGCACATGAAATAGAGTAAGGAGATGTAAACTCTTCCCTGCACTGCTGAGCTGCATTCAAGATGTTTGGGATGAAATAAATATGACAGAACCATAGTAGGAAGAATGAGAGAAATGTGCAAAGATTTTTTACACAAGAAGCTCAAAAGATGTTTTATGAATGCAAGACCTACATTGATTTAAGCATTTTGTATTCACCTTCTATACAGCACTACTGCTATTATCGTTATTATTACTTAATGTGTTAACTGCCCTTCAACAGCATATCCCAGGGCAGGTTACAGCAATTTAAGATTCAGAATTAAAACAGATTATAGTCACAGGAATAGGGTCTAACATCATAGGTATGCAATACAAACCACATAAGAGGGGATCAAATTGGCTCTAGTCGTTTTTGCATTAAATCTGAGAGGAACAACAGTAGACCTTGAAAAGTACAAGTGAATTTTAAAAATAAGCTTTTGAGTGCTTTTTAAAAGTGGGATGGTAAAGGAACCAATATACACCAAGTATAAACCAAAACAAACTGGGACATATTCAGCTAATAAGCTGTGATTCCTGCATTGCAGAGGTTTGAACTAGATGACCCTTGGGGTCCCTTCCAATTCTACAATTCTGAGATGGCTACAGAAGCGGAAGCCAGCACAACAGGACTTCCCCTTCTCCTTCCCCAAACATGCTCTGAGGTAGGGGATAACCTCCAGAACAGCATGTGTGGGAGATGAGGGGAGAATGTGATGTAGGACAAGAGGAACTGGAATGGTCTCCTTAGTGCTACACTGAATAGAATTCACTGATTTTGCTATAGATTTGTGCTTAATTGAGAGCTCATCTGCATTACTCTATCAATGCATTATGAATTAAAAATCTAGTCCGAGTTGTTTAATACACTTGCTTTCTTGATTACTTGCCTTTCTCAACTTATTCAAGCGGCATTCCTAAGATTGGTACCCTCTCTTGTATTTTCCTCTCATTTTTACATAAGATTAAGTCCAGAGAGTTGCTGCATTTTCACTGCTGTTTGCTTGCCTTGTCTTTCCATGTAGGATAATGGCTAATGGAAAGGAGGAGTTACAACTCACCATCAGTTGGTGCCGGGCCCATAGCTGTCAACCCTCCCTGCTGTTTCCCAATGCTATAATAAGGGAAATTCCTGCAAAAAGGGGAAAGGTTGACAGCTATGGCCACGCCCATGGGAGGAATGGGTACATTATGGGGTGGCCACTCCATATATTTTGAGGGAGATCTAAACTGAGGGGGACTTGCCTCAGGGCTCCCATAAAGTCAAAGCCTACAGTGGCTACAAGAGAAGAAAAAGACCACCACAAAGAATCAACCAACACCAATAGCAAAAATCCCCACTTACCCTTCAGAACCAGAGAGTTTTTTTGCATCTGTCATAGTTTGTGGGGATTTCATAATATGGTTTATGTCCGCCATGGTTGTTTCTGTAAATGAAGGATAAAGCGTTATCATCAGAATTTTTTAATGCCAATCAATGCCAGGAGAAAGCAAAGCTTCTGGAAAATAAAATTGTGGTCTCCCATGTATCAAGAGAACAGATAAAAAATATTAAAAAATGAGCTTCCCCCAACTTCCCAAGGAGAAAACAACCCTGAGGCATAATTATTCTGAAGGAGCATAAATTTAGCTGAAAGCTAGGCATTTTTAATAAACCCACCAAGGGAAAATGCAAACGGGCAGCTTATAGCAATTTACAACACTTGGCTACATGTTCAGGTTTAAAGTCACATACAGGGTAAAAAAAATATTGCTTCAAAAATAACTTTATACCTGAAAATCAACAGTCTGTTAAAATTAAGCAAATTGACCACAAAAGACCCATCCATCAGCGGACATCTGTTTTGATTTTGTGCAGTCAGACATATGCTCTGTCACTGATGGTTTGTTTCTTTTCCACAACACCAATGCTAATGTACTGAAGCACTGAAGCTCTTGGGAGGACAGCACTGTTACTAGCTAGCTTCACCGGAGTACTAAAGCATTACCTCATCTTGGTTAGCTAATGCATTGATGTCATATTCTGTCAAGCAGAATATACATCTCTCTGGGGAGGATGATCTCATTCTACAAAGGATGAAAGAAAGGGGAAAAGGCTTCTAGGAATAGTCACAGTTAACGGATATTCTGCTTTGAAGTTCCTCCTCCCCTAGGTAAGAAACATTTTAAAGGGCACATAAAGTTATGAGGCTTCTAGGAAAAGTCAGTAACAATACAACTGACATGATTGGGTTTTTTTTGCCCGTTACATGTGGGATCATTATAGAATCATGGAATTCTACAGTTGGGAGTATGAGGATCATGTACTCCAGCCCCGTGCAAGGCAGGAATCATTTGCCCAATGTGGGGCTCGAACCCAGCCTATACCTGTAGGTGTGTGTATACACACCTTTCTGACTTTAATGTGGCTGGAATGAAGCCAACCGTGCAAAGATAAGATTCACTTTCATTGCTCCATCTATTTTTTTGCCTCTGGTCCTGCTCACCACTGACATGGCAGGCTCACAAGACATTCCCGTTATCAGAAGTTGTTGCAATGGGATCTGCTCAAAACATGTTGCTGTGAAAGCCTATGACAAGAGTGGCTACTATGCATCACATAAAAGCCCTTTCACTAGTTGTTGGCTATGGTGCCTTTTCTACCATTTGCTGCTTGATGCAATAATCACAAAAGGAAACTGCCATCTAGATGCAACCTACCGGTAAATTGATCTGCGCGTTTTCACATGTCAATTGCTCCTAACGAGCTTAGTTTCTACATATATCTGTTTATGTTGACTTTGCCACAGACATTATAAATATGGAAAATGTTTTCTGGAGCTCTTGACACTAGTGACAAACTTCATAGACTTGACTGAGAACATAGATAAGCAAAACTAGCAAGCCTATTATTGTGCAAACTGGACTTTTCCTCTTTAACCTTGTTTATCAATCCATACACTCTTATTTTCACTTTTAACAGGAAGATACAATTAATTGCACAAGGCTGAAAAGATCTAGATGCCTATCTGCAACTGTCAGTATAGTGCCATAGTGTGTCATTCCTCCTTGCAAAACTGAGAAGGTTAATTCCGAATCATGTTTAGTTTCTTGTACAGAGCGGTTAGTGCTGATGACATTAAGACAACAATGTTTTCCTTTGTTGGAAAATAATAATCTTTTGACTCTCATGGATTTTGTTTTCCTCCTTTCTTGAGAAAAAAGGTGCTGTTGCTTCATGATTGTGAGAGTTCACATAAATATTCAACTGCTTTAGTCTCAAGCTTTCCAATTTCTCCATCCACAGACCAACTGACTAATTCTTAAGAAGTTACCACTGAAATTTTACATAAAGCAAAATTCATATTGATTTTGGGAGTCCTTCCTTGGATAATAAATAATCTGAAAGATTTCAAGGAAAGTAAAATATTTTATTTTGACTGGCTAGGAACAGTTTTCAGTGTGGTTTTCATGTAAATCCTTAAGGCTGCTATCTTATACACATTTACTCAGAAGTAAGTCCCACTGAACTCAACAGAGCTTACTTCTTAATATACATGCATAGGATTACAGTGTAAATTACCAACAGATTTTGTTCAAAATGAAATTCAAAAATTCCTCCTCAGGCAAAACACTAATTTCAAGGGAAATCTAAAACATTCCTGCAAAACTGGCAACATTTTCCAGATACTGTTGTAGTAATTTTTTGTTAAGACTGACAACATTAATCTAAGCCATTTGAGTGAGGCAATGCTGCTATGAAGTCTTTGGTGGAAGGGTGATAAATTACTATGTTCCCATCTTGGTCTCCAAGCAAAACCTATGACAGAAAAACTCAGGTTTTAAAACTGGTAAGATTGCTAACTACATAAACAAACAAAATGGCATTATTAAGCAACCCTTTCGATATGCTAAGTACTGCTATTGGGCTACTGTTCAATCCAAGTGCAGCATACACAATTATCACAAATTTTAATTGTGATTCAAGTTAAACCAAAGTAGTTTAGCTACCATCTCCTGCTTTGGTACTCACAAACAAGATAATATTCCTTCCCTTCTGCAGAAGCTAGCATACTAATGGGCGTTTGGGGGTGGTGTTGTTTTTTTAAAGCAATACTTCACTAATTCCTTCATATCCTGTCACGGAAGGATGCCACATGTCTGATGAGCTGAAAGAATATTAGAACAAAAACAACAGACAGTGAAGGGGAGATTTATCAACTCTACCACCAAGCCACATGTGTGTGGGGGGCGGGCGGGTTGTAAGATCTCTCGGTCTGCTTCCGCTCTGTAAAAAAAAAAAAAAAAAAAGCGGAGAGCGAGCGAGCGGGTCCCCTTTTGTTTGCAGCTCAGCGTATACTGGGCTGGATTCAGACCTGCCAGCTCCTCGCCTGGTTCCTAATAAAAGGCTCGAGGGCATCCGTGTTCCGCGCCTCAGATGCGCTGGGACGGAAAGAAGTAGGAACAATAAGCAACTATGGCGCCTAGCAGCTGCAACAGCAGCAGGGGCTGCCGGGGGAAGGGGAGAAGCCGAGCAGGAGAGAGGCTGAGGCCGCGGGAAGGCGGGCGGGGACCAGGCTTCCCACGCGGGTGGGGCTCGGCTGGGGAAGCAACAGTTTTCCGCAGAGAAACTTTTCTTTGTTTTACCTTTGCTTTCCCAGCGCGCTTCCTCCTACTATCAACAAGAAGCGCCACGCCGGGCGGGGAGGGCGCCTGCAGGCTGTCTGACTGGCTGGCTTCCCTAAGGGGAGAGAAAAAGCAGCCTGGGCGGGCCGCGGGCCACTGACCTCGGACGTCTCCTCCTCCTCCTACTCCTCCTCCTCCGGTGCTGCTGCGGTTGCCCGTTTCTCTCTATGGACCCAAGTGCCTGGCGGAGCGCGCTTCCTCTTTCCTCCGCACTTTGCTCCTTCGCTCCGTCTCCCACCCCTCAGCCCCGCCCCTAGAGGAGGAGGAGGAGGAGGAGGAAAGGAAGAAGGAGAGGAAGCTCCCCTAGCAACGGCAACGGCCCCAGCAACAAGGAAGTTTGTCCAATGAAAAGCGCGGGAAACCGATCGGCGGCTCCCTCTTTTGCGCGCGCAAAGCCACACCTCTTCGGAAGCGGCTGCAGCTGCTCTCCTCCCCACGCTCTCTTCTTACAGGTAGGTAGAGGGGCAGCTGTGCTGCGGTTCACCCCCCCATCAGTGCCGGATTGACGTATAAGCTAAACAAGCTATAGTTTAGGGCCCAACTCTCTTGCCCCCCCCCATTTTCACTATTAATATACTTTTTAATTGTATTTCAGTTCAACAATTACTTTGATAAAATACATATTTTGTTATGTGCTTTAGATACCTATTACTTACATAAATCGCCATATAGCATATATTCAACACAAAAAAACAGCTACGATTTGTTGTTGACAAAGGACAGCTGGTCATATAAAGGGCCCCATTACCTTCAGTAGCTTAGGGCCTCATCAAACCTGAATCCAGCCCTTGTGTGGACCCGGATGAAATCGAAACAGCACTAAAGTGTTCCTGTGTAGCTACTGCTATAATGCCAGATTTATTTTTTTAAATTGGACTGGTATTGGGAGATACGTGTGTATATAGTACACTGAAACATACACTGTTTTGAATTTGAGCTCACCCGTTGCTATTACGGTACTTAAGCTGATTTCTACTGGTGGAGTAGAGTTAAATCTGTGGGTTGTGCCTAGATGCCAGAGCCTGCTTCCACACTGAAATGTATTGTACAGCAATCCTGACATGCTGGAAGACAGGCAGCCTTGGATGAGTGGATGTCCATAGTTCAGACTGCTTATAGCAGAGCTTTCCAAACTCTTATGTCGCAACACATTAGTGTGTCGTCTGCAGTGTGTCGTGCGAACGCTCCGCACGCTCCTCCCGGGGCTGGAAAGGGGTTAGTTTAACCTCTGGTTTGCTAGTAAAACTGAATTACTGTGTCGCGAAATGATGCAAAACTGAACTACTGTACTGGGTTGCAAAATGATGCATGTCTAAAAAGAGTGTCACCAACATGAAAAGTTTGAAAGATCTGGCTTATAGGAACCTGCAACCTTTCTTTTGTGTATGTGTGTGTGGGAGGCCTATTTGCATTTCTTTTGCCTATGGTCTGGGTGCCAACTGGATTTTGGGCCCCAGTACACAGTGTATGTGTACTGTGTACTATATGTGCACTATACAAATGTGTACTATACAAATAAAAAGTATCTCCATTGCTCTAAATAAGTCCAGCAATTCAGAATGTAGCACTGGACAACTAACAGACTCTACTACTGAGCTGACATGCGTTAATCACAGATATAGTTGGGGCACTGGGTCTTTACCATAGCAACTGGCTTGGCTGTTTTTGCACCTGCAGTTAGCTCAGCCACGGGGTGATTTACATTTATGAAGGAAATTAACCACTTCTCATATTCAACATATTAATAGTCTATGTTTTTACAGGTATTTTCCCCTCACTGTGTTTGCTGTCTCAAAGTAGGATAAAGACTGGTTGCTCCTCTGCAAGAAACCTATCATGAGCACCAGTAAGTCCACTATTCCAAGTTCTGAAAATATTTACATTAAACTTAGCAGTATTAAGCATGATTAAAACTTCTTACAGATAAAATCACTGCTGATTCAGAATAATTTATTTGATTGTTGACATTAGTGGTTTGTTCCAGAATTCTGTGAGGAGACATCGCATGGAATTAGGTGGTCTTGGTGCCTCATTTTTCCTGTGCCCCTTGAAAACCTGCTTCAGAGGGTTGGAGGACTTTCTGGGACAGGATGTTAGGGCTGCAAGTAGAGGAAATCAGCAAAAGTCCCTTCTGTTTGTAGAAGAGCTGCTGGGTCCAAATCCTTTGGATCCAACCCAATAAAAATATGTGCATATTCTCAAATATAAGGTGGGAAATGCAGATTGAGAACATAGGATACTGGACTGAATATATGCGGAGAATGGCATGATCCATATATATACACAGATATATTCGCTTGCATCACTGGACTAATGTCCTGTTTCATGACCATGTGTATTAATACTTCCACCTTTCAAACTGATTTTCTGGTGGAACATGCTTGCTGAAGGATGTAATGGCTTGGCATTAAAATATGTACTTTGAACAAGTTAGTGTTAAGAGTGGTGTGTCAATTGCAGCCCTATTTTTTAGAAGTGCATGTTTATATACACCAGAGCTTTCTGTCTTATACATGAGCAGCAGCTAGCAAAGGACTAAATCCCTGTTTAATGTATATTTTAAAGTGGAAATTGTGATCTATGTGCACCTTTCCCAATATGTTTGAGCTTTCTTATAATATCAACACCCAGTTGCTAAATAAATTGTAAGAAGTGGGGTGTGTCCTCTGTTGAATGTTCTGCTAGACTTATCGTTTGCATGTCCACCAACTCAGCCTGTGAAATATCTATCTATGCACTTCCCAAGTGTCTCTTAAGATACAGGATAAGCTGAAGCTTCAAAATAAGCAAGCACCTTGTCTTACTGGTCAATGGTTTCAATTGATTCTGGAAGTGGTTAAGTCTGTACTTGCATGCTTCTTTGCTTATTTGCACCACCCATTTACAAATGCCACATCTCTGGTAGTCAAGAAGATAGTAAGAGTCGATCCTGCATCCAACTTCTGGGTTATATTGTATAATAACTACTGTATCTGGAAATGATCATGAGCTTCGCTTGTTATTTATAAATGGAACTCTTGGTTGAATACAAACTTGATATTTTGATTGCTTTAGAACAGACAAAGAGAAAATGGGAAGAAAGGCTGAAGGATATTGAGGAGCTAGCATCTTCGTATAAACAACGGCCTCTCTGTGCACGTTACAAACCGCAGTTGTCCAAACCATGGCAAGCGACCCCAGTTTGGAAGCTATTTCATCGGCAAACTCAAGCATTTAACTTTGCCAAAACTTGTAAACAGGTATGATGGTTAATGATTAGAATGTGGCTTTGCCAGCAACATGCCTTGCACATGTTAAGTTTTTGTTACAGCACATTTATAATTGAGAAATGACTTGGCTTTGGGTACTTTGATTTGTTGATTGAGGTTTTTTTTTTAATTTTTAAAGGATGTTCATGTATTTGCTTTGGAAAAGAATGCAGAAAACAAGCAAAGGATTTATCTTGTGACAACATACACAGAGCTTTGGTTTTATTACAGGCAAGTATCTGAAAAACAAGTACTGTACTCAGAATGATTTATGTTCATATATTGATGTAACCCAAACCTTTGTGTGTTTACTTTGAATAAGTTCCCGTGTTAAATGGCACTTACCCCCATGTAGATGTGTGTAGGGTTACAGCCATTGCAATTCAGAAGTTGAATCCAGACTTTGCCTTTGGGGTATGTCTTTGGTTGAATCCAGACTTTGCCTTTGGGAAATGCTCCTACCTTATACCTTTGATCCAGCAGTGGGATCACACTGAGAGAAGACAAGGTGACGGGAAACCTTTGCTGAGTTCCCCAGAAGCCCCCAGCATCACTTTTCACAGTGTTCCAGTAGGTCCCCCAATCATGTGAAGCAGATTTTTGGAGAGCACTAAGGATTGGAAGGGGAAATGGGATTCTGTAATAGTCTGCTTTCCTTCCTCTGCTGACTAGAGCACCTCCTGAGTGGAATTCTGCTTGGGGTGCTCCTGGAACCAAGCCTATGCAGTGGAACCTAGGTTCTTGAGCGCCTTGGTACTTGAGCATTTCGGCACCTGGAAGTGTTTCGGTTTTCGAATGTTTTTTGGAAGCCAAACATCTGATGTGGTTGTCAGCTATTGTTTCCGGGGCACCTGCGCCATTCAGAAGCCACGCCTTGTTTTTCGAACGTTTCGGAAGTCAAATGGACTTCTGTAACGAATTATGTTCAAGAACCAAGGTACCACTGTATATTCATTTGTGTTTTCTCCCCAGTGTGACAGAACATTTAACTTTTCATTAGATTTTTATTAGATTGAGGGTATATTTTCTTTTTCTTCCAAAAAGGAAACTAAAAATAAACAAATATGTGGGCGCATCTTTTGCACCTCTGACCTTACTGAACAACATGAGTGCTGGTGTAGCGCCTGACATCTGTTGCCACATTAGTTCACTTCTGGTGTAAGCTCGTTGCAACAGTTATGCAGCTTTACTTAGATAGGCTCACTCAGCCAGCACATCTTTGTGCTTTTGTGTTCTTCAACAGTGTAGTGGCTTTCTGTAAAACCATACACATAAAGAACTGGGACATATTTTTGGAGCAGGCAATAACTCAAAGTGTTCCCAAACTATATATTTCTTTATAGTTTAGAGTTGCTCATTCCAAATTTTACGATAAACAGCTGTGTTCATCAATAGGATGCTATGGGTTTTTCCAGGCAATGAGGGTTCTTTTCTGTTTGGCCTTTCAGAAGGTTCCATTTGCATTTCACAGAGGTTATCACGTGCATGCAAGACAATAGCAATGTAAAGTAACTACAATTTTATTTAAAATAATTTGGAATATTTGCTGTAATCTGATAATCGTAATTGCAATGAATATAAATTATTGTGATTCTCCCTTTAATCTAGAACATATAATGAAACAAGCCTTATGCATTGTTATGAGGTTATTCCAGAAGAAGCTGTTTGCAAACTTTACTTTGATTTGGAATTCTACATACCAGCTAATCAAGAAGCTGATGGGAAACAGATGGTAGCAGACTTGATAGAGGTAATATTAAAATAATAAGGCATATAGATTTAGGCAAAACATTAGGGAAAATATGCTCGGTATAATGGAATTTTAACAATGAAATAAGCTGCCAAGGGAGGCAGTAGAACCATCCATCATCTGTTTAAAATCTAATCCTGCAACGTATTGGGCAAGACATGGCATGACCTTTCTATCTAGTCTAAGCACTTGAGAAGTAGTACAGTCATACCTTGGGTTGTGTTCACTGCAGGACACAAACACTCCTAACCTGGAAGTACCGGAATGGGTTACTTCCGGGTTTGGCACTTCGCGCATGCGCAGACATGGCAGGTTATGGACGCTGCAGGTTGCGAACGTGCCTCCAGCACAGATCGCGTTCGCAACCCGAGCATCCACTGTAATATCAATTGTGAGGGAATATAGTATGAACAGACTTTGATGTTAAATACCAGAACTTGGTACTTCGAAATTTCAAGTAACATATAATACTTTTATTTTACCAAAGAAGAGTGCCAAGTCTTAAAAGTTTCAAAAAAAGTTTAGTGGATGGTATGAAAGTTGGAGCACACTGGGGGAAATAGCAGCTGTCTTTGTTTCAGTACATAGTCATAAGATGTGCCCTTTTGACAGAAGTGGAAAGTTTGAGTATTTCTGAGGTCGGGTGAAGAGGGGCAGTGTGGCTAATTTCCCATGCACTGTGTAAAAGAGGAAGGACGGGGGATGAGGCCTAAAACATTTAAAGTGTTGCTTGACCAAAAAGGCATTTTTTTTTTTGGCCACAATATCAGTCCATCTGAAATGGACTGGCCAACTATCAAAGGCCTATGTGTAACGTACTACATATGCCCAGGGCCTTTTCGACTTCCACTCACCTGCTTGCTGCTCCCCTTGCAAACTCGCTCCCAAAGCCCAGACCACGTGGCCAACATATAGAAGTAAGTACCACTGAGTTGGAGGAGGGCTTTTCTACCAGATGTTTTGGATGGGACTATTTATTTGGCTTTTCATCATCTTTGTAATCAATGAAAACATAAAGTATCTATATTTTTAAATACTGCTACTGCAAGAGGATACTGTTACGGAGTACAGTCGTACCTTGGTTTTCGAACAGCTTAGTTCTCAAACGTTTTGACTCCCGAATGCCACAAACCAGAGTGTTCTGGTTCGCAAACTATTTTTTGGAAGCCAAATGTCTGACGGGCCTTCCTGCAGCCAATCAGAAGCCGTGCTTTGGTTTCCGAACGTTTGGGAAGTCAAACGGACTTCCGGAACTGATTTTGTTTTACTTCCAAGGTATGACTGTAGGAGAGAGGAAGAGATATGAATATGGAAGTGCCCTCGGGTAGTAACATGGAGGGGAATGGCAAGGGGTTGGTGAGTGAGTGAGTAAGCAGGGGCACAGCCCCTGGGAAGTAGTATCAGGGAAAAATAATTTCATGACAGAGGGAAAATGGCTCGGCCTTTTGGTTAGGATCATATGAAAACATTCGCTATGTTTAAACAGCAAAGCTGCAGCAAACCAATCTGTAACAGAGAGAGCACAAAGTATTGTGGCTTAAGAATTCCCAATTTCAGTGGAGTCAATGTTGTTGTTGTTCAGTCGTTCAGTTGTGTCCGACTCTTTGTGACCCCATGGACCAGAGCACGCCAGGCACGCCTATCCTTCACTGCCTCCCGCAGTTTGGCCAAACTCATGTTAGTAGCTTCGAGAACACTGTCCAACCATCTCATCCTCTGTCGTCCCCTTCTCCTTGTGCCCTCCATCTTTCCCAACATCAGGGTCTTTTCCAGGGAGTCTTCTCTTCTCATGAGGTGGCCAAAGTACTGGAGCCTCAACTTCAGGATCTGTCCTTCTAGTGAGCACTCAGGGCCGATTTCCTTGAGAATGGATAGGTTTGATCTTCTTGCAGTCCATGGGACTCTCAAGAGTCTCCTCCAGCACCATAATTCAAAAGCATCAATTCTTTGGCGATCAGCCTTCTTAATGGTCCAGCTCTCACTTCCGTACATTACTACTGGGAAAACCATAGCTTTAACTATACGGACCTTTGTCGGCAAGGTGATGTCTTTGCTTTTTAAGATGCTGTCTAGGTTTGTCATGGCTTAAAGTCATATACCGAGTTAAATCTTAGTCATAAAGATACTTACTTGTATTTTGCTGTATTTGAAATTTTCTGTGTTAGTTTTTCTAAAAGCTATGAAGCCATTTTTTGTGCCGGTTAATTTTGCATATCAGGTCTTTTGAATATGTTTATATTATCTTATGTTTTTACTTATGGCAATGTTTAAAACATGTTGTAAGTAGTGTGGATACTTATTGGGTAATAAGCCATTAACAAGCTTAATAATTAATAGGGGACAAATTGGTAAAGGGAGAATTTCACTGTGTCTTTCAGTTCATTTGTAAAAAAATTGATGAACACTATGGAATAAAATGTTCAGTTGAAGATGTTTTGAATCTGGATTCCAGCACCAAAGAAAAATTTAGTTGCCACTTAATATTTTTGCTCCACAATGCTGCATTTAAGAATAATATTCATATAGGTAAGCACAATTTATTTCAAATGCATGCAAAATTGATTTGCAACCATTTTAAAGTAGTGGATATGAATTTATATTATTATCATTTTTTTCCTATATATCTAACACATTGGGCTGAATATACGGTCAGTTGGCAAGTGTGGCTCACATGCTTCATTGGTTAAAGTGTCTGACTAGGAGCAGGAAGGTTCAAATCCTCACTCAGCCATGAAGTTGACTGATCTTGGGCCAGACTATCTCTCAGTCTAACCAACCTCAAGGGATCGTTAAGAGGATAAAATGTTCTGGAAGAACCAACTTTAGCTCCTTGGACAAAGAGTGTAAATAATAGTAACACGCAAACTAAGTACTTCCAGTTTACAGAGGTTCGTTGTGCAAGTTATTCCAGTCTGCACTGGTGCCCCTGCCCTCATGGCTGACTTGGTTTGGTTTGGTTTGTGTATTGCTAGCTTCCTGCAGCATGCCAGCTAATGTCATAGGGTTCTTTCTATGCTTTTGTTTGTATTCTAGCCACCAGATCAGGAGCATGAGAAGCTAACTGGATAAGCTGTTAGTAAAATCTTGGAAAAAGGAATTTGTACAGTGCATGCTGTTTTGGCTCCCCCCCCCCAATTTGTAAAGATTCAGTATTTCCCATTAGGCAAGCAATTGCATATTGATTCTTAGATTGTTTAACTTTCCTGCTGTTGATCTCTCAAATTTCCCCATTCTATTTTTTAGGTAACTTTTTAAGAAAAATTTTGCAACCTGCTGTTCTATTAACTAGGAAGAGAGACGCAACGGTTCCAGAGAAACAGGTGGTCTCTCGTTCTCAGAGTTGCAAAGCTGCCACTGATTTGCCCAGCTCTGTTGAAAACCAGACTGTCACCAAGGATGTGTCTGATAGCAGGCAACTTAGTGCAAACCATTCCTTGGGAAATGGTGCATCTCAATGGAAAGAAAATCTAGATCTTTCATTTCTAATAGTGAATGGTAAACACGGAGAAAAGCAGTTGTTCATAGATCTTGGTAAATATAAATGTACACTTAATACACAGCTCTATGTTAATATTTTTGCATATGTTAAGCACCTGGGAACATTTTATTTACCTGCCAGCTCTCTGGGAACATTTTATTTACCTGCCAGCTCTCTTAACAGGAGAGCTGGCAGGTATTTCTGAAAATCTGCTTTAGCTGGGGGGCCCTTTAGGTATTGTCAGGCTACAACTCCCAGGAGCCCCAGCCAGTATAGCTAGTGGATGGGGATGATAGATGCTGTACTCATTGAAAGGATGGCACCATGTTAACCACCCCTGCTGTAGCCCTTGTATGTATTTCAAGGTTTACAGCATAGGGTAGATGGGTGGCACACTAATGCTTTAAGAAGTTTTTTGCCAATTGGTTGCATATTTCAGTACTGTACAGAGATAATTTCAAAATTACTCACTGTGAATTTGTCCAGTGTGTGCTGATTAACACTGGATACTAAAAATGGTGGGCCTGATCTGGTCCTGTTGTATGTATGACTTTGGGTATGCACAATTTTCTGCCCATGTGAAGAGTGCCAAAATGGAAGATGAAGAACAGCTGTCAGGGACTTCACATATGGGGAGGGAGGATGCAATAAGAACACAGTCATTCTTTATTTATACTGTACATGTGATATGCAGGGTCATGGGCCAACATTTGCTGCAATACGTCTACCTTCTCTCGATATGTTTTCTGGCTCAGGGTGTTTGCGTATTTTCAAACATACTTCATCTGATACAAAAACCCCCCCAAAAAAACTGTTAGTGAGATCCGCCCAGCTGTTGTTAAAAAGTTATTCAGTGATAAATTAAGGGCTGCATTGCAAGAGAGTTTATGGATTGAAATTGGTGGCCTTAAACACATTTAATTGTTGAATTGCTTTGTTGATTCCAAAAAGCATAAGCATTTGTAGATACAGCCAATAACCTTGTTTCTCTAGGAGTATATACAAAGAACAGAAACTTCCGATTATACAAGTCATCAAAAGCAGGAAACTCTGTTGTTTTGGACATTGCTGAAGATAACAGATTTGTTCCTGAACCTGTAAAGAATTCTTGTATAGAAGAGCAGTATTTCCTGTCCTCTTTAATCTGTAATGTAAGGTAAACAGTATCACTATTGAAATGCTAATTTCCCTAATACTTTTTAGTGATTAGTGAGGATGTTCATTATTTCACTTGCAATAGCAGTGACTGATTATTATGATTATGATGTATGCTAGTCCCCCTCTGCTTGGAATCCTGGAGGATTTGGAGCTACATTGCCTTGTAGAGTCATGATAGATTGAGTTGTGTTTAAGTTTCTTGGCTTGAGGAGCTGCCCTCTCATCTGGCTATAAATCTTGGAAGGTAGTTGGTATAAAGCATTTTCCCCCCTGTTGTCCTTTTCTTTTTTGTTTCTTTTTTCTATCTGTCATTTTATCCATGATTTGTGATTGCTTCTACAAGCACTGATATAGCTAAGTAAGTGAAAATAATGAGCTTTTTTTAAAAAAAGGTTAAAGTGTGTATATAGATGTGTGGCTGTGGAAAATATGCTTGTATCCTGCAAGTATTAAGATTCTTCCCCCCGTTTCTTCTCAGATTTTCAAACAGTTTAAAAATTTTGTCCTGTGACAACCCAAAGGAGACAAAAGAAAAATCTACGGATTTAGATGGCAGTGTTTCTAATGGCTGTCTGGGTAATTGTTTTAAAATAAATTTTAATTCATGTTATGGAAATGATGCTATGGCATTTAAAATTTCAAAATGTTTTTATTTCAGCATGTGGCTGTGAAAATGAGTATGTCTAAATTGTGAAATTTATGTCTAGCTGTGCTCCTGAAGTTTATCCTGAAACATCATTATGCATAGTAAATACTTCAAAAAAATATCTACAGTTCAAAATTTTTGTAAGCTGCTGACAAGTATTTGATTAAACCGCTTTTCGTCAGTAGTCATTGCAGTGTATTACACACAAAAAACAAAAGACAAACCAAAAATTTTCAGAAGTGTCATGCTATCAGAAATTTAAAGAATGGAGGAATGTGCAGCAGGATTAATTTGTATTGCTGTTGAGGACTAGGCTAGATATGAAAAGCATGTTAGATTTTATTGCATTCTCAGTGCAGACTTGAGGGAAAGAGACTCAGAATTCAGCTTTCTTAGGTGAAGTTCATAGCATTTCAGGCTCCATTCCTCTAATATGCGAAGCTGGGGGCTGCATTATTCCATCCAGCCCAGAGCAGCTCCACTGAACTCAGTTGGTGGAGTGATGCTAGCATTATTCCAGCCTCTGGCAGTAGCCTACTGAAAGCCCAAACCAGGGGTGTGTGGTGGGTGGCCAGTGCTATGCCAACACTAGACTGCTGTAGCCTGCAACAGGTTTTTGCCTGCTGCCTCAACTGACATAAGCAATGTGGATGCAACAATGGCTCTGTTAAGCCCTGCTGCTGCCTGGCCAAGTTTTAGCATCCTGTCAATGATTCCTTGTGTATGACAGGCAAACTAGAAATGGTTTTGGTATGGAGCTTTTTGCCTTTTTTTACCATGGCAATGAGGTCCTAATTCTGTTCCTAACAGTGTTCATATTTTATTTCTTAGTATGTGCTATAGAAGAACAAGTTATTAACATTTGTAATTTTTTTATAGACCCCATAGGAGGATATCAGTGTTCACCTTATCCAGAAATTGATAACTTCGTTCTCTTTTTGGTCAATAAAGATAATGTTCAAGGAGGTAAGGAATATTTTTGGGCCAAGCAGAGGTGGTAGTGGTATTTCTAAAGATAATGAAGTTGTTTACAAAGTGTAACATCTCTTTTTCAGGGATAAGAAGATGGAACTATTTTTCTCTTGAGCAACTTCTTGTATATGACATCTCCAAGTATCGCTGGTGCATGAATATTGGCAGAGCTCACAAAAGTAACAATATAATGTATGTATACTTTATATATTTTCCTAAAAATAATTTGTTCAATAGGTTAATAAAACTAGGATTGCCTTTTCTGCAAAGCATTTATCTGTAGCAAGGCCATAAAATAAAGCAATTAAGATCACTCTCATTGACTGAAACTTACAGAAACTATTATATCTATTATTTCAAGGATTGTAATAGATTTGAAAAGTGAGAATTGGTATCAAAAATGCCATGACCCTGTTTGCAGAGCAGAAAACTTCAAGTCAGAATGTGAGTACTTTTTTTGTATTACCTACAATATTATAGCTACTAATGTTAAATGGTTATAATTTAATATAAACTCTCTTTGTATTTAACAGGTTTTCCACTACCAGCTGAGGTATGCCTCCCATTTCTTTTCAAAGAGGTATGCTTTTCTCACAGTGCAATATTGAAATGTTTTGGTTATATCCTGGCAAGACCTATTTCTGTAGCAAACAGTAGTTTAGAAAATGAGTTGTGTAGATGAAAAATGAGCAACGTAAGAGAAAAAAAATTCCAGGCCTACTTTTTAAAATAAAACCAGTATTTCATTAGCACAGTCTTGATGTTGTCATAGGCTTGCATTATTAAAGCTGTGGAAGTGCATAACTCCTCTCAATTTGTGTACAATATGCCCATAGAATTGAAAATTACTCATTGTGAGTTGGGGTTGTGAATAGTACTGCTTGTGTTTCTCTCATTAAAGTCATGCAAACCCATCCCTGATCTAACTGCACAGTTGTGCAACTGGTAGGAAGCACATCCCACTGAAACCAGGACTTCGTAACAAGGCCTTCTCCATGTGTTATTTTGGCAGAAGTATTGTTAATGAAAATGCAAGTAGAATGCTCCTGCTCTATCATGAGCTAGGTTAGAAAGTGCAGTGGTACCTTGGTTTACAAATTTAATCCGTTCCAGAAGTCTGTTCTTAAACCAAAGCGTTCTTAAACCAAGGTGTGCTTTACCATAGCAGCGGGGGACTCAATTTACAAATGGAACACACCCAACAGGAAGCAGAACATATTCTGCTTCCAAGGCAAAGTTCACAAACCAAAACACCTACTTCTGGGTTTGCAGCGTTCTTAATCCATGTTGTTAAAAAACTAAACTGTTCTTAAACCAAGGTACCACTGTATGGTGCAAAAATATTGTTGTCTAATTAGTAAAGTCTGAGCAGAGCTTTGTGTCTTAACTTTTTTCTTACCAGCAATAACAGATAACTAAATGTGCAATATAGGGTCACGATGCTGGGACAGAAACCGCAAGAGTGCCCTCTATTAACCTAATAAAGGAATTCCTAGCTTTTCATCTACCACTTTGAAAATATATCTGAGCTACACTACAGCTCTTTGACCATGTGGAATAGCACCCTTTCCACTTGAATTGGTAGCTTTTCTAAAAACATATTTAGGGGTACTCTCATTTTCTTACTCATATTAAAATACTGTCCCTCCATGAGGCCAAACTTAGATTCACAAAATGTTTAGAGGTATGCGTACCCCTGCGTCCCCCCACAAGAAAAGCACTGGTGGCAACCACCTCTTCATAACAATTTTTGAACATATAGATTAACTATCTTAACAAAAAGTAGGTCTCTGAGCTGCTGCACATATGTGACATCATTTAATTTCTCAAGTGAAAAATAGTGATGACATTGGATGACGTGAAATTTCTATCTGGTAACTAATTTGCAAGTGAACTTGCATGTATGGCCTCTTAGCTTTGTGCATTAAGGATCTTTCAAAGACCAACTTGTTAGAAAGTCTCCCATTGAGGCTTAGCTCTTTCCTATTGAAGGAAAGCTTCTTCAACAGCCATGATATATTGTGCTGGGCAGCTGCAGACAGCTATTGGCTTTTATCTCTAAACACCAAAGCAGGCAGTATTTAAGAGTGTTTGCAGCTACTGTATATGATTACTCGTTGGAGCACATGGTGCTCACCTATATTTCTAAAAACCACCAACTTTGATTGGTGCATTACTTAAGGCCCTAAAACAGCTCGGGACCAGGTTACTTATGAGACTGCCCTGTCCCTTAGATTCACCTTATGGATTGCTGCTATCTGAGGGAGAGTTTTTCCTGCAAGTTCCAGAGATCTCAGAAGCCCATTCCACAATAATTTGGAGCAGAGTTGTTAGTGGGGCCCTGTTCTGTGGAATAGCATTTCTTTCACAATACAACAGGCACCCACTGTCTGCACTTTCTGAAAACAATGTTTTAAATTCATTTTTTGTTTTTAATGTTTAACTGTTTTAAATTATTTGTAAATTGCCTTGAGACAATGGTTTAGAAGGCAATTAATCAATGGTAGTAATAATAACAACAAAAAATAAACTCATGTGTCTGGTTGTATGGAATATTTTAAAACCTGGTTAAAAGTTATAATTCTCAAATATTTCTTTTGAAATAACTGTTTTCTTTAAAAGGATGAAGAATATGTGTATATAATGGATGAAAATGGAAATATTGAAGAAAAAGCAAACACATACCACGACCTTACAGAAAGAAAATCTTTAACGGCAACACATGAAAATAGAGAGCTGAACACCAAGAAAAGCTCAAGTATCACAGGGGATAATGAAAATGACATCTGCTTTTTGGAAGCTGCTGAGGATATAGAACTAGCTGAAGCTGCTGAAACATTTCAGCCTTGGAGTACAGATGAAATACCCGATGATCTTCTAATAGAGGTTTCAAGAAAACACAAATGAGATGAAACAAAAAAAGTAACTCTACTTAATAAATTAGGCATGGCTGAATAAAAAGCATTCACTAGGGCAGTTATGTTGGCAATAGCCACACAAGATAGCCAACAACATGCTTTTACTTGAGAAATCATGATGGTTTCAGCTAGCTAGTCCCAAGACAACAAACACCAAAAAACATTAGTACCCCTTACAGGGTGACTTATAGGGCTGAAACAACTTAGCAACCACCAAGATGCCAGTTACTGAAATATGCTCTCTCTTAATTCTAGAAATGGATTAGTACAGCAAAACAGTCAAATGAATAAAGTTATAGTGCAGAAAGTGATTTGTGTAATTCACATAAGTGTCCAACTACACATATATTAACTGATTTGCACAGAGTGTGAGATTGGCAGAAGAGGGGAGAAGCCACCTGCTTCATCTTAGTGTTTTTCTCTGGTATCCAGTTTTAATTATGTTAGTGATGGAAAACAAGTAGCTTAATGTAATTTATACTACCCTGTGGGCCACAGGTAGCCAACATGCTGCTGTTCAGATGTTCTTAGGGCTTGACAGCAAGCAGTGAGGTCACTTCTCAAGCTTGCCATTAAAAAACTATCAAGGTTTATCTTGTTCATATTCAGTTTTCTGTCCTATCCCATTTGCCTCCAACTTAACTGGCAATTTAAAAAAGCATTTATTGCTTATTATGTTGAGTTCAGATAGCAACACTAAAAGTATGAATAAGTTCAGCCACATGAGAAAAATCCCTTCAAAAAATTACTAATATTCAAATTTCCTGCTTCAACTACAATACTATCAGAGGTGTCAGTGGGGTGGCATTCAACTGTGTTTTACTCCGATTAGACCTAGTGAAATTTATTGACATAACTTAGTAATGTTCATTAATTTCAATGGGTCTCTGCTGTGTAGTTGTATTTAAAATATGGCATGGTATTCGTTAGGCAGTAAAGTGTAAATTATATATATTTATCTGTCTAGTCCTCTGTTTGTGAATCTAAAACCTGTTGTAATTTTGAGTTGATATGGCGAACGTGGCTTTCAGCTCCTAAAATTCTTCGTGATTCCACCAGGAGCGCAGGAAGGCTGGAGGCACCATACTATGAAAGAAGAAAACGGGGGGAAACAATGTTTCTAAGAAAGGCAGTATTAAAACACTTTGAAATAAACCAGTCACAGTCCCACCCACCCATGCAGTTGCACCCAGGTCCACACTAACCACTCACTGTAGTTTGGGGACTATTCAGAAGCAGGTTTGTCATTCCAGGGGCCATAGGATATACTTGATCTCCTTCTAGGTGGGCAGTGTCACTTTTGTAGGTCCAAAAAGTAACAGCACCAAGGGTGGATCAGGTGCCTTTGCGATCTGCTGGATCCAAACCCCTTCTTTCCCTTGACACGCCACTGGAACTGCTGAGAGATGACTGAATACACTACCCCTAATTTCCCCCCTCTCATTGGATGGGAGGGAACTACAAAGGAAAAGGCTGGAGCAGCACAGAATTTGGGGCAGGGGGGAGGTTAAATGTTACCACCACAAGAAACCCTTTCAGCATGAGCACAACAGGGTTTGGGTGGTTTCTCTGCCATGGATTCTCCCACCCACACAGCTGTCCAAAACAACAGCAGCAGCAACAATTAGGATTGTTCTACCTAAGTAATGAAATACTGCATATGGCATCAAACTATTAAACATGTACTTACTACTGTTTTTTCTTGTGGGTTTTCCTTTCTGACATTGACATATTTTTGTTTAAGATCCTTTAAATCAGTCACCAACTGAACTGCATTCCTGAGAGTGGATAGTTCTCCTTTTAGTTCAGCATATTCTCTTTCCAGTTTCTTTAGCCGTGGTTCAGTTCTGCAAAACACAAATGTGTAAGCATTGTGCCTTGATGAGCTACTCGGTTCTGCTAAAAAGTAGTTAACTATAGCTAACATTCAAATGATCTTCAGCTCAGTCACACATGGGTTCATCACTTCCACAGAACAATGTTTTAAAGAAGCTCCTGAGCCAAAGATTACTGATTGACTGAATTTCTAAACAGCCCTTCTCTTCAGCCCGAGGCCACCTTAGTGTATTAAACAGCAAGTAATAAATAACAATAGAATGGGAGCTGGGACTTGTCCTTCCCTTTAAAGGTGCAAATCCCACTCTACAGTATTTGCGTGCCTCAGTGCTTTTCCATCTAGCTCCTAAAGATGAGCTTCTAAGAGCCTACAGCAAAAAGAGGGAGAGTTGTGTGATTGTACAGAAGACCACTCGAAGAACATCAGTTTAAAGTAAGCAACCTGACTTCCTTCATGCAGAAATGGAAGTTTACCAACCTGGCCTCCCTGGAGGACACAATCCTGCAGGATGGTTCCCCCCAAAATTTCCTGGTTCTAGGATCTAAAGCATAGTGACTAATGATGGCACAGCATAGACTAGTTGGTTACCTAGCAGAAGTCTGTTAGCAAGACACCTTGAAACAGTTCAGATCCAAGAGACTGCGTCGGTGACAAATTATCAGCAACAATGGACTAACGTGTAAGTTGTAACTACTAAGACAACAAACTTCTAGCAAAACGCTAAGGAAAAAGGTTTAGAGTTGACTGAATAACATGTATCCAACACTGCTGCTCAGCTGTCAGTTGAAAAAGACCTGGGCAGGAAGGCACTTGCTTCCACTCATTTGAGAGGGGGCTCTAGAATTTTCCAGAATGTTGCTTTGCACAAAACCCACATGTGACTCCACAGAGACTATGAAGAATCATCTTTAAAAAAAAACCTTGAAAACAGGTTGTCTCAAATTGTGTTTATGAAGCTTCTTGGTGTTTAGAAATGCATGTAACAAAGAAGAGAACAGTGATCTAACAATAAAATTCTTCTCTGTTAACTGATAATTGTACCAAACAAGTGGAATTTATGATTCACACTACACTTGATCTTAGCCAAAAGGCTGAGAAGTGATAGTGGAATTTATGATTCATGATCAAGCAAAATACTACAGAATATAATCAAGCATGCACAAATGAGCTTATGAGAGGTATATCGTAAGAAAGCATTTTAGACTTTAATTTAAGAAGAGTTCTGGACTATGTCTAAAACTTAAACAAACCTAAAATGTATTTCAAGTTATTTCATGCAAAATTTTAACTGATGAGAACATACTTAAGTAGTTCTCCTTTGACTTCTATCAAACGCTGCCTTCTCTTATTTGTTGCTCTCACCATCTGTAATGACAATAAATATATTTTAAGATTGAAAAGCAAAACATACAAAGGGTGATATCCAGCTAAGTCATACTTTGAGTAGACCCACTGAAATCAATGAACTTAACTAACGTGCCCATTTATTTCAGTGGACCTACTCAGCATATAACTAACATTGGATATCAGTTCTTAATCATTTGTACTCCAAGTTGTATTCTTCGGTTCTGCAGAACTTTCACTGCACTCTACAAAGTATAAAGTGTGCATCTTTTGTATTAAATATTTTAATGGTTTTGTTTGCATCAAAGTTCATAATAATGAGTAAACGGGTCATATTTGGAATAAAACAACAACTACAGTACATTTTCTGTACTTGATATTTAACTGCACATGATCCTGCTATAATAAGTACAATGAGCGACAGAATAAATAGATACAATTAATGTACGGGGGGACAAGTGATGTTTACTGAAAGGAAATCCAATTAATCAAATTGGTATAAGAGGACAGAACATTATATAAAATCAATACCTGCCAATATGAATACAATGGCATTAATGCCAGTGATTTTATTTTTAAAAAATTGTCCACCAAAACTAATGTCTGCTTTTAGAAAAGCTATAGCAAGAGAACAAAACAGTTGTAATAAATTCATTTTCTCATATAAGGCGTACCAATCTATTTGGGCTCTTTATCACATAAAATAGTGAATATATTGCTCCTGAACATCTGAAATGGCAGGAAGAAGAGAGCCAGGAGTTGTATGTAAGCTATGCATTTTGGTCGAAGACACACACCTTTCATAAACTGGCTCCAGCAATGAGTACTGAATGCAGATTTGCTTCTTATGCTGAGGAATGTTCAGTTGCAGACGGCAGTACACAAGCACTATACCTGATCAGATTGATTAAATATGTTGACTAAACACAGTTCAGTCAATACAATTAGCCACAGAGACAACATGTGCTCTGGTGTCCTGTCTCATCATTCCAAACATTCTCCCTCTAACAGCCACCTCGGAAGCAAAAACCTAGCCTTCCCACTCACTCCAAAGTAATCATGGATGAAAAACATGGGCTTCAAAGCAGCACACCTCTAAAACTAGCATGTCTCAGAGCCAAAATCAACACGAGGACATAAATTCTTGCCACAATAGTTGGATTTAATCATTGGAAGGAGAGCTTCTCCCTCTGGTGAAATTCACAGGGCACACTGCAAACTCCAGCTCTTAATTCACTGAAATTTCCTAATCCACCGGTTAGTTAGTTAGACAGAATCCATACAATTAATGAAGATTCATAAAATTGTTTACCTTTGCATTTTTCAATTTTGTTGTTCTAAGTTCCTCAGCATCTGCAACCTAATGAAAACGTGCAGGTTTTAGTAATACAGCATAGCCTCTTAATTTACTCTTTTATTCCGTTGTTTTATTATGACACAGCTTTTATGTGTCACTGTAAGAGATGCAATTCATTAGTTTCACATTTTCTAGCCACGGGGTTTCTGGAAGTGGATATCCAATTACAAGTACAGTGTTATCTTGGGTTAAGAACTTAATTCGTTCTGGAGGTCCGTTCTTAACCTGAAACTGTTCTTAACCTGAGGTACCACTTTAGCTAATGGGGCCTCCCGCTGCTGCTGTGCTGCCGTGGCACAATTTCTGTTCTCATCCTGAAGCAAAATAGTACCTGAGGTACTATTTCTGGGTTAGCGGAATCTGTAACCTGAAGCGTCTGTAACCCGAGGTACCACTGTAAGCTGATAGGTATTTTTTTTAGAGTTCTGTGATTTCCAGATTTCTCCCTTTAGCATATGTCTGTTGCAGCTTTGGTATCAAGATGACTGGCTAGAAGGCAGGAGCTGGTTAAGCATAACATAGATTCAACAATTAAGCTCAAAAGGCATGGTTACTCATATGAGAGACAACCAAAACTGTGACCATTACTTTTTGATTCCTTCTCCTTTCTGTGCTCTTCCCAAGGCTCTAGCTACACTATCCTGCTGTAGCCAACTAGGATGCAGCTCCTACAACTTGTAAGTCCATGAGTAAGTCCATGCCAGAATCCCAGGTGAATGCCAACTGTTGGGACACTGTCTTGGCTCAGTCCAACATTAGGGACTAAGTGGATAAGTTACAAAGATTCTATAATTTGTGGAAAGTACCGGTACTTAGTTTTCATAGTTTTGACTTGGTATTTATTATCCTAAGCCAAGAATCTTAAAGGATCAGTGCTCACCTGGGGAAAATATGATTCAAAGTTTTATTTAAAAGATTTATCCCACCCTTCACCTTTCTTTCCTGGTTGTTTTACAATACCTCTTCCATTTGAGAAACATGGCTGGAGCCCTTTAAAAATGTTAAATCATTCATTGCCACAAACATTTTTCATACTAAGTATTATTTTAATTTTGCTGTGGGCACTTTGTAAACAGTTATCGTTTCCAAGTTTGAGAATTAAATTATACAACAGGTTTCAGTTCAGTTTTCAAATGTTCTCTGTGCAGTACATATGTCATTTGAAAAACAAGCTTTAAAGTCTGCAGTTGGGGGGAAACAGCAGAGGAAAAATCATGTCAGATAATACAAAGCCCTTTTATGTGTAACAGTAGAAGGGAACCTTTTTCTGATGAGGGTCACATTCTCTCAGGTGCAATTTGTTGAGAACCACATGGGGAACCATCCCCTTATCCTCCTTGTGAAGAACAGATCACTCTTGCTACAGGTCTGAACAGATCATTTGCAGAGGGCTTTCCCCCTTCCACCACTCCATCCATTTGAGCCCTTCATTTCCCGCACCGGTCTAACAAATGCAAGTCTGTTTGCATTTTGACAGCACTGAACCCTCATTTCCATTTGTCAGCCTTATTCATACAGAGCATTTCATTAGCCGGCATGCCACAGCCAATAAGCAAATTTTATCATTGGTGTGCTGTTTTCGGGCTTTCCCTTTCTGAGGGTTCTCCCTATTTTTTTAATGCTTCTGCAAACTCCAGTACCTCCCTCTTGTGCCTGGATGGTGCCGTTTTGGTAACATAAGCAATGGCACTTACATTTGAACAGCAGAAATAAGGGAACAACTGTACTTACATTATCGGTGAGTTGCTCTCTGAACGCAATAGAAAAGCTATCAATAGCTTTCCTACATATTTCCAGCTCCACTCCTTGTCTGAATAGAAAAGAATGCATACAAATCAGTATATTAAGCAAACCTAAAGAAAAATGCTGAACTGATCAGTATATTGAAAAACATATTCTAGGTATTGAACTTGATACTTTGAGTGGACAAAAATTGGATAATGCCATCAACTATCTAAATTTCTCCTACTGAATAACATGTGAAATTATAACTTCAAACACTGAAAACTTAATTTAGTTGCATTACATTTAGTTAGTTCATCCTTATGGTTTAAACTTGAGGGTTGAGAATTGTTTTAGATAAGCACCCATTTGTTTGGTTCTAGTGTTCTTTCTTCCTATATACATAGAAATGTAAGGTTGTCATTGCACAGCACCCATTGGAGGATTTGTAGTGCGTCATCACAATACTGGATTTGCATGAAGTCAGGCCAGGGCAGAGGAAGAGAAGAGAAGGCAGGCTGAACAACAACAGCGGCCATGACATGGGAGTGAGCAGAGGGACACAGAGGGAAACTGCTGCTTTAAACAACAGCAAAGGATGTGAAGCCCTCAGATATTCCACAGCATCTCCCCACAATCATGTATTTCATTCATGGTACCATGTGTTGTCTTTGACAAAATGTCTCAGATTCAATGTAGTACTTTATAAGAAGTATTTTATTAACAAGCAACTACTCATATTTGTACAACATTCAACTGAACTTAAACCGACAAACTTGCTCTTAAGATTCTAGTGCTCTTAATCTGCTGTAAGATTACTGTATCTCTTAAGATTCTACTAATCTTAAAAGATACAGTAACGTAACAGCATGGGGGGGTGTGTGTGCAAAGAAGGCTGCAGAGTAGGAGAGAGGAAGAGACATGAATATGGGGGTGCCCTAGGGTAGTAATGTGGGGGGAGGGGAATGGCAAGGGCTTGGCGAGTTGAGTGAGCAGGGGCACAGTTCCTAGGAAGTAGTATCAGGGAAAAATAATTTCATGACAGAGTAAAAATGGCTGGGCCTTTTGGTTAGGATCATATGAAAACATTCACTATGCTTAAACAGCACAGCTGCAGCAAACCAATCCGTAACAGAGAGAACACCAAATATTGTGGCTTAAGAATGCCCAATTTCAGTGGAGTCAATGAGCTTAAAGTCATATACCAAGTTACGGTAAATCTTAGTCATAAAGATACTTACTTGTATTTTGCTGTTATTCTCTCAAATGCATCCAGAATAACATCAGTTTCTTTGACACGGCTGGCAACCTTTTTCATGTCTTTGGAACCCCAAACCTTTATCGAATCTGGCTCAGCATCTGAATCTAAATAAATGGTGTTTTTGAAGCAGCTTTTCATATTATAGGTCCTAGCCAACCCTCAAAATTTATGATTTAAAATGCCTCAAAATTGCACCAACTTTTAATAGAAGAAATAAAATCCATAAATGATGGCATTATAAAACATTGTCTTTCAGTTGTGAAATCCAAGACAGCACTGCACGGTAGCACTAACAAACAATGCTAACATTTATTGTTTCATATATTGGCAGGCAAAATAGTGACCATTAGGCCTTCTAATAGGCGATGGCCTGATAATATGATGAGCCAGTGTGGCATAGTGGTTAGAGTGTCAGACTAGGATCTGGGTGACTCTCAGCCAAACCTACCTCACAAGGTTGTGGGGATTAAATTATGAGTTGGTGGAGAACCATGAATACCACCTTGAGCTACCACTAACAGGGTAAGTGCCCTAATTTGAAAATTCCTATACAGTGGAGTGACAAGCTATCCATGGATCCCCTCCACTGTAAGCAAAACAACACCACACAACCTCTTTCTCACCTGAGTAATCTGTCTCCATCTCTGGTGAACAAGCCTCTTTCCGCTTCTTGTGGCATTCAGCACTCATAATAGGCCTCTGTCAAATAAAAATGCATATTTAAATGCTTTTATTTTGAAAATTATGATCACATTAGGCAGGAGCAGCAGCTATGAAGTTTGTCTGAACTCACACTCATTCAACAAGTGGTTCTGGCTTGTTCTGACCAAGGTATGTTGAGGAAATACAAGGAAACGGTGTCAAGAGGACACTTGCCCATTTGCAACAGCCCCTAACTAATTTACACACACATAAAGTGCACCAGTGAAAGCACCACGGTGGAAAAAATAATGGAAACTAAAATATAAGAAGCACTGTATTTCTTCACTAATGCTTTCAGAGCACATTTTTAAAAAGAACAAGACCCAGATATGTGCCAAAAGGCTTCATTCTTAGGACAAGGTTCTCACAGCAAAGTTTATAGTTAACCTTATCAGTATTCAAGTCCTCCACAAGATCTGGAATGTTATCTGATATTCTGCATTCTGAAGAGCTGCATCTTACTGGCAGCGGAGATGTTAATCTATAGTCCTCTGTGCTGGATGTAGATTCTGTGGCTCTCTAAATGAAAACAGTCAGGCAATTATTCTCAGATTAAAGAGAATACAAATGCAGTGCCTTTTATTTTATATGAATGGATGCAAACTTTCCCCCCAATATAAAAACAGTTTTACACATTAAGGAAACATCAGTTATACATCTTTATGTAACATGCATCTGCAATGTTTTCTGCATTCTGTGAGAAAGATAAATGTTTGGCTATGAATACAGGTACCTGCTGCAGGGAGCCACATTTTACCTTGCTTTCCCACAGCAAACATAATTAAAAACTAAATGAAAGTAGGCTACATCCAATAAAGGTACCATGAAAATTTCATAAAACAAGTAGCCATAAGGCACTAGCAATAAAACAGCCTCAAGTTGTGACCATTTATGACAACCGTGATCACAACTGGACCAATATAAGCAGCTGTTTATAGTGAGCACATGGGAAGCAGCTGAGCTGTACTGTAGCAATATTAGAGTAAGAGCAACACTATTTAAAAGCCTAAGAGTGTCAACTTCCATTAAAATAAGTTTCTAACATTCATAATTTCTGTGTAGTCTGAAGACATGCAGACAATTACCTCAACACAGAAAACAAGAGTCTGCAAAAGCCTATACACATATTGTGCCTGCAAAGATACCGTACAATGCTTTGTGCACAAACATATCATTCCTGGTACGTCTGTCGTTCCTCAACTATCATACGTGCTAATCTTCTTTTCTGAGCACTCAAAAGCTGCATTTGCTAGATTGGGGTGAATGCATTTAAGAGCTTCAGCTCCTAGAAGGGAAATTATAATTATATAAGGGAATTTATATATGATTTCTAAGGCCAACTCATGACTTTAAGAGACCTGCCATGTGAAGATAATATTACCAATAATTATTTATTCTTCATTATCTTAGCTAGCATGAGATTTCATCTAGTAGTAAATAAATCGTACTTGCTTGAAATCTGAAGAATTAATTACCCAGTTATACATTTAAAACATAGAGATCCAATCATTTATTTCCAATATACTGGAATTTTCAATATATTGCTGTCTGTTTTCCTGAAGTAAAAGTAAGACACACAATCTTAACTTCATTTCTGTACCATATTCTCTTGCACAGGTTCCTCTTCAGAATCTTCTCTCTCTGATCTTGATTTCAAGATATGCTGACGCTTCCTAGAAAAATATATAAAATAATGCAATACATTCTGGCATGTAGCTTTAAAAATCAAAAGGTAATTTCTTTTCCTGCAAAGAAGTTTCACTGTTGGCACAGAGGATTTGTCCAATGCTGACAGTAAGAATCAAAGAGCCAGCAATAATATAGTGGGGATCAAATGGGTATGTGAATTGAATGGTATGTAGATGTGTGCATGCAAGGAAAAAAATAAGGATGTGACAGTTGTGTATGTCTGAGTTGCTCAAAAAGCTGTATGACTTGTGTTGCATAGTGGTTAAGAGCTGAAGGAGCCAATACTGTGCAACAGCTTGCGCTGATAGGAATTGAAGCTTAATTCACTGAGACAACTTACAAATCTCTAATATCTCTTACAGTGCGTTCCTAGGGGTCACACAGATGTGCCACTCAGAAAGGTACTGCAAGAGCTAAAGGTTCAGTCTTGATGACAAAGTACAGTACAAAGAGCCAAAGAAAAATAATGCAGTATATTTATACACTTTTGCTAATAATGTATTGATTGCAAATAATAATCCTGTTTATACCTTAAAGTTAGAACTACTCCTACAGTCATATTTTTGAAACATACAAGTTGGTTTAGAATACGCGTGGGGAAACATTTTGGCTTCACAGGCCAGATCCTTTGCATCATAGGCCTCGCAAGGTGGGTGGGGCTGCCCACCTATCAAAACCCCATCTGTGGCTTTGCAAAGTGCCCACTGAGGCAATCTCTCCCCTCCTTTCATTTCAAACAGTGCTTTGCTCTGCCTCCCCTTTAAGCAAAGGGAAATTGTTAAACCCATGTTTAGTGCTTTGGGAAGTTCTGAGCTTGTTTCTCCCCTCTCCACCATTGACAGGCATGAGAGAAACAAGGCTGAAGTTTGCTGGCAACAGCAGCAAGCTGGCAAACACCTGGAACAAGCTCTGTTGCGCACCAAGCCCAATGCTTAGGATTGCTCTCCCTTCCCATCAGCAGGTACGATTGGAGTGTGATCCTGCTTCGTGCTGGGTTCCAAAAGCACTATTTGAAGCAGCTCGTGCGTTTCTCCTGAAAGCAGGTGGCACACAAGCTGCTTCACATAGCGCTTTTGAGCAGGATTTAATCTCTGCTTATCACCAGTGATGTCAGCTGATGGGCAGGTTTGGAGGAAATGGCCTCATGGGCTAAAGTGGACCCCTAACAGACCAGACTGGCCTGCAGTTCCGCACCCTAGATTTCAAATATGAAGGAGGGAAGATGCTTGTGTTCACTCCTCCATATCCTTAGTTAAAAGTTTAAAAATGAACAGTCAAACCACCCAAGCATTTCACATGGTTTGGATGCTATCTTCTCAATTGCATGAAAAGGCTCCTGAAAATTAGATGGGGGTTCTATACTGTGCTGAATGAATGGCCAATGTTAGTATGCCTAGCATATTTTAGTCACGCTAACAGGTGTGTGAGTGAATGAGGAATGGGTACATGATGTATTACAAGGATAAACATGTTTTCAAATTTACATCTGTAGTACCTTCCACTAGTATCTTTCTTTTTTGGCTCAGAATCTGATGAACTGCTTGTTGACCCATCTGAATACTGATCTTCTTCCTCATAAGCAGACACAGCGGTGCTATGTAAAGGTTCCTGTGAAGATTCATCTAGATAAAATAAGACAAATCTAGCATTAAGGAACTGCACCATCTTCTTTGTGGTGAGCAATAAAAATGTAAGTCAGTCTTGGGCATTCAGACATTTGTCCACCTTGAATGTAAACATGTACATGAGGGGGAGCAAAAGCACACTATCAATGACAACTGTCACTTCCAGCACAACCACTTTATTAAATTAACAGTCCTCCTTTTTCAGAACTTCACCTTCAAAACTCATGGAGGGCTAGTAACATGATAACAGTAATGTGTTAGAAGAGGGTTGTTAACATGTGAGGAGAACATATTTGTACATTTCTCACTTCAATTCCCTGTAATTTTGAACTACTTTGATACCTCAGCCCTAAAACTGTTCACAGTATTTAGGGCACCACTTACACCGCTGAAGCAGAAATTCTATTTTATATTCTGTAATTATTGGTGTCAATTAAAAAAGGCAAAATGTGATCACTAACCAAATAATTCATCAGGTTCCTCTGCTTGGTCAGTATGGAGAACTTTCAAAATACTTGACACATCTGGTTCCTAAGGAGAAAGCAGTTTAAAATGAAAGTGCAACTTGGCATGGTATCCCTGGGGAGGACCCTCAAAAAACAGAATCTATAACAAATAGTTGAAAATTGAGATTTCTTTCTTTCAGTGTAAGAAATAGAATTCAAACAAATTCAAATACTGGATTAGAACAAGAAATAAATATTTTATCAAAATACTATTTCCTATAATAAAAAACCCGCAGAAAGCAAAACAATACAAGAAACCAGGGGTTAGGTAGGTATTGGGGGGGGGAGGGATTGGCCTTTGGGGTAGGGTGAGATAGATAGAGGTGTGTGTGTGTGTGTTTGTGTGTGAATGACAGACACTTATTTCATCTGTGGAGTGGATTTTCCGGATCTGTGTGTGCTCTGTTTGTGTGACTGAGATAGAAACAGTTGGACATAGAAAGAGAAATAGTGATGAGGGGAGAGGGTGAGGCAGGCAGGCAAGTTATGTATATATGTATCTCTGTCAGAGAGGGTGAAATGCATGCAAAATGTGTGTGAGGGAAGGTATGCTAGTATGCGAGTGGTCTGTTTGTATATGTGGTCTGTATAAGAGAGAGAAAGATGTTAGTGTAGCTGTGTATGTGTAGTGTATGACATACATATATACATACAGCATTTTACTTGTATGCTGACTTTCCATAGTTAAAACCATGCTCAAGGCAGCTTACATGAAAAAATACACAATTACATACATCAAAAAGTACACAACCAAATTGAACAATTTCCACATATATCTTAAGATTAAAATAAAGATACAATTTTTTTATTAATAACAGAAACACCCAGCCAAACACTTCTTAAACTATAGTCCAGCCCAAGAGTCTTTTCAGCAGCCTCTGCTTTCATAGCTGGAATCATTCAGGGCCCTGCCCTCCCAGGCCATGTGGGGAAAGGCCTGCAAGGCAGGGAGCAGGTCTTCTAAGACTCACAGTCAAGCTGTATGAGTGTGTATGTGTGAGAGATGCATGTGTGTTTGTGGCCTGTATTTGTGTAGTGTGTGTCAGTGTGAGAGTGAGCAGGGTGTAACCATTTTGTGTATTTTTTTCTGGTACTGGGGAATTATCCATGATTTGACAGCAACAGCACCATTGTGTGCATTTGAGGAATCAATAGATTTTCTGGGTAAGGGGAGAGGAGCAACAGGGACTGTACCAATTTTGTGTCATGCCATGCCTCTGAATGGCAGCCATTCATTATCCCATTCTCTGTATACACATGCATTTTACATATTCTGTATACGTATAGTGCCCCTAAGGGAGGGTGATTCTGTATTGCATCATGCTCTTTAAGCACTTGGGATATCATGTGTCACCTCTATAGTTGGAAGAGTGAAAGGCTTTTTTTAAATAAAAAAAAGTAAGAGTTCAAAATTCCCCATAGAACTCCAGTATGGATTATCTCAAGGCTGTGAATTAAATAAAACTAAACAGAAGTGGTAAATGTCTCATTTGTGTTTGAATGAAAAATATATGTGCCACTTACTCCCAGCTTCTTTCTGAAGTCCCTCTTTGATTTTCTCTTTGGCATCTTTTTACTAACAAAATAGGGGGAAAGAAACATTACCATAAAGGGATATATTATATTTTACATTTATGAATTTTTCAGCAGGACTTTTATCAACTCTTTATTGCACTTGTACCTGTTTCTCTAAGGAACTCACACAGCATACCTAAGTTTCCTAAAACAGACTGACACAGTCCTAGGCAGTCTCCCATTCAAGTACAGAACAAGCTCAGGCCTATACAGCTTGAGTATTTCAGGTGCTTTTAGAACATTTCTGGAGTTCAGTCAGTTTATTTCTTTTGCTGTTCCCACACCCTACAGTGTGCACATACACACTGTTCTGTGCATATGTGAGAGTACTGCATATTAATGAAATTATTATTTTGTAGAATGTCATTGTGTAAGTTAAAAGATATGGTGGGAGATGAGGACTGGAAGGCACAGAGGGGTTAGACGCTGTGTCTGCTGAGAGAAATTTAACAGCAGATCTGTCATTGCTGCTTACTGTAAAATAATATTTTTTTGAAAAGCACCTACTTCAACAGTAGACGTACAGATTCAGGCAGATGATATTTATTGTATTACTCCATTCAATTAAGAAGCCGGTATGATCTTGCAAAAAATGTAATTTCCATATAATAGGTCAAAATTCTAGCAACTTTTAGAAGCAAGTTCTTCAGTTATATGCACATCTTCACATTCTTATAGCTGACTATCACTCCCTTGTAATCTATATACTCTTTTACCAGCACACATGTTCTGTGATTTACACTTGCTTAGGAAAAATTTATTTAAAAAAACACTAAGGACAAGACTGATGTAAATTTTGTTCAGAAAAGTGGAAATGAACTTGTAAATACTTTTTTTCATAGTTACTAACCGAACATCAAAGGGACGCGGGTGGTGCTGTGGGTTAAACCACAGAGCCTAGGGCTTGCCGATCAGGTCGGCAGTTCGAATCCCCGCGACGGGGTGAGCTCCTGTTGCTCGGTCCCAGCTCCTGCCCACCTAGCGATTCGAAAGCACGTCAAAGTGCAAGTAGATAAATAGGTACCACTCCGGCGGGAAGGTAAATGGCGTTTCCGTGCGCTGCTCTGGTTTGCCAGAAGTGGCTTTGTCATGCTGGCCACATGACCCGGAAGCTGTACGCTGGCTCCCTCGGCCATTAACGTGAGATGAGCGCTGCAACCCTAGAGTCGGACATGACTGGACCTAATGGTCAGGGGTCCTTTTACCCTTTACCTTTTAACCGAACACCGTTTTCCTTATTTTGCTCTTGTCTTGTCTGTGCTGCTAATTTAAGATGAATTTATTTCTTCTGAAAAGAGAAAAACACACACTTCATAATCACATTCAGGTGGAATAAAGATGAGTAAACCCATGAACAATGTACCTACCATAATCACGTCTGGTGTGGCTACCATAATCACGTCTGGTTTGTTTCCCGCTATTCCTCCCTACTTCCACCTTGTGGACAAGAGATACAGATATGCTATCTGCCTGTCTTACAGGGTTGTAAGATTAAAGCATGTAACGTAATCCGCTGCCCCACAAGCTAGTCAACCCGGCGAGAAAGCTAGAGAATGCTAAGACTAAAAGTGGGTTATTTTCAACTCTTGAGGCAGCAAAGATTGGCACTACAAACGATATAAGGAGGGAGCTGCAGCCCAAGATAGGAAAAGTTTTAAGGGAACACCTAGCTACTTTAAATGAATTCAAATCTCCAGGACCTGATGAGCTGCATCCAAGAGTACTAAAGGAGCTTGTGGATGTAATTTCAAAGCCTTTTTCTATTATCTTTGAGAATTCTTGGAGAACAGGTGCAGTCCCTACAGACTGGAGGAGGGCAAATGTCCCCATCTTCAAAAAGGGGGAAAGGAAGGTCCATGTAACTACCAACTGGTGAGCTTGACATTTATACCAGAGAAGGCCCTAGAACAGTTAATTCAACAGTTGGTCTGTGAGCATTTAGAAAAGGATGCTGTGATTATTAAGAACCAGCATGAGTTTCTTAAAAATAAGTCATGCCAGACCAACCTGATTTCTTTTACTGTGGACATAGTGTATCTTTATTTCAGTAAGGCTTTTGACAAAGTTCCCCATTATATTCTTGTGAGGAAGCTGGTAAAATTTGGGTTGAACAAGGTAACTGTTAGGTGGATTTGTAGCTGGTTGACTGACCGAACCCAAAGAGTTCTCATTAATAGTTCCTCGTCATCCTGGAAAAAAGTGACAAGTGGGGTGCCGCAGGGTTCTGTCCTGGGCCCATTGTTAATGTCTATATAAATGACTTGGATAAAAGAATTGAGAGTATGCTCATCAAATTTGCAGATGACACCAAACTGGGAGGGATAGCAAATTACTTTGATTGGAGAACTGGGCGCAAGCTAACAAAATGAATTTCAGTAGGGACAAATGCAAGATTCTGCACTTAAGACAGGAAGAACCAGATGCACAAATATAGGATGGGGGATACCTGGCTTACTAGCAGTACATGTGAAAAGGATTTAGGGGTCTTGGTGGACCACAAGCTTAACATAAGTTAACAGTGTGATGCAGCAGCAAAAAAAGCTAATGCTATTCTAGGCTGCATCAACAGTAGTGTCCAGATCAAGAGAAGTAATAGTACCACTCTGTTCTGCCTTAGTCAGACCACACTTGGAATACTGTGTCCAATTTTGGGCACCACAAATTAAGAAGGATGTTGATAAGCTGGAACGTGTGCAGAGGAGGGCAACCAAGATGATCAAAGGTCTGGAAACTAAGCCTCATGAGGAGCGCTTGAAGGTATGTTTAGTCTGAAAAAGAGGAGACTGAGAGGAGACATGATAGCCATCTTCAAATACAGACATAGGCAAACTCTGGCCCACCCAATGTTTGGGGCTACAATTCCCATCATCCCTAGCTAACAGGACCAGTGGTCAGGGATGATGGGAATTGTAGCCCCAAACATCTGGAGGGCCGGAGTTTGCCTATGCCTGTTCAAATATCTTAAGGGCTGTCACATGGAGGAGGGAGAATGCTTGTTTTCTCCTACTCTGGAGGGTAGGACTTGAACCCATGGCTTCAAGTCGCAAGAAAGGAGATTTCGACTAAACATTCGGAAAAACTTTCTGACAGTAAGAGCTGTTCAGCAGTTGACTCCCACCAGAGGTGGTGGACTCTCCTTCCTTGGAGGTTTCTAAACAGAGGTTGGTTGGCCATCTGTCATGGATGCTTTAGCTCAGATTCCTGCACTGCAGGGGGTTAGACTAGAGGACCCTTGGGATCCCTTCCAACTCTAAGATTATATTATTAGCTTCTGGATAATAAAATAAAATGCCAGAGCCGCTCCCAAGAGCTCCCTCGCTGAGCTACTGCGAATTCAAACCGGCAGAGCAGCCACCCCTCGGAACACTTTTCTTTGCCTCAACGTTCACGCGGTGTCTCCGTTTGTGTCACCTTGACAACCCGCGCGCGCGTAACAACGGCTGCCGTGTCCAGCCTCCGGCACGCATGCTAGGGCCACGCCCTGCCTCTGTTGCGCTCTACCTTACGCTCTAGTCCCGCCCCTTCTGACCACGCCCCCGCATAACTCCTCTGGAGCCCATGGCTCCTCCCTGACTAGGGCCCGTGGGCCTCTACACCTAGCGCTCCCCCCCCCCCGCCGCCAAAAGTGCCCCCTTGAGCTGAACTATTCGGCTGTCTCACGCGCCACCCTCAGTCTACAGGCCCGACAGCTTCCGCGAGAGAACCGAACTCACCGCGAGCTCCCTTCGGCGCTTTCTTCCCGCCGTTGTAACTCAAACCGCCGCGCCCGATCTGTCCCACCGAGCACTCGGAAATGGGGGGAGACTTAACTATTAGGACTTCCGTCCTAACATAACAGCGTAAGCTTAGTTTAATCAGATCTGCTTCATTCCAACTGTTCCGAAATTTCATTTTGTGTGATGTTGAGCCCCAGGAAAGGAGAACAAAAGGAACAAGGCTTTTGAGGGCACCCCTATTTCTATCTCTGCAGTTGGTTTGGTCCGCCGGCTCTGAGCTAAGAGCTTTAGTAAAAGGCGAAAGATATGCTAAGAGCTTTAGAAGACGAGCGACGTTAGCTGCTGGTAGCTGTGAGAACAGAGGAGCAGCGCCATCTAGTGGTTGGAGGGGAGTAGGCAACCCTTATTTTTCTCGATACAGTTCATTACTGGCGTTCTTCAACCTTTGGTTCCCAGATGTTGCTGCACTACAATCCCAATTACCGGTGGCAGTTGACTAGGGAGTTGTGGGCCAACAACGTCTGTGGGAACCCGTACACCCAGAAGACAGAACGGAGTGGTTGGTTAGGAGTAGTGCAGCTAGGGCTTCTTGACATCCATCCATTCATAGATGGCTCTTTGATCTTCAGTTAATGTAAAGGAGGAGAGGGTTTTATTTTTATTTTTTAAGAAAGTCATGGGAATGCACTGCAAAGTTTCAAATAAGAAACATGTTCTCTGCTCCATCAATAACATTGATTCCAGCTCATTGTTGGATTTCAATGTCCCACCTCCAATCAGAGCTTGTTGTCATCTGTATGTTGCTTATTTCACCCATTGGCTTCATGTGGCTGTTAGATAACACAGGGATAAAATAGAACTCTAAAGCAGAAAACCCATGAGGCAGAGCAATAGTTCGTCATCTAAGGTCTGCCCATCAGCAGAGCCATTGAAGCATGGTGCATCCCACATTCATCCTAGACAGGTGATCCTGTATGATACTGTGGTCAGTCTCTGAAGGCCACTGAAAGATCTAGTAAGAAGCAACAGGGATATATCCCCACCCCGGAGCTTCATGGCAACCAAGATTAAGACGGTTTCAATTCCAAACCTGGGCTTGAAACCACATTGAAATTTATACAAATGACTGCCCCATAAGCTTCTGGAGCTGACCAGCCACAACTTTGACTCTAGGGACAAATAAGATACAGCACAAGTCAATAGTGTGACAAACCATCCTGGAGCTCCAAGGAGGCACTCAACACTTGCAGTCACACACTCTCCCTATGGTAGCTGTTAATTGTCATAATGGGCAAGGATCAAGTATACAGGTGATAGGCCACATATATCGGGTCAACCTGCCCATAATGTCAGACTGGCTCAATAGAAAGCCATCCAAATAAAAAGGACCAAATGACATTAAGGAGAGGCCCAGCATTTGCATTGCAGTCAACTTGGACTTCCAAGTGAGACACAAGTACTTGGCCAGAATATCAATGGACACCTGAGGGTTCGTTGTACAATCCTGCAATAAGAAAGTGCCTCATGACAGTACTGTACTGACAAAGATGAGACAGAATTACCGGTACCTTGAGTCATATCTGTGTCCTTCCATTATTGGAAAAGTCTTTCAGCTTCCATGAATAAAAAAGGAAGACAATTTTTGCAAATTCACCTCTTTTACAATCTCCTCTTGTTCTGGGGGGGTGAAGAAGAAGAAGAGTAGAAGAGTTTGGATTTGATATCCCGCTTTTCACTACCCGAAGGAGTCTCAAAGCGGCTAACATTCTCCTTTCCCTTCCTCCCCCACAACAAACACTCTGTGAGGTGAGTGGGGCTGAGAGACTTCAGAGAAGTGTGACTAGCCCAAGGTCACCCAGCAGCTGCATGTGGAGGAGTGCAGACACGAACCCGGTTCCCCAGATTACGAGTCTACCGCTCTTAACCACTACACCACACTGGCTCTCACACTGGGTGCTAATCTTTCTGCAGCATGCTGTAAAGCAGGTGTGGGGAATCCTTATCCTTCCAGTTACAGGTAGCTGTATTGGTCTGCTGTAGTCGAAACAAAATAATAATTAAAAAATCCTTCCAGTAGCATACGTATCTGAAGAAGTGTGCCTGCACATGAAAGCTCATACCAATAACAAACTTAGTTGGTCTCTAAGGTGCTACTGGAAGGATTTTATTTTATTTTATTCCTTATCCTTCCAGTTGTTGCTGAACTACATCTCCCATCAGCTCCAGCAAGCATGACCAATGGCCAGGGATAGTTGTTGTTCAACAGCATCTAGATGGCCAAAGGTTCCCCATGCCTGCTAGACAGGGAAGGAAAAGTTAGCAAAAAATACCTTACTCCCTTTCTATTAACAGAAGCCTTTGTCAGATCAAAGAACCTTCTATGAATGGAAGAATACAGTTCAGTACTACCATCACAGCCATGCTAGGGCACTTCAGTTCAGCCTTAATCTGTATTCTTTTCACTGAATTTGGCATATTATATGCTGCCTTTCATGTTCTGCTTCCATCAGGGTTACTGAATGTCCTGTTCAGTACAGCTGAGGCTAATAAGAAGATAAAATATCCACATTTACGTAAGAGTGGTGTGTTACGACACCCTCAAAAGTATAGGTATATTAGTGTGAAACACTGATGCATAGTGCAGTACATTAGACTAATTGGAGCCTATTCTGAACAAGTCTTGACTTGATATTGCAATTTACCTGACAGTAGTACAATTAGTCTATACAAAGATACTTCTCTAGTTTTACTACAGCAGTATGAAAGATACTTACACAAATGGAGAAAGAACTCTTTAAATTTCTGCAGTCCAGACTTCATGTGTTGACCATTTGCTGAACTATTCTTCTAGACTCAACAACCAAGCTTATAATGTTCCAGGTGCTACGGAGAACATACAGGTTGGTATACCCACCTTGGACATGGACATTATGAAAGAGAAAAGGGCATGGGAGAGCTCCAGCCTTTAATTTGAACGGGCACTGACTTGTCGACATGTTCATCGGGAAGCCCTAGCACGTACACTGTGTGTAGTGAGAAATGAGGAGGAGCTATGAAGCTAAAGGACAGCCTGTGCATCCATTGTAAAGGTGATTGATTTGTCTTACTTCATCCATGCAGACAGGAGGGGAATTGGAAAGCTGTTTATTTCTTAGTGGAAGACACTGGGCAGAAACTGAAAGAAACAGACAGATGAGGAGGTCAAGGGTGAAGTCTTGCTCCTGTCCATCATAATACTGGACAAATTACTACAGGGTGTTGAGAGGGGTTATTTTTAACTATTGAGAAACAGCAGCCGTAGTCTAGGCCAGAAGTGTTTCCCTTGGTGACCCCACCATGCTGAAAAGTGTGTGTGTTTGCGTTTCCTGTCCTTTCCAGAAAATCACTGTGCTGCATGAAAAGGGGTCTAGAACTTTTTAAAATAAATCAAAACCACTTAACTCACTAATAATTTTTTTTTAAAAAAAAGAATATTAAGGGGAGCCCTGCCCATACTTAAGCAAGGCAGCTAAAGTAATGGCATCACGTCCTCAGTTGTGACACGTTCCCCTGCTGAGTGACTTGGCTGAGTACTTTGGGAGGAGCAACTATTTAAGAATAGTTGAGGTGAGCAGAGGTGGTAGTTAGTTTGTGGAGGTAATTTTTGAGAAAGCAATTATGTTTTGAGAAAGCAAGAAAGTTTCTTCATCTAAAGTGTAAGCAGGATTCCTAATTCTTTCTGCATTCTGCTTCTTTTGCTATCCCTCAAGATTTAGAAACATAGGGAACCATGTCATGGTTAGATTAATTTTGAAGATTGTCCTCAGGGCCCCCTTAGATGTTTTGAGGGAAATGGCTTGCCTTCTCTCTTGTGGGCATCATCACATGAAGGGCATCTCCCAGTTTTGGAGGGTCTTTTGACAAGATGCTCTCCTCCGTGGGTTCAACTGCTTGCTGCACTTTCCATGAGAGGTTTCTGAAAGCAAGTTCATCTGCCAGGTGCCCCAAATTCAGTGCAGAGAATTTGCTAACAATACTACCACCACCTACAGAGTTGCCAGGCTGCTTATCTGAAAGCAATGGCAACACTCTAAACTACAAGCTCTTTTGCTAAAGTTTTACTGCACGCTGTCGGCATGTTTCTGCAAGCATCTGGGATGTCAAGATAAAGAGGGATTGCATATTTCTGCCTCTTGCCAAACTAGGTGAAAGGGCAGCAGTAGACATTTATGGTGGTTGAATTGCAGAAATAATTACAGAGGGGTGGGGTGGGGTGGGGTGGGGTAGAACTTGGTGTAATCTGTAGAGTAGACCAAGAGCCAAGAGATGTGTTCCTGAATCATGAAGATAAGGCATAAGCAGCACAACTAATCTTAGATTAGCAGAATACTGCTCTATTCTTTTCACTTTAATGGGGAAAGGGAGGATCCTGGCACTCCTTAGTCTGTAACACCTCATGTCACTGTTTTTCAAGTTAACCAGACAAACAATTTGTTAGAGAAGACATCCATTCCACCATTTGAACTAGAAAGAATCAGGAGTATGCTTTTAAAGGTGATCTAATTTTCAGTTCCACACACACCCAATATTGTAATAAAGGCCATGTTCTTCTAAGTGCTTTTGGTCAAACAAGAAGCAGAAATGTTTGTAAATTTTACATAATTTACAGTAAGCAGGACTATAATATAGATGCCGCTTCCTCAAAGCAAGCGAGTATCAAAAGACTGTTAAGGTATCAGAATATTACAGAGCAATTTACATTTCCAAATACAGAGTACATACATTAAAAACTTACAAAACAAGACACCAGAGTTGACAGTTTTGATTCAAATAGGGAAAGAGTTGAGTATTTATCCTGCATTTTCTAAATCCACGTCCAATAGGGATATAAAGCTGAAGCCTGAGCGAAGTAGGGATCTTATTTCTTTAAATCACAGGTGGGGAGCTGGTGGCTTCACAACTGTTGCTGGACTTCCAGGTCCCATCAGAATGGCCAGGTAATGGGAATTTTAGTCTAACATCTGGAGGAGAATAAGTTCCCCATCCCTGCTTTAAATTGCGGAGCCAAACTTTTTGCAGATATTAGAGCTACAAACAAACAAACAAACAAACAAACAAACAAACACCCCACGCTAGTCAAAGGGTTTTGGTAACATAGCAACAATGGGGTGGGAGAAAGCCATTGTATGACCTAAGGTTATTTTTGTAGGCGCAGTCTTTTGAATAAGGCAGTTGCTGGGAAGCCTGAATGCATGGTCACCTGTGGGAAACTGAAAGCAAGACCTGAGTGCATCTGGGTGGTTACTGAAAACAGGACGCTGGATTAGATGAGCCTTTGGTCTGATCCACAGCACTCATTCTTAAGTTCTTAACAAGCTTTTTTCAGACCACTGCAGATGTTAACTGTACCACAAGCTCCTCTAATTAGCTACTGGTTTCCTCTTGTTCATGTAGTAAGCTGTAGCCCATGATTATTAACAGGCTGAGCACTCTGAATTTGCAAAGAGCTCTCTGCAATAGCTGTACACAGAGTTGTCTGTTTATTGTTTCACCATAGTTGCAGAGAACTCCTGCGAGAAAAAGCAAGAGTTGAAAATCCAGCAGAGCAACTTTAAGGATCCTACCATTTCTTTCTTTGGCCTCATTTGGAACATGATTAAGTACTTCAAGTACCGGTAACACCCCTCACCCCATAAATAAATTAGTAATACTCACGTTTCTTTTAAACTACATTTTACCATGCCACACTTTTCAGACAGTGGTTCCCATTGTTATGAACATTTCTTTAAAAGGTTTACTCAAATTAAATGCAGAAATATTTATTTTGGTTTCCTTCATTGGTTTTTGGAAATTTTGGTTTATAAAATATAGAAATAGCCAACACTAAGCAAACATTCGAACTCCAATGTAACAAGTGACTTAATACTCTAAGAGTATTGGCTTGGCTGTGCAATTAGGGTACATATGTATGAAATTATACAACTGAGTAGTGCATTACAGTTACACAATCTTTAGTGCAAACTTCATTGTGCTTGTTTACATATATTTAAACAGGAATTTATGACTTGCTATGTGGGAAAAACCTCAAGCATGGATTATTACAAGGCATCTCAATTTCATTCCCTCTCCCCAAATGAAATACAGGTGCAGATTCATGGCAACTGAAACATCTTTCCCCACTCCATGCCTAATGAAAGAATGTCCCATGTTAAACCGCATCCCAGTTTCTGGCTTTTTTGTATACTGGAGATCAGAAAGTGAGAATAGTGTGATGCAGAAGCCAACTTTGCACAAAGATCATCAAGTTAAAAGTGGCCAAGGTTAAGCCTGCTCTGGCAATCTAGGGGCCAACAATGAATGAGCATGACCGTTAGCCCCAGCACTGGAATTCCATCCACATGCATGCTACAGCATGATGTTGCAATGGCCCAACCATTTCTGGAACTCATGAAGTCAACATGTATTGCATTGGTAGTTTCATCTAGATTCCTAGGGCATAAGACACACCCAGAAAAGCTTCGAAGGAGTCAACAGGAAACCAAAGCAGCCAAGTTTCTGCCAGCGTCCTAAGGGACCTGCCTTCCTCAATGTGCACTAAAAATCTCCATGGGGCGGAAACCACCAGCTGCACAATATACTAAAGACAATAAAATGTGCTAGCAACACACACACACACACACATCCCTTTACATGCCTTGGAGAGAGTCACATTTTTGGCTGAGGAAGTCTTAAATAACTTACAAATCACATAGATACCATTTACAGTTTTAAGGCGCATTGAAGAAGTTGTATGTCACCATAAAAAATGGTCTGCAACACAAGTGGACAGTAAGGCAGTGTTCCATTTTCTTCAGTTTTCCTATGTCGAGTACCCCTTTGCGTACAAGTTAATGATTGCACTGTTTCCTTCCCTATATTTGCTGTAGTCAGTTTAGAGATATGAAGGTCAATAGCAAATGCCATTCTCTCCAACAGTTTTCCTCAGTTACATCTGTATATTGGCATAGAGTTCTTCTATCTGGGACTTGAAGTATTTGCGTAGTTCCGGTCTCTTTGCCTTTAATGTTGGCGTTAGCAGGCCATTCTCGATAGAGAACATTTCAGGGTGAAGGGTAATGCCTTTGACCTGGAAAGATAACACAGGAAGTCAAATTTTGCATACTTTTTTCATTAACTAATTGGCATTTTGGAATATATGAGGTAATGTTCAGAACAGTTTGTTCTAAGTGATTTATGTTAGGAATACTCAGCAGTATAACTCTGCAAAGTAGGATTTAACAATGAAAATTAAAGGAAAAGTTAGAAAATAAAAAATTAACCAATAAAATATGCCTAGCAGATTATTTTATATTGTTCACAAGCATGCTAGTTGATGAGGCTGAAATTTTTGTAATATTTTGTGGTACCACTGAAGATGATCACTTGGGTTGAAACACATCCAGTTCTTATAACGTTTTCTTTGAATTTATTACTATTTGTACATTACAGCATTTCATTTATTACTGATATACACACAAACACCGTGCTGCTGCAGTAACAGTGAGACGAAATTAAGATGTATTCTCAAAAATCAGCCCCCACAGATTCAAGTTTGTTCTAAAAATAGAGCTTTGATTCAATAATGAACCAGTTAAAGTTTCCAGCTGCAAAACTATGCAAATAAAGCAGTTTAATATGAAATCAAAGTACAAATATTATAGTTGAAACTTCAAAGAGATACTCACCTGTTCAAAGGACTTCAAGCCAAACTCTTTCCCAACTTTCAACAGGTCTTCCAGAATATATTTTTTGATGTCCTATTGGGATTCAGAATAGTAAGTTATAGAACAATACTGAGAGAAAGTATTTCTGAACTATTTGTGGACCACCTATCAAAAGTGCACAGGTTTCATTGTGGATATTTATCTACCTTTATCCACCCCTCACTTGCATGTGATCATTGAAGATCTAAAAGGGAGGAGGTAGCTGTACATGCATAGGCTCCCCCAATGTTCCGATAATTCAGGACTCTCAGTTGCTTGATGGAAACATATGAGTAGAGTCACCACATCCTTTAGCCCAGAGCTGGCTAAGCTTTTGTGGGCTGAGGGCCACATTGACCTCTAGTCAACCCTCTAGGCAATGCTAGCCAGAGCACAAAAGCAGACTGGGCTGATGTATAGACATTGTGATGAGGCTAGCAGGTGTAACCCCTGTTCACCTGCCACGTTGTGGTCTCAGGAGCAAAATAGATGTCTGGATGAAGATTATGAAAAGGGTGGGAAGAAAAGACTTCTATAAATCACAGATCCAATCCCTTACCTTGCTCTTGCATAGTTCTTCATAGGTGCCTCCCAGTCCTTTTTTCTTGGCCCAGCTACACAAAACGTCTGGATCTGGTACTACAATTCCTATTAGGAAAGCCTAAATAGAAGTAAGGGAGCATGTTAGAAGCTGCCCAATGACAATTCATTTTAGAAGTTTCTCTGAGAACCGCCCCCCCCTCCCCGCAAGGAAAGTCAAGTAGCAAGCTATGCTATTGTGGGGTTTGTTGCATCACTGCAGGTAGGAGAAGACACTATGAAGAGATTAGATTGGCCTTTTGATGGCAAAACATAATATTTTTATTCCAGCGGGTTTAAATCTTGGTGCTGAGTCATTGTTTTTAGCTCATTATGATAGTCTCAAATTAGGTTGCCCTTCTTAAAGGTCTCATTGCAGGTTTGAAAATGGGATGTAAATATTTAAATAAATCTGCCCTAAAATTCTAAGGACTTCACATTTAAGACTCAACATTTATGGAAGAATATTTCCCGGCATAGATTAGACATTCATCAAGGCATTACTAGATGTCTGGCTTGTATCAGGTAGCCTAAATGTATACATTAGTACTACCACAGAAACAAATACCTTTTTAAAAATTGGCTAATAAACAATATCACTTTTTATATTTTACAAACAACTCTTTGCTAGTCTAACCTGTCCAGAAGTAAGCATTTTCTCTAAAATAAATAAAATCCACTAACAACTAAAAAAAATTATGCTTACATGCTCCATTTAGGAGGCTATTTCTAACAAACATTTAAGGTAAACAGATACCTACATACCTGCAAACTTTCACCATAGACAAATATCTGGGCAACAGGCTCACTCCTCATATAAATATTCTCTATTTTTTCTGGTGCAATATATTCTCCTTGTGCAAGTTTGAATATATGTTTTTTCCTGTCAATTATCTTCAGTGTACCATTCTGTAACACAATAATAATAGTCAGCCTACTCCTAAGAACTGTTCATGTAATGAATTCAGGACCACATTGCTCCATGCACGATAACACAAGTGCTAGCAGAAGACTCAACAGAAGGAATAGTTCACAGTAGCATTTGACCCTGCTCATTATCTTTGAATCATCTGGAACATTTGCCTATATTAGAACAAGCAGCAATTGCTTGAGTATCAGTTATGAGCATGTTATAAGCAAGTGTCAAATAAATAAATCAAAGATTCGTTCATTTAGATTCATTGCATAATACACTGTCCCAACTTTGTCAATGGTGATGGGATGAATGCCTCAGACTACCTAGAACGCATTCCCAGGTTGTCCCTGGTAAAGAGGCCTCAGCTGCTACAGTGGTGTATTGTCTCCCTCCTCCATTTGTTGGCTGGGCTGGGTATTAAATGTTCTGGGCTGCTTAATCATCTGTCTTGGGGAAGAGTCTGAGATGCCTGGCATTCTATGTATTAAGGTTGGTATCCCAGGAGAGATACTATGCAACTTAGCTTTGCAGTTTGAACCCTTTCAGGTATACTGTGCAGCTGTGTTATGGTGGCAGCACACTCTACTACAACAATTTGCTGCAGTTGATCCACTGTAGCAATCGGGACCTCCTGGAGGTGCAATTGCTGTGACTGATCTACCTCTTCCTGCCCCCACATGTCGCAGGTAATCAAAGGGTTGCACTGCTAAATCCCTGGGCATATTCCTGCATTCCTCATATTGTTGATATATTGATCCACAGCTGGGCCTTTCTACTAGTTGTCTAACAGCTGCAGGTGGAATGTGGTAATACAAATTTTGCATTGTCTTAACTCCACTGAAAGGCCAGCTCCTACATCACAATCCTGATGGTGGTGTTGACTGACCCTTAAGTATAGTAGCTGGAAGAAATGGTCTGCGTTCAAGTCAGAATGAAACTGGCTCAGTATAAAAAGCGGACATAGTCTCTAGAACGTGCATCGCTGTCACCAGTGTTGTTTATTCTCAGATTCCTCTTGCCTAATTAGAAGCTTCACATTTCTGGCATCTGTTGCTGTTCCTTTATTTGACATTATTTTCCTCTTTTCCATCCCTTGTAGGATTAAACCAAGTACTGTAGTCACCACTCCAGTCTGAATGCTGTTTCTGTCATTAACCTGTTGTTGTTTTTTTGTAATTAACCTCATATTATTCAGTGCTTTGGCTTGCCATCTTGATGACACTTGTACAACAGGCAATTTGATCTACACATGCAGGCAAGGACATGCTTAAATTACTTCTCAAGGCTTAGCAGTATGATGCTGCATCAAATCACACAGACTTTTTTGTGAATGAAGCTTAATAGAACATTGGGTTGTGTTCCACTAAGTCCTACTTGGAGCAGTCCCATAAAAATCAATGAACTACATTAGTTGTGTCCATTAACTTCAATGGGTCTACTCTGAGTAGAATTAGCAATGGGCCAACCATCGTTCTTACTAATTTGCACCAATTTTTGCATTTTAATTGGTTTCTGATTAAAGGATTGAAGCAGCCCTCTGGTACTTTTCTAACCTGAAACACTCTTAAAGGAGGATAAAACATGTTTGTTAAGTTCAAAAAAAGAATGCAAAGAGGAAAGAAGATATGTAGGGCAATGGAAAGAGTGGACATCTCTCTCTGTGGAATTAAAGCAATGGCAAGCCATCTTGATATTCGTTGTTATGTCTCAAAATGCTTGATTAGCATGTTTACTTACTGGTAACCATTTCCCAATATCTCCGGTGTGTACCCAGCCATCTTTGTCAAGAACTTCTGCAGTCTTTTCAGGGTCCTTCAGATAGCCTAGGAACACATTTGGCCCTTTTACACAAACCTGAAATAGAATGGAACACATGGTCTGTTAAAAAATCTGCAAAACAGGTTTCTCCTATTAAGTATTTCAATGTTAGGATGGAGTGGGAGTAAGGCTCATTTACTGTAGCCAGTGCATCTCACTCAAGAGCGATTCTCTCTAATCTCATGCTTTAGTGACGTTACCAGAGCATTTGTCTCTGTTTGACAAACTGCATTGATCGAGATCACAATCCCACAATCCGAGGTCATTAAACTGAGTGAGATATTTTTTTTTTGATGTAAACAATGGGTACAATTTGAAATGGAGGACTCCTGGCATAGGTCTGTTCCTTGGATTTAGAGTGCTACTTACCTCACCCTCTCCTTTGGCAGCAAAATAATTCATTTCTTCAACATCAACAAGCTTTACAATGTTGCAAGGCATCGGAGCGCCAACGTGACCTATTTGTTGGATAAATAATGTCTTTAAGCACGTGGCAATACTACTCACTTTATAACTGTAGCTCTACATAAGCCGAAGTGGTGTCATTCAGACTGTAATCTTTGTTTTCTCATGGTCTCAAGCCTGAGTTTTGAATGTTTCAAAGAGTACTTTGACCTCAGCTTTTTAAAGTTGTATTAAGGCTCCCAGCCATCACACTGATCAAAACAAATTCTTCTAGAGTCAACGCATACATACCAAATTTGCTCATGGTCATTGATTATAGCAGTGGTGGAGGAAGGCTCCGTGCTACCCGGGGTGGCGAAAGAAAACACCCCGGGGTGGGGTGTCGTGACGTCACGCACAGCAGCCCCACGAGCCGCCTTTTCGCTCTGCGGCTCAAAAGGGGGCTGCGGAAGCAGCAATCTGTCATCGGGCCATGCGCTGCTGCTCGGTGACGGAGGGAGCGGCAACGTGTGGGAGTGGCAGGAGGGGCTGCCGCTTGTCACCCCTACGTGCCGCTGTTCACTCTGTTGCCCCGGGAGCAGCGGCACCGCACACACCGTGCACTGCTGCTCCCGGGGCGACGGAGCGAGTGGCAGCGCGTGGGGGTGACAAGCGGCGGCCCCTCCCGCCACTCCCCACCCACCGCCGGTCACCCCGGGAGCAGCAGCGCTGCACGGACGGGGTGCTCGCTCGGCCGTGTGCTGCTGCTCCCAGGGTGACAGAGGGAGCGGCGGCGCGTGAGAGTGGCGGGAGGGGCCGTCGCTTGTCACTCCCCCTGTCACCCAGGGTGTACTGCCCCCCCAGCGACGCCCCTGGATTATAGAGATCCATGTGACCTAGATGATACACTGGAAACTGCAGTGTATGGTATTGCTTCAGTGATGGCATTGCTGCATCTGTATGTAATGCCCTGTGCTTTGTTACCACAATACCTTACATGCGTTACACAAGGCTTTCCATGTATGCATTTGCACCCAAGGCTTATTTCATTAAAGTAGGTAGACCTGTGATTAGCTACCGTGTTCGTCTGTAGGAACCCGACTGAGTTGAAGTGCAGCCAGGCAAGCTGGTACTTAGTGCGTAAATTTTATTTTTATTTTATTTTATTTATTAAATTAGTATACTGCACTTCATCCATAGATCTCAGAGTAGTTAACAACATAAATATATGTATGTGGACTACTACTAGAAGCAAGACAACTTTCCTTTCCTTGCACTAACAATCCATAAACTTCTTTGGAAGACTCACTTCATGCTTGAGTTACCATGCCATCTTTTTAACAACATTTCAAGAAAGAACACAGAAGCCCTACCAGCGGTCCAGTCACCAGGTACTGTCAGGGAACATCCAGCTGTGCATTCTGTCTGTCCATAGCCTTCATAAAACTGTTAAGCAGAGTATACAGATTAGCCATTGGAGCTTTTATAGCCCCTCTCCTATTTTGTTGTTCCTTTAATACAAAAAACAGAACTGTAGGCAATATGCAGGCTAAGTTTTCCACCCTACAAATGTAGGATTCATTTTTGCTAAGTCATCCATGGCCTCTCTGCCCTCCTGCACTACCAATATTTTCAGTAAGAATTCCAACATATACAATCATTCCTACAGAATTGTCTTTAGTGAGTGATCACAAGTCTCATAGCTTTTGTTAGAACATTTGAACAAAATCCTGTCTGCTTTCAATTTGGAGCGTTTTCTGAAATACATTCTTGCAGTTTTAATAATAAACATTAGCATCCAGCCCCTGGCCTAACATTATATCTAAAGGCCAAAGATACTGAATTGTGGGAGCATGTCTCCCTCTTTTAAGCGTGCATTGGGAATAGGAGATTTCCACTCATGGGCATAATGCTTTCAGAAGGACAGGCATGTAAGTCTGTTGCAGCAAAATCAACAAGTGGTCTTGTGTCACCTTACGACAGACAAATTTATTATGGCATAAGTTTCCGTGGACTACTGTCCACTTCATGGAAATACCATGCTATCGAAAAGAGAGCTAGTTTTTGGTAGTGAGGCATCTAATGTTACTAGAAGTGATCCCACCCCCCAAATACATCCTTAGAGTGAGACAACCTGCGCATCAGCTCTCCTACTCAGATTCTACTCTTTTTGGTTATACAGTGGTACCCCGCTAGACGAATGCCTCGCTAGACGAAAAACTCGCTAGACGAACGGCATTCGCTAGCAGAAGGCTGCCCCGCAAGACGAAAAAGTCAATGGGGCTGCCTCGCAAGATGAAAAAAAAAATTCCGGCACGAAAACCTCTGCGCTGCATTGCCGCTTCGCTAGACGAAAAATTCGCTCTACGAAGACACTCGTAGAACAAATTATTTTCGTCTAGCGGGGCACCACTGTACTTTAACACTATGAGAACAGTATGGTGTTTATACTCTTGACATTTTAAAAAAAAATGCTTTAAGGAAACTTTACGAAATAACAAGACCAGATTTACAGTTCAGTTACAGTCCAAACTCACCTGACAACCAAGAGCTGCTCTTAGGAAGGTCAGTACATTGGCAGAAACAGGAGCTGCTCCTGTTATCATTAGCCTGACCTTTCCTCCCAGATTTGCCTGAAAAAGTGGGGGGGGGGCACAATTATTATCATTCCAACAGTAGCATCCAGGAAAAAGCTATGGTGAGTGGCACTTGGATATACATCTCAATGTGTATCAGATGTGCAAATCCCATTGTTTGTTTCTATGTACATGTGAGTTAGGTGAATAAAGAGATGATTCCTTAGAACAGTATTCACTGTGTCACTGGCTGCCTTGTTAATTCACCATTTGGAATTGTTCCATGACATAGCAATGCAGATCAGTGGCGATTCTAAAACCAAGCATATACAGTAAAGGCAATTTTCATTTATTTAATTCATTTATTAAAAGTATATCCTGCCCTTCCTTCCAAAGGAGCTGAGGGCAGGATGACTGCATAATAATGTGTAAGTGGGCCCCATTTGGCAATTCTATGCCAGGAAAAGAGGAAGGCTCTTTAATGGGATTGTTTGAAGCCATCCTCTCGAAAGTGGATGTTTCTGCCATGCAAGGTGTACTTGTAACCCAATTGCTTCTTCCCCCTCTAGTGAGCACACTATTTTCATTTTTAAAAATGCAGGGGTATAGTTACCTGTATTTTACGGAAAATCATTTTATCCCACAGGCTGTTGTTTCTAATTATGCCACTTCTAAGTTCCGCTTCTTTCCTCTTGGAAGCAAAATCCAATATCCACCGCTTAAATGAAGTATTTGCTTGGGCAAAGATCTGAGAAGAGATACCATTTTTCATTATGTTTGCAGCAAAAAATTGCATGGGTCATTTACTGGCTTATTGATACCAGCTCACCAAGCAAATCCTAGAGGCAACTTTGCTTGTGATGTCTGTGCTGACGGCTACAGGCAGGTTCACCAAGATGCAAAGTATGCTCTTCTGAACTTGTAAGGGGTGTGAGAAGGAAAGCAAGGACTGGATTCGATTGCTCGTGGACTTACTTTATCAAACATTCTGTTCAGCAGTCTTGGCACAACTGGAAACACTGTAGGCTGCAAAGTTTTTAAATCATCCATAAGTAGCCTGATGTCTCCCTGGAAAAATCCTATCCGAGCTCCATGACAGAGAATCACGCACTGTTGAACGACACCATATAGAGAATTAAAACCAAACCCACCTGGCTGGACAAGTAGATTTGCCCAAGTTAAAAATTAGGGACATTCTGCATATTTTCTAAGTATAGTTTAATGCATTCTTTACTATCTTCTGGCATATCACAAGTTTAACTGCTTAGCAAAAGCTAGACTCTGACCAAGTATCTTTACCAAGAAAAACAGTGCTAAAACAAAAGTAACTAAAGTAACTAAAACAAAAGTTACAGTCCTCAATATGTTCCGCACCCCAGTGCCAATGAGCATGCAAATGTTTGTCCAGCCTGGTTCACACTGTGTTTCCTGCTCACAATCTAGCAACAAGACTGGTAAATCTCATCCTTAATCAGTCAGCAAGTTTGCTGAATTTCTTGCTGAGTAAATGCTGTAGGAATTACACATCTTGCTTGGCGGATTAGCCTAGAGACATATGGCTAAAGAGATCAGCAGGCACACCAACATTTTTTCACTGGTCTACAATAGAGCTGTATGTTTTGAGTTTTGGAACGCACTGAAGGCATTCAGAAAGCATTAGAGATAGAGGATGAGACAATCTTTAAAATATACAGAACAGTGTGGTGCTTCTCAAAGTCGTCCCCCCCCCCCGACCCCTCATCCAAGGTGGCTTGCAACAGGAGCACTACCACCATGCAAATATATGGCCAAAAGTTAAGAGGTGGGTCTCCAAATGCATGTTTGGGTTAAAAGTGGGTCCTGAGTTCTCTAACATTTGGGAACTCTGAGCAGAGACAAGAAGTTACTTTGGCTAAGCCAAAAGTTGTGGCTTGCCTTTTCTGTATTGGTTACAGAGAGGAACAAGTTAGCTTGCTAGCTACGAAGGCTGAAGACACACTAGTGTGCTATGCTACACTTTCCAGAATTGAGAGAAAGGAGAGGAGCAAAATGAAATCAAGCCCCAATTATTAGTGTTTTGAACTAAATGCTTACCTAGGAAAGAGTGTTCTATTTACAATGCCTTACTGCCAGTCAGAACATTCTTCTACAGGCTCTTAAAGGCAAATCATTTCATGCTTAACAAAAAAACAGGTTTGGCATCAGGAAGCAAGCAGCAAATGTTCAGCCACTATTTCTGGTGCCAATCTTTCAGTCTGCTTCAAAATATTATACACTTCGCACAAACTTTTTATAAAGTATTTTTTTTATTTTAGTGAAACTTGTGTCTATATGTGCCCATGCAGCTTGCACTAGGGATTTGAGTATGTGTATGGCTATCTACATTGGAGCAAGAAGGAAACTAGAAAACTATCAAAACCTCTACTTTGGAGCTTATTTGAATGGCTCGGCGCATTCTTTACACACCGGCTGGAATCAGCACAATCAACTGTAAAAATAATGGTGTACGGCCGGTGGGGGGGGGGGAGTGCTATGGCACTGAAAGACTCTACTAAAAGGGTCAACATAGGCAAGAGGTTCATTCAGAAAGTACATAGTTTTTATATGCACAGGAGAACTAGTGAACAAGATTAATCAAGCTAAAACTGAAGCAGAAACATGCCTGCTACAGACATTTATTTTTAATGGCATCCAACTTTGGTTTGTTAGAAGGACCTTGGATATTTAGAAAACTTTATTAGCAACTTGTGTCATACTATTGCTATTTCTTAGCTATTTGTGCTGTACTAAGACTAGAAGTGCAGCAGAAATCTTGATCAAATCAGGGAAAGGATGCAAAATTACACTAATTTTCAGAGTTTAAACATTTTTAAAAGTCCCATTTGGTCTACAGACTTGTTGACAAGCTGACAAAAAGAATTGCTTTCCCGGGCTTCCTGTTTCCGGCGGTGGGAAATGGCTGACTCCCATACGATTGGACCTCAGCTGTGCCGATAATTCAGGGTTGATATGGGGGTAATTGGCCCTGGCAGACTCCCCAGGGTGGGGGAGGACTGTCTCATAGACCCACAGACCATCTGAGATTGCCAACTTGCAACAAAATGCAAGTGGCAGGACGCTGGGTCCCAGAGCATGACATGGCTGGCACTCTCCAAGGTCACTCCCATAGCAGGAAATATCTGTTTGATAAAATAATTAGATTTGGACAATAAACAGACATAGTCTGGACCGAAGAAGACTGAGAAAAAACCCTGCAGAACTGCACAGTCCCTGGTGTTTAAGCTCGGACTTCAAAGAGATTCTCATCATGGTGTTTGGATTTATGGAGGTGATTGGTATGTTCCTTTTTTTCTTCTCAAGATCTAAAATTGTTTTTCTATGCCAAGCCTCATTAAGGAACCCATTTTTTTTTGAAAAGTACAGATGGACTACTTATAATTAAGTATTTAATTACGCAGCTTTGCTTAGACTTGAAAGACTTGATAAGGATAAAGGAAGAAACAAGATGGAGCTTGTAAATATGACGCAGCACGGAAAAATGAGAATTCCTCCCTTTGAGGGAAGTGGGAAATACTTGCTAGCTGACTTTATAATGACTTGAGACAATAATTTGGGATAACATATAGTGCATCTGTTTGCATAATTTCTTCATTATGGGTGAGAGAGAAGTCTTAATGGGTGTCTAACAGCCGACCCCTCTAGGGCCCGGAGGGGGGGGGGACTGTGTGGTCTCCGGAAAAGCTGATTGATCACCTAATGACTTATATCTGTAGAATACAGTTCATTTACATTGCACATTGCAATATTGCAAACAGTATGCTCAACAAGCAATGTGGAAACTATTGCATCAATAAATTTTAATTGATAGGTTTGGACAACAGCCCAATTGAAATAACTTGGCAGTTGCTGCGTTATTAAACTTCAAAGGATAGATTTGGACAACAGCCCAGATTGGAAGATTGGAATGAAGTCAGGAAAAGCTGCGCTGGCAAATAGACAGTGGAATACATATACATACACACACACACACACACACACACACACACAAATAAAGCTGTACTTGATAGATGAAAGGATTTATGATTTCTGACATGATTGAAAATCACATAGCCAGGGACGGAGAACTCTAAAGTGTTAAGATCGGAATGTGGAAAATATGAGAACAACAGAACAAAGCAGGACGAAGATATTGGAGGTATACTTCAAGGTCCAGACTATGGGAAGCCCGGGGGGTGGAATTAATAATTTGGTTGTAATTTGGTTGTTTTTTATTTTAGTTTATTGTTTTCAATTGAATTACTATGGTTTGATGTGGATATGTTAATTGGCTGCTTTTATTGGAAAATTAATAAAAATGATATTTATTTATTTTTTAAAAAAATTGCTTTCCCACAAAGAAAGAGTCTTACCTGCATAATTCTTTCAAATGCATGTGCAAGAGGCAAAAAGGAAATGTGTGTGTCCCTGGGACTCATTATATAGCCACTCTGCAAAAAGAGGATACTACTTAATTATTACATAGAAAATATAGGTTCCTACCTCCACAACTCTCTCAAACATGTGGGCCAGAGGCAAGAATGATATTAAAATATCTTCTGTACAAGGAAAAACTGCTTTCTGTCAGTGGAAGCACCAATAGGAGGAAAGAAAGAGAAAAATGTAAGAGTTAAATTAGTTCAGTGAAAGAACACATACCCAAACACATTTATCCCAAAGTCCTTCTTTTTAATGGTTAACCTTGAATTTTTAAAAAGAGTTGAAAGAGAGTTGGGTCTTTTGATTTATTTATTTTTAAAGTTGATGATGTTGAGAAGCTCCAAGCCACCAACTTATTCTCCCCTATTATTCCATGTCAGTTAAAACAGAACCAGAACACATGTCCACCAAAGCAACTGGAAAGAATGCAGGCTACAAATTAGACAAAAACCCAAGTTAGCTAATCAAGTTAATCTGGAGACTATTTTCTATACCACATTGCCCTATCAGCTGCAAAATGTGGTTTGAAAGTTGTGTCAATCATTTCCAGTGTGGCCTTAACAGCTAACAAGGTTCTCATGTCTAATCCTGGGCTATTGATAACAATCATATTAGAAAAGTTTTTTCTTGCCTCAAGGTCACAAGAAAAACTGGATAAGTGAGAACTTCTATCATATGAAAAGTTAGATAGGAACATCAGATATAAAGGGCTGAGTGCATCGTGCAATCATCCCTCGATTGGATCCTCCTTCTTAATGTAGTACTAAACCGATTGATCTACTTGCTATTTAAAAAAAATCCAGGTATCTCTTGATAATGTGCTTTATGTGAGAGCAATAATACACTCGGGTATAGAGTTAACACTAGGTTATGTTAGCTAGAATTAAAATATGTGGGGGAAACTGGTGGAACATTCGTTATGGAGATAAGCTTCATGTCAGACAGCATCTGGCCCAAATACCATCTCAACCATCAAATGTCAGTGGCCTTAGGAAAGCCACTCAGAGCACTATTCACATGGGAGCACCGGCCTACCTTACATTATTGCATTAATTCTTACAACACTGTGCTGAGCACTACAGCACTTAGTGCCATAAGGCAATCTGAAGTATTAAGAAATTTAGCAGACACACCCATTTCTGGTTCCCCTTACAATTAATTTCAGTGAGCCTTCAAGACAGGGTGCATTCTAAACCCAACTATAATTAAGATTAATTCACAAAGCAGCCTTTCCCATCTACTACCCTCCAGGTGTTGTTTGACTACAACTCCCATAATCCCTGCCAACCAGCCATGCATGTTGCAAGTAGGAATCGAAAACATCTGGAAAGTGCCAGGCTGGGGGAGACTGCCACAGGGTCCAAGTATTAAATAATCATTGGGCAGCTTTGTGTTGTTGTTGTTGTTGTTTTTAAAAAGAATGCTAACAAAGTTTTAATTGTGCAGTGCAGTTGTCTATCTCCAACTGTTTGGTTATAACATGTTGCAGAAGCTCAAGGGATAGTACATTGTGGAAGGTTTAGGTGCTTCCATTCCAAGTGAGGTACACTCTAAGCTTTTAAAAACTCAACCATCACACTTTACCTCTGTAGCTTTCACAAATGCTGACATATTGCTCACTATATTTTGGTGAGTAATCATTGCTCCCTTGGGGTTTCCTAGAGGGAAAAAGGTGTTAATATATGTAATAGTGAATACATCTGGTTCCTAACTAAGCTTCTGAAAACGCTTGTATACATATGCAAGAGCTTAAGAATGATAGGTTATACAATGAATAAACACAATCCATCTTACTTCCTTAAATGTCCTACCAAATGTGAAAAGAAATCCAGGAGATGGGCAAGGCTGGATAATTTCCCCTACCTCCAAAACCTTTGCCTTTCTCAGCAGCCTAGACATACAACTGAAGTCTCCATGCCCCATCAAAAACTAGGGCTCATAGCAGTTTAGTAAAGAATCTGCTTTTATAGCATTAAAACAGTTTTTTATGTTAGACTGCAATCCAGGTATCTCAAAATTCTAATCTCACTTCCCCAACTGAAGAATGCTGTCTCCCCATTACAATACTTCTAAGGTGTACCTGTAGTTCCACTGGTGAAACAGATTATGGCTAGATCTTCTGGTTTTGGAAGCTAAGAAGAAGAGTAAGAGATTAGACTAGCAGTCTGTCTTTAAAAACTGATCACACACACAGTTTGAAAGATTAAAAAAAATGTAAACTAGATTTTTATATTAGAATCTGCATGATACTTACTACAGCTTTGTGTTTGTGGACTCTTCCCAATGCCTTTAAGGAAGACAGGAAGGAGAGAGAGAAAGAGATGGCAAGTTAGGAAGCTAACGATGGTTGGAATTCAGTGTACAGTATTTTTAAAAATGCTTTTTTTAAAAAGAATTTTCAGAACGGTTTTTATATGTATGTTAATTCCACCCTAGTCTGAACAGGTTCCCATGAAGAATAAACAAGCAGATTAAAAACAAAGCCATCTTTTCCCCAGGAAAATGCTTCAGTGATACTACTTTAGCAGCGTTGAGCTCCAAATTATTTCTTTAACAAAATCTATAGACAAATTAGTAACAACAGCTACAATAACAACAATAACAAACACTAAGCCGGCTAAATATTTTATGCATCAAAAACTACAGATCAACAGAAATTGAAAACAAGTATACCTAATGCAATTATGTATTTGAAAAGGCTTAAACAAAAGTTTTGAGAAGGTTAAAACAATACAGTAGACACTTGCTTAATGTTACCAGGCAGGAAGTTTTACAGCATGGGTACTGCCACAGTAAAAGGCGGACTTCCTCACAGATGTGAAATGAACATTATATGGCTTCTGCAAAAATGCAAGTTGCACAGATCAAAGTGATCAACTGGGCACATATGGGACAAGTTGACCCTTCAAATAATCTCATTCCAGGCTATTGAGGGTTTTATTTACTAACACCTTGAACTTGCACATATCTTTGAGCACACGTGTAATATATTGACAAGATCTCATTCTTGTCAGCAGCTGTGCTGCAACGTTCTGCATTAACTGAAGTTTCTGGATCGACTACAAGGGGGGCCCCACACGGAGTCTGCTGCAGTAATCCAGTCTTGAAGTTACTGATGCCTAGTTTAACGGTAGCCAAGGTACCCCAGTCCAGAACAACTGTGGCCAAGGCCCCTAGTGACAAAGATGGGTTCAGAAGCGTCCCAAGACTGTGTATCTGTTCCTTCAGAGGGAGTTCAACCTAGTCTTTGGACATGTTGTTGGCAAATTCAGGAATTCTTCTGCAAGTGCAAGCACTTTTTAAACACTTTGGTAACCAAAACATGTGTAACTGTCTATTGGCAATACGATTCTGAATAAGTAGGGTAAAGTTCAGGCAGAAATGGACATCCCTGAGCCTCAACACAAAATAATATTGCATATGCTTCAGTGGAAAGCCAGTCACCTAAAGGAGGATTTTGCCCTTGTAAAACAAGAACTCGGGTACATTAAGGAAGCTGGATGTTGGGAGATTCAGGACACACAAAAGAAAGTACTTCACATAGCAAATAGTTAAACTCTGGAGTTTGCCTGCATAGGAGGCCATGATGTCCCAACCTGGATGGCTTTACATAAATTCATGGTGGATAAGGTTATCAATGGTTGCTAGCTATGATGGCTACGTTCTACCACTACTGTCAAAGCCGTATACTTTTGAATACCAGTTCCTGGAATCACAGTTGTGCTCAAATTCTGCTTGCAGGTTTCCCACAGGCATCTATCTGGCTATTGTGAGAACAGAAAAGCTGGTCTATATGGGCCTTTGGGCTGATCCAGTGAGGTTCTTCTTGTGACAAAGAGTCTCAATTGACTTGCCTAATCCTAACTGGAAGCACATAGGCATCAGCGCTAGACACTCGGAAGCTGGAACTTTTTTCATGCCATCCAATTACATGTTCAGGCTCCTCAAAAGTCAGACTTGAAAGCTTACTGGAGAACTACATTACAGAAGCACAAAGTACATTTGGAGTATGGATTTGCGCACAAGACCTCTGATCTTTGTTGCAGTGACACTTTATGTCAGGGAACTGCCCGCAGGACGTGTCTTTGATGTATAGAGAGCCCCGACACCTCCTCAGCAGTGATACCTCTCCAAATGGGCAGAGCGCCTCCTCCTCCGGCGGGGAAGGGCAGGGAACAAGCAGTCTAGAGAGGCAGAAGTTTGGAGATGTTGCTGGGAGCCCAAGCACGTCCCGCAACATTTGCTCAGAGGGGAGCACGCCTCTTCTGTCGCCCCAGTTGCATAGAGGGGTCAAAAGGAGACAGGGGAGGAGGCGCCTGGGTATGCTGAAATTCCTTTGTTGGGGTCGTAGCTGGAAACCGGCACTCCCGGATTCTGCTAGCGACTGATACAGTCATGTTTTTCAGCTCTCTGCTTGTAAATAGCTTAGCGCAATAAAACTGTTAAAAGACAGTTCGTACTCATGCCTGATTACTCGTGAGCAATCCAAGGCACACCTGACACTTTATAAATCAGGACTACAGGTTCTCGTTAACATTTCTCAAGTGTGATTCCCCCCCCCCCGAATTGACACAACCTTTGAACCAGTTATACTAGGTTGTGTATCTTTAATCTTAGCAAATGTTTAGTGCCATGTTGTGAAATACTAATTTGTAAACTGGCCAGGAGATCCAAGCTTTTACACAACACAAGTCCAACCTTTATTCTTTACTCTGTTGGTCAAAGATCAGCATTTTGTAACTTGCTAAACTTTGCTTCTTCCTTCCCTTGATCAAGGCATTTTGATGTACAGTATCATCAAAACTTGTGGCTGTCCCATAAACTACTTTGCTCACCTCAAATTCTTTCATGCTGATTACATCCACTCCACATTTCTTTCCACGAGTGGCAAGATCACTCTCAAAGGGATCCATGATCACAATTGTCTTGAGGACAGATATTTCTCCTTTCTCGATGCTATCCAGCAGGAGCTTCACCTTTTCAGGCTTATCACAAAAAACCAACGCTAGGTCAGCTAAAATTGGGAAGAAAGGGGGCAAAGTTATTAAAATTTTAGTAATTAGAATCAGCTTACTCTCACCCTGTCTAATCTACTTCTGCACAAAAGACTATGTCACCAAGGTTGGGAGTAAATTGCATATTGTACAGTTAAGTTTAGTGCTTTCATTTTGCTGCAGGGATCTTATTGTATGTAGGCCATTCCAAGAATGCTCTTCAGACTGCTCCTTCTCCAAAGCAATTATACCCCAAAACAGACTGTCGGAATCGATGGATTCACTTCCTATAGCCAGCAAGTCCTTGTGTCTACTCAGCTATTAAAGGCTACTTCATCTTACCTACTGCTATTCTGTTGCTGTAGCAGCTTTCAAAAACAATTCTGCAAGGAGCTCTACAGCTGCAAAGTTAGTTGCATTCAGTGATGTTTAGGTTATGGTGGGTAGACTTTTTAATAGTGATGGTATTACAGACAAGTGTATTCAGTTGTTGAGGAATGCAGAATATACCTTTATTTACAATGTAAGTAATAGCTTCAGCTCCAAGGGTGTCGTAGAGGGGTACAGCCACCATAGAGTAAGAGTAGCATCCTTGTTCAATGATAACCCACTGCAAGAGAAGCAGAGTTAATGTAGCGCTCATTTGCCAAGCACAGACGCTACAGCCAGCTGGCCTGGTTTAGGTATTTTCACACTAGCATTCAAACAGTGACTCAAGTATGCCAGTGTCAGCCTTGTTTGTTTGCAAAGCAAGCTGCTGCCATCAACTGAAGTACGTAGCAGTAAGGGGAAAAGTCTATGCTTTTGCAATTCAAGTTTCCTTTATGAATACTGTCATGGAAGCTAAGACTCCATTCACGCAGCTATTCCAGCTTGTGATCGGTGCTGTTTAGCCAGCACATGCATGCGAGTGTTTGGCACAGATTTGTTGTTATAAGTTACAAGCCAGCTTTTGCTGATGTAGTTTGTTGCATTCTGCATGTGCATAACAACCAGTTCAATCACAAGCTGAGAGTCTGAACAGACACCATTAGAAGGAGGAACTATTATCCCCCGACACACACCAACAGTCCTGGAACAGTCTGTCAATAAATCATTGGAGTTGGACGTACGTATTTGTGTTGAAATATTTTGTAAATCAGTACTGAAAAAAAGAACATTACTTCTGCATCTTGTTTCTCAGGGCTACTTCACATTGCCTCTGTGGGAAGAACTGGACATAGTAAACATAGGTCTGCTGCTGAAAATGATATAAAGAGTTTTCCTCTCCTCTTCCTTGTAATACAGTACTGGGAAAGTGTGGTGAGACCACATCATACATTTGGCAGCTGCAAGGGCATGGAGTGGTTAAAGAAGGGCTATTACTCCAAAACAGTCATATCTACTTCCATCTTGTTTACATGTGTTGCTATCAAACCCAGTTCACTGCCACATGAATTTGTTCAATACAAGCATTTACAAGAATACATTACAATTTCTTATGCATGTAAAAAGTAACCACTTGTACAAAGAGTATTGTAATGCAATGTGCACCAGGAAGTGCCATAGGAAGGCACTTCCATCATCATATGTTGCCCTGAACCTAAAGGATAAAACTGGCTTAAGCAAGTAATACTATAATAAGCAAGCTAACCTATGGTTAAAGCTAAGCCATAAGCTAATGTTTTATTAACCAAAGTCCCAGATATTTTCCACACCTATTTCTCTATAATGTGTTGTATTGTATTGTATTGTATTGTATTGTATTGTATTGTATTGTATTGTATTGCTGGATCAATCAGTTCAATGGAACACTTTCCCTAAACAGTAGTACATTACATTAAGAGATAATGTTGGAAAAAACAAATGTCAACTAAAACAATGCAGGAAACAAACTCCCTGAACTAGTATTGCACTGGAAGAGATGTCCAGTATCTTAGCTACCACAGTTGTTATGACTCAGTTTTGTGGTCTGTTAGTATCAAGTCTTAGAGGCTTGCCTTGTCTGCAGCTCACAATTCAAATTAACATAAAGGGTGCATATGAAGGAACAGTCTCCCTCTGAAAAACATCTCTGTTGTAAAACTATGTATCAGGCCCGTCTTAGAGGGATCAGCCGCCCTGGCGCAGCGATCCCTCGGCGCCCCCAGCCTGCCGCCTCTCCGCCCGCCTCCCTCCCGCGCTGGCCGCCCCTCGGGAGGGGGGGGTGGGCGAGCGGGGATGAGAGGCGTGGCGTTGGAGCGGGCGCCCGCGCTCCGGCGGGCGGAGGATGAGGGGCGGGCGGGCGGGCGCTCGCGCACCGGCGGGAGGGCGGGCGGGCTGCAAGCCGGCCGCCCTCGCCTCCCAGAGCCCCAGCTGGAGGGCTGGAAGGTCGCGCAAAGCCCCGTGCCGCTTCAGCGCTCCAGCTGGGGCTCCGGGAGGCGAGGGCGGGCGGCTTACAGCCCGCCCGCCCGCCGGCGCGCGAGTGCCCGCCTGCCCGTGGGGGCGGGGGCGGGTTGGGGAGGGGGAGCCCGGTATGCCGGTGGGCTCGCGGGGGCGCCCCTGGGGTGCCCTGCGCCCTGGCGCGCCGCGCCACCGGCCTCTATGGATGAGACGGCTCTGCTATGTATGTACAAATGATTGCTGAAAGCTAGCTAATGAGCAATTAGTTCCACCCTGGTATGAGCTTGGTATGAATTCTTCTTACACATTGTGCAAGTTTATAGATGCACTGCATTACAACATTCTTTGTATACGGTTTTTGTTTTCTTTTACACACATAAGAAACTGCAATGCATTCTTAACAGAATTTGTAAATGCATATTCAGGTGTGTAAGAGTTGATATTGCAATTTAGGGCTGGGCAATATCTGGTTTTCAACATTGTGATATATCAGCAGCTAAATATTGGTATATACTGATATATCACAGTGTCTGAAATATATCTTGTCTGCTTCTTCCTCCCCACCTTAGGGGAGGAAGAAGCAGCCGAGATATATCACCCAGCTCCACTGTGCTCTGGTTTCTGCAAGGAAGAGCAGTATAGGGGCTTGATCAGCTGAGGGGTGGGAAGCTTCCTTGCAAGGTGAGAAAAGAACTGCTGCCACCAGTCTGAACTTCACCGGGGAGTGATCCATCCATGACAACGGGGCAATCTGTATCCACCATCAGACCATTGTCTACCAAACTGAGGGTATGACCTGCAACATGAGCCTGGCCCACCTATATTGATACAGCCCCGTGGTTGTCCAGTGGCAATGAATAACTGAGCTAGACCAGTATGTATACAGAAGCCTCCCAACACAATAGCTTGGGGGTTCCTCAGCACCACACCCAAGACCACTTCTGCCAGCTCAGGGACACCGGGGGGTGGTGGTATACCAACAGGTACCCCATTCTGGCCCAATATCAGGACCAAACCCTTGATTCTGGCTTGCAGGTGAATTGGTTTCCTAGTGAGCAAGATGTGATTTTTATGGACAATGGCAACCTCCCAGCCATCCAATCTGTACTGGTGCTGCACTGTGTATCCGGGCAGACAGGGCTGGGTGAGATTAGGATCATGGAAGCTCATCTTCCCAGGGATGCAAAGCTATACAACTGGACTACCTTATTCCACAATGATGGTCTTTGATTACCTCAGGTCTGTTCTGTGAAAAGATTCCTATGAACTGATCAGGAGATGGTTTGAAGCCTCTGTTCAGAAGTGCTGAGCCAACACATTCTGCTCTTTCTGCAACCTGAGGGAAAACACATGTCTGTGTAAAAGTGCATCACTTACCAATTCTGTGAAAGCACGTAGGAATTTATCATTCAATTTTCTATTTTATCCCACTCAGCCTCTTCAGTAACCTTAGCTACTTTACACATTTCACACAGGTACTGGCCAATGCTTAAGGTAAGTTATATACCACTGAGTAGGATGGAAGCCTGTTTTTTTAAAGCCAGGTATCTGCTCTAAAAAATTCTATCTCGGCAGAGCTAAGAATAATTCCACAACTGCCCTGGCCATTAAATTCACAAACCACATAGAAGAATCAGATTTTAAATGAGCTGAGACATACTCAATTTGAATATGTAGTTGGGAACGCTGTTAAGTCTGTTTAGCTAAGAATACAAAAGCTTAGAACATGAAATATTATAGGGATCACACACAGGATCAATATTTCCAACACATAATATCTCTCTCGTGATATATATTAGCCAAGTTACAATGAAACATGATGGCTTAGATTCTAAGATAATCTGACTTGAGAAAGTTAATTGAATAAAGTCCTCCCCCCCCCCACCCGAAAAAAACAACAATCATATGTCTGCTGTCGCCCAAAGCTTCCACCCATTCTGGGTAATTTCCCCATTGTGCACACAGGGTTTGGAGCCTCTGACCCCTCCAGACAGGCTTTTCAGGGATTGAAAGAGAAAGGAAGGGACAGGAAATATAAGGAAACTTACAAAAGGAAAAACTGATTAGAATTCAAGTTTTGAAAGATACTTGAAAGTGTCTGTTGAAATATAGATTAGGCAAGTGTGCAACACATAAAGCCTGGATATTAGTGAATCTTAGTAACAAATTTTGTATTAAATATAAACATAAAGAACATAGGCCACTTAAGTATGCACCCAATAATTGCAGCTGTTGAACTTCCCTCATCCCAACATTTTTGAAAGGAAATAACTTGATTGCTGCAAGCATCAAAAGAACCAAACACCAACCCCATCAACATACACAAAGTTGTGTCTGCTTACCTCCTGGTAAGAGATCCATTCATATGGTTGATTTGGTTTCCTTACACCCAAACAAGGGCCATTGTCTACAGTGATAAAAGTTTAAAAGGTTTAAGAATTTTAGCAACGAAAAAGGAAAAGAAAGAAATACAGGGGAGATTCTAGTTCACTCCATCACCAGATGGTTTAATCTAGCCCCCCTCTCCAAAAAAACGACCCTAAAGTTAAAAAATTCATGTGCAAGGTTTCATTACTCACAACGTCAACATTGCAACCATCATGATACACAGTTCTCACTTTAAACTTCAATAATCAGGTTCTGAAAATTTAGCTGATTACTATTTGCTATTCCAGCAGACAATGTTTTACTTTGCTTTCCCAAAGTATGAATACTCACTTGACACATGCATTCCTCTTTGGAAGACATCATAAACTGTCTTCACATCATCATAGTAGTATGACATTGTCTCATCACTATCAAGTATTGATGATCTTCGGGCATAGTCTTCACCCTGTATATAAAAGAAGGTTAAATTACACATTCCTTTCTCCAAAGCATCCTGTGTGACACTTCTTTTTGATGTCGGACAGTAACAGCCAAGTGACTAGGTTGTTGCAACAGTTGATTGAATTAGGAAGCATGTCAACGAAAGAAGCAAAACTCTGGCTCAAATGTGTGACAGGTATCAATTCAGTTCCTACCTCATTTCATTTCTGCTACAATGCTATGGCATCCCATATGGTTAAATCACAGTTAAGCTGTATTTGGATGGTGCATACACAAAAAGAAAAATTAGTGCTGATAACGTAGTCAAGTTGCAGTTTGCAGAAAGGAAGTGCACTCTAGAATTAGTCATCCTATGCTAATAAATTGGTTTGAATAGAATAAAATGTTGAACTTAAAAAGGGATTGCCTGCCTTTTTGCAGTCATGGTCACATCTGCAAACTATTGTGGGCAACACACACACCCCACAACCTATTCCAATGCTAAACAAAATGCTTTTTTCAAGCCTAACATCAAAGGGGGTGGGGGACCCTGTGGGAACATGTGTGTTTGCAGACACCACACTGGCCACTGCTGCTCTACACACTACAAGGCCCATGAGTCACTGCAAAAGGTTGGTTTCTCATTGCCACTTAAACTACACTAAAGTTGAGAAGAGTCTATCTCTATGCTGCAATAACTGTATAATCTTTTGCAATTGCCTTGTTCCAAGGCAGTGGTAGCCAATGTAATGCCCTCCAAATGATGCTGAACTACAATTCCTACCATCCCTGACTACTGGCCATGCTTGCTAGGGCTGATGGGAATTGTAGTTCAGCAACATCAAGAGGAACAAAAGTTTCTCACACCTGCTTTACAACCGCTGACAAAAACGGTCTCAGAAACCAAATTTCTCTTTTAGTATATTATTGAAGTATAAGAATTACACCTGTGCCCTAAACATTTGTACAGCGTGTATTTTAACCCCTTTCCACTGTAATGCACACTGCTCACCTTGCAAAGAAGGTAATTGTCTGGAGGCACCTTTTTGGTGTGTTTACAAACAGCTCGCTCGGGAAAAGAATTTTTCAGTGTAAAACTGGTTCAGCTGGTTTCAAACTAGTTCCCATACAGAGTTTCATATTCAAGAACAGACATCTATATAAAATACTACTTGAATGTTTCATTGAAAGAATTAGTCAGCTGATAAGTCTTCAAAAAGACATTTTATGAACTAGAAGCTCCTCGTCATCATTATAGAATACTATACTCTTCAGTGAAGGCCTGCTTTGTAAGTGGATGTCTTGTGATCATGATCACTCACTATCCCAGCAACCAAAAAACCCCAAGATAAGAAATGCTTCAAATAAGAAATGCCTTATTTGCATCATTCCTATCTAACACATAAGACTGATTGGTTGCAAAATGCTCTCTACTCAGTGAGAAGCTTACAGGCTTTCTTCCTACGTTCTCATTTACCTTGCTGCTAAGGGCCATTTCACACATTATTGTGAGAAGTGAAGTTACAGGAAACCAGGCAGAGGGCCTTCTCGGCAGTGGCACCCTCCCCGTGTAACGCCCTCCTATCAGCTGTCAAGGAGATAAATAACTACACAACTTTTAGAAGACATCTGAAGGCAGTCCTGTATCAGGAAGTTTTTAATGTTTCATATCTTATTGTGTTTTTTTATGTATTGGAAGCTGCCCAGAGTGGCTGGGGCAACCCAGCCAGATGGGCAGGGTATAAATAATAAAATGACGATGAAGATGATGCAGCAGTAGCAAACTTGAGTTTGTCCCAAGGTGGTGTAAGTGGTTGTGGTTCCTTGAAAGAGCACTATCTGTATCATACACATGTGCTGTATCCATAATTTTAAGGTGTAACTGTACACAGTACCATTAAAGAATGCCTCACGTCTGCATGGCTTTTTATCTTAAAATATAAGCAGGATAATCAAACTTAACCACGTCCCATTGTTCTTTATAAAAAAGCTTGCATCCATACAAGCTAGCTGGAGAATAACTGCCCTACAGACTCTGGTTTATGGCACAAAGCAGTGCTGCTAAGAAAAACACTCTAGCAAGTGAATATTTGGCATTTAAACTTTCTAAGTCCAGTACTTCATACAGAAATCCTCGCTGCCACCTTTAAAAGGTGTATCAGTAATATTTCCTATAGGAGAAATGGGGGTGAGGTGAAGCTCAGAAAGGATGAGCTTCCATAAGACTGCCAAGCGTAGTAACATAGGAAGCTGCCTTAAACAGTGTAGACAAGGCTATTTACTCTACATCCAGTGTGCTCCCACTGCAGGGTTTGTGAAGCAGTGTACACATGTTAGCCACAATCTACATCCGTCCTGAAGTTCCTTGAGAGATCTTGCATTTTTATGTTGTTTCCCTCAAACCAATTTCAATCCAATTTGCAAACGTATGAGGACAACCACTCCCCCTCTCCACCCACTGGTGTGGGCAGGCAGCACTTGACTTGGAAACACATCCAACTGTACAGATGTGTGCAATCATGTGCAGATGTGATTTTAAAGGCAGGGGTGGACCTTGCTGTGTTTTAATGCATACACAACATGAGTCAGTCGATTAGTTCAGTACTGTCTACGCTAACAGGTAGTGGCTTGCCAGGATTTCAGACAAAGAATCTTATTTGGAGATACACTCAAAGGAGATGCTCTACCACTGAGCTATATAACCTTCCCCTAAAATTCATAGCAAGAGGAAAAATCTAAACTAATTCCCAACTCAGGCTCTTGAGAGACTACTGCAGTTCTCATTGTGCACGTGGAATTTTGCATGCTGCTTTACAGCATAATATTCCAGTGCCTAGTTTACTGGCAGTGGAAGGAGGGAGGGGAACTACAGCAGGCGTAGGTGGGCCAAGTTTGCCTATGCCTGAACTACAGCCATTGGCCTGCTGTCAGTCAGGGGCTTCACTGAAAGAGGCTGGGAGAAGAATGGCAGTAGTGCCGGTAGTTCTCAAGACTCTTTTGTTGCAGGCACGCTTCTCTGGAGTGAAAGGATCCTTGGATGTATGCCTGAGGAAGCTATTGTGTTGTCAGCTGTGACCAAGCTCTTGTTGATTTAAGGAGAGCACACAACCCGAGCCAGCAGTGCCCAGATTGCCAGCCACCCACTAACCATCAGAAACTTGGTATTTTACAACAGCTATTTGCCAACTACCAGCTTATTAGGTTATGGAAAGAGTGTCAGCATTACCAGCCGCTCTTTTGAAAGAATGCCATGAGGTGGCTCTGTTAAAATCAGCATTCCAGTTCCAAAACCAGTGCAGTACAGGAAGGAAAGAGGGCTCATCTGGGATTATAGCAGCATGACAAGGGTGCTGGGAAAAGGAGGCCCAAAGGGACTTCAAACTAGGATTTATAGGAAGGAACATATTCCAATTGCCCCGTTGCCACTGAAGAGGATGACTAGAGCACAGGAGAGCAGGCTGTCTTAAAAGCAGCAATTGTGAAAAAGGGGAATTTTAGAAGATGTGGCTTTGTTCTCTCTCCTCCATTAGGCTATGTCATAGTTTAAAATAACAAAATTCTGTGTTGCATTTCAGACACACACACCCCCCAAACAAAACCACAGACACCAACTGGTTGCTATAACAAATATTGGTTTGCAGCTCAGAGGACATTGCAATAAATAACAACAACAACAACAACAACAACAACAACAACAACGTATACCCTGCCCATCTATGGATATAAGCTAAAGCCTTTAACCCTGCAGCACACATGTATTTCACATTCTGCAAGCAGATCCCTGTCCCTTCCAGCCCGATTGGGGAGAGGGCAATTGGTGAGCAGAAGTGGCAGCTTCTGCAGTAAGCACTGGTTGGTGCTTGAATTGTAAGCAGTGAGAAGCAGCTCAGGAGGTGGTTGAGGAGTATGGCTGCACTTTGGAGAGTATGAGACAGTCCCTAAGGTCCATACGCTTCTCCAGACTTTGGAGCAGAGGATTGTCTCTGACCCTGGACCCCAGAGGACGTTGCCTCAGAGGTTCAGTATGGCATTATATCCTCTGGAGCATGGTTATGGTATGCATAAGCCAAAATTTGCAAGCTCCTGGAGAAAATGGTGAAACTATTTCTGTTTGTCCATCTGTGTGCACTAGCGCATATATATAAGCTAAGTTCCAATAATTTTCCAGAAAGAACTGGTAGTTACTCCATGGAAGCAAACACAAATATGCTTCTTGTTTGGCTAGTAGAGTCAAACATTTACGGTACATCTGATCACAGTGTAAGGTCAGTACAAGTTGGGCAAGTGAGTGATCCTGATGGGATATAAGAATGCCTGCCTGCCTGCCTGCCTGCGATGACTGGCCACCCTGGGCCCAGTAAGGAAGTGTCACCTAGTAGGAGCAAGAGTTGCAAAAACCAAGAAGAGCCAGATTTCCCCCTGGTTTTTCATTTTGTTTTACATAAACAGGTTTCAACACATTTTCTGATAGAAGCTCATTATTTCATTTGATACTACAAGTGATGGCTTTAATGTGCATGCCTTAAATACAGGATTTCCATCAGAAGTGAGCCTTTATTTTTTAATGACACTAAAAGGAAATGAACAGAACCTATCAAAATTCATAATTATTAGAAGTGCAAGACCTACATCCTCATTTATTCCTTGCCATCTACTGGAGTACTTATTCAGATATACTTAACCTAAGCTTGAAGGAATTCTTGTTGAAGTTTATGAGCTTCAGCATAAATAGGACTAGAATCAGAAGCAAGCACATACCCACACCTCAACTCTCAATTATTTGCCCTGCACTCAGAAATAGTGGTCTTCTCAAGCACAGTGACTTCCAGACCTATCAGAGTTTAATTTCAAGGTACAAAGTGTACTCAAAATCCATAAACCAGGTGTACTTTTCCATACACATCAAATTGGTTTTGCAGCAAGTGCAATGAAATATCAACAGATGATAATGGATTTTCATTTGCAAGAATTATTCCCAAGAACTCTGGAAAATATAATGGGCAAGATCTGTTGACTTTTCAAAAAGGACCTTACTAATACCTTATCAGACCTAAGTTAGCAGTTCCTATTCAGCAAAAACATCCCAGTTTATCCAAGATAATAGTTTGCTAGGTCTAGAGACAAAGTGAAGTACAGTGGTACCTCGGTTTACATACGCTTCAGGTTGCAAACTCCGCTAACCCAGAAATAACGCTTCAGGTTAAGAACTTTGTTTCAGGATAAGAACAGAAATCGTGCTCTGGCGGCGCAGTGGCAGCGGGAGGCCCCATTAGCTAAAGTGGTGCTTCAGGTTAAGAACAGTTTCAGATTAAGAACGGACCTCTGGAACGAATTAAGTACATAACCAGAGGTACCACTGTATGAGCCAGTTCATCACAAGGTTTTTATTTATCCACACAATCAGTTTTAATGCCATGAGCCTGAAAGGTATTGCTCCAGTATACTTTGCTTGCTGGGGTAAGAGATCAAGCTCATTTCGATTAGGCTGTCTCAGATTTATTTTATTAAAATACTTACAACATTACAAAACATTACAAAATTCCTCTTTGGATGGTCAGGGTATGGTGTATAAAAAAATGAAAACATGTAATTCCTAAGAATAGTGTAAAAATAAAGATCCACACTACACAGTGACCAATAATTAATGACCAATGTCATTAACATGAAAATGAATAAGTGAACCAAAAATTTAATAGCATATGCAGAAAACAAAGTCATCAACACAATGAAACTGCGCATGGATCTAACTAGATGCATATATTGTACAACTAATGACAGGAGAGTATTTAAAGAAATTCAGTAAAGCTAATCAAGTATAATTTTCAGGTGCGTTGTCTAATCACAATGTTTTGCATCTCTGTGTTCAAAATGTTTTGGTGCCTGTGGTCTGGTGATTGCCTGTATCACAGTGTAACAATGCTGGACCCCACCCCAAAAACCTGTAGGACTGGAAGAAATCCCCACAATCCCTGAACATGTACTTAAACAGAAAAGGGAATGCCAGAGGGACCCTGTAGATGGAACATTTCTGTCTATATGGAAAGACAGCCTCCTAATTCACAAATAGCTATGCTTGGCACAAGATGTAGAAAATGCAAAGAAGTTTGCCAAGGGTCATGTCTGGGGCAACTAGGATAGTGAAAGCCTACCCAGGTCCCTTGCTCAAAGCTGCTTGTTCAAGTTGCTCGTAGAGGAAATTGCTACTGACCTTTATTTCACACATGTATTGGACTGTATGGGATATTTTGACTGCAAGAATGAGCCTGGATTGGAGCCAGGCCAGACAGCCAGGGAAGGTGAAAGAACAAAGAGAAACTATCCTCTACAGTATCCAAGTACGACTGTGCATACTTGGTTCCACTCTCTCCAGTGCTGCAAAACCAAAGAACAGGCTACAATCTTGTGAACCTGAGGAGGCCAAATCCATCTTCATTCTCTATGCCAGGTTAAAAGGACTCACCACCTGCCTAGCCCAGAGGGAGAGAACAACACAGAAGAGGCACACTTTGTTTTGCATGTGGTTTTATTAGCAATTTACTATTAATTGTGTTATTATGCAAATGCACTTAAATAAAATGAATAATTCATGAACCTCAGTTACTGAAACTGATTTGGTGAGACCAGCTGAAAGTGAAGCTGTCTGGTGCGACATAGTTGTTTTAATTGTGCGGTTCTATTATCTGAATTACTGGTTTATGAATGGTTTTATTGTTGTTTTAATGTGCATGCTGTAAATTGCCCTGGGATCCTGGAAGATATAGGGAGATTTAAAGATATATTAAATAAACAGTGCACATTATCCTTGTTCAACTGGAAACTAACCGTCTGTGGTTACTGTAGTTGGCCTAAGGAGGGCAACACAGTGCTACAGCAGCACTGTGAAATATCAGAGGGCACATCGACAACAGTACCAATATAAGCCACCTGCCGAAATTTGCCAGCAGGGGTAGGGAGAAATAAGGATCTGGCAAACCAAGCCAGAAAGGTTCCTCACCATTGCTTTAGAAAAGTATCTGTTTCAAACCTACATAGCTGCAGAAAAGGTTCTGAGTTGTTTACATCTCAGAAATCAATGGATGCTTTGAACCAATCCTGCTCCAACACATAGTTTTTCTGCCTTGCATAGCTCCCTGGCCCTCGCTCCTGAGCACATGATGCAGTCATTCCCTTTGCACACTTCCTAGACCTTGCCAGAATAGTCTGCTGCAATCAATATGAGAAAGCTATATAAAATGCTGCAACAGAACTATATACTCTGGGGACAAAAGGAATGTGATTGGTATGAACTGTGGGTGGCATGTTGGCACATACAACCAGATTCAAAACAACTGCATCATATAACAGCTTTAAAAACCATTTTATGAAACATGCTATGTCAATCTTACAAGCAAATATGCAAGGGATGAAAGACGACAATTCCTTACCTCCACCTCCACAGACTGCATTGCTAAATCACATGGTGGCTTCAGAGCTTTTGGTCTTGTGGCGTACCAGTAAGTTGTGAGAGCTGCAAAAGCACCGAATCCCATCAGTGTGTTTGTTGGAAGAGTGCGCATGTACTGCCGTACGTCACCAAGTTCCGGCATTCGCAGATGCCTAAACAATTCATGAGCTTGCATTGTGATCTCTTGTCCTTGTTATTTTTTTTAAATGCAGCAATCTGTTGACAAAAAAGAAAAGTTGTGAACCCAACGTGTTATCAAAGAACCCCTCCCCCCCCAAAGAGGGAGATGCAGTTATTCCCATGCTCTACCACCACAAGAAGCTGGAAACACCTGCATTCTTGCCACTTGCCCTCTCCCAGAAAAGGCAAGAGATTTTGAACCGGCAAAGGCACTACATTTTACATTTCTGTTTCTTTGTTAAGGCAGCTGTTGGCGGGTGCAACACTTTGTTAGCCGTAGTGCCCAAAGTTTGCAAAATACATTCTTGCTGTATTTTTGTGCTTTTGGAAAGTGGAGAACCTGCTGGAAGAGCCAGGCCATAAGACAAAAAAAGCAACAGTAATTCCTTTCTCTTCTCTTCCATGGCAGCTTTTTTTTTTAAAGAGCCTGTGTGCATTCCCCCCCCCCCTTTGTTTTTCTCCAGTGCTTTTAGAGTGCAAGCTAGCCTAAGTTGTGTATAAAAATTCTCTTAACTAAGCTTGTATTATTATCCTAATGGCCCCTTTAAATCCCCAGCAAACACTGTAGAGTAGGAACAGCCCTTTCTTTTCCTTTTTTCCTTTTTTAAAAGCCCTGCTGTGCCTGCTCAGCTGACACTTCCCTCCACACCAAGGTCCCTCAGGACACGAGTCACGTGATTACACTTAATAAGTTTCTGCCCACTAGGGCAAAGGTAACTAGCAGGCACAGTCCATACTTAGCTCTAAGAGAAGGAGGGCCAATAGAAAGAGAGCACGGAGTCACCCCACTGAACACAGAGGGTGGCAGGCAAGGAAGCAAACAATGTTTGCCTCAGAAACTCACAACTGGCAGTGACATTCATTAATGCCCATCAACAGCTCATTGCTATCACCAGAGGAAGGCTGACAAAAAGGCTTTTCAAAGGGAGGGGGGAGAGTTTGTTTGCAGAAGCTGGTGGGGGTTTTTGGAACAAGGCAGTCAAGATGTAGACAGTTACAGGTAGGTAGCCGTGTTGGTCTGCCATAGTCAAAACAAAACAAAAAATAAAAAAATCCTTCCAGTAGCACCTTAGAGACCAACTAAGTTTGTTCTTGGTATGAGCTTTCGTGTGCATGCACACGAAACCAAGTAAAAAATAAAAAAATCGGAAGAAGTGTGCATGCACACAAAAGCTCATACCAAGAACAAACTTAGTTGGTCTCTAAGGTGCTACTGGAAGGAATTTTTTTATTTTTTATTTTGTTTTGAAGATGTAGACAGTTTTACTATACCAGGAAGGAGATACAGTATTAAGTATTATGAATGCAGTTGTGGGAAAAGGCAACGCAAGCTTGTTTCGAACCAGGCTCTTAAAACTAAGCTTGTGAATGCTGGAACCATTTGTCATTGTGTATCAATGCCTTTCCCGGCTGTAATAACCAAGGGCAGTTATAGAGTAGCATTGTCAGCTCACCTACTAATGCTCTCAGAAAAAAATCATCACTCAAATAGGACAGAGCTGCAAGTTGTTTTGAAGCTAAAAAAAAATATCGGGGGGGGGGGAGCGTAGGGGGGAGAGACAGTGGAAAGCTTCCTTCATGCAACAATTGCATCCGGCAGTTTCTCCAGTGTAAGGGTGAAGCCTGATGATCAGCTCTGCAACCCTAAGCATGCAGTGGGCAAGTTCCAGGGACGAACTGTCAATGTTCATGAGCCATGCCCATTAGCTCATTTGAGGATTTTTGTACCACATTTTATTTATGGTCCCCCCCCCATTTACAAAATTTATTATAGGGCACAATAACAATGGTTCTGAAAACAACAAAACAGTACGTAAAAGCATCAGTTAGGCTAAGTCTTCTGAAGACTGTAAAAGATTCTAAAAGGTCTGGGAGGGTTTTGCTGGGTGTCAAAAGTATGGCAATGCAGAGGCCAAGCAAGGCTTGCAAGAGAGAGTTCTCAAAATGGAGTGCCACAACTGAAAATGTATGCCACCCACTTCACCTCCAACAAAGGGCACAGTGTATGGGGAAGACTGATACGGGAATGGCCTGCTCTTTGGACACAATAAAGAATTTCAGTGTGACCATAGCCAACACGGTTGCACAACTACTTCACGCAGGTCGTCAGAGGCCCCTTTTAAAGGCTTACATTAACCCTGTCTTGCTGCCTAATCTCTCCACCGCTCTTGATAGGAGGAAGCAATCAGGTGTTCACATGCTGCCTTAACATTCAAAACCAAGGTCAAAAGGTAAGGGTTGCTCTAAATAGAATTGCCTCAAGGAAGTATTGCTCTTTTAGTTTGCTTCTAGAGTACATGTTTCAAATATTTGGGGGTTGTTTGTGTGTGTATGTTAGCACTAAGCCAGCCACATTGGGGTGTTTTGGAAAGTAAAGCAGAGTCCAAATAAAATATGCAAAACAATGCTGTTCTTATTTTGTTGCTTTGTTTTTTCTTAAGCAGGGGCCACAAGCGTCCCATGGGGGTCATTTAACCGGCCCATGGGCCCCTGCCGCCCGCTCGGGGATCGCTGCCGCCCGCTCAGTCGGCTCCTGCGTGCTGTGCTAAACCGGCATGGAGCAGAACGGGGACCACCTTCCGCGACGCTGGCCAGCTTCCCATTGGCTGCAGGAAGCTCCTGTAGCCAATGGGTAGCTGCGCATGCCTCCTCCGCATTGAAAGGAGCACTGGAAATAGCGTTTGCGCATGCGTGCGAGTGAGCATGTGAGCACACTCAGGCCCACTGCGGTGTCTGCAGGACCGTGAACCGGCCCAAGCCACAAAAACTTTGCCAGCCCCTGTTATTAAGCATGAAGAAAGCTATTTTCCTGTGCATTTGAGCAACCCAAGCTTTTGCACATAAAAATAACATAGATATGTTCTATCAGCATACATTGGTGGTGAAATGTTGATTTGATTAACAGGAGACATTCACTTTTCCTCTTGATTCGTCTTTAAATAGTTGCTGAGTTTCCTATCTCAAATTTTAGCATGTATCTGACTTACAAGGCATGGATACCTCAGCAGTTATGTAGTCCAACAAAGCTTATTTGGCACATCACTTTGCACACCTTGACAGCTATTTGTATGCAGTAGACAAAAATATGCTACTGACAGTCTTTCAGCTGAGAGTGTGATATATGGTATTGTACTGTAGGCATTTGGTGCAGGCATCTAATCTTTTATTAGGGCAGTGGTTTTCAGACTGCCTTCAGTGAACACTTTCCACATTGGTTTGTCTGCTGCCAGACCGCATGCAAATTGCAGGGGATTCTGCTGACTGTTCTAGGCTGCATATTCCAAGTGTTCAAGTGGTGGCTGAGTAGACCTACTCAGCCTAGCACAGCCTAGAAGACACCTAACACTCTTCTGCAGCTGTTCAGTAGATCAGAAGATCAATAGTGGTGCACAGTCTCTCAGAAAAGCTCATTTGCCACCAATGTTCTCCATGAGAAGGTGCTGGGAAATTTCTGATTAACCTGAGCTTCCCTGGAACAATTTATTGATCTGATGGGAGTAGGGTCCAAAGTGATGTGTACGACTTAAGGTCATCTGCTTGCTTTGCCTTTCAGCATCTGCCTCCACCTACCCCTCCAGTCTATAATGCCTTTTCCCCTTAGTTCAAAGGGTGACCTAGCAATAATGGTTTCAGCAAAATGAGCAGATGAATTTGAAAGCCTCAGAAGGCCAAGATGGTTTGCATAGTGCAGGAGTTAAGAAGTACAAACTGTAAGGCAGGATGCTACCACCCGAAGCTTCCCAGTCTCTTCTCTTCTCGAATAAATAAATATCAAGCCAGTATACTCGAAGTCTGATCGCTGCCCTCTGCAATATGGCAAGAGAAACCAGTCTAGCTTGCATCATAGTTGGCAAGGTTTACAGAAACAAAATATGCTTTGATCACTACATAAATGCCAAGTTGTTCTTATACATACTGTAAAGACTAATCACAGTCAATTTACGCCTCACCCCCCCCCCAATTCACCAAGCTCTTTGACATTTTGGATGCGAGGTCTTTTTTCAAAGCCTTCAAATCAAAACATCATATCCTTCGACTTGCAACATTTTGTACTTGCAACATGCCAAAAATCTACACCAACTTGTTTCATGAACAGTGTCTACATTCCTCATTAAAAGTAAGCCCTAGTTCAACTGGTGCTGCTGCTTATTTTGTTTTCACCCCACCTTTTTGTATGTGGGAGCTGGTGTGCAACAGAACACTCTTGCCAATTTGCCATTAAAATAACACTTAAGACCATATGATAAAGAGCAATGTGACTTTTAAAAAAGAGATTAAATACAGTCAAATTACTTAGTGCCTGTAAAAGCCATGCCAATAAGCTAGATGTACCTTATGCAGAGGTATGGCATCTAAGGATACTAGACATGGCAAGAGAAAATTAAGATAAGCAATGAGGTGTTATATACTTCCTATATTTTGAGAAATATTCTCCTTCGCCTACACTCCATTTGGAAGTATAACTCACTGAAATTAGCAATTCCTATTTCAGACTTAAGGTTAAGCATATTATGAAATTATTGGGAAACCTTTTTACATCTAACTTTAGCTCCTGTTGTGTCAAGTTTAGGAGCCAGTAAGATTTAACAGCACTTCAGTCAGAAAACACAAAATCCAACTTGCCATGGATAAGCCAGTATCCAAAAAGCTTCTGTGATCTCTGTATTAACAGTGAACTCTAGATTAGACAGAGATCAAGTTAGAAGCAGCATGAGTCCATGCTGAATTGCACTCCCAAGTTTATAGCTTCTACTTGGGGATGATCTTCAGCTGCCTCATGTTGTAGAATTAACCAAACAAGGGTACATAGTTTAGCATGTTGTATTAGCATTATAATATACAGTACTTGATATAGAGCAAACAGGATTATACTTCAGTTCTACACCCAAGAGCTAAGGAAGTAAAATATTTTTGCAGGCATATATAATATTGAAGTCCATTGAGGATAAGGCCAATATCCTAGATATTACATCCAGATAACACACACTTTATATGTGAGACATGAGTAGCATTTTGTGTATATGGTAGAATTCAACTCTCCCTTTAAATATAATATGGTCATTACTTAGAGAGTAAAGGGTGCTATCTGACCTAGTCAGTTATGACTAACTTAAGTTCACTGATCTCAATAGGTCTCCTCTGAGTACAAATTACTGGTAGTCAAATGCTACCCAAAATGTTTAGCTTTAGAAGAGAGTGCTCAGTGAAGGAGCTGTGCATGCAGGTTTCTGTCCTTGTCTTATAACATGCTCAGTTAATAAATGCTAAGCTTCAAGCCAGCCAAAAGCTCCTTGACACAAGAATAAGGAAAATACTGAATCAGCCAAGATGTGGTCTTTCCAGCTGAACTCAGCTTTGTGGAAGTCAGCCAAGTTGGCTGAATGCAGCCATTCCTAGCTCCTCCTCCTCTACCAGCAAGTACAATAATCTATTTACAGAAGGCAGAATGTTCTCCTTTTGTCTGCCAATAGGCAGACATCGTTCGAGGGCAACTGTCAACTTCTTCATTATAGCGTTAGAACCCAGGAGCCAATAGCCTCTCTCTCTCCCACTCTGCTGTTTGATTGAGGAAAAAAATAATTGCATGAGTTGCTTAATCAGAGGCACTGCTCTGTTACTGGAGTCAGTTCTACCTACATGGGGCTACTAGAAGCTGTGCAAGTCCCCCATTTAAAGTTCCAGTTTAGCCCATCTTATTTTGGGGGGGTGAAGAAATCCTTAATCAACATGAATCTACTGACTGATATGAAAACTTTTGCTCATGTTTTGGTTCCCTTTGGAACTCTTAATCTTCTTTTTTAAAAACAAATGCAGGTGGTCATATTTGAGAAATCTGTTCTAAGCCACGTTAAGACATTGTTGTGTCTTTAGACAGGCATCAAGCTAGCTAAAACAATTCTCAGTGCAAATGAAATAGTTTTTCTATTACTTCTGCAGAATGTAAGTCAGAAATAAACATCCCAATAGTCTGGCAGAAGTCCATTTATTGCTTAATAGCACACTGGGGAAACAGAAAATGAAACCGATCAGAAACATTATTTTGACAGCGATTAATGAATCAGCCAGTGGTACTCAATTTAAGTTAACACTTGACAAAGATCAGCAGCCAAGCATTCAGGTCCATGGATTGCAAGGCTGGTAGAGCAGCAGTTTCAAGTAGCCATTTATGATTTGGTTTATACAGACATTTTTTTCAGTTGGTACCAAGGCATTTGGGTAGCAACAGTGGAGCTTGTATGTGTGGAAATTTAAGTGAAATTTAAATAACATATATAGATGTTTCAGCATTCACAAGATGGAGCAAGAAAGTTAGGATTGACTGTGGTCAAGCTCTGCCTTGAGCAGGAAAAAAATCCACTGCCCTAAAATTCAATGAAGACTTGATTTAGCAAGTTGTTTGATTCATTTACTTGGTTAGTCAATGTATGCCATTTTAACTTGTGCATGCTGTATAAATATCCGAAAAATGTTTCTAATAGTAGTTGAACTGAAATATCTGATGGGTTGGTGGGATTCAATCAAATTGCCTTTTAATTGATTTTTTTCATAATAATAATAATAATACTTCTAAATCTTTTTGAGACATGACAACTTTACCCCTTTTACCTTATTTAGATTTTCAGAAATAATAGTGAAGGCACTGCAAAACGTTAGGCATGCTAAAATGTGCATGTTAAGAGATGTGCACATAAGTGTGTGTGCTTCATAGGCAGAGTCACCTGGAAAAAATGCAAATTACAATCTTCATTTTAGATCTGACTATTATTGTATCCATTTCAGTTGCCCAATTGGACTTGCATTGTATTCATTCATTACGTTAACAATGAAGCTTATGAAACAATGCATTGCTAAACACCGAACATCATCCTAGCTAGCAACCCATGCAGATAGTCTTAAAATAATTTCACTGGAATGCATAATCTACCCGAGCATTTCCAAGAAACATGAAGTCTAGCTTTCTGAAGCAGAGGTCATTCTCAAAAATTATGAAGATTTCTGTATTCCACGTAACTTTTCCGAAACTTTTTTTTCTTTGCCAGGAGAAAGGTGTTACAAGCACACCCTTGGGCTACGCAGAGGATTTGTATTAATAAGCTACAATTGCCCCAACCCTCAATGAGCTTCAAAAAGTCTGTTGTTCAACATTGCTATAATTGTTCTCAGAAGAGCCCCTGGTTGTCCCAGTGGGATTTATTTATTTCTAGTTTTGTTACCATGTGCAATATCCATAGAAACATCTATAACCAAGCAGAGATCTAGCTACAAGGTTTCTTTTTTCCTGCCTGAATTTTAATCGCCATTACTGTTGAAACAAGGTCTGGAGAGCACTTTAAACCTTAGTTTGAGGATGAATACAGAAGTTAACTTGTTTTAGTTTCTTACAGATTCATAACCTAGATACAACCTAACTCATTTCTTCATATTTCCCAAAAAAATTAAATGGCAATAAGCCTTGTGTATCTTCACATGGACTACAAGTGTTTCAGCAAACAGCACAATCAGATCCTGGCTGTGCATGGCTTCAGAATTCCAGGTTACTGAGCTGCAAATTATGTTCTCTCAAGCCAGCATCTGAACAACACCTCATTAGACACAAGCAAACATGACTTCTAGAGAATTAATGTCATAACCTTGAGAAATAGGTACTTCAGAGTCAACATCATCGTAACAAAAAAGGCATTACTTGTGAATGAACTACCTGCCCAAATGCTACTCCACTCATCTTAACATTCTGCATTTTCTACAAAGAGATCAACTGGTTCCCAGTTACACAGCTAGGACCTTTTGCTCTACATGTTAGCTTGCTAAATGTAGAAGGTTTATACCCCACCTGCAGTCTTAAGCGGTATAGTTGTGCAACAAACACATGTTTAAGGCCACAAGTACTAACCCTCTTACCTGGGAGAAGCTTCATTGAATTCAACAGGTCATAAACAGGGAATTCAATAGGAATTGCACTGTTATTTTAATGATACATTTTGTTTTAGTGTATTCCTACTTGAATGTTTTTTCTCAAGTAATCTATTTGTAAATTAGCTGTGGATAAATTGAGCACCTATATTGCTACAAAAAGGCTACGAGTATCCTTGATGGGAAAATCTTGGTCTCCTCAGGCATATTTATATAGCACAATTTAACAGCTAGTATAATTTTGGTTTTCACCAAAATTTTGGTGGTCACTGGACATGGCAGGGCATCTAGGAGGTCACTGGGTGTGGCTTTCTCCCCATCCTCCTCCCTTGCAAATCATTGCAGTTTTACAAGCACCTAACTAAACTGAAAAAAATCTGAAGAAGTGTGGATGCACACGAAAGCTCATACCAAGAAGAAACTTAGTTGGTCTTTTAGGTGCTACTGGAAGGAATTTTTTTATTTTTTATTTTGTTTAAACTGAAAAATGTCTTTCTTTGGTTCAGAAGAGGTCCTTGCTGTCGCAGTTGCTTCTCTAATGGGAGAAAAAAATCTGTGTGTCCTTTAACTGTTCTGGCCCTCTATCCTCCTTTTCAAGGAAACAGTAGGCGCTCAAACACTGCAATTATATAAATACTGAGCACCTAACCAAGCAGCTTAACTTGGTTCAAAATTGCTTGTGCAGATTCATGCCACTGTAACTGTATGTTACTCAGAATCCCATAGGGTTTGCTTCCTGATAGGTGTCTGCAGGATTGCAGTCTGAATTGGTTAGCAACGAAGGCTGGAATTGGTGATCCACACAGACCTGTTAAAAAAGGAACACCATAAGTTTCCAAACCTATGGAAATATATTATTCTCCTTTCCCAGCTTATTCACTTATATGTTCCAAATTCTTTCCAGAATGTGGAATAAAGAAAAGGTAAAGGGACCCCTGACCGTTAGGTCCAGTTGGGGAAGACTCTGGGATTGCGATGCTCATCTCGCTTTATTGGCTTCTGGGTCATGTGGCCAGCATGACTAAGCCGCTTCTGGCAAACCAGAGCAGCGCATGGAAACGTGGTTTACCTTCCCGCCAGAGCGGTACCTATTTATCTACTTGCACTTTGATGTGCTTTCAAACTGCTAGGTTGGCAGGAGCTGGGGCCGAGCAACAGGAGCTCACCCCGTTGCGGTGATTCAAACTGCCGACCTTCTGATCGGCAAGCCCTAGGCTCTGTGGTTTAGACCACAGCACCAACCACGTGGTCTGGAATAAAGTAGAGGGATATTAATGGACTAGGACCTGGGAGATCAGGGTAAAAGTCACCCACTCAGGCACAAAGGTTCCTGTGTGACCTTGGGTCATTCCCAGTCTCTCAATCTAACATACCTCACAGGGTTGTTGTGAGAATAACATGGGGGAAAGTGGGTGCATGAGTGCCACCTTGAGTTCCTTGGATGAAAGGCGGAATGGATATAAATGTAAAACTGATAAATAAGGAACAAGCAAAATGAAATGTGTCTCCCACCTGCTTACTCCCAATTTTTAAATTGAGAAAGGGGTGACCAAATTTGGAATCTTGAAAAAAGATTCTGAAAATCAAAGAGAAAAGCATTGGGAACACAATCAGGATATTCAGACCTACAAAAATCAGACTTTATATGTGGGTCCTCAGCAAATGCAGTATGTGGCTATCTGCTAGGACAGGTTTGCCAGGGTGGAGGGTACGGACTATCCATGATCCTAAGTATACTACATATAGGCTCTGCACACTGAGTTCTCATCTGGACCATTCTCTGCACCATTCTACTTGTTTTAATAGCATTTTAAGTTTGGCAAAGTGTCTGATAGTCGCTTTATCCTCACAACAATCCTGTAAAGTAGACCACAGTATGATTTTAGCAGAACAACAAAAAAAAACCCATTAAGAATCAGAGGTGTCGAATTGGAGGGTGTGTGTGTGTGCCGTGGCCCCAAACGTAATTTTGAGAGGGGTGCCTAAGTCGGATCCTGGCCAGAAGGAGCTGCACCTTGTCTGCAGCGCTTGGGCCTGGCGCAACTCCGCCCCCCAGGTCAGGCCTGACACGATGGTGGAGAGCAAGAACAGAGTGGGCAGAAGCTTTCCCACCCCTCTCCTAACCATGAACTGTGGCATGCGCCCCCCTCAGGGACACGTCCCATGCACCCACCCCGGACAACGTTGGCATACGTTCTGCCACTATTAAAGACCAATTTATTAGGGACTGAGCTTTCTGGGGCTAAAGTCCTTCATTCTTGGTGACTGATGAAAATCTGTGGAACCAAATAGTTGTTAGCCTCTAAAGTTTTATTTCTAAGCTGGCTACTCTTTCAACTGAAAGTGTATCACAACACCCATCATCCCTGGCTGTTTGCCTTGCTTGCTGAGGCTGATAGAAGTTGAAGCCCAACAACATCTGGAAGGCCACCACTCTAGTCCTATGGCAAGCAAACAAGTAGAAACAGTACCAGAACTCCTGGCACCATAAGAGCATTTAAAAGTGAGGCACCCAAGTGGCATAAGGCCTTCTAGCACAACACGACTCTTAGTAATGATAGTAAATGTTAGTTTGAAAAGCATTCCACTAAGAGATCAAAGACTATTTTTTACCTTACTGAAAGTATAGTATATTTTGGATTATCACTACATTTTTAGCATGTAGTTAAGAGCTACCTAGAAAAAAACCCCAGCAAGTCTCATTAAACTGCTTTTGGAGCTGCTTTGCACTAAGCAATACAGTACTACTCAAACAAATATCCACTCAGAAATTATCTACTCCATCTTTTACTCTTAGGCAAATTTGTGATACTATAGGGGTTACATCTAGCTTTTCCTTTATCATACTCCCTCCTTTCTCCCTCTTGTACCCCCCCCCCCAAGTGTCCTCTTCTGCTTTCTACATACAGTACCTGTGAGAAGCTATCCAAGCACCCAAAATAGAGGACATTAAACCATTAAACCACCACAGCAAGAATCTGACCATCAGCCAAAGCTGACACATATCCAGCAGTAAAACACCATGAATATGCTTCCAAATGAGCTCTGGTTAGCCTGATCACCATTGTTCGAATATTGAAATGAAGCCACAGCCTTTTATCCTCAAGGAAGAATATTCCTACTTCAATTACTAAACCTGTTGAATATTCTGCACCTATCTGTTACAGCATTTCAGTGGCTTCCTTTTTTTTAAAAAAAAAAGGTTGACAACTTTCGGGGTGTCACCAGAATGGCTGGGGCCTGGTCCGTAATAAATTACTATTTCTGCAGCAATGCTACCATTAGACACTTGTACCTAAAAGCATTTCATGCCTATCCCAACTGGTTGCGCAGGTGTCCAAGGACCGCTGCAAGGCAGATCCCACTTTCAAATAACAATACCATTATACTAAGCTGTTCTACCAAACCCTGATGGTGCTTAAGTAAGCCGAGGAAAGTTCCATCATGTGATAAGAAGACAGCCCAAGGGGGAGCAAGTTAGTGGCAAAGCGGGCATTATTTGTTGACCTGACTAGCTGCACCTTTTTACAGGCCCATATGCAAAAGCTCCGGTTAGTTTTAGGGTGGTGGCAAAATAATAATAAAAATGACACACATTACAAGCGCGGTGGAGAGAAATGGATCGCTCTCACCTTTCCCTGCCCTGACATTCAGCGCCTCGGAATGCAGCAAACGCTTGTCCAAAAGATAAACCACTTCCCAGTCACCATAATGAGAAAACCTGCGTCCATCTGCGCCTTCAGACTCGGCAGGGGCGGCATCCGGAGGAGCCCAGTGCCAGCCATCTCCAGAGCCCTAGACAACCTGAAAACATCATCTCCCCCAAACCACCTTCCGCCAACGCTCCCCACCACACCCCCCCCCCCGGCAGATGCTGCGACCGACCTCGGCTCGATGGCAAAGCTCGCCTGGTTCCCGCAAACCGTGGCGCCGCCGCCTCTCCAGTCGGCCTATGGCGGGGAGGCCCCTTGCTTAAAGCTTCAGCTTCCTGACGTGCGGCTCTCGAGCCAGGGCGACCCCCTCTTCCCCGCCCCCTTTCCCGGCAGCAGCCACAGAGGCGGCGGCGGCGGCCGAGGTAGGTCGGCGGCCGGGAAGGAAAGGTCCGCCTCGAGGAAAGCAGCTCTAGGCGGGGGAAGAAGCGGGAAAGTCCCCGCGGGCCGCGCTGGTCTAAATCCTCTCCTTGCGGGATGACAGGCGCCGGTCTTGGAGGGCTGACTCACCCACCTGCTTTCGTCTCGCCCCTTGCCAAGCGACTCCGTCCGGCTGCGGCGACGGCTACAAAGACGAGGCGCTCTGCAGCTGGAGCGCCCGGCCAGCCCTATTTAAGCGGCCGGCAAAAAGAAAAAAAGGAAACAAAACAAAACACCCCCGGCCGGAGCTGTGGCGGCGGCAGCAGCAGCAGAGCGTGTGGCTACGTCGCGTCGGGCCCGCCTTTCCTGCAAGCGCAACGAGAGCTGGGGCACTAGGACCCTTAGGAGACTGGCCAGCCAACCAGACGGCGTCCTTTCCTTTGCGCCCACAGCCAATCGGAATTTGGGAGGACGAGGACGAGGACGAGGAGGAAGGCCGGGCGCAGTCAGTCACAGGGCGCCACGGGGCAGTGCGAGTGATTCGGGGTTGGCCGGGAACTCGGAGTTCCAGATGGGGGAGGGACTGCGCGCGGGCGGGAGGGTTGCGCTCTGCGCATTCTCAAGGGACCCACTTCGTGCGTCCGTCTGTCCACCACATACAGCAGCTCGCTCCACCTAGCTGTGGATGCGCATTAAGGATCGAGGGTCTGGTCCGCGAAAGCTGATGCCGCCATAAAGCGGCTAATAATTAAAAGGCGGCGTAAGACCGCTGCGCGCCACCTCGCTTGTTGTTGTTGTTGTTGTTGTTGTTGTTAGTAAGGGATTGTTGTTGTTCAGTCGTTCAGTCGTGTTCGACTCTTCGTGACCCCATGGACTAGAGCACGTCAGGCACCCCTATCCTCCACTGCCTCCCGCAGTTTGGCCAAACTCATGCCAGTCACTTCAAGAACACTGTCCAACCATCTCATTCTCTGTCGTCCCCTTCTCCTTGTGTCTTTCCCAACATCAGGGTCTTTTCCAGGGAGTCTTCTCTTCTCATGAGGTGTCCAAAGTACTGGACGGAGTCTCAACTTCAGCATCTGCCCTTCCAGTGAGCACCCAGGGCTGATTTCTTTAAGGATGGATAAGTTTGATCTTTTTGCAGTCCATGGGAAACTGCCCCCCTGGAAACTGATTTATTGCATCACATGTTCTGTGGAATGAGACCGGCTCAGGGGGAAAAAACAGGTTCTCTGGAAGAACCAAGCATCGATCAGAATTAAGCCCTTTAGAAGCAAGAGCAAGCCAAAACAAACGAAAACGAAGACGTGCGCACACCCCTTACACCTTCAAGCACCCTGCTTAACAGGGCAGTTCTACAGGGGTCTACTCAGAAGCATGTCTCCATGAGTTCCATGGGATCTGTGGCCTGGGAGAACAAATCCTAGGAAGCAGCATCACTTCAGTGCTTACCCCCAAAATAAATTAAACAAACCTACCACCCTTTTTATATGGGGGGAAAGAGAGTGTTCTTCGACTGCACATTTGCTGCTGAATTACTTCTCAGTAAACATGATTAGTTGCCCACAGAGGTACCGGTAACTCATAGAACTTGACAAAGTTGATATCCCTCCCCCCTCTTTCTGGTAAATACCTGGGACATGCACAAGGTGCCAATATGTGCCCTCAGAATCCCCAGGTAGTGCAGAGAATGTCCCACCTGGATACTCCACTAGATGGACAAATGATCTTAACTAATAATGCAGTTGCCTGTGTTTCTCTCAGAGGAACTGGAGAAGGGAGAGGACTAGGAGACAGACTCAAATCTCTCTATCATGAGCAAAAGTTTGATGGAGAGACACACAAAAGGTATTCTTTCAGTATTGAAACAGTATTGGGGGGGGGGAATGCTTGAAGTATCATTTTGCTATTCTGTTTTCAAACCTTTAAACCAGCCTGTTATTCAGTGGCATAATTCGTATACTCTCCCCTCTGCCTCACATTTTGTGTCTCGGGAGAGCATTTTTATCCAGTGACATCTGTGTATAGTAACTAGATTTTAAAATCTAGCCTATGTCTGTCGTTGTGAAAGAGAGGCTTTTGTGTAACTATAGCCAGATCTTTGTAATAGTCCCTCTCTTTGAGATCCTGCCCATAGCCCCTTCCTCATTGCTACATATACTCAGCAGGGACTAGTGTCATAATTTCCAATTTACATAATTCTTCATTGCTCCCCCAATAATATAACCAAACACCAGGGGTTGCAATATCCAACTATTAATGCTAAATGTTTGCATTGCATCCCTCCTCTCTGCCTGCCAGAAATAACACTCTGCTCCAACAGTCAGTGGCCCTGGGGTTGCAAAACTGAAGGGAAGCATATCCTGTCCCCATTCATTGGCCAGAAAATTAAGGGTAGTTGGGTGGTGTGTGTGTGTATTTAAAGGCAGGGATCTGTTCATGTAGCTTTAAGAGCTGGACAGAGCCGGGGGGGGGGGGGCTTGCCAGGGTTTTTTTTGCCCCAGGTGAAGCCTCCAGAGGGTCACCACTGAGACTCTCTGCTTGTGTGTGTGCATGCACAAAATTGCATGGGTGTGTGTGCCCTTTTGGCTAAAGAAACCTGAGTGGATTTAGAAAAGATTTTAGATTACATGGATATAAATGGATAAGGTAAAATGTAAAGGGACCCCTGACCATTAGGTCCAGTTGTGTCCAACTCTGGGGTTGCGGCGCTCATCTCGCGTTACTGGCCGAGGGAGCCAGCGTACAGCTTCCGGGTCATGTGGCCAGCATGACTAAGCTGCTTCTGGCAAACCAGAGCAGTGCACGGAAACACTGTTTACCTTCCCGCTGGAGTGGTACCTATTTATCTACTTGCACTTTGACGTGCTTTCAAACTGCTAGGTGGGCAGGAGCTGGGACCGAGCAACGGGAGCTCACCCCATCGCGGGGATTCGAACTGCCGACCTTCTGATCAGCAAGCCCTAGGCTCTGTAGTTTAACCCACAGTGCCACCCGCATCCCTGTCAGAGAAACTGAAAGGGGCCATGAGGAGAGTCCTATATGAACAGTCTTTTTCTTGTTTCTTAACCATCATCAGTCATAGTGCCCTGCATTCGAAACAACTAAAATCTTGCCAGGGTGACCAGTTCTGGGGCAACATCACCATACAGCCCTGCGCATATAGCAACAAATAATCTGCTGTAGCAAAGAATTTTGTCCTACTAGCAATTCTATTAGGACATATTCTTTATTGTATTTCACTGAAAGGGTATGGAGTGTCCACATAAAAAACCTACCAACCCTGAGGGCTATGTTATACCTTCCTTCTCAGTAGGCCTTCTTAGTAGTGGTGCCTGCACTGTGGAATGTCCTCCCATCAGATGTCAAGGAAATAAGCAACTATCATACTTTTAGAAGACATCTGAAGGCAGCCATGTTTAGGGAAGCTTTTTAATGTTTAATGCTGTAGATGTTTTTAATATTCGGTTGGAAGCCTCCACTGTGCTTCTGAATACCAGCTGCTGGAAACTGCAGGAGAGGAGAGTGCTCTTGCACTAAGGTCCTGTTTGCAGGCTCCCCATAGGCATCTGGGATGCTGGATTAGATGGGCCACTGGCCTTGTGTTCTTAACACTCCAGCCACCGAAGTGCATTGATTCTGCATAGGGTCATCAGAGCTGTTGCACACCAGCTACTACAACATCATATTTTAATGACCTGTGTCATATCTACTGATTGCATTAACTTATGTTATCTTACCTATAAGCTGCTGCAGTCTGATACTAGATTTATACCTATATATAACCCAAACAGATATATATACAGGGGTAATTTATGCACTTTTGTGTATTCACGTAACGATGTTTTTGCATTGGTATCGATACACTTTGCTCTGACTTTGGAAATTATTGCAGCAAAATTATGCAACATTTTTGGTTCACTGACTTGCTCTTTCAATTGAAAAGGAACTATGTTGCTGTTGATTGACCAGGAAAACATTTCAGTGGAAAAAATCCTTTCTACTTGTTAATGTAGATGATAGAGCAAAAGGTAATGAACAAAATATTTCAGTACTCCATCTGTATAGGGTTCTGTGTGTGCTTTTAAATACCCCTTTTATGCACTGTAAATTACAGTTTAACAGAAGAGTTCACTGTTGCTTATAGAGGACTACATTAAAGTTATGGTAAGTTACACAGTATGAATCTGATTAAATAAAAACCTGTTTTGCACATCAAAGTCAATTCTTGTATTGCTGGGGAAATGTTTGGCAAATATTTCACAATAACCCATGAGGTTGCTTAACTGCATCTTCACTCCTGGATTAAATAAGCAACTAGGGGCTGTGAGTTAGGAAGCGGAAGCCAATTCCCATCATCATATACCTTTGGGTGCTTTTTTTTTTTGAGTGAGACATTAAAATTATTTGCCAAAAAGGGAGGGGAAGGCAAACAAATGAAGAATATTGGAGCATTTTCTGCAGAGTGATAAAACAGGAGGAGCAGGAAACAAAAATGAGAGACCTGTCCATTTATGATTTCTATTTCTTTTTAAAGAAAATTGTATAGTTTTGAGTATTAGATGCATGCCTATATATAATTGGGACTATATATATGCATTATTTAACCCAATTTGATTGTATATTTGAATCAGGGTACTCTGATGCAAGAGAAGATGGAAATCTAGATGGGAAATTTATGATCTTGGTAATATATCTCCAGTGGGTGGATGCTCAAGAACTGGATTTCATGTGGCCTGTGCACTGATACCAGAACAACATGTAATACCTGTGTGCTAATACTTGTTTGTTCTTAGATAAAAAAATTTCAAATAGTCATTTTGTTCTTAAAGGCTTATAATTCTGCAAGGAAGGGTTGCCTTTCTCTGGGTTAAAACTAATCCATTCATCCTTACAAAAACAAAAACAACAAAAAACAGGATAGTCCACTCTGTCATTCACCTTCCCCAGAGTCTATTTACACGGAAATCTGAGAGAAGTATTCTGCCCTTTCTAGGTGCTAATGTCCATCATTACTAATGTACCAAAACCATAAATGGATTAAAGCTTATCCACTCAACTCCATGCATTCCTTTGCAATATCCACACCAAGCCCTCAGTCACGGTGCTATGGAATGAAATAGAGCTGCTGGTGGAATGCCTCCCTTTGCAAACTTCTCAATTTCATTTGTCTTTCAAAAGGTAGATGTGAAAACGAGTAGGCTGTGTTTCTCTCCACCCCTGCCCCTCCCATTCAGGAAGGTGTGCAATGCTATACTGATGAATGCATAAGCTTCTTCAAAAAAAGAACAGAATAGAAAGGCTGCGTCGGCATAGCCAGGATTTTTTCTTGGGGGGACATGGTTTTTGTTAGAGAAAGCAGAACCTCAGATTTGTATTGATTTGTACTGATTTTTTTCTGATTTAGGGGAGCAGCTGCCCCCCTTCCTGCCCCCCCATTGGCTATGCCCTTTGAAAGGCTTGAATTGGTGAAGCCATTGAATATTGAGGGCACAAATTTTGAGATCTGCAGCCCAATCCTCAATATGTATGTAAATCACACAGAATCTCATTGGGACTTGGGGACTCAATCCACACCATTCTTTAATGTGGATAGTAAGCTTCCTGTTCCCCCACTAATCCCCCGTTATTCATTTGACATTATCCTCTCATACTTCCCCCTTTCTCTATCCAGATTTTCTCATACTCTTCCCTTTTTTGGAGTATCCCTCATACGAGAAAATCTGGATTGAGAAAGGAGGTACCGTAGTATGGGAAGAAGGCAGTGATTTAGAGGCGACCATCATATGGACAATGGAGAATTAATGGAGGCACAGGAAGCTTACAATTCTTCATAATAATAATAATAATTATTATTATTATTAAAATACATTAAAATGTCACACATTAAAAACTTTCCTAAACAGGGCTGCCTTCAGATGTTTTCTAAATGTCAGGTAGTTGTTTATCTCTTTGACATCTGATGGGAGGGCGTTCCACAGGGCGGGCACCACTACCGAGAAGCCCTCTGCCTGGTTCCCTGTAGCTTTGCTTCTCACAGTGAGGGAACCGCCAGAAGGCCCTTGGTGCTGGACCTCAGTGTCTGGGCAGAAGGATGGGGGTAGAGATGCTCTTTCAGGTATACTGGGCCAAGGCCGTTTAAACAGCATTATGGATGAGCCTTTAGTAACAGCGCTTAGGACTGTAGCCCTTGCATCATTGCCAGACCTGCTCAATCTTGCCTCCCTTCCATTAGAACCATATTCTATGTGGTGTGTGTCAATGTTCATGTGGCTGGGAATTGCAGGAGAACAAAGATAGAAAGCCACCCCAGCCCCAAATTCAGTTGAAATAATGGGACTTCTATTACCCCTCAGTGCAAATTGAAGGCGTGGTGGAGGAGGTTCTGATCTGGATCAGGGCCACAGCAGGGGTTAAAGGGATACAGCTCCCCCAGTCCCCCACCCCACCCCAGGTTCCCAATCCAGATCGAGCAGCCAGGGCTAACAGTTTAGGTAACACAATTTAAATTACTGCACTTCAAAACACAGATGTTTAGCTAACATTTTTGGCCCTTAGCCACTATGCTCCATTAACAGCAGCAGTCTTTTTGTTGCCAACTAGTGCCATCCCCATCTGTTCGATCCACTGAAGGTAGATCTGCAGCCAGGGCCTAATGGTGCATCCTGCATCATTATCTTTACCAGACTCTCTTCCTTCTTAAGACCCTCAGTCACAGCACGGACTCCTACTGCAACTTGCAAAGTCCTCCCCAGTAAACGGTACAGATAAAGGTACCCCTGACCGTTAGGTCCAGTTGTGGATGACTCTGGGGTTGCGGCGCTCATCTCCAAGGGAGCCGGCATTTGTTTGCAGACAGCTTCCGGGTCATGTGGCCAGCATGACTAAGCCGCTTCTGGCGAACCAGACTGCGCCTTTCCATTCTGCATGCCTTGTGGGTTTATCCAAGTAGAGATTTGTTCAGGGTGTTAAAAAAACAAAACAAAAAAAACCCAAAATGGATAGGTTCATTTTTTATTATTGGAGAAAGAAAACCTTGAAGAACGGCTCTAGCAAAGGGAGTGACATGATTGTCACAAGGGCCAGCAAATCAAGCACTGTGCAGAGTCCCTTCACCTATAAAATGAGTTTTCCCTGAGGTGGATGCATAGGAGAAGGCTATACATCTAACCAAAATGGGATAAGTGATCCTAAGTGTTCTGCAGCAGGAGCCTCAGACAGGTTATACTCATCTGGGGAAAGGTATAAACACACTCCAAGGGTGCAGCACAAGAGAAGTTCTCTATAAATTTTGACTAATATGGCTGTGGCTTTCAAAAGCTGCCCATAATAGATACCTTATGCCACCTTTCCCAAGCCTAGTTCCTACCAAATGTTCATGGATTATAACTCCCATCAGTTATATGTAGTCAGCATGGCCATTGGTCATGGATGAGGGAAATTATTGCCCAACATCTGGAGGGCAGCAGGTTGGAGAAAGCTGCATTAAGCTCTTGTTGTTTGATATGCACTTGTTTCAAACCCTAAATCCACAAACCCCAAATATATATAACATAATGCTATTGAGCCAGGAGCAGCCAGTTGCAGGACATGGTTCCCTGTTGAAATTGCATTCAGTGAAACTGAATGAATTGTGAGCTGAAAGGCCTCTTCACCAGGGAAATACCGATTTAAATACCGGGCTTGAGAACACTGCTCACAAAAGGGGTTGGTGGTGGTGGAGAGAGTTCATTTTGCAACACGTGAAATAGGCCTGCATTATGCAAGGCCAGTGGGCTACTTGCAGACTCCATCCTATTTGCCGCTCCTGCAGGAGTTAAAACACTTCCTGCTTGTGTCCCACCGCTGACTCTGTAGAAATACCTTCTGACCTGCATTATGTATGCATGCTCTCCACTGCTTCTCCCTGCATTCAGATGATCTGTCAACCTGTTTTCCAGCCTGTTGCAACAATCCAGCTATGCCAAACAGCCTGCTTGCTATCAGGGTCCTCTCGAAATCAATTCATACATTACATTTTAAAGTGTGCACTTAAACATCCTTTAGTTTTGATTTGTTTTTAAAAAGAATGGCATTGGATTTCACTTAATGCTGTCGCAGTAAATAACTACCGGTACTTCCTTGATCTGATTAATAGCCTTCTATCCTACCGTATTTGAATTGGTGGGGCCAGTGCTCCCCCCCCCAAAAAAAATATGTTTGGGGTACTCTCATTTTGACTGAAGAAAATCACCATTTTATATAGTTCAAATCAGGAAAACAAATACAGTAAATGGACAAAAGTACAAAGATTCACAAAATGTTCAGGGGTATGCATACCCCTGCTTACCCCCAGAAAAAAAAGCACTGGGTGGGGCTATCCTTTTTTATATAATTTTTTATTGCAATTTTATTATACAGAAAGAAAAAAAAAGAACAAAGTTCAAATTAGCAATCAACAGAAGTATCACACGATAACAAATACATATCAAAAATAAATAAATATCTTATCCCGTTATTTATCAAACCAATTCTTACCCGTACATTTTAATAAATTAAATACCATACTTATGGGTTGTTTGTGTCCTATTTTTCGTCCTTCTGTATCCACTACTTTTTACCTCATCCTTTTTTAGTGGGGGAAAAGAAAAAGAATATTAAACAAAAAAAGAAAAAAGAAAAAAGAAAAAAAGGGGGGGAGAGAAAAGAAAAGAAAAGAAAAGTGAAAGAAGATAAAGAAAAAAAAGTGGTATGGTGGGGCTATCCTTTTGGTTGCAATGTGAATTTTATTATTTATGCGTGCTGACTTGGGTCGCTTGCAGGTGCATGCATCACATGTAGTTCAGCCCCACACAAGTGATTGTATTTTCCCCTCCCTTTTGCCATTTCCCCTATAGAATTACCAAAAAGCATGCTTTCTATCTCAATATCTAACAAAGAGCACCATATTTAGGGTGGTGCATGCAGTTTATCCGCACAGGGTGCTGAGCTGGGGGGGGGAAATAATAATAAAGGAATTATTGTGAAAATAAGAAATATTGAAGGGGAGGCCACCAAATTTTGTGCTCATTCATCCCTGCAAAGAGAGTCCCTTTCCCTAACCTCGGGGTGACATTAGGCCCTCCCTTCACCTGAATAGTTACGACATGCCTTTTCAAAGCCTACATCTCCTTGCCAAACCAAACAGGAAAGTAATTTCTGAAATACTGATCACAAAGAGTTCAGAAAAAAGGAGTCACATGCCAGAAAGAAAGCAAACATTCTGGGCACAACCTAATGTTTGTAAACGCTGTTTCTAAAGAGAAAGAATGGATGTTTGTTGATACTCATTAGCTCTCAAAAGGTTCCCTTTTTCAAAAGCTCAGTTAATGGTATTTGAGCACAGTAATCTGTTGGGTGGGCTGTATCACAACTGCTATATTCAATTGGACTTCCTCCTAAGTCTGCACAAACCAAGGGATATAAGTGGTTCCCTTTCCTGTCTTACCCTCATAGCAACTCTGAGGTAGGTTAGGCTGAGAGTAACTCTGACCCACCTGGTTACCCAATGAAAGACCTCACCTGGAATACTGTGTCCAGTTCTGGGCACCACAGTTCAAGAAGGATACTGACAAGCCGGAACGTGTCCAGAAGAGGGCAACCAAATGGTCAAAGGCCTGGAAACAATGCCTTATGAGGAACGGCTTAGGGAGCTGGGTATGTTTAGCCTGGAGAAGATAAGGTTAAGAGGTGATATGATAGCCATGTTCAAATCTATAAAAGGATGTCATATAGAGGAGGGTGAAAGGTTGTTTTCTGCTGCTCCAGAGATGCGGACACGGGGCATTGGATTCAAACTACAAGAAAGAAGATTTCCACCTAAACATTAGGAAGAACTTCCTGACAGTGAGAGCTGTTCGGCAGTGGAATGTGCTACCAAGGAGTGTGGTGGAGTCTCCTTCTTTGGTGGTCTTTAAGCGGAGGCTTGACAGCCATCTGTCAGGAATGCTTTGATGGTGTTTTCTGCTTGGCAGGGGGTTGGACTGGATGGCCCTTGTGGTCTCTTCCAACTCTATGATTCTATGAAAGCTTCGTGGCTGTGTGGTCATTTCATACTTGGTCTCCCCTGTCCTACTGTGGCAACTACATCACACTGGCAATTAATACTACAATAGATACTCAACAGAAGCACTGTTAATACATACATGAATATAAATAAGGATAAAACAAAATAAAAAATAAAAAAATTCCTTCCAGTAGCACCTTAGATACCAACTAAGTTTGTTCTTGGTATGAGCTTCGTGTGCATGCACACTTCTTCAGATACACTGAAACAGAAGTCACCAGACCCTTATATATAGTGAGAGGGTGGGGAGGGGTATTACTCAGAAGGGTGGTGGGAATGGGTGATTGGCTGATAGATGTGGAAAACCTGTTGACTGTTAATGACTGCAACTGGTCTTACAGGAAAAAGCAAGGGGTGAGATGGCTAAAAAATAGCTTTATCACGTATCTCATTATACATGAGTAATACCCCTCCCCACCCTCTCACTATATAAACTATGGCAGACCAACACGGCTACCTACCTGTAACTATAAATAAGGATGACAGCTTACTATCTCTTCCTGTTTTAAAGGTGTCCTCATCTATTTTTATGTTTTTTTGGAAGTATTTTTATTAAAGATTTCTTGATTTGCAAAAGTATGTGCAATGTCTTATCATTTTTACAAATCAGTTTCATTTGTTGAGACATTGGGAAGAAAAAGGGGGAAAGAGGTGGACAGGGGTGGGAGGATAGGTGGGGGTGGGATCGGGTGGCAATCAGGGCCGTCTCGTCCATTTGGGCTGGTGGTGCGGCGCACCAGGGTGCCGGGCCCCCAGGGGCTCCCCCGTGAGCCCGCCGGCATACTGGACGCCCCCTCCCCAACCCGACCCCACGGTGCGGGTGGGCGGACGCTCGTGCTGCGGCGACACAGCCCCGTCTTTGAGCGCAGCAAGCGGGGGGGGAGTAGCGCGGCCCACGGGCGGCCGGGTGCTTGCGTGCCAGCGCTCTCCCCCGGACGCCCCGGACGCATGGGGGTGCCGGAAGGATCGAGCCCACCGACATACCAGCTGCCCCCCTCCCCAACCCGCCCCCACCTCCCAAGGCCGCCCTCACCTCCCATCCCAGGAGCACTGGAAGGGCGCGCAGAGCCCCACGCCACTCCAGCGCCATGCACCAGCTGTTCATCATTTGTCACTTCCTTTTTCTACTACTTTAAACACTCGTGATTTGGATAGGCACACATTTTAAGAAGGTCATAGACTGGTTATTTAGAGGGCACAATATACCTAATAGGAGGCAAGAGATGCCTATAGGAGGTATATGCATTTCCTCTCTCCATCTCAATGCTGGCTCTCTTCTCCACATATAATTGCCCCATTTGCCAGAATGGCAGCTTGCCATACAATACTAGAAGTACAAGAAATATGAAGCATAAACAGGATGTTTAGCGACTCAGCAGGCTTTTACAGCTTCAGGCTCTGATGATGTCACAACACCCTTACACTGTTGTTGAACTCTTCTTTACTCACATTTGATCAGCTACAAGCAGGGGCACACTTTGGTAAGATGGCACCCTGAGTGTGCACAAAATTGGGTGCCTCCGCCTTAAATATTTCTTTTTTTCACAATAATTCATGTTGGTACAGTTGCTTTTTATGGATCTTCTCAGCAAATACCTGTAAAAATATTCTTCTTCTTCTTCTTCTTCGTCTTCTTCTCTTCTTCTTCTTCTTCTTCTATTATTATTAATAAGCCAGGGGGTTGCCTACCCCTGGCTTACACACATTCCAGTTCTCAGCCCTTCCTTTGAATTCAGTTGTGCAAAACCTGGGTAAAGCCCTTTCTGCTGGAGAGCTACAGCAGTGTTTTCAACCACTGTTCCGTGGCACACTAGTGTGCCGCGAGATGTTGCCTGGTGTGCCGTGGGAAAAATTAAAAAATTCAAGATAATTACTTTATATATAGTCAATATAGGCACAGAGTTAATTTTTTTAACATTTTCTAATGGTGGTGTGCCTCGTGATTTTTTTCATGAAACAGTGTGCCTTTGCCCAAAAAAGGTTGAAAAAACACTGAGCTACAGCAAAACAGATGCAAGTGCAGTCATCATAGTGATTATTTCTATTATAGTTGATTATTTATATGCTTTTTCCTACATGAGAATGTGCAGGTGTAGCACATGCAAGGCAAGCCAATGTGTGCTCTCCATATATTTGGACTACAACTCCTATCAGCCCTAGCAACACGGCCAGTGGTTAGGATATGGAAATTGTAGTCCAAAAGATAGGGTTGCCATATTTCAAAAAGTAAAAAACCAGGACAACCCCAAAAGAGTTGTTGCGCTTTTCTAAGGAAAACCCCTAAGTTGTTGAGATTTCTTTTTACAAAATTGCCAAATAAACACAATTTTTTTATTGACTTGCCTAAGATCCAGGACAAGGCGCCGCCTTTCAGATATTCCCCACGGGATGTCAATTGTGCCTTTGAAATTCCAGTAATGTTCGGGAAAATCCAAATGTATGGCAGCCCTACAAGAGTTCTATACTGGTACTGCATGGCTACCCCTGCATACACACCACACATTTAAAGTTCATGACTTCCAGAAAAAATAATAATCCTGGCATTGTAGTTGTTTTTTTAAGGGAATTGTAACTCTATGAAGGGTAAGCACAGTTCCCAGGATGCTTTTTGGGGGGGAGGGGGAAGTTATGTGCTTTTAATGTACCGGTATGTTGTATACACCAGTTTCAATGGCTGCAATCCTGAGTACATTTTCTAGGGAGTAAGAACGACTAAACAGCAAGTCATACTTCTGAGTAAACATAGACAGGGTTGCACTGCAGACATATAAATCAGCAGATATATTGTGTGATAAACAAAATGATCAGGTGGCTTGCTTTACTCTTGAATAAATAAAAGCAGTTTCAGTCATATATGCCCAAGATGACTTGTCTGCCTTCAAATGTATAAGCCACTTTCCCAGAGGGCCCTTAAGGTGGCATACAAAAAAAATGCAAAATACAATAAAACTTCCATAGGCAAACATTAAACAGTGCATAAAACAATTCAAAGCCACAGAGCAAACAGTAGTAAAATCAACAAGACAAGCCATCTTCCTTCCTTGCATTTTCAAGTTGTACCAGCTTCTGTTCTGTTCTGATTAGTGGATTTGGGATCACTTCTATGGCAGGCAAAAATTACTGGGTTATCGAAGATCAGGGAAAATAAGGAAAGAAAATGCAATATGGTCTCCTGTTTTCTCTCATCAAGCTCTGCTCTGTCCGATTGCCCCAGTCCCCCCTCATAACTAATAACTGCTAAAGAAACATGTGCAAGGAGTGTTTACAGGTCGCTTCCCCCTTGCCCCACATTTGATGCCAAGAGCATGTGCTATATTTAATGGACCAATCTATAATGGAGGAATGCAATCCTGAGAGCACTTGAATTGGCAAAGCCCCATCCAAACGTCCTTGCTAAATGATAGCGGATGGGGACAGCAGCAGTGAAAGAACACTTGTTCGGCAGACAAGTTGTCTCAATACTACGGAGCAGGAGGATTAAGCTGTGTCCTTCCTGCATCTCTCGGAGAAGAGATGGAGCCGTGCGCCACTTCTAGCTCTTGCTTACTGGGGCTTACTAAATGAACAGGTGTGATGTTAGTCCTAAGTTTCTGGAGTGATACTTATACTGCAGTCCAGGTGACTTGGGCAACCAGAAGTGTAGGGATACTAGCAACTCACCTACGTGACGACCCCCAGTATATATATTTAAAATACCACGGGTTATATGGAGTGTTAGGGAGGGGTAATACCTCTGGTGGGGGACATGTTTGCTCTTCTGGGGTAGTTTGTCCACCTTTGGTCCCCACCCTGCACTCAGCTTTTACCTGTGGCTCCTAGAAGCTGTCAGTATGTGACAGAGGCCACACCCCAGGAAACGGCTTTGGCGGGCCAACCTAAACCAGGTGAGATAGCCAATGGGTCTCAAACCCTCAGTGAGTTAGAGATTCCCTTGCATGCAAAGACAGACTCTGGCAGATTGAGTGGATGAGACCAATAGTGGATCCTATGGTCAAGAAAGCAGTTTCTGCATGTGCTGTAGAGGGGGCAGATGGGGCTCTTCAACCTGGGAAGGTAAACCCATCTAGGAGAAGGAAAACTCTGATCCTACACCTCTGCTACCTGTGGGATAACTTCAGGAGAAGAAAAGACTAAGGAGTAAACCGTATACAAATCTGGAATCCCTGAGATGGTTGGATGGTGCCTTGTACGCAATGCAGCCAAGAGGGGACCTTGTCATCTGGGCAGCTTAGGACCTCCAGGCTTGTGTCCCAAAAAGTCACTTTGGTGCTGCTAATGCAGCAGTTTGATTTTACCCCCAGAGGCACATCCCATTGTCTCTTGAGACAGACGGATGCCAACAACAAGTGGTTACCATGGTCAGAGCTGGCAATAGGCCTTTTTTTTATTTTTCAGTCAAGCAAAGATATACCAGTCAGTGTTACTTTGAAAGGAGAGGACCATGAGAGCCTGTGCTAAGCAGCTTAGACTTCATTCTCTTTTAGCTGATGCTGACAATGAAAGTGGAATGGGTTCTGGTGCTTCAATTGTGGCTGGTGATATCATGAGTAATGTTTGCAGCTGTATAGCTAAAAGACGGGTAGATCAATAAACTGAATGAACTGGCTTAGTATCACCTGAGGGCACTTATTGTACTGCATAACAATCCCACAACCTTGCCATGCTCTCACCAGGTTTCCTTGGGAATTTAAGAATTGGAATAGAATCTTACCAGCTTTCTCAACAATCACAGGTGAGAACAAATGGAATTCTTTCAAGTGTGCTTGGTTTAGGGGAAGTACGAGGCAGAGCTGTCCTTTCTCCATTGTTATTTTAATATGCGTTTGGAGCAGAATAGGAAAATTTGTGGTGGTTGTTTATTACATGAAGTGGAATTTTAAAATAGCTATTGGTGCAGATGATTTGTTATTATTACACACCACCCCAGTCTCTGAGCAGTGCAAGATTCCAGGGGCTCTTGGTCCTCGCACGGTTCATGTTTCCAAAGTTCATGTTTCCTGAATGGGGCAACTGTGCCCCTGAAGGACCAGAGCACAGCCTGGGAGTCATTTTGGATTCACAGCTGTTCATGGAGTCACAGGTTAATTCTGTGTTTGTCTACCAGCTCCGTCTGGTACACCGGCTGAGACCCTACCTGCCTGCGCTAATCCAGAATGCGGCAGCTAGACTGGTGACTGGGAGCAGCCACGAACCATATAACACTGGTCCTGAAAGACCTCCATTGGCTCCCAGTACATTTCTGAGCACAATTCAAAGTGTTGGTGCTAACCTTTAAAGCCCTAAACAGCCTGGCCCTGTATACCTAAAGAAGCACCTCCCCATCATTCAGCCCAGACACTGAGATCGAGCACCAAGGGCCTTCTGGTGGTCCCCACACTGCGAGAAGTAAAGCTACAGGGAACCAGGCAGAGGTCTTCTCAGTAGTGGCGCCCACCTGTAAACACCCTCCCATCAGATGTCAAGGATGAGTAATTATATATACTGGTATTTTAGGAGACAACTGAAGGTAGCCCAGTATAGGGAAGCTTTTTAAGGTTTAATGTTTTACTATGTTTTTATATATGCGGGAAGCCCCCAGAGTGGCTGGGAACCCAGTCTGATGTGTGGGGTACAATAATACATTATTATTATTATTATTATTATTATTATTATTATTATTATTATTATTATTTTATTACTATTCCTACTACTACTACTACTACTACTACTAAATGAGGCACAGTGAAGGCTGTGGTGTCTTTATAAGATATGGTTTATATATAAACCACCTGAGCCTACGATGGAGGGGCTCACAGCATCAACACCCCAAAAGGGTCTTGCTTCTCCCATAGCCACAGGCTTGGATTCAAACAGAAATCAAACACTACTCTCTCTATCCCCAGCTTGCTGCTTTGCTTCTAGCTCACATCACTGCAAAACTCTCCTTCTAACTACTCACAAGTTGAGGGAGGGAGGCCCACCCATTTGCCACATCACACAGATTCACTTCCTTTGTTCCCGTTAATGGCTCGTTGCCCAGGCTATCACCTCAACTGAAAGGTGTTGTTGTTTAGTCGTTTAGTCATGTCCGACTCTTTGTGACCCCATGGACCAGAGCACGCCAGGCACTCCTGTCTTCCACTGCCTCCCGCAGTTTGGTCAGACTCATGTTGGTAGCTTCGAGAACACTGTCCAACCATCTTGTCCTCTGTTGTCCCCTTCTCCTTGTGCCCTCCATCTTTCCCAACATTTCTAGGGAGCAACTGAAAGGTAGCCTGGCTTATATTTTAACACTTGCTGTATCCAGGGTTAGAAGGTTCTTGGTACACAGCCTACTCCTCACCCACCCACCAAAACTAATAACGTTATTTGTCTGTAGGCCCAAAATGATGTTGCAGGTGTACTGGACTCCACAGAACCTTTATAGGAATGAATTGGCTAGTTCAGAAAGATGCTGGCAATGTAATGCTGATACACTTTGAGGCATATGATGTAGTGTCTTCTTTTGGCTCAGAAATTATTGTTTGTATTAACTTCCTTTGGGAAAATGTTTTTATTTTCAGGTGTTCAGACACTTCTAAATTACATTCCTCTAGTGTGGGCACAATTAAAGTGGATCCTATGAGACATTATGATGGCAAAGAGACTTCTGCTTCAAGACTGGAAGGATAAGCCTCCATTACTTAGTGGTTTGAAGATCTCACTGCATTTTCTATGTTTGAATTTTTATCATATGATCATCAGTCTCGTTTGGCTATTCATTTGGACATATAAATAGAAATATACACATATATAATAAATATGTTTAAGTTAGGATTGGTGGATTTTAAAAATTGTTTGTATGAATTATTATGTTACACACTACACGGGACCCTCCAGAAAAAAGTATTTCACAAAACGGCGCACAAGGAGAGGGGATGACAGAGGATGAGATGGTTGGACATGTTCTTGAAGTGACTAGCATGAGTTTGGCCAAACTGTGGGAGGCAGTGAAAGATAGGCGTTCCTGGCATGCTCTGGTCCATGGGGTCACGAAGAGTCGGACACGACTGAATGACTGAACAACAACAAACCCTCTGTTGTCCTGCTTCAGCCAGTACTCCAGCCCTCCTTTGACACACCTAGTCCTCATACTTCCTTGATATACCTACTGATACATGGGTGCTTGTTTCCTAGGCAGAGTGCAAACATCAGCATAGCAGTGCTAAAAGCTTTTACTGCTTGGGGACTGTGGACAAGGTCAGGGCTAAACTACTTGAAAGATCACTCTTTTTCCATCACATTTCCTGGGATGAGACACCAAAACCTGAACTTAGCAACTCTTGATGGCTCAGCAGCCGATAGGCATTTGGTTGGGAAGAGTAGAGAGACTTATAGTGCTTTGTGTAATACATGTTTATAAAATATTCAAGCTGAGCACAGGGGAGAAGACCCTTAGGCAAACAGTGTGTTTCTCCTTTAAAGCAACATTTGTGCTGCGCAGTTGCATTTTGCCAGCTGACTGCCAACCCCACCCCTTAGGATCCTTCTCCTCCACTGACTATAGTACATTCCAATTCTCAGGCACTTTCCCTGAGGCCTTACCCAGATTGAATGTGTTGGATAGCTAGTAACCAACAGTCATTGAAAGGCATTAAGCAAATGAACTCATACAAAAATTTTCAGACAAGGCCATTCTGCACAACGACGAGACAATTCAAGTATTGTTTGGAAACCTACGTGAACATTGCTTGAATTTTGTTTACAGCAGTGCCTCAATTGGTGAAGCAACTTTCACAGTGAACTTCAACTAGAGTCTCATCAACAACACATTTTAAATATGTGATTAACACATGGGTGAATAACGTGGAAGTCAATAAAAACTTCCCATGCTAGAGAAAGGCCTCAATTGTGTAGTCTGGTGCTATATGTGAAAAGTACAATAAGCACGAGTGAAGGATCAGGCTTGCACACTCACAACTCTAGGGCTTTGGCAGCATTTACTTTCAGTTTCACTGGGTCTCAGTTTGCCATGGTTCAATTTACAAGCAAGCTTTACAAGCCAGTGGTCACTGCTGTGAAACTGAGAAAAGGGGGTGGGGAAATGAGTCACCAGCTGCCTTACCTCTAGTGACCTCTGTACCTGGGCAGCCCACTAAAGGAGCCGGCTGCCTTGCAGCAACAGAGCCAGTGGGTAGCCAGGCACCTGCAGTCAGGGATAAGGGACACCTTTGATGAGGTCACACTGAAACCATGCACAAACTGAAACCCAGCCAGCCTTTGAAATTTGCACTTCTCTGAATTTTGCAAAATTTGGGAAAAGTGCATAAACATCATAGGGTAGCTGTTCTCCAGCAAAATAATATGGGTAAAAATGCACATACTAGAGGAAATGTGTATATAAATGCATATTTGTGAAAATAGTTTATAAAATGGATTGTTTTGGGAAATATTGCCTTGCAAAAATGTGAATATATGACAAAATTACATGTACAAATGTGTTTCTTGGGAGAACTTTGCACTAAAATTGCTGATGAACTAGCAAAACATATCCTATCCTTGAAACGTTTGCCACAACCAGGTCATGTATGCATTTTTAAAGTGTCTACTGCGGCCTGGTGAATGTACACAATGGCTGGTTGTTATGCACATTTACCGTTCAATTTACATTTCCCTTAGCATTCACCTATAACAGTCTCATCACACAATGCTCACATTTATCCTTATTCAAGAATCCCATGCCTCAGGTTCCCATTTTCAAAACTGGTATGTCACCATGCATATTAGAGTAGATGCATGCCCTGCTATGTTTCTATAAAGCACCTGTGGCATGAGTTTACATGGAAGAGATCTGCTTATAAAAACAGTGGCATTTCATTTGTTTAGCTTATGTTTTGTTTTAAAACTGATAAGATAATAGCAGGAGCAAATGGAATGAAATCATGTCTGCAGGAGTTTTTGTTGTTTGTCTAGCCCCTGTTTACAACGGAACATTTTTCCATTTCCTACGTACGTCAGTTCAAGTTACACAGTAAAACTGCAATTTGAGAAGCAGTCACCTTTAATCAAAACCTTGTGCATGTATTAATGCCGATGGAAGCTTGAGCCCCAAACATCTGGAGGGCACCAGGTTGGCAAAAGCTGCATTAATTAGAAGCAGGGCTATCACAGGTTGGCATCTAGCCTTAGCCTCCCTTGACGTCAGTTCAATGTTTCACTGAATATTCACAATCAGCAAAGCTGCTCTGAACTTTGGATGACCCAGCAATAATTTATTTATTTTTAATTAGCTTTTCTGCTTAAAACATTAACTTTTTCATTTAATTTGTGGCGCAATCTTTTGTTGTTGTTGTCCCAGACCAATTGAGGTTACTTCGGATTTCGCTTTCCTAGTATAGCAGCTCATGGCAAGCCTTTCTAAGTGAAAATAAATGCACGCTAATAACTAAGGCAATTCCACGTTCCAAAAAACACAACGGGTGGCTCATTTCTAAAAGGATACCTATCAAGGTCAGAGATTAAACAATTACCTGTGACAAGAGAGCCTTAAATCAGTACTTATGCCTATGCCTAATGCCACTTCTATTTGTTAATTTAAATGCAGGATCTTAGGCAATATTGCATACCCCCCCCAAAAAAGTATCACAATAAGATGATACTTTATTTAGGAGAACTAGTTTTTTTTTAAATTCACAAACAGATGTGGAAGTGTGGGGAAACGAATTTAAGGTTGGAAAATGAGAAACAGAAAGTGACCTATTTGCCCATCCTTACTCTGGACTCTCTGAATACTGTGAATTCACTCACCTCATGGGATCATAGGAACATTGGAAGATGTATTATCTGAATCAGATCATTCATCTATCTAGCTCAGCATTGCCTGCACTGACAGGCAGTAGCTCTCCAGGGTTCAGAAAGGGGGCATTTCCAGTCCTACCATGTTTTCCCGAAAATAAGACATACCCATAAAATAAGCATTTGCGCAATATAAGCTATACCCCAAAAATAAGACATAGTGATAGGCGCAGTTCTGGAGGGCACCATGGAAGAGGTGAGGCTGGACGCAGCGCCTCCCGGCAACAGCTCTAGCCCTGCTGGCAGCGCCCTTAAGATGGCCCTGGATAGGTGTGGCTATGCAGCGTACCGATGTGGAGCGGTTAAGAAGACGGGCAGCAGCTGGAGGGTGGCTCCTCCAGTGGGAAGGAGGCTCAGGTGTGTCGTATAAGCCATAGTGTGTCGTCTTGAGGAAAAATAAATATAAGACAGTGTCTTATTTTCAGGGAAACACTGTATCTAGAGATGCCTGGGATGGGAACCTGGGACCTTCTGCATTATTATTATTATTATATTATTATTATTATATTATTATTATTATTAAAAAACATATTCACTACCACTGAGCTCCAGCGCTTCCTTCCACCTGAGCTCTCCCAGCTAGCATGTCTCTAAGTCAGTGTAGAGAGTCCAGAGCCAGCCAGATGCTGCTGCTGGCCGAGAGACCAGCTGGCTGGCATTCTTTCTTTGGAGCATGGGGAAATGCTGAAGCAAAACAGCAAGTAGAACCCAGGTGGCAGGAACGAAATAAATAAATAACTGCTGGTCTCTAGAGCAGCACCCATAAGAACTCCTCTCTTCCAAAAAGCCACATGTTTCCCTCCCTATGCAGCAAAATGGAGCAAGAGATTACTTTATTCATTTCCATTCAGGGAGGGTAGCACCTCATATATCCTGCCTGCCATCTCCTACGTGTGACTAATGAGAAGAGGAAAGAAAGAGGCAGAGAGATGGGGTTAACTCAGTAAGGGCCCCCCTGAAACCCTTCTTACACATTGATTATTTGTGCAAATGGTGCTTTCAAGGTAGTGACGTGATCCTGCTTTCAATATTGTTTATGCCTGCAAAAGTTCTGATGCAGTCGCACCACTTCATTTCCAATCAGTGCATACCCTGTAACTTCCTGCTTAAATCCCATTAACTTTTTATACCCCATGTTGAAGGATACACCTTGAATGACACACCTGAATGGAGGGGCCCAGTCTATGCAATGCTGCAAATTCCACCTACGTTTACCTCTGGCTTTGCTCACTGATGGGAATGCACTCTACAGGTGAAAGACATCCTTCGCGTGTTCAATTGCTCCACACTGAGCTCTACAAATTTTACTGGTACAGCGGCCTTGTAGGAGGATACTACTCTGGTGTTGCAGGTGAATGCTTTGCCAAAACCAACCAGTTACTTAGTAACTTCTTAAGTATCCTCAATTCAACCACATGTTTCTATTAAGTTTTTTTTTCTTTTTATAGAGAAGCTTGAAACAAAATGCAGTATCTTTTTTAAAGGAATGTGGGAAAAGCTTCTCAAATAAGCCACAGGAAATATTTCACAAGGACATCCAAAATGACCTTGAGTTTAAAAGGAACCGCAACAAAAAATCCCAAGCACGAAGGTTTTGCAAATGCTTCAGGTTTGCTTTTAAGAACAAGACACAAAGCAGACCTTCAGAATTAGCCTTCCATGCTTTAATGAAGCACAACGGCTCAGAAGTGGACAGGACTTTTGCAACTCTTCCTCTCTCTTTTTGTTCCTTGAATTCCTTTCTCCTTAACCTGCCTCCCAGAACTGTATGCGCACACAGATCTATTTTTGAATCCTCAGACATGCATCAGCATTCCATGCTTGTTACACAGGGGTTACTGTAAGGGTTACTGAACTCGGCAAGAGCATCTGCTAAACTGACTAGAGCATTTCCATGTTGTCAGTTTCCTCCCACAATGGTACAGTAAACAAAACAGCTTTTGAGCACGCAATGCATGAGTCCTGGTGACATGTACACGGGACAAGTTATAAAATCTCTAGTTCACTGTGGAAAATCCATTTGTCTCTGTGCCTCTTTGGCTAGTCAATTTCACACAGTGTTCCTTATCCTAGGACCGAGAAAGCAAGAATGTGTTTTTAGGGCTGTATGTCCAACAGAGCAACATTCATTTATTGTTGTGGACACTCTCTAGCCAGGACCTGGCCTGAAACAAGATCCCAGTGCCCTCCGGATGTTTTGGGCTAAAGATTTCCTACCAGAAGTTTTTGCAAGGCGGTACCATAGGTACAAGAGCTATTACTTCAGCACTTTGGGAGGACACAGTTCCTGGGTGGGTGGGTGGCAATGCCTTGTGTGAGTGTGAGTAGTTATGGCAGTGGCCTGTACTAGGTGGTGCTATATGCCTGCATGGTGTAAAGATAGCAGTTCCCTGATCTCCACTGCCACCTCTCATCACCCTTGGATAAGAGTGTTGGGATCCCCCTTGCCGGTGCAGCAGTACTCAGCAGTGGAAGCTGGTTGCCTTCCAGAGAACTGCCATAGGATAGCTCAGTTGGTAGGGCACGAACCTCTTACTTTCAAGGTCATGGTTTCAAGACCCACATTGAGCAAAAGATTCCTGCATTGCAGGAGGTTGGACTTGATGGCCCTCATGGTCTCTTGCAACTCTATAGTTCTATGATTCTGTGATTCTATGATTCTGTGCCACATGAGCTGCTGGCTTGCTACTCCTAGTGCCTGAAGCACTGGGTTTTGGCAACTGGTGTCTGCGTTGTTGAGGTTTATAGCTTCTATGCACTCTTGAGCCCTGCTATCTCTCAGTTAAGTACTGCCTGAAATGAAGGCGCTGCATGTCCTGAGAACAGCTCAGAATGTACCAATGAAAACAGGACGCTTCTTCCTACGGGTATACTCAGGCGGTCCCTACCTCCTTCTCCAGTCTGGCTCCTTGCAAAAAGCAAGATACAATTGTAAGCATAGTATGAATTCTGCAAATAGTCCAGCAACCCTCAGAAAGTTACTTTCTCCTGTGTGCTCAAGAGCAATAGTGGACTTTGGAGTCTCAAATTTAAACAGGTGCCCTGTGCAACCCCAAAATCCAGCACTTTCTGCCTCTTGCCTTCCATTCTACATCATACAGTAGTTGAGGCGCCCCTGCAGCGCCCTCAAGGCTCTATCCCCGAACCGGTCACACTCCCCTAAATCCACCTCTGCCAGGAGACGGGAGTTCCCCAGAGCAATGCAGACTTACTTGATCAGTGCAATTTTCCTAAGGGTGCTCAGAAGGAATGTGGCATCTATAGTCTTTAATTAGTCTTTCCAATCCCCGAGCTAATGATGATTATCAGTAGTCATAAATTCCTGGCTGTCCTTTCTATCATCAAAATAATACACGGAATTTAAAGAATTATTTGTGGCTATGTAGCTTGCATTTCTGCCTATTCTATAATGCTTTGTTGACACAGAACTGGTTAAGAAAAACACTTGCCCTGTTCAAGTCAGTGTACTGCAGCCCATGGGTGGGGATCCTCGGGTCTGGGGGACAATTGTGACCTTCTTGACCTCTCCATCTGTCCCTTGGGGCTCTCCCTAGGCCACACTCCTCATGGGAACTACTTTGCACTCCAAGGGTGGGGCTTTTGTGACCTGCCTGATGCTTGTCTAGATGAAGGGTGGAGTCGGGGGAGTGGGTGTGTGCAGAAACTACAAAGGTAAACATTACATTCCTTGCTCTGCCCACTTTTCCCTCTGGCCCTGATCACCACTGCATGTGGCCCCCAAACGTTTGCCCGAAGGGGATGAAAAAGCTTCCCCATCATTGCTTTGTAGGTTAAAAGATCCAGAGCCAGATTTCCCTAGTTCGGGGTCGGCAACCCGCGGCTCCGGAGCCGCATGTGGCTCTTTTAGAGCTTTGCCGCGGCTCCGGGGCGGGGAAATGGTGGGGGGCGCTGCGCCTGTGGCCCGCCTGTGCCCCCCTGCCTGGCTTTTGGGATCGGCAGCAGGGCGCGGAGTGGTGGAGAAAGCAGCATCCCGGCTGCTTTCTCCACTCTGCGCCCTCCCGCCGATCTCAAAAGCAGGCTTTTGGGATCGGCAGCAGGGCGCAGGGTGGAGAAAGCAGTGGGGATGCACCTTTCTCCACCCCTCACCCTGTGTGCCGATCCCAAAATGGGATCGGCGGCTGCGCACAGGGTGGAGAGAGCTGCATCCCGGCTGCTTTCTCCACCCCACGCCCTCCCGCCGATCTCAAAAGCAGGCTTTTGGGATCGGCAGCAGGGCGCAGGGTGGAGAAAGCAGTGGGGATGCACCTTTCTCCACCCCTCGCCCTGTGTGCCGATCCCAAAATGGGATCCGCGGCTGGGCGCAGGGTGGAGAGAGCTGCATCCCGGCTGCTTTCTCCACCCCGCGCCCTCCCACCGATCTCAAAAGCAGGCTTTTGAGATCGGCAGCAGGGCGCAGGGTGGAAAAGCAGTGGGGATGCACCTTTCTCCACCCCTCGCCCTGTGTGCCGATCCCAAAATGGGATCGGCGGCTGGGCGCAGGGTGGAGAGAGCTGCATCCCAGCTGCTTTCTCCACTCTGCGCCCTCCCGCCGATCTCAAAAGCAGGCTTTTGGGATCGGCAGCAGGGCGCAGGGTGGAGAAAGCAGTGGGGATGCACCTTTCTCCACCCCTCACCCTGTGTGCCGATCCCAAAATGGGATCGGCGGCTGCGCACAGGGTGGAGAGAGCTGCATCCCGGCTGCTTTCTCCACCCCACGCCCCCTCCCGCCGATCTCAAAAGCAGGCTTTTGGGATCGGCAGCAGGGCGCAGGGTGGAGAAAGCAGTGGGGATGCACCTTTCTCCACCCCTCGCCCTGTGTGCCGATCCCAAAATGGGATCCGCGGCTGGGCGCAGGGTGGAGAGAGCTGCATCCCGGCTGCTTTCTCCACCCCGCGCCCTCCCACCGATCTCAAAAGCAGGCTTTTGAGATCGGCAGCAGGGCGCAGGGTGGAGAAAGCAGTGGGGATGCACCTTTCTCCACCCCTCGCCCTGTGTGCCGATCCCAAAATGGGATCGGCGGCTGGGCGCAGGGTGGAGAGAGCTGCATCCCAGCTGCTTTCTCCACTCTGCGCCCTCCCGCCGATCTCAAAAGCAGGCTTTTGGGATCGGCAGCAGGGCGCAGGGTGGAGAAAGCAGTGGGGATGCACCTTTCTCCACCCCTCCCCTGTGTGCCGATCCCAAAATGGGATTGGCGGCTGGGCGCAGGGTGGAGAGAGCTGCCCCGGCTGCTTTCTCCACCCCGCGCCCTCCTGCCGATCTCAAAAGCAGGCTTTTGGGATCGGCGGCTGGGCGCGGGGTGGTGGAGAAAGCAGCCGGGATGCTGCTACTTTCTCCACCACCCCACGCCCTGTGCTCATCCCGCTTGCTTTGAAGGGAGCTGGGGACAGGGGTGAAAGCTCACCCCTCCTCCCCAGCTCCATTCAAAGCAAGCGGGGATGAGCCATTCTGAAGGGGTGCGTGGGCCCCTTCAGAGCGGCTTATCCCCGTTTTTTTAAATGGAGCCGGGGAGAAGGGTGAGCGTTCACCCCTTGCCCCCAGCTCCCTTCAAAGCAAGCGGGGATGAGCTGTTCTGAAGGGGTGCATGGCGCCCCTTCAGAGCGGCTTATCCCCGTTTTTTAAAGGGAGCCGGGAGAAGGGGTGAGCGTTCACCCCTTGTCCCCAGCTCCCTTCAAAGCAAGCGGGGATGAGCTGTTCTGAAGGGGTGCATGGCTTCTCCTCCGAAGCTGCAGCCAGAGCGCTCCGCTTTTCCATCGGGGGAGGGAGGAAGAGGAAAGAGCAGCCCGGGCTGCTCTTTCTCCTCCGAAGCTGCAGCCAGAGCGCTCCGCTTTTCCATGGGGGGGAGAGCAAAGAGCAGAACAGGGCGTCGGCGAGGGGCAGAGGGCTGCCCCAACCCCAACACACACACGCAGGCAGAGCCCTTGAGCTTCTCTTCAACATCCCTTTACTGGCCCACACACACACAAAAAACAGCCTCTGGCTTGATTCAACACACACACACAGCCCTTGACTTGATTGAACATACACACAGCACAGCTCTTGAGTTTATTCAACACCCCCGCCCCTTTGATTCAACACCCCCGTACACACACGCACACACCTTGACTTGATTCAACACACATACACACCCCCTGAGTTTATTCAACACCCCCTTTATTTGATTCAAAACACACACACACACCCCTACATGCACACCTTGACTTCATTCAACACCCAGGAGAGCAAGCCCAAGCTTGCTCTGAATACGAGAGGGTTTTGTATTTGGGGCATCAAAAGCAGCAAAGCATACATGCATTTGGGACCATATGGGGTGCATCTCTCCCCCCTCATTAGAGAATAATAACTGGGACTAGCCATCAAAAGTCACAGATCAGACATGCTCATATTTTTCTTTGATATAGCAGCTATAGCAGCTGACTGCACGATCCTGTATATATAGCATTAAGATAAGAAACAATATATGCAGTGTTATATTTGTTTTAAATGTCGCAATGGTTTTGCGGCTCCCAGGTTTTTTTTTTTCCTTTGGAAATGGGTCCAAGTGGCTCTTTTTGTCTTAAAGGTTGCAGACCCCTGCCCTAGTTCAATGTCACTTCAGCCATTAACAACAAACTGGGTGGCATTGAGCAAGTCATCCTCTCTAAGCTTTGTCCCTTTCACTGCCATGTGGAGGAAAAGACAGCTCTGTCCCTCCTCAGCCCACATTTTTTCCTACCTGGGAGATTACTGAGATGTGTGAGTACTTTGTGTGCTCAGAAAGCAGTATATAACTAAGTAGGTGGGACAGATCCATAATCAGGATCTATTGCATCTTTTTTATTTTCCTTTTAAGGTTAAAACTTTAACTTTTAGGGAAGCAGAATTTGGGCCACGATGCTGGCAGAAATGTCAACCTCCCGTGTCACTAATTCTACTTCAGAACTTTAAGTTTCCACTGCTGAAGCAGGTTAAAAATCCCTGTCACCAAACCTGGCCCACCAGAGGGGTCACTTTGGCCTACTTCACCACCACCAGAGGAGACAGGGCAGGCAGGGCGCCAGTGGGATGCCGTCTTGGGGGCTTCCAGCGCCTGAGGTGGCAACCTCATACCACCTAATGGCTGGGTCGGCTCTGTTTATGACAAACTACTTCCTACAGCAACTTTTCTTTCTTTATACTGATGCTGAGTGCATGCCATACATTCAGAAGCATTTAAAGCCATAGTTTCCCTAAAAAAAATAAAATCATAGGAACTATAGTTTGCACCTCCTAGAGGTACATTCCCAGCACCCTGAACAAACTATAGCTCCCATGATTCTTTGGGGGCAAGTTCTGTGCTTTAAATGTATGGCGGGGAGACAGTTTGAGCATTATTGAATGGGTAGATGAAGAACAAAGTGCCCTGTTGGTAATGATTTAGAACCTGAACAAACTGAATACAAACTCTAAAGTTGTGGAACTCCATCTCCACAGAACTGTGTCTGGCAAAAGATGCACCTCTTGACACTTGAGGTGTCTATTTTTAGGGCCCCCTTATTTGGGGGATTAAACTGTTTTCAATATTGTGTTTTAATTGTTGTAACCCACCCAGGGTCCTTAGAGTGGTGGGTAGGTATGATAATAATAATAATAATAATAATAATAATAATAATATAATAATAATAATAATGCAAATCTTGGTATTTGACAACTTGACTTTAATTGACTGTTGTCTAAGTTGTGAGGCACTCTGTTAAATTATCTTCTGTGGTGAATGGAAGGTCTTCCTGAGCAACACAGAAGCTGTGGTTGCCCTACACTGACGTTTGTGGTGAATGACACAGGCTTTCTTTTGGTAACTGCTCATTTTCACTAGGATCATATGGGCCATCGCTATTTATTGTCAGCTGTCAACAAGAGAAAAACCTGTAACTTTGTATATACCATGCACTTACCGGTATTCATTAATGCTGGAAAATTCTGCTGATGAGCATCAGCATCGTCAACTACTCTTGCCTACCTGGATAGTCAAGCCCTCTACCCATAACCTGGTGGGGGAGGTAGGCAAGCCAGGAGACTCTATGTCAGGCCTGGAGGTCTGGCAAACTAAGCCAGAACCAATGACAAACAGAGTCAACTCATTCTAGTTTTGTGCCTTTCTTCTCCCTTGCTGGGTTCTGCAGGGAATAAGGAAAGAAGTGAAAGTCAGTGCTGGTTGTTAGTAAGAGGGCAGGTGGGTGGGGCCTGGCTGAAGGCAAACTGGATGCCCCATTCACCCTAACGGTGGAACAACCTCCGCTGGATGTGAGGGCCTTTTCTGTAACTTTCTTTTTTTTTAACAAAAATTTATTGGTTTTCCACATTACAAAGAACAAATACAACTAAAACAACAACAACAAATAATAACAATCATACAAAGAAAAACAAATACTACAAAAAACATCAACACATTTAAAAAAAACAAATACAAACCTTAAACCCTGGAACACACCAACTATTAATTTTAATCTTGTTCCAAATCTTGTTTGGGGGACTTCCCCCATTCTCTCTCCTGCGTTCAATTCTAATTTACTTTAGTAACTATCCTAATTATTTTAACTTTACATTCACCATCATTCTTATTCTTCTTCTTTTTTTATAAAGAATTTATTGGTATTTTTCATAACAAAGAATAATCCCACATCCACACCTACATCTACCCAAACAATCACCCACCCACAATTATACCAGACAAATACAAACATAACCAAGATTCTTCTTCTTGTTTACATACACACACACACACAAAAAAAATTCTTGTTTTGAATCTTTACAATTGACTTCCCCTGCCTTCTCTCCTTCGGTTTCAAATCCAGATTCTACTTTAATAACTTCACCTCTCTAAAAATTAAATTCATTTAAACAAAAAAATTCAAATCTAAACAAACCTCTTAAAATCTTATTTTCAATTTACAATTATATCTCACTTCTATCTTGGATAAAATCAAATCATATTGTAACTTCATGACAATTCATAGCAAAACTTTCTATCTTAACATATTATTCTTGTATCACATCAAAACAAACTTCTTCTTTCCCTTAAACTGCTGCTAATAACAAAAAAAATTTCAAAATATCCCCTTTCTTATTTAAAAAGATATCTTGACACACCGATTTCAGGTTACCATAACAGACCATTTATATTTACGCTTAATACAGTTCACCCTATCCCCCCTCTAACCATTGTCCTTCTCCACCTTACACCGGAACCACTCCTCGAATTGTCCTCTTTTCTTATAAGTCCACAGATCCAGACGTAGTCCATAACAGTCCTTGCCTCGAGCATCAGGGTACACAATTGATCTTCTTCCAGCTTCTCCGGTTCAATGCTGCATTCTTCTTCTATTTGTAGACATCTCAATTTTTTGCCCATCGCTCCAGAGCTCTCACCTCGAGGGCTGGATATAACAATCTTCACCGTCCCGGGCCTGCCACCCCCAAAGGACATTTCTTTTCCCCGGAGTCGCCAAGCCATCTCTCTCTGTTCTTCTATCATCCCCTTCAGCTCTTTGCCAAGGCTCTCTTCCATAGAATCAATCACCTGAAAGGTCTCCTCTGTGGGAAGCACATTTTTCTTCATGCCCCAGTTCAAGACCATCAGTTTCTGGTTAAGCAGTTCCAGTCTCAAAAAGGTAATCCTTTGTTCATCAGTTAATCCAGAGTTCAAAACAAGCTCAAAAACAAAGCCCAACATGGTAGAAGCGGGCATAGGTGTCAAATTTCAGTTTCTATTTCAATGATTCTCCATCTTAATGCCAGTAATTTTCCACTCCAACTCAAGCTTTCGCAGCCATTTTCCCCGAAACCGGGGCGTAAAGACCACAACTTTAAAAAGGGATATTTTCCATCTTCTTCCTCCCCAAAGGGAAATTTCAATAGTCTCACTTATCAAAAAGACAAAACAATGTAACCATCATTGTAGCAGCAGTCTGTCAAAAACCGTTATTTTCTTGCCACCGAAGGGAGGGAGGCAGGCTTCCTTTCCCTGAAACTTCCCGGATCGTTAAGTCCACAAATTAATCCAATCAAGTACTCACAACCACCGGGCTTCATTTCCTTTCATCTTCTGCAGGGAGAACGTTGTCGCTCATCACGGCCAGCACTCGCCACTTTTCCGCCCGGTTGGGGCATGTCCCCTAATGGCCCAGCTCCGCGCTCCCTTCACCCCCACTCCCCCTTTACAGGGGGAACGAGGGAAGGGTACGGAGCTTAGCGGGCCCGCCGGGGAGCCCGAGGCACGGGACGCTCTTCCGCGCCTCACCGGAGCCCCGCTTAGCGGTAGCGGGGCTCCAACCCCCGGCTGGACTGGGTCGCCTCGCTGCCGAGGCAACCCACGACCGCCCGTGATGGCAACCTCGCCGGAAGTCTCATCATTCTTATTCTTCATCTCCACATCTTATATCTTTCAAATTCTAAATATAACAAAAAATACCATCTCCTATTACAAATCTTAACTTCTTATAACCTTATCTTTTCTTAGTTCCATAAAACTGCTGCTCTTATTACTTCTAATTCATACCTTGTAAATTATTAAACCAGTACAATATCATAAAAAGCCTAAGTATTTCTTCTCCAAACCAAATAAATTTTTACTCTCTGACGTCGGGGTACCATGATGAGCCTTCCTGTTTAATCATATGTATTCTTTCACCCTACCCCCCTTCTTACCATTTTCTCTCCTCCCATCACAATCACCCACCAGGCCTCCCCCCAACCTTTTCCCAGACCCTTATCCAGAATGTCATCTTTTCCTTTATATCCAAAACCCAAAACATTGTCCCAAAGGAACTTTGCTGAATTCTTCAAAGGTCGTAATGCATCTCCAGTTCAGTCTTCAAATCAAATTGTAATTGTAATTTCCAAAATTGTTGTTCCTGCATTTCTGGGCTCCCACCCCAGAAAGCCGTTATAACGTCGCCATAAACAATCCCGGACCTCTCACGTCGACAGGATTTTTCTTCGTCTTGGAGTTGCGTCTTCTCTACATCAGATGAAATCTCCAAACATCGCTCTCTAATTGTTTCTTTAAGTTCCTTGGCAAAGTTCTTAATCAGTTCGAATCTCAACAATCTCAGCAAAACTTTCAGTGACATTCTGTTGCAAAAGGTCTAATTTAAGGAGAATTGTCCTTTGTCCTAAAGTCATTGCTGGGTCTGGTGTCATCGTAAAAGCGAAACCAAAAGGGCAGAAGTAGGCAGGAAATAACAAAGTTCAGTACTTTTCCATCTTCAAATCTCAAATTACAGCCGCCATTTCCCCCTGATCAGAGTGCAAAAATTCTTCACCTTATAATCCACAGTCTCTCAGAAAAAATACCTCAAAAGTTCTCAGCTCTACCCCTTACAGGGGTTTTCTTAATAGATCAAATACAAAGTCTGCAAAAACATTGTATCAGCCAAAAGTAGCAACAGCCAGAGCCAATGTTACTGTTCTCCTGTCGCAAGGGGGAGAAACGGACTTCCTCTTTAACGTTTCTCCCCTAAAGCCAATTAAATTAATTTATACGTCCAATTGAACTCCGTACTTACAGCTTACAGGTTTATTCTTATTTTTAAGCCGAAAGAAGAAGAATGGGGTGCTCAAATGCCGCCGGCGGCCGCCGCTTGATTTTCCCGTTGGGGACAGCCTCCACAGCCCCGCGCCGTTACCCATTCACTCGAGCCTCCCTTTTACAAGGGAAGCCCGAGAATGGAGCGGCGCAAAGGGGCATGCCGGAGTGCCCAGACCGCGGGACACTCCTCCCGCGGCTTGCCGGAGCCCGCTGCACGGTTGCGGGTCTCCTAGCCCCCGGGAAAACCGGAGCCGTCTCGGAGGTGAGACAGCTCCCAGCCGCCGGCAATGGCGTCCTTGCCGGAAGTCCTTTTCTGTAACTTTCTGCTGTGTTTGCCCCTCTCCTTAGCTTTTATTGTCCACAATTTAGTTAGCTTATTGTTTATTTTATTATTTATTTACACCCCATCCTTCACTAGAGAGACCATGGGTGGGCTCGTGGCCTTTCCATTAATTTTGGTATTTAAGGTGACTCTACTTTAAATTTTCTGTGCTGCTTCTCCTCGGTTTGTTGTTGTTGTGTGTTCAACTTTTAAATTATTTTAGTTGTTTTATGGTTGGTTGTTTTAGTGTATTTTGAATGTTGTTAGCTACTCTGAGAACTACCTTGGCAAGTGGAAACTAAGGCAAGGTATAAATAAATAAGGCTGCCCAGGGACACAAAAGAATGGCAGTGGATTGCCACTCTAAAGCCGACTGTGTGTGGTCAGAAAACCTGCCAGTACTTATCACTTGCAACAAAAACTCAGCGAACAACAACATATTAGGAGCAGGTGCAAGGAGACCTGATAGGGATGCAAGTGATCAGCCTAAACATGTGGTTAGAATCCTTAAATTCCAATAAACATCTGTTTGGAGGAAACCAAACAGAAAGGCTTTGAGGAATTGTTCACATAAACAACCGACAAGATAATAAACTGGGACATTTCTATGGTGGCCAGGCAAAAATATATATTCTGGTGCCGGTGTCTGATTGTGCTTGGAGCAAATATAGATGTGAGACTGAAAGCTCTTTGCTCATTTCCCACCCCAGGAAAGAAAACAGAGGCGGTAGTGTGCAGGTTATTTGGTGGGACACTATATAAGCAATAACATTTATCAGTTGTTCAGCTTTAAAAAAATAAACAAGAACTCCACCTTCCTTTCAGGCTTCCACTATATACCCCACAAAGACGAGGGCCCCCAATATATTGGTTCAAGTTAGGAACAAAGAGAGTTACATTTGTCTAGCTGTTCACCTATGGCCTTCAAGGTGGTGGATTCTTCCGAGAATTCCCTGTCTCCCTTGGAAGGTGGTGAACTCTCCTTCACTGGTGATTATTACACAGAGGTTGGATGGCCATACGTCACAGAAGCTTTCCTTGCATTTGCTTATTTTTCTCAATTCTCAGTTAAGTGATCCTGCAGTTCTCTCCCTTCCTTGGAGTCATGGGTCTCTTTCTCTTTCATTCATGTGTTTCTCAAGAGCAAGCGCTGTACTGTAATGTTCTTTTCCAGACAAGTTACAAAATTTCAGTCTCTCTGGGTGAAAGATTCTACTGGAGCGTGAGTGCTCACAACCCTTGTATTTCACCAACTGCCGTCTTGTGACCCTTCTGAAGCCAAGACATTTTGCTGACTGAGGTGAGGAACAAGATGGCTGTCCCTCCCTATTCCTTGTACAGAAGCCAACTGGGCTGGCAGTTGAAACTTGCCCAACATGCAGCAGTGATAGGAAGGAAAAGGGGGAAATAGGCCCCACTGGTCCCACTACCCTCCATTGGCATTGGTGCCAATATCATGTTGAATTTCTGACATATTAGGAAACCTCCTTATGCTAGAACTCCTAATCAAAAATTGGCAACTTGTTTAAACGTTTAAAGAAGATTGGAAAACATTTATTGAATATGTGGGAAATAATTGCTCAGTTCAATACCTATGATATTCTACACAGCTGGGGCCTCAGGTCCCTGAAGGAATGCTTGCTCCTACATCAATCTGCCCATATACTATGGTCTCCGGCTGATGGTCTCCTCTGAGTGCTCTTCATGTGAGAAGTGAGGCAACTGGCAACTGGGAGAGAGGATACTTTTGGTTTTTGCTCTTATCTCTGATACCCTTTCCCTAGGGAAGCTCACTTGTGCACACATCAGTTTGATCTTTCTGGCACCTTTTTTATTTTTCCCAACTTATAAAGAGCCTTAGGCCTGTTTTTTTGTTGCTTTCAACTTCTGTTGTTGATGTTTTGATTGGTTTAAATTTGTAAGTTGCCCTTGAAGCTAATGTTGAAAGCAGTATACACATTTCTTTTTGGGATCTGATCATGACAATGGCTCCTAATGGCCACTACTATATCTAGCCTCTGCAGCCAATGGATATCCACTTGTGTTTTGATCAATGTGACTTAAGACCCGATGCCACAGAATAGTCCAGTACATCAGCTTCTGTGTGCTAGAATGACACTTCTGACCATCTACAAAGTGATTTTCTCTGTTCCTGATGAGAGAGTACAGCCAGCCAAGTGGTCTGAAGGGGTTTCCAGATCAAATTATGGGCCTTTCAGTTTAAGCCAGTTTTATTTTTCATGTCAAATACTGCCTAAAGATAAAGGACTACAACATGTCATATTTAGTGATTGATTCAGAGGTTTCAAAACTATTATCAGATGGGAGCCTACATGTCATAATCAGCAAATTCCTAGTGCATTAAGTTGAATAACAGGATTATTCGGCTTTGTAAAAGCAGAAAATATGTGCAATTTTTGATCGCCCTGAGAATTAACTATATATGACAGCAATAGCAAGGTCGCTTCGCTATTACTTTGGGAGAAATGCGCACTCAATTGTTCTATTTCTAGATGAGCCAATAATGCGCTATGGAAACTGGAAAAGTCACTTGGGAAGCATTTTAGGTATTGGATAATTTTAATAGTTTTAATTGCTCTTCATATCTATTTGCCTATGGTTTCCCTCTGTTTACTCATCTATAAAGTGTACCCGTTGGAAAACAATCAGAAGCAATATGTTATTTTATTCTTTTAACTATTCCTAAGGGTAATTTATTAGGAATCTGTCGCCATTTTCAAAGGATTGATAATAAATCTGCTGGCATGGGGTGGAGGGTGGGGGTCTGGATGTGGCAGTGGCCAAGGGATAGGGTAATAATTCTTGCCCTTGTGCTCTTTTTATTATCAAAATCCTGCCAAACTGCTAATAGCCTCATGGGTGGGTGGCGGGGAAAACACAGGCACAATATTGATTGTCCCTTCGAACTGGGGGCTTCACAGCAGAGCTTGGGGTTGTGGTGGTTTGTGGATTTCAATCTGGAAAAGAGAAAAACTTGGACCTACGTTTCCCAACACTGCAGTTCCGGTCCAATTCCACCCCACTGACTACAGTACTGTTGAGCTTTGAAAAAGATGCTGAAATCCTAGACCTTCCATATCATTGAGGTTTGCTTGACATTTGCAACTCTTTGTGGTACAGTCCCATATTGATCGACGGTGTCTCAGAACTAGTTGGCTAAAGGTACCTTTGCAGTAAAGACTTACATGGGCTTGAACCCAGTGCTTTTTTCTGGGGGGACTCAGGGGTATGGATACCCCTAAACATTTTGTGAATCTAAGTTGGGCCTCATTGAGGCGCAGTATTTAAATATGAGTAGGAAAATGAGAGTACCCCTAAACATTTTTTAATGAAAAAAGCACTGCTTGAACCAGTTAAACAGGTTTTGTTCTGCCCCTAAAGAACCCAGGGAATTATAGTTTGTGGGAACCTTTGTGTTTGTAAAGAGAACTTTCTCCTTTTTGCACAACAGCGTTTCCTACGGTCCTTTAGCTGGGAAGGTATTGTAATTAAACATGTTTAACGCTGATTTTAAAGTGCGGTGCACCAGGAATACTTCTACCTAGATACATTGCAGAGCTTGAAATCACAGAGCTGTGGTGCAGCTAAAATACTGTATGTAAATGGAGAAATGGAGTTGCCTTTGATACTTCAAGATATAATATTGCAAACAGCGTCACAGAACACAGTAAGAGGCAGAGCTGCTCAATTTTGACTTTCCTCTGTAAGCATATGTGTTACAAATTATGTGCACGTTCTCAGTAAGTAAGAATTCCGACATTGTGTCAACATGACTGAGGCAAGAGCACTTAGGGTCAGGATTAGGTTTCACATGCCGCTGTCATGGCAGCATTTGAACTTGGACCCACTACTGATGCAATTTTGGTATGCCCAGAGCACTCGATAGGAATCGCTTCATGTTTCAGATGTGATATAGTGAGATCCTTGTGCACTTCCCCAGGTCCATATCACTTCCATTAACATTTCTAGGCAGTAATGAAATCAAGTCCATATTATCAGACTTGTTTATAAAAGTGCATTTTTTAAAAAGAGCTTGATTCCATCCAAATTAGTGATTATTCCATGTACTGCTGCTTCTTTCTTGCTTCAGGAGGCAGACAACACATGCCCCACCCTGTAGTAATGCCACCATTTCAGGCCCTTCATTCCCTGATTTTCAGGTTGCTTTTATAATAGTTTGATTTTATTTATTGCATTGTTTCTTCACCACCATGGATTTCCATGTGAATCAGCCGCATGCTATTATTTTGGTAGTGACTTCTCAATGTGCACCTGTGCTTAATCTGAAAGCTCTTTTCTCCAAAGCCTTTGCTTTCCATGGAGTGGGGGAGGGGGAGGACTATTTGCAATCATGGAAGGATTGTGATTGTGCTGATCTCTACCTGTGTCCTTCTCAGGCGCTATTTCTGGGGGTGCAGCGTCCCGCCCCCGTCCCGCCCCCATGCAAACAAACCAAGAGAGCAATCCCTGTCAATTGACTTCCATAATCGGAAAGGAGAATCTGAATCTCCAGAAATAGGTAACGATGGTGGAAATCTCAGGAAGTATTCTGCTCTCTGGGTGATACTTTTGGTGATACTTCTGGGGGTGCAGAATCTTCTTTCTGTCTATGCAGGTCAATGGAGATCTGACTTTTAAAGCACATTCAATGCACATTTGAACAATATTTTGTTAAGATCACCGAAAATGGTATGTCTCCAGGGAAAACTACAGTTCCCATGATTTATTGTGGGGAGTCATATGCGTTGAATATGCTTTGACTGTATAGTGTGGATTTGCCCCAGCTTGCATTAGCTGTCTGTGTAGGTGCACATGCCTCTACCTAACTAAAAACCAAGACCAAACTACAGTGACCTTTCAAGCCCAGGTCATCCTGCCTTAGTTTCAATTAGTTACAGGGATGTTTGCCATAAGAACAAGGGTGTGAGAAAGAACAAGGGTGCGGTTAACATGATGTAAGAACCTCCCACATTTTATTGCACTTCACAACGAGATGTTGCATGGTGTGGCCTTATTAAAAAGAGAGATAGTGTTGTATTTTATACACCATGTCCCCCCCCCCGAGAGACAATTGCATTTGTGAAAAAGACCAGTCCAGCAATGTCTTGAAAAACAAAAGGGACACCAGCATGGATTGCCCTTTACAGTTTCTGTAAGCTGCGCTAGGGCTGGATCTAGACACATTAAAGAAGCGTTTTAGTTAAATGCGTCATAAACTTTGCATGAAAAACCGAGTTGGCAAAAACGGAACTCCAGCACCATCTGGTATCAGTGCTATAATGAATATAATGCGCATAAAGCGCTTTTTCTTTGCCGATGTTGCTGAGTCCTCAGTCTGGGGAGAAATAATGATTCAATCAAACAATTGGCACTTTTTCAACTTGCCATATTTTTCTATCCCCCTTCACTACAGCTAGGAAGGAAAGAATTGGAATAATTCCTTTGCCATTGGACTTGAATTCAGAAACTGTGAAAGCACAGAACACAGCTCTGAAAACAGTGAGTATGTTGTCCCTACTCTGCATATTAAGGTACAGAGTAAGGAAGCCAGTTCAAAAGGGGGAAGTGCCTTCCTCACAAGCAGCTGTGAAAGGAGGAATTCAAAAGAAATAAGCATGGAAAAGTGTGGAATGCAGCTAGGTCCCAAACACTGTAGAGCATTTGGAAAATAATGTTTGAACTGTGGGAAGCATAATAATTTCAAAAGGTGTAGCTAAACCAGAGAAATAAAGAAAAATCAGATGCACACTGTTGAATATACTTTAGATGATGTCGCGGGCCTTCGCCCTGTACAGCCCACCCCCGGACGTTTTACGGTCTATGAGTGCTGCACCAACGACAAACAGTCCCCAGCATGCAGCCCTTCAGACTACTGGCTGGATCCTGCTTACTTCATTCACCACAGACGAGGATATTGTGAACTAAAAAGATGTTTATTGCGTACAAAGCTTGTGGTTGCTGATAAATAAAAGGTTGTTCAATAAGCTTAAAACAGTTGTCCTATACCGGCCTAATACCTCTAAATATTACCGGCCTAATACCTCTAATAGTAAACTAAATATCAATAACAACGCGTTTCACAATCTCATTATCCTCTCTGCTAACATCCACCTAAGACTCTAAACTCCCAGCTCTATCTCGTGACTCACACTGCTCAACTCCAACTCTAACTCCCTCCTGCCCACACTTCAACTCCCTTACTGTCCACTGGAGGGGTGTTTTTATACTCAGGCTAAGCCCGCCCCTGAGGGTTCTAACTGTCAGAAAATTTAACCCCTACCTGGCATGGGCTAGTTCTCCACATACCTCCCTCCTTTTTAGGTTTGTATCAGAGGAGTTACTAACCAAAGTATCCCTCTGATACAAACAACATTTTAAACATCACTATAGACATTACATACACAAACATTTTATAACTCTTACCTATATTACCTAACTATAGCATAACAGTTACATCTTCAGTAAAAGTACATATAGTTGTGAACATTATATACAATAGTTCATGCAGCATTAGGCCTTTATTGCAAGAAAAGTCGTAACTGTCCATTTTAACCTTTGTCTTTGGGTCTTCGTGTTAAGGCGTCTTGCGATGATGTTTAGGATCTTTCACGCTCCTTATCGTCCTTAACCGTCGCAAGAAGTATCTTTCTCGGGGCACCAGTCTTTTCTCTGCCAAACGTGATGGGATGTAAGCTGTCTTCCCTGGCCAGATGACACAGTCCCATTCCGATCTCTGCACTCGAGGCGTCTGTAACGATTGTGGATCCCAAGCTGGTAGAGTCCTTGTTTCTCAGGGCCAACAGCGCTCTTAGTTCAAACCTCTCCCTCCTTCAGGATCTCTGTTAAATGTTTAAGCTCGCGGACTTGTACACACATCTCCAGGTCATCATAAGCTGCATAAACACTGGTTGTCTGGCTTTTAAATGCACTGGGAACTATTTGCAGAAGTTTGTGGATATCTTCTGTTTTAGTCAGCTTGCTGAAGCTTTCTAGGCAAGCGTGATCTCTTAATGAAAGTAGGCTAACAAGCTCTGATTGCTTATTGCTCATAGCAATCTCCCTTGTTGTCAGTTCATCTTTGGTCTGGAGTGATTTATTAGTTCCCACTTCGAGCAATTTTAAGATTCTTTTGTATGCCTTTGACGTGGTAGCCCTGTTAATGCTGTGTAACCACATTCGTTTTGGACATTTATTTGCGTTGCATGAGCAGCAGGGTACCCATCCTCCCACCACACAATCTCTAGTGTAGGAAACACTTTCACTTCATAGAAAGTCGATGGGACCCCATGCCAGCTATAACTTCTAGCACGTCTTTCTTTCTATCTTTCCAACTGATGAATGGTTTATCATAAATTTGACTAGTTGTTCTAACTGATCTCACGATAGGTCACTGGTCATATTGCAGGTAGACACTCCTTTACCAATATCACAGGCTTTTTCAACAACGTGACTATTGTAGTCTAGATTGGGTTCATGGTTTAGTGACTGGGTTGGATTTATCATATTCACCTGCATGACCCGCCCTCCCTTCACCATGCTGACTTATATTGTTTATATCAGTCATTTTTGGAATGATCTTACAAGGACCTTCCCCTGTCAGTTGTAACTTGTCACTGTTTATTGGTCTGATTAATAAAATATCTTGTCCTGGCTCAAAAGATCTCTCAGGTGCTTTTTGTCATACCAAACTTTCTGTTTGTGTTGAGCCACCTTGCACTGTTCTTGTAATTGGCAAGTATGGCACGTTTCGACAAAATAACTTTATTTGCTTGCCCATCCCAGTCCAAAAGAAATTTTGGGACACCCTTGTTTGGTTCTGGTGATTCCCAAGTGACCTCCAAAGATACTGCCATGTGCATGTTGTATTATCTTGGTCTGAATTCAGTAGGTACTATCAGTTGCCTGTGATCTCATTACCCCCTCTATTAGGCTTTAAAAGAATCTCCCTGTATAGCAACCCATGTTGACTATAAACCGCTCCGGGCTTTCAGGGGTTAATACTGTATTCACGGCTGTGGCTTGAAAATATTTCTGTAAATCTGTATCTAGTTTCTGCTTGGCTGCAAAACTAGCTGCTTGACTATTTGTAACTGGCATTATACTTGTATCTTGTGTCAGTTCAGCAATTGTATCAGGCCTTTCCTCCTGAGGTAACTGTCGCAGTTTTTGTGCCCTAGTTATTACAAATGCACTCTGTACATGTCAAGTAAATCCCACCCGATTAACATTGGAGCTGGGATTTCTGGTGAAACTGCTACTTGCCATTTTCCAGACCATTGTTTATATGTCAGATTAACTAATGCGACTGGCAAGATTTCTGGCTGTTTTGATATTCCTTTTAAACTGATTGTTTTGGCCTTTAATAAAGTCTCTGGCTTTAACAAATCAGGATGTACAATACTAATCTGAGACCCTGTGTCTTTTAAGCCTTTATATTGTTTACCATTCACCCAAATTTCTTCTCCTGTTTTGTGTAATAGCATGTCTCTTGTTGAATTATATAGCACCTCACAACTTGGGCCTCTGGTAACTCATCAGCCTCTGACTGGGCCTCGGTTGCCGTGGCAACCATGTTGGCAGTTGGCTCTGTCTCCACAGTTTGGACACAATATGTCTGCTTCTGAGGAATAGTATTTGCACTCCTAGTTCTGAGTTCAGTTCTACAGTCCAGTTGTCTATGGCCTTTTTTCCCACATTGCCAACAGATTAATTCAGGCCTTTTACCCCTCACTATATTTATTTACTTTTCCCTCAGTCCCCCCCGTTGTCATAGGCGTGTTATGGGGAACATTTGCATTGGCGGGAAAAATTTTCTTGGCAGTTTCTGTGGTAAACTTTGTGGGCTGTTGCGTTCTCTTAAACTTATTTGTTTCCCACTGTTTGTCCTTATATTTTGGGGCATCATAAGCGTGTTCTCGGATTTCATTTATTTCATCTGCCAGGTTAGCAGCTTCCAGGATGGTTTTAGGGCGTCTTTCTTTAATTAAATACTTCAAATGACTATTAATCGTGTCATAAAATTGTTCCAATGCGATCACCTCTTTTATTTTCGCCACAGAATCAGCACCCCTCCTGTTCTAGCCACTTGTTTAAAATAATTTGTAGTTTTAGCTCCTAGTTGAGCAAATGTTTCCCTCACGCACTTTTTTTATTGTTCTAAACTTTTGTCTCAGTTGTTCTGCAGTAATTCCGAATCTGACATAAACCAACTGTTTAAATGCTTCAAAATCTTTAGATTGATCAGATGGCATTTGAGAATAAATCTCTGTTAATGTTCCACTAATACGCGCTCTCAGTATTTGCATTTTCTCCTCATCTTTTACTTCAAAATCTTCGCAAGCCCTCTCAAAAGAAATGATAAACGCTTCAGGATCGTCCTTTATCTTTGAAGTCAGGGAATCTTTTTAAATCCACCCTGCTAGGATTTTGTGTGGAACTATTGTTGTTGTTTCTATTATCTACAGCTGATAATTCAAGTCTTTTCATTTCTAATAAATATTCTCTTTCCTCCCGTTCTCTTTCTCTCTCAATATTTAAGGTCATTTCTTTCTCTTTCAGTGCTATTGCCTCTCTTTCAATATTAAGGTCATTTCTTTCTCTTTCAGTTTCTCTCTCTTTTGCTTCAGCTTGTAACTTTAAGGTCATTTCTTTCTCTTTCAGGGCCATTGCCTCTCTTTCTCTCTCTCTCTCAATATTTAATTCTCTCTCTTTTACCTCACTTGTAACTTTAATTCTCTCTCTTTTGCTTCAGCTTGTAATTTCGCTAGCTCGAATTTTAAATTATATTCTTTCCTCAAGTTTCCATTTTTCAAATTCCTCTGAGGCTTTTAAAACTAGTCCCTCAGCAGGATTTTTGTTAACTGTTTCAGTACTGGTTTCCTCAATCTGGGAAACCCCATTTTCTTCTTCAGAGCTTTCTACTTGTGAGTCCCTAAGAGCTGTTTTCGTCTTCCTATGTGGCATTTCTATTTATTTGGTGGTATTATTTCTGTACTTAAATCAGGATGTTTCAGTTAAACTATTGCTCCAGGCTTAGTTTCCACAGTTTAGGTCCAAAGTCACGCCTAAAGTTACCTCAGTGCACTTTGTCCGCGTACTTTTCCGACCTCGCACTATAAACCTTTCTGCCTGAAATAGTTTCAAACGCAAAGTATCTTTGTAACTCTCTCACAATCTCACAGTCTTAGGCGCTATCACACCACAACCCTAGGGCCAGGTAATTCCTCTCTGAATTCCCCTTCTCCCTTTCCAGGTGTATGCGATCCCCTTCCTGACTAGATTGTAGAGTCTCACTGAAGTTTGCTTAAAATCCTCTTTAAGCCTCACCTTCACACATGCGTCACTCTTAAATCCTTCTTGTACCTTGGCACTTCTTGCCAACACTTTAGATCTTTGATCTCAATGTGACCACCACTTTATGACAATCTTTCGTCCCGACGCTGCCACCACTTTAATGTCAGCGGGCCTTCGCCCTGTACAGCCACCCCCGGACGTTTTACAGGTCTAATGAGTGCTGCACCAACGACAAACAGTCCCCAGCATGCAGCCCTTCAGACTACTGGCTGGATCCTGCTTACTTCATTCACCACAGACGAGGATATTGTGAACTAAAAAGATGTTTATTGCGTACAAAGCTTGTGGTTGCTGATAAATAAAAGGTGTTCAATAAGCTTAAAAACAGTTGTCCTATACCGGCCTAATACCTCTAAATATTACCGGCCTAATACCTCTAATAGTAACTAAATATCAATAACAACGCGTTTCACAATCTCATTATCCTCTCTGCTAACATCCACCTAAGACTCTAAACTCCAGCTCTATCTCGTGACTCACACTGCTCAACTCCAACTCTAACTCCCTCCTGCCCACACTTCACCTCCCTTACTGTCCACTGGGAGGGGTGTTTATACTCAGGCTAAGCCCGCCCCTGAGGGTTCTAACTGTCAGAAAAATTTAACCCCTACCTGGCATTGGGCTAGTTTCTCCACATAATGATACCGTATTTTGTCCGTGTATAAGACACCCCCTATTTTGGGGGACTCAAATTTAATAAAATGGGGTAGATGGCCCAGAGTTGTTGAGCTTTTTTTTTTTGAGTGGCGAACGCAGAAAATCACTAACCCAAATGAAATACGCTGACAATCGCTTGCATCGCCAAAGACAACATGCATCTGCCCGCTCAGCAACAGCAGAGGGCAATCACACGCCCAATTCCCAAAGTGACAGCCAATCCACAGCAACCCTTGCCACAGCAACCAATCACCCACCCAATTACTGCAGAAGCAGCCAATCCAAAGCAGCACTTGACGCAGCCACCAATCACCCACAAATTGCCGCTGACAAGCTCCTGCTCGCGAATGCAACCAATCGCCCACCCCCATGCACTATCCGTGTATAAGACGACCCCCGTTTTTTTACCATTATTTTAGAGTAAAAAAAGCTCATCTTACACATGGAAAGTAGGTAAGTTGTATGTTGATGGTAGTAGAAGTAATAAAGACTAGTGAAAAAGGACTGGAGTCTCTCTGTGAGACATCTATCCCATTTAAATGAGACATCTATCCCATTTAAATGGGAACAGTAACTCATCTGAAAAGATTCTCACCAGTCCTGTCAACAAGGCCAAAACAGAGAACAGAAGCCTGTTGTTCCTTAATGTACCCAAGGAATATGACACAGGTCGCAACCTGTGAAAAATTAAATCTGGTATAACATGTCTTTGCATTGCAGGACCATACTGACCAAGGGTATGGGCAGTGCCGGATTATGTATAAGCTAAGTAGGCTGAAGCCTAGGGCCTCTAAATCTAGGGGGCCTCACCAGCCTGCCCTCTCACCAGTGCCGCAGGCTCCCCTCTCCCAAAATTGCACACCCAATACTTCATGTGAGGGCACAACAACTTGGGTCTCTAAATCTAGGGGGCCTTGCCAGCCTGCCCTCTCACCAGTGCGGCAGTCTCCCCTCCTCTCCCAAAATTGTAAACCCAAGTCTTCATGCAAGGGCAGGGCAACTCACCCCCAGCAACTATTAGACTCAGGGCTAGCCAGTGGGGCCCAATTTGAAGCAGTGGGTCGCAACTTTATTTTTTTAAAAATAAAATGGTAGAGCCCCAGTTCACAGCCAAAGTCTGCAAAATCTTATAAATAAAATCCATCTAGATTGCCCTAGTGCAGGGGGGACATTAGGAGCAGCCGTGGGGCCCAATTTGGCCCAATTGCTCCAATTGCCTAAAGGTCACCCCTGATGAGACTGTGTAGGGGTTGGACTGACAAGCCCTGCACCTTCTAGGTCCCTGATTCATTCAGAGTACAGACTCAAGGACTTGTTATGGAAATAAAGGGGGGCACTTATTGGAAATCAGTTTTGTCACCTCTTCCCCCAAACCCCGAGACAATGAGCCAGCCACCTTTTATTCACAGTCGCATAAGCACTACACTACAGCACGGCCATAAACTTGTATGTTCACCGCTGAAATATACACCCAATATGTAGCAATGGAGATTTAGGTTACTGCTTTATGAATGAATACTGTGTTTATGAATGAACTTTATTTTGTGAATTACCTAAGAGCCACCAATAGGGAGCTCTAGAATCTGACAGCTAACCAATTGGGTTCTACCAAACAGTGACCCTTATTGCTGAAAGCAGGTAACCAGCAGGGAATGCTTCAGCTCAGCCTTTGTACTGTTGACTGAACACCCCCTGCTGTGCAGATAACGGAGAAAGCTCGTAAATTGTATCCCTTCTGGCATCCTGGCCAACTCTATTATGCTGGTGTAAACCCTGGTGCACCAGAAGCACAGAATAGCAGCAAATAAAATCCACTCATACGTCAGCAACTGATAAGACTTGTCAACCAGTTCTTCCAAAGTCTTCCTAAATTATAAAGCTCCAAAATACAGGCCAAAGAGAGCAAGTCTGGGAAGAGTGAGACATACAATGGGTACCACCAGTGAAAAGGCCCTGCTCTGTGTAACTCCTGCCCTGTCATTTGATAGAGTGCCCACTTGCCCTCCTTCTTGACATGGAATGCTCTCCATTGGAGTCTCCAGGTCCAGTACAAAGAGCATAAGAAGGGAGAGCAGGGACCTTGAAGATCCCAACAGCTGTTAAGCAAGCAAGCAAGCAAGCACACAAGTCACCATTGTCACAGTCAGGACACCTATGTCCTGGCCAGGCCTGCACCCAACCTTGTTTTTGTACAATCTTCTTTGTCCTCAGTAAACAAAAATATATTATCAACATATACAAGCAGAAAAGTTGTTTTCCTTCATTTAAAACAAAGTGGCACTAATAAAGAAAAGTTCCAGGGTGCAACAGAAAGCAAACTAAACATGCTTTTGCAGATCATCAAAACTATCCAGCAATATCAAGTTATAGGAAAACTGGTGCTATTAACAGTAATCCTTCTAGTTGGTTAATTGGTTCAGCAACTTCCATGCACATGACGTGTGATGCTAATTACTGTATTTTTCGCTCCATAGGGCGCACCGGACCATAGGGCACAGCTCGTTTTTAGAGGAGGAAACAAGAAAAAAAATTTTTTTCTGGTTTTCCTCCTCTAAAAGCCCTGTTGTTTTGAGGATCAGCTAAAAATTTTGCAGCTTTTTTGCAAAGGGAAAAGCCCTGGTTTTTTGCGGATCAACTAAAAGTTTCGCAGCTTTTTTGCAAAGGGAAAATTCCTGTTTTTTTAGGATCAGCTAAAAGTTTTGCAGCTTTTTTGCAAAGGGGGAAAAGCAAAGAGGAAAAGCCCCATTTTTATGGGGTTCAACTCACATTTCTGCAGCTTCTAAAGGAAAGGGAGCCTTTTCTAGAGTTTCCCACAGATAATCTAATCAGCCAGTCACATGTCGCTGGGGAAACAAACAGCACATTCAACAAAGGAGGGCGGGGCTGAAAGGGAGCCGGGGACCCTTATTTCTCTCCCGATCTCTTGCTGATCAGCTGCTGAGCAGGGTCCTTTTAACGCCCCCTTTTCTCTTTGTAAAATAAAAAGCATGATCCTCTTTTGGCCCCTGGGCAATTCAGCTCCAGGGACCACCATTTGCTCCATAAGACGCACAGATATTTCCCCTTACTTTTTAGGAGGAAAAAAGTGTGTCTTATGGAGCGAAAAATACCATATTTTCCCCAAGAGTTAAATGATAACTAATCAGAGGCAGCTACAGGAGAGCTATGAAATTCAGGTGAGGGTCAGGTGCCTTGTCAATCCCAGCAGGTATATAAGAGGATGACCTGGCCTACCCAGGCCATCCTCTTATATACCTGCTGGGATTGACAAGGCATCATGGGTATGGGCCACTCATGGCAGAATACCAAGACTTGTTTGTTGGATTAGGCTGCTTTATCAGGTGAAGACTCCATCCAGATTAATAATACAGTGCCTCCCATTCTTCAGCGATATAGGAAAGTGCTAGACAGGATGAAGGACTTAGAAGTAATTAAGAAAACAGATGAACCAGCTGACTGGGTGAGTTCATTGGTACTTGGGGAGAAACATAACGGTCAGTTGTGCATATGCCTAGATCCAAGAGATCTCAACAAGGGAATTTTTAAAAAAAGAACACTTCAAATTACCAGCCAGAGAGGAGATAATGGCACAGTTTGAAAGTGCCTTCTGCTGGTACCTTGTTAGAAATAACAAAAAGGTAAGTGGGATATTGTTAGACATTCCTGCCTCTGGCTTGCCAGATTTAGGCTGCAGTCCTATGTACCCAGTTTCCTGGAAATAAGCCCCATTGAACTTGGTGGGATTTACTTTTGAGTAGGATTGTGCTGTTAAACACCCAGTTTAACAGTCATTTGTGATAACTGAATTATGTTTTTTTTTTCTGGAGATGGGTGGTGGCACTGCCGCCACCAATACATCTCCTTGCCAAGTGCACAAGGGAGCCTAGGTACACCTCTGCATTCAGTACTCCATTTTGACATTATAGATGCTTGCACCTGCCATTTGGTATTGCATCTGCTCCCAAAAATCTATCATAAAACCATACATATGCTCTATGTGCACATCACCGAGCTGTATTCATAGCTGTCAACCTTTCCCTTTTTTGCGGTAAATTCCTTTATTATAGCATTGGGAAACAGCAGGGAGGGTTGACAGCTATGCTGTATACCTCAATGGATTACTTTATAATTAAGGGAGAGCATAATCAACGGTTTTGCCAAATCCTGATTTCAGAAGATTCCTCAACATCTAATTGAGTGCTGTGCTCTTACAAAGTCCTTACCAGTCCTTCACTGATGCTGAAACTAGATATGCACAGATTGAGAAAGTGTTACTTAGTATATTAATTGCTTATGAAATATTTACTCAATATATTTATGGCAACACAGTGGCTGTGGAAACTGATCATAAGCCTCTCAGAACTTTATTCCATGAAACACTGAATGGCTGTACATTTCAGATCAAATGAACGATGCTCAAACTGCAGAAGTATCATCTGTAGGTGACTTAAACACAACAGGGAAATGTTTGTTCACTGCAGATGCGCTTTCAAGAGTTGTATCCCCCACTACAGTAGTGGAAAAGACTTCAGAGACATATTTATGTGAATATGCTTGTTGCTTCCCTTCCTGTGGCAAATGAAAATGCCAAATGAGAAACTACAACAGATCAAAGATGAATCTGATAAAGATCTATTTCTGCAAATCGTGAAAGAAGTAGTGATTAGAGGCTGGCATGAGATCAAGGACATATGTGATGTAAGTTTCAGAGATTACTGGAATTTCAGACATGTACTCACAGCAACAGATGGCATCATCTTCAAAGGAAGCAAAGTGGTGATACCTCCTAGCCCTCATAAAGAAATACTACATAAAATCTATGGTGATCATCTTGCCATTGAGAAATGGGGAAAAAATGCATGAAATGTGATATATTGGCCTAAAATTAATCATGATATAATAGCTATGGCAGAAGGTTGTTTCACCTGCTTAAAATACAAGTCACATCAACAACCAGAGCCATTGAATCCAGTTCCTCAAAGGCCCTGTCAGAAGAAGAAGAAAAAGAAAAAGTGATTCATTCACATGGCATTCCAAGGACTACTTAATAGTTACAGATTATTATTCTCTCTTTCCAGAAATACACACAGCAGTAAAGCAGTGATTGCCAGCCTGAAAGGGATATTTAACAGACATGGTATTCCGGATGAAGTGTTCAATGATAATGTTCCACAGTTCTCATGTGCAGAATTCAGGCTGTTTGCCAAAGACTGGGATTTTCAACACACATCATCAAGCCCTAACTTTCCTCAGTTGAATGGGCTTATAGAATGGTCTGTCCATAAGGTCAAAAATCTGACAAAGAAAGCTTTCGACAGTGGAAGTGATTGGTACAATTCTCTGCTGATTTACATGAGCACCCCACTGGAGAAGGGTTGATCTCCTACACAACTTTGAACAGGACGGGGTATCAAAGCTAAATTGCCTTTATCTGAAGATTTACTACAGCCTAACACCACGTTTCCATGTGCTGCTCTGGTTCGCCAGAAGTGGCTTTGTCATGCTGGCCACATGACCTGGAATCTGTACACTGGCTCCCTCAGCCATTAACGCGAGATGAGCACCACAACCCCAGAGTCGGACACGACTGGACCTAATGGTCAGGGGTCCCTATACCTTTACCTTTAACACCACTGAAAGTCCTGAAAGAGTAAAAGAAATTCAAAACATGAAACAAAAATATTATTATGACCAGAAGGCCCCATACTTCTAAAACATAAGCCAGGATACAAGGTTTGCCTGAGAAATTATTCTATGGGTACTTGGGACCAAAATGGGTACTTGAGACACAGAATTGCTTTGCATATGATGGGCACTGTGTAGAAATCTGTTTGAAACTTGCATGCCATTTATCACATACAAAAAAGTTAAAGAATATTGGGAAAAGATATATAATGAGATGGGGGGGGGGAACATTCAAAACAACCCTCCGAAAAAACCCAGAAGCATTTCTATTAGGAATTGTTCAAACAGAGGTTCCCAGGGGTTGAAAAAAAAATTATTCATGTATGCAACAACAGTGGCTCGGATTTTGCTAGCCCAAAAATAGAAAGTGAGGGAGGTCCCTAGCAAGGAGAATTGGCAACTTAAGATGACAGAATATGCAGAGTTAGGAGGTCTAACAAGTAGAATAAGAGAGCAAGAAGAACATGTATTTAAAGAGGAGTGGGAAATTATTGTTGAGTATATTGAAAACAATTGTGCGCAGTTGAAAACACTGGCAGTATTAAAGTAAATTGAACAGTATAACATATATTGAAGTGATGCAAGATAGGAGAACAGAATTAGATGCATATATCAAAATATGCAGAAATGGTGGATAAGTTAAATGAACATTGAAAGGGGAGGGAGGGAAGTCAATGAATGTATGGTATAATAAAAGATGTTAATTTGAAATGTATAATTTGAAAATTTAATAAAAATTACAAATAAATAAAAAGACATTAAAAAAGAGACATTGTGATAAGGTCCTGGGGTGAAAAAACTAAGGTGGTAGGTTTGATGCTAAAGTCCAGGAATAGTTCTACATGCAGAAGCAGGCAGAGCTGTGAGGTCCCAATGCCTGCATGTTGGGAGGAAAAGCTTAAGTTTGTTAAATGATGGGAAACATTTTGCAACTGCTAAGCCCGTAGAAAAGAAAAGTTCGCCACTCGAATCACAAAAGAACCAGATTGTGATTCCTTAATATAAAAAAGGTTACAGAGCAGCTTTAAAATGTCTTCAGGGGCAAAGGTGACAAGAGCTAGGAAGTCTCCAGCTAATGAAATAAATACCGGTACTTCAGGCATTTAGAATAGAATAGAATAGAATATAGAAATACTTTATTGTCACTTACAGGTTATTGTCACTGTACCACATGTTTACAGTGAGATTAAATGAGCCCCCCCCCCAATCTCTCAGTCCTTGTTACACTCTATGTGCTGTCCTACAACCACCGACCCCGAACATCAGCTGCAATGTTGCTGTCTTCCATTCAGCAGCCTCACGGCCCACAGGTAGAAACTGTTCTTTAACCAGTTGGTTCGGCTTATCATGCTACTATATCTCCTGCCCAAGGGCAGTAGATTAAAAAGGTGCTGGCCAGGATGTGAGTCGTCCCTGAGAATTTACAGAACAGAGAGCACCCTGGATATAAAAATCTATACAAATCCATAAGGAAGGACATATGGAGTGAGCATGTTGCTCTGTATGCTGAACTGTATACATGTGAGGGTTGCCATATGTCCAGGTTTTCCAGGACATATCTGGGATTTGCCCGTCAGAAATAGCGTCCATGGCAGAATTGCTAAAAATGTCCAGAAGTGTTCACAGAGGAAAGATGTGAAATCCAATGTTCTTCAGCCTATTTCTCTCTCCCCACCCCCCATATTCCCAGAGGGCCCCCCCCAGTGCTTTTGGTAGTAAAAAAAATTCGTAGTTATTTCTAGAAATAAAAGGAGTCTTTCTTAACTTTTGGAGCTAGCTCTCTGAGGTGAAGCTGACCAAAGATCAAAATTGGTGAGGCAACTTTGTTTCCCAAAACGGTCTCTTGTTAGCTTCTCCCTCTCTTTGTCAGCTCTAACCCCAAATTACCTCCGCCAATCAGAAGACATCAAGTGGTATTTTACTCCTCTAGGCACAGCTGCATCTGTGAATGGTTAACCGTGATCCCTGATAACTATTAACGTCTGTTTAGGAAACCCAAGACAGTTGTAACTATTGTAACCTTTTCCCTAGATAACATTTTGTTCCAACCGTTCTTATTAAACCTCCATTTGTCCCCCTCCTTCCCTTGGGCTGACCAGCAGAGGATGTGGAAAGGCTAATTGTTTTTTAAAGGCTATTTCTCTTTTAAGCTGGCGGGATTTATTTGCCATTTTACCTGTATAAGAAGCCTGTAGCCAATAGCACTTTACAGCTGTCCGTAGCTGAAGGATTAGATCCTTGCCAAACCATGGACTGTTGGGTTACATTGACATTGGCAAAGATGTGTAAGCCAGTGCCAGGGTCAGGCATTGTTGGGAACATGTTGCAGCCCACACGCCTGCAAGGGGACGACACTGTCAACCTCCAGAGCCTTCTTGCCTAGCTGCTGCCTGCATTCACCTGCCCTCCCTAAGCATGCAAATCACTGAGGGGTGAGGAGGAGATGGAGCAGGATTTTCTACTTGCCTGCTTTCCCTCTGGGGGCTTGTGTGGTTTGAGTCCAGTGGAAGAGAGTATGTGAAAGGTCTGTGGAAGCAAACAGGAGGTGGACCCAATAAGGGAGGGGCCCCCACTAAAGGCATCTTCCCCAAGGGCTGTCCCAAAATCTGGATCCAGGTAGGTAGCCGTGTTGGTCTGCCATAGTCAAAAAATAAATAAATAAAATTCCTTCCAGTAGCACCTTAGAGACCAACTAAGTTTGTTCTTGGTATGAGCTTTCGTGTGCATGCACACTTCAGATACATGCTCAAATCTGGAGTCAGCATTGCCCAAACCCACCAAGATCAATAAGGAAGTATCATTTTCTCACTGTGATGTGACTGAAAAGTAGCTGTTAAGCCCTTTCAGACATTTCCGAACCATTATAGCCCACATGTCAGCCAGTAACCTCCCACAGTGTCTCACAACTGTGATATTCTAATGGAGCTATTGCAGATTGGATTTCCCTTTTAGTTTTCAAGTTAATGATTAATTCTGTCGTTGTTGACATAAATAATACATCACACATAAAATAACTCAGTCGTCAATAGTAATCAAATTCCATAATTACATAGAGAACATTAAGACTTAAAATATCATTTGCTATATTTTCATGAAATCGGGGCTTTAAGCGCTAAGGTGAGCATTTTGTTGTTATTTATTTATTTATTTCATAAAAATTTATACACTGCTTGATTGTGAAGCAAACAAACCTCAAAGTGGGTTACAAAAAAGATAAGCAGTTAAATCAATGAAATTTACAATAATTTGAAACATACAAACAGTCAGAATACTAAAACAGATTAGAATTCACACCAGCATTTCTAAGCATCTGGGTAGGCTTGCCTAAACAATAAAGTTTTTAGCAGGTGCCGAAAAGAATACACTGAAGGCACCTGATTGATATCATTAGGCAGGGAGTTTCAAAGGTGTTACCACATTGAATGATTGAGTTATTACAAATGTGGAATTGGCATTATGTGGCACCTGTAGTAGTGCCTATTCTATGGATTGAAGGCAAGTAGGCACATATAGTGTAAGGTGATCTCATAGGTAAACTGGCCCCAAGTTATTAACTAATATTACACACAGAGAAAGAGAGCAAGATCTTGGACCTAGCCCAGTAGCAGATCAGCAACCAGTGCAGACCTCTGAGCACTGGTTATATGCTGACAAGGCCTCACTCCTTTCAGCAGCTGTGCAGCAGCATTCTGCATGAACTGCAGCCCCTGCACAAGGAAAACCCCCACATAAATCGAATCGCAGTAATCCAGTCCTGGAGTAAACAATACATGAACTATTGCAACAAGGGTTTCTGGTTCCAGGAATGGCTGTAGCTATCAAAGCAATTGCAGTTAGTAAAAGGCACCCCAGTCACTGAGGCTACCTGAGCCTTCCATGTCAGAGCTGGATCCAACGCCACCCCCCACCCCCACCCCCCCAAAAAAACTGTGGACTTGCTCCTGCCACAGGATTGGGGAGTTTAGACTTTTATAGGTTATGTTGTGTTGTTTTAGAGGAATGCCTTCAAAGCAGGCAATTGACCAATTCCTCAGGCACAGAAACTCCTCACCCACACCATCTCCGTCTTGCCCAGGAGTCAAGCTCAGCTTGTTTGTCATCATCCATTTCACCATTGTGTCAAGGCAACGACCCAAGGACTGCACAGCCTCTCTTGATTCTGATGTTATGGAGACACAGAGCTGAGTGTCATTAGCATACTGTCATTAGCACCTCGCCCAGAACACCTAACGAGCACTCCCAATGATCTAGCTTCAGATAGATATTAAGCAGCACTGGATGCCCCAGCTGCATGCCATAACATAAAGGTTAAAAGTTACTCTCCCAATGCTACTTTCTGGACTCGGTCCTGAAGGTAGAATTAGGTAAAGGTAAAGGGACCCCTGACTATTAGGTCCAGTAGTGGACGACTCTGGGGTTGCGGCGCTCATCTCGCTTTACTGGCTGAGGGAGCCGGCGTACAGCTTCCGGGTCTTGTGGCCAGCATGACTAAGCTGCTTCTGGTGAACCAGAGCAGCACACAGAAACACCGTTTACCTTGCCACCGGAACGGTACCTATTGTAATAAGAGTTGAAGGAGGTACTTCTCCAGGAGGGAGCCGGGACCTCCGGCAGAGCACAATTGGAAACCCTTACCGGCTAGTAAAATGACAGAGACCAGACCAGAATTCTAGTGAAAAGGAAGGTGGCTAGTTAAGCCTGATCTTTATTAAAAGCTGTTGCTTCAGGGTACTCCCCACAAACACAGAACGGAGGAGGAGGGACCCAGAACAAAGGTGTGCCCACCCTTATATAAATATTTTAAATTGCCCACCCTGGAGTCCAAGACCACCCCCAGAAACATCATACCTACATCACAGAAAAGGCTGTTTGCAACAGAAATCTGAGTGTGTTGCTTATCTCCTGTCCGGCAAGTTATCTGATTGCATTACCTGGGTTTTGACTACTCTTTTGTTATTATAACTACTTAATTCCTGAATCTAGGTCACAGGTCACAGGCTCACACCCTGATCATATATTGAATGTGCCCTTAAGACAGGATTTGTGAGGACAGGATTTGTGAGGAGACAATGGGGAGGTTTCCCACTTTGACTTTGCAGAGAAATATTTGAGGTCAATTTGTTCAGGACCTAATCTGTGGGGTTTCAGACATGTGGTTTATATATACAGTTATGAACATTTAATTTTTTTATATATGACCTTAAAATTCTTATAACACTATTTATCTACTTGCACTTTGATGTGCTTTCAAACTGCTAGGTTGGCAGGACCTGGGACCGAACAACGGGAACTCACCCCGTCTCGGGGATTTGAACCGCCGACCTTCTGATTGGCAAGCCCTAGGCTCTGTGGTTTAGACCACAGCACCACCCACATCTCTTTTGAAGGTAGAATTAGAACCAATGAAATACAGTGTCCTCAATTCCCATTCCCCATGAGCATAACATAATCAGTGGTATCAAAGCCAATGAGACATCAAGAAGTAGGGGGCAAGCTTGCACTCCCTCTGCCTCACTCTTAGGCTGGCTCAGTTCCATGGCCAGGCCTGAACCCAGATTGGGAAGGATCTAGATTATCAGATGCCCTACCCTGGCCCTTTCCACCACTTTCCCCCTCAGAAGGGGGCATTTGTAACTGGTTGATAGCTGATCCAATCAAAAGGGTCCAGAGCTGGTTTCTTTAGGAGCGGTCGTACCCGTGCCTCTCTTAATGCAGCAGGAACCACCCAGTCTCCCAGTGAAGTGTTAACCAAACTCTGGACTCAACCAGTCAGCCCTCCTCTGCTAGGTTTGATAAGCCAGGAGGGATGGGGTCAAGGGGGCATGTCACCATTACCTTGTCCACACCAGATGATTGCATAAGGTGAAACTGACCCCATAAAACATCCTCGATAGCAGCACTGGGTACTTCAGTTGGAGTTGCAACAAGTTCAGGATTACTCTGAAATCAGGCAAACTTAACCTCAAAGTGTGTAGCCCGTTGGTCACAGCTGGTCTTTGAGGGCTCCAGAGGTCCCTCCTCCATACTGGAAGTCAGTAACCTCTAGTCTAGACCATCTGCATACCCTCCAACATTTCTCCAATGAAAATAGGGACATCCTATTCCATACCCTCCAATATTTCTCCAATGAAAATAGGGACATCCTGCTGGCAGGCCACTACAGGATGCAATGCAAACGGCAAACTGAGCTCTTTTTGCGGCCTACACTGCCACATAGTAGGCATGATTTTATGTTCTTACAAGTGTTCAGTCTGCTTCAGAGTGATACTTGTGCCAGTTGCGCTCCAGTCTTTGTCTGATCAAGGAACTGCTCAGGCTCCAGAACTCTGGAGAAGGATGGTCAGGTGTGACTGTGTCAACTGCCTGTTTCATCTCGCCATTCCATAGCAAGAACTTGGCTTTTGACAGGATCACCAGTTTCTCCACTGGAAAAAAAAACCCCTCAAAGAGCTACAGTTCGCAGAGTTCCCTGTGAAGTGGAATTAACTGTTTAAAAAACAAGTTTCATGAGGGGAATAGGAGTCTCCTAACAACGCTCAGCACCAGTAACAAAGTACAGTTCCCAATATACTTTGCAGGAAGCCGTGACAGTTCAAAGTGGTATCATAGTACTTCAAATGTATGGGGTGAATGTGGCTTTAGTTTTGCTTGGGTAGCAAGTGTTAGCTGCTATGCTGAGCTGCTGCTCTGTAATTCATAAATAAATAGAACTATAGAAGTTCCTCTGACTCCTGCTGCTTCCTGGTATTAAGGTACACCTACTACAATGTTTCCTCACAGAGTAAGTTCCCTTCCCAAACCCACAGGATGCAATAAAAAAACCAAAGTCATTTCTTTATTTCTTTTTTATATACTCATTTCTCTTGTGAGATCTCCTGAGCCTGCAGGCTGAGGTGAAGAACAGGCCAAGACAGACAATCTGACAAGAGCAAAATCATCATTATTTTATGATCAACAATAATTGAACACCTTGAGGGGATCTTTATAGTCTGCAAAGATTGCTTTGACTTTGGACTGCCTGCCAAGATAACCAAAATAAACAGGAGCTCTTAGCACAGTGTTTACTAGTCAGGTTTTCACCTTTTGCACATATTCTGTTCCAAGGATCTAACATTCACCAGACTGGAAAAAGAAAAGTCAACACATCTCATCTCATTGAAGTGCCCGTGGGGAAATTTACAAAAGCATTTTTGTATATCTAGCAGAAGCCCAGTTAGAAGTCTCTAGGAGATGACAGCAGCTAAAATCTGGATGAGATAAATCTCATAAAGTACAATCCTATTTATGTTTACTCGGAAGCCAGTCCCAATGTATTCGACAGGGATTATGTGCACAAAAGCATTTATACCACAGCCAGAGTGGTTCATAACAGACAAATATATTGGATCATAAATTATCTTAAATTGCAGGAGAGGCATAGATTTATATGTTTTAAAAATATAGCTGCAGTACAAAGATTAAGAAGGCTAACAGAAGAGTTACCTCTCCTCTTTCTTTTCGTAGACTTCCCCCCCTTTCTTTCCTTCAGTAGTTTACATTTATTCATCTGTTTTTATTTCATTGCATTATTTTATTGACCTGATGTTCCGGGAACTGCAGGTTAAAAGACAGCATAGAAATATTGAAAATAAGTGTAAGTATTTTGATACAAGGAATGTATTTGGAAGCCAAAGAAGGGGATGTGTCTTGCATTAGGTCAAGGAACCTGCTGCAGGCCAGGAAAATGTAAAAAGAAAAAAGAAAAGATCCCCCCCCAAATTATTTCTAGATTTAATCTACGGATAGGATTCAATGAGGCACTTTGCATGCCCTTCAGGACATCTTTGAGCATATAGCCTCCATTTTCCCTCAGAAAGTTACTTCCAAAACTTAAGAAATCCACAGCAGGGCAAATGGGAAATCAAGCTAATCCCTGCCATTGCTGTTTGTTGTGATTCAGCTTTAAAGAGCGGTTTTTTTGTTTTTTGTTTGCAAGAAAAGCTCTGGGGCAAATTAAAAAAGAGTACTTGAAGATGGAGCTTTAAAACGCAGACTTGTGCCTAGAAAGAGCAGGCAAAAGTTAAGTGTGGATAAGTCCTTAGCTTCAGACAGAAAAACATCAGTATCAACACTCCCTCTACAGCTAGTAATGAAAACAACAGTATGATGACCTTAACAAAGAGTACTAAATAACCAGGTTGTGCTATCAGTAATCTAGAGAAGTAACTAGAGCCAGTCTTTTAAACTTGATTCTCAAGTTCCAGGAAAGGTGATTATGTCACACTTACTATGGGTCCCAGTAATCTTCTTTTGAGTGTTTACCAATCAGGGTTTCTTTTTTTCCTGGTCATGACCTAGTTCCCATTGATGTTATTGGGAAGAGACTGCAAACCTTGACTGCAGATGTGTTCTTTTCTAAAGGCAAACTGAGAAAGTATTATCAATACCCACATTCACACTTTGAGAAATATCAGCAGGAAACATTTCACAGCAGCTGGCAGGTATTCAATCCACACACATTCCTTTTAGGATATTATCTCCTGCTTCCAAAGACCAAAACAAACAAACAAACAAACAAACAAACAAACAAACAAACAAACAAACAAACGGAGTATTTGGGAGCATCAGATTTGGAAGAAGTATCCACAGGATCGGATTTAGGGTGGTGCAGGCAGTGCTGTTTTTTTCTTTAAAAAAAATGTTTAGGGGTACTCTCATTTTCCTACTCATATTGAAATACTGCCCCTCATTGAAGCCAAACATAGATTCACAAAATGTTTAGGGGTATGTGTACCCCTGTGTGTCCCCCCCCCGAAAAAGCACTGGGTGCGGGCACAAAATAACAACAATTTATATTTTTGTAATAATGTAAAGTTTCAGTGAGCCTATTGAGAAAACCCATAAAAATGCAACTACACATAAATGAATTATTGTGAAAATAAGAAATATTGGGAGGGGGTGCACCAGATTTCGTCCATAGCTTAGCTCCTGGCAGTACATCAGCAGCTGGACCAGGGGAGGAGCCGGACAGCCACAATTTTCTCTCTGTGCACCAACACATAGTGTGTTTATCATATTTAATTTTGTATCCTTATTAAGGCTTTTATTGTCATTAATTTTTAAATTTAATGTGTGTATTTGTCTTAGTATTGTTTTATATGAGCTTAAAGCTGAAATAAAGTGATTGATTGATAGTGTGTTTATCTTTAAATCATAGTTAAGCTTATGGTTTACAGTGCCCATCCAAAAATTATGGTGACAGTTCTTCAAAACAAACATAGCCGTAATTTACATTCCATCTGAACATGGTTTGAAAATAGCATGCTGATTCAGCATGTGCTGATAACCACTAGTGTGGACTATAAATTGGAGACTAGTACAAGAGCTTTGGTGTAGACTCATCTTCCTATGCTAGTTGGTACCTCCCTTTGAGATGCTGTTCTTTTCATTTCTAGTTTAGTGCTACAGGCTGCAGTTGGCATTTTCCTGCCTGAGGCAAATGACTATTTGTTCTCTCTCACACACCCCATTCATTGTTCAGAAGCTGAGTGGACTGGCAGCTGAATCTTACTGGTGACAGTGTGAATAGTTGTGTGCAGTGCTTTTTTCCTGGGGGTACACAGTACACTGTGGGCACCAGGGAAGACCTCTGTGGGTACCTGCAGGCACTATGTTGGCAATACTGGTTCTAAAACATACAAAGGGCTATGTGGCTCATGAATGAGGTATTTTAACTATGGGGCAGCTCACTCCCTCTTATTCCACTCTTCATCCTAAAGTCACACGGCAGCACTGGTGGAGGAAGAGGAGTGCGGGGGCAGCGCACTGCCCCCGGCAGAGCAATACCGGTAGGGTGCCATTGCAGATGCTCCTCCCCTCAGGCAGTGTGCCACGCCCCCAGGATGCACGCCAGCCCCGCCCCACCTGCTCTCTGCCCCTCCCCCCCGTGCTGGAGCATGAACCTCCACCACTGTAGGGCAGGTCACTTAATGTATTTTTACCTTAAAAACAGCTTAAAACAAATTACAATCACAAATATGAGGAGAGTCCTAAAAAGATAATCTCAAGGGTCAAAGGCCAGGGTAAAGAGGCTAAATGACTTTGCAAACAACTGCATGGTAAAATCAAATTGATTTCCTCCTTAATTCACTCCAAGAGTTAATGGGTAAGTCATAACATTTCAATGTTACATAGAACTACACTTAATTCTTCACCACAGCAGTGGGGGGAAAGCTATGATTTCTTACCTGATGTGCTCTGTTTGAATGGTTGTTTGCTTTAGGTTGGGTAAAGTGTTAATGTACTTTTGTAAAAGTCTAGCTGAGTAAATTACTAGACCCATTAGTGCAGGAATGTACCTTTCTTACACAGGCTTGCCGTGGAGAGTTGCCAGTTATTGAGAGCAAAAGCCACTGCCACCACCCCAATTATAAACCATTTATACGCATACTATTCACTTCACATTCTTTTATGTGTTTATTTCAGGCCTTGGAGTGAAATAGCTCAGTATAACAAAGGTCACTGAATTAGTCTAAAAGTCTCCAAACAAAGTAGTTCCCATAATTTATGAGTGAAGTGAGCATGCAATAAGTTGATTTTGGGGTAGATTTCTAGTTCATCGTCTTCAAGTTTCTTCACAATTGTTGGGAAAAATAAATGAAATGGTTCACATTCCACTGTGTTCATTTTTCGATGCTCCCTTAGCCTTCTTAAGTATATTTTATACTTCAGCACAGCTGCTTGTAACATTATGAATGCTGAAAAAACATTGCCAAATATCATTTGGCTGAACTTGAACTGAATGTGATCCAAACTAGTCCACTTCGTAAAGGGTTGGCTGTAAACTGTAATTAGTTCCTTCTGGGATACGCTGAACTTGAAGTAGAACCAGTTCCTTTTGAAAATGAACATTTGACGCTCTGCTTTATTTTCTGTGCTGAGTTGCTTTATATTGTGCTGCTGCTGCTGCTGCTGCTACTGCTACTACTCAGGTGGCAGGATCCACAGGGACAGAATATCTGGCTTTTAAGGAATGCATTAGCCACTGCTGGAGTGTGCTCCTTGGAGGCCAGATATGCCTGCTCCTCAGCAGTCCCCCTCAGTACTGCCCCCACAGCAGCCTCTCTGTGAATAGGAGGCACTGCTGGTCTCCTTCCACCCCTAGGAAGCAAATGGCGGGGGCTGCCCTGGGCTCTGCACCCATCTGGCATGATTCAGAGCAGGCCCCTTCGCACGCCCCCCCCCCGCAACAAACCTTGATTCCCACGTCAACCATTGGGTAAGGTTGATTTGATTCCCCTCCTTGTTCCCAATACAGATCTTTATTTCCCACTTGTTCCTGATGTGGATCTTCATTCACTCCTTCTTCCCACCGTCTTCTGGTTTCCTCAGGTACCAAAATGTCTTAGGGGCCCCACTCTTGTAGGTTACAACATCAAAATGCAATATATATATTTAAAAAGTTTAGAACAACTTACATAATTAAATTGGGTCTCAAAAACATATCCCGCTTTTCCACTGGAGTCCTCCAAGCAGCTAACCATGTGGATAAGACACACCAAGAACCACATGCTCACAAAACAACGCCCGCCATCCCACCGAGGGAGGAGACAACACCAGAGGTTTCTTACCACAGGGCAGTTGGGGAGGCGATGTTTCTGTTTTCCTTAGTGTATGTAGGATTTGGTGTCAGCATCGGTTGTGTTGGTTCTCTGTTGCTCGCTTGTGTTTCATTGGCGGTGAGAGGTCGCAATTGGCGTAGGGCGTGCTTGTTCCTTTGTGGTTGGCTGTGTTGATCTTTGGTTTTCTGTGTGAGTGGGGGTGGGTGGGTGTTTTGGATCAGGTTAGCCATATTGATTTGTATGCTGTCGGTAGGTTTTTGTCATTATCTTGTTGAGCTGTGTGTGTGATGAAGGGGGACCATATGGGGGTGAAGGTAACTTCTTCTGTTTGTCCCCGTGCTAGTTTTAGGTTGCTGGTTAATTTTTCTAGTAGGGCTGTTTCCCATACTACTTGGTACCATTGGTCCATGCTTGCTTTGCAGCCCCATTTTGTGATATTTTGGTTGACCTTATAATAAACATGTCTGAATATGTATCTATACGTATTCTCTTCTGATCTTCTGATATCCCTTCAGGACCTAGGCACGATTTAAAACTGTTCAGACCCCTTCAGGTCTGGGTTGTTGTTTTTTGTTTTGTAACCCTCTAATTCAGGGGTAGCCGATACTTTGCCCTCCAGATGATGTTGGATTCCCCACTCCCATCATCCCCAGCCAAGATAGCCAATGGTCCAATCATAAGAGTTGTAGTCCATTGTCACCTGAAGAACGTCTTGTTGATTACCTGTGTTCCAATTCCTTTAAAACATCATTTCAGTCCATAAGAGAGGACTTCCTTAAGCACCTGTTGTCATCACTGTAGTCTTTTCTTTTGTGTGTGTGAAGGAATCTAGTGCTGGTGTATTTATTTAATTTTATCTCTTATTTTTAAAATGCATTCTGTGTTCTCATTTTGTATTTTTATGTTGTGAATCGCCCCGTGATCTTCAGATGAAAGGTGGCATACGAATTTAATTAATAATTAATAATAATTAATAATAATAATAGTAATCATAATGATACACAGCAGCAATCCACTCACAAAATTGAAATGCAGCTTGCTTCTGTTTCCCTTGGGATGCATGGAAGAGACTTTGGGAACTTAAAAAAAGTGTTTGACATTACTTTTGTGGCAACCTGGGGAAGATGCATAGACAGAGCACAACAATGCAATCCACACTGCAAATTGTACAGAGGAAGAGCACTTCACTTGCAGAATTAAGGTAGGAGTAAATTGCTGTATTTCAAAAAGGGGAAAGAAGAAGAAACATAGGTATACAACGGATCACTATATTATACTCAAATAGTTTTTAAAAACAAGGCTGGTAATGTTCTTTTCATCCTATCCTTCCTTCTCACTGCCACCCCTTGTGAATTACAAAAAGACCTATCTACTTTGCTCATATCTTTGTAAGTTTGAAGCTTCCTCATTTTATTACATCTGTGGTAGAGCTTTTTGAAATATACTCAGAGTCGAGTGTGAATTTCATTCTCTTTATTCAGCTTGTGGTAGCAATGAATGAAACTTTCCCCAAAACGTCTGCTATATATACATTATTTACACAATGGGCCCCGCGTGAATGGCTAATTCCGGGCTGCTCCTGCAGGCTAATCAGGTTGCAGATTCACTTCTTCCAGGAGCCTGATTGGCTGCTCCTGCAGGCCAATCAGGTCGCTGATTCACTTTCACCTGGAGCTGGAATGGGTGGCTCCTGCGGACCAATCAGACTGCTGCATTCTGGATCCTATTGTTTTAGGATTCAGCTCAGTACATAACACCTTTCAAAATATGGTTTTGTAATCCCTATTGTGTCCCTGGTCAGGCAAGTTAAAGGACATTCGGATATATCTCAGGAGATTGTCCACATTGTACATTCTTGACCAGTTGCTTACACAATCCAAGCTACAAGTCGTTTTGCAAATTGTCTGGAGCACTTGTCCTTTGCTCCAGAAGAAAGGTTTCTTTCCTAATGCAACACGGAGGAAATAATGCCAAATAATGCCTCTTGCTAAATGTTATATGTCCATCCATTTCTGTCCTGGCAGATGCCTTTGTAGAGCACTCAAGGCCACTCTATGTGTTAGCAGCCATTCTAAAGGAAGCACGTTTGAAATCAAATTCATTAAAATGAGAACAGGATTGATAGCTTTGAGCCTGTGGTCCATTTTATTTTTAGAGTTGCTTTTTTGCGGAGGTGGTGCTAATTGTACACTGAATGTGTGCATTTCTGTTTGAGGCAGGATTATATATCAGTGTGAAACAGCAAAACAACAACAACAACAACAACAACAATCTAATATGCTTAAAGCTTTTCCATTACCATTTGATCCATTCCTATGTCTGCTTACCTGAAATGAAGTATCCTTGAACTTTATTGGGCTTACTTTTGAATAGACATATCTAGGATTTCTCCATAATTTAAAAAAGTCATATAGCATCTAATTTGATGACAATTTAAGCGTCAAATTCCCAAATTGTTCTCAGTTATTCCGTGGTGCTTCTACATTCATTGGCATACTTACTGAAACATTGAGTTGTTTGCTGCAACTGAAAATTGCATTGCAAAAGAATTTGGGAAAAATACAAAGGTGCCAGGAGTACTTTTCATGGGTTATCATCCTAGATAGACTATTTGATCGTTCCTCTTCCACTGAAATGTTTATTTTTATGCAAAATATTTGTGTGTCGTCTTTCCTACAGAAATATGTTTGAGGCAGTATATAAAAATTAACAATAAAAGCGTTTCTAGAGGATTTTAAATTATTTATTGCTTCTGCCTTCCCCCCCAGGAAGAGAGGCTCATATGCCTAAACAAGAATCTGTTTATAAAACAGATTGCCTTGCTGGGTGCAATCCATATTCTCTCGGTCATAAAGCCAGCTGCATTCCGCTGAAGGCAACTGTTTAAAATGCTATTAATAATAATTACCGGTAGGTATGTTCTCTCACCACTTGGGGGCAGCAGCCAACACCAAATACAAAGTTTCACCATCAGATATACTTCATGTAAATTGCCTGTGATGCTCAAAAGTGTATGTTTCCTTTTTACAAAAGGAAAGGCAAATTAACCTCTCTTTGTATTTGCAGGACTTTTTTGTTATGCATTAAATATCTGTGTTCAACAGGGAAATGTATATTGGATCGCACACATTTCATACAAATAGTTATACTAGATGTGTGTGCAGGTGAGTGCATAATAGTACTGATATAATAAATGTTTGTTGCTTTTTAACCAATTAATTAATCAGTTAAACAATGCAGTATTGGAATGCAGATTATATTTAATTAAATGCAAGTGGCACTGTGGTGTAAACCAATGAGCCTCTTGGGCTTCCGCTCAGAAGGTTGACGGTTCGAATCCGTGCAACGGGATGAGCTCCCGTTGCTCTTTCCCAGCTTCTGCCAGCCTAGCAGTTCAAAAGCATACCAGCGCAAGTAGCTAAATAGGTACCACTGTGGTGGGAAGGTAAATGGCATTTCTGTGTGCTCTGGCACACGTCATGGTGTCCCATTGCGCCAGAAGCTGTTCAGTCATGCTGGCCACATGACCCGGAAAGCTGTCTGTGGACAAATGCCAGCTCCCTCAGCCTGAACAGTAAAGTGAGAGCCGTACCCCATAGTCACCTTTGACTGGACTTAACCGTCCAGGGGTGATTTACATTTACCTTATATTTAATTATCATGACTGCAATACTGTGCGTAGTTATAATTTCTCAGGAGTACAATCTTGTTTGTGTTACAGGTGGGTAGCCGTGTTGGTCTGCCATAGTCAAAACAAAATCGAAAATTCTTTCTAGAAAGAATTTTTAAGCTTGTTTGTGTTTATCCAGAAGTCTTATTGAGTTCAGCGAGGCTTACTCCCAGATAAGAGTGCATTGGATCGCTGCCCCTAACCCCAATAACTTCAATGGAATTTAAACTGAACTGAATTCAGGATCATAACAGCTTCCATTTCATGCAACCATTTAGAAAATTCTTTCCAGTAGCACCTTAGAGACCAACTGAGTTTGTTCTTGGTATGAGCTTTCGTGTGCATGCACACTTCTTCAGATACCAAGTGTGCATGCACACGAAAGCTCATACCAAGAACAAACTCAGTTGGTCTCTAAGGTGCTACTGGAAAGAATTTTCTATTTTGTTTCGACTATGGCAGACCAGCACGGCTACCCACCTGTAAATGCAACCATTTGTTATTTAGAGAATCTTCTTACAGGCCAATCTTATCCTCTGTTGTGGGATATGCAAGTGGGAGAGAATGCTAGCTCATCATTCTTGAGCTGGCTGATACAGCATCACTTTGCATTATTGACAGCTCTGCAGTCCTGATGTGGCATCAGCACAAAGGACCTAAATGATGATCCATCTGCGGAGATGCAGCTGCAAGGATATGATATATGACACATGGTCTTAAGTCAAGGAATGGCAGTTGTGACATTAGTCAGCATCTTATCCGCAAGTGCAAGTTCTGAACATTGCAACAGTTAAAGGCTGTGATTAAAAATAACAAAACAAAACCCAACTACCTACATAGGAACACAGGAAACTGCATATTACCAATTCAGACTATCTAGCCCAGGATTCTAGATTCAGGAAGGTAGCCGTGTTGGTCTGACACAGTCGAAATATATATATATATATATAACACTGATTGGCAGCAGCCCAGGGTTTCAGGACGAAATCCTTCCTAGCCCTACCTGGAAATGCCAGAGATTGAACCTGACGCCTTTTGCATAACAAAGCATGTGCTCTGGCACTGAGCTACAGCCTGTGCCTAAATGCTTAAAGGAACTGGTGCTGTACTGTACATCTGTAAAAATATATTAAAAATTAAAAAAAATTGTCTAGTAGCACCTTAGAGACCAACTAAGTTTGTTCTTGGTATGAGCTTTCGTGTGCATGCACAGTTTGTATATGTGCTATGAATAATGCACGCTAGGCCAGCCCCACTCATCCACAATCAAAGAACTGATGCGTTTGTTCTTATTTTGGACTGATCTAGCATTTTACACCAGAACAGGGTTACAGGTGTTAACCATCTACCGTCCCTGTTCTTAATCTAGTTAGGCTGTCCCCCTGCAGAAAATAACTTGACCCTTCTGTAGAAGATTTCAGTAGAATATTTCAAAGTTAGCATTATTGCCTGCTAATGTCTGCAAATTAAGATGCTGTAAAAAGCACAAGAGCATGGGTTAATAATATAATTGGCATTCCTAATGGGGAGTGTGTATACATTCTGCCCCTTGTACTGGACTCTTTTAAAAGTCTGTCAATGCTATTGTTAGAATTTGTGCCTCACCATCAGAGTTCAGGGAGAGTAATTAATATTTTTTAATATGGTAATTGGTACTGCATATGTTTTCCTTTATCTTTTACAGCTACACGAGTGGCAGAAATTCAGAAGGGTGGATTTTTGCCAGTACAGTGATGTATGATTTCTGATTTCCTAACCAGGGTTAAGAGAGCAAGAGAACCTGTGTGCTCCCCCTCTCCCCCCTTCTCCTCTGCTATGCAAACTCCCTTCCTTTCAGAGGTAATCATGCTGCACAGCTACATTTCCACCAATATTAATGCTAACCATGGCTAGTTTTCAGGCAGAGGCTGGAACCAGGGTTAAGAGAAGGATTGGCAACACTAGCTGAGTTTGCATGTGAGAGGACGATGAAGAAGCAATGTACAAGCCTGTGGAGTCTTGCTTGGTCTCCTAAACATGGCTAAGAGAACAAGAACACCCTGTCTACCCCAGGCCCCTAATACTGGTTTGCTCTCGTTGAGTTGCCAAGCTGTTTTTCAGGCAGGGCTCCTCTTCTCGAATAGCTGCATGAAAGGAGCAAATTCAGATCAGGTTTTTTAGATAGGACAGAACTGGACAGGACTGTGGCTGCCCTCCCCCTCTTTCCCACAGGACACACGCGCAGGTCATCAAAGGAGGGAGATTATTGCGGGGGAGACAGACTCCCAAGCATGGGGCTAGTAGCCATCTCTGCCTTGGCGCATTTTTAAAAAAATGGCCCTAGGAGAAAATAATTGCAGGTGACCTGGCATATAGAAAGCTCCTTCAGCAGGTTCATGATGAAAGCTTTATTGCCAAGCACATTATCAGGGTCATGCCTCTAGTTGTGTAGAAAGGATGTGCCTTTAGAACAGCTTCCTTCTGGACCTCCACCCAAATCTGAGCTTGAGCATTTTTTGAAGCCAATAGAAGGTACTTTTCTTCCGGCAGGCATTGGAAACTTTGGCTACAGCAACAGATTACTATGAAAGGGTTTGTTTACTAGCAGCATAACTGCAATTATTATTAAATTTCTTTTTTTGTTACATATGCCACATATCACCTCTTTGATAGATGAGCAGTCATTAGACAATGATAAATACATACCACTGTAAGCAAGCAAATATTTGCTCAACAAACTAACAATCTGGATGGAGAGCAACAATATCATCGCAGAGGAACAGGCGGGTTTTCGCCCTGGAAGATCGACAACAGACCAAATTCTAATCCTGAACCATTTGGCTGACAAGTATGCTGGCAAAGGCCCAAAAGCCCTCCATGTCGCCTTTATCGACTTTAAGCAAGCCTTTGACCAAATTCCCAGGAACCAGCTATGGACAAAACTGGCAGCGACATCTATCGACCGCCGTCTTCTTCTCCTGATTATCAACCTGCATACAAATACCTTCTTGAGAATTAGGTTAGATAATAAGGGGTTAGTTTCCAATCCGGTTGCCACCACTAGGGGGGTAAGACAGGGCTGTTTGCTTGCCCCTGCCCTGTTCAATTTTTATTTTAACTCGCTAGAGGCTCATATGGCCAATGCTGCTTTCCATCCTCCAAAACTAGCAGGTCGAGCTTTGAATGTCCTCCTGTATGCGGACGATGCTGCCCTTTTAGCTATCTCCCCCATTGGGGTGAGGAGGATGCTTCGAGCACTTCATGAATACGAGATCCAACACGAGCTCCAACTTAATTATGCCAAGACCAAAATAATGGTCTTTGCTGCTTGACCGAAACTCCATTCGTGGTCGATTAATGGTATTCCTCTAGAACAGGTTAGTTGCTTCAAATACGTGGGCCAGGTAGTACGATCAAACAGGTCTTTCTTGGCACACAGAGAATACATAGCCACAAATGCATCTAAAGCAGCCTTGCTGATTCGATCCCTGTATGCTAAGAAACAGGCACAAACAGTGGAAGTTGCCCTGAGACTCTTCCAAATGAAAGTCCTTCCACTACTACTGGAGGGCATTGCTTTGGGTTCACGTAGAGAATTTGTAAGATTGGAATCTATCCAATAGCAATTCCTCAGGGCCATTCTCAGGATCCCCCCTTCCGTTGCGGGTACGGTCATGAGATTAGAGACTGGCTGCCAAGCCTTTAGGTATGTGGCCCTGAAAGCGAAATTATGGCTATGGCTCAAGTTATGCTTTAGACCAGTGGGTTTGGCCCCTCTGATACTGAGGGATAATTTTAAATCATCATGGGAAGGGGAGGTGGTGGAGGAAGTGCAGAAGTGCGAACTGTCCTCCCTTTATATAGAATCTATGACATATAGACATGCTAAAGCGATGATCGCTCAGAGATTGGGGGATATCGCCAGACACAAGGACATAGCCCGCGTGAAACCTGGGATGTTTCTGGGGGAGCAGGTGTATCGGGCTGCACCAGCCCGTTACCTGGCGGATATCCACTATGTGGAATACCGCAGACTTCTCACTGCGGCCAGACTGAACGTTCTTGACTCACCGGTTCTGAGGGGAAGATTTAGAGGAGTTCCATATGATCAGAGAATGTGTCATTGTGCTTTAGGAGAGGTAGAATGCACTGAATACATTCTACTGAGTTGTCCCTTTTATAACGATTTAAGGCAATATCTCATAGCTCCATATTTATCTCAGTTTAGCTCTCGATTAAGAGAAAGGCAGGTAGCATATCTGCTGAATAAGCCCACTGGGAAAATAGCCTTATCTGTGGCTAAATTCCTCTTCCTGGCGCTCAAGTGTCGGAATGCAAAATCGAATGCCTCGATGTGGGTTATCTGTATGAGGTTTACCATTGCTGTCCTATTTTAATTGTGCATCCCTCTGATGTTTTTTTTTTTAGTTCTGTAATTTTGTATTGAGAAATGTTTTTTTCTTTCTGACTATCGGTCGAATAAAGGATATGTATGTATGTATGTATGTATGTATGTATGTATGTATGTAAGCAAGCAAGCAAGCAAATGTATTATATTACATTGGGCAGTTTTTCCTGGTGTTCATTCAGACATGGTTTTATATTTTTTTAAAGCTCAGGGACAGTTTGGGAAGATAGAGTTGTGGTGTTTTCTGCTCAACGGCACCATCTGCTTCTCCTCTCCCATCTTGACAATCTGCTCTACTGTTTTTCTTTTGCATGGATGTTCTTTGTTTTTTAATATTTGGATTGTTAGCTGCTTTGATTATTTTTGTGTGTGTGTGTGTGTAAGAAAATCAAGGGAAAAAATTTCTAAAAGCCCATTAAAATTGACCTCTGTAATTCACTCTAGGTGCCTCCTGCCCTGACTCAGAAGTTTAGTGGGTGGGAAAGGCTACGGCTGCCTTCCTAAAAGGATTGTGCATATCTGACCACTGTTCTGCAAATAACATTGCTTATCTGTTTCCTTCTGAGCACAACTCAAGGTGCTGGTTTAACCATTAAGCCATCACTTTCTCTCACTCTCCCACTCCCCTTGCTGTTGTTGTCCCCACCCCCGCCTCCAAACCAGACACTCCTGCACAAACTCCTCACAACTGCTAGGAGTAAGTCCTGAAATGATAAGATGATATTATTGTCAAAGTTAACACATGTTCCCCTTCTTCCCATATTCCCAAAAAAGTTTGTAAGACCTTTTTATTCTTGCTAGAATCCAGTGACTCTAACAGATCTGCTTTTAAGTCTAGCTATAGCTGGTAGGTCCCCCCCATCAATTTTATCGTTTGTAGCCAATGGCCATTACATTATGAACACAAATCGCACAGCTGCAGAACAGAACAAAAAGCACTGCATACACCAGAGTAAGCCAAATCTACAATGTCAGCATCCCTAGGATTTAGCTTCCCAAAAACAACTTCATACTGAATTTGCAGCTATTAATAATTTCCTTAGATGGTTAGTGCTATAGTTAAAGTTTATTTCTATGCTGCCTTTCAACCCCCCCAAAAAAACCCAAGGCGATAATTCCCAAATACAAAACTCAACCAAAAAATAAATTTAAAAAGTATAACTTGCACCAAAAAGTTAGACAGCAAAATCTTAAAATTTCAGAAAAGACCAAAAGCAAAATATATTCATGATCCTTTGCCCAAATGGAAAACGGCAGCCCCCAAAAAGTGATCAGGGAGAGCAGGGGTAAATCCTTAGGGGGCAGCTCCTCTTTACAAAGGTGATGTTGATGGGGACAAGGCAGGTGGAAAAGCTTCCCCCTTGGTCGCTCAGCACAGTCTCTTCCTGCAGCAGTGCCTCCCAGGCAGCAGCTCATCCTTACAAAGGTCCCAGGCAGAGGTGTGGGAGGTGGGAAGACTGCAGCAGATTCTGGATTGAGATTGCAGAATTCTCCAGAAATAAAATATCCACTTACTGGAGAGTAAAGGTAAAGGACCCCTGGATGGTTAAGTCCAGTCAAAGGCAACTATGGGGTTGCGGCGCTGTGGTCTAAACCACTGAGCCTCTTGGGCTTGCAGATCATAAGGTTGGCAGTTTGAATCCCTGCAACGGGGTGGGCTCCCATTGCTCTGTCCCAGCTCCTGCCAACTGGAGAGTGCATCTCATTGGCACTCAATGGGCCCTGCGTCTGAGCAAGCATGTATAGGATCCCACAGTTAGTACAGTACTGGCTTCTCTGATTCAAGAACTAAATGAGCATGCACAAAAAGTGCAGTTCTGACCCACCATCTGCTACTGCCAATGATATAAAAGGATCCATGAAAAGCAAAGATCCCACATTGCCAGTATCATTGCACAGCTTAGGAACTGTATGTTACAAAGACCTTCACCAGCCTGGATAGCTCAGTTGGATAGCGCATGGTGCTGATAACACCAAGGTTGCAGATTCAATCCCAGAATAGAACAGCTGCATATCCCTACATTGCAGGGGGTTGGACTAGATGATCCTCAGGGTGCCCTTCCAACCCAGAATGTAGGCTATCTTTTGCCAACCTCTAGATGTTATAGATTACAGTTCCCATCATGCTGGTTGGAGCTGATGGGAGTTGTAGTCCAAAGCATCTGGAGAGAACCAGGCTGTCTTAAGGCAGGTGTAGACTATCTAGAGCAGGGGTCAGCAACCTTCGGCTCTCCAGATGTTTCGGACTACAATTCCCATCATCCCTGACCACTGGTCCTGTTAGCTAGGGATCATGGGAGTTGTAGGCCAAAACATCTGGAGAGCCGAAGGTTGCCTATGCCTGATCTAGAGAAAGCAGCAGCAGCTCAGAGCTGGATAAGTGTGTTGTGCACAACTAATGGCAGGCCACAATGAAGGGGATGTACATCACCTTATAAGTCAGGAATGAGGAGCCTGTGGCCCTGCAGATGTCCATTGGCAAATCTGACTGGGGCTGATGTAATCCCAAACATCTGGAAGGCCACAGGCTCCCCATTCCCTGTTCTGAAAGGGGCACTGCAACTGGGGGTTACATTGGTTGCACCCCTGGATGTGCATTGCATAATGCAAGGAGCTGCTTTATACTGGCTTTGAGCCAATGCTGCTTTTCCCATAGTCTACCCAGCCTGGCACTCTTAGCCTTGGGTGTCAGTGGCTCCTCGGGGTCTTAGGCAGAGATTTTCCCCAGCCATGTTGCTAGAGTAATTTGAGATTATTATGTAGTCTGAACCTGAGATTTTCAGTACACCTAGCATGTTTTGTCACATAGCTAGTGATCAGATTTTCAAGACTCTGAGCTGCACACTCCACAGGACAAAAGCAGAAAAGATAGTGGAACACAATTTAATAGGAATTTACTATTAATAGGAATATACTACTGTATTATTATTATTATTATTATTATTATTATTATTATTAATTTCTGTATACAAGACCTCTAGCATATAAAGGTAAAACGTTATACATCCAAGGTCAGATATAATTTCTTTCTAAATTTACATTTTAAATATTGTTACAGTTAACTTATATAACTACATATACATATACACATACACAACAAAAGAGGCAATGTATTAGGTTGCAATCCTTTACACATTTTTGTGGGAATAAGCTCCATTTTTATATTTTACCATGATTACAATTATTTTTCCATGCAACCGTTCCCCCATTTTCCCTCACAACAACCTTGTGGAGTAGGCTAGGCTGAGGGACAGTTACTAACCCAAGGTCACCCCAGTGTCATGGCCAAGTAGGAATTTGAACTCTGCTCTCCCAGAGTTCAGCACTCTAACCACTGCACAACACTGCCTCTACATTAGCAACATATTAATTACAGTAGGACTTACTTCCTGGTAAAAATTTCTAGGATTTGGGTGTTAGAACCTCAGTTCAATTTCTTTCCATGACAGCACAAAACAAAAACAGTTGGATTGGCCCTGAAATCAGGGTGTGCGAAGCTCAACAAAGATCCAAAACCATTTGAAATTATTGTTTCACTGCCAGCCCCATTTTGCATTTATGCCTGTGAATGACTCTCTATAACTTTATCCCCGTCATCAAAGATCCTTCTTTAAATGAAGCAAATGGCTACCATTGGAAGAAGGATTGAGCAGAGAGGCAATGCCGAAGTAAAAACAAGAACCTCTTCTTGCATTTGGGTGGTATGTCTCTTGCCAGATATTAGCCTTTTAAAACAAATGCAGGTTACAGCATAATTTCTGAATAAGGTTTTGAACTGGGGGGGGGGAGGGGGGTCTTCCAAGTATGTCAACTGTGCTCAAATGTAGGTGTCAGTGCTTTTAGGTGTTTATGTCATGTTTCTATAATCTATATCATATGCATTAGGAACATTAATGTATGCAATTACCACATAATTAAGAAATAATTAATATTATATATTAATAGCTGTATGGTATTCTGTGAAAAATTGCGGCAGCGCTTTAACAGGTGTGTGTGCTAGCGTGAGGGATTCATTCCAATCCTTTGCGTGTTTACACAGTAAGTCCCATTCTTTTCAATGGAGATTGCTCCCAAGTAAAATACACAGAGGACTGCAACCTTTAAATAAATGAATGGAAAGAATGCTTTGCATTCAACTGCCTTGTTTCTTGTTCTTGTGTGTGTGTGTGTGTGTAAAGAAAAACAAGAGCGTTTTCCATATTTATGTCTATGTTGAATCCTCATTGCTGGAGAAAGTGCTTAAAAATAAATCACAAACCAACGGAGCTTTTTCTATGTATGTATTTAAATGAAATCATGGCCATAGGGAGTACCCATTTCTAAATGTATGAAACATGTGCACTCTACTGTTTATGATGAATAAAAGAGTGGTGTGGTGGTTTTTTGTGTTTTTCTGGAGAGTTAAACGATAAATGCTGTTATACTTCTGGAAGTCTCCAACTGGAAATGTGTCAACAGCTTTCCAAAGCAGCTCATAATGTCTGTCTGGGGCCCTCATTGTTAGTCTGAGCAGAGAGATGTAACGTTAGAAATCAGAAGTAAAAGCAAACATCTCCCCTTAATATGCCATAACGTTTCCAGCACTCCAGCTCCATCACCCCTGTCATATCCACTTTGCATGTGTCCTTTCTAGCTTCCATTGTTAGCCTGAACCTGCACCTCATCCAAGCCTGTCCTGACCGAGACACAATTCTCCGGCAGGGAAAAAGAAGCAAATAAACAAGTTGAGTGGTGTTAAAAAAGGGGGGGGGGTTGCCTTGCAGGTGCCTGCAGCTGGCGGTTAACACAGACAGTAAGAGGATCAACTCCATCTCCACTGGCTGGAGAGAGAGGGAGAGAAATAAAGCTCCCACATTTACTATTCACAGTTTAGTTAATTTGGATGATAACGGTTAGTTTCTAATCCCATTGTGCAGAATTGAATATACTGAAACCTACAAGCCTTCTGAAAGAGTGTATCTTGCAAACAGAACAACAATCAGGAGCGTCTCTCCCCTTCCCCAGACTGAACCGTGCAAGACACGCACAGTTTTGGATAACATTTTGTAGGGGTTTGTTTAGTCACCCATCAGGTTGCAGACAAAACAGGTTACAGACAAAGCATCAAGAAGCGAGGGCTCTTTAAACAGACAAGAATTTGAATTTGCATTTTGCAGCAATCAAAAAAAGAAATACAAAATAACCAAAAGCAAACCAAAACTACAGCTCTAGGAGATATTAAATGGCACCATTTCCTTCATCTAAAAATAAAATAATAAAAATCAGGGAGGAGAACAGTAACCTATTTTTAAAAACAGTTTGCAGAACGTCTCTCTGAAACTATATTTCTGACTCTCTCTCTTTTTTAACACGTTCATAATATTGCTCTGGAGAATACACCGTTTCCACGATGGAACGGATTAAAGTTTGGATACACTGGCACACATCTCCAAAGTCTAGGTGATGTTTTTATTTGGACGTGCAAACTATAGTCACATTCTGAGTTGAATTTGTTATTCATTTAGTCGATGTGTAAATTGGGCTTGTTTGAGGGGCGGGGGTGTCCCTATACAACTAAATAAGAAGGTGCCAATGAAAGTTGAAAGAGGCACGAAAATGCGCTCCGAAGCTTTGGAGAGGAAAGGATACACCCCCTTTTTAGCTAATTTCCTCAAGTTCCTGTTTGTGTGTTTTCGATATTTTCCTCTTCATGCCTTTCAAAAGAAAGCATGCAACTTCCCCAAGCTCTATTATTCCCTCTCCGCACCCCCCCTCGGACAAACTTGTTGCCCCCCAAAAAGACAGCCCTTTGCGCTCTCAAGGCGAGAAGCGCGGCTGCCAGAACAGAGGCCCTAGGAAAAAAGTTAACAATGCTGTGAAAATATGTTTGCAGAAAATAGACAATTGTTGGATTAGACGTATTCAAGTATGAAATAATGCCTTTTTGTGTAAAAACTTCAGCAATGTGCGTGTACAAAAGTTCCCTGTGGCAGTTACTTGCTCCCTTTGTGAGCGTTGCGCTTTGGCGTCTCCACTTGGCGCATTTCACTCCCAGCCCCTTTAAACGCGATTGTTTCTTTCTTTCTAATGACATTTACCGGATCAAAACATGCTGTTAATTCGATCAGAAAGCTTTACCCTCCCTAACAATGCCACAATAATTTCTCCTGAAGTTTGTTAAATTGACCAAAATTAGGCAAATGAATAGGGGGTCTGTAGGCGACCCTTCTCGCAGGTGACACCACATAATGCACTCTCAGACCAGCTGCGATCCCCTCTTTATTTTGCCCCTCTTTTCTTTGACCCGCATTATTAAGATTTAGGCCCAATGAAACCATTCACACTTTTCAATGGGATATTTTCCTATAGGATAATAGGCTACAAATTGAGCCTCTCCAAAGCGGCAAGGAGGGGGAAAATAACAACCTCGAGACACACACACACACACATACTACAGAAACGACCGTCGTGTGCCAAAGGTTTGCGGGAGGCTCCTAAGGTCTGCAGAGGGGAGGGGAAAAAATTTAAAGGACGGGGGGGGGGGAGAGAGAGAATCTCGTGCCAGCCTCCAGTCCCCACACCTGCCGGGGTGTCCCTGCCACATAAAGCGGGAGAAACAAAAAGGCCTGGCTGCCATCTCTCATAAAGATGGACGTGTCACCAAGTCGTGTGAGAAAAGCCTGAGAACAAACGGGCCCACTCCGTCTCCAAGGGCTCTTCCTTGAACTGGGCGGAACAGCCTATTAAGGGCTTACTTAATTACTTTAATGACTCTGGACAGGCTTTAAAATGCAGTCAGCGCTTGGACAGGGAAGGAGGGGGCGGCAGGGTGTGTGCATGTGTGTGTTGGGCTGGGGGGGAGAGTGTGGGGTGCCTGGGATTTGTAAACAGGCGGCCGTCGTGTGAGAGACCGACCAGGCGCTTGGCGGCCCAGTGAAAGAAGACGGCCAGTGTTTCGCAGCCTGCAGGCGCGCCACTGCGCTCAGCTCGCTGCTCCCTCAGCCCTGCGCGGGTCGTTGCCATGCAAATGCCCTTCTGGGGCCGATCACGTGTCCTTTGAAGGGCCACGTGGAGTGACAAAGCTGATCTGACGTCCCCCCCACCCCACCCTTACACGCCCTTTATACTGGGGGGTGGGGGAAGACCCGAACATACACACATTTTAAAAAACTGATCTTTAATGCATGCCTCCTCCTCCTCCTCCTAATGCTGCTTTCCCTAATCCTGGGGAATCAGGCAGGCCATGAATATGTCCCCCCCCCTCCCTCAGAAATGATCTCGCTTTATAAACCGCCCCTTGGAAGTTAGGGCTCTGCAATCCACCTGGGCCACTTGAAGGAGGACATCGGGTGCCTTCTGCGAGCTTCTCCCCCAGCAGCGGCTTCTTGTCACGATGGCCTCCAAACTGAAGGAACGGAAAGTGAGTTGGAGAAGGGAAGGTGCCCTGCGCACTGCCACCAAGCTCGACCTTTCCTCAAGGAACTGGTGGCGCTTAGCTGCACAGGCTTAGACATCGGTTTTGAGGCTTGTGGTTATGTGTGGGATGGGGTGGGGGGGGCAGTACCAGAACTCAGGAAACAGAAAGAAAGAGGCAAAGTCTCGAAACTGCTGAGATGTAGGAACCTTGCAGTATTTGGCGCTTCATATATCTGGACGTTTCAAATCTGGTACGAAAGTTTCCAGTTTTGAAGCTTTGCTGTCCCCCACCCCAGTTTGCCTTCTTAGGATTATGGTACCACCAGCGGATGATGGGCCCATTATCGTCTCCAGCTGTAGGGATGCTGTATTGCTAAGTTTTGGGGAGGTTTTTGTTTCTTTTTTGTCTCCAGTATGTCAAAGGCTTGGAGAGTTGGATAGGAGGAGCTCACAAGTGCCTGGCTCTTAAAGGGCTGTTCCAAGCTGTACAGAAGTAGGTTGTTGAAGGGCACAGAAGTGTCTGGAGACGTCAAGAAAAATTAATGGTGATGGAGCAACTTCGCGTTCTGATGCGATGCTCCCTTCCATCTTGCCGTACCACACGTGTGTCTAGCCTGTCGTTCTCATGCATTTTCCAGAGGATCCCGGTCTCCCATAAAGTGATCGAGAAAAGGAGAAGGGACCGGATCAACCGCTGTCTGAACGAACTCGGGAAGACGGTGCCAATGGCTTTGGCAAAACAGGTGCGCATCCCAAAGTTGCGTTTTGCGTCACTTCGGCCGAGAGGGGAAGCAATTTGCGTACGTGGGGTTACTTAGGAGTGGCTGCTGCTGCTGCTGTTTTTGCGTGGAGAGGGGGGTGTATGTGGCATTTTGCAATATAAGGGGATCGTGATCATAGCTTTGTGAATGAAACAAGTGTGGCTTATTCCTGCTCATTTGCAAGCCTTTTTGTCGTTACGTTAACTCACACTGCTGGATTCAAAGCTCAAAGTGCACGGGGGTGGAAAACAACTCCCTGAAGTCCTGTCTGCCTTTGTGCATTTCAGAGTTCCGGCAAGCTGGAGAAAGCGGAGATCCTGGAGATGACCGTCCAGTACCTGCGGGCCCTTCACTCTGCAGATTTCCCTCGGGGGAGAGAAAAGGGTAGGCGCGCTCTTCTTCCGTGGCTGTGCGTTTCTGGCCACGCAGGCGCGCAGGGAGAAGACCCTTGGCCGGGAACTGCTGGCTGAGTTCTGAGAAGTCTTGGGAATGGATCACACTTTGCTGTAGGAAATCCCACTAGTGAAATTGGGGGATCCTGGCGACACGGATGGAGAGGAAAAGAAATCCCAGCTGGGGACACTGGGAGGGATTTTGGACACAGATTAGTGGTCCAGGGCTTATATCGCCGAGGGCAACCCACTAGCTCTTAGACTCAGACCCCCAGTGCAATCCTCTATAAATCTTCTCCTAAGTAAGTCCCATTGAATACAATGGGGCCTGCTCCCAGATAAATGGGTGTGGGGTGGTAGCCTCAGTTTTCAGTATGTGATTTGGGAATCATTGATTCTACCTCACAGTGAATGGATTGCATGGAACATAAATAAACAATCCTTTACATGAATTAAACTCCCGCCCCCCCTCCCAAGGAGTAAGCAAATTAATGGAAGGTTGAGCTCTCTGTGATTAGAGACAGTACATTACAGTAGCTTATGCATTGGTTTGAGCTTTCCAAGCCTGGGTGGGTGGTTTTGGAGACAAGAGTGCAGGACTCAAACAACATTTGATTTGATCAAGCAAGATAACTTCATTCCCTGATAAGGAAGGATTTTACAGACTTGTGAGATGTAGAATAATGAACAAATAATGCATTTATTATGGCACAATCTTCTGTGACCAACAGCCCACTTCTTCAGCTACATGAAGCATTAATACTCAGCAGATGTATATGCTGTGAACATATACTCAAATGGGTGTATATATCTCACACTTTCCAGTGTGTTTTCCCATCACAGGGGTAGGGAGTGAGCTCATCCACACTCCCTTTTGTCCTGCAATTTATTCCATTTGCCGCATGGGTCTGAGAGGTTTTCTTCTGTCCCTCTGCCTTCCCCTGGAAAACCCAGTTTACTGCTGAATCAGAACATACATAAATCTGGAGAAAACCCATTTGATGTTTGTTCTGATGCAGTAGTAAACCACAGGTTTTCCCAGGGGAAGTGGCAGGACAAAAGGAAAACCTCTTGTCTGGAAATCATGACACAAATGTAAGTGTGGATGAGCCCTTTGTTGCACAAGAGCACCAAACCCACTCTAATTGTGCAACTTTAATTTGCCAGTATGTGGCTGAAACCTATCCGAAAACAGCAACATTCTTGAAGCATCCTTTGTCATGTTGCATTGCCTTCCACAGGGTGCCCTTGTTAACCAATGCACCTTTTCCCATGTGTAAAATGGTCAGGTGAAGAAGATACAGGTGAATGCTTGCAAAGGTGCAGGAGCCTTGTCCTACTTTTTTACTTGGTCACTCCACTGAGGGACCCCCCCCCCCACTTGGGAAGCATTACTTTCCAAACTCTACTTACTAAATTAGGTAAAACAGGTTCCCATTTATTTGCTGCAATAGGCAGGAAAAACAGGGTGTTGATTGTAGGGTGGGGTGTTCGAGTTGCTTCCCGCCCCATGTAGGCAAGATCTAACCCCATGGTTCCCAACCACACACCCCACAGAGGGAAATTTGATTTTTAAGGGGGGCAGTTCAAGAATGAGTTATTAATAGTTAATGGCCTTTTAGGCTTCCTCCATGTGAATGGGAGTTCACTTTTTGAATAATAAGTAGACTACTATATGTCACGGGGGGGGGGGGGGGTTAGGATTTTAGAGATGCTTAGGTGGGGCATGGCCAAAAAAAAAATAAAAAGGTTGGGAACCACTGCTTTAACCCAATTTTTCTTTCTTTCCAACAGAGCTTCTAGCCGAATTTGCTAACTACTTTCACTATGGCTACCATGAGTGCATGAAGAACCTAGTTCACTACCTGACCACAGTGGAGAGAATGGAGACCAAGGACACCAAGTATGCCCGGATCCTGGCTTTCCTGCAGTCCAAAGCTCGCTTTGTCACCGAACCCATCTTTTCCTCACTGGGATCTCACCCAGAGCCAGACTTCTCCTATCAGCTCCCACCAGCTCCAGACTGCTTGGGCCACAGCCCCAATGACCCTGTGTTCCAGCAGGGATCTGGGCACGGCCCCTTCTCCTGGCACAGCTCCGCTAGGAGCCCCACTATCCCTTACCTCCCCAATGCTCCTGTGCCCCTCACTGGCCATGGGCAGCAGCGCAGCACTTTCTTGTCATCCGTGCAAGGTCTTGACCGCCATTACCTCAACCTAATTGGCCATTCCCACCCCAACACATTCAGCCTGCCTTCTGGCCAGCATCCATCGGTGCTATAGCCCACGTCTGGCATTGCCAGCTGGTTGTCCAAAAAGGGTCCCTGTGTCTTAAAGAGCTGCCAGAGAGAGAGAGAAGTGTATGGCTTTTGCCTTCCCAGTGTTGCCATGCCATTGACTTTCTCTGTGTCTTGCAGTTCCTAAAGGCCCAAAATGCCTTCTGAGGCCAGGCAGTGCCGAGCTCACCTGCACATATTACCTATTTATATTATTTCAAGAGAATAAATTATCTGGCTTCCTTTCACAACTGTAAATAGATATGAAATTAACGGTGGAGTGAAATAAAGATATACTTCTGGAAAAAGGTTCAGCCTGAGATATGTTTTCTGTGTTTATTTATTCATCCTTCTGCCAGCCTGTTCTTCTAAATGTTTGCTCTGATTTGGGCACAAATGGAGAAAGGTTAGGTGCACAATAGGTTTGTTTTGTTTTACCTTTTTAAAGAAAGCATTTTAAGAAGAAACAAACACAGCTAAGGGGAATGGAAACTGTATTTAAGCGGTGGGAAAGATGCCTGTGCCAAATGGCTAAGGATGGTATCGTACGGCAAGAAAACCAGTAGGTTATTATGCTATTGGTTTGATAGGAACAAGACTTTAACTTAAGCAGATGTGTCCTTTGATGAGGGATGGGAATACCCTTGCGCATATACAGGTATGGTGTTGTTTGTTGTTGCAACCTGGCCTTGAGATCTCCATGCTTCCTTGGAAGCAAACCTTATAGGATTTAATCTCAAGGGCTCTGGAGCCAATTCACACAATCATATTAGCATGTCATGGAATCATAAAATCACAGAATTGTAGAGTTGGAAGGGACCCCAAGTAATGCAGGAATCTCAGCTAAAGCATCCATGACAGAGAAAGGGGGCTGTTGAATGGATCATTGTACATCTCAACATGGAGCTGTTTTACTACTGCCCCATTAAGGCACCCATGGAGGCCTCACACCGTTGCACATGGGAATGCACTAGGTACCGGCTGGACTCCAGGTCCACCTGGGGCCCACTGCTGGAACATTTCTTCAAGCTGCCTTATACTGAATCAGACCATTGGTCCATCCAGAAGTCCTTCGACCTTCTACCTGCAAAACATATATACTCTACCATTGAACTATGGTCATGTCCCAATGCTTGTGTGGGGAAGATGTTCACACGTGGGTGATCAACATGCAGCAGTCATATAACCTGTGTGACTGCAGAAGCAGGTAAAAGATCTACAATACTGCACATACCACAATGGCTGTGTGTGTGTCCAGCCCCCCAACCTCATGCAAAGTTCAAACAGCTAGAGTTTCCATGTCATCCTAATTGAATTACACACACACACACACACACACACACACACCCCAACAGTGATCTCATGGAAGACGACAAGTGTCTGAACGAGACCTGGGTGTTTGCTGCGTAATTCAATACACTTTGGGAAGCTGGGCAGTGATGACCAATTACATGATTCGGTCACCCTCAGATGATTCCTGATGTGACTTCCACATCTTAACATGCTAGATTCAGTCATGTTACTTGATCTGGTTCTAGTGGAGGATCAAAAACAGAACCCACTGACTCTGGAGCAATTGCTCTCATTCCGATAGCTGTAGATTAACATACTTCTGAGCAAACATACAAAGTTGCATTGTTAATTTTTATTCATCCACATTTGATTTAAGTGACTATTAATTGCAGATGGGGAACTTAGGGTTGGTTATAATTATGTCCAAAGATGTCTGATGATTTCCTAGTAGAGGGATTTCAGCCCGGATTATCCCAGCATTTGTTTATTACTGTATTTTAAAATTCTTGTTGGTTTAAAAAAATCTTTTGAATATTCTATTTCTGTACTTTACTTTCTATTCTGGTTTATTTCTGGTTTATTGTTTAGTTATACTGCATTTCATATTTTTATATTGTATGGAGTTGGTTTTCAATGGACAATATAAGCAGAGTATACATACCGGTATTTAAATAAACAAAACAAAGCACAACGACTCAGTGAATCCATAAAGAAAATAATGACTAAGCCTACTTGAGGTGAGAGAGCTCTTTCCAGGATAGTTTGTGCTTCTGTTTATATATGCATTTCAACCAAGTAATGCTACAATTCAACAGAAATGCACTGAGGCTGCAAGAAGTGAGATTTTAACTTGCTTTCAGATCGTACACTTCCTGTCTTTATGCAAAACATGCAAGGAAGCCCTGTAGGGAAATTGAAAGGCTCCAATTTTACATTGTACAGTAAGGTGAAGTCTTACATAATGAGGATAATAAGTTTTTTTTTTAATAATAAAAAAGACAAAGAAGTACTCAAATCCCGAAAGACAAATCCCCATGCCCTTTCCCAATCACCTTTTGCAGGCTGAATGGAATGTTACCATATATAAAATGAAAACCAAAAAGGGAGTGTAAAACACAAAGCAAATAAGGAAGAAAAATACTTACTGCCAGGGCTTTTGACAGTTTGGTTTTATAATTGTTCAGAACAATGGTAACAAAATCTTGCTGAGCTACATAGGCAGCAGGGGCGTCTTAGCCATAGAGGCTGGTGGCGCGGGGAAACATGGTGCCACGTTCTGGAGGGTGCCAGGGAAGAGGCGGAGGGTGGACGTGGTGCCTCCCGGCATCAGCTCACCGCCCTTGTCCACCTCCGCCACGCCGCGCTGCACCCAGAGCCTCCTCCCTGCCAGAGAAGCCGCCCTCCAGCCCCACCAGCAGCGCCGCCCTTGCCCGCCTCCAGCTGCTGCCCGCCCTGAGGGAAACAGCCACTCTGGGTGGCTTCAACAAAATATTAGAATACGTACAGTAATCCATCAAACATTAAAAGCGTCCCTAAACAGGGCTGCCTTCAGATGTCTTCTAAAAGTCTGGTAGTTGTTGTTCTCTTTGACATTTGGTGGGAGGGCATTCCACAGGGTGGGTGCCACTACCGATAAGGCCCTCTGCCTGGTTCCTTGTAACTTGGCTTCCCGCAGTGAGGGAACTAGTCTCCCAGGTCATTCTCTGTCCTTTAGGCTTGCAAATTACCTTACCTCCCAATACATTTTAGGTTTTTTTTTTCTCAATATCAAATCAATACTATGTTGATCTGTTGTCGTGGGGCCCCTAAAACTCTGCCTATTTGGTAATCCAGCACTGTTTGGCTTGCATATGGCACCTGATGCTAGATCTGCGCTGTTTCTCTCTTTCCATATAAACTATTTATTTTTAAACTGCATTAACATACCTCCCCCATGGGGGGAAAAATCCTCCATGCCATATTGGAGTAATGTCATCATACAGTATTTTTGCATTTTTATGTATAAACAGATATTTGAGCTGATCTTAAAACCATGTAAAGGACAAACAGACTTCATTTTCAGCAGTTCACAGCAGTGTCATTGACTAAAACTTCAAAAGAGTTAACACCAGAAAAATGTTGTTAGTTTAAAAAATGATATAAAATTTGTCAAACTAACAAAAAGTAAAGGTTTTGGAAATCCAATGATTCTAAAAGTTACTTTCTGAATTCAGGTGTATTAATCACGCTGTGTTCTCGAAACTACTAACATGAGTTTGGCCAAACTGCGAGAGGCAGTGAAGGATAGGCGTGCCTGGCGTGCTCTGGTGCATTGGGTCACGAAGAGTCGGACACGACTGAACAACTGAACAACAACAATCACGCTGCAGTGTAGTTCTCCCCCCCCCAAAAAAAAATCCTGTATTTTAATATCCTATTATTACTTCAGGTTGCATTTACCTTTGCTGTGTTCTAGACCAGGGAGCATTCATTTATGTGCTATGGGGGGAAATATTTCCCTACGTGTGTGCCAATCAGTATTTTACATTGTTCAGTGTGTTTTGGGCTTCCGGATCAGTTGACGGAAGGTAAATTAACTTATTCCATTTCATTCTGCAGGCTTTAGGGAGATCTGAGCTGGATTGTTTACTAAGGTCATGGAAGAGGCTGACCCACAATTTGTGAGCCATCAGCTCCATTATCCTGAGACAGACAAAAAGATCCTCATTACAATGAGTATAAAGCATAGTGTATTTCTTCCATTTAAACTGTAAACACAGAAAAACCGGGTGTGACAGATTGACTTAAAAGAGGTCATATTGGTGGACAATTTGAGGACAGGGAAGAAATAACTGTCTGTTTTGTCAAGACACACTTGTGGCTCCAAATCCAAATGAGTGCTGTAGGAAATTAGCGCTTGTTAAATGTCCACAGGAATAATATAGAAGCGGCAGAAATTGAGTGGCTGGCGCCCATTATTGGAAAACATGTCTTACACTCATTTTCTTCATCCCTTGAGATAGAATATGGAGAGAGAAAGAAGAAGAAGAAAAACTTTTTACTATTTCTTTCTCTCTCTCCTGGCGCAAGCCATTCAGAAACTCCTGCAGCACAGAAGCATTACAGAGATTGTGTTACCCTGGAAATATAAATTATTATTAATTTATTCAACTTTTGGCCACTGTTAACCAAATTAGACAAAAACCACCACACCGCCCTCCCTCACTTTCTTTTGCTAAGTAGATATTCTCTCTGGGATTAGCACAAGGCCACCACATTCAAAACTTAGGTCATTTACATAGAATTCTGCAAACTTGCAGTGGCCCATGACAGTCTTTGTGGCTCAAATGTTGTTCTTGATCTCAACACCCCCTGCCCCAATTTTCATTTCACAGAGGAGGATAAACCCTGCTTTAGATTTACAATGGCTTTGGGATAAAAGTCTTGTCCCCTTGTTTCACACCACACACACACACACACACACACACACAGATATTTCCTTGACTCTCTGAACCTCCTGTATCCATCTGTAGCCCTGAAATGCCTCTGCTCATTTCTGCCTTCTGCGATAAAGACCGAGAATTACTTTGGAAGCAGTTTCAATTTCCTTCCATTAAGGACAATAATGTTAGTCTTGGCCCGAGAAGTATCTGGAGGCAGAGCTAAGAGTTCAGCGTGTCTCCCTCCCATCTTGTCTTCCCACAATGTGTCGATTCATGCCGCCTCCCCTTCTCATGCGCTCTCCTTTTAAGTAAGTTGTATAGTGCTGGTTTCCAGGAGCCCTCAACAAAACACAGAGAAAACTTCCCAGTGGTTTGGGCTGGAGGTGATCCATTGTTGTGCCTCTGAAAGGGACAATCTCTTGTTCCTTGGGCTTCATCCTTGATTGGGCAAGAATAAAAATAATCATCCCCATGAAATCAAAGGTTCTCTCTGCCCATGGGAGTAAGGAACAAAGCTGCTTGCTAGGACCAGGCCTCAGTCTCCTTGAATTTGCCTTAACTGCTGGAGGAGCCTTACAGTCAGCATGGGTCTACCCAGTGACCGGCAGCCTTCTTAATACAGAGGTCACTTGTGCTTTCAAGCGTTATTGAACAAACAAACCCCAGAGACTCTTCAGCCTGGACTGCCCCGGGACCATGCAACTGGGTGAAGTGAGAGACAGAGACCAGTCAAGAGCCAATGGGAAGGTGGCAGGCAAGATTCAAAGACTAATAATAATAATAATAATAATAATAATAATAATGCAATATGGACACAGGGCTTTGCACACTCTTCCCTTACTCCCAAATGTATTCTTTCAGCAGTCAAAAACATGTGCTGTCCAATACCAGTTGCAAGTCATGAAATGGCATCAAGCAGGTCCCTAGCTGCACAAAACCCCAGAGAGCTAGGTACACCTTCACTTGATATAACACAATAGCATTCTCATTACTCATGGCAGAGGTGGTTTTAGGGTAGCGCAACGTGGGGGGGGAGGGGAAAGGGCGGCAGCGCTGCAAAAGTGATGTAGGACAGCGCAAGAGGCAGGGAGGGAGCTGAATTTTATTGCTGCCCAAAGCGTCACAGAAATTTGAGGGCCCCAAATCTGCCACTGAACATGGCTTGCTTGTTCTTTCATAGCAGGGAATAAGTGATTTATTATAATTCACACAAGCACTTGCACAGCTATGCCCAGGACTGCATTGCGGCGGTTGACTCCTGCATATAGACAACTAAGGCACAACCGTCCAAATACATGTACCCTCTTCAAAACAATGGGCAGTTTTCATAGAAAGGCTGAAAAGCTGTTCTGTTGGTTTGGGAGTTTTTGTTTTTTGTTTTTTTTTGAAAAAAATCCAACCAGGTAGCTGTGTTAGTCTTCTGTAGGGGCAAAAACAGTAAAGATGGGGGTGGGGGGACACCTTATTAAAGTAGACGCTTTTGCAGGCATGAGTCCATTTCAAAAGTTTATGCCAGTTTTAAAAACGCCACAAGGCTCATTTTTCCTGTTGCCTGCAACAGACTAACAACACAGTCCCCCTAACAATGTCTACTTAACAATGTCAAGTCTTATTTAGTGCAGTGTGTCTTAACTGCCAGGTAAATGGGCTAGGATTGCAGCCTAACACAGAGAACCCTTCTAGTATTTTCATAGTATTCTATGAAAATACTTACCTATATTTTGGAAAGGGTAAATTTATTTGGAGAGTATTTCGCCCACATGTCGGACAGGTGCTCATGTTAGCTTTTACATTGAAACAATATTCTTTTGTTGCTTTTAGTGGGGTGTGTGGGTTTTCATTTGCTTTTTGGCAGAAACTTCTATGAGATTGTGGTAACACTGCTTATCCGTTGCTGCTTGTTGATGCACGCCTGTCAAAGATCACTTCTGTGCAGCACTATAATACCTATGCCGTTGTGCACAAGTTCATCTTAGGTTTTGGTTTCTGGGTGTGTGTTTTTCCCTGTTTATTTTTAAAGGATACATGGCCCTTGAGCCAAGACAATGTAGAAGTGAAAAGATGCAGCGAGTCCCTGTGGTGGGCTCAACTTAAAGAGTCCTGCAGGGTTAAAGGGGAGAATGTTCAGATTCATCCAAGACCTGAGAAACTTGACATATGTAACCCTTACATGCATTGCATATAGAAGCCAGAAAATAAAGGTGCCCCCCTAATGAGTTTTTTTTGCGGTTGGGTGAGCGGAAGGGGCTGCTTCAGAAGACTAATAACTGAAAAACCTTCCAGAGCTTTTGTCTGGAGCAATAGCAGGCACTTTCCATCCCTTTTGAGGAAGGGGTAGAAGGGAAAAAAGGCGGCCTTTGGGGAGCCTCCACGAGAGATGTGGGTTTTAAGGGCGACCCAGGTCATACAGAACTAATCAAGCGAAAACAATAATAAAATTAGCCTGACAGTCAGCAAGTATCTGAGAGGACTTTATCAGAAAAAAGAAAGAAAATGGAAAAAAAGAAAAGAAATGGGGAAAGAAATAAAGAAATAAAGAAACTCACTTGGAGCAAATCCGCAAGGTGTCATTGTGCAAATGGGGAGGGCGGGAGGATTAAATTATTTATTCATTGTTAATTTATTTATTTATGTATGTGTAAACGACTTAGCTGCTGCAGGTGCTCAGGGGCGTTTATGAAAGGGCCCAGTTTGAGAGCCAAGGAGAGAATATTGGTCCATTTAACTCATTATTTCCTTTAAGGCGATCAAAACATTGACTTTTATATAGAAGATAGAGACTGGGTTGGGGTGGGTGGGGACATATGTGTGCCAGGACTCATGCAGGGTCTAAGCAACCTTAAGAACGAAAGCATTTAACTCGTATTCAGGAACTGTTGGGTAGGGAGGTGGGGAAAGAGAGAGGAGGCTCAGTGGTGGAGTTTAATGTCCTGCAAATTAGCAAATGAATGCTTATGTCAATATGCAAAAGAAAAAAGAAAAATAGGGGGGAACTACTAGTTTGTTTAAACAGATTATTAAAAGAAAGCGTCTTGGGAACATGCAGAAAATGTGTTGTTGTTGCTGCTTTTCTTTTCTTTAGTAAAGAGCAGCAACAGTTTTTACTTAAGATGCTTGTCCTCATGTGATCTTGCACACAGATGACATATTTTCAGAGCTGAAATCTAAGAAGCATCCATTGGCTGTTCTTGGGAACATGCTTTCTATTTAAGAGCCTGAACAGTAACAATCCAACAAGTTAACAACAGGGGCCATCCTGTACCCACCTAAAGGTGCAAGAGGACCAGAAGCCTAAAACGGCTCTGCCATTAGCATTCCATCGTATTTGCAGAAGAATCTAGATATGTGGGTGCAGCGTGCAGGTATTTTGTTTTCCTCCTATGTTTATGGTATTTCAAAGTGTCATCTCATGTTTCTGTGACCCAGCAGAGCATGCCGCAGTGGGGATGCTGTGTAGGACATGACCCTAGGAGGGAAAGGAACAAGGCATCTCAGCATGGAAGGGGTGAGGAGGCACAAGGCAAGAAGTCAAGTCTCTCGGAAAAAGCATCATTGCATCAAGTTAATGCCTGGTGAGGAGGGGATCCTGCTGCTTTTGTGTACTTCTCTAAAGAAAGACAGGAAGCCCGGAGAATTATCTGCCACAAGAGACTCTTAATTAAGCAGCAGAACAGGATATTGCTGAATAAGGAGGTGCTAATTAGATATGGCTCACCAAAGCAAAGCTGGGAAGCAGTGCTGTTGTGTTCTGTAGCAGCAGGGCAAGGAAAACTGCTATTGTACCTCAGGGACTAATTGGCTTACTGTGGCACAAGCTTTCCTAGACAACTGCCTGCTTCAACAGTTAAAAGAAACTGCAAATGTAAGCAACCTAAGGACTGTGGGTTAATTTCAGCTGGTTTTTCCAGCCCCCTTGTAAAATGGCCACCCCAACCACTTTCTCCGAGGTAATAGTGGTGTGTTATCATATGGGATGCGGGTAGCGCTGTGGTCTAAACCACAGAGCCTAGGGCTTGCCTAGGGCTTACCTTCCAGCGGGAAGGTAAACGGCATTCCCGCTGCATAATTGATCACATGATGCAACACATGCACACCATTTGAATGGCAATGCCAATAAACTTTTTTGCGGGCAGGCCCCTCAAATATTTTATGGGCGGGGGCCAAAGGGCCCTCAGCCCCTAGGAGTTGGCTCCTATGCTCCTGGACCCTCTCCTGTTGCTTGAGGCTGAGATGGCCTCAGTGGCACAGAGTGCCTTCCATCGGGACAGATAGGGATAGGGACAGATAGCCTAATTTCTGTAGTTTATTATCCGGTAAACTCTAGGTTGGATTACTGCAACATGTTGCTCACTGGGCGAAAACTGTTTGAGCATATTACACCGATCCTGGCCTGACTGCACTGGCTGCTAATCAGCTTCTGGGCCCAATTCAAAGCACTAGTGTTGACCTATGGTTACCAGATTTTTCCCCCTCAATGAATACGGGGACACTTTTTTCCCTTTCTTTTTTTGAAGTGAGTAGCAACAGGGAGTCAGTAGTGGGGATGGTGAGGCAAAAGATCCTGGGCCAAAGCACACGTGCATATTGTATAAAGGTGCAAAGCCGTTTTTTCACACCCTGTGAAACAAAAACGCAGAGTTTTTTTTTATTAAAAAAAACTGGGCAATGGCACTCTGCCTGCCCGTGACTCCCGAGCCTCCCCCAATCTCCTGCCCCCTTCCCCCTTTGTTTTGACTGATCGGGGGAGGCTTGGGAGTTGCAGACGGGTGGCCGTTGCCCAGGAGGGGCACAAGGCACACGGTTTCTCTGCCAGGCAAGGTGCAAATCCCTTCTTTCGCACCCTGTGAAACATAAATGCGCAGTTTTTTGTTTTTGTTTTTTAAACTGGGCAATGACTGCCCGCCTGCAACTCCCAAGCCTCCCCCTATCAGTCAGAACAAAGGGGGAAGGGGGCAGGAGATCTGTACCACCGGGTGTCCCCGGTTCCCCTTTGGCAGTGGCGGTGGCAGCGGCAATCAGCAGCCCGGAGCCAGCCTGGTAGCGCAGTTGGCTCTGGCTGGCTTCAGGAGCTGCCCGCTGCCGTGGCACCCACCATTTTTCCTTGCTGGAAGTCCCCATATGATTTGTTGTGCACAAGACACATCATATGGGGACTTCCGGCAAGGAAAAAATGGCGGGAGCCACTGCAGCAAGCAGCTCCTGAAGCCAGCCAGAGCCAACTGTGCTACCAGGCTGGCTCCGGGCTGCTGAGGTTGCCGCTGCCACATTTCCTGGGGACAGATTTTGCAAATCTTGGGACTGTCCCCAGGAACTGGGGACGTCTGGTAACCCTACTATAAAGCCTGAAATGGCTCAGGACCACAAGGACCACCTCTCTACATATAAACCACCCCAGACTCTGCGTTCATCACCTCCTTCATGTGCCTCCTCCTTGTGAGACCTAGAGGCTGGCAACATGAGAACAGGCCTGCTCTGTAGGGGCTCCCCATCTGCGGAATGCTCTCCCCAGGAAGGTTTGCCCGGCACCTTCATTATATATATTTTAGATGCCAGGTGAAAACGTTCCTCTTCAACCAAGCACATGGCTGATTAATATTCTACAGCCTTTTAAATGTGTTTGTTGGAAGGGGGAGGGTTTATTGTTTTGCTGCTTTGTTTTAATTATTTGCTTGTTTTTATCCTGTATTTTATTTATGTGAAACGTCCCGAGATCTTAAGATGAAGAGCAGTATATAAATCAATCAATCAATCAAACAAACAAACAAACAAACAAGGTTAGTTCCACATACAGAGCATTGCAGAAATCCAGCTTTGAGGTTACCAGCATGTGGTTAACTGTGTTCAAGCTATCCCAATCCAGAAACAGCAAGCAGCCACACAATATACTGCTGAGCTATAGCTTATTGCATGGACCACCTTCCTCATGCTTTGCCATGGAAGTTCCAGCAAGTCAGCCACCTTCTGGTATTATTATGGTATTGCAGATGAGTGCTAGGGCAGTGGTGTACGTTTTCTCAAAAACCTGACCAAAATACCCACACATTTACAATGATTCCTATTTAGGAACAACGATCCAATTTTTCTGCTCCCTGTTCTTGGCAAAACACTGTCTCAATTTTTCTCAGGGAGGCAGAGTTTGTGCAGGCCTCTTACCGCACTGCAGCTGCCAATCTTTGGTGTTCAGCCCCCCTTCCTCAAGTCTCTCAAAGGCACATTATTGATTGAGGGGCAAATGCACCTCAACTGTAGTACATATACATAGGAACACATGCACATAAGCTCTAAGACATCACAGGCTGCCATTCCAACATAGCTGTTTCATTTTAACTATTAAATACAGTGGTACCTCTGGTTACAAAATTAATTCGTTCCGGAGGTCTGTTCTTAACCTGAAACCGTTCTTAATCTGAGGTACCACTTTAGCTAATAGGGCCTCCCACTGCTGCCGCGCCACCAGTGCACGATTTCTGTTCTAATCCTGAGGTAAAGTTCTTAATCCGAGGTACTACTTCCGGGTTAGCAGAGGCTGTAACCCGAAGTGTTTGTAACCCGAGGTGTTTGTAACCCGAGGTACCACTGTATAGGAAGCAGAAGGGTATGTTGTGGCTGGCCACTGCAGTAAAAAAGAATGCAAGGAGATGGCCGATGCAGCTCCCTCCACTGGGCCAGCTGCTCCTCTACCTAATGGGAGGGCTGGCTCTTTCCCCGCCACCCTCAAACCCTAACAAGTGTAACTCTTCACATATTCAGGTGGAGGGCAGCCATGGCTTGTTTCGTGGCTTGCTGACAGTCTACGAGCTTCCACAGCTAACTGATGCTGAACCACGGCATGGGCTGGGCCTGGTTGCCTTGACAGAAGCAGAATCGCAGCTGCTTCAGTGCTTTGGTATGTCACATGCAGGGGCATAGCAAGGTAAATTGGTACCTGGGGGCAAAAAATTTTTTGTCCCCCCCCCCGAGGCATGGGAAGGTCAGGTGGTACCCGGTGTGGAAAATTTCTTGTCAACCCCCCATTGACCCCCGCACACAAAAATGGTTTTACGTTATTTCATATTTTCTTACAAAGGAATAATAACAAGTAATAATAAAAAACCCTTTTATTTATATCGCACCCTCCCCGGCCAAAGTCGGGCTCAGGGTGGCTAACATCAGATACATAACATTGGTATAAAATCAAAAAATAATTAAATTACCTCCTAAAAACATCGCAAAATCAAATTAAAGTCTAATTAGATGGCTTTCCACAGGGTTAGGGTTGGGAACAGTAAGTGTTCTCTGAACTGAAATTTCAGCCTTCATGACATAGGAGAACAGCCAAGTGAACAGCTATTTTGGTGGAGGAGGGTCAAGATATTAACCAATATACATGAAATTTCATATATAGCTATATAATCCCTAGTATAGTAAGATAAGACCTTCGGAGCAGGCATTAAAAAAAAAATTCAATTTTTTTTTAAAAAATTGTTCCTTGGTAATTTGTCACCCCCTCCATTATGGAACCCAGGGCGGCCCGCCCCCCTTGCTACGCCCCTGGTCACATGCTATAAGTGGACAGTGGCACTCAGGGTGGGCAGTTTCTATTAATTTAAAATTTTCAGCAGACAAATAAAGTGAAAGAAATAAGAGAGTGGGGGGAGAAAAAGGTGATCGAAACTGAACACAGTATATAGGTATATAAGTAATGCTATTATTCCAGCAAACATACAATTATTAACAAGTCATTATAATTTTTACAAATTCATTCCAAGGATCGTTATATCTATCCATGCATCTAAAAGCAATCCGTTCACATGTTGCAAGACTTGTTATATCTTCTATCCATTGATCAAAGGGGGGGGGGTAGCATTCTCTTTCCAGTCAATGTTTTGGCAGAAGTAAGGGCACGAAAAGTCTATCTATGATGACAGGCTGTCAAGCCCCACATAATTGGTATGTGGTTTAGGATAATATTATCATTTGACAATTTTTATTCCCCTCCCCTAAAAGTAGTGTTTATACATCCTAATACTTTTATCAAAAAAAAAATGTGAAAGTGTTGGACATTGCATAAACGTATGTTTCAAAGAAGCAAAATGTGGGCAAAGATGATGACCTCATTGATCGGGGGCTGCTAACACGGAACTAACAGGCTCCCTGGACAGTTTGCAATATGGATTCCTTTTGATGGCTTATGCTCAGACATACACTAGCAGGAATCAAAATATTTGCTAATGTTAAGGTCAAATGATTTGGCATGAGAGAAGGCCAGCTCCCAACTGCAGCACTTTTAATAGACCTGCTATATTTGGACACTGGTTTGGCAGGCTGAAATTGCTGTAGCTCAGATTACTCTGTAAGAAGCTGACCATAAGAAATATATTCCTTATTGTCTGAAAGTCCTTCATACTTACACTTCGGGAGAACTCAAAAGAACCAAGCTGAGAAAACATATGCTAAAAGAGCAAGATTCCCCCATTTATTTGGGATGGAAATATCAAAAGGTGCCATCCTTTGCACATTTATCTGGGTAGAAGCCACACGGGACTCACTGTGACATATGTCTGAGTCAATTAGGCTGCCCAAATAAGTAAAATAATTTCCTACAAGCATAGAATAACCGCTTCAAAACTGAGGGGATGGGAATCATGTTTCGTGTCCAAACGAGATTTTGTTAAACTGAATTCATTACCCCGGTTATTGTTGTTTTTTGTCACTCAGAAAACATGGCCATCATTGTAATAAAGGAATACATTTATTTTGCAGTGCATGTTAATTTGAGATCTTGTACCCTTGCAGTCCCATGGACTGCAAGAAGATCAAACCTATCCATTCTTAAGGAAATCAGCCCTGAGTGCTCACTGGAAGGACAGGTCCTGAAGCTGAGGCTCCAATACTTTGGCCACCTCATGAGAAGAGAAGACTCCCTGGAAAAGACCCTGATGTTGGGAAAGAAGGAGGGCACAAGGAGAAAGGGACTACAGAGGACAAGATGGTTAGACAGTGTTCTCGAAGCTACCAACATGAGTCTGACCAAACTGAGGGAGGCAGTGGAAGACAGGAGTGCCTGGTGTGCTCTGGTCCATGACACGACTAAACGACTAAACAACAACCCTTTTTTTTAAAGCCAAGTGTAGGACACTGATCGATAATGCACACCCACAAAACACATCACATCCTTGTGCAGTATTGATTTGACTTTCATATATATGAACATAATAACATGAGGACAGCCTGCTGGACCAAGCCAATGGTCTATCATTGTGTTCTCACGTGAGCCAGTCAAATGCCTCTGAGAAGCAAACAAGCAGGACTTGAGTGCAGCAGCACTCTCCCCTCCTGTGGTTCCAGCAAGTGTATTCTGTAAGCAGGCCTGTTTAAAAGACTTTAAACTGCCAATTTAAGAATTCCACAGAATTGTATGCAGGAGAGGGTTAAAGAACTGCGCCCCCTGCAGGCTTAGACACAGAACTGGTTTCTTTTCATCAATATTTTATCAAGCTTATAAAAGAACTCCTTGCCTTTAAAGATGCTGTTTCAGTTTCCTTTGTTAAAAATATGCCTCTTTTCCCTCAAAGCTCCCATTATTGGTTTGTTTATTCTGATTTTTTTTTAAAAAAATTATGAATACAAAAGAAAAAGCAATTAAAAATAAAAATAAAAATAGTAATAATAATGACAATTTTAAAACAACAGCAGCAGCAACAACAAACCATCACCAGCTGACATTAAAAATGGGAATATTCCATCAATCCTGATTTCAATGTATAAAGTAATGTGCACTATCCAAATATCTGAACAGGTATTTCAACAAAATTGAGAATTATAAACCACGTGTTCATACGTAAAAATGCCCCTTATGTATTAACATATTTCTGGCTAGGCAGAGCTCTAGCTATATGTTTAAACAGTCCTTTTGTTTTCCCACACACACTCCTCTGCAAGCACACTGAGCTGAAGTTGATAAATTGTCAGAGTTAAATGTATAAATTAAAGATTCAGGTATGCACATGAAGTACCTATTGTTTTGAGTTGTTAGACAGGCAATGTATAGGTTTTTAATTTCCCATGAAAACGTGTGCATTGAAAGGGGGGCTCAAATTCTTGCCTGCCCCTCATAAATATATATTTTTATTGTGGAGGGAATGGACAAGAAAAAAAAACAGGACTTCTCATTTATTAGCAGGGAAAGGACTGGACAGATAGCATGGCCTGCTTTTCTGTTTAGGCCTGACTTTCTAACCTAGGTCTACAGCTGCTGTGACCGGGGTCAAGTGATATGTCACTCTGTCAGATCACACAGAGAGGCAGTGGCTCTTCCCGGATTAGAACTCAGCCACATGGCCCCTCTGAAAAGATTTCTAAGAAGTGCCAGAGCTGACTGTCCACTGCTTAAACCTTATGCTAAAAGGTTTTAGACATCTCAGTCAAAAGGTATTGTAAATATGGGGACAAAGCGTATAAATTCTTGAGGGTGGGACTTGAACAGGAGAGAGCCAGACTTCTGGACTTCAATAATTAAACTGGGTAATAAAATCTATACTATGGAAATATGAGTTCAAATTGATACCAATCCACAAGTGCCAAAATGTTTGTTGCTAATGAGCTCAGATATGTCACCTTTGCAGTAACAGTTTTGTCTTAAAAGCAGGTGGCTATGATGTGGCATAATAACCAATCTCTAACCCATCAGAATCCAGATTTGCTTCTCCAACCTTTTGTCATCGTGGTGCAACTCCCCATATCCACCTCCACCCCATTTTATTGTATACAATGCTAGGTTTCTTATTCATTTGCACGTCCATTAATTATGGTGTCTTGCAAAAACTCCACACCTAGAACTAGTGAGGAGGTGAGGGGGCTACAAGTCTAGGAAGTCCATGACTCAAAACTCACTGCCAACAGGAGGTCCAGCTTTGGCAGTCTTATTTCTGCAAAATGAAAATGATAAATACTGACTTACTTTACAGAGTTGTCGTAAGGATTACTGGAGAGAGTCCAGCTCAGGTCCAGCTAGGAAGCTCCTCAGAGACATCTGGTTGCCTACTGTGAAAACAGGATGCTGAACCAGAATAGGTCATTGGCCTGATCCAAAATGACTGTGATTTTCCAATAGTTTCACTGTCCTTCTCTCTTTTAAAAGGCTTGGTTTGTGGTGATTTGCATATGGACTGGCAAAGTGATTTTGACTTGCCTGGTAAGAAGCAATGATTGTCTGTGAAGCAACTGTGACATGGAAGGTGAAGCCCTGTCCCAAGCCCCTGAATTTCTTGCTTGAACTGCTACCATCATCTGCCCTGCATACCTGGAGCCCTTAACAAATTCCACAAATTAGCAGTTTGCGAGAGGGATCAAGAGACTGGATTTGTCCCTCCTCGGTTCCTTCTCTCCCTGATCAGTGGGACTGCAATATGTGTTGGCTACTTCCCCCTCCACCATTACATGATCTGCAGTGTGGTTATTTCCGCCCATATCTTTTCTTTTGTCTGGTATTTGTGTGGCTTTAAAAACAAAAACAAAAAACCAATTGTGCTAAAGTGCAAGTGCAGTTGTAATCATCATCATCATCATCCTTTTTTTCTTGGCTTATATTTCTGTCACATGAAGCTTGGGCCTCATGTGGTTCACACATGGGAGTGGGCAACTGAAGCAAATTGGGGTGGGATGAATTCTGGCACAGCCCCTATTTCTGTTTATACCAGGAAAGAATTAGTGAAAGAGCCATCGGCTAGCATCTCGCAAGCTATCTCTGCTTCCATCCAGAGAAAGCAAGAGATACACAAAAATGGGGCTATTATGAGGGCCAGAGAGAGAGAGAGCCCAGAGGAGCAGACTAGGCCCTTAGGCCTCTAGCTGCCTGTGCCCATATCCATACCCTACATCCAGGCCCAAACAGAGGGGGGCGGGTCATATGGGCCACTTAGCCCGGGCCTCCGATTCCAAAGGTGGCCTCAGTCAGCATATTCACAATCGCTCACCATTATTTAAATGTAAATACTTAAAACAATACTTTTCCCTGTGTATTTTTTAAAAAGCACTATTGTATATCTATATTTCCCATTTTGTCTTTATATGCAGATATGGTTCAAGCCTTGAAATCCCCAGGGTAAAAAAAAGGGGGGGCCCACATTATCTACCTGGCCTAGGCCTCTGCCTGGCTCTGCAAGGGCCTGCCTACATCTAAAACACCATTACAGTGGTACCTCTGGTTACGTACTTAATTTGTTCCAGAGGTCCGTTCTTAACCTGAAACGGTTCTTAACCTGAAGCACCACTTTAGCTAATGGGGCCTCCCACTGCCACTGCGCCGCCAGAGCACGATTTCTGTTCTTAACCTGAAGCAAAGTTCTTAACCTGAAGCGTTATTTCTGGGTTAGCGGAGTATGTAACCTGAAGTGTATGTAACCCGAGGTACCACTGTATACCACTTTAATAGTCACAGCTTCCCCCACAGAACGGTGGAAACTGTTGCTTGTTAAGGGGACAGAGCTACAGTTTCCAAAGTGATTTAACCATCAACCTCCCTTCCCAAGGAACTCTAGAAATTGTAGCTCTGTGAGGGAATTAGGGGTTTTCTAATAACTTTCAGCACCCTTAGAATAGTACAGTTCCCAGGAGTCTTTGGGGAAAAATAGGACTGCTAAAGTAGTATAATGGTGTTTTAATTGTATGGTGCGAATGTGGCCTACTCTAATGTGCCACATACCTGCCATTTACTACAATGATTACTATTCTTTTTATTAGTATCACATAGCCTCCAACATTCCTCAGATGAAAACAGGGGTGCCCTATTTCATCATCATCATCATCAACATTATCCTGCCCACCTGACTGGGTTGCCCCAGCCACTCTGGGCGGCTACTAACATATATAAAAACATAATTAAACATTAAACATTTTCCGTATACAGGGCTTCCTTCAGATGGCTTGGGGGGGGGGGGTCAGATAACTCCATACCTTCCGACATTTATCTGAAGAAAAAAGGAACGTCCTAAGGAAAAGCGGGACATTCTGGGATCAAATCAGAAACCGGGACAGCTTCTGTAAATCCAGGACTGTCCCTGGAAAATAGGGACACTTGGAGGGCCCGGTTTAATCCACAAGCCATTCCTATACCACAAGCCATTCCTATACCTAGCATTTCATTAAAGAGGCTTAAGTAATCTTTGTTTTAAATCAGCTCTCATGGGAACATAAAAACTTCATTGCCTGCAGCGTACAATCAGTTTATCTCCCGAATTCTAAATCCTGCATTAACAGCAGTCATGTAAAAGTGTTAGAGAGATTCAAATTAGTTTTTGGGTGTCTCTTTTGAAAACATTCTCACATCCAGTGACAAAATCCAGCTAGAAACTCCCCAGATCCCATCCTTTCTTTTGCCGGATCAGTGTTGGCATCTGATTGCTGGGTGCATCTCACTGGATCAGGGCCTTTGAAGTGATGTCAGGTGATATGAAGTTTCAACCTTGTTTTGCACAAGCAAACCACCGTTTTTAAGTTTTAGCCATTGAGTGATATAACGTTTACTTAATTGTTGTGTAGCCTGCCATTGAAAAACTGAAGTTGGTACTTGTGTTCTGATGCATATATTCCTTTCTATGTATCACATAGATTCATTAGGTGCTTTCGACAGGGTCCTATCTCTCAGTCACAATAATCCCACTGATAAAGTGGGAATAGTAATACTCCGTCTCATACGGGATATTGAGGAAATGACAGGGAAATGTTTTTCTTATCTATCTCAGTGGAGTTTGGGGGATAGGGCAGGCTGTAGATAAAAATTAATTAATGATCAAAGGAGTCAATGTCATCACAAAGCAAAACTTTATAATAGCACGGAAGTAACAAGATCTTCATTGGGAAAATGTTGGACTTCTATTTCAGAGTCGTTATGGCTCCATTGGAATCAGCGAAGCATATAGATATAAATATTAGATAATAAATATAGACAAAGAAAAAAAGATATAGGACAAATGTGTAAAAGCACCCATATCAGAAAAATAACTTGCACAGTAAAAGAAAGGCGAATAAAACATATAGACAATTAACGGGCGAAGCCTTTTGCAATATATGTTGCTTGAGAAACCAACAATTCCATGGAGACCAGAAAGCATTTGACACATTTTGACCCCAAAGGCGGCATTCCAAATCTTTTCAGTAGTGTCCTATGAGAAGCAGCTTGTATGACTTGGACCAAACTAACTTTTAAACTAAGTGGCAAACATGAATAATTGCAGACCTTGTCTGTTTTTCATAGGTCAGAAATGCCTAGGATAGAGACGTTCCTTAAGTTTATTGCAGGGTCTACTCAAGCACATGATTAGGCAACTGTGAACAGGACCTGGTTACTTAACTGCAAAATTGCAGTTTATTCACAGACCTGACATTACCTTTTCCAAATGTTGGACTCGGATGACAACAGGCACTTCATTGTTTGTTTGTTATTTTTAAAAGTGGATTATTGTCACAAAGCCTACATAGAAGTACTTTCTGTCCTGTCTATTTATGGTTTTATTCCCACCTGCCACATTTATTTCCCACTAATTTCTTCTACTGGCCATGTATCTGCACCCTATATTTGCATCATAGCTGTTGTTAAAGTAGGATTTCAGTGTATCTCAAGAAGTGTGCATGCACACGAAAGCTCATACCGAGAACAAACTTAGTTGGTCTCTAAGGTGCTACTGGAAGGATTTTTTATTTCATTTTTTATTTTGTTTTGGTTAAAGTAGGATGTTTTCTAACCATGGTTTACTAGGCAAAACTGTTAATATTTAGAATTTCAGCCTCCAAGAGTGTTTGTCTGAACATACACATTTTCAATTTCAAGGCAGTTATGTGTAGCGAGAGACTAGCAAAGCCAGCATAGGAGCACATCAAGCTTGGGCACCCAGCAGCAAGCATGCCTTGCATTGCCAAAGAAAATAAGAAAAGGCTGACGAATGAGAGGCTGAGCATTAGACAGACAGACAGAATAAATGTGCTTTTTCTCATGCAAAAGGATAAAAAAAATTAGATGCAAACTTTACATTTAAAACTGCATTGTTCCTCTTTTAATCTGGCCACCATCCGAGTGGTGATCTGGATGTTAGAGAAGAGATGAATGGGAGACATTGGCAGGGATTGGAGCTTGCGGATGAATGTGGAAATGTAGAATGGATGTTTCTTTTTTCTGGCTTTGAGTTGACTGTTGTTTCTGTCTGTTTTTGAGAACTGATCCAAGGGACAGGGAAGTCAGTGTGGGCGCCTCTGAGGAAGGCCCTCCTCTACAGCTGCAGCTCAGCGGATTAGGAAGCTTCATCCACAAGGCAACATTACACAAGTAGCCTTTGAACAAAAGTCATAGATACTATTAATGATATGGTAATCCTTAATCGAGCTACCTCCCAGTAGTGATTATACTGACATGGGAAGAATATCTAAGTCGTAAAAGCAGCCCATAACAACACTGTGCTATTGTTCGCCCCAAGCTTGACCACGACTAACTTTTACCAGCATCTCTAACGTCACCTTTCTTCCCCCCTCACTATCACCACCCTGATCCTACTTCTTTTTAAGATGGGCTTTTTTCCCTCCCCCCCAAGTTCCCACACACATTTTGTACCGTCTCAAAATTCACACTGCCAAACGCGTCAAGCGATCATTTCCATCTGAGACCAAAGACCACACAAAGGTTAGTTCTGTAGGTCCCAGTGAAGATGTTTTAATTGGCTGACAAAAGGCACAGTGGATCATTTGACTTGTAAATCCTCTCTCTCTCTCTCTCTCTGAGATAACACAGCCGGAATTAGACAAGTCTGGTGTTCACTGTAGTGCTGCACCCAATATTCTCCAGCAAACATTTTTTGACATGAAATGAAGGGCTTCAGGAGGCTACAGCCAGTATGTTTCTGGACAGCTACCCATTGTTTGCATTTTTTTTTGCACCTGTTCATAACCAATTTGCAGCCCCTCTTGGCTGCTACTACAGCATCAGTTCTCCTCCCACCCAAACACCTTCTCTTTTTCTGAGACTCCCAGTGATCCCCTTCTGGAGTTTAAAGTTATCTGGAGAGTACCTCTTACATACTGAGGTAGAAGAGTGGGGACCAGAAATCAGGTGACACCCATCTTTGGAATGTCCTCCTTTGGCCTATGTAGCTTATTGCTACTCCTTTGAATTTTGCAATGTTATCCTATACCTTTCTACTCAGAAGTAAATCCTGCTGAGTTCAATATGATGTTGGTCCCAGATAAATGCATATAGGATTACAACCTTGGACTCCAGGTAAAGATAGTTTTCTTTGGCCAGGGCTTTTGACTTTTTTGTTGCTTTCTGCTTGTAGGTAAAGGTAAAGGGACCCCTGACTGTTAGGTCCAGTTGCAGACGACTCTGGGGTTGCGGTGCTCATCTCACTTTACTGGCCGAGGGAGCCGGCGTACAGCTTCCGGGTCATGTGGCCAGCATGATTAAGCCATTTCTGGCGAACCAGAGCAGTGCACGGAAACTCCATTTACCTTCCCGCCGGAGCAGTACCTGTCGCGGGCACTTCCACCCTGTACAGCCACCCCTGGACATTTCACGGTCTATGAGTGCTGCACCAACGACAAACGGTCCCCAGCTGCAACCCACCAGACTGCTAACTGGAACCTGCTTGCTTGATTTACCACAGACGAGGATAATGTGAATAAAGAAGTTGTTTATTGTGTACAAAAGCTTGTGGTTGCTGATAAATAAAAGGTGTTCAATAAGCTTATAACGATGGTCCTATACCGGCCTATTACCTCTAAATGATACTGGCCTATTACCTCTAACAGTCAACTAATTAACAATAACAACAGGTTTCACAATCTATTTATCCTCTCTGCTAACTTCCACCAATGCTACACCTCAGACTCTTAAACTCCCAGCTCTCACTCCTGACTCATGCTCCTCAACTAACTCAACTGCTGGACTCCCTCAACTTCCTCCAACTCTCTTCTACTGACCACAGGGAGGGGTGTTTTATACCCAGGCTGAGCCCGCCCCTAAGGGTTCTAACTGTCACAAAATTTAACCCCTACCTGGCTTTGGGCTAGTTCTCCACAGTACCTAGTTATCTACTTGCATTTTGATGTGCTTTCGAACAGCTAGGTTGGCAGGAGCAGGGACTGAGCAACAGGAGCTCACCCTGTCGCGGGGATTCAAACCGCCGACCTTCTGATCGGCAAGCCCTAGGCTCTGTGGTTTAACCCACTGGTTAATTACACTGGTACTGTAATACTAATAATTTAAATGTGTTGCTGGTTTCGAACGTTGGCACTTATGCATCTTCGCTAGTTTGGTTTTCATGTTCTGCTCTTTCTTTTTCCATTTTATCAGGCTTCAGTGGTGATGTTTCAATTGTTTAATGTTTATAGCTGCAAAGAGCCTCAAAAAGTCTCTTGATGAGAAGAGATATGCATTAATAAAATAAAACAATTGAGGATCAAGCTGTGAATGTGATGTGAGAATGCCCTGTGGCTCAGTCAGAACTGGCTGGGTCATCATGACACCACAAACCCAAATTGGAATGAGGTCATATAACTGTGGAGGAAGCTGTACTGCCAACACTTTCACCATCTTCTCTGGCCCCTGGAAAAAATTAAAAGGGAAGGCGGGGCTTACCTGGGCCCAACAATATTTTATTTAAGTTGGCACCCCTGTTCCATGGGTATCCTGTAGTAAGGAACACAAAACCCACAGGTGTCTGGGGAGGCAAGATGTCTGACCAGCAGACTCGGATGCTTCCGTTATCATCATAGGCACTTGGAATTATTAACCTGTTTTACAGCTGAATTTGTGTCGCTCCACCTATTCTCAAAACCAATTTTTTTTGGGGGGGGGGATATTTGTGAAGAGAGTTAAATCTGCCCTTGTTGAAACCAGCTTTGCCACAATTCCACAGAAGCATTTCATTCCCACGCTTTCTAAATGTGGCATCAATGTGAGTGTCTGCATGCAACTAGGAATATTCAGTGTTGCTTAAATAAATGAAGAAAAATGAGAGAAGGCTGCCTGGGAACCATAAGATGACCTGTACCAGGATAACATTGGGACAGACTGCGTAATTGATTTCTCGATTGCTAAGTCAGTGTTTCAGTTCTGCCATATGAGTCCAAGTTTTGGCATTTACATGAAATACCTTCACCGGTCACAGCCTCTGCATCCTAATGATAAATACAGTAATGGAATGCTGCTTTTTTTGGCTTTTAAGTTCCATGTTAAACTAAACTAATATTGTTGGCTATTTTATTTTGAAGAGTAATTTTTTTGAAAAAACACAAAAATCTAATGGTGCATGGATACCAGTAGAATGGGACACACACACACACACACACACACACACACAGTAATGCCGTCACAAAGGTCAGGTCTCTGGTTTCCTTGAGTTAATTTTGTCCCCATAAAAGGTTAAGACACATGCAATCACTAGTAGTTTATGATAGAGCTATGATAAGTCTTGTCAAATGTAGAGTGGAACATAAACCTAACCTATTGCAAACATTATGGGTTTGTATGTGTGCAGGCACAATATCCACTACTCTTGTTTTTACAAGCATTTAAAAGCTTCAAGGGAAATCTAGAAGAAGGAATTCTCATTCACTCAGAACTCTGGACTTATCTCCTAGGGAAGACTCAATATGAGCACCCTTCCCCAACACATAACCTGCTCATTATAATGGTTCAATTGAGAAAATATTTAAGCCTGCTCATAATGTTTTAGCACAAATCATAAAAACAAAACCATAAACCAGAATACCACAGAAGACATATCTGTCTTACCATGTTTCAAAGCATAATTTGCTCTAATTTATGTATATACACACGCACACACGCACACACAGCTTTTCCAACTGTTTGAAATGAATAACATTAATAACAGAACCAACACTAGGAACGCAGATCTAAGCAGTCAGACACAGAAACATCAATCAAAAAAAGCTTCACTAAAAAAATGTCTTACAAACCTTTTGAAAAAGTTGTTCATTTGTCACACTTGCAAACATATTCCCAGTTCAAACAAGAATGTTTTCACACATGAGACTAAGAACCACCACATTTGAGCCACTTTCACATTCTTTCTGCTATCTGTGAGTATTTTCAAAGCATGACAAGTTGGAATAAAAACTGCAAGTGCCTTGTAGCCCGTATAGGTTTTACCTCCATGGTAAGGACCAAATTTAAGCCTAGGTTGATTCAACTCTCAAGTGTGAAAATGTTTGAGCTCTTGTGTGTGAAAATGCCCTGAATGTCAAACTTTGTTCAGTACTTAAACACCAATTAAGCTGTCAGTGAATGAGGCAAATTGCATTTCCTTAAAATATTAAATGCTATAAAATGCAAACAGATCTTTTAACACACGGCCAGATAGCCTGAACCTGCTCTCATGGATTATTGCAAAGCTTTCTCTGGCGAAAAGAAATTGATTGACATATGACAAATTCAAAAAGTCGAGGCTGTAAATTGTGAATCAAACATGGGTATGAACTGGGGATATTTGACATTTCCATCTTCATCAAGGGGGATTCTGTCAAGTAGAAGCTCAAACTCTTCATCAGTAATCTGCACGCCAAACTTGGAACAAACAGCAGTTCGCTGCAGTCACTCATGGAGTTCACATTTGGGTCAGCGGAACCTACAATACCCCAAGCATATGGCTGCCATTAACTCTTTGTTACAGCTTTGGTCCCCAAGATCAAGAGCAGCACGTGAATATCAGAGGTTAATCAGGGTTTTGATCGCTTCAGCTTTCTCTGAGAAAGAAATTCTGCCACAGAAATCCCTCCATTGGTGGTGCACAGAAATAGAAATACCGGCATACTGAGCGATGTGTGATTGTCCCCTTTGAAAAGTTATTCATTACACTAAAACACTGGTATCGCTGAAACTAGTTAACTCTGAAAAGGCCTTTTCTTTAGACTGTTTAGCATGAAAGAAAATGTAGAGAAAATGTGAGAGGGTTTCTTTTTTCTTCTTTTTTTTTCGAGGTTGCAAAAAGGCTTCTTACTGCCTTTTCGGAAAGCATTTTCATAATGGCCTTCGATACATTTTGCATACAAATATTTTTAAAGCGTCTGTGTTTATTCACAGACAAGAAAGTGTTTTCATAAAAAACATAATCCATGAAATACCGGCACAAATAGGAATGACTTCAGCGATAATAATGAACAAGGCATTCATTCTCCAGTTTGCAGAGCTGATAAGGCAGGGCTGACTTCTGGAGAGCTGGGGAGGACAGGCTTCCTTTGGGGCAAGCCAATGAAAGGGTTTACTTGTGCAATGTGGATTTGTCGTTTTGGTCCCACCATTCCCCTTTCCCTGCTGCTCCATATAAATCAACAACCGGAATCAACTTCCTTTCATATGCATGACATTTAAAACATTTTTTTAAAAGTGAAGTCACGGATTTTGTAGAAGGAACTTCTTCATTTTTTGTTTGTCCTTGTTTACAACCATCTGCCCAGATTGCTTCCTCCCATCAAGTCTATTAAACAGTTAGGAGGAGATAAACCAGGGGTCAGCAAACTTTTTCAGCAGGGGTTCGTTCCACTGTCCCTCAGACCTTGTGGGGGGCCAGACTATATTTTGGAAAAAAAAAATGAACGAATTCATATGCCCCACAAATAACCCAGAGATGCATTTTAAATAAAAGCACACATTCTACTCATGTAAAAACATGCTGATTCCCAGACTGTCCGTGGGCCAGATTGAGAAGGAGATTGTGCCACATCTGGCCCCCGGGCCTTAGTTTGGGGACCCCTGAGATAAACAGTTGCTTCATGTATGTGCTGCTTCCACAAATTGGCTATGCTTATTTATTTGATTGGTTCCACAGATTTCTAAACTGCTTCAAAGTCAGCAGCTCTCAAACTGTTGTACAATGAGATGAAATAATACACTAAAGATGCAGGACCTTTCCAGTTGGCCATTTTATTAATGATTTGTGATCATGATGGTATCAAAGCAGTTATACCAGATGCTGCTTTTAATGCTGTTTCAGCTTGCAAAGGTTTTAGGGTGCGCATACTGCTTCGTGTCCAATCAGTGCATGTCCCTTAACTTCCTGTGGAAATCATGTAAGTGGTTGTAACACAAATAACCCACTTTATTTCCCTCCCTCACTTTTGTTGCACTATAGTGCCCCTCTAATAATGTGGTAACATTGGGGGAGCATTGCAGAACAACTAATAAAGTGAAACTACCTTTATGTGTGGACACCACCCATTCGCTATTATTGCATTGATGCAAAACTGCAGAAGCAGTGGCTTGGGGGGGTCCCATAGACTTTAAAACAACAAGATAAAAAAAAGATACAGACTATAAAATCAATAAAACCCATTTCTAAAATTTGTACAATTGTACAAACCAATGTTGCTGGTGTATTTATATACTACCTTTGTATCTGAGTTTTTGGTTTACCTTTTTTAAAGATGCTACAGAATTGTTGGGAGAGGTTTGTGGATTAGCCACCCAGAAACTCTTGGTGGGGTTTGAGGATTAGCCACTCCTGCTAGGCACACACCTAATAATAATAATAATAATAATAATAATAATAATAATAATAATTGTTGTTGTTATTGTTATATTTGTACCTCACTCATCTGACTGGGTTAACCCAGCCATTCAGGGTGGCTTCCAACATATATAAAAATATAATAAAAAAATAAACATTAAAAATTTTCCCTATACAGGGCTGCCTTCAGATGTCTTCTAAAGGTTGTATAGTTACTTATCTCCTTGACATCTAGTGGGAGGGCATTCCACAGGGTTGGCACCACTATCGAGAAAGCCCTCTGCCAGGTTCCCTGTAACTTCACTTCCCACAGTGAGGGGCCCACCAGAAGGCCTTCAGAGTTGGACCTTAGTGTCTGGGCTGAATGATGGTGGTGGAGACACTGCTTCAGGCATACAGGGCTGAAGCCGTACATACATCCTATTGAACTCAGTGGTCTTCTAAATAGACATATACAATCACACTGTAAGTTCTCACTGAAATCAATGGAACACAAGTAAAAGGTAAAGGTACCCCTGACAGTTAAGTCCAGTCGTGAACGACTCTGGGGTTGCAGTGCTCATCTTGCTTTACAGGCCGAGGGAGCTGGCGTTTGCCCGCTTCTGTAGACAGTTTTTCTGGATCATGCGGCTAGCATGACTAAGCCACTTCTGGCAAAACCAGAGCAGCACATGGACAAGTAACTTAGTCTGTAGCAAATCGATGATTATGATGACTATTATTAATAATAAAAGTTGCATTCTTTTTATTATACGATGCAATAAGTGCAATCGATTGAAGCAATAATTTTGAGTATTCCAATCTTTGCCCGCACCCTTCTCTGATCCCCTCTACCCTTATTAGGTAAAGGTAAAGGACCCCTGGACAGTTAAGTCCAGTCAAAGGCAACTATGGGGTTGCGGCGCTCATCTCTGCTTTCAGGCCAAGGGAGCTGATGTTTGTCCACAGACAGCTGTACGGGTCATGCGGCCAGCATGACTAAACCGCTTCTGGCACAACGGAACACCGTGATGGAAGCCAGAGCGCACGGAAACACCATTTCCCTTCCAACTGCAGCAGTACCTATTTATCTACTTGCAATGGGATGCTTTCAAACTGCCAAGTTGGCAGGAGCTGGGACTGAGCAACAGGAGCTCACCCTGTTGCAGGGATTCGAACTGCCGACCTTATGATCGGCAAGCCCGAGAGGCTCAGTGGTTTAGACCACAGTGCCACCCGTGTGCCACTACTAGCACCCGCACACCTACCTGGGTGGTGGGTGGGACCTGCCCAAATGTTGAACAGGGGCAGATCCACTATGAGACTAATGAAGCTTAAGCTTCAGGGCCCCTAATCCCAGAGGGGCACCAGAAGCTACTTTAGTTCATATGGCTTTAAAAAAATGGAGTCTAGTAGACCCAATTTGAGTCACATGACCCAAATTGATTAATTATTTGTTGTATATATTTCAACAATCCCAAAGTTTGGGAGTCAGCTGCTGTAAAGGTGGAGGGTCGTGATACAGCAATACTGCGATGCAGTAGTTTTTTGTTTTAATTGTGGTAAACTGGCATGGAACAACCCCACTGAAAAGGCAACAGTGGCTACCCAGTTCTTGTTGCTTGTTGTGAAAGTGCCTCCAAAACAGTTCAAGCTTCAGGGCCCCCCAAATGTACATCCGCCCGCTGCTGAGTTTGAGGCGTAAACCTTCTTGTACTAGAGCCCACTTTATCAGATCCAAGCAATGGGTACTCTGCCATCTAGTGGCAGAAGAATATTCAGCTGTAGCAAAGCTCGGTTGAAATGTAATTTAGGATACCTACTGCTCCTACAAATCCTACAATTTAGGCACATCCCTCCCAGGGATTGGTGACTATATCCATTTTAGATTCTAATATTTGCATTCTTAAATTAAGTTCTACAAATTTTCATGTCAGTTTTGATATTTTTTTTAAATCCTCATGAAAATTCACCAGCATTTTCGTGTGAATCTGTCCCCCATATGCACATTGTTTATGCAACATAAATTTCCAGATTTTGATTTTTGATCCTTGTGATTTATTTATTGTTTTAGCCAGCTTGTAATTTATTCTTAACCAACTCAACTTCATTATAGCCTTGCCAGAAATTTCTAGATTTTTGTTTAGTTCATTTGCCAGCTTGTAATTTTACTGATTCCCAACCTGCTTGACTTCATTGTAGGCTTGCTAGAAAGTAGCCAACAGAGACAGGAAAACAAAATGGCACTAGGTTGCTAATTTGCTTCAGCAGCAGCCTATGCAGCCTTTGGACGAAATGTGGAAGGGGAGAAATGAAAAAGGAAAAGGTTACTGCTCAGAAATCACATGCAGAAATTCTGTTCTATTTATGCTCACCATTCTGTGTGACAGCTTGACACAGAGCAGGTGACGTTATAGACACCCAGGATATTGGCTCTGTTCCTGAAGTCACATGCATGGCTATGTTTTAAATACTGACACCAGCACAAATTCCCTTATGCAATGTATTTCAGCGTGTCAGATTGGTTGTATGAATTTTCCAATGTATGAGCAGTTCACATGAAGCATGACCTTTTGCAGAATATCCATAATGCATGAAATTATGATCCAGACACTGCTTAGCAGTGTCCTTCACATTGCATCCCTTTCCTGCTTCTTTTTCTCTCACTTGCAAACCATCACATATGATGCAGGTAGTCTACATTGCTATACAACCATGGGGACATCTCCCCACTGCCACACTATCATTTCCATCTGTGGGGAAGAATTAAGCAAATCAAGCACCACCATAATCATGTGTCTGCTTGGAGCATATTACATATGAGTTAGGAGAAAGGGCCATGTCACTGCTTCGCTATGTAAGCAACCAGTGAGTATGTGGCTAAGAGCTTCCAGGTGCCATTTCTGATGCTTCTGGGATGCGGGTGGCGCTGTGTTCTAAACCACTGAGCCTCTTGGGCTTGCCGATCATAAGGTTGGCGGTTCGAATCCCCACGATGGGTTGAGCTCCTGTTGCCCTGTCCCAGCTCCTGCCAACCTGGCAGTTTGAAAGCATGCCAATGCAAGTAGATAAATAGGTACCACTGTGGTGGGAGGGTAAATAGCATTACCATGCACTCTGGTTTCTTTCACAGTGTTCTGTTGCACCAGTAGTGATTTAGTCATGCTGGCCACAACCCGGAAAGCTGTCTGCGGACGAACGCCGGGCTCCCTTGGTCTGAAAGTGAGATGAGTGCCGCACCCCCATAGTTGCCTTTGACTGGACTTAACCATTCAGGGGTCCTTTACCTTACCTTTTTTTTACCTTCTAGTGCTTATATATATTGCATTGGGACTAGGTGCAAATGAGGACATACAGGAGTAAGAAAAGCTGAACACCCCAAGTTTATTTCTTGATATGATCATGAATGGTACAGAACTATCAAAGAACATGTTGGCTTTCTTTTGCTTGTCAGATAAGCAAACCTTACCTTGACACTGGTAGGTCTTATCTCCAAATAAATGCAGTTACAGTAAGTGAATTAGGTGTTTTAGACATTTGGACAATTTCACTCCTGCCACAGTCCCAATGCTAGAACATCAAAAGAGATGGCAATTTAATTCCAGCATAATCTGAAACTAATAACTTTTTAGCTGCAGGTACAAAATAGGAGATGAATGTCATTGAGGAATGAATGTACATTTTGAAACAGAATTGTGTGGAAGTTTTAAAAATTGTTTTTCCTTATTCTTATCTTCCAGAGCCAAGGTAGATAATAGTGATTTTAGCATGGCTAAGATGGAAATGGGTCTCTCCAGAGTGCACTGCAGGGATAATATTACAGTGAATATGTTATAAGGTTATTTCAGGTCACTTGTCTTAGAACAGAGACAGAATCCAGTTGCTATAGCAGTCTGCTTTCCAAGCAGCAGAAGTCCTTGAGTTTTGGCTTTGTACCTTATTATTCAGGTGAAAAGTCAGCCGACCTCAGAAGGCCAGTGCTAAAATAAGCCAGTTTGCTGAGAGATCTACAGGTCAACTCAGGGGAAGTAGTCCCAGATAAATAAGGTCCCTTGCCTCTTCCCAACAAAACTCCCTTTAATTAACCCTATCCTTCCCATCACTGAAACCGCATTGACATGGGGTGACAAAACGTAATGGATGGCAGGACTCCTGTACCTTTAAAGATTGCATGGGAGAGCTTTTGACACCTTAGAATGGCAAACTGTTCCCACTTCTGTACAGATGCTTAAAGTACAAGAACTCTCATGCAAGAAAAGTTGGCTGTGATGATCTGTAAGAGATGCCCGACTTATTTAAAGTAGCTCTGTGCAATAAATAAAAGGGCTCTATAATGCAGAGATAGGAAATCAGAGCGACACATAGCCTAAACTTTTGGTAAACATGAAGAACTTTCTCTGGCCATTTTTCTGTATAGTTGCACCACTACTTTGCACAGCAGTGGTGTCTGTGTTATGTACTTTGTTTGCACTGGAAGCTAAAGTGGAAAACTGGTTCACAAGTAGAGCAGACGTTAACAACAGTGGTGTCTAAACTTTTCCCATTCCTTTCCTTTGCACCATCCACAAAGGTGTTTACTTGATACACTTAGGTTTCCATGCCTTTTCCTCCCTGCACATGCCGCAGGTGAACAGAGAAGAAAGTGGTGATTGTGCTTCTCATATATACCACACATTGCCAGAATCTCCTGCATCTATTTTCAAATGAACACACCATGGAGTAATGCAGAACCAATCTGCAATGAGCTCCCCACCCCTCAAAAAATTAAAATTTCAGGGGCAAAAAATATGTATTAGATTCTGTGTGGCCTATGTAGAAAAAATGTAGTCAACATTGATTCTAGAATAAAATGTTGTGCACACACAGCCTGAGCCTCTTTTGTGAAAATGCTCGTCCAGCAAATAATGCAAAGGATGTGAAGCTGCATACTCATCATAAATTTAAAACACATTTAAAATGCATTTGCTCCCAAAGAATCATGAGAACTGTAGTTGCCCCTCACAGAGCTACAATTCCCACCACCCGCAACAAAATACAGTCATACCTTGGATCCCAAACACCTTGGTACTTGGACGTTTTGTCTCCTGAACGCTGCAAACCCGGAAGTGAGTGTTCCGGTTTGCGAACGTTCTTTGGAACCCAAAAGTCTGATGGGGCTTCTGCAGCTTCCAATTGGCTGCAGGAGCTTCCTGCAGCCAATCAGAAGCTGCGCTTTGGTTTCCGAATGCTTTGGAAGTTGAATGGACTTCCGGAATGGATTCTGTTCTATTTCCAAGGTACGACTGTAGTTTCCAGGATTTTTTTTGGAAGGGGGTAGAGGATTGTGCTTTAAATGTATGCTGTATACACAGTATGAGAATATTTTATTGTTGTTGCCATCTGTCTGACTCAAGAAACAATGGAGTGCCCCTCTGGGAAGTGAAGTCAAACCACTGCATTAGCAGCACTGAAGTAACCTCCCCAGGGTGCAAGCCAGGGCAGTGTGCATAGATGTCCTGGGCTGCCCAGATGACATCAGCCTCGCTGATATGGTCCAAGGGAAAGCAGAGCAATATGTTTGGCACCAGCTTCGTTGCAGAAGTTGCCGGGAGGAGGTGTACAAGGCTCCATCCAACCGTCTTAGAACTCCACTCCGGATTTGTGTAGCGTTTCCTCCTTAGCCTTTTCTTCTCCTGAATATATTCTGCAAGGCAGCAGTGGTTTAGGGTCAGAGTTTTCCTTCTCCTAGATGGGCTGCCTTCCCAGGTTGATAAGCCTACACCCACAAGATCCATGATGTCAGGCAGTGACCGGATTATACTGTATACAAGCACCTCCTGTACTTATAGTTCATATTTTGGGTTACAAACTTTCCATTTCCTAGTCATACGCTCCTGGAGCCTCCCACCAGCCTGCTTTCGACCTAAAGAGTGACACCTGCCTTCTGATCACATGCAGTGGTTCTCCTTTCAAGTCACTACCAGGAAAAGAGCATTAACTCCTCCTCACTACATCCATGAATGGAGAGAAACTGCTGGCATCGGAAAGACTCTCTCAGTGGAACTTTAAAGCTGCAGCTCTGCGCTTTACAAGAAAACTCATGCCTCTCCCTTCATATTCTAATTCCAGGATCAGCATCTTAAATATGGATGCACACTCCTCACTTCATTACTTTTCAGAGTTCACCAAGCACAATAAGTAAATTATGAAGGCAAAAACATAAGTGTACATGAGGAAGGTCATAGCTAAATGGCACAGCACTTGCTTTTCATGGGCAAGGGTACAGGTTGGCAGTTAGAGGAACTGTGCACCAGACACTGGTGAGCTGCTGCCAACCAGAGTAGGCAATAGAGATTTAGAAAGACAAAGCAAAAGGCATATGAAAACACAATCCTAATTATACTAAATTGGAAATAAAAGCAGATGAATGGAGGACAGGGCTATCAGTGGCTACTAGCTTGTTCAGGTCTAGGGAGTGCATAATAAAGAACCTGATCTGGCTATTAGCCACAATGTCTGTGTTCTACTCCCAAAATTTAATAGATAGACAGATAGATAGATAGAAATGCGAGGCAGAGTGCAGTGGGCTTGCAAACTGAAAATCATAATGTTTGGGTGCAACGAGTGCGATCCAGTAGCAAGGACACGGACCGGGAAGATCCTGAATCCATCCCCGGGCAGATACATCTTCAGCCAATCACTGTATCTCAGCTTCCCTAGCCTACTTCCTAAGGCTGCCGTGCAGGCTAAAAAAATGGGACCCCACCTCCAGAGCTCTTTGGAGGAAGAAGGGCGGGTTCCTTTTATTTCATATGTTGTAACAGCACGCACAGGCGCGCGCGCCACCATCGCGAGGGCGCCGCGCGCCTTTTCGTGCCCTTCCCCATTTCCCGCGGCGCCGCTTGCGCTCCTCCTCGCCAGAACTTCGGTCGCCCCGTGTGCTATTAATAATAGCGCGAGCACATGCCGTGACATTGCGCTCTCCAACAGGGAGCAGCAGATAACTTTACTTTGCCCTTGCGGAGACGTCCCCCTTGCCAGGGCTGCCCCTTCAGGGGAGAGCAGCATGGCGGCTTTGCCCCGGTGCCCTCGCCTCACGGGGGGTCCCAGCCAATGTGCGCGCGGAACAGCCCCCTGCCGGCCCCCTCCGCCTATCGCGAGACCCAGGGGGGAGCTATAAATAGTTGAAAAGGGGTAAGGGTCCGTCCATTTGGAACGCGGGTGCTTTAGGTTGGGGGGGCGCAGCTGGGTGGGGAGGTGCCTGTTGCCAGCTCCTTCATTACCCCAAAAAAGGGGGGAGAAAAAAGAGAGAGGAGGGGGCGATTGGTGTGTCGCTCTAACTTGCGTCCATCATGTCTGACCAAGCTCTCAGTTTCCTTAAGGACTTCTTGGCTGGTGGGATTGCTGCTGCCATTTCCAAAACGGCAGTAGCACCTATTGAAAGAGTGAAACTGCTGCTACAGGTAAGGAGGTTGGGTTTCTAAATTGGTGTGTTTGTGCATGCACAAAATAAGCTGCCCAAAAAGTCAACCCGCACCTGTTCCTGAAAAGGTTGCATCGTTCTGTGGACCTAAAAGTAAATGGCAGGGACATTCTTTCCAGGTTGACAAGGGCAACAAGTTGTCTAGCAATTTTTTTGGGCTTGGAAATTCATATGCCCTTTGTTAGGAGTAGTGGTGATTTGGTGATGGTGATGCCTTAAGTTTCCTGCCCTCAAGAGCTGTTGCTCCGCTGTATCTCTAAGGAAAGGATCTTCCTGTGACTCAGGAGTGGAGCAGGAATTCTACTGTCAGATGGGCTCGAGCTTGAAGTGACTAAATATGGAAACTCCACTTGTGCAGTTCTGATTACACAAGACCAGCGCAGCTCTTTTTTCCTTGGCTCTGTTTATAGCACAGATCTGCAAGTGTGCTGAGCATTGGGGGAAATGCCTTGAAATCTTGGGTGTTTTATTCTTTTCAGTGTGTGTGTGCACGTATATGGCAGATGTCCATTAAGTCCAATGACTTGTAAAAAAAAAAAACCCACTAAAAAACTATTGTGAAAGGAACGGTGTTTTGTACCATATATGTATCAGGGAAGCTTCCTTGTGTGGTGTTTTGCCAGTGTGGTGTAGTGGTTAAGAGCGGTAGACTCGTAATCTGGGGAACCGGGTTCGTGTCTCCACTCCTCCACATGCAGCTGCTGGGTGACCTTGGGCTAGTCACACTTCTTTGAAGTCTCTCAGCCCCACTCACCTCACAGAGTGTTTGTTGTGGGGGAGGAAGGGAAAGGAGAATGTTAGTCGCTTTGAGACTCCTTCGGGTAGTGAAAAGCGGGATATCAAATCCAAACTCTTCTTCTTCTTCTTCCTTCATTTGAACCAATCTGGGAGGAAAGTGCTATTTGCTACTAGGATCAGTGGCTTGATAGCTAACTGGAGGTCAATTGAAGGACATGAGCTCTTGGGAGGGCCATATAAATGGAAGAATGACTTCTTGCATATGTAGCCAGTCTCCCTTTAATACTGCATATGCTACCTAATCACCATGGTTTTTAAAAAAGAAAGTGTGTGCATAACAGAGAAAAACAAGCTAGTCCATAGCCTATCAAATGTGTGTGTGTGGGATTAATTGTTTGATTGGAAGGAGGAGCAACTACAATTCTTCCACTTTTCATTTCTAATGGTCAAGTAAGGTATTATAGTTATACATTATGTGCAGCTGTTATGCCCTTGTGTTGTAGCAAGCGATGCTAATCTCAAGCGGATGGCCAACTTTGGCATCAAACAGTAATCAAAGATAAAGCTGCAGGTGCAAAGATAGGCCAAACTGTGGGAGGCAGTGAAAGATAGGCGTGTCTGGCATGTTCTGGTCCATGGGGTCACGAAGAGTCGGACACGACTGAACAACAACAGCAAAGATAGGAATGGCTATTTCTTCCAATTGAGAGGTTGTGTATAATGTGCCACAATGATTTTCCTTCCTTCCTTCCTTCCTTCCCACCTCCCTCTCTCCATCTCTCTTTCTTCCCATCCCTTTTCTTCCTTTAACAGGTCCAGCATGCCAGCCAACAGATCACAGTTGATAAGCAGTACAAGGGGATCATGGACTGTGTAGCACGGATCCCCAAGGAGCAGGGCATCATTTCCTTCTGGAGAGGCAACTTGGCCAATGTCATCCGGTACTTCCCCACCCAGGCCCTCAACTTTGCCTTCAAGGACAAGTACAAGCAGATCTTCCTTGGGGGTGTGGACAGGCACAAGCAGTTCTGGCGTTACTTTGCCGGCAACTTGGCCTCTGGGGGTGCTGCAGGAGCAACTTCTCTCTGCTTCGTTTACCCGCTGGATTTTGCCAGGACCAGGCTAGCTGCTGATGTGGGCAAAGGGGCGAACGAGAGGCAGTTCAGTGGGCTGGGCAACTGTATTGCCAAAATCTACAAATCTGATGGCCTGAAGGGTCTCTACCAGGGATTCAATGTTTCAGTCCAGGGCATCATCATCTACAGAGCAGCGTATTTTGGCGTCTATGATACAGCTAAGGGTAAGAAAGGGAAGCCACTTAATGCTAGCAGAGTAGCAAAACACAGCCTAGATTCTGTGAGTTATAGCATTTTGCCTGAATGTAGAATATGAGATATTTAAACATGCTCCCAAAATAGGGTTCTTCTTGATTCAGTATGTTGGTAAATATTTCTACTTAAGACAGGTTTGGAGTGTGCTTCATCTTTCTCCCTTCTCTTAGAAAGAAAGAAAACAGAACAGTTCTTTAATGTCCACCTCCTCATCCAAGTATTTTCAAAGATTTATAATGGGTATAATTTGTCTTATATATAGTTATGAGCTAACTTCATAGGGCCATGCACTGATTAGTAAGATTATTTTAATTGCCAGCATAGGAAATCAGGCAGCCCTTCCCATGCCCCATTACTCAGATACCCTATCCTACCCTTGTTGTGACTCATCATACAAGCTTCTTGGTCTCCTTCAACAAAGCACCTCTTAATATTTGCCCAACTGGCCAAGAGTTCAATACATTTGGATATTCTAGACATGAAGCTAAATATTCCCACCTAGTAAAAAAAATACCTTTCTTTAGGTTCCCACTCAGTTGTTGAGCTCTGGCAGTAGAAGCAATTCCCTAAAAGTGCAATTGTAGTGTAATAGTTCGAGTGCTGGATTTGAACTGTGAATATGTGCACTTAAATTCCTGAAGTATACCGAGTGAGACTTTGGTAGTGGCCTAATTTCATGGGGCTGTTTGGATAAAGTGAGATAGCCCCATGTTTGCCGCCTGAGCTTATTGGAGGAAGGCTAGGATGCTAATTGAGTGGACTACTCAGCGTCAACGTATATCTGAGGGTGGCTTAACTGTTTGGTTGACAACCCCAAACTTTCCTGTAACTAAGGATTGTATGAATGCACTTGCTATCTGGTAAAGGTATACATTCTAGGCACTGAAAACACAACAGCATCTGTGTATATGTACGTCTTCCCAAAGTAGCATGCAAAATGACTTGCCTTGGAATTCTGCTGCAGCTGCTGATGTCTAGAATAATAGAATCTTAGAGTTGGAAGGGACCCAAGGGTCATCTAGTCCAACCCCCTGCAATGCAGGAATCTCTTATCATGTGACTTGGATTGATTGGGTGTAAAACAAAACTTAACTGGCACGATTGGTCTTGCTTGAGGTAGAATTGATAAAGTGGTACTGATAACACCCTCCCCCCACCCCTCTCTCTTCCTCCTCCTTCTCCTGTCTTTGGGTAATCTACTTCCAATGGTAGGTATGCTGCCTGATCCAAAGAATGTACACATCATAGTAAGCTGGATGATAGCACAGAGCGTTACTGCAGTAGCTGGGCTGGTGTCTTACCCCTTTGACACTGTCCGACGTAGGATGATGATGCAGTCTGGCAGGAAAGGAGGTAAGAAAATAACCCTACATTTTTGTAATGTTGCCAGAAAAAAATGCCTCCATGTTAAATTCTCAAGGGAAGGTAGAAGCCTTAAAAACCAAGTATTTTTCCTTCTTAAGAGGTCAGATTGAAACAGAGACACAGGTGCAATTGGCCATAATAATAATTATTATTGACGCGGTTTCCTTGAGCAATGCCATTTGATTTTATATTACAGCTTTTCTGTTTGGTGTATGTTTACATTTTGTAGTAAAGTGCATTAACAGTACAGTGCTATTTCTGTTCTGCAGTCTTTGGGCAAGTTATATTTATCTATATTTGTCCTGTTTTATATTACTGAGTTTTAGTATGCGTGTATACAAATCAAAGGGAGGAAGGTTCTTTCACTCCCAGAATGTGGTGACACATCTGAATGTGGTTTCTTTGTGGTGCTGCTGGTGAAATTATAGTTTCATTGTCCTCCTTCTGAAGCAAGTGAAGAGCAGAGAACTGCATTCCAGGTCTTGGGAAGGGTGGGGAATTAAGGCAGTATTGCGATGGTCTTTTTCTCCAGGTAATGTAAATATGTTTTACCTGTCCATGTTTGTCTTCCACAGCTGATATTATGTACAAAGGCACAATTGACTGCTGGAAGAAGATAGCTAAAGATGAAGGGGGCAAGGCTTTCTTCAAAGGCGCCTGGTCCAATGTGTTGAGAGGCATGGGCGGTGCTTTTGTATTGGTCTTGTATGATGAGATCAAGAAATACGTCTAAGACTCAAATGGCTTGATTCAAATGAAAGTTCTCTTTTGTGAGGTACCTACATGTGGTTTAACGGGCAACAAAATATTTCCTAGGGAAACAGAGATGGCTTTTGTGGGTTAAATCCAATTCAGAGACCAGGTTGCAGCATTGTAAGATAGATCAATGGTTTGTTCATTAGATCACAGCCAAACTCTTTTGTATGGAGAAACTAAAGAGGCACCTGTATATATAAATATATTTGACAAAGATCCATTAATATATTCCTATATTTAAGTGCATTTCCTGAAGGCGGCTAGTTACACAGTATTCAGATAACTAGAAATGTGAATTCAATAAATACTATTTAAATCAAAGCTCTGCCAATTTTCTTTTCCTGCATGGCACATACTTAATAAAGGTAGCTTCCAAGACTGTGGAAAACATGGGTAGGTTGCCTTGCACCTGTGCCACCCACAAAACTACAACCATGCGAATGGTTCTGACCTGTGTATGTCAAACACTGCCAAAAATGTGTCATGGGGAGTACAGTCATATAGGGTTGAAGCCCAAGTCCTTTAAGTAAACAAACTACAGAAAGTGAAGCATAATTTAAATGGATTTCTGTGTGTAATTTCTCTGGATTAAAATCAGACAATCACTTTTTTGTGGTTTAAAATTGTGTAACATGAATTAAGCAAGTTTTATCTCTTGTGCTTAATCATTGGTGTAATTGCTAAAGAAGATAGCATATGTACATTTTAAAAAATGTTTTAGTTTTAGCTTCTGTCCTCCCTTGGCACTTGCAGGGAGTTTGTGGATGAAGATTAAGTGTGGGCAGGTGTTGTCATACCTGTATAGCTAGAACGGACCTGTTCTCACAAGAAAACCAGACAGGCTCAAATGAGGGCAGACAGGAATATGAGAATCCCAGTAGGTACTTTTTATGAAGCTGCAAAAAAAAATCAACAATTCTAAGAAGAAGGTATAGGGAGAAGAGAGGGAGTGCATATAAGAACAAGATAGACATCAAGTAAATAAAAATATTTTTGAAACAAAGTGCATGAAAACCATAATAGGCAGCTGTAGGCTTATCTGAAATTTAATATATGAAGAGCAAGAAAATGGGGAAAGTGAGGAAGAAAACTTTTTTTAAAAAAACAACACCCTGATCTTAAATGCCCCGATCAAATAATTACTGGAAAGCAAAGGAAAATAACTTTCTTTTAAAAAGAGACTTGCAGGATAATTCTATACATGCCTTGTCTGAACTAAGTCCCACTGAATTTAGTGGATTCATTCAACAGTTACTAGCCTAAAGCACTTGTGATATCCTTCTTATTCAGATTAGACACATAGAAACCAATGACAAATGATCTTAGGTCAGTTATGAATAGGGCAGTTCACTGTCTCCTATCCTATAATCTGCATGTACACACACACACGTGAGAGTATGTGTTGAGGTAATGGGTTACTGCAATAACACACCCAAAATGGCACGTAGCCCGCTAGAGGGTTGGGTCAAAGGTGAATGTGGCCCTTCGGCAAAATGCAAGCTAGAAACTCCCCCCAACCACTATTACACATGCTATAATGAACCAACCCAGATAAACACTGCAATTCCATTTATTTCTGCCCTAAGAACAAAATCGTATTGTGTTTTTAATGTACGTATTTGTTGAACATGTGGCAACATACTATCATCAAATAGAACGGGCCATTTATTATACTGTACTTGCCTACTATGACACATGTGACAATCTAGCAATCTCGTTGAAAAAGTCTTCCAATGCTTAAGAGGAATCTTGCCTGTGCCCTGTAAGGTCATTGGCACCGTTGTCAAATGTTGTTTTTATTTTGCTTTGTAATTATAGGAAGCAGAAGCAGCATCTTGTAGCTGATGGAAAATTAATCAGTAATAGACTATTTTTAACTCCTGCCACAATGGATTATAGATTAGCACTTTGTGGTCTGCAGTTCTGGTTCAAATTGCTTAGCATAAATGTCTTGGGATCTGTTTCTTGTCATTCCCTCTATGCCTGCGATTCAGGCTAGAAACTTGATGATTATATAGCAAGAGGAACTCCATCCATACACAAGAATCTCAGCAGGCTTGTCCAAGCCCCAAGGTATATCAAAGTCTCCTAGCAAACACCATAACCTTAGTTTTCTGGCAGTTCACCACCAATTGTTCTCTCCTGCAGTATGCCGAAAATTCCCTCATCAATCTTTTGAGGCCAATTTTAGTTCGTGAAAGGAGAACCGCATCATCCGCGTACAGGAGCACTGAAATTGGTTTTTCAGCCAATTTGGGGGCATGGAACTCCGGGGCTGTTAGGCAGTTGATCATGTCATTGATGTATAAATTAAATAGGGCCGGGGCTAAAATGCAGCCTTGTTTGACCCCTTTGGTGGCTGTAATAGGGCCGATGAGTTGCCCATTAAGTGATGTTCTTACATAAAGCTTGGTATCTTTGTAAAGGCAATTTATCAATCCCAATAGTCTTTTATCAATGCTAGTTGCATTCAGTTTGGCCCAAAGTCTGACTCGTGAAATTGAGTCGAAGGCCGCCCTCAGGTCTATGAAGGCCGCGTATAGCACCCCACGTGGTTTTTTGACATATTTATCGATGAGGTGTGATAATACAAAGCAGTGGTCTATTGTCGTTCTGCCCTGTCTAAACCCGGCTTGCTCCTCTGCCAGAACTGCCTCGGATTCCACCCAGTTAATTAATTTAATGTAAAGGTGCTTGGCATATAATTTGCTGGGTATAGGGAGGAGACTGATGGGTCTATAGCTTGCCGGGTCTGACGTGGGTCCTTTCTTATAGATTGGGATGATTATCGCCTCTGCCCAGCAGTCAGGGATTATGCCTGTAGAGTCGATGTAGGAGAACATTCTTGCCAATAGGGGGGCCCACCAGCCTATATTTGCCTTCAGGAGGGTATATCAAAGTGCAAAAAAAAAACAAAAAACAAAACAAAAAAAAACTCTTTTTTAAAAAAGACACCCCTTTATTTTTTTACAAAAATGTTAAACACAACTGTTTATACATGCAGCACGTGCCTAATTCACCCACATCTTCTGCGATTAAAAATGGTACCAGGGCTTACACAATGCTCTTCCAAAGGCCATTTTGGCCAAATTTGATGTGAGATGGAAGATGCTGGAGCAGAGGGAGCTTAGAGGAAGAAAACAGAAGAGCCTGCCAATGGCCCATCTGGTCCAGCATCCTGTTTGCACAGAGGCCACTTGATGCCCATGGGAAGCCAAAAAGCAGGATCTGAGCACAGCACCAATCTCCCCACTTGTGATTCCCAGCATTCAGGAGCATACTGCATCCAACAGTGGAGGCAGAACGGAGCCCTTTTAGCTAGTACCGTATTTCACTGCATAATGGTTGCCACTGCATAACAGCCCCTTTTTGGTCCCTAAAATCTGTCCCAAAGCATTCACCGCATGATAGTCGCAGGGCATTCTCAGCACGCATTCTCTGTACTAGCCCAACCCATGCCTTCAGAGTTCCCATCACCCCACCCCACCCCGAGCAGCTTCAAAGGTTCCCGCAATACACAAAGTGGAGCTTTACCTATTATAAATATGTTTTGTGTTTATAAGCAGTTAAGCTAGGATATTTTTGGTAGTCCTGACTAACGGTTCTTGGTTCCATACCAAATGACAGCTGGGAAGAGATCTCTAAAAAGACATGGCATGAGACAATCTTGAAGCAGCATTGTATCATGAATTGGACAACCCAGTTGGGGTTGGTTTTGCTCCTACCCTTGTTTGCTCTGCTGCCAGACAGAGGCCTCTGAAGGCTGCCAACTTGCAGGTGCTGGGGTAAGAGGGAGTGTTTCCTGTTCAGAGAAAGTCTTAAAATCACAAAGGCAGGCTGCTAATCATGCATCCAAACAACAGCAAAACAGTCCTATTGCCATTTGGCAATGTGTAAGTTACCAGAGCAGTGTGCTTCCTGTAGTAAATGCAGTAATTGCATTTGCTACATGGAGATTAGCTTGGAACTGAGGCAGTAAAATCTCATATTTACGAAAGGGCTGCTACAGCTGTTGTTTGTTTCCTACACAGGCAAAAGTATCAAGAAATCCTTTTTTGGAAATGGAAGAACATGCCAACCATCCACCTCCATTTCAACCCTCAGCTGCCTTCTTCACAAATTATTAGAGGTTTTCCACTGTCACTGTACGCCACAGACATTATATGTGCTTGAAAGCAAAAAATGACACCTCACAGTAGCCAACAACTCTAGGCATAATTCAGAAAGTTCTTGTACAGCATAGAGAACTGTCATTCAAGTAAAAAAAATAAATAAATCAAATTTCCCTGTGCCTTTTTTGCTGTCTTGACATTTGAGTATTTTATCTGAGTAAGATTTCTAGGTTGAGTCCACTAAATCTCTTGAAATGTCATCATCCTCAATCCTTGGCCTCTTTGATGCATTTTCCAGGATCATAATCATCAAGATGTTTGTTAATTCTGAGCCGATACACCGATTGAAGGCAGGCCTAATAGCATTCTGCTAAATTAAGTGCCTCCAGAGCCCTCATAATAGCAATGTACAGAACACTTTAGCCTAAAACAAGAAAGGAGCAAATTATGATGCACTATTATGCTGATGCACAGCTTTCAGCTGTCCTAGTTTCTGGCAATCCTTTCCTGATTTCAAATTAGAAAGGCTCTCTGCTAATTAGGAGCTGTGGACATTATTAGAAGGGAGAAGGAGATTTCAAATATGCAGCCCAGCATTGAAAATTTCTGAATGAAAGTGAGCCTTCAGTTTTCCAAGTCACTGTGGCCCAGGCCTTACCTTGGTAGGAAAAATGTGGATACTGTTCTCATTTTCACACAGATTTATTATTTGGCTCAGGGCTGGCCCAATACATTTTGGCACCGGAGTCAGACCCTAAAATGGAGCCACCCCTCCATCCTTGCCTGTGAAGAAGGGGGTCAAGAAGATCTGCATCAGGAATGAGGGTGGTGGGGAAAAAGCAAGATTGACATCAAGATCTGCTTCCCTGGTGGCGGTTGCTTCACCTCATCTCATGGACCCAATTGTCAAAGTTAAGCACTTATGAGAACCATTCAGCAAGAACAAGACACATTTGAGATGGGCCTTAAACACGCTTAACTATGGCCAGCTGCTAAATTGTGTCATTAATAAAAAATTGTACAAGACACTAGTAGTTACAGATGGATGCAAACAGAGTTTTGCAAAGCTGATGTATGTAAAGCTAGAATTTTGAAGTCGTAGTGACTGCATTACCATCAGATGGTAGGTAGGTGATGCTGTCTTTCTGTGCTTCCTTTAAAAACAAAACCTTACAATAAGAAAACTAGTAGGCTACAGTACTAGCAACTGAAGGTTGGGATTCTACTACATGTCTAAATCTAACACAAGGCCTATTTTAGAATGAACATATCTATCTATCCATTTAGCCTTTAAATCCTGCAGCTTAAAGTTGAAAAAATAATCTAGCTAAAAGCAGTATTGCGTGCTCGTTTTGTTGCAAAGCCTGCCAGCGAATGGTCTGAAAATGAGAATGACACGGTTACAACTTTTGAAGCTAGTTTGACCCTTAATGAGAAGCTGTCAAGGAACCACATTAAGCTGCTTGGAGCTCTTTAGAAGAAGAGTGGGGGTAGAACTGTAAAACATACACATACATATGGGTCATATTACAAAACAGGTAGGCATTGCTTTCTCTGAGCAAACCGATATCAGCCTTTATCCCTGCAAATGTTTATCACTACTATTGTTCCTTCCAAAAAGGAGACAATGTTCTTGGGTGTCTTACCAGAAGCAGAAATATAATTATCTTGCTTCCAGCTAAAGTTACAGACAAAGCACTTTAGATTGCAAATACATCAAACAGGCAATTATTTCTAACCCTCTTCATGGAAACTGCTGATGCCCTTAATTAGCAGAAGATACTAACCAGAACTTCAGGGAAAATGTCTATACTGTACTTTACTGGTACTGCAGAAATGAACAGCAAACAAGAAGCCCATGAAGTGATGGGAGAATGTCAAGACTACACTCTTGGATGCTGAGCAAGTAAATGCCATCTCATATATTATGTGAGACATGTAAACAGAACTTGATTTGTGGGCAAAAGGAGCAGAACACAGACAACAGTTTCTGCCTCCAAGCTTCAAGCTAACAGAACAGAAAGCACCCAGCATACATAGAACAATACACCTTTAAGAACATAGAAAGCTGCCTTATACCAGGACTTTGGGGCCCTCTCGTTACTACTCAATACATGAGACTCTCTCATCTTAGCAGATGCTTGACATAATCAGCAGCATAGGATTATTACAACTATGCCCTGCAAGTGGCCTTTCCCAATAAGTATCTGACAGTATGGCAAACTAGCTAGCTATTCCGTGAAATCCAGCAAGGAGGTATTTGTGAAAATGAACATGTGCTGTATCTCTGTACACTAACCTAAGTTACCTCTGTATCCTTGATTAAACCTTTCCTGTTTATATGTCAAATCATGTTTAACTCTTCTGTGAAGCTCCAAAATTTGCATACTATAGTATGCAACTATAGTTTCTCGGGGGGGGGGGGGCTCTCCATGCACTGAATTATGTACATTAAGTGTTTTCTGCACACACATAAATAAGTTGTGTATAACTGACACAGCTTTATTTATACTACACTCAAGAGCTGAGATATGCTATGGTTCTCTGTAGCACACACAGTAGGCCTGCAACTTACAGTACATGGGGTTTATGTTCCGGGTATCGCAACTAAAGCCAAAATCACATCAAAAACCACTGGGTTCAGTGGCAGGTGGGGATTGCTAAAGTCATTTTTCCTGGAACCCTGCAACCTTTCCATTTTTTGCCATGTGCATAAATCTGCATGTTAAGTTAAATGTGTGCAAGTTGTGGGCTTACCGTACTCAAACAAACCAGAAAGCTACCCGGAAAATACACCATCAATAGAACTTGTGTTTCAGGTGGAAACATTATTTCCTATATTAAAGAATAATGGGTAATCACTACAGAGTGCTGGAGTTGGCAATCAGTATAGAGAGAACTTTAATTAGAAGAAGGAAGGGAATTTGACTCTATGACAGACTTACTAAACTTAAGCTCCAAATTTACCTCATTTTGTTTATATCTGGATAAAATATTCACAGAAAGGAAGTACAATGCTGAAGACAGATGTAATTCAATTAATCATTTACTTAAAGCTTTAAAAAGAGTGACATACAAGTTTCATGTCTTCCATAATCAATCAAGTAAAACATTTAAGATGACACTGTTTAAAGCTAGCACACACTGTGCTTTCTATGAACAGAAAAGTCACGGAAAGGTTTAAAAGTGCTTAGTAGTTTTTTTAAAAAACAACAACAACAGTGCAACCAGAAGATGGCTTGCTCATTTGTACTTCCTTCAAGAAACAGTGAAACTCTACATAAAGAACCATTCAATCAGCATAATTGTGCAAATACTTCACAATGGCAGAGCCATCCAAACGTTAGTTACATCACAAGGTCAGTAAGAGAGCTCTAGTTCACAGAGGCTACTCTTTTCCACACCATTGTCTAAATGTTTACTGCTTAAGACATTAAAATTGCTGTCAAAACTGAGTTTAATTCACAAAAAGGAGAGCTTCATTTAATTAACAAAATGTATGCCAAGCTTTTACGGGAGACAATGGATAAAACCAAATGTACTGCTTAAGTTCCAAGTAGTAAGGGTCAGTATAGAAGGTTGGTGGTGCTTGCCTCCTGTCACCAGCATGGCTGTACCTTACGAGGAGGCAGAGAAGCAAGATGGCCTATGGGGTGCAAACACATCTGGTGCTCCTGCCAGCATGTTCACACTGCATCAGGTATGCCTTTTTCTTGCCCCTCCTGGTAAGGGCACAGCAACGCAAGGGGAGGGTCACGTAAGCATATCCATCCCTCCATTCTGACTGCTACTGGATACGTGTAATATTAAAACATTTAACGATAACACTGCTCAGTATTAAGCATGGATCAAAAATCATTCTTGGAATGTGGCACGGAAGCAGCAGCAAAGCATAAGCTCATCTGAAAGCACTCAGTCAAACAGAACCATTTCAAGAATCACCAGAAAGAAACGGAGTTGAATTGTACTGCATATCGTCACTCTACCATTTCCACAAGACCTTATAAATAATTATATGGAACACCAGCGATGTAATTCTCGTTGAAGACTGCATAAATTGGCTGTGCTAAATTAAAAACAGCAGCTACACTGTAAGAAACAAAAGATTGAGCAACTAATCCAATGCAAATGTTTATTGTACAATGAAAAATGAAAAGCAATTATTTTTTGTACACTTTTACACTGGTCCAAAAGTGCTACAAGTCCACCCTCTACTCTTCACATCTGAACTTCAGTTGTGATTGAAGAACATAAATAAGATTTACAGTGCCACATTTCTTATACAAATATATCATTAGCAGAAATACTGATTGGGAAGATATTATCCAACATGTATAGTTAAGATCTTGCTTGCTCAAAAAAACAACAACAACCAATAATAATAATCAGTGTTGTATCTGTTTGTAGTTAATATCACTTTCCAGTGTCCTTTAATCACCAACAGTGAATATTACAATACTCTTGCACAGACTTCACAGCAATCTGTAACTACATCAGAATTAAAAATCTGGTGGCAAAGTGCAAATAACTTATAGCCAGGCAGTACGGATACTAGTGGGTTTCAATCGCTGCAGGGCACCACTGGATGAGTCATAAACAGGTCTTTCACTTCTCCGACTCACGGTACTAGATGCGCTGTGGCTGGATGCTCGTGAAGCACCTCCTGTAGGGAAGGACACAGGAAAGGGAGGACAGTATTAAGGTGGTTGCAGGTCTCCGCATTTTGAAAAACAAAGCCATTTAAAATCTATGCAAGCAACTCCACGTTTTATGATAAGAAATACTGGGTTAGGGTCTTAACAATTGCAAAAGGGGTTCAGCTTATGGGAAGGGGCTGTCTCCATGCCTGTTTTCTGCTGCTGTCTTGTGAACCCTCAAAAAGCCACTTCTGAGGATCTAGGACATTTGGAGCAACACTTTGGATCCAACCCGTAACACGTGTTTCGCCCTTGAAATGTACCCCCACAGAATCAATAAATCTGATTTTCCACCCCGCAAATATCCATATATTGTTTTTTTCTTTTTCTTTTCTTCTTCTCTTTTTCTTTGTGTCACTTTATTTCTTTATAATGGAAAACTTTTCCATAAAATGTTTACACAAAAATAATAATAACCTGAAATTCAGTGCACAAGTAAGCCTAACCCAAAACACTCCAGGGGACTAGAAGATGCTAAACAGTAATGGGGACTTCCTTTAAAAGGGGGAACATAAACACTACAAATAACCAACATTTGCTAGAAGGCTGAAATTTGGTAGTCATGTTGCCCAAAGCATTTTGTTTGCACGAAAAATCTGAGAATGGGACTTGTTCATCTCCCCATATAACTCTCAATGCTTAGCTGGACATGCAGGGCGACACACAGAGAGCAATGCAAGTTGCACATGGGACTAAATGCTGGGTGTTAGTAATTTTCTTTTCTTTTCCCACATTTGAATCATGTTGAGACTGGGGGATGAAGACATCCAGGATTATACATGTATACTTGAAAGCATGTTTCACTATTACAAAAAATACATAATGAAAAGCGCAAACTCTGCTTACGAGAAGGGCTGTGGTGGCTTAAGGCAGACTTCCCTCGCCTTGGAGAGGGAGCAGAACTGAGGTAACTCATCTGCCGCTGATAGTCCATGAGCTGTTCAGAGCGCCTCATACCAGCTGTTGGTTTCACTGCTTCAAGCCTCTTCAAAAAAGCCTTAAATTAAATTTGTTTAAAATGTTACCTTTTTGTTTAGAGAAAATCCATAGCAGTTATCATAACTAGTTAAAGCTGAATACCATTTCTTTGCTATGATATAATTTGTGTTAGGGTATCATGGGCAGCAGAAAAGCTTCCTTTTAAAGAACTAAACCAAACCAAATTTGATGTTGTTGATATAACAGTGAAATGGTAAAGTAGCACATTATGTTTCCTACCAGCCCAATTCAAACACCAACAAAAAAGCAGTGTCAAACTTTGGAGTGATTGTGGGGTTTATACATTAGATCAGCTAATAGGGTCAGATTGTGAATTTTGTTGTTTTCTGTATTGCAGCTTGAGTAGGCTATCATTTACCGGCGAGGGCCAAATAGTACCGTAATGTAATCGCTGCAGTTACCACTCCTGTTGTAATTTACGTTCAGATACTCTTAAACAATATTCCTATAAGCATGGGGATTAATGGCAGGAAAGCAGAAGCTGTGAGCCCTTCTTGTTGCCAAGGTATTATGAACTCTTGCAAGAATTAACACACACCATCCAATGAGCAACTGCCTGAGGGCCTTGCCACCCTTGCTACATTTGAGCATACTTTTTTATAAACACCAATTTCACGAGGATACCTATCTAGATGGCTTATACTGACTTCTATGTTTAGTTTTAGAAGGAAGTACTGATAGCTATTATATTCTTGATTTGTGTTGAGTGTGTAGGCCTACTGTCACTCTCTTCCCCCATCTCCCTGTCCCCGATCTTGCTTTGTTTTTTTCCTTCTTCTTTCTTATATTTGGCACTTAAATAAATATGTTTCGTTTTTGTGTTGTTTTTTTTTAAAAAAGCTCAAAGTTACTCCCTTCAAACAGTGCTTTATTCAAAATGGAAGTAAAATGTGAGGGAGACCACACACTTAAGCTCCCAGCTACACATGAATTATCAAACAACTGGCCACTGGACTCTTGGACAGGTGTTTGGCTTAGTTTATACGATGTCTCCTCTAATTTCATTTGCAACAAAAACCAGAATTATTTTTCACAGCAGAGGTGGAAGAGTACATTTCAAATCTAAATTTAACTTCTTTAGCTAGTTGAACTAGAAATAAAACTTCTATCTCATACCTTAACTCCACATTTTCAGATTTTTATCCCTGCTTCTCTAATAGGAAATCCAAAATTATCAGACACATCAATGTAATCATTTTGCTTGATGCCACTGATGGATCATATAAAATCTGAATACTTAGTATGGGCAAGTATTCGAGGAGACAGTGTGTTTGTGTTTCAGTGTGGTGTTGTACAAAGGATGTCTGCCTTGGAATAGGGAGAGTCCAAGTTCAAATTCCTTCCCTGCCTAAAAAAAGACGTCTGAGTGATCTTGGGCCAGTCAAAATATTGCAGTCAGGATTACCTCACAGAAGAATGGAAGGGGATCATAAATGCTGCTCTGAACTATATGGGGGAAAGGCAAGATAAAAATGTAATAATAAAAAAGAGGAAATGCTTTTCTAGAAGAAAATTCTCTTCAGCTACAGCAACATACTTCATGTTGCCAATTCTGTTTACGTGTAATAGTCATAAGAGAAACAGGAAACTGGTTTTTGTCCAGTATAAACAGCTGTCTATATAAAAATGTCCAGAACACACAGAATATCCTGTACTTGGCACTGGTTCATTTCCCCCAATACAGATAAAAAATAAGAGCTGTTGTGAACTTTCCAGAAAAAATATGAATTGGAACATTTCCATAAACAAATAAGGTTAATTTGCAGAGGTAATTTGCATTGGATTTCAACTGAATTTAGCAAGTTAGCATTTTACTATTTAGTAAACATAGCTAAATGTACCTTGTATCACTGCTACTACTAACAGTTGCACTGAAATATTCCTTAATATAAGGACAAGTTCCACTGTCATTCAACAAAAAGAAAAAAAGAAAAGAAAAAAGAATTTGCAGTCTGATATTTGGTTCTGAGAACTAACAGAAGGATAGTAAAGGAAATTCTGGATTAAGGAGCTTAAAAAGTTGTCTTCATAAAACCAAGGGCAGGGGAGATAATCAATTTAGAATGAGGATTTCAAAATTTATTTAAACTTACATTGCTATCAATGTGGTGCTTGGGGAAAGCGCAGGAATACGTTCTTGCACTAACTGAACAAATAGGCCTACTTACTTTAACAATGTATTAAGGGGAAAATAGAGAGAAATGGCAAAGAAAGGGCTTTGACTACAATCTAGAGCAGTGGGGAATGTAAAAATAAAAGGTTACTTTAAAATGCAAGTGGAAATTTTACTCATACAAAAATTATGCTATAAGGTATATTATATACAACTAGTTATTTCACAATGGTCAGGAAACAGCATCCTGAGGCTATTATGTATCAATTGTCAGAATGGCTGTTTTCAGATATAACTCGGTCTAAACCATAGGTTAGCATTACAAGAGCAAGCCCCAATGAGTTTTGAGATTGTGGGTTCCTTCTTCTGGCAAGTCAGAAGCTTCCACTTCCACTTTAAATTAACTGCAGTTTAGTTCATCGCCTGATCCCTAAACTGTGGTTAATCTTTCTTATGATTAACTGTAACAGGCCAGCTTCATCAACCATGATTTGGCTTGTTTCAGAGAAAAAAAACCATCATTAAAATTAATTAGTTTGTCAGAGTTTGGATGACATGACAAATTGCAGTTAATCTAAAATGGAAGTGAAAGCTTCTGAATCTCTCCTCATGGCTCCAATGAGAGAAGGATGCAGGCCTGAGGCCTTCTGTGAGCTATTATAACACTAAACCATGGCTTAGTGTTATATCTGAACAAGGCCAGCAAATTACGTTGATGCTGAACAGTCACATTGAAAGGACACCTGCCAAGTGAGGAAAAATTCAAAATTCAAAATAATCTATAAACTTTCTTTTAACCTGTAAATGTGTTTCTATCTAGGAAGGGTTAGCAGAAAACAACATGGAAGATCTGCTCCCTTACGTAGGAATGCATATAGAAAAATATGATTTAAAAGGATAATCGACTTTAGAATGGGACCAATGACTAAAGACAGGCTAACCATGTACCAATAACTAAATAAAGAATAAATAAATGCAACCTGGGTAATTATAATGAAATGCTAAATAACCAAAACAGAAATTGAACATTCAGTAGTTAAGAGTTCACCAAAAAAGAACCTTTTAGGTCCATCTTCTGAAAGATCACTAGTTTGCTAAACAAGTGTGGTCAATCTATTTCATTTAGAGCATGAGGGATATGGCTGCTAAAATTGGGAAATATGAGCTCAACGCAATTACAGTATATCAAAAGAACCAGCAAGCGAAGAACAACATGGACAGATATTTCTGTCTGTAGTTCTTAACAGAGAATTTAAGCCCTGATGAAGAAAATGTGCATGGACTAATCTCATGGCACAAAATTCACCAAGTATGTGTATATGCCAATATATCTGATGCAGTGAAGAATAATGCAACTGCAGGTGTGTTAAGAGGGGGTGTGTGGGAATCACAGTATCATAATGTCATCAAACCATTCTGCGGTGAATTTACATCCAGAATATTTGTATGCATTTGTGGTTGCTGCACCTCAAAAGAATATAATTGAACCTGTGAAGGTTCAGAAAGAGACCAACAGAGCAATGGGATTGCAGGGTGGGGATACACAAGGAAAGGCATCAAGTGCTTAGATTTCTTAGTACTTGTATAGGAATATTTTTAAATAAAATCCTGAGTACAGTATTGGGGAGACTGAGTACATTATATAATTTACTGCAAATTTAGGATTCATAAACCCTTAGCAGAGATCAGAATTCTTATGTAAAAAGCAGACAGACCATGAATCAAACTCTCTCTGTTCCTGCATGTAATAATACTTTGCAAAATTACATTATATTACTATTTGATCAGCTCTAGATAAAGACCTATTACACGGAAATGTGAGTTTCCATTTGCATCAATATGTGTTACTATGGTTACAACTATGGTTCAATGGTAATGGAACAAGTAAAGATACAGATAATGAAACTGACTGCTAGCTGTCGCCTCAATTATTTCCATTTCATTTTATGTTGTGGGCTACGTTCTCCATGCTAGTGACACACTATTAATGTACTCTCTTAGTACTACATAATTTGTTTTTCTTCTTCCTTGCTACCAAGATGACAATTCAATAACTCCTCAAGTTAACTTTCTTTTTTCCTAGGGAGTGGTAGATAGGGATCCCTCCAACCCACTCCTTATCCGAGGTGTGGAGCCCTTGTATATAGTAGGCCGCATTTCAGCCATGCAAAAAAGTCAAAAGGTTTACACACAGCTGTGCATCCAGACAAATAAAGCAGCATGCACACTATTCCTTTAAAGCGTATATGAAGCACATTATTCCCCTCAAAGAATTCTGGGCGCCCAACAACCCTTAAGAAACTACAGTGCCCAGAATTCTTTGAGGGAAATAATGTGCTTTAAAGGTACAGTGTGCGCGCAGCCCAAGAGGCATTATCAAAATTTAGGAACACATTGCAGCCTGGGGAAAGTACTCAAGAAGGGCAGGGAACAGGGTCAACGAGGAGGGAGATCTGGGAGGAGGAGCCGTAACTATGGCACTGCAGCCAATAAGACTAGGTGTGCTGCACCATGGCAGTGTGTATTGCAGTTGGGGGCTGTATCATTGCTGGGGGATCACTGGTTCCTTCTCTGTGTGGGTGGCATGTGGACTTCATAGTTCACACAATGGTGGAGTGCGGTTGTGTTTCCAGGGATTCTGGGGGCATGCCATTTTTATATTGCTTTTTATTTTCTGGTTGGCTGGTTTTCTCCTCTTTCCTGTTGGGTTGAACACGGACAGAATGTGGCGGCTGTTACAATGACACATCTGGAGCAGGGGTCAGCAACCTTTTTCAGCCGTGGGCCGGTCCACCGTCCCTCAGACCATGTGGTGGGCCGGACTATATTTTTTGGGGGGAAATGAACGAATTCCTATGCCCCCAAAATAACCCAGAGATGCATTTTAAATAAAAGCACACATTCTACTCATGTAAAAACACACTGATTCCTAGGCTGGATTGAGAAGGCGATTGGGCCCCATCTGGCCCACGGGCCTTAGGTTGCCTACCCCTGCTCCACAGCATAGCAATAGAACAATGACACTGCTCAGTGACTCTGCTTAATAAACGAACTTCAACTAACCAGATTCTCTCTGTCAATCCTTTGCTGCTCTCTCTGCCTGTTGATGGCACTGTGGTACATCTTTGGTGCTGGGCCTGAAGGTTTCTTCAGTGAGGCACTTTTGCACCTGGGCGTTGCAGAGTGCTTTGTCAATTCCTTTAAGAGCCTTTGGTTCTCCCGATCAATTTGTCGAACTTCCTCATTTGTGAAAGAGTAGTTTTTCCTTGACCCTATAGAGGACTGATCCAAGACCAGCTTCTGTTGTTCTTTTTTCTCCAGCTGCAGAAAAGCTTTAAACACAAGTAAACCTTTGAGAAGCCAACATATATGAAGGGTGTTGCATATCTTCACTTGAAATCCAGAAATATCTTGAGTTTGGGTTTAACCAGCTAACTTGAGGGGGTTACCTCATTTTCAGCCTATAGCTTTTAAATGGCAACACATGCATACGTAGCAAAAGCTTACAGCAGCTTTTTCCAGCCTGGAGTCCTGTGGGTGTTGCTGCACTATGACTCCCATAATGCTCCAAACCATTGACTATGCTGGCTTGTGTTGCTGAGAGTTGTAGCCCAAACACTCAGAGGGCACCAGATTGGGAAAGGCTAGCCTAGAGAGAACACAATACTGCTGCTACCATGGCACCGAAGGATATTTGCAGTGCACTCTTTTGCAAGGTTATTTATCCCAGTGTGTTCACTGGCACTTTGTTCTAGAAAATTGTGCATAAGGTTGCAATATTAGGCTCCAAGTTTAAGAGGCACACCAACTCCCATTTGTTTCCAAACAAAAGAAACAGAATGCATGTAAACCATAAAAAGTCATGGCACAGCACAGAAGTATACCGGTACTTAAGGAGGAATCCAACACATATGTGAAGCTGGGTCTTTGAAGAGCTGATGTGCATTGTAATTCTTAAACAAGAGCTAGGATTGGGCAATGTGAGCACTTGGCCACATCTAGAAATACATGGTGAGCTGATAATATAGATAATTTTGAAAATGTACATGCAGTTAAGACAGAGTTCTAAAACCAGAGGCACACTTGCAAACTGGAGATACTATTGTGGGTGCTTATCACAACCTATTCTATTAGCTATAGCAAAATGCTTCCAAGTCTAATTTCAGCAGGCAGAGGGATGCAGGAAGGGACCCTGTAGTTACATGTAGTCTACCCACAAGTACCATATTGGTGATCCCTGAGTTAAGATGTCCTACACTGGCAGTTGCTATGGAAGAGTCTCTCCAATCCATACTTGGAGAACCACACTATATCAGCTTACATTTCTCATCATTGGCAATATGTACACTGCTGAAAGAAACATGAGCATTAGCCAAGGACAGTATGTTTTAGAGTTTCAGACACCAGATACTCTGTTCTTCAACCTTGTGTGCTATTGAGTTAGGCACAGAGGTGTGTTTAAGCAACCCAAAGTGACATGGCAAAGGGTCTACAAATAGCACAAAATATTTAAACAAACATTTCTTAACATTTGTCTTGCATTTTTCATTCTGGGGATTGTGGAATTTCATTTCCATGATTCAACTTCTAGCATTGTAGTTAATATACTGTCTCTGAGCAAAAGCCTTGACTACTGATGATTTCAGGAGTGATTAGGTCATCTTGCCTACTTCTAACCTATGATTCTACCACATATGGAGAAAGGAAACTGTTGCTTTCTGCTGAACGGATATGAGACTGCTCAACTAATCTGTTTACAGTAGGCAGAGTTTATTTCAGAGGCCTCTGGGGCGGATAGATATCCTCTACCGGTAAGTTTTTGTTGTTCAGTTTTATCAACAGTAAACCATGGACTGGAATTTAAAATCAAATACTTCCCAATTTGCAGCAAAGCAGACAACTGTGCAACTGGTGGTAGCCTTAAGGTATGAGTCTTGGGCAGGCAACTCCCTTTTAAGTGTAACAAAAACCCACAGTGATCTTAGAGAGCCTCAAATTGTTGAACAAGTTTGATTTGTCTTTAGGGAATTAAATGGCAAGAGTAAAAGCAGACAGAAGGTGGTACATAAATTTTAAATCTTAATTAGGTTCAAAATCTACAGAAATCAAGGGAACATATGGTGTGTTGAATGGTGTGTTCAGAAACTCTGCATGGATAGAGACCTCCATTACTCTTAGATAGGTTTCTACATGACTCTCCAAAACCTTACACTGGGTGACCAAGACTGAAATAATAAGCAGTATGCTGAACTGCAAACAATAACTAGGAAAACAAGTTTTGGAAAAGGGCTACTCAGTTCGTGGAAAGAGAGACACATTTCAGCTGTAGGAGTATGCAACTATTTAACAAAACATTTAGCTATTCTCAGTGTTTTAAGAGGTTTTAATTATAATTTATTTTATGTTGCACTGTTTTGCTGCTTAGTTGATTGCCACCCCTGGGCTATGTTGAGAGGAAGGGTGGAACAGAAACACAATAAATAATGATGATGGTGGTGGTGGTGGTGGTAAGGTAAAAAAGGTAAAGGTACATGACCCCTGGATGGTTATCTCTAGTCAAAGGTGAATATGGGGTGTGGCACTCATTTTGCTAAAGGCCGAGCTGGCATTTGTCCACAGACAGCTTTCCAGGTCATGTGGCCAGCATGACTAAACCGCTTCTGGCGCAACGGAACACTGTGACAGAAACCAGAGCACACAGAGACAATGTTTATTTTCCCGCCACAGCGGTACCTATTTATCAACTTGCACTGGCATGCTTTCAAACTGCTAGGTTGATAAGTAATTATAAGCCAGGATTCAGAAAGAAACCTAAAAGGGAAAGCCAATGCATACGGAGAAGAGAGCTAGTTATTCCATCCCAATACCCATCTTCGCTTGGGGCGAAATACCAAGAACTGGTAGAAGAGTTGCAGCTAGGGGAACAGTGTCATGATATGCATACAGTGAAGAAAAGGAATGATTTATTTCCAGCAAAATTACAAAAATTGATAAAAGGGTTTTCCCCAAATTAATAAAAGGTGCTTTCACACTACTTAGTACTGAATTTCATGCCAGTGTGAAATTAAACTGAATTAAAAGTGTTACCCTTCCATGTGCTCAGTTTCTCCCAATATATCAGTATACAATTCTAAGTAACCAGTATTCCACCTGTATACTTTAGTTAAATACAACAGGTTTGATTCAAAAGTGCCCTTCTACTCACAGAAAACTGTTTTGTATCTGGCAGTGGAGTGCTAGGTAAGGAAAGTGAAATTAAATCAAAAGATTGCATTATGCCTGCATAATAGTTTGTGTACACTAGCAAAAGGATGAAAACAGCCCTATAACCTACCTATTATAGTACTGCACTGCATGAACTCTTAAGTATTTGCACAACAATAGTGGCTTTCCCCCCTTCTGCTTGTGTTTCTTTAGATTCAGCCCAATAATCTTCATGCTAGAAGTGTATTCGAACAAAGAATTTGCAAATCCAAAATATAAGAAAGCATTTGTGTTCATTTGTCTCTGTTATAACATCACTAATCTCTTGGCCTGGTATTTCCTTTACCAATGAAAGTCACGCCACGCCACGCCCCAATTCTGACAGTAGACGCAACAATATTTAAAAGTTAAAAATTGCACGGACTTGGGACTGGTATGTCAAATTTCTGACATCCACTAATAAAGTTTTAATCAACTGGGTAAATATGTAGTGGGAAATTGTTCCAGCAACCACAGTTACTTGTTCTCCTTCACTGACTTGAAAAGGTGTTCAGCCTGGTATGGTGAACTGTTCATAAACTGCTTCTTCAAGTGTCTGCATTAAAGTGTCCAGAAGGAGAACCTGGGGCAGTTATACACATTTCAGACGCCCAACATGAAGTAATGATGCACACATCTTTAGTGTTACTGTCTTTGTGCAATGCTAAGCCATGGCTCAGCTTTAAGAGAATGCACTGGGCCTTTGCCTCATATGCTCTTCCCCTCTAGCCATAACAGGCATTCCAAGGCTTTGGCTTCTATTTTAGATAACCTCAGCTTGTTGTTATATCCAGTACTGGACAAACAGCGGTTAATCTTAATTACAGTTTTTTTGAAACAATCCAACTTCAAACCATGTCCTAAGAGTTTTCCAGGTGGTAGATGATGCCCACAATTTTTGACCTGGCCAACAAAAAGATGTGGATGAAACACACAAGTCCAAAGAACCTTTGTGCACAGAGGACCAGTTGTGTGGTTATTTAGCCAGTGACAACCTTTACACGTTCTGTTCTAATGCTTTACATATTGGAATGTGGCAAAACAACTATTAAATATTGCATATTAAAGAGTCACTTACACATCTCAACCCTTCATTGCTTGAAGCTTCTACATAGATAATTTCTTCTAAATTAGAGTGCTTTAGTTTTCTGCAATGGATAAAGCACCCCAGTCTTGCTCTACCATACAGTCCCTACGGAGGACAGTTAAAAATGTATTGTTTAATACTGAAACAACAAGGTCACCTTAGGAAACGAAGTGAAATCTTAAAATTCCTAGATTAGCAGATTAAAATGATTGTTGCTAGATACAATATACAGTACAGTGAAGTTGTACAAGACTAATCTTTCCTACACCTCACTGAGAACAGTTAAAAATGTGTATATTGTGAACACTTGGCTTCTGCTTCATAAGCAATGCCATCGTAAACAAAGGTAAAGCAAATGTCCTAAGGCACAAGAAGGGAGTTTTCCACTTCTGGCCCACCTCTTACAAATAATATAAGATTGCTTTCATATAGCCAAAAATGTGGTCAAGAATATTCTATCACCACAATTACTATAGATTCATTAAGAGAAGTGCTACCTAATTTTCTAGAAAAAGAGGTGCTGGAATTCACCATGAACACTTCCCTCCTTCTCTTAGAATGGCTATGGCGCCCACCTGAAAGGTGCTGGAACTAAGTTCTGGTGAGTTCCGTCTGAAAAAAAGCCCTGATTAAGGCACCAGGTTTTCTCCTTTCACCATGGGTAGAAGTTAACAATCTGGAACAGGGATAAAGAACCTATGGTCCTCCAGATGTTTTTTGGCTATAGCTCTCATCATCCCTTACAAGGGATGCTAGTTAGGGATAAGGATAGGTATAAAGCAACAAATAATCTGCATGAACACCAGCACAGAGCTTAATGGCTGTATTCAAGACTGTGTGATTCAGCTGCACCAAGGAGTCAAGCCCCAGGCATGTTCTTTGGCAACTTTTGCAAAATGGTCACAAATAAGAAAATATTTTGGGTGGTATTTGTAAACAAATACCACTTTGTTTGGCAGTTTGGGATATACAGTACTTAATGTAATCAGTTAAAACTTTATTAGGGTGATCATGTTGAACTTAAAAGGGACTTCACTATCAAATATATTTTATATACAGTATATAATTCCCCCCTCCCAAAAAAAAGTACAATTGTGAGATAATCAAAACAAAGATGTCTTACAAATTGTATTGGAAAGCTATGATCACTAAAAAAAAAAGGCAATTGATGCCATGGATATTAGCTATGCCCGCCCGGGATAAATACATCTATGTATCTCAACTATAAGCCAATCTACCAATCTATAAGCCAAAACCAATCTACAGTTCTTCCTGCCTCACTGGCTTCTGCAGGGAAGACACTGGAACCAAGACTATGACATCAGACAGCCATGAACAATTCCACATATCCTTAGAATATTGCACCTATCCATGGATTGCAAAATGCTTCTGGAGACAATCCTGGCTTAAAACCAGAGCTTATATATAACATATGTATACATTTTTTAAAAAATAGGTGGTCTATGGCAGCACCCAGACTGTTTCCAGGATTAGGATGAAACTATGTGCTAGGTGCTGTACAAAATAAATGTAGATTGATTTTGACTACAAAAATATTTAGTTACATATTCCAAGTCATGTTTAACATATTGCCCATTAAAGTAACCTCTCTTTGATGCTGCCCCTTAAAGTTCCACATTAGTTTAAATTTCTCTCCCTAATTTCTGCCTACAGCACTCACCTATTTTCTGCCAGCAAATTCCTGAAAACTGGGATGTTTCATCACATTGATCTATATCAAGTCTAACTGTATGGAGAAATCCTCTTTCCTGCTGTTCAACTCTTGAAACACTCCTGATGCTGCAATGATTACTGCCAGCATGTCATAATACAGAATCTGCTTACATGACATCAGCAGTGCATCATAATAGATTGGCACTGGACATCTCATATCAGAGCAGTGTAATCAAATGATAGAAAGCATTCAACAAACTACATATATTTGAACTAATTCCATAATCCTCAGCTCCAGCCAATAACCATTCCACAACTTTTGAAGTCATACTGGTGTTCTCTAAGATTGGTTACATTCTTAACTTTTAAAAAACTTTTCTAAAACAAGAGGACATGCCTATGTGATCATCATCTGAGGTCCTTCTTTGTGTCTCTCCTCCGCAAAAGGTCTGGAGGGCAGCAATACGAGAACAGGCCTTTTCTGTGGTGGCTCCCCGCTTGTGGAATGCTCTCCCCAGGGGGGAGGCTCACCTGGCGCCTTCATTACCTATCTTCAGGTTCCAGGCAAAAACAACCCTCTTTTCCCAGCCTTTGGCTAATTAAACTATCTATGGCCTTTTAAACTGTGCATGTAGGTGGAGTGTTATTGTTCTTATTTATGTTCTTGGTATGTAGTTTGTTTTTATATTGTAAACCGTCCTGTGATCTTCAGATGAAGGTCGGTAAAATTTTTTTAATAGATAATTATTTATTTATGCTAAATTCTGCAGCTTAGCTGCATTTAACTTGTAAGGAGAGCGCAGGACTCATAAGTCACCCCACATTATATATTTTGCAGAACTGGGCTATACTTGCTCTTCCGAATGAGTTATAATACGGAAAGTGTCCTCTGGGTGGACTGAAATCTGTGGTTTATTGTGCTCATTTCTATCTTTTATTGTTTTGTATATATGGGAGACTTCAGTTCCCTATCATGCATTGATGTGCATGTCTAACTGAGTCAATACAGGTTGTCAAGAAACTGTAATGAGATACTGAGAAGTAAAGCAGTCTCTTCTGCTAACTGACCAAGAGCTCTGTGTTCAGAGAGCTCCAATTACATTCTAAGAGTCCTATTCTAACTCACTTATGCCCAGAGACAGACAAACGGCTCTCTTCATCTACAGGACATTTTTATACTGTATTTGCATTACAAAAACTGGAGGCTAAACAGGAGACTAAAAAAGTGTGGTCTTTGCATTCTGTAAATGTGTGACATGAAAAAAGGTATGCAAAAGTAGAAGTTGGGCTGCAAGGAAAAAAATTCCAAAATCTGTATTAGGGCAATACCTTTATTTGGTCAACCCAAATGCCAAAAAATAGCAGGCAGGGAAGGAAAAAAGTTGGTTGACAGATGGAGTCTGCATCTGATCACAGTCTCAAGATGCAACGTGAGAGAAGAAAAAGCAGACATTAAAATGAGGTTTCAGGTTGTCTCTGGGGCTGCTGGCAAGAAAGAAAATAAAATTCTCTTCACCTGAGAAAAGATGCATATGTTGTCAAGGGTCTTCTGGAGTGTTAACAGTTAAAGAACATACCCTTTCAAAAACGAAATTACCAGTGATGCACGAATAGAAGAAATATTATCTTGAAAATAAGTCTACCCAGAATTCAAGTGAAAGAGGATGAATAAGTATACAATTATCAAAGGATAAATAGTGTTCTAGCATCACATTTTAAAGCAATGATGATCTGAGATCTTTTCAGTCTTGATCTGATGAAATATCTTTAAACATTCAAAAACCATGATTAAGCTAATACGTACTTGCCGTTCTGCATCAAAGCGGCTTTAATGGTTAATAATCCATATTTATTTATTTGGTGATGTTGTGCTTCTTTTTAAATATAATATATTTTCAAGAATTCATTGGAATACCCTCCCTTCTCTCTTTTGATTTATCATCCTCTTTCAAAAGTGCCTGAAAAATGTAACATTCAGTTTACGACTGAAGTATGTAATTTTGTGTTGCTAATATCAGGTGCTATTTCCCCAAGGCTGACACCTGGATAGTTCCTGCAGAGGAAAGGCACGTGTGAACTTATGTGCAACTGAGGACACTCCTGAACAGCAGAGCTTCATACGCATGACAATTTTATATGCTCGGATTACCATTTTCTGCCCTGCAGGAGGAGATCAACACACATTTCCTCTATTTCATATCAGTGAATTTAGTACATTGTGTTCAAACAGTTCTCAGGCATCATCTGGACTTTTGATCACGTCTTCCCAAGGAGTACAACTACTAAACTTCTATTGCAGTAAAGAAGGGGAGCTTTACACAGTCCTAGAGTTTTCCCATATGCATGGGTTGCCCTCCAACACAATACCTCTAGTTGATTTTCAGAATAGTTGCTACCATGGGTGCAATACTTTGGCAAATTTAAGACAGGGAGATAAAAAGTCTTGAAGGCTCTGTATGGGTTAAGAGTGTTTTAAGTCCAAAAGAGCATTGATGCTAGTTAGGCTATAAGGTAACTCATGCTTTCTTTTCCTTTTTTACTTGGAAAGGTGTTTGGATGTGTTTACCAGTACCACAAACTAATAGAAGAGCATACGGCGAATTCTGTTTCATTATTAATTTGGTAATTATCACCTCATAATAACAAGTAAAGCCGCCATAATTAAATACGTAGCATTGCGTCATCATTGATTATTGCCTCTCAGTAATTTATTCAACAATGAACCTCTGCTAGGAGAGAAAAGGCTGACATGTATCAGCTACCAGCATCCTAACATCTGAAAACTGCCATGTGAAAATAACAACTTATTTTACTATACAGTAAATATACACTGAGTGTCCATTGTTATGATGAACCATGAGATCTGGTTGTTGCTGTGGTGCAAAAAATGAGTAGAAGGAAAATTGGGTTCGGAAGGCCTTGGTGAACTAGGATCACCACACCCGATTTATCCTTCAGGAGATAACCAAGTTTCCCCAGTCCCCCTTGAATGTGATTTTTTGGCTGGACCACAGCAGCTCTGCTGGGGAAAAAAATGTCTTCCACTGACTGCTTCTTTAGTTTATAAGCGGTCCACAGAATTTGGCTGTAAATTTCAGGTTCTCTCTTCAACTACAAAACTTAGCTAGCAATGTACTATTTCATGGGTAGGCAAACTAAGGCCCGGGGGCCAGATCCGGGCCAACCACCTTCTAAATCCGGCCTGCAGATGGTCCGGGAATCAGCGTGTTTTTACATGAGTAGAATGTGTCCTTTTATTTAAAATGCATCTCTGGGTTATTTGTGGGGCCTTCCTGGTGTTTTTACTTGAGTAGAATGTGTGCTTTTATTTAAAATGCATCTCTGTTCATTTCCTCCCCAAAAAATATAGTCCGGCCCCGGTAAAGTCTGAGGTACAGTGGACCAGCCCCCTGCCGAAAAAGTTTCCTGACCCCTGTACTATTTATTTAAACACATACATACATAGAATCCAGATTCTACTTCAGAGGTTATATGTTGTGATTTATGATGCTACTATGGCCATGCAGATTTTTACCACTACTACCCTGAATTCAAAAATATATCCAGTGGAATCAATGGGAACCTTTTGCGCTTGCTGCACAAATGGGCCCGGGAGACCCAGATTCAAACACCCACTCAATCACTAAGCACCGTGGGAAACCCTGGTCCTTTAATTATTTATCAGCCTAACCTCCACAGCAACTTATATGCGCTGATGGAAGTATAAAATGGACAGGGGAAACTCTGTGTCCTTCCTTGAGTTCACTGGAGAGAAGGCACAATATAAATGTAATAAACAGAAATAAAATGGAAATACATTTATTGTATATAAAGTGCAGTCTATCTAAATAATAACTTTACCAAACAAATGTTTTGTTAACAATTGCTGTTCTATGAACTCAAGGAAAATACTGAAAACAATGTTTATCCAGATCTGGAAGAACAGCAGAGACATACATGTTATATCGGAATGTTATTATATTGAGAGAGCAAATCCCATACTTTTAAAGTTAAGAAAATGTCACCTTTCAAAAGATGATTCAAGTCCACAGCCTCCTGCAGGACCTTTTGATGACATTTGTGATCCAAGTCAGGTTCTAGGGAGAAACAGAAATTCAGTCAGGGCTTCTAATTGTTCTCCTCAAAAGTGTAAAGCTGTCTGCAATTTGTATGCTGTGCTTAAAACACCTCACACTTACCATATAAGTCCTGGCTCACATTTTCTTGTCTTTTAACCTTTAGTTTCTTATCATTAGATGCTGCAAGTTCAAAAGACTGGATGGGACTGATGTCTGGAGTTGACAGAGGAGTCACATCAGTCACAGTATCTTCAGACTCTTCTGCATAGTCACCGAGCTTGGGTTTTACTTCCACCGATTTAATTCCTGGGCTGGGTTTTTGTCTCAGAGAAAGAAGCGCCAAGCTACATTTGCTTTTCTTTTTTGAAGACGAGCAGGATGAGTCTGACAAGCAACCATCTGAATCTGAGCAGTCTGTATCAGAACTACAGGATAGGCAATGTGAGGAGGAGGAAGACGAGGAGGAACTGACTGCAATATTCTTGCTAACCTTTGCATTATTAGACTGCTTAGACAACTTAAGTCTAACCCTCTGGTTTCTGCTGTCATCGCTACTGTCTTCTTCATCTGTATAGTAATTTTCCTCAGATTCTTTAACTATTTGGTCAACTTGAGCAGAAATATTTTTTCCATGCGTTCCTTTACCTTGTGCTGAAATCTTACCAGATGTACTTGCCTTTTCTGAATTTAAGGAATCTAACGACAACACACCATTTTCAGGATCACAAGCACCATTGTTTAATTTCCCCCCCTCCTGAGATTCTGTATCTTTATTTGCTTTGTCTTCCTCCTCACTACAGTTATCCTCCACCACTTCGGTTCCCATGTTCAAGCCAGGTGTGCCTACAAGTGTATCTTCCGTTTGTGTGTGCTCACCATTTCTCTTCTCATCTGTTTTTGTTGTTGCTCCTTTCCTCGCCGCGTCTTCTTCAAAGTCACTATCGAAGAAAGAGTGATCCACTTCACAATCTGAAACATCTTCATACATACGGTCCATGATCAAAAAAGGCTGCTGAAATACGGTTCCTGCAAATGGAACACTGGAATTACTAACTGAGAAATAAAAAAATAGCTTCAAAACCCACTCTACAAGTCAATCAATCAATAAGTCTCCTTTATTGGCATAGAAAAAGTGCATTCTATACATGGATCAGAGCACAATACAGTTAACAAAATATAGTAGGAGATAATTTAGGATAAAGCTGTCCAGACATTGTGAGGTATGAAAATGGCTCTTAGGACCTATGATGGTGTAATTTCATGGCATCACTCAAAAATCTTGTCACATCCTCCACAGCGTCATCACAGCATTCAGCAGATAGGACACCCCGGAAGAGCCAGTGTGATAAATCCCCGCCTTCAACAAGGGGGCCAAATACTTATCATATATTTTTGCATAAAATGGGCAATAAAGCAAAACGTATGTGATGCATTCAACCTGTTTTGTGCCACAAGGGCAGAATCAGAGTATGGGATTTTCGAAAATCTACCTTGCAAAACTGCAGGTGATAAGACATTAAATCTTCTGAGGGAAAGAGCTCTGCATAGGTGGGGATCATAAAGCTGGTGTAAATATGGAATGTCCTGGCCAAAGAGGGTGGAATTCCCAACCCCAATGGGGAACAGGGTTTATTGGCTGTGCTGCTAAGGGTTTGGAATTCAATCTCAAGGATTCTGCGCTTGATTGTCTGGAATGCTTCCAATTGTGGGAGCATAAGCAGCAACTCAAGTGAAAAGCCACAGGTTCTGATTTCGCTTTCACTGCGAGCTAACCATTTGGAGTGGTGGGATTCTGCCAGCATATGGAAAGTTAAAGAAGAAGGATTGGACATGAAACGTAGGGGGAGCCAGAATTTTATAGTGGTGAGCCACACTTTGGTTTAACTACAGATCTTATAGATCTGCTTCAGTTTGCATCCCTGTATCTCTGCCCAACTTTAATTCTATGCACAATGTTAATCATTTATCTTTTTTAAAAAGACAATAATGATCCTATAGGGGATATTGTTGCTTCTTTTCCCACCATTTCATAATTGCACTAAGGAAATCACATTCATTTGATATTGTATGGAATTGCTTGTTTCTGTTCTGAGCTTAACATTTTCATATAATCTAAAGGTGCACAAAAGCTTGCCATGCTGAATCGACACCTCCTGGCAAAGTCTCACATAGAAAGCTACTAAAATGCTTCCATAGGAAGCCGAAGGAAATGCAACATAGAAAAATACAATTTTTAAAATGTCAGATAATTGCCACTGTTCCTTCCTGAGTATCATTGTTGAAAGCGAGGGAGGAACACAGAGAACATTTCACAGATGCATGTGCTGCAGACTGTGTGTATGCTGAAGGCAAGCACGTTGGCGGGCATGCGACACTGATCTGGACTATTCTAGTCATGGGAAGTATTTTCACAGTGGGAGTGGGGTACCTGTGCTCCCAATGTTGTTGGACTACAATTCCCATCATCCCTGACCACTGGCAATGGTGGATGGGGCGGATGGGTGGTTGAGTCCAACAAATACCGTATTTACTCGAGTCCAACGCGCCATCAAATCTAACGCACAGCTCAATTTTCGCAACGTAATTTGGCCAAAAAAGGTGAGCATTAGATTTGAGTAAATACGGTATATTGTTATAGATTGAGGGGGTATTCCCCATAAACCCTAAGAATGAATAAATGTTAGGATTCTGATTAATTGGGATACGGATTAAGACACAAACTTGCCACCGCTTGGCAGAGGGAGGAGCAGGCACCCGGCTTTTGTAACAATATGAAAGGCTACAGGTTGCCTAACCCTGCTTTACAGAAAGAAAGGATCCATATTAACAGATGCTGCAAAGCTCTGCCACTGTCTTATCTTACCACTACAGGTATCTATGTATTGGGGTAAACAAAATCTGAGGTTTATTTTCAAAAGGGGAAGTGGGCTCCAGCCTGCCTGGATACCGCTTTCTTTGATCTGGACTCCCTGTCCCCCACCCTGGCCCATGGCAAAGAAAAATGAAGGAGGTGGTAGAATGATCTATACCACTTCAGGCTGTTGGTGAGCTGGATGAATTGCTTTTCATTTATTTATTTTTTAAATAAAATCTCCCTACAAGTAGAAAGCTAGCACAGTAAGGAGAAGCCTGGGCTAGAATCATTGTCTCCTATGTGCTTCCCTGCCTCACTTCTACTTGCAGGGAGGCGTTTGTATGTTTAACATTATGAAGGATTCAAAACAGACTTCCTCCCCACGATCACTTGCATCTGAAGCAGCACAGCCCAACCTACCCAGCTCTGATCATTCTGCTACCTATCTAGACCAGGTCCGTCCACCCCAGAATGCAGGAAGCCCACCGCTCCTTTGCCTGCACAAAGCGAAGTTTAACACTGGGAGATAGCTTCAGGCTCACTCTTCTAAAAGGCATAAGCATTCCCCCATTCGAGGTAGATCTCAAACACCACGTGCCCTCCTCAGCCACAGCTAAACAGGCTCCGGCTGCCTAGGAAGACATCTGTAAAGAGCGCAGCTTCCTCCCTCCTGAGTCGTGACCGCCGCCGATCTGTGATGCGTCAGGGCGCAATGGGAGCGACAATAATCGCGCGCAACTCGCCCCCCCGCCCGCAACGACCTTTGCTGGCGACAAAAGCCCGCCCGCACGTCAAGCCGAAGCCTAATAATAATTATTGCTGCGACATTGCACGGAAGATTAGCTAAGGAGCTCCTCGAAAAGGCTCGGCCCCTCGCGAAGGAGGCTGTATATAGAAAGCTAGCTACGCGCAGAAAAATGGTTTCATGTAGGCAGGGTCGGACGGAGGGCAGACCCTTCCTCTCCTCGATGGAAAAAGGCCAAGGAGTGTTCCCCCCCCCCCATGCTCCTCCGATAAGTCGGAGGAAACGCCGGCACACGCCCGCCACCTTCCCGCTTTGTTGTGGTTACACAGCCCGCGGCGAGGCGTCGAAGGGCAGTACTCTGCAGCAGCGGCTCCGCCAACATCTACCTCCCTGCAGCTTCCGGCACAGGAGGCAGGAGGGCGAGCAGCCTGGAGCAAGCAAGGCTCGGGTACTCACCGCGGGCCGGCCGGGCAGAAGACGTTGCTAGCGCCTCGGCGCTTGGAGGTACCTTCGGAGAGCGCTTCTCGCCTCGCGCTCTCCACCAAGCGCGGCTTCTCCCGCCCGGCCTTGTGTTTGCGTAACCACGGGAAGGGCGGGATTGGGGAGAGGAGGGGAAAGAGGCTGCTTCCGTCTCCGCGTGGGCATGTGTAATAGTTCCCTTTCCAATGCAGCAGGTGGAAGCCTTGAGCTCGCTGGCTTTGCCTCGGGGGCCGCCGTCGCCTTGTCACTTAGAGGCGCTTGCCAAGGTGTGCCCTGAGGGCTGCCAGCAGACTCCACGGCTAATCTTGGATGCGCCGGCAGGCTAGCTAGGCGGCCGTAGCCGCTTACTCTCTAGCTAAGGTCAAATCTTCGTCTCGTAAATGGTAGCGACTGGCAATGCCGCAAATAGAGCATGTAATCCTCGCAGATTAGGCGGGGATCTCGGATCTTTTTGCCTTTTCTGTCGCCATCACCCAGCGTCAAGAGCGCCCCTTAAAGGTGTGCTATAAACATTAAGAGCTTCCTCCTCCTTCGATGGCTCCTTCACGAGTTTGCTCAAAGGGTTTTGTAAATAAGATCCGCTACAATCAGTGCAAGTAATGCGATCTCTTGGTTCTCAAATTCCTCACGGCATCTACACAACCTTTGCCTTAAACTTCATTTTCAAGTGAGTTATGGCTGACTGTTTAAGTTGCATTCCCCAAAGCGTTAAGGAGTAGGCTTAATATGGTCACTGATTTGGGGTTACCGGTAAGTCTCATTAAGAAGTTGGATCTTCCGATTAAACGTGCAAACGCCTGTGTTGCATGGCTACTGTTCAACACACGCTTATCACTCAATCCCATTGTTTTAATTTCTGAGGAAATGCATAGGATCATGGTGCAAGTCTCATTTAATTTAACAGCCTTTAGGGTTACAGCCTGTAGCAGGATCTAGGCACATTTACTTGAGAATAAGGCCCACATTATATTCATTGATTATATAAAATAATTAGCAATAATTATCAAATGTAAGGTACCACACTTAGGCAGGAATAAGCAGCTGCAGAAATATAAGATGGGCGACACTGGTCTGCCAGTAGTAAATGTGATTCTTAGTAGACTACAAGCTTAACATGGGACAACAGTGTGATGCAGCAGCAAAAAATAAAATAAAATGCTAATGTTATTCTACATTACATCAACAGAAGACCCAAACCTATGGATTCAACTTGCAAGAAATGAGATTCCAGCTAAACATCAGAAAGAACTTTCAGACGGTAATGATAGTCCACCCACAAGGGATACAGGGCTGGGTGGACTTGAGTGGACGATCATTATCACCAGGACGTTTTATTTTGCTTTTTTGTAACTGCCCCTCCCATGGTATAGCAGAAGCCTTGCTATGCTTGCATGAATTTGTGGACTGTTATGGTAATAGAGAGTAGGGACGCGGGTGGCACTGTGGTCTAAACCACAGAGCCTAAGGCTTGCCGATCAGAAGGTTGGCGGTTCAAACCCTGCGACGGGGTGAGCTCCCGTTGTTCGGTTCCAGCTCCTGCCAACCTAGCAGTTTGAAAGCACATCAAAGTGCAAGTAGATAAATAGGTACCGCTCCGGCGGGAAGGTAAACGGCATTTCTGTGTGCTGCTCTGGTTCACCAGAAGTGGCTTAGTCATGCTAGCCACATGACCCGGAAGCTGTCTGCGGACAAATTCCGGCTCCCTCGGCCTATAGAGCGAGATGAGCGTGCAACCTCAGAGTCCTCTGCAACTGGATCTAACGGTCAGGGGTACCTTTACCTTTATGGTAATAGAGATAAGACTCTACCAGTTTAGCAAATTACAGTAAATGTCACCTTTAGGGTTTGGAAAGTACATAGGTACTGTAACCACAGAGCATAACAGGAAGCTATGTGACTTTCCAAAATCATATATGAAACTGCTAATGCAAGCAGGGAACAAACATGAGAGCCCCCACAAGTTGCGGGAAGATCAGAGCTTAGCATGCTCTTGTCTGTGCAGAACTTTAGCCAGTTAGGAAGCTTATAGTCATCGGGCATGAGCTCAGGCATTTTTGCAATACAGTATGTATAAGTATGCTTTCCCCAATGTGAGGTGCACAGCCTTTGTGATCTTATTCGCCCTGTGTCTAGATTGATGCATCTCTCAATAAACTGAATAGCTTTTCCACCCATCGTCTCCTCAATTGGCTTTATGGCAGGAGTCAGTGCCAGAGACCCTTGGGGGGGTGTTAACAATAAGAACTGTTCAACAGTGGACTTGATTCCCACGAGAGGTGGTGAACTCTTCTTCAACCTCTTTAAAGCAGAGGTTGGATGCTCATCTGCCATGGATGCTTTAGCTGAGATTCCTGCAGCGCAGCAGGTTGGACTAGAATAGATGACCCTCGGTGTCCCTTCCAATAATACAACCCTATGATCATATGGGAATGGGGGTGGCACTGTGGGTAAACCACAGAGCCTAGGGCTTGCTGATCAGAAGGTCGGTGGTTCGAATCCCCTCGATGGGGTGAGCTCCCATTGCTCAGTCCCTGCTCCTGCCAACCTAGCAGTTCGAAAGCACGTCAAAGTGCAGGTAGATAAATAGGTACTGCTCCGGCGGGAAGGTAAACAGCGTTTCCACTCGGTGCTCTGGTTCGCCAGAAGCAGCTTAGTCATGCTGGCCACATGACCTGGAAGCTGTACGCCGGCTACCTTGGCCAGTAAAGCGAGATGAGCGCCGCAACCCCAGAGTCGTCCACGACTGGACCTAATGGTCGGGGGTCCCTTTACTTTTATGATCCTATGAACTCACGGCCATGCATAGGGTTGGGCTGCATACTCTTGGTGCCGAAACCGCCCTGCTATCACTCCCTAGTTTGTAGCTGGGTTGCAGAATGCAACTGGAAACCCGCATTTTGCATGCTTCTCAATCACAACCAGGCATTGCAAAACGCAGGAGGATTTACAGACTTCCGCTGGAGGGAGCACTTCTTTTTTCTTTTCCTGAGAAGTGAAAACCCACAGAACAGAGCCGCTGCGAGAATCTCAGCACTAAGATTGACACCGCAACCAGCCAAGGGGAGAAAGGCAAGAGCTGGCCCGGAGCTGCTGCCTTTACGCGGCTGGCCCCGCCTTGCCCGCTGGAGCACACATGGCTCGGTTTCCAGCAGTTGCTGTCATTCAGGCACTCCCTCCTCCTCCTCATCCGCCGCCTCCTCTCGCCGCGGCGCGCAAACAGGCTCAGCGGGGCCTCCGCCGGTTCCTGCGCGAGATGCGATGAACTAGAGAGCCGGTTGCAGCGGCGGCGGCGGCAGCAGCAGCAGCAGCAGCAGCAGCTTCTTTTGTTCGCAGTTAGGCGGCCAGGCTGCGTCGCTGTAGCTGCGCGTCCCTTCGGGGATCCCGGGCATGAGCCCGGCCGGCTGCCTGCGCCCATGCGGGGCTTTGAGTCTTGTTGACGGGGTGGACGCGACCTTGCGAGGGGACCCCCGCGGCGGGAGATGCGCTGGTTCCCGGAGACGCCTGGAGCAGCATGTTCCCCGATGCCGACGCCGCTAACGTGCCCTCCAGCAGCAGCAGCAGCAGCAGCAGCAGCGGGCAGCTCGATTCGGCCGCCGCCGGCTCCCCTGCAGCTCAAAGTCCCGGCGAGTCGTGCGGGAGCGGCAGCGTCCCGGCCGCCGCCGCCGCCGAAGAGGACGACGAGGCGGCGGCGGCGGCGACTGGTCGCGGCTTGCCCTGCTCCATGCTGGCCGCCGGACTGGGGGTGCTGTTGCTGGCGGTGTCCCTCTTCCACCTGGGCCGGCAGAAGGAAGGCGACGACGGCGAGGAGGCGGCCGAGGCTGGCGGGCAGCCGAGCCTGGCCTTGCTCCTGCTCCAGCTGGCCCTTTACCTGGCCTGCGCCGCCAGCGCCTTCGTAGTCGGCACCTTGCTGGCTCTCGTCAGCCGGAGCCGCGGCCGCCTCAGACCCCCGCCGGATTTCCGCGCTGCCTGGAACTGCCGCTACCCGGGCAGGGAAAACGCCGCTCCCTTACTGCAAGCTGCCGTGGTAAGCAAGTATCCCTGCCATGGACCCCTTGCCTTGCGCCGAATTACCGACGTTGAGTTTATTAGACTCTTTTCAGAGTGCATTCCTTGCCTTACAAAGCAGCGCTGGAGTTCAACCCAGAGTTGCCCGTGTAGCCGACTGTGCTCTCTCCTTGGATTCTCAGCTCCGTGGGGTAGACGGTGCCTCTGAGCCCATACAGAGTATGTTTTCTTCCCGACTTGGGAATCCCAGAGATCTCCCGCCTTCCCCAGACATCTGGGGTTCAACTTTAGGCCTCTCCGGATAGTATGTTCAGGTAGACTGGAGTCCAGGTGTCTTTTTTTTTTTTTTTTTAGCAAGTAAGTGTAAGGTGGTGTAGGTTTGATTCCCGCCCCCACCTCAATATCTCATACCAAAATAGGAATAAGGGGGGGAATCTGTGTACCTGGATGGCGTGGGTGCCTGCTTAGCGGCCTGAAACCTAATTTCATCTCTCCCTGCTGAAAGATGACCGTCTCCTATTATTCACCTGTGCAGTGACAGTGCAGCTGCTCCAGTTCTTTTGGCTGCAGCGCCCGAAGTAGCAGGGGATTATTTCAGGCCTGGGAGCTTAATACTGGTAAACTTGTTCAAAGTAGGATTAACAACAAGCAACACTAGAAAGTGTGTGCTGTGCTGCTGCTGATAGGTTTTAATGCTGCCCTGCAATGGTTGTATTTGGTTTGGGTTAATGCTTTCTTGCTGTTTTTATTCATTTAAACCACATGTCACTCAGATAACCCTTTGGAGCAGTGCAGAAATACAGTAAATAAATAGAACTGGTTCAGTAGGCGAAGCTGGCCAATTTCAAATGTGTGTTCCTAAATACTACGTGCTTATGAATAAAAAGCAGAAAAACATATCTCTCTATTCAGTTGTTTAATTTGAGGTGTTCTTTTGTCAATTTGGCAAACAGGCAGGGTGACACAGCCCACTTTTATGGCCGTGGTTTTTTGGGGGGTGCCATTAAAGGGAGGCCAAATTATGAGAAGCAGCAGGTGAGTATGAAGGCACCATATTGCACAGGATTTTGATGACATTGAAGGATCCGCGCTTCATTCTTACTTTTGGTAAACTTTTGTTTACCACTACCAAGGGGAGCTTGCAGAGTGGATTTCTTCTCTATACCAAAACATACACACCTGCCCTCCCTAAATGTAGAAAGTTAGATGTTCACCAGCTCTGGAGTATCTAGTTTTCTACATTGAGGTTTTTAATAGTGGAGCACCCATGCTGTCTGAAGTGGTGCAGCACACACAGATTTACCATATGAACACAAATCTAACGTGCCATCGAATCTAATGCACACCTCAATTTTCAAAACCTCAAAACAAAAAAAGTATTTGCTGGCGAATGTAAATGCGCCATAAAATCTAATGTGCACCCCTAATTTTCGCGACGTAATTTGGCCAAAAAAAGGTGCGCATTACATTCGAGTAAATACGGTACTGAAGAACCGTCATTCCTTATTTGCTGTGAGGATAAGTGGGAAACAGTGTTTGAATTGCCACAGCAAATTTTTATTGGAGCATATCAGATCCACTGAAAACAATTCATAATGTTGACCACGCAGGAGTTTAAGCCTGCTTCATACATGGCAATTTTCCTATATTGCTTTTCTTAAGGAAAATGTACCCTACCCTTGTGATTGCACGTGGTATCCCAGGACCAGAATAGACAAGTGTGTTTGTTGCACATCATAGTATACACTTAGAAATTATATCCAGAGGGAAATGATCCATGTGAAGCACAGTAGATGAATGTTTGGTTTAGAGCTGTTTATTCAGCATAACATATAAATAGAAGCTAAACTTGTAAGATTCCCCCCCCCCCCAAATTCTGTAATTGGACAGATGATGCCTTGAATTTTTTGTGTCTGTGATTTGGGTCAACTGATTTGTTGGCCACAACAAGCCAGCTACTATAATCACTGCAAAATTCTGGACATGATAAGCATAGTAGTAATGCACACTGATTTAAAACCTACTGATCATATCATCTGCCTTGCATATCAGACAAAATTATTTTGCATTGTTGGCATTGGGACTAGGCATATAGTTGGATTTATCTCCCCCATTAATGGGATTTCCATTATGTATATCTATATACGCTGTGTGTGTGTGTGTGTGTGTGTGTGTAATTGGAAAATTTATGCAGTAGAACCTGCCTTAGCCTGCAGTTTTAATTGGGATCTTCTTTGAATGAGAGCGGTCTTATTGTTAATCTGGGCAATTTATGAAACCATCCACTAATGGTGTCGGCCTCCAAACTCAATGGATTTTGTTGTGCTGCAAGACTTGAATTGATTTGGCTCGTCACTCGCAACCCCCTAAAGATCAAGACCATTTTATTTGCTTTTAAGATACTTGCTTGTTTAGCAATGGTGGAATAAATGTCAGGCTGTTTGTTTTACCCTTGTAAAAATAGAGAAAGTGCCCCCAAATACATGCTGCATGGGATGTGAGGGCTGGGTGCCATGCAATTTTTCCCTCTGAAAAAAAAAATCTTACTGTGATCCACAGGTAGCTGCTATTACTCCCTGGATCATTGCAGACCAAACTGCTAGTTCTTTATCTGTTAATGTATCTTAACTGGAAGTACACTTAAAAATAAATAAATAACCCAGGAAATTACTCCAATCCAAGTCCTAGCTATGTAGGAAGGGTATTGCAAAAAAAGTCTGGTGAAGTTACTGACCTGTAAAATACTTTTTTAATATGTATGTCTTTTTGCAAGAGCTCATTGGATATACTATTGTTTGGCTTTGTGAAGTAATAGTCATAGAATATAATAAACTTTTGCATCCTTAGTGGTTTGTATACTTAGACTGCTAATTGGCCTTTAGCACCAGAATCAGTTTCATTCTGAAGTGTGACCTAATGTGTAGTTATTGATAACAGCTATCTTTTGCCTTCCAGTTTTCAAGAGTGGGTACTCCTTGTCCTTGTTGCTTGGATTCTGTCTCTAGATAACATTCTTAGATGAGAGCAGCCTCTTGATTACTTGCGGAAATGTAACCTTGCAATTGCAAATTCTCCTGCATTTGTAGGCAGTGGAATTAAATCCTTCACAGCCTTTTCACTTTTTATGTGCCCCTGCTAGCTGTCATTTTTTGAGGGGTAGAGCTTCCCTTATAAATGCTGCTTATCTCCTTTATGGTAGCACTCTTTTATATGTACCTCTTGTCTTTTCAAGCATCCTTCCCCCTTTCCTTTACCTTTCTGTCTGTCCAATTTTATCTGACACAGGCAGGTATATGTTCATTGGTGGGTTTTTTTTTTAAAACAACAACAACACATTTACGGTGCAGTTTTATAGGTGGCCTTAACAATATCCCATTTATTTTCAGATAATTCTGTTAAGGCCAATCTTGTAGCTAGCAAAATGAGCAAGGTTGTTTTCCTGACTGGGAAAGAGGGAGCAACCTTCCTTTTTGCCATTTGAGGAAGTCAGGGCAAGGAGTGGCTCTCAAACACAGCTAGTGTTGAAAATCCTAAGGAAATCACAAAGTCCCTCAGACCAAGGCTCTATAATTGCAGCACTTAGTTTCTTTCCTTTCCTGTTATGCTTTATTTGTTTGTTTGTTTGCTCTTCATTGGTGGCATGGATAACATTTTACAGAAGCTGCTTAGAGTAGGGTATTTTACACCACGAAAGAGTAGGGTATTTTACTTGTTGCAAATGCTCTGGGTTTAATAGAAATTCCAAAATCCATATTTGTTGTTCTTGGCATCCATCTATGCCTCCGGGGGTAAAATCACTGAAGTGACATCCCTGAAGCACAAGCCTGGGCAGTATGTATGGAGGTCCTGCTAGGGTTGCCATGTGCCCTCTTTTTCCTGAACACGTCCTCTTTTTCAAGGGAAAAATTGGAACAAATTGCATTTTTTTTTTTGCTTAGCATCATCTTTTTTGATGTTCAAAATATAGCAGCCCTATCCTGGTCTGCCCAGATGACAAGACCCACCCCCCTCTCGGCCTCACATGTGGTCCAAAGGAAAGGAGAGCAATTTGTTTGGCACCAAGAGTTGCCAGAAGGAGGCATTCAGGGCACCATCCAACCATCTTAGGGGCTCTGCATTGCTTCTTGGCCTTTTGGCTAAGATCAAGGGGACTCCACTCTAGATATGTGTAGAGTGGAAATAACCTGTATACAATATGTTCTACCTGGTTCTGATTCTTATTTGTTACAGGCAACCAGATCAATATTGGTTTTTATTTCTTTTCTTACGGTTGTTTCTCCCATTTTTCTTACGTCCTGGAACTCTAAGGTTCCCACAACAGGTCTCTGTTCCAGGCATTGACCAGACCTGGATGTTTTTAGTTTCCTTATGGTAGATGCTTGATACTCTGGTCAGGACATGCTTTGGAACTTCAGTTTCAGATTGTAAAAATAATAGTGACAATGGAAAAAATCCACCTGTATGCTACTCTTTAACTATTGACAGCACAAATGGGTAAAGCATGAAGGGGTAATTAATCAGTTTTTTGTGTCGGGGGAAAAAAATCCTTCCAGTAGCACCTTAGAGACCAACTAAGTTTGTTCTTGGTATGAGCTTTCATGTGCATGCACACTTCTTCAGATACCATGCACACAAAAAGTTCATACCAAGAACAAACTTGGTTGGTCTCTAAGGTGCTGCTGGAAGGAATGTTTTTTTTCAATTTTGTTTTGACTACGGCAGACCAACACAGCGACCTACCTGTAACTGTTTGTTTGTTTTTTTGTGTGTGTGTGTGTGTATAATGATTTGTTGACATTTTAATAACGTTTCAAATTGTGAGTGTTTTGTAGATCGGAAATTATTATCTGCATGGTACTATATTTTGTTTTTAGGGTTAATTGTATTGTACCTTCTTTTTTATTTATTTATTGCTACCATCGGCAGCCTAGAGAATCTCATTCTGGGTGGGGTATAAATATTGCAAGTAGATAAATATTATCCATAAGACGTAATGGAAGTATTTGTAGTCAGAACTCAGAACTTCACTCTACCTTGTTGGGGATGAACATTATCCAGCCAAAGGAACACATTCCTTCATGAGCAATATTGCATACTAGTGGTGGATGCAGCCACATAAACACATCTTTCTATCCAGACAGGCAAGAGGCATTGCCACACAGTTCTGTGTTACATTTCAGCCAGGCAAAAGCACTTGAGGATAGACAACAGAGCCCGAGAAAAGTTATGGCCTCGAGAGAGCCCTGAGAGCTGGGAAGCATTTGACCTTCAGGCTTGAGATTCTCCACCCCCACCCTGCTTTCGTTCCTAATTTTTCAGTATTGGTTCTGTTGCTGTAAACACATTTTAAATAGAACACTCTTGTAGGTCAGTGAGAAGCAATTGCATGCGATAAGATTTGTTTTGTATTGCTTAAATCCTTTCCCAGCGAGCCTGAACTCTTTCTAGTGAGGTATTTCTTGACATGATTTTTTTTTAAAAAATGTTATTTAAGGATTCAGAGAAGTTCATTCATTCTAATAAAGTAACACCCACACACATCCTGGCTTCTCCGCTGTTCGGTTCCGGGGGAAGTTACCCAATATTAGCTTACTTGTCATTCAAGCCTGAGATTCGATAATTGTGTAACTAATTCCCAGATGCTGTGGACTCATTTGATCCGAACACCCAACTCCGTGTGATCATAGTAAATCACTTTTGAATGAGGGGACTTTCTAGAACAGTTTGTGATACAGCATTTGGAAGAGGGTGGTCTGAGGGAGTTATAAACAACAACGGAAATCTCTTGAGTATCCCTAAGTAGCATAAAATATCCCTACATTAGCTTTTTAGATCCTGGTCCAAATAAAAGATACGTGTAGGCCTACTCTACATTTTATGTTTATGTTGTGAGGTAAAAAAAAAAAGGTAAAGGACCCCTGGATGGTTATGTCCAGTCCAAGGCGACTATGGGGTGTAGTGCTCATCTCACTTTCAGGCTGAGGGAGACGGCGTTTGTCTACAGACAGCTTTCATGGTCATGTTGCCTCTGGCACAACGGGACACCGTGGCAGAAACCAGAGCGCACTGAAAGGCTGTTTACCTTCCCGCCACAGTGGTACCTATGTATCTACTTGCACTGGCATGCTTTCAAACTGCTAGGTTGGCAGGAGCTGGGACAGAGCAACAGGACTGCCTTTGGGGGAAGTGTGGTATGCAAATTTAATTAATAATCATAATAATACATTTTATAATAATGATTAGGAAGTAGTTAAGACGTGTGTATTTAATGCAACACAAAAGTGGCCTTCCTGTGTATGTGAATCTGATGGATAGGCCATATATTTCCGTTTAATAAGCTGAGATAGAAGTGCTATTTTTCTAGAAAAAGAGGTGCCAGAACTTACTGTGAACTTCTCTGTTTCTCTCTTAGAATGGCAGTGGCACCCACCTGAGAGGTGCTGGAGCTGAGCTCCTGTGAGCTCCGGCTGGGGGGTGGGGAAAGTCCTGGATAGGAATAAACCTTTGCCCACATTTATGCCCCCTTCAGTGCTTCCTTTGTAGCATTAGTTGTCGGGGTTTGGGTGCTGGAGCTCCTCGTGCACAAACTTGGACTGCTCATGCACGAGGTACCAGTAGCGGGGAAAGCGGCCAGCGTTCCGCGTGCTTTTGAGCACGGGCGCCGGCCAAGTCTCACAATCTGAAGGAAACTGAGTAAGCCGGGTAATGACTCCGAAGGTGCATGAGTTCTTAGTTGCCTTCTAACCAAAATATTGCCTCGAGAAATAGAAGATACCCTGAATCTGAATAGGTAGATTAACTCAAGGAAAATTAAAAATTTTACCTTAAACCTTTTACTCCCCTTTTGCCCCAAGGAAAGACAGACACCGGTTATATCTTTAGTGGCTTTGGCAGAACCCGCGTAGGCTCGTCCCCTAAGCTAAGTTCTCCTAAGCTTAAAGTCCCTGCGCGCCCAATCTTCCACGAGGCTAACTAAATAAACTATAACCGAAATATCTTCCGCAAGCCTAGCCCTAGGCTAAACCTAAAAGAAACCTAACTAAAGCTAAACCGAATGATCTTCCGCGATCTAACTCTACCTAAAGGAAAAACCCATCCAACCCATCCAGCCCGCTCCCAGTACCCTTAAACTAAACTTGACTTCAACTAAAACCCAACTAAAGCAAAACGTGAATGAACTGAACGAACGTGCCTAAGCGGGGAGCCTCAGCCTTTTATTTAGGAACAAACGTGACATCATGATCAATGCCTCAACCAATAAAATCACTGTTGCTGCCCTCCAAAAGGGCGGGAAGCAAGTTTAACGCTCATTAATAACTTTGAACATGACCGGAACTACAAAATAAAGGCGGATTAATCTCATTGGTGAACCAAACTATTCATTCTTACTTTCGCTTTCGCGCGTAGTAATACCAAAAGTAGTTCCCGAAAACTTCATTAAACAAATAAATAAATGTGGATCCTATGGCGGATCCGTGCAACGTATTCCGACAATTAGTAATCAAACATAGAAGCCTTTAACCATAGTTAAAGTTGGCTTTACATCCTGGCTTCTTTGAAAACTGGTAACCCATAGTTTTCCGGTTTGTACAAAATGGGAAATGCTAGTTAGTTAGAGTCTTATTGGGTTGATTGCTTTTACAACAGAAGGCCTGTGGGCGCAGGCAAAAGGTTTGCTCATATGTCCACTTATTTGGCCAAGAGGATCATTATCCAAAGCAGGCCGGAGAACTAATACCGAAATGTTATTAGAAGCAGCAACTCTTCATTACAAAACTTAAATCTGGCATTAATTGACACCCAGTGAGAGGGCAGGATCCACTGAGGAATATTAATTGTCTCAATATTTAACATTAAGCATGTGTGACTCATCTAGTATTGCTCCTTCACAACATGAGTTTTTCATTTGGGCCCTAGATTGAAATAAGATGTTTCTTTTGTGGACAGTCCATTATTTTTATGTTCCTGGCGCTATGCCTATTTTTGTTCCTCCTCATAATTTCCTAGAAATAGTTGATGGGCTTGTTGGTAGTGCTCTACATGGTAGTGGTTTTTACATTTCTTTTCATTGACTGAAGATAACCAAGAGGGAGAGATAAATATGCACAGAACTGTGTTTGGTTGCTTGAACTGAATATCTGAGAATGCTTTGTGGAGAGGGCCATAGCTCCTTCGTTGACCTAGTTTAGACCTTTTTTGAAGCCAGAAGAACTGTTTATTTCCACGTGTACCTGCCGTACAATAACAGTACAGACCAACTATGTCATCCTGGAAGTAAGTCCTATTGTATTCAATGGGAATTAGGAAAGTGGGGTTAGCATTGTAGCATATGAGGACCTTCTTTGAGTGCCCCTGCCATTTGTGGCATGGCAGGTGGCTGCAGGAGAAAGGACCTTCCCTACTTGGTGGTCCACCCCAAATGTGGAATGGTGCTTTGCTTGTCATTTCAAAGCCAAGCAAATGCTCTTACTAAAACCCCACTTGTATGCTATGCTGTGTGTGTTTATTTCTTCTGCTTTTCGTAATTGCTTTTTTAATATTGTGGCGTTTAATGTTTTGGTTTTAAGAGACTTTGGAGAGCTACTGCCAGTTGGACTAGACAGTATGGGGGTAGGTGGACCAATGGCATGAGAGTATAAAGTGGTTTCATATGTTCATAACCCTTGAGTGTGATTCAGAAGTGTACATAAGAAGAAAGCACGCTGAGTATACAGTTAGCAGTGTACACAGCATGCCCATGAAATGAGAGGCCATACTTTCCATGTAGAGCACTTACATTCCATGTTGTACAGGGGTGGGAAACCTCCAGCCCATGGGCCAAATTTGACCTGCCAAGACTCCCCATTTGGCTCACCAGGGCATTTTGGCCAAGCCGTGCCCTATACCTGCTACCATATATGACACTCACCGCCCCTTCCCCTTCCCCACTACAGTGGTCCCAGTTCAATTTGAGTCCTTCCCCAAGCTGCTACTTTTAGAAACAAAACAAAAAAGGGAGATCCTGGTCACAGATTTCGCACATTACATCACATCTGGTAGTTTTCCAGAAAACAGGGTAGGATGTGAGAGGTGCTTTTAGTATCTGTAAAATTTTGACTGATGAATTTTTTATACTATATATGTTGCATTTTTGTATGTGTATGTAATGTGATTTATGACATGGTGGCTTGCCTCACACTATCTAAACGAAGCAAGTTGTAAATACCTATTCTGCGGGTTATTGTGATTAAAGATGTTGCACTTCAAAGACAATACTGCTGCTAACTTGGGTGAACAACTGAATCACCCTTTTTGCATAGTGTTGCTTTTAGAGTCATTTGAGATGGAGAAGCTTTGAGGGAGATTGTTTTATCTGTGGAGATGCACATTTACTGGACACGTTCAGCTGTACAAGAAGTCCTCCTAGGTGAGGTGTTGATTCCGATCATGTTCATCCCCCTTTCATGTTGGCAGCAAATGTTGAATGTTGACTCCTTGTGACTTCAAATATTTGGTCGTATTCTTATCTCGCATACTGTGGCCATCAAATTTGCTGTGGGTTGACAGTTCTAGAAGATGAATGGTTCTCTTCCCTTATTAGTTTACACATCTTTATTTGCAAATGATAACTTAATTTTCTATCTTCAAATTGGTCATTTAAAAAACTGAGCAACTTTTGGAGTCAGGAGACTGGCTCAGAGTTTTGGCAACCCCAGATTTGGAAAGAAAATTACTTTTTAAATGACTGGGCTAGTCTTAAGGCTGGGCGAGATGTCTCGAACATAGTGTGTGCTTTGCTGGATTTAGCAATCAAATATCATTATTTAAATGCTGCATTCATCCATGTCTTAGGTGTGTGCATGTTTGCTTTCTTTCAGACTCTTTTATCCGGAAACGCACATGAATCTGTCCAGTCAAGGAGATTGATGATTTCTCATAACATGGATAAAGCTCTGAAAGAAGGTAGGACTCAAAGATAACCAGTTATTTGATGAAAAGTCATTGCCCTCAATATTTCACACTGTGGGATTTTGTAAAATAAAAATTTGAGAAGCTCCCCCATACCCACTCACAGTACTTTGGGATACATTCAGGTTGCACAACTAGTAGCATGGAATCTGAATGTCAGTAACTGTGCTGTCATTGTCTAAAGCAGATGTATGGTTGGTTGGATCCATGAGTGGAGTTCCCCTAACAGAATAGAGTGCTCTTGGGTCTCAGCTCTCCCTTTCAGCTGTGAAAGATCAGGGGATCCTCTGGAATAGAGTTGGAGATGGCACAGGGGACTGCTGTTGGAACTGACGCTTCATTGGACAAGGCAGAATATGACTACTCAAATAAACAAGAACAGTAGTCTTCATAGTGAGCACACCTGGCTCCTTCCTTTCTACATTTGGAGGTTTATATTACATACAGGGCTTTTTTTTCAGCCAGAGCTCACCGGAGCTCAGCTCCTGCATGTCTCAGGTGGATGCTATTGCTATTCTAAGAGAACAAGGGAGAAGTTCATGGTAAGCTCTGACACCTCTTTTTCTAGAAAAATAGGACTGATTACATACATACATACCGTACATACATGCATACATAACTTTCCACAGTTCAAATCATGCTCAAGGTGCCTTACAGTGAGAAAAAATACAGAACTGCAACATAAGAAAAGTAGTCATAAACAATAAAGAATACACAACCAAACCAAACCATTTCCACATAAATTGCAAGAAGTTCTAAAATAAAGATACAAAAAATTAACAACATCAACAAAACAACAACAACAAAGAGTCTGTTCAGCAGCCTCAGGTTTTATAGTTGAACCTCCCAGGCCAGGTGGAAAAGTCCTGCAAGACAAGGAGCAGGTCTTCTAGGACTCACAGCTAAGATGGTCGACTCTATTTCCCCCCCTTTTTTTCCTTTTTAAAATTATCACCTATTCAGTATTGGAGAATCATGCTGCTGGCCTTGAAAATGATCAAGGACCCACTTCTCTTGCATTGGTTTCTTCTTGGAGTAGGCAGGCAGTTAGGACAAACACTACGGGTAAGAGATGTGATTCAATCAAACAAAGTCTGGCTTTTAACTGGCTTTTAACTGGCTTTTAAAACTCAGGAACCCGTCATCAAAATAATATACGATGCTGATATATCCCGAGTGTGTCTCTGTTTTATAAAATGTATTGTGCAGCCTAGGAATGATATTCCAAAGGCAGTATCCAAATAATTTAATTAAAAAGAGTGAAGATATGGCTTAGGTTGAGTTGCCAGCAGATAAAGGATAGTATTTTCTTATGTGTCTTAGAGAGCTTCTGTCTGTAAATGAATGCTGAATTGCAAAGGCTGTGTTGCAGTGGCAGGGAGTTTCCTTGCATGGGGCTTAACCATGAGCATTTTAATTGTGGAGGCAGGAAGAGTCAGCCACACAATGTTGGCAATTGGCGTGGTTGTTATTAGCAGAACATTTCATGCATTGGGTTGAGATCTACAGTGACCAGAGATAGGAGGCTCGGTGCTAAGGAGCTGTGGGTAGAAGCGCATGGATTTACATTGGAAACACAACCAGTCAACACTTTGGATTGCATGCCCATCTACAGTTGATAGTGGGTTCAGTCACCTCTAATGTTATGTAAGGTTTGTTACATGAACAAGCATTGCACCAGTGTGGTCTCTTGTCCCCTCTTCACAGGCACTTCTTAATCAGGTAACTGCTCTGGCAAAGTCTGTTAATTTGCTGCTGCATCTAAATCTGCAAACTGTCATTCCTGTGAAAGTGGAAGTAACTGATTTTAAAAAAAGTGGGAGGTGAACCGACCCAGCTGTCTTAGTGAGCAGCATGAGGCTTTTTACTATAACTCAGTGTCTACGTGTGACTATAAAGCAGTTAGGCATGCCGGACCAAAAAGGTATGATAGAGCTGGGTAGTTAATAGTTTCATAAAATAAAGCTTAGTTTTCATGTGACACAGTGTGTTTTATCAGTTGTACTTAATTAAATTACTTAATCTGTGGGAAATTACCATATTTTATTTTTACTTAGTTATAGGTAGCTACTTAGGATTTCTAGTAAGATGACTGACAAATGGCAGTTGCAGTCTTACTCTGTGAACCTCCAGCAACCTATTTCAAGGCCATTTTTTCTTATATCGTCCCTTTCTTATTTTTTGAAAGGTGGGAGAATGCAGTACGCTGAAGGTGCAAGCAGCCAATGTTTTCAAGCACCAGTTGCTCATAACAGTACTCCCCCCCCCCTGCCCCCAGGGCTCCTGACTGAATTCTGCTTCATCTTTGGTGTTGCTTTGGTTTCAGTGTTTGACTACAGCTACAGAGATTACATTTTATCTTGGTATGGTCACCTCAGCAGAGACGAGGGACAGCTGTACCACCTGCTATCTGAAGACTTCTGGGAAGTTGCCAAGCAGCTGCGACAGAGGCTCAGTCACATTGATGTAGTTAAAGTCGTCTGCAGCGATGTAGTGAAAGCTTTGTTAACCCACTTTTGTGACCTTAAAGCAGCCAGTTCCAGGTAAAAACGTATTCCTCATAACACCCTTATTCCATCTCAGTTTAGCTGTTCTCCCCTTCCCCTTTTGCTTGTGTTTGAACTGTACTGAGAGGCCCCGTGTGGTGTAGTGGTTAAAGTGCTGGACCAGGACCTGGGATACCAGGGTTCAAACCCCACTCGACCATGAAGCTCACTGGGTGGCCTTGGACCCGTCACTGCCTCTCAGCCTAACCTTCCTCACAAGGTTGTTTTGGGGATTAAACAAGGAGGGGAAGGCATTTTGAGCTGCTTGGAGAAAAAGATGGGCTATAAATACAGATGATGATGATGATGATGAAGAAGAAGTAGTAGTAGTAGTAAAGAAGAAGAATAGTGAAGCCTCCTTTGAGGCAACACCAACAGAAACAATGATAAACAGCAATGATAACCAACTTTTTGAGAGACTATATATGCAGCATGCTCCCTCATACATTGTGGTTGGCCTGTGTCTAGTCTACTGAGCTGAACAGGCCCTGGTCAGTAGCAGAAAGGCAATTGGAAGTGTAGGCCTGATCCTATTCATCTAACAGGCATATGGACCCTCCTTTTCGTACCTAAATGTATAATGAACTTCTATTGTTTTGGTGCATATGGTACAGGTTTACCTTCTATGCTGTGTGCATGGCAAGGCATTGTTCCCATCAAGGTTAGAATTGTGGCCAAACTCATAAATGTTTTCTGTCCTGTATTAAAAATGATAAACTTTGCCAATTATTCTGTTGGGAGATGCCCAGAGTGGCTGGAGAGACCCAGCCAGATGGGCGGGGTATACGTAATAAATTCTTCTTCTTCTTCTTCAGCATTTGGGGTGGGGTGATTCAATACCTTTTTGATCTCAGTTAAAGTTGATCTATGGAGGTTGCTAGAAAGCAAAACTTGGCAAGAGTTTTGTTTTGTTTTTAAAAAGAAAGAATAATGCCACTGATGTGTTATCAGACATGGATTGCAGTTGTATATTTGTTGTCCACTTCTCTTGCACTAGGAACGGAATTCCTTTGACTTGGGTGTGTTCACTACATATGCATGTGAAGTATCAATCATTCATTATTTATTACGGTCAGCCACCAGCACAACAAATAAATGCATTACATCATCGGGATAAGATTTTTAAATATAAACTAAAATAAATTCTCTAAAAAGATTAGCCATCATTAAACCATTAGGAGATATATAATAAATTATTTACTATGCAATATAGATTAGAAGCAAAATCTTTTCTAGGTTGGATCAGGAGTTAATTTGAGTACCTCCTATATGTGCGGACCAGATTTTAATAGCATTGGCACAGCATTTAGCCACCATGGTGGTGACATCATGTGAAATATATTGTGAAAGCTGATGTTCTTGCAAAGGGAATTTCCTCTTTTTTCTTGCAGTTTCGTTTTTTTGGTTGGTCTTGGCATTGGCAGTACCTAGTTGGCAAAGGTGATTAACAGAAACCACAACAAACAGGGAAGCAGCAGAAGCATCTTAAAACAACAACAACCCAAATTAAAGTATATTTGTGTGGTTGGACCCATGGGCTAGCTAGACGACTGCTTGGAATCTCTTGAACGACATCCTTTGAAACACAACTGTGTATTCCCCCCCTCCACACACACCTGTTGCAAATTGAATGTGGCCAGTTAATAGCTGTGTAGTTGGTATATGTAAATCCTTGGGATGCGGCAGATCTCCATGTGACATTGAAGCTCACTGCATGACCTTGCTGGCCAGTTTGTTTGTTTATCTTGGAGATGCTCTTGATGCAATATATTAAGAACCAGGTTGCTATGTGGCTTTCTCTAGCAGAGAAAGAAAGCTCCTTGGCCTATTTTTATTCCAGCCTTCAGTATGAATTCCCAGAGTGCTTCACATAAGAGGAAAATGCAGATTTAAAAACCCAATTAAAATATAAATAAAACAAAACTGAATAATAAAAAATACAGTTATTAAAAGGCAGCAGGATCTTAAAAGCCAGGTAAAACTATAGCATGCGCAAATAAAAAGGTTACCAAAGTGGGCACTAGATGTTGCTTTTGCATAACGTAAGGATGCTCTGTGTTTAAAAATGGGACAGCTGCTTTGAGCTTTCTTGCGGGGATACCAGTATCTATAGGATTTGTGTTTTCTTGCTAGTGCCCTAAATTATACCTTTTTTCCGGAAAAGGGTTCTAGCATATCAAACTTGCTTTAATTCTGCCAATCTCTTAAGAAGCTGAGGCAATGCAGATAAAGAGATGTACAGCCACTTCTGCTCCCTTGTGAATTACTTAGCAGTTTGCTGCAGACTTGTGTGGAAGCCCTGGTAGATATACAATACAGTCCTGTGAAAAATGTCTTTTTAGATTTACTGCTGCGTAAACATATTTCAGATTTATCTCCTGCCTGTTAGGAAGCCCCTTTATACTGTCAAGATGATGAAGAACAAGAATGGTTTCAGGGTTTATTTTTATTTTTTTAAAGTTGCAATTAGCGTTAATAGGAGGCTAATGTGAATGTGGTCCCAGGTTTCCTTGGAAAAGACTTTCACTTGCATACCTTGACCAAATATCAATTACCCTACTTTCTAAACAGATTTTTGGTGTATAATACCTTTTAAAATGCCACTCTCAGCATGCTTGTCACAGCCACTGGTAAGAGACCCATTTCCCTTGCAGAACTGGACAGAGGTATCAAAATGGCCACGCCATCCTTCTGCCTTCTGTCCAAGCCATGGTGGCCCAAGGTTGCAAGGCTGTCCTTGTGAATTCAGAAAATATATTTTGACAATGGAGTGTAATGTGCAAAATCAGAACAATTTGCAGGATGAGGGAAGACAAGTAGCCTGCTTCTTACTTCTCCTTGGTCCAGGCTTTGTTCCTCCAGAGACTGGCTTGAATGCCTTGGTTGATTGAGAATGCTTAGCCAGCTCTGAATAATTTGTCACTGGTTTGGACTAAGTGTCCTCTACACTGTGCTTTTCCTGAGCTCAGTTCCTACCCTACTGATTGCCCCAGTGATTGGGAAGTTACATGGTCTCACTTTCTTTTTGCTATGAAAACAACTGTGGGTGGGTAGGCTCAGAGGAACAGACGGCTTTGTTTAACTATCAGGGTTTATTTAGGGGAAAGGAAACTGAATGTATACTGTAATTCCATGTCTTTTACCCTACAGTTTGATCTAACTGTGGTTTGCACAAACTATAGCTTTCCTTTGAATAAGGACTGCAGGTTGTTTTGAACTGCAAATAGAATTCTTCCCTTCACGCATCAAAGACTGAGACAGAGGTGAAGTGTGTGAACCCAGGATTTAGGTCTGCTTATCCTAATAAACTGAATTTAAACCATGGTTTAGTGTTGCATCTCAACTGGGCTGGTGTGTCTCATGAACTGTAAATGATTTTTATTTTAGGTGATGTTTGATTTTGTTCTGCCTTTGTTGTGAATGCTGTACTTTGTGTCTGGTAGGCCTCTCCTTTTACTTATCATCTGCTGCCAGAAAATGCTGCATCAGAACATGTTAGAGCTTTATGGAATACTTTCTTGCATGCATTTTATTGCAAGAGCTGCGTCAAGGATTTTCAAATACCTGCTAAGATAAACTTACCCAGTACATGTTTTCATACTTGCCCTCTTATGCAAGCATATGCTGGAAGTATTTTACTGTCTGATTGGAAATGGAAATGAAGCCCTGGTCTGGACTTTTTTATACAGCATTTGCAAAGCAGGCCTAAAACTGACATTTGCAAGCTCCCTTGCAAGCTGACGGCTTTTAAATAACAAGATGGACCAAAATGAAAATCATTCAATGTTCTGTGATAAATGCTTCGTATGGAAATTCTGTAAAATAGACATTGGAGCTGTTGAAAAATTCATTTGCATATGTTTGTTTGAACCAATTCATTAAGCTTTTTAAAGCTTATCTGGTTTATTCAAAGCAATGGATAGCATGAAGTTGCAGTGACGCCTTTCAAATTCCTCCACAGACATGTCAGAGGAGGGAACACAGGGATGTGAGATCTGATGCTTGTCCCCATAAACCTTGTCCCCACAAACTACTAAACCTCACCATAGCATGGTGTTGTGGAACCAGTTGTGTGTGTGTGTGTTTAAGAAATTCAGAAATGTTCATAACTTTGTTAACATAACAAAGCCCAAGTGATTTAAATTGCTGTTTTCCCTTTCTTTCTATAATGAATAAGGAAGAAGGGAAGGGCTCACTGTGGGGAAATGTACAACTAAGTCATGTGGTAACTAAAAAATAATAATGCATTGCATGTAACATTCAACAACGGCAGTGGTTTTTTATAGGTAGCTGGCTTTCTTCTTTTATGGATCATGAATCTTCAAGCAGTGATGACTAGAAGATGATTAACTTTCTGCTGCTCCTCTTTAGACTGGAAGAGCAGCCACGGCCATTTTTATTGCATCCATGTTTGAGGAACTCTGACGAAGAAGCAAGATTCCTGCAAGCATGTTCTCAAATTTTGGTGTATTGTCTTCTGCCCTCAAAGGATGCCCGGTCGCTGAGCTTGCGCATAGTCCTTGCAGAAATACTTGCATCAAAAGGTAATTATAGGTCAGGTCGAGCGTTTGCTCACGATTAGAAAATCAGCCTGCACATTTATTTATTTCATAAAAAATTATACATCGCTTGAGTGTTAAGAAATCCCAAAGCAGTTCGCACACACAAAAACAAAGCAAGAAAATCAAGAAAAATTCACAACTGTATTTCAAAACATACAAAAGTTAAAATAGTTAAAACAGATTAAAATTTCCTCAACAAAGGTTATTGGTCTTTTGGGGCCTGGGGGCACATTTGCAAATTGCAGCAACTGTTGTGGGCACCATGGAGATACAGTCGTACCTCAGAAGTTGAACGGAATCTGTTCTGGAAGTCCATTCAACTTCCGAAACGTTCAGAAACCGAAGCGCGGCTTGTGATTGGCTGCAGGAAACTCCTGCAGCTAGTCAGAAGCCTCGTCGGACGTTCGGCTTCCGAAAGAACGTTAGAAAACCGGAACACTCAATTCCAGTTTTCGATCGTTCAGGAGCCAGAACGTTCGACTCCCAAGGCATTTGGGAGCCAAGGTACGACTGTACTGCAATTCGGCAAGCACCAGAACACCCTTGGCTACAATGGGATGTTTTTTTGAAGCCTAATTTTAGCGAGGGGAGTGGAACCTGTGGGGTGCTGCTTTGGCAACCCTTCCTGTGCATGCTTTGACTTTATTGCACCTTGCTTGTTCTGATAGCTTTTTAGAGGAGCCCAGGAGATCTCTCTTTGGATCTACAGATTTGAGCCACTGAAAAAGCCGCACGTTTTTCTTGATGTGTACCAGAGTGAAGGCTTTCATGAAATGAGGGCAGGCGTACAATTAGACTGAAGGCAGCCTGACTCATCAGGTGCATGAGATGAATGTTGCATATGAAAGCCCGTACCACAATAAACTTGTCAGTCTCCAGGGCGTCGCAGGTTTTTTGCTGCTACAATCTAATATGGCATTTTTTTCTGGAACTCGTAAATGGAAATGTCTGTTTCATGTGGAAATAAAGGTGATTTCATTTTAAGTAGGGCTGTCGGCTTACCCTAATCAGGTAACCAACCCTGTTTAGTTGGTTAATCATCTACCCTTTCAATGATTATATTTGTAAAAGAATAATAATAATTTATTATTTGTACCCCGCCCATCTGACTGGGTTTCCCCAGCCACTCTGGGTGGCTTCCAGCATATATAAAAACATGGTATATTTAGTATATTTAGTATATCTTTGAGACATTAAACAAATTTACGTGATTTACAACAATAAATAAAAACCACCATTAATACTTCGAAAAAGAAGCCAATTTTTATATTTTTGTTTTCATTCTTTTACTCATAGGAACAAAGGAAGCTGTCTTATACCATTGGTTCCTTTAGGCCATATTGTCTATGGCAGCTATCTAAACTTTTCAGATCTATGCTCTGCTTTTAACAAAAGCATGCATTTGGGAACTTATTTCTTAACATTTTACCATATATTTGCATGGTGGTAGTGCTCCTGTTGTGACCCACATTGGATCAGGCCCAACCCACCAGTTGAAGACCAGTGGTCTACAGTGACTGTCAGGAGCTCTCCATGGTGTCAGGATAAGCATCAATCCAAAAGAGTTCCATAAAACCAAGTATTCTTTTGATTTGCAGCTCTTCTGATCTACAATTTGTAGTTTTACTGATCTGTCAACTACAGCTATAATGGATTGAATTAAAGATTTAAAGATTGCTCTGCTACTTTTTTCGGGGTTCTAGGAAATACTTCACAAGCACGAAGCAACAGACTGAATTTCCAAACTCCTGTGATTATAAACCTCTAAGGTTGTGTGTCACCTCCAGCTATTTTTAGGAAAAGTTCGTTAAGGCTACAGTGGGATGCACACTTCTTGCGAACAGTTTTCCCACTGGGCACTGGGATTTGTGTCCAAGTAAATAAGATCAAACTGTTAAGAATTTTTTAAAAATAAACGTAACACCAGCATTTAGAAGTGGTTCGTTTGTACCCATAAATTCAGGCTAATATTATTTAGTGCAAAATGTACAGCTTTCTTTCCTCCCCTTGATGAAGATGTCTGCAGCATTACATGTGTGCCACCATTCTTTTTTAAAACTCCAGTACTGAAACCCATGGTAGAGCTCCTGAGCGATCCCAACTACATCAACCAAATGTTGCTTGTCCAGATGGAGTACCGGGAACAGGTGAACGAGCATCACAAAAAAGCCTACACATATGCTCCTTCTTATGAAGAGTTCATCAAGCTTATTAACAGCAACTCGGATGTCGAGTTCCTCAAACAACTAAGGTAACCCCGTGTTTGTTTATAGGAAACTCGACACAAAATACGTCCATTGACATTAATTGAATTGGGGGCAATGTCTGTATTGGAGAGAGAACAGGCATGTTCTAGTATTTATGGCATGCATGTAGTTGGGGCCGTGGGTAGCTGTACTATGACCCATATCCAAAGTGCGTCTTCTCCAGCCCAGTGTTTCTGGAGACAGGTGTTTTTGCTTTATTGAACTCACAGGAATAGGCCACACTCCTAGGGTTTATACCAGGCACGGACAATCCAGATGGCTTATAGAGTTTGTGAGGCTGCCCACAGGAGTCAGATTGCATGCAAGACCTTATTTCTTTGTGCATATTGTTGGTTATTGCTGTTTTTTCATTTCACCCTTGTCAGGAGCTGGAGTCAGGTGTAGGTCAACAATAAAGCACTCGATGTCAGTGAAGTTAACTCTTTATTGAAAGAAACAAAACAGCTCTGTCCTAGTGGTTGCCACAACCCTTCCCAGTAGGTCTTGACCCAATGAATCAGCTGTGAGGACTGAAGGTCCCTGCTCCTCCCCCGGGTCCTTCCCCAGTAGCTGAAGGCTCCATCGTCTTGTCTCTCATTGCTCCGCCCTCTTCATTTCTCTGTGTGTTCTGGGAGACCAAGGGGGAGGCTGAGATATATAAGCTAGGGTTGGGCGATGTCTGGATTTTAACATTGTGGTACATCAGCCGCTAAATACTGCAATTTACTGATATATCACGATGTGTGAAATGTATCTCGGCTTCTTCTGGCTCAAGCAGTATGGGAGCTTGATCAGCTGGGGGGTGGGCAGCTTCCCATGCCCCTCAGTTGACCAACCCACCCTTCCTCTGGCTTGCGTGAGCCAGGGGGGTGGTCTTCCTTAAACTACTCAGCTGAGGGGCAGGAATCAAAATTGCAAGATTATAGTCTTTCTGTAAGCCACACATTCAGATAACATATGATTTCTGGTCTTAGTAATATTTTTAATATTGTATACATGACAACAAAAATATTCTGAAAACTGCTACAGTCTGATAGCCCTGAGAGTTATAACTGTTATAATCTGTTATGGTGATAATAACTTCTGAGGGATGCATGTTAAATTTTGGAAGTAGAGATGTCAGTGTAAACATTAAACCAATCCAAAATATCCTATCCTCTGTACTGCATAAAACCAAAAACTCTGCTCAGCCCTTCCACTCCTCACTCAAAAGTCTTTCCTTTCATTATTGCTTATAGGTGCTATTAGGCACGAAGCCAAAAAGATCTGATTGTATTCTTCTCTTTATAACTAGGTATCAGATTTTAGTGGAAATAGTTCAAGCAACCACTATCGGCAGCTTTCCACAATTGAAAAGGCAAAAAGGTAAGTTGCATTTTTCGGGAGGTGTTTAAAACTAGAAAACTTATAACTAATTCTTTACATGGCCATCTGAGATTAAGAGTTTTATGCTCTGCCAACTGAGCTATCCCATCTGTAAACTGAGAATACTGTTTTCACTTTGTTTATAGGGAAAGCAAACATAGCGAGGTAGCAAAATGCAAGGGGGGGGGTATCACTTTGTAATATTGCATGCCCTCTTTTACCATCTTGAAATGATGTATATCGTCCCAGGATATGGGCATTTTTGTTTTGATGCCAAATTTGTCTACATACAGGTATTTTGAGAGAGTTTTAGCAAAGTATTTTCATTTGATGAAAAATAAAGGCTGGTTGAAAACATGCCTCTCTTAGCCTTCAGCTTTCTACAACAACAATGGAACCACTTTCAAAACCTTTCCAGCGTTCTAAATGTTGGTTGATCCATTTCAGTTTTGCTTCACATACGTCATTTTTACTTTACTGAGATGACTGTTCCTTTGTTCAAGACTGGTACATTTTACTTGCTTTTTGGTTCACTTCTCACATCTGTCCACTTTAGTTATTTGGGGGCGAAAGGGCAGCCTTTTACGTTGTGGGGTTTTGCCCACTGGCAATTCATTGTGATAAGCACAATGCACTGCCAATATCAGTACTGGCAAATAAATAACGTAATAGAATATTAATGAATAATGATAAATAAATGGCATAGTGAGAATCCCAGAATAGCATACTCATTCCCCAAAATCATTTGAATGTTTTTGTGTGCCCTTATGTGGATTTTTGACGTGCTTCATTTTACTTCGGTTTCATTTTAAGTGCATAATTTTCTGTTCCATTTTTGTTACATACTCTAGTTATCTTTCTTTTGTCCCTGTTTCTAAAGGCATGCTTTGAAATAGGTTACTTGAAATAGGTTATTTATTGCATAAAAAGCCTAATGTTGAAATAGTACTAAAGGCAAAATATAAACAGTATTTGTTGTTGTTTTAATATAATTTTTATTATTTTCATTAATAAAACATAAAATATAACAACATTACAATAATCAGTCAAATGCATTTGCTCCGCCGAGCTCATGACTTCCCTCCCTCCCTTCCTCTCAACTGGTTTTCTGTTTCCTCATAAATTATATATGCCTTTCTAATGTCAGTTTATGTCCTTTAATGCATATCAAATCCTTCTATTGTTTATGGTCAGATACTAATTATTGCCCAGTGTTGCAGGATTTATGTCAATCCTGCTAGTGTCTTCAAGTTTTTGAAATAGTGTCTTAAATACTCAATAAATTTACTCCAGTCTCTCTGGAATTTCTGATTGCCTTGGTTCTGAATCCTCACAGTCATTTTGGACAATTCTGCATATTCCACCATCTTCATCTGCCACTCCTCAATCGTTGGTAATTCTTGTAATTTCCATCTTTGGGCTAACAAGATTCTTGCCGTGGTGGTAGCATGCATAAATAATATTTGGTCTACTTTAGCAATCTCTTCTCCCATCAACCCAAGCAAAAATGCTTCCGGTTTTTTGGGGGGAAGGTATATTTTAACATCTTTTTTAGTTCATTATAGACCATTTCCCAGAAAATTTTCACCTTATCACAAGTCTACCACATATAGTAAAAACCTCTATCCTTTTCATTACATTTCCAGCATAATTTGTTTTTCATCCTATACATATTAGCCAATTTAACTGGTGTCAGATAGCATCTATACATCATTTTCATTACATTTTCCTTTTAAGACCATACATGCTGTGAATTTTATATTCTGATTCCATAATTTTCACCATGATTCATACTGGATATTATGCCCAAAATCTATAGCCCATTTTGTCATTACTTCTTTCACCTCCTCATCCTTAGTATACAATTCTAACAAAAACATCTTTTACAACAATTTAGCTTTTCCGTCCAGTAACTCGGTTTGAAATTTAGATTTCTTACTTTCAAATCCGAAATTCCTTTTGTCAGTGCTAAATATATCGTTTTGGCCCATTTCCCTTCCATATTTAATTTTTTAATAGTCAGTGCTTCTATTGGGGATAACCACCAAGGTGTCTTTTGTTTTAGCAGATTTTTGTATCTATCCCATACTTCATAAATTGATTTTCTTATGTGGTTTAGAAATCCTTTATGCACTTTCACTTTATCATACCACAAGTACGAATGCAACCCAAATCTATTATCAAAACCTTCCAAATCCAATAAATCTGTATTCTCCAATGTTATCCACTCTTTCAACCAACACAAACAGGACACCTCATAGCAAATCTTCAAATCTGGCATAGAGAATCCACCTCTTTCTTTTTTATCTATTAATAATTTATGCTTTATCCTTGGTTTCCCCCCCTTTCAGATGAATTTCAATAAATTTTTTTGCCACTCTTTAAATTGTCCTGTTCCTTTGATTATCGGAATCATTTGAAAAAGAAATAACATTGGGTAGAACATTCATCTTAATAGCAGAGATTCTGCCCCACAATGACATATTTAATCTATTCCATATTTCTAAATCTTTTTTGATTTCTCTCCCAAGTTGACACATAATTGTCATTATACAAATTAATATTTTTAGGGATTAACCAAATTCCTAGATATTTAGCTTTTTTAACCACCATAATTCCAAATTCCTGTTGCAACTCATCTATTTTTCTTTTATTCATATTTTTCACTAACATTTTTGTCTTTTCTTCATTCAGCTTGAAACCCTCCAACCGCCCAAATGTTATAACCGCAGAAAATGCATACACTGGGTTATTGATTTTTAAATACATGTCCAAACAGTTTGGGCTTGGGCTCATGCAGACTTCCGTTTGTGCTGTGATTTTTAGGCACAGGTCCAAGCACAGTTTGTCCCTGCCACTTTTCCTGGGAAAACGCGTTTTTTACTGCTGAATCGGAACAAAAATGCCAATAATAACACCTTGACCTGGTAACATATGAGCAGAGGTGTTATAAGCTCACTGTACCAGCAACTATACTGCAGCATTCCGCACTTAACTGCAGTGTAGAGGCGAAGTGCGAGGGAAGCGCCACATAGAGTGCATTGCAGTAATCCAGCCTTATAATCACCAGTACTCAAACTACTGTGGTTAAGCTCTCCAGGTCCAGGAATCAGGTTTCTAGAATTCACATTCAGGAATACAATTATTAAAGACTCAATGGGTCTGTGTTGAGATAGCAAATAGTGCCCTTGGATGTTTTTAGTGTCGCTAATAACATCTTAACTACAGTCGTACTTTGGAAGTCGAATAGAATACGTTCCGGAAGTGCGTTTGACTTCCGAAACGTTTGACTTCCAAAGCGCGGCTTCTGATTGGCTGAAGGAAGCTCCTGCAGTGAATCGGAAGCCCCGGAAGCCCCGTCGGACATTCGCCTTCCAAAGGAATGTTCGAAAACCGGAACCCTCACTTCTGGTTTTCGATCGTTCGGGAGCCGGAACGTTCAACTCCCAAGGCTTTCAGGAGCCAAGGTATGAATGTACCACTACTTCTTCATAAAAAAGGGTTGTACAAGCCAAGTTGTTGCTTTTTTTATGCTACTTGGTCCACTAGAATGTCCTTCCCCTCCCAAATCCCCTCTCCCTGAGCTGCAGGTAAGAATCCCTTACCTCAAAAATGCGTCAGTGTTTCTCTCTTCATAGCGGCTTCCTAGACATTTGCAGCAAATGGCCATTAGGATGACAAGCTGACAACTAATCTCTCTCATTACGTCCTTTTTAAGTACCCCCTCAGCATGATTAGAAAGATTGCTGCAAAGAACACTGAATGTGTGTCACAAAGCCTCTTGCGTGCAGCTTTTAGAATTGATTGCACATCTCCCTTCCTTCCTTGACAGAAAATGGAGCTCTCTCCAATTTCCATCCTGTGAAATTACTATGGGCCGCTGTTGAAAATAATACTCCCTGTGTCTTCAAAAGAATAAAAATACTTTTTAAAAGTTTATATAACAAACTAATAATAGTTTTTTAAAAAGGTATTTTCTACTTAGTGTACCTGCAGCCCAGGCACATACCATTGGCTACCAGTTGGCCCGATATCACTTTGCCACTCTATGTTTTATATAATGTATTTGTTTTAGCGTTTTAAATTGTAAACCATCTTGAGTGCCTCGGTAGAAAGGCGGTATGGAAATCAAATCAATAAATATTTACTTAATTTTGTGGCAGACCCTGAGGTGGTAGCTTACAGTGCTACTGTCCCATGTTCAGGGGAGTGCAGCAACTGAGAGCTGTGTATTTTTCAAACCACTTCTGATTCTATATGTAAATTTTATAGTATTGATTTTTATAGTGTTCTATTTGGCTTAGAAGGAAAAATGGAAGGGCAGTATATAAATTCAATAATAAATAATAAGTTTCTGCAGATCAGCATTGCAGGCTGCAACTCTGTATAAATCGGGTTCTACCATGAGTAAGAGCACGAGTTGTGATCGGGACCTGGCAAGACACATCCCTTCCTGTGGGGATGGGGCCAGCAGCCGGCCTTAGCAGCTATAGGGCAGAGAGGTGTTGCTGGGCAAAGCTAGATGTAGCAATTTGTGATGGACAGCTCAGCGTCTTATATATTCCTCTGCACGCAGGGTGATCTACCTCTTGGCTTCGAGCTTCTGATCACCCACCCCGCCCCCCTCTTTTTCTTAGGCCTCTGCGCTTGACCTTGCAACTGCCTGTCATGGGGTCGTCTGCTTTTGGGGCAGAGGCCCAGTAGGAATTTGTCCATCTGGCTGATTGGCTGTTGCCATTTGGTTTTGCCTACTGCAGTAGCAACTTGTCACAACTTGTAAGGTTGGCGGTTAGGCATTGGTTCCTGTGTAGATTGCTGGTTTGGGCGGTGCCCATCCAGAATCATGTTGATACGGGAATTCCGTTAAAGGAATCCGGCGGCTGTTATGCTTTGTCCGAACCCCTGGTCGGGGATAGAGCAGTAGTCAGAGCCCCCGGGACCGCTGGGGAGGGGAAGGTTCTGTCCCCAGCCTCCTTAACTCTCCCCAGCTGCATTCTCCCGACGCTGACTGGAGTTCAGCCGCTGTCCGGTCGGACAGAATAGTCTGAACCAATGCCTATGCAACCACTCACCGAATTTGTATTTTAAATAAAGTTGTGGCCTAAATTATTGCCAAAACCCCAAACAAAAATTATGTCTCCTGTGTCAATTCATTGGGGGGGGGGTGACTTGTGGTCCTCGATACGCAAGTTCTTTATACCTCACAGAGACTTGCTTCAGAGTAGACATATATAGGATTGCATTTTATTTTGAATTTTTCCAGTTATTTGTTTACCATATCCCTGATTGCGCAGTTCATTGATACCAGGCAATAGTGGAGGCTGCTGAGGGTGGACCAAATGGATATTGAATTTGTTAGGGTATTGTAAAGCTGGACAAACATGCTGGAGCCACACACACACACACCCCACCTCGTTTGTTGGCTTTATCTCTGTCTCTTCAAACCGCAGTTTCCCATTTGAGTCACAACTGTGCTTTAAATGTCAAGCTTATTGACCAAGATCTTGATATCTGTTTATATTCTGTTTATTGACTTTCCTTATGCAAAAAAAAATCTTTAAGGAATACTCATTTCTACTCAGCTGTTGTGGAAAAAGTTAGCTGTGGACTTGTGGCAGAATGAAGACTGTTGGAAGAACGGGAAGGTCGCATAAGGGAAGCTGGTATTCTCAAATTTCAGCCAACTCAAGTGTTTTCAAGAGAAGATCTGATGCACAGTCTTGAATTACTTGTTCTTTTACCCACTTGGTTATGGGCCAGAAAAAGATCCTTGTTAGTTGTACTTTTCAGTATGAGAATAGCCTTCACTTTCAAAATTTGGACAAATACTCCACCTTGGGGTCATTTCTTCTTCAAAAGATATTGCTCCCTCAGAGCTTAAGAGATTCAGAATCGGTAACTGTAGGAGGCTACGCAGTTTCTTCCACTTGAATGTTTCAGTGTAAGTAGGTACAATTTGTACTAGCTTTTTAAGTCGATGCGAAAAAGTGCCCTTCTGTGTGTACAGGAACCAATTTGTACAGCTCAATCGTTTAGGTGTGGGTGGGGAAGGAATTTCAGTTTTTTAGTATTTTGAGTAGGCATAAATATGCTACTCTTCATTTTTGCATTTATACCTATGAGAAACACATTTCTGATGGATAATGAAAAATGTTGCATATATCCACTTTTGTAAATATACTCAGTAGAATAGGGGCTGTTTGAAATGTTTGAATCCTGTGATTAAGACATGGACTAGAATCCATGAAAGCTGATGCTGTAATAAATTCATTAGTCCTCAAAGGTGCTGCAATATATATACTGTATATATATATTTTAAAGTATTGTCTTGGCTTCTCTACCTATAAGAGTGTGATGATAGATAGCACTCAGGTTTTATACAAGTTTTGGGAGGACTTTAGCCCTGTAGTCAGACCAGAATGCCAGAAACTGAGAAACCCACTCTCTCAGAGTGCAGGTGGGGATACAGAATAGTTTAGTAGTCATTGCTAGGAAAAAATCATTTTGAAAAGCTTTCCTACGGTACCTCTGACCGACACTTATTTTATGCCTTGGGTTTTAGTTTTTTTTCAGATTCTCATCAGGTGCAGTTGCAGTTAACTTGTAGCTTTTCTGTCAGATGTAGCAGTGCGGAGTTTGCGCAGCTCCCAAAATGTGACTTTTTATAGTGTTCTTAAAACCCTTCAAAACAAACTATGATTGACATTGGAGATGATATTATTGATGGTTGCTGTTCAAAAAATATTTTGAGGTTTTCAATTACAGTATATTCCGCTGGCATTATGGCCAAAAGGTTCTAGTTAGGATGCGTTGTTATGAAAAAAAAAAACCACCTTGATTCTGTCCCTTGAGGATAGATCAAAGGGATTGAGGGGGGGAATGCTTAGGTGTTTAAATTTCAAATTATTATTTATAATAGCTCAAAAAGCATTGTATTGTAAATCATTTGGGGATGCCTCATGGGAAGCAATAGATAAATAAGCAAACAATAGCTTTGAGTTCCAAACACTATGGTTTGAATTTATTTTTTGCATCTTGGGCACAGTATCAAAGTTTTTCTCTTTCATTCATTTTGAATGTTTGGGGGAGAAAGGCTTAAAGATTGTTGTTTTTTTAGCCAGTGTTGTAGGGACTTGTCCACAGTTGTCCAGGGCCTTTTCCACTTTACATGCAGAGTTTTTTGTGATTTGGGTACAGTCATACCTCGTGTTGCGTATGCTCCGTGTTGCGTACGTTCGAGTTAAGGACCTCCGCAACCTGGAAGTCCTCCACGGAGAGTGCGCAATGCGCAGGTGCGCAGAAGCGCAAAAACTCGCAAACTTCCGGGTTTTTTCCTTTTTCTTTTTTGTTCGTTCGCATTATGTACGTCTGAGTTACGTGGCGCGACCTGGAATGGGGTACCACTATTTGGTTTGAATCCTGTATTTAAAGAGGGAAAGGTCCAGAATAACAGGACGCCTCTACTTTAATGGGGAAGGCAGGCTGGTATGATTCCACATTTGTGGACAAGCCATAGAACTGGGAAGGCCTAGGCTCTAATCTTGAATATAAAGTTAACTGGCTGATCTTGGGCCAGTTATTTTCTGTCCCAGCCTTACAGGTCGTTTTGAGGATGTCCCAGGCAGAATATTCTGCGCCAGACAGAATAACATGAGAACTGTGTGTGCCCATAACCTGTCCTGGACCCCCTAAACTAGACTGTTGTCTCAGATTAAGTTGCTACTGTATTTGACATCTGTATGTGAACTGCCACCTTCCCCTTCACCTCAGGCAGCAAAATGTCTTGGCGAGAGAGAGAGATGAACCATGTATGCTTAGTTCTCGAACATTTTGGCTCCTGAACGTCACAGACCTGGAAGTGACTGTTCCAGTTTGTGAACTATTTTTGGAAGCCAAACGTCTGACGGGGCTTCCGCAGCTTCGGATTGGCTGCAGGAGCTTCCTGCAGCCAATCGGAAGTCCGCCCCTTGGTTTCCAAACTGTTTTGGTAGTCGAACGGACTTCCAGAACGGATTCCGTTCTACTTCCAAGGTACTACTGTATTTGTAACTTGTATCTCATGGACTTGAAGTTGGTAGCAGTCATTTTGTGAGAAGCACCTCTTGTGTGCTCGAGGAGAGCTCCTAATATACATAAAGTACCTGAAGCTTATAAAGGAGGCTAATTAATGGATCACTTACTATTCTGTAATTAGTGCTTTGCAGTAGTTCACTTTTTATTATGGCAGATGTGTTTCCACAAATGCATATTTTTTTGGTTCTGGTTGTGATCAGGCATTTATATTCTTTTGCTAATTTTGTAATCTCTTTGTTGTAGTTAAGAGAGGGTTTATTTAAATATCTTCAATTAATATTCTGTTCTGTTACTGAGCTAAATGGAGCAAAACTAGCCTTGAGAATCATGTGGGGGCCTAGCCCAGTCCCTGCTGTGTGTGGGAGGCCACGTGGCCTGCCCACAACACTGCCCCACCCGGAAGTGGAGCGGCCTTAACAATTCTCCTCCCACAACATCTGATGAAGTAGACTATAGCCTAGAAAACCTTATGATGTAATATGTTTGTTAATTTTTCAGGTGCCACAAGACTCTTAGATGTTTCAAGGGTGAAAATAATAATAAAAAGCTAACTTGTAAAGTGTTTATCAACAATACATTACTATGATGATAAAAAGTGTTGTGGACCAATAAAGTTTATTAGTCAGCTTGCATAATTTGTATCTCTGTTAGCTGTTTGTGGCATAAAGGAAAGCTACTTTTGTGAACTGTGATACCTTGGAACTAGGAGACAATCCTTACTTTTACCACAAGTTGTGAATACCATGGCAAGTGTAGACTTTTCTTTTCTTTCTTTTTTTAAGCCAAGACTGCTATATGGGTCCATTCTTCAAAATTAATTTATATGTTGACATGCTAACCTTTTTAAGTTCAAAAAGTTAAATTTTAAAAAATTGTTTTTGATAGAGAGTAAAGGTAAAGAGACAGCTGCAATGAAAGCTGACCATCTTAGAGCCCGGAACATGAAGAGGTATATTAACCAACTAACTGTAGCAAAAAAGCAGTGTGAAAAGCGGATACGGCTTCTGGGAGGTCCTGATTATGACCAGCAAGAGGATGGCATCTTTGACGATAGTGATGGCCCACAGAACCAGAAGGTAGGCATGCTGGCTCTCTCTGTTTGTTTGTTTGTTTGTTTGTTGTTTCTCTCTCTCTCTCTCTCTCTCTCTCTCTCTGGGTGGAGTTGCTGCAGCTTCCTCTATATCATGTTATAGGATCTGATTGGAAGTAAGTGCAGGCAAACCGGAGCAGTCTCAGTACTGCAGCGGCTACCTGTTTGCACGAAGGAAAGGTTGTGGCTTTTGTAAACAATGCAGAGATCCCCCCCCCCTAAACATTCTATACTTGTTATCTTGCACTTCCTTTGGAAAGTTCAAAATATATTATGTGAGCCTGCTGTCAGGGACATTGGCAAGGCCTGCACCCGACTCTCTCTGATGACTCTAGCACCGTTCACAAATATTGACTAGCTTCGACATCCAGCCAGAATTTTTGCTTGCTGTTGACCGTTGCTCTCCTTAAAGTGGGAGCACGGAGGTCTTCGTTGTTGCAGTGCTACACTGAGTTTCAGAGGAGCCGGGAGAACCTCTCAAAGCCCAGTGCAACTGTGCAGGGATTTGTCCACATCACATTAAATTTGTAGGGACTGTGACCTTGGCAGTACTTCTATTTCTGCTTCCCAAGGCTAAGCACAAGGTCAGGGGATTCCCCAGGCATTGTCAAAGTTTGGAATAATAGAGAGAAACTTCCACATACCACACTGAATATGGAAAGCAGTGTGGTGTCTCACTGATTGTAAAGCTCTGCACGAGATCCAGAAGATGGCCTTGTTCTGAGTTCTTCAAGTGTTGCAAACCTTGCAAACAAGGGTGCAAGTCCCTTATACTCGGCAAGAATTATATTTTTCATGTGGCTATTTCTGTATGGTATTCTCCCCCCCCCCCCTTTTAGTGGAAACCTTTTGGAAATTGTCAATTTCTTTGGAAAGCTTAAAAGCTGGGACTCTCGTTTTACAGTTAGCATACCGGTAATGGTACTCATACAACAGGCCAGAATGGCCCTCTTTCTTATATAAATTGAACTATATTAAAGTGTAGTACATAATTTTAGTAGCTTACTCAGCCAGTTTGTCAAATATTTTGTCACGACATATATATGAATCATATATTTGGGCACATGGTTGGCATCGGGAAGAAACTCCACATTTCATAATACAATAAAACAATTTATATGTTCCAGCTGTGCGTTGGCAGAATATTTGAGCAGCGAAGGTTGTCCTATGCTGACTTCAACAGGTAACAATAAGGACACTACCCCAGTCAACACAAATTGTCGTGCTTCCGGGTAAATGTGGACATGATTGGACCACATGGCTGCAATTCTGTGTGCATGCATTTAGAATTAAGTCTCCTTGGATTCAGTGGGACTAATTCTGAGTAAACATACACAAGACCAAGACTGAAAGGTTCATTATCTCAGCTCTCAACTCCTCCTGAGATGCGGCAGAGTTAAAGGGCACCTGTTGAATTTTCATCCCTGAGTTTGAAGCTGCTTGACTTTAAAAAGCTTAAAGGGACACACCATAGCTGTGGACTATCTCTAAAATTAGATCTTCTAGTTCATAGCTAATCACGTGACAGGATTCTTGCCTGTGTCCCAGCATAGCTGTCTGCTTTCAGTTTATAGCAGGGCACCAAGGGTACTGGAATTTCCAAGACCTTGTGAGAACATTTCAGCCTTGTTCAAGGACTATACAAATTTCACATGCTTGGAAGAGAAGGCATTTTAAAAACTGTATCTATGTTGACTGCAGTTCTAAGCATCTTACTTGGATGCAGCTTCTACTGACAACAGTGGGTCTTGTTTCTGAGTAAATGCAGTTAGGATTGTGCAAAAATTTGTTAAAACTGGCACGAATGCTTGCAGCCAAAGCATAAAAACCACAGCTTCTTCTACCATGATAATGATACATCTAATTCATTTTTTAATTCCTTTCTTACTTTAAAGCAAGTCAATCTGTGAAGAAATATTTGCAAACTAGTACCACTCCTGACAGTACTGAATTAATAAAGTACAACGAGAGCACCAGTGATTGCATTGCGATAATATTTCAGACTGAGTTGTGTTTTTGCTTTTATTACCCTGTGGCATTTTTTTAATATGCCCTTGGATTTGGCTCCACCTCCCTTGGGGATTTAGAAGCATCTAAATAGGTTTAGAAGGAATGAGCTATTTAAACAAGCGGATGAAATATATAGTGGCTGAATTTAGTTTTAAGATGGTTAGCAGTAAGAATCACTGGAGGGAGAGTGGCCTTCTACTTCTTTCCATTTAAAGAAAAAAAAGAATCCTGTCAATAACTCAAATCTGTTTGCCTGGTACGCATAACAAATTCCTCTTCCAAGAGCCCAGTTTACAGATACTTTGACATTTTAAAGAGAAGATTGAAGGTATAGAGAAAAAGTCAAGGGCAAGAAGAGTCAAGTAGATGTTCTGGAGTGGCCAGAACAAGATTTTTAGCCCCTCTTGTTCCATTTTAGCTTTGGAGAGTCAGACATTGCCAAACATTTCCATGCCTTTTCAGTACCCTGCAAGTCTGAGAACAGGTTGTTGGGCATCTCCCAAGGCTAGGTTCAATGAGGTAGGGTACATTTTGTTATGAATTCCCCTCCAACCAGGTACAATGTGTCCCCCTTGTGGTGGCTTGGGGCTCTGCAAAAGGAGTCTAAAATGTTTGTGGTGGGACCTCTGGTGCACATGAGTGGCACCCGTTTCCCACTGTGCACCTTTTGTCCATAGAGAAAAGGCCAGGCCAGGAAGAATTGGGTACACGAGTGCCCAGAGCAAGATTTTAATAGTTTTGTGGGAGAGAGAAGACCTAGGAAACATGCGACTAAAATCCCACTCCTGCTGTGTCTAAAATGCAATGGCTACGTTACTTTCTGATGTTTCATTTAGATCTCTCATAACCCCTATTTTAAAGCAGTGGCATTGGTTGCCAGCTTGTTTCCAGGGCTAATTCAAGGTGCTCACGTTAATGTTTGAAGCCCTAAACGACTCAGGTACCGAATTTTGGAAATACCATCTGCTTCCCTATAGACCCTCTCAGGTGCTAAGATCAGCAGAGGGGGCTATCTTGCTAGTACCATTGCATTCAGAAGTTCATGGTGGTGGCCTGCATGAGGGCATTCTCTGTGGCAGCACCTAAGTTGTGGAACTCCTTCCCCACGGAGGGTCATCTGGCACCTTCACTATTGAATGGCACTTCTCAGTGAATGCTCTCTTTACCCTGGTCTCTAAAACATAACCCTGAGATGTATACTTTAAGGATGCATCCTATTTTTGTGATAGTAAGTTGGAGAGACCAGGGAATTATGTCAGGATGCTGTTTATTGATTATAGCTCAGCTTTCAATACCACCCTTCCAGATATTCTCACTGGAAAGTTAAGGGACCTGGACCTTTCTTCTAACATCTGTGATTGGATTAAAGACTTTCTGAGAGACCGGTCACAAACAGTGAGGATTGGGCCTGTTACATCTACCTTCCCTGAAGCTCAGCACTGGTACTCCACAGGGATGCATGCTAAGCCCATACAGTGGTGCCCCGCTAGACGAATGCCTCGCTAGACGAAAAACTCGCTAGACGAAGGCATTCGTCTAGCGGGAGGCTGCCCTGCAAGACAAAAAAGTCTATGGGGCTGCCTCGCAAGACGAAAATTGTTCGTCTTTTTTTTCCCGTCTAGCGAAAACCGCGCTTACATTGCCGCTTCGCTAGACGAAAATACTCGAAGAACGAATTATTTTCGTCTAGCGGGGCACCACTGTACCTGTATTCATTGTATACATATGATTGCATTTCATCTGACCCATCTACTGCAATTATTAAGTTTGGTGATGACACCACCATAATGGGTTTAATTACAGGTGGAGACAAATCTGTGTAGGGGGGGAATTCAAATGGTATCCACATGGTGCTCAGAAAACAATCTGCACCTAAACATTGGCAAGACAAAGGAGATGGTGTTGGACTTTTGGAGGAAGAGAGGGGAGCTAGACCCATTGTATGTCAGTGGTACAGTGGCAATAAAATATTTCTATATTTCTATATCTATTTTAAACTGGTTTTAATGACGTATATTTAAATGGTGGCAACCCTCCTTGGGACCTTAGGGTGTAGGGTAGGTAAATAAATTAAAACCACCACCAACATTATTATTATTTATTATAGGACACCCCTGCATAGCTCCCCTTCTACTAACAAGGCAGCGCTCTTGCATGCAATCTCTGCAGCTGCAGTTCCACATTCGTTGTTGCTGGCTAAAAATCAACCACCATCTCCCAGCCAAATGTTACCAGCTACCTGACAGCATTGCTGTTAACAGGAAAGAGGAGTTCAATTTTTTTAAATCAACACTGAAGCTATAGCTGATTCGGGTAGTGAAATGAAACAGGAACAACCATATTTTTATTGGGTCTTTCAGGAAATACTTTGAGCCTCCAAAATAGATGTATTTTTTCATGCTGAACATTTTGCTTGCCCTTCCAGCCACTAGATTTTGGTTACAGATAGCAAATCAGCAGGCATATAACTGTGCTGATAAGGAACACTTTAGAAGATTTATTTCCCTCCACTCCAGTTAAGTTGCTTCTTGAGTTCTTGGTTAGAGCATGTTGGGTCCCAAGGTTCATTACTTCTGCATTGTAACAATTGCAGCACAGCAGTGGATTCCAGTGTCTCATTTGCAGCTCAGCATGAAGCTATATAAGCTAGTGCTTAAGCTGCTAATGCTCTAGTTTCAGACATGTTTGCTGGGAGCAAGCCCTGTCTATTTATTTGGGACTTATTTAAAGGTAAGCACGCCTAAGATTGTCCTGCTGGCGGTTTTGCACATAACTGCTACGGCTCCATATTGCAAAAATCCCTTTCCGACCCTTTAGGAAGGAGGGGGAGTTGCATTCATCACGAGCCCAGCACGTGCGCAGGGGATGGTGGCACCCCCTGCGCCCACTGGCTGAGCCCTGGGCGCGGTGCCCAGCCTGCTGACCAACCGGCTCAGCTGTTGGGTGTGGCCGGCTCCATTTAAGCCGGTGCGCGTCCAGGGCTCAGCCTACTCTTTCCTCCTCCCCTCAGCGCGATTTTCCACCCTCCCACCCTCTAGGCAGCGCCCCTTAGCGTCCCGTTAGGCAGGTTCGCTATGACCTTGCTATGGACCTCGGTTGGTCGCCGTTAAGGGGCCTGGTAGGAATTTTCCCACTTGGCAAATTGGCTTCCGCTTGGTGGTTTTCGCCTACCTCGTAGCAACTCGTCACAACTTTGGTTTGGCGGTTAGGCATTGGATTATCCCAGTTAGGATCTCGGTGGGGGGGGGGGGGTTCGGCCATCACCTCCCCCCAAGGCTTTGAAGGGTACGTCAGTAAATGAGTCGGGGGGGGGCGTGTCCCTGTCCGAAGCCATGGTGGGTGAGGGCCAAAGGCACGCCCCAATCCGGTGATCACTGGGTGAGGCCCTAGCTGATGAGCAGCAGCAGGGTCCCTCACCTATCGGTGGTTAACCCTTCCCGGACTGCCAGTGCGACGTGCTGGAGTCGGATATTTGTTAGTTAGTTCCAATGCCTAAGCCAATACCGCTCAAATTCCGTAACCAATAAAGTTGTGGCCTTTTATGCCCATTAACCTTATTTCTGGTGTCCTGTGTCGTCATTTCACCTCGGGAGGGATCGGGTATTTATATGCAACTAAAGGTGATGTGAGGAAAAGCTTTTCAACCAGGAAATTGTATAGATTAGAAGTGGGGTTGGGGGCTACCCTTGCATATGGAGCCATTAGTGACACGGAAGAGAATGGAAGAAACTTTGGACACTATATGGAGGAGTTCTCCAAAATCCATAGAACTTCTGGATTGGCTGAATGAGTTGCTCTTTCTGAAGATACACAAAAGAAAATTAATATAGTGTGTTCCTTAATTCCTTGTGTAAATAATTGGTGTGTGATCAGGTAAGGGCATTGTCTTAGCAGTTGTGTGATGAACACTCATAAAAATTGTCTTTAAGGCTGTGCAACATACCGTACCTTCGCACCATTTTCTTAAAAAGTTAACTGCAGAATACTATATCTGCTTCTTTGGAATAAACAATTGCTTATTATGTTTTTAGTATTTGGTTGCCTATCCAGAGATCTGTGTGGTAAGCTGCTGAGTTATCCCCCCAATTTCTGGATACAATTCCTTACTGCTCATCACTTTTCCTTGGAACTGGAGGGAAATTCAAAACTCGTGTTTGTCCAGCCCTTTGAAAGAGTTTGAAATGGTTTAAAACGGAGGTTCTCAGAAAGATGTTCTTTTTTAAAAATGTTTTGTGCAGTTATGTATCAACTCCTCCCAGGGACCATATAGAAAAGGGTAGGTTATAAATGTAATTAATAAATAATAAATTAAAACTGCTTCCAACACAGTACAAGTTGCTGCTGCTGCTGCTGAACCTAGTATACACAAAAACATTCTTGCATGTGCTAAGAGGGGCCCTTGTGGAGATTGCACTGATGATCTCTGCATCCACGAAACATTTTTAATGTCTCCTGAGATTTTTATCAGAGTGCTGGGGAAATGGTAAGGTACAAAAAACAATGGATCCAGAATCTTTGATTATCTCTGCTGATCATTCCAGCCTCAATCCACTTTGTCAATAATAAGTGCGCTTAATGAGGTTTGTAACCCGTGAACTAGATTAGTTAATTGAAATAATGTCATTAATTGTCCCCCTCCCCCCTCCAGATTCTTCAATTTGAGGATATTTTGTGCAACCCATCCTACAGAGAGCACTTCCGAATATACATGGAAAGAGTGGATAAGAGATCTTTGATCAGCTATTGGGAATCTGTGGAATACTTGAAGAATGCTAACAAGGTACAAAGTAGATAAACATATGCCATACCTTATATATATGGCAAGACTTTAATTGTAAACCAGTGTTGTATCAAAAGTTGGCATTGGCTTTAGTATTCAAATTGCATATAAACTGCTCCTAGATATTTTATCAGTCCAGTCAGTTGTGCTGGTATGGCAAAAATCAGGCCAAATTTAAAAATCAATTCCCTATTCCATGAAATGAGTAAAGAAAATGGACTGTTCAAAAACATAAACAGCTAACGCTTAATCTGTCAGATCACTGGTATTTTTTAAATAATGTTTTTAGTGTTCACATGCAGAAGAATTAATTTTAAGGCGAAGCCAAATCAACCATTTTATTAGCAGTGAAATAATTTACAATAAAAATGTAATTACAAGACTCGGGTCCGCCTCAAAGTTTTGAACAAGCCATCGGATGTACTAGCTATTGAGGCATGTGCAGAGTGCCCATTCCACACACCGGCAGTTTGTGCAAATGGAAAACCTAGAATGGGGTTGTCAAAGAAAAACACCAGACAGTTTGTGTAGGGTCAGTTCCTTTACTGACAGGTAGTCCTAAGTATAATGCCGTTCCTCATCTTAGAAGTTACATACAGTTGTAGCATAGAGTAATCCTGCCTCAGTTTGTCTCAACAGACCAGTTCACAGTTAAAGTACCGTAATAAAAGGACTTTCCAGCAACATGTCCTCCTTGAAGCGTTCCGATACAGATTAGGTTCCAGCCAAGGGGTGGGGGTCGATACTTGCTACAGACGCAAGAGCATTTATACTTTATTTTGTGCTTAGTCATTCTCTGACTCTTACGAGTTTGCTGACTCACACTTAACTAGCTGCAGGTGCAGGACAAGCACACCTGACTTAACCTTTTATTGTCCTTTTTCTCTGCACGCGTAAACTCTTATACACTGTTCTTCCTCGAAGTTTTGAACAAGCGGTCTAGTGTACTAGCTGTAATCTCCCAGTGATTGAAAGGTTTCTGGAGCTTGAAGGCCTTATGCTGCTGCTTGCCCTCCCAGTGTTCAAGGAATACATACAAATGGGGTAGGGTGGGGTGGGGGAGTCTGCTGCTGTGATCTCCCTACCATGTGTTGCTGAGGATCAGCAATATGAAAAGGAATAAAGAAAAACCTGCATGGGGTGTGATCCTTCTTGCTTTCTGTTTGAGTATGCTGTACTCTGGATTATGATTATAATTATTTGCTGTATGCTTACAAATATTTAAAACCAAGGGTCATTCTTCAGAGAACTGAATAGGATAAACGAACATATATTTAGCTGCCTGGTTCTTGATTATGATGGATGCATCTCTTCACGTTGGTTTTTCTTCCTCCTTAGGCTGAAATACCTCAACTTGTGAGTCAAATCTATCAGGATTTCTTTGTAGAAGGCAGAGAGATTACTGTGGAAAAGTCACTGTATAAAGAGATACAGCAGAGCCTTGTAGGCAACAAAGGCATTGAGGTGTTTTACAAAATCCAGACTGATGTTTATGAAACACTGAAGGACAGGTACTACCCATCGTTCCTTGTCAGTGATTTGTATGAGAGGTTGATCAAGAAGGAAGAAGAGAAGAGTACTGTTCAGATGACATCTGACGACAAAGATGAAGTGGTGAGTGGTGCCTGCAGATGCACTGTAGTTGCCATGGAAGATAAACTGGAGAAAAACTAGACCATATGATAGCATAATAATATTGGGGGACATGGATCATAAGCGCTGGTGGATCAGACCAAAGGTCTGTCTTAGTCTATCATTGTTTCTAACAGTGGCCAGGCAGCAATAGCTCTTCCTACTTACTGTTGCCCCAACAACTGGGTGTGTTGTCTCTGAACCTGGAGCTTCCATTTAATTATTGTAGCTAAGAGTAATTGGTAGACACGTCTTCCATCAAGCCTCTTTTAGGGCAGCATTCATGGTCCTTTCCCCGCATCATGTTAACTTTCACAACAACCATGATGTAATTTAGGCTGTGAGATAGTGGCTGGCTCAAGGTTAACCTGTGAGCTTCGTGATTTCATTCTAGTTGGCACAGTTATTTACTTCTGCTTAGACCATGTGTGTTAAACCAGGTAGGCAAGTTAATGGATTATACTTTAACATATATTGATCACTGTTGGCCACCCATACTTTCTCTTCTAGAACCAAGTTTGTGAAGAAGTTATTGATGAAGGAAGCTCCGGAATTAATGAGCAGGCCAGTTATGCTGCGAATAAGCTACGCCAGTTAAATGACAGACTTGAATATAAGAGACAAGCTCTAAATTCTCTCTGCAGTTCACCAAAACCTGACAAAAAGGTATGTGGCTTTGTTATTTATATGCATTATACTGGCAGACTGTGTTTCAGAGTAGTCATGTAGAAAGACTCTAGAGAGCTTTCACTTCAAAAATAAATTGGAAGATGCTGTTTTCCAGGCTTCTCATTAGCCACTGATTGTTCTACGAAGGCATTGATATACAATCACCTATAATAAAGTGCAAGTGTCTCTGCGTCCAGTCCCTGTGTCCGTGGGATTGCGCTACTGCGCATGTGCCCTACGGACAGCCGTTGGGACTTGGAGCGCAGAGACGCTCTGCGCGTGTTCCCGATGTTGCTAGGGCAACAGGGACGCTATGCGCAGAGCTGGCTACGTCATGCGGTTCTCGCGTTGTTAGAAAAAAAAACGAGATAAGCGAGAGCCGCTCAGTCAGCTCTGCGCATGTCCCTGACATTGCTAGGGCAACAGTTTGACCACATATGTTCTAGCACCTGTTAATTTAATGGGGTTAATGTACTAGTCTTTAATATTGTTTCCTTCTCAGCACCCTGAAAATCTGACCTTAGCAATTTATGCGGGTTGCAGTGTTGTTCTGTCAGTGAATATAAGTACATATGTAGCTGTCTGACACAGAATCAGATCTTTGATTTCTATAACCCAGTAATTGTCAGTTCCAGCTGACACTGGTTCTTCTCCAAGGACTCAAGCATAGATCTTTCTCAAATCTATTACCTGATATTCTTTAACCGGAGATGCCAGAAATTGAGCTCTGGACATTCTGCATGTAAAGCTGGTGCTCTACTGCTGAACTGTGAACTTTAGTGACGATGTGGAATAGACAATGGGGCTTTCTAGCATTTCTGAAATGCTGCATGAGGGTCTATGGGCCTTTTGATGGCATAGTATCAAACCTGCATTCCTGCCTGCTTCTTCAGTTCTGCACCAGTGCTTGCTCTTTGGTTTGGTAAATGAGACACAAAATGATATCAAGTCCTAGATGTTGGCATGGAAGGTCCTGCCATGTGGGTTGATTGCAGTATCATAGGAAAATATTATTCGGTGCTTTGCAGCTGTGTTCAAAAAAGTCGCCACATGGAATTAATCTAACATGTTTAGTAAGAACTGTTTTTTGTGCAGATACAAGCAATCAAGGGGAAATCAAACCCCTTTAATTTTTACAATACTTGGCAACCGTTCCTTGACTTCATACAACAAGAAGACCATGTTCACAACCTGCCTTTGACACATGGCAATCTGTGGAGAGTTCTACTAAACTAACCTCTGGAGTAAGACATTGTCAAATGACCCAGAAGTTTTTTTTTTTAAATTAAATTTCTATTGTTATTGCTTTATTGTTGTTGCCATGAACAATGGAGAATCAATAAAAAACTTTTTTTTTTTAGTAAGAACTGCCTTTATGGGAGTTGCTTATCAAACATTGTTGGTAGTTGGTTACTCGTGTATTTTTTGATCAAGTATGAGCCTCTTCTATTCTATTTCACTTTTCCTGTTCACATGATTCAATAAAATCAACCACATTACCAGCTCAGCACTTTTAGATCCTTCAGTGCATCCTTGGGCTTTACACATTAACATCAAAAGCATCAAAAGCAATGTTGCTGTGATAGAACAACTAAGGCATGGCTAAGTCAGATTCCTGGGTTCATGCATCTTTTGTGATGCATTCATCTGAAGTCATGCAATTGCCACTTTGGCCTTTGTTAGGGTTTTACAGATAAACACAATATTCTGTGTGTACCCATAAAAATAGTGTTTAGCATAACCATACTTTTTAAGGTCCAAAGTTTCCAAAGCCTCTTTACAATCTAGTTCTACACCATGAGGTTGGACCTCTCTGCATAGATTATCTATTAGGTTGCTGAATGTGCATTTTTCCCAGCTGTCTGACAGCCTACTGTCCCCCCCCCCAAAAAAATATCTAAGTGAATTAGTGCTGGACAATATCTTAAGTACAGTGGCACCCCGTGTTACGCATGCGATTCGTTCCAGATCACACTATGTAGCACGGGCATGCCTAATGCAAATGCCCCCCCCCAAAAAACCTGGAAGTAGCGTGATTTGAGTGCTTCTGCCCATGCGCGAAGTGCGCAAAAGCATTCTGTGCATCTGGGGGTTGCGCACGCTCCGGAAACGCTTCCGGGTTGTGGGCGTTCTTAACTCGAATGTCCGCAACCCGGGGTGTGCACAACCCGGGGTTCCACTGTATTTTGGTTTTTTTAAGTTCACAGTATCTTTTAAAGACTTTTCTGTAGTGATTTCCCCCTTCCCCCTATCTTTCATGAACTCAGCACTAAATCTTCATTTATCATTATGTTTCAGGGCTTAATTTACTTTTCATTTCTGAACTATACGTGACCTTAAGCAAATTATGCATGACCTTTTAAGCAGTACTGCTCTATCAAGTCAGAGTCATTTAGATGGGGAATCGTTTTGGGAGCTTTTACTAAATTCCTTGACTCTTTCCCTTCCACTCCCTGGATAAATTTTTATTTCTTTTCCTTATTGCTACACATTTTTAATCTGTTTCCTCCAGTACATGCACCAGAGTGATCTGTTGCAATAGTTGCATAGATTTTCTTTAAAAAAAGAAATATGATAACCAGTAATAACAAGTGGTTTCCCCCCCCCCCCTTGGCAGATTGTTTCTAAACTGAAGGATGAAATCACTCTGATGGAGCGAGAACACGGTGACCTTCAATTGCACATTGAAAGAACAGATTGGTGGTGTGAGAATTTCGGCATGTGGAAAGCCTTCATAAATTCCAGCGAAGTATGGATTTTTCCTTCTATTTAATTTTTTTAAAAAATATATAAATAAGTGGAACCTTTCTGTCAAAAATTTACATGAGCAGGCTTTTTTTCCTGTGTTGTCCAGAAAATAATTACTGATAAATTTCCCTTCACTCCCCACTAAAAATATTATTGCTGAATTATTGGAATTAGAGGTCAAATAGAATGACATCAAGAAATGTGGCTTTCTTAATCATAGCTGTCAACTTTCGGATCTGAAAATAAGGGATCAGCAGCCTCACGTGACAGTCACATGACAGTGGTGGGCGGAACCAGAAGCAAAAATGGGCAGAGGGAGGAGCCGAGAGGCGGCGGAGTCCGGTCCCTCTAGTCCCGGTTCCCGTGCTGGGGCTCGGCGCAGCACTTGGAGGAAGAGGCGATCTTATAGCGCCGGGGAGTCGTTGCCCGGCGAGACCGGGAGTTCGCCTCCTGCCCCCTGCACGGGCTGCAGAACAACCAAGCATGCTCCCCCCCAAAAAAAATTCCACCAGCTGCCCCGCTTACCGACTCCGGAGGGAGGCCGCTCTCCCGCGAGGGCTCCGCTAGGCAGAGAGGAGCGAAGTGCGCTCGCCCTCCTCCAGCGAAGGATCCCCCCTGCGCGGCTCATCCTGGCAAGCGGCACGGGAGCGGATCGAACCCAGGCGCCGATCCCGCCGCTTTAGTCTCCTCTCGCCCAGAGAACGTTGCGACCAATCGCAGGGCGCGAGGGGCATGTCCTTAACGTGGGACCACCCACGCGCCGCCGGAGGGCTCCGTTCTCGCCCCGCCCCTCGGTCAGCCAGAGGGCCAATCGCGCCGAGCGCAATAGGAATGGCCCAACCCGGAAATTCAGAGTGCGGCCACAGGAAGCGCTCCTCTCCGTAACTATGCGCTGAGAAGGGAACGGCCAATGGCCTGGCCAGCGCACCCACAACCCGGGAAAAAAACGGGATTTTGATTAATCCGGGATAAAAGCGGGAAACGCGTATAAAAACGTGAGAATCCCGGCCAATACGGGATACTTGACAGCACTGTTCTTAATGCATATAGATCATATGGAAAAATCCACTTTTGCAGACTTTTAATGCCTGGCCCCAACCTTCCTTTTTTGAGAGCAGCTCAAGGCACGTTGTGGGGCTCACAGCAGAGGCAGCATTTTAATGACCATGTAACTTATATGAAGTAGCACGTATGCATGTCCACTGTGATTTGCCCATGTTAAAAAAAAGAGAGCTGCAAACCATAGCTATTATATATATTATATACGGTCTACATGGTCCATACAGATCATACCCGTCAGGGACTGGGCAGAGGAGGAGTGGTGGAAACCGCCTCCCCATCCTGACCCTTCCAGGGAGGAGGAAGAGGAAGACAGTATAGATTTACAACAGGGGTTTGAGGGAGGTCATAGCTCAGAGGAAGATGAGGGGGAAAGTTGAGAAATCATGGGAGAACCAGAACTACACCCAGCTGACATGTCATTAGAAAGCATTCTAGACCCTCCATCTCCCAGAACCTGGCGAGCCTTAAAAGTAGAAGAGCAAAGAGCTCAAAGGCAGAGAGATGGCAAGCAACAGCATCAATTGAAGTGAGAATGACAAATGAGGAAGTGGGAAAGATGGGGAGGTGGAGATTCACTCGAGACAACGCCATTATCCAAGAGACTGGGTTCTATAGCCTCTCTCTGTAAAGATTGAAATAAAAAAGGACTGTTAAGAAACTTTTCATTGTCTTTGTAATTCCTGACAGCCCCAGTATGAGGGTTTCGTAACTGCTGCCTTTGCTGCAGCCTGCATAGTCTGGAGACACTTGCAAGACAAGTGAGGGCTAATATGCACCACCCTCCCTTTTCTATGTGGGTAACAGCAGTCCAAACGCGCTAAGAAATATGGCATGTATGGAAAATATTTACAGCACTTTTAGCTTTGGTAAATGATACAGGTTAAAAGGAGGCAATAGTCATCTTGAGGTGCTGATGACATGGTTGGAACCTGGTGAAAGTTCACAAGGCTGCTTTTCTAGTGCTTCTTATGAGCACAGTAAAGACAGCTGACTGCAGGACAAGTCTGGATGACAAGCAATGTCCTACAAGGATCCACCTTGACTGCATTCCTGTTCAATGTGTATATGAGAGATGGGAAACCTGTGACCCTGCAGATCATTTGCTTCTAACTCCCACCACCCTCAGCAAGTATGGACATTGAATGACTAGGTATGGGTGAAATTGAAGTCCAGCAGCAGGTCACCCGTTCCTCATCCCTGGTGTGTATGAATCCACTTTGTGCAACTGAGTGACCTGCAAAATGCTCGCTTTGCTTCTCAAAGCCAGTATTTTGCGATTGGGAGCATGGGTAAAGGTTCACCAATATGAGACTTTATATCTTAAGGCTTTCTCTCAAACCCTGAAACAAAGTTTGTTACAGAACCATTCGCGTGCAGCAGTGAGAAGGTGCTCTTGGAATTCTGGTGTAAAACTGTGTAGGTGTGCATGCATATCATTTTCCAGCATGTAGTAGTAGTAGTAATCCTTCCTGTGTTTTAGGTCATAGAAGAAAATGGTGAACAAGTGCCCTGTTACTCTGTCATGGTGAGTTTACAAGAGATTGGCAGCGTTGAAGCTAAGGAATGGACGGTACTCCGAAAGCTCAGCGAGTTTCAAAGCCTACATAGGAAACTCAGTGAGGTATGGAGAACATGTGGAAGTTGCTCTTGCTTAGTTTTAATATTCTGTATGGCCAACTTCTGTATCTTCTGTGCTCCATATTGTAGGGAAGGAGCCAGACATCTCTGTGGACAAACAACAACCCCCCACCCTGTACCAGGCAGCCAGATTCCATAAAAGTGGGGTAGGAGAGCGGGGGGGGGGTCAGATCTGGCAACCAATGTACCCCTTGGGTTTCAGGTAGGGTAGACAAGTCTAAAAAGCCTGGTACACAAATCTTGATTTCCCTCTATGGTGGCTCATTTACCAGAAGCAATGTATTTAGCAACAACTCTAAAAGTGTATACTCAATTCTGACCACACTAAACCTTCCTAGAGCAAAATATATATCAGGAGGCTTAGCTTGGTCAGAATCAAGTTGGGGGTTGTCTTCATGAGCTCCTGCAGTTCATAATGTACCACTCCTCCACTGACCATAAGCCTTTTTTGTCCCTTTCCTTTCCCCTTTTATACTCTTGTGGTGCAGAGAGTTGGGTTGCTTTGCTTTTGCTCTCTTGGTGTTTCGTCTCCCTTCTGTTTGCTACATTTACTGATTCTTATCAACAACATTTTTCTGTTCAGGGAACCTGGCAATTTTCTCTTTGTTGTCTTGTGTTTTTGCTGCTGGTACTTTCAAGGGGAGTATTCCAACCACAGGGTGCCTTCCGTTGTGTTTATTATTTATTCACTAAATTCATATCCCACCCTTCCTCCCGAAGGAGCCCACAGCAGCACCAAACACCATTATGTTCATGTGCCCCCCCCCAACTGTTCTTTTAAATCAGGTTTTGTTAGAGCGTATTCTACACTGGCTCTCAACATCCTAGAAGAGTGTAAGCTTATATGCTGTATCTAAAACTGTTTATCCTGTGTTTATGTTAGTCTTCAAGAGTTCGGAGAGTTGGCTTAAGCACATCAAGAGTCAAAGAGGCATAGCATGCAAAGGCGTACTATGTGTGCTTGTGAGCATGAGTGGCAACAGCCAGTGGTAGAAAGGCATCGTGACATGTTAAGCTGACACTGAAAGGCAAATGTGAACATAGGCTTTGTTCCGTCTTTTCATATACACCTAAAGTAAACTTTTTTCACAATAGCTCATTCTAACTATTTGTTGGTTCATTCTTATTTTGCCATTTATACTGTATTCTGGCTGTATGAAGACTTTACAGCTTTCTTCTGTTTGCTTAATTGCACTGACCTGACCCTTTTTATAACCTATTATATTCTGCATTTTTTGCAAGATGTTAGTTCAAATGAGCCTTAAGCTGGCATTGGCTTATTTCTGCAGCCTAGTACTGCACTTACAGCTACTCTTTTTTGGCAAATTGATGGAAGAGTTCCTGCACGCGATGAAGGGTACAGGCAGAGGAGCTGAAAACTAGTTCTTCCCTTTCTGACTAAATAGAACTGGGCAAAAATAAAGACAGTGTGTAAATTAAAATGGAGAAATAATTGTGATTTGCTTTCTTTCCCCGTCCTCCCACCTAGTGCTTCCCATCGTTAAAAAAAGCTCAGTTGCCTTCACTCAGCAAACTGCCCTTTAAATCTGTAGACCAGAAATTTATGGAGAAGTCAAAGAACCAGTTAAATAACTTCTTACAGGTAAGATATCAAAGAAGCAGCAATCACAATATATATTTCTGTTTTATTTTACTAACTCAGAATGGTGCGTTGTCCTTTTTTGCATGAGCTTTAGAGTAAGGAATTCAATTTCTTTATTGTATATTCTCACATTTCTCTCCCCCCCCATGTTTATTGGCCTTTTCACATACTGCAATCCAGATCCAGAGTGAGCCGAATTTGAAGTCTTATTCATTTCATTTGGGCATTACTTACAACTAATTTAGGTCTTGTTGATGTTGATGTGACTTTAGTATGACCAACTTGCTCTGGATTTAGGCCTTTGTTATTTAAGTGTGTAACTCAAGGTATTTTAAGTACAAACCTGAGCATATAGTAAGGTATGATGAATATGTTTGGATCTGTTTATATGTGCAACTTAGGTTTACATATGTTTAGCATATCAAAGAAGTACACTAGTCAGGTACACAGAAGTCGCTGGTGGTGTCAAATGTGGCTTTTCTGGCATACAGCCCAATGTAGTGAACAGATCTTGACGCTTGTTCTGGTTGGCTGCGCCTGTAGCCAATGACAGTTCCTAACTTTTCTGTTGCGTTCTCTGGGACAAATTAGATACTCTTCTCAGATGGGCTCCACATCACCCACTTCACCTTTAGATGGATTCTGTGGTGTTTCAGAATCCTGCAACATTCTTGTGTCTTACTCATACCATCAACCATGACCAGACTTCATTAATCAACCCTTTTCTCCAACCCCAAATAGTGATGCAGCTGAAAATTTTCTATAGGTTGCTCTGCTGAGCGGTTTGTTGAAGTTCCAAAACTGCTGTTGAAAGCAGTCAAGGGGTTCCACGCTTAGAGGAAATCCTTTTAGAGTTCTCTTGGCCCTATAGCCCCCCCCCCATGCTTAAGTAACTCTTATTCAGGATCAAATAATATGTAAAACATCTCATAGTAATTTTTTTAAAGTACTGTTGAGAGGGGATGGGATTTGCTTTATTTGGTGGCCCCAAATTGACCATATGCAAGGAGAGAGAGGGTGTGCAGCTTGCATAACTACCTAGCTACCCATGCCGTTGACATGCAGCCACTGGGAGAAGTCCAGTTAGCCACTGACCTCACTGGTGACAAGCAGAGCTGTCAACCTTCCTTTTTTTTGCATTGGGAAACAGCCACAGCTGTCAACTTTCCCTTTTTTTGCAATGGGAAACGGCACTGGAATAAGGGAATTTCCCGCAAAAAAAGGGAAAGTTGACAGCTATGGTGGCAAGGCCTACAAATTTGTCCCTTAGCAACTATCTGAGGCCATTGTTAGGTAGGTCCACTTCACACTTGGAGAGCACCAGTGTTAAAAGCATAAACAAGATGCTTCCTCGGTGCTGCTTTCAATTAACATACTTGCCAGGAATGTGCCTAGGAGCTACTGAAGTGTATTGATTCCAGAAGCCACTGCTGATTTTGTAAACCCTTAAGACCAGCTGACACCGGCAGTGCTGATTAGCACTCCTTGCCCTCATGCAGAGTCCTCATCTGCTCTGCTTAAAAAGAAAAAAGAAAATTACAATTGTGGTGGCTTTTCTTTTTCCACAGAAATTGCTTTCTGATGAAAGGCTCTGTCAGAGTGAAGCACTTTATGCCTTTTTAAGCCCTTCTCCAGAACACCTCAAGGTTATCGATGTACAGGGAAAGAAATCTTCTTTTTCACTTGCTTCTTTTTTGGAGAGGCTTCCCGGTGATTTCTTTTCTCATCAAGAGGTGAGTGGGTAAAGAGCAATATTTATGGTAGATGAGCACCCAGAGTAAATAGGAAGCATCTCAGACGGAACTGTCTGCAGAATTAATTTAAATATATGAACTAATGGACAGGATATTAAAGCGCTCTGTCAATTGTAATGCAGGTTGCCAGTGAATGTTTGTGCCAGCTCCACATTTCACTGGCACCAACTGTTCAAGCTCCATTGAAAGCTATTGTTAAATCCATTGCGGCTTGTGCCCAGGTACACAAATCTTGCTGATTGAAGCATGTACAGTGGCATGCAATTAGACCCAAGACTAAGCCATGCCTTCCCCAGTTTAAGAATCTAGAACCTAGAAAGGTTCTGTCAGTATAGAAGCACCATTGGTCTTAACAAATCAAGGTGGCACCTTCTGCTCAACCTTTACTACCATGGCTGTCCCCACTAATTCATTGGCAAGAAAGAGTAAGAGATAATGGACTATGGGAGTGAAGATTTGGCATTAGCATAAAACAAATGGACAGCCTTTGAATGGCTACAAGATGCAGAGGTGTAAATCTGGATCTGACAGCTGATTTATATATGTAGGGGCATTACATAGTATCTTCTTCCTTGAACGTATAATTTGAAATAATTTGTGATGCCTGTCTCAGGCATATAAATTCTTGCTGGAGGTACAGACGTGGACTTGATGAGCACAGTGTGGGTGGCTCCACCATTAAGCGGAGGGAGCAGCCTCAGATTGCTATCTTAGATGGAGAGCAGAAATGGCCGTCATAACTTTTGGAACCACCTTTGCTATCCTGTGCTTGTTTCGTTTGTCCAGGAGGAAGCTGAAGATGACGACGACCTGTCTGACTATGGAGAAGATGTGGATGGGAAACGGGATGCCCTTGCTGAGCCTTGCTTCATGCTGATAGGAGAGATTTTTGAGCTGCGAGGAAGTAAGCAGTGGTCTTGTTCATTGTTGGGTTGGACTAGATGACCATGGTGATATTCCTTCCAACTCTACACTTCTATGATTCTGTGAGTGCACTCATCAGGATGATAGAAATGCACCACATTTTCACGCTCAAGTTATAATATGGGAAGGTGGTTTTCTGTCGGAAACATGACGAGCCATAAATCAAGCACTTGTGTATGTAAAATGTTCTACATGCACCTCATTGCATAGATGTGTGCTTTTTGCATGTAGCATTAGCATGGTTGTGATCTGGGTAGGTGCACTTGCAACATTTACACAGGTAAAATTGTTCTACCCGTGGCCCACATAAATCAGGTTTCCTGCACCTCATTTGCATATGCCATAGTCATGGTATAGTGTTAATGTGCAGCCCTTGTGTTGCAGAAATAACTCTCTAAAGAAACATTCTGAAGTTGAGCATGTTGAGCAATGTAACTCTTTAGCTAATTTTCACATGGGAAAAAGTGTATTAGTGTTGCATGCTATATCTTAAAATCCTCAATGTAAAATAGGCAGTCCTTTTTTTCAGGGGGTACTCAAGGGTACACTGTACCAGCACCTCTTTTTGTTGTTAAAAAGTGTGACACTGACTGTAACAACTTCGTGATGAGTACTGGCGCCTATTTTTTTCTAGGAAAAAAAAGCACTGAAAACAGGTAGCAATAAATAAATTAGTTTTGTATCCATCTGTGTGCAAATGGAAGCACTAGGAAATAATTGTTCACTAGAAAGGTTGGCCATTTTTAAGAAATGTCTGGGCTCCCTATGAAGGCTGCTGAGTAGGAAAAGTCACATAATCACTTGTAGTAATTAAAAGGGGGATTTTTACGTAGTAAACAGCATAACGTGAACATATACTTAAGAGTATTTGAGTAGACCCTAACTGCATGCTTGGAGTTGACTTCTGTGTGCTGCTTGCTTTTGTTTGTTTTAGTGTTTAAGTGGGTGAGGAAGACGCTAATTGCACTAGTTCAAATCACTTTCGGAAGAACCATCAACAAGTGAGTGCATTACGATTTCTCTGCTTCTAGAATTGTACTCTAAATAAGCTGCTTTGTGCAGGAACAGCTGACAACAGCACTGACATGGCTAGCATGATTGTTCAGAAACTAGCTTCTGCATGTTTCTTTGTATGTAGAAAAGGAAAATTAAAATTTCACAAGCTCCGTTTCAGAATTCCAGACAAATCTCTCATAACCTTCCCCTTCCCCATGCACCTTGTGTGTCACAAATCCTTATGCACTTAGGGCTGAACCAGAAAGCAGGGTGGGTAGGAGAGCCAGGCTTTCCCAAAATTTGGTGCCAAGGAAATTCGAATTTGTGATCTGCATCAATTTGTATATATTTGGTTATTTCGCATAATTCTAATTCTGTTGGGCATGGATTGGGGGAGATGAGAGTTACACAGCACATTGCCAAGCTTCTGAGACTTCATCAGGCATGCCCTACAAACTCCCAAACCTGTCCTTGCAGCTTTGGGGATTAGAAACTTGCCTGCCCCCCCTTTAAATGAAAGCATAAGAGTTTCAGGATGCTGAATTCTTCACCCAGTATCAGATGTAGACACACAGTGATGGCATTGAAATATAATGTGACTAGAAGCCACCAGAGGGGGCATGAGAATGGAGGATTTGCATGTTTCCATAGAGCAGTGCTTCTCCAACATTTTAAGTGGGATTCACAGCTACCTTTTTTAAAAAAAAATAAACCTCTGCTTCCCCCTCCACAACAATACAGTGGTATCACATTATAAGTTAAAACTTAACAAGTTTGCATTTTATAGTTAATATTATTATAGCTGCATTTATGTATAATTTTATTATTACTGCCAATTATTGTTTTACTCAAACCTAGTTTTCACTGCTTGCTGCTGTCGTGTTCCTAGCTCTCTCTCCCTCTCTTCCCCCTTTTTATTTTCCAAATTTTAGGTATTGCAGTTGTAAGACTAACATTTAGATTAGTCCACATTGCTGTATTGTCTAAGCAACATATTGTATCTAGGTGGATATTTGCCTCGTGGAAACCCATTTTTGTTGCTTGATGTGCAAGTTGTCTCTAGGAAGTTTCAAAGTGGGTTAAAAGCATGTCTAATCTGGCTATAGTGTTATGACTATTTCTTCTTGACGCCTCTCCCTCAAGGCAAATTCGTGACACTGTAAATTGGATCTTCAGTGAACCAATGCTTGTTTACTACATCAATGTGTTCCGAGATGCTTTTTGGCCAAATGGAAAACTGGCATCCAGCTCAAAGCCCAGAAGTGAAGAGCAAAGCCGGGAGACGAAACAGAAAGCACAGCAAAAATTACTTGAAAACATTCCAGGTGAGCATATCAAATCACATGTCATATGTTAACGTTCAGAATGTAATGAATCAAAGGAGATTATGGTAATAAACATTATTTACCATTTGTTTAGCCCTTTGCCTGTGGAGTGTTTTGAACATTCTGAGTTAAACTCTGCCCACTTTAATAAGAAAATCTATGAGATTCTATGAGATTAAATTTTAAGCAAACCAAGTACACACAGAGAGAGAGTTGCATATTTAACCTTTATACGGATCCCTGACATCTGTCAGATGTTACTCTGTGGGCGGAAGAACTGTTTCTTTTCAAAGAAGTCAGGGTGGCATTTAGGTGATATGGAAAAAGCAAAGAAGCAGGGAACTAAATCTACTGCTCCCAAATATTGAAAATAAAAAGGCACTTTACATGTGTATTAATCCATATTATATTCTTCTTGATGTTAAAATCTCTTGTTTTGTTTTTAAAAGATAGATAACAGGAATCTATTTTAACATTTTGGATATGCAGGCTTTTGAATCATTATCTCAATACACAGCTTACATTGCTCATTGTATATATATATATTTAATTCATTTGAATTTCCTAAAACACATTAGCAGATACGTCACCAAAATTAAATATCTCTTCTTTCAGATACACTACAGAGTCTTGTTGGTCAGCAAAATGCTCGCCATGGTGTAATCAAAGTCTTCAATGCACTTCAAGAAACCAAGGCCAATAAGCATCTTCTTTATGTGAGTTACCAGCACATTGTTGCATGGGTTTGTTACTTAAAATTACTCTTCCTTCAGACCTCAGAACTTGGATTCTTGGTGTTAGTTTCTGGCATTTACCCTTTGGCCTGCAACAGTAGCTGTTTTATCCTCTAACCTTTTAGAATTATCTGCAGAATTTGTTTTAACCAGGGATGGGCAAGGTCCACTGAGGGGAAAGTGGAATTTGGGAGATAAAATCCCCTTGAAGGTCTGTGCTGCTTAAGATTTTGGTTTAGACTGGGAGGAAGAGGGATAATCTAAACCTGATAAATTCACTAATCCTTGAGGTCTTCGTAGGTATGCGAAAATCTGTGCAGAGCACTGTAGGTGCCAGTAAACACTGATGAATAATAAGGATTTGGTCCTCCCCAGAGGGCTACCAAGAGCATTTTTCCAAGTGTGGTTCTACAACTGTCAGATGTGCAAATTGTTTAAAAAAAACAACAAACAGCCAATGAACCATAGTACAAATAGCAGGAGTGGACAACCTGTAGCCTTCCAGACAGGGCCAAGCCTGCCCATGAGGCAGCCTGAAGCAGCCGCCTCCGGTTGTGGAATCCCATGGGGCTGTGCCCGGCCCACCGCCAGAGTTGCGTGGCAGCTTCCAGCGAGATCTTGTGGAACCAGGTATAATTCCTTAGAAAAGGCTTTTACTGGATGGCCACTCTGAGGAAAGCATAAAGGGCAGTGGCGGAGCTAGGCTCCGCGGCACCCGGGGCGGCAAAGGAAACGCCCCAGGGGCGGGGCGTCGTGACGGCACATTGTGACGTCACGATGCCCCGCCCCCGGGGTGTTTCTGGGAGTGCCGCCGCTGCTTCTGCAGCCCCCTTTTAAGCCGAAGAGCCCGCTTTTAAGCTCTGCGGCTCAAAAGGAGGCTGTGGAAGCGGCGGTCCGACGCTGCTGCTCCCGGGGCGACTGAGCGAGCGGCGGCGCGTGGGGGTGACAGGCGCCGGCCCCTCCTGCCACTCCCCACGCTGCCGGTCACCCCGGGATCAGCAGCGCTGCACGGACGGGGTGCTCCCTCGGCCGTGCGCTGTTGCTCCTGGGGTGACGGAGGGAGCGGCAGCGCTTGGGAATGGCGGGAGGGGCTGCCGCTTGTCACCCCCATGCGCCTCCGCTTGCTCCGTCGCCCCGGGAGCAACAGCGCACGGCCGAGGGAGCACCCCGTCCGTGCAGCGCTGCTGCTCCCAGGGTGACCGGCGTTGCGTGGGGGGTGGCGGGAGGGGCTGCCGCTTGTCACCCCCACCCGCCGCTTGTCACACCTGCCACTAGGGGCGTACCGCCCCCACCGCACCCCCCTAGCGACGCCCCTGATAAAGGGCCCCACAATAATCTGTGGACTTTACAGCAACTACTTCCTTCCACGTATGCCTCTTGTCCCTGAATTGACCACCGTGGGATCCATGTGGTAGCCCTTGGGGGTGGGGGGGGGTGGGTTTGATCTTTGTAATTACCGGTTCAGAAAGGGGGAGGAAACGCTTTTAATCTCTCTTCTTTTCCAGGTGTTATTGGAATTGCTGCTAATTGAACTGTGTCCTGAGTTGCGAACTCATTTAGAGCAGCTTAAAGCAGCTCAGGTTTGAATCTGCACAAGTGAATTACTAGAGACATGTCTGTTCTTAATAGCAGACATGTAACTTATTTCCCTCTTTTCCACAGAGGGCTGGCTGAGGACTACTGCAAATTTGTATTTTTCTTTTCTTTTTAAGTTCTACATGGAGCAAACAAGACTTGAAAGAACTGACGATATGGTAGAATGCCAGTACTGCATAGTTTCTGGCTTTTATTTAACTTGTTACATGAATAATTCTGTTTAAGATGCAGATTGAAATGTAAATGTTAATATAAGATATAAGAACTATAGAGTATTTTAAAACATTTATGAAAGGCATTTTGCTTTAGTGGTATACCAATGAATGTTGTACAGTTAATTTCCTTGCTGAGGATAATGAACATTCCTCTATTTTCTTGTTGTATTGAAGAGCCTTGTTGTGCAATATATGTAAAGATATTGTGTAAATTTTATTGTTTTTATTTTTACCAAAGATTTCCCATAGTTTGGAGCCTTTGTAAGCAATAAATAACAAAAATGAACTATAGTGTTTCATAATTAAGCTAACCTTTCAGTGGGTCAGAGTGCTGCTTTCAGAGAGAATTGCACTGATTCTGCAAGGTACAGAACATAGATTTAATGTTGTCATAAATCACATGAATGAGTGACTTAGCATTCATTGCATAAACAATTATACTAATAACCTGTTCACTTAACCCTTTCATCCTCTCTTGATATCATCTATATGGCTATTTTCCTAAATGTGGTTCTTTTTAAAGCACTGGTAAAAGAACATCTGGATTTAATGCGAAGGTTGCCAATTCACTGCTGGAGACTTCCGTTTTTTGAATTTTCTGAAACTTAATTTAGTCCAGCTAGGAAATGTGATAGTATTTCCAAAGCCTGAATTGACCCAAAAGGCTTTTGGGTCTCCCACACCATAACAGATGGAGAAAACATTCCTTTTCAATTCCTTGTTCCTAAAGAAAAATGCCACAGTACAGCCACTTTGCTTTTCCATGAGTGGGTGCCTCAATCCTTTGCCAGCTCAAAACATAGCCACTACTGCCTTGAAAAATGCCCAATAGCTTTTTGAGTAGCAAGGGACTTTTATGGTACAATTTCAAATGCACACAACGTGTCACAGTGTGTCAGTGATCAACTCCACATGCCTGAGCTCACGGTTTACTTTGATTCTGCAATACACCAACCTACACAGGGCAGGGGGTTTAGTGCTCACCATGCAGCTGCCCAAGAGGCATGTCTTGACAAACAGACGGTGACTAAATTGTAAAGCTTCAGCATCTACAGGGTTTGCTACTGTTCAGCAATACTACAAAGGTCTGGTATGGGACTTTTCAACAAAGTTTTATATATAAAGGATGGTTCAGTTGTTTAATTCCAGTATTCTTTTGCAATGTGCAACTGATGACTGAAATAAGAAAAACTATCTAAGAATTGAGGGGTGTTTAATAAGCTGGCCCTGAAAACTTTTAAGTATTTGTAGGCAATGAAAGATGCATTTAACGATGCACTTTTTATTAAGTAAACTAGGGTTGGACAGCCTTCCTAACGCTGTTGGATTCCATCAGCCCCAGTCAGCATGGCTCACAGTCAGGAATGGTGAGAGACAGTCCTGCACCCCACCCTGATACCAGGTAACAGAGTTACAGTTCTGAACTTAATACACGTTGACCAAAACTTGATGGTTATGTAACACTGAAAGTAACTCATACAATGCTTTGCTTTTAGATGAAGATAATCAGAACATTATGTACCTAAAATGCTTGAAATAATAACCATGATTTATCAAAAGCTGAACGACAGCTGACATTTGTCATTATCAAGACAAACTGCCGGAACTTGCTCAGATTCATCAAAATGATGCTCTAAATTCTCCCATGATTAGCCAGTAGCTCAAGTTCAGTAGCTAGATCGGGATCCAGCCTGCATGCCTATAAACACAAAGATGAATTAGAGTGAACATAATTGCAAATGAACTTTATACCTTCATTGTATTATATAAAACTTGCATTACAAAGCTACAAGGACACACACTTTTTTTTAAAAAAAGTATTTCGAATGAAAAGCCAAATGTTGCCTCAAAGAGCTAACAGAGTTAAAGCAACTTACCTTAGAATAATAATTTTTAGCTGCTGCTAAATCTTGTTGTGTTCCTAGGCCAAACTGGAGACATCTTGCCAGGTAGAAGGAAGCCATAGCAAGCCCTCTCTTTATATAAAAAGGAATGCAGTCTGTGGCCTTTGCTAACTTTTCAACGTCATCATTTTCTGCAGTCCTGTTTGGATTCACAATACAAGGTAAAAGGTTAGTTATTCTCAGAACGCTAGGGGCTGCCATTACGACTTTGCCAACAGTTCTTCCTCCACATCTTTATATATATACACAATACTTTTTATTAAAGTTTTCTTGGTTTACAAAGGTATGCGCAATGTCTCATTTTCCATAGGTCAGTTTCATTTGTTAGATATTAGGGTTACATTAGGAAGAAAAAGTGGGGAAGAGGTGGAGGGGGCCATGGTGGGTGGGGGTGGGGGGCGATATGTCTATTTTGCTTAATGTATGTGTGGGTTTTTGTGTCAGCGTCCTTTGTGCAGGTTCTCTTTGATCAAACCTCTCACTTTACACCTCACCCACCCCTTTGCTATCCCTTGGCATCCTCATGCCCCTTCTCCACTTTTTGCATATGAACCAAGAGACAAGCAAAGGGTTGTTAAAGCCATATTCCTTGTGAAACAGCAACAGAGACAGGCTTGTGTCATGCATCTTTCCTTCTAATTCTCATCTGCCTGAACATGAAAAGCATGTTGATAGGGCTTTTGTTGCTGTTTTCAGAAAAAATGGAGGGGATTTTAAATACTAAGAGCCATTTGCTCTTGGTCAAAACAGCATTAGAAGGAGAAGCGTCTGCAAAAGCTGGCACTGCTGCTACTGCCACTTAGAAGGAGGTGGGAGGTTAGAGGGTTATCGTGACCTCAGAGCAAAGCTAGCTAATCATTATAGGCTGGGAGAATTAAGGGCCAGACTAGATATTATTTTTATACATTTATTTATACCCCACCTTTTTCCCTGATGGGACTCAAGGCAACTTACAGACATGATGATGTTCAAATTGTTTGGCTGTGTGTTAAACAAATAACTGACGTGGGAGGGTGGTGATCCAGACTGAGAGGGCTTTCCCCCTACTACGGTACCAATCCTCACTGAGGGCTCCCCCCCCCCGCTCTCCCTTCCCAGAACACCAGCATGTTCTCTCTCTCTTCGCAGGGTCCCTCCCTTCTCATTGTACTCAAACATTTCCCTCTTCCATCCTTCAGCTGTCTCCTGTCCTGTGTGAGAGAAAAGGGACACGGAGCCCTCAAATGGACATGCCAGTGAAGGCAAAACCAGGTGCAGAGCAGGGTTGCAGAAAAGAATAGAGAAGTAGCTTCAGAAATGGGGTTGTGGTAGTGAAAACCAAGCTTAGTAGTTAGGGTGGGAAGGGGAAACCACTATGGAGTAAATGGAGGAATGGCGAGCAGAGCAAGTAGGGACACAGCCCCTACTAGGTTAAACAAAAAATGAAACCAACTGTACAAGGCCAGGCAACATGAATAATGTAATGCTGAGTTTGGCCCAAAGATTTCACATTAGTATAGTGACTTCTTGTAATGATCTCAGGCAGGCAAGCAAGCTCCAATAAGAATTAATGAGTCTCTGGCAGTTTTACGTTTATTTACAATTAACACCCAGAGAGCAGCTCTGAGCCTGCTGCTCTTAGTTACAAGTTGGTCACTCTGAGTCTTTGCCCCTTTCACAGCACGAAGGGTGCCAAAGTCCAGTCCCTCCTCTCTTATACTTCCCTTTCAGCAATTCTGGTTTAGGGAGAAGGTGGATAGACTCCCCCCCCTCAAAAGAAGAGTCCTCTAAATGCTGCCTCCCTCTTGGTTGCATAGCAGTCCCCTCAATGTCATCTATCTCCTCCCCTCTCTGCCTGTGAGCCTTCCGAGTCTGCTGCTCTATCTGAGTCTGGGAACTCTTGATGAAGGGGGGCCGAACTAACTTGTTCCTGCTCTGTCTGTGACTGCATTCCCTTGTCTCCAGAGTCAGACTCTTCCCAGAAATGTCAGATATAGGCTGCAAACCCATGTACACTTTCCTAGATGTACGTAAGCCCCACTGAACATAGTGAGACTTGCTTCTGAGTGAGCATGCTTAGACGCGCACCATTAGGCAAAATGTTAGATGTATCATTCTTGTCACAAACCAGGTAGGAACAAGTGGAATGGTAGCTATTTCCCAGAGTTCTGGGACATCATTTAACAAAACCATTAAGGCAAAAATGAGAGTGCTGAATCTTTTCTCCAATCTCAAATGACATTCAAGTGCTTTAAAACTAAAGCTGGATGTATTGCTGAAAAAACCCTTGAGCTAGAAGATTACTTTAGCACTTGAACATGCGATCTGGAAAGTAAAACAATTCTTTATTGAATAGTGACGTGAAGAAAATTGTCCTATCACCATGCCTCACCAGATATGAACTAGATAATTATGCCTTTCCTGGGTAAACTCATATGTTCCTCCCACTTAAAGGGCAAAACATTAAACTGATTGCCCCCGTCTTTCCCTTTAGCTGGAGAAAGCAAAGAGAGTCAAGCAGAGAGGAAATTTAGTTGCAACAAGCAGAATTTTTTTTTTTAAGATCAGCAACACAAAAAATTAAAAGGCACCATATTTCTATGTATCTGTTCCTTAGGAACTGATCTAATAATGCCTTTGTTTTCATCATTATCTTCCACTTGAATTACTAACTGGAATTAATTTACCTTTTGGCAAACTCAGCTGCTTTTGTAAAAAATTTCCTTTTGTAGTAATATTCCACCAAGTGACCTTTAGCATAGACATTCCCACGATCTGAGGCTGCAGTCAGGCACTCCAGAGCAGCTTTTAAATTTGGACGTACACCGTGCCCATAAAAATACATAAGACCAAGGATGCCCTGAGATTCCAGGCTCCCATTCCCACAAGCTTCTGAATGCCAAAAGAAGGCCTGTAGGAGAAAGAATGGGGTTTTGAAACATATATAGTGGCAACATGGTTGAATGGGTACTGTACAAAATACACTTACGAGCAGCCTCACTGGCCAGGCAGAGATGTAGACTTGTAATCAGCATAACATAATGGCCATTAAATTACATGTCATTGGCACTTTAGCCAACTGATTTGAGGGCTCTCTTATTACATAGACTAAAAAAAGTAAAGGTAGAGGACCCCTGACATTTAAGTACCAGTGACAGTTTCTCCTGCTTGTTCACGGTCCCAAAAATATTGGTGATTCCCAATTTAGGCATATGCATAAATAGCAGTGAAAATGGTAGTGAACATGCCAGCACTTCTGATGTAGGGTATGGGCAGCTACCAACTGCAGTATAGACTCTTAGGGCTTTTCCACCACACTTCTGCTTGCCCTATGCTTGATAGGAATTGGTACGAGAGGTTCTTTGTTTGCCCTGCTGCTTTCCCTAGGAAAACTCGCTGTTGAATCGGAACAAATGCTGATCCGCAGAAAACCCAATTGACGTTTTGTTCTGATTCAGCAGTAAACCGAGTTTTCCTGGAGGAAAGCAGTGGGACAAGTGGAAGTGTGTTTGAGCACTTAATCTTAGAACACAGTCTTTTAAAAAGAGCAAGCCAATGTTTCTATCTACAGCCTGCCAGATGTTTTGCTTAGTTATAAATGCAGAACTTCTCTGGTATTTAATGGCTTCTTATTTTTTGAAATGTTGAGCTCATGGCATTAAGAAAAGACTGGTTGTTAAATTACCCCAGGATGTTCAAGCCTTCCATCAAATGACTAATGCTGTTATCGTGTAATTCAAGTCTGATGTGCCAACCCACGCAGCTCATTAGTGTTTCATTACGCAAACCTGGCCACAAATGTCAAAGGGTCGAAAGTGAATTTTGCTTTTGCCAATGTACCACTTCATTCTTTTTCTTTGTGGTGCTGCTATCATCTTCATTTTATTTCTACACTGCCCCTCATCTGCCGATTGCAGGGTAGTATATAACAGTACATTAAACTATTCTCATAATTGCTGTGGCGCAATTTCGGGGGGGGGTTATTTGAGTTTATAATGGTGCAAGTTGGATCCTTCTTTCTCCTGGGTATTTGAAAGATAAGACAAGAATGTTTGGCTTAAATGGGGGAAGTGTGTTTTGCTTGAAAACTCAGGGAAGCAAATGGCTTGGGGGTGTGGGTGTGGCAACTATACATTTCACTTCTTGCACTGGCAACAATCATAAGTGATATGCGTATCCGGTACCCTAAATTCAGATAAGGTGAAAGGCTACTGTGTCTCTTAATTTATTAATAGGTATTTTTTTCTCAATCAAGCAAGAAGGATTTGCCTGTATAACCAGGCTTCTACATGCACTGCCAATGTGCAGCTGGATACTGTTCTCATCAGTGTCATAATGGCTGGATCATTATGGGGATGTAGATTCACAAAGAGCCACTAGCTCATGGGTAGGCAAACTAAGGCCCGGGGGCCGAATCCAGCCCAATCGCCTTCTAAATCCGGCCCACAGACAGTCAGGGAATCAGCATGTTTTTACATGAGTAGAATGTGTCCTTTTATTTAAAATGCATCTCTGGGTTATTGATGGGGCATAGGAATTTGTTCATCCCCCCCAAAAAATATATATATAGACCCCACAAGGTCTGAGGGACAGTGGACCGGCCTCCTGCTGAAAAAGTTTGCTGACCCCTGCACTATCTCTTACACATGCCTAATTGCCTACAGCTACAAGCAGATTAGGGGCAGTGCTGCTGTAAAACTCTCTTCCCCCTGGCAAAAAGTGCTGCATCTCAAAAGGCACCAGGTACTTAAGAAACACCTTAAATTGCTTGGCAACCTTTCATTGCAAACCAGTTGTGGATGCACAAGTATTTTGTACTACTCACTTGATTCTTGCCACATCTACCGGTAAATCACAACAGCCTCATTTAACTGGACAGCACATCTGAATCAAGCTTTGTGATTCTAAGCCAAAGCAGGGCACGTACCTTTTTCAGATCCTTTCGATGCTTTGCTGAATACAGCATCCCAAGGGCTGTTTGAGCCTTTACACTTGCTTTTGGATTCCCGTGGTCTGCAGCAATAAACCATAAACTGGAAGACATAGGAAAACGAGTGGCATGGTTGGCCTGTTCTTCTTAAAACAGGCATAGATAACCCATGGCTCACTGACTGATTTTATATGGGGGTAGGCAGAAGAATAAAGGGAAAGGGAGAAGCAATGGACAGAGCTAGACTGGTAAAAGTGATTTACAGTATATGCTTTGTATGTGTGATATAACATAGTGCCACCAGATGGCGACGTGGAGTCCCGTTTTTCTCTACCTGTTTTCCCTGTTTAAATTTACAATGCTTTAAACTGAAATGCTTCTTTGATGTGTCTAGATCCAGCCCGACAAATGAAGCAATGGAAGGTGGAGAGTTAAAAAGCCTTCTGTAAGTTAACGCTCAGACCTCTGGCAAAATTAATATGTTGCTCCATCTCCTGGCAGCCAAACCCATTATGTGAAGGTGATGGAGAAGGGAATGAAATGTTTTTTAAAAGGTGATAGCATGCACGGACAAAGAGGCTCTGTCCCTGCCCACCAATGACACCTGACAGATTACTCCTAAGTGAATGCTGGCTTTGACAAGTGGGGGGGGGGAGGTTCCCCACTCCTGCTTTAGGGCTGTTCTATATTGCAGTGTCCATGTGCAATTACAATAAAGGGGTACCTGGAAAAAGTGGCAGACCGAGCCCTTTGTCTCTGCTGAGAAAATGATTCCTGCTGTACACATTTCCTACCAGTAATATAGCTATGTGGTGTGATGAGGCAAAGACTGATGTGTGCGTGCGTGAAAGAGGCATTAACGCATGTGACCTTTCTCAAAAGTGCATCCACGTAGCACAGGTGTCTCGTGAAGGTTACCGTTCAGCATCTTTCTCTGAAATCTCAATTCCACATCCTTCATAGCAAGCTCTTCCAAGGTTGTAGGCAGCGGCAAACTTTAAATGCCTTGCTTTTGGGGAACCGGAGTTGATAATCTTCTCCATATATTCAATTCCCTTTTGCTGTAGGTGACAAAAACAGCAAAAATACACAGCATAACAAAACTCTACCAAACACAGCATATGAAATCCATATTGGCAAACTTAACAAAAACATTAACATTCTATGTAGCAGTTCCCAAGATGGATACCAGGGGAAAACATTTGTGGGAAGAAAGGTTTGTGTATCGGGAAACCCAGCCAGATGGGCAGGGTAGAAACAATAAATTGTTGTTGTTGTTGTTGTTAGCATAGGACTATTAGGATCAAGGCAAAGTTTTGGGAAATGATGCTTCTGCCATTCTAAGGAGGCAGAAATGTATTCCAGTTGGGGGAGGCTTCTCTGGCAAGCTTGAGCCACAATCATCTGACTGGAAACAGGGTTGTCTACATGGATGGAAGCTTGGGTTACACGTATTTCATTGGATCCACAAGTAAGGTATATGATACACATGTATGTCTGCCTGAGTGATCGTATCTATCTCCAAAGATAGTCATTAACATGCTAGGACCTGACTGGAGATTGGTTTTACTGCCTGTTTGATTTCAGATGGTTTTATGGCTTTTAACATATACATGATGAAATATTGTGCTCTACTGGTTTGTTGGGCACTGCTCTGGGAGACCCTTGCAGTATAGAAATAGTGATTTCTTTTTAGGTGGTGAAAGCCTGTGTTAAGGCAGGCGTACTCCTGAGACTTTTTCCTGTGGCATCAAATCAGAGAGAAGTGGTTTGCTGATAATGCATTGTTGTTGTCCTTTCCCGCAAGCAGTTGTGTGAAATTCCTCTTGCTCTTACTTTCACATTCTACACAGGAACCCAGGAACACACCTGGAAAATCTTGCCCCTCTACAGCTGCCAACAGACTTAGAGAACAGCCCAGTTTCCCAGGATGTGATGGAGCATGCTCTTTTTTTTACAAGTACTGTACCAATCTGAGTAAAACAGAAAGGTTTTGGTAAATTGTAGCCAGATGCATAGTGTGCCTGATTTCTCACAATTTTATCTGCTTGTTTCATTTGGTTTCTTTGGAAATTACAATGACCCCCCACCCCACAATGTAACAAATATATTGCCCTCTAGTGACATTAGGAAATATTTAATATGATTAAGATTGACCAGCAATTGTAGAAACTTAATACAGTAATTGGTTTTTAAAACTTAACTGGGCAGCATATAAATTTCTTCATTATTATTATTATTATTAAAATCTTGTATCAGAATTCACATATGCATATAATCTAGCTCCAGCATGAATGCAGCGCTCAGGGATAGGACTACAGTAGTACCTTGGTTCTCGAACACCTTGGTACTCATAAGTTTTGGCTCCCGAACGCTGCAAACACGGAAGTAAGTGTTCCAGTTTGCATACGTTTTCGGAAGCCGAATGTTCGACACGGCTTCCGCTTGACTGCAGGAAGTTCCTGCAGCCAATCAGAAGCCGCACCTTGGTTTTCGAACAGACTCCTGGAACGGATTAAATTCGAGAACCAAGGTACCACTGTAGTAGCATTGCATACTACCCAGCATCTATGTGGGCCACCTGATACATGTTCTCCAGGCTGCTCACAAAAAGAAGACAATGCGATATTTTAAAAAGTCAAAAACAATTAGTTGCTGCATAAAATTATTTTTACCAGTAGAGTGGGGGGAAAGATATAGCAAGACAGCAGCACAAATGTACAGCAAATTACAGGTCTGACTTTGAGTGCTCAATTTTTAAACTCACAATTTAAAAGGCTTGTATAGATAAAAAAAAAATTTTTTTAACTTAGCACCCAAAAGATCATGACAAAAGCACAAGGAAAGCCTCTCTGTGACAATATTGGACTCTGACTACTACCATATTAGTGCATATTCCTATGATTCTCAATAGGGCCTCTCAGAGGTTATAGAAGATTTTAGACCACCTTTTCCATGGATGGACCTCCTCTTCGTTCCCAGGCCTTTGGCGAAACAATCTATGGCTTTTTAAATTGTGTGGGGCTGGGTTATTGTTTTTGTTTGTCACTATGGTATGTATTTTTTGTGTTTTTATTTAAAATGCATCTCTGGGTTATTTGTGGGGCATAGGAATTCGTTCATATTTTTTTCAAAGTATAGTCCGCCTCCCCTCCAAGGTCTGAGGGACAGTGGACCGGCCCCCTGCTGAAAAAGTTTGCTGACCCCTGGTCTAGAAGCATCCTCTGATTTCTGGCTCCACAGATTTGCTCTGCCCAATGATGTTATGCTTCAGACATTTGCTTATTAATCTGCATCTTTGAAATTCATGCTATTAAGTAAAAAAAGTTGTTACCTAATGAATAACCAAAGGGTGGGGGGACCAATCTGGTTGCAACTTACAGGATCTGGTGGGGTCCCCAGTCCATCATAGTACATTACGCCGAGTTGATACATGGACTGAAAATCTGTGTTTTGTTCAAACTGCTGCAGTGCCTCTTCATACCATCCCTGCACAAGAAATGAGAGATCAAATACTCAGGATTAAATCTAGCTACTGAAGCCTTCAGGATACAATTGTGCCATTTTAATGTAAAATAGTGTAAATAAAATATAAAATCCAACCCAGAAACTGTCACCAGACATCCCAGAATATGGAAATTATGTGAACTATTTAATAAAACACGTGGAATGCCTGGATCCAAGCCATGAGAAATGTTCTCTTTCAGCAGAGAACCTTGGAATAAGAACTAGCCGTTTTTGTTCTCCTGCTAAACAAGCCAGGTTCTCTGCCTGCTCCCCTAAACAGAAATGCAAGCACCACAAAAGAGAGGTTCTTGGGAAGAAACCACTGGAAAGAACAAGTCACATGAACCCAAAACTTTGTGTGTGCTTTTGTGAAAGAGCAGTTTCCTTCACTGAGGTCACTGGACAAGCCTCAGTTGATATCGGGGTTCCCACTGAGCCACAAAGGATCACTGGACAAATAGTTGGAGTCCTAAATGGATTACAATTTCTTCATTTGTATCTAGCCATTGGACATCACAAAGCATGAAGGTTAGCAAACTACAGATCTGCATAAAAATGACTTAAGTTTACATAAATAAAACTGACCCATACCCAAATAAAACTATATACAACAACATAAAATTCTGAATCTCTCTGGCAAATCACTGGATTGCCCCTTAAATTGTTGGGCCCAATTTTAGCACATTTTGAAATAAGTAAAATAAAAATAAAGATGTAAAGCCTGAATAGAATATAAATCCTTAACAATATAAAAGAATGAATAAACTTGAAATTCTGCATCTTCCTGGCAGGACAGGATGATTCCCCTTAAATTTCCCCTTAAAATTTCTCTCCTTACAGCAGATATAAAATGAGCCAGTTTGAGCATATTATACCAATCTGACCTGGTAAATGGTTGTGAATTTTACTAACATATTGACACCTGAATTCTTAATCCCACATTTTGACACTGATACTTGTTCAACACAATTTCAAACTTAATGTATGTATATGGTGTGTGCGCAAAGTCCCACCTCTTCAAAATACATCTGCCCTTTGAGAAAAGAGGCCAAAGGATCTCCATTTTTAATCCGCTTTTCCAGTAACAATTCAGCCCTTGTAAGCAGATACTCGTGACTGTAAATCTCTGTTAAAAAAAATTAATAGTATTTGATCCTGAAACTTTAAAACAATCTTCATTACATAATCATCACGTATGGGATAACGTAGTTCTTGTTTTAATACACTACGAGCTGCATTAAACAGTCTTCTGACTTCTTTATATATTGTCTGCATGCATCCTGCTAAATTCAACTTGGGGCTTGCAGCCAAAGTAAGTGGCCCCAATCCAAAGATCACTGTACACAACAGTTTCTGCCTGCGAGTACCAGCTATACAGATGGCACAGTAAATTTTTACAGTGCTGATTAAACTGGGGAGAAGGAGGGCCAAAATTCAGTCCCCTTACCTTCAACAGCCATATCCACAGGAATATCAAAGCTGACCACACCATCTGCCAGGGAATATGCTTGCGGAACAAACCCAGCATTCACCATGTGTGTATTTTTTTTTTTTTAATCTACAACACTCCATGGCACCTGAAGGGCCCAATCCTGAAACCAGGCCCATGCACACAATGCACAGATTGCCCTCTTTGTCTCAATGTGCCTGAAGGATTTCAAAATATTCCTGGAAAATAAATCTGACCTTGAAGCAAAATTAAGATCAAGGAACAAAGCTCCTTGTTAACCTGATGTTCTTTTCTTCCCTGTGTTTAGGAAAGTGGTAGCAGATCCCACGGGCCAGAGGTAGACAACCTTTTCAGAGCTAAGGGCTGCAATACTGGTGGCGATAAGTGGGGTCAGAGCAAGAAGTGGATGGGTGTGGGACACTCCCTCTCATCCATGCTCCCCCCCCCCTCTCTCACACACATATATCCATTCACACAAACGCACAAGCGCAGTCTCTTCCCTTCATTCATCCTCACCCTGGGTGTGGGCTAGAGGCTGCAACAAAAAAGGATGTGTGTGGCTATATACATTGCTTATACACCACAACAGATGAAGTAAACAAGCAGCAACATCACCTCTCTACTAAAGAATATGATTCCATTCCGCTCGGAAGCTGCAGTGCCCAGGAGTGTTACTTCACAGCAGAGATGGGAAATCTGTGTTCTCCAGATGTTGTGAGACTCCAGCTCTCATCAGCCCCAGCCAACTACTATGAACAGTTTTTTTTTTCCATCCATGGGATATGGAATGAAAAATCAAACAGCCTAGGCACCAGGGTCTTCATTATACACCTTTAGGTGCTAGGTGAAAACGTTCCTCTTCAACTAGGACTTTGGTTGACTAACATCCTAGGTCCTTTTAAATGTGTTTGTGGGAGGTTGGGGTGTGTGTTACTGGTTTGTTTTGTTCTTGTTCTTATTATGTATTTAGTGTTTTTGTAGTGTATTTGTATGCTGTAAATCACCCTGAGATCTACAGATCAAGGGCAGTATACAAATTTAATGAATAATAATTACCTGGGTCAGGTTTGAACTCTCCCGATTCAGAAGTCTGGAGCTTTGAGATGGTTTGGAGAATGGTCTCGCTTCTACTTTCTTGAGGCAGAGGCTCACTGGTCAGCTCCATTTCTTTCTTTCAAACCCTTTCTTTCTGTAATAAATGAATAAATTAGGAGTAAATGCCCAGGCTTGGGAGATTGTGGGGACCACAGAATAATTACTACTTGCCCCTCATTCAGCCATCAAGAATAAGATTTTCAGAAGCTACAATCTAATCCTTTAATGAACATCTCATGCTGATTTTTAATACTACCCACATTTACCTTTATGGGAACGCACAGTGCCAGAAGCTTTCAAAGACCTCTTGTTATGAAGGGCACCTTCTACACGGAAACCAGTGTGCATGGAAACAGTTTACCTTCCCGCCACAACAATACCTATGTATCTGGCGTGCTTTCGAACTACTAGGTTGGCAGGAGCTGGGACAGCAGTGGGGGGGTCACCCCGTCGTGGGGATTCAAACCGCTGACCTTCTGATCGGCAAGCCCAAGAGGCTCAGTGGTGCCACCCACATCCCAGGACCTCCATAACACTGCCCAGACTTGTGCCCCGGGGACATCACTTCAGTCCTAACACAGCCATTTGACTTCACCCCCAGAGGTGCACTCCATTGTCTCTTGAGACAGACAAGGCCAACAAGAAGTGCCTAAAACTTACTCCAATATCAATCTGTGTCAACAGTCTGTTGCCAGGATCCTAGCAAAGAGTCCTGCTAAGGTCAAAAGGACTTTCCTGACCGTATTACTGTGGAAGTAAATGCCTTGTTCACAGACCGAAAGGAATTAACCTCTAAGTCTGGAGGGTAGTTTTGCTAACAAAGGGAGATTCTCACACATGTAGGACATGAAGAAGAAAAACAAGGCGCACTGGTGACTCATCCCGTTTTAGAAGGTCCCCGATCCCGAGTGAACTTCCTCATCACTATATGGACCCTCACAGCTTATTATGATGGTAGTCAGTGATGTGATGATGATGACTACGATTCTGTGACCATGGCTGCCTCTCACCCCTTCTTCGGAAATCTGGAAAGTGGGAGGGCGAGGGTGTCCCTTTCCTTCCCCCACGTCTCAGAGGAACTGCCCCCAACAGGTGAGCGAAACAGGGAAAGGCGGGTGTGTCTTAATTCGAACCGGAACTTCTAGGGCTCATAACACTTTCCGTGCCAGGGGATGGTGGTCGCCGAGACTGCGGTATGTATGCCCTCTGACCATGCGCAGAGTGCGCCGCCGCCACCAAAATTAACCCGTGCACCTGTGATTTAGCGGCGGGCTCTGATGCGCGTGACTTCAAGTGGCGGTCGAAACCCAGTACTTAAAAATGTACCACTGTAACGAAGAGCGAGGGGGCAAAACCCGGCGTTTTTTTTGTGTGCGGGAAGGCGGGAGAGAGAGGGAGTGAAGTGCATGGAAAGGGAAAATGAACCCGCCCGATTCGGTTCCCCCGAGCGCGCGACTCACTGAATTGACCACCGGTTCCCATGGCGAACTGCGCCCTCCCGCGCGCACTCACTCACTCACTCTCTCTCCCGCTTCTCAGTGCCCGCCTCCTGCCAGCTTCGCGTTGCTTGGCAACGCCGCCTTCGAGCCTCCCATAAAGGCCCGCCCTCTCCCAGTGCCCCGCCTGTTCGAGTGTGGCGGCGCGCGCGCTTGGCGGCGAGCAGAGAGTGGGAAGGAGGCGCCTGAGGGAGCGGGAATCCTTTGTTCGCTCTGCTGAGGGCGGGGCAAACGAGGGGCGCGCGCGCGCGCGCGGGCGGTCAGGTCCGCTTCTCCTCCTCAGTCAGTGCCGGTAAGGAGGAGGGATGACAGGCCAGTGTGCGCGCACTCCAGAAGCTGCCTGCGACCGAGGGAGCATTTTGTTGTCTCCTCAGCAGCAAAGCAGGGTAGTCCGTCAAAATAAATAAATACATAATTACATCATTGTACCCTAGCCAAAATCAAGAGGGGCTTCTGGGAAAGTGGTGATAAAAAGAAGAGTGCCTCTGAGCATATGCAAGCATGTGCGACAGGAAGCTACTGGAATAATCTATCTGAAGAAGTGTGCATGCATACGAAAGCTCATACCAAGAACAAACTTATTTGGTCTCTAAGGTGCTACTGGAAGGATTTTTTTTATTTTTTATTTTGTTTTGACTATGGCAGACCAACACGGCTACCTACCTGTAACTGGAATAATCTAGTTTGTAATAGCCAATTCTAATTGATATATATGCCTTATGGTTTGCTCACAGTATCAGCTCTGCTGAAGCATTTCACTGCATCTGGCTTTAGTTTTGGCTGCGGGGGTTTTGTTATTGCCTAAGTAATTTTATTCTATTAGGTGGCTGTGCTTCTGCTAGTGCTAATTTACCCCAAATTGCATCTCTGGAGGCAGGTGCACAAATTTGATGTTTTACCGTAATTCTGTCGTTCCTGTCTAGGTGGGGCACTGCAGTGACTCCATGCAAGACAGTCAGTTTGAGAGGAAATGCAGCGGTATGCAAACTGCATCCTCCTAGGTCTGTGACTGTTAAGATTTCTAGTTTAAAATTACAACTATAGTGTTTTACAGGAAAGCGCTATCTACTCATAAAAGGTAGAGAGTGTCAGGTGCTGGGAAACCTGAGTTACAGATATGTGCTAAAATATTTAGGACTCACTGCTGGTTTCTGTGATGAATGGGGGGGATGACTACTGCTAGCAATAATGAATTAGATTCTCTTTAGAATAGCAGTAGCCAAAGGCACATCACAGTCTTATACTTTTAAACATTACACTGACAATCTCACTAAATATAGCACTTCTAAATTCACACTTTGTCACCACAGTGGCAGTGACAAAGTGTAAAATTTTCTTTCTCTCTTACATTTCTAGCTCTTCTGTAAATTGGCAGGGGAGGGGATGCACACATCTTCCCCTTTACACAAGACCCAGACAAGAGAAGAAGCAAAATTCAAAGCTTTCTTCTTGCTTCATTATGTAGCATCTTAACGATTCTGTTGAAAAAGCAGGATTGAAACCAGACTGAAATAGCTCTTGATGCTGTTTCATCAAGAAGCCGTCAAACTAAGATACTGCATGTGTGCATGGGACAGGAAATATTTCTGCGAACAAATAACTATAGTGAATGTATTTGCTAGGTTTAGAATTAGTTTTTATCATAGGCCAGATAAGCTTTTATAAATTAAAAAACCTAAATCCTGTGGGCAGTCTACATGAATCTTTTCCCTTAACTTAGTGTGTTGAATATACTACAGTGGTCCCTGCAGGAGATTGGCATACACACCTATAATAAAATTGCTAATTGTTAGATATTTCTTTGCATAACTCCCTTATCTGAATAAACTCTTTATGCCTTCTATTGCCTTTAAGTCAGTACAGTGTGCTAGATGGATTACTGTGTACTGTAAACTGTCAATAATATGTAGAGGTTTATGAGTTTTTTTGGTTTCTATTTGTAACCACCATTGCTATATGCATAGATACTATTTATAAACTGAGCATTAAGCAATATGGTTTCCATTTATATGGTGTGTGGTTCTAGATGTTTCCAGTTTTATTGTTCACTTGTATGGAGATATGTAATAACATACTTTAGCCAAGTCCGGCATAAGAAACACAAAGGGTAGCAAGAGCAGCTGTTATCCCAAAATAATGAGTTGGCATGCATGGATGAAAGATACTGTGCTTGGCAACCATTGACTGTCTCTGGGGGTCAGGAAGTCTCCCCCCCTTCCTTACTAATTCTGAATGATGCATTTCCCCCACATGGGACACAAATAGCAACTTGAGGAAGCAGTAATTTAAAACCAGGAAAATGATGGGGGCGAAGAAAACCCCAGCTTCTCAGCCGACTAAGTTCCTGTTTACTGATCTTAGCCACATCTACAGTATGGCTCTTAGCCATTAACCAGTTTTGCAGCCTTAGGCAAGCCACTATTTCATTGTCTCCTATATGTACTATGAAAATAACAGCACTCAGCTATGTCACTAGGCTGCTGTAAGGCAGTGTTTTTCAACCTTTTTTGGGCAAAGGCACACTTGTTTCATGAAAAAAATCACGAGGCACACCACCATTAGAAAATGTTAAAAAAATTAACTCTGTGCCTATATTGACTATATATAAAGTAATTTTTCAATTTTTCCCACGGCACACCAGGCAACATCTCGCGGCACACTAGTGTGCCGCGGAACAGTGGTTGAAAAACACTGCTGTAAGGATTACTAGAGATAACATATATGAAGCAATTAGTTTTTAATCATTATTTTCCTGGAGCATGGACAAATATCAATCCAAATTATTTTCTTGCTCATTACTTCCACCTAGATCCTCTCAAATATTTGAGACACCAGTGCTGAAGTAGTGAACCACTTTTACACTTTAGTATCTGCTCCATATGGAATTATTTGGTCCAAGTGTTTTCATGACCAATCACATTGTAAGACTTCTTGCTTCACCTCTTATAGAAACAGGCTGCAGTTTAAAGGTATTTAAATATAGAGCCTGTGGCTGATCATAGAATTTAAGATTCCCATTAGGCTGCCCAGCATAGCTTTATCCTTGGCTAACAGGTTCTAGCAAGTATAACTCCCAGCTCTCAAACAATTGAACTGATTACCATGAGATCCTGAGCCCAATTCAGTATTAGTCTTTAACCTTTAAGGCTGCAATCCTTAACACACTTGCTAATAAATGCTAAGCCCCACTGAACACTCTTTAAAGAAACATGCCTATAACATTGAGCTATGAAGGCTGAAATGATCTGGGTCCAGTATCTCTGAATTAGCACTCCCCCATAGGCTTTCTCATGCCTTAAATAAGAGAGGAGCTGCTATGGATGCCCCTTCATTCTGAGCTTTTGTGAGCAGTGACACCCAGCCAGCCAACCTTCTTTGTGTTAGCATCCACTCTTTTGAAGCACCTTGCTAAGAGAGGCTCAGCTGGCTACCTCCTTCCCTACACCCCGGTAAGCGATTATGGTGTTGCTTATTTTTTTAGCGCCTTTATGGGTAGTTGACTGTTTTAATGCTTTGCAGCATTATCTTTTCTGGTTTCTGGCCTTATTTCTTTGCTTAAGTATCTTGAATGCATTTTATCCAAGACCCACTTCAGATGGAAATGTCAACACTTATTACAGAGGGATTGTTTTGCTTCCTGCCTTCTTCTCTGCAGGATGCTGCAAAGGGAGGGGGGCAGACTGTGGGTGGCTGAGTGTGTGGGTGTGTGATACGTGTCTAGCTGTACTGTGCTTCATGGCTGCCCCACCTGCCATAAGTCTTTCCTGCTCCCTCCCATCTCATAAGCATAGCAAATACAGGATGCATGGGGAAAGCAACAGCAGGAGCCAATCAGGACACAGTAAGGCGGGTCGAGTTGCATGTGCTCTTGTTTGTGTACGTGCAAAAGACAGCTCCCGGCAGAGAGGGCGGGATTGCTGCCAGAGTGTCTCTCTCTTCTTTAGCTAGCACTGCCAGTCTTTGGTTAGATTCACTGGATAGAGTAAAGCTGTGCTGGAACAAGTCAACCAATCCAACCACAACTTTTGCCGCAAGTGTACTGGAGGAAGGCAAGAAGAAATAATGTTACTGTTGGATTGCAACACAGAGGTAATGCTTGGAAAGTCTTGTGTTTTTAGATTTCTAGATGTTAACATTGCCTGTTAAATTCACAGACTTTTAAGATCAATGAGAAGTCACACTTCTACAATGCAGTAAATGCTTCATCATTTTCATCATAATTTCTTGGGAACCTTGGTTTTTGCTACTGAGGGGGTGGTAAATCACATTTAGGAACAATAATGTTTCAAACGTTTATCTGACTTGTAGGCTGATGGGCAGAGCCACCTTCTGGAAGCTGGGACTGAAGTGAATTTAGCTGCTGATGGATTTTGTCAGTCCCCAGCTCATCTGGCTGCTTGTGGAGGACATGCTTTCTTCCTACTTTGGCAACAGCAGACAGGAGCCAATCTGAACCAACAGGTATAAGTTATGTTTTCTATTTTTCAGGAAGGCAGTCCGGCTCCAACACACCTCATCCTCTTCATTCTAGTGTAACACTATGAACAAGGTTGATGCAAAGCTAGATATGCCAGAATAGTTTTGATAGTACTTCAGTTTAGCATATACTAGGTGCCATTGTATAGCAAAATGTAAAAAAATAATAATCACTATTTGGGGAGAGAGTAAGTTTGGTTACAATGCATGTATTTTCCCTGTGGGGCCCAATCCAGAGAACTGTGGGCTGTATGGCTAATTCTGTTGCAGGAATTGGTCTTGGTTTGTGAATTGTGCCCTTAAAGGTAAGGATTTTTGGATTGGCGATTCTGGCAGTTTTAGGTAGTACAGCACTACACTAGAGATCCCCACCACTTCTATAGTAACTGATTACAACCATTATGTATGGCTGTGTTTACAAAAGCAAACCTCTCTATTTATTCAGGACTGGATTGGGGAAGCTCCAATTCACAAGGCAGCTAAAGTTGGGAGTTTGGAGTGTCTCACTTTGCTAGTTGCCAGTCATGCTGACATTGAGTAAGTGTACCAATTCAATTACTAATCGCGTAATGTATCCAAACAAAGCTATGGTGTTTATATTGAGGAAATGTGAATGGAGATTTGAATATGAATCCTAAAGTTAGCAACAACAACAAAAATGTAGTTATTACTGATCTCTTTAGTTTTGGGAAACAATGCAAGGAGATGGGAATTATTACAGTGGAGTTATTTTGCTTAATTAAAATATGCTGTACAAGTTCGAATTGCCATTTAATTTACGAATAATCACTTGCACACAACTTTTACAATGGCCTTTGAGGTAAGTTTAGTAAAGGATGGAAATTTAGGTCCTGGTATACTTTAGTTAGATACACTTAAGTCTTACTGAAATCAAGGGGGCTTAAAATTAGCTATGCCTAAATTGTCATGTTGATTTCAACGTAACAACCATGACCTTTAGTTAGATCAGAGCCATGTAGCTCCATCTTACACATTTAGCCAGAAGTATGTCCTTTTGGATTCAATGTAATTTACTCCCCCAAAACAATGCACAGGATTCCCAACTAAACTCATTGAGACCCACTTTTGGGTAGGTATTTACAGAATTGCACTGTTAAAATAGTTTTAAAAATTCATACTAGTTCACTTAACATTTGTTATTTCGCTTTACTTTATAAAAAAAGTAATCATTCAGTCAAATGTATTGATTTTGTTTTAATTCTCTTTTCTTAGCTTGCGCAATAAGAATGGTGAAACAGCAGAAGACCTTGCATGGGCTTTTGGATTTTTGGACTGTGCACAGTTCCTCAGGAAAATGAAACACATTCAAAACAGGAAAGCAACAACACAGCTTAGTTACTCTCTGCATGATGACAGCTTGCTTAAAGACACAGAAGCAAGACAGAAACGAGCATATGAAAGCAAGAGATCCATAAGCAAGAGGAGGAGATCAAATGGTATGGCATTTAGCTTTCACTAGACAACAGATACAAGGCAGCTTCTTCAAAGCACAATGTTTTATCTGACACAACTTCTATCTGGTAAAAGATGTATCAAACAGGCACAGTGAAAATGGACATATTCATTTGTATAGTAGGCTAGCTTACACACCCACACCCACCTACACTCCTCTAACCTGGCAAGCAAGAAACCAGAGTTCAAGGGCATGTTCCAGCCATGCAAAAACACTCAAGGATGGGGTGGGGGTGGGGGTTGGAGATGAAGCACAGCTGGTTTTGTTGTGTGGCCAACTGCTGTAACAACCCTGCCATGGTGAATCTGTATGCGGGGGGGGGGGGGGGAGCATCTAAGCTGCCAATGGGAGTAGGAGTAAGCAACTACCTCCCACAAAACTGATTTTTAAGACTGAGATATGCCAAGCTGAAACTGAGTGCTATGTATAGGTTAAAAAATGCTTAATTCAGATGGAGGATTTATATATGAAATACAAATCTTTTCTTTGCATTTAAATAGAATAAAGATGAAGTCTTTGATGTCATGTGAAAGCCAATTACTGCAAGAAGATGTGTGAACACTAAGACCTTTACAAAGAAATAAGTCTGCATCTCAAAACCAAATATTTTGAACAGTGCCTTCTAAGAAGGAGAATGGGTTGCTTCTTGAAGAAGATTTAAAAAATATTAATTTCTGTATTCACGCAATAAAATATGTATGTATAAACTGCCCTCTCTTTCTACCATCTATGCCCATGCCCCAAGTAACTATGTGACATCTAGCACTGATTTTGTGATTGGTATTTTGTTCTTTCCACAACAAATGCTCCACATATACACAAACAAACACACTCAAGGAGTGCAGAGGAACAAAGATGGTATATTTAAAATTAGCATTGTTATGAGGTCCCAAGATCCATTTTAAAGGTAAAGGGACCCCTGACCGTTAGGTCCAGTCACGGATGACTCTGGGGTTGTGCGCTCATCTCACTCTATAGGCCAAGGGAGCCGGCGTTTGTCCATAGGCAGCTTCCGGGTCATGTGGCCAGCATGACTAAGCTGCTTCTGGAGAACCAGAGCAGCGCACGGAAACACCATTTATCTTCCCGCCGGGAAGTGCTTTCAAACTGCTAGGTTGGCATGAGCAGGGACCGAGCAATGGGAGCTCACCCTGTCGCAGGGATTCGAACCGCTGACCTTCTGATCGGCAAGCCCTAGGTCTCTGTGGTTAGACCACAGCGCCACCTGCGTCCCAAAGATCCACTTTACAAATACCTTTAACCAGTGTTCAAATAGAGGATTAAAATGTACATGATTTTGTTGAGCAGTGTCATTCAGCCTGGACACTGAGATCCAGCGCCGAGGGCCTTCTGTCGGTTCCCTCACTGCGAGAAGCAAAACTACAGGGAACCAGGCAGAGGGCCTTCTCGGTAGTGGCGCCCGCCCTGTGGAACGCCCTCCCATCACAGGTCAAGGAAATAAACAACTACCTGACATTCAGAAAAAACCTGAAGGCAGCCCTTTTTAGGGAAGCTTTTAATGTGTGATTTTTTTGTATTTGATTTCTGTTGGAAGCCGCCCAGAGTGGCTGGGGAAATCCAGCCAGATGGGCGGGGTACAAATAATAAATTATTATTATTATTATTACTGTACTCTGAACAGATATGAATAGGATTGCGCTGTTAGCTGGCTTTTCTGCATTTATAATCTGATCCTATTAGGAAATAACAATGTTTAATAATCAAGTTTTATTTGGAAACCACCACCCCTCATTATTTGGACTCTTAATATATTGGATTAGCATTTTTATTTTAACAGGTGGTGAGCAACATAATACTATGTTAAGGTAAAATAAATAATCACTGCTTAAGTGTGTTTGTGTACCTATATGTGTTTACAGAACTTCCGGTAGTTCACCATGATCATCTAAATAGCCATTTAAATAGTTTTTGGTCGTTGAGGAAGACACAGGTTATAATAAGCATCTTTGCTCCAGAAATCTGGACCCTTCCATCCACACCAGCCCTGTATAGAAGAAAAACAATACACTGTTAAGCCTGTTGCTTCTAATAAAATAGCTGGCATTTTAGTAAAACTGATATGAATGTCAGAAGCTTTGTTCTACTAATTCAAACACACAAAGAATAACAAAACACCTCTTGGTTTATTCAGCTCTGTTGGGAATGTGCAGCAGGAAACCTTGGCTTGCGATTCTTCTTCTCTCCCCATCATGGCCAGATTGGAAACTTTTGCACCCACTTTTGATTAACTATTGTTTAAAATTATGTCTGAAGCCTAAATTGTAATTAATCTTAAGCATGGCTTATTGCAACAAACCAGCTTCATAAACAATGGTTTGAAGATAGCTTGTTTCCAAACAAGATACAGTTACATCGCCATTTGTCAGGTAAAGATGAAGCAAAAAGCCATGGTTAATGATAGAGAAGTGAATCACACTTTTTAAAACATCTCATAAAATGTTCCCTTTCAGTATTAACATAAGCAGTTTGAATGTGAAGGCAGAGTCTCACCTTTTCTAATATAATATGCAAATCCTCTGCTCCGGTATAATGTGGGTCCAGGATCAGAAATCTTATGTGCCCTGTGATCTCATTCCATGCCACTCCTAATATTGTGTGAGCCAAGACTCCACCACCTGAATAGAGAAGAGGAGAGAAAGAAGATGGAGAGGTAAGACAGTACATTCAAAGACAAAATTATCATTTGCCAATCATACTTTTAAATGATCCTCTGAAGTCAAGCAGGAAATTTTCATTTCTGAACATCTAAAAGTCAATTCTAAAAGCCTTTCGTGGAAATGCATGGTAGAAGAAGACTGGACAAAGCCTGAAAGAAGCCAAAATGGAACTGTGCAGGAAATAAGCTATTCTAGATAAACATGCATAGGACTGAAAATAAAATGAGTTAATAAGTCCAATGGGGCTTATTCCTTAGTAAGTATATTTAGAATTGGAGTCTGTTTTGGTTTGAGCAATATAACCACTCAAAACAACTGATAAGAAAACATCAGGTATGATCCTTAAAAAAAAGTCATTTCTAGAGGTTAGGTAGTCTTTAAAAAAATTCCCAAACAGTATGAAATATCTGTATAAAACAGAGTTTTTTTTTAGTGTCAACAGCAAGTTGAGGACAATGTGCTGAAGAGATGAAAAAAGGAACACGTGAACACTGCATTTTCTGTCTCTGGAGGCTGACATAAGAGCACATCAAGTGGGCAAGCATAGGCTAAAGCATAAAATTGTAAAAGTAGGTCCTTTATCTTATTGGATGTTGATGTACACTATCCAGCTCATAAGTTGTGTTATCCCATTAGTGGGAATGGAAGTTGTGTTGTTCCACCATGTGAAGAGCACCACTCTTGTGATGTTCGAATTGGGGCTGAGAGAACTGAATCATTTTGCTCCCACTCCCTCTTCTACAAACTTGAACCTTGGAAACTGAATAGAATGTCTAAAATTACAGGAGACAACTTTGGCAGCTGATGTGGGAATCCTCTGAAAACATGCCTGGGTGCAGTACATCTTTGCCACAGGTGCCATTTGTGAAAACAGATGGCAAGGAAGACATTCAAATTGTATGGATAATTACAAGGTCACCTGGAAAGTAAGTTTAATTAAGTCCCATCTTATTTCTTAAGGTGGGACTTAATTAGACTTACTTTCCAAAGTAAGATGGGACAGAAACTACTAGTGGATGAAGGTCACCTACAGCTATACAGGGACTGTTATCTTGCTTGAGACTCCAGAAGATCTTATTTCATTAAGGAGCCTCACACGGGATAAAAAATAAAAATAAATCACAGGCTAGATGTTTCTTTACTGCCATTAAGCCACTTCGAAGCTATCTAAAAAGCAAGATAAACAAAAGAAAGACCATGATTCATAATCATGTGGTGACAGAGGTTTTTGTTAAAGATTTCTGACAAGCTCTGCTTTTAAACACTGCATTCCTATGTGTGTTTACTCAGAAGGATGTCCAGTTGTGTCCAGTGGGGTTTGCTCCCTGAGACAGGCTTTTAGGTTATGCTATGCTATGCTTTTAATAGGTTATGTTATACTCTGGATTATGTTATGTTTTAATAGATTATTTTAATAAGGATGAGAGTGTTGGAGATATGTGCAAATGTGTATGGTAAATCCGGTCTTTGGGTGTTTGATTTTCGTTGTTGTGTATACTGTGTATATACGGACAATGACAATAAATAAATCTTCATCTCCCAGAAAAGTGTGCATAGGATAGGACTGCAGTCTAAAAGAAGTTACTCAATTTATAGCTTCCCAGATTGGAAATCATTAAGTATATCCTGCAGACTTTAAAAACAATTGGGGAAAGAATATCCTCTTTCAGTTTCTAAGTTAAGGTCATTATTTTGAATAACAGACTCCTTAGACAGTAAAGACCAACAAAAACATATCTCAGGAATAGTTTAGATTGTCTTTGGAAATAGAACATTGAACTAATAGACTCAACATGTCAGTAGTGAAGAAAAGTTGCCACAGACATAGCTTTACATTCTGAACCATGTGTTCCAAACTCTCACATGATACAGCTCTTCCCAAGACTGCATCACCTCAAAATGCAAATAGAGGCTCACATGACTGAAAGGTGTCCATTTATAAAAAGGGAAATGTTGGTAGAAGCAGCTTTTCCTGTATGTGCTATTTTCTCCCAGGAAAAATAGTTGCAGAACATTCAAAAATTTAACAAGCAATCCCTTATCTGTGTGCTAAAGTAGCACAGTCCCAACACAGGGGTTAAGAAAGTAACCAGAATCTCCAAAGCCAACACACTGTGCTTTTAATGGGTCGGTAGCATATTTAGAATAGAAAAGTTGGGATAATGTGAATTGGGTGGTATTTAAAATCTTACCAATCATCACTGGTGTTCCCTCAGTCTTGAAATGATTAGCAAGTTCTCTTCCTTGAGAAGCCAGCTCAGACCCTTGGCTAGAATAAAAAGTTGTCATCGTTTTCAGCTAGTGCTTAAATTGGGAGTGGGGTTCATGAAAGCCACACGTTCCAATCCATTATATTCCTCACAGTCATGCACACCAGAGCCTGCTAAAAACAGTAACGTCACAAAAGACTGAGCCCCCTCTGCCTCCCCCCTGACCTGTGTTTTGAGCATTGCTTTCAGCAGTACCCATCTAAGGTGTGTTGCAATGGATCCCCCTGAAAACACGGAAGTTAGAACTACTGGTAATGTGTAAGTTGCAGCATTCTCAGTTGAAAAAAACCACCTCATTTTAAGTACTTCAGCAGATGAATGGTATACTGAACTTTCCTATTTTCATTAGAAAAATATTGGAAGGAATGATATTGGCATTGCCACCTGACAAATAGTTACCAAGCTTTATCTTTTTTCAATATATTCTTCATGAAACTATACAGCATACAGGTCAGTGTATTAAGTTGCACTCTTCATAACACAAATTAGGAACTTATATAGCTTGGTTTTTCTCTTTGCAATCACTTAAAACAGCACATAGACTACACATTAAAGGGAAGTCTCCAAGGTGCTCTACGTCTGCTACAAAAACATTACTGCTGGTATGTCTGTCAGTCCCAATAATAAAAATCTAAAGCAAACTGTATGCTGCTTCTAACAGTGACAGAAAATAACATTAGGATTTTTTTTTACCTAGAATCTGGAATCAAATTTACAAAGCTTATAGTATTATGTCAGTGGTAAAAATGTTTTGTTTGGTCTAGAATGAAATTACTATTGAATAAAATGTTCTGTCTTTAATTCCATTTTAGAGTTAACCACCATAAATAAAATAATCCAGAATCTATATATTTTTACAGCCTCTTGATAATGAACATAATGGTCACTAAATGACAAAATATCCAATCACTATCCACTCAGGTGCTGACTGCGCTTCTTTTTGTTAACATGGAATCTGGTGCCTTATCTGTCATTTAATGGTGTATTCTATGATTTGTGCTTTGGTATTGTGGCTCATTGAGGCACTTGTTTCTTTACCCGGTTCTTGAGCCATCCTGGTTTTGTTAGAAATTAGGAACAGAGGAAGCAACCATTGATCCATCTAGTTCAGTACTGTTTACACTTACTGGTAGCAGCTCTTCAGGGTTTGAAGCAGTAGTTGCATGCAAACCATGTGTTCTGCCACTGAGCTGCAGCCCTTCCTCAGTTTTCCCCGTTAGCATTCTTACCTGACAAAGAGTATTTTTGAAGTTATCCCTAGGAGTTGGTTCAGTACAAGCTGCACTTCGATAGAACCAATCCATTGGCGTGATCCAACAAATCCTGGTTGCTTGTCTCCAACATCAACTAGAGCCTTTGGAACCACCACAAATGAAAATACAAAAGTAACAAGTCATTTGTACCATAACTGTAACAACAACAACAACAACAACAACAACAATAATAAAATATTTACCTGTATACTACTATTTTAAATCTGGTTTATTAGAAACGGGGTAAAGAGGGGGAAATATTTATCTTTACAAAATTAAAATAATTATTCATCACAATTGATACGCAATTTTATTAACATAAGGTGTGCTGTGGAAAAAGCTTCTTAGGCTAAAATTGACTTAAGATGTTACATCTGATACCAAAACTGTCCCTGCCATAATAAAGTTTGCTTTTAGCCAGTATATGATAAATATCAAAATAGAAAATGTATATAATTGTAATTTTAGGCTAGACTAGGATCCTTCTGCCCAACATGGTGTATGCAGGAGCCTTTCATCACGTAAGTGTCCATTTCCAATCTAAAGTGGAATGCAGGCACAGGTTTGCCAGCTCAGTGCTGCAGTGATGGGGCACAAACATAAAGTAGAGCACCCAATCATTCAAAATGCAAGCTTCAGAAATGTCAAACTGCATATAGTCTGGTAAGTGTAGGTGGGCTATCCCAAACATACAATTCCACTGGGAGCTGTTGTTTTTCAAGGAACCCAAACCTGGAAGTATTCAGTACCTGTTGGATTTCCTTGTGTGTTGGTATTGATCGGTCCACGTATCCCTGATGCCTGAACCATGAGCATATAGTCTGTAGAGACCGATAGGCACAGCCCCAGCCATTATCATCAATACGATCCTGCATGTAATGATGGTAACTATATGTGCCATATACCAAATACACCTGGGTAGGAAAGAAAAATAACACTGTAGTCCTGCATGTCAGGTTCAGAATATTATTATGGTGGTAATTTTCTATTTCAAATTGGTATTTTTATTGCTGCTATTACTAATTTTATTAAAAGTATTTTAATTAAAGATTTCTGGGGGCTGTAAAAACCAACAACAATATAATTTAAAAGATATGCTACTAAAGGGAAAAAAGGATGGAGAGACAACAGGAAAGCAAGCAGAATCAGGTTGTAATTCTTCATAATTTGTCATAAAATGTTTAATGACCATGTGGAACAGCCATTGAGAAAGAAGTCCGGGGAGAGCTGTCTAAGAGCAGCTAGTCCCGTTGTGTGTTCTGTGCTGTCTCCCCTCTCCTTTCAATACTGCCAGTATATTTCTCAGTAGAAGACAGATAGTGAATTTGTTTGCAAATTAGGGGACTGGAAATAGGCTACCACTCAGTATGCATGCACTAGGAAGAATCATCAATGTCAAAATGTTAACTGAAATTCCCCAAAAGAGCCTCCCAGTTCTCTTGCAATGTAGTCAGCATATGTACCTGTTTCCTTATTGGGCCATTAGATGAGAGCAAGTACAAATGAAACTCACCATCCCAGACTCTATACCAGGTGGATTGAGATGTACATGTGGATTCCTGAGATATCCATCTTTGAATGGTTCATCTGGAAAATGATAGGCATTAGCCCTTCGGAAATAAGGTCTGTCAAACGGTAGATTAAACCGTCTATGTAATTCCTAAAAGCAAGGTAAAAATGAGAGTGTATCCATAGAAAACAGAAAAGCCTTTGCAGGTTAAAAGCCATCAAGCTCTACCCAGGACTCCACTCATGTATAACTGATTCTCTGAAGACAGAACCAGATGGTGTGAGAGATGTGCGGATGACACAGAATCCAGTAACCTAGCATTTCTTTTTTCTCTTTGCCTGGATAATATGTAGAGGGGAAAAACATGGCAGCATCACGCTCCAACTTTCTCTCACCCCACAGAAGCAACCCGTGAAATAATGCAGGAAAAGGGAAAGCTTGGAATTTGATGACACCACATTACATCCTTCATTTCTGTGCATGTTACCAGAGGAGGGAACAATGCTGCACTACAGCTTTTGGCAGTAGCTACACACATATATCACAATGTCTGGCTTTGTTTGTACTGAGTGCCCAGCACACACTATAAAGAATCCCTGTGCAAATACAGAACAATTTGTATATATAAAAGACACACCCACTCTCCTCAGGCCATCCCCCACCAATGTGCGCCATACATTCCTTGAAGACTTTTGCCTGGCTGAAAGGTCTTCTGCATAATGCCTCTTGCTTAACTGGATGGAGGTTGGAGAAGCAAAAGTGAATGAAGAAAACTGATTTCTGAATGGCTGTGAGGTAGCCTATTTTACAAAGGTAAGCATCAGAGTTATATCCACTTGATCCACTCACTTTTGCCTCTGGACACACCCAGCATCAGCATGCAGCCCAGGGAGGGTTTCCTATGGGGGGATGTGACCTTCAGGATGAAAACAGTCCCCCACTCTTGTGCTATTTTAAAAATATTATAGTGGGAAAAACAGTATACATCATAATCTGTATGGCAGTAGACATAGGTCACTTCATAGTAATGAACTTCAGTACATAGAACCTAACATAACTTTTAAAAGGCCAGTTTAGTTTAATAAAGGGAACTATACATTACTTTTATTAATAATTAAATAATGTAATATTATTAACTATGCCGTGTTTTAGTCATCACCATCCAAATAATCTTTCAACATAAGGTACCTGTCTGTAAGTCTCCAACTGCTGATCAGAAATGCCTGTAGGATATGAGACTGTTACAAGGTGTTTTTTTCCTGGTAGCATGAAATGAAATTGTTCAGGCACCACAACAGTTGTTCCTCTCATATATTTCAAAATGCACTTTTCCATATCAGTTAGCTGTGTATGAATCGCATTCACCAGGAGACTTCGTACACTGCAAGATATTGATGGAACTATTTAAGAACACCAGAAAATCAGAATTACTTTCTTACTCTCAAACTATGTGTATTCTTCAAGAGATGGAGAAAAAGTCCCATAATAAGCTGTTTTGCTACACTTTATACAGTTGTATCTATACTGGGGTTAATGAGAATTGACCGGTGAATGTGCATATGTGAAAGAAGGCATGGAGCATGTGCGCAAGATAACAGAATTGATAGGGGATTTTGCACATTGGTCAATGTTTTAGATCACAGAGTCTAATAAAAAACTTAGGATACATTTTAATAGATTTTTGTAGCCTTTTTAGATTTTGATATGGCAGAGACCGTATCAAGAATCAACTGAAAGAAACCAATATAGACTGAGGATTACTCGTTTAAATTCAATAACGACACACTGGCATATATATGAGTGAAACGAGCCTGCCTATTGGCACCTAGTTAGTTTAATATTTATATAAATGGCAGTTTATATATTGGAAACAGAGGATGCATGCTCCACTGCAATACATGGCAGGATTACATTGTACTACATACTATCTCTTCCTTGCTTAGGCTTGAAGAAACCTTTTAAAGGGTTTATAACATTTTGTATGCATAAATATAAACTAGCACTACCCAAAGTTTACCAACACTGTGCTTTTTGCTTTTCGCATCATGGTGTAGCTGAAACACTATTTCTCTCAAGCCCAATGGAGATAACTATTCCCTGCCAGAAGATTTTAATTTATTTCCAAGTGCATAACCTCTAGCTATAACATTGGGTTATGTCATGCACACATTTAGGTATTTCAGTCTTTGTGAACAATCTACTTCTTGGGCAACTACTTTTCTGAGTAACAAGATAACAATTCAGCACACTTCTTTTCACTCTTATTATTACAATTGTAGATTTAAGGATGTTATAAAATTTAGCAGAGATACAGTGGTACCCCGCAAGACGAATGCCTCGCACAACGAAAAACTCGCAAAACGAAAGGGTTTTGCGAGTTTTTAGTTGACTCGCGAGACGAATTCGCCTATGCCTGTTTTTCGCAAGACAAATTCGTCTGGCGAGGTACCACTGTAAGCCGGCTTACCTTTTCGCTCCGGTCGGGAGGGGTGTTGTCCGCGTCCGCCATTTTGGATGAACTGTGCATGTCTGCGCATGTCCAGACATGCGCAGTCGATCCAAAATGGCAGACGCGGACAACATCCCTCCCGACCGCAGCGAAAAGGCAAGCCCTCCTGGAGCCGCGCGGCGCCGCGTTGCCGGTCGGGAGGGGGCCGTGGGATCGTGCCCGATGTCGGGCATGATCCCACGGCCCCCTCCCTCCCTCCCGGAGCCGCGCCACCGCGTTTTAAGACTGCAACGATCGCTGCAGTCTTAAAACGCGGCGGCGCGGAGCTCCGATGCCGGTCGGGAGGGGGCCGTGGGATCGTGCCCGATGTCGGGCATGATCCCACGGCCCCCTCCCTCCCTCCCGGAGCCGCGCCGCCGCGTTTTAAGACTGCAACGATCGCTGCAGTCTTAAAACGCGGCGGCGCGGAGCTCCGATGCCGGTCGGGAGGGGGCCGTGGGATCGTGCCCGATGTCGGGCATGATCCCACGGCCCCCTCCCTCCCTCCCGGAGCCGCGCCGCCGCGTTTTAAGACTGCAACGATCGCTGCAGTCTTAAAACGCAGCGGCGCGGAGCTCCGATGCCGGTCGGGAGGGGGCCGTGGGATCGTGCCCGATGTCGGGCATGATCCCATGGCCCCCTCCCTCCCTCCCGGAGCCGCGCCGCCGCGTTTTAAGACTGCAACGATCGCTGCAGTCTTAAAACGCGGCGGCGCGGAGCTCCGATGCCGGTCGGGAGGGGGCCGTGGGATCGTGCCCGATGTCGGGCATGATCCCACGGCCCCCTCCCTCCCTCCCGGAGCCGTGGCGCCGTGTTTTAAGACTGAAGCGAGCGAACAGCAGCGCAGCTGTTCGCTCACTGTAGTCTTAAAACGCGGCTTGGCTTGGCTCCGGTGCCGGTCGGGAGGGGCCCCCGGACTTTCCCCCCATAGGAACGCATTAATTAAATTTTAATGCGTTCCTATGGGAAAAGGTGCCTCGCAAGACGAAATTTCCGCAAGACGAAAAGTCTTGCGGAACGAATTAATTTCGTCTTGCGGGGTACCACTGTATACCCACCTTCGCATGATAGATATGCAAAGATCATACAATAGAAAAACTCAAGCACATCCTTTATACATAATCCACTTACTTCCGCCACATTTCTTCTGGAGACACAGAGACAACAGCATCAACTGGCAAGGTCATGCTTATGTAGTGATGCCCCCTGCTCTCCTTTTCAATGATTGGAGAAAGAGGATCTAACGAAGTTGTCATTTCCAGCATAAGATCTATATTTACTATAGGTTGCTGTAAATAATAAAAATTTAAATGTGCAAGCTGTGCAGTTTACTGCCCCCACCCCAGTTATTATGTTTTCCTTAATAAAGCACAATTTTTTTTGTGTGTGGAGGGAAATCTCACTTCTTAAAATTGACCATGTTAAAAGGGTTAAAGACCTTTCTCCTCCAAGCATCACAGTTCCAATCCAAATTAGGTGCCCTGTAACTGCATTTAAAAGAAATTAAAAGACAAAGATATCTAACATCTCCTCTAATTTGGCCCACAGACTTGCAAGGAGGTGGGGTAGGGGGTTGAGTTGACTGATCAATCCACTAGTGCAGTATTATATCAAAACAGCAGGACTTCTATGCCTATGTTGCAGGCAGATCTGCTGGGAACATGTTAGGATATGCAAGTCAACAATCACAGATGTGATTTTAAAATTTTATCTGAATGTGTAAACTTCTGCATTTACACACACTGCATGATTTGGCTATAAAAATGTCATAATGGTTTCATTCACTCAGTTCTACAAAGCCATAGCAAGGAAAGGTAAACATACCAGTTCTTGTAACTTTTTATCTTTCTTTTTTGAAAACCTGCGTTTGTTATCATCTTCCTGCTCAAATCTGAAAAACAGTAAAAAAATCAACTTATACTGAGAAATGAGTATATTACCAGAACCCTCAAAAATCATTCTTATTTGTGTTGAGCTATACTCACTGAATAAATCGTAGTATCTCCTTACATGCAGAATCATCTGTAAGCTCTGTTGCAACTGAATTTTCCCCACTATTTGGCCACAGATACACCGAGCTATGACAGATTCTGAATACCAGCACATCTGAAGCCAGTTTGGCTGAAAGATCACTGAAAACATACTTCAGTGCCTCTTTTGTTGACGAATCTAAAACACAGAAACAAAGAAGATGTAAGGAATTGGGGAGATAGTTGCACACTTTAAATATTCTGAAGGATGATGGAACAAAAAGAAATAGTAATTCTTCACTCTCTCACTGTGCATGACAAGAAGCTGTGATTTTTCAATGAAAGTAAAGGTTTAAAATTAAAGAACTTCCTCACAACAGGAGCTAAAAAACAAGGGAGTAAGCTGCTTGGGGAACTTTGGAAACCTGCCGCTTTTGGCATACATGTGACCTAACTTTTATATATGATTTTCATTAATACATCTGATGTCATGCCAAAGAATGTTGCACTTATTCTACAATTCTCCTACAGGACAATTCCATCCGCAGTCATGTAGCAGCAAAGCACAAAGCAGAGGAGTCACTGTCACTTCTGCAGCCAAGTCACTCATGTTGGCCAGTCCAACACACACACACACACACACATACTGAAGACTTAAGAAGGTTTTTTTAATGTAGATTTTTACACAAGCAGTACAAATTGAAATACTGTATAGGCTTATGACCAACAGTCCATATGCTTCCTAAAAGTGACTCAAGAATCACTTGCTATTATTGAGCAATATGTTGCAAACTTTTGCTTGATGTATACAAAACAGGATAAACATTTCAATTCTGCTTTTAAAATTAGCAATGCAAAGTAATGAAATGAGCACAGTAAATAGTACATGAAAATTACCCTATAGACAGTCATTTCAGCTTTAGCCATCATATTCTTAAAACACATTTCTTTGAAGCTTCATTTTTTCCATAGAAATTCAATCTCCTTTAGTTGTCAAAACTATTTGCTAAAGTGAAAGCATAAAGCTGCCTCAGATCTACTTGCCCATCTACCCCATTTTTGTCTGACTGGTAATGACTCTCCAGGATCTCTGGTAGAAGTTTTCCCCATCATCTGCCACCTCACCCTTTTAAATGGAAATAGTCCAGGGACTGAATGTGGAACCTCTGGTATGCAAAGGATGTGCTCTGCCTTCTTTTCTGTGGTATCCTTTACTTGGGAAGGAGGATGGAATCACCCAGCTTCAACTAATTTTTCAAGCAAAACACTTAACAAATCAGGGGCACAAGTGCTTGTGCTGATTTTCTGGTCAACTTTGGATGCTGCCCATAAAACCAACATTGGCTCATGCACTTTCTGCTGCTTTGTATTATGTTTATATGCTGATACTAAACCAGAGAAAGTTATAGTGCAAAAGGACCCACTGCTGCTGTTGTGCTAACAGAGCATTTCAACTGTATCTGGATCCTTAAAAAATATTTTTAAAGGACCTAGATCCTTAAAAATTATTCGTACCTAGACCCACCAAAAACATATTGCCCATGCCAATCTGGTTAAAATGAAATCTTTTCCTTAGTTTAGTTTCAGTAATAATATTGTAACACAGTGTTTGATATGAAGACTCACCATCAGTAGTGGCAAGTTGAAATGCCAGATCAAGGCCTCCCCTTATTCTAAAAAGTATGTCCATAGTCTCTAAGATGACCTATTTAGAGGGTAAGAAAAAGCTGAGTTAGTATGAAGTGCTGCTGCTTTGGTTGTAAATTTTCACAAGTTGTGATTGGAGTGTGGCCCATGCCTAACACTCAATTCTACTCTCCATGCATCAAAACTGTATGTTGTTAATGTGCTGAATCTCATTTATAAGATGAAACTAATACAGTATACCTCTACCTCACAATAGAACTGAAATATGATGCAGGACTGGACTCAAACTGAGATTTGAGTGCTCAGGAATGCTCAGATCCAGTCTCATGATAAGGCCATGACAGCAATCACAAACAGCCAGTTGACATTTTGTTACTCTTAACAATAAAAAGGTGCAATTGTGCTAAAAGAAAATTGTGCTAGGCACCATGTTTACATATTAATGTCCAAATCCTCCAGTTTCCCATCTGCTAAGGGAAGCTCATTTTGTATCTATGTGCGGGAAGTGTGCAACAAATGCTGGCCATAGCCACAACTGGTCTCTTCTGTTGGCTCCTATTAACATGTAATTCATAACTGCTTAATTTGATCATTATTTAAGGTTGCATCTTATATGTATTACATGCCATTTTGTTTATTGCAACCCTAGTAAAAAATAAAGGACCCCTGACAGTTAAGTCCAATCACAAACGACTCTGGGATTGCAGAGCTCATCTTGCTTTACTGGCTGAGGGAGCCGACGTTTGTCCACAGACAGGTTTTCCAAGTCATGTGGCCAGCATGACTAAGCCGCTTCTGGCGAAAACAGAGAAGCATGGAAACACCGTTTACCTTCCTGCCGGAGCGGTACCTATTTATCTACTGGCACTTTGACCTGCTTTCAAACTGCTAGGTTGGCAGGAGCTGGGACCAAGCAACGTCCCAGATTCTTTTTTATTGTTATTATTGTCATTTTAGGGCTGGTGTTCTTCTTGTATTACACCAACTCAGAATTGAGCGTGGACAGGCCGGATCTTTTCTTCACCATCACGTTTATATCCCACCCCACTAATCCTCAAAGGAGGAAAAAAGAAAAATGGCAGTCATGGTCCCTCATTTCATCTTCACAACGACCCTGTGAGGTAGGTTAGGTTGGAAGACGTGCCTGGCCCAATGTGAGCTTCATGGCCCTGTAGGCATTTGAACTTTTGTCTTCCAGGTCTTGGTTCACTTATTATATTCCTCCACCTTACTCCATATTCCTGGCGGTGGGGAAGATGGAGGGGTTAATAAACTAGGGGGAACCCGGTCTTTCCTCTCATTGGCCACGCCAACTCGTGCCCAACGGCTTCACGGCAGAGTTAAGTTTATGCCCCAGGAAGGAGGCTCTGTTTTGTTGGCAGAGGAGCCCCATGGCAGCATCGGGACCGTCCCCCAGCCCTCTCTTCCTCTCCCTTCTCCCTTCACAAAGACCCCTTCCTCGTGCGGGGAGAGTGGCGGTTACCCGCGTCACTTACCACGTCCGTCAACGGCACGCTCAGGGGCGGCTGCATGGCTCCTCCCACTCAACCTGAGGCAAGGTTAGAGCTGCTCCTCTGCACACGCCCCTAACGAGCTGACACGTCACCCTCTCGCTGCCTCTCCAGGGCAAAGCAAAGACACCCCTCTGCGTTTTGTTTTTTTAAAAAGCCACAGAGGGCTTCCGTAGGCCGGCATCCGGGCTCTTGAACTACATTTCCCGTCATGCCCTTCTCACCGCGCCGCCGCTGCCGCCGCCGCGATCCTTTCGGATTGTGCCATACGAGAGCTGCCGGCAGGGGCGGGGGGGGGAGGAAGTGAAATATTTAATGATTGGGCTTACCCGAATCCATGGCAACCGCGCATCAACAAAGAGACGCGTCTGCGCAAAGGAGAAATTGGCGCTCATTGTGGACGGAAGAGGGAGGCCGAGGAAGTTTCTGCTGCTGAGCTAGAGTAGCCTATCTTGGTGGGGGGGAAAGGGAAGGAGAGAGAGAAAGAAGGTGGGTGACGACAGTTTTTTAAAATGTATTTTGTATCCTTAAATTTGTATTTTTCTGTTGCGAACCAACCTGGTATTTTCGGATGAGGGGTGGGATACAAATTTAATAAACAACAATAAGTCAAGGGCTCCCCATTTCCTGCACCGAGCCTGGGCTCCAAGCCCTGTTTCCGACAGCTGTGAGGCATAAATGGTGCAAACGGAAGGAATAATTAGTCTAATTGTAATGCAGTTTCCTCCCTAAAAGTGTGTGTGTGCATTGTGAAGAGAAATTTTAACGTGCAACTACAAATGAGTGTTGTGTGTATGGATACAGCATTACACGCGTGCGCTTAAGCCTTTCCCAGGGGTACCAGGTGGATTGCCATTTTGCCCTTGCTATTCAAGGGCTCGCAATTGAATTTGTGCTTCTTTTTTTACATGGTGCTTTTATTGCTTTATGCCTAATAAGGTAGGACTAGTATTTTATCCATAGGCATTTAGGATTGTGGCAAAAGTTCTTCCTCAGCAGGTGGTGCAATTCTTTGCCAGCTTAAGTTTTCCCAAGCCTAGAGGTTCCCCAAGGATTCCGTTCTCCTATGCTTTATTAATGATCTATATAAACCTGCTGGGAGGTTTGAGTAGAAGTGTCATCAATATGCAGATGACACTTAGCTCTGTTGAACTTTTGAATTGGTGTCTCAAGACTGCACTGCTTTTAGCAGATGCGTGTCTGCATCGTTTTTTAAAAGTTTGGATTGCTGCGGTGCCACAAAGTGCTTCAGTGGTCCCTGTTTTGTTTTGTGTTGCCTCATACAGATCCTACCAGGCTTCTGAATATGATGCACACCCCTAGTAGTTTGTTGCTGATCAATATTTGGAAGACTTTTATATCCACAAAACAACATAAAAATCAACTATTTTTATTAGCTTAGATTGTGTCAGCATAATGAAACAGATAATAATGGATTTTTGAAATCCAGTAATATGTTAATGCTCATAAATCACATAAACATACTACTAATCTTTGCAACATTAAAATATAAGATGGTTTAAAAAAAACAGCAATGAATGGAGGGGGGAGAGGAAAGCAAGCATTGGAACAGCTGCATCTTCAGTGGCCAAAGGGATGATCCAGGTTGGTCTCCACCTTGTCAGGATGTTCCGTCTGGGAATAAGGAGTGCATATTCCAAATGACACCTGGTATCCTGGTTGGAGCAGAGTGCAGTTTCCCCCCTCATCGTAATATTATTTATATTAGCACTTTTGCTTCACATTCATTATCAAGTCTTACAACACTCAATCTATATTTCAGATGAAGGAATGAGGGGCTTGCCTAAGGCTATGCAGTGAATTTGTGTTTGAGGTGAGGCTTGAGCCATTTCTGTACTTCAGTTTGCCCAATCTGAGCTTGGTATATTTCCTGAATTACTTATTGAGACAAAAATAAGTATGTGAGGGAGAGCAATACATCAGTTGGATCAGAGAGTCTAGTAAATAGATTCAAATGAATTTACTGCTGCTTCAGAGAGAAACTAAAAATTCTGTTTGTACCTTAATTTGAAATTTGCTATTGAGTTCTGCTATCTGTTTAAACCAGTATTTTCAGCAGTAAATTGACAGCGATAGTTTTGGAATGTCTTGAAAACTGACGTGTATGAATCCATCTCTTTTTCTCTAGGCACCGTAAGGCATTTGCACATATTCTAGAGTAGCGGGTTATCACACAAAAGTAAACATGCCTTCAGAAACAGGAAAATCAGACATGGAGAGGATTGGCCTCTTTAGTGAAATGGAATATGTTTCTATTGGGGATAAATATGTCTCGCCATTTAACCGTAAGTATATCCCCCCCCCCATTATGCAATACTATGGTTTTTCCTTCTAGGGGAAAAAAATCTTCAAAACTATGAATGGGTTATAGCAAGGAGAATAAAATGGGTGTGTTTGAAATTAACTCCATAGTATGAGAAATGTTTTAAAATTGCTTTGATTAATCCTTCACTGTGTAAGCCTCAAATGTATAGAATAAAGGCCAACATAATTTTTAAAATTGTGCCAATGTTGCCAGGATTCTGCATATGTATAGCAGCACGAGTTGGAAGCACTGCTTTGGTAGTGGCTAGCAGTATATGTTAGTTTATTTGCCTTATTTAACCAATCCAGTTTGTGGCATGGGAACTTGGGTAAAACTGCAATGAAGAAGGCAGGATGATTGGTGAGCTGCTCCATCGTGTTGGCCAATTACATTAGTTCAGGTTATATGTCTATATATTGTAATAGGACAGTGACAGTGGGTTTGTGGCTATTAGGCAGGGTGGAGGTGTCCCAATGCTTTACAGAGGGTGTCACTGGAGTTCTGCACTGTATGCCATCACGTAGAAATGAGAAAGTAGCCTCTATAAACTTCATCCAATAATTGGGGGCTTTTCTTACAAAAGTACTTGGATTGAAAGCAATTCACGAATACTTCTTTGCAATTAGAATCTTTCATAAAACAACAATAACTTCTATCTGGGTCCTGATTATCAGAGAGGAACTTTTCTTTCTTTACCAGTTCATGGGCAGTTTAATCCCTTATTCTTTTAGCCCTACATGGTGTTATTCTCCCATGTGGTTAAAATTAATTTATATATATTGGAAAATGTGTTTTGAAGGCAGTCTTTTTCTGCTATTGCTTGGAAAAACGCCCTGTTCAAATGGAATCAGGACACAGTTGACTTTTCTCACTTCCTGGTTTGTGATAATTATGGTTTCTTGTTATGTCTGAATGAGGCACTCTGTGGTTTTGTCCTGATCCGACTGGACTTTCTGCCCTATCATCCTTCAGTTAAACTTCTGTATGGTTAACCAGATTCTAGGCTCAATAATTCTCAAACAAAGGTGCCCTGGGAATATTTTTGCAACAGCATTACTTTTGGTGGAGTGGTAGATCTTTGGATCATGTTAAAATCTATTCTGGGCATCTATTTCTCAGAAACAAATTATGTTCTTACAGGGGAAACTAGCCAAAAATCTCTAACTAGGGGTTCCATATGGACGTATTGCTACCCTCTACTTGGAGGCAGGATCAGGGTCTTTAGTTTAGAACAAATGTTCACAATTATTACTTTTCAGCCAGCCCTGAAGATATGCAGCTTATTGTAATGCCTTATTGGCATAGATGTAGTAGCAGTTCATGCCTTAAATTGCTTCTACATAGTTCAAGAGTCTGAAAATCTGGCACAGATGTAAATATCCAAAAATTAAAACTAATTAAAGCCACACCTATTAAACCAATACTGACAGCACTAACTTGTTTTAAGGCCCCTTTAATGAAGCTGCAAGCAAGAACAAGCAAATGTTACCAGGGGGTAACAAAGAGAAGGCAGCTACCCAGGCAGGTTACTTTGACCCTGTATATGCAAGAATTTTTGAAGGTGAAAGCTATTTGAACCCTGTCCAGCTAAGGAGAAGATACCGAATGGCAGAGGCAAAGAAAAACCTGAGCAAACCCTTCCTTCCTAGTAATGGAGAGAAATATCCGTAAGTGCTGGGGAAAGGCGTTAATTTTGGTCCTAATATGGGTTCTATTTATTTTTACATGTTAAATTAAAATAACTTTAGAAACCTTGAAAGATTCTTTTGTTTGGCTTTTATTTCTTGCTAAATTCAACATATTTACTTCTGAACTTTATATATAACGTTGGTCCCACAATTTCTATGTCAGCCACCACCACTGTGCATCACAATTTTTTATTTTCTATGAAAGAAGAATAAACAGCTAGTGGAATGGAAAATGTTCATGAGCACACAGATTAGTTCTTTCTCATAGAGGAACCAAGGAAGCTTGCATGCCTTGGGCTCTAAATCACAGGCCAGAGTCTTGTGGGAAGGCCTAGATTAGGTCTTTCATTTAGTGACCCTGAAAATGAAGTTTTTGACAGAGTTGGTAATCAGTAGATTATTGTGGCTTGGAAAGGAATATAGAAGAAATGACAAATATCTTTTTCTCCACTGAAACATGTGCCGCAAATGCCTTTCCTCCTCCAGGGCTGCTTATTTTAATTTCTACAAACTTTCTCAAACTTCCCAGGAGCCATTTCTAGGATACAATATGAGAATGCAGCTATGGCAGCTGAAGGCACGTGCGGAGAGATGAAGGGGAATCATTTGGAGATGGCTGTCTGTTGTCCTGTGTTCCCACAGGATAACCCAGGCATTAGCCCTTGTCAGGAAAAAAGGGGATCCTGAGCATGATGGGGCCTCTGGTCTGATATAGTACGTTAATTCTTGCATTGCTAACCAAACCAAATATTAATATTAAAATGCAGCACTAAATAAAAATAAGCAGCCAACCACTGGCTAATACAGACGTTTGAATAAGGTTTTGAGCATCTTGCATTGCAATCCTCCTATACATAACTACTCAGAAGAAAGTCCAACTGAGTTCAGTCGTGGTCCCTGGGGAAGAAAGGCAGCTTATGTATGCTCATTTTTTTTTACCCTGAAACTCCCATCACCTCCCCAGTTGCTCCAGAGGATTGAGGGACCCTTTGTGCTTGCCTCTGTGTGTGTGTGTGTGTGTGTGTGTGTGTGTGTGCATGTTTCGTTGAAAATAGCATCCCACTCCACTGATGAGAGCCTGTACTGAATCAAAGAACCTTTTGTCCCTGGAGGGAAAACCTTGGACACAATACTTAAGGCAATATTTCTTAGCATAAGTTAACAGTGTTTCAGTCCAACAACATATGGAGGGCCACAGGTTCCTCATCTGTTCTTACATAATTAAGGTGCAAATTTAATGGATAAATATTTTCCTTTTTTTATTTCAGTTGTGGTATAGGAACCTACTATGGAACAATCGGTGGCCCATGTGCTTACTTCAGTGCACAAGCAAAGGACAAAACGCCATATGTTCCACCTGGGAAGAATCTGTATACCAATCCAGGGAAGAAGGGAACTGGCTACGGGTAAAACATGACATCAACTTTCTGGAGTTGTAATAGTCTCTGATATGTTTTCTTGAATTTTAGAGGCTTTTGAATGTTGGTGTCACCATTATTTTCTTTTCTTTACCCAGGTATGCAAATCTTACCATAGGTAAACCATACCCACACGCAGTGGAATTGTATGACATAGGAAGGATAAACTTTAAGGTAAAATTCTGTTGGATTTCCATTTAATTAATGTCTGTAAATAGAGAACATTACCCTGTTTCAGATGATCAGATCTTAGTTTGCTCTGTGCTGATGAGACTGTACATGAATCATATTTCTTTTGTAAAATGAACTAGTTAAGACTGTTAGCTCTTTGTTGTTTCAGCTTGCTGATTCTAAAATGGGAATTGTTCCACTGTAGCATTCTTTCTGTTTTATAAGAATTTTTATTAGTACTTTCTAAATGTGCATAGTTTATTATTTAGCATCAGCAATGTGCTAGGTAGCAAGGTTTACAGCCCTCTCTGCCCCGTACGACTGACCTGATCATTTTGATGGATTACTGTCTTGGGTGTGTGTGTGTGGGGTGGGGTGGGGGTGGGGGTGGGATACACCATTAGAGCCTTCATAGACCTAACATTGTAACCTGAACTCATAGTCTGAGCAAACCACATTATGTTTGAAATTAGTGTACTATGAACTTAAGCCACATCCCTTTTGGATATAGTCTGCTCAAGTACTTTCTCAACAACTAGGAGATTTGGATAGTGGCCCATTGGTACAGTTATTGTCTTTGGGGCCCACTTGTTTGTCCCACATAGAACCACTGACACGAAGCCCTGCTATTGAGGAAAAATTGGAAGGTGTTGGGAAAGTGGAAAAGCAGGGAAATGGAAAAAACCCCATTTACATTTACAAGCATTGCTGTTTCCTATTACTTCAATAAGGATCATACCCTTCATTTATCTAGTTTGCATGGTTCCTGTGTGAAGCTTTTGAGGAATATGATACTGTGCCAGCAACCCCAATGATTAATCTGAGGCAGTCCAAACCTAGGCTGATTTTTCTATTCTTAGCATTAATTATTTGGATCGAGAAGGTAATATATCATTTCCTCCATTCTGCAGTTCTGCCATGGTACACATTTGGTACAAATCATGTGTACAAATCATTCCGATATAAGCCTTTGACATATACCATGGATGGGGACCCTGTAGCCCTCCAGAGGTCTTACTTGGGCTTATTTTGTTCTGGGCTTATTCTGTATACCACCTTGATATCTAATTGATGAAGGGTGGTGTTAAAATCGATGGATGGATGGATTTTATTGGCTAGTGGTTTGGGATGGTGAACTACAGGTGTCCCACTCCTGGCATGTTCAGATCACTAATGTTGTTACACATCTGCATCTAATATGTAGCATTTATTGTATTATCACCTCAAACAGGGCAGTACTGTGCATGTGTTTGTTCAGTTTAGTAAGGCTTACTATCAGATAAGTAAACACAGTATTCCAGTCATAAATTATTTCCTAGTCATTCCCTATTGAAAATAATCTTAATTAGAAGTACCGGTACTCCATGTGATATATTTCCTCCCTGATTTACACAGAAAATGAGTGAAGAACACCACCGTTTGATGAAAGGTGGAGCTTTCAAGTTGAATCTTTACCCACGAGAATATTTTGATGTGAATCCTTACCATGATGACAAACCATTGCCACCACCAAAGAAACAACCCCCGCCAGCACCAGTTACCCATCCATTTAAGCCAACTTCTCCTGCAAAGAAGGTGCAGTTGTTCTCTAAAAACGTTTCTTGTCATTTAATTTTTATTGCAGACATTTTCTTTTAGCTAGAAAGAGAAGATGGGTGTGATGGCTTACTTTTGTTGCAGTTTAGAGAGCTATTTTGAATGGTGGAAACATAAATAAGTTTGAAAAATGGTTTTTACAATTATTTATTTAATCATATGGCATTTTGTTTAAAGATGTTGCTAAAAGTAAGTTGGAAATATCCACAAGTCCTGAAGTGATTTGTTGTTATTCTTAGGTCTTGTCTGACATGTTTCTAATTTCTTCAGCTCTTTCTTGAAGGTGCTAATATACAAAATAAACTTATTAGGGCTCCAAAGTTTGATACATTAATCAATGGAATTTATAACATTTGAAATTGATTGAAATGGTGCTTCCAGTAAATTGGACAGCCATTTTTTAAAAAATAAATAAATACCAGTGCTAATATTTTTTTAAACAGAATAGTTTTTTTTTAATGCAGTATTATTTTATAAGGCATTCCTCCTTATTTCTTACATTGGAGGTAATGCCTTTTCTAAGATGCTACAATGACACACTTGTGTATCAGTGTAAAAAAAAAGTATTTTTCTTGCTTCATAACTATTTGTTTTACTTATGTGCTAATTTAATTAAACCACTAAAAGTTAAACAATTGACTAAGATTTCTTTGGTGACACCTGTAAAACGTAGTGGAGTAAAGATGCAATTGAATGTACACTTACCCAGGAGTTAGCCCCACCTAACAGAATGGGACCTACTTCTAGGTAGCCATGCAAAGTACACCCGCTGAAATTCACTCTTGTGCACAACTTTTTTGGATGAAATAGCATAAATGTACATCATTCTGTGCTGCTTGGGGCTGTGATAAGCAAGTTTTCTGTGTAAGCATTTGCGTTTCGGCTGCCTGGTTATTTACATAATACACTGTGTTTCATCAAATGATATTTCTGAACTACTAGTTCAGGCTCTGTATTTTTGTGCTAAGTATTTTTGTTACCAACTTCTCAAAATTCTTTATCTTTGCTTTCTAGCCTGGGGGCATGAAAGCAGGCACATTTGATCCTTATCCAACCCATTCCATAGACCCTTACATGGTTAAACCGGCAAAGCCTGTCACAACCAATAAACAAGGGCGGGTATTTCATCCTTCTCCTGGACCGAAGAGCAGACCAGTAAGAAGTATTATGTCATTAAATGTTGAAAAGTAAGTATGACATACCTTTAATTGCTTAATGTTTGTGATAAGGTTTGCTGGGGCTTCTTTCAGAGGCAGAGCAAGGTGGGGGCAGTGGGGGCGGCCAGCCTCACATGTCATCCCTGATGGATGGATGTGGGTTGTGGGTATCTGCATAAACCTCTCAACTTTTGTGTAGTTGAAATTTAGCCTACTGTACAAAGCTTGCTCCGCCCACTTTTGCACCCGGCCCCTCCCACCACTGGTCCACAGCCCTCAGAAAGTTGCCCATGAAGAAATATGGGCCTCAAGCCGTAAAGGTTCCCCACCCATTTTAGTGTTAAGCCCTGCTACCGGAAACAGATGGTGAACTCTGGCACAAATTGAAACTTGCTTATTTAAATTGGGACTTCATATTAGTCCAGGGCGAGCAATAGTCCACAGCACGCCTGCAAAACTCACCAGACCATACGTAGTCCACCCATTAATACATAATACATGGCCGTCTTCTACTGTTTGCTGCCTCCCTGGGACTGCAAAAGTTAAAAGCACCTATTAAGCTGCTTTTGTTCTGATGGACCATACATTATTTGGCAGGCCTGGTCTACCCATTATAAAACCATTTTAGATTTAGGTCAACTTTATAAAACCATTTTAGATTTCTCTATATTCTGGCAGCTAATAGTAAGGCTGTTCAGTGTGGTTGGCCACTGTATGTAATTTTTTTCCTCCTTGTCAGTGAAAATATATGGAAAAAGAAATGCACAGCAATGGGGGAATGTAACCCCCCATGAGCATAAAGGAATGGTGAACTCCTGCACATTAATGATTTGCATCATAAAATATGGCTTGATTTAAATTGATTTTAATATAGTGGATGTCATATGAAGAGTGGTTATGATGATTCCTTTAGGTCTGTTTGCCAGATATGCCACTTCATGTGTTTTGGAACTCAACTTCCATATAGGCCTTAAAAAGTGGGATACAGATCTAATGAATTTGTGCCTCTAGTACTGCAAGGAATATAATGACCCTTTTTAGGTGGGGTGAATGAACAGGTTGCCAATTTACCTTCTCAACAGATAAATGTAAGTGAAAGGAAGGTAATGTTAGCATTATGCAACTGGCTGAAACTGTAAAGTTTCCTTATCAATCTAGCCATCCATCCACCTCTAATCCAGGGCTTATTTCAGTGACCTGGAATGCAGCTATGGAGAGGTTCATTGTTTAAGACAATTTCACCAACTATGGGAAAATAGTATTATATCAAAAGTTGTGTAATACTCTGTATTATTAGTATTATTGTTTTAAAAAACACCATAGGTTTTAAAATGAAGAATAGAATATGTTACTACTGTATAAGCTCTAGTTTGATGGGTTAAGATCTTGTTTGACAATGAAGAGCTTATGCGGGAAAGCCAGGGTGGAGTGAACTAATGGCTATCTTAGCAAAAAGACACACTTCAGTAAAATGCTTTGACACTTTCCTTTCAAATTTGAATTTCAGATCATTAAATGCAACCAACTACACGAATCCACAAGTGATGTCATATTAGCTGCACCAAAGCAAGGTGAATGAACTTTTTAGATTCTGCAAACAGTAGCATTTTAACAGCTCAAGGGTATCTGAAGCAAATAAAAAAAAAGTGGGAAATATGTCAAATATGGCTATCCTTTGCCAAAACTGTTTACCACACATGACGATGTTTTATGAATATATTCTTTATATATATATATAAAGAAATAGATAATATATTTACAAATAATGTATATAAAAAGTGAAGTATATTTTGGTATAAATGTTATTTTGATTGTATGTAGCACTAGCAAAAATAAATACTTGCATTTGGTGAACCTCAAGCTTATGTCCAACCATTTACAAAATCTTGTTATGACATCTAGTCTGGTCCTAGTTAATAGACATTGATCTACTAAAGGCTATTTCATTGGGTTCCTAAACACTAGTATGGCTACAAGAATGGAATCTAGGGTATAGGCATGCAGATAAGGGCTGGTTCTGTGCTGTGAGACAAAGGGTGATATCCTTTGTGAGTCATGCTCAGAGTAGGCCAATTGAAAACAATGGACACAAGTTAATTGATTTTAGTGGGTCTACTCTGAGTGTGTCTAACACTGGATATCATGTTCTCATTTTTTTAAGAGTTTCTAAAATTAAAGTTGAAGATTCAAGGAATATCTAGGAATCCAGATCCCCAAAGCCCCCTTCCCATGGTTACAACTCCAAAAGCTCCATGGTGAGAGACTATTCCAAGTGTTCCATTTCCTCCCTTCTTTTGCTATCATGTTGTTGTTGTTCAGTCGTTCAGTCGTGTCCGACTCTTCGTGACCCCATAGACCAGAGCACGTCCATGATGAACCTTTAAAGTCTGCAGATCTCTCTTTCATCCCCCCCCCCATTCCAATCTAGACACAATGCTATTATTGCTTTGATAGGAATGCAGTGGGTGATTAATCAACAGATCCGTTTAAAATGTTTTTGGTTAACTTTAAAATATGGTTCTGATGCTACTCTGGGTAGTAGGGTTTTTATTATTATTTAAAAAACATTATTGGTTTACTGGAAGAACTATAAATAGCAGACACTATCTTAGGAGGAGCATTTGTTCCTATGAAAAAGAGAAGGGGAAATGAATTTTCTAAGTACAGTAGTCCATTTTCTATATGCACAATCTAAAAAAAAGTGTTTGCCTCTTTTATTATGTTCAATAACTCATGAATAATTAGCTAAGATGTCCTTAATGGGATGACCTCGTATTATGGTTTCCTGCAAGGTACCCTTAACTTCTACTTTAGTTTTGTTTTTCTCTACCAACTACAAATAGTGTCCAAAGAAACATTAAGATATAAAGCAATGCAATAATAAAACTCTTTCAAGTGTTTTAAATGCGAAGATTTTTAAATGAAGACTGGTTTGTGTACAATACTCAAGTTTTACATTTCACCAGAAATTGTCTTTATTTCCAGTTTGCCTCCTTTTATATTCCGTGAACAATTATGACAAAGCTCAGATGATTATCTCCTTTCTTAGAATTGAAATAGCATAAAATCGCATCCAAAACATTGTCAGGTGTTTCATTCTTTGAGGAAACAGCTCCAGCTGAAACGAATGGGGATAGTATAAAAGTAACCATAAATATGTATTGTGTGTGTGCAGCTCAAATCTCTTTCTCATCCACATCCTCAAGTTAGTTTCTTTCATAGTACTTGGATTTCTGATTGTTCTGCTCTTTGTTATGCTTCTCAGGCACAGCAATTGGAAAATAGAGTAGTGCTTAACTTCTATGGGCAGAACCCTTAAAGCACTAAGTAGCAGAGCAAATAGTGCTATATTTCTTCTGCACAGCAGTTGGAAAACCTGACTCTTTTATGACGGATGTGGTGCAGCTGACTGAAAAAGCACTGTAGAGCTTCTTGGTGGTGTTGTGCTTCTTTTCTGTATAGAGTTCCTCTTCTTCCAGTTTCTTTCGGATTTCAGAAATCTTTCCACACTCTACCAAATTGGAAATGTTAGGAAAGAAGATAAGATAGCTTTAAGATCTAATGAACTAACCAATTTAATTATTTGCAGTGGAATTCCCACAGCTGATAGGACGTAAAACAAACTTTCCTTCCCTGTTTGATAAGTATATATCTCTCCCTTAGATGTTTAGGAACAAATAATATAGTATGCAGTCTTGAGAGGGACAGGGTAGTTTAACCTTCTCTTCTTCCTAGGTCCTTGCTTCATAGGTAAGTTAGCGGGGTGCTCAATGTACTCAAAAGTTAGCCTTAGAGGAGCTCAATGATTCTGCCAAAGCTGAGGGCACAGGGTGTAATCTGTTGACAGACAACATCCCTGCCTCTGCAAGACCTTTTAAACGACCTATGCCCTAGGAAAGAGATATTTCAGCAGCAGCTATATCACCTTCCGGTAAAGGACAAGTGCCACACACAAGCAAGTTTATATACTTAATCTGTTTCACATTTAAATGTGGAACAATCATCCTGATTATTGCAGTACTTGTAACCACAACTGAAAGCTTTCTTCTTGTCCGATTTTTTTCATGTGGATTTTTCTCTGTATTCATATTGTAAATACAGAGCAACTAAATTGCCTAAGTCTGTTAATCTACTTAAGCAGAGGCTTGCTCCATTTCAGCTACAAAAGGATGGAGCAGAGCTGTTGGGCTCCAATTTACTTGGCATGAAAGTCCCTACCTTTGAACCCCACAGTGAGATTGTTGCCACCCTTTGTAACCCCTAAAGGTTTGGAAGACTCAGAATGTTCTGCGAAGGAACTAGAGGATGCTGTCACGGTCACACTTCACTTTTATGCCATGGCAGTAGGCAGGGGGAACCACCTGTGCTCCATAGGGACTTATTTGTGCTCTTGCATTGGAGTTGGGAAGGTGATGCCCAATCCTATGTGCACAGAGCACAGGAAATTGCATTAGGTATAATTATAATTGGAGGGAAGCTTGTTTTAGATGTGTTCTGACATCAAGATATGAATTCAATTTTCAAAAAGCAAATGAATGAAATTAGAATTCACATTGTAAACAAAAAGGCCCTAAAATATTCATGCTCTTATACTTTTATGACAGACATAAATCCCCCCTCCCCAAGATTTGCAAATATAAATACATGAATTGATTGCTTACCTGCAATAGAATGCAGTTGTCAGAATACAGATACATACACCATTGCATACAAATGAAATTGCTGCATTGTGTCAGAAGAGGTGTAATGGGTTCACATATTAATTCTTATGGGCAGACACCAAAGGGTTTGAATTTTTTACAAGCTATTACTCTTTCTACTGAAGTAACATTAATATTCAGTCACTCATAAATTTTAACGGCCTTTTTGTGTGTATGTAAATAATGCAGAGGCTGCTTCAGCAGTCTGTCTGAAAGAGCACCTCTGTGTATTTTTCAGTGGGTATGTTTATGACCCCCTGGCATGGACACTATTTGCACAGATGTGGCATTATTCAGTCTGAACAGAATGTGTGGTAAAATAGTTTATATGGACTCCACATAGCATCAGGTCTATTGAAGAGACTGGTGGTGCCACTGACAGTAACTACATATATTTGGTTGATGTGCCATTCTATGGAAAAAATAGCATATCAAATGCTTGGTGTAACTATGTAGAAAGTCCTAGACACCAGTGGTTTGGATTTGCTTCAGCTTCAGTACCAATTATACTATACATGCATACAAAGTTGGTCAAACCTGAAAGTGTGGCCAACAAATCACAAAAGAAACACAAGGAACAGGCCAAAGACTTGCAAATTTTCAAAATCTGACTACTGTTGTCAAAGGAACATGCTGGGTTGTAAACTATGCTTCATAGACTATAGAAATATATGTAGCAGAAAAATATAGGCCCTGGCCGTATTATTGCTAACAATATAACCATCCTGTATTGCAGCGGGTTGCACTAGATTACCCTTGGGGTCCCTTCAATGAGTCTGTGATCATTATTAATCTACAGAATCATCTCAAGGTGATGTACAATAAAAATAGCAAAAACCAATAAAAACTCTGAAGGAGCAGATACATTTTAAACAAATCTAAAACTATTAAACAGAAATTCACAGAAAATATCAATTTATCCAGTTGGGAAGCCTATCGGAACAAAAATGTCTTCAATTGTTTCCAGAAACTGCAGGTGGAGACCTGTCATAGTGAGATGAACACTATTCCATAGAAGGGGCAGCCACACTCAAAGCCCTGCTCTGAGTAGGCTTCTGAGATCTTTGGAATTTACAGAAGAAATTTGCCAACAGACCACAGTGATCTACTGGGTATATAAAGGCTAAGGCGATCTCTCAAGCAAGCTGGTACTAAACTGTATGAGGCCTTATATGTTAGAACCAACTCTTTGAACATAACCCAGTAGCATATTGGCAGCCAGTACAAATCCTGCAAGCAAACTGTTATATGGTGGTCATTTGCAACCTAGTCCTGGCAGGCTGCAGATTCCAGACCAACCCCAAGGGCAGCCCTGAAAAGAGCACATTGCAGTAATCAAGCCATGAGTTTACTGATGCATGCACAACTGTGTGCAAGCTATCCTGATCCAGGAATAGCCAGTTATCTTAGCAACTGAAATTGGTAAAATGAGGTAGGTATCAGAGGCTTGAGCCTCATCCACCGCCATGGTTGTTAACAGTCTTGGCCCACCCTGAAGAGTTCTGCTGGCCAATTTCTTGAGGACACAGTGGAAGCAGCAAAATAGGCTGCCTTTGCTGCTTTCACTGCCATGCAGCAAGCATGGTTATGTGCACTTAATGCATGTTCAGTCGTCTTTGCAGTAGTATTTCCGTCACCTGCTTTCTGGCAATCATCCAGCCTGTTTCACTGCATGTAGTTCCCCAGTGTACAAGGAAGCCAAATATGCTCCACGATGTCAGAGAGGGCACTCAGGAGAGGGCACTCAGGAGCAATCATATCTCTGGTCCTCTGCATCTTAGTGCCCTTAGTGAGACAAGGGCCTTCACAAGATCACAATTTCACCAGAAAATCTCCCAGAGCACTCAGGAATCCATTGGACTCAAGTCTCTAGATGCAAGCCATTCTAACAAGTTTCCCAATGCTAAAGGGGTAAGTTGGTACTTTTCACCAGGAAGTGGTCTGACTATGACAGTGGGATCATCCAAGAGCAAAGGAAATCAACATGGTACCCTCCAGATGTTGTAGACTATAGCTCCCATCATCATTGACCATTTACCATAATGGCTGGGGGCTGTTGGAAATTCACAACATCTGGAGGGTAACAGGTTGTCCTAGAAATTATTAATTCAGTAAGTCAATATTAGTGCAACTTCATTATGGCGTTCATATAGAAATATGTAAGATTGTGTTTTACATAAATTTCATCTTCTGAGCAGGCATGTATAGGCCTGTGGTCTAAAGCATTTTAAAATGTGTGCACTGTATATTGTGCATAGCTGCTACCAAAATTTACAATGATTAACTAGATTGAGCTAACAGGATTTAATGTCAAAAGGAAATACTTTCCCTTCTCATATGGCCTCTTTGGAAGCAATACAAACTATTTTCATGCATGTAGGTTATGAAACATATTTGACTAATGCACTCTTCCCTATATAGTTGTCTCAATATGGTGGTTTTGTTTCTGGGTATTGTTAGAACTTGATGTTATAATTTTGTAGCTTCTGCTAGTTCATGAGGCTACATTATTGCTTGCTTAGCAATCAGGCATGTATTAGGATTAGGCAACGATATGATGTGAAAAAAGAGGTGTAAAACTTCATTATCATTGGTTACTTGTAAAACATCATCCCAATTTTTTATTCAAAGACTTAAGGGGAAATGGTAGTAAATGGATAGGAGAGTTTAAAAACAGGTTTCAAAGAAGAAAATTTTATTATGCTTTCTTTGAAGGACAGATTGTTGGAGTTTGTCTGGAACTGCCTGGAAAAAAAGACAGCTTTCTTTAAGAAAAACCCCCCAGAGAAATTCACTGTTGGAGACTGTGGTAACTACAAACCTATACTGTATAACCATGATGTCTCAGGAATCAATCAAATAAGTCACTGAAGCTAATGCTAATATTTCACTGATGGTAGGTTAGTTTAAACCAATTCCAAAAGCAATCAAAGCTAAGAATTCTTATGATCAGCTCTTTATCAACATTAAATGAATTTCTCCCAGTTTCTTAAATAAATTTCTCCCAGTTTGTTTATTACTTAAATTAGTAAAACACATCTGTCAGGGTTATATTCTACACACATTTCAGAGGAAAAGTCACTTTAAAAACTTTTTTTCTTACCAGAACTATAAATTTATAAAAAGCTGGATTCATTGACATTTTTATATTCATTGACAATGACAACACAGACAAAATCAAATGTGTTTTAAAAATCAGCTATACCTAGCGATTTCTCTCAGTGCTGGTTGTGGCTGAAAATATCTATAGACTGAGTGCACAATATTTTCCCCACACATGTCCAGCTGTGTCCAGACCTCATGCTCAGGTCTGGAATACTTCTGGATCAAGGGCATATTGAGAAGAGGGACCACTAAATGACTATATAAGTTATATACCTGGGTGCACTTCAAGAAATGACTGCCTCTCACATGTCCAAGGGTCTTGCCTGAGAGGGAGGGGAAAGGCCTGATGAATTGCACCCTAAAATTTCAGGCATTGCCGTGATTTCTTGTTGTTTTTAATCTAAGCATTTATTATTTTATTTTACATTAGCCCTAAGGATGACACCAACTATCATTTTCCTCAGACTAATAAAGACTTAGAACAGAGTTAAATTTTACATATCAGAAAGCAAAACATACCTGGTGAGTTATGTATTAAAGAAATATGCTGATAGCTAGATATTTCTTCACAGATTTCACTGGGATCTGCAAATTGGTCGTTTTGCTTTTGGCTTCTGGAATTATGCCTTTGCTTAAATTGTTGATCGACCAAAGCCGTAACTTGGTCCCTGAGGCTAGCATTATTCTTTTGGAGACGGCGTGCTTCAAACTGCAACACATCTCTCTCGTTCTCTGTAGAGCGTATTTCATTTTCCATCAGCAGGAGCTGCTCGCTCAGTAGTCTTGTTTTATTTCTGCAATCAGAAGCCTCCTGTTTATACGCATTCAGCTCCTTTTTAAGAACGTGGTTTTCGTCTGTCATGTCTGCTACTACCATTCTCATCCTCTCACACTCTCGTTCCATGTTTGACAAGTTAGTTTTCAAAACTCCAATTTCTATTTTTGCACTTTTACGTTCCATCATAAGTTTTTCCTCAGTATTACTTCTGCCTGACTGGGCCTCTTCAAGCCCCTTCTGCAGGACTTCTTTCACAGTGAGCACCTCCTGCAATGCCTTTTCAAGACTCAGTTTTTCATCTTTAAGCGACTGCGTCATCCTAATAAGAGCCTCCAGATTCGATAGTGTAGTCTTCTCATTTATCTTCAGTTGTTGCATTTCATTCTGGTTTTCTCCAACCACCTTTTCCAACAAACCCTTGTTGTCTGTTAGCTGAAGTACTTCCCCGCCTAGCTTCTTATTTTCTTCTTGAAGGGTTGAAACTTGTTTTTCCAAATTTTTTAAGGACACAATCAGATCACTTTTTTCATGTGTGGAAAAAGCCAGGGTTTCCTGTGTTTTCTGGTCTTTCTGTTGTAAATCATTTATCTCACACATCATACGTTGATTTTGAGAATAAAGCTGATCCTGCTTTTCTTCCAGAGCTGCCTTTTGCTGTTGAAACTCCTTGCATTTCTTCAGTAGTCTTTTCACTTCTTTAAGGCATTCCTTGCAATCTTCATCAGATTTCACTAGCCTTTCTTGAAGGCTGTTCTTCTCATCATGCAAATCCTTTATTTGTTTCTGATATTTTGAATTTTGCTCTGTCAGAGACTGTATTACATCAGTAAGGTGTTTCAATTCATTTTCATCTTCATGGTTCATCACCTTATTACAGACATGTTCAGATTCTCTGTCAGGTGTATCTAACCATCTAACATTTTTAGCATATTCATCAGACACAGCATCACAGAATTCCTGATGTTTTCTGAGCTCTTGGTTTATGCTAAGCAGCTGCCTTTGTTGGTCTATCTTTGTTGGTCTGTATTTGGACAGGAAATTCATCTGCAGCTTTCTATCATATGCTGCTTGTGCAATATTTTCTTTAATATGCAACTCATCAGAATCATCTAGTTCTGAAATTCCCCTAGGTTTAAAATCCTCATATGACATTCCCTTTTCTATTAGATCCTGTTCTGACAGATAACCAGAATCATTGTCTTTACCACTCATAATATTAGGAGAGTTTTGAAGTTCAAAAGTAACTCGTTCATGCTTACAGGTCTTTTTGCCGTCATCTTTCGTATCCTTGAAAGAGGAACTCACACTCTCAGTCAAGGACTCCTCTTCCTCTTCCTCCTCATACTTACGGAATGCCACGCACACTTTAGGTTCATCCCAATTTTTCTTCTCCCTTCGAAGAGTCATCTCTTCTGCTTCCAAACCAACAAAAGATGGGGAGGAAAAGTTGTTTGCAGACCTCTTCAATATTTGGTCAGTATTCCGAGGCAGAATACCTTTATTTCTACATGTTGGGGCATGGTTTTCAACTGCTATATATTTTGATAGAACCTGATCTGGAATGTGTTCACCTGTGACCGGCTTTCCAAATACAGTGTTGAAATTGGTTTGTAGACAATTACTGGCACCTGGTCTGTTACCAAGATGATTTTTTTTCTTCAACAGCAGCGCTTCTTGATGCCCTCTTGGCTGAGAGACAGAGAAAGGGATAACAGTCAAATCAGAAGGCCTTCAGTATTTAACAACCGAGGAAACATAGCTAGGAACCACCAATGAGTTGCATAGAGTGGCTGTTTCCAAAAGGGTTTTGATACATATTTTATTCCACAGAAATAACTCTATGCAACTCATAGGTTTTGATACATATTTTATTCCACAGAATCACTGCCTCCTGACATCTGCACCTTTCTCTCTTTGCAACTGTCTGAACAGCATTTGAAAGTATGCTAGCTCTCCCCAATTTATTACCTCTAGTTACTGCCTCCCTTTCCTTTTGTGTCCCTTCTCCTCTCCTTTCCATATTGAGTTCTTTTGTGCGGGTGCTTGTTTTTAAGATGGTAGGGCTGTAGGCAGGGAAAAGCAAAAAGTGATTCAACAAGGAATTGGGTTGTGCACAGATGCAGTTTGTGACTGCTTGGGAAAGACCCTGGAGAGAAGGAGCCATAGAGAGTGGTGGGAAGGTGGGAACCTTCAGTCCTCGCAACTGTTTCATTGGGGCAAGACCTACTGGGAAGAGTTGCTTGGATCACTAGGCCTGCACTGTTTGGTTTCTTTGAATAAAGAGCTATCTTCACTGACACCATGTTTTTGTTTTATTGCTGACCTACGCCTGACTCCAGCTCCTGACCTCAGGAAACTGGGGCATTTATGTCCAAGATTATAATGTCACAAAGTCAAGGAAAATTAATTATATCCCAAGTGGCAGTACACTTGCTCTCTACTTTATGGAGCACTGTGGTGCATATTACATGGACTGCTCTCTGGATCAGAAGTGATGGTAAATTCAGCCGAGGGATTCCTTTGACCCATAAAATGTCATTATATAATTACTGTCAACAAAACAAAGCAAAACAACCCCACGTACCATAGTAGTGTTGATAGGCGAGCTGGTCAAAAGTAAATTGTCTGGAATAAATTCTGGACTCTTCATATCAGTTATATTTTTATTAAGTATATGGTTGATTTCAGACTGAACCTGAAGAAACAGGAAGTGAGATAGTTATCCTGCTTTCATCCTTTTTATATTGGTTTAAAGGCAGAGGTGGGAAGCTGTGGCCCTCAAGACATTGTTGGACTCCAGCTTGCATCATGTCCTAGAAGCATGGCCAATAGTCAGAGATGATGGGAATTGTAGCAGCCCACTAATATTGGGAGAACCACACCCACGTTTTAAGCCTGGTAGCAACTTATTTTTATTCTTAAAAATACTCGAGTACAACTGTATGCATGTCACTTACTCAGAAGTAAGTTCCACTGAGTTCAGTGGGACTTACCACCACCACCCCACCCTGCAGCATTTGCAGAATTTAAATATTTAGTATTACTTATTATCGGATGTGTTGCTGGATAGCAAATCATGGTATCTATGACTATACTATTTACTTTGGAACCTCTGGGGGGGGGGAAATAACAATAATATTTATATATCCATACTGTATATTGTTGGCAAGCATGATCAGTCCCTTCTTGCTTCCACAATGGGAAACCCCAAAGTTTATCAGAACTTTGATATATACGTATAACTATATCTTGTAGGAGTGGGAATCATTGGAAAAAGAAAAGGGAAGGTGATTTGACACTTGAAACGGCCTTCTTCACCACAGGCATTTATGCAAAGTGTCCAATAGCCAGCCAGCTGCAGTTTATCTACTATCTGGAATTGGGGAACCAAGTGGCAGATGATCATTGCAAGGAATTTTGAGAGGAAGAGGTGATCCAGAGCAGGAGAATAACAATAAAAAGTTGACACGTAAAAGCAACATGTGAATATTAGAGGCCTTTAGAAAGGTTGTGTACTGAATGAGGAATTAAACCTTGTTTAGGGCTTGGTCTTACCATGCTGACATTCTGCAAAGTTTGTTGTCGAAGGGCTTGAAATGAATCCAACTGCTGTTGTAAGATCTATATTGTAAAATTAATTAATTAGACATATTCTGTATATTCTGCAATAGTCTGCACTTTTTCTTCCTATGCCTAGATTGTGATCTTTACTTGCTATTTATTATCTTACCAGATATAAACGGCATACCATTGTAGCAGGAGGAAATGGTTGAAGGTATGGCAGGGCACAATGGCAGAGCCAAATCCAGGCCTGATCACTGATCTGACTCCAAGCTGGCGCAGCCATCAGGCTCAGATCAGGTCTCATGCCACTGTACTGAGACCTGCTCAGGATCCTATGGATCCCATGCCAGCTCAGCTCTGCCCCCAGAACACATTTTGAATTTTTCCACTGACTCCTGCTGGTGGGACTCCTCTTTGCTGGCTGGCTAAACTGGGCAGAGAAGGAATTTGATTGCTCTGTTAGACAGTGATCTCTCTCTTTTGGCCATGTAGTTTTGAAAATAGTTGATCTAGGTATATTTGATATCTGTATGGTGCATGTTGAATTCTGCACTATGTTCACAACATTGCTGCCAAAAGAAAATATCTTTGGATCAGGTTATACAAATGGTTCAGGATAATGAAGCAGGCCCATGTTCTCTTTTTATCTTAAAAGAAACACAAACATTAAAAACCTACCTGTACAGGGTTGCCTTCAGATGTATTCTAAAAGTCAGATATATATTTAATTCCTTGACATCTGATGGGAGGGTGTTCCACAGGGCGGTCGCCACTACCAAGAAGGCCCTCTGCCTGGTTCCCTGTAACCTCGCAATGAGGGACCGCCAGAAGGCCCTTGGAGCTGGATCTCAGTGTCCAGACTGAACAATGGGGGTAGAGACACTCCTTCAGGTATACAGGGCCAAAGCTATTTAGGGTTAATAAAGGTCAGCACCAATACTTTGAATTGTGCTCAGAAATGTACTGGGAACCAATGTAGATCTTTTAGGACTGATGTTACATGGTCCAGGCGGCCACTCCCAGTCACCAGTGTGGCAGCCGCATTCTGGATTACTTGTAGTTTCTGATTCACCTTCAAAGGTAGCTCCATGTAGAGCCCATTGCAGTAGTCCAAGCGGGAGATAACCAGAGCATGTAAAATTATGGCAAGCCAGTGCGCAGGCAGGTAGGTCCCAGCTGGTGCACCTGATGGAGCTGGTAGTCAGCTGCAGGAGCACAGGCTGGACAATCCTAACAACATATTATATAAGAACAAGGTAACAGCCTAAAGAACTTTAGTAAGGTTAAAATCCATACTGAACCACCTTCTCTTCTAGCCATAATTTATGTATTTTAGCAAGGATTTTAGCCCTTGGCCCACCCCACCCCCCAAATCCAAAACAGATAAACTTACTTTTAATGCTGATGGTGGCTGGACTTGACCATCTCTTCCTGAAGCAGATTTATCTGAAAAATCAGTGCAATAAGCCCTGAAGAATATAATTTTGGAAAGTCTGGAAGCTTTAAACTTTAGTACCTTGACCAAGAGTGGAGAATCTATGATCCTTAATATGCTATTGGACTCCAACCCCATCAGCCCTAGCTAGCATGGTCAGTGGTCAGCAATGGTAGGAACTCAACAGCTTTTGTAAGTAAGACTACATAATCACTATCCCTGACCTAGACCAAGAGTGTGTTCCCTAAATCAAGAACATCTTAATGCATATTTACACTTGTTCCTTCCGACATTCTGTATTTTTATGTGCCTGTTTAGTTCTTAGTAAGCATATATTCATGCCAGATTGGGAACAAATATATGTTACTTTTTTGTTACCTCCATACAAGTCATAATTTCTAAGGCTTGGAAATTGACATATTAAAGGTCCCAGGCCTGTTTGGAACACTATATCCAGCAGTAAATTTGCCATCGTATAATCTGGTTGATACTAGAAAATATGCCAGAATATTTTATTCCTGAGAAATAGAGAAAAAATATATGAACAGGCCTGCCACTGGATAGCTCAGGCAGTAGAACATGAGACTCTTCATCTCAGGGTTGTGGGTTCCAGCCCCACGTTGGGCAAAAAGATTCCTGCTGTGCAGGGGTTTGTAACTCTACAATTCTGATTCTCTCAACTGAGTCCATGTGCCTATATGTCAAATGTTCCACAGCCATAAGGAATCATTTATGGTGCACAACTTGTTGCTTTTGGGTAATAGTATTCAACCAGGTCAAAGAAGATGTGTTCTTCTCCTGCCAGTTTAGCCTTTGTTGCTATGGCTGACTTAAACCCTCCTCCCCCAATTGGCTTTTGCCCATGGAGGGAGACCTTGGGAAAGGGCTGTAGCCCAGTGATAGAGCAATTCCTTTTCAGGCAGAACGTCCCAGTTCCAATCTGCACTATTTCTAGGTAGGATGGGAAAGATCCCTGTCTGAAATCCTGGAAAGGTGCTGTCAGTCAGGGTAGGCAATACTGAGCTAGATGGACCAATTATTCAGGCGACTTCCTGGTGCCCTCATCCACATCTCACTCACACATGTGCTACTGTTTTTTGAAAACACATAAGAAGCCAGGAATGCTATAATGGAAGGAACTCTCACATCCCATTGAGTCTGGCCCATAGAGGGAGTGAGAAACCTATGGTGCTGCTACAGAGATGGACTAGGGATACCCTATGAGGTGCAGAGAATGGCTTAAACAGAGCACCCCCATTTAAGGATGCTATATAACAAAAATGCTTTTCCACAGTTAATGAGCCACTGGGGGAAGAACTGTATGGAAGGGAGCTGCCTTGTTTTTTGGGTCTGGAAACTGTCACCTGCCCTGTTCCTGGATCTGATCAGGCCAGGCAGGGGAAATGGTGGTTCTGAGGAGGGCAGGTCAGCCAGAACTGCCACAGATCAGTGAGGAAAGAGGGGAACTCTATCAGTCCCTGTTCTGTGATAATTCTAACTACCAGATGTTTGAGGAAAGAACTGTGTGAGCAGGTACTCTCCTGTCCCCCTAACCGAGACATTCACAGCAGCTGTACTCCTGGATTTGATCTGATAGGAGGAGTGCTTCAGAGGAGAGAGACCCTTCACCAATGAGTAGGACAGCTAGACCATGTTATGGTAGAGGTGGTTTTAGAGTAACACAAGTGGTTTGGCCACACTGGGCACTGCACTGCACCACAACAATGCTGTAGAATGGAGTGCAAGAGGTGGGGGCACACACACTGAATTTTAGGGTTGCACAGGGAACCACTGGTTATAGGAATGGTGATGTGCAGAACCTGTGCTTGACCTTGCTTCCCCCACCCCCATTCATTTCTCCTCATGTGTCATGTCTTTGTGGGCCATCTTAGTACTGATTTTGATAAGCCCCTCCAACAGCCTTTTAACCAGTGTTTCCCAAACTTGGATCTCCAGCTGTCTTTTGCACTACAACTCCCACCATCCCTATAGCTAAGCAGGACCTGTGGCTAGGGATGATGGGAATTGTAAAGTCCCCAAAACGCTGGAGACCCACATTTGGGAGACACTGTTTTAAACTAAAGTGCAGGGGTATAAATCCCATAAATAAATAAGTGACATTGCCCTGCTGACCACAGGAAAAACAAAATTGCCATAGTGGCACTCAGTGGAACCTTAGTTCTGGGTACAGCTGTGGAAGTGAAGTACTTTACCGCTGAGGTTACTGCTAGAGTAAGCAGTTTGGGGAGAGAGAGGTGCAAGGGTGCATCTGGGTGCTGAAGTCTGTTACACGCTGGTAATGATTTTTGAAAAACTGTTATTTTCACATTATGATGGAGGAAGGGTGCAGGGAAACATCTCACAGAGGGTGGGTACAATAACCCACCACGGTGCTGTGCTGTTACAGATTACATCATTGCCCATCGCAGCATCCCTATACCAACCAGGGAGGAGGACAGGGCAGCGTTTTCAATAATAATAATAAAAGTGTCATCATAGGCCTGTCGACGTCCAGGTGAGAGGAGTCAGCTCACCTGCGGCTGCGGCGTCTTGGCGCCCCAAGGGAGAGCCTTTCTCTTCCTCCCGCAGCCTCCCGAAACTGGGAGCGCTCGTCCTGCCGCACTCCTGGGTTCCTGCAACGCAGCCTTGCGTTAATACAGATGTCTCCTGCCGGAAGCTTTCCCCGCCCGCCCGGCTAACTTTTAACCCCTCCCCGCTCCCGCCTGACTCACTATAGCCAACACCGGCTCTCATCATTCCTCCTCGCGTACGCCCGCACGATCCTCGTCCCATTCAAACTGAGGCTCTCAGGCTTTCAAACCGCCACTCGGCTACCTGGGGTTGCCAAGGAACGTGTTTCCATAGAGACGGGGGCGCGCGAGGGAAGGTTCCTTGTGCAGCGTTCTCAACGTTTCGCGTCATTTCGCTACGCCCCCTGGAGGCCGCGCGCTACCCCTGCAGGATTCTGAGGTAAATTCTGAGGTAAAGGTTTGTAGATTCGAAAAGTTGGAATAACCGTCATTTTAGATATTCCCTTAAACGGATTTTGTCGCCTGGGAAGTTGTAGAGCAAAGCACCCGAGCACCCAGGGGTGAGGGACACACAGTATTATGAGTTGGTAGGTTAATTGTGTCAGATTCATTTGTCCGATAAGGTGGTTCTTGTCTTGTTCTTGTTTTATTTTGCCTTTTAAGATCCAAGCCTTCTCAAGGCTGGTCGCACTGTGCAAAATAAGAAATCTCAGACTGAAACATTAATGCCATAAGAATAAAAGAATCCGTAGAATAGAATCAGATTGAAATGCAGCCAGCCATTAAACCAGTAGTAGTAGTAGTAGTAGTAATAGTAATAGTAGGCCTAATAATGTCTTTTTTTTCAGCCAGAACTTGCCAGAACTCACATCTGGCACCTCTCAGGTGGGCACCATTGCCATTATAAGAGAACAAGGGAGAACTTCATGGTGAGTTCCAGCACCTTTTTTCTAGAAAAAAATAGCACTAATAATAATAACAATAATAGAGTTTTATCTGTTTGAAAACTTCAAAAAAAAAAAGGAAACCAAAGTTGAGGGGGAGGGGAGAGAGTTCCTAAAATTATAAAGATCTGAAAACCAGGGACACTATTTATTGGTTGTTTTAGGTTCAGGTCTCTTAAACTACAGGAAATATTGTAATGTAGACCCACTATTAAGGGTCTCCAAATAGTTCTAGAATTTAGAACACAGTTAGCAAAACCCCTCCTACACCAGTTCCACAGTCCAACCAATTGGGATCGATCCCAACAATGTTATACAACAGCGTATATGTTACTGCTGTATTTAAAAGTTTACTCTGCATTGTGATTTTGCTGGTACCTTTGTTATAATGGTTTTGACTAGCATATAAAATTAGACCTGGAATGTTGTCACCATTGTCATGTGGTAGCAGCAGCAACACTTCTTCTTTCCATTCCAGTAGATTCTTATAGAGAACAAAAAGATTCTGTCTCATTTATTTTAATATAGCAGGATTTGAGTCTTATACTTCAGTGTTTCGTGACAATGAAAGAACTGCATGCTCAATATCTATTTCATTGGAGAAGGAAGATTTTCTGTGTTCACAGTGAGGCCTATCCCTCCTGTAACCCATGGGTGAAAGCAATTTTTATAACTTGCTTTGCTTACAGAAGGTCCCATTATGAACCCCAAGCATCTCCAGATAGGGCTGGGAAAGGTCCCTGGTTGAAACCCCGGTGAGCTGCTGCCAGTCAGTGTAGACAATACTGAGCTAGATGGATTGATGGCCTGATTTATTTCTTATGTTTCTATGCGTACTCCCTACTGCTTAAGCCTCCAGCTGAAGAAATGGTACCTTGACATGGTAGGGCCTGTCTTAGGAAATTAATTAGTTGCTGTGGCAACTGTGCTCTTATTTTCCCCCACACATAGCATAAGGGAACTGATGGACACAGCTTGGCAAGATATCAGCAACTTTTCAGTCGACCACAACAATTAGCAGGTTGACAGTTGTGCAATTCAGTCATTTTAGACTTTGGTTTTAAGGTGGGGAGGCCTCTATAGATGATAATGTTTTACTTCACTGACTTCAAAATATAGTAAGCCATTGCTGTTGCCTTTGGGGCCCTGGAACTCCACTGCAGGTTGATAGAGATAACCAAAGTACCCTAGGGTAGTTTGGTCATCTGTGTGGGCTCTCTTTGTGCGGATTGCCACACTGACAGTGTAGATTTTTTATTATTGAGAACACCAAACCCCTGTCCTTGTAAGGTAACTCGCCAGAGTTGATCTCTTCCCCCAACATCTACAGCTAGCCTGTATTTAACTTGCTGAATGACCCCACAGTAAGTGTCATGTGCTGGCAGAAACCTCTGGCACACAACCAAACATGGTTCACATATCTTATGCTACTTGTGTCTCTGTTGGGAAAACGATATGCATCGTGCCCTCTGATAGCTTTATTCTCCAGCTCTTTCCTTTCCTCTGAGAACTCAACTCACAAGTACTTTTTGCAATTTCTTCTCATGTATTTGTTTTCAATGTACTCCCAACCACTACCCTTTCCCCAACAAAAAACATTTTGGTGTCTCCTAGAGAAGGGGCATATTTTCAGGTGGGGGATGTGGCCTGGGGATAGTGCCAGAGGCTAGATGGGGGCCTGGATTAGGAGGTTTAGAAAGGGTTTGAGGATAGATGTTTTTCCGTCAGGTGAAGATATAGGTTACATCAGAACATTGCAATAACAATGCCTGGAGGAGATAAAGTGGGCTACAGTCTTAACATTAAGGTATGTACTGTATACCATTTTCATACTAGCCGTCACCTGTCAGCAGTCTTGCACTTGACTTCTCTAACACAAGCTTAAACTTACTTTATCACAGAGTTTTCTTCCAAAAATGTATGAGGTTGAAGTTATTTTGCCCTATGCAGATGCAACAACTGCTAATTTGAGACATCTTCCTCTATTTCCCTCCCCTTTAAAAACTTGAGATATTTGCCACCACTGCTTCTACCACCTCAAGTCACATTTCTTCAACATTATATTCCTGAATGTGTCTTCCCACTTCCCCTGGATACGAAGGTAACAAACACCTGGGAAGTAAATGCTGCTGCAGAACATGTCTTTTTTAAAAAAAAGCCATTTAATTGCACTTGTACAGAGAAACAGAGGAACGTTTTAAAAATACAGTCCTTTATGGTTCTCTCACTGTAGGTTACTCATAGTATTATACATGTACTCAATTTGCAAAGGATCTTAATATAGCATGTCAGATTTATAACTCATTGGATTACACTGGCAGCCATAGTGATAATGTTTTGGGAAATAATCCCATAGATACCAACATGGGCTACAAGAATGATCATCCTTCTCCCAACTTCTCCATCCTGTCTCCTTCCCTGTTTTAAAAAGCAGAATGCTGGATTCAGTCAGTCATTTGTATTGCTGCTGTAAGCGGATAGTGTCTTATGTGTGCATGCAGGTATTTGTGTCTCTCCGGACAGCTAAGCCTTGGGATAAACAGTGACAGCTTCATATCCCTCTGGGGGCCTCATACGAGCTCGTGCATGAGCTTCACAGTATAATTGCCCCTCCACAAAGAAGTAGCCTTTCTGCTTTAGGTTGAGGTTGCAGTCAGAGCACACGAAACATTCAGGATGCCTGTACTTATCACGTGCCTTCACCACTGTGCCACTGTAGATCAAAGAAAAGGGGATAAGAATAAAAGAAGTTATAGTTCAATTATGGATATACAAAATCGGGTTTCTTAAAAATAAAATATACCTAGATGCCTGCAAGCCAAAATTTGACTGATGAAAACCACTAAGTAAATTTCAGGTACCCTCACCTCTGCAGCTCATGATCATATGCTGTTACAGCCAGTCTGTACAGCATCTGCTAGGCACCCTGCTAAGGTTGAATTTCATTGGGAGCTAAGAAGAGCATGTAAAATCAAGAAGCTTCGCCAACATTTCTTTTAGAGCAACACAGGCTATGCAGAGTTTATTTATAGCATTGTCCCCAAACTTATGTAACCTTTTAAAAATATATGCTGCACCAACAAAATAAAAAATGCATAAAAATGTGTAATTAAAAATAGCTCTATAAAGAGGTATGAATGCTTTGAATTTTGTTTAACTTCATGAAAGAGAAATCACAGATTCCCACCCACCACTAGATTGATGTGAACTTTTCCAAAGACCTATGCCATGAATCAATTAGAAGTAAAATAAAATATCTTACACAATTCCATTTCCACACTTGTCACACAAGGGCACCTTTGGCACACTTCCCCCAGCAGCAGGTACCTTCGTTACTGGTGCTTTCACACTCCTTATAGCAGGGGCCTGACCATCTGGAGAAAAAGAAAAAGATGACACTTTTGTTTACAGGACAGGACAGAGCTCAAGGCTTCTTCTAAGTTTCTTGGGTTAAATGCAATTTAGACAGAGGAAATGGAGTAGGAGAAAAGTTATTAAAAATACTCCCTTAATGTCACATTCTCATCTGCAAAGTTACTAGATGAGATTGCTAATTAGTATTAAAACAAAACAAGGGGTTGCCTAACAAAACACATGGAGTTTGATTATTATTTTAACTATCCAAATTCTCTTGCATAATGTTGGTGATTTCCTCAATTTTTAAGCTGTTTTTAAAAAAGTTCACTCATTACATGCAGGTGCCATATCTATAGCCTCTCTCCCTTAGGCACATTCTGATAAACACTAGGGGGCAATCCTCATTCAACACAATTGGATTTACTTCTGAGTCATGGTACTGCTCGGTAAATTAATGGATTCCATTTAATTAAGCAATAGATATATGCTGCTCATTTTTATTGTGAACACATGGTCTGCATATGTTTAACCCTCTTGGTTAACATTTGATATTGGTATCACTGTGCATGTTCCAGTTAAGCCTTACTTTATTTAGTGCCTTTCTTCCATTATGGAACACAAGGTTCCATGTGTGCCTACTTTACAGTTCTATATTTGAATGGCTATCAGGGGATAGCCCACTCTTTGAAGGAATATTTTATTTGAAGGGCTCTCCAATCCAAGTCTCCCATCTCTGTAAGAAGAGAGAACAGCAACCTTGAAGTTTCCTGTCAACAGGCTGAGTAGGCACCCAGGTCACCTGGTCACAGTATTCCCCACAACAATGAGAAGTATCTTATGTCTAGCTAAATTATTGTAATTCTTTCTTAATTCACATCCGTATATATTAATCATGGCATGCAAAATTTTATGCAAGCTTGTACCCTGAGTTACCTCCCATTAAGTAATTAACAAGCCCCAAACCTGCTTAGTTTCAGCAAAGTGGCTGCATTCAGAGGTGCTGTCTTGCTTGCAAGATTGGGGGTTGTCACACATCATGTTTGAGTGATGTCATGTGCCTGGCACACGATGCATGTGCAATGTTGCACCAGCAGGAGGAGGCCGAGTGCAGCACAGTGCCTGGCTCCTCCTGAGCATAGGAGAGGTAGTTGCATTGTGTGGCTTCCTTTCTCACGCTCAGGAGAAGGCAGCCACTGAACTGTGTCGTGCTCAGCCTCCTCTGCCCTCTCAATATCGAGGGAGCCTGCCCCCCTGCCAGCATATATTGAGGGGTCTGAAGAAACCTCTGCCCCAGGAGGTGGCATGCCTGGCTGCATCATAGACATGTATTGCAATGTAAGTGAAGAGAGATGCTGTACAAAAATGGCAACTAACCAGATTCATCAGAGACCATGTCTTGGAGAATCTTAAAGGAACCGGACTGACGTGGCTTACTCGGTCCTTGCTGATCATCATGTAGCAGCCTATACACATCAGACTGGGGCACTGCAGCTGGTACTGGGTCACTGAAAAATCAATGAGCTGTATGAGATAGTTAACCAGTAAATGTTCACTATAATTGCATTGTTTAAAACAAAAGTGGAAGGTACAGAACTGGACAAAGTCAGATCATGTTCCATTCTAGCAATGTGCAAAGGAAAATCTACACAGAGAACAAATATAAAGCTCAGAAAATGAAGTTTAGATGTTTGGTTTCCTATACTGTACTTCCTTTAGGAAAGGAGGAATAACCATTTCCTCAGGTGGATATTCCCTGTGCTGCTTCATAGGTTACAACAGGAATGGGGAAACTGTGGTCTTCAGTGGACAGTTCACATCATTTCTGTCCATTGGTCATGCTGATGGGAGATGGAATTCAGCACTATCTGTAGGGCGACAGGTTCCCTATTGCTGGCCTACAGCATCTAACTGGGAGCTAATAAAGCCATTGTCTAGGGATGTAGAATCTGTGACCCTTGTCACAATATTGCTGTGTTTCCACTCTCATCAGCCCCAGCCAACAAGCCCAATAGTCAGGGATCATTGAACTGGAGTCCAACAATATCTGTAGTGCCACACGTTCCCCATTCCTGATCTTGATCATCTCAAAAGTTGTTCCTTTATAGATGTTTGTTTTCCCCCATCTTTCTACAGTGCCTGCTCCAAGTAGCTTTTGAAACAAAATATAAAAAAGGAATAATTGCTGTTAAAATGTCCATGTGAAAACAAAAATAAAATCACCAACAATCAAGAGGAATAGCAGTAAAAGCTCATAAAATGATTTAATAAAAGAGAAGAGTGTTCTTGGTGTTTAACAGTGCAATCCTACATATATCTACTTGGATATATGTGTTAAAAAGGGCTATGTGCATATCTAAATATATATTTACTTACTGAATTTATATCTCAACCTTCCTTCCCAAGTAGCCCGGAGCAGCAAATGCAATTTTCATTATTTTTTACCAGTTTCCAAAGGAAATTAAAGCTTAAGCACTTTAGATTTAAGTCTTGATTTTTAATCATCATCTTATAGGCAACTGGAGCATCCCACAAGAAGGGTGAAAGCTTCCATTAGTTACTAGACACAAAATACCCCTAGGGAATAATATGGCATTTCCAAGTTCATACTTGGTGAAAATGAACCTCATCAACAAAAACAACTCAAAGCTTTTTTTTTTTTACTGGAATGGTTCCCAGAAGCATGCTTGCCATTACTTGTAATATGATAAATAAATATTTAGTCCAGGAGTACAGTATGGGTAAAGTCAGTTCACTTAATGAACACCCCAGGGAATCGCTGTCCAGAAAATATAGCTACTTTGTGAGTGATAACAAAATTCTAAAAGTTTAGAGATGCCCAATTTCCAGCAGATTAGCAGGACAATTGCTATATACTTTATTGTAAATGCAATTTATATATAGGGTAATCTATCTGCATGTCTCATTTCCTGTTGACATCAATTATGGGACTCTTACTTGTGACTGTTTACAAGCTGAGTGCATATAGACTGAGTCTCAAGTTGTCCTCACAAAGTAGGAGCTAGACACATAAGGTGAGCTACATACCCATATCAAAGTAACATTTACACAAATTGTATAAAGCTATATAAAAACTTAACCAAACTTAAAACTCTTCATTTCCCTAGGAAGTCACAATATTTTCTTTCAAGCATTTGTCTCTAATTTAAACACAAGTTAGAATGCATAAAATTTTCACAAACCTAAAAACATTTATATGAAACCTAACCAAACTTCATTTTTAATCTCCCTGGCATGACACAGTGGTTCTCCTAATAATTCTCAATTTAGGCTACATTTTGTCCATCTGTATATCTTCCATAGAACATTTTCACCAAGGTGGCAGTCTTTATCCCACTGAAATTGATGACTAAATAGACATTGACTTAAGTTTTCAGAATTTCACATTGACTTCCAAATTGGCATGGTTTAGATATATTTAAAAGCATGAATGACTAATGAAGCAACAATAATGGCAGCACTATTCATGCCTTAGAAATAAGCTAACCATACATTGTGGCTTGGATTACCTTATCGGGGTAGCTTCCCCCAGTGCTGTAGAAACCTGCCCCTGCAGTGTTTCCATAATATTGTCATCTGAATACATTTGCATAGGTGTGTTAAACTGAGCATGTACAATCTTGACACCAGGCAGTTCCATTTCTAAAGGAATGTTGGGGGCCATCTTAGCTGCAGCTTTCAATTCGGTAGGACAGATAGTGCTAACAGTGCTAACTGAAGAGGGTGTGCTACGTCCGCTGCCGCCGTCAAAACCGGAAGGAGTACTGCAAACACTGTGCCAAAAACCAGTACACAAAAATACGTGATGCAAACCAGAAAGGAAAAGAAGATGAATAACAGGGAGCAGAAGTAATCTCCAGAGTGACGAAAGCACCCAAAAGAACAAATGCAAGAAAAAACACATTTTATGAAACACAACTTTTGTGTATTTTTCTACTGAGTATAATCTGCCATAATTTTAAAGAGAGCACAACTATTATGCAAAACTTCTAAGTTTTATAGTTCATCAAATGTTTGTTTGTTTCATACTACCTCCTTCAGCACATAATTACGTCAAGGATGGCACAGGTTAATGGCCAGATTCGAACAGTAAATCAGAATCAGAAGAAAATTTGGAAGTTAAAACTTCTCTTGCCAGTCGTATGTATAAAATAACAACTTCGTGAGATAATAACTGATATTTCCACTACTGTGCCAATGCATAACTATGATGCTTGCACAGCATTGCAACAGCACTAGTGGAATCTGTTTCCTAAGACACATTGAGGTAATGGCACCACAAGTCATCCCAAGCACCAGTATGCTAATATAGCAGGTCTGAATCTGTTAATTATTTAGTCTTTGATGCACACAGAAATAATCAGATGTGTCAGATTTTCTTCTTGCATTTGTTTTGGATTACAAAAGCATGCATTCTTTGTCAATTTTAATTTAGAGTCCTCAGTTTTAAATATTAAATGGTCCAAGACACAAACTACATAGACTAGGACTGTATTAGCAGTTGACCACATATTTTTTTCTTGGTTCAAAATTGCTGTGTGACACAAATCTCACTGTGGTAGGAAAAGCTGTGCCTTCTTTGCCCATTTAAAAGCCATTGGAACATTACCAATAGAATCAACAAATGAGAAGCTGAGGAAAAACACAAAAGGTAATGCCTAGTACCTGTAGTATGAACAGGAAAGACTCAAGTTGCTCCTAATGTATTTATTATTTCTTGTTATTATTTAATAAATTTCTATGCACAAATTCAGGTATAAGTGGGATGGACTACTTGAGTCTAATTCGAATGGGATGGGGAGTGGATTACTAGCTAAATAATGCTCAGTTGTGTACAAGCCCTATAATAGTTATACTGTATGGCATGATCTGCCTCCTAAGCATGGTTTACTAAAACAGATAGATGGAAACCCCTTTGATCACCTACAGTTAATTTAAAATGGGAGCTTAGGGGTAACTTTGGATATTGCAGAGGCAATTGGCAAGAAATAAATGGGGAACTTGTACATTTCTCCCATGGTGAGATGCCCATGGGGTGCCCATAGCAGGGAATGAGAGGTGTGTAAGTCCCCTTTTTAGTTGTTAGACGGGAACTGTGGGGAGTGAACAGACAGTTCAGCTGCACATCCTCTATTGCCAACATTGCCATTTCTTAATATATTTGAAACTACTCTAAGGATGTGGACTTATTTAGCAGAAATATAACAAAAATAATAAAGATTTAATTCTGCATAAACATGCTGTAGGACTAATATGTAAATACTACAGCAGCATAATCCTACTAAACACGTTACGTCAGAAAGAAATTATACTCTGCATGTGTGCAAATGACTGCAGCCTTACAGCACAATCCTATGCCTCTTTCAAAAGTAAGCCCCACAAATTTCAGTGTGTTTTACTGCCTCCAAGACTGTAAGGGTGTAAAATTATTTGGGACTTATTTGGGACTTAATGTCCCAAATTTGGTGAACATTCACAGTGCCAATTTTTTGGAACATTGAAACCAGATTTCTGCCTCACCACTTTTGGTGACCGATGGCAATCACATGTAGATTATTTGCTGCATCTACTGATACCTCTTGAGTTTTCAGACATTCACAATATTCATTATTTGTCATCTTTCACTGAATTTCAGGTGTTTACTGTCACAAATATTATAAAGAGGGAAATATCACCCACAGCTAAATGGCAGCTTTGTCTACATCATGGAACCTTTTTCATTGAACTAACTTCCCTCAGGGATGCCATGTGGAATTTAAGTAGGACCATGTTGTCAACTGCCTTAAGAAAAGTGCATTCCTTACCATCAAAGGCAAGACAAAGAATTCCAGAAGATCTGCACATGTGCCAAAGCAAGTAAGAAACTTTACAGTTGCCAGATCACTCAAGCTAAATATCCATACAAGGGGATAGCCATACAGCCACACACCGTTACTCAGAAATAAAACTAGGATCCATTTTTGGAAAGCATGAGCAAAGCTTGTCAATAATGATGCTGTTAACTCCAGAAGCTGAAGTGTACTGTTAACAGCCAGGTATTGTTCGAAGCAATAGGGCACTGCCCACAAGTGCTGCAGAAGGAGTGCATTTAGCAAAATATTCCAGACACCTACCAGCTGATATTTTATGTTGCTATGTAAACTCAAAAATTATGCTCAGCATGGAACTATATACTCTGCAACACAACTCAATTTATTCTTGCAACACAACTCAGGAGTTTGGCGAGGGAGGCCTTAGCTATTGCCTGTTGGCACTGGTCCTAGGGCATACAGGGCACTGCCCCAACAACCTCAATCAGATCTCAGCCAGTCTCCCTTTGCCTGCCTGCCTTGATAATTTTTATTAGTTTTCAATTACAACCCAATAATAGCCGCATTATAACAATACCAATTTATACTACAATTACCAATACCAATCGTTCAAATACCGAATTATATAATTTAGATCAGGTGCCCCCCGTGTGCTAGAATTGATGATTTGATTATTTTCTTTATTTCTGCATTCCAAAATCTTATTAATTTCAATTACATTTTGGTCCCTTATACAGCAACTGCAATATTAATAACTTCTATTTATGTTTACACATTAAATGTTTTATAAAACTGCAAGTGAGGAACTCTGCCTGCTTTCTTGCCTACAAAAAGTCAGAAGGTGGTTCCACCTGTCATCATATCTTGCTCCACCTGATGTTGGTCTCCTGGCCTTCTGCCCTACCACTCCAATTGTGCACCAGCCCTGCCCCACGATTAGTGCTTCAGCACTAGGAGTGGTGATGTGCATGCCAGCCTCTGTGGTGGCACCCTGGCTTTGAAACTCCCCATCCCTTGAAATTCAACTGGCACTTACTCTAAAAAGCTCAAAACATAGTTTTTTTTATCTAGACTTAGGGGAATGGTTACTGACATTTAGTAATTGTTATTTTGTTTTTATTGTGTTTTTAATTGTATTATATATGGATGTGAACTGTAATTTACTGAATTTAACTGCTACATACCCCTAAGATTTTCAGATGAAAGGCGATGTGCAAAACAATCTAACCAAATAAACAAAATCGTATCATTTGTCTATGAAATAGAAAATGAGAGTGTTAATGTGTAATTTGTTAATGACACATTAACTGCAAAATGGTCAGCTCTCTGCAGGACATAAACATATGTAGCTCTCCATTTTCAACCCTCAAGTCACATCCTCCATTGAATAATTGTATAAGAATGATAATTAAGCATTCCATAAAGGACAGAAAACTCCCTATCAAACTCTATCCCTGCTCTATTTCATCAGAGTGCCATCTTGTTCTTATCCACTGGCGTCCTTGGATGTACACTGGGTAGCCTTAGCCTATGGAGGCTCCATATGAGGTCCTTTCCTCCTTTCTCATTATCCCTTCTAGTCCAACATCATAGTGGTGTTGTAGTTTGTTTGTATGTACATCTACTACATATTTTAAAGCCCTGTAGGTAATGTTACGTGTGATATTTCAGTTTTGATCTCTGTAATGCACCATACAATTCTCTGATGTAGGTTCACTTGAAATTAACCTGATTGCAGGCACATTACTGCTTGGCAGATTGTTGTGGCTTTGATCAATAATTGCACAAAAAGTGTGCCCTTTCACTACTATTCTCCATGACAAAAGAAAGAGGCGTATCTGCTCTTTTGGAAATGGGATTTGATTTCAGATTTATAGGCGCTGCAAAGCAAGCGTTTATTCATTAGAAGGCTTTATGACATACTGAAATAGCATTGTTACTGTTTTCATTAAAAAACAAAACACCATGCACCCAGTTACAGATTACACAGAGAAGTTATAACCTGCTCGGGCCTGAGACTATGAAAGGTTTGGGCCGAATGTTATGCTTGTGTTCAAAGTAGCTTAAGTCCTGGAGAAGAAGAAGAAGAAGAAGAAGAAGAAAAGGAAATACAGGGTTGTTGTCGTTGTCGTTGTTTTTTTTTTTTTTTAACTTAAGCAAGCATATTTGTTTCCAGAAAAGATTAGTTAACATACATGTCGTAAATTATTGAGTTGTAAGTTATATAGTAGTAGCATTAATACATCTGATGTTATTGTGAGAAAAAGAGAACAATAGGAACAATCAAGCCAAAGTTAACTTTTTAGGCTGCAAGCCTAAACTCACGCACTTGGGAGTATGTCCCATTGAACACAGTGGGACTTACAAATGTGTACACATAGGATGAGTTTGCACACCATTTTTATATATATTGCCGATTGCAATCAATAAGACTTGCAGCCTGATCCTATCCATGTTTACTCAGAAGTAAGTCAAACCAATGGGGCTTGCTCCTGTGTGCATGCACATAGGATGTGCCTTCAGTATTTAGCTTTGGCTGGAATGTGCTTAATAATAATAATAATAATAATAATAATAATAATAATAATAATAATGTCTCGTGTAGCCAACCCTCTGAAAGAGAATGTGTATAATATTGGTCTTGCTTATTTGAAGATTCATTTTAGAGGTAAATATTTTGAAGAACATTTTGTATATTTTGAGCATTGGGAAAGAAATAAAAAAGGATAGCAAGAGCTGGACTTGAGACCATGAAGCCAGTTAAACAGATGTTGCAGCAAAAGACCGTCTTAGAGCATCTTACTTACTTTGCTGGTGAATTGGGGATAAGGCCCCGCAGCTGTCCATGAAGAGCATCATGTATATTGCCAGATGAATATAGCCCAATGGGAGAGTTATAGGCAGAGCTCACCACCTGTCTTTTGTTATCGAGGTTTGCTGCTGCAACAAAAGGCTGGGCCCTTCTGTTGTGAGCTGTACCAATGGGCTTGAATTCCTGTGTATAACAGGCAGACAAAATACACAAAGCTACAATGCACATTAAAGCCAATAACAAGCACAACTGGCAATGCTGCTACTTACGGTATTAATAAAACGCATCTTGCTGCAAACCACTAAGCAAGCATCCTGTGTTTCACTATAGAAAATATATGGAGGAGTATAGGGAGGATATACTGTATACTTATAGACAATAACATGTCATTGCTAATTTCTGTAGAAGAAACTAAGATTGGCTGTGTAGCTAAATATGGCTATAATTAAATATTACATAAGAGGTGCAGTCAAAACTAGCAGCCACTGTGCCCACTGTCTTCCTCAGTAACTTCTATTACTCCCAATATGAGTCAACTCACATTGTCATTGAACTGCAAGTTTATTTGTCCCTGCAAATGGCAAAACTGCATGCAAAACTGCATTACACATGCAGACATGGGATTGGCAAAACTCTGCATTACACATGTAATGACATACTGTAGTTTGGATTGCTAGACGTTATCAGGGATTGGGGAGGGGGTTCTCTGTCTCAGATTAAATAACAGAAGCCTGCAATCCTATGCACATTTAATTTGGGAGTAGGTCCCATTTAATCAGTAGGATTTATGTCAGAGTAAACATGTTTCAGATTAAACTGTGAAAGGACACTTTCAGTCAGTCTTGGACATGGATAGCTTGCCCTGGCCACAAGGCATTGGTAACTTTAAGATTTCAGTTATTGCAATGCTCTTTCTGTGGAGTCAACATTGGGCCCAGTCTGGAAGCTCCAGCTGGTGCAAAATGCTGCAGCTGGATTGTTAGTAGGGCCAAACTACCACCAGCACACAACTCTAGTGCTTAAAAGCTTGCACTGGCTATCCATATATTACTGGTCCAGGTTCAAGGTTCTTGTATTAATTACTGCAGGATAATTATGGCTGTCAAATCAAAAATTCATGTTTTTCTAGCTAGGCACATAATAGGGGCTGAAGCTCATAGAGTTTTTCTTCGGTTCTTACTAGAGAAGACTGAGATCACTTCCCTTTTGACAGGAAGAGGTATAACTTAGTATGCTCCTCCCTTCCTGGGCACACCTTTTTTTTTCTTAAAAAACCCTGTAACCTTCAGCTCAGACTCCATCTCTAAGCTAGACTTTAGTGTCTCTTAGTAACTTAAATAGCATTTTAAGCCTGCCTACATCTTGCTGCTGTAACTGCTGTTCTTGAAGATGTAGACCGAGTGAGTAAATGTTATTTTCACTTTTCCCAGGAAACCTATTGTGTGGTTATTATTTGAGGGGGAGGAAAAGGTCAGGAAAAGGCCAGGAAAATCCATCCTGCCTTAAAGCACCCTGGTTTATTAATGCTAAAAGGCTAAAACTAGCTTATACAAGGTCCCTTTTAAGTGGCAAAGAAATGGCACTCTGCTGAACTCAACAATGTGAGGAAGGATAAAATCTAATAAATATATCCCCTCCTAACCTATAATCAAATCTCAACAATTACAAGGCAACAACTAGGGGTCCGGTGTTTTAAGGACCACCGATTCCTTATATCCCTGCCTAATTGCTGAGGTATTTGGGGGAGTCACTGTTAGTGATCCCCCATAGCTCACATGCACAGTTCGTAACTATGTATTCAGTATTGTGGTTCCAATTCTGCGGAATATGCTCCTGGCTGGGATCAAACAGTCCGCCTCTCTGTTTAACTTCTGGTACTTCTTATTTTAGCAGGCATTTTAATGGTAAGATTTTCTGATTTTATGTTTTAACCAGATTTGTGCTTACTGATTTTTTTGTAACCTTATTGTACACCACTTTGAGGCTACTGTTGAAACAATCCTAATAATATTTTGCAGGAGGGATTCAAGCACATTCCATGAAATTTAGGTTTGTGCAATTAGTGTGGATCAAAGTACTCTAGCACAACAAAGCCATTAAAAAAATAATTGATTTTTTTTCAGTTTGGAGAGTGATAGGTAAATAGCGTGGAATAAGCAAATGATTCACAGGAAGATGTTTAAACACCCTGTAAGCAAATCAAGATGAATGCTCTGTGTTGTATATCCTCCCACAAATACACCAGAACAAATGCTCCATAAAGACCAGATATAATCTAACTTCTGCATAAGCTTTGTGCAAGCAAGTCAAGATTAATGCTAAATAAATAAGCTGTCTGGCGGAGCCCCCAGCAATTTTTGAAATGAAAAGTCTAAATAGCCATTTAAATTTTTTTAAAATTGCATCTATTATCCACATGTATTACTGTCTAGGCATATTTGCTTGAAAAGTCTCACAGCCATAAATCAGCTCAACCTTCCATTAAAAAGACATGGACACGTAATAGGTCTGTATGTATGTGCTAGATCAGTGTTTTAAAAATAGACAAGACTAAACTGAAAAAGACCCAGCATATAAGCAAACAACATAGTGTGGAGTTCTAAAAAGAATGCTTCCAATATCACTGAAGTCAAAGGACAAAAGTGTCATTGAAACAAAAAGCCTAGATCTACAGCCTAGTTAAGTGAGGCTATTCACTTGCTTGAGTCATTTTGGTTGTTTTAGTAAACTAATCTTTAAATAGTGTGGGCACACCTGGTATTGAAATATCTTGTAAACTCGGCCACATGTTTCAGCTGTGCACATTCTGCAGCTAGAAGCAAATGCAGCAAACCCATAGCATGCCATATTTAGCACATCAGCATATTAACAATAAAATCTGCAGTTGTATTTCTTTATTCAAACACCCACCCTTTGTCCATATGGCTGAGAAAATATGCTTAAAAATATGTGGGAAATGCTTGTTAATATCTCAAAAGCCAGACAGGTTGAGCAAGATTTCCACTTGTTTGGTATATCAACCTAATGGGATGGTTGAAAAATGCAAAGGTTTATACTATCAATGGGGCTTACTTCCAAGTAAATGTGCTTGTGGGATCAAGGTGCATTTCCAAGAATGCAAGTAAATCCTATATAGTCAGAAACCATGTTATACGTAAATTAACTTTGATAAATATATCATCAACTAGTTTTTAACCGGGATTAGTTTACAGATTGAAATGCAGAAAGAATACATATTGAAACATCATATTTGTAATATCTTATGTAATGCTGCAATGAGTTTGAGTTAATTTTAGTCTCTAGAAATATCACCATATGCACGAAGTGTAAATGGCAAAGCAAGCAACAGATAAAATAACAGTCCAGCTTTTGCGTTTATCGTATGCAATAAACCTCTAAAATTTGTCTGATTTGTCTGATAAATTCACTGAGAACTCAAGACCAAATTTAAATAGTAATCACTGCACATAATTTATAAGTCCCAACAAAGCTGTTAGGGGAAAAAATCACACAGATAGCTCTAAATGGTGGACATCTTTTGAATTTTTACAAGCATCAGAAGAGTATTTTCAAACAAACCAGTTGGCCTATTTATCAAGATTGCATTGTATAGGTTAAAATGTGTGGTTTGAAAAGACCATTTTCAGCATTGTAAAATGAATTCAGTAGTTTTAATTTTGACATATTATTTTGTTACTGAGATTTCAAACTGCAGAATTTCTATTATGCGTGCCTTAGTTGCCAAATATTATTACTATTCAAGCTCACTGTGTGGTGTGCCCCTAACAGATATCACAAGTTACTTCAGATCAGTTAATCTAGAATAATGACTACCCAAATGGGCAATCCGTTTAATGTCACACACTAACTAACCATAAGCATGCATTGGTTAGAAAGTTACATCATCTATGATACATCCAGGATGGCTGTAAATCAACCAGGCTGAGTAGAGGGTTTCTGCCTGACCAAGGAAGATAAGACTCCCTCAGAATTCTGAGACCTAAAAATTTCAATTTGGGGACACATCCACATTATACATTTAAAGTACTACTATACCACTAACAGTCACGGCTTCTCCCAAATAATCCTGGGAATTGTAGCTTGTTAAGGCTGCTGAGAATTGTTAGGAGACCCCTGTACTCCTCACAGAGCTACAATTCCCATTGTGGTTTAACAATAAGTCCCTCTTCCCAGGAAACCCTGGGAATTGTAGCCCTGTGAGGGGAGGGGGTCACTGAACAAATCTCAGCTCCCATAAGAAACTACAATTCATAGGATTCTCTGGGAGAAGCCATGGCTGTTCAAGTGATATATTAGTGCTTTAAATGTATGGTGTGGATGTGGCCTGGGTTAAGATAGTAGACTTATTTGGGTTAGGTGTGATACTCAGGTGAGTGAGGATAGGTAAATTTAACCAGGGGTCCTTGGGGCCTTTCCCTAGAAGCTGTTTTCAGTGTTAGGACTCGGCTCTGGAACATGTGAGGTATTAAGAATGTAATGGCTCAATATCATGTCCAGAACAGATGTAAGAATCTTACAGCTTCCAATGGTTTTTCATAAAAAAGGTTAGGGATGGATTGCTTTATGATATCTTACGTTTAACAGGAGGTTAACTAGACGTTGGGAAACATAATAAAGATGTAAGTAAGTTACTGCAAGATACAATGGGAATGCTGCTGATTTAAAGCAATTTGCTACCTGTGGTTCAGCTTCCAAGTTTACTTTGAATGGACTACCATCTTCTGTTATTTGCGGAGACCACATTCTTGTTTCTGCCCTGTAGTGTGAAAAATGAAGAATCCTTAATATAGCACATCTGTATTCAATGTGTTATGCAATCCTAAAGTCCCCAAAGCTTTTATCTCCCTTTTATCACAACATGAAAACTTCTCTTTTAAATAACTGTTTATTTGTATATTAAATCTTACATGAAAAGTAGAGAATACTGCACTGGTAACTAAAGAAAAATAGGACAGTGGCCCTTTAGGTTTTGTCGAGTAGGGAAAATTTCAGATAATGCTTGTAAGCTTACTTGTGGCAAAAGAAAGAAGAGGAATTGTGAAAGTCTAAGGATGCTTCCAGATGGGGGCTTAATATTGCAAATGGGTCATTGGCAACAAGTTATGCCAACTTAACAGCTCTCAAATCACCCACTGAAGGGGTGGCCTGGGAGACAGCCTGATCTGATTCCATTGTGTACCTCCCCTTCAAGGCGAAACTGAGTACTATTTTGTTTTGAATCTGTAAGGAGCAGTGCTGTTTATCAGTGGGACTATTTAATAGAAAATAGCCTGAGAAGCTGCATAAGATATATTGCACCAAGGGAAACAGGACAAGGAATTGTCGTGGCAATCTTGCCACATATCATGCCAAGAACAACTAAATCTAGGATATTGGGCCCAGAAATCGATTGGATCCATGGCTATGAATGTTTGTAATCAACAGATTATGGCAAACTTTAATTTAGATTGGAAACATTGAATCCATTACAGTGGTACCTCGCAAGACGAATGCCTCGCGTAACGAAAAACACACTAGACGAAAGGGTTTTGCGGTTTTTTAGGTGACTCGCAAGACGAATTTTTCTGTGGTCGTGCTTCGCAAGACGAAAACGTTTTGCGATCCCCTCCCCCGCACAATGCATTCCTATGGGAAACTGCACTTTGCAAGACAAAATTTTCACAATACGAAATGACTCACGGAACGAATTAATTTCGTCTTGCGAGGCACCACTGTATTGCACTCCAAGCATATGGTGAAATCTTACCTCTCAATTTTCAGACAGAGCTGGTGTGACGCTGCTTTAATTCTCTCTTGTGCATCATTGTGAGTCATGTTCTCTGTGCCGTAGCCATCGATAGCTATAATGATGTCACCAGGGCACAAATTGGCTTGTGAAGCTTTGCTTCCTGGAGTGATCTGAAAGAAACACAAGATGTTTCTTTTAAATGATAAGTAGACCTGTTTCCACCTAAGAAGTTGTATTGATTTCAGTGCAACTTATTTTGACACAAATAAGGGAGGTGGTAAAACTTCACTTAATTTCAAGTATGAGCTGTAGTTGATCTGTGACTCATTGTGACAGGCATATAAGCATATAAGCATTAGCTTCTATTTTTTATTTATTATTTTGGTGCTAGCTGATAGTTTAGCATTTATTTATTTATTTATTTCACAGAATTTATACACTGTTGGTTGTAGAAAAAACAAAGCTGTTTACAAAAAAACCCTCAATAAAATTATACAGCAATAGTTTAAAACATGCGAAGAGTTAAAATACTAAAACAAACTTATGTTCAGAAGAGTTTTGGCGCTGCCAGTAAAGACAGACAACTGTCATCTACATTATGTTGCATGACATGGAATGTGCAGCAAGGGACCATGAGTCAACAAGTCTATTTGCAATGGTGATACAGATTTCTCAGTGTTTTATACGAGTTATAATGCCACTGTTTAGCAATATGGGACTAGTTTTGCCATGAACTACTGCTTCCTATTGGTTTCTATACCTCTCCCTGTGAAAGAGAAATGTTAAACTGCACAAGCCTTCTCTAGAAGGCTGAAGAATTCCAGAAATATTTCTCTTTTCAAAAAATACCAGACATGCACTTGAAGTATGTCTGATACAGAGTTTAGCAAGTGATATATTGGCTTGAGCAAATGCCAAGGGTTTTGGAAGTTCCAGACCTGATCTCCTCCTCAGCACATTCCAGTGTTGCACAGTGGTTAGAGTGTCAGGCTAGAACCTGGGAGTCCAAGGTTTAAATCTTCACTTAGCCATGGAGTCCACTGGGTGACTTTGAGCCAATCACTATTTCTCAGTCTTACCTATCACACAGGGCTGTTGTGAGGATAAAATGGAGGAGAAGCATGTACACCACCTTGGACTCATTGGATGAAAGGTGGGATTCTAATTGTAGCAAGAAATAAAGATTTCAGACAACTGAAATGGTTTCTAAACTCTTGTGCCATTGTCACCAAGTGACCAAAAAGAGAATACAGTCTCACTTTAGCGGCTTAGTCATGCTGGCCACATGATCCGGAGGCTGTACGCCGGCTCCCTCAGCCAGTAACGTGAGATAAGTGCCGCAACTCCAGAGTCGGACATGACTGGACCTAATGGTCAGGGGTCCCTTTACCTTTACTTATGTGAAAAGCTAGTGTGACTGAAAAAGCTTCTGATATGCTAAAAAAAAATTATGCATAGCCATGTTGGATTTCTACCTGTCATGCCATTAGTAAACGCTCACCAACCCTACTTGGGAATAAAAGCTGTCTGCCTTACTAATGTGTGGTTCTTACTGATGTGTGTGTCCTGGTTCTCAAAAGAGAGAGAGCTATTGCTTGGAAGCCTCTATGCTTGATAAAGCTTTTTTGTGAAACATGGCAATATTGTAATCTACTTGTCAATTGCCTAATCTGTAAATCCAGTTTCTCACAGTTATTAGATAAGGAAATATTTTGCTTCTTGCATTGATGTGCTTAACTGTCTCTTAGCATGCTTTGATTAATCCACAACTTGCTCTTTTTGCCTTAGTTGCATTTATTTTGGTGGCCTTCAAGCAGTGCAGTATGTTGACGATTGGGCTGCAGTTCAACCCACTTCTATACTTAGCTTGTCTGGATTATCTGCCCTGAGGTTTTACATTTGCTTGAAACCTTCCAGAGGGTTGTCTTACTGTATTTGGTTTGGGTAACCACAGATAGCTTTTTGATTATGACATCACTTCTCTAGATAAACAGGTGGTAGTACCCCTTCTGTTTCTCCCTTGTGAAGTCTTTACCCGATTGACTAGGCTACTCTGTTTTGCTATGGTCTGTTTAAAACTCTATGCTAATAGAAAATCAATTCCAAAAAGATTTATTGCTTAATTTGAAAGCAATTTTTGAATGATAATGCTGTCTTGTCATAAATTGATGGGAAATTGACATAGGTAACGAAAGATTTTTTAAAAATATGTACATCTTCATCTTGAAAAACATAGATCTGTCCTGTATCATTTTCCTAAGCTTTCAGTACAATTCTCTTAAAATGATAGCCTGAGCCACTAGGAAATAAGTCCCTCATCCATAAATATCTTAACTTAGAAAAGTCCAATAAGTTGTCATTAAAAACTCCCAATAGTGAAAAGTTAAAACTGTACAATGTATGGTAGACACTATTGCCTTGATGCAATTATTTTTTGAAGGTGTGGTTCCCTTTAATGTGTACAACATGGGGAACCTGCAGCCCTCCAAATGTTGTTGAACTATAATTTCAGCCAGCCCCACCATGTAGTCAAAGACCTGGAATGACAGGAACTGTAGTCCAGCATCTTCTGAAGGGCTACAGGTTTCTTGCCCATGGTATACACGGATCCCACTCAATCTTCAGGTGTTCCAACACTCACTTCAAATAAGGGTTCAGTTCTCGATGTGCAAAGAGATGCTCACACAGAGCTTGTTCCTTCCATTGAAGTGTATAGGGAAAGTCTGATTATCCAGGAGCTCAACTTCATTTATTCAGAGTGCATGCAGACATTCAACTTGAGATAAATGTATTCTTAAAACTGTAACTGTGGCTGTGTTCACACTTCGATTTACTGTGCACTTACTGTGTTTCCACTGTTCAGTTTTAAATTTGTGTTCACACAATGTTATAACAAATGCATATGTATCCTGTACTTTGTTATAAAATGCTACAGTTTGGTGTTTTGTTTCTCAAACCAGCTTCACACTGAGCTGTTCCTTATTCATATCTAGCCTGAGATTCTCTAGAGGAGTCCCACTATTTTAAAATGCAAGATGTAAACTGTTTAGAGATTATGGATGATTAAGCTGTATATAAATCCTGAGTCATAAACAAACAAACAAAATAATTTGACTCCCATGTATATTTCCTATGGTTTGCACATGGATAGTTCAAGATACCCTCAAGCCAATTAGCTTTAAAATGGTTAACCTAAGCTGCTTTAGGGCCATTGATTTTAGAACTTGCTCTGATAAATCCATGTCTTTTGGATCAAGGAGTCAATGTTTTTTTGAACTGATTTAAAGCATTTTTAGCCTATTTCAGGATTGGGCCTGCACTTTAGAGATCCATTTCTAAATAACGAACTGTTACATATAAATGAGAAAAAGAATCAAAGTAGTTGACGTATGTTAACATCAAACAGATGTACCAGTAAAACTCAAGGCATCTGTCTTCACATTTGTCTTTTTTATATAAACACGCCTTGCAATGCAGAGCAGTAGGCCTTGAAACACATTTAATGAGTTCAGCAGCTCCCAAAGCTACTTGTCTCACAGTGACTCAGAAAATACCAAACAATTTACTTCTCAGTAATTAGGTATAAATGCAGCTCCTCTTTTGTTAATAGAACTTTAAACTTGACAGAGCTTATTGTAAACAAATGCAGGCTAGAAGCCTAGCGTTACTAAAATACTTTTCTTGAGAGATAATGGAAAGTCTTTCCCTCTTATAATGCCATAAAAGGCAATAGGAGTCCAAAAACACCACAGTATCTTCTATTGTTTTTAAGCTTGGACATTGTTTCCCTTTCTCCAGTGTGTCCATGTCAGATGCCATAAGCATGCACCACATCAGCTTAAATGTGCTTTGTGCATTTTATGAAGGTTAAACACTTCAGAGTGCATGGAGTTCTGGTGAAACAAACTACTCTTTGTTTACGATACTAGCTGGCTGTGTTGGTTTTTCTTTAAGTGCCTAAATTTAGTACCGTAACTCTAACAAGAGTTCTCATTTGAAATACTGTTAAGTCAGCAATAATTCTTCAACTCCTTACACTGGCATTTTTTGTGTAGTTGTACTTTTTCAAACAGACAACAAATTTGAGAGGATAATACTTTTAGATATTCTCATTCTGCAAGGAATGCTAGCTGTATCTGTAGCATTCAGTGAAACTGAAGTTGTTTTTAAGATTGCAATATTGAACGTACATATGGAATTTTTAACACTTAAAGGGCACAACCTGCTCTGTAAGGATACAATCCAGTGCACAATTATTTGTGAGTAATCACCACTGAATGCAATGGGAATTTATTATGAGTAAGCCAACAATGGGCTGTACTGTTAATCATTTTTCAAAGATCTGTTAATGTCAGTTAAGGATGTGCCTATCATTTCAATTGACCTCAGTGAGATTTAAACTACTTTGTTTTAGCAGGAGCATTTTTATTTTTGTTATTTATTTCAAATATTTGTCCTACCTTTCAGTCCGCAGATGTCTTCAAGGTTGTGGCCAATTAATTCTACTTGTGCATGCAGTAAAATGAAATAAATGAGACAGGTGCTGAAATCACAGTTCTTGCATAAGACATTGGCACTGACTTTATTTGATCAGCATTATAAAGTAATGGAAAATACAGAAATGTGAATTCCAAAATTAGGTCTCACGGTTTTTGTCCACAATGGCAACATTCCACATCCTTGTGCATGCTGCCTCAGGATAAAGATATGGAGTGGCTGTGCATGTTTGGGCAAAAATGTATATCAATCTGGATAGCTCAGCAATGATTTACTGTATGCTTCTGTAGAGGACATTGTGTACAGATGTTCTGGCCTTGAAATAGTTTGTTGCTAATGAATCAATCCTAAAATTATATCACTTCTTTGCTGATTTTTGAGGTCAGCAAAGTAACCTCAACTGATTCAGTGTGCAGACTCTCTGAGTTAGCATTGTAATATAAATGTTAAATTGCTCCTAGATAAACTCAATAAAATTACTTAACTAATTTGCTTTAGGGAAGTATACCCTACTTGTCAACAAGTTCCCAGTTACATTCTGAAAAATGTCAGAAGATAGCACTCAGAAATGTCTACATCTGATCTTGCGGTTGTCTCCTTATTAGGCACAACTAATTACATCAATTCCCCACTCTCCCTGTGAACTCTCATTATGCTGGTTTTGTGTGAACTTACCCTAAATGTGAAAATGAATATGTATAGCTCCTTTCCTCAAGAAGGTATCCTGCAAATTCCTTTTGCACAACTTAGTTAAACTAGTTAACTGACACCCAACTGTGTTGTTGTATGGAGATGCACACCTGGAGTGGCTTGAGGAGGTGATGAAATGGAAAAGCAGTGGGCTAGAAAAGAATTATGCCCCCTTGCTTCTCTACCTCAAATTTCCGACTCCTTGAGTTTCTTTTCAATAGAATTAGCAGCACAAGGGTTTCCGCCGAAGATTTTGCATGATGTTCCGTTCTTTATATATGCCATCTTTGTGCTTGAACAGGGAAGACAACATCCTTTCTAATTTTCAAGTTATCATATGCACATTAGAGTTCCAGTTAGGTGAAGTGAAGTTCATCCACCCACTTCACTTCACCTAACTGGAACTCTAATGTGCATACGATAACTTGAAAATTAGAAAGGATGTTGTCTTCCCTGTTCAAGCACAAAGATGGCATATATAAACTGAAAGCAAAACAGCACAACCAAAATTAAGGAGGTGGTTTCTATAAACTTGAGGGAGCCCTGGGTAGATCGAAGTATGCAAGTTTGTAAATTAAAAGAAAACCCCCAAAATGGTCCAAGAACAACCCGTGAGTTTCCAAGACATATAGAATATGATAATAGTTGAGCCTATATGGAGAAAGCAAGAACAGACTCATCTTATTTCATCAGAGATGGGAGTTCTAGGTTCACATTAATGCTATGGTTAGGAACTCCTGTATTTCCTGCTACATTTTGCTTTTTTTTGAGGAGGAAACTCAAGTATGCAAAAATTTGAATTTATCCATTGCTTTCTATAGGTTCCTCTATAGGTTGAATTTATCCATTGCTTTCTATAGGTTCCACAGGGGAGGTGGAAGGAAGGCTCTGAAAGCAGTGGAGGGGTGAATAATCAAGATGTTACAGGAGGAAGCAAAGGAAAAGAAGACACATTCTCCAGTTCCCTACTCTCCAAACCCTGCCTCCCCTTTATATAGAAACAAAATGCTCAAGTTGGGGGCTGGCAGCCAGACCCAAGCTTGAGCTCTCTAGCAGCATATATGGGGAGGGGGCAGGGGTGGAAAAGGTGTCCTCCCCCCTTCTCCTAAGCAGTGCTATAAGTGCCCTGTTCCAGGTTGTCTGAAGCCTTAAATAGGAGTTAAGCGGTGGGGGTGGGGGCGTTGCACTGCAACATTGTGTTGCAAATTTGGCTGTATTCCAAATCCCACTGGATTCAATGGGGTCACAGGTAAGCGGATTACAGGACTGCAGTCCAGTGAATCCTATGTCCACTTACCTGAGAGTGATTCCATTGAATACTACTTCAGAGTGAGGGGTGCATGGGAAGAAATAGCAGTGTCAAGTCTACTTACTCTTCTTGACAAGCATCTTAAAAGAAACCCTTTAGCCATTGATTGCACAGTGCTAAATTTACAACCGCCTGTGTTGTGTTCTTTAAAAATACACAGCATTCAGCAAAGCATGTCTTGTCTGAGGGTGAGCCAGACACCATCACCTCCTGCAGACTCCACACTTCCACAACTTCAATGATGCCATTGTAAGAAAAAGAAAAGAAACGAAAAGGGAAAAGGACATACCCTGGATATGATTAATGGCTGCTTAAAATCTATCCCTCCTGTCAGCCTGAAGCCCCAAGGCGCTGGTCCTGGGAGGACAACGTTCTGTGGCATTTTCCAGCAATTTTCTGAGGGTATCTTTAATGGGTCCCTTTTCTTCCTCCTCCTCCCTAGATCTCTGTAAGAAAGGGCTTCTGTCAGCTTAGCAGTGGCTCCCTGGTCTGAGCAGTAGAGCCTCTCTCCAGCACGCCTCTCAGAAGTTTTCGCTTTCCAGCTGCTGTATATCACCCCTTTATCTCTGCTCCTCAGTGACGTCAGCAGTCCTAGGCCGCCTCCACTCAGAGGGGGGAGCAGTACCAACTTTGGTAAACTAAAACCTGGACACTGCTCTGTGGACTTTACAACTCCCAAGCAGTTTATTAGCTGTTTCCCAGGAGTCTCCCAAGCCTGCACTCAGTGGAGCTTCGGGTTACAGCCTCCTGTTGGCCTCTTAAAACTGGCTGGCTTCCTTTTTGATGATGTGGTGATTGAATTGTGCATCTCTTGACCACCAAATCTGTGCTCTCTAACTCTCTGGCTGTCCTGCCAGTCAATTAATACGCACCTCAGAATAAATAAATAGATAGTCTTCCTTAGTTTGCTGCTGCCTCTGTTCCCCCTCCACTCTTCTCCCTTGGTTCCTATCTGCTGAATTTTGGTTAAGTTATTCAGGAAAAGTTCCTGTTCTCTTGTAAATTCATCATGCATATTGATGGCACTTTATAATAATTAAAAAGGGGAAGATATTTATTTTATATAAATAATTAGTTTGCAAAAGAGACAGTTTGCCAAGCACTCATTTCCCTGCTATTCATAGCCCACAACATCTCTTTTCTTCATATTAATATTTAAAATTGCTACTATAAGGTTTATTCATGAATTCATTTTATTTCTTAGTGTGTTTGTCCTGCCTTTTCGTCAAGAGAAAAGGCTGAATTAAACACAATTTGCATCCCCCCCCCAAGAACTCAGGGTGTCATATTCTGTTTTCACAACAACCCTGTGAAGTGGATTGTATGACAAGAGTGCCCAAGGCCATGCAGTGACCTTCAGAGCTGCAAAGCGATTTGAATTCAGGTTCCCCAATTAAAGTTCTGGATGCCGTTGACATGATTTGGTGTAATGTAAAGGTTCAATTTCACCCCTCTTCATGATGAAGGTTTCCCCCCAACATGGTTAACATCACAGAACAAAATTGCAAAGCAGATGAGGAAGGCGTTTATAATGAAGCACTCATGGCCTGCTCAAGACATTTTGCAGCCCAAGGCAGAATAGCAAATAGTGCTTTCCCTAAGGGTATGTTCACATTAGCAGTTTTAAATGTAGCAAATATATTTTCCCACTGTGTTTGCATGGTGTTCACATCAGAGGTGGGGAATGTCTTCACCGAGCATGCACAATATTTTAAGTTTTCCATTGCAGCCTGCTTGAATTCCCTATTAATGAAGCTGTTCACACCATCCTGAAGTACTAAGTGAATGCTGTTAGTTTTCTGCTTGGATTGAAGGTGGTCTTAGAAGTAACACATGAATCAGCAGTATTTGACAGGAAACTACAGGATTGATATGGATTGTGGCTGACATGTGAATGTGGCTTCAAAAACTAGCAGTAGGAGCATCCTGGATGTGGAGTATGTAATGATGCAGACATACCAAGTCAAGGTGCAGAATTTTATTATTTATTATTTATTACATTTGTTGGTCTCTCTGTTTTGCCCAGGGCAACCCAAAGCATATCCAAGGCTGGCCAGGTTATTTTGGCACTTGAAACAGAAAATCTCACATGTGCCTCTTGATGAAAGTAAAAATACAACAATAATAAATGAAATAACTAACAATATGCTATCCTTCCATGACACCCAAGATGAGCTGCCTGAAGCACCTGATGAGGATCTGTTACTTTTTGGGAGTTAATGAATTACAGTTCATGATGAGTAGGGCTGTAAATTAGTACTGTAGTTAATTACTTGCGTTACTTGGAGGGAGGTATCAAGTTTAATCCCAGAAGTGAGAAACGATCATATGACTTTGGAATTAGGCTTGATGGTACCTATAGAAACTATTGGACTAAATGACTGCTTGGTTTGATTTGATTATAATTTACCTTCCCAGCACATAGCATCAGAATCTGTGTGCAGACGGACCAGTGTTTGGTTTCTCAAAAGTATTTTGAATCCATTTTTAAAATTTACATAGCTGTTTGTCGCAAGGCTCCTCCGGATTACCTCTTTGAGCTTTCAGCCTGATTTACTTGCATGTAGGTTAGAATATGGCTGTATACACCTTTAAAGCACATGACTTCCCCCAAAGAATCCTGGGAACTGTGGTTTGTTAAGGTTGCTGGGAATTGTAGCTCTGAGGGGTAAACTGCAGCTCCCAGGATTCTTTGGAGGAAGCAGTGTGTTTTAAACATAGGGTGAGTATGCAGCGGGTGGCGCTATGGTCTAAACCACTGAGCCTGGGGCTTGCCGATCAGAAAGTCAGCGGTTCGAATCCCCGTGACAGGGTGAGCTCCCGTTGTTCGGTCCCAGCTCCTGCCCACCTAGCAGTTCGAGAGCACATCTAAATGCAAGTAGATAAATAAGTACCGCTCCGGCAGGAAGGTAAACGGCATTTCCGTGCGCTGCTCTGGTTCACCAGAAGCAGCTTAGTCATGCTGGCCACATGACCTGGAAGCTGTCTGCGGACAAACGCTGGCTCCTTTGGCCTATAGAGCGAGATGAGCACTGCAACCCCAGAGTCGTCCGCAACTGGACCTAACGGTCAGGGGTACCTTTACCTTTACCTTTTATACAGCCTTAGGCCAGTCTTTATTGAATATTCATTCTTTGCTTGCTTTACACTGCTCAGATTTGTTCACTATGACATTGAGCATTTAGTCCAAATTGCTACTTCAATGTTTGCATGCCTTCCTGTTAATCATTCGTTCATCCCACTTATTTTTAGTGCATTTCCTTGTCACTGTCCTAAGCACAAAACCCCCACTCTCACAAAAGTGCCTTTGTTGTGCTGGGGTGACAGACTGCTTTAATCCACTTTAATTGAGCAAATCTAAATTTCTGGGTATGTATTTGAATCCAGTACTGACAGTTTGGAGATGACCTGAATGAAATTGGTCGAGCCAGTTTGTTAGTATCTGCTTTCTTCGTAACTGAAAATCTTAAGGAGACATTTGCCAAATGTTATTGTTTTTGTTAAGTGGTATGAAATACAAAAGTTCTTTTGAAACAAACACCAGCCTGCTGAAGGGCCATTGTATGTTCTGGAACCTACTATGACAGCTTAGTCTTGTGACACCTGAGGCAGTAGGAATGATTCTGGTCAGTAGGGATGTAGGTTCTCTTACATTTTTACAGCTGGGATAGATCAGTTGATAACATTGGAGTCTTGGTGACATTTTTTCACAGCTTTGATTGGGGACATGGCTAATGCTTTAGCCATGGTTGCCATAGAAAAATTGGCTGTGTTTATTGGCCTTTAACCAACAGCAACAGCTGCAAGACAAATATGGTGACATGTTTTCAGTCTGGGGATGGGACGCAAGCCAGCAGTTTGGCAGATACTGAATCTAGTTAGTCATACTCAGCTTTTCAGTGAGTTGACATATGTAGTCATTCAGAGATTGCTGTAGATAAGATATAAGGTTCCATCCCTCTCTTCTTTCAACATAGTGTTGTGTGAGGCTAAGCAGGGATCTGCATCAGTCTTTCCTCTTCTCCTCTCCTCCCTTCTCATTGTTTCCTTTCATTGCCTCTTGTCTGTCCCTGCGCCATCTTTCATGAGATTGTGAGCATACTGTGTACATGTAGGAAGTAGTCACAGGGCAAAGACGAACAAGGAAAGCAAACATGGACCTTGAAAAGGCCACCTGGTGCACCAACTTGTGAGTAAATGGAGGGAGCTGCTCCAGCTTGCTGCTTGAAATCATAAGCAAACATGCCCACTCACACAAGGCAGAATGTAACTTGAATCTTAGGGTAGGGGGTCTGTGTGTTTTTAAAAACTCATTGTCATAAATAGAGTTACCAGATAAAATAGTTTACAGTGTAAACAGGGATTGGCTCTACATATGAACTACTTTGGAGAAGTACATGTGAGAAATATAGGCAGGACCAATTCAAAAAATATGAGATGGTAAGAAGACAACAAAATCCTAATGTGTCTTGCCTAGTGTGTTTAGTTGTTGTTCTCAAGTTCACTCTTTAGCAATTGAGAAGGCTGTTGCCACATCAGGAAAAATGCAGTAAAATATGAGGAGGAATTCACACTGTGCTTGAACTTGTCTGTGTGATATTTGCAAACACTTCTGGCACATTCTGGCCAAAGTCAAGCACCACTTCTTAACCCTCCAAATGAAGTTAATGGGATGTACAAGAGCTCAGTTTTCATGATTGTATTGGGTTTTGCATGCTAAACCCTCCAGGAATGGATTATTTCCTTATTGCTTTCTGATCTTTGTCTGTTATTGGAGACACGTGTCATTACTGTACTAAAGATGGTTAGTTTATCCATATCCTTGGGGAACTAAAATCATGTACAGTTCCATAAGCTACTTGGATCAAAACTACAGTCTCTGTTTGCACTGTCAGAATTTTGAGAGAATGTAGAATGCACAAAGTCCCCTGAGTTCTTACCGTAAATAGCTGTTATTCATGTCTTGTGGCATTTAAGAGAGGTGTGAGAAGAGGATAAACTTACCTGTTCAAAGGTATCAAACTTACAAGTCAAAAGAAGAAGACAACAAATGAATCAGTGTCAATGAAACAAACAGGCAAAAAAAATCCTTAATACAGGTGGAACTCGAAAAATTAGAATATCGTGGAAAAGTCCATTTATGTAAGCAATTGTTTTCATTAGCTACTGGAGTTTAATATACGAGATAGACTCATGGCATGCAAAGCGAGATATGTCAAGCCTTTGTTTGTTATAATTGTGATGATTATGGCGTACAGCTGATGAAAACCCCAAAGTTGAAATTGTTAATTTGGGGTTCTCATCAGCTGTACGCCATAATAATCACAACTGTAACAAATAAAGGCTTGACATGTCTCGCTTTGCATGTCATGAGTCTATATCATATATTAGTTTCACCTTTTAAGTTGAATTACTGAAAGAAATGAACCTTTCCATGATATTCTAATTTTTCGAGTTTCACCTGTAAGTCTTATGCAGGTAGCTGGAATCCTGAAACGTCTTGGGACACTGCATGTATTCTTTCCTGTTTCACATTACAGTCTCCTGTGCTTGGGACATAGACTATCCCTGGAAGGAAATTCTAGTTTGAATGATGGAGCAATTGCTCTGGATTCTTTTAGTGAGTCATATTCACTGATAAAATGCTCTGGCAGATAATCAACAGTGGGGACTGAAAAGCAAGTAAGCTCCAGATTCTGTTGGCCACACCTTTGGCCCACTGGATTCTTCCAGACTGGGCTCATAACCAAGTGTAGATCAATGTGCAGCATTCTTGACAGGGCCAACCCACCCATGAGGCAAGGTGAGGCGACCACCTCAGGTGGCTGGATCTGCAGGGGGACAAGTGCATTGCCCACTGCTGCTGCTGCTCTTGGCAAATAGGAGGCACTGCTGGTCTCCTCCCACCCTTGTTTCTGAAGTAGGTCTTTATTCTCCCATTGTTCCTTCAGTCCTTATTGCCTGGGGTGGGACACCATTTTATGGTTTGCCTCAGGTGCCAAAATGCCTTAGGCCAGCCCTGATTCTTGAGCAGCCCCACAGAGTCTCCAAAGGGCACACCACAGATGCTAGCCCTGCCCCCCTTTAAACAATGCTCCAATAAGCAACTGTGTTTGGTTGCTGTCATTTTAATTCACCACAATATCTCTGATATGAAATTATTCTGTGGCAAGGGTAGCCAAAAAGAGGTGACTAATAGCTAACGTAGAAGGCAATCCATATTTTAGCCAAGAAAATGAAAAATGAAAACAAGCTGGCAAAAAACAATGTTTGGCTTTAATGGAGCAGGACTGCTGCACCCCTTGTGATCTTCCTGAAATTGCCACATTTGTTATTTGTCCAGTCACCTAAATAACCACCATCATTAATCTGTCTCAGTGAAATCTGTGCAGTTTAAAAGCAGGGCTATAGAATTATTATGAGCAATAATGGTAAATCCTCAGGAAAGTACTCAAAGCCATCTGCTTTGCAGAAAAGCAAATTAACACAGGAACTAGGCCCAGTAAATGGTCTGAGAACACCTAATGCTGTAGCATTCTTGAAGCTAAGCAGCTGTCCAGGTGTGGATCAGAAGCCCATAGCAACCCTCTGTTATCTTCTCTGGGATTTCAAATGAAGACCAGGGCAGAACATTTTTCATTCACTTAGGCTTTATTAAAAGAAACAGGCTCACAGCACCTTAAATAATAACACATTTATGATGGCATAAGCTTTTGTAGACTAGTGTCCACTTCATCAGTTCATAGAATCCTGGATTTGGGTCAGTGAAGGTCATTTAGTCCGACAATTCAACAAACCTACCACTACAGCATGCCTGAGAGGTGGCTCCCAAGCCACTGCTTAAACTCCTCTAATAGAGAGTCCACCACCTTCCGAGTCAGTCTGTTGAACAGCTCACCTCATCAGTAAGTTCTTTCTAAAGTTTAGTCTAAATCCTTATTCTTGTAATTTGAATCCATTGGTTTGGGTTGTATCTGCTGGAGCAGAAGAAAATACATTTGGACTATTATGTGATAGCCCTTTTCAAAGACCTTGCCGGCACTATATATTTAAAGCAGTATTATATTCCTTTCAACAGTTATGGTTTCCCCCTAAGAATTGTCCTAAAATGTTTGAAGATATATCCTTGGATTGTCTTGTATCTCCCCAATCCTGTAAAGCTGGTCAGTATTATTAGCCCCCTATTTAAGATGGGAGACAATGAGTGAGGATTGGGTTTGTTTTACTTAAACCACTTAGTGATTTTGTGACAGAGATTCAAAGCAGACATTTACTGGTTTGTACCTCAGTCTCATAACTACTACAATCACAACAGCTCTCTTGTCGTAGTTCTTTTTTATTTTTATTTTAAAGAGAGGGTTCTTGGGAGTCCAGAAAAGGAACCAATAGTTGGCATCTGTGTCACCATGTAACTATTCTGGGACAAAATGTACTGCTGAGCTGACCAACGAAGTGTGCAGAGCAAAAAAAGAAACTTAACAACACGTTCCACGTTGTCACTCAAGAGCAGTTCTACAGTGCCACTCAGCAAATGAATGCTATTTTGCTCCAGGGGAAACCTCTGTGTACCAGAACCTAGATTAGATATGACATCACCCAACCATGGATTATCACAACTACATTCCCAGCATTCCACATTGTACACAAGATTCCGGAATCAGCACTTGCTACAGAGCTAGGTTGTGCAGAACTGCAGAGCATAAATAGCCCTTTCTGGAGCTTCCTATGTGCTTTGGCACCGCAGTTTCATTTTCTCTCCTTGGGTTTCTTATTGGATTCAAACATTTTGCATGGCATGTGGGGTGGGCGGACACACACACACACACACACAGAGAGAGAGAGAGTTAGCAATTTCATTTTGTAAAAGTATTTTATTTATAAAAATTCCTTCAAGTAGCACCTTAGAGACCAACTAAGTTTGTTATTGATATGAGCTTTCGTGAGCATGCACACTTCTTCAGATACCATTGTACCTGAATGCAACAGGCTAGCTTTGGTGGCACAGAGCAGGCCATGTGGCGCACACACAGCTCTGTCATTCCCTGACCCTCAGCACTTGACATAATGATGTCTGTCTCAATCTGCCTAATGGTAGAGCTGGCTCTTTTGTAATCTGTTGTATACAGGACTGCCTTTGTAGACTGTTCAGAAACTGTAGTTACCGGTAATTCAAAATACTGTACAGCTATTAGCCTGTGTTTTTCCAGTGCCCAAAACAACTGTGCTGACTCCTGGTATGTTTCCAGGAACAATTCAAGTGCTGGTGCTTGCATTTAAAGCCCCAAATGGCTTGATGTCTGGATACCTGAAGGATTACATTAGCCTGCTTGTACACAAAGATCAAAATGAGAGGCTTTTATCTGGGTGCCCCTGCCATTTGAAGTGATTAGGGAGTGGGGAAAACGTTCTTTTGGTAGGCACCAGGCAAAACTCTTTATCTTGTTTTCTAGAGCTTTTTAACCATTTTTAACAACTGTACCTTTTACACTTTACTGCTTTTATCTGCAGTTTAGATTTTATTGTTTGACACAGTGCAGTGTTTTCATTTTGTATGTATTTGTGGATTGTGGAAGGGTGGCAAATCACATGTTTGAAAATAATTATGCACACCTCCAAATATCTCACAATCTCTTTCTTTTGGTGGAAATAAGAGGTTGCCAGTAATGTGGTTGTGCATTGTGCCAGTGGACAGCAATTAGTGGTTTACAGGCCAAATTACAGCTTTGGGGTAATTGCCTCCAGATGACCTATGTTGACCTCACTAACCATCTGCTTATCTGTTGATTTAAACTGATCTAAGTGTATTCCAAAGGCCGCTTGAGTTTGATTTTTTAAAAGATAAAATTTTATGGCAGCTGTGGAAAAAAAATCCCCAAGAACATAAAGAATAGCTTTGTTGGCTCAAACCAAAGACCCATCTAGTCCCGCATCCTGTTCTCACAGTGGCCAACCAGGTGTCGGTGTGAAGCCCACAAACAGGACATGAGTGCAACAGCACTCTGCCCACTTGTGTTCCTCAGCAACTGGTGTTCAGGCGTAATGCATTTGATACTGGAAGTAGTACGCAACCATCATGACTAGTAGTGATTGATAGATTTATCCTCCATGAATCTGTAAAGCTCATTTTAAAGCCACCCGAGTTGGTGACCACTACATTTTCTGAAGGTGAGTTCCATACTATTCACTATGCACTTTGTGAAGAAGTACTTCCTTTTTTCTGGCCTGAGTCTTCCAACATTCAGCTTTGTTAGATGACCTTGGGCTCTAGTATTAGGAGAGAGGAAGGCAAAACTTCACAGTATCCGCTTTCTGCACACGAGGCATAGTTTTGTACACCTCTGTCATGCCCTCCCCTTTCTTGCCTTTTTTCCAAAATCAAAAAGTTTCTTTCTGTATATGTGATTTGATTCTTTTGGTTGGCTTTTTCCGGCTCTAAATTATCATTTTGAGGAGAGGTGACTTTTCCTTAAGGCAATTGTACAGAGCTTCTCTGTAAAGAGGAGTGCTTTGCATCTTAGTTCCTTTTGTCCACTTAATTTGTTCATATTAGATGATGAGCTTGTCACAAGCTTCTCACTTTGAGAGCCTTTGCAGCATTTTAGTGTTACTTTGAATGTGTTTAAACCTGATGCATGTAGCTGACTGTCAGTTTGGCAGGAACTTGAAACAGACTTACCAGTATTATTTCATGAGCTTTAAGTGTACAAAGGAATTTGGATTGATGTTTTCGGGGGTATAGCTGAATGAACACATTTTGCCTTGCACATTTAAGAATAAGGCATTGTCTGAAGGACAGTTCAGTAGCGAAACGCTTATATTTTGTCCGTTGTCACAACTCTGCCAGTTTCAAGGCTACCCCACTAACATACCTACAGCTCTTTCAAGGGAGTAAAAATAGCAGTGACCTAAAACCCTGTTGGAAAGATGCTTACTTAATGCTTCTTCAGATAGCTCTGTGCTATTTCATGTTTGGTGACAGATCATTTTGTTTTTTAAATGTGCACCCCATGTTCCTGTTAACCCATTGCAAGCATTAAAGAATTCCCACTGCATTATATAAGAACTGTAGAAACTTCCCACCAACTTCTGTGTAGTGAATGGAGAGGATTACTTTATGTCAAACCACACTGCCAGGCTGTTGAGGGTTATTGGAGGAATCTATAGCCAACAAGGATATGTCTCTGATTTGCAGAGATCACTGTACAAACTTGGCCCTTTGTTGAAGCCAGTGTAGTATAATGGTTAGTGTGTTAGACTGCGATTAGGTAGACTGAAATTCAAATTCCTCATCCCATCATGAAATTCACTGGCTGACCTTGGACTAGTCATTTTCCCCATGCTTAACCTACGTCACAAGGTTGTTAGTAAGGAACACATTGCAGGTGGTGGAGAGAACCATGCAAACTTTAGAACACATTATTTCTCCCAGAGGATCCTGGGAGCTAGAGCTTACCCCTCGCAGAGCTACAATTCCCAGTATCTGTAGCAAACTACAGTTATGAGGATTCTTCAGGGCAAATGAGGTGCTTTAAATGTGTGGAGTGTAGGCATAATACATGAATTTAAAAAAAAATTCTAGATAAAGTAAGATAGGGTCTAGATTGTGGAATGAAGGGTAAAACACAAACAAGGACAGTATAGTGCTCCAGCTGGTCCTTTCCTCCACTCTTTTGTGAAATATCACATTGTTTTTAAATTGTTACTGCTGAGATACAGGCTTTGCTTGCCTTGACATATTCCTACACTATCGCTTAAATTGTAATACTTACACCATAATAACTGATTTCCCACCAAATAACTAAACTGTATTTATTTTCAGGCAGTGCTTGGAATGTAACAAAAGCTGAGGGGTCAAATAAAAATTAGATTTTTAAACCAAGTAAAATAATTTAATCATAGAATTACAGAGTTGGAAGTGATCCCCAAAGCTCATCTAGTCCAGCCCCCTGCAATGCAGCTGTTCTGTATGGGGATTAAACCCTTGGTGTTATCAGCACCACACTCTAACCAACTGAGCTAATTTGAAGATCTCAAATGTTGTACCTTGTATGCCATCATACTTAGAGTCCTGAAGAATTTTTTTCTTTATAATTTAGCCATTTCCAGGATTTAAATTATTCACTTTACTTTAACCTGCAACCTTGGTGTTAATAGCACCATGCTCTAACTAACACAGACGGTATAGTGGAGGGAGAATGGAGGGGAGCACAGCTCCAGAACCTTTTTTAAAGGAACAATAATTAGGACAGTGTTTTTCAACCTTTTTTGGGCAAAGGCACACTTGTTTCATGAAAAAAAAATCACGAGGCACACCACCATTAGAAAATGTTAAAAAAATTAACTCTGTGCCTATATTGACTATATATAAAGTAATTCTCTTGAATAGGAATCAAATAAACACAAAGAAAGTATTTTATAATTACTTTTCAATTTTTCCCACGGCACACCAGGCAACATCTCGCGGCACACTAGTGTGCCGCGGAACAGTGGTTGAAAAACACTGAATTAGGAAACCTGCTGATGCATCAGAGTAATCAGCAAACCTTACTTGCTCCGCAGGTAAGAGATGATGATGAAGCGGTTAACTTCTACTATTGTTTGTGACAGATAAGCATAGGGAAAGTCAGAAATGTGCAAAAGAACTAAGAAGAGGCTAGAGTGGCTTTATACAGGGACCTTCTAGCACTTTAAAAGCCAGACAGTAGCACTCTGTGCACAAAATTAATTATTGTGGAGTTGTCATTCATTTTAGGAATAAACCCTTTAGCAAAGTATGCATGATGCTCCTTTGAACGTTACACAGAACGGTCTGGACATGCCAATATTAAAATGTGGGACACAGATCCGCTGCAGTGCTTCAGAGTCCAGGATTCCATGGCCAAGAAAATATACTGTATTTGTAGAGCAGCTTAACACATTGTTGTTTATTATTACTCCCTTTCTTATTCCCCATGCTTGAAGATGAGTCATGTTTAATGGAGGGGAAACAATTGCTGTATACAGTATGGCTATCATCAGCATTTGCCATTCAACATTTTTGTATGACACAGTGATGCCATATGCTATCTCCACCCATTTTTCTCTCTGATTATTCCTAATAAAAATGGGTGAAGGTCTCTCTCTTTGCAAGGGACGCAAGTGGCGCTGTGGTCTAAACCACTGAGCCTAGGGCTTGCTGATCAGAAGGTCGGCGGTTTGAATCCCCACGACGGGGTGAGCTCCTGTTGCTCAGTCCCTGCTCCTGTCAACCTAGCAGTTCGAAAGCTCATCAAAGTGCAAGTAGATAAATAGGTACCACTCCGGCGGGAAGGTAAACAGCATTTCCATGCGCTGCTCTGGTTCATCAGAAGCGGCTTAGTCATGCTGGCCACATGACCTGGAAGCTGTCTGCGGACAAATGCCGGCTCCCTTGGCCTGTAGAGCGAGATAAGCGCCGCAACCCCAGAGTCATCTGCGACTGGACTTAACTGTCAGGGGTACCTTTACCTTTACCTCTTTCTTTGCATTTAAAAGCTTTGTAGACTGATGTGTGGTATAAGAACTATACTTTGTTTTTCCTCAGCACACAGATCAGCCATAAAGTGTGACCGTTTTCCTGCTAGCTGTGCTTAGCTTCAGCATAATGCCTATATTCTTACAGTCTATTTATTTCCCCAGCTTACATCAGTGCCTGGGGTCATGATATCATATTTTTTAAAATTAGTTTTTAATTAAAGTTTTTCTTGTGTTATAAAACAGACAAAGAAACAAAGAAAATTACAGTTGGGGGAAATGAGAAGGGGAGAAAGAGGAAAGGAGAGAGATGGGGTTGTTGTTCTTTTGTTCTGTTTCCTACTGTGACACGTGGATAGGTCTTTTGTTTAGATATTGCCATTGTGAGAGTTTGGAGGGTTCAGAATTTGGTTGGTTGCATTCAGTTGGTTGCAGTGTGGCTTGTTTGTTTGTTTGTTTGTGTGTGTGGTGGGGTAGGTTTTTGGGTCAGGTTAGGCATATTTATTTGTACTGTATGCTGTTGGTGGATATAGGCCAATGTCCTGTTTATGTGATAAAGAGGAACCACACTGGGTAAATGATATCCTATTTGTTGTAGAAGCAGCAGCAGCAGCAGCAGAAGAAGAAAAGGCACTGGGTCATTGCTTTCTCTGGTGCCTCTGTTGTTTATAGGATAATGAACCTTGCTGTTCAGGATTTTAATTCCAGCATACAGTATTCAACTTAAATGTGTGATGCTTTCCAGTATGGATGCTAATCAAAAAGGCATACCAGTGTACTCCAAGCAAATTTTATTAGAAGTCTATTCAAGGGGAAAAAACACAGAGACCCTTTGCATGTAAGAATTCAAAGTCAATTACCTGAAAGCCAGGTATGAAAAATGTTCTATTAAAATCAGATAGAGAATAGAAACAGTGCTTTTTTAAAATATCACAGGCAACAGACATTTAAGTCTTCCATCATAAATGGCATCAAAGATAGGTATTGATTTCACAGCAAAGCTGCATGCACAACTAGTTTATAATGGAAAGCCTTTGAAATATAAAGCTTTTGCCATGAAATTTGCAGTAATAAAGGTATGCTGCACAAATATGATTGTTTGTCTTACTGACATTTCTCCATAATAAAGACATATGTACATTTTTTAAAGATTTGGCTGGTAAAACCATATTATACTTCATAAAACTTTTGCAGCAAATGCTATTTTACAGAATTGCACTATCCAAATGTGCTTATACATTGGGAGGAGGACGGGGGGGGGGGGGGTAAAGAAGACAAGGAAATGTTGATATTTATTAGTGGAAGGGGGTAGGTTTTCTTCTTCTTCAAAAAACCTCAACAATAAAATGGCTCTGTACAAAAAACCAAACATATGTACAAAATTCTACAAGACTATAAATATTTGTGAGAAGATCTGTCCTTTACCCAGAAAAGGGTTTTGTTTTGTTTTTGCCTTCTATATGGTGCCAGCAAAACCAAATCTGGACTCTTACATAAAGCCATAGATGCGGGAAATCATGTGTTTTCCCTCATACATGCCTCTCTTTGCATAAGGAAAACAAATACTGTATTCAAATATTGGATACTGCTTCATTACATCCACCCACATGTACCTGTGTTCATTTTTGTGCCTTTCTGTTTCTTTTAATGCTGGAGGGCCAGGAAGAAAATATTGTTCAGGTTTATTAATGTATGTGTATACATAAGTAGGAAAAAATAAAAGCATTGTGTGATACTTTCTGCAGAATTCCCCCAACTCGGTGTTGCAGTAAAATTGTGCACTGGATATTGGTTTTTAGTTGCAGAAACTTTGAATGATAAATGAATGATATTCTGTTGTACTCAGGGTATTTTTTGATATAGCAGAAAAGCATGCAACACCAACAATTTCAATATTGGTTTGCTTAATTGTTTCCCAGTATTTTTGTTTTGTTTTGTACACTTCTTTAATATCAAGCAGTAAACATGGATTCCTTTGGGATAAGTTTGCCCATATCACTGATGGTGGAAGTGGGGCCTTTGAACATTTTCCCTGTAGAGAGAGACAGAGATGTATGCTGCACTTGCAATAGGAAGATTTACTTCTTCTTGCAAAGATATGCATACTTCTTTCCTGACTTAGGGCATTAACATATGCAAATACAGAAGATGCATTTCATCTGCTTCCTGTCTTTGTGCACAACATTAATGTATGACTCACATATTTTCTCTATGGAGAGACAACACTGCTTTAGGAAAATCTGAATGCCCTTCCGGACATTAATGTGTACAGATGCAGGAAGTGCAAGTTGTGCTTAGTGTATTTGCAAATAGCTTCATGCATGAAGCTGCTCTTAGCTGGGGAAACGGGGGATTTAACCATTGTATGACCTCCGTCCAGAAGTCATGGCTTGTCAACTCTTAAGAGCAACTCCCCTTTTGAATTATTCCTGCTCAAATTTTTATAACCACTCTGCATATGTTGCAACATACAAGGCCATGGAAGCTATATTGCAAATGAGTTAAAAACAGGCAAATGTGTGACACAGCAACGTAAAAGCAACATATGCTGCTGAGCTTAAAAAGAATGTGAAAACTCAAATCAATGATTAAAAAGTAGTAAGCCACAACCTGTTCTATATATGAGGTGAAAGAAGATAAAACATTTCTCTTAAGGATAGTACTTCAATTTCCCTCAAATAATATGGATAACCACTTGGAGTGTCACAAAGTACCTTCCATTAAGCTTTTTCTTCTTGGCATATTTCAGATTGGTAGGGGCAGGCAAATATTTAATGCACACAGAAAAAGATGTACTAAATGTTGAACTAATTCCTCTTGTTTCATAAAAGCTGAGTTATCCCATCATAGCTGTTAACGATAATACTGCTGGCTGGCGGATGAGGATGGGAATGGTGAGGATGAACTAGATGACTTCTACCTGGAATTGCAAAGCAGCAAAACAGAAGGCTGGTGGAGCATGTTTTCTAGCAGCTTTATATGCAGATGTGTTGCAGAAATGCAGCATAAATAAGCAGGAAAAAAATAAGCAACATTTCACAGCCTCTTGACATAGTTTCCAGGGAAAGTACCAAAGAATTTTGTTCTTCTGGAGGTTCCTGAAAGTAGAAGTAATAAGTGAAACATGGCAGTAGTAGTAACATATTGCTCTCTAGAGAAGATAGTTACATTTCATTTTAGCATCCTTCATTAGTATATTCAGTACTATGTAATTTGGAAAACATTGCATAGCAAAAGAGAATTAAATATCACAGTCATTCAATAAAGCTATGGTAGGTTTGGGGAACCTTTAGCCCACCAGGTTTCACTGAGAGCTACAATTCCCTTCAACCCCAGCCAGCATGGCTAGTGGTGAGATATAATGGGAGCTGTAGTTCAGCAAAATCTGGAGGGTCAAAGTTTCCTACACCTAAGCTGCAGGTACCAAACAGGAAAAACATAGAGATCTTGGAAGTTTTAATTACAGCAGTTCACATTGCTGAGGAGGCAAGACGTTTTTAAAATGCAGCTTGCCTCTTCAGCAGTACAGGTGGGTGCAGTTGAAATTTCGAAGAAACCTCTGACATCATCCATGGTTCTTCCCAAGTACTATATTCAGTTTTGTTGGACAGTGCTTTCTTAACAGGGAACAAGTGTTACTCAAATGCTTGTTCCATCAAAGTTAATGGGAAAGCCTTCTCTTTCCAATGCTTAGCATGTGTCAGTGCCAGGCATTTGCTGAGGTGTAAATTGAGGGAGCCACTGAGCTCTGAATATTGCAATCTCTGTGGTGGTAGAGGATTCTGAGGGTGTGCTCTCATGTCAAGCAAGCAATCCCACCAGTTAGAAGCAGGAAGATGAATACACACTGCCTCTGACTTGGCCAGGACTCATATAGTGGTCATCTGTATACCTTGCCAGTTAACAGCTCATGCTTGGGATGCAAGAGCCCAAACACCCTACACTGGTTGGCATACTGCTGCATTATCAGTGACTCAGATACAAATGGTTATGGGATTTGGGAAGCTCAAAACATTTTTTGGAGCTGGCCCTTTGTGCAAGGTCCATGCGTGCTTTACAGCATCTGCAGAACTCTGGGTAAAGGGATGATATGCATTGTGTGTGTGAAGGAATTAATGCTTGCCACATTCTTTCAAAACAGTGTAATACAATTCATACCAAAGGTTTTTGAAAAGATTCTAACAGGTTTAGTGTCACTGCAGGTATCTCATGAAGTCTGATTTGCCAGCCACAAAGTACTGAGAGTATCCAGCTATGCAATCTCTGAGGTAGCACATATATCCTAGAGCACTACTAAATTTAAAATTAACATACCCACAAACCATCCATCATCACATTTTTCCATCACATCAATGACATCTCCCTCTCTGAGCTCCAATTCATCTTCGTTCCTAGGAGTATAGTTATACAGAACCTGAAACCTTAAACAGGACAAATGGATGCATTTAAAGAAAAAAAAATTGAGCAGCTTTCATTTTTACTTAGCTGGAAAAGCTTATTAAATAAATAGTCCTTTGAAGTTAAAAATAGGTTGCTTACAGGGTTGTTGTAGAGACTACAACTCAATATGCATATGGAATACTTTGAGCACTTGAATGTTCTATAGAAATGCAAATTATTCTAACTTAGTATTTATCTGGTTAGCTTGTCAACCAGCTACAGTTAAGTTCTGATCATTTCTCCATATCTTCTTTCCCATTCTCTTGTAGATGACTATATTTTCATATAATAACCAGGCAGTTGTTTACTAATTTGCCAAGGGAATCTAGACACCTTTCCACAGAGGCTTGGATCCTAAGGTAAGTTAACTTCACCAAGGTCACAGAACTTCCCTGTCCCTTAATCTCTTTAACTACCTGCACCCACCAAAGTCTATCTGGATAATCAGGGGACTCTCCTGAACAATGTGGGATGAGTAATTTTTGTGGGGGCGGGGCAGGGCGGGGCGGGGGCCTACCGAAGGAGGAAGAGTTATCCCAAACTAGTCTTGGATTTGAATATAAGAAAGTTAATGGAAGGGACGCTTCCCACCCCTCCCCCAGTAGCTCCCTCTCATGGACTGGCTGGATGCAGAGGAGTGGTGGGAGGCATCACCTGGGGAACCCCCAGAGCCAGGGGATTGGTGGTGGGAAAACAATGAGTGGTCAGAGGGAGGAGAAAGAGCAGACTGGGGGCAGGAGGTGTTCAAAGCAGAAAACAGAGTTTAGTGAGCAGGAAGAGGCTATGGCAGAGAGAAGTTCAGACTCTGAGGCTGGAGAGGAGGTTGGGCAAGAGGCAGAGTTGAGGGAGACCCCCCTCCTCCTGTGACCAGCTCCCCTCCCCCTGGTTTCCTAGAACATGCAGATAAATGAACAGAGATTGGTTTTGTGCAGAAACGGTTTGCGACTGCTTGGGGGAAGACCCTGCAGAGGTGGAGCCTTAGAAAGTGGTGGGAAGGTGGGGACCTTCAGTCCTCACAGCTGTTTGACTGGGGCAAGACTAGGGATGGGCGATATTAGGTTTTCAACATTGCAGTATATCACCAGCCAAACATCACAGTTTGGTGATATATTGCTACGTTGAAAGAGCTGCATTGGCCCCAGCCTGTGAGACCCTGGGTGAAACTGCTTCAGCTCTCACTGTGCAGGAGCTGAGGTGCTTTCACCCCAGGGCTTTGTAGGTTGGGGTGAATGCAGCTGGCCCCAGCCTGCTGCTCAGCTGGGGGGCACGAAGGCTTCCACCCCCCCCCAGCTGAGCTAGCCCTCCACTCCCCAAGATGGACTGAGCACTGCAAACACAGCCTGACAGGCTCCGTTCGCTGGGCTCCTTCAGCTTCACTGGCAAGGAATGGGGAGGGGGGCAGGGAAGCGGCTTCCTTTTCCTCGGAGAAAGAGGCTGCTTGCTCACCCCCTTGCTTGCCTGAAGATGGAAGGAGTGCTGCGACTTAACCTGACAGGCTCCAGCATCAGGGCTCCCTTTGCCTTTGCTGGCACAGCCCTTTCAGCCAGGCAGCACGAAGGCTCTCGCCCCCCACTTGAGCAAAATCTGCATTCATCCAGTGCACGCACATGCTGGAGTGACAGGGGTCTTATTTGCACACATCAGCCTGGGAGCCCAAATCCTCCTACTTGTGTGCAAGCAGAAGGCGGCTTCCTCAGCTGGGGAGCAGGAGCAGTTTAAATGAGCCCCCACCCCACCACTGGCTCGTGCCACGTGCTCCTTAGCAGTTTAAAGAAAAGGAGGGAGGAACAAGCTGTCCTGCCTGCTACCTTGCTGTGCTGGTAGCAGAGGGACTCAGGAACTGTGGTGGTTTCGCTAGCAATAAAGCAATGAGTGAAACCACCATCACAATCTTGCCCTCCTATCGGTCCTGGGCGATATATTGCCCAAGCCTAGGGAAGAGTTGCTGGGATCACTAGGCCTGCACTGTTTTGGTTTCTTTGAATAAAGACTTAACTGCACTGACACCATGTTTTTTTATTCCTGACCTGTGCTTGATTCTGACTCCTGACACTCCCTAGCCTATCCTTTCAGGAGGCATAATTGACTGCATGGCAAAGTGAGAATAGGGAACGTTTCCTTCCATGAAGTTACTTAAATTAACTTCCTTAGGGCCAAGCCATAGTGTATATTGTGTGGATACTACATTTTCTTAAAGATAAACTTGTAATACTTTGTTCCGTAGGGAAAACAAATGTGTTCTCCCTACCGCCTCCCTCTTAGTTCATCGCAGGAATCTGCCAATGCCAGATGAAATGTGAACTGGGCAGGGCACCTATTGGATTGTGCCTGTGACATCACCAGACCTATGTCCACTGAATCCTCTCTTGCTGCACCACATAAGTGATGGAGAGCTCATGCAGTCAAAAGATAAAGGTGCATGTGTATATTGGAGGGAGCCCTAGTAAGGCTGTCCCATCCTGGCATTATGCAGAATTTAAATTTTAATAGACTGAAATATGCCTAACTATGATGGATTATGCATTGGCATCCCTTTTATTGTCTGCTGTTATTACTATGCTCTAAGCAGAGTTACAGGGTTGTGCAGTAACTAAGTAAAATAGATCTAATACACTGAGTGTCCAGATCTTATGTTTCATTGTTGGAAATTATAAGATCTGCAACAAAACATTGACTGACTAGCAAGAATGTTGAACAGGAACAACCAGTCATCTTTCCAGAATATAAGAAGAGCCCTGCCAAGTCAGAACAAAGGCTCATTCTGTTCTCCCAGTGGTCAACCAGAAACCTATAGGAAGCTTGCAAGAAGCATCTGAGTGCAACAGCACTCTCCCCATTTGTGGTTCTAAGCAGTTGGTATACAAAAGCTCCCCCTCTCATTTCCATTTTACACCATTTGCAAGCTAACTCTTGACTTTTTCCTACTTTAAGTACTATGTCCAACACATCAACAAAGGAGGTATTTATGTAAGCTAATTCACTTCCCATCATAATTGGAAATAGAACTCATTTCTGAGATTAAAATTGCATTAAATGCCAAAAGTGAATTCGATCAGTAATTTGTAAGTTGCCTGTCACCACTAAGAGGTGCCAGAATATTCAGTGTAACAATTTAATTAGCATGACATTTACTTGTGTGCGCTTAAATTTCAGCTACAACTGTTGAAGTTTTCAGTAATGATGAAACATGCTCAGATTTTAACACTCCAAAGGAGCTATAAAAGGAAAGCTTTCTGCAACTGAATAAAATGATGCAATACACCAGCTTCACAACTTTCACTGGCATTGTTATGTGCAAATAAAGTATGTCTAGATTTTCACAAAAAATGAAGTTGCCTTCTACTTAGCTGGACCAATGGCCCATCTAGTCAACTTTCCAAGGTCTCATTCAAAGACTTTTTCCAGGAACTCTTGAGTTTTAGGAGCATTTAATGAATGGCAATATGGGTCATGGGTCTATGTATGAGTCAATGGTGAGAGTCAGGGGCAGATAGCAGCATGTTTTGAAAGGACAGCCCAGCACCACCCCCAATCATTACACATATGTTGTCCATACACTGCTGTGCCATGGGACGCAAGCTGCCTCGGTAGACAGCTTCTGGAATGGCAAATACTCCCTACTCAACCAAACTAGAAATTTACCAATGTCATTTAGATAAGAACTTTAGTAGATTAAAATACTTACGGTTCCCCCCCACTGTGTATATTTTCATGAGCAAACACAGGGCGCTGTGGCTGAAATGAAATGAGTTGAAATGTAATAAGAGTATAAATGGTTACAAATCCAGGTATAGCTTTCCACAGTCCTATATAATATGCACCCCTAGGACCACCATGCACAGGTCACCAAGTGCTTAACAACAACAACAACAACAACAACAACAATCCTCCCGATATTACTGGTTCTGAGGCTGCATATAAAAACAGTTTAACAAATAGCTAAAGGTCACAATGCAGAAGCACATAGAGCCAAGTAGGGTATTTGTGATGCAGGCCTCATTTACTGGCTGTCTGCTTCACAAATAAATTAAACAACTAAAAGCAAAGCAAACCAACCCCCAAAGTGTAAAAGAAAAGAGGAGATGCTGGGATTTCTTTAACACCTTTTGTAACCTTCATTATCATCAGCATAAATATCACCATGCCAAAGAAAGCTGTTATGTTTTATCCTATTTGCTCTTTCAGTTAAGTGTCATACATACTGCTAGTCTATAAAATGCACAAATGAATATACAATTTTAATCCAACAAACAGCCTCAGACAAGCAGAAAGCAAATCAGTGTGAATAACACTGACCCATTCCTTATGATTGCTCAATACCACATTCTTGCGAAAGTACTCTCAGATATCTAACTGGCAACTACCACATGCTATGTTGTTAATGATACTGCCTAGTTCTGAGAGGACTGTGGAAGGTTTTTTTAAAACAAAAACTATCCCATAGGGAATGAGAAAAGAGAAAATCAAATTATTAAAAGAATGCAGATAAATTATCAACATGTAGCCTTATAAGGGGAAAATGGTAACCAATGCCAGTATAAAAAGCTGAAAAGCAATTTTCATTTCCCACCACGGATTGGTGTTAATTAGAGTTCTGAAAAACAAACTGAATATTTTTAACATAAAAGAAATTGCCTTTATTGAACAGAAAGGTAAGTAAACATACATAAATACCCAGCAGACTTAGTGTAAAAAAAATAAAGACGGAAGTTTTCAAAATATAAACGGGAATCCATGGTTTAGGATTCATGACTTGAAGTTCACAGTTCAAGAGAACAGCTATTAGGGTGCACCATATTTTTCGCTCCATAAGACACACTTTTTTCCTCCTGAAAAGTAAGGAGAAATATCTGTGCGTCTTATGGAGCGAGTGGTGGTCCCTGGAGCTGAATTGCCCAGGGGCCAAAAGAGGATCATGCTTTTTATTTTACAGAGAGAAAAGGGGGTGTTGAAAGGACCCCGCCCAGCAGCTGAGCAGCAAGAGATCGGGGGAGAGATAAGAGTCCCCACTCCCTTTCAGCCCCGCCCTCCATTGTTGAATGTGCTGCAGAGAGAGGTTGTTTGTTTCCCCAGCGACATGTGACTGGCTGATTAGATTATCTGTCTGGAAACTGTAGGAAAGGCTCCCTTTCCTTTAGAAGCTGCAGAAATGTGAGTTGAACCCCATAAAAATGGGGCTTTTCCTCTTTGCTTTTCCCCCTTTGCAAAAAAAGCTACAAAACTTTTAGCTGATCCTCAAAAAAACCAGGGCTTTTCCCTTTGCAAAAAAGCTGCAAAACTTTTAGCTGATCCTCAAAAAAACAGGGCTTTTAGAGGAGGAAAACCAGAAAAAAAAAATTTCTTGTTTCCTCCTCTAAAAACGAGGTGCGCCCTATGGTCCGGTGTGCCCTATGGAGCGAAAAATATGGTATTTATGTAACTGTCTCATAGTTTGATTTTATGTGGATCCTGATTTTATGAATAGACTACCACTGATGGACATGAAGTGAACAATGTAGTCTGAGCTTTTTCAGATCAGTATAACCCAATTCCATCTTAAATGTGGGAGAAAGGTCCTTGGACTTGCAATGATTTGTACCAATTATAGACGCCAACTAGTCTTCAAGATGGGTCTATCAAGAGTACAGTGAAGTAGTCAAGACACGAGATCATATGGTCAACAAATGGTTGATGAGAAAAGAATATAGCTTTCTTGGTAAAAGGCCCTTGCTACTTACAATTAAGCCTCATAAATAAGTATCCAATAGTTTTCCCGTGTAACTGTATATGATTGTAGCACTATAAGAACACTTGCATTTTTTCAAACATAAAACATCTTAATGCAAACGTGATCATCCCTGACCCCTTCTCTTGTGGTTCAGATAAATGAAGTTTGTAACGTATACAAAAACGATTAGATTCAAATATGTATAACATTTGGTTTGTACATAAAATGCAGAAATCACACACATTACTTTCAAAGACAGAGTATGGACAATTATAATAAGAGATTGTACTGTATAGAGGATGCAGGTTAATGCGAATAAGCAAGAAAAAGCTGATACAGATGGCAGCTCAGAGAAGCAGTGCGATGAAAAAGCATGGCATCAAGTGAGTGCAACATATGTTGCCATAGCAGCAAAATATTTTGGGGTGTGTGTGTGTGTGTGTGTGTGTGTGTGAGATCATGCATTTGGAAACAACAAGGAACAGCAACACAGACATTACAATGAGGTCTTCTTATTTAGCCTTTGCAAATGGTCTCATAAGTAAGATACTTAGAAATGAGAGGAACTACTTAAGAAGGAAGGGAGAGTTAAACACAGATTGGTTAGAGAAACTGCTTCTTTTTAGGGCTATTTCACACATACTTGCAATTTTCAATTCCCCAGCAGAACGGTCCAAACTAAGCACAGCCTTCTGTGGCCTCCACACTTTTATCACTCAAGCTTTTTCCATTTTAAAGAGCAACACAACATTTAGAATTTACTTAAGCATGTGAGCCCCAGACTTCACAATGAGAAACCAAATTCCTTTTGCTAGGGGAAACCTGGCAATATCAGGGCCATATGGTACCATACCCTATGTAAATAGCTGTGCCCTCTGACTGGCGAGCTGCAAGATCTCCTTGTCATAACAGGGCTACGAGGAGGTTTGCCGAAGACAAATATCTCTCTTTTTAAATTGGCCTGGAAAAACCATAAACACGGGGGTCAATTCATCTAAAAGTCTAGACAGGCAATTTTATTGTTGTCATACTATTCTCACTTGCAAGCTGCACAAACCAGCTTTCAAATCTCCAAAATGCCCTTGTGCAAAAAGACATGCACATCTGTTAATCCACTGTGTCTCAAAGCTATGATGATCATTTTCCTTAATGCGACACTCCCCCCACCTCACCCCGTCCTCAAGCACTTAAAAATTGCAATGCCTACCAGTCCACCTGGGGCAGAAGATCCTATCACAAAATGCAGCATTTACATTTTCAAGTTTAATAATGGAGCAACCTCAAAAGCAAACAGCACTCATAGCCAGGAGGAAAATATTAGTAGCTGAGGCATTATAACTCTCGAGAGATTAAAAGGAGCTCATTGCGAAAATCTGACCTGCATTCTAAGCATCTCAATGTGTCTTTTGCATGAGTGAATATAAGTAGAGAGGAAGTGATATATGAAAGGGAGATGAAGCTGATGCCTCCTTAAATTAGATTCCAAAGCTTGACTGAGAAGATGGGTGTGAAGGGGAAAAAAACAATTACAGGATTCTAAGAGTGCCTTTGCACATTCCAATAAGTGCTGAAGCAGACAGTGTGGGTCACACATTCCTTCTGCAAAGTTAAAAAGCACTCTTACAAAGTGATTTGTTTTGAGTCAAAAAGCAATGATTTATTATTTCTCAGTGCCATTACACTAGTTCTTGTTTCAGTTGTAGTACCTGCTAATGATAGAACAGGCTAAAATGCTAACTGGATTCCTAGCAGCATAAGCAGTGCATGAATAATATTCTCTTGCAGGAATTCCTGCAATGGTGGATTGGATATCTGTGAGTAGACCGTGCCACTGTGAGTGGCTGACCAGTGTTGGAAGGAATAGCATAATTCAATGAAAGGGAATAATGAGATTTCAGTTCAGATTGGCTACACCTTCCCCCCACATGATTCAAGATGTGTGGTATGCTACAACAGTTCAGCTTTTGATCTAAAATGACTGTATGTGAGCTCAGAAGAGTTGCTATGCATGCTTTATAATTGAGAAATATGGAAGTGTTATCAACCTAGGCTGAGTCTAATCAGGTGCTTCACGATGAGACACAACACCAACCTGGCAAGAAGCCCTGGGCGTCCTGAGTCCCTTCCTATGAGATTAGGTATGTTATTGAAAAGAGAGTCGTCTAATTATCTGTTTGCTGGTAGGAATGGCAAGGTATCTGAGGAAGTGCCTGTGATAGTCTCTTCCACTTGTCCATTCCCATTGGGACTTCCAAGACCATGGTTCTCCCTATTAAGTTGTCATGTGTGCATGGGGATCCCAGCGATGCTGGTGCCTCAATTCTAGCCTGGCTTTGTGTACTCCTAGAACTGACTGTGAAGCCAGGCAGTCAAGTGTAATGTGGCTCTCAAGAATAGGAATGAATATGCTTGCTATAAGAGTAAGAAATACATATGCATGCTAGGTAGCTTGTTCAGGATTTTAATGAGTTATTTATGTTTATACCAGCCAAGTAGATAAAAGTCCACACCATAAAAGTCAATAGTGACTTTCCAGCAGATTGGATGAAGTCCTTACTGATAAAAATTTGTATAGCAAATGTCTTAGTAGTATTAAAGAGGAATCAAAATCTAGACATATACAAGAAAAATTGTAGGAAGTAAGGACTATGAATGATTCTGTGTGCCAAAATTTTATCTCTGCTGATTTATATATTTATTGTTTGGCATGTCCCAATTCCGATGCACTGATGCAGTAGTGACATAACTTTTGCTTAGTTGCACCAGTGTATTGAAGATTGGAGTATTTGGTGAGTGGCGGATATTTAAATACTTGGTGTTACAACGTTTTGATCTGACTGCATGCTTATGTCATTAAATATTAGTCACCAGCAAATCTGATTTTAAATCATTAGGTTAACCTCCAGGCTTCCTGAATGTCAGACATTTGAGAAGGCATGCAGCATTTCATATTCTAACAGATATTGTTGTTACCTTTAATTTTGGTGAATGTTTCTCCTGTCTGTATGACAGTTTGGAAAGGAGAGGGGGTGAGTGGGTGACAGCAGGCTTGGAAGATGTAGAAACACATTCAGAGAAAGATGCTTTGGCTGAGTGAAATGGAGGACTGGAAACAAGGCAAGAAGGAGAGGTGGAAGGTGCTTGCGTCTCATAGGGAAGTGAAGCTGGCTTAAACATTTAAAGAAAGACAACAGTAATTGAGCAGAAGAGCAATTACAAAGGGAGCAATAAAGCAGAGAGAGGAATACTGCACCACCATCAGTGAAAGGAAATGAGACACCCCCAACCTTCCCACCCATTGCTGTGTTCAGTAGGGTTAGGTAAAGGTAAAGATACCCCTGACCATTAGGTCCAGTCATGGACGACTCTGGGGTTGTGGCACTTATTTTGCTCTATAGGCCGAGGGAGCCGGCGTTTGTCCACAGACAGCTTCCGGGTCATGTGGCCAGTATGACTAAGCTGCTTCTGGCAAACCAGAGCAGCGCACAGAAATGCCATTTACCTTCCTGCCGGAGCGGTACCTATTTATCTATAGTACTTGCACTTGACGTGCTTTCGAGCTGCTAGGTGGGCAGGAGCTGGGAACGAACAACAGGAGCTCACCCCGTTGCGGGGATTCGGACCGCCGACCTTCTGATCGGCAAGTCCTAGGCTCAGTGGTTTAGACCATGGCGTCATCCGCGTCCCTGTCAGTAGGGTTAATTGAGTACATTTAGGACAATGCAATTATTGGAAATACATGGATCGATCACTGTGCTCAGCAGGACTGTTTCCTATCTGCTTACTTGAATAGCAGCTTCCTGTTCCCGGGGTAGTGGGTCCCTGCTCCTGCACCTCACAGTGCTGCAAGCTGCTTAAATGCTCCCACATTTAGAAAGCAGTCTACAGTGAAGGTCAGGAAGGAAAAGAAAAAGCTTGTGCATGTAGAGTTAACAAGTATGCCTGGAAAATGTTTGCTGGATTGCAGCCCTTGTCTCTCTTGGACTCACAGCAAGGATAGCCAATGCTTGCATTCTGGCAGATGGCGAGGGCATATTCTGCTTCTCAGAAAAGGGCCTGAAGCATGTTTTGTCATGCAAACTGATCACTCCATGCAGGTTCAGGCTTTAACACTGTTGGGAGCAAGTTCTAACGCTTCAAGCGGAATGCATGCAACCAGGGACCACAACAGACACACTGTTTTTGCTGCCTGTGTGTGCACAGTGGTGATGGTGGGAAACACACACTGGGCAGGCCATTATAAATGGCTGGTTCCACAGCTGGGAAGCTACATACAAATTCTTAAGAGAGATGTAACATTAGACGGCAGACAATCTTGCAAGTCAAAAATCCTTCCCCCTTTTCTTATGAGTAAAACTGTGGGAAACATTTTATGACAACTTGATTAAAATTCAGCAGAACCACCAGGGACTAATTAGAATGGCACTGGGGCCAGACTCAACCACTGCCAGTTGGCAGTTTCTAAAGCTAGATGGTTCTTTTTTGTTATCAAGCAAAGCTCTGTGCTCAATGATTGTGTAAACCGACTACCCTCACCCTTCGTGTAGTGGGGTAAGCAGAAGTTGTTTGTGGCTTGCTCACATTTCAAGGAATTCACTGTTATACACACCATGTGTAGGTAGTATAAAGCAGCATTAACTTTAATGTGTATTCTGGGTAATGCTTCCTTTATATCAGAAACCTATGGGGAATTGTTCAAGTTAACTAGATCAGGGTAGCCAATGCAGTACCTTCCAAATGCTGTTGGATTACTGTTACCTGACTACTGGCAATGCTTGCTGAGGCCATCAGGAATTTTAGTCCAATGACATCCGGAGGACATGTTGGTCACTTCTGAACAAGAGAGTGACCTATAAATAAATGGGCATTTCCTGAATGACTTACTGTAAAGTTTTTGAGACAAAACTAGATGGCATGTTAGAGGTGTGTGTCTCTGAATAAATAGCAACCCATGGTGGTGCAACTTGAATCAGTGCCGTGTGTAGAGGGAGAGGGGTTAATTATCTATTAAAAGCCAGAAGTTTCTGTTTGCCATAGGAGAAAAGATGGTATAGCTACAAATAGCATCTCCCCTTCTGGGGCAAACTGGCCACTGTGGTCTGGTGGTGGAGGATTTGCGTTGGAGAAATTGCATGGGGGTGACAGATTTTACACTCCTCCCTCCCTAGGAAAGTATGATCACATTGGCATGTCTTCTAGTTTGACCAGGAGTTGTGCCAAACTACTTAGTGCCCATCAAAGGAACCAATGGTTTTTCATTCCTGATGACAGCCACAACTAATGGTGGCTAGCTCCAGAAGGAAGGAAGGAGAGACTTTATTCAGTTAGGGTAAACTAAATCACAATGTGACATTTATTCCCATCTCCAAAAGAAATGAACTGGAGAGAGGGCTTGTGCATTAGTTTGCTTGCTACTGTTCTCAAAATATTGCAGTTTATACTAGAAAGGCACATGCAGGCAGAAACACAAACAACGGAAAGTTAAGACTTGAACTCATGATGAGAATGTAGGAGTTTATCTTAAGAAGTTTAAATACCTCTTTTTTAGTATCTGGTGAACTGTCCCCTTCACAAGGTATCATAGGTTCTCTCTTAACTGATATGAGTGACTCTAAATTGTCATGGCTCAGCTCTTCCTCTATATGAAGCCTTGCCAGTTGTTCTGTTACATCAGGGGCACGCCTGTAGAAACCTGAATCTTTACATTTTGACCGGCCCCCTTGGATTATTGCTAGCAGCTCTTCACAGATTTCTTCTTCTGGTTCGTCAGTCTCCGTCAGGGTTCTGAATACTGGGTCGTCTTTGGAGAGAACAAGAGCAGGGCCTGCTATTCCTTGAACTTCTGGAGTTGTTTGTGAGAATTTTTTCCTTTCCTTGGTGGTGGGGCTTCCTCTCAGCTCTCTGAAATAGCTACATTTACTTTCGCTCAGATTTACAGTATTGGTAACAGGCTTACGCACGCTGTCATGAAACCAGGTTTCTGGAGGAGGTGATTTACAGGCAGATGAAGAAAATGGCTGAGGTGAAGTTGGAGATTCAGGGAAGGAGTGGGAAGCCTTTGGTGAGGTAATTGGAACAAAATGGCCATGCTTTACTTGAGGAGTGATATTATCTGAATGCCCCAGCACGCTCTGCGGACCTGTCAAAGCTAGAGTGCCAAGTTCCTCTAAATCACAAAGAAAGAGTTTGGGAAAAGGTGGAGGAGTTGGGGAAGGTGTGCTTGAAGGTGAGACGGCAAGAGTCAGTGACAACCATTCATCGGTGACAGCCTGAAGATTCCCTTTATTAGAATCTGGACAAGGTGAGGATTGGTACCTGAGAGGAGGGGATGATGCTTTGGAATCCAACTTGAGAAATAAGGGAAAGCATAGAAATTAAAACAAAGTGAAAAGGCAATGGGCTCAGGTATGAGTGAGTGTGTATGCGGGTGAAACTCGAAAAATTAGAATATCGTGGAGAGGTTCATTTCTTTCAGTAATTCAACTTAAAAGGTGAAACTAATATATGAGATAGACTCATGACATGCAAAGCGAGATATGTCAAGCCTTTATTTGTTATAATTGTGATGATTATGGCATACAGCTGATGAAAACCCCAAATTAACAATTTCAACTTTGGGGTTTTCATCAGCTGTACGCCATAATCATCACAATTATAACAAACAAAGGCTTGACATATCTCGCTTTGCATGTCATGAGTGTATCTCATATATTAAACTCCAGTAGCTAATGAAAACAATTGCTTACATAAATGAACTTTTCCACGATATTCTAATTTTTAGAGTTTCACCTGTATGTGTGTGTACACACACACACACACACACACGCCCTATGACATATCCTGGCCATAGGATATTATTTCATTGAGCATAAATGTCTGAAATCATCATCACATGGATCAGAAGAGCAGAAAGCATATCTGAAAAGTGAAACTGTATCAGGTTCATGCCCAGAGCTTAAATGTCAAACATCAAGACGGATCTGAATCACCGAGTTCATGAAGTGAATTTGATCCATGAGAGTTATGTTCTCTCTACTGTCCTTTAGTAAGCCTATGACTAACGGCCCAAATGTTATTGCCAGAATTCCCCAAACCATGACTCTTCTTATTTTTAGAGCAGTGTTGCTGTCTAAAAAAATAAAAATGCAGCTCAGATTGGGTTACTATTAAATACTAGTGAATGTTAATACTAACTGGGCAATCTCAGGTTGTGCACACATTAAAAAAAATTCATCACTTGACATGGAAACTTTGCAGAAACATTTTAAATACAACTGCATACTGCATTTGACGTATAATTACAAGTCTTTTGAAAGAACTGTATACAGCATTCCAATGCTACTTATTGCACATTATAGACAATCATTGTAAACACACACAGCCGTATATTTTGAATATCCTTATTGGCTGAATCATTGTAAAATTAAATATTGATTGAAGTTTCCTTCTGGCAAAATAAAGGTCCTTTTTGTAAGAACGGGAAGAGTTGGGATTCATACGTATATTGCATCGGTAGATATCCATTGCTTCAGTAAATACTGAAAATGTAGTTTTTGTTATTAAAACTCAAAATTAAACCTTCATAAGAAAAGAATTTTTTTGAGATAATTATTGGAATGACTGAAATCAACTCTAGGGGTAAAGGGAGGCACCTTATACAGCTTCAGACCACTATCTATCTAACGTGATATTTTCTGTACTGATAGGCAGCAGATTTCTAGGGTTTTATCTACCCCACACTAGCCTCCCCCCCTCTTTTTTTATTAAAGATTTTATTGATTTACAACGGTAATGCAATGTCTCTCTCGTATTTTTCCATATAACATTTTTACAAATCAGTTGTTGTTGAGACATTAGGGAGAGAAGGGGGAGAGAGGTGGGTGGGGTAGGGTGACGATGTTTCTGTTTTACTTAATATGTGTAGGGTTTGGTGTCAGTGCTGTCTGCAGGTTCTCTGTTGTTCGCTTGTGCTCCTTTAGTGGTGAGAGAGCTCCCTCTCCCTCTCTGAACAGCAAGAGAGAGAGACAGAGCTCCTTGCGATAGCTGGTAGCCAACTGCCATTCTTTTCAACCTTGACACAGTGTCGGGATGCCACTCTGAGGAACACTCTTGCAGGGAAGAGGATTCAGTGACCCTTGAGCAAGAGGGTTGGCAGAGCTCTTTCTTCTCTTTTTCTCTTCCAGGCTTGCCCTCATCCAGGTCTCAATGAAAAATACCCAGCCAGTATGGTCACCAGCCATATATAGATCCTATAGGCCCACTCTTCTCTTTCCATGATTGCAAATACAGGCTACTCCTGCTTGGACCAGTTGGTATGTATGGTTGTGGGGACAAGTAGGCCATTTGAATCTATATATGGGAGGGTGTGTGCAGGCCTGTGCACACTTCTCTGTGCTCTTCTGACAAAGGGCAAGTGAGCAAAGAGGAAATAGTTTCATAATTTTCTCTGTGATGTGGTTAGAGCAATGGTCCTCAATTTTATCATTATAGGGACCACTTGATGATTGCTGGGGGCCTCAGCAGACTACTTACTACAACCTTTTAGCTCTTCAGCACCACCAGTGCAGTATTGTGGAAATGAGGTGTCTGAAGTTGAGAAAAGCCCCTTTAACTGATAATTTTTAGGGTAAAAATAAGTAAACAGCATTTTAAAAAAATGAAGATCATGGGTCATAGGCCAGAGCCTTGCTATTTTGAGACTGACCTCAGTCATTAGGAAAAATCATGCACAGGGCCAAGTACAGGCGATCTCTACTGAAAAATAACCTTTGTGTAGACCACACAAATTGAGCTTGTCTGTAGGCCACAATATGAGAACCTCTGGGTTTGAGGATGATTTGAACTGATTACACGGTAAACATTAAGAGTTCATCAACTATATTTTTGGTGCTCAGAAGAGAAGAAGAGAAGTGGGGATGGAAAGAGCTCAACTGCTATTTAACATATGTTTTGGACACATAGAAGAGGGAGAAAATGAATTCTGTTTGCAAAATGTTAAAGCTTTTTCAATTAGCACCACTCTAGTAATCATCTATAGATAGAAAATATTATGAACAATGACACATAAAGTGATAGTTCTCTGCTAACATCCAATATATTCATGGATTGAAGAGATTTTATGGTTGGGGGGCCGCAGCAAGAAGAGAGTCTATTCTCTCTATTATTATGAAACATTTAGGTGGAGAGTGTTCATCAATTGCTAGCTGCAACTGTATAGTAAAATACCCTACTGACACCTGCACATATTAAAATGTTGGAGAAACTGCAATTAATAGTACATCACAATGACAGTAACACCTCACATTCAAATAGTTTATCATAGTGTTAATCCTCTTTTGTTCAACATCTGGCATTACAAGAGCTGGAGATTTGAGATATGATTTTAAGACAGAAACATGAAGGCTTGATGGACAGGATGTAGATTGTGATCCATCAGTGGACTGCAGAATAATTTCTGATGGACTGTTGCTGCTGCCCATGCAGGTCCCTCAACAAAAAAGGCAGTGAAATGTACATAGCACTGGCACCATACATTTCTGTATGATGCCCATGCCTCTGTAGCACCAAGGCAGTCTATACAAAGCTACCTGTGGATTGCCGCCACTTCTACTAAGCGATAGTATAATTATTGCCTGTTGTATGTTATTTTAAAGAATACATGCATTACTACGCACATCTTCTCCTGCTATACATATTTTTATACTCATCAGTTGGTTGACAAACTAGAAAGCAAAATTCAGAGAAGTGTGAATTTTGAAGGATAGCTTCATTTTTGTTTAGGCATTGTTTTGGGAAGTGCGAATTTAATAAGTTTACCTTAACCTGCAAACTGAACCAAACTTCTTCCCCATCGCAGGTTTATACATGTGAAAAGAGGAACCTTCAATTTGACCAATTCACATTGCATTTACGGGAGCAAGAAACTGGACGAAGTGGAAGCAGCTTACAATAAATGGTAGCAAATGAAGTGGATTTCCATTGGCTTTAATACGGTTAGTGCTAACACACTCTGAGAATCATTAAAAAAAAGTAAGGAAACATTTTTTAAAACATAAAGGTAACACAATGGGGAGAACTTTTTTTGATATAAATACTGCAAACAAAAAACTATGCATTTTTGTTTTCATAGAGGAAAATATTTTAAGTATAGTAGTGCTGTGTGCTTGATCTTTTCAATAAATATGTACTGATTCCACTGGTTAATTTGGCTCAAGGTCTGTGCATAGGAATATTCTAGACATGTTTGAAAAGATCAAAGTTCTCCTTACCTTAGTTGAACTTAAATGATGTATTCTGTCACAGGAATAACTCTGGGGTATTGGAGGAACAGGAGAAACATCTGCTCCTTTAGTCGCATTCTTTTTTATGATTTCCACATAGGACACAGGGAAGATTCCTTGTCGGTTGGTTCCTGGTAGTTTGCCTTCATACCAGTTTTGATCAACCCGTCTAAGGAGAATTACTCTGTCTCCCTGGAAGGCAAAACTTGGAAGCTGAGATGTGATAATCCTCTACAAAGCACCACATGTTCATTACCACCCAATCTTTCAGGTCGTGAGAGGTAGTGTAGTGGCAAAGAGCGAGAGTTGCGAGCCTGAAAACTCCAACCCTAAAGCTCACCTCTACCAGGTGGGTTTTGGTACTTTCAGAGTGGCCCACAACCACAAAATGAGAATAATGTGGAATTGAGGAATTGTTCCTCCTGATTTTTATTCCAGAAGGATAATTTTAAAAATGACCCCCCCCCCCCCCAGGTTGCTCTCTACAGCAACTTTTCTTACTAGTGGAGACAGTTTCTAGTTATTTATTTCATTCAATTTATATGATTTTATTTTTAATTTTCCACTGTTGTTGTAACACACTGGGAAAGTGAGACACATGTAAAAACATAAGAAGAGTCCTGCTGGATAAGGCCAAAGGCCTATTTAGTTCAGTGTCCTGTTCTCATATTGGTCAACCAGGTGCCTATGAAAGGTCTCCAAGCAGGAAGGACCTGAGCGCAACAGCACTTATGTCAAACAATATATTGTCTAATTTATTAGCAAGACAGTGTATGTGAATTATTTTGAACACTTCAAATATGTGTGAAACACTAGGTACTATTAAAAGTTGGCCAGTCTCTTGTTTTTCATCTGTTTTCTCATTAGACGAGCCACAAATCTCACCAGTCACAGCGTGAAACAGCAGTGTTCCGTTCCATCACTTCAGGTAATTTTAGTTCTGAATAACAATACTGTTTGAATGCTTACTTGACAAAGAAGCTGTTAGTCATTGCTTACCTTTCTCAGTGACAGTTCCACATTTGTATCTGCATTGAAATTGTATTTTGCAACGGCTTCTCCAATCTCTGCAACGTGTGCTGGGGGTGGTGGCCTTGCTGGCTGTGCTTTTTCTGGGGGGAGAAGTTTCTGGAAAGAGAATGGTGGTTGCTTTAAATCAGTCTATTCAGTTTGCACAAGAACTCTGCAAAGCTAATACAGAAGGGGAAACAAGTTGGCAATACACACAAACCTCAACGTAAGAAATTGGAAAAATCCCAACTCTTCCATAGTGCTCGCCCTCATACCAGTTTTGATCCACTTTCCTGAGGATATAGACAGTATCGCCTTTCTTAAAGGATAACTCCCTGTAACAGATATTTATAAACAGTAATGTTAAGCTAGCTGTTTGGATTTTCTGTACTTCAAATGATCTTTATGTTGAGATCTGATTTGAATGTTTACTACTACTACTACTACTACTACTATTAACTACTACTACTACATGTCTGTGGAAGGAGAGTCATGAGCACATAAACGCTACTTGATGTTATTGGCCTAGTGCAAACGTAAAAACAGTTATGATGCTTTTTTCTGTGAGAACTTGCTTTAGGTTCTCAAACATGGTTTAGTTTGCAAGGCATGTTTAGCGAATAACCAGCAAGACATGCTCAACCTTTGCAAGGAAGGAGATATAGAAACAGCTATAACTATGGTTTGCATGGTGTATATACAACATCTAACTATGGTTAACTCAATTCATGCTTTGAATAATTAAGAGGGCCTCAATTCAAAATGTTTTGAACAAATATTCAGCAGGAAACTTTCTGCATTGAATCCTGGTATTGAAAACATCAGCCTTTAAAAAACAAACAAAATACACAAATTTTCTGATGCAACAGAAATACCCTTCTATTATGAAAAGGCAAGTCATTCTTTAGTTCTGGTTCCCTCCTCACTTACTGTATTTCTCCTGCTGAACAGGAATGTAAAAGAGCAATATTGGTTACAATGTACATGCAAGCAGGAAAAAACACCATACAGTGGTACCTTGGTCTAAGAACTTCATTCGTTCCAGAAGTCCATTCATAAACCAAAGTGTTCTTAAACCGAGGCACACTTTCCCTCCCACCACCAGTGCCCTTCCACCATTCGTCTTCTGGGGCAAAGTTCACAAACCAGAACACCTACTTCTGGTTTTGCAGAGTTGCGCAAATAGTTTGTTAACAGGACTGTTCATAGACCGAGGTACCACTGTATTTGCATGTCCACATTAGCAGCATCCATTCATCTGCTCCCATTGTGCAAATGGAGCTAAAATGAACTTTTAGTATCGCACATAAATATCCATAGTTCACTTTAAAACTGTTTCTTGTATTGTGATGGGGGAGTTTTTAGTTACTATCCAACTAAGAGTAAATCCGTTGAAATTAATGACTTTAAGTTACTAACAATATATATCACCCTTCAGCTTTAAAAACCAGTAACATTTTATGTTTCCTAAAATTTATTATGCCTTTGATATAGCTGAATACTTCATGAGAATTATTCTATGCATTATTTTGCAGTTAAATACTGCAGAGACTCATTTCAAGTTAAATGACTGAACATTTGCATATTGTAGAATGCTTAAATACCCCACAATTAGCCCACAATAGTTTAACTACATCTAATATACAGACTCATCTAGATCAATTAAAAATGCTACATATAGCTTTTGTTTCCTCTGCAAACAGCTCCAGCATACACAATAATTTTAAAGGAAAAACAGCAGTCACTAATACTTACTTAGGAGTTTGAGCCTTAAAATCATATACTGCTCTAGCTGGCAGTCTCTGAAATGGAGGGAAAGAAATGAGTCTACATGAATATAAATATTTAAATGTTATGTCGAAAACTTTGCAAAGAAGGGAACCATTTAAAAATCTTTTTTATGTAAGCCCTTAAGTAAAAGGCCTAACATTTTAAAATAATAGTGTCTCCAATGTCTCTTATTAGCACTTATGCTATAAAAGATTCAGTTATTTAGGAGACTTTTATATTGCTTTTTAACTGCATGGCATACCTTCCAACATCTGGGGGATGAAAATCAGTATGCACATCTTTTTTAACAGGATGATTCAAGTGTATTAAGGAATCAGGAGTCACAGATAGGCCAGGGTCCAATGATTGTGGCCTATATATATATGCCAGATTTGAAGATCTCCCAATTGTCAATCTCTGGACCACGTGTCAGTCCTTTTCAGTCTTTCTCGCACCACCAATCCTTTCTCCGTTGTCTGCCTCTCCTTTCACACCTGCCTGCCCTTGCCCACCTCCCTTCCAAAGGCTCCCAATTTGAGCTGCCCTGCTCAAATTGGGATGTTTGGCAGGCATGGTATGGCACCTATTTAGTTTTTTGGTACCTCTGAGTACCAAATGTGCAATGGGAACCTGAGGGTGAGCCTTACCCCATAAATGCTAGCGTGCCACACCAACCATTGTTGAGAGTGACAAATAATCATCAGTCTCACATATATGCATATGCCAATGGAGCCCCCTCAATGGAGACACAACTCTGTCCCCCGACATGTGACATGTTAAATGCATTCATGCATTTAACATTACAGGTAGTTAGGCCTTCAGAGACAACATCAAGACTGCTGGGGACCAGAATCTCAGTTTCTTCTCCCTTTCCTTCTTTTTCCATCCTAGTTCCAATGTGTTGGCAAATAAATTACCTGTTTTGTAGCACCTGGGCAAGAAAAAGTACCATTGATAAACAGTGGACTTTTATAAATGCCAGTAGACAACTACAGAGAATGTTTTTTATTTTTTGGCTTCAGACTCTTTTAAATTACAGTGGTACCTTGGGTTAAGAACTTAATTCGTTCTGGAGGTCCGTTCTTAACCTGAAACTGTTCTTAACCTGAAGCACCACTTTAATGGGACCTCCCGCTGCCGCTGCGGCGCCAGAGCACAATTTCTGTTCTTATCCTGAAGCAAAGTTCTTAACCTGAAGCGTATGTAACCTAAGGTACCACTGTATTCATTTTCTTTTAAATACCTCTCTCTCTGGAGTTCCTCTTCTTTCCTTTGGAGCACATCGACCCACATCCGTGAAAGCAGAAGAATAGTTCCCAGGAGACTCCTGGTCTACTGAAAATAAGATGCCACTTTGTGAAATTCAATTTAATTAAAAATAAAGCCGTTGGGCTCTATTTGAAGGTGCACTACATCTAAATTATATGCAAAATGCAAGTTGGGGCTAAAAAAATAGAAACCAACAAATCAAAAAGACAAACAGAAGCTAAAAACTGAACTGTGGGAAATTTCTTCCACTAATACATTATGCTTTAAAACTGAACTTGAGCAATTAAAGAGCAAAAGCAGGACCAGAGCACCCTAATTCTAACTTGTACAACAGTGATTTGAGCAACTAAAGGAACAAAAGTATGAGATATTAAGGATGCGAAGGGTAAGAAAAGCATCGCAATGAATCATAAGATTTTAAACATGGAACCACATGCAAGGGAATGTATTGGACACATGCCACAATCACAGAAAGGTGAACTACATGACATTTTTCAGATTGTCAATAAGTATGCATTCCTCTTTTATATAAGTCCAGAACTAGACAACTAGGATCGCAATTGCAACATCTATCTCTGAGCCACTTTCCCACTGAAAATCACTCCCATAGCTCCTGTTCCCCCAGGAAGGTGCCATTTCCCAAAAGAGCATATTTGGGGGCAATTTACAATGGTAGAACAGCAGATGAGGAAGAGTAAAAGGTAAAGGACCCCTGGATGGTTACGTCCAGTCAAAGGCAACTATGGGGTACGGCACTCATCTCGCTTTCAGGCCAAGGGAGCTGGCGTTTGTCCACAGACAGCTTTCCAGGTCATGTGGCCAGCGTGACTAAACCACTTCTGGCGCAACAGAACACCGGGATGGAAACCACAGTGCACGGAAACGCCATTTACCTTCCCGCCACAGCGGTACCTATTTATCTGCTTGCACTGGCATGCTTTCAAACTGCTAGGTTGGCAGAAGCTGGGACAGCAACAGGAGCTCACCCCATCGCATGGATAGAAACTGACAACCTTCTGATCAGCAAGCCCAAGAGGCTCAGTGGTTTAGACCATAGCGCCACCCATGTCCCTACGGGAAGGAGTAAAAGTCCTCCCTGAACTGCACAATTAAAACTCAGATAATCCCTACCCTTACTTTTATTTCTAGAAAGAAAAACCCCAGGATAGATGCTCACGGGACAAATATATACAGGCAACCTACGCAGGGGTTACATTCTGGGCCCCTATACACATAACTGATATGCACATAAGTGGAGAGCACCCGGAGAGTACTAGTGGCTTGTGGGGAGACCCTCCCCACAGCCTAAAAAGGACGTGCTCTTCTTGCGATCTGGAGGGGCCGTGGAGCTCTGTTGAGGCTGCTCAGCCTCCTCACCTAACAGCTGACAGTTATTTCAGCACCCGTAGTTTAAACTAACCAGAGCACACTCTTGAGTGTGGATCCAACAGAAAACTAGTTAGTTAAAACTGGATGTTTCCAAATTCTTCCACTTCTCTTAAAGGGTCTAACATTCTATTTACCTAAAAAGGGGGGGGGGTTAATTGAGCAACGCAAAAATACGTTTCAGCTATAACTGTGCATACTCTTTGTCAGCCTAGTTAGAACCAATTAAAAAAGCAGCTTTTCTTGTATTGTTTAATGCTATTATTGCACAACATAGCTTCTCTAATAGCTTCCCATGGTCTACTGCTTATGCATTTTATTGGGATATTTTTGCCCTGATCATAGGCATCTTCCTACCTTTAAAAACTCTGGGTGAGGAATTACATCACTTCCTTGGGAGCAGATTTTCAAAGGTGTGACCTTCATTTCCATTATAAACCACAACTCTACTATTTTAGAAGTCTATGAAGATCTGATAATTGCATCTCTGCACAGATAGCTTTAACTTTACACTCATCAATGAGCCTTTCACTCTTACGACTTTTTTTGCACAACAAACAATTTGTTTCTAAAAACACAATATAAATGCAATGACAATGGGCTGGAAGTGAAAGGATAGGGGGTGGATGACTCAATCACAAGCATAAAGAAAAGGAGGTAATCAACCTTGGAAACATAGTGCACTATCATTTTCTCGGCTGCTGCTGTTGGTTGTTTCCATGTCTTGGTAAGAGGCACTAAGTGGTAATCTTCCACATTCGTTTTGGTACAAAGGGCAATGAATAGCACCATCTTGAGGCAGTGGATGAAAAGGCTGGAGCATGGGACTCTTCCTAAGAGCTTTAAGGGAGGAATTCCTCTCGGGAATGTCTGGAAGCAGCTCAGAAATAAGTCTGTGCAAGATGCTGTTGTCAGGCAAGCTTCCCCTTCTTCTTTCTGCTTTGATTTGGTCACAGATATCTTTAAGTGCAGAGTCCAGAGCGTCAAAGACAGCTGATTTGCATTTAGTCTTTTCAGCCTGCTTTTTGGGGGCTGCCATTTTTTTCCTCCGGAAAGGCACTGGGCTGACTAGGAATGCTATCTTAGAGAGGCCAGAGTCTGAGTCTTGTCTTCTAGGGTCTTCTGCAGTAGTTTCCTGTTTAGCCCTTTCATGCTTTCGCATGGTGGTGAAGCGGGTGTATGATGCTGGGCACCTCCCTTTGCAGGAGCTGATGAGATGCTTGTGGTGGTGGTGGTGGCCCGATCCATAAAAGCTTTCCGACGACGTAAAAGAAAAATGGTCAAAATCACTTTCACTACAAAAGGAAGAGCCTTCTATCTGTATAAAGTCACTCAGGTCAGAGACCACCCCATCTTGGTCACTGTCTGAAAAGTCCAGATTAGATCTTTGTGGTTCCTCACTAGTCACTTCAATGTGAATTGGCACCAGAGTTTTAGGTTTGTAATTCCGTTGTACCTGAGTAGCATGTCTGCCTTGGTTTTCCTCCTGCAACAAGGACTCGATGGAAAACCGTCTCTTTGTACAGAAGCCATTTTTAGGGGGTTCGAGGAGGGTTACTGCTGACAGTGCTTCTTCAGCTAAGTTTGGCATTGATTTTGACTTCTGAATCAGCTTTTCAAATTCAGATATTCTATTGGGCACCATGTCTCTGGGCACTTCCTCAGCAGAGGAGTCTTTCCAGCCCTGCAGCAGGTCTTTATGCTGTTCCTTTTCATACTGCAGTACCCTGGACTTTACAGAACAGATTACCTCAGAATTCAGCAAGTCTTTCCGATTGATACGGTGCATCCTCTTATACATTTTCAGGAAGCCAGGAGCGTCATGTGCTGATCTATGACGTGCCCGTGAGTGACTGGAGCCACGGCTTTCAGAAGCGTATGGGGAAGCCCAGGCAAGTGCAGAACCACCTTTCAAATCTTCCTCACATAACAGAGACACCATGCTTTCCGATTTATTCTGTGGGTCAGGAAAGCTACAACGATCATCTGCTAGCAGGTCATCACAACTACGAGATTTCCGCTTGGGAGAAGAAGTCTCTTCCGTGCTGCTCCAGATTTCTGCATTCTGACGGGACATTTGCCAGCCATTCTTGTAGCTGATTGCCCTTCTTGAGTCACTTGGCACAGCCAAGCGCTGTCCATAGGTTCTACAGTAATCTAATTCATTTGAGCTGCTGTAGTTGGGCACTGAGTAACTGGAAAGGGGTGAACACACTTTGCTAATATCCCCACCTTTATAATCCACAGAGCAGCATGGTGAAAAAGAGACATTGCCAGAAATTAACAGATTCAAAAGCAGAAAGGAAATAAGACAATCAGCACATGACAGAAAGAACAGAGAAAAGGCAGTTAGTCTTCCTAACCTAGCATTAAGCACTAATGTAAAATACACATTACCAAAGCGTAGAGGAGGAAAAACAGATTAAGCATTTATTAGATCCTGGGCTGCAATCCTTTACACACTTATCTGGGAGTAAGCCTCATTGAAATAAATGGTACTTTTGATTTGAGTAGACAGGTATAGGATTGCACTGTTAAAATCTAAAGGTTCAGCAAATTGAATCACATGCTTCTACTAACAGTTAAATATTTTTATAGGTTGTGGTGGGAGGACAGAGCATCTGTTTCCAGCAAATCTACCACAACTGTCTCATTTCTGACCATATGAAAATCCATGGGTTTATACGCAATGATCATGTCACCTCTTTAGGGCAATCAAAGCAGACAGGTTTTGTTCAGAAACTGATAGCAAGGCATAGCTAGAAATGTAGAGATAGACTTTTAACCTAGACACTTCTAAACTATCTTTCCCTTTCCTTAAGAGGCTGCACCCTTACCAGTTTATGCAGTTTAACAGTGAACAAATGAGAATTTGTTATATAATGCTCTAGTAGCCACAGCCACAGACTATTTTTGAGATTCATATCCTCATTCAAACTCCTGTGTATGACAGAAGGTATAGCATTCTTTTTATCTTCAAAAATAGAACATTTTTTCTGTCCAGACAACAAAAGAAATGCAATTAAATGGCATGTCATACATTACAGTCACAAATGCTGACTGCATTTAAAAAAACCAAACCAAACTGAGAATCTTCATATAGATTTTTTTTTAAATACCCAGACCAGATGATGAATATAAATATAAGCACAGAATTTTGACTTCTTGCTTGTAGACATTTGAGAGATCAGTGAATTCTTATCATCTACTAGCATTCAGCATCCATCAACAGATCAACAATATTTTGCAGTTTATAAGGAATGTGTATTTAATTACATCGTAGCCTGTTTACAACTGTGCTAATTTCTTACCTTTTGCTTTTGATGGAGACGATGGAGAAGAGGTTGTAACAGGCTTCCTAAGTGTAGAATATGTGCTCTGTGTATTTGTATGGCCCATGCTAGCCCGATTTGCATTTTGATCGCTGTGTGGCTTCTGATGAGGTACTGCTGGCTCAGACTTCCTTCTTTTCCTGTAGTCACTTGCACTGCTTGTCGAACTAAGGAAATAAACAGTATGAGTGTCACTGCACAGGTCGCATAAAAATATATATTCAGTGATGAGCTCATCAGCCAGTGCTGACTTAATTATATACTAATAATAAAAACCAAACAAGAAGATGATTAGGTCAAATAGTGTGACAACAATCTCATCTATGATCCAGATTTATTTGTTTACATGTCTCAAGCTCTTTTAAGTTGGCAAGAATCAGAGCTGGCGCCTGTTGGTTGACAACTTTGTGGCCTTGACTCTTTTCTTCTTGACAGCACCCAATACATACAACACAAGTTCCAGTTCCCTACAACATCTGTGGGATGCTCTTTTGCAGTCTAGCAACTAAATGGAAAATGTGAAAGATAATGACCAAACTATGATTTTGTGGAAGAACAGAATGCTTCCTGAAACGACACTAACAACAGAGTCCCATGTAACCTGCCTGTTTTTCACTTCCAATTAGGGGTACCTTAATAAATTCAAAGCATTTTCCAAAACCATGGTTTCCAGGCAAGAAGGAAGGCTTCTACTGCTGCTATATCATTTACAGACAGTTGACATAAGCCTAATGGAGAGCTGGTGATTGCATTATTCTTAATCTGAATGCACTATAAACTTGGCTAGCAGCAACATACTGTACATCCTTTCACTTCAAGGGTTTGGCACTTGAAAAACAACACAAAACGAGAATGCAAACAATTTAACCACACTAACAAATCTTGTGATGGAGATGCTGAAAACAGAGAGGAGGGAAATTTGATGGTGTGTGGAGCATCAGAACAAATTATGCTTCATATGCAAACAGAAAGGGACAAGAACAGATTACTAGATTACAGATTACTGAGGTAAGGAGCTCCAGCCAGAAACATGCATATCAGTCTGGGCATAGCAAAAATAGGGAGGGGTGGAGTCTGTGCTTTACCCAAAAAGGCTACTGGTATATGGAAATGTCTTCCTGTAGGAGGAAGACCAAGTCCAGTTACTTTTAATTGCAAGCTGCTCTATAGATGAGCAGAAGTCTCTGTACAGCTCCCCCCACCCCGCTACTTTCATCGATCAAAGTTCTTCTTACCTAGAAGGTCTGTCCAAGCCTCTATCTGTTGGACTGTAATATAAGGAAGTCTAGAGGCACAAAAAAGCAAGACAGTTAGACTTTTATATGGGATTTCACTTGTATAATTCATAACAAATCACTATGCAATGACTATAGGAACACCATAATTTATCACACCAAGATAAGCTTGAAAAATTAGAAGTGAGGCAGCTTTCAAAGTCAATTTTATGTCCCTCATTTAATGCTTGAAAGGTCAAGCAGCAAACTGTTCCTTTTTAAGCTTGTACCCAAAATGATAGGTGCTATGATTTACACTGGCTAAAAGGTGGAAGCTATAAAATCTCAGATAAATACATTAATCAATCTATCAATCAATCAATCAATCAATCAATCAGTGAATGAGAGACTTGAGATATCCTATAATTACTTACCAAAGTATTAATGTCAAAGAAAGCTTGAAATTCTCTGTATACATAGCTTACACATCTATAACTTGCACGGCCACTTGGTGACCTTCTTAACTTCATGTTAAGAGTAGAGTTGGTCCCACCAACCTAAAGACTTTTTCCGTTGCTTAAGAAGTGACAGCCGAATGACCTTTGGGAATGCAAATACTTAAAACTTGTCAATATATGTTCAGTCCTTAGTGACACACTATTTTTAATCTAGTCACTTAACTGGTGTGAAAGCTTGCGCTGGAATTAGACACACACCGTACTACAGTTTGTAGGAGCTAGAAAAAGAATCATGTTATCCCAGGGACATCTTTTCATGGGCACAAAACTATGCATTCACATATTAAGCATATTTTACATTCAGGCTATGTAATTTCAGAGATGACCCAAGGAACTGAAAATAGACTTTTCACACTGTGCTACTGTTCTTTGTGGAAAAGCAGAAGGTCAGGCTGAAATCACACATAAAATGTATTATAGGAAGCAACCTGCTATTGCATTGCACCTGGGTGAACCCATTTACTTTCAGTGAGTGACAGCAGAGCTTGTATTCGTATTTACATTTTAATTTTCTTTTACATCACTTCAGTAATTTATTTCTTCGCTGTGCCGAGAGAGACGGCAAAAGAGATTTTGCATCACCACCCACCCAGAATGGACTCCAGAATTTATTGAGCCTGGGCACCAGACTATCCCTGTGTTCCCTCCTCCTCCTCCTTGCTGTGCACCACCCTAACAGTGGGGACTGGGAGCCCAGCAGGAGACAAGGCCGGTGGACTGCTGAATCTGCTCTGCCTCTTAGAGTGTCAGTAGCTATTCTGGGGGATCCAGTCAGCAGTGAGTCCCCTGCCAATCTGCAGGCACTTGCCAGATGCCTAAACATGCTGTCCACTGACATCACGGCCTTTTACCACAACTGGCATTCATTACAAATGCATTGTGTAGTAGAACACAGAAAGGAAGTTGCTATGTGCTAGCTGTCACCTAACCCATCACCTGCTACCTGGAGAAGCTAGGAATTAAACCTAGCACCTTCTGAACTTGGAGCATGAGCTCCACTACTGAGCTACAGTCCCTCCTCAGTAACAAGACCTAAAAGTAATTTGTTATCTGAGAACAAGATCTATTGTAGTTATTCAAGTACATAAGAGCCTACTGGACAACCTACTAGTACAGCATCCATTTTTCACAGAGGTCTGTGGGAAGCCCACAAGCAAGACCTAAGTGCACCTCCTCTCCTGCAGATCTCAGAAACTGGTATTCAGAGACGTACTGCCTCCCAACTGTGGAGGTAGACCATAGTCACTGTGACTAGTAGCCATCAATAGCCTTTTCCTCCGCAAATCTCCCTGTTTTGTGAAGTTTTTAATGTTTGAAGTTTTATTCTGTTTTTAGTGTTCTGTTGGTAGAACCACAGGGTGCCTGGGGAAACCCAGCGAGATGGGCGGGGTATAACTAATAAAATTATTATTATTATTATAACCCTCTTTTAAAGCCATCTGAGTTGGCCATCACTGCCTCCTGTGGGAGCTAAAATACCAAACAAGCAGCATACACATTTCCAACATCTCCAAATTGATTCTTCCCTTGGAAACCAAGTTATGCAGAAGTTGTTATCAACAAGTATCCAAGATCTTAATCATATTTTAAAGGCAGAGAGTAGTAGTATTTTTGAACATAATAGGAATGCAATTGAAACCTAGAAAATGATCAAAATTAATGCACTTTGAAAGTGTAACATTTTAAGAAAGTTCACACACCCCAATTTGATCAGGAAATAGATGCTGATGAGACAAGTCACTGTGTATTGTTGTTGTTGTTGTTGTTGTTGTTGTTGTTGTTGTTGTTGTTGTTGTTACTACTACTATTATTACCGTATTTACTCAAATCTAATGATCACATTTTTTGCCAAATTAAGGTTTGCATTAGATTCGATGGCACATTTACATTTGCCAACAAATACTTTTTTTGGTTTCAAGGTTCTGAAAATTGAGGTGTGCACATTAGACTCTAGTAAATACGGTATTTAGATTTCTTACCCACCCTCCACCATAAGGTCGCAGGGCAGGGTTAAAAAATTTAAGAACATAATATTAAAATCAGTTAAAACAAATGTCTATCAAAAAAGAATAGGTTAGGTCCTAAAACATCTCTGAAGTATCAAAGACCAAGGTAAAGAAATGTGTCTTCAGCATATGATGAAATGAGTATTATTCCAGTGGAGTTTGCAGAGAAAAATGCTTTAGAACTGGAGATGTGAAAAACTTCCTTGAGTTTAGTCACCAATTTCATTGCTTCATGCAAATGGATAAACAAATAATGAAGGGGCTAGCTTACTTAACAATATAGAATAGTGGTTTGTTTCTCCCTAACAAGCCAGGATTCATAAACCAAGAACAAACCTAGATTTAAGGTTGACTTGTTAAGGAGAAATAAACCATCCTTCTGGGTTTAAATGAATATTAAGTGATACCTTTCCTGTTTTGTTTAACTGCTTGTGCATCAGCATGCAGCCAGGGCTGACCAATTCCATTTTACTGCTGGGAGTGAGGGCTAAGATTCTATCTCCAGAAGCTCATTTGACAGGCAGCTGAATCTTACATCAACACTTGCAGTAGGACAGTATGGTCTACCCCACCTGGGGGGAACAGCAAGCTGTATGGTACACACTGCTCTATTCTTTAGGACCTTATGGCTATTCCTTTTGCCTCCCTCTGCTTAAAGGTAGGGCCAGCCTTCATCCATCTCATGCACAAAACATTTCATTAAGCCAAGATTCTTGCCTTGTTATAATGTGTAACATTGCCTACATACAACTGCCCAAATAATTGCAAATGTTGCTTATACTGCATTTCATGAACAATGAAGATATATGAAAACCACACATCTCCAAGAAATTTGTCTAATCATAGAATTGTAGAGTTGGAAGGGACCTCAAGGGTCATCTAGTCAAACTCTCTGCAATGCAGGATGCTAAGTTTTCCTCAAGATTTCCTCAGACATACAGAAACCTCCATATCTGTTTTGTGTATGGGCAAAATATGGTGGCTACTCTATTTAGAATGGCTCCAGGAAATGACTCAGCATTTTAAATCTTTCTTCAAATTGCTTCCCATTCCACCCCCTCGATGCTGTCCCTATCTTTTCTTGCTGTCTCGTGGAAATCTTAAACCACTGCCTTGTTTTAAACTAACAACAAAAGAGAGAGAGAAAACGTCAGAACTGTTTAACTTTGCCTTTTCTAAAATAAATAGGCCTCGTTTTCCTTTAAGCAAGGTGGAAATACATTTCCTGCTGAATTTAATGTCTCAAGGGAAAACGGTTTTCAAAATCTTTGTGACATTGAGCAAACTAATTTGCTCATTATAAATTCCCTGTTTGGCGGCAGGTACCAACTGATTTGCAGCTGTCATTTGCAGCTGCAAAATGCATCACCAAATTTTATTTTTTAAAGTGAAAAGGAGATATACAATAGTGCAAGTTAACGGTACCTGGAGAACATCATCGAGGTATTTGAATATTACCAAAACAGTCCTGTTTGTTTCATTTTGAAGGCTCATTTTCTGGTCCTGCTAAACTGTAAAATATACTGCTACACTCTGGTACATTCTGATACACGAAGGATACCAAGGCTCTCAAATCTGAGGATGTACATATTGTCTGCTCTAGATGACAAGAACTGCCTTCTACTCTCTATGCTACTGGATTAGAGAGAGTCCACTGCCAAGTTGCCTAGTCTCTGCTATTCCTCGTCTTGCTTCCTCCAATCCATTCCTCTCACATGTGCCACTGGTCTGCTGAGAGATGCCAGCTACCAACCTCTCCCTCTCTCGCTGCTGCCTAGCTGTGCTCCTAGGCAACATGACTTGCTGGGAGCAGCCACCAGCAACAACATTCCACCAAAACTCCAACCCCTGTGTCCTGATTTGTGTCCACTGTACAAATCCCAGAAATTCCAGGGTAGATAAGTAGAGCACTGGACATGGACATCCTGCTTAAGGCGATTTCACACTGAAGAACAGCAACACCTAGTTTCTTCTTTCCCTTGAGAGAAAGAGGGGAAGGCACAGAGGTGGCGGCAAGACACAGAACAGTTCAGAAGAAGAGCAGTGAGCATGTGCAGCAGTCAGGATGGACCTTTGTGGAGAAGCAAGTATGTCTTGTACGTCCAAGTCAGGACAGGAGAGTGCAGTGTGCTGCCCCATTGCCCGTATGAGGGACCCTCCACTGATGCTAGAAAGAAACCGAGTTATAATTGTACTTAATTAGAAGGCCTGTTTATAGGGTGTTGTGTCTGTGAGCACTACATAGAAACCAAGTGAAAGAGAACTCATGATGTATGCTGTTCCCGAGTTTTAATCATTGATAGAAGAAACATGCTTAATTTACCTCATTGGAAAGACCTGGAGGATTGTCTTGAACATAATCCAAAAGCTTTTTAGGAGGCTGCATCATTTTAGCACAATTGCGAGATGAAATGGAGGAGAATCAATGGCAGCAAGGAATGGAACATGTGGAGAAGGTGACATAGTTAGAAACTGAGTGTGGACAGATTACAAGAGTGGCACAAACATAACAAAAATGTGGGGAATAGTGAATGTGGAGAATGTGCAACAGAAAGTATACAACCATCTTAATAAACCCTTGCCTAGTTTCAAACCAGCTGCCTTAATTCTTACAAGAAAAACAAATGTCAAGAAAAACCATTTGAATATATCACCAGCTCCTATTTAGATCTGCTGATTTTTAGGGTGAGGGGAAAGTGTTCTGGGGTGCAAATAACCAAAGCTCTGCTTCTCTCCCTACCACCTTCATTCATTTTGTTGGACCTGAATAAACAGCTAGGGATGCTTGGGTAATTTGCTCTTTGAATTCTGATACAAACTACACTGATCATCACCTACCAGACTAAGGTACAGACCCAGACATACCTATCCTCTGTATTTAGCATTTCTGTTAACATTGTGGTGCAGTGTGGAAGATGGTGGTCTCTTTCTCTACTTATTTCATTATCACTGATTTTGTGTTTTTGCAACTATGACAGAAGATCTCTTAGGGTCGGTCTAATTAGAGTAATGATCAATTTCATTATTAAATCTAAACAAGCATAGTAAAACTTTAATAAAAAGTGTAACATACTATGTTTTTCTTGTCATTTAAAATTGCTTTTAGATGTTAGTCTCAGGAATCAGTACTCCAAATTAGTGATCATCCGTGTTTTCAATAGTAAAGGGCTCAGGAAAAACTATTGAAGTTGAGTTCTTATGAAACATTCTCCAAATGTATATACCACAACCACAATATCTAACACACGAGACCTTTGACGGTGTGCATCTATTATTCCTTTTTTAAGGCACTGAAGCATGTCTGGAATCTAGGCAATTTGATCTAGAAAAGTGTGAACTGCATCTTATTTTCCTAAAGTTTTATCTATTAATATTCTAGCCTCACTTACCGGGCGTCCAAACTCCAGCTCAGAAAAGAATTTATACCAGGGTTCATTTTCTAAATCTATGTCATCTGGGTTTATGCGACCCGTCTGGAAGAATTGTGAAGGAGAAAGGGAAGGAAAAGGCACACACTGATCAAAGTGTTGGAAATGACATGGCACACTGATGACACACAGACATTAACACAAATAATAGGAAGGAAAGAGTGAAACAAAAACAAAGGGATGGAGGGGACTTCATGGTGAAGTGAGATTTGATTTGAGAGTTGTCACACTGTGGCTGTTTGAACTCCTCCTTTTCAGCTTGTCCTCCAAAGGGTTGTTGTGTACACACAATACAGAAAAGATGACGGGTTTTTAAGAAGATTACATTAGATTACTTTGTGTCACTGTTTTTTAAAAAGGCACTATTGTACAACAAATGGAAGCATGTTTGGTTGCATTCGGGGATGCAGTCAGTATATATGCTTTCTTTTTCAGGATCTATGTAACTCTCAGTGATAGGTAAATCCACATGATTTGGGGCAGAATTTGGGCCACCCAAGGAAAGCATGTTAATTTTGCATTTTGAAGTCAAGCATTTTGAAGTAGTATGCAGGATGATGACAGCACAACCACCTCCTTCAGCCATTATAAAATAAGCTACTCATATAGTACTGACAGGTGTATCTCTCTGTGTGAAAAGTTCTGCATCACTACCTGACACTTGAAGAAAAATGTTATTTGGGGAGATGGGAGCCATATACAGCATCTAGGGTGAGTACATGGTACTTGGCCAGACAGGCAGCTAGTGCTGTCAACTTTGGACAGCATGTATGACTTTTTCAGGGATGGGAGAATAAATGTAGCCACCCATTCCCGCGTCCCCTTTCAATAGATAATCAGGTGTCTGAATAATCATGATGAAGTTGTTAGAGAGTGTTGAATTTGGAGTGAGATGACCTAGTTCAAACCCCCTTTCACCCATAAAGCTCACTGGGTGACCTTCAACCACTTCCTCTCAACTAATTTCTTATCAAAATAAAATAAAAAATTCCTTCCAGTAGCACCTTAGAGACCAACTAAGTTTGTTCTTGGTATGAGCTTTCGTGTGTGCATGCACTGGAAGGAATTTTTATTTTATTTTGTTTTGACTACGGCAGACCAACACGGCTACCTACCTGTAACTAATTTCTTATGTTGTTTTGAGAATAAAAAAATTAAAGGAAGGATGGGTCACATACACCGCCTCTAGCTCCTTGGAGGAAGGGCGGTATATGAATAAAATAATAAAATATATGTTACTAATATTTATTTTCCTGGCAATTTGATATTCATTCAGCACACTGATTTACCCCCAGTGGTGATGTTTTGTGAAGAAGGCAGCCACAGCTGATTGGGTGCTTCTACTGAGGGTCTGTCTTTAGTGTGCACTCTTTAAAGTGATGAACAACTTTTTAGAGCATCATCAGTACATAGTCAAATAAAGCAGCCCTTTGCCTGCAGTCATCATGGGACACATCCTTTTGATTCACTTATTGTGCTGTAGAGGGCAGCAAGAAACAAGAATTTCTGCTCAGAGCCTTTTGCAGTTGTACAGCCCCAGCTTCACCTTTCAGGACAAGTCTCTAGCAAAATTATTCTCATCAGAAGCAGCAGGAGTCTCAAATAATATCTTACACCCCATATTCCAAGTGGGGGAATTAAATGCAATAGTGTTAGAGTAAGCATTTCCAGGATTCCCCTTTTTCATTCACCATGCCATACAGCTCAGCAGTCAAATGCTAACTAACAGTAGTCTGTGTTTATTGTTCTGTGTTTACTCATAAAGATGATGGATAACTACCATACACAAAGCTCATTTCTTTCTGTCTCCAATTTTTGTTCCATGAATAATTGAAAAGCTTGGTTCAAGTACAATATTCTTGGTCAGATAAAATGTGGTTTATCAGTCTGAGAAAGAGCAGTGTCCTTCCTTCCTTCCTTCCTTCCTTCCTTCCTTCCTTCCTTCCTTCCTCCCTCTCTCCCTCTCTTCTGAATGACTTGATGCAAGGTTTCCAGAACTCCTTACATAAAAATCAGAGAATTGTGGTTAAAGCTAGACAAAATTGCTAACCACAGATTGTGCCAGTTCACAAACAAGTGGACTGCAGCATGTGTTTAAAGCACTGTTTACTTGTTTATATGTATATAGGAAGCTGGATATAACAGGAAACTCTGGAAGTCTTGCACTAAGGTAGGAAGGAAGCACTGCAGCATAATCCTCATTTTTAGTCCAACAAACCATAATTTATCAGACTGAGATCATTCCATCTGAATTGAGTCAAATGTATTTTTTGTGGGGGGGTGGGGAGGGTGTGGATATAGGAAGGCACCTAGCTCAAAGGTGTCTCTGAATATGGAGACTCCATTTAGTTATTATGACTAAAAGGAACTGCTAGAGAAATTTGTGGAGAATGTCCTATATCTAGACTTACATGTAGATAAGCTTTTGACACAATCTAACATTGTGTACAACTGCAGCTAGTTGACTGATAGAACCCAAAGGGACTGGAGAAGGGATGACTGAGATGTGATATGATAGCTATCTTCAAATATATCTGAAGGGCCATCACATGGATGAAGCAAGCTTGTTTCTGCTGCTCCAGAGCATAGAATCTGGATCAATGAATTCAAATTAGAAGAATGGAGATTCTGACTAAACATTAGGAATAACTTTTTGACAGTAAGAGCTGTTTGATGGGAATGGACTACTTCAAAAGGTGGTGGACTCTCCATTGGAGGTTTTTAAATAGAGGTTGGATGGTCATCTGTCAGGGATTCCTTAGCTGCTGTTGACACACTTTAGGGGGTTGGACTAGATGCCATTGGGATCCCTTCCAACTCTATAATTCCAGGAGGCTCGCTCAACTGGTTTGTTAACTTGCCAACTGGCACAGCATCTGTGCACAATCCTGGTAACCCACCAGAGCCTGATAACAGGCTGGTGAGCGAATGTTGCCTTTCTGATTTTTGTAATAAGGTAAGCCTATACACTATACATATTTAAAAAGCTGTCCCCCCCAAAAAAGTAATACAGCAACTCCATACAGCTATGTGTGTAAGCAGGACAGAAAAAATCGTGTTACTTGATCTGTACCATCAAAATGTAAGAAGTTGTGTGTACATAAATAAAGAGGCAACTGAGGTCTCAATCAAAAATAGAGCCCTCTGGTACTAATTTATACATGCCTCCTCTCTTTATATACTTTTGGGGGAGGACTACAAGCTGTCAGTTGAAGGTATGGGGTTTTCTTCTAAAAATCAAACAGTTTGCACAACTGTACTCATGCATGCAACATGCACACAAACATGTTGGGGAAAATCATAATTTGTTTTAAAGGAAAAAGTGCTCTAAATATATTTCAGGGATGGACATGTATGATCTAACATTCATTATTGAAAAACATTTAGGGTTGTTTTTGATGCAGCATTCATGTTGCTGAGCTGTTTCAGTGATGTCTCATTTTAGATTTTATTTTTTCTTGCAGAATGTCATAAAACTGCACTAGTTGTAAACCTTACTGAGAGTTATTTTGACAGAGAACATGGAATATAAGCACCTTGGGAGCCAAAAGCAAAACAAGGGCTGCCCCCCCAAACAGCTGTATTCCCCCCCAAGTAATTGATACTTTTCAATCAATGATGTGACAAACCCAACGTAGAAAAATGTCTGTCAATTACGAATTGCACACCCAACCCTGTGTAATATGGGCCTCTTGGGTGGGCAGTTCTTTGTAACAAGCAACATTTGATAGCCTTCCTTCGATAAAATGACAGATATCCATGAGGCCATGCATGCTGCTTTCTGACATACTGAATAAAGCAGAGCTGTAATGCTAACTTGAGGAATAGCACTTTGCCAGGCTATCAGTATGACATCTTTGAAAATGTATTTGCTCCTCTTTTTTACCCTGGACTTGGGGTCAAACTAGACTGGGCACTGAGAGAGGTCCTCAATTGGATCTCCCACATATTATTTAAAGTTAAAAGCAAGCATTGGGGAGGGGATCTGAGCCAGGAGTACCATCAATATGGTTATGTGGTAAATAGCCGCTTCAGCTTGTTCTGTTGAGCAATGCACCTATCTATGTTTGCAGACTGCTTGCCTGGAATCTCTGGTCAACTGAGGCCAAGCCATGTGTGATAAGGCCTTATATACACCTCCCTGTATTTTTACCTCCAAATCTCACAAGATACAGGGGGTCCCGAGTAAAGAGATTCTGTGCCTCTCTACTCTCATAGTTGCTCTCCCATGACTTCCCTTTCCATCTTTTGGTGGTGTTCCAGTTTCCCAGGCATCGTGCACTGCTGTTGACAGTAGCCAGGAAGTAGAGAGGAAGGAAGGTGGTGTTGCCTCTTCTCCCTGTGCCACAACCCCAGCATGGATGGCTGCAGGGTTGGTTTGTTTTGGAGGGGAGGGGCTTTCTATAATAGTCAAACTCTGAGTTGGCTTAAGAGCCTCTAACTCAAGATGAAGGATAAGCATCGTCACACCTATGATGCCTGGTAAAAACATTGTTTAGGCATGCTTACCTAGAGGCTTTAAATATGTTGGTGTGAGTTTTTAATCTGTTTTGGTAATTTAACTTTTTATATGTTTTAAAGTATTGTATTTTTTATTGATTTTATCTTTTGGTAAACTGCTTTGAGGTCATTGTTTTTACAAACAGGCAGTGTATAAATTTTGCAAAATAAATTCCTATAGATTTTGACACATGGCATGCTAAAATGTAGAGCTTCCAACTTCTGTTTTGAGATGTTTAAAATAGCACACCTGTTTGATACAAAGCGCCATTTAGGATCAAATACATATTTTTAGGTATTATTTCTAAGTACATATTTCTAAAGCTACTGCTAAAAATAATATACATTCTGAAGAGTAAAAACATATGAGCACAAGGAATACTGTGTACCTCTTGGCTTTGAGTGCTAACTTCTTTATATTTTTCTCCATAAACAGAGGAAAGCAGCAGAGCTCTTGGAAAGCAGAGGAATTGGGGCTTACTGGTAGCTTGCTGGAGAAATGATAAGGTAGGAGCTCTCAAAAGCTGTTCAGAAGATAATTTATTACCCAACACATTTTGAGTATAACTATTCATCCTCAGGGTCAACCCTGATTTCAAAACTATTCCACACCAAGGCTTCCCCTGCTTTTTGAGATACTACAAAATGCAGTTTTTGTCCCTTTCTGAAAGAGAGGAATAAATGCATTGAGCACTGCATTATTTTCTGTATGCTTTTGAAGACTCCTCCCCTTTTGATACTGTGTTTGGTGCCTTTCTTTCCCTCTTTTGTTATCTTTTCAGAGGAACTCAGCAATTGAAAAAACAGTGAAAAAACAAGTGTGACTCATTTAAGTATCCAGGACTGCTAATATTACATTGGCATCATGGGCGGTTATGTGGTTTCCAAATAGCTAGCATTCAACACTAGGCCCTTGAAGCAAAACCTCTATAACCTGTGCCTATAGGGGCCATGTGTTTTGCAAAAAGCACTGATATTTGATGTAGCAAAATGGTGAAACTCTGGTGAAAATCGGCACCTATGAGAATGAACGTGGCCTCCATCTGGCTTGTGCTCCCCTCCTCCTCTTCCCTCCCCCACTTAACCACAGTTTAGCATGTTGTCTGAATCCTAAACATGCTTAAATTTGACTATGGTTAGTGAAAACAAGCCATCTTCACAAATGATTGCTTGAAGTTGGCTTGTTGTTACTAACCATAGCTAAGAACAACTGCATTTTTTCCTCTGGTCAACATTATTAGTACTTATTATTATTACCACCAAAAAGTAGGATATGCTCCCATATTCTTTTCTAGTAAGGTTCGTGCAACTTTAACAGCTGTGTGACCAAAAGAATGTCAAAACACAAAACTTCTGCTATGCTAGAAGTTGCACCTGCTAAATGTCTTCCTGTCATAAGCAGTTAAAAGCACAGGAGGCTTTCTAGAGAAGGAGGTGCCAACCATACACCAAGGAAGCAAATCTGGAGCCTTTAACTCTATGATTCTATGATCCAGTTGTGAAAGCAGTGTGGGTGAATTCATGATGCGACCACAAGTGATATCCCTAAAGTGCAAAACCACATGCTTTTGCTTTCTGGGCCAGAAAATAGTCTGGAAAAAACAACAACACACAATATATATATGCATGCCCATTCTCTCCATTCATATTGGATTTCAATTTGCGTTACAGCCCCAGGTAATGGGAATTAATTTCCCACTTCAGGAACGTGCTATAAAAAAGCAAAGTCCCAATTATAGTGCACTCTATAGATTGCATTTTTTTTGTCCACAAATTTTGCAGCTCTGACACAAAAAGGCATTGCCTATTACTTTATGCAAATGAACTATTTTATAATTAACATCAGTTGTACAGTGAAGACTTCAAAATTAATGTTACATTAACAACTTAGCTCTGTGCTAATTGATTTAGAGCCTGTTCAAAAGGAAGCGATTGTCAGAACACCACAGCTACCGTTTAAGATCCAGACCTCCAAAGTTCTTTGAAACATTTAGCATTTTGCAGCTTCCTTTGAACATTTAGCAACAAACTTACTCAATTTGTCACAATGTGAAAATGCTTGGAGTACTCTGCAATCATTGCCAGCTACAAGCGCAAGCAGGGTTTGGGGAGATGGAAAGAATCTCATAAGGCAGGGCTAAGCGGGGGAGCTCCACAGTAGTAGAAGTGTGATCTGCCACACAAAAAATAAAATAAAAAATGTAGCCCTGGCTCAAGTTCTGAACTGCGATCCTCTGCCCCTCACCCCCATTTCCATATCCCATTGACAGGATTGGCTTGCCTCTGAGAGGGGCAGGGAAATGTTTTTCATCCAGGACATATATGCCGTCAGTAAAATGAAAGGGATTTTAGCACTCAGTTCAGCTTTATTCAGTTCAGCATTTTACCCACTGCTTGAAACCCTTTCAGCAATGGCTCCGTATAATCACAAACCACACAGGCATTTGGGATGAAGAAATTAACACATCCCTGTCTAGTAGTGCCTAGCAAATCCTAAATCCAAAGCCTACCTACTTTGGGAGGAAGGAAACAAAAAGAAAGCCTGTGGTGGGTGGGCTTTGGATATGGGAAGGCACAACTTTCCTTGTCACTGAACTAACAAACAGTTGCATTTATTTAAGCTGGTTATATTTAGATTACATCAATGATGAATCTCACAGAACTAAAGCTTTATTTCAAGGGGGAAACCTGACGTAAAAAATAAAGCGAATTAATTTAGGATTTGCTAGGCATTACAGTGGAAACTTGGTTCCCAAACTTAATCTGTTCTGGGAGTCTGTTCGATTCCCGAAACAGTACGGGGACCAAGGCACAGCTTCTGATTGGCTGCAGCAGCTTACTGCAGCCAATTAGAAGCCGCGGAAGCTGCGCTGGGCATTTAGCTTCCAAAGAACGTTCGAAAACTGAACAATTACTTCTGGTTTTTGTTCGTTCCAGAGCCAGAATGTTTGGCTCCCACGGCGTTCGGGAGCCGAGGTTCCACTGTACTAAACAAGGGTGCATCTGTGAAACATTTCAATATGCAGACTTATTTGTATTGGGTGGGGTTTTTTTGCTCCATGATATTTCTATTGCAGAAGTTGAATACCAGACGAGGATAGTCATTTGAGAGTGTTTTAATTATAAAGGCTTCTGAAATGGTGTAGAGGAGAGGAATCCATACCCTAATCTGCTGTGCTAGAGAAGATTTGGATATGGCAGAAGGCTCCCACCACTCAGCTCTGCCAGTGGGGGAGCTCTGCCATTACCAGCAGAAACTCCCCAAATGGGCTGTTTGGGGTGCAGGGATTAATGCAGAAATGGAACTGATGAATGAGCACATGCAACACTGTAATATTGATACAGACTGGAAATTGACTGATTTCTCCATGTTACTGTTGAGAGCAGAAGTATGCTAATTTTCAGCAGCAACCTTGTATTTCTCATAACATATAATTTCACCCCAACTTCCTTCAGATTGCACAGTGTGCCTGTCCTTGATGGGAGGCAAAGCACAGACATTTTTCTTAAATATAGGGTCAGGTTTTTATGCTTGGCCTTCAGAAGTTTCCACAGATGTGATGATTACAATTAATTCATCACTTTAAAAAAAAAAAAAAAGAATGGCACACTATTACTCTGAACATTGGCTGGTCAGAATTGGCCAATGTCAACTTTAATTCTTCCCAAATATCAAGTTACATTTATCCCACATGTGTATAAAATTTCATCATGCATTATATGCTGATACAAGTTATTGCACTTGCGACAAATAATCCACATTCCCACTGAAACGTTCATTATTAATCATACTTGAGAAATAAAAACTGGAAACTACCCCCTAACTGGTTTAACTGATAAGACAGGGAAATATTAAGACACACCCATTCAGTGCAATTTATATGCTATATATTTGCTATGGTAAAATTCGGCTTCGAAAGCAATGACCATGTCATAAGAAAGTAAAACTCAGCATTGGGTACCTACATCAATCAGTATTTTAATTCCTGAACAGTGGAAATATAAAATCATTTACAACTTCTAAAATGATATACAGTGGTGCCCCGCTAGACGAAAATAATTTGTTCTGCGAAAATTTTCGTCTAGCGGGTTTTTCGTCTAGTGAAGCGGCAACGACAGCCGCGCTTTCACTAGACCAAAAAAAAAAGACGAAAAATTTTCGTCTTGTGAGGCAGCCCCATAGACTTTTTCGTCTAGCGGGGCAGCCTCCCGCTAGACGAATTCCTTCGTCTAGTGAGTTTTTCGTCTAGCCAGGCATTCGTCTAGCGGGGCACCACTATTAGAATACTAAAGATCAACCCCAAAAATGCTGAGTATTTAAAGACAATTGCTGGCTCCAAGTTAGGCAACATAAATTGTAGTACTGGTCTGGTTAAAGCCAGCTCAGCTAGATCACCTTCTGGGTAATGAAGAAAGATACTGCCTTTGTGTCCAATGAAAGGTATAAAAGATGCTACTTTTGCAAGGACAGTATTGTGTTTTAGTACATTTGAGCAAAGCACATTTCCCCCAAGACTACACATATGCAATAAAAGTCAATGAGCAGAGTATGCCACAGAGTTACTGGGAACATTAGTGGTAATTTTGCAAGTATCAGCCTTATTAAACATGCTTTCAAATAATTTTATGTGAACCCTAGCTTAAAAAATGCAACAGAGACACTTAGCCACAAGTTAGTGTGCATTGAGCCATCATTTGTGAAGACATCAGTAAGCATAAATAATGAAAACACATTTATGGATTTATTTTTTCTGGAGTGCCTAGAAACAAGGATCGCCCCATGTGTAACAACTCTCATGTTATACATGTGCTGGTAAAATTGCTACAAAGATGACAAACTCCCCACATTCATTCTGCAACTAGGGGCTTATAAGACTGCTTACCTATGTGACAAGTTAAACAAGCACATTTTTCAGATTGAGTCCAACATTTTAAAAAATCCAAAGTACTCATATGTGGCAAGCAAACCAAAATTGTGACATTTCAGCCACAAAATGTGAACCCTTCAACCACCACCACAAATCTCTTTTAAAAGAGATTTTCATTTCTTTTCAAAGCATCTAATGATATCTGTTAAAACAATGCCAGCTTTAATGACTAGAAATTAAACTATTTGACATGTTTAAATACAAACTGACTTCACTTACCGGCCTCTCGTGTTCGAGGATAGAAGACTTCCCTGGCTCATACTCAAAAATACTCCTTGGTTCTGAACGGAATTTGCGTGTGTCTACTTTTCTATCAGGAGGCTCCCACTCATTTCTAAGATAAAATAAAATTGACAAGCGAATTAAATTATCTCCCACCAAGCTCTATTCATATATAGAAAAAGTCTTGTGGGTACTTCAAACCTACTTTCTCCATATGCCCTTTATAAAATCACAATAAAACTTACACTAAAAGCAGAGATTTCATGGAAAGCAAAACCATGCTTCGCAACAGCATACAGGTGAAACTCAAAAAATTAGAATATCGTGGAAAGGTTCATTTCTTTCAGTAATTCAACTTAAAAGGTGAAACTAATATACGAGATAGACTCATGACATGCAAAGCAAGATATGTCAAGCCTTTATTTGTTATAATTGTGATGATTATGGCATACAGCTGATGAGAACCCCAAATTAACAATTTCAACTTTGGGGTTTTCATCAGCTGTATGCCATAATCATCACAATTATAACAAACAAAGGCTTGACATATCTCGCTTTGCATGTCATGAGTCTATCTCATATATTAAACTCCAGTAGCTAATGAAAACAATTGCTTACATAAATGAACTTTTCCACGATATTCTAATTTTTCGAGTTTCACCTGTAATTAGTGACATTATGGTATTTGAAAGTCAAGAGGCAATGCAGCAGTTTAGATTATTTTTTTTAAACTGGGTTTTATAACCAAGAAAAATGTTATACAAACAAGTATACCAAGTTTCCTCATGTCGTTTGTGTATCACAAAAATAGCATAATAAATGTGGGAAAAAATCTACAACATACGTTTCATTATTAGTGGTCATTATATAAATTCTTTGTTTATGAATTGGTTTAAACAATTAGGAAGGGGGGGGAGAAAAAGGAGTGGGGGAGTGGGGTGGGGTGGGGTGGTTATGCTTCCATTATTCTACTTAGTGTGTGTGAGGGGTTGTGTCAGATTTACTTGTATGGGTTCTCGTACTATTCACTTGTATTTCCTTGGTGGTGAGAGAGGTTGGGTGTGGCATAGGGTGTGGTTGCTTGTCTTTGGCTGGTTGTCGTGAGATTTGTTTTTGTGTGTGAGCCGGTTGTGAGTGTGTATTTTTGAATCAGGCTAGCCAGATTGATTCGTATGCTGTAGGGGGATTCTTGTTGTTGTGTTGTTGGGCTGTGTATACGACAAAGGTGAGTCATACCTTGGTGAAGGTGTCTTCTTCTATTTGTCCCCATGTGAGTTTTAAGTTTATTGGTTAGTTTTTCCAATAAGGCTGTTTCCCATACCCTTGGTCCATGCTTACTCCTGACAGGTCTCTCCAGAGTCTGGCTATGATGTTTCTGGCTACTGAGAATAGGTGGGTTATGTGCTCTTTGTGGTGTGAGTGGAGCAGTTTAGATTGTTAAGTTATTTATGGTGAAGCAAGGCACACTCTATGTAAAAGCATTTGCAGCAAGTATAAAAATACTTCTTATGTGCTTTACACATTTAAAGAGCCTGAATTAATGACTCTCACATTATGCCTCATAGAATTTGCTGCTTCATCTAGATTGACTGCTACAAAATGGCTGCAAGGCTTACTTCTCTGGTGCAGATCGTTGCCGTGGGCGAATTGGGGGTGCTGGGGGTGGTGGAGGTACAGGGGATGAGACCTTAAAGGCCTCCGTGCCATTGTCAGAAGTACTTTTCGTCAGCGGTCTGTATGTCTGCGTTCTTGCAGCAGGGTGTGCTTGAGCAGAAAAGGATGGGCTGAAGTTACCTAATAAAATGACAAAACCGAAAAAGCCAAAATATAACTATTAACATGACTTGATATAATACATATATGCCACATTCAATTATGGGTTTTAAAAAATTAATGAGAATTTAATGGTAGTTCTTCTTGGCTTATATCCTCAGTTCCATGAATGGAATAGATTTACAGAATGGGATTTTCCTGCTTCTTCTTTTCCTCTGCAGCAACCTGTGCCCCTAAACATTGGCTCCTAGAGAACAGACTAGCATGTGGTGTGGAAGGCTGCAGCAAGAAGGGCAGATTTCCAAAGACCAGGGCTCCCAGGATGAGAACAAAAGAGCCATCCATTTGTATGCCACCACCTTGGATTCCACACCATATATCCAACACCGAGGATATTTGTGGACCTATCTTTGAGAAGAAGGGTATGTAATGACATGCATTTCAGTCCCTAAACACATTTATTGGAAGTAGATCCCATTAAATTCAATGGAACTTACAACAACTGGTCTTGACTGGAGTGGGCAGACTTCAGGCTTGAGGGATCTACTTTGATTTTTACTAGAACCCTGAGCTCTATCAACTGGAGCCATGTTCAAAAGAGTAGATCAGGTTGAGGCAAACAACATGCTCCTAAAAGTTAAGAAAAAGTGTGCCTCTGGGCAATTGTTCAATAAAAAACGTGTTTTTGGTACCAGAAGCCCCATATTGATTCATGGTAAGCATGGCTTGCACAACTTGTAAACCATCAAGTGAAATGCAGCACACCACCTAGGTATAGGGCCGTATCAATGGCTTGACAGCACTCCTATTTCTGCAGTCCAAAGCAAGTGGTTTATCATGCCTTAGGTGGACTTGATAAATGGATAAAGGGTTCTGTTCACATTTCTCTAAAATCTGGAAATGCCTTGAGGCATAGCCACAGTTGTGATAATTTACTGCTGGCTGCCATTATCTTGGTGGTTGCTTGCTAGCAGAAAACTGAAAAAGAAATACACACATGCTTGAATTTAAGCATGCCTTTGTTAATTTTGTAATAATGCCTTTCTGGTTAGTAATACAATATTTATCAGCATTAGCTCTGGACAGTCACCCAAGCAGATCACATAGATGTAATTTTTTTGCAAGTGAAGATTGAATCTATGCAGAATGTGATGTGAACTTAAATTGGAAGTTGCATTTTTAAAAATGCATTTTTTCCTAGGGTGCATTACCATTTTGCATGTTTTTGCAAATATGTATGACACATTTTTAAAGGGCTTTTCTAATCAATAAGTACACCTGATACATTTTCACAATTATTTGGCTTAATGTACATTTGGTGCTTTGGTTTAAACCACAGAGCCTAGGGCTTGCTGATCAAAAGGTCGGCGATTCGAATCCCCGCGACGGGGTGAGCTCCCGTTGCTCGGTCCCTGCTCCTGCCCACCTAGCAGTTCAAAAGCATGTCAGAGTGCAAGTAGATAAATAGGTACCGCTCTGGCGGGAAGGTAAACAGCGTTTCCATGTGCTGCTCTGGTTTGCCAGAAGCGGCTTAGTCATGCTGGCCACATGACCTGGAAGCTGAATGCTAGCTCCCTTGGCCAGTAAAGCGAGATGAGCACCGCAACCCCAGAGTTGTCCGCGACTGGACCTAATGGTCAGGGGTCCCTTTACCTTTACCTTTTACATTTTTACAGAAATTTGCAGCCTTCGACTGCTGTTCTATCTCTTTCTATTGTTATATTGACAATTTCAGTTTAATTTCCAGCAGTTGCAAAAGCAATGTGCTGACAGTTTTAATGGAATGCATAGTGTGGAAGCTTGAATTTTGGATTCATGTTTGGTCCCATGGTAAAGAGGATGATCTAGTGAAAATTAAACGAAACAGAGAGCCAAACTACACATTACACTTAATGAAGCGCATGCAGATACAGCTCTGGATTTATTTTAATTAATTACAGGTGCAAATGGCCAGAAAACAGGCAATTTTTGTCCTAAATGTGACAGTGTGTGGGGGTGGGGGGGTGGGGGTGGGGTAAACATCCCTTCTTCATATAACAATTGCCCAAATAACAATTGCCCATCTGCACCTTTAGCACAATATATAGTTTAGCCCTGAGCAGAATTTATTTATTTCAGTGTTAACTCTCTCATATTAATGAGACACAAAAATAGATGACTTTGGATTGTTCCCATGTTTTATGCATACAATGCAGTATTCTACTCAGCTACTACCCTTATCATCCATCCCCAATGCATGTTGATGGAGGTTATGCTAGTAATCAAGCTCTGCTTTGAAACTCTTCCCAAAGCCAGAATCTGTCCATATTAGTACAAAATCAAAGCACTGAAAGGTCACCACTGAAAATACATTTTGGGTTATTTGGCAGGAAAAAGAATTCACACTCAATTATTCAGGTGTCAGGAAAATAACGAAATGACAACAATACACTGAGATCCCACAACACAACAATTAAAACTGCAGTTACACAAGCACAAGAAGGATGGGCCTACAAGTTTAGGTAATTGCCAAAATTAACAAGAACAGACTCATGAAGGGAAGGAATAATTCCTACCAGTATTATATGCATAGGCAGTATTATACATGTCTGTGTCATCATCTACAAAAAGAAAGATAAATGTTATAGTGGTGCAACACTGGTCCATTTAGAACAGCAAGGCAGCTCTACCATCCCAAATACTGTAAAACAAACAAGCAAGCAAATTGTAACCAGCTTTATACTTCTAGAGTCTATCTCACACGCTACCAATCCTGGATCACATACAGCTGTTCTGTCACTTGAGGTGCAAATACAGCAATATGCTCTATCACTGAACTATGGCCCTTCCAGTTGGGTATGAATATTTAGCTGATTTGTTAGTTAATCTACAACAAATATTTAATCAACTTAAATATGGCCCTGATTAATTGGCAGTGGGAGTTTTATGTTAATTATTTTTAAAACAGGAATTTACAAATGCAACAGGTGGCAGCGTCACCTTTCACACACATCCAGAAAGGCTTCTTTGAAGATGGTGCCATTGTAATGTATATGTAGATTAAGAGGGCAATCCTGACCTCCTGGTATTGCCTGTTTGCAGAGGGGGTGTAATTAGGAAAAGGCCTAGGTATCTGTCCTTTGCCAGCGGAGATGGATAGACTGAGATTGTGGAGGCTCCCTATTGTACCCTCAGAAATCTTGATGGATAGAAAGCTACCCCCGTTTGGTGTTCTTGCATGTGATAGCAAACCTATGGCCCCAAAGTGTGGGGCATTATGAGAATGGAACAAAATCAACTATGGATCTACTGGATCCAAATATGTTTTGTTTCCCTGTGAGGGACTGAATTTAGGCTCTTCATCTCTATGCTAACCTGGAGCAGATGAAGTTAATTTCTCCAGTGCTTTTGGTGATGGTGGGGAGGGCGTGGATACAAAATATAGTGATCCACTGCGCTGAAAAGCCCAGCAAAAGTGCTCCCCTCAGCTTCCATTTTGGCTGGCACGTCCATCATTTAGCTCCCTCTCCCCTTTGCTCCTCCTTTGCTCCTCCAGGATTGCTCGGTTAATCAATAAATTAACTGTTCTTTGATCAGTTCCCTGCTCAGCCATGAAACTCGCTTCATAACCCTGAACCAGTCACTGTCTTTTATTCTTGGATTAAATGTTATTCTCAGTACTTATTACACAAAGCGACTCCTTTTACAGTAACTAAACCATAGGTTGTGGATAAGAGAAGAACCAAATGACTCCATACCTAAGCTAGGATCATTTTGTCATTAACTTTGTTGAATTTATAAAAGAAAGAAAAAAAGGAAGAGCTCTTTATTTGATTTGTTGCCTTGGCAGGATTACAGCAATGAAAATCTTCCCAATCTAATTCTAAGGGATGAACACAAAACCCCGAGCTACTTCATTTCCCTAACACACTCATTGTAACCTCAGTACTTCTTAAAAATGTTAATTTCTGTTAGAGAATTCCTTAAGTTTTCCCCACAGAAAAATGCATCAGCTGTATTGAATATACTTATTTGGCTTGAAGTGCCCACTGGACCTTGGTATTTTATTATTGAATGACCACCGGCATATATTATTATCAGACAGCAAAACAGCAAGATGTATGAAAATACAGCAAGGAGAGGAAGTTGCACATACCAGGCTTGTGAACCATGTGTATTTGCTTGAACATCGTCTTATACCAATCCTTCGGCCTGTCAACTGTCTAAAAAATGACAAAGTTTAAACAATTAGCAAGAAAACAACAAAGGTTAAATTGGTTACACAACAGGTTGAAGTAATCTACAGCGGTGGTAACTAGGAGGGTCATTTACCCCTTTGATGGGTCCTCATACTTAGCTGATGAGTGTATTAATACCAATGACATTTTAACTCTAATCTCCATATGATTTCTCCCCAGGGCTTCATGTCAATGCGGGACCGAATGGAATCCTGTGGCACCTCGCAGGCCAAAGGCCATAGAGTGAAGTCCCCCAGTACTGCTTTTTGTGCTCATCCCTTTGGAAAGGACTGGCACTACCATAGCACTGCATCCTCGGGTCTCACTCTGGCCAGATGACCTGAGAAGGAGACTATGGTTGATTACAACAATGACTGCCAAGAGGTCCAGGAGGACCCAGCAGAGTTACATTTACCCTTTGGCAGAAGTGTAAACAAAGTTGGAAAGGATCCAAATATCCATGTTTCAGGTTCTGAACAGTAAACTACTCCATGGGTTGTTGAGAAAGCAACTCAGCTCACCCCAGCTTTATCCAAGGAAAGGTTTCTTGTCTTGGGAGAATGGGGAGCAGTAATGGCCAAACCAAGCCTTACCAAGTGTTCCAACTGGAAAATCAGTAAGTTCCTCAAGTGCTTTCAGTATCAGCTGGAGGGGGGGGGATAACCCATCTTTATAGATAACCGTCTTTGTGAAGCATTAGTCATTTCCTTTTCAGCAAGAAGGGCTAAATATAATACGAATGATCTAGCACAACAGGTCTTTGTGATTACATAGAGAGGGGTAGGGGGAAGCGCAGGACTGGGCTGACTGCTCCTACCTCAACATATATCAAGTTAAAATGGGTGCTTATGTCATTATCAACCTGGTGCTACTGGGAGCCCTGATCATCTGGGGATGTATCAGCTGTGAACATGCATGTGCTGAGGGAAGGGCCAGTGGGGTGCTCCAGTGGTCAACAGGAATAGTCCGGCCATCCCTCCACACACAGACTAAGCACATGGAGGAAAAGCCACCTTTTATTGGAGCTATATAAAGGAGGGATAGTGGGAATGCACTACATGAAGATTCACCATTACTACAAAGGCAAGTAATTAAATTAGGCATTAGCGTTATCCACCAATGCATGCAGTTTCAGTTGCACTGAAATGTATTCAATTGCTGGACATATTCCTTTAATGTAAAACAATTAAGCACCACAATTATAAAATCAGATGGTAGCAACGATGTAAAAAAAAAAAGAGGAAGAGATGCAAATATTGTTTGAGAGGCTTGAAGAAATAAATGCCGTGGAGTGATGATCAATCAGGAAATGTATAGCTAACGGAGGCATTTATTCTTCTCAGTGGAGTCTCCTCTTTGCCCTACATTCTGTTTAGCCTTTGTAACAATCCATAATCAAGCAATGCTTTGTGCGAACAGGCTTCTAATTTTCGCTGGGCAAAAGCCCACTTAAAAAACAGAAAAGCTAGCTACAGTATTCCAACACTGCTTAAGTCAAACAAATCCGGATGGACCGGATTTAGTTATTCACACATAAATGAAAGGCCTCTTTGTCGTACAAATAATCAGAAGGTTGACCGTGAAGCAATTATAATGGATTGTTGGTTAAAAGTAAAACACACACAATCCAGTAGCTACACAAAACTTTTTGCAGCTTGATTCTTTTCTAGATAAGATCCTTTGTAGTGGTAGTCAAATCCATTGATAGCAAGCATCTTTTATTTTCTTTGTAGGCAAAGCCAATATACTCACCATTTACTCTCTTTCTTTAAAAAATAAAAAGCATTATAATTGGATACAGTGTAGGGTATTTTAAAAATTCTTATTTCCAAATCCTGGGAATCTTGTAAATGCTAGGCAGGCAACTAAGCTGTGCATGGATGTAAGCTTATTTTGTTCCACTGAAAACAATATGGAAGAAAATAATCTTAAATCCATCATCTTAAAAGGTAGGGCAACGGGCAATGCTTAGAATCAATGTTGAAGCTGGACACAATAGTGGATTCTAGTTTGCCATTGGTATATGTGCATGCGTGGCAATACTGCATTCAATTCTTTATCTTTCCATAGTGCTTAGCATCACATTGTGCTTCTCCCCATCTTAGCACCATGTTACTGGCTGCTGCAGAGGTGGGGTGTTTCTTTTCACTTGCCAGAATTCCTTCACTGTCAATGCGTCTAAGGGACATGTTGGTAACTTTTATGAACTTCAAATATTAATGGTTTTTCTGTGGAAGTTTCCATGGGGGAAACTGCAGGAAGACCTGTGTGGGATGAGGGCATTAACCTCTCTTATTTTGATAAGGTTTGAATGAGCCCTTATACCTGGGGTGCTAGCTGACCCAAGTTCTGGAGTCCTACAAGCAAGTGTTTAACAAGCACCTTTTGCAAACACTCATACCAAGCACTGGCAAAAGTTAAGTTTATTTTGGAAAGAGAAATAGGGTTGCTCATAAATTGGGAGTCCGCATTTAAATATTCAATGGGCAGTGGGGGAAAATCATAAGACAACAAGAAATGACATCAATTATGTTACAGTAGCTTTCATATATTTTTATGTCCACTATGTTCAACTGACAGTAAAACTTTTCTATTCCTGAAAATTCATCATCTGTCTGTACAAGTAGCATGGGTGAAGCAAAATAAGAACTACCGTTATTTACAAGAAAAACAGCTAATCTCGAAGTCTGCCACCTACAGACACGGCTTTAAGAAAATATACAGTGCAAGCTGGCTACAAAACTGCCGATTTTGGGGAACAAGTGGATGAAAAACTCAGGCTGCATTTCTGGTGCACAAGGATGCTTTTTGCATGGTCATTCATGGCAACCTAAAGGATCACAACTTCTAAAAATACAGAGTAGTGCCAGTAAAAAAAATGAAACAGTGCACACCAAAAGCCAGTTGCAAAACCACCTTAAACAGTGATGCATGCAAGCTGCAAAGATAACAAATTTGTACACTTATTCCTTCCCTTGTAATGCATAATCATGTGTTCTTGATAAAATGTCAGACAACACAATTCTATTTTGATCTGAAGTCATGTATCCTTCTATTATCTGCACGTCATATCCTAATATTTCACATTCGGTGTTCTACATATACTTTCCAAAGACCTCTACATACAAAAGCTGCTTCTAAATTAAAAATGATTGACTTGCATAAATTTTTGGTTCCCATTATTTTGGTTCCCATTATTTTTGTACATTGCAGCTAACTGAATTCTACAAAGTTTGATTGTCTATCTTGCTCAATATGCAGGGAACTATCATGTATTACATTAAAATAATTGATTAACTGTAAGTATACTTGGAATACATTTTAATGTTCACAAGCAGAGTCCTCAGCCAAAAACTAAAGAAATGACACAATACACATTCTCATATATGATATGGAATTTTTTTAAAGACATGAAACATAAAAAATTACATAGCCAAAATGTTGGAGTTTTTCTAAGATGCCTCAATATCTGAAAGTGGGTATATAACATAAATGTAGATATCTTTATCTTAATTTTCAATTTACTTAGCACTTTGGAGTATTGTACAATGACCAACAGTTAACACAGAAAATAAAAATGACAATGATGTAATGCACTATAGGGCACCTATGGTTGTCTAAGCTGCGCCTTGTAGATCTACCTAGAAGAACTAGTTACTCAAGGTTGAAAATTAGGTTTTCTATGTCAGAGGCTGACAGTGAGCTTAATTGCTGTAAGCTCTTGGAAAGTGACCAGGGTTCTTAAATGGGCAGGCATTACATGCTGCAAAAATATGCATTTCCAAACTCTTGGCTGAAAGATATCTTTGTTCAAAAAGTGGCCCAGTATACAGTAGACATGGTTACTGTACTACTGAAACCTCCCTTTACTGCAACTGAGCTTTGCTTTATGAAGAAGCTAGATTTCTCACTTCACACTTTACTACTGAGACAAGCAAGCTTACAATATTTATGCTCCTACAAATGGACAGAATGAAATCTGAGGAAAAGCTTAATATCTGAATAGACACTGTCCTTTCAATAAAGAGCAAATTCCACATTCTGGTTTTCCTAAGGATAGTTTTTATACAATATTTTTGTAGTCGACATTTTGCATCTGAAGTGTGCACAAGTGCATCTTCTGCAGTTGCCACCTTTAAAATACACGGAAGGAAGCCCCATCTCCAGTTTATAGGTTTCCCTTGGCCAAGATGCCTTCCGTGGTGCCACCATAGGAGCCAACTCCTAGGGGCTGAGGTCCCTTTCGGGCCCCTTAAAATATTTGCCCCCTCCCCTGCAAAGTTGATGAGCTTTACCATTCAAATGATGTGTGTGTGTGTGCCATGATGTGATCAATTACACAGAATGGGGCTTACCTGCCCCTCCCCATATTATATTCAAGTTGACACTCCTGGATGCTACTGAGTAGGAATTGCTTCCTTGCTGTGCAATCTACACTGCCCAACAGCTTGGCTTCTTGCTCTGTGCCAGTCTGTACTCGGCTTAGAATGAATGAACAGAGACCAATGAATACACTGCCAATGCAAAATTAAAAGGCAGTATAAAAAATTGGGAAAGTCATTTCCCCCCATCAGTGATGCCATGGATACTCTCCAGTAGGAATCCGAGGCTGTTGCAAAACAATTTTACAAATGGCAATCTTAATGTCAATAAAGGAACAGCTTGATGGAGAATTGTGTTCAAAGCAGTCTTCAGCTGTGGTTTGAGTACCGGGTTCTGCCAAATAGGCACACAATCCGCTGGGAAGATCTCTGCATCCCTTCCAACATATTGTGTGCGTGTGTGTGTTCCTGTTGTAAATCTTTTTTTTTTTTTTAAAGGAATGTCTGTACAGAATCTGAAAGTAGTTAAGGGATTGCAACCAAATTATTTCTAGTGGGCAATGCATTTGATCCTCAAATTGTTAAGTGTCTGCTACTTAAATGTTATCTTATCTACAATACTTTTTTATAGTAAGCACATACAGCTGTTGGGAGGGATCATTAGACAATATGGAGTGCAGTGTCAACAATATGCTGAGCACTCTCAGCTTTATTTTTCTTTCAAACTGGATCTGGGAGCTGAAGTTAGGTGCTTGTGCAAATGTTACGGGCTGGATGAAGGAGAACTGCAGATGAATCCAGATAAGACAGAAGTGATTATATCCACTTGAACAGCTAGAAAACTGATCCACCATTGTCAATTATGGGTGGCTATCAATGCTACTTTTTAAAGGCACATCTGACATCTGTGCACATTGGTATTCTATGATTCATGCAGACACATTGCTGGAATGTTAACAAGCATACCAATTTCCTAGCGAAGGTGCAAGCTCAGCAAACCACTTAAAAGGATAAAGTATATCAACTAGACAACTGGTGCCTGATTCAGGGCATATTCACACTGAATAAAGGAGCCAAATTGATAAGCAAAATTTCCTTTAAAAATTGACTACCAGAAGCTGAAATTTAAGTTAATCACAATAACTAATATGCTCTGCTGGTTTCAATGAAAGTGAGACAGTGACTGAAAGTGTGAGCTTGTGCACAGCTACAAAAAAGTAAGCTTAAATTGAGATCTGCAGTACTTACTCCTTGGTAAGTGTACCTAGAATTGCAGACTAACTGTAGCTGGATTGGTAACTCAGGCAGAAATGTGGTGTACACTTGATTATTTACCATCCCTCCTAAAAAGATGTGCATGATAATACACGCTTTCTCTGTACTAAATTGCAAAACACAGCAGCAGCAACAACAACAGTAGTAAGCCCCGTTGAACTCAGCAAGTTGTATGAACTCAGCAAGTGATATATGATCCAATACAATTGCATCTGAAACACTTGTGCTGTTTTGCGTGGATCTTAAGATGAAAATGCAATCAGTAAAAAAGTAACTCTAAACAGTCTGATGCTGCTGAGCATTAAACACTCCACCTTATCTAGTTTGTGTTTCTGTGGTCACTTAACACATGCCTCTTTGTTTATATGACATTCTGAGCAAACTATGTAGCTGCTATTCTATACATGCCTAATTAGGAGTAGGTCCTATTGAGGTCAGTAGGACTTACTTCTGATTGAGCATGCCTAGGACGGCATTGTGCATGTCTTAAATCACATCAGCTTACAACATTTTATGCAATAATAGTTCAAGCTAAAAACATGTTTTTATATAGAAACAGCTACCAAAAATGGGAGGAATTTCATAACCAATCTTAAAGAGATCCAGAGAATCTGGAAGCTTAAATATATAGCTGGCAATGGGCCAGGCCCATTAAGTACAGTTGGGAGGATTTTAATTCATGCTCTTATATAACTAATAGCCATCCTATTTGATAAGTCTGTGATTCTTTTGAAAAGACACAGAGGGACCTGCCTCTTTTAAATGGGATGGAAATCTCTTCAGAATTGTTATAGTGAGAGTTAGTCATTAAAAAAAAAAAACTTTACATGACTTAGCTAGATCACAACCATAGTAAAAGGAAGCAAGAACTGACTGAGCTTCTCCCCTCCCTTATTCTTTTTAAAAGCCACAGTCTTACCACTTAGTCAGAGCAAAATCTTTCCCTATCGCCTTTTCTCCATCAATTCCATTTCTCTCTCTCACCCCACCCCACCCTGTTCCCCTCTCCACTGAATCTGTTCCTGGCAACTCCACATCCCTGTATGTTGGTCTTGGCTGGCAAAGTATACCCACAGCTGCTATATCCTTGCACCTCCCAAAGAGTTCACCTGCAAGGGCTCTGCTGCCTTCATCCTGGCTCCTAGTCGTTTCATTCAGCCAGTGCAGCAGCAGCAGCAGCAAGAACTCCTTCAGACCGGCAAACAGTTCCTTCCTTACAAGAGCTGCAGCTGCTACTGCTGCCGCCTGGACCGGCCAGAAGGGGATGCCGGGGCAGCAGCGTGGAAAGAATGCTTCAGCATAGCTAAAAACAAAAAACTTCAGTGTGGCATCCTGAAAGCACTCAAGCACTAACTAGTGGCAAGCTGTCAAAGCTGACCCGAGAGCTTTCTCTACCCTCTCAGCAAAGGAGAGCTAGTTCTGCACTGGGCTTCTTGGTGATAATGGTTAAATAAATGATGGCTGTGTGTGTGTGTGTGTGTGTGTGTGTGTGTGTACACATTAATTCATTCATCTTATAACTGTTAACTCATGAATACAAGGAAGGATTAGGCATGCAAGGACATCTTGATAAAAGTTACAAAATGCACCAAACTTTAGGAAACTTTTCAAAGGCAAAATAAACAAAAGAAGGAAAGGTGGAGCAAAGGAAAGGAAAACACGGAGAAAGCAGCAGATCTTCTGACAACTTTACAATGAAAAGTAAAAAAAAAAGTCAAGGCTCTCCAATTATACACTGCCAGCCTCCCCCTTTCCCCACTACTCACAGAATTATAATCATGAGTCCCCTGATTATGCACATTCTATTCCACATTATATAAGCCTAGAAGAATGTGAAAAAGCCATTACCAACAATCAATTCATTGTACGGCGTGTGCATGCACACACACACACACACACACACACACACACACACACACACACAAAGCCACACTCAACATTTCCTACCGTTCTAATTGCAGTTGGGATTCCTGATTCATCGACTGGGCCAATCCCTGCATAATGTGGTGCTTTAATGACTGTGACTTTCTTCTCTTCTTCCGAAGTTCTGCAGATTGGTATTGTGCTGGTGGTACTGCTGCCGCCAACAGAATGAGCATGCTGTGAGTATGTCTCTGTGGATTCTACAAAGATAATGTTAACACAGCGCTGTATAACCATTTAATTAACATGCTTCACCTGCGTTATCAGACTAGGCACTTTCAATGTGGCAAACTGACACAGGATTAGCAAGGTGTTTCATGATACTAGATATTGGATGAATTGGAGTTGGGCCTCTGTGCTCAGCAGGACTCAAAACTCTGTAGCACACCACATGCTCTGTTTCTTTCTAGAACGTTCCAGCTGTGTAGTGCCTAGTTATTTTTAAAGAAACTTTAGAAACAAATTATTTTTTGACCCACCTCATTCCACCCTTTCCATTTCCCTGCTATTTTATAAGGGGCAAACATTTATTTCTGCTATATTTTGAGTTCAATTATTGGGAACTTACTGTTCAGATGATAACAGGAGGCAGCACCTATACCTTTGCAGTGTCCCTCACATGCCCCCATAAAATGCCCTGGGATGACAATGATTCTGGGTAATTTAGGGGTTAAGAAAATGGTGGCTGGGTCACTGACAGCCACTGGAGCCAACTCCAGGGGGCCCTGGGTGCCTGGGCACCCACAAACTTTTCACTGTGGGTGCCTGGCCTGTAGCACTGACTGGTCCAGGGTCTCACCCTCCATTGCAGGACTTCTGTTGGGGCCCACTGCAGGTGTGGACATGCACACATGCTCTGCCGCCGCTGTGGAAGCACAGAAGCGGCACCAGAAGTCGGCTGTGGCACACAGAGCAATGTGACAGCTTCACATTGCAGCACACAGTGCTAAGCACCCACGGTCTGGGGTCCAAGTCGGCACCTCTGCTGACAGCAAAGCTATGATGCTTCTACTGCTACTGCCAGCAATATAAAAGTGACACATACACACACACCCCGGCTGCCATAGCTTAAGAAAATGTTTTTCTGTTGCACACATTATCCCCCGCAGAAATCAGAGAAATATCCTCCAGATTCATGGCTTACAAAGGGAGCAGTGTCATTCAGAGAGACATTTCATTGCAGCCCTAGTATTATTCAGTGTACACCATTTAATTTTTTTAATAAATGTATGATATTTGTTTGTGTGGGAACTCACCCATTGTTCTGCTCTGTTGCAGGAGAACCAAGCTTGAATTGAGTGAGACTGGTGGGGAATATCCTGAAGGGGAAAAAGGCCTTTGAAAGTGGCTCATGGGACTGGTTGCTGAACTAGAGTTCCCGTTCACTGTTATCTGAGCCTGAGAGGTAGAAAAGAAACAAAGCAAGAATCACATCCCAGTAAACTATTTGTAGAACTGCCCAAGTCCTACCATCCATGTACAAAAGGTGAAGAATGAATTGCTATCCTTGTAGCAAAGAGCCAGCTGTCAGATTCTTAGCTATAACAGTCCGTGTTCAGGATTATGTCCCCTATGCAACCCTGTTCCACCCCCCCCCTACAAAAAACAGCATGCTGGAATTATGGGAAGGCATCAAGAAAGTCCTAGGTCAAAGCAGTACAAAATGAAAGAGACTGTAAAACTTGCACTTCCAATTTTCTCTTGAAGGCAATTTTCCAAATCCAAGTGCTTAAATCTTATTGCCATTCACTTGAAGACAAAGAAAAAAGATGCCAGCAAGAAGAGCTGAAATCTCCTTCAAATATTGTGGCCAGAATCTGGATGCAAACTAGATGTGATGGTCAAGTTTAACCCACAGCATGTTCTAATAATATAATACATGGCCAGAGTTATCCATTGTTATGTGGTTAACATCCTAGGCAATGAATTCTGTCAAACATCTTGCCTTTTTTTTGGGGGGGGGAATAAGTCATTGCCATTATTTAGGCATGCTTTGATTTATTGAGATCACACAGCTGCTGTTTTTCAAACCACTTAACATGCTGCTTTATAAAATCAGAATAATGAGTAGCACTGAAAACCTTTTTTTAGTGCTTGTCTACTCAGAAATCAACCCCATTGACTTCAATGGGGTTTGGCTCATTTGTAAGTGTGTGTGGGATTGCAGCCTTAGAAACCAATGGCTACAGATGAGGAAACCTTACTTTGTGTGATACACCAACTTGCTTTTCCTTAGCACTTCTGGTTGACTTGTAACCTTACGTGTAGCAAGCAGGTCACATGCCATGCCTGAAGTCATGCAAACTTTCTAACCTTGTACCCATTTACTTGGATTAAAATCTCACTGAGTTCAAGCATTCCGGTTAAGTATACCAAAGATTCCATTTACATTTGTCACGTTAACCCTTATAGCATGATACTGGATTAAAACGGCTTTTCATTCAGAAAAGTCTTTTAGAATCTACTGTTGTATTATCTTGTAATACCGTGACCTATAAAATATTAGGCATATTCTAGCTTGTTTTAAGAGTGTGACCTGTATCTATAGGATGCTTCATTTGAGATGAACTAAGCAAGTTGCTGATTTTAACGCATATATGTATATATCACATGTATTAAGACTTTTGAGTTATACATAAGGACATGTGTGTTAAACAGTTGAAGGGAAGTGACTTAAGAATAAAGAAAATGCATTCCTGGAAAAGAAAAGAAACAATACATTTTGTAGCAAGTGAATGTCAGAATATCCATAGTTTTATTCCTGTAAGACAAGAATGCGTAAGAGGGGAAATGTTAGTTGGAGAAAAAGCGAAAATCAGAAGCGAACTCATGCAGTCAGTGATCACTGCTAATGGAAGATAATGTTGGGTTAAGTGCTGTACTAATCAAACACCTTAAAATCCATGTTTGAGGCATACATCATACATCATAGTGGTCGCTCAGTATCCGACAGGTTTGTAGCTTGTACTAACATTCTGTTTGAGCATTCTATCTGCATGTGCATTTATCTAACATCTTAAGATAGTTCTGCCTATATTCCAAATGTCACTTCCTTTTTAGCACAGTGAGACTGAAGAATAACCATTACAAGATTTGTTCAGGGCTTAATTTGAGCAAGAGTTTTCCAGAGCAAATCCCCACAGAGTCTGTTGTGCTTGGCACTGGAACATAAGGAACAGTGATAAAATGAGACAGCATCTCCAAGAATGTGCAAAGTACTTTGCCCTCGGTACTGTGAGCTGCTTTGTTCCAACATGAACTGTGTGTGTCTTGTGCTTCCTGTTTCATTGCACCACCATTACAACCAAAAGACAACTTCTACAATTCTTACACTTGGGGGGGGGGGGAATGCGACAGCTAGACTGGTGACTGGGAGTGGCCGCCGAGACCACAAAACACCGGTCTTGAAAGACCTACATTGGCTCCCAGTATGTTTCCGAGCACAATTCAAAGTGTTGGTGCTGACCTTAAAGCCCTAAACGGCCTCGGCCCAGTATACCTGAAGGAGGGTCTGCACCCCCATCGTCCTGCCCAGACACTGAGGTCCAGTGCTGAGGGCCTTCTGGCGGTTCCCTCACTACGAGAAGCCAAGTTACAGGGAACCAGACAGAGGGCCTTCTCGGTAGTGGCACCTGCCCTGTGGAATGCCATCCCATCAGATGTCAAAGAGAAAAACAACTACCAGACTTTTAGAAGACATCGGAAGGCAGCCCTGTTTAGGGAAGCTTTTAATGTATAATAGACTATTATATTTTAATATTTTGTTGGAAGTTGCCCAGAGTGGTAACTATTATTATCCATGCACACCGATAGGCTGCTTGTGCATTTCTTAGGTAGGAAAGATCCAAATGGGAGGAGAGGATGTTTTGGAGAAACAAGGAACACAGGTGACTTGTGCTTCTTGTTCACCACACACAAACCTACCTGTCTCCACAACCTGCCTCTAAATTGATGGATCAGAACTTCTAGATAGAAGGTTAAAATTAAAACAGGTCTTGTAAAAAATACTATTATACCTCAGCCTTAACTATGAATACTTTAATTATCTGTACTGTTATAAATTTTTTAAAATCTAAAGTAATACTCTTATGTATTTTCTAAAATCCAGAATAAAACAATAATTATTAAACACAATATAATTAAAAAGCAGTGCAGCAGATAAAATAATGTTCAGTTTTTTTAAGGCCTGGTAAAATGAGGATAATAAATATTTATCTAAGAGCTGATACTTCCCTGGGGAAGAGTATTCCAAACACTACTTTTTATGTAGCAAGTGATTCAGGAGCACTTCAGGTTTCTGACTAATTATCCAAGGAAGCTACCATCACATCTATCACAGGAAGCATCACTACTCCAGAGTATTGGGATTATTGACCAGCAAATTTAGATTGCATTTACATGTAGCGAGTTTGAAATTTTCCCGTTAAGGAAAGTTATAGAACCTGAGTAGGCCATTTCCAGCATGCTCATCGAGTAAAAGGGACAAGAACAAGGATCATCTCTTTTCCACTTTGATAGCCTGGTTGAACAAAATGGGAGGAGGAAAGAGGAAGGATAATTACATGAGCGCTGGCAGCAGTGGTGGTTAAGGTGGTGGCATCTGACACAGCAGACATCTGGCTCAAGGTTGGGGAAGGTGTTTCAGAACAGTCAGTAGTATCATAGTTACAGCTCTGGAGATCATCTAGAATGGCAGTGGAGGACTCGCTCACCGGGCGAGAGGAGTACTCACTCATGGCTGAGTCGGTCATAACAGAGGCCGTTTCAGTCCTGTGGATAGTACTGTCAGGAGCTAGGAAAGGGTATGCGTATGAAAAACGTGAAAGGGCCAGGGTTCTATACAAGCGTGACGGCCAAAAATCATCCTGTGTTGGCAAAATAAATGATGTTACGGGGTGGGTGCCACTTTCGGGTGAGAGAGAGGGTCTGTTAATCGATACCAATGAAGGAGGTGGTGAAGGAGGCAGTGGCGAAGCTTCTGCTGAAGTTTGTCTGTGTGTCTGTGAAGCATTTACCTCCATCACATTGGCAGTTACTTTCTGGTTTCCAAGCTGAGTTTTGAGAAACAAAAGAACAAATAAACATATTACTATTTTTTTTATTACTCTTTTCCTTACACTTTTGTTGTGTACAAAAGTTGTCAGAAATCAGAAAACCCACACATGTGTTTTCTAGCAGTCTTAGGAAGTGCACAGTCAAATAGATTAGGAAATAAACAAACTATTACAAAAGGAAACACAGTAAGTGAATTTGTCAAGTATTAATGGGAAGCAATGCCAGAAACTACAGTGTGTTGGAATAAGCTTTGATGTTCATTTCCAAGATTTAAATTTACGTTTGGTTCAGATAGTGTTCTGCCTGTTTATCTGCCACAAACCTTAAAAGGTTTTTCTTCCCATATACAAAATTGGAATTGCCCTTTGGGCCAATAGTAAGCTTAATTCTCAGCCATATCACTATTTCCATAGTAGTAACCAAAGTGTCTCATTTTAGGAATAGGCAGCTGACGTATCATACCTTCTAAGCCAATGGTAAAATGTATCACAATATTAGCCGCTTTCACACACTATACATAGAAACACAATGAAGTGAAAGCAGGACCGAATCCTGGTTATGCCCCATTTCATAAGTATCCCTGCCCACCTGCCCAAATATCCATGCACCACGTGCAACAAACCCATTTTACGCCAAAGCCTGACTTTTCCCAATAAGGGAAGTGATAGAGAAATGCACTTGAAAGCGTGGGGTAACATTTGCTTAAGGTAACAATATATAGCCTCCCTAAAAACAAAAACAAATCAGAATGCATAGATAGCCAGCATTGTCCGTTTCCCCTATAAACAAATTGGGATCAACACTCAGTAGCACTCAATAAACCAGTCACCTGAAATGACCTAAAATGACCTAAAACCTGGACTTCAGTACACTTTAACAGGAAGTTCTCTTGTACAACTTTTATTTACAATTAAAAGAAATCACACCTTCAAATTTGCAAATGCCTGTGCTGCAGGTTGAACTTTTTTTTTTTTTTAAAAAAAGTAAAGTCTAGAATTCACAAGCCAGCAGACTGATGACCCTGAGCTGATTGACTAAAAATGAGGAAACTTTTTAAGAATGAAGGCAAAATAATGGTACCTAAATAGCACTGATACTCCTAGAAAACAAAGAGCGAGTGGGGTTGGGAAGTGAAGCTACCATGGAAAATGCTCACTAGGTAAAAACCCAAGACTGATGTAATCACCATTGCTACTCAAAATGTACACAGAAAGTTAATATACAACCTTGAAGGCAGCTGGGTAGACAACTCAGAGGAAACTTGATGTTCCTAAGCAGTTAATATAGCAACATATTTTAAATATAAACAAATAAATAAATTTATAAAATCTGCAACAGTGTCAACAGGAACATAATGGGAGGGGTGTTCCCAGCTTCCCCACTATAAGAAGCTTCTGCAGGGAAGGGACTGAAGAACATCATGGGAATGGTGTTTCTTGGATTAAGGTGAAACTGTGAAGCTCCCTTGTTATTTTTTCTTTTGGATGCTGCATGTTGTTTAAGTAATCTTGTTATATTTATAGCTCTGAATTTCGGTCCCAGCTCCTGCCCACCTAGCAGTTCAAAAGCATGTCAAGTGCAAGTAGATAAATAGGTACAGCTCCGGCGGGAAGGTAAACGGCATTTTCGCCACAAGCGGCTTAGTCATGCTGCCACATGACCCAGAAGCTGTCTGCGGACAAACGCCAGCTCCCTCGGCGTATAGAGCGAGATGAGCACGCAACCCCAGAGTTGTCCGCGATTGGACCTAACGGTCAGGGGTACCTTTTAATGATAGTTGCTATTGTTTTGCTGTGCTATTATGAAACAGTTTTTGTAGCGTTTGAAATGTTTACTTTGTTTACTTTGTTGTAAGCCACTTTGAGCATGGCTTTTGTGTGTGTGTGAAAAAGCAGCATACAAATAAAATGAATGAGTGAACAGTGAGCATGATCTAAAGCCATGTTTCCTCTATGAAGTGAAATTTACTTTTCAAGCTGAGAAATTGTCCACTGAATATGCAGAGTTTAGAAAACAACAGGGATTTATTCGCACATTCAATTGTGAGTATGAGACCCGGGAACTGAGAGCAATGTATATGGAAGTCATGGAATTCCAGATAGCACACTCTCAAATAAGAAATATCTTACAATGGAAACAGGTAAATGTGAAGTTGACAAATATTGAGGGTTTGCAGGGACAGTAGGTGGGTTGAGGGAGGGAACAGTTCTGTTCCGCAAGCAGAACAATAGTATTGGATACAACACATAAGCTTAGGTTTCTTCATACTTTCTTTTCTTTTAATGTACTGTAGACAGGGCGGTAAGCATATCAGTGATAAAATAATACGATTAAAACCATATCATTGCACTCCCATGGCCAAGGACCCATGACTGGAGGCTGCAATTGGTGGAAGACAACTGGTCCAACACACTGGCCCCATGCAAGGCAAGACTGGTTTTGCCCCAATCTTCCTTTCTAGATATTCATTGCTCAGACTTTGACCTGACCTTGACCTGCTGCTGATCCTTCCCAGAAAGGTCTTGCATGCTGTTTCCTACCATCACTTGTTTAAACTTCTTCTGTATGCACCTGAATTCCACAGGAAGTATATATACACTGTGTATTGATTTGCAATCATTCTCCAATAAAAAAAAATCAGTCTGATAAGAAGTGAGTGTTCTCTCATATGCTACATTTTTTAGAAAAGTAGTTGTAAAGCACCACAAGAACTTATCTATTGTAAAAATTCCTTATCAATTCCTCATAACATGGTGAAAACCGATACCCTACAGCTCTTTAACGTTGTTTTCTAGGATATAGGGAACAAGGGGCATATTCATAAGGAATTATCACCATGTAAGAATGCAAGATAAAAGTCACTTTGCTGTGATTTTTCCATGTCAAAAAAAAAAATAACATGATCATGAGACCACTATTTGTGAAATGGAAATTCCCCTCAAAAAACTTGAATCCAAACACGTGACTACTCTTAGATTTTTGGACAGTGGCCTTAGATAAGCACAATGTGCTTATTACAAATCTCTGCACTGAGATATATCTCCCAGATTGCTTATATAGGCAATTAACATTAAGTATGTAGATACAGGTATATTATAAGCATTGTGGACAATTTCAGATTTTAATAAGAGGTTCGTGAATGGGTGCATGATAACGACACCAGATTGCTGGCCTTGCTTCAAAGGAACAAGACACGATTAAGAATCTAAGATGAAAAAGTGAACTGATTGTTGTTAATACATAAGAAAAGATAGCACACAGAACTCAGATTTTAACACACACACACACAGACACACACACTTGGGTAAAAATACCTCTTGCTTTAATTGTTAAGAGGGTCATGCTCAACTTTTTAAAATTTGGTTGCTTAAAGTTAGGTGTAAAAGGTTTTTTTTCCAATTTTCAGTCTTCAATTCACGGAACTAGTCTAGTTTTATGAACACCTGTATTCCTTTGGGTCCCTTGTTTATGTCTGTAAACTTCTGATAATACAAAAAAACAGCACCAACAGCTGCCTTCTGTGTTTTGAAAAACCAAGCTTCCCTTTTCTTTTTAAAAAATCTTCGATCTTCTGCACTTTCCTAAGCACAACCTCTTTTGGACATGTAGGACAATCATCCATGATCTAGTAAATGGTAACACATAATTTCACAATATTCTTTAACTATTCTTTTGCTGGAATGTTTACATCTTAATGCTAATACGAAACTACTTGGCTCATCTTTCCAATACGTTCCACTACAATATTGGTGGCTATGGCGAGCTCTTCCTACACAATGTGAAGATTGTGTGTATTTTCCACCCTCCTACAGATGAGAAAGGGATCTAGTTCCCAAAATACATAAATACAAATCCAGGCATCTTGCGTCAAGACAACAATACACATTTTACAATCTAAAAGAAACAACACTATCTCAATGACACACCTCTGCATGCAAGTATACTGCAGCATCTGCACTAGTGGTTTCCCTTAAACATAAGCACTCTAACATATGCATATTCACCAGGAATCTTCATGCTGTTCACACACTTCTTAGTGCAGGAGTAAGCACACATTCTAAGTGCAGGAATGACTACACAGGACCCTTTCCACATGCTCTCTCACCTTTGTCTGGGCACTCACCTAGAACCATGAACATACTTGTCATTAGGATTCAGTTTACATGTCCTATAACTTCTCTCAAAACTGGAAGTTTGAAATACATTTTGCTTTTTACTGAGACGTATACAACAGGTCTTATATTCGCCATTTCCCTATAAGGAAACTAATTCAATTCCGTATTTTTCTTCTACTGACACTTCAAACTTTCTGTAAAGTGTCTAACCTCGTTGCTGAAATAAATCCACATTTCCCTACCAAATTATTGCATACCTTACTCATAACACCTGTGAACATTTTTGTGCCTGAGGCAGTACAGAAAATTGCAACCCACTCCCAGTCAGGGTGCACTATATTCAAGACTAGTCAGACCATAGAGACAGGAATTGCCACAGTACCTCACTTTTTCAGTAACAATACAATAATAAATGAAAATAACAAATTGCTTCCCTTTCATGACACCCAAAACCAGCTGCCTTAGGCAGATGCTTCATTCTTCCTAACAGCAGGACTGACCCTGGCCGCCATTACAATAACTGACCCAAACCAATATGTAAAAATTTCAGATACCTAATGAGAGCTTTAAATGGGATACCTATGGTTTAATTGTGGCAAAGTAAATGATTGGACAGATGAACCTGACAGACTCATTTTATTTTACTGATATAGGATGGAATTCACCAGTAATTTCTCCCATGAGTTCCCCACCAAAATAAGTGAGAGCTTTACTAAAAATTTATTGGTGGATTTGGCCTTAATGTACTACTAAAACAATATTTTTAATCAGAAATTGCAAGGTGCCTTTATTTCATGGAGACGTGATATACTTATGATATGCATTTCCTGAATGCTTTGGCCCAGTGTTGAAAATCCCAACCCAGCTTTCTACCAAAATGGCGGATTCATACTAAAAACGGAAGCAATAAATGTGAGTGGCTCATACTGCTTCCATAAAGTGAGCCTGCAGTGAAATCCACAGGCCATCCACCATATAATAAAAGCAGGAAAGCAAAAATGCTTCTTTCCTGTTTTCCTGGAGAAACATAAGCTGGGCCTTGGTTTCTGTTTTACCAAGAGATTGCCAAAAGAAATGTTTTTACAAAAGCTGGTAGCATTTGGAGGCTACTAAAAGTAGCTCCTTACTGGAATGCAAGTCTCCAGGCGATTCAAGTAATAACATCCCCGCTTGCTTTTTGAATTGTGTGCCTCCCCCCCAATGTGCCATTTTTACTCATTCCAGTTTCTCAGAGCAGAGGCAGAATGGCAAAGAATGCTCAGCTCTGTCAGCTGCCCAAACTAATCACCCTCTTGCTCATTTAAAAGCCCCTCTGCAGATTGGCACATATGCTTTGGTTGCCTCCATCTTCCATCTTGGCTGGGATCCAAACTGTCCTATGGGATTTGAAGATTATTTTTGAAACTGAAGTCAGCTTCAAAAGCTGTTTCCCATGTTGAGCCAGGTCTCTCCCCCCCCCCTTTGGGCAAATGCCAGTTTTATGCTCCCTGCACCATGGCACACAAAACTAGTTGGAGCCATTTTGGATCCTGGGCTTTCACATTTTAGGGATTCAGGACACGAACATGACAACCAAACTATCCACTTTTATTCTGATTAATAAAAACAACACCTGTGCTAATATTAATACAGTTGTAACAATTGTTTAGCTTTCCCATAGCTCTGTCTGTATAATGATTTATGGTAACTCATTTTTAAAATATATAAATAAAACAGTTCTATAGCAACCTTGATCAGATCAGATTCCAGGGTGCTGTACAGCATTTGCCGATCCTAATGGAATTATATTATAAATCCTCATATCAGCTCTGAGACAGTTGCATTTCTTGGCTCAAACATTAAATAGCACCCTCTCCATATCACCACAATCGAGCACTGGTGTCCGGCAAGTCATTAGACCAGACAGAAACAACAATACCACACTGTTACTCCTCCTCCTCTGATGTGTCACTCATCAGAGTATTTTATCCTTTTGGAATTGGACTCTTTATGGAATATTTTTCTGTTAGCCATACCGTTCCGTTGCTTGCATTTTGTACACCAAAGAGTGCCATCAAAAATAATAAACATTGCTGAAGACATCAGAACGGCTGGCCTTGTTCAATGATCCTGTTTCTAGTGAGGCATATCTTATGGGCGACTAGGGGGGGTGCGGGGGCAGGGATAACCCCTCTGATTAACATAGGGGTGCTTTTTCAAACTTGTGCTTTAAACAGCAGAGCCTCTAAGGAGCATGGCCATCAGAGCAGCCTTGTGTCAAGTCTGAATACACTCACTCAAGATGTAATTAATGCCAATATCCCTAGCAATTCAAGCGCCTAGTAACAGCTCAGTCTTCTGCCTTTGTTGTGGAAGCCTTGTATCTGTGCACCACTAAGGGCTGGATTTAGATGCATCTTGTACAGCCACTTTATGTGCTTTTGGTGTAATTAAACAAGAATTTAATCTGTGAAGAACAATCACAGAGTTCTTACCATGGCAAAACAAGCACAACAGCTGGAATCCAGGTAGACTGGCACACATGTGCAAAGGACTTTTGTGTGCACAGAGGTGGGCAGGGTTGAAGGGTTTCCTGATTTATTTATTTTTTTGTTCAGCCCCTTGTACTTAATGGAATGCTATGCTGGTGTGTTTCCTAACCTTTGGAGACAGGTTTTTTTTTTTTTAGGATGGGTGGGTCTGTAGGAGGAAGGTGGGGTAAGTGGGGATTGAAGCCATGCACACATAGAAGAGAGAACATGCCTCTCTGGATCCCAGATTTAGGATTTCAATACCTCCAAGCAGTGTTATTCAGGTGTCACTCAGACTGCCTTCCCTACAGAACTGAATTTTGCAACACCTAGGACACAGGCAATAAAGTGTGCACTTAATAGGTACCTGAACATCACTTGTTCCTTCCCTCTCTCTGTGTACTAAGGCAGGCCATAAACACCTTTCAAAACCAATAAAAAAATAAACAAACAGCAACACTGTTTTCAATATGGTGTCTCAGGTAGTTTTACCCAGGAAGTGTAAACCACTACTCAGAGCCAGGTGAGTAGACTAAAGAGAAAAAGGTTAGGTGACACAGGAAAGATCTAAAATAAACAAGAGAGAAACATAATATACCACATTGCATTCTGTGGACTGTGCGGAAGGAACTGTAGACATTTGTTGCGTATTGTTTGGAGGCGTCTCTGAAGCGTCTGGAGAAAGCCTAGGTGGATGTTGTTGGCTTTCAGGCGCCGCTTTATTATCAGGGATGGGAGCTATCTGAATGGAAAGAGATGCTTTGTGTATCTCAGGTACTGGGTTACAAGCAGGTGAGACAGGCCTCCGTGGAGTTGCTGATGCTTCAACAGGCACAGGCTGCTGCTGTGTACAAGAAGGAATACTACTAGATGCACTTCGTGCCCTAGTTAATTTCAGGGCAGAAACTCTACGTTTTTGACCTGGTTGTTTGTGGCCTTGGCGGAAACTTGTTCTAATTCCAGCTATTGTTTTTGTGCTGTAAACAGAGGCCAGTGGCTTAGTGGTTTTGTGTGTGTAGGACACACTGCTGTTAGATTTTTTAGAATAAACTGCCCTCCGTATAAACTCCTTGTTAGTACAGTGGTCGGCATCAGGAGATTTCTTAGTTTGTTTGGTTGTTATGGACCGGGAGTTAATTTCGCCCTTCTTGTGACTAGTTATTCCAGATCTGCTCAAACTTTCTTTCCTAGGAGGAAGTGGGGGGCCCTTGGGTGCCAAAAGCATCCACGCAACAAAATAAATATTACAGGAGAAAGAGAGAAAGCAAAACATTAGCAGGAAAGTAAACAGAGATAAAACGTGTCACTTCTTAAATAGAGATACCGACACAAATCCAGCCAATGGTTTTGAATCAGGCCTCAACATTCTTCGTCATTCCAGATTGTAAACATTTTATTTTGATGTTTGGAAAGCCAGGATGCGTATATTAATTGCAAATTCACTGTGAGGTCAATACTGACCCATTAATATGAAGCATCCCCCTCTTGGGATCAATATTGCTAGTTATCACCTTTAAATTATAGAGATGAAAATTAACAAGATAGATCACTGGAACCAACAGACTGTTCTGAAGGAAATTAATGTATAGACCCTTAAATTTTCTGGTCTACAGTAATAGAAACAGTGTGTGTGTGTGTGTGTGTGCATGTGCGGGGGAAAGTATCTTAAGTAATTTGTAGAATGGATAAATGTTTCAAATTTAAGTCAAACTCTATACTTCGGGCTACAAAAAATAAACTGTGCTGTTGTTCCAACACCAGGCATATGTTTTAACCTGATGAACAATGCATAGCTGTGCTTTATTCCTTGAAAGGAATTCAGTGCATGAGTGAAGCAGCAGCTGTGCATCCAAACCACTATTTGTATGCATAGCCAAAACAGAGGTCATACTACAAACCAATGCAATAATGTCAGGAAAGCACCCAAAAAGCAATCATCAAATGGAAACTGCATCTCCTTACTTCACGAAATCACAGTATTAAACTTTAGAATTTCATATAATCTCAGAGTGTGAGTCTGCATATCTGCCATTTTACCTGAGCTGGCGATCTCTTTTCTTGTAGGTTTGGCCGGACACTTCGAAAGCCTTTTGCTGCAAGAGAGGAGCTGCTAGTGTCGCCATTCAGTGTTTCTCTACTCCCACTGTTAAATGATCTCCAAGCTTTTATATGAAAAGAAATCCAAGCAATTTTATTTCTGACAAAAGCTTTGCTTTGATTATGTCAAGTAACTGAAATGAGCTCTACAGTGACTGGAATCAACATAATATAGATGATGTGGCACAAACATGAAAGAAGTCTAAGGGATATAACGCACATACGCCAATAACAAAGGGTACATTCATACTATTTGCAGCCATTCTGCCAGACTACAGCAGAGGAAGATGGTGGACAGGTGCCAGCCCATTCCATTGGCTCAGTTGGAACCAATTGCCATTTGGATCTTCTTCTCCATAACTATCTTCCTAAGTGGTTAGGCATTCTGGTCATTAATGTGACTTTATGGGGGGGGGAGTGCCTGTTGTTGCTTGTTTTGCTGTTCCCTCTCTATCCTCCCCTGCTTTAAATCATGCCCTGTGCTATTTTTCTAGAAAAAGAGGTCCCAGAACTCACCTCCCTTGTTCTCTTTTAATGGCGCCCACCTGAGAGGTGCTGGAACTGAGTTCCAGTACGTTATGGCTGAAAAAAAATCCTAATGGACTGTAGGCCTACAGGCACAGGCTATGTTGTTTTTATAATAAATATGTATAAAATGCCTGGGAAGCCAGAAGCAACGCTGCTGTGCTCCTGACTAGGTCAGGATTTCATGATGGTGTTGCTTTCTATTGTTTTTCTTTATATCAGTCTCTTAATCCCAAAGTCTTTTACCCAATTTACCCACTGAATTCAAGGGCACTTGAAATTAGGGTATATGTATGAGATTGCACCGTAAATATAGTGTAGCTGTATATGCCTGGCAAGTGAGGAGTCCAGGTCCCAATTGCCTCTGGATTATGAAGCTTAACTAGGGGGCCCTGGGCAAATCAGTACTCTTCAGCCAAATCTATGCTTTAAAGTAGCTGTGTGCATAAAATGAGATAAATCCCACACATGAATTATAATTGTTGGGAGAGGAAAGGCTAGTTCTAGATTCTTCAGGTAACACTAAAAAATAAATAAATGCTCAAATCGGAACAACATTCTCAGATGCTCCAATCCATAATAATGTCGTTTACTTATTTGCCACACTTGGTCTGTTTTTTACATGCATCTGCCCTCAGTCACTTCAGGAGAATGCATGGGTACTCCATTTGTACAAGCCTCCTAGATGTAGCTTCCAGCAAAAATGGCTGCTCCCATTACTTGTTTGGCCACTAAATGATACTCAAGAGATCTATGGATTCCTTGTGCTGCAGAAGCAGCAGTCAATGGCATGGAGTGGGGTGAGGAAAACTTGCAGCACAATGATATGTCATATGTTGAATATTCCTAGGGAAAACTCACAGGGCTGGTATTTTTTCATGGCATTTCTGTGGCATTCATTGAACAACAGGTATAAGTTGGAACAAAGCTTATATTTCCAAATTTAAATTTTGTCATAGGAAGATGCTTCCTGCTGAATCAAACCATTGGTCCACACAGCTCAGCAGTGTGCATACCAATTGGCAGCAGCAATCAAGGGTGTCAGGCAGGAATCTTCCCCAGTCATATTTGCAGTGCTTTAGGTTTGAATTTAGGACCTTTTGCATGCAGAGCCTGTGTTCTACCTCCAAACAGTGATTTGGGTGTAAGGGTATAGTTTCCCTTTGGCTCAGATGCTTGGCAAACACCGACTTAGAGAGGTGAAGAAACACAAAGCGTATATACTTGGCTTCCTTTAGGAAGATGGAAAAAATTCAGAACTATAAGCTATCCAAAAGAGATGCGGTAGGATTAGACTGATCGCTGCAGCTAGCAGCTTTATTGTTGGCTAAAAGGACCAGTAAAGCCCTTATTAACTGAAAGCTGTTCCAAATTATATCTCATGCAGCAGTATAGTCTTTCTGGTGTAAGGTTACAGAATTGCCCATTCTATGCCCACTGGCACCTTAAAAACCTTCTGCTATACACCTGCAAGAACAGATTTCTTCTGTTTAGCTACCACTTCATAACTGAAGATAATGAGTGCTTTCTGCTCTAAATTACATAGAAATGTTGGTATATAATGTAGGGTCTTTTTGGATGAGTGGTCTGTATTTAAAAAAAGCCATTAAGAAAGCAAAAATTAGGTTATCGTCCATTATATAAAGGCCAGCAAATGTAAAAGAAAGCCTTTCACACATATCAAAAGTATTTAGTTCAAGATTTAGAGTCTCAAAATTAGTACAGTTTGGCTAGAAAAACAGTGGGGAAAGGGTTTAAATGCATGCCTTATTTATTCCACTCACAGCGTTGTTATATTCAGCTTAAAATAACAGCAACCTATTTACCTGAATCTGGTGACTGAGAATCAAGTCCTAAAGAAAGAGAACATCAAAGTTAATATGTGGAAAGTACACTTAGCATTCCTACTTTATGCTTTGATACCACTGTGGTAGACAAGGGGTAATTCACTTACCAAAAATTATTGGCACACATACTTTAATGTCTCTTGCTATACCGGCATATGTAGCCAAGGATCTTTCCCCCCCTAAAGACCACAATCTTAAGCACATTTAAGTTGGGCATAAGTACTGCTGAGCTCTGAAGTAAATTTTGCTAAGTAAATATGCACAGCATCAGGCTGAATGGCTCATTATGCCATTTTTGCTTGGTCAAAGAGCCCTCTAACCTTCATTAAAGTTATGTGGCCCATAACAAGAGTGAGCAAGCACAACACAACAGCACTTTTGCTTCAATTTCACACTGGTTCAGCTTGGATGAGACATTAAACCATAGTTTAGCACTACACAAGTGAGCATCAGACACATACACTCCTTTTCCCTCTATGTTCAGAAGGATATAATGACCACAGTGCCTTCCTAACCTAGCATTACCTATGGTTTATTAACAACCCAATATCATAAACGTATGTGCAGACCAGGGGAATTGGACCAATATGACCTTGCCAGGTCAATTTGTTTTAAGAGATGCCAGCAATAGAAAAAACCATCCAAATCTCAAGGTAACTAAAAGCATTTTGGGACAAGTTAGGGGGAAATTAAACTAAGGCAGGCATTCTAAGGTTACTATTGTCAGAACATTGTCTGTGACCTTATTGATAGACAATGTATGAACCCCTGCCATGCTGCCCTTCTTCATAGAAATTGATTGAAATCCCTGCTCCATTGTTAGCTTTGGATTCATTATGCGAGGGTGCTTTAAGATGCATTAGAGAAAATTTTATAGACAATTGCAGAGGATCTGCTCTTTGGAATCAATCTCTTTAAAACAGCTCTATGATAGTAGTTGTAGGCTGAAAGGGCATGTTCATCATGAGGCAGCATCAAATTTACTCTCTGCAAATTTCCTTATGTGAGCTTAGTAAAAAGGTAAAGGGACCCCTGGTCATTAGGTCCAGTCTTGGACGACTCTGGGGTTGCGGCACTCATCTCGCTTTATTGGCCGAGGGAGCTGGTGTACAGCTTCTGGGTCATGTGGCCAGCATGACTAAGCCGCTTCTGGCGAACCAGAGCAGTGCACGGAAACGCCGTCTACCTTCCCGCCGGAGCAGTACCTATTTATCTACTTGCACTGTGTGCTTTCAAACTGCTAGGTTGGCAGGAGCTGGGACCGAGCAACGGGAGCTCACCCTGTCATGGGGATTCGAACCGCCAACCTTCTGATTGGCAAGCCCTAGGCTCTGTGGTTTAATCCACAGCGCCACCCACGTCCCGCTTAGTAAAGAGCTACAAAACATGCATTGATTAACTGAAATTCCACTTCTCTTCTGCTACTTATGCATAACTTGGGCGACTGGAACACAGGTAAATAAATCAATGCTTATGGCTCCACTAATTCACACTTTCTGAAGGCTAGATTTCAGGGCTACTGTGGTTCCGCTTTATTTTGTATTAGTTTTATTGCTGCTTTATTAGATAGAAATTAAATGATGCTATTCTTCTTTTTCAGTCCATGTCATTCTCTAGTTGCTTTCCAGAGCTATTGTAATTGAATATAAGATTGTAAGAAGACTTTTCTCAACTTTACAATTAAGGTGGCTATTAACAACACTAATGATTTGTAGCTGGAAATTTTACTGAGATCTGTTTCTGTTGATGAATATTCGTCTAGGTACGTTACATTATATTGCATAATTAATCTGTATACGATGAAAGGCCAGGATGACGAAGCGAGAGTTGTCACCTTAACATTCTTCATTTTCCCGGGCTACTGCCAAATGCAAATCTTTAAAAAGCTACTTTTAAATGTTTATAGCAAAATGGACACAAACCTTTAAGTCCAACATGGTTTCTATTACAGGTACTTTGGCATTGGAAACCTTTTAAAAACTGTAAGCTGCACTGACTTAGCAAAACTTACCCAAGGGTAAAATTCAATGGCCAAACTCACATTAATTTCTGAAACCTGGTTTATGTTTTCTAACAGCCAAAGGGAAGGATTTCAACCCAGCATTCTGAAGAGTACTGCGGATATTGTAAATGCTACATTGCTTCCAATTTCGCGATGGTGCATGAAAACATCTTCCTATAAAAATTTGGCCTGGCATTCATATATCTTGTAATATATACTGACTGGCGTTACAGGACACTTGCGCTGTCATTTTATAGAGAATATTATGGTACTTTCCTTCTTCCATTCCCAAGGGATTTCAATCAGTTTCTAGCTAAGCAACCACAGTGATAAAATAGAAAAAATGAATTAGCACTACTAACTTAGTCCCACTTAAAAAATTATGTGCCATTGTTCGTACACTGCCAGAGACATCAGTGCATAGTAGAAGTGTGGATGGATACCCCATATCTCCCCTCTGTTCTTTAAAGAACACCTCTGCTTGATTATGGCACCAGCTCACATGATCACTCTCCCTCAAATGGGGGTGGGGGAGGAAAGCCCATTTATTTCAATGGGTCTACTCTGAGTATGATGTGGTTGCACACTACTCAAAAGCTATTATTTCACATGAGCTCTGGTATGGAAAATAAGTTCTGGGGCTGAGCCCAGATAAGCTCTTCTTCAAATTAAGGCATGTGCACTGCTGGTCTAGTTCTCAGTAGACACAGCCCAGAATGCCTGGGAAGTTCCCACAAGGACATAGCTTAAGTTTACATCAACAGGACAGAAACATTTCGTAATAACAGTTGTGAGCAGCAGCTGCAGCCATATTCATTATCAACCATTATATTCAGCTCCAACACTGTACAGAAACCATGCCACAATGGCACCCAAGTGGGACATTCCATGGTTAATAGTTAATACCTGCTGTCAATAGGTTTGGAGAACTCTGAACTCTCTTCACGGCTGTTAATTTGACAGACATGGCAGCACGTCTGCGAGCACACCCACCACTATCTGAAAGCACAAAATGACACAGGCCCACAACATAGAGAGAGCAAGCACATGCAACACAGATCAAGTGGAGTTAAGTGAACTATGTAAATGTGGACATAGAACTCATGCGGTTAGAAATTGCTGTTGATCTTCTGGGTTTTGTACATACATACCGAAGAGCTGGGGAAGCTGTAGTTAATTATTACTGCCATTCCAAAGAATACCCAAGCCAAGATAGATTTATCATGTGCTTTCCAGTACTGGAAAGACCACTTGTGTGTACCTAACTCACCACAAAAAGACTAAAACGGAAGATCAAAATTGACAGAACATTACTTTTTCAATAAAGAACACACTGCGTGGCCCTAAAAGAGATCTGAGTCATAAAGTAGGATTTGTTGTATGATTTGGTATGTTCATTCATGGAATACTTTGGTACAGATTACTAAAATTGGTGTCTTCCCCCTATGTGTAACAGGAGATATCTAGGAAGAAACTAAATTGTGTTGTTACAGGACCCTCTCCTTCTAAGTGTCTTCCAGATAAGCTAGATAGATAAAAGAGAACATTTTTAGTTCATTTAAATGTGGTACAGAGTGGGGAGAAGACTCCAATCCTCTAGAATGCCACATTTTAAATGTCTGGCAGTTCTTTGTATCTTCCCTTTGACATCTGTGTCTATACCCTGGATGGACAATGATGAATACAAAGGTCCTGAATTCATTTTGTTCCCTGAAATACATGGGGCATTATTAACTGCAAAGTTGTCTGCATGCGCTTTTGGCCAAACTGCAGGCAGTAGTGCTCTCTACCCCCAAGGTATTTGCACATTGCTGAAACAGGCAATCCTGGGTAAGTTTGCTCCTAAGGTTGGATGGGCCTTGCAAAGCAGAATATAGCTGAAGGGACAGCAGAAAACTCAACCATCCTTTGCGTGCATTGGATCCAATCAAAATCCCATCTCAGCAATTTCTAGCTGCTCAATCAGGTGTAATTTATGTGGCCCGTTCTTTGCAAGGGAACAGCCAAGTCAGCAACATGATGGTGGGCCATGTTTAAAATTGCCAGCTCAGGGAATGTATGCTCTTTGTAGTCAGCTGAAGGAGAGCATCTATTGTGAGACAAATTTAGAATAAAGCTGCCGATAACAGGAAGTTCATATTGGGTGTCTTAAATACATGGCAACTATACACCCCACATACTACATGGCACAATCTCTCACTGCATAATTATACGAAGTTCAAGAGTTGTGGTGATCAATCCTAATCCTATGCAAGGACAAGGAATGTGTCTACACAGAGCATGTCTGCTAAAGGTAAAGGGAAGCCCAGCTTCAATTGATCACAAATTCTCTGCTGCTGCAAGCCAACGGTTATTCAGCACCAAGGGCAGGTAACTTTAAGAGGAAAGAATCCATGCAAATTCATTAATTTGAGTATTCAGTACATTGAAGAGTGGGCTTCCTATCAAAAGTGGGTGGAATACGGAGCAGTGATGGTGGCAGAAGGAAGCCTCTAGAGTGCATGCTATCGTTAAGTTCAAAAAAATGCTCTTCAAAACTGTGGGTGGTCTTCCTTTGCCTGCTGCTGCGTTACAGAAACATATTGGATAAACTGCAAGAAGTTTGCATCATCATGATTTAACAGTAACAAAGTTAAGCCTCAAAGATTTTTGCAGTCTCTGAGGGCTGTGTGTATGTTTGCTGTGGTTTGTATTTATGTCTTTCATTTATTATATAACAGCTGGCTTCTTTAACATTTTTAAATTAGATGCATTTATCACACATATTTTCCCCATACATTCCTGCCTAAAATATTTATTGGAGGACACTAAAGATCTATTTTAGCAAATTGCGTTTGACCCATTCATTATCCATCTGTGAAAAAAAGGCAGTGAGTCTGCAGATTGCCCAGACATTTTGTGGTGAAGAGTCCTTCCACTATATAAATTCTTTGAAATTTTGTCTGCTTAGAAGCCACCAGGATTTATGCACAGCTTGGACAACAACTCACTTTAAGTTTAAATGCTTGGATTTTAGCCAATTTTGGGTGCAACACTAACCCCACTTACCTGGGAGTAACCCCCATTGAATCCAATGGGGCCCATTGGATTCAATGGGACTTACCTCTAAACAGACATTGTTAGAATTGTGCTGTTAGTCACACTGGAGATAGCGGCACCACTAAGAGAAGCTATTCCTCGGTGTTAAGGATATACTTAGATTCTGTCTTGGAAGTCAATAGGATTTGGGCCAGTTCTTATGTTACAGCTACAACATGGTTGCCACTCCCCCAGCGATGTAGGATTGCAGAAACTGCACCAGTGTGTGTGTGTGTGTGTGTGTGTGAGAGAGAGAGAGAGAGAGAGAGAGAGGTAGGACAGCCATTCTCAACCTTGGTTCCCCAGGTGTTGTTGGCTTACAACTCCCATCATCCCTGACCACTGGTCCTGCTAGTTAGGGATGGTGGAAGTTGTAGTCCAACAAACATCTGGAGACCCAAGGTTGAGAAAGAAGCAAACACACTGATCAACATTTGAGGTCTTGCTTCAAGTTCACTGCTGACTTAAGTTCAGAGGGAGGGTATAAGGAACACAATCTTTTTGGTCAAGGTGCCAATGCTCTGAAATACTCCATCAATTTATGGCTTCCAGAATCTGCTGAAAACTTAGCTCTATAAAAAGATTATTATTTTTTTGCAGAAGCTTAACTGGTAACTTGTTCTCTAGGATGATTCTATCATAATTTTATCACCCCCTTTGATAGTGTCTTGATTATTTCTATCACTCTATTGTTAGTTGATTTGAGCTCCCCCCCAGTGAAAAAAAAGCAGAGTATAATTTTTCTAAAATACATAAATATGGTAATCCAAACAGGATTCATGATCATCGCTAACTACCACATTTTCTGACCCATGATTAATGTCTCAAAAGGCAAGTATGCAATGTATCCTAAACTGAATTTTAGGAATATGAATAGGTGTTTAAAAATGCACCAATAAATATACGAATTTTCAGCAAAGTATGACTGTGATCCTATACAAACTTGCCTGAGAGTAAGCCCCATTTAATTCAATGGAGCTTACTTCTGATGTCTGGGATTGCACTGTAAGTCACAGTACAATCATTTTAGAATTAAACAGCACACCATAAACACAAGTGTATTGATTTATGCCACTGTGTTGGACTATGTACATGTGCATTGTGCCCCAATATATTTTACTAAATACCGGTACCAGAAAATATATTGAAATGGAACACACATGCATATGCATGTATAAATCCATATATTTATACATAGCAGCACGTATAAGTAGATACACATAGATAAGTCATCTACATTTTTTTACAGTTATTATTTGAAGCATATTAGGATAGTTCTACTTGCATTTGAACAATATGCTTAATGAATGAGTTTAAACTTAATATCCTCTGCCCCACCATAGAAATTGCATACCTGTATTCATTGTGACTCTGGATGATTTGCTGTTGAAGTCTTCAGTTTTCCTATAAAATACAAAAGCAATCTATTAATTTATCACAAGGACATAAAATGTTTTTGAGGTGGTGGTGGAGGTGATAAAGGAGAGTTACTGGTAACTACATCTCGTCAATGATTGCTGTATTTGGCTTTCATTGGGTGGTGGTAGGCCCCCAATATGCTTCTATTCATAATGCAATTGTGATGTTTGACCCTCTGTTGGGTTCTAATCTAAACTTTGTCCGTAACTGGAAAGGATACCCTATTTGGGCTGCAATCCCAAAAGGAGAATATTCTCTAGAACACAGCATGGCATTTCTGAGGAAACATTCCTGGAACGGCATTGTATATTGTCTAAATTCACACTTCCAAAATTGTCCATAGTTTAAAGACATTTATTTATTAGAACAGTTTTTACTTAATTTTTAATATATGCAACCCTTCAGCCTGAATAGTATAACATAAAAGACCAAAACCACAACTTAACATATAAGTATCAAATAAAACCCAAAGAATTTTGATAAAATAAACAGTAGCAGCAACAACCCCCCGTAGTCACGCCAACAAAACAGTACAGCTTTCATGATCCAAATGCCTGGACAAATAGTAAAGTCTTCACTTACACTTAAAAATGTCAACTGTGGGGGAAGATGTGATGCCCCCCACCAGGAGCAAGTTCCATAACTAGGGATGCCCCACCAGTAAGGCCCTCTCTCAAGTTACCACCCTCCTAGCTTCTACTGTGGGTGGGACAATCAGCAGGGTCTTTCTTGCTCACTGCAGCCCTCAATCAGGTGAATGTACAGTGGTACCTCGGGTTAAGAACTTAATTTGTTCTGGAGGTCCGTTCTTAACCTGAAACTGTTCTTAACCTGAAGCACCACTTTAGCTAATGGGGCCTCCCGCTGCCGCTGCGCTGCCAGAGCACAATTTCTGTTCTTATCCTGAAGCAAAGTTCTTAACCTGAAGCGTTATTTCTGGGTTAGCGGAGTCTGTAACCTGAAGCGTATGTAACCTGAGGTACCACTGTATTGAGGGGAGAAACAGCAGAGACCAAGGCTCTGTTTTGTACTTTTGTAAAAAAAGACCATGAGGTCATATGTTGGTTTTTACAAGGTGTACATTATGTTTCAAGCGCTAATGTTGCATTTTGAATGTGGTTAGGCTCAGACAGTTCTTTCTATTGGCTGTGTAAGAATTACTGCTTCTGAAGACATCGATTCAACACAGTAAAAATCACTGAGTGCAAGGAATGCTGAATCAGGTCCCAACCGAGCCAGCCAGATACTTAACATGCACTGAAAGCAAATTATAAATACATTAATCCAAGAAGTTGGAAGGGTTTCAGCATCTGTGGTATTCTGTTTGGGGACTTGATGCTCCATGGCATTCAAAACACAAACGAATACACAAACAAACAGGAAACAAGACATGAAATAGCAACTAAAAAGGAGACACAGCGATGCTATCTAAAGGCTGATAAAATTGCTTTTAACTACGGATGATGTTGTGACTCTGTTTATTGCACATAGTGCTGAAGTAAGCAAAACTGTGTCAGGAACACAGGTAGGTGCTACCGGTGATGTTACATCCATCAAGGATTCTCCCCCATCCCCTTGAATAGAATTTTGGGATTTGTCAGAAGCGTGTTGCTTCTGGGTTACCTCAGCCTATTAGCATCCAGGCACTTTGGGACAACTATTGCAGTGTTGGCTGCTGCCCATTGGGACTGGTAGAACATAAGGCAGGAGGCCAACAGTAGATGCAGCTACAGGTGGAGCCAGGACCAGTGATGGTTGGAACCAACTAATTGCAGTTTTGTTCCCGTTTCTCCCTTTGATGAGTTCTGCAAGGGCAACACTGGGTCTAAGGAGGAGGAGGCTGACAGTCAGTGCCACCCTCTGAACTTGTAGGTATGAAGCCAGCAAAGAACTTGTGGTGCTAAGGGTAGATTGAGGTGGTTGGGTGCAGAGCTTTGAATGGACTCGCCTCCACTGAACTATTATACACAGCCACTGGACCATTTCTATCTGTGCAACTGGAACTTTTATAGGTGCTATCTAGGCTGGATCTAGACACATTAGCGTTGTAAACGTTATACAGGGGAATTCCTTTGGCAAAAGACTGGACTCCACAGCGCCATCTGGTATCACAGTGTATATAAAGTGCTGAGTCCCTAGTGTTCATTTTGAACCTGTTGATTGATGTTAGGCAGGGCCTCTTCATTGTACTGTTTTCAATGCCTATTACAAAAAAAGAGAATTGGTTCAAGCCTATCTAGCCATGTAAATCTGACATGCAATTCTATGTTATTTATTTTGAGCGTGTATTTTAAAAACTGATTTCATTTCCATTTTCAAAAAAAACAAATAAGGTCAACTTCTTTTTAATATCTGATTTTCACAGAAATTTTAATGTATGTTTTATGCAAGCCACTTTGAGGCTTTGATGATTAAGCAATTTATAATTTTGATTAAGTAAATAAAAATGAACAATAGGAAAGAAGCACCCCATTCTAGAAACCTATGACTCTGCAGAATGCCAGCTGGCATGAACAGGGATTCTGGTAGTAAACTCCTTGGGTTGTCAGCCTGCAAAATGCACACTGGATGCAGCCCTTTGAATCTCTCCCTAATGCAGGCAAAAAGGAGATCTGGGCTGCAGCCCCATAACCATTTGGTTCTGGTAGACATGTATAGGACTGCACTTTTAAAGGACTGTGTCCAGTGCTCAGTTTTTTACATGGTGGAAACTCCACAACTTCCACTGAACTCCCAATCACTTGGTCTTTCTACAGTGACACTCATGCAAGAAATACTGAATATGTTAAAAATAAAATAAATCAATTTATCTAACAAATAGGGAATTCTGACAATTCAATGGCCATGAAAAATATTGTCCGCATCTCAAGGGGGGGGGGGGGGGGAGGCATAATCTCCTTCATCATATTTAGAGTAAAATAGCTGCCTTCTATATAAAAGTTTTAGCACAGACCAAGGTGAATAATAAAGAAAAGGACAATTGCAGGAATTCATGGAATGTCTAATAAAATTTCTTGTCATTCAATTTAGAGAGAAACGAGACTCAAGTTAGCCCATCCAACTCTCCCCAATTATTCAAAGATTAAAATGAGAGTCCAGTCTGTTTTGTTCTATTTCAATAAACAGTCTTTGATTCTAACACTGGTTTCCTTAACAGCCACAAATTATTCCTGAAAGCATCAGATTCCTGGAGTGTTTCCTTGCTGCTGGGGAGACAGCATTTTAAAATGTTCTGTTAGCTGGGAACTGAACAAACAGTAGCACCATGAAAACAGGCTATAAAATGCAATGCTACACACCAAGCTTCAGCAAAGACACATTGAGTACAGAACTCTTTGTACAGAAGGATGTCAACATGATTTTTACTGAGAGCTTTGATTTGTTTACATAAAGTGTATTTAGCTCAGCTGAAGTTTTATACATTTTCGCTATTTGGTATTATTGTAATGCAAAAAATTAATAGTGTACATGTTGTGTTCTGTTGTGAAGATGCTGCTGCCTTGCCTTGCCTTGCCTCAGTAATGGACTGGATGAGAGCCAACAAACTGAAGCTCAATCCAGTTTAAGACTGGATGGATGGGAAGTTGCCTGCTCTAGATGAGGTTACATTCCCTCTGAAGGAGCAGGTACACAGCTTGGGGGTAATTCTGGGTCTATTGCTGTCGCTTGAGGGTCAGGTGGCCCTGGTGGCACAGAGCGCCTTCCATCAGCTTTGGCTGGTAGCCTAGCTGTGCACCTATCTGAACAGAGATAGCCTAACATCTGTTGTCTATGCTCTGGTAACCTCTAAGTTAGATTTCTGCAACTCAATATAGGTGTGTCTGCTTCTGAATATGATTCAGAAACTTCAGCTGGTGCAGAATTCAGCGGCCAGGTGGCTCATCAGGGCATGATGGTTTGAGCATATAACTGTCTGTCAATTCGTTTCTGGGCCCAATTTAAAGGGCTCAGGACCACAATACCTCAGGGACCGCATCTCCCCATTTGAACCAACCCAGACCATGCAATCATTATCTCAGGCCCTTCTTCATGTGCCTCCTCCACAAGAGGTCCAGAGGGTGGCAACATGAGAATGGGCCACAAGCTCTTCATTTGTGGAATGCTCTCTCTGGGGAGGCTAACCTGGCACCTTCATTTCATACCTTAAGATGCCAGGCAAAAACATTCCCCCTCTTCCAGGCCTTTGGCTAGTTAAACAATCTATGGCCTTTTAAACTGTGTGTGTAGGCAAAGCGTTCTTCTTGTTATTTGTCATTATATAATGTTTAATGCTGTATTGTGTTTTAATATTCAGTTGGGAGCTGCCCAGAATGGCTGGGGAAACCCAGCCAGATGGGTGGGGTATAAATAATTAAAAAAAGAAAAAAGAAAGAAAGAAAGAAAAAGTTATTATGCTATGCATTTTTGTTTTTTATTTAATATTGTAAGGCGCGTTGTGTTCTTTGGACAAAGGGCAATTTGAAAACAACAACAACAACAACAACAACAACAACAACAACAACTGGCAAATATAAACTAAGGGGGGGAATTTATTAACTGCGGTAATTTATATACTACCTCACAGTTTAGAAAAACAGTTCTAAACAGTTTACAAGCATTTCAAACAGAACACACGGACTCTATATGGACATTGGAGGAGATGGGACACCACGAAAAATCAGATGTGCCCTGCGTCTGAGACATATATTTATTACTCTACATAAACATCCAGAATTTTGTGCATTGAATGAAGAAACAAGTCTGCCACCCTTATCACCATTGAGTGACACTAGGTGATCTGATGGAAAGAATTCAAGGTAAGACAGACTGTTGTACTTAAAGGATGTGTTTGTGTTAACTGAGTATGCCTCAAGCCACTGGAAGTAGCAATGCTGGGGAGACTTTGTGCCATTACACTATCCCTTTTAAGTGAAAGCAAAGCAACAGAGCATAAAGGCATTTGACAAGCTGTGTGCTGAAAGGTGACAATTTGATCCTTGACCTTTAGTGCTGAAATATGGTAAGTCCTGTCTCTTTATATGGATTCCCCGCCACTCATGCCCAAGACATTCAAGCCATTTTTCTGAAAACCAAACCATGTGTGTCAGACCAAAAAATGTCAAGGAAGTGACACAAATTGACAGCATAATATGCACATTTTATGGGTGGTTTTTATAGCTGCAAAAATAGGTCTTTACAGTGAAGCAAATAATAAAGAGTTATTTTTAGATTCTCGGTATCTCCAATAAATTAGGGTTTATTTAGCCATTCAGATGGTGCATGCAATTTTTTTGGCTTCAAAATTAAACAGGAAGAAAACAACTTTTGAATAAACACCTACTTCACATTCACAGCCTGAAATTTGCTTTATATTATCTGGCTTCTTCATGCTCCCATGCATGCTTTCATTACCCAAAATTAATTGGACAGTGGTAATCCTTGGACATTGCTTCTTCTTTTTGTCCACATTATGTCAAAAGGGTCTGGCACATATAGATGTGCACTGTCAATTAAAAAGTGGCCAGGCACAAGCTCTCTAAAACATGGGGAACAGACTGAGAGTCCTTTCTGGTTTTGTTCGTTTATTTATTCATTTTTCTTCTTCTTTTCCCTCCATCAAAATATCAAAGAATCAAGTTGCTGCTTCTCAGACATTAGACACTGCCTTCCCTAGACGTTACAAATAGCCAGCTTAAAGTCCAATTTTGAATTATGGTGCTGGAGGAGACTCTTGAGAGTCCCATGGACTGCAAGAAGATCAAACCTATCCATTCTCAAAGAAATCAGCCCTGAGTGCTCACTAGAAGGACAGATCCTGAAGTTGAGGCTCCAGTAATTTGGCCACCTCATGAGAAGAGAAGACTCCCTAGAAAAGACCCTGATGTTGGGAAAGATGGAGGGCACAAGGAGAAGGGGACGACAGAGGATGAGATGGTTGGACAGTGTTCTCGAAGCTACTAACATGAGTCTGACCAAACTGCGAGAGGCAGTGAAGGATAGGCGTGCCTGGCGTGCTCTGGTCCATGGGGTCACGAAGAGTCGGACACGACTGAACAACAACAACAAAGTCCAATCCACAGATGCTCCTGCAGCAAATATGAATTTAATAAAAGCTCTAACAGCTTGTAATCTGTACCACGATGCCAGATTTGAAAGCCAACTCAGGAAGATGAATTGGTGCTCTAACATGGCTTCGTCCTGCTACTCTGGAGATTGCCAGAAGGTTTGGAGCAGGAGCCTTGGAGACCAGGTGCTCGTTTTCTACTCACTGGAGCACAAAGGCAGCTGGTGTCTTCTGCAAGGAAGAAATGAACCATGCAAAGCCAATGAGTTATTAAGAGAAAGATTGTGAAAATCAAGGATTGACTCTTTGCTCTCGATACTGTCAACCAGCAGAGATGGGGAAAACATAGCCAATAATTTCTTATGGACGGGAAGTGGGATTGACTCTGGTTCTCCACTTGACGCATATATGATCTACTTCGTGGATGTGTCCAAGAGGAACAATTCCCTCCCCTCCCCCAGCACTTTCCCTTAGGAAAGTCTACATCTCACTCTGAATATTTAAGTGATGAAATTTTAAAGACCCAAATTAGAACTCTTGCCATGTAAGAATGGTCAAGTTCACTTTTAGAATAGGGTAGTGACCTCGTGGCCATTCAGATGTTGTTGGGCTCCTGCTCCCGCCAGCATACTCAGCACAGCCGGTGGTCAGGATGATGTTAGACAGCATCTTCTGGTTCCCCACCCTGATTTAGAAAAGCAGCCCCTTTATGCTGCTGTGCTTGATACAAAAAGAAAGCAGATTGTATAATCAGCTGTTTAAAGAGTAACTCAAGCATGCCAGCCTCTCTCTGTCTCTGAATTAGATACAAGCAATTCCACAAAATGTTGCTTTGCCCTAGTGAGGCTCTCAAACTAAGTTTGTTGTCCGGACTATGAAGAATCTAGTGGTTTAGCAAAATGATTGTGGCAGTGGCACTCAACTTATGTGAGGTCACCTTAAGTGCTGGCTGAAAAAACCCTCAAGAATTTAGAAGCGGTAACACAATACTGTCTATGTTGTGGACACAGTGTGTGCGTGTGACCATCAAGATGGAGCTAAGCCTATTTATGTTATCAAAAACTAAAAGCTGCATGCATTATTATTAGAATCACACAACATGTCAGGGCAGTCTGTCCTCCCAAGTATGAGTCCAGTGCCCTCAAACAGTTGCAGCACTGAGCGTATTTTACATCAATCCAATGGCAATTTTGACAGCACTTGCAATTTTCAGCTACGTGAAGACCCCCAAAACTCATAGACCTTGCTTCTGCTTGTGCACACAATGCTGCCTCCTGTTTTATACCTAATATAGTCCTGCAAGTCTTGTCACTATTAAAAGCAAAATATCTGCTATTCTGGCCCCCTATAAATAGCCAAAGTAAACATGACCATGAAAATTAAACTTGGCAGGGCTGAAAAACTCACATGATTATGAACAGTTAAAATAACTGCTTGGCTTTAACAATTGCCAGCAGTTAAGCCTAAAAACCTTTGAGATTTACTTCATTTCAAGCCTGAACTGAACCAGTTATCTACTTTTTTCTTCTACCATTGTTCAGATTCAACATTTATCCATAGCTACCCTTTCAGTTTTCTCCTAATTAATTAATGATCAGGAATGTTGTAAAGATTTTATTCCAGTTAACATCTTAATTAGTGACCAGGAATAAGTTGCATCAGCATTTAGTTGCTGAAAAAGCAGAATGAATTAAAACAAAGGAAATCTGCTAATACTGTTAAGAACACTAATTCATAGAGATCTGTTGAGATAGAAAACCTTCAATAAAATGTGATTTACCAGCCAAATTAGGTCTGGAGCTAGAAGCCATGTGTGAAAAATTAAAGAAGGCATCATTCTGAAAGAGGTCTTCAGGAAAATGGAAATTTCTCTGGAGGTTGAAGGCAATTAATTATGTTTCCCATTAATATGACTCTGGAGAAATTCTGCCTGCGCTATTACATTTATTAATGCCTTTTATCCCCGATGATAGAAGCTATTACCACAGTGTGTATGCTAACTGACTGACTGACCTCTATTGCATTCATATGCAAGGCTGCTTCAATCTTTAATTTGTTTAGATTATTTGTCTTGTCCTGCCTAGAAGACTCTGCATAGGGCATTATGCATTTGAAACAAAGCCCAACAATAATAGCATGTAAAGAACTGTAATATAATAATACATGCCCAAAACATCAACAGTTAAAACTGTTGAAAAGGAGAGTGCAATCCTCTCCACAGCATCCAGTACCAGCTTCATCCTAGCACCCAGAAACCAGCTTGAATAGGATGATATTGCAACTCTCTCTCTCTCTCTCTCTCTTAGATATGAAAGTTCCTGCAGGGAATTAAGAGTTCCACAATTGTGGAAAAGCTGCCAATTTTCCAAGAACACTTTTCATTTGTCTTTTGCATACATGGCTTTGCAAATAAAGCTCACAGGCCTGAGAGCAGACCATTTTTCAGGTGGGAAAACCAAATGCAGGTTTCAGGCAGGTAGGGTGGATGAAGGCCCATAGTCTGATGTGTAGAGAGAAAATGTGAGCATCCCAGTTCAGTTTTCCGCATTTCCACATCAGTTTGTGGTTTGTTTGTTTTTGAAGTCCTCCTGAAAATTCGCCAGCATTTCAGTGCAAACCTTCTTTAATCTTTAATACTTTTGCAAAGCAACCTCTCCTAATATAATGCATTCTTGTATATTATTTTGAGTAATGTATGCACGAACACACACACACACACACTCTCTCTCTCTCTCACACACACACTTCACCATAGTATATGCATTTTTGTACACTTTTCTTGGCTGGAGAAGTATGAATCTTGAAGTATGGCTGTGTTTTGGTTGACCAGGCATGATATACATTCCAGATTCCTGGCCTTTTGCCATTGCCTATTCAACAAGGCAATGTGTTCTGTTTGCTGAACTTCAGGCTCTATATTTGCCACTTTCCAATTCAAGAAAGTCACTGAACTCAAGGGCCTCCAAGCCTATACAATGGTACCTCTGGTTACATACTTAATTCGTTCTGGAGGTCCGTTCTTAACCTGAAACTGTCCTTAACCTGAAGCACCACTTTAGCTAATGGGACCTCCCGCTGCCGCTGCGCCGCCAGAGCACAATTTCTGTTCTTACCCTGAAGCAAAGTTCTTAACCTGAAGCGTTATTTCTGTGTTAGCGGAGTATGTAACCTGAAGCGTATGTAACCTGAAGCGTATGTAACCCGAGGTACCACTGTATTTGGATATGGCTACCCACAGCCTTGGCCTGGCCCTGACAGCCAGATACCTTTCCATAGCCCAGCCCTCTTTGACTTTAGAACATCTCAGCCAGTTATCGCCAGAGGCTTTACCAGAACCACTACAAAAGCCCTTAGTATGTTACAGGCACAGTGGTACCTCAGGTTACGTACTTAATTCTTTCTTAATCTGAAACCATTCTTAACCTGAGGTGCGCTTTCGCTAATGGGGCCTCCTGCTGCTGCTGCCGCTGCTGCCGCGGTGCGATTTCCGTTCTCATCCTGGGGCAAAGTTCGCAACCCAGAGCAACTACTTCCAGGTTAGCGGATTTTGTAACCCGAAGCGTTTGTAACCCGAGGTACCACTGTATACAGAAATGATACTTTTAAAAAGGCATACTTCCTTCTAGTGCTGATCAGTATCTCCTTTATATCTCATTTAATCTGATGCTGACTAAATGACATGGCTGCCTACTAAGGGAAGCAAAAATGAACAAGAAATATAAATTGCCTTTTTATATGATTATGTCAAGTCTTTTCTATTGCATACATTTGTGCACAGTGGAATGCATTTTAAGAAATCCACTTTCATTTTTCTCTCTGGACTTAATAGTTATGTTAGGTAAGTAATGCTAGATCTCTAGACAATTTTATGACACCATTTAGTGGATGCCTCCCTCTAAATGTGCATTTTAACAGCAGGTTATGAAACGGGTAAGGCAGCAATATATATATTATGGGTATGAAACACCTTATAGAAATGACACCAAAGAAGGATGTTCTTCTCATTATAGGGGATTGGAATGCTAAAGTAGGGAGTCAAGAGATAAAAGGAACAACTGGCAAGTTTGGCCTTGGAGTTCAAAATGAAGCAGGGCATAGGCTAATAGAGTTCTGTCAGGAGAACAAGCTGGTCATCACAAACACTCTTTTCCAACAACACAAGAGACGACTCTACACATGGACATCACCAGATGGGCGACATCGAAATCAGATTGATTATATTCTCTGCAGCCAAAGATGGAGAAGCTCTATACACTCAGCAAAAACAAGACCTGGAGCTGACTGTGGCTCTGATCATCAGCTTCTTATAGCAAAATTCCAGCTTAAACTGAAGAAAGTAGGAAAAACCACTGGGCCAGTAAGATACAATCTAAATCAAATTCCTTATGACTACACAGTTGAAGTGAAAAACAGGTTTAAGGACTTAGATTTGGTGGATAGAGTGCCTGAAGAACTGTGGATGGAGGCTCGTAACATTATACAGGAGGCAGCAATGAAAACCATCCCAATGAAAAAGAAATGCAAGAAAGCAAAGTGGCTGTCCAATGAGGCCTTAAAAATAGCGGGGGAGAGAAGGCAAGCAAAATGCGAGGGAGATAGTGAAAGATACAGGAAATTGAATGCAGATTTCCAAAGAATAGCAAGGAGAGACAAGAGGGCCTTTCTAAACGAGCAATGCAAAGAAATGGAGGAAAATAACAGAATGGGAAAAAACAGAGATCTGTTCAAGAAAATTGGAGATATGAAAGGAACATTTCGTACAAAGATTACCACAATTAAGGACAAAAGTGGAAAGGACCTAACAGAAGCAGAAGACATCAAGAAGAGGTGGCAAGAATACACAGAGGAACTATACCAGAAAGATATAGAGGTCTCATACACCCCAGGTAGTGTGGTTGCTGACCTTGAGCCAGACATCCTGGAGAGTGAAGTCAAATGGGCCTTAGAAAGCCTTGCTAACAACAAGGCCAGTGGAAGTGATGATATTCCAGCTGAACTATTTAAAATCCTAAAAGATGATGCTGTTAAGGTGCTACACTCAATATGCCAACAAGTTTGGAAAACTCAGCAGTGGCCAGAGGATTGGAGAAGATCAGTTTACATCCCAATCCCAAAGAAGGGCAGTGCCAAAGAATGCTCTAACTACCGCACAATTGCACTCATTTCACACGCTAGCAAGGTTATGCTTAAAATTCTACAAGGCAGGCTTAAGCAGTACGTGGACCGAGAACTCCCAGAAGTGCAAGCTGGATTTCGAAGGGGCAGAGGAACCAGAGACCAAATTGCAAACATGCGCTGGATTATGGAGAAAGCTAGAGAGTTCCAGAAAAACATCTACTTCTGCTTCATTGACTACGCAAAAGCATTTGACTGTGTCGACCACAGCAAACTATGGAAAGTTCTTAAAGAAATGGGAGTGCCGGATCACCTCATCTGTCTCCTGAGAAATCTCTATTCGGGACAAGAAGCTACAGTTAGAACTGGATATGGAATAACTGATTGGTTCAAAATTGGGAAAGGAGTACGACAAGGCTGTATATTGTCTCCCTGCTTATTTAACTTATATGCAGAATTCATCATGCGAAAGGCTGGGCTGGATGAATCCCAAACCGGAATTAAGATTGCCGGAAAAAATATCAACAACCTCAGATATGCTGATGATACAACCTTGATGGCAGAAAGTGAGGAGGAATTGAAGAACCTTTTAATGAGGGTGAAAGAGGAAAGCGCAAAATATGGTCTGAAGCTCAACATCAAAAAAACTAAGATCATGGCCACTGGTCCCATCACCTCCTGGCAAATAGAAGGGGAAGAAATGGAGGCAGTGAGAGATTTCACTTTCTTGGGTTCCATGATCACTGTAGATGGTGACAGCAGTCACGAAATTAGAAGACGCCTGCTTCTTGGGAGAAAAGCAATGACAAACCTAGACAGCATCTTAAAAAGCAAAGACATCACCTTGCCAACAAAGGTCCGTATAGTTAAAGCTATGGTTTTCCCAGTAGTAATGTACGGAAGTGAGAGCTGGACCATCAAGAAGGCTGATCGCCGAAGAATTGATACTTTTGAATTATGGTGCTGGAGGAGACTCTTGAGAGTCCCATGGACTGCAAGAAGATCAAACCTATCCATTCTCAAGGAAATCGGCCCTGAGTGCTCACTAGAAGGACAGATCCTGAAGTTGAGGCTCCAGTACTTTGGCCACCTCATGAGAAGAGAAGACTCCCTGGAAAAGACCCTGATGTTGGGAAAGATGGAGGGCACAAGGAGAAGGGGACGACAAAGGATGAGATGGTTGGACAGTATCCTCGAAGCTACTAACATGAGTTTGGCCAAACTGCGGGAGGCAGTGAATGATAGGCGTGCCTGGCGTGCTCTGGTCCATGGGGTCACGAAGAGTCGGACACGACTGAACGACTGAACAACAACAACAACATGAAACAAGAGATTAATTCTATTTCTGAGCTTTAAATTGCTGTCCCCGCTCAACTTGCTTCAGTTGTATTTCTCTGTTCTGCTATCTAAAAACAAGGACATTCAGTCAGCATCTATTTCTAATATCTGATGATTATTAAAAGTCATATATATTTTGCTACTGGACCAATCGGGAAAACCTCTTCATTTTCCTTTTGTAGCATCCAATATAGCCAGATTCTGGAAAATGATCACAGACTCTTATTTCCCACTTTCTACCGGTACTTAGCAACATGGAAGAACTAGAGCTACTGTCTGAGTGTTGAAAACCCACCAATCCTCATTATCAGCTTATATTATAGCACTTTCAAATGTGTGGTGAACTTTACAACAGATGATTTAGCCTAATGTGGCTAAATTAAAAAATACAGAAAAGGAAGGGTTCAGCAAACAGTTGCATAACTAGAGTGGTGTGAGCAATGTCCCAAACCATGTGCAAGATGTGGAATAATCAGTCTCATATAACCAACATGCTTAAGTCTAATTAATGAACGAATGGGTTAATACCACAGAGTAAGCTGTCCTATCAGGCTTAGTATGTCTAGTTCCTCTCACCTTGGGAGGAACTAGGTACCTGAGTAGCTCAGCATGTGAAGAGGTTTGAGCTGATTGCTCCAGCTCAGACTGCATGGCTCAAAATTATCCACATGGAATTTGTAAAATTGTCATAAACTGTAAGTAATAGTTTTATTAATGTCACATGGGCATTATTTTGATTTTTCTGATAATGAAATAAATATGAAAAACATATTTATATGTGGAAAATATATTTAGTTAATAGAATTTTGGCTCAAATCTACCTGTTAATAAATTATCCTTATGCCATTTTGATAAACTTGGATGTTTAATAGAGCCTCAATTTAATCTGAATGAGCTAATGCCTTTATAAAACAATAGTTGGATATTGTTTGTAACTTTTCTTATTTGAGGCTAATTCTAAATATGTGGGGCTAATATAACTAGATATTGCTTTTCAGTCTATTCCCCTGTGAAAAAAATCATAAAACATATGATCAAAGTGGCTGTCTGGTGTTGAATATAAAAAGAAAAAAAATACAGTTTAGACTGCTGTCACTTCACTCATTTGAAAATCTTCATAACAAAGATGATGGTTCATTACTGTTACTGTTAATTAAATATATATGTTAACCTACTGCAAATGCCTCTAGGTTACTAACAGTTAAAACAGAGCATACAACCCTACAAGCTACTAATTTTTTAAAATACATGTAATCAACATAACTGACAAAATTCCAACTTAAACAGAAAACTGGCCGAGAAAGATGGTACTTCAAAACAATAAAAAGCAGGGGGCCACTGTCAAGAAGGCCCACTCTTTCTTGTTCCCATTCTGCCCATTTTAGTCGGAGGGCACTCTGATAAAGCAGGAGAGGAATGAATATTACAATAGCTTTGCTGTCTCGGTGATATGAAAACCAGCCCAGAACCCTTTGAAAGTCTACTAGAATCTGAGCGAAAAATGTGGGACATAATATTCAAATGATAGACTGGGAAAGGCTATGGAAGACAGACCTGAAATTTATGGCATGTACTTTACTGAAAGAAAATTACATGAAAATGATGTTCCGGTGGTATTTGACCCTGGTCAAGTTAGCAAAAATATATAGAACTAGATCAAATATACATTGGAAATGCAAAGAGACAGAAAGTACCTTTTACCATATGTGGTGGAAATGTAAGGCAGTCAAAAGATTCTAGGAAATGATTTATAATGAAATGGGGAAAATGTTTAAAGTAACCTTTCTCAAAAAATCAAAAGCTTTTCTGTTAGGAATTATAGGTACAGAGATTCCAAAAGATCAAAGGACATTGTTTATGTATGCTACAACGGATGCCTTGATGCTGTTAGCCCAGAGATGGAAGGAAGAAGCAGTCCTGACAAAAGAAGAATGGCAAACCAAGTTAATGGACTATGCTGAAATGGAAAAATTAACTGAGAAGCTCAGAAATCAAGACGACATCAAATACAAAAAAGAATGGGAAATGTTTATTATGTATCTACAAAAGTATTCTAAACAGGTGAAAACATTGGTAGGATTTTGGAACACTTGTAATTTAAGGAAGATTTATAAATAATTTGGGCTGTGAAAATAGTATTGATATGCAGTTGAAAAGAAAATTTGAAGGACCCAGGGATGAGATGGGGGAAGTAATGAGATTCACAGAATCTCAATTTTTGGATTTGATATTGTTTAGGATGTATATATTTTTATTTTTTTCTTACCAGTATTTCTGTTATTTCTTTTTGAAAATCAAATAATAGATATAGACAACACACTGTAATCTATAGCAAGGTTTCCACCAAATCTGCTGGTTTGAATCAGGGAGGTCTCTTTTAAAAAAAAGATATGATTGCAGTCTCTCTCACTCTCTCACACACACACACGCACACGCACAGCGAGAGACCGCAAAGGGCCTAAGAGTTGTTCAGGGCCCCACTGTTTTTCAAGAAAACATAACTGAAGTAATTCCTAGGGTGCTGTACCATTAGCTGACATCTGTTGCATGAAATTGGGAACATCAATTCTGTCTGTGGTTTTAATGCTAGCTATTCATCACTACCAGGTAGCAGTAGTATAAATAGATATAAGATGGCTGAGGTAATACAAAGAATTGGTATAAAGTGTTATTTTATTTACCACAATGTATACTTCACATGGAGAACATATTTTCAATTACTGATTTTGTTAAATGCAAACCTTCTCTCAACGCAAGTGGTTTTCATCATAACTGGGTACTCCACACTCTCCCAAAAGCAGATGTTCACACTTCCTGTGCACCTAGTTTTATTTTCATAATGGTAGTTCCTGACAGTGCAATGCACTGTTATAGATTATCATAAAAGCTTGTGTTGCTAGCATATTAAATTGCACTTTGAGTTGTACACAGTACTAGGTAGAGATATGCACAGTTGATAACAGTGAAGCCAAAATAATAGAAACAAAAGATACGCGTAAATGCAGTATGAAATGAATGTGCAGCAGTAAGAGATCCACTGATAATAAATTTAACTTACACGATAACATTTTAAATAAAACAATTTCTATATTTTAACATATTTTAACTTCATAATATAAAACTTAAGATGATGCAAAGGACCCAGAAAGGCCTGATTTATGAGGTAGCCATTTGGAAATCAACCATGTTGAGTCTGTGCCAAAGCTGGGATAGCTTATTCGGTACAGCACGAGACTCTTAATCTCAAGGTTGTGGGTTCAAGCCCTACGCTGGGGAAAAGATTGCTGCATTGCAGGAGGTTGGACTAGATGACCCTCGTGGTCCCTCCCAGCTCTACAGTTCTATCAATACCAAGCTGATGTTGTATAGATGTTCACCCACAGATTTGCCAGTCTTGGCATGCCACCGCAAACCATTTTGAGGTATACTGGTGGAGTCTAAACAGCAAGCATCTTGGGAGCCAGATGCACACAAATGGATCATCATGAAGAAGAGGTTCCAAGTAAACCGGATTTGAAGAAGCTTGTTTCAGGAATTGGATCTAAGCTCAATTAAACTTTCTAGTAGAAGGGTCTTGGGACTGCAGCCTAGAGAGGTTATTCCAGAAAACTGGTGCCAGAATTAAAGAAGTCCCACCCAACTGAACTCAGCAGATGGTGAGGTCTGAAGCAGCACCAGAGATATTGAACTAACTGTGTGGAAGACCACCTATTGGAAAATGTGCCCCGGTCCTGTGCATTTAAGGCTTTAAAGATTGGAAATGAATGTAAAATTGGAAAATGTAATGGGTGGAGACCCTATGGCCCACAGGCCTACTGAAGCCCAGGATGGGGTGCTGATTTGCCCCCAAGGCCATTTCCCTCAATGTGACCTCAGATATTAGGCAGGTAATAGTGTGGCTGAAATCACTTCAAAATCCATTTCAAAGTCGTTTGTACAGAAACTGCTTGCAAATGGACTTCAAAGGCAAGCCCCTTCCAAACCGCAACTGGCTATCATCCAGCCAGTGCAAGGATTCAGAAGGATCAATGGAAGGATCCAGAGGAAATGAACAAATGGCCAGTGCAGATCAAATAGGGCAAGTAAAAATTAATTTGATGCCTGGCTTCCAAACAAGCCAGGAAAAAAATCTATCTAGAAAAGAGCTGCTAAACATAGCAAAGCAATAAGGTGGTACTTGTACTTGCCATGAGGTAAAAGCAATTTTAAAAGATTTTAATAGATTTCTTAAAAACCAAAACCAGAAAAAACCTACAAAGAATTTCATTTCAAGAGTTGAGCATTATTTATATGGCCTTCCAGAGGTTGTTGGACTACAACTCCCATCAGCCCCAGTCAGCAAGGGGTTATGGGAGTTGGAGTCCAGCAACATTTGGAGGCCCACAGGTTAGCCAACCTTGCTTTATAGAAATGAGCAACAGAACACAGATGGATGAAGACCATCCTTGTCAAAGGCCAGTTCCCTATGAATGGACCACTGCAGGTGTGAGTGAACCTTGAGGAACTGGCACCCTTCTTCTGCTTCTGGATTCTGAAATGAGCAAACAGCTACCTTGAAAGAGATGCTGACTATTTATGGCTCCTAATAGACTCAAGGCCACAGAGAATCAATGGAGGCTGTTAAATGCTTAGCACTTCTGAATCTCAGGCCAATTATTTAGGTGCCAAACTTGCGCAGCAGAATTGTTGTTTTTAAAGCTGGAGTGGCTTGCCAAAGTCACACAGGAGGGCCATGGCAAAACAGAAATAGAACCCCAGATGAAGGAGTCCCATATCATCGCCATAGCTGCAAGACCACCTTTCATCCAAAGTTGTCTACTTATTGCATTGCAACGTCTGTGTTTAAATTAGTGCTGGGTAGATCTGGAACTCAGGCTTTGCTTCCAGCCCTGTTACAAAAAGACACACAGAGAAAGCTGCAGTTTTGAAAGTTCAGTTTTCACATGAAAGTCATGGCAAATTTTATTCTATGGGGCTATATTGCAGCGATGCTCACATTTGAATACAGGTGCTTAGGACAGCTGGAGTACCCTCTCTCTGCCAGAAATAATAGAAATCACATTTTTTTCCTGCTAGTATGCTGGGACTGGTGGGCATCTTTCCTGCTGCTGCCCAAAGCGCATTCAATCTCTTTACTCATTTGAAAGGGGAGTTGCAATTAGGCAAAAAACACTGTTATGGGCCCTTGCTCCACAGGCTCTGGGGACTAATCAGTTGGGGAAGCAGTCTTCCCAATTGGATCCATCCAAAAATTCAAGCCAATGATACAATCCCAATGATACAAATGCCTAGCTTCATTATATGTGCTGTTCCAAGGAATTTGAACATTGTTACAACCTGCTTACAAATACATGTGTTCTTCCTAAACTGCTGCTTCAAAAAATATTTCTGTGGCAATTTATAGTTGGATTATACCAAATCATAAATAATAAATTCCACATAAATATGAAATCACCTCTCTTGATAAAATGTTAAGCAGCATTTTCAGAATGAATACTAATAGCTTGTTTCTTAGGAAGCAAAATATTCAGCATATCCACGTACTTCATAGACACTTTTTGAAATCGCTGAGCATTGAAGGGGCTTAGTTTCTAAAGCATAAAAGCAAACCATTCCCCCTCCGCTTGATAGCAACATACTTGGGCCATGGAGGTTTCTGTCTTAGGTGCATGTAATTCTGCTCCACCGAGAACAGAAGCAAGTATGGATACTATCTTCTTATGATGGAATAACCATAGTGTAGTTTGCCTAAGGGGTAGATGTGAGCTCCAGAATTAGAGAGATGGCTCATACAGCCTACATTGAACTAGAAAACAAAATGTCCATAAAATGGGGGGTGGGGTGGGATTGCTGCAAGGGATTGGGCAGCACTGCAGGTATTTGAAACTCTTTGGCAGGTGGGCAGGACACAATGATATCACATGAACCATTTTCCTTTGCGCCCATGCTTTGCAGGCTCTGAAAATCAGCTTTGCAGGAACCAATGATCAGCAAATTAGCCTATATTTGCCCAGCGAGACAATGTTGTGCTTTTGAGTGCTGGGGAAATGGGTTATCTGCAAGACAAATCTAGCAATCAGGAAAAACATCTGGACCTTGTACATGTAACAATTGCACATCTGCCATACTAAAAATTCTATGGGAAGGCTCTACGCAAGAGGTATGTGGAATTATTTATATGGAGCTGAAACAACCCAGAAGCTTTTTCATTTGATTCAGTTTCCTACCACAAAAGAATGAAAACATACATTTTCTATGCTTATATACTAAAAGAAGCAAAATTATCTCTTCTAAAAAGAAACCAAACACTAGATGGTTGGCATTCCTGAAGGAACACCTGGAAATTAAAATTTTGATTTACCCTTTAAAAAATGTTTTAAAGCATTTACATGAACCACATGTGCAAGACGGTTAGCATGTATCATAATGGACATATACTTTCACAGCTAAGCTGATAGGCATTAAGTGAGCCAGCTTGTTTTTACTCATTTCTGTAGTAACTGAACAAAATTTGCAACAATGTCACTTTGACACTGGCAGCCTATTGTGGTGCCAAGACCAAGCTACCAATTTATAATTACCTCTGACTGGCCTTCAAAAAATGTTCCCTCTTTTATTTAAAGATCAGCCTCAAGCAACTAATCAAGCAGGTTGACATGTTCTCCCTATTGCTTTTGAAACAGAAGGCAATTCAGAACCATTTTCAATGTAGTCATTAAAATAAAAACTGAAACCTACTGATTGGTTAATGTCCTAAGTCTTTCTTCTGACTGTTCAGTCATTATTGCCCAGCCCTATACAACTCCTGCTACTTTTCTGCCTTTCCCTCACTTTTTGTTTTGTCCTTGCTACCCACGCATGGTGAGTTTATTTCACCTTCCTTAAATACCTCTTCAGTACCTTTCTGGATCAGCATACAGTTCACAAAAATCAGCTCATTCTCCTTTGTAGTAAACCTCCAAGAGGTTTTCATCCCCCCCCCACAATGAAGTATAGGGAATCAGTGGCCTTTGAAGTTGCTCTCTCTTTTCTCCTTTGTTGCAGCTCAAAGGATACCTGAAGCCTCTGCTTCTGTTTTAGATTAACTGCAGTTCAGCATGTTGTCTGAACCCTAAACTGTTGTAAATTTTAACTACGATTAACAAAAACAAGCCAGTTTCATAAACTATGGCTTGTGAAGTTTGAGTGACACCGCTAGCCAGGAGAAATAGAAAATTGGAAGAAAAAGCCTGAAGGGGTGGGCAGCCTGTGAGGTTAAGTTCAGCCCCATCACATTAAGCCATGGTCTACCATGACATTTGTATGCACACGGGTGGCGCTGTGGGTTAAACCACAGAGCCTAGGGCTTGCTGATCAGAAGGTCGGCGGTTCGAATCCCTGTGACGGGGTGAGCTCCCGTTGCTCGGTCCCAGCTCCTGCCAACCTAGCAGTTTGAAAGTAGATCAAAGTGCAAGTAGATAAATAGGTATCGCTCCAGTGGGAAAGTAATGGCATTTCCATGTGCTGCTCTGGTTTCGCCAGAAGTGGCTTAGTCATGCTGGCCACATGACCCGGAAGCTGTACGCCGGCTCCCTCAGCCAATAATGCGAGATGAGCGCCGCAACCCCAGAGTCGGACATGACTAGACCTAATGGTCAGGGATCCCTTTACCTTTAATAAACTGAAAATAGAACGCCTTCTTCACAAAGAAGAAGATTCACACACTGAAAACTCCAGTTTAGTTCTTTAGAGAATATATAGGTTCACCACTTTTGGAATATATAAATTATAGTACATTATAGAAAACAATTACATATACCAAAATAATTGATTCAAAAGTTCTCAGTTATTTAAGGCAAGATGCAATGCCTGCTATAACCCAATCAATATCCCAATTAGCCTTGTGAAAACTAAATCGGATTTAATTCAAGTATGCTAGAATAGCCAACTTTTGAAGGGGCCTTTAAGCATTTCTCTGTTAAATATTGCATACAGTGAGATTAATATTATATGAACTACAGTGGGCTACATCAGTTTGCAACTGAAGGCATCTTGACACCTTTAGAACATGGATTCTAGCAACAAAGGTGTACATCCTGCTTTCTACACTCTTTTATGCCCTCTAAGCGATCACTTGCCCAAGAGTTTGTTAATTCTTCTCCAAGGCCATGCTGGTACTTTGGGGGATGCTGGCAAATCAATGCTCTTTTGCATTTTAAAACCCAGTGTTCTGTTACATTATTTTGAACATATGAAACGTAGGGCGTCATTGAATAAAGCTGTTTCCCCCCCAATAGTGAAAATTCTAAGTCCCACCTGTATTTGTCTCTAAAGGTATTTCCATGGGGTAAGGTTGGCTTAATCATTACATCCCAGAATAGGCACTTGGACATGTTTGCTCCACTGAATCTTGTCACACGCTTGCTGTGGGCTTACCAAAAGTGGCTACAGAACAGCCTTCTGCTGGGCTTACAGACAATTTCCATGGTATCTGAAGTCTGTAAATACTTCTACCCTGACCATTTTTTCTTCCCTCATATGTGCAGACCCTCCAAGTGTCCCTATTTTCCAAGGATGTCACTGATTTAGAGAAGCCATCCTGGTTTCTGATTTGATCCTGGGATGTTCCACTTTTCCTTAGGATGCCCCTATTTTCACTGGAGAAATGTTGGAGGGTATGGAGTTATCCAATCCCTGAGACATCGGAAGCCAATCCTGTGTAGGGATTTTTTTTTAATGTTTAATGTTTTCTTATGTTTTTATATATGTTGGAAGCTGCCCAGAGTGGCTGGGGCAACCCAGTCAGATGGGTGGGGTATAAATAGTAAAATTATTGTTATGCAATGGGACATACCTATTTTCATCGGAGAAATGTTGGAGGGTATGTATGTGTATCTTGTCACTCACATATACACTCTCTGTACACTGCTATAGCTCAGCTATTTGGCCAACCAAGAAAGCCCACATTGTGCTACATGGCTAATCTTGCATCTCTCCTCTTTCCCCTTTCTTCTGTCACCACAGCACAGTGGAGTTTGTTGGTTTGTTTAGTGTTGTTGTTGTTGTTATCCTCAGCATTGCACTGCCTGAGGCAATGGACCTCTCTAGACAACGTTGAGAGTGAAGCCAATGAGTGACCCATTTCATTGACAGGATTGCAGTGAGTGTCACTGCCCACCCCCCCCACCCGAACCCCCCCCCCTGAAGGTGATGGGCAGGAAACCAAAAGTCTTCAGAGGTCACTTCAGTTCAAACCACATCTGTGCCTGAGAGTGTATCTCAGAAAGAAAACTTGGTCTAGCCCTGCTACCAAATTGTTATAGTGCAGGAGGAAGGAAAAACTAATTGGACAACCTCTCCACCCCTGCCAACCTCTCCACCCCAGATAAAATGAGAGCGATATCAAACGGTGACAGCTTAAGAAACATAACAGTGATTGAATTGGTTGGATAATGGTTCCCATCAGCACCTCAGTGACAAGGAAGGAATACACATTTCAGCATGTCAAATCAGATGTAATGAAAGAAAGAAAAACAATGGCGAAAGGTTATGGCAAGGTGTGATCAAGCAAAATTAAGTAGGACTGAGTTTTGAAAACCATGTAAGTTGTTTTTGACAATTATTTTCACAAATTATTTGGTGTTGAAGAAAACCATTAATGCTCATAAAAAGATTGACAACCTAATTTGGGCGGTGTAGAAACCAACGATGGATTAGTTTTTTTATTGTGTTTCTCTGCCATCCCTATTCTTGAGTGCTGCTTTTTGATGACGTTATTGAACAAAAGCAGTGTATAATTTGAGGGGAGAGGAACTAATAATAATAATAATAATAATAATAATAATAATAATAATAATAATAATAATAATTTATTTATACCCAGTCACTCTGGGCGGCTTCCAACAGAACACTAAAATGCAATAATCTATTAAACATTAAAAGCCTCCCTAAACAGGGCTGCTTTCAGATGTCTTCTAAACGTCTGGTAATTGTTTTTCTCTTTGACATCTGGTAGAAGGGCGTTCCACAGGGTGGGTGCCACTACCGAGAAGGCCCTCTGCCTGGTTCCCTGTAACTTGGCTTCATGTAGTGAGGGAACCGCCAGAAGACCCTCCGAACTGGACCTCTGTGTCCGTGAAGAACGATGGAGGTGCAGACCCTCCTTCAGGTATACTGGACCAAGGCCGTTTAGGGCTTTAAAGGTCAGCACCAACACTTTGAATTTTGCCTTTGTCTTCCTTACTTCAGCAGAGAGACATTCAACGAAAGAGACAGAGGAAAAACTCCCTCAGAACAACACAGCCAGTAAACATCATAGCGGTCTGCCTGGCTGGTAAGCACTACCAGCACCATAGGTGCTAACTCCCTTGGTCCCTGGGTGCCTGAGCACCCACAAAATTCCACATGAAGGGGCCGGGCACCCACAAATTTCAGTGCCAGGGCCATGCACACTGCATAGCACCCACAGTCCTGGGCACCCATGGTTGTGGGGCCAAGTTGGCACTCCTGGCCAGCACCAGCAGCACTACCACACCCTCTTAGTTAGCTGCCTTTAACATGGAGAGAATTAACCCTTAAGTGACAAACTGAATGATCACTGCTGTTGCACTTCCAACAGGTGTGTGGCCCCAAAGTATGGATGTAGATCTGCAGTGGGCTCATCTCTCCATCTATGCTCATCTATCTAGCTGCACTCTTTCAAAAGCAGTACATATATTGGCACTGAATGATTAGCCAAAATAGAAATGCTCTTCCATTTCAAGGACCCTGCTATTTGTGATCTTTAGCATAATTAGAGTGATGGTTTCTTCTGTTTGAGGCAATATTGTCAAGAAAAGGTATTTTGCTAAATGATCTTCTCATGCTTCTTAATAGCTTAATCTGCTTCTTAAGTACATGGATTTGAAAAATAAATTGATTCTCTGTGGAGTGAGACAGCCCAATCTCCAAACAGAATCCTGTAAACCAGTGGAGCCTAACTGTGAATTAATGCACTGGAAAACTGCTGAGAGACAAAAAAGAATACTAAAAGCAGAGAACCGAGGCACCTAATAGATCCTGCAAGTGGCAACATTGCTTCAGAATTTATCACAAGGCAGAAAAATGTGACATCATAGCTAACACCTCATCAAAAGCAGCAGTCAATAAAAGTGGGGCAGATATTCATAAAGCATGGTGGACACTCATAATCTAAGGACACTTCCAGATGAAGGCCTTGGTGAGTGTTGAGCACGTTGATGCCTGGAAGACCTACAGTCGTGATTGTGCCGATCCCCATGCTGATTACTGTACATCGGAAAATCACAGAACACAAGTATAGTATCACGCCAACAAGTGTAGTAAGAACCTAAGAACAGCCTTCTGGATCAGGCCAGTGGCCCATCTAGTGCAGCATCCTTTTCTCACAGTGGCCAACCAGATGCCAATGGGAAGCCTGCAAGCAAGACCTCAGCACAACAACACTCTCCCCACCTGAGGCTTTCAGCAACTTGTATTTAGAAGCATTATCACCTCCAACTGTGGGGGTAGAACATAGCCATCAGGGTTAGTAGCCTTATCCTCTATGAATTTGTCTATTCATCTTTTTAAAGCTATCCAAGTTGGTAGCCATCACTGCCTCTTCTGGAAGCAAATTCCAGAGTTTAACTATGCGCTGTGTGAACAAGCATTTTCTTTGGTCAGCCTTGAATCTGCCAACATTCAGCATCACTGGACGTCCACATGTTCTAAGGTTATAAGAGAGGAAGAAAAACATTTCTCTAACCACTTTCTCCACACAATGCATAACTTTATACACTTCTCTCATGTTGCCTCTTATGCACATTTTCCAAACTCCCACATAATAATAATAATAATAATAATAATAATAATAATAATAATTTATATGCCACCTATCTCACTGGGTTGTCCCAGCCACCCTGGGTGGCTTCCAGCAAATTAAAACATCAAACACAGTAAAACAACCCTATACAGGGCTTTCTTCAGATGTCTTCTAAAAGTCAGATAGTTATTTATTTCCTTGACAGAAGGGTGTTCCAAAGGGAGGGCACCACTACCAAGAAGACCCTGGTTCCCTGTAACCTCACTTCTTGCAATGAGGGAACTGCCACAAGGCCGTCAGAGCTAGAACTCAGTATCCAGGCTGAATGATGGGGGTGGAGACTCTTCTTCAGGTATACAGCCATTTAGGAAGGCCCGTTCTGATATATTCCCTGTTCCACTTTCTCTCCTGGTTCTACTCAAAGCACCATTAGAGGAAAAAACACAGAGAGGGCAAATCCTCTGATGGAAAATAAGGGGAAAGGACAAGGAGGAGCTGTCCAAGATGAAAACAGCAATCCAATCAGCAAGAAGAACTGAACCACCACCTCCAGAGATTTTGATAACTGTTTATTCAATGACATGTTATTTAAAGGAACAGAGAGCAACCTGAAACTGGAAATGCCCACAAGAAGTTGGGGTCCCTATAGAAATGCAGTGCTGGCAGTATAGATGAAATATGAGGCTGAATCAGAACAGGGAAAGAATGCAGTCAGACACGCAAGAGGAAACGCTTGCCTATTCTTAATGCTCTCTACTTCCTCAATAAGGGGAAGTCTGTGGGCAGTGCTGCAGCATTCAGCCGCCATAGGATAAGAGAACACATGCAATGGAGACTTACAGTGTCTTTTATTATATTTGTTGTTTTATTCACAAATATATAGGAGGACCATAGCTGAGGCATACTAAGTCCCTCAGCACACAGCACAGCCACAAGTCCTGCACCAGATCCCCAAACAGCAACTGTATCCAAAAGAGCCTTCAGCTTGGACCAATGTACAGCTCTCTCTCTCTTCTCTGTCTGATCATTTCTAAAACTGCATGCTTCCTTCATCAGCCGGGAAAAGGCTGTTTTCTCACATACACCCTTCAAAAGCACCAGTCTCAGACTCCACACTGCAAGTAAATAGTCCATTCAGGAAAGCATCCTCACTAAGAAAACTGTTGTGTTTAATCCCTGTTTCTTAGGCTGTGTACACACAATGAAGACTGAGTGTTTGGTTTTTTCTGCATGGTCCACATATAATCTAGTTCTGCTGCATATTTTATTGCACCCGAAAAGCACTTCTTGAGAAAGTGGTTCATTCCCAAAACAAAAGCTCATTGCAGATTGATTCTTGACATAGTAACATACAGAGTTGGCACTTGGGCTACACCTGTATGGAAGAGGGGCTGGCTTGGGCAGGAGGCAGCTACACAGTCAAGCCTGGCGTGCTAAGATGGGTTGGAAGGCAACTTGCTTATGGGGCCAGCCAGCAGCTGGAAACACAGGGAGGGGGAAGCCAAAAAATAAGGAACACAGGTATGGCTGGGAGCAGATAGAGCCCTGGGCAGTCACAGCAGTGGTCTGTCTGTGGGTCTCCACACCTGCCCAACAAAGTTGTGGGTAAGCATTTACCAAGATCGCAATCACCACTTCCTTCTTCATTCACCTGGGGAATCTGTGGGGAATGAGGTGGGTTTTCAAATGTGCAGCAAGTAACCACAGCCACCCTTGGGGGTGGCAGGATCTGGAATCAGCATGTTGAGGATGAGTATGAATGATTCCGGACTAAGAAAAAAACCCCAAACCCTGCATTCTTGTGCTACACATACATTACTTTGTATGCAGTCATAGGCAAAACCATACTGAGCATCTGACAGCCAAACCAGATGTGAAATACATAGCAGATAGCTACCGGTATATATCTTCTTCTTTTTTCTAAACTAATTATGGGGAAAGCAGAGACTAGTTAGCACTATGAAGTCACCAATGGGGACTTTCCCTCCTAAGGTCTCTCTCTCTCTCTCTCTCTCTCTCTCTCTCTCTCTCTCTCTCTCTGCGTGCGTGTGCAAGCAGAATTATCCTGAAAAAATACAACTTATGTGTTTATTACAGCAAACCATAAAATAGTCATTAACACTGGAGTATCAGTAATCAACCACGTCAATACAATATCTTTTTCCAAGTTCATATGCAGGTAGTTTTTAATTAATTGAGGAAAGTGTTTGGTGTTGGAGTTTTTTTCCTGTTTTAATAATAGCATATGCTCATATTTGTGAGTACAATATAGAACAAATGTATATGTACTGGGGTTTTGTGTTGTGTTGTGTTTATTGATCTCTATCAGAAACCAGGTCACAAAATAACATCACATTACAAAACCTGGTCACAAAATAATGTCACATTACAAAAGGCGTACCTACCGGTACCTACTTGCACTTCTTGCCCTGTAAAGTGTCACATCATGCACTGACAGAGCCATGGATCTAATACCCTTAAAATGTCAGTGACACCTGCACAACCTCAATCCATCCTGAAATTACAAAACCTATTGATGCATTCTGGATTTTCCCAGATGCGCGATATAGCCTTTGTTTCGATTATGTGAAAACAATCCTGTGAAAAAGGCAACGCTAGGGCAAAATATGTGAGAGTTGTTTACAAGAATTGGAAAATAAGGGTGCAATGTCCTGTGAGAGCAACTGAGCTGACAGAGCTTTGGATTTTGCTCAATGGATACAACCCAGAATACAGTTAATATGCTTAAAACCCCACTACTGAAATCAGTAGAACGTAAGTATGCTTTCTTACCTCTGTACATGGCTAAATGCCATGAAAGACACAGCCTTCCTTTGATATTCTTCAAGGATCTGTAGGTCATCAGGACATTTTTTGCAAGTGATCAAATATCCCTTCCTGTGATATAAGCATTTCCCCCTCTAAACAGTAGAGATCTTTTTTCCTTATAGCTCAGAAAGGTGGGTATAAAGGGAAGAGGGCCTGGTTCTCCGCTGGTAGTAATTCAAAAAAACCTAAGTGACTATGTAAATAGAAATGACTACTCTCTGATAATAAATCATATGCAGGCACCCACAGCATAACATGGTTATGGTTAATATGCTTGGGTAAATCACGAACTGTAATGGCCTGTCAGCATTAAAATGAAGGGGGTGAGGAGATTATACTATTACATTACAGGGTGGCAGACGGGAGGCGACAGAACAGCTGTGATTGTGTAGAAGTTATATCTTTGTACCCAGAGAAGGCTGAGACAGGACATTTGTATTACAGTCTGAAGACTGGTGGAATACGAGAACTTTGCTTGATTAATCAAGTTAAGTACTGGGATATGGAGGACTTGCTATTCATTGGCTCAGAAGCAATTATTTGATCTCGTCAGCCCAGTAAATGTACCATTTTGATTTGTGCAGCAGGGGCAGTTAATGAAAGACTGGCATGCTTCTTCACTCCTTTTCTGGGGAGCAGATTTAATGATTTATGGGGTGATCAGAATGCTCTGTTTATGAAGTGTATGTCTGGCGCTCTCAAGCATATCAACCAACAACAACTGTCAAAGACCAGTATTTCCTTAGGAATGTAAGAGTGATATATACTACTTTCTGGAGCACTGGTGAAAATGGCAGCATAGCAACCACTTTCCAAGAACTGCTTAATATTATGGTGCTGTAGCTTACAGGGTGGTGGAAGTCTATAGTATAAATTTGGAATTATCATTTAGATAAGCCATTGCAGCTGCAATCCTATGCACACTAACTTTGGAGTAAACTTCATTGGAATCAGTGCATATCTTTAACATGTTCTAATTGTGAGAAACTAATGACTTCAGTCCAGACAGCTTTAAAATACAAGCGTACAGCAAAGACTGCGTTCATAAAGATGCAATAAATCCTGCTTTTTTGGGGGGGGGAACTGCACTCTCCATTTCAGGACAAGTGATGTTTTATTATATTCCAGGCAGTCAATGTAGCGATACATATAGCCACCTGAAAAAACAGACTGACCATTATATTTTGATAATTTCATCATCAGCCTTCAGTACTGCAAAAATCCTATGGTGGTGTTCCGACCAGAACCTTTGCCTGCTCTATTTTACAGTACTGTATTAAAAAACAAACATGAATATCCTTTAATCACATCTAAATGAAGATTGAGGAATATGAACTATAGTTCTAAATAATTGTGGATTTACACCTGCATGTATCTGGCTATGCTACTAAAGTAATCAACATCAACAGATCTTCATAAGAAAGAGAGAAAGAAAATTATAAACCTGAACAGACCCTTTTTAAAATGGCAGGTATGGGGGAAAGAGTAGTAAAACGAAGGAAGCACAAAACATAAACAAGTCATGGCTGCATCTTTGAGCCCGTTCTTATCATAATAGCTATGCAGTACTCACCAATAACAATCTAGGTGCACAGGTTATCATAGAAAAGCTACCGTGTCCATATAAATCATCACTGCCAAACTCTCGCAAAGACAGCACCACATCGTTTTCCGTCTATGTTCCAGAATCAAAGTACTGAAAAAGTCCACGGAAGCGTTTGCTTTCACTTTGACGAATGTAGCAGTAGAGGCAACACAAACTGAACTATATTGATCCACAGCAGCAGTCAGTTGCCTCTTGGCTCAGTATGTTTAGTAACTATTTGGTTTCACACTGTTTTGTTTGGATGACTCACACACAAGATGCATCTCCCTTTAATATTTCAACTTGTGCTGCTTTCAGATGTCTGGCTGCTAGCCTCTTCGCAAGGGGCGATTTTACGTTTTGTGTCTCAAGTGTGACTACAGGAAACCACCCTGGGTGTAGCAAGAAGCTTTCCATTGTTTCCAGCTTCCACAGGATGCAGGATTTTTGAACAGGTTAAGTGCCACCATCCTTCATCTCATTCCCAGAGATATATATGCAGAGATATGTGGCTATGAAATAAGGTGAAAATGAAATAAAATAAAAAATTCCTTCCAGTAGCACCTTAGAGACCAACTAAGTTAGTTCTTGGTATGATCTTTTGTGTGCTTTCTGAAGAAGTGTGCATGCACACGAAAGCTCATACCAAGAACTAACTTAGTTGGTCTCTAAGGTGCTACTGGAAGGAATTTTTTATTTTATTTTGTTTTGACTATGGCAGACCAACACGGCTACCTACCTGTAAGGTGAAAATGGTTTGCTACATGCTAAGAATGAATGTCAGAAAGTGTTTTCCAAAAGTAACAACGGAATGTTGCCAAAATTGTGGAATTGTCTTTGGGAGGTTGGAAATGTTCCTGCCCTGAGAGTTTTGGCTAACAACCCTTGCTGCACCTTTGAACTCTAATTGACTATCAAACTGTAATCCATAATTACCTTTGTGTGCTGGGTACTTGCAGGAAAGAAACTAAGAGTACCCACTCCACCCTTGTCACATTTTGAAAACAATAAGGCTATCAGCTCTTTGATTGGCCCTGTTCCCTTGTACCCATTCCAAACCTGACAGTCCTGTGCTCCTACTATGAATGAAAGCAGGTACAGAAATAAAACATACATCTCATCAAATCAATTAAAATCAGATAGATATAAACGAGCATTTCATCCTTCTCTCTCTCTTTCTCTCTCTCGCACTCTCTCTCAAGCCTATAGAAATTTTTATCCTGATCTGCATTGAAGTCAGTTTTTGTTTTTTCTGAAACCCCCTCAACTAACGTAGGAGGAAGCATTCGTGAAGCAGTGCAATTCAGAATCTTCAGGTGATCTCCCAAGAGAATTCTTAGAAAGAGAATCAACTGTTCTCTGTAGCTACTCACTGCAGAGGTTACAGTACAGAAGAACATGGTCAAGAGATTCTATTGCTCCAGTTCTGCACACAAACAACCATTCATTAGCCAAAGTTCCACTGAATCATCCACTCAACGGTGCAGATTGAAAAAGCAAGAATAAATGTTCTGTGCTTCATGTGCTTATACTATGGAACTCACTACCACTCATACAGCCTAAAAAGGGAATTAGGCAAATTCGGAAAGGACAGGGCTATTGATGCCTACTAGTCATTGCCTACTAGTGCCAGAGGCAGTGTGACTCTGCATACCAGCTGCTGAGCATAGGGGCCAATTCCTAGGAGCCAATATTTGAGGGGACCGTACCCCAAAGTTCATGGGCATTGCCATTCAAATGGTGTGCGTGCAGAACTTAAGTCCAGAACTTACTGCTTTTCTGCCTCACTGTAACTTAATCAAGAAATCCTTCCTTTATTTTTCTTGCCTCCTACAGGTAACATCCATTACATTATTTTGTGGGGCAGCAACTAAAACTGAGTGCAAATATTACTGAAAACACACAATCATATTCACCAATTTTCCTCGTAGCACAAGCATACAGCCATGAAATTTATCATGTAAATTGCTATGGTTCCCAATTTATTACTGGGACTACTCAGGCTTAAAGGCAGGGGATAGCTTTTTCAGTTTATTAGCATAATGTCTAAATAGTCTAAATTGTGTATGCTGGCTATTTCACAGAAGAGCAAATGGCACGTGGCCACAGTACGTAGTCTAAACTCAGTTAGATTCTGCATTCCTCAGAACAAGGAACCATCTTATTTCTGTGTTTTTGCATAGCAGCCCTGACTGCATTTTCCTTGTTTAATGAATAAATAATAATGTGTGTTATTAAACCAGAGGATAGCCAGCTTTAGCAAGAATATTTATTTTGGAAAGAGTGGTTAGGGTACAGGAAAGCTACTAAACTCACTCTTGATTTTAAAGTATAATAATTCCTTCAGAATTAATCATATCCATACATTTAAATAACTTCCTTTTAAAAAGACCTTAGCAGATCATGTTAAGCTTCAGCTCAAGATGAACATTCTGATTATTCTAGGGTGTAGTTTTGGCCATCTTCCAAATTCCTAACAGGGGTTTATTAAAGTAGCTTGGTAAGTCTTCATTTTGGCCATAACTGAAAAGTAGCCTCTGTTCTGGGGGGGGGGCACATCTATTTGGGTCAAGCACAAATAGTTAGCAAAATCAGCTTATTTCTCAACAGACAAAGGATTTGGTTCCAGCTGACCTTGAACAATAAAGATTTTGTCACTCACCCTGCTGAAATAATGCATTCCTAGAGACCTGCAGCAAACATTTGCTTAGCAAGTTCAATCAATATATGAAATTCATCTGCAATCTCCATTGCCTGTTTAGCCTCTCTGGCTAAAAGCCGCCAAGGGCTCCCCTTGCCTGCCTACTCACTGACAAACACACACTCCCCATCCTGTCTTTATGGGATTTTGATACTCTCTTCCTAGCCATTCTCTCTTGCTTCCTCAATCTCTTTCCTCATCCATTTCCTACTTTTGAGCCCAACATCAATTCTGTCCTGCTTCCTTTGGCCGCCTGAATTCTTGGATCTGTTCTCACTTGGCCTTCCAGCATGCCATCTGTTTTTCTACTCCAAACAATGTTGCCCGCAGCATACAATCACTACTGCCCCTAGTTTCTGTATATATTTTTTCTCAGGCCTTCCACCCTGCACTGGAAGCTCATTTCCCCTGTTTCACCAGCCCTTCATTTACATTGCATATGTGCAATGATCCCAGTGCTTGGTGGAAGCCTTGAATGAGGGTAAGTTTCAGGACACTTCCTTGGTGGTGGTAAGGGGAGAACTGTTAGGGCTTCATTCAAGGTCCTCCAAACAGTCCACTCATCATCACTAATCAAAATATGAGTCCTGCAGTGCTTCTGCCTCCCCAACATCACACAATCCAAAGATTACAAATCAATGGGAGAGTCCTTTAACAAGTTATATTGTGGAGCCTACCATGCTTCAAGCCTGGGCATCCTACATAAGACTTCAGATGGCTCTCACTCCCTGCCAAGACAACTTCTCTTGTAGCTGTTCAAGGTGCTGTAAGCTGGTCTCTGCCTGCTTCCCTGTGAACTTTAAGCTTCAGGTTTTCCAGTAATCCTGTCTCAAGGGTGGAATTTTAATCCAGGAAGAAGGTAGGTCTCCACAGATCGTATGAGACACTAAGCACATTATGTCAAATTGTGACCAGGGCATCATTCAGCTTTAAGCACCCAGGACAACCAAACATATGCCAAAAAAGCAGTGGCTTTCTGGAGCTATAATATGTTTAATAATGTGCATAAATCTTTTGATGAAAAGAAAAATTAACATATAAATTTAAAGTTAATTTTCCCAATATTTGTTTTCTGCGAACCAAACACAAGTTAAATACTTATTTCTAGCCTTCAGCCACTATATATATTTTTTTCCTCTCAGGGATCTTGAGAGAGGTTTTCCCAGCTAAATTGACACCTCAAACCTCATATATTGTGAACCAACAAACTGCTGGTCTCGCCTGACACTGTAGCCCCATGCAGGCCATGTGGCAAAGCCTAACTATCTGTTTACATAAAATGTAAGTCAGTCTGTGGATGGGGAGCTGAGTGTTAGGTCTGGGGACAACTTAGTTGGCAAGTTAACTGAACAACATTTGTTAAACTGATACATTGGTACCTGAATGTTAAGAGCTTCCAAATGACCCTTTGTTGCTGATGCAGGTCTGCTGATGATACAGATAGATGTTTATGAGTTGAATCAAGACTTCTAAAAAAAAAACATAACCTAAGGTACCCTAAGGTGCAAAAAAATAGGGAACAATCAGGAACACATTTGACATGAAACCTCATTTGACAGCTGTGACAATAGAAATCTAAAATGGCACACAAACGTTGCAAATTTAGCTGTTTTGGAATGCTAATGGAAATATGTAGCCAGCCTTGCAAAACTCTTGTTCAAATCTGCTAGCTCAGAAAGTCACCAGTTTGCCAGTTTTATGTCATTAAGATGAATGGTGACAGAAATCTACTACTGTACTGAACCAGTGGAGAATATAGATGGCACAAAGGGAATTGGTGACAGTCTTGCCAGATTCCTAAACTTGATGACCCTCATGGTCCCTTCCAGCTCTACAATTCTATGATTCTCAAAACAGCGCATTTGGTACAATGACTGCCCCCCTACCGCATTTGCAATCAACACAATATCACCAAGGCAACTATCTGTAAACAAACAATAAATGTCCATAAAAATGGCAAAAGTAGTTTCTTTCCAAAATAGGTTTTATCTTAAACAATTGCAAACACAATCCTGTGTCAATTGCAGTATTCATTGTATCACCACCCTGTTCATTGTCTTGTTGTTCCCCTACTACTTCTAGCATTATTTATGACTGGTCCACTAAGCCAAATCCTTTATCGTAGTCTATGGTTACCATGCGTCTGGACGTATCTGGAATACCGCATTCATCAGCAGTGTTCGGTGTGGTCTTGCTCCAAAGAAAGCTCATCAACTTTGGGCAAAAGAAGCTCAACAACTTTTCTGTTTGGATTTTCACTGTTTGAAATATGGCAACCCTAACATAGTCCACAATAGAGCTTGAGAAACCTCCTGTTTTTTGGTGCTGGCCAGAGACACTGAAACCAAGGATATTCCAGGTCTGAAATTGGCTGCAATACAAGGAATGGAGGGCTGAGTTCAGTTTGGCAGGTCACAAGTTGTGAAGAACTGTGATAGAACTATCATTACTAGGGGTGCTGCCTGGATTCAATAAAGCTTGAATACTTGCAAGCAAATTGAGGCAAAAGGGCTTTATAAGTCTTCAAGATGAGAACAACCACATCCCCCTATACCAAGGACCCAGTTGTTTAACCTGGGCTAGGGGAAAGTGGCAGCAAGCAATCCAGAGGCCACAACAGTGCTTGTGCTCATCCCACCAGGGAATCCACATTGGGAAACTAACACTACTGGCATCATTTCTACAAGGTAGAAGAGCTTCCTCTTTGATGTAAATAGTTCCCCCAATAGGGATTATGGAAGTGACAATCTCAGTCCCATACCGGGCACAAAACCAAACTCTACTGAAGCTTCCATACCACTTACCACTACTGCCTTCCCTTACACCAAAAGAAAGGGACTGGAGCAGGAAACAGTGAAGGGTGAGCCAAATGAGTGAGTGCTCAAATGAAACACTCACAAAATCTCATTTTGGTGCAAGACTCAAATTACATGCAGAATTCATGCTTTTATTCCACACTAGGCTATCTCTGCAAAATCTGTTTGCCCGGGGACTGTGGGTGCTTGCAGACAACCTGGCTATTTAGCATTCATTCTGATGTGTTTGCAGGGAGGTTACATGATGTTGTGTCAAAGCAAGTGTTACCCCATACTTTGCAGTCACTTTCCTTTTTAGCAAAAAGTCAGATCTTTTGAGGACACAGGTTTGTTCTGCCAGATCTCCCAATAAACTATAATTGTGCTGCCTGAATTTGCCAGTATGCAACTGAATCCTGAAAGCAGCAACAGTCCAGGAGCACCCTGGGTGAAGCGGGAAGGGAATTGAATAGATGTACCATGAGCAATGATAGCTCCCTATCACACTATCACAGCACCTTCTAGTCTGTGAAAAACTTGTGCTGCAGATGATCTTTTCTTTTTCTTTTTCACATCCCGAGGTAATTTTAATGTAAACAAGCAAATTTTGGCAGGAACTCCCAGTCTGCTGTGGGCAAAATGAACCAAGATCCCTAGACAGAAGCATCTTTGAATCCAACCAGACCTCCTTAGGGCCTGTAATTATGGCTAAAAGGACTGCAAAAAAGAAGAAGCAGAAGCAGAAGCAGCAGCAGCAGGTGACTGCCAGTGCACTACTCTGAAGTCAGTGGTTTGAGGACCTCAGCCAAAGCTCATACCCATCTACTAGTAGAAGAGTTAGTATGTATGTGGTCTTAAAGTCCTTAAAGGGCCATCATTCTCCAGGAGTTGCTCCAGGATTCAGTTTGAAGTGTGATCCTATCTGAGCAGCTGTTAAGCCTGGAATTCAGGCTGTTCACTTGATTGACTGCTTTTTAAATCACGTCTGCTATATCTTCACAAATTATTGGAGCATTGATGCTCTCAGGTGTTTATACTAGAATTACTTTATGAGAGTGGATAACCCAATGCAGATGTATATGCACAACCTACTGATGAAGATTGTGAGGTAAAAGCATATCCCAGCCACCGAAGGGGTAGATTTTATTACTGGATAATAGTGGTACCTCATAGCACTTTTAAAGAAACTTGCTTTTGACAAAGCATGTTAGATGAAAGCTTCCTTACTGATACCAGCTGCTGCTGTGTCTTTAACACAGCTTGACAATAGCAAATAGTCATGCACATATCAACACCCCCTCAAAAGCTTTGCTTGCTGAGTTCTACAGAACAAGTTCTGTCTGCCTCTTACTTTGTGTGTGTTTTTGTGTTGCATATTACTGTAGTACTTTGTTATTTTTGTCATTCTTTTTAATCTTTGCATGATGCAAAGATAATTTATTTTGAGGTGTCTAAAAAATGCAATCGAAACAGCACCTTGCCAAACCAGATATGGCCATTTCTTGGCCAGTTGGCAATCCTTATATTTGATGTATTGCAATTTTATTACATTGGTAAAACATATGTATGGAAACTGGACTCACTCAGTTCCCAGTTTAGATCTTGAACTGGGTCTGCAAGCTGGCATCATAGCTACAACATCTAGTCTAATGGTTCAACTTTTTTTTAATCGTTCCTTACCTCACCACCCCTTGCTTCATGCAATGTTTTGCCTGACAAGGAGTTCTAGAGAATTTATAAGCTTATCATATTTTTGTGACTTTTTGGTTGGTCTTAATAAAAGTTATTATCCAGTTTGCTTTGTTGCATTTGTTTTTTAAAGGGGGGTTAAACACTGTTGTAAGTTAGTTTTTGGCAATTGCAGCAAAGAAGTCTCCATCTTAATCTTACTAGGCTGAATTAATGCAGTCACAATTTCGCAAAAATAATATAGTCCTTAGATGTGCAATGTTCCTAAAAGTAAATGTGCCAAACTTAACAAGGTATTAATGAATCAGCATGAAAGTTAAACGTAAATATATGAACTTGAGCTATAAGAAAAAGTTAGCATCCCTTAAACATGCTTAGTCCCAAATGTGCTATGCTTAAAGGAAAAAAGCAAATTTGAAGGCATTTTCCCCAGCTGTTAGCTGGAGTCCAACAACGTGGATGCAGTTGAGCCAAGGGAAAGAAGAGTTCTGACCCTCATAAGATCATACTTTAGCCTTTGAAAAATCTCTAGTGTAGTGGAAGCCTGCTTCCCATTTTCATTAGAGAACAACAGCTCCTTTTACTAAAGTATCACTAACATTAAAAAAAAACAACACCACAGCCAAAACCTTTTGAATGCTTAGCTGATGAAAATAAACCTGAACAGTGAACACTCACGGAGTTGCCCCTTTCAGGTCATGCTGAAAAATAAAAAAAGACTGTACAATAGGTATTATTTTGATTCAGTCCTTTGGCTAGAGATGATTAACTTGACACTTTTCTGGTGTTATTCTGTTGTCATACTTCGAAAACAGCTATTGGGTTGGGATTTGTTTTTGTCTTCTAGAACTTCTCCGAGGGTATGTGTGAACATGCAGGCAAGGGAACACATTCTGATATTGATGTAACAAGCTAGAGCAACCGGATGCTCTTTTGGCACATATCATCACAACAATGGTATACAGAGCACTAATGAAAAAAATTGATTGTATAACATTGATTTGAAAGGTTTTTTTGTTCCCTTTTTTTAAAGAAACACATTGGGCCACAGCCAAGGCTTCATGTGAATAATTATACCTTCCTTTATCCTGTGCTTTGTAAACATGCAGGCATAGATAACAGCAGGAGCTCCAGTTCTTTAACATTCTCCTAGATCTTCCAGTACTTGACAAAGGTAAATATACCTAGCTTTTATACTGAAGGCTGCTCTCCAAGTTACAATTAATTCTTAGCCAGAGGATTACTATTACAAGTCATTAAAATGACTAAAATTGTCATTTTAATGACTTGTAATAGTAATCCTCTGGCTAAGAATTAATTGTAACTTGGGGAGCAGCCTTCAGTATAAAAGCTAGGTATATTTTTTATACTTTAAGACAATTGTTGTATTCTATAAATATAATTGTGCTATATTTTTAGAAGCAATGGTTAAAGAAATAGGTTAAGGTTATAAAACCGAAGGTGAAAAGGCAGGGGAAGTCACGGTCAAGATTCGGAAAAAGAAATTTTTTGATGAGAGGTTCCAATAAGAGGAAGAAGCTTGGCAATGTTTGTATCTGTTTTATAAGTTTATTTGTTTTGTATTTGTATAATTGTTGGTGGGGATTTGGGTTTATGTGGTATAAGAAAAAATGTCAATAAATTCTAATAAAAAAAAAATAAAATGACTAAAATTGTAACCTGTGAAGGCTTCATATAAACACACTGAAGGTCACAGAGAAAGCAGCTCAGAACAGCTGCAAGGAAGTAAAAGTAGAGTGGATAGAGAACAGCCCAGGGGGGTGTCCTTTATATTAAGATATTCTTTCTCCCCTCCCTAAGGAAACGCTTTCAACCTTAGTGCCTAATCGGAACCATATACAGAGAATCCAGAAGCGTACTTATACATCTCCCCCTGCAGTGCAGGCTGGCCCATTATGGAGGATTGCCCCATCAACCGTAAGAATGTAAGAACAGCCTGCTGGGTCAGACAGATGGCCCATCTAGTCCAGTTTTCTGTTTTCGCAGTGGCCAACCAGAAGTCCACAAGTAGGACCAGATCACACTCCCTTCCAGCGGTTTGCAGCAACTGGTAATCACCCCCAACCAGGGAGCAAGAGCATGGCCTCCATGGGGCCATACATTTGCCCTCAGCCATCCCTTGCCTTGCCTGCCTTCTTACTTGCAACCAGTCCAGGGGGTGGCAGCACTGCCTTTCAACGCCCTTTTCTTTAGTCTCTCAGTGTTGCTTTTGTAAAACTCAAGCTGATGTGCCTTTTGTTTTTGTTGAGGGGTATATCAGGGAGGGATATACCAAACACCCCTTGGTCCATTGTTTTTGTTGAGGGGTATATCAGGGAGGGATATACCAAACACCCCTTGGTCCATTGGTTTCGTTATATAATGAAAAAAGGAATCAGACAAAGCAGTATTATTTATTGCTGGTTAATCTACTTCTCTTTCCCTTCTATTTTGTTCTTTCTTCCTGCCTTTCTCCCAGGACCTCTACTGCATCATCATGCCCATGTATCCAACTCTCAACGTCTCCTAAGCTTTCTACCTGCTGCATATCTGCTTGCTGGCGTTTATGATCAGCTACATTTCCTCCCAGCCTGCGGGGCATCTGGAAAGGGAGACTGTGGTGTGTAGATCTCCAGCTTGCTGAGCTGATGTGGGAGACAGCCACACAGCACACACTCTCTCTTCAGTTGGGTGTAGTTATGTATTAGGAGCACCATTTGAAACAAAGGCACATCAGTGAGAAAAATGCAGTACTGACAGACATCGGATCGGATGTACATTCTGATACATTTTCACTTTCTCTCTCCTTCTATTTCCCTGTGCAGTTTGCCAACAGTTTGCACATCAGCCAGAGTTCCCCTCTCTGTGCATGTAGTGGAAAGCAAATCAGAGCGAATCAGATGTAAAGAAGGTGAGGGGTAATTGTTTGCACAAGCAGGACAGCAATATCTATGTCAGAAATTTAACTTAGTAATTTATCATGGGATTCCTAGCAGGAACAGCCCTAGGAGTGAAATTTATACTGTGAGAAGCTGCCAACAGTGAAGTCTTTATAACATGGCAGTAAGCAAGTTATGAACAAGACCATTCTATGAGGTCTGATAGAATACTGTACTTGAAGGGTGTATAAATGCAGGCAGTACTTAGCATTTAGCTTGTGGGGGTTTAAGCAGTAGTAGCAGCGGGTATGACATCAGAACACGCCAGCAGCTAGTAGCCACAGAAGGAAAATAGATACCACTGGACCTATTAAATATCTATTATTAAGCATTCCAGTTAAGCTCTCCCTATGCCTGCAATATCTGTCAAAGTTCCATGCTTCCAGCCTATTTGCCTGTAATTTCATCTCTGAATACTGAACACCGCAAGGCACTCATTTTCTTTGAAGCTATACTGCTTCAAGAGGCCTCTCATAACCAGGCATGCTTAAAACCTCTCTTTCTCTCTCAACCATTCCCATTCATCACACGAAGACCTGTAATCTATGGAATATTTCTGACTGTACTCTCCCACATAGATACACTTCATCCAAATCTTGTTTTCCATTATTTGATAATATCTCAAAACCAAGTCTTCTCTCCTTCATGCATGTGCACACACACATACTGAAATTGATTCATGGACTCATACAGACAGAAACGGACCTAAAAAATCATCAAGCTCACTCCCCTGCTGATGCAGAAAACCTACTGGCACAGTATCCCTGATAGGAGACCACCCAACTGCTGCTTATAAACCCCTCGTGAAAGAGAGTTTAACACTATCCAAAGAAGGCAGTCCGTTCCATTACGGCACAAGGTGTGCCACCAGAAAGTTCTTCCCAACGTTTAGTCAAAATCACCCTCTTTGTAATATGAACATGTTACAAAGAACCCTCTGCAGCATCAGAAAACAGCTTTGTCCCATCCTCTATGTAATAGCACTTCACATATTTGAGAATTGCTAGCACATTGCCCCTTAACAATCTCTTCTCTAGGATAAATACACATTTACTTCTTCCAACTTTCCTTCATAAGATTAGGTATCCAGGCCCTTCATCATCATTCCTTTGGACATGTCCCAGTTTGTCAATATCCTTTTTAAACTCTGGCACCCAGAACTGGACCCAGTTCTGCAGGTGAGGTCTGACCAAAGCAGAACAGAGTGGTAGCATTTATTCTTGTGATCTAGAGACTCGTTTATTTGTAAAATCAACATTTTATTTATTTACTTCCTCACCTTTTGCTCCCAGAACCGATAAGGCAGCTCACATATAAATTCACACAGAAAATACTGAACTGCTACCAGAGTCCAGATATCCTCTACTCACAATTGTGCTTCTGGCTGCACTTCCAACTCTGGGTGCACAATAGCCTACATCTGGGAGATTCAGCGATTCATTAAACTAGAGTATCCATTGCTATAATAATTGCTATGTATCTTTGGTTGTGCAGGCATTTTCTGAGATATTGCCAAAGCTAATTCAAAACTAGGTTTTAATCAAGGCTTTGAGAAGTATGAAAAGCAGAGACACTATACCACTCCCTCATACATTACTATGGCATTCTGGGGACCTGAACTTAAGGGTTGTTAAGTTCTGTATACCTGAAGGAGTGTCTCCACCCCCATCGTTCAGCCCGGACACTGAGGTCCAGCACCGAGGGCCTTCTGGCGGTTTCCTCATTGCAAGAAGTGAGGTTACAGGGAACCAGACAGAGGGCCTTCTCAGTAGTGGTGCCCGCCCTGTGGAACACCCTCCCATCAGATGTCAAGGAAATAAGCAGCTATACTATTTTTAAAAGACATCTGAAGGCAGACCTGTTTAGGGAAGTTTTTAATATTTAATGCTGTATTGTTTTTAACACTTGATTGGGAGCCACCCAGAGTGGCTGGGGAAACTCAGCCAGATGGGGTATAAATAAATTATTTATTATTATTATAGTTGTTTTTAAATTTCCCTACCTGGCTGTGTGTATTTCTCCTGTGCCAAGGCAGGGTTAGAGTTCTCATACCACCAACTCATACTTTGCTTGATGCCCCATAGCAAGGCTTACTCCCCCCCCTCCAAACAAGTTTTCCCCTAAATCATTATGGCAATAAGATATTTAAATGGTGGCACTGCATATTTATAACTCTCCAATTTAAGTCGTTAGGTCTGAAAAGTATTTGACTTTCTTTGAACTGCACTTTCCCCCTTTTTAAAAACTCTCTCCAAAAGCAGTTTTAGGAAAGGCTTTGAGAAAAGGCTTTACTACGCATTTCAAAACCTGAAAACAATCCAAAATAATTGCACAGCCTTTTCAACCTCTTATCCCTTTCCCTGGTTTTGCAATAATCACTACTGCTATCTCAGTGTCACAGTCACATGCATATTTAGTTGGTCTGGCCCCATTTATAAACTTTTCTAACCTGCTTCTTTACAAAAGTTTTTATGTATGTATATGTACAGTACACTATTTATGAATGAATGAAAAAAATAAAGGTTCTCAAACTGCCTTACAGATCTCTGAAAATTAATGTCTCAGGACTACCATCCAAGATGACTAAAACAATGTTGCTGTAAGATAAAACCCCTCTATTAACTTAAAAAAAAAAACCTTCATTGATGAGATATCCAACTATATTTTTACAGACAGAAAACTTAAGGGCCCATTCAGACAACCTCTTCAATGCTCATCCAGATTTGCTTTCACAAAGCTTACACAGATGCTAGACTATATCCCATCTTTAATGAGCATTCATTCTGATTTCTTCATGGGGAGGTTGTATGGCAATGAACATTTGTCCTAAATTCATCCTAATTCCCTTGCGTTGTGCTTACATGTCTTCCCACTTATCATTTCTCTGTCACTTCCTAACCACAAAATTCTGAGGTTGGTGTTTTTTTTAAGTGGTTTTTTTTTTTGGGGGGGGGGGCAAAGCAACAGAACACTTTAGCTGTGTAAACCTAAAGTTCTGGTATGCACTCAAATCCCTCCCACAAAAAAACTGACAGCCCGGAGGCAACCTTTGTTTCTTAAAGCACATTTATTAGGTCCATAATAACTCATAGCAGGGATAAGGCACCTGAAGATTTCCCAGTGCTACAGCTCTCATTATTCTATGAACCACCTTAATACCTTATGATGAAGGGTGGTGTATAAATGTAATAAAGAAATTAAAATAAATCAACCCTGGCTGTTGGTCGTGATGGCTGGAACTAAGGAAGGTGCAGTCCAACAACACTGGAAGGAAGGTTCTCCATCCCTGACCGATAGCTTTTATAAGTTATAAGGAAAGACAAAACAAAATCGAAAATTCTTTCCAGTAGCACCTTAGAGACCAACTGAGTGCAGTAACTCTACGTTTGAGTATGTTTTTAAACATGTTTTAAGAGAACCCAGATAAGATTTTGTTTTTGAAGTTCCACTTTTGCCTGCTTTAGGAGCATGGGAAGCTGCCTTATACTGAGTCAGACTGTTGGTCCATCCCGGTCAGTACTGCCTACACGGGCTGGCAGCAACTCTCTAGGGTTTCAGGAAAGGGTAAATTCCTAGCCTTTACCTAGAGATGCAAGAGACTGAAACCTTTTGCATGCAAAGCAGATGCTCTATCACTGAGCTATGGCCCTTCCTATATATCTATCTATATCTGTATCTATCTATCTATCTATCTGAATAAAAAGATGAGTCAAACTACTGAGCAAGAAAGGGCAAAAGCAGCTAGCTGGCAAGACAAGCTGTAATAAAACTGCTGAGGTTTATATGCACATTCATTTCCCTATTTAATTACACACACACTCTTCTCATTGCCGCAGCAAGTTCTAAACTGTGGTTGGTTTTCATATGGAGAGAATACCCGGAAGCAGGCACCCGTCTATTCTGTCTGCTGTACTTGCTGATCCTTGAGGAAGCAAATTCTGAGGGAAGAAATGTAACTGTAAATGGGAGGGGGGGGCAGGGGCGGCGGCGTAGTTTTAATCTGTTTCAGTATTTCAACTTTTGTATGTTTTGTTTTGTTTTGTTATGAAATCTTTATTAAAGTTTTTCACAACAGAGTAAGATAACAACTGTGAAAAAATACAGAGAACAGAGTCCTCTCCTGAAAGCAATTCTCAGCCCCCGGCACCCACATAAGGGAGCAGCAGCCCGTCCCAGCTCTCAGCTGGGATCCTTTCTTTCTCCTTCCAGCCTCTCACTCTGGGGAGACTGACCTCACCCTGTCTCTCACCCAGGGCCTACACAATCCCTGGCCCCAAACATAGGATTCCAAAAGAGGAAGAAGAAGTAGTAGTAGTAGTGACAAAAGAAACAAGGAGAAAGGAGAGAGAGAAAAAGATTTAAAGAAAGGAAGAAGCAACAGAAAATGAAAGACAAAAGGAAAAGAAACACTAGAGAAAAATAAAAAGGATTTCCCATTTTTCATCTGCTGGCTACATTTAAAAAAGTGGGGGGTGGGGGTGGGGGAGAGGGAGGGGAGATTATTTAAGATATTCAGTCCATGATAATAACATCTATCTTTTCCACTTTCTGTTAAAGAGTTTTTCTTTTAGGTCAAAGTTTCTCAGAATCATTCATTTCTTTCCCCCCACAAAAAGTATGTTTCTAATGCTTAATTGTGAATTTTCCCTTGGTTTTCTTGTTTCATCTTTTTATAAACCACTCTGAGGTTGTTGGTTTTTTTTTTTTTACAACCAAGCATTTATTTAAATAAAAAATAATATTTATTCATTCATTCATTCATTCATTCCTGTCACGTTTAAGAATAAATTTCATGACATTCCATACACCTACATTAATAATGGTATCAGGTCAGCAGACATACAATTTCACAAGTTACTAGAAAAGTGTGTATGTGTGTGAATGTGTATGCAGAGCCCTTTAAAGTAATTCTGAGCTTACATTTATTATGGGGTGGTTTTTGTTTTGTGTCTTTCAGGTTTCCTTTGATTCTCTGATACACCAAACCCTTAAATCATGTCAGCACGAAAAGTGTTTCTCAACCTGTGCCGTGGGCCCTTCAGCATGCTCTTTGTAGAGATGGGGAACCCTTTTTCAAGCCCAGGGTTGCATTCAGCCCGAGGGGAAATTGCTGGGCAGAATGGGGGAACCTCTCATCAGATTGACAGACCTACACACCTGAATGGGATTGCCACCTTTTTGCAAGCACAAAAAGCAATTTGCTGAAGGTCATTTGGAGTTCATAATGAACTGGGGGTTTGATCCCTGTTTGATAGGCTTAAGTATTTTTCCTGCAGGATTAAATAGGCTACCAGCTATGATAAATACACACTTTGACTTCCTAAAATATTAGAACTAATTTGGCAAAGAATTTGGGCACTTAGTTAATGGGTTAGAAATATATATTGTCAATTGACTCAAAGTGGAACCTGCAAGCATATATTTATCCAATTGTTTTTAATTCATATGAGTCACACTCTCTGCTTGTAGCAGCACTGGAGGCAACATATAGCATCCAATTAATAGATACATTTATCTGAATTATTTCAACAGAGTAGAATTACCCCAGTCCAACATACAGTGGTACCTCCACCTACGAAGTTAATCCGTTCCGAAGGCGCGCTCGTAAGTCGAAATCTTCGCAAGTCGAAGCCGCCATCTCGGAACGGAAAAAAAAATCCGTATGTCGGAAAAAGCGCATTAAAATCTTCATAAGTTGAGGCATCGTGCTGCCGCTTTCACTTCAGAAGTCAAAAATTTCAGAAGCGGCGGCCATTTTTTCCGCTTCCAGAGGTCATTCGGAAGTCGAAAAATGCGGAAGTCGAGTCGCTCATAAGTTGAGGTACCACTGTATAGATGACAATAGGCTCCTCTGTGTGCAGTCGATGCAGATGTGTATCCAAATGTTTCACCTGTACCATATCTTCATCCAAAACCCATGAAACTGGTGAGATGGCTATTGATACAAATGGTAATGCGCTTTTTCAATGAGGACCATTCATTTTTACACACACACAACTAAAGCTGTTGTGGTTACCCTCTCCATGTGCCATACAGAACATATGTGAAGCATTTCAAAAACAAGTTTAGGAAATTCAGCCTTTCATGTTGCACAAAACATTATTTCAGAACCATATGAAGACATCTCACTCATGGCAAACTCCTACTATATTATTCGTAGATTAAAGACAAATATCTCAATGCCTAGTTTGACTACATTAGTGGTGACATTGAAAGCTACAGTATATGTTACCACTGATAAAACACAAGTGATATTCTGCCACGCTACAGCAGTGCATTTCAGATGCAACTTGACTTTTTCTTCTTTCTTGACCACAAAATATGATAGAGAGTTACAGTTCATCTGACAAGGCTTGACTCCATACCATTTCACTAACTGTTCCGCAAAGTGGAAAGGACACTTCAATCCCAGCAATTTGCAACTGGGCACATTTGTAGATATTTTTACTTCTTTATGTTTTGCCAGACTGTTACTGTTTCATTTTTCCTAAAGCCTCCCCAAGATGCCCATTCCAGATATTTTTCCCATGCCTAACGTTATTCTGGTGTTCTCCCCCCCCCATCCTAAACTAAAACAAATTATTCGGCTTACCAAAATGTCAGTCACCCAACACGAACTGAACATATCTTTATATAGTAAAAGCGTCCAAAGCAATTGCTCAAGATGGTGTTATAAAAAGGGACCAGCTTATAGTGGGAGACTTATTTACAGCACAATCCTATGCACGTTTACTCACAAGGAAGTCCCACCATATTCAGTGTCTTTAAAAAAAATAATAATTGTAGGTTCCCCTTTTTGTCCTTTTGTTTTTGACATAGATGTAGTTCTGTCAGGGTTCACCTGGGAGGAAAGGAGCTGTTTCATTCATTCTAAGGCAGGCTCTGATTCAGCTGCCTCTATTAAGGCCTGTGAGAAGAAGCAAGAAGCCTCCTGTTATTAACAGACAATAACAATTCTGAAGCTTGGCTTGGCCGTAAATCCAGAATATTATTTCCCCAGAACAATCCTGAAGGAGGCACACACCCTCGGACTGTGGCAGTGCATTCTGCTGTATACTTTGACCAAGCCTTTGTGCTATGACCATCAGGGCACAAAACAAAGCCCTGCACACTGTCAGATGCAGAGAGCTTCTAGGTGTTGCTGGAGGAGGCATTGCCTCTCCACCCTGGGCAGTTCCTGCAGTCTGTCAATTTTCCTCCTCGCTTCCCCTTAGAAGAAGTGGGCTGGAATCAATGTTAGCCTGCTATGGTAAGTGGAAGAGGGAAATGTCTGTCAATTCTTGACAAATACCAGCATGTAGTGTTTCATATATTAGTGGGGCTGAAAGGCTTCCATAATGATGCACAATCATTCTTCTACTTGGGGCAGTGTAGTATTGAGGTTAGAGTATGGGACCAGGGTTAAAATCAACACTCAGCCATGAAGCTCACTACCTTCTCAGGGTTGTTGCAAGGATAGAATAAGGATAGGAAGAGCCACACATGTCATCTTGAGCTCCTGGGAGGAATATGTAAAACAAAGCAGGGGGAGGGGAATCTAATCTTCTTCCCTCACTGCATGGTACATAAAGAGATCAAACTTATGGTAATAAGAAACTTCCTGCCTATGTAGATGAAGTGACTTGCTAGACCTCCTGAGAAAGAGCTGACATGTGCAGAACATAATTCGCTTCACAAACAAAATGTTAAACGTTTCCAAGTAGCTACCAAAAAACAAAAAACACTCACTGCTCTTAGCATCAGCGATATCAGTGATAATAAACTTTTTCCAGATTTCTAGTAATTATGCACATCAAGCAGTTTTAAAGCCCCATCTGTGAGCACATGATGTGCAAATATTTTCTGCATGTTGGATGCAGTCAAAAGTAGTTGGTTTTTTTTTTAGTAGAATCCATTTTCTAACGTAAAAGTGATGAGCATAAAGGCCATGATGATGTGGGGGGTGGGGGCAGAGGGAAGGGGGGGGAGAGCACAAGTTAGCCCTTGCAAACCCCCCCCCCCAATCATCAAATAGATGAAATGGAAAACAAAACAAAGAGGAGTTGGAGATCTAGGATCAATCTCTCAGCGTTTTCATTCTTACCTAAAAAGCTGGCATAAGAGGTAAGGGTGCGGGTGTGAGTGTCCCAATTTTCACCAGGCTACTGATGTGGAAAAAGAGCGAAACCTTTCTCCCTGGAAAGTTTTCTAAAAACCATTTTGAGGTTTTGTTCTACAATCAAGCCCCACCACTGCCCAAAGTTGCTATGAGTTTTACGGTCAAAAGTACTTAATTTTGGGAAAGGTGTGTAGGTGTGTGTGAGTGTGCATGCATGTAAGGATTAACTCCCTCCTTCTAGTGAACCTAATGAAGCCCTTCATCATACCAGCTGGTTAGGAAGAGGGTGAAACTATTAGAAATGTGACATTGGCCCTAAGAATCAACAGCACTTGCAATTGAGAAAACATTAATATGTCCCAAAATCTCTTGTGGGTTCCTGCCAAGGCCAGTTTTCGCCCCTCCTGCCATTGCAGGGAGCACGCCATAGAGACAGGCAAATGTGTCCATTTCGGTTTGTATCAGTTCCTCATCTTTCCAGGCTTAAATTTAGTTCTCCACCTTCCTACATCAAACTGCACATTTCTCCTTATACATCCTTGTATGTAATTGCACATAAACATGTGTACATTAGGAGAAATTCACACTAAAGTACTGGTGGATTTTCATTTTCAAAGTAAACAAATAAGCAAACCGCAAACCAATATGCATTTGCAGAGAACTGAACTTAAAATTGGTGGGAAAGGTAATAAACTGTGAAAAGTTCAAAAGTGGAGAGGTTTTTCAATTGCTATTCAAAACAATTCTGGGTGATGAAGCACCTTCCCTGAGGGGAAAGGCAAGAATGTTTTTTTGGGGGTGGGAGGGGGGAGCATTGTTAAGAATGAAGATGGTTAGAGGGAGGATATGACAGAAGAAGGCTGATCGCCGAAGAATTTATGCTTTTGAATTATGGTGCTGGAGGAGACTCTTGAGAGTCCCATGGACTGCAAGAAGATCAAACCTATCCATTCTCAAAGAAATCAGCCCTGAGTGCTCACTAGAAGGACAGATCCTGAAGTTGAGGCTCCAGTACTTTGGCCACCTCATGAGAAGAGAAGACTCCCTAGAAAAGACCCTGATGTTGGGAAAGATGGAGGGCACAAGGAGAAGGGGATGACAGAGGATGAGATGGTTGGACAGTGTTCTCGAAGCTACTAACATGAGTTTGGCCAAACTGCGAGAGGCAGTGAAGGATAGGCGTGCCTGGCGTGCTCTGGTCCATGGGGTCACGAAGAGTCGGACACGACTGAACGACTGAACAACAACAACAAATGACAGAAGATTATAAAGTTACGCCTGGTGTGAAAAAAGCAGCTAGAGATTCAGATCTTCCCAGCTAGGCCTGTTCACTGTGTGATAAAGAAGAAACTTAGAACCTTTCTAGAAAACAGCAAAACCTTCACTGATCATGTACATCTCAAGGTGCTACTGCCTTCTATAGTCATAGGGCTAGCAGGAGACTATTACCGACAAAGAGAAAAACAACCAGCGCTACATGGGGCTTTTCTTTCATTGCTCCAAACTGAATATAGAGTACATGCATCCAGAGTGGTGAATTAGTTTTCATGACATATTTCAGCTCCTCTCACTACACACTGGTCAGCCTGGCCAATAGTTTGGGAATAAACGGGTTACAGAGCCAAATTTGGTGCAGATGACCCAATCTAGGGTGTTAGGCTTGAGGATTACTGGACAATCTACTAGTCCAGGTTTTATTTTATTTTTTAAAGCAGGACAATTCATAACACTGAAGCATGACTGTGGTCATTATCATGACCATATCCATCCATCCACATACAGTGGTACCTCGGGTTAAGAACTTAATTCGTTCCAGAGGTCCATTCTTAACCTGAAACTGTTCCTAACCTGAAGCACCACTTTAGCTAATGGGACCTCCTGCTGCCGCTGCGCCGCCAGAGCACGATTTCTGTTCTTATCCTGAAGCAAAGTTCTTAAAGTTCTTAACCTGAAGCGTTATTTCTGGGTTAGCGGAGTATGTAACCTGAAGCGTATGTAACCTGAGGTACCACTGTACATCCACGAGAGAGAGAGGAATCATGCAGGCAAATAAAGAATCAAAATCTTGAAATGGACTACAAAGGCAATTGAAAAATAGAACAAATGGATGGTTAGATGTGCCTATCCAGGAAATACTATGTAGCACAGAACCACCCCCAACTGGTTCACTTCCATTGGCAGTGGCTCTCTAAGGCAGCAAGCAAAGGTCTTGGGTCACTGTGCTAACTAAGAACCATTTTTAAGTCACTGATGCAAGGGACCATCTTCCTGCTACAGAGCCAGTAATCCAATAATGATGATATTGTTTAGGGAAGTTTTTAATGTTTGATGTTGTCACTTTTTTATTATTATTATTCTGTTGGGAGCCGCCCAAAGTCAGGGGCGAAGGGGGGTGCGGTGGCTGTGGGCCGTCCCAGGTGTCACCACTGAGGGGGTGACAAAATGCTGGGCGGCACTCACCGTGGGGTCTGCAACACGCCCAAGCCACATGTCTCTCCTGGGAGAGACGTGGTGGCTTGGGTGCCTGCAGGCTCTGCACTGCCCAAATGGTCTGCCTGCTGCCTCCCCCCCAGCTGTGGGGCGGCTGAGTGTGAGGAGACATGCAGATTCCGGGGGCCCCACCCTTGCCCCACCCCAGGCGCCCTAGCGGCTTCCTCTGCTACTGCCCAGAGTGGCTGGGGAAACCCAGCCAGATGGGCAGGGTATGTATAAATAAATAAATAAATAAATAAATAAATTATTTACTACTACTACACTGAAAATCTATTTTCTAGATTTCAGGTATAACACCACATTCAGCTATAAGGTTCCCTATGTGCTGACAGGATATCAGGTTGAGTTATTTCACTGTGTGGAATTTATTACAATTGAGAAATGTAACTGATATGTTGTTTACAGTCAGTTGAGGCTGAGCATCGTACAAAAATCTTGGTTCCCTCACCCACCCACCCAAATTAACTACATTTCTTGTGATATAATCTTTTAACAGAAGGGTAACATAAAGTACCAATTGATTCTAACATGCTGTTTTTATAGCTAGCAAATGTTAATATTTATTAGATCCATCACCTTTAGTTGCCCAAAGAGGAACATTACTCTTGTTAAGATACGGGTATGAGGGAGAAAGAAGCCTGCAGAATACTTAAGGAAAATATGGCCGAGAATTTTCTACAGCTGTTAGTGGGCAGGCACTATAAAGTAACACTTACTATGATGTCAATGATTCTTTGGAAAGCTGTATGCGATTATATATTGTGGCCTTTTCATACACTTGGAAAACTTTGTGCATTCAAATCCTGGATCTGCCTGTCATGCCTCCAGCTTCCTCAACAAACATAGCATTAAATGCATATGAACAATCATATCCATGCCCATACATATAATATTTTATTCTCTCTCCCTCTCTATGGAACCCACTCTAACACACATAAAGAACTTTAAAATCTATCATTTCTTTATTTGCATGCTGCCTTTCCACACAGAAATATGCTCAAAAAGCAACTTACAAGCGCAGGAATAATTTCATAGTAACAGCAGTAATAAAACAGCAGCGTATAGTTAATGAAACAGTATACTAAAGGCAACATTTCCATATAAGTTTAGCAACTTTGTACCTCCCAGCAGCAACAAAAATAACAAGGGAGTTTGAACAGTTTCAACTTGGTCCTAGGCTTCACTGCATTAAATCCTTCTCCATCCTTATGTATACTGTAACACAGTGGTACCTCGGAAGTTGAATGGAATCCATTCTGGAAGTCTGTTTGACTTCCAAAGCTTTCGGAAACCAAGGCACGGTTTCTGACTGGCTGCAGGAAGCTCCTGCAGCCAATCAGAAGCCACGCCAGACATTCGGGTTCCAAAGAACGTTCGCAAACCGGAACACTCACTCTCAGGTTTGCGGCATTCGGGAGCCAAAACGTTCAACTTGCAAGGCATTCAGGATCCAAGGTACGACTGTAGCAGTATAGAAGCTTGGGATTTCCCTTGATTTCACAATCTCATTTCCTCGCCACCCAGACTCAGTCTGTCACCAAATCAGGTTGCTTCTCTTTTTTACAACATTCCAGCCTCTCTGCCCCTTGGCAAAAAATAAGAGTAAGAATAAGAATTCCTTCATCACTTCTTGCCTTGACTACTGCAATCTTCTCTCTGACCTTGGTCCACCCACTCTTTCTTACCGGCTTCCAAGCAGCTCTTGCATGTCTGCCTTGGGTAACATTTTGGATCACTGAAACTTTCACAAGATGAAAACAGCTCCTAGATTAGCTTTCAATGTGTTGAGAATGGCAAATAAATAGGAATTCCTTAAGAAATGAGATATTTGCAAATTCTGATTGGACCAGAACTAACAACCCTGCTTTGCATCGGGCTGGGGAGGTGGGACTGTCAGTTCGGCAGAGGTGTTTCTCTGCCGAGACCTGCTATTCCCTAGTAACTGAGTGACACTAAAATAATTTTCTGTCAGTACAGAGCTCTGTCCTATTCTACTTGCTCAACATGAGGGCAACTGAAATTGCTTCTGGCCAGATATCTACAGAGAACAATTGGTGGAAAGCTCCAAGATGGTGGTGAAGTGCTAAGTCATTGGATCCTGCTCCAGGCTCACTGCTACCATGTGACGGCATCAGCTCAGATTTGGGCTTGATTGCTGCACGGGTTCCAGGCTGGTACAGCAATTTGCCTGCATCCCATCTTCCACCCTGATCTGTGTGGGCTGCAGGGCTGCAGATGCAGCAGTGGGCCCACTGCTCCATTAGCCCCTCCAGGCAATGGCCAGGGTTAGGATTTGATATTTACTCGCTTTCATACTTTCCAATTTACTTTCACAATTCATAGTTCCAAAATGTGTAAATAATTTTCTTTAGAATATGCATTTTAGGAGAGAATGCATTTTGAAATGCATAGCTGGAGACAAATTGCTTTAGAATTGTGAATTTAAGTGCCTATTTAAATGTGATTTGGGTGAAGTATTTGTATTTATAGATCAAGTCATTGAATATTATGGGTAACCATTTCTTTTGCCAAAAATAATTTTAGTATGAATATAAACAAACAAACAAACAACAACAACAACATGAAACCAAGTATGGTCATTAATGCCATGCTCTTATTTTGCTTTCAAAGATCAATTAATAACATTCTTTTGCAAAGTAGTACAGAAGCAGAGTGGAATGGGCTTAAGGATGAACACTTGTAGAAATGATGTGAATAGAGTGATTCATCCATCTCTGGAAATAAGATAGAAACTGGTTGGTGGAGGCTACACCAGCTCTCCAGTGACACAAATCACTGAGATTCAAGCATGCTCCTATCCATATTTTCCTATTCTGAATTCTGTTTCTCAACATCATCAGTTTGATTTATAAGGACTGGATGCTCTCTCCACACACACAGAGCCCATCCAAGAGGCACTAGCGAACACTGGCTTTGATTGCATTAGCATTAATTAACTGCAATGCTAGCTATTAGTTTAATACAAGATAGGCATCTGCTTTATGTTCTTCATACTGCCCCTTTCATATTGTTCCACCTCATCACATCGATGATAAGTGATTTATGTTACTCCTCATCGCCTCTTTAATGACAATTAGCGGTGCAATGTTGAGCAGCATTGAGCAAAAGACCAAGTCCATTAACATTCTCTCAATCCACATCCAACAGTATGTGTTCAATTCTCACAGTATTTTCCTCTTTTCCAGTGTTCAGGCATGAATGTTGTTACTTATGTAGTCAAAATGGCATCACCCATGCACAAGGTCTCATTTTTTTCAAACCTTATCCTCAGTTTGCCACACAAGTCTTCAGAAATGTTCATCAGCATCTAAGCATTTCTCCTAACATACTTTTTTTTTTTTTGCAACTCCCCCCCATATATACTCATTTTTGCAAGCAATTTCACCTAATATAGGAGTGGGGAACCTTTGTCCCCCCCTCCAGATGTTGCTGAACTACAACTCCCATTTGCCTTGACTATTGGCCACACAGGCTGGGTTGTAGTGTCAGCAACATGAGAAGAGCTGAAAGTCCCCAACCCCTGCCTTAATATAATTCGTTTTTATGTATTACTTTCACCAATATCTACATTTTCACACACTTCCCCTAACACACACATCTTTTGGCCAGAAAACTGCTTCACAAAGTTCAGAGACATGTGGATTTTAAAGGGCAGCTGTGTTTTGGTTTGCACATTGTTTTGGAAAGTGCAAAGTGAGCTAGCCTCGCCTTAAAATACCAAGCGAACCAAATTCTGCCTTCATCACCAATGCACAAGAGGGAGATATCTTTGTGACTTCAGGTTAAGAAGAAGAAAACACTAAGGGAGGAGAAGAGAACCCTCAAAACTTTGCAAGGAGGACAGAGCAAATTGGTGGCCCCATGAAATACTTGATTCTTTTAATTTGGGTGGGGGGAGAGACCAGGCTAGATGGACTAGACGAGTACTGTGGAGAATCATAGAACTGCAGAATTGGAAGGGACAACAAGGGTCATTGAGTCAAACCCTCTGCAATGCAGGAATCTTTTTGCCCAACATGGGGCTCAAACCCATGACCCTGAGATTAAGAGTCTCATGTTCTACTGGCTGAGCTTTATAGCTGACTGATTGGAACAGAAGCAGTCAGTGCTACAGCGCACATTGTGGGCAGGGGCGGAGGAAGGGGGTGGTGGTGGTGGGATACCCTGGGTGTCACCATTGAGGGGGGTGACAAAATGCCGGACGGCACTCACCTGCAGCATGCCCAAGCCACAAGTCTCTACTGGGAGTGACGTGGTGGCTTGGAAGCCCGCAGGCTCCGCACTGCCCCAAATGGTCTGCCTGCTGCCTCCCACTCAGTTGTAGGGCGGCTGAGTGGGAGGAGGCAGGCAGACTCCTTGGAAGTCCCGTGGAGTGTCCTGCCCCGGCTGGCCCTGCCCCCAGGCGCAGGGCACACATGCCGCCCCAGGTGCCCGATCGGCTTGCTCTGCCGCTGGTTATTGGGCCCCCTTGTTCTGTTTCTGTGGCTCAGTTTCTGCCATGTACTTATTTATTTAAAGCGCCTTTACCCCACTCATCATCCAAAACAGGTCTGAGAGTGGCTCATGGTTCTCCAAGCTGTATGAATTACCTCCAGACTTCTCTCCTCCCTGTCTTAGTTTAAAGGATAGTTAGAGAAAATCGCTGACCTACTTCCACCCCATATAATTTACATTCAAGCATCTCAAGTGGATGCCGCTGGCTCGGCTGCTAAATTTTATCATCATTAGGTTGCAAAGATAATTTCTTTTGTGGTTTGGGGATTTGATCATGTCATGGAAGTAGACTCCCTTTGAGCCCAATTTTAGATGCAATTTGGGCAAGATGTAGATCCCTGATTCTCAGACTTTGCACTCTCTCTCTCCCTCTCTCTCTCCCCTCTCTTTACCCCTTTCACCCTGAGAGGTTTTGCTTGCTCAGTGACATTGATCTTAAAAACCCAGTACAGTGGTACCTCTGGTTACATACTTAATTCGTTCCGGAGGTCCGTTCTTAACCTGAAACTGTTCTTAACCTGAAGCACCACTTTAGCAAATAGGACCTCCTGCTGCCGCTGCACCGCCAGAGCACAATTTCTGTTCTTATCCTGAAGCAAAGTTCTTAACCTGAAGCATTATTTCTGGGTTAGCGGAGTATGTAACCTGAAGCGTATGTAACCTGAAGCATATGTAACCTGAAGCGTATGTAACCTGAGGTACCACTGTAGCTGAGAGGCTTACAGTGGCACCCTGGGCCAATATTCTTTATTATATCTGGAAGAGTGTAAAATAGATTTGGTTTCCCTTTTTTTTTGTCCCTTTTAGTATTCTGTCTTGTCTGGACTGCTGATTATATATTTAACATTCAGTTCCAGCTGCCAGCTGCTTATATTGAATATACATAAGCGAGTCAGAACACCACACAACAAAGCCTAGAAGAATCAATACCAGAGTCTAAGAACTGGTTCATACTTCCAAAGAAGAAGTAGAGGAAGAAACTTGATAAATTTAATATTCTTCTCCCTCCCCTACTACTTGTGACAAGTTGGACTCATGGCATTCCCCTGTAGAGAACATCAGTGGCTTCTAGTAGTCCTGAAGGGAACCCATGAATTCTACTTCTTGTGAGACACCAGAAGCCATTCTTCCTTTCACAGTTTCTTTGAAGGTATGAACAATGTCAGCTGAGTTCAGGGAAAACTAGAACACTGATGGCTAAACTTTGCTGTACTGCAGAACACTGTGTTTCTTTGCTTGTTCTCTATTTAGCACCATATTCTCATATTATGTGGCTGAATGAATCAGAATCACAGAATTGTAGAGGTAGAAGGAACTCTGAGGATCATCTAGTTCAACCTTCTGTAATACAGGGATATGCACCTATCTCATGATAGTGTCTCGACAAACATCCAATTGTTGGACAGGAGTAGCAAAGCCTCCTTGTGCCTTGCAATGCTTTACTTTTTCCAGCTGCTCTTGTGTTCAGTAGAACTTAATTTGAGTGAACTGATGTAGAAGTCTTTCACAGTTCTCCCAATGCTGATGCAGACACAGCAATGGAACTCTTAACTAGGGATAGCCAACATGATGGTGCCCCCCAGACCCTTGAACTAAAAATCTCATTGCACCTAACTATTTACCATGGTGCCTAGGGCTGCTGAGAAATTAGTCCAAAATACCTGGAGGACCCTCACTACCAATCCCTGGCTTAAATATTAAGCTTTGGCTTTCATAACTGCTAAGACAACACTTAAACATGGGTTATGCTGGCGAGGGGAGGAACACAAAATTCCACCCTCTCTCTCTTAACACCCCAGCCCCTATGTGGCAGACATATAATAAGAAAACACGATGGTCTGCTATGACATACAGACCAGACTAATAGCTCACAGAGCAATCAATTAAAGGTAAAGGACCCCTGGACGGTTAAGTCCAGTCAAAGGTGACTATGGGGTTGCAGCACTCATCTCGCTTTCAGGCCAAGGGAGCTGGCGTTTGTCCACAGACAGCTTTCCAGGTCATGTGACAAGCATGACTAAACCGCTTCTGGCACAATGGAACACCATGACAGAAACCAGAGCACATGGAAATGCTGTTTACCTTCCTGCCACAGCAGTACCTATTTATCTACTTGCACTGGCTTGCTTTCGAACTGCTAGGTTGGCAGAAGCTGGGGCAGAGCAATGGGAGCTCACCCCGTCGTGGGGATTCAAACCGCCAACCTTCCGATCAGCAAGCCCAAAAGGCTCAGTGGTTTAGACCACAGCGCCACCCATCAATCAATTATGACCTTATAACAATGCAAAACAAAATAAAAAATAAAAAAATTCCTTCCAGTAGCACCTTAGAGACCAACTAAGTTTGTTCTTGGTATGAGCTTTCATGTGCATTCACACTTCTTCATTATAACAATGCAGTGTTTGAAGGACTAAGATGTAGAAACTATTACTGTTTGAGTCTCACTCAAATGAATTTTTTGTAGTTTTGGTACATCATTAACTGCATCAACTCTTTAAACAAAATAAACTGCTTTTGTTGAAGTTCACTTTACATATGGGAAGAGGGGCAGTGAAGGTAATGCAGTTTAACAACAACAACAACAACAAGTTATGCATTGTCCCAAAGAGGCATTAATTTCAAGTACATTTGTTGGACCCAAGACTATGCTTTCACAAAACTAATTTGAAGTTCCAGTGATTTTTGCAATTCTAGATGAGCCCAAATTAGTTTAGCACTTGGCTGTTTTGTATATCAGCCCAGCTCTTGTCCAGTGTCACACAAATTACATATAAGCAGGGAGATATTAATTTTTGTGTGTGTGATTAATTATTTTAAATTATTTACCACTTTTATGCATCTTGATGAAAATGAACATTTTAAAGGAAAGATGTAAGTAGTAATTATTTAATTTTCCTGTTTTCTGACATTTGGGGTGGCTACATAAACAACAACAGAATTTACACTTCCTTCTGCATGTATTTATATTGCAAATGCATTTTGATGTAGATACTCAAGAACGGTGGGAAAGTAATATATTGAGTATGAAAAAATTCTAGTTAGCTAAAAGACATTCCTCAAGGGGTGAAAAATCTCTGAAGAGGTTTATTCAACCATGCATACTTCAGTTGTTACTTCTACAGCACATTACCCCCAAACAATTTCTCAGTCTCCGTGAGTACATGAGGTTCAGCTACCAGAGCTTACTAAATACTTGATCCTAATTAGACCTAATGATCATGTTTGTTTCTCTCCATCTGTGATTTTGCAGAGGCAACCTTTGAGTTAATCCTGAGGACCTGATGTGGGATGTAAGCGTTGTTGAATGGGTCAGGAACAGTGACCAGACTGCAGTGAAATTCAGCATGTAAGTAAGAAGAAAGTCTGACACACTCACAATTACTTAAAAGAAGAAGAAGAGAGAACCTCAAAAATGAAGAGATTAGTTAAGCAGGAAAGCTATAAGGGCCAAGCTCCTTTAGGGCATTTGGAAGTTACTTAAAACCATTTTAAAAGAAGTTCAGATAAATCGTGTACCGCAAATCAGGAAAGTTACACACCAAGTTGCCAGAATGGTAAATGAGTGAAGTCAAGGAAGGAATGTTATTGCTGTTAATGTGTTTTGTAAGCCTCTTTGAGTGACTCATTTTTGGAGGGGAAAAGTGGACTGTGATTTTTTTTTAAAGTGGTATAAAATTATAATAATAATAATAGCAAGAATTATTCCTTTAAAAAGTATATTGCTAAAAAAAACAACACCCCACTGGCTTCTGAGAAACTTTTGGCTGGTTACTATGGGGCTGAAAAGGATATCAGACTAGATGACTCTTGGTCTGCTCCAGCAAAGCCCATCTTAGGTTCTGGTGGAAATTAATTAGTAAGAAAAAGTTAGTTACCAGCTAATCTTTTGATAATGCAAGTACCCACATAATACTTGAATATTTTTGCCCACATGACAAATAGAAGTTCTTTTGGGTGGCATGAGAATTTAATCAGAAATACAGCACAGGCAAAGAGGTTAAAATCCACTTCCACCAGCACTTCAGTCCTGATGTAAGTATCACACACTGTAGCAGTAAGAATAATATCGAACATCCTATTAACAAATCCTGCATTACATCCATTTCGGCTCTTAGTCTCACATATCTGCACAGAAGGAAGAATGGAAAAACAACTGTTTTGCAAAGTGCCAGAAAGAAACATTTAAGGAAAAGAAGAGGAGAAATAACACTTGCATGACTTGAAAAGCAAGAGTTAGCTGTGGCCTTGTGAAGATCGATTAATTTCCATCAGAAACAAAAAGATTACTAGATAAGACAAGGAAACCCATCAGGCAAAGAGAGCGCGAGCAATTTGCTTCTAGCTTGGCTTAGTCAGCACTATAAAATATTGATGAATACTGCTGCTTGAAACAGCATCTTGTAGTGAGGAAAGTGCTTTTACTTTGAACTTTATCCACTGGTGACTTTAGTAATATAAAGCAGGAAAGATGGTTTTATAGAAGCAATGCACTTTTTTTCCAAGGAGAGTATATTTGCTTAATATCAAAGGAACGTGAAGGCATGCCCTTTCAACACCCAAATTTTTCCCCATGATCTTTACTGTGCAACTTAAAATCTACACCCGTCAAATATAAAATTTACAGCATGTGACTTGAGGAATTTGTGGGCCTCCTACATTCTATAACTGAAATAAACTTAGTAATGCTATATAAAATTATCACTATTACATCTGATGACCTAAAACTCAAGAGCTATAGCTCAGAAATGGAAAACACATGTCTTTGCATGGAAAAGGTCCCATGTCCCCTGAATTTCAAGGTAAAGGATGTTGGGAAACAGAGCTCAGAATCAGCAATGCCTAATATCCTAAAGCAGGTCCCCTCAACCCAGTGCCCTTCAAATGTTTAAAACTAAAACTCCCATCGATGCCCACCAGCATTGGTAATGGTCAGGGGTGATGGGATTTATAAGCTGATCTACACTGATCTGTAAAAATGTAATATAGCACTCAATGCAATTTTCCATTGCTGACAGATCGCTGCTCTACAGTGCCCTCTGATGTTACATTTTTATAACACATCTTTAACATTATAACCAATCAGTGTAGATTCGTCCATTGTCCAAAAGATGTGGAGGGCGCTGAAGTGGGAAAGGTTGCTATAGAGAGCCTGACAGTTGAAGTAAAGAGCTCTCAACTTGATGAATCAGTGATCAAACTTCATAAAGCCAGCTTCAAACTCACAAAATTAAAATCATGTGCTTCTCAGAGAATAGTAGTGCTCTTGTAGTGTCTCAATGAATTGTACAGATCAGCCTTCCTCAACTTGATGCCCTTCAACCTAGTGGACCAGCACAGTGCTGGGGGCCAGGGCTGATGGATTGGTATCCAAAACATCTGGAGGGCACCAGGTTGGGGAAGGCTGGTGTAGAGGAACAGAGCACTGCTTTATTCCCCTATACTGTGTGCTTCAGATAGGCTGCACTCCAGGGCCAGCCCAAGACATTTTGGCACCTGAGGCAAACCACAAAATGGTGAACAAAATGGGATGAGTGAAGATCTACACAGGAACAAGGGGGCAGCTCCTTCTATTTGCCAAGAGGCTACTATAGAGGTGGCATGGGTGGGGGGTTGGGGGACTGCTGAGAATGCTGCAGATCTGACCTCCAAGGAGTGCACCCTAATTGTTGATCCTCTGCAGCAGTGGCAGCAACAGCAGCAACATCAGACGATGCATTCCCTGGAGGGTAGATCTGCTGCTCCTGTGGATCCTGTCACCCGAGGCAGTCACCTTGCCTGCCTCATGGGTGGGCTGGCCTGCTGCACTCCCTTTCAGTATAAGATCTCCATATAATTATTTCATATCTTGACGTTGGATGTCTCTGCATTGTTCTTTCTGTTGTGGGCCTTCCAGTTTAAAGGTGTGCCTATTTTGACAAACCAGTGTTGCTTCTGCATTCGCAGGTCCATGATCACCAGCTGCCATGGACCAAGGGGTGCCTATGGTTGGAGTAAAACAATATGGTTGTTCATGGCTACAAACAGAGATTTGCCAGGCCATAAATTGCACAACCTGCTATCATTTACAATGTTATGTCGATAGACAAGAGGTGGCTTTAGCTGCCAACAGACTTTCGGAACATCTGTTTGCCCTTAGGTGAATGAAATGCAATGACTGGATGCTCATGGGGTCACATACCAATATAATAGAAACCCAGCATAAGGTACTAAAAATACTGCTCGAATATTCTACTTTCACTCCCTCTTGTCAGTTTCAGTCACCAAGCTGTGAGGCTTATCACTGGGAAGACCTCTCCACAGCACAGCATGCGTTTTAGCTAAATGAGAAGAAACTGCCACACTTTGTCAGATCTGAAAGTACTGAGTTGTATAATTGTTAAGTACACATTCTTCTGCTTTAAGGCTAACAGAAACCTATAGCTGTCACAAGAAGAGGCTTACTTTCCCAACAGACTGAATGTTTATTAAATATCAGGAACAGAGCAGGCTTTCTATATATAACTGCATTAAGTCAATTCCTAAAAAGTTTACACTGCATTGATGCAGCAGGTACAACCATTTCAGATCTTTAGATATTTGACAGCAAATCATGCACAGGGCTTACATAGTGCTTTTCAACATTCACACATACACATCTTAGTAATTCTTACAATACATCTGTGAGATAGATTAATAAGTTTACCCCAATTCTCTCTCTCTCTCTCTCTCTCTCTCTCTCTCTCTCTCTCTGTGTGTATGTGTGTGTGTAGGGCAGCAATTAAGAATGAAAGTTCATGGATGAGCCATTAGGCAGGATTCAACTAAGTTGTTGTGGAAGTGGAACAAGGGCCACTTGTGCAATGAGATTCCCCCCTCTGCTCTCCTTGTGCCCTCTGAGCCTTCTCTGGAGGGTTGGGGGGGAACCCAGGTTTGGGGGGGCATAGTGGGGTGGGGGAGGACAGGGAAAACTCCATTGTGTGAGTAGACCTCATTTCACCTGTGCATATCCCACTCAATGCTACATTTAATTATTAATAGCAGCAGGAACTGAAGTTGGATCAGGGCTTGGTGAGAGCTTTAATTCTTAGTCTACATCCTTACCTACCCACTAGACACCTACACCAATCACACCCCCTGGCCGACATGCTGTCACAGTCAGTCTGAGGAGGGCCTATGTGCATGCAGATGTAAGCAGGGCTCACTCCATGAGGAAAGGAACCCACGCTGATCAGCATTCATGGCCCTTTGTAAGGGGCATTGCCCTCATACATCCACACAGTCAGACACAGATTTCCCCTTTGGCTGGTGTGGGGGCATAGCCAATGTGCACACAGGTGTCTGTGGGGCGGGGCTTGGTTGCTTTTACATGCCAGGTCCCCTCTTGCATTCACCCTGAATGCCTGAAGGCAGCTACGATAAGGTGTGGAAAGCTGAAGATCCTTTAGATTACAAGTGGGTTTCATATTTTTAATTTTGTGGCTCCCACTGTCATGTGGTGCAAACAACTCAGCTAAGTCCTATCTCTATCTTAGAAAGAAACTAGCCAGTGCTGCCCGGACAGCAGCACTAACATTGTACTATGCAGGTGCTGCTAAAAGTAGTGCCAGTATTGAACAGTATTGAACGGGGTGATTCAGATGCAGTATGGATCATTTTCAACAAGCTTCGCCCATGCTTATGCACACATATCACATATCACAATGCACCGCCATCAATAATAGCCAAGCTGGCATGCTATAGCCTTGGCACAGAGATTTACCAGCCCTCCCTGACATTCCATTGTTTCTTGTGAGACGTCTATGATATTTTTTTTGTGTGTGTATGTGTGTTTATTAAGGGTTTGCTGTACAAATCTTTCAGATCTGCATGAATTTTTTTTTAAAATAAATCCTGTAAAACTATCTACAAACCACAGCACACTTTGGAGACAGATATTCTGACAAGATTAATAAAAAAAAAAACCTGCTTAAGAACTACTGTTGGGTAAGACCTTGTATTTATATGTGTGGAAACAGGATAGCTTCAAAGAGTATATAGGTGGTGTTTTTTGTTTTTTTTAAATGAACCCAGTTCTGTCATTCTTAATGTCAGCTAAATCAATGGACTCTTTGTGGAATCAGGTGGTAGGCAGTATAAGGAGGTTCAAAGCACAGGGTTCTGTTTTAACAGGTGTGCTTTTACCTATTTTATGATCCCCAGAAAGCGGGGTTTTCCCAATTTTGTATTAACCTCAGAGGGTTCAAAATTATTTATGGGGTTATTCACTCTTTAAGGCGAAATGGCAGCTGTTTCATGAATAAGGAAATATTTAGGGGAAAACAGGGCCAATCAGACAGCTGCATTAATGCACCAATAACCACAGTGATGTTTCATGGAGGATAACATGCCCAGTGTGGCGCAGTGGTCGACGATATTGACATAAGGTAATGTGTACAACTCACATTTGTAGGTAATTTAAGGCCCTTTTTAATAATACTGAAGCAGTGCAGGAATCATATCTCCATAGCTCTTTCCCCCACCTTGTTTAACATTTGGAAGCTCAGAATCACACAGGGTGTGGGTGTGTTCCAATTGTGTAAGACTCTTGTGTAAGAGAGGGCAGTGACTGGATGGGAAGGACTGTGTGACTGGCCACACACACTAGTGGTTCTGGCTTCCAGACTAGTATGGAAATGGCATAGAATGAAGTTTCTGGGAAGAGACTCTTATGGCGTAAGACTTACGCTGGTGTGAGAGGTCTCTAGCTCTGTTTAAAGAAGAAACAAATATCATTTTGATCATATTTAGCAACATGATTTGTTTGCCAGGCAGTTTTGTTCATTAAACAACTAGATGAGCACTCCTGTTTCCACGATTCAGCACTTAAAAAAAGAAATTATATAAAATATTTCCAAATATATGTTATTATATTAATGCATTGCAATATAAACACTTTTGAATAATCTGCTATGTGTTCACCATCATTTTGCAAGAACAATTGTATGCACCAAATTTAAAGTTAAGTCCATTGGCCAGTCTATGGGAAATTGAAATAGCTCTACCAGAACAAATGTATTTTTAATGCTCCGCTACTTCGTTTAGACAAATATGAACGATAATTTAATGATTTAATGAGAGGCTAACATTTGAAGACCTACAAACCTTGGAGAGAGAATTAGCACTGTGCTTTCAGGGAGTGATTTTTAGAAGTGGTCAGCATGACTAAACCACTTCTGGAGCAATGGAACACGGGGATAGAAAACAGAGTGTAAGGAAACAGTGTTTACCTTCCCGCCACAGCGGTACCTATTTACTTGCACTGGTATGCTTTCAAACTGCTAGGTTGGCAGGAGTTGGGACAAAGCAATGGGAGCTCACCCTGTCACAACACTCTGATTTCAAAATTTGAACAACTGACCTGCTGATCAGCAAGTCCAGGACGCTCAGTGGTTTAGATCACAGCGCCAGCAGCGTCTCTCTACTTTTTTTTTTTTTTAAAAAAAAACTTTACTCCCAGAGTAGGAGGTATAGGGCTGAAGCCTTAAAGATGTCTTCAGGTGTTCACATGAATGTTCAAAGGGTGGACAGGAGAATGCATGCAAAGCTGCTGCCCAAATCAATGTGTGTACTGCTTCCCTCTCAGTTCCTGCCTGAATGCAAGTAGAACCATCCATGTGACCAGGGACCCTGGGAAAGTAAGATCCCTGATCATGTAAGGTGTTCTACCCACTATAAAGCTCTTTGCAGACCTTTTCCACTCAATGTAGGGCAAGTCCAGAACTGAGGGTGTGGGACAAGAAGCAAGGGGATGTTGGGGGCAGGACGTATGCCACATCCACAGATACAGCATTCATATGCTGAGGCAAAAGCCTGAACACACCCTAAGTTAAACACACATGGCTTCCTGAAAACAACATTAAGAGAAAAAACAGAGCTCCAAGAGAAGGCTTCATCTGAACATCTGTGGACTGGAAACTGTTTTCTTAAGAAGACCCCCCCCCCTTTACTTTTGCAACTCAATCTATTTTGCTCCTTATTTACTACAAATATACAGCCTAGCTCTCATGACTATGTAATTTTCACTGCTGTTTAAAAGACTTTGCATAGGAGGTGAATGAGTAGGAATGATCTGTGGGCGCACTCTGATTTCAAAACGAACTGTAGCTCTGCTACTGATTCAGCGTAGTGTGAATCATACACTTGAGTATCTACTAAGGAGGGTATACAAATAAAAATATTTCAGACCTGCTATGCTAGAGTCAATGTAGACAAGAGGTGGTTCTTGCTCTGTGCAGAGGGTAACTGGGACAATGTTCACGTCTTCTTCTGAACCTGGGTAGGTGGTGAGACTGAGCCTCAAAAAGTGGGGCCAAAAGTAGGATATGCACAGCAACTGACTACCCAGAAACAAGAAGTCAGAAGCCCAGACAAATGTAGGGTGTGGGCCTAGATGTTATTTCCATCACTGAAAACCTAGAGAGTGATTCAGCTGAACACCACCCCTCTGCATTCTTTCTCTGTGTTATTTCTAGATACGCCGCAGAAAGTAAGTGACAGAGAATTAAGAAATGAGAAGGGTGTGTGTGTTGACAAATGTACAAGAAAGGGCCTAATGAGCTGAAAAGCAATTCCTCAATAACCCTAGATGAAGAGAAAAACAATACTCTCTTACAATACGCCTGTCACAATACCAATTCATATTCATTCATTCATTCATTCTCATTCTCTCTCTCTCTGTCTCTCTTCCATACCAGGTGTCAGGGATGGGCAGGGTGCTGATAAGTGTGCACTGGGGGGGGGGGAGGGGGGGAGGCTGGAGTCTGACCCAGGAGAGGGGGATCAGTGATTTGTGAGGAACTGGACAGGCCAGGAGACAAGAGTCAGAGGGTAGGAAGCTTCAGAGCTTGAGCGTGGAGCACAGGCGGGGTGAGAAAAAGAGGAGGAGGAGGAGGAAGAAGAAGAAGAAGAGGCAAGTCAGGCAAGTGAAGGACCAGGTGCTTCCTCACCTTCTCTTGAACCACTGTCTCCAAGAACCAGGAGGGGATTTAAAAGGGATGAGCAGAGGAAGCTTTCATGCAGGTGTAGTTTCCAGTTGTACACAGCCTGTCAGGGGAAGGTACATAAGCTGGTGGAGGGGGAGTGGTCACCTGTTGCGGCAACTACTCCATCGAGCACAGACCTAGGAATTTCTAAACCTGTCCTGGTGACAGTGGACATTACTTTTTCCCCGATTCCTGAAGGTGGATAAGCTGCCTAAAGGTTTTAAAGGTAGCATGAGGGCTCAAGCAGTCATTTCTTTGTCTTTGCCCCCATTCAACTAAAGAGGAGGATAGAATCTTTTTTTTTTAAGGAAGAGATATCCAGGGCTCAATAAAACAACACACAAGCTTATTAAATAAATTCATTAATAATGAGAAGCTTGTCAGACTAAAAGAAAAACCGGCTGAGGCTGTAGGGTGCCTATGAAACTGAATTGCGAAACACATTCATACCTTGATCCTAAAAAAGTGTAATCAGAAGTCAGTCCTATGCAAGCTCTTACTCTAAATTACAGTGGTGCCCCGCTAGACGAAAATAATTCGTTCTGCGAGTATTTTCGTCTAGCGGTTTTTTCGTCTAGCGAAGTGGCAATGCAAACAACGGTTTTCGCTAGACAAAAAGAAAAATTCGTCTTGCGAGGCAGCCCCATAGACAAATTCATCTTGCGGGGCAGCCTTCCGCTAGACGAATGCGTTCGTCTAGTGAGTTTTTCGTCTAGCGAGGCATTCGTCTAGCGGGGCACCACTGTACTAAAAACTTCAGGCTCTAAGTAGGTGAATATGTCAATTTTGGCTTCTCTCAGTTTCTCACTTTTCCATTCTTAAGTTCTGTTTTCCAAATTTCTGTATCTCACAAAAATTTAACAACAGTGTAGTGCAAATTTCTCCTAAGACACATTTTGTATGCAATTTTGCCTAATATACATTTTTTTGCCAAGAATTTCCCCCTAATACAATGTATGAATGTACGTTATCTTCACCAATATATACATTTTAGTCAAGTATATGCATTTTTGTACATGTCATTTGGCTAGAGAAGTGCCTTGCAAAATTCGGAGGTGTGCAATATTCTAGGCTGCTTCTGTTTTGGTTCATGTATTGTTTTAGATAGTGCAGATTTGGCTAGTTTAAATCTTTAAAGACCAACTGAATCAAACATCTCCCCCATCCCTACTTTGTAATTTATAAAAAGCACAGGTGTGAAGCCCCAAGAGGTGTTTCGGATAGATAGATAGATAGATAGATAGATAGGTAGGTAGATAGACAGACAGACAGATAGATAGATAGATAGATAGATAAGCAAGCAAGCAAGCAGCAAAGTGAGTGACTATTTTAAATGAAGCACCAGCAAAGAGAAGGAGTTGTGTAAGCCATTACTCACTGCTTACCGGCTCCAAATCCCACAGCTCCAAAACACACAACTGCTTTTCCCTTATGGCACTCCAAACATGTTTCATTAGCTTTGTTTATTAATTCCCAGCTTCTCCATTTCCAAGTTTATTGCCATTCATTTAGTTTATTAATTTAATCCATTCTATATAAAAGACACCCAGAGCAGTTTACAATAAATAAAAACAGAAATAATATTTGTTTTCATCCCCAACCCAGCGGGGGAATGGTGCTTTCTTTGTATGCATTTTAAGAAAGCCACTCCAGTGAATTCATAACACACATTTGATCTGTAACATATAGCTTACCCCTTAAAAGCAAGAGATTTCCCTTCTTTCTACACAATTTTGAACCCTACAATGTATTCCTCAATGGAAGCAAATGTTACTCCCCTCTCTGACATTTATTTTCTCTTCCATTAACTATTAACTTATGCAAAGGAATGAGCAGTAAATTTCCAACTATTGATTTGACCTCAATGCATTATTTCTGTTAAAAAAAATTCTAAGTTTCAAGCTTCCTCAATGTTGCAGCCACTTACTTGGGAGCTCTTTTCCCCAAATTATGTGAAAGAAGCTGGTTATGCTTTCTTAAACTAAGGGAAAGGCACTTTGCTTAAATTCAAAGACATTTTATCCTTCATTATTCATGCACATGCTCCATATTAATCCCTTTAACACTTATATTTCAGAACTAAGGGCTTATCCACACTTACCTGTCCTCCATGCTTTCCAGGCATAGCTAGTGCTTTAAGCTCCTTGCCTAAATACATTTTTGAGGGCCCTCCCTCTATTCTCTAAAGCTGAATCAGAGCAAATGGCAATTCATGGACCCATGTCTGGAAAGAGTGGGGCAAAAGGTGTGAACAGTCCCTAAGCCTTGTGAGTCCTAGCTACTATTAGGTTTCATTGGACCTTTATCTATCCTTCCCATGTCCTTCCAAGCTATCTTATCAATCATGTAGTCTAGGGTTTCCTAAACCTGGGTCTCTAGCTGTAGCTGATGGGCTACAATTCCCATCATCCCTGACCACTGCTCCCGTTAGCTAGGGATGATGGGAGTTGTAGTCAAATAGCAGCTGGAGACCAAAGTTTGGAAAATGCTGACATAGTCCTATGAAACTGGATTCCATCCATGCATCCAAATCCAGAGAAAAGTGCAGACTCCACTGTGCACACAAGGCTCTAGTAGCCACAAGCAACTCCATTCATGTCAATGAGAGAAGCAAATCTGCACTTGGAAGAAGATGTACCTAATATGAACCTGCACTTTCTATTGAAAATGCTGTTTGGGGTGAAGAGAGCTCCATACGTATGTTAGATGGTTTGGACAGATCACTGGGATGGGATTTTCAAGAAGCAGTACATTTTTGAAAGCAATGTTTCTACAATGCACCGTATTAATTTTACACTGGAAACTAAATTCAGAAACATTCCAAGATGAGGTAGCATTTTCATTGTCGATAGCCTAATAAAACACACATTGTGCATTTTCTCATTTGAATATTTATAAAAACACAGGAGGCAGTTCATTTTACAATCCTCTGCATGGTTACTCAAAAGTTCATGCTATGTTCAGGTTAAGTACATAGCACTGCAGTCTTATTTAGCTAATGATCCAGTAAGGACAATTATTACCAGCTTCATAAAGCCATAGTTTATTAAGCCAGGAATTGCCTCTTTCCACCCTTCACATCAGATGCCAGTGAAAAGACCCTAGGTTGTATTGAGTCAGAGTTTCTTGCTATGGTTGAATCAGGGAAATGTGTCTTAAAGTTGGTTAACAAACCAGGAAAATAAGCCAGGAGTGTTCAACTCAACACTCATTCCTGGCTTAATAAACCGTGGTTTATGAAGCAGAGAATGATTGTCCAAAATGGGTCAAAGTCAATTATGCCAAGTACTCCTTTTACTCATAGCACTGAGCTTTTGAAGGCTTACAGTGTTCCCTGGGAGTGAAACAGGTAAGTTAAACAAAAAATGCAAATGGGGAAATTTCGTATTACTTTTTCACTAACATACTTGACACCACCATTGGAGACTGAACAAAGAACACACTGTCAAAGACGAAACCTGCACAGAATGTTACCACTTGTTTTCTATGAATGCAGAGGTATATTTACTGAAAGAAAGACATTCCATTCCTCTCCAGAGATTTCTCCTTCATTCAGAGGAACTACAGTGCTGTGTTCATAGTGTTTGGATTCCAGGTTACATCAACATTTCAGTTACAGACCCCTATTTGCAGGAGCAATATTAGTTTGAGATATATAAAAAATGCAACCTTAGACTTCAATTTGGCATTACTTGGTTCTAATTGGAGAAGAATTTTAAGTGTTTGTAATTTGGCTTTTGTGAAGTAAGTGAGGGCACTTAAATATTAAACAAACAGAAAATAATAATGTAGAAGACATTGTTCGGCACATAACTCCTTTAATTCAAATTTTATTTCCATGAAAACTAATACTCCATGCTCTGGTAACTTCCAGACTGGATTATTGTTATGTACTCTACATGGGCTGCCGATGATGATGAGCCAAAAATTTCAGTTTGCTCCAAAATGCAGCAGCCAGGTGCTCACATTAGTGTTTAATGTGATACCCTCTTGGATATTAAGATCAGCAGCAGAGGCCCTCTTTGCAGTTCCACCACCTTCATAAATTCAGGGGCTTGGATAGGGCATTCTTTGTGGCAGCACCTAAAGTTGTGGAATTCCCTTTCCACAGAGGTTCACCTGGCACCTTCATTATGTTCTTCCTGTCACATGCTGAAGACTCACTTTTTTACTCTGGTCTGTGATCTACCCATTGTCATTGCCAGCAGTTGTTAAGTTTTTTAAGGGTAGGATTGACCAAAGTTGTTGAGCTTTTTTAAGGGGAGGCATTGACCAGAGTTGTTAAGCTTTCTTGGGGGTTGCAGGGTTTGGGCTATGAGTTGAGAGAGCTTCTGCTTCTCTCCTTTCCTCCATCCTCCACTTGTTTGCTTGCCTGCCTCCTTCCTATCCTCTGCCTGCCTGCCTGCCTGTCTCCTCCAGCAGCCTGGGAGCGCGGGGCTGTCAAAACGAAGCTGCAAAAAGCGGCACAACTACCCCCTTCCCCTGACGGCTCCAGGTAGGTGGGAGTCATGGCCGGGTGGCATGCCGAATGTCACCCCCCTCGGTGATGACACCCGGGACAGCCTGCCCCCACCTTGTTCTGCCCCTGTAAGTAATAATCATATTTTTGCAGTATGGTGTGCAAAGCACTTGCCAGCTTCTCCTCCCCCTGCCATAGGTCTGTCCAACTATGAAAGTAACAGAAACAAGAGGAAGTGCCTGCCGGACTACTACTATTTGTAGGATGGCCACAAGGTATCATTAAGCTTTTTAAGCTCTTTCTCAATGGTACCTTCCTCTGAAAAATAGTCATCTTCTTTTGAATGAAATAAAAAAATCCTTCCAGTAGCACCTTAGAGACCAACTAAGTTTGTTCTTGGTATGAGTTTTTGTGTGCATGCACCCTTCTTCAGATACTTTTGAATGGTTTCACTATATCCCTCAGAGAGATCATACCCCTTCTGGAGTTGCACATTATGCCCCTTATCATATAAAATGACCCAAGTTTTAAAATAAACATTAGATTCGCCCTCTGCCTTATCATTAGCAACAATATGTGTCAAAGATCCCAGGAATCAGAACTGAGTGATGATGGCATTGTTGATAGGGTGTTCCCTTTCTAAGCCTACCCTTCCTATTCTTAGATGGATTCATAAAACACTTTAATTCCATAAAGGGCTTTATGATTGATTTCTGCTGTTTTTATTTATCTGTTCTGGTTTTCTAATGCTGTTATGCTTTTATCTGCATACTGTGCTTTATTACTATGTTCTTACTGTGAAGCTCCTTTAGAAAACTAGTTTGAAAAGCAGGATATAAATAACTAGCAGCAATTTCCTTCCCTTCACCCACATTTTCCTGGGAGTTGGCAGTCTACCCACCAACCTTTCAGCTAAGGTGGGTGCCTTTTTTTCAAAGCCAACAGAACATTTGCATAAGTAAGCTTTAACCCTTCATCATTGCACCTCATTGCTGGACAGTGGTCAGACCAAGGAGTCTGACAGAAAAAAAAGGGACAGGTCATGACCGAAGGATTTCAGGAAAGCAAGTGGAGCTACTTATATACTTTTGCTATTCAAGAAGCAAGTTGCAAGGCAAAGTTGAGAAGAGATTAATAAACTGAAGGCAGAAGAAGGTGGCGGCAACCCACAGCAAGTATATTTTCAGCAAAATGAACAGATGAAGCTTTTCCTGTACCCACTTCAGGCTGTCACTGGAAGGCAGGTGATTGCTATCACTGCAGGTACTGAAATGAATTCTAAACATTTACTATATCAGAATACCAAGGACTAAGGAAATGCAGATCAACTCAAAAATATAAAATTACGTTCTCTTATTTCCCTCCCTTTTTTCCAGGAGAAACGGAGTATGGCAGCAAATTATAGTATTCCGAGTTTCAAGTACTTGAAAGCTAGCAAACAATTTAAAAAGAAAGTCCCTGACTAGTTTGCTTCAGACTTTTTCAAAGGCGATTACCAGACCAAATAAATTAATAGGAAAAAGATATTTTCTTAAAAACAAAATTAGCACTTCATTAAATTTCCTGAATTACTATTTATTTAGCAATACACAGCATAAATCTCACATGCCTCTGCACATCCTTAGCTTGGTGAGATTTCAAATAGACTCTCTCTCTCTCTCTCTCTCTCTCTCTCTCTCTCTCTCATACCAACACTCTGTGGCATGTTCTTTCAGTATGTTAATTAATGACCAAGGAATGCCAGCTATGAATGCAGAACGAAATTTTAAATCCCTAACACACACACAAGCACACACACACACAAAGAGAAAATTACCGGTCAGACGAGTCTTCTTGCTTTTCAGATGCAGGAGATTTTAATATTTTTGTTCTTGTACATCAAGATCTTGTTAACTCAGTCCTTTCTTAACGTTTAGCTTCTGTAAAGGTCTAAGTTTAACTGAAGAACAAGAACCTGCAATAGAGAGGAAAAGAGAGGGCGATAAGAGCATGAAAGAATTTCAGCTGCTGGCTGCAGCTACTGTTCTAGGAGCATTTGAGCTATTTTCAGCACCGGACGGGTTTGTCTGCAATAAGAGAAACCAGAAAAGTACACAGGCAGGAAACTCACAACAACTTTGTTCACTGTTCAGATTCAACATCCAAACTTGCAATGTCGAGCAAAATCAGTTTTCAGACAATTTAAAGCAGCATGCTGCACAAGAAATAAACCCTGATTGACTTCATTTTTCTTGGATCGGGTGACTAGCCTGGAAAATACTGTAAATATTGTGCCTCCTTTTAATAGCATCAACCCAGATTCTTTGAATGAGGAGCTTTCTCTCATATGCTTTATTTTGCTTCCAAGGCTTTTAGATCTCACTGGCTCACTTGGCTTCCTAAAAGGGAAACCAGAAGTTTATTTCCTGATTGCAACAAAATGTTTGGAATTTGCAACCCTTCTATTTTTGAACGCCAGTGACCTAGGAATGATTGTTGATTCTATAGTGTTTATGTGACAAGGGAAATGAGGAGCCAATCGGTATTGCAATTGCCCACCTATTCACTACTGCAGAGAAGGAACAACCGCCAAAGGTTTCTTCATGTTGGGATACTATAGTAAACATTTTAAAGGACTGCTCATCAGGTACATTACAACAAATCGTTAACAAGAACAACTTTAATACCTACATTTATATATAACACTTTCAACTGTTCTAAATGGTTAGTGTACATTATCCTGAAAGAACCCTGTAAAATAAATCAGTATTACTTATTTTTGTAAATGGGGTGACTGAAGCTGAGGTGGGGGGCTGCTTATATAAGTTTATGGAACAGGTAAGATTCAAACCCCCGGCTTCCTGATTCCAGAGGAACAGTCCAGACACCATTTTCACACTGGGGAATAAAGAACACTAACTTATTAATTAGCCTCCCCCCCCCCAAAAAAATCTTCCATCATTATAGATGTGGGAGATTTAAAAGGGAAAATGAAGGAGAAATTGCTGCTGTTTACATGGCCAGGAATGGAAATGAGTCAGGCGAATACAATCAATGTTTTTTTTTTACATTACCGTTGTGTTTTCTTTTTAATATCCACAAATGAAAACAATGTTTTGATATGTCCTTTGCATTGAAATGTATGTAAGTTAGGTAAATACTTTGCAACTTACATTAAGTAGAAGATAGCAAGACGAATAACGTAGTACAGTGGTACCTCAGATTACAAACTTAATTCGTTCTGGAGATCCGTTCTTAACCTGAGGCGCACATTTGCTAATGGGGCCTCCCACTGCCGGCAAATGATTTCCGTTCTCATCCTGGGGCAAAGTTCACAACCAAAGGTACTACTTCCGGGGTAGCAGAATTTGTAACCTGAAGCGTTTGTAACCTGAGATCACTGTACTAATCCAACTGCAAAGGACGCGGGTGGCGCTGTGGTCTAAACCACAGAGCCTAGGGCTTGCCGATCAGAAGGTCGGCAGTACGAATCCCCGCAATGGGGTGAGCTCCTGTTGCTCGGTCCCTGCTCCTGCCAACCCAGCAGTTCAAAAGCATGTCAAAGTGCAAGTAAATAAATAGGTACCACTCCGGCGGGAAGGTAAACAGCATTTCTGTGCGCTGCTCTGGTTCGCCAGAAGCAGCTTAATCATGCTGGCCACACGACCCGGAAGGTGTACACCAGCTCCCTTGGCCAGTAAAGTGAGATGAGCATGCAACCCCAGAGTCATCTGCGACTGGACTTAACGGTCAGGGGTCCCTTTAACTTTACCTTTAATCAAACTGCTGTGGAACAGAAACAGCAGTGGTTGTGGGGCAAATACAGGTCGGAACAGAAATTGCTGCCTTTTCATATGCCATCATGCCACAGAACTTTCCTGGATGTCCTCTACAAACATCTTTCTTAACAGGAAAACCCTTCATCACCAAGAAACAACCCTCATCTCTAACAGTTTATCTTGCAGTGCCCTTCACAGGATTTTTATTTCCACTAGATTGGAAAATTAGCTCATTGATCCTCACATCAAGGGATGGGGAGAAATTTACTCGTTCCACATTTTAATGTAAACCCTTCAAAATTCACACTTCTCCAACGTTTGTGATACAGCTCTCCAACCAAAGAGGGCATACAAAATGTGTATATTAGAGGAAAATGCATGCAAAAATGAAGATATTGTTGAAAATAATGTGCAAATACTGATTGTATTAGGTGAAATTGCTTACAAAAATGTGTGTATTTGGAAAAGTGTGCACAAGAATGAAAATGAAAATTAACTAACATATGTGGGACATACGAAACTTAAGACTGGGAAAATGAAAAACTGGGTGATGACCCCCCCCCCCCAGTTCAGATCATTCCTCATCTAATGCACTCAGAATGCAAACAGAAGGAGCAATATCATCAAGACCAGAGGTCAGCACACTTTTTCAACAGGAGGCCGGTCCACTGTCCCTCAGACCTTGTGGGGGGCCGGACTATATTTTTAAAAAAATAATGAACAAATTCCTATGCCCCACAAATAACCTAGAGATGCATTTTAAATAAAAGGACACATTCTACTCATGTAAAAACATGCTGATTCCCGGACCGTCCATGGGCTGGATTGAGAAGGCAATTGGGCTGGATCCGGCCCCCAGGCCTTAATTTGCCTACCTATGATCAAGACCACAAAGGAAAATCGAATGTTGCCTATTTTGGAGTGGTTCTGCAACATTATTTTTTGCAAAGTAATGCTCAAAAGCTTTGTTTCAAAAGTAAACACAAACAGCGCTTTATTAAACAACCCATGCAATAATCTTACAACCCCTGTCCTCACTTGCTGCATGTGACTGACAACTTCCTTCTCTTAAAGGTACAGGCAAACTTTATAGAACAGGGGTAACCAACATAGTGCCCTATAGATGTTTTGGGCTGCAGTTCCCATCAGTGCCAACCAGCATGGTCGATAGTGAGGGATAATGGGACTTGCAGTCTGTAACATCTGGGAGGGCACCATGTTGGCTACATCTGTTCTAGGAAATGCCTCAGAAGCCAGTAGGGTGTATTGGTTAATGTGTCAGACCAAGATCTAGGAGACCAGGATTCAAATACCTACTTGGCCATGAAGCTCACTGGGTGACTCTAGGCCAACCATTCACTCTCAACTTAACATACCTCACTGTGAGGATAAAAATGGAGAAAAGGAGAAAACGATGTATGCCTCCTTGAACTCTAAAAAGGGAAAGGTGGAATCTAAATGTAAAAATAAATACATAAAATAAAAATACAGGACACTTTAGGAGAATCTCAGTTGAGCAATGAATCACTCAAATATATGACCTTGTTACAGGAGTTGTAAAATCAGGATTCAAAAAAGATATCCAGTAAAAGAGCTCAGGATTGAATGAGTTCTGGATTAAATACAGTGGTACCTCAGGTTAAGAACTTAGTTCATTCCGGAGGTCCATTCTTAACCTGAAACCATTCTTAACCTGAGGTACAACTTTAGCTAATGGGGCCTCCCGCTGCCGCCAGCGCACGATTTCTGTTCTCATCCTGAGATAAAGTTCTTAACCCGAGGTACTACTTCCGGGTTAGCAGAGTCTGTAACCCAAAGTGTTTGTAACCTGAGGTGTTTGTAACCTGAGGTACCACTGTATTGCAGACAGGCAGCTGGTTCTTGCCTGGACAAGACCTCAATTCCCTGTTCTATCTCTCACCAAGGAACAAGTTCCAGCTCTAGCTGCTTTTCAAAGAACTACCCCTGTTCATTCCAGACCTAAATACTACACTGGGCTGCTTGCTCCACTTCAACACTGCTGTTTGGGGCTTTTTCCACACTAAGGAGATACAGCTATTCTTGTCCCAGCCAGCAAGATGCAAGGAAAAACAAATGTATGCTGCTCTGCAGAGCTATATTTCTTTCCTTTCCCTGAAACAGTCTCCTCAAGCAGACAGCTTCCATCCACCTTCAGATCCCCTCATTTACCAGCGGCACAAAATTCAGTCTTGCAACTTGATTGTTTTGCTGTAAATCTATCTTACCTGTCACTTTGATAGCATTTACTAAGCTTCTTAAGTAGCATGGCTTTTGGGGTGAGTTAATAATTTGCAGCAAGTGCCCACAATAATTCTTCGCTTTTGCTTGATTTCAAGAAATATGTTTTATAGGTTGCAAATATTATTAAAAATTTTGCAGCCAGCCTGTCTGTCTCCAGGACATGACAGATTTCCATAACTCTGAAAACAGCCATGCCAAAAAAGAAGTCCAGAAACATCACCCTTAAATCTAGACAACTGCTTGCCAAATATTTTGCTGCACCCAACGTTTCAAGCCAGGGATGGGGAAACTTTGGCCCCCTAGATATTGCTTAACAACAACTCCCATAAACCCTAGCCAACATGGTCACTAGTCAGGGCTAGCTGGATTTGTAGTCCAACGTTTAAGACCAAAGGTTCCCCACTCATGTTTTAGGCAATGTTATTGATATTGCTTGCCATTTTTGATAATACTAACATTTTAGCAAAAATATGAAAGATTTTGGGAAAGTATTTAGTCAGTCATACATTCATTTCTTCATCAGCCATAATAGCAAAATAGAACCATATTCACAGACAGCATACCTTGCAATGACAGATGCTGGGGATAAACAGGGAGAAGCTATCACCTTCACACTCTGCTTGAGAACACCGAGATATATCAGGTGGGCCACTTAAGGGCAATCATTTTGCCATTACCTTCTAGATCAGGTGTGTGTGCACCACATCTTGTGATCCATTATGCAGGGCAGGGCTTACCTTGGTTCCCCAACATTTTATTCAGATTGGTGCCCCTGCTGCCTCTGAACCTAGAGCACGGTTTCCCAAACTTGGGTCTCCAGCTGTTTTTGGACTACAGTTCCCATCATCCTTGACCACTGGCCCTGCTAGCTAGGGATGATGGGAGTTGTAGTCCAAAAACAGCTGGAGACCCAAGTTTGGGAAACCCTCTTGTAGATACTCCCACATATTTGCACTCCCTTTTTGGTTTTATACTGAAGTTAAACCTTTGGAAAGGCCACTTCCTGAGCTTGCCACACCACAGACCAACTGCTGGTCCTTTGCACTTGTTTCTCTTTCTGTGCAAGCACGTATGACCATGAGTATAATATGGGTCTCTCCTGCAAGCAGGTAAGAAAGGTGTTTTCAACATGTCCCCTGCCCAAGATTTGGTGGAGACGTCCTTCCCTGTGTTACACCTATGGTGGAAGGGTGGCTGCGGTGATCTGAGAAGACTTCCTTGCAGCTGTGCCCAGCTGTGCAACACACCACATCATGAGTTTCAGTGGTCCCCTCTTTTGCTGTTCTCCAACAACTGGTGAATTTTTTCATATTCCAGCAAGCTTCTGCAATGCTTGGGAGACTACTTTAATCTGTCATGTCTGGTCTCTATTGTATTTTAATTATGTTATGGTTTTACTATCAAATTGCAGCTTTGAACTGATCTAAGTCATCTTGAATGGTGTATACATCAGAGGGGTGGTAGTAAACATTCTCAAATAAAGAAGGGTCAGCTAGATTGTTGTGGACAACAGACCACTTATTGAAAGGGTGTTATAACTATTCCCATTAACAGTTAAAAGCAAATGGAAAATAAAATTGGAGACATTTGAATGCCAAAATCTAGTCCTTAAGTCCAGTGAAACTGACCTACTTCATGACTGCCTGCTGCAGAAGAAACAAGCAACTCCTTTCTGCATACTGTCATAAGCATAAACACATTTGAAAATCCTAGGAGTGAATTGAAATGATTAAGAGTCAGCAATCAAATTGTTTAGTTTTCTGAACAATCAGGCATTTGGGATCTTCACAGCTCTACTTCAAAGCAAACTGTAAATAATATAGTTTTTGATCTGCAGCCACACAAGTAGAATTCTGCTTGCTGAAGAGGGCTTTCCTCCCCACCACCCCAGCTCCCCATACCACCCAAAAAGCCACTCCAGAGGGACTAAGGGGGTTGCAGTGGAATGGGAAAATCAGTGGAAATCAGTGAGGTTGCCTTGCACACATGGAAAGGCCTTTCCACCCATGGAAGTCATCTCTGGATCCCATCCATCATTGCAGTGTTTGCCAACATAGTGTCCTTCAAGTTTTGGACTACAACTCTCATCAGCTTCAGCTCTGTTGGCTGGGGCTGATGGAAGCTGTAACTCATCTGGAGGGAGTCAGGTTTGTGAAGGCTGTGATATTGGGTGCAGTCTACAAATTATGAGGCCTGCTTAATCAATAGAAGACAGGTTTTAATTTTGTGTTTAAGGCTGTGATAAAACGAAGAAATCCTGTTGAAATTGCACACTTTTAGGATTGGATTGTAAGTGCTGTGATTTGTCAGTGTGGCTTAGACACACCTGCTTTTCTCTGCAACCACCATTTCCATAGCGGTACTGAGAAAACAACATACCAGGAATGGGGAAGCTGTGACCCTTCAGATGTTCTTGAACTGAAACTCCCATCAATCTCAACCAGCAAGGCCAATGGTTATTTATTATGTAAGTGCCTCATCATCTGGAGGGTCACAGGCCCCCCCATCCCTATCATATGATGTAATCGTGAATAGAAATATAATTTTGTTAGGAACAAGTTCAAAGCCAGACTTTTGCCCTTGGTTATATGAATGACTTTTTGGCCAAATGACACTGGTAGGCTGTGACTGTAAAGTTTAACTATCCGGTACCTAAAGGTAGTGTGTTCCAGAGCAGTAAGAAAGAAACGCAGACCTTTTTAAGACAACCACAGAACTTCTGGATGTACTTGACTATTCCTAAATCACCTGTTTGGATAGCATCCATCATATAACTTAGTCACCTGGTGGCAATGGACTTAGCTATATCTGGATGGTGTCAAGGAGTTTCCTTGTTATCTATTGAAGGTGGGGGGCTAAGCCCTACAAATTAATATATGGTAAGATTTTGATTATTTGCAATATTGAAGGGAAGACTGCAGGCCAGTGGAAAAAGTATAGGTTAAGATTCCTTTCTAAGTCAGTGCCTCACGTGGGATAGAGGCATTAACATGACAAAAAGGGTTGATGGCCCACCTTGGAAGAATCTTGGGCCTGGGCCAGATAGAGGATGCCATGGTGGTGGGGTGTGTATTTCAAGTGATGGGGGGGGGAGTGTCTTTAGAGCAAGGTGTGCTGAGAAGAGGGAGGAAAAAAAGACTGGGATCCATCTTGAGCAGGCTGGCTGAAGGCTGGGAGATATGCCTTTAACTCCAGTGCTGCACTGCTGTGAGAAACAAGCCCCTCTTGCTGTAAGATTCAGACTCCTTCCATGCAGACTGAAGGTGTAAATATATGAATAAATCATATTTCTTAAAGCTATGACAGTCTCTGTCATGTCTCCATTCTCCAAAGGAACATAGATTCCTTTGGGTGAGTGCCAGGAGCCCCCTGGAATCTTACTACCACTTGGCAGAGAGTTGGGCTGGAACCCAACTTCCATAACATCCTGATAGATTCTTGTTTAAGAAAAATAATAGTTATTTTCTAGCTTTCAGACTGGTGTCCTCTGAGCCTTCCATGACAACCTTAATTTCTTTAAATATTTTCCCCAAATATGCAAATGCCTTCTCCCCGTTGCGTGTTATATTAAATTGCATGGAAGCACTGAATTAAAGAATTTTACCAATAATAACTATTCCCCCATATATATATATATATATATATATATATATATATATATATATATATATATATATATATGGAACCATTTACCAAATCAGTCATGTATAGCATGTTTTCACTCTTGTAATTTCCTTGAATACATGTCTGAGGGTGGGGATAACAATCAGGGGACCCCAATAGATCTTTTATGTAGGGACAGCTTTGATAGTTGAGATCAGGTTAGCTGGCAGTTGGCCCAATAAACACGTTCATTTCTCTTCTCAGATGGGAAGGTGCTAAGCTGTGGGAAGCTTTGAAGTTGCAGATTAGGTTGCTGACAGGTGGGCTGATCCCCACTTTCAAAGGCATCCTTCCTTAGACAGAAGGCTGCCCAACTGATTATGCTGTCATCTCTCTCCTCCTCAGCTTGTGTAGAGGATGGATGCAAGTTTGGTCCAGAGGTAACCCACCTATAGTTTAGCACTCTGGCTCCCTTTCTCCTGTCCCCTGTCTCTCATCCAGACAAGCACAACAGAGGTTTTCCCTATTAGGAGGGAATGCTGAATGCTCTATTAAGTACCTTCTGCATCCACTTATTTGGCTTCACACTCGAAGCTGTGGGTGATAAGAACAGGAGCAGATGTTGGGAAATCACAACAGCTTATTCTACTTAGCAATGGGAAGGACGATTTGTTTCAAAGGACACATTCAAGGAATCTGGAACTTTGTTACCATAACTAACAATGAACAATAAGGTGGCCAACCTGTTTCTCAAACGCATTACTTCAGACTGCAAATGATAGCTCACAAGATCAAATGCTCCTCTATAAATAAAATCCTTGCACACAGAAAAGTAGATACCAGGGAGGATTCTAGTGAAGCCATCTGTCTTGACATATCAGTTTTCTATGTGCAGGGAAAACATACCAATCAATAAATAAATTCCTTCATCTAAGTAGAACAGTTCAGAAACCAGGTCAGCTGCCTTGTCTACTATTTGTGAGAACTAGGCCTTGGAGTAAAAGGGAGATCATTTTGCCATCTTGCAGAAAAGCATCCATTGTTCCCTCTGAAAAGGAATGTCAAAGTCTGGGTAGAGGATCAGGGCTGTGTAGAATGCCTGGTAATATTGTGTTAAGTCAGTATTTGCACATTTGGATCTTAAATGCGAAATCAGAAAGTCTAAAAAAGTCATCTAACTGCAAGTGACCATGTTCAGGCTATTAACGTGGCATGGGACACTTAAAAATGAGCTTTTATTATAAACACTGAAGGCAGCGCCAGGCTAACAATGCCATGTGTCATCTAGTCCCCTGGTGGATACCAGGTCTGCCTTAGAGGCAATTCAGAAAGATGGATCAAAGTGATGGATCAAAGTAAGAGATGACTGGCTAGCGCTGCTGGTGACCCAAAAAGGACAAAGGAGAGAAGAAAAGGTAGGTGCGAGGTGACAAGGATTATATACGAGCCATTCAGAACTACAAAATGTTCTGTGTACTGCAGTGTGTGCTGCCAATGAAAGAAATCACCTAGGCTGTCAAATTTCAGAGGGGTAGACATCCAAGTGTGTTCAGGGTGAATTTTAGAAATCAAGCTCTGCTGGGCTGCAAACTCATACATCCACGCTGTCCTCATTTTCCTGGTACCCATCCCTTCTAAATCACTGCGGCTATTTTACATTTGAGGGGCGGCTTTTTTAAAAAAATGTTTATGTGTGCACATGTGTGCTAGCCACAACCTGCTTAGGGCCAAACTGCACATTACATTATTCACACTGGGCAGAGGGGATCACGCTTAAAATCATGCTTGCAGTCCAGGTAGCCCCCACCCAACAGTTTCCTGTAAACCAAACAGCCCCGAGGTGGCCTGAGACATTTTGAATGCTGAGGCCACATATCCCACTGACAGCCCTGCAAGGGCTTCACCTCAAGGACAAATTTCAAGCGTATCTGGAACGCCTCCCTCCCACAGGAAGCAGCAGTCCATTTCTATCGTCAAGTTCTACATGGTACCATTCAGTTAACAATGCCACTGATATATATGGAGGCATTCTTCATGAGCAGAGTTGCTGCTTTTGGGGGGAAATGGGACAACACAAAAACTGGCCTTCCAGAGCGAAGACAAACAATGCGGCGATAGGACTATACTTCTTCTTGTAAATTAGGCGGAATGAAATCCTAATGAATGCTTGCTTCATGTCAACATAAAGTGTTGTAAGTTATCATCTAAACTGGAGGAACTCATCACTCAGAAGCAATACTCTTTCCTGATAAAGGAGAGATGTGTTATCTCTTCTTACTGTATATTCAGCTGTTAACTCACAGTAACCACACCATTGCAAAATTAAGAAAATTCCATACCCTCCAATATTTCTGTTAAAATAGGGACGTCCCATTCCATAATGATAATTTTACTATTTATACCCCACACATGCAAGACCGGTGCTAGGGCTTCATGCGCCCTAGGCGAGACCACCTTCTGGCGCCTGCCCCCCGCCAAAGCCTGCTTTAGCGGGAGGTGGTGGTGGTGGAGAGGCAAGGAGCAGTTTCTCTGCTGTAGCAGAGAAGCTGCTGCTCGCCCGTCCCGCCGCCTGCCCCCCCGCCAAAGCCTGCTTTAGCGGGAGGTGGGGGTGGTGGAGAGGCAAGGAGCAGTTTCTCCGCTGTAGTTTCATCCCGCCCGTCCTGCCCAAGCCTGGCCAGCGCCCCCTCCATTTTGGCGCCCTAGGCAATTGCCTAGTTTGCCTTAATGGACGCGCCGGCCCTGCACACATCCTACTGATTACAAGTAGGTAGCCGTGTTGCCCCAGCCACTCTGGGCAGCTTCCAACATATATAAAAACATAATAAAACATTTAGCATTTTTTTAAAAAACCACTTTCCTATACAGGATTGGCTTCCGGTGGCTCAGGGGTCAGATAACTCCATACCCTCCAACATTTCTCCAGTGGAAATAGGGACATCCTAAGGAAAAGTGGGATCAAAACAGAAACTGGGATGGCTTTGCTAAATCATGGATGTCCCTGGAAAATAGGAACACTAGGAGGATCTGGAATTCTACTGGGGGAAAGTCAACAAACTTTCTGTTTTCTCTAGCCTTTAAAAGCCCAAAGCTTTAGCTTATATATATATATTTTTAATTGGTATATATCCAGAGATATGCAATTTTATGCACAGTTTTACTGTCAGCTAACCTGAGGCTGTAATGTCTCCAGTCAAAGCCAGGCAGGACTATTGTTATCAGTGGGCTTATAATATGTAAAAGGAACTATCATAGTGCAGAAACTTAGTTCAAAACAATTTCTCTTCTGGCTAGGTGCTGAATATAGCTGGTTGAATATTCATCCATGTGGAAGCATACAAGTCATCTGAAAATAGTCCACAAGGAAGATATAAGGCTCAATGAAGTCAGTGGGACTACTGATGAGTATATCTATACAGTTGCATCTTTGTGTTGAAAGGCCTATCAAACTTGGGGCATTCTTCACACATATCTTTCTAAGGAATCTTTGCTGTATAGGCTAGACAAGATCCCATTACTTAGGTCATTGTTTTCACAGGATATATTTTAGTAGACCCTTGAATGCCATTAATCTTACCTGCACCACCTGGTGTATGTTGTGTTTACCAGGTGCTTTGCAAACTTCCATATGTATAAACTTCTATCTGCAATAGGAAGTTGACAGCAAGGGGTGAAATATTTCGGTCCTACCTCAGTGGCACTGGTTAATCATTAATACACCATTTTGATTAATTCCAAAACAATTACAGCCAACACTAATCTAGCTGCAACTGATTAATTCTGGACAGGAACATGCACAGATCCCGTCAAATGTCTTCATTTGAGCATAGCTCCACATATATCACATCATGTGCTTTTGGTTTCCTCAGTTAAGCCAGTCAACAATTAATTTTGTAGTATGCTAAGATAATGTGTTATGTATCCAAGGAGTAACTTTATCCTTAGATTATGCCCCGATTCTAACATTATGCTGCTATTTACAGCCTGAGCAGATGTGACCCTTGCAGGACAAGATTCAAATTTCATTTCCATCACAAACCCTATTAAATGGCCTTATGCGAGTCATTGTTCTATCAACTTTTCACATCTCATCTGCAATATGCAGATAATATGGCTGACAGGACTTTGAGAGACTGATGTCCTACTTCAGACGTCATATTTCTGAATCAGCCACATGTTTGTTGCCACTTACTCCCCCCTCTCCCCGGTCACTTTCTTCTCCTTACAAGCTCAGCTTACTGTAGTACTACCTGCTTTGTCAAATCAGTTTGCCATGATACCCAAGGTGGAAAGCTGTAGTTTAAGTACTCCTTACAAACTGGAATGGCAAACAAATATTTCAATGTATTTAATTTACTTGTATTATTATTACATTTATGGCTTACCTTTCCTCCAAAGAGGGCTCAGGGCGATAGGTGTGACAACAACCATATAACGTCATTTACACTGAGATAAACTGACTGGTCCAAGGTCACTTAGTGAGCCCCGTGGCTGGCTGAGTGGGGATTTGAACCCTGGTCTCCCAGGTCCTAGTCCAGCACTCTAACCACTACAGCAGGCATGTCCAACCAGTAGATCGTGATCTATTGGTAGATCCCCGGCTAATCCTGGTAGATCACGGGACCCTTATAAATTGTGGGGTTAAATGAAGTTTACCAAAAGTTAACAAATAAAAGCTGAAGAAATCTGGGCAATCCCACCCCCCAAAAAGCTCAACAACTCTGGGCTCAACAACTCTGGGCAATCCACCCACCCCACGTATGCTCCTCCTCTCTCCGATGACAATGGGTAGATCACTGGCAGTTTTTTTATACTGGGAGTAGATCCCAGTCTCTTGGGAGTTGGACGTGCCTGCACTACAGCATACTGAACCGCTGAAATAGGCCCATGCATTTTTTAAGAAATGAAATGTGCTTTTTTTAAAAAGAGAGAAAGTGTGTGTTGGGCAAGATCTCTCCCATCCCAAACCAGATTGATGAAGAATGAAACTGAGCTATTTCCCGTAATTTCAGAAATAATTTTGTTTATTTTCTGCGCTACTCCAAGTTCATAAGCGTGCCTTGCTACTGCAGTGCCAGTAGGTCCTGGGAAATTCCAAGGGCCACCCATACTCTAGAAATAAAAGTGGGACCTGAACTTGGTCCTTCCTTTCTTTTCATGGCTGGGGCACACCTGTTCTGCCACCCAGTAAATGGAGAGGGAATGAAAGAGGAGGTTTGGGGGATTTGGGTGGCTGGCTGGCTGGTGGGGTGGCTGGGAGAGCCAGAAGTTATTCTCTAGCTTAGGTTTTAATTTGAGCTAGAGAGGTATGTTGAGGTTGCATCAGAAGCTTCTCAGAGAGCCTGTGATACCCTTGCTTGCACCTGTAAAATGCTCCTTCAGTAGCAATGTTATTTAACAAGTGAATAACACATACAGGACAAATCAGCATATAAACCAAACAGAAGCCTATTGTTTAATGAGACACCTGGAAGTACTGCCAAATCATTGCTCCTTAATTTCTAACAAGGTCAATTCTCTTTACATGCATTGTATTTTTAAAATACTGTAAATAAATAAGAGAGACTAAGAATGTGATGCAATCAGCTCTCTGCCACACAGCAAAATGGATCAGAGAAACAGAACATCTCTTCCCAAGCAGACAGTTCACTATCTTAAAACTTAGGCAGCATGAAGATGGGCAGACTTTGTATTAAACGTGAGTCTTGGGGGTTGCCCTATAGCCTAGAATTTTTAGCATCACACTCAAGTGTGACTAAGAAATGGAATGCAAGACAGGACGCCCATTTTTTTCTAATGAGATCTCAGTGGCCATTTGGGGTGAGAGTGAGGTGTGGGCCGTGTGACTCTCCCAGCAGCGCGTCTTGGAAGACATGCATCCCAGTTTTGACTATGCAGAAAAGAGTGGGTTCATTTTTAATCATTCCCATTAAGATGGATGAGGCAAATCCAAACAGCTGCTGTTTGCAGATGTGGGGAGACAAAACTTGCTGCTCCCCTATGTATGGTCAGCTTAACTGCTGTATATTTTACATTCTCACATATAACCTAAAGGCTGCCATTCATAGTTATGGTGAAATGCTACACTGGGAGATACCAGTCCATCTTAATGGGAACAAATTAGCCTCAGAAACTCCAGGGAGAGCAATTGCAAAAGCAGGCATAGGGAACCTGTGACCATCCAGATATTTTTCAACATCCATCACCCCTGACCATTGGGCCATGCAGACTGATGGGAGTTGTAGTCTAACAACATCTAGAGGGCCAGTGGTTCTTTGCCCCTGCTGCAGTTCTGCTATGAGATCACTGCAATAGGCAGAACCTCTCTTTGTCCTTGGTTCATTGTAACAATGCATTCTTAACTTACAGGCCTCAGAACTAGACAGCCAGGAATTACTTTGCTTCATGACTGACTTGAGAGCATCTTGAAGCATCTGGATGGCTGCTAAGAAAGCAGAATACTGGCTGAGTTAGACCTCTGTCTCATTCAGAAATTCACTGCTTATGGTCTCTCATAAACATAATTTTGCTATTAACTAAATGGCTCTGCAGGATTTATTCTTTAGAAACCAATAAATGCCACTAGTAAAACTGCTCCCTTTTCTACAAATAGCCCAACAATTCTGCTAAGGAAAGTTCAGTGTTACTTGTGCATTTCTAATGGGTGGATGTGGGCCAGCCAATTTAAACCTTTTTTTAAAAAAGGAAGTTAAAAAAAGTGGGAAGTATCAGTTTGCAAGTATCAGAGATAATGAATTGGGGGGGGGGGGAGTCTCAAAGCATCATCCGGAGAATTAAATACAAAATGGAAGCCTTTACAATTAGGACCAAGAGAGAACCAATATTCTTTTAACTAGAAATATCACACACTGCCAGTCTGTTAGAAACTGAACTGGCAACCTGGAAAATGAGCTTAAGCAAAATCAGATTGGAAGAGATCAAGCTGTAGGGATTCCTTAAAGTACAGAGGCAGGAGAACCTGTCACATCTATTCCAATTAGTGGATTAGGAAACAGCAGTGAATTAACTCTATATACCAATCTTCACTAAGGGATGACACAGTTGTCAAAGGAAGCCAATTGGTACAAAATGCATTTGCTCACTATTATGAGGGCTGTTGTGAAGATCCAAGTACTGAATTATGTTTTGTTATTACACATGGACAACGTGAAGCCTTGCAGACGGCACAATATAAAAATGCTCCAGTCTTGAGAAGCTTATGAAGAATCAAAAGGAATCACAACACACATCACAGTAAGAAAAGCACACGAGAAGGTGTCCGTTCAACAGTATCACAGTATCATTTATATATTCCAAGTGACAGTTTAGGGTGTTGAAACGGTAGAAAATGCATCAGTGCCAAACCCAAGGCTGTCCCTGTCCCACTGCACAGTTCTCTCCCCTGAATTTTTTGTTGCTCTTCAAAACTTTTCAGTGGGTGGGAAGTTGCCACTTTCCTTACTAGGTCTCAATGAGACCTACTGAGACCTCTCATCAGCAAGCATAGTCAGTGGAAAGCTGAAGAAAACACCCTTGCGCTGTTTCCCACCCTCCACACTTCCTCAGGACCTAAAGGATTATGCACAACATGGGAATGCAGGAGGAATTCAGTGAGGCATGATCTTAGCTCAAGCGGTAAACACATGAGACTCTTAATCTTAGGGTCATGGTTTTGATCCCCACGTTGGGCAAAAAGATCCCTGCATTGTAAGGGTTTGGATGACCCTTTCGGTCCCTTCCAACTCTACAAATCTATGATTCTATGAAGTGGACACATCTGACAGCCCCAGGTTAACATCGGGGTTGGGGCAGGAGTGCACTCTGGAACTGACGCTTTATCATTTTTCTATTCCCATCCCATACAGGGATGCCCACATTTGCACGCAACCACATATACGCATGGCGCTGGGAAATAAATAGAACCACACCAAGAAATGGCAGGAGAGAGCTAGAGTGTCCTCATGGCTCACAAAGAGACCCTCCCCAGCGCCCAAAGGGCATGTCAGCGAGGGAGGAGGAAGCCCAAAGAGACCGGAGGCATAGCAGGGCTTTGTTTGGGCTGCTCAGCCTTCCCGCCTATCAGCTGATGCATGAGGAGCACAGCAGGAGCTGCTTTCCCATGCATCCTCCAACCTCCAGCAGAACCCAGAGCTTCAATTCTAGTTATTTTGGTCTGAACGGGAGAGAGAGTGGGAGAGAACACTGCAGAGCAGGGGGGGGGGATAAGCATTTAGATGCTTTTTAGAGGGTGCTCTCCAAATATGTGGTTTTTGCTTATGCACAGGGCCCCCCAGAATGTAAACCCAATTTTAACAGTGGGAGGGGGGGGAGAGGACACACCTGTATTTCCTGTATTTGTATATGATTTGGTCTGAGAGCTGCCTGCCAGTCTTCTCTTCTTGTTTTTTGGCTGCAGGCAGGTGATTGTATTGCTAAAATTTCAGCACAGCTCTAGCCCAAATTTAGAGAACCTGTGGCCCTCCTATTACCCCTGGCTGTGGTGGTTGGAGTTTATGGGAGTCCAACCCTACTCCTACCAAAACTCAACTCCAAATTATTTTGGACTTTGGGGACTCAGACAGGACAAGCCATTACATATATTTAAGAAGTTGCACTCGGGATGAAGACAGATGCACCATAAACAGAAAAGTCATTGCCTTCTTCAGTCAAATGGTAAACCTGACTCTGCAACTGAACTAATGGAGCTTATCTGGACTGAGGGGGAGTAAAGACTTATCCCTTGCCTTAGCCAAATACAGATGGTACAGGATGTTCCCGAGCTAACTGACTGCCCAAGAGCCAAGAGCATATGTTGTTGTTGTTTTTTGTTGTTGTTTTTTTTTAAAAAAAACACAACCCCCACAAAACACTGAATATTTAAAATAGGAGCATAATTAATCAAGGATAATTGTAATCCCTTACCTGGAATTAAATTATCTATTTCATCACAGCTTTGGATGCCAGCTTCGAGGACTGCCAACCAGACAGACACACGTGTCACATATGAGAATCCCTGCCAGGTGAGTTTCCATTGATGCCCTCATATTAGGAATATTCATGCGAATTAAAAACATTTGCCCAGGTTTTAGGGACTTCTATGAAGCTGGTTGATAAATATGTTTTTGGTTTTGGGGTTATTTTATGTTTTTAATGGTATCGTTATGTAAACTTTTAAGATATTATCTGCTGTTTGGAGGAAGGACAGGGTATAACAATGATGTAATAAATCCTGTATAATAAATATTATATAGAAAGACACACACATATGCAAACTGCATGTATATAATACACACATATAAAGATGCACAGTACGTATATATGTGTATGTGACACAGAAAAATTAACTCCAAACTGAGCACGGATTTCAAGGAAAGATACCTTGACTTGAAGTCCAATCAAATAATGCAAGCGGGGGAGGGGTGGGGATTGTATTCTGAGTGTTTAATCTAGATCTAGAAAACAGCACATGCTATGGTGAAAGCAAATTATGCAGCCACATAATTAAGAAAGCTGAAAACTGTTGTGTGTGATACGCCACCCCCCCCCAACAAGAATAAGGTTGTGTAATTTCACTCCTGGTTTGAACCGAGATTCTCTCATCTGGCAATGAGATATAGTATATATGAGAGAGACTTATCCATATGCATCTGTACTCACATGTAGCCCTTTCAGTTAACAAATAACATGGGACAGGGGTAAAGAAACAATACAATCATTCAAATACTGAGGTCGCTTTTTGTTGTCAAATAAGCATATTTAATATTTGGTATGTTATCATGTGCTACTTCAGCTTTTTGCAGGCAAAACAGAGAGAGGGGGGGGGAAGATGGATGTTGTTTGCCACTGAAGTTCTCCTCAGAGTACCATTAATGGGAGTGCAGGTTGTGTTAATTTCAAGCATTTGTGGGAAGTATATTGTGCTTTTTTGTAAGTGGATGTTGAGACCACAAGAGGAGATTAGGGATTCTATGCTTGTACTCCTAATAAATCACACTCTGCCCACTGATTTGCAAGACCAAATTACATTTCAGAGACTCTGGGGAGCTAACATCGGGTGGAAGGAGGTGATGATTGCCTGCATGGTCAGTGCTTAGAAAAGTCTAATGGGAATAATCTGGACAGGACGTTGGAGCTCTTTTCTGAGTAATTGGGAGTGCATCTGACAGTTTCCCCCCGCACCATTCGGTATACTGGAAGCCTGTAATCCTGTGGGGAGGTGTCCATTATTAAATTCCTTCATATCAGAACAGATCTTCCTGGGACACTAGAGCAATGATGGCCAAATCAACAATGACCACCACACTGTGAACTCCTACATGACTGGACTTCCAACATTATCATAATTCATTAGAAGGAGACGACACTCCGTGGCTGGGTCTCCATATTCACTATGCCCAACTCCATCTCTCCCCCATTGCAAAGGGGCAAAGGGCAAGGTGGGCATTTATTATTTCTTTGTTTGCCTTTTGCAAGGTTTCAGAGGGTTTTCATGGGTATTTTCATCACTTTGGGGACAAAATTCTGTGGCTGGGAATGTATTAGAAATTTCCCCAGAGGAACTGGTGGAAAAATTTGACTCATTATGCGAATGCTTGCCTAACAAATGTTTTTTTCTGGATAAGGCTTTGAGCTCAGCTAGTGAGACCTACGGTACATACATACGGTACCTTTTCCCACAACAGTTGCACTGTTGGGGGCACAATTCAGAATTGGTGATTACTTTTTAAGCCTTAAATGGCTTAGATTTGGAATAATTGACTGCAATACCCTCCTGCTCATTGCGGAGGCACAATTGGTTGGGGGCAAGAGGCCATTTGTGTGGTTTCATCCAGATTATGGAATAGTAGCTAGTGCCCCTTCAGCCTTCCAATTGTTTGCCACCCAGTTAAAACTTCCAGCAGGCATTTGCAGGACAGGTGCTTTTTAAAAATTTGGTAGACCCTCATTTTAGTTTTTTTTTTTTGCTGCTTTATGTATTTTATTTGTTTTATTCAGTGCTTTTTTTATCTAGAAAAATAGGCGCCGGTACTCACCATGAAGTTGTTACAGTAAGTGCAACACTTTTTAACAACAACAACAAAAACAAGGTGCTGGTACTGCAAACCCTTGAGTACCCCATGAAAAAAGCACTGGTTTATTGAAAGCCACAGCAATTGATGCAAATGGCACCAAAGGCTGGGGCATATTAAAAAAGAAAAAGAAAAAAGATCATACTATGAAGAACACCAAATGCAAGAAATATGTAAGTTAAAAAGTGAAATACTGTACCTATTTAACTACAGTGTCCTATTACCACTTAATTTGACCTGTACATCGATTTAAGAAATATTTCCTGATAGAGGCAACTGTTAAAGCCAACTAGCTGATTTTGTAAACAGACACACCAGTCTTTAGACGATGTATATCAATGCACTCACTTTTTAGGAAACTTTCTAAAATATATTTACTTGACTTCAAAGCAGCATCTGCTGCATTTAAATCAGGAGTTAATTTTAAGTTCTCTAGACAACCAAGCCTTACTGTCATAAGAATGCAATATTGTATTTTACAGCAATAAACTTACTATGCTCCCCCCCATGCTTCACCATACAACTAGACTGTATTTCATGCTGACATGTGCTGCTTGAACAGGTGCAGACTTCAACAGAAATTTCTCCTAGGGCTAGTAGCCCTGAGAATACTGTATGTGTCTTGAATCTTGGAATTGTGTGTAAGCAAAACCATAAATCAGCTACCAGACGTCTCTGTGAATCAGATGTTGTGTCAGTTTGAAACACGTGCAACTGTACAGCTATGCAAAATGGGAATTAAAACTCTCTCTTGTGCTTGTTTAAAGATGGGATAGAAATCTCCATTGCAGTTCAAGTTACATGATACCCTATCTGTAAACTGACTCCTAAAGAAAAGAGCTCTTCCAAAGAACTGTGTGTGCCAAAGTATGTCAAAGCTTTGGTCTTAGAAGACTGACTTATTTATGGCCAAATTGTCATTCATTCATTTTGTAGGTCAACAGAGGCACACTTCTTATGGGTGCTTTCCTCCCACTATGCCCCATATATTCACACAGTTATCATTCCCATCCTATGTGTATACTGGGCCTCTCCGTATTTATTCTATGATAACCCTAAAACCCACATCTAACCACAGTGTCTCTATCCTTACCTATTCTTACACATATCCTGCTTGAATGATTCTCCATGAGACCATATTCCTGGAATATTAAAACCAGATAATGACCAACGTAGTCATATGCTGATGCTGCTGTCTCAATATATACGGTAGTATTTCTTTCAGACTCTGTAAACACACCCTTCCTCTGTTTAGCTAGAATTTAGAATTGTTTCGGAATGTCATTCTTCCAAATATTTAAAACAGATCCTGTTTGAAACTCCAAGGCATCAATCATCTATTCTGACCTTCAGTCATAGCTGTTATTTTCTCATAGCAAGCTATATGCTTCTATAAATTAACAGACCATCGATTGCTTTTACTGCTTTTATATGCCTGCAGGGCTTTGTTCCATTTCCCCCACTCTAGTATGAGCACTGCTGATATTGATTCTGATTATTCTCTACAACACACTCTTTTTTGCTGTCCTTCACTCAAGCATGTTGGTCTTAAGAACTCATTTACAAGGGCTCCAGAAAACACGAAGGATACAAAATAAATTTTAAGCAGTTGTGATTTAAAGGAATCTTGATAGCAGATTAACAATCACAGGGTTTTTATTGAGGTAATAGCGTGAACGCAGTATATCCCACATCTTTGACAACTTGGCAATTGAAGTGTGATATAAACACAATGCTTCTCTTTTAAATCTGAAAGGTAAAGAACAACTGTACACACACAAAAATAATTTGTGTTCACAATTTCGCATAAAGTCATGGGTAAGATCTTTCAGCAAAGCAATACTGATATAAAAAGAATATGCTCCAGCTTTTTCAAATAGAATTTCTTTCCCCATCAGATCAAATGTGTAACAATCGACTTGAAAACATCAAATCCACAGTTGCACCCAAACCATTGCTTCTTTGTTGTTAAAAAGGAGTACATAAGAACACTGTTCAGAAACAAATTATTTTTCAAATGAAAGAAAAAAATTCAAGAGTAAGAAGTTCAGCATGAACAGGAAAAAACATATTTGTTTTGGGTTTTCTTGATTTGTAGCTTTGTTGAATGTGACATATTACTTGTCAGGGCACAAGCAATTCAATACGCAGTAGCAGTTCTATGAGAAGGCAAATTCTCTGACTGTCAGTCATCTCCACGGGAGAGAGTTCCATAATTGGGGGACTTCCAGGTGTTACCACCAAACAGGTAGGGCTTATTGGCATCACCACCAAGAGGCCTCCCACACTGTTCTCAAAGGCCATGTTGGGACATACTGGAAAATGTACTCCATCAAATATTTTGTCTCCAAGATATTGGGTTTTGTTTTGTTTATGTTTTTGTATTTCTGCAAGATTTGGAATTCCCCCATTCCCCCAAGATTGAGGGCACAAGGAGAAGGGGACGACAGAGGATGAGATGGTTGGACAGTGTTCTCAAAGCTACCAACATGAGTCTGACCAAACTGCGGGAGGCAGTGGAAGACAGCAGTGCCTGGCGTGCTCTGGTCCATGGGGTCATGAAGAGTCAGACACGACTAAACGACTAAATAACAACAACAACAACAAGCATGGCAAATTGACAGAGTTGGCAGGAATTATGCCCCAACAATATCTGGTGGGTCACAGATTCCCCATCCTTGACATATTGTATGCATTCTTATAATCAGTTGTATGAGAGTCTGGACAAATGGCAAATCCACTTAGATGAGCAGGAAAGTCAACAGAAACAGAAAACAAACCACAACAATGATAACATAAGCCAACTTCTTCATTTGCATTTGAGACCTGATGGAATGACAAGTCAAAAACTATTGCTTTTCGCACCAATTGAAGTTTCCCTTCTGGGGCCAATATTAGCTTTTTGGGTACCGGTAAGTTGTGTCCCCCAGTTCTCACCATGCAGCCAATATTTAGTGAATACAGAACATGCAGAGTAAATGCTTTCACACATTTAATGTTATGTATAGTTTGGTTCTCAGTACAGAAGCCAAAAGTAAATATGTAATCATAAATGGATACAGTGTTCTCTTTCTTTGGGCTGGTAGCAAAACACTAAACATGTTAGCTTTAAACTTGTGTACTTTTTGAATGGGAATATGTTTATGTTTTTATTTCATTCCATTTACTGCCTTCATTTAGAGCACAGCTTGTCTTGTTCATAAACCCTAGCAAAGCAGGAGCACCAAGTGGCAGAACGAAGTATTACAAAACACAAAAGAGCAATTGGAAAGACTAGCTAGCATCTAGTGACTCACCAAAGGAAAGACAATCTTAAGAACCCTCTCAAGACAACTGCTCCTTCCAGAATACTTTTTGATGGGGAAAAGCAAACTTCTCCATGCAACCAAAACAGAATATATTAAAATTCAAAAAGTTACAGAGGAGGGCAGTCATAGTAAAGGGACTTCAAAAGGTGTGTTCCAGGTATTCACATGAAACATTTATATTACAAGATGTGTATTCTGTTTTTAAGGCTCTCTAAGAAAATAAAGAGCATAAAATTGCTATGGCTTTTGATCATGCAAACTCACCCCAATTTTAAATGGCTATAAGTCCCAAGGAGTAACAATTCAGCTTGCTTTAGTGTTAGTTGAGACAGACATACCACACAATGCCAGGGGCTCTCCTGGAGAACAGTAATTAACTACCATTACACTAGTTGCTGGACTCCAGCTCCCATCAGCCCCAGTCAGTGTGGCCAGTAGTCAAGGATGACAGGTCCAGCAACTTTGGGTGGACAAGACAATCCCATGTCTATGCTTCACTTTTCATTTTATCATTCATTTTATGCACAGCACATTGTTCTTTCATCCAAACCAGTTCCAGAATTTTACATATTTTATAAACATTTCTATATAAATGAAGTGCAAACAGCTAAACAAATGAATCTAAAACACACATTACAAAAATATCAGTAGTAAGAACAGTAAAAACAAGCAGGAAGTAACTAGCAACACAAATAAAGAGTATAACAAGTTTCTCACAACTACTGCAGCTAGCTCCAAATGCCTTCTGAAAGGGGCAGTTTTCACCTGGTGACCCCCTTGAAGATGGCACCCCAAAAAATTGCCATCAGGATCTGCTTCTGAAGACTAATACCAGACTTCTGGCCATGAAGGCACATCAGATAGGCCCTCATTTATTGAATAGGGCCTAGGCCTTCAAAAAATGAACAGACTGACAAGAGGGGTTATACAGGAGAAGGTGGGTTATTCAAGTATTTTTGTTGTTTTCATTTGCATTCATTTCCCACTTTTCTTCCAAAATAATAATAATAATAATAATAATAATAATAATAATAATAATATTTGTACCCCGCCCATCTGGCTAGGTCCCCCAAGCCACTCTGGGCGGCTTCCAACAAATATTAAAATACATTAAAATGTCACAGATTAAAAACTTAAAATAATAATAATGGTAATAATTTATCCCTTGTACCCCACCCACTTAACTGGGTTGCCCTAGCCAGTTTGGGTGGCTTCCAACAAAGTATAAAAGAACACACCAAAACATCAAACATTAGAAGCTTTCCCAAAACAGGGCTGCCTTCAGATGTCTGCAAAAACTCATATGATTGTTTTATCTCTTTGACATCTGACAGGAGGGTGTTTCACAGGGCAGGCGCAACTACCGAGAAGGCCTTCTGCCTGGTTCCCTACAACTTGACTTCACACAATGAGTGAACTGCCAGATGGTCTTCAGAGCTGGACCTCCGTGTCTGGGCTGAATGCTGGGGGTGGGGATGGTTCTTCAGGTATACATGGAACCCCAGGTGGCATATAAAGTGGTTCCTATTCAGGCACCAACCAGACCCAGACCTGCTTAGCTTCAGCAAGCTGATGACCTCATGTGCCTCCAGACCATAGGTGATACCCAACCAAGTCATACTCAAGAGTGAAATCAATGAACATCAGTCAAATCCTTCTTTCAATGGAACAATGTTAGTGTGACTAACACTGGATCTTTTACCATATCCTGAGGTCCGAATACTTTCTTTCCTGCACATTGTGTGACTTGAACTTGCTACAAAACAGCACCATATTGCTAAAGCTGAGATATTTCACGTGATCATTTGTCTTATTTGTCTTTGCTTTCAGAGCTCCATATATTCAGCTGTTAGAGACACATATCCAGTTTTCACTGCAGGTGATAAACCTGTGTTACTACTTCAAGATTGCAGAGATGGAAGGGGGGGGGGGCTCAACATGATTGAATGCTCCTCCAATGCACATAAATATAAATTTCCTCCACCTTGAGAACTGGCATGTCAGGGGGATGTAGAGTTCTATCATAGCCTTCTCAGCCTTTGCGTGTGGGCTCTTCTTTATTTTTTTTGCTGTTGTTAGGGAGGTGCATGTGAAGACCCCACCTGCATTCTGATGGATTGCAGCCAAGACAGATTTACAATCTCAGTGAAAAATAGGCCTTACAAATGTCTGTAAATTACTGTGCATTAAAACGAGCATATTGACAAACAAATATAGATTGTAAGATTCATATACTTGTCAGTAAAGAACAGCTCCTGTAGGTTCTGCCTTTCTGTAACTTACAGGTGTAGGAAAGCTGGACATGAATGGCATTCCATTAAATGTCAGTTTGATGGCCTCCCACAACAAGTGCTGGACAATAGGTAACATCAAGTGAATTAATTAATGCAGATGACTATTTACCAAGAGGCAGTTTAACTGCATGATAAACTGGTCACCTGTATCATCTTGCTAACACTGCATTAAATATATTTTTTTCCAGTGGTTTACGGTTGTATTAAAATGTGTTTATTGTTATTTGAAATTCTTCCAGAGAACTTGATGATTGGGTGGCCTATAAATACAAGCAACGGCCGATGGATGTGCGATTGCACACATACGCCCGGCGGCAAACCAGGAAGTAACCCTAAAACATCACTAAAATAGCAGAATGGGGGTGGAACGGGGGCAGGGAGGGAAGGGGCAGAACAGGGGTGGGCAAAATGCTTTACACGGGCCCCACCAACATGCATGGGAGTCCAGAAGGTAACCCTTGTGGGGTTGCCTGTAAGATAAAGGTAAAGGGACCCCTGACCGTTAGGTCCAGTCGTGGACGACTCTGGGGTTGCGGAGCTCATCTCACTTTATTGGCTGAGGGAGCCGGCGTACAGCTTCCGGGTCATGTGGCCAGCATGACTAAGCCGCTTCTGGCGAACAGAGCAGCGCACGGAAACACTGTTTATCTTCCCACTGCAGCAGTACCTATTTATCTACTTGCACCTTGACATGCTTTCAAACTGCTAGGTGGGCAGGAGCAGGGAATGAGCAATGGGAGCTCACCCCGTTGCGGGGATTCGAACCCCCGACCTTCTGATCAGCAAGCCCTAGCCTCTAGGCTCTGTGGTTTAGACCACAGCACCACCCACGTCCCTTGGATTGCCTGTAGTGTCATAAATAAAGTTGTCAGAGCTATGGTGAAGGCTGACACAAAGAGTAGCCAGAGCAGGGTGATGGACTCTTGCTCCTTGCCCCTAGCACAACTTAGATTTCTAGATACAATCACAAAAACTAAGTACCATGGGGATGGTGAATATGTCACCCTCCAGATACTATTGGGACTGAAACTCCTATCATTCCTGACTACCTACCAGGCAACATCTGGAGAACCACAGATGTAGGAAGGTCAGGTGGTACCCGGTGCGGAAAATTTATCATGCCCCCCCCATTGATTATTATTTTGCCTGCAAAAATGGTTTTACATTATTTCATATTTTCTTACAAAGGAATTAATAATAATAATAAACTTTTGTTTATATCCCGCCCTCCCCGGCCGAAATCAGGCTCAGGGCGGCTAACATCAGATATATAATATTGGTATAAAATCAAACAATAATTAAATCACGTAGGGTTGGGAACAGTAAGTTCTTCACGGAATTGAAATTTCAGCCTTCATGACATAGGAAAATGGCCAAGTAAACAGCTATTTTCGTGGAGGAGGGTCAAGATATTAACTGATATGCATGAAATTTCATATATAGCTACATAATCCCTAGTGTAGTAAGATAAGACTTTTGGAGCAGGCATTTTTTTAAATGAACAGCCCTAGTAGGGCAGTAATTGTTCCTTGATAATTTGTCACACACACCCCTCCATGATGGCACACAGGGCAGACTGCCCCACCCCCTTCCCTACGCCCCTGTCCTCCACTCCTGAGTGCCCAGAGAAACAATTTCCCCCAAATGTGTGAAGGACCTTCCATACTGCCTTGAACTCCTTCGAGGAAAGACAAAATATAAAAGTAACAATAAGGTGTACTGGCCATCATTTCTTGTCATCTCTAGAATAAGTCTTGATCAGCTTGCCAACATTTGGCCTCCCAAAAACAAGTCTGCCTTTCAATCCAACTGCATTAAGAAAAGAACTAGATGTGATGAGGCAGTTACATATATTTATTTAAAGGTTGATGCACTGGCACAGAAAAACAGGTAGCACCATCTGTTCTTCTACATGAAACAGAGCAAACAAGGGAATGGAATGAAATCACTGTCTCCCTGCTCTGCCTTGTTACGCTTGTGCCTCATAAGCTTGGGGCAATTTTACTCCATTCCAGCTTGGATACTACAGCTGAGCTAGACTAAGGGCCTAACTACATTGCTTTTGGTCACCTGTGCCACTTCCCCAAGTTATTTGATGAACAGAGGCTAGAGCTCTATTTTGGGCAGCTAGAGCCCTATTTGGGTGTTCCCGCCACAATATTACCAATTATGTGAAGGGATGAGTGGGGCTCTGCCTGCCTGCCGCACCCAGCAGCCCCTGACATCCATGAGTTGGGCAAAAGAAATGTTTGTACAAGTTAAGTCGCCTGTTTGTGCCTAGGCTCCACCTATAACACAGAACCCTAATTCCACACTATGAGCAGGGGAAGCATAGGTACATACAGCAAGCTACCTTCTGCAGACATCTCCCTTTCCAATTCATAAGATGAAGCAACACAGAGAGAGTGGGTGCAGCCTCTGGGCACAGTCCTGCTCTCCCCACTATGCAATTAACTACTTGGTTCCTTTTGTGCCATGCTTCTGAAGGCACTCAAAAAAAGAGCAAGAAGGATATTCTCCATTACTTCCAAGTGTCTGCAAATCCAGTGTGAGGTGAAGAAATAAGATTACTCTTCTTGAAGCCCTCTGTACATGTTTGAGAATTTAGCAGAGGGAAGTCTCTCCCCCACCTCTCCTGGCATATCTTTCCCTCATTAAACCACATTTGTCTCTGGAGTTGTTAGGGTCCTCCAGGATTATATGACTTGATTTTTCTGAATGTGCAGACCAGCTCTTAAGGCTCCAGTGTATTACTCATGACCAAGGTCAACATGCTATTAAAAGCATGTTTAAATTGAGGGTATGTTTCAATGAGCACAGATCCATTCAAATACCATTTCTGGAATCCTGTGGGGAAAACTCTTTAAGACAAGGTCATAATGTATGAAGTGGCAAGGAAAGGGGAATTTTGTGACAAAATTAAATGTCAACACATCCCAGCACGTGTACACTGTGTACACACAGAGAGCAACTTGTGTGTACAAACTTCATTCATTATGATCTGTACACAATACTTACATTAGTCCCTGTTAAAAATGCCATCCTTTAAAAAAAAATGTAGTGTGTGAAGCTGCACTCAGTGTTTAACAGTGGACTTGACGCAGAGCAGAATCAATAAATACCTGTTAAATTGAAGCTGTGCGATACTATGAATGAATGACACATCATAGTGAAAGGGATGGGGGGGCAGTCAGGTCCTATCTCTGAAAGATCTTGAAGTGTAACAGAAGACAAGAAATATAAAATAGGCCAGTTCAGGTAACTTAAGTGCCTGGGGAGGAAACTAAAAAACAACACACAACATAGAAGATGCTTTGCAAAGGACTTGGTAGACAAGCGACTCTAAATGTGAATGTGCAATTCTGTGCACACCTGAGTACACCATTTCCAGATTGCCTTTAATAAATGCTCTCTCTCTCTCTCTCTCTCTCTCTCACACACACACACACACACACACACACATATGGAAAAGACATCTGAAAATGTATTGGACTTTGGCACCTTCATTACTTCACCAGCAAATAATACTACCTTTGTTACTAATTTACCTATTGACTTCGGCGCAGCCGTCTGTAATGTTTAATCAAGCAGCGATTCTATTATGTTAAGTATATTATAAATATTATCCAGTAGTGCTTTGAGAAAGCATGGGATTTTATAAAAACATGAAACACACTCCAGGTTTTCAACATCGTTCTAAGCAGCCAAAAATGATGGCATTCAGGCAAAACAACAGCCACCCATTACTAGCAACCTGGAGTGAGTACAATTCTCTCCTTTACCGTAATTTAAACATTATCTGCCTTATGCTATGTCAACAGATTGTGGTTTTATTGATCAGTTTTACGAGTTATTTCAAGAAACCAAAAGCCTATACATTTAGCACCTAGACATATGCCAGAACCACTCTGCTTCAGTTATGTCTATAGACATTCCATGTGTGTATCTTTCATTTCCTTTGTCCCCAATATTGCTCTTAACATGCAGCTTGCCACCGAGGTTGTGTTTCAAAGGAGTTTCGCTCTCCACCCCAGTCTAGCTGCATTTGTGGTCCATGTGGAGAACTGGCTTCCTTTCTATCAAGCCAGCCCCAAACTCAGGCACACAATGGGTGTGTTGTGCTCCGTGTATGCCTGAGTGTGGGTCGGTGGGAGCTCTTTGAAAAGGAGGTGTGAACTGTTTCTCTCCTTCCTTACTCGCCTCTTAACAGCACAGCCATCAGAAACTAATCAAACACAGCAACGGGGCGTGCAGCCCACAAGACGAGAGCAAACGCCTCTTTTCCCTTATGACCTACATACTACAACAATGTAATGCAAGATCCGTAGTGGAGAGGGCAGGGGGTGGCCGGTGCTCTTTTAATCTAGTTATATAGCAACATTCACGGTGGGCAGAATGTCAACACCGCAATATGGAGGGGTTTCAAGGGCTTCAGATTGTTACACTTTTACAAACTCTCCCCAAGTCCTGGGGCGTGCTGATGATTTCCTAGAGTTGGGACAGTGGTGGTACAAAAGGAGACACCCCGAATGCACAACATCATCTCTGAATGTGGAAATGAAGGGGGGGGGGAGTTAACACACAGATCCCAACAGCAACTGTTCGCTTGCAGTAGTAGCCCAAGACTGACAGTTCGATTATCTGTGTATTGAAAGAAAGGCTCCCTCCAATTTACACATCAAAATAAATAATCGCCCGGGCAATTGAATGGAAAATCAACATGGACGGGTTTGTTTGTTTTTTAATAAACAACGAAATATATACATACAGACATAAACACACACCACTAGGGTCTTCAGCAGGGCTACAAACTGGAAGCAGGCGAACAAAAGCCTACCTTTCTTGCCGAGCAGCTCAGGCGCGCGCGAGCAGCAGCAGCAACAACCTCCTTCCCCGACTAAATCCACAGCCAGATGCTCCCAAGACAGCAATCTGTTAATAGGAAGTGCATACAAACCTGAGAGGGCTTTTTACACACACACACACACACACACACACACACACACACACACACAGAGAGAGAGAGAGAGAGAGAGAGAGCGCTAGTCTTGAGCTGCACACCTGCTTGCTTGCTTGCTTGCTCTCAGCCAGGGGTGTGTTTTGCATGAAGCGGCGGCGGCAGCAACAGCAGCAGCAGGCAGCGTGCAGGATCAATGTTGTGAGGAGAGGGCAACACCCTTCTTTTGGGTCACCAGCTCGCGCTCTGAGAGCCCAGCCGGCGAGCTGTGGAGATAACTGCAGAGGAGCCTCGCTTCCCACCCAGCCCCCACCCCAACAAGACGCGCACACGCGCGCGCGCGCACACAAACACACAAAGCAGCCACTGCCCGCGCGCGAGACTGAGATATGTACCCTTTATCACGCTGCATTCCACCTTTTCTCAGCTGGGGGTGGTGGTGGGGGGGGGGGAGGAGAGCAGCGGCGATAGGCAGCTTGTCAAAATGGCAGCTGGGAGGCATTCCCGGTTCTATTAATTAGACCCATAATGGGCTCGTTTCTTCGATTTCCTCGCAATAAATTACGCCCCCCCCGCTTTGTATAAGCCACGCTAAAGCCCAGCATAATATGCTAACACTCTCTCCCCCCCCCCCCCGCTCGCCCGCCCGCAAAATGGCTGGTCCTTTCAGCACTGCTGCAGACAGCTCATTGGGTTCCAGTAGCTTTCTGTAGCCATGGCAACAACCAACAGACTTATCCACCAAGCATGGTTGATCATGTGCGAATCTCACCCCCCCCCCCAACACAGGAGGTTAATTGCTGTTTGTCTTATAAGCACCCGGAAAGCGGGTGGGTGTTCACGCAGATATTGCCAATCTCTCGTTAATTAGACGCGATGGCGATTTTGGGTCGTTTGCTCCAAACCTAGGTGGAGTTGGGCAATGTTAGAGCCCTATCCTATGGGCAGCATAAAATAAAATAAATGCCAGTGTTAACACACTGTCTGAAACTAGCTTTCTCTCTTTCTCTTTTTGTCTTCTACCTCGCCCCTTTCTCTTTCTTCTTCCTCCTCTCCTCTCCTCCCTCTTTCTCTTTCATTATTGTATGAAGTGGCAAGTGTAGAAAATTGGTCTGAGGCTTGTAAAATGTTTATAAGGCGCTCATCCGATTACAGTATTCTGTAAGTCTGTTGGAATCCCCTTGCTTATTGAAATGCCTATCTAAATATTATCAACATTAATACTTTTTCCAGAGCAACTTCTCTGTGAACACTCTTTGAATGGTCTTCCATAAATGTGGGATGGTGGGGCAAGGGTGCAGCAATCAATAGTATCCACTATTCATCCTAAAAGTGTAAATCAAGAGATCTTAACATTTGTTGCCTTCAATGTGGAATGTAGACAGAATGTTACTAGCACTGTTATTTTGGAGTGCCACCATTGTTTTTCCAGCAAGGCCTTTAATGCTTGGTTCCCAACACATTCAACAGATGAAGCTTTCTGTATCTTGGGACAGAGATGCAGAGGTGGAAATGGCTCCACCTTTAGAATTTCTGCATTAACTCACATAAGCATTTCTCACATATTTGGTGAGTTGTGCACAGCTGAGAGATCTGTGGGGATACTGAAGGATATTATGTGAGTTTGCGTAAAACTTATTGAAATGCCCAGTGGCTATTGCACATCTCTTCTCAGAGCTTACATGCTGCCATATAGTGCCTTATTCTGCAGTTGTACATACTTTATATCCCAATCAGATTTTCCTGCTGACTCATAGCAGTCTGAAGAGCTGTGGACACTTTCACTTTGTATGGTTGCACCAATGTTACAGTAGGACACCACAACATTTTCATTTAAAAAATGGTAGACACACAATGCTTTCCTTCTCTTTTTTTGTTTTGGTAAAACAGAGCGCCAGTGCTCATATATTGATAAAAATGCATTTTTATCAAGAAGTGGCTGCCATAGGCAGCAAAGAAAGAGGTGCTGAGTAGACATATTTTTATGCTCTATGTCAAGCATTTGTTAATTTTGCTCAATACAAGCAGTCCAGACCAATGCATGGTTACTTGGAAGTTCTACTGGGGTGCATTCTCAAATAAGCATGCACAGGACTGCAACCAAAGTAGCCCAAGTGACAAGGGTTCCAAGAGGTGGCTTCCCATACTCCTGTGCTAAGGCCAGGGTTGTCAACTTGAATAAAATATTGGGGGGACCAGGAAAGCCCCACCCTGAATAATGGATCACATGGGGCAGCACACACACACCATTTGAATGGTAATACTCATCAACTTGGGGGGGCTCCCCCTCACATATTTTATGGGTAGGGGGTTGAAGGGACCTCGACCTCTAGGAGTTGGCTCCTATGACTAAGGCTGTGTACATATGCTACCTATAAAGCACATTCTTTGTGGGTGCTGCAGTTTACCCCTTGCAGAATTACAATAACCAGCAAACAAGCCAGGCCAGGCCAACACATTTTGACACCTGAGGCGGACAACAAAATGCCGCACCCCTCCCTTTCAGGGAAGAAGAGAGATCTTTATCAGGAACAAGGAGTGGCAGGGGAGAGATCAACTTTGGGATGTGTTGCCACAGTGGATCCCGTCACCTGAGGCAGTTGCCCCATCTGGCCTCATAGGTGGATTGGCCTCCCCTGTATCCCTGCGCTCTTCTGAAAAGCCCCTCTGAAGGGTCGAGGGCCTTCCTGAACAATGAGGAGCTAGGCTTAGGAACTGTTGCGGGAACCTCCAAATCAGGCTTGAAGGAGTGAAGAAGTTCATGGAAGTTAACATGTGGCATCCCACATTGTCCAGGAGGTCTCCCAACCCTCCAGAAAGATTTTCACAGGGTCTCTGTTGGGGAAGGGACCCTTTCCATCCATGAACTTCCTTAAGGTCAATGATATATGTACAGTTACTTGGGAGCAAGTCTCACTGATCACAATAGGACTTGCTTCTGAGTAAACATGCATCGGATTCCTATGCATGTTGTTGTATTGTTATGAGCTTGTCTGTTCTGTTATGAACTTGGGGCTCGGCTGGAACCTACTGTAATAGGGAACCAAGATCTGTTGGGGTGTGAGCTTCCTCACCCTGTGCTCAGCTTGTATATGTGTAGTTCAAACCATACACAGTATCCTAAGAACACCATGGTCTCCATTGACCCTCATTCCTAGGAAACTGAACCCTGGGAAAGTGCAGGAACCCCCGGAGTCTCTTGCTGCTCAGAGACTGGGGTTGCATGTAGCAATATCTTAGGATGCAAGTCTTGGTGTTTAGCTTTTCTTGGACCTTATTCCAATTGCTTGATTTTCTAATGTGGGCTAATTTTTATTAGCAGCAAATAATCAAGTATTGGGGGGGGGGGGCTAGCCGATTTTAAGAGCCTCAGGAGCTCCAGACAGAAAACACTGCCAACTGCTATGACTTAAATTCTCTTTCCTGAACCATGGCCCATGGGCACTGACCAGTATGGTCTCTTTTTTAGTACCAATTTGCTGATTTTGCTGCTGACTCAAAGGCTGTTGGCAGATGCACACATAGCAATTTCTACAATTTATTACTGACATGTAATTACTTTGCATCACTTACAAATACCACTTCGCTGCAATTAGTTTAGGAACTGCTTGACTGTAAAGTGTATAGCAAATAGAGAGATGGTACTGCAAATCCCTATTCGCCTCTCAGTGGTTTGTACTAACCTTAAACAGAATTATCTGCCCCATCATCTCAGGTATTGGCACTATTACAGTGGGTGTCTCCGGTTATATGGACTCTGTTCTGAAACCATATGCCATCAGTGCTCCCAGCTACGTACGTGACACCACGTTCTGAGGAAAATACAATCTTTAAATAATCTTCCTAACAATACTATACTAGCCACTATGGATGTGGAATCTCTGTATACCAACATCCCACACAACGATGATTTACAAGCTATAAGGAACACCATTTCAGATAAACCCACAGTGGACTTTGCTACCAAACTCTGCCATTTTGTCCTTACCCACAACAACTTCAAATTTGGTGATGACCTGTTCCTCCAGATCAGCGGCACAGCAATGGGCACCCGCATGGCTCCACAGTATGCCAACATCTTCATGGCAGATTTAGAACAACGTTTCCTAAACTCTTACCCACTCAAACCTCTCCTGTACCTATGATACATTGACGATATTTTTATTATCTGGACACATGGTCAACAGACCCTGGACACCTTCCACTAGAAATTCAATGACTTTCACCCTACCATCAACCTAACAATGAACCAATCTATGCAAGAAATACATTTTTGGGACACTACTATAAAAATACAGGATGGGCACATATACGCCACCTTATACTGTAAACCAACTGACCGACAAACATATCTACATGCTTCTAGCTACCATCCCAAACATCCCAAACAAACCATTGTATATAGCGAAGCCCTACGTTACAGTTGCATCTGTTCCAGCGCTAGAGACAGAGACTCTCACCTAAGAGATCTACAGCAAACCTTTTTAGAACTAAAACACCCGCCGGATGAAGTTAAACAACAGATCAACAGAGCCAGACCAATACCCAGAGAGAATTTGCTGCAAGACAGACCCAAAAAGGAAAATAGCAGAACACCACTAGTAATCACATACAGCTCCCAAGTTAAAACAGTACAACGCATCATCAGAGATCTACAACCTCTCCTAGACAATAAAAGTTCTCTTTCTTAAGCTCTGGGAGGAAGACCTTTCATTGCCTACAGACAGCCACCCAATCTTAAACAACTTCTCACCCACAATAATACTACAACAACAACCAGACTTAACACAGACACTGGCACCAGAGCCTGCAATAAGCCCAGATGCCAACTTTGCTGCCACATACACCCGGACAACACCATTACTGGCCTCAACAACATCAAACATACCATCTCAGGATTATTTAATTGCTCATCGTCTAACATTGTGTATGCCATCAAATGCCAACAGTGCCCTTCAGCTCTCTATATTGGACAAACAGGCCAAACTCTACGCCAAAGGATAAATGGACATAAATCTGACACCAGGAATCACAAGACAGAGAAACCAGTAGGAGAACACTTCAATCTCCCAGGACATTCTATACAAGATCTCAAAGTAGCTGTCTTATTAAAAAGGAATTTCAGAAACAGACTAGAAAGAGAAGTTGCTAAATTGCAACTCATTACCAAACTTAAAACTATGGAGAGACCTGGTCTGAACAGAGTCATTGGATTCTTATTTCATTATACATGACAAAGCTATTTTTAACCTTCTCACCCTTTGCTTTTCCCCTGTAAGACCAATTGCAGTCGTCAACAGGTTTACCACAGCTATCAGCCTATCACCCATTCCCACCACGTATCTGAACAAGTGTGCATGGACACGAAAGCTCATACCAAGAACAAACTTAGTTGGTCTCTAAGGTGCTACTGGAAGGATTTTTTTATTTTTTATTTTGTTTTGAGAATTATTGTACAAAGTTATGGAGCCACCATACACTCAATATCTTGTAGTTAGGCTATCCCTGTCCAGAAAGGGACAAATTTGGGCCACTAGCTGAAGCAGATGGAAGGCACTGCATGCCACCGAGGCCACCTGAGCCTCAGGGAATAGCAATGGCTCCAGAAGCTGTGTGCTCACTTTTTCAGTGGGAGTATAACTCCATCAAGAGCAGGCAACTTCCCATCCATCCAGTCTAGGGAACCGCCCACTAACAGTGCCTCAGTCTTATTTTGATTGAGCTTCAGTTTATTGGCTCCCATCCAGTCCCATTACTGAGGCAAGACAAGGCAATATCATCTTCTGCACTTGCTGAAGTTTCTGAACCATCTTCAGAGGCAGCCCCACATAAAACACATTGCAGCAATATAGATGTCTTGCTATTTAGGGAGGCTGTGATTCTGCATCATTGGAGGTGCTTGTTAGCCATTATTCTATCAAAATTCTGAGTAGTTTGCAAAATATGCAGGGCAGGGCATTATTCTAACTCAGGGGTAGGCAACCTAAGGCCCGCGGGCTGGATGTGGCCCAATCACCTTCTAAATCTGGCCCACGGATGGTCCGGGAATCAGTGTGTTTTTACATGAGTAGAATGTGTGCTTTTATTTAAAATGCATCTCTGGGTTATTTGTGGGGCATAGGAATAAGTTCACCCCCCCCAAAAAAAAACATATAGTCCGGCCCACCACATGGTCTGAGGGATGGTGGACCAGCCCACAGCTAAAAAAGATTGCTGACCCCTGCTCTAACTTCTGCTTTATTTCCTCCACCGTTTTTGGAATCACCTCTACCATGAGCAGTAACTATAATTTTTCACACTTTGCCAATCTTATCAATTTGGGTTGTGAGCAACAGTACACAGAACTGTAGGTTCTGCTCATGATGGCCTATTCAGAAACCCACAGTGTCATAAAAAGGAGGCCATGCTGTAGGGAGAGAGGGAAAGCAAACCACACACAAAAAGGCTGCCTAGTAAACCTCACGCCTAAATATGTTCTGGGCCTGATTGGGTATACAGCATTTCACACATGTAACCCCTTCTCAAAGTCAGCCAGGGCTAAGCAAGACAAAATAATTTCATTACCTTCTATTTGCACTATTTCCACTCTGTGGGTTGCTAAAGCTAAAACCCATAATGGACATGTATTTTCTTGCAGGTGTGAATGTATTAAATGAAGTAAAGAGGGTGGCAACCACCATAGACTTCTGCTTTTGCATAACTAAAAAATGGTAGATAAGAAAGCTTGAGGAAATTTCTAAGGAACCATGTGATTTCCATAGTCTACATTTAAACAGAGAGGCATGGATATTAGCTTGTTCCATGAACTAATGCTGTCAGTCTCTCTGCTTGGAGCTTTACTCATAATGACAATCATGTCTATCACTCCTCGCTTTGAGGACAAGAGTGGTAGACATTCCACACAGCTTGTCTCCAGTCCAGACAGATGCTTTTATCCTCACATCGTGCATGATTGCATGTTATTGCTTCCAGTTGCTATTTGCCCCATGCAAGGAGAAGCGTCCAAATTCCACTTCAGTAAAATTGGCAGTACTGTACCTTTCAATACCCGCAGAAGGGTTACAGGCGGGTGCATTTTTCAAAACACATTCTTGTGCTATTATTCTCCTACCCTGGGGAAATTGGGACATGTGAAATTAATAGAAAAATTAGAACAGCTTCTATTATATATGGAAGCACTGCAAATCGCATTGCTTTTTGATATGACTATCTGCCCTTGCATGCAACTGGCATCGCTACACAACAAATGCCAGAAGAGCAAATCCTAGTGAAGTAGCAATTACAGGAAATAAAATTACCCTTCTAGATATAGGATTGCTATAATTATTCTTGCGGGTAATTGAATATCCAAACTGGGAAGAAAGTTAAAGGCCGATCCAGTTGGTTCCTTATGTGTGCTATGTGGCAAGCACAGCTAATCTGTTCATGGGAGAGCTGCCAAAGGGGAGGGGGACCTCCCACTGGCAGAAAAGGGTGGGGAGGATGCAGCAGGCAACTGGCTCAGCCCCTTAGTGTTTGACCATGCCTGAACAACATTCACTGAGTTACAGAATTTTTGCCATCCTAATCCAAACTAAAAACTAGGTCCATGCAAAAAAAGGTGGTTCAGATAATGCAGTCGGAGCTTAGTTTATGGTGGTTCCCCATATTGTACTTTCATTTATCTATCTGAATTCCAAATGGGCAGTTCATGAATGCACATTTGTATTCTAGGTTTTTGTAGCAATTTCAAAGAGATTGTGTTTTCAACGTCTTTGTAACAGTGGTTTAAGGTTGTCAAGCAAGTATCAATCAATGGCTTTAAAAATTAAGCTCCTCTCATGTTTCCATGCCATTTCCCTGATAAAAGGCTCTGCTGCTTAACCTGAAACTAGAGAAAGATGTATGTGGTAATGTGCAAACAGCCACAAACGACTTGAGATGGCATGTCTCAGTCTTGTGTGTCTGTTCACCTGCTGCAAAGACCAGACTGAATCTTCACAGACATTTTAAGAATGCAAGTAGGGGGAAGTACTGTAAGAGGAGGTCTTGAAGATAAGCAGAGCCAAGAATAATGTACTGTGGATGAATTCTCACTCATGCATCCATGAGGATGTTGACAATTGGGAGGACAGCCCTGATATCATTTAAATTCAAAGGGTTGTGGTCCTTAACCCCACTCACACAAAAGCAGAGGCTAAAGCTGAACCTGAATTACAATCTTATGCCTCCTTGGCATAAGTCAGGCTTCCTCAGACTCGGCCCTGCAGATGCTTTTGGCCTACAATTCCCACGACCACTAGCTAGTTGGACCAGTGGCCATGGATGATGGGAATAGTAGTCTCAAAACATCTGAAGGGCCAAGTTTGAGGAAGCCTGTCATAAGTCTTTCCTCTGCTATATCAAGGTCCTGCCTGATTCTAAAAGAATAAATTGCAGTCATTTAAGACAACTTAAAGATGCTTTACCTGACACATACAAAATGGCTGCCATTTTGGAGAACTGTACTGAAAAGACAAGTGCACAGCAGCCTTGCTGCTAGCCTGGGTGGCAGGCAGTGCTGTTCAGGAAAGACTCAGTAGTTTTATGGAGCCTGGTGAAACTATACTGGCTCTTAGTATCACATGACCACTGTTGAACTATTCTGCGCAATTCTACTTCCTGGCCATTCTTTCTAATGCAATTTTACAAAAAATCCAGAAAATGTATTGTTAAGGGAGCTTCTAGATTTTGAATATGAATCTTGGATTTATGCTGTTATTCTCAGTTTAAGAGGGCTAATGGCTGATCAATATTTAGTTTTAAATACGTAATCACATACACAAAATAGAGTTGCAATTAGTAAAATAAAAGGTAAAATGATGGCTATAGATTGGCATTGTGGAAAATTAGTCTCTTTTTATAATGCTCATCATGCATAATACCTCAAACTACTTAAGATAAACCCACATTTTAATTTTTTTAAGAGTAGATTGCAAAAGCTAACATGTCAAAATGATTTTAGAGGAAAGGGATCCTTCACTGGTTGTGAATCTTGTTTACAAACTAGGGATTTACTAGGGGAGATGACTGTCTTGTCATCGCTGCAGTGAAGTCAATAATCCTAACCAAGTGTCTCATGTTTTATTATATTCCATGCATACCTCACCAATGAGAGTTGAGTACTAGGTTAGTGTTCCATTTTAAGATTTCTAGGATAGCTTTTCAAAGACACCCATGAACAAATATCAAGGGATGGATTTGTTATCATGACAAGTGAACTCACTTTGGGCATTTTTAAATCTTTTAATCTGTGGATTTATATGCATGAATGGTTGGGACAAGTTCAGCTGGGTTAGGGGAAGCATTCAACATAAAACAGAATGTTCAGAGAGGAGCTGGGAAAGAGCTGTTGGTGCGTCCTGATTATCCACTGAAGGAAAATCTTGTTTACACATAGTGTCAGGAACCTTAGCCCTCCTTGGATCATCAGGGTATGAGGCTAGGACCTAATCTAGTAGATACCGGTACTCTGTACTGTGTCTGTTCTGACCCGCAGAAGCAAAAAGAGCCTAGAGACCAGCCACTTTCAAATCAGGGCCCTTGGCACACGCACAACCAACACCAAATGAGAGAAAGTGCGGGAATAGACATAAATCCTGAAGTGTATGCCGGCTACCTGCCTTCTGTGGCTACTGCAGCTAGGGCTGGGTAAAAGATGATGAAAGGGACAAGAGAAATGCTGATTGCTTTGCTAAACATGACCGAAACAATATATTGCTTAAAGCCCAGGCTTAGGTCATTGGCTACCTGCATGAAGCTCATGGACCACAGTTTGGGAACCTCTGTTCTAGAAGGTATTTTTATGAGCTTTTTTTCTGATGCTGTGATCAAATTATTGTGTAATTTGATAGCAAAAGGTGAAAATTGTGAATTAAGAATCTGGTGTTAATTGTGTATGTACTGGTAGGATAAACTATGGTTACTAACTGGATAAGAGTCTCTGCCCCCCCCCCCATTTTACTAGAATTTTGAGTGTGACAGAAATGACAAGTCATTAGTTATATACAAGTCAGAGAAAGGAATCAAATGCCAGAAAGTGACAGTGAACTACACATCACTGGAACTCCTTTAATGATAATATGCATCCTTACAGCTTGTTTCCCCTATTCTAAATATGGCTCATGGTTTTGTTTACATACTGAAACCCCTTGAGGTGATGTGTAATTTCAAAGGAAACTAGCCATCTCTCTGAGGTGGTAAGTTTTGACGCGAACCACTGTTTTGATATGGAAGTACCTTCAAATAAACACATCTCTACATGAAAACTATGGTAATATGCACGAGAGGGAAATTTACTCCCCTTCATATAATGGCAGCTTTCTCCAGTATGCCTCCTTTGCATGTGTGCGGTTTTACAGAGGAAGCCCTGTTCTCCGTGTGTCAACTGGTAATAGAGTTCCTGGTGCATTTAGTTATCTGAGGAGAAATAGTTTGGCCATATAAGGTGATTGTATTGCCAGCCTAACCAGTGGGTCTGTATAATATAACCTCTGTATAATATAACCATAAGCCATTGGTTTTCAGTGGGTGAGTCTAAAGCGGTCTGAATTAGGGCTCAGCCAGACTTCCTTTTGTGCTGTGTTTCTAGGCACAGGTTTGCAGTTTAAAGCTCTATGCATGCTTCCCCCCCCCTCTTCCCCAGCACTTTCGTCATGAAAACCCACTATTTACTGCTAAATTGGAGCTAGCAGCAATTAGCAGAAACCCCAAATTCCCATTTGTTCCAATTCAGTGTTAAAGAGCAAGTTTTCATGGGGAAAGTGCTGGGGGTGGGGGGAAGCATGTATATAGATTTAAAACACAGACCTGTGCCTAGAAAGCTTGGGGCAAAGAGGTAAGTGTAGATGAGCCCTTAAAATGAATTGCAACAATGGCACTACAACATTTCCCTTGAAAAATGAAAAAGGGGAAAGGCATTGTAGGGGAGAAGGAAGAAGAGGGGCAAAGTACATCTATGCTACAAATAGGGGTGGGCAAATCTGTCATTTCTTGTTTCTTTCTGTTTTTCATATTTCCCAGAGATCAGTTCTCCACACTTTTCCATTGGTCTGGTTTTTTAATTTTTTTTAAAAAGCCCTCATGAAAATTCACGTGCATTTTAAGTTAATGTATTTTTGTATGCAATTTTGCCTAATACAGGTATACACAACTTTGCAAATGTATTCCCCTCCAATATAATGCGTTTTAATGTTATTTTCACCAACACAAGCATTTTTATGCATATGTTCCCCTACTGTGCATGGTTATTTTGGTACACATTACTTGGGCAGCAGGGGTGGGGGTGGGGAGAACTGCATTTAAAAATTTGGAGAAGTGCAAATTTGGCATCTTGTTTTGGAAAGGTAAGTCCGCATTAAAATCCAGTCTCTTACTGCAAACATGTGCCAGTTCTATCTATGCTAATTAAACTGTCATTGTTTCCCCACAAAAGATAATAGCTCAGTACAAATGCTAATAAAGCTGTAAGAGATCTCTTAATCTGCTCCATCCCAAGGTTCCTTTGGCATAAGGAAAGTCTGTCAAGGCAGTATGTCACTGGTTTAATGATTTGTGCGAGGTAGAGAGATTTAAAAAGGGGGAAAGAGAGGCATATACATTTTTTTCTTAAAACACACACACACAAAAACTGGATCCCATGGTCCAGATTAGGGTTAAAGCAGGTAGATGAGCTGTCTTCACCTATTTAAGATTCTGTGCATGTTTGCATTTCAAATACAGTGGTACCTTGGTTTACGAACTTAATTCGTTCCAGAAGTCCATTCTTAAACCAAAGTGTTCTTAAACCGAGGCACACTTTCCCTACAGTGCCCTTCCACCGTTCGGCTTCCGATCATCTTCCGAGGCAAAGTTCGCTAACCGGAACACCTACTTCCAGTTTTGAGGAGTTCGTTCACCAAATAGTTTGTTAACAGGACTGTTCATAGACTGAGGTACCACTGTATAGCATATTCAGTTCGTTTGCTGCTGTTTTAACAGGTGTGGCATTGCTACAGAATTTCGTAAGTTGTTTCAGCAATAAAAGTCAGTGCCAGGCACAGAAATATCTGATAGCTTTGTTAATTCCTAGAGTCCTGCAAATATAATATGCCCAAGAAGATGTGGGTCGCTCAGGAAAGATGACCCACTCTTAAGTTTCCCCAATGCCCACTGTGAAAGTGAGAACTATTGTATGTAATACGTTATTTCTAGCTCAGAAACATTATACTTTTTAAAAGTCCTGTGAAGAAGCATCATGGGTAAAGATATCCGGGAAGTTGTGCTGTGCAGGTTCCAGTTAAATGAATGGTAAGAGCTTATTATTTAAGAGGTACCCTGCATCTCCCTCCAAGGATTTCACAGTGGCTTAAATATGGCCTCCAAGGGGACCTTCATTCAAGCTGACAGGGTTAGGCCTGCATAGCTTGCTTCAGTCCTCTTGAGTGGTTCCTAAGCATTTCAGTGCTAGGGTTTTTGCAACATAGCTTCCCAGAGGATTGTGCCCATGTGTCAACTGAAGTCTTTGCAACAATTTATTAAGCATGCTATTCTTTCTCAAATATTTATATATCAGTTTGGTTGTGGTGTTTTGCTCAATAATGCCCGCACAGCTAAGAGCAATTTAATCAATAAAATCATGCCTAAAATAATTTAAGCAATTAAATACCGCAAAGGAGAAAGCCCAGCATCTTAGCAAATCCATCCAAGTTTCCTAAAGGCCTGGGTAGGATGGATATTGGCTGGCTTTTGTTGTGGTGGAAAGGTTGTAACCTTGGGACCATGATGTAAAAAGACTGATCCACAAAGAATAAGGAGAGTGTTCTTCACTTCTGAAGACAAACACATACCTTTATGTTTTATTCACCATCAGATTTCTTTAATGCCACACAGTTCAGCATTCAGGATAAATACTGGATGCCCAGAGGTAAACCCCACTGAAAACAAGTTGTATTTTCAAGCCTGCTCTCACACATGCTCCCAGTATGTAGGCTCCATACAGGGGCGGCATCTCTGTGGGGCTGTGGAGGTTTTCAGTGAAGGAGCCAGGCCCCCTATGAGCCACACTCTTATGAGTGTGTCCCTCTTATGAGTCACACCCAGCTAGTTATGTCAGGCTGGGCTGGCTTGTTAGCATAAGTTGAATCCACCAGTGTTTGGTACCTTGATTCAGTCTGATTTTTTTTTATTTTTTATTTTTTACTAAATAAAGGAATTCTGGAGAGAATCTAGCACTCAAGAGTTTAGTGGATTCTTTCCTCCTGGCAAAAAACCTATAACACTATGTTCATAGTTGTATTCTTGCCCATCTTCCTATTTCACTCATGTAAATTCAGAGGGAGATGTGGAGAATCAACAGAGAGCAAAGCTGAAGGAGCGTCTCCACCCCCATCGTTCAGCCTGGACACTGAGGTCCAGCTCTGAGGGCCTTCTGGCAGTTCCCTCCCTGAGAGAAGTGAGGTTACAGGGAACCAGGCAGAGGGCCTTCTTGGTAGTGGCGCCCGCCCTGTGGAACACCCTCCCACCAGATAGCAAGGAAATAAACAGCTATCTGACTTTTAGAAGACACCCGAAGGCAGCCCTGTTTATGGAAGCTTTTAATGTTTGATGTTTTATTCTGTTTTTAGTGTTCTGTTGGGAGCTACCCATAGTGGCTGGGGAAACCCAGCCAGATGGGTGGGGTATAAAAAATTTATTTATTTATTTATTAAAAATCATGCCTACTTTTCTACTTTCTTTGAACTCATGAGCCAGGAGAACCAGAGAAAAGAGTGCATTAACACATTATGGAGTGTATTTCACTGTTTCCACACTTTCATTGGCTTGTGAACCTGGATTTGCTAATGAAATAGCAGGTGTCTTTCTGGGTTACTTCTACCACCCTCTTTCAGCCATTTGAGAGTGAAATGGAGGGCACTTTAATTATTTACAACTTAAAAGATTGGCCCACCACAGTTTTCCCTGGCAGTGAGAACAAGTTTTATTCAGACTTCCAAGGTAGCATTTTTGGAAAATATTAACCAAGTCTTCATACCAAAGTTCAAAAGCACTGTGAAAATGGTATCAGCTTGGATGGATCTCACTATTAATCATTAGCTTGCCCAAAATGAATGTAAGTGGAGGAGGAGGAATAGAGAGAGAAATATTTGAAAGGTATACAAAACATATTCATTACGTATCTTTCTCTTATAGTAGAAAAGTAACATGATTATGAGAGCCTTCAAGTCTAACCCTGACATCAAACCTTATTTCAAGGTTCAGACATTTTTAAACATGGAAACTTTGCTTGTGGGCATTAGATTATAATGGTCAGTTTTGAGAAGAGGCAGTGTTTAACTTCAGTCATTCTTGGTAAGGTATAAATACTATTGGACATCATGCTTGAGTAATGTTAAAATGTCTGGTTGACAACATGGCTCTAACAGCCAACTTGATAAGGAGCAGGTCAGCTTATCGGTAACATTCTTTTCACAAAGAGGCCGGTGTTCTTTTAGATCCCTGAAGTGCAACCCATTCACAATCATTCCAAAAATGTCTTAATCAAAATATTTATAGAACCACTGACCTTGCTTTTTTTTTTCTTTTTTTGGTACCTTGTACTTTTGTGGCACTTTGTGATTTTTGAAGCAGCAGTGCACAGCACACAGGTATAAGGTCCATCTGACCACAGCTACATAATGGATGGAGTAGCTTTGCTAGAGAGCCTCTTTATATGCCTGTCTGTCTGTTTCCCTGTCCCACAGTACAATGATGGCATTTTGAAGGCAGATCCCCCCCCCCCCGCACCAGAATTTGAGATATAGACAAAGGTAACTTTAGAGAAACACCTGGACCTATTGCAGATTAAAGCCAGACAATTCTGGCTTTCATTAATACAAACTTAAATTAACAGCATGGATTCTGTTCTGTTCTGCTGTATAGACTACAAACCAACGAGAACCTAGTTTCAAATATACCGAAGAGAAAATCAGCCACCCTATTGGTTTCTGATCTTTCTTGGCTCTTCAGCGGCTAAATGTGCCCCATCTCTACGAACACTAGCTCTTTGGTGGATGGAGATGGCCGAAGAAGCGTTTTGTAATAAGTTATGTTCTTGTTCTGCTGTGGCCTCTTGGAGATTTTTGCATGCCTGTCCTTAAACAAATCTTCAAAACCTTAACTACAAAACATGAGACATTGCATCTCCTAAACTACTCAACAAGATTACTTGAAAATTGTGCTTTCCTTTGTAAGATGAGAGGTGCAATTGTCATCATCGTATATGAGTCTGGTTAAAAGGAGAGACAGAGGCCTGAATTCACCAGTGTCAGCTAAAAACTGGAGCATGTTGGACTCTTCCCACCCCATCTGTTTCCAGACAATGCTTAATTGACAACTCTCATGGCTCATCCTGGGAGGCATTGAGGGTTCCCAACCCAGATGTTATCAAGTGAGTGGTTAAGTGTTGCAGTTGTTAGGGCGTAATGAAATATGAGGAGGAGGAGGCCAGGTTCTCTACACAGAGGCACATATAGAAAACAACTTGAGTATGCACACAAAGTTTAAAGTAAGTCCCATTGGTCTAAATGGGTCATATGTCTGAGTGGACATGCATAGAATCCCACCCTCAGTGACACAGGGGGCCATGGTTTCTCTTAAAAGCAGACATTTGTGGATCTTCTTCAGAAGGATGCGTAAATCTGGAGTACAAGTTGTTGTTGTTGTTGTTGTTGTTGTTGCATTACAAGAAGCAATGAAGGGCAGAAGAGTATTTTTGGTGTAATAAGCATTCTACTAAGCCTGGTCAGATGTGGGATCACATTATGTGGAAACAACATCTACTCTACAGGAGGCATGTTCCCCTAGGATTTAACTAAATGGCAAGGCTGGTTACTGAGCACCTGAGAATGCTCACTGGTGTTGTTTAAGGGAACTCCTTCCTTCCCTCTCCCCTTTTTAAAAAAGACCCCACTAAATGTAAAATCATGTCACTTTTTCTTTTTCTTTTTTTTTACACATCTTGAGCACTGGCTGATGGACTCAGCACTCAGAAGGGCCCCTTACCAGCTCGATCTGCTGTCCATTAACTCCAGCTGTCAGCTACACTAGCTGGCTGCCCCCCTCCACTGCCCTGCCTTGTCTGGGCCTTGAGAAAGGACCGCGGGGGTCCTTCGTATCCCCTGGCATTCTGAGCAAGGTGAAGAGGCATTGGCTGTGCCACCTCTGCAGTGTGCCATGGCAGCTAGAAAGACTTTAAACTTGGAGATCCATATATGTCTTTCTAGCTGCTGTGACAAACTGCAATAGCAGCACAGGCATTCTTCTGGCCTCCTTGTCTCTGAAGATGCCCTTTCTCAAAGTCCAGGTGCCAAGGCAGGTGACAGAGAAGCCTCCAGTGTAGGTGCTACTACTACTACTACTACTACTACTACTACTACTACTACTATTATATATCTATACCCCACCTCACCCCCCATGAGACTCAAGGCGGCTATCACTGCAGCAAAGAATATTTTAAAACAAAAGTAAGGATGGCAGAAGGGGGGGGGGTTATGGTGAGGCCATTGCTCAGGACATGTCTATGTCCTCCCTGAAGTTTAGCAGCAGCCCTGAAGCTGGGTGGGCAGCTGAGAGGCTGCAGAATGCAGATGACTTGGAGAGATGACTTAAAGAATGAAGGAAAGTATACCCAACAAAATCCATTGGTCGCTGCTAAAGAAAGGTCAGTGCATTCTTTTCATGAGTATTTCTCTCCCTTTTGATAATAAATTGATGGGGAATGTTTGAAAGAAGAGTGGAATATTTTTTCAGCAAGGCACTATGGGAAACTGTCTCCAGGACAACTTGTCTTCTTCCCCTTGCCAGTGCGTTGCATTATATGTGAGCACATACCTGGAGGCAGTCCCTCTTACGTTCTTTGTATAAAGCACATATAGTGAAGAAATGTATAATGAAGACGAATATCTTAAAAATCTGTTCTAACAGCATGCAGGCAAATATGTCGTCTATGAATGTTACACCATCAAATGGACTATTTAAGCAACAGTTTCAGTCTGACAGCATTTCATCAATATTGCTGTTTTCTTTTCACTACAGAACATTCAGGGTGATGTTATATCCTGGGTTTTGAAGAGCTGCTTAGCATCTCCATTTCACAAAGCTGCATTTCTTTTGACAAAAAAATAAAATGGTGAACAGCCTAGTGGGAAGTAGATCACTACCTTTTTTATTAATCAGTGCAAAGATCTGAAAGCAGCTTGATCCTCACTCCCATCCTGGAATCAATTTGCTATAAAACGGCAGTAGCGTATGTACTGTATATCCTTCCCCCACCAGAAATCAAGTTTGCAAAAGGTCTTTTTATCCACTCCCTTGTGAGTGTCAAGCAAGGTTTTTGGCTATTTCACTATGCTGCAATTGCATATGTTCCCTGAACCACTAATAGGGCATGTACTTCATGTGGAATAGCTTGATATTTATAAGTGCCACTTCGGGGCTGTCTCTATTTTAGTTGGGATTCAGTCACATCCTTCAAATTCAGATTGCATGATGGAACATGTTTTGGTGTTCTTGCACCAAAAAACTGCATCCTCCCCAAATTTCCTGAATAAGGAAAGCGCACTGGAAAAGTGTGAGATGAGAATGGCTTGACTCTCATATAACCTTCCTGCAAACAACACAGAATGATTGCTCAATAATTAGCTGATGTCATCAAACCTCCCCTTAAACTTCGTGTAAACAAATTAGAATGAATGTTCAAGAAACAGATAATTAGGAAGCAACCTAAGAGCCTCAAATTTATGCTGTTTCTACACACTATAAGGCACATTCAAACACATTATTTCTCTCAAAGAATTCTAGGCACTGTAGTTGATCCCTCACAGAGTTACAATTCCAAGCAACCTTTAACAATCCATAGTTCCTATAATTATTTGAGAGGGTGGGGAATGTGCTTTAAAAGTACAGTGTGTACACAGCCTTGGTGACAACAGGCTGTGTTACTATGTTGCTCAGCCTTGCTTTGGCCACTGGATTTGCCACTCCATACAAGGAGGGAGGAAGAAGGCTAGGCAGGATGGTGGCCAGTCCCATCAAAGGTCCCATGAGATGCAAGGCCCACTGAGATCTTGTGAGAGGGGCACCCCTCCCCTCCAAGTATGGCAGCTGCTGTGCTAGCCTACAAGTTAGCCAATGGTTTTAACTAGCTTTCCAGGCTGTAAGTGGTGACTCCACAAACACCCTTCAAACAGTAGTTTCAAGGCAAGGTTGTAACCGAAGTTTCCAAGTTTAAATGGCATGATACAGCATGGTTAGTAAAAACCAGAAATGGAGGAAGGAATGTGCAACAGGTGAGGAGGGCTGAAGTTGGGGAGTACATGGGTCTGTGAGATCACTATGATTTAGTATTAATCTGAATTGAATTAGATTACGGTTCCTTTTCCTGCTTAACCTTGAATATCAAAGAATCCACTCAAAGATCATATTGATCAAACACTTGAGAAAATCAAACCACCCAAATTGCAGGACTTGTAGAACAAGAAACAGGAGAATACAAAGAAGGGGGGAATGCACTGCAGACCTTTTTTGCTTTTCAATCTCAGGTCTCTTGTTAAGCACCATTTAGTACATGAAAACTCGTGCAACTCAAGCAAATAACCGTGTTTCTGCTTTTGGGGGAGAAGATGGAATGGGGTATAGGTAAGCATGCAATGCAACACTAGGTTCCCATCCTGCACCAACTCTTACCTATTTTGAAACTGCAACAAGTATTTCAACAGATTCTTCACAAATGCAGGGCTGGTGGCATAAGCATGAACCCCGAAGCAAATTCTAGCAAAAATATTTAGCTATTAATCTTCTTCCTCCAAAATACTCCCACATTCCTCCTGCTCTGTGCCATCTTGTAACTATTCTGTCAACAAGCCCAAATACATGTAAGCCAAGTGGCATAGGCATTGTAGTTTTTTCATGCACATGCCAGTTGAACCATGTTACACTTTGGATGCATCCAAGGTAAAGACACATAATAAATGAACAGGATTGCAGTGGCCCCAAGTGTTGTTGGTAACATGGCCTGATTCAATTTTGGAAGTGGTGAAGCAAGGCATGCCAAGTGTTCATAGGGGTGTCAGCACTCCTAAATGAGCATTTCAAAATGTGTGTGTATTAGCGAGGAAATTAAAGAACAAAGTTACAGGACAGAAGAGGCTGCCCTTTACAAAACTCATAATTAACTTGTAGAATTCATTGCTCCCAGCAGTGGACCATGTGATAGAGTTGCACCATGCACCTAATCTCCCTCCAGCCGCATTGCTGCTGAATATAGGGATTGAGAGAGGACAAGGGGATGTCAGCATGGTGCAAAAGCCCTGGAAGAGCCAATCTGCTGCTCCTGCTGGCGTATTTGCACTGTACTGATCTTGCCGCTACCTCCTCCTCTGTCCATCCCAGTGAGCAGCAGTGATACAGCCAGAGGGAGGTTGGATGAGAAGTGCAACAGCACCATGCTGTCTGCTGCTGATGGCCACAGGATGTTGTTGCAATGATGGCCACCAACTTACAGGTAGCTTTAAATGAGATATAGCTTCCATTAATTTGTCTGTCAAGAGCTATTAAGCATGAGAACTATGGAAGCATGGAAGAGCTACAGCTCAGTAGTTAGAGCATCTGCAAAAGGTCCTTTGGTCTACTTCAGTAGGGTTTTACCTGAGCTTTTGAGGAATCCAACCCATCTTCCATAGCAGCAACCTCTGTAAACACAGGCAGAAGTGAATGTTCTGGATGGACATGGCTGCTCTGGTTAAAATCCCACTGAGTTCAATGAAACTTGCTTCCAAGTATGTGGGTTCCATGGCCTAAATTGGTATTCTGAAGTCTGCAGTAAGATGTTTTCATCTCTTAACAATCGAAGTTACAGCCATTTGTACTCAGCCTTCAGCTATGCCTTCCTACTGTAATACATTTACCCATAACAAGCAACTGAGACGGAGCATCGCTTTTAATCTAAATTCAATTACAGAAGAAAGTGGGGGTATTTGGGGGTGGGGAGGAGGGGGACTTGTGAAGCTTTGTAGTAAATGTGAAGGCATATATGAAGGAAACTGGAATAGTCACATCACCAAAAGGTAATAAGAGATGAACAGCATGACTCACGATCCAGAGAGCTGATTTTCGAAATGTTTGATAATAACTGAATTTCCGTCTTTCTTTTCAAAGCTGTGTGGGGGAGGTAAGGATTCTACGTTCTGATCTGAAAGTTTAAACTGATGGATTATCACATCCAAAGAAAGGGGACAGCTAGTTACATAACAAGCAGCTGTAGGTGCATCAGATACAATGTGTGGGCAGTCTCAGGCATTTCTAAGAAGTATGTTTCTGTAGGTGTCAGAAAGTAATTTATTTTCCATCCTTCATCAGCATCTAATGTAAGTGTAGCATCTTTGTTATTTGCCTGATATTTGAGGATTTTGGATTTTTAAAAACCACACAGATACATTACAGTTTCTTTCAGAAAAGGAAAGGAAACTAAAATTGATTCATTTAGAAACCTCTCAAAGTGCTGTATTGGATAGATCCATTGGACACATAAAGGCTGCAGGCTGCTTTTAAGGTCTAGGAGTTGCAGCTGGTGCAGAATGCTGTGGCTAGACTGGTAATGAGAACAGACCACCAACATGAGATATGACATGTGTTAAGAGAAAGAAAAAAAACCCTGCACTGACTTCCCATTTACTACTGCACTAGGTTCAAGGTTATTAGACCAATGCACAAAGCCCTGAATAACTTAGGTCTAGAATACCTTAAGGACCACCTCACTCTGTATGTCCCAAGTCAATTACTGAGATTGTCTGGGGGAGCACTATTAGTGGTCCCCCATGGACTTAAAAGCATGACTTGTGTCAACATGAAGTTATGCCTTCAGTGTTGCAGAACTTCCTCCTGTCAAATAGGCACCATCCTTGCATAGCTTCAGATGCCTCGTTAAAACAGTTTCATTTCATGAGGGCCTTGGATAATGAATGCTTCTCTGATGTGTTAACATTTTCCCAATGCTCTTTCTAAAATTTCTGAGATTTTAAACGTCTGAAGTTTAATTTATACTTTAAATTTTGTTATTTTGGATATTTTTCTTGTTGCATGCTGATTTGAGAACTCAGTGGTGAAAAGTGGGATCTATCTATCTATCATCTATATCTATCATCTATCTATCTATCTATCTATCTATCTATCTATCTATCTAATCTATCATCTATCTATCTATCTATCTATCATAAATAAGAATGCTGCATTCAATTGCAGAAATAGCCCAAGGCATTTGGGTACCTGAAGAAGGGTGATAAAATATCAAACAAACAAACAAACAAGGCCCTCTAATGGCAACCTAAGGTCTGCCACTAGGGACAAGCTGGTTCATGCTGCCTAATGGTAGACCTAGCTATGCTACGGTGTGCCCCCCCATTGGTTATATGAGCATCAGCATATGAGTATTTGGTTTCTCATTCCACAGGAGAAATAACACTTTCTAAGATTTCCTACGGTTGGGGTTACGCTGTGCCAAGCATACCTTGCCAGTTAAGTGCTGGTTGTGTAGAGTACACCACAAAAGATACATGCGTATACATCTGAGGCTCTGTGACATACCACGGGGGATGTGGAAAAATTTTCAGCGTGAGGCAGCCTTCTGGAGGTCACATGGTGGGCAGTGCCAGAGGCAAAGCAACAAATGTAAATTTTGCCATTGTAAAATTGCTCTATACACATTCATTGCTATATACACATAGCACCCCTGCCTAGTCTCCATCTAGATAAGCAAAATACATTGTCAGATTTCCAGGACACACTCCAGCCAGGCAAAAATATTTTGGATGCAAGCACGGCCCAATTAAGGATTTGACCTAGAAAGAATTATAAGGGCCCGATAGAGAGGCTTGGGGTGTGGTGTGGGAGACACATTTAGTCCCTGGCCTGAGGTTCTGCACCCCTGCCATACTGCATACTGTAACTGAAAAGGCTTCCTGTATACTTGTGTACAAGTGGTAGGAAAAGTCTATAAATGAAACAATAATGCAATGAAGAATCCCCTTCCTTGGAACTTTCCTTTCACCTCTTGCTCTTTCCTTCTGCCTCCTTCCCCTATCTGGTTTATCAGACTGCCTTCTTCAGATCTCTAAATTGTCCTCCTATCACTTCAGGAGACAAAACATCCATTTCCTTTTGATATAATGTCTCAAAATTTATTTCACGTTAGTCCAATCTCATTCTCTTCATGGTGTCAGGGTTCTGGGGATAAGTCAAGCTTTTCGAAAGTCACCATCCAAGCGTCAAGAAACATTGCTTGCTCAGCTTGAGAAGATGGATGGAGAGTAATAAAAATATACTGAAAGCAATGCAGAATAATGCTGGAGAGTTATGTACTGCAAGGAAAAAAAGACTGAAAGTTTATAATAAGAACTCCAGGGCACTCTAAAACAATAAGTTGACTCTTAATCATCTCTACTCTCAGGATTGTCCTAAGGATAAGTACTCTTGGCCAGAGTAGGAACACAGACTGAGGTTTCTCTAAAAGAATCCACAGTAGTCTGGACATTATTGGGTTATATATTAGTATTATAGCTTGGAGCAAGATTCCACTCTTAGACCTTTCTAGTTTCTCCCAGTTTCTGTCCAATGTAAGTCCAGCAATAAAACATGGTGTTGGGGTTGGAGTGATCCTATACAAAAGTACTTATGTTAATCTTGACAGGCAGGCCTACAGAGCATACATGGAGGCAGTACTTACCTAAGAACAGCCTACTGGACCAGGCCAATGGCCCATCTAGTCCAGCGTCCTGTTCTCACAGTGGCCAGCCAAATTCATGCAGGAAACCTGCAAGCAGTACTGGAAAGTTACATCTCTAACAACTCTGAGACATCAGTTTGAGTTGGACATATGCATATGCAAGGGTGCAATTTCCCCCCGGGTATATATTAAGATCCTAACACTAGGTCCTGCAGGCTACAGCCTCAGCCAATGTATATAGACAAAAACCAGTAACTTCTCTAGATGTTTCAATGTTTTGATCTGTATTTTTTTTTGCCTAGATGTTATTTCAATATGTTTTCTTCCAGGATTGCAGATATAAGGCTGCTTCTTTCATTAAATGTTATTTTGGCAACAGTGGGGTGCTCCTGTATCAGGTCAAAGTAAATGGGATGTTAGGAGATCTGTGGGAGGGGACTAATCCATTGAGGGCTGTGGTGCTGGTGGGGTGTGTGTGGTTTAACCCAATTAAAATCACCCCTGCAAGCTCCTAATTGCCCTCTGAGGAAAGCACATGAGCATACTCTTTTGTCTTCAATAATTACAACTAGTGCTGTGTCAAAACCTGTCCTCCAATTTCTTGAAAGTCTTCTCCAGCTGCAAAAGAAGTTTCTACCTTTCTGCCTCTTTTTCAGGGCGCATTAGAATTCCTTTATGCTTTCAGTGGGTGCAAGGCTGGGCTAACGTTACAAGGTAGTCATGGAGGGTATGTGTGCTTTTCTTCCCATTAAACATTTGCCCTGCACTCTGCAGCTTCCCCAACTGCCTGTGGTTGCTAATCTCAGAAAGCGCCAGGGGAGGAGTTTCTTTATAACACCTTCCCCTGGATTTTAAATGAAGTGTGGGAAGTATTTTAACTTTTGAATGTTTTAGTATTTTAAACTTTTGTATGTTTCAAAGTATAGTTGTGGGTTACCTCCTTGGTTTCCTTTTTTTGTAAACCGTGTGTGTGTGTGTGTGTGTGTGTTACAACCAAGTGGTATATTACATTTTATGAAATAAATGAATAGAGATAGATAGATACATAGATAGTCAGGGAGAGTGGATACTGAGAACCTGAGACCAGCACACTGGCTATGCTTGTTTTTAAGGGAAGTTTTTCCTTTTTTAAAATAAAGGAATCAGTGCAGAAAGTAATAAGTTGACTCTCTTATTATTAAAATAATAATAACAAACTGCAGCCAACCACAGATTAGAGAGCACATCTGTCCTCTGCACTTAGAGGAGAGCCTGACCAATGGCATCATGGGGTTTTCAGGAAGGTTTCAGAGTACAGATCAGAAAAGCAGTGATTCGCAGAATGAAAGAAAGGGTTGTCACAAACACCATTTGGCCTCCTTAAAAGTATACTGACCACAACAAGAGCTCTGTACCCCATTCATTTCTCTCCCCTCGGATAACCTTCATGTTCAGTTTCTTTCCTCATTAATTGATGTAGAAAAAGTAACTTTCAGGACAGCAAAGTACATGAATAAGGTGAATGGTTCAGTCAAATGTATTCTGATATACTATAAGCAGATTAGTATAATAACCTGTTTTTAAAAGGTGCATAGTCTAGGGGTGGAATGGCAGTTAGAGGAGAAGCGAGCAGCACATTTTTTATGTTGTTTTTTGTGTGGTGCAATTGATTTTGTATAAATATTAGCCTCCAGTAATTCACTGAGTGCCATTTGCTGTGCAAACCACTCATTCTCAGTAGCTCATCTGTTCCCTCCCAGTGCTAGGTATTAACAGGATTTTGTATTATGGAAGGTGATATGGGAACATTCAAGTGCTGGGAAGCAGCTCTTTGAATACGAAAACACAGACAGTTAAGACTAACTTTTGTTATTGAGTCACTTATCAGTATTCACTTTCAAAGCTTCAGTTGTGCACAGGAATTTGAGGAATGGCAATACACTTGTTCACCTGCACATCTTACTCTCCAAGAGAGGCAGTCTATTAATTCTTCTTGATGAAGATCCATAACCAGCATTCACTTTACATAATTGCCCGTCAACTTTAGTGGCTCAGAGTCTGAGCTTGTCTAGATTTTACCCTTGCCATGGAGACAGCACACATCCTGGCCACATGGCTCAGAACAACTCACAGCATGAGTCAGCTTGCTCATAAAAGTGTGATTTGCCATGATTGGTGGATAGGGGGGAAAACACTCTCAATGTGATAGTCCCAACTCATCACAGCAGCTTCTAAATGTTATAGCTCTCTCATTGCAATTCAGAATTAGGACGCAGATCCCAGGGCGAGTATACTGAGGGAACATCACCATTTGTCCTTGTGTGAAGATGGCAGTGATTATTACGCTGTGTGTGCAAATGGTAGCTATCTGAACAACTCTATTGAAGAGCAACAACACAGGTAGGAAGACATAGATCTACAACATATCACTATTGTACACCAAAAACAACAAGGAGAAGGTAAGAAAAAGCAACACCTACAAATAATATTGCCACCACTTTCCTGACTGAAGGAGAAACTCGCAAGTTTACAAATACTTTCCCCCCCTGGTATCTGAAGAAGTGTGCATGCACACGAAAGCTCATACCAGGAACAAACTCAGTTGGTCTCTAAGGTGCTACTAGAAAGAATTTTCGATTTTGTTCCCCCCCCCCCCTAAGTGTGTGATGGTTTCAGAAAAGTAAGCAAGTTCAGGTCATATCACCACAATTTATGTTAATTGTATGAGGCTGAGCAAGATCAGGATAACACAGTAAGGGGAGAGGTGGTTTAACCCCTTTCCCCAACCTGGTCCCAATGAACTGCAAAGCAGTTGTTAGCACTAAATTGGATGTACAGGAAAGCAGGATAGCTCCCAATAGAAACCAGGTCGAAGATGCAGGGGCCTGAGAGCAGGAAGGGAGGAGCACACCAAGAACAACAACAAAAATCCATCTACGCATTCAAATATTGGACTGAAGGCCTCTTTTTATTATTATTATTCCTGAGAGATTACTAATGAGATTGTGATTTCGCTGAGATTTACTTATAAAAAATAGTGAAGAAAAATATACATTAAATACTGATTTCTAATATATCTACTGTCTAAATTGTCAACTAAATAAAAAATCCACTGGCATTTGCTAGCCAATTAGAACAACAATTTGGCGAGGTCATCACACCACCATCATCCCTTTGATGATACTGTGTGAACCAGTACCATTTTTAACACCCATAGCACACAGTTTTCATATCTTGAGCAAATAAGATGAAATAACTGTAATGGTTTGGCATTGATATAATTTGTTGAGAGCCATCAGCTCATTGTCAAAGGACTCATGCGTGTTTTTGCCCACACTGGAGAGGGGTGGGAGGCTAATGAATGAAAATATACAACTAAACAGAAAACAGCATCACAACCCTAGGCATGTCTATTTATATGTAAGTCTCATTGAATTCAGTAAGATTTACTCTCAGAAAAGCATGTATAGGACCGCAGTCTTAAAGTGGATGAAATGCCTCATTTTCAGCCTTCCAAAATTGGCACATACAATAACCTTATCTAAGGAGAAAATCAGAATTTGAAGCAAAGTATTTTAGCAGGGAGTGGACTCTCAGACTGAAAATTAAAATGACTGAATGCCATTTTTAATTTGATTGCATCAACTCAGGAGGCCTGAGAGCCACAGATCCCTTCTGTTTCTACTGTTGCTTGCATTTATCAGCTGTTATTGTGTCTTATTTAACAGAGAACTCTATCTAATTGGTGGAGCTCCATTAACCTCATATATAATTTTTCTCTCTCAGCACTGGATGAACAGCACCAATCAATGATTTAATTTTCCTTTTCCTTTTAAGTTCTCCAATTAACTTTCTACCCTTAACAATGCTGGAATATGTGTTTTTCTACTCAAACACTATAGTCATTATGAGTACAATGAACAATCCTGGAGAATTGTGATTATTTAACCAGATATAGATACATTTTTGCTTCAGAATGCACTGCTTATTCCTGTATTCTCAAATTTCATAAGGTGTTCTTAAAATAATAGTATTAGTTTTTAGGCACCAGGCAAAAAAGTTTCTCTTCACCCAAGTTTTTGGTCCTTAATCTGTGGGGTATTAGATATATTTGTGGCCTCTTTTCTGCTCATCTTTTTAGTGGGTTGGGGTTAGATCTCCCCTTTTATACATATTATAGATGTCCTTTTTGTTTGTTTTATCTATTGGTTTTATACTTGGTTTTAATCTTTGTTTCACTTTGCAAGTGACTCTGGGTTGCTTTTTTGTGAAAAATTCTGACAACATTGTATTTGAAAGCAAGTTTTGAGGAAATCACTGGACCTTTCATTTAACTACAGGAGTTTGGGATTGGGAAGAAGTGCAATGTGGGTGAACCTATTTAAGAAAGCCTATTTAGTATAGAGAGACTTCAAAGGAAAACTTCATCAACTATTGGCTTATGTAACATAGTTACATTGCCCCAAAGAGAGCTCTTCCAAAGGAGGTTACAGCAATAAACCCGAGCCTCTTAGATAACTGCACAGGCTGAGGTGGGGATCAGACCACAGTCCACTGCGAACCGTGAGCCCACGGTTAAACACTTTAAATGTCCTGTTGATTTTAATAGGCGATACCGAAGCACAAGCTCATATCTCTTCTGTTGACGTTAGTGGGATTTTAATGTCCTTCACTTTGGTGAGATTGTGTGCTACGGGCTCTCTCTAGGGAAGGGTATGCTTCTGAACAGATTTTAACAGCAGCACAAGTGAACTAGCTTGGGGAGTGTTAAATAGAAACATATGAAGAAATTGGCTTCTATTGTTCTGTGGCATTGCACTGGATAGTGTGAGCCTGAAGGCACAAGCCAATATAATTGTTTGATAGCATGTATGCCTACTGGAAGCAAAGTGAAAAGAGCCTAATATTTTGTATACCATAGTGGAGCAGGGCATATGTTTGTATGTGCCTATTGAAATTTACCAACAGCAGCACCTTACTTACAAGTGCAGTCCTGCACCATGTTTAATCACAGGTAAGTTTCACTCTGCTCCAAGAGGCTTACTCCCCATAAAGTGTGTTTTGAATTGCAGCATTTGGATACCAATCGGGGCTCAACTATCTCTGAAAGTCAGCTCTAGGTTGGAGAAATCTGGTTCCTTGATACTCAGGTCCAAAGTACACATGATGTTATATGCATTTTTGAATCTAGAGGGCTACAAATTATTGGAATCACAGTAGGGTCCAATGGGTGATTTCCGCCTGCTGTAAACAGCAGCTTCAAAGGAGGGATTTTATTCAGGATCACAACAAGGGAGGAAAATGCTAATTTCCCTCTCCATGCCTGTTGACAACAGCCTCACTGAATGTCCCCAGGTTCTAGTATTTATATCAGAAAGAGAGAGTGCTCTCTGTGTCTGCTTTCTGTGTCATGCATAATTTTATACAACTCAGTCACATCCCCCTTTATTCATCTTTTTTTCCCCAAGCAAAAAAAAAAATGCTAAACATTGGACTTTTTCAGCCAATCATTTTGGCTGCCTTTTCTTCACCATTTCCTGCTCCACATGTTTTTTGATGTGTTGTGACCAGAAATGGACAAATATTTCAATAGAAGACACACCATAGATTCATATAACAGTACTACAAACTTGACAGTTTAATTTTCTATCCATTTCCTAACGATTCCTTGCATGAATTTCACATCTTTCACAGTTGCTGACACTGGGTCTTTTCTCCCTTCAATTGGGAGGCATCACTTGACCTCCTCTTGCCTTTTGGTGCAAGAAGAAAGCTTTGGTGGAATAAAGCTTCCATGGCTAATGTACAGTTTTCTTTCCCTACAGAGCTTGTTGAAAATTCTCTGGCCTGACATCCTTCAGACCAGTGGTTTGGAGCCCAAGTCTTGATACCAAGGGCTTGCATGCACAGCTAAGCTATGGGAGAAATTGCCATACTTGGAAGTTCACTGTAGTGACTCTACTGCAAGGCAATGCAGATCAGCTACCTGAAACTTATAATGTCAGTTCAGACAGATGACCTTATTCAATAACAAAACCTTGCAGAGTTTCCATTCTATTCCATTTATTTTTTTCTACAAGATAAGCCGGGTGACAACCTCTAGTGTGACAGTTAATTTTAACCTCCCTATCAATGCACTGCTGCAAAAAGTATTCCATTGTTATCATGAAGCAAGGCGGCTTGATATCATTTGTACTAGTACAGCTATAAAAAGGGAAGGCATAGCTGGAAACTGACGCAAGCTTGAAAAACCCAGGAATGACGTTATCACTGTACAGGCAGGCAGATTAGAAGTAGAGGCTCTTCAAATATTAAGAATCCAGTTGAAGAAATCCAGCATGCTGTTGTTAGTCATGTCTTCTCCCTTACTGAAGAATTTTTCTGTCATGCGGAGGAGCATATAGAAGAAATGAAGTCACTTTGGCACAGGAAAGATTTCCACACACACACACACAGTAGACAACATGATTTGGGACAGGCTGTTGCTGTTTCCATAGATCTGCATGAGGGTCACGACTCACTATGACTCTTCTTCTTCCATTCTGTCCCTTTTTACTGCCTGGCCAGACGGGTAACAGTCAAATTACTGGTGCTTCCCTAGCTATATTCTTATAGGCCCTGCTCTTAATACTCTCTGTACGTATGAGTTGCATTATACTTAATTTGGCCATATGTCCAATTTACTCCAGCAAGCAGTTGTTCTCTATGGTAGCTCAGTGGTACAGTAGGTTCTTTGCATGCAGACTCAGGTTGGGTCTCTGGAATCTCTAGGTGAAGCTTGAAATTCTGGAGAGTCATTGCCAAATATGTAGACCACAGGTAAGGAATCTGTGTTCCTCCAGATATTGTTGGAGTCCAATTCCAATTCCCATTGGCACCAGCCACCATGTGCAATGGTCAAGGATTATGGGAACTGGAGCCCAAGAACATCTAGAGGGCCACATATTCCTCAGTCATGTGGGGGTGGTGAGGTTGGCTTGTCTCACTCTGTAGACAGTACAGAGTGAGATGGACGAATTGTTTGTCTCAGTATAAGGTAACTTTCTAAGATCTCAAGTCAAGGTCCTTCCCACCTGCACCACGTGAGATCCGATACTAAGTCTTTAACCTGCAACCTTCTACAAATAATTAGGTGCTTCATCATGATTTCCTTCTCCAATGGATGAATATCTGTGTCTGTTTGCCCGGGCACACTATTTGGCCACTGTTCAGAATTGACACTTGAGCTCTTCTTCACTGGAGGAATTTAAGCAGAGGCTAGATAAATATGTTGTCAGAGACACGCAGTCATCTGCTGTCATCTCCAGGTCTCCCCATACTGACATTGTTTTAAAAGACCACAATCTGAAGGTGTTTTTCTCTGTGCTAATTCCTGATAGAATTTCAGAGACTGTTCACAACTTGGGGTGGGGGGCAAACAAATTGCATTGGTGGATACGTTCAGAAGCAGCCATCATAAGGGGGGGGGGGAGTTAAGAACCAGGCCATATTTTGCAGCATGGGTTTGCTGACTCAGGCAGTGAAGAAAGCACATCCATCCTTAAAAATGCGCACTTCTCAAATTTTACAATGCAATTCTCCAGCCAAGTAATGTGTGCAAAATCCATATACTATGGTAAAGTGCATAAAAACACATGCATTAAGGAATACACCAAACAAAACTGAATTATTAGGGGAAACTGTTTTTCAATAATGTGTGTATTGGGCAAAATGACATATGCATTAGTAGAAATTAACACCAAAAAGCTGATGAATTTTCATGAGGTCATAAGAAAAATAGCAAACTGATGTGGAAATGTGGAGAACTGAACATAGGTTTGGAAAAATTAGAAACTGAGAAAACCCAGAATTGACCAATTCACCCATAACTAGTTTCAAATCGTGCTCTCTACTAAGCATCTTTTAAAGGTACAAAAGCTAAGCATAAGTATGACACATTAACTTATTTGTTAGCTGATTGGTCTTTTCTGAAAAGATGGTGTTGATGTTGCCTTCACAGAGCAAGACTTTCCACATACCTTTTTTTCCTGGATAGTCAGGTATGCAGGATTATGACCATCAGTTTCGAGGCCAGGGCAATCTAATTTATGACCTACCCATGACCGTTTTGGTTTTTTTATATATATGAAAATGAGAAGTTGCACAAAATGCTGCAAAAACCTAGCCAGCTATTAATCTATCGCTTTGGAAGGTGGGATATACATATTTTAAATAAAGAGACAGAAAATATTGCTTTTGTTAATTGGCAGCCTCCAAGAGCAAGTGTTTAAATCCTACCTTATAAAGCATGGTTAAATGTCTTGTCACTTCATAGGACTTTTATTGCTATTGCTAATATGCCTGAGTTCCCAGTTTCATTAAATACATCAGCCTGCATTGACAAGATCTGCTCCTAATAGCATGAAGCGGCCCACTGCCAGCATTTAATTTATTGGCCATCGTTTATATGACCAAGCCTTGCAATAATTAAAATGCAGGCATGACTGCTGCTAAATGATATTGCTTTCAGTAGCTCGTTGCCCATGATATGTCTTCACATGTTAATGCATTTCAGAAATTCAAGTGACAAGTGAGGCTCTGCGGAAAACGACAACGTAGGGTGTGTTTCTGGGGTATGGGAAGGAGGGCCTTTAAAACACTCCCTTCTCAAGCAGGCACCTTCCCAGACTGTGCAGGTGAGAGAATGAGGGAGTAGGAAGATGCCTCTATATCTATTTCTGTGTATCTTTACAAGTATTTAAGTGGGGGCCACCCACAACAAAATGGGGTGTGTGTGTGTGTGTGTGTGTGCATCTGGGAAAGGGGCTGAACAGAGTGAGCAGGTGAAAGAGTAATGGGAGCAGATGTCAAAAATCTATAACGCTAGATAGGTGCTCAGTTTACAACATGTGATGAAAACCACATGAAGGAGAGGGGTGGCACACTGCCAAGCCATCATGCCTCTGTCAGTGCATCACTTTGCATTCTTTACAACCCTCCATGCATTAGAGGATAAAGGTCCGAAGCTGCGAGCCTCCTGCACTCATGGAAGCTCTCCATACTATTTGGATTCCTGCATAATCAGGGTTCTAACTAGGGATGTGTGAATCTGCTCCTTTCGGGTTTTTCCAGTTTCTCACTTTTCTGGTCTGTAGTTGACTTCTCTATATTTATCTGTATTTCCACATTGTATATGGAAAAGGTCCTCAAGAAACTCCTACAGCATTTTAATGTGAATCTCTCCTAATATATACATGCAAATATACAGTACATATTCTTGCAAACCAATTCCCCCAAGTATAATGCGTTTTTGTATATTATCTTCACTATTATGTGCATTTAATATATGCACATTTTACCCAGGTGTATGCATTTTGTACATATTCTTTTGCAAAACTCAGAAGAAAATGCTGGACTAGATGGGCCTTTAGTCCAATCCAAGTCCAGTCCAGCAGGGCTGTTCTTACATTATTCTAAAAGAAGCAGACCTTGTTGTGTTAGAACATTGCCATGTCTGCTGACATCTATATCTTAACACCTTTGCATTGCTGTTAACAAATGAGGTTGGAGGTAAAGCCAACAGATGTGAATGAACACATTATGTAACATGGTAGTCCCAACAAATTTGAATCGCACCAGGTCCTTTCTCAGGGGAAATCTGACAAATCCAGTAAGCTGGAAACTGCTTCCTTCCCTTTATACTTGCTTGCAGCAGTCAATCTTTCCCAAAAAGATGCAGCCATTTCCAGCTTACTAGTATTTTATATTTCCCTTGAGGAAGAACCTGGTGGGATTTGAGACATATTTGGACTACAAATTCACTGAACACATTGTTCAGTTTTACATCTGTTTTCTCCAAGGGAGTGATACACATCTCCTTGCTACAGACAAGACCCGGAAGTGTAGGGGAGAAATATATCTGTGTCCTTTGTATTTACATCCACAGAAAAAGAGGACATGAGTCACCCACCAAAAAAAGAAAAGAGGATATAGGTTTACATAAATTTGCACGTGCTAATTTGAATATTGTGATTCAAAATTTGCAGTTACAGGTGGGTAGCCGTGTTGGTCTGCCATAGTCAAAACAAAATCGAAAATTCTTTCTAGTAGCACCTTAGAGACCAACTGAGTTTGTTCCTGGTATGAGCTTTCGTGTGCATGCACACTTCTTCAGATATCTGCACACGAAAGCTCATACCAGGAACAAACTCAGTTGGTCTCTAAGGTGCTACTAGAAAGAATTTTCGATTTTTGTTTTGATTCAAAATTAATTACTATAATTTTAATAGAAATACTATTTATCCCTTCTTGTTGTGCTCTCTCTTTAAATTGGACTTGGACTCTGGCCACATCCCTCCAAATTTCCTCTCCTCTGTAAAACTGAAGACATTTCATATGTTCATCCTACTTGTATGCCTGCTTTCACTGCTTCTTTTGAAAGCTGTGGCTCCTCACATTTCAGCGGAGAGACTTCCTTCTGAGTAAACAAGCATAGCATTGCATTATCATTTTCTTAGAGTTCAATAGGACTTACACCCTTATAGGACAGATTTTGCTAGTAAAGGAAAATAGCACCCTGTTTGCTAGAATCTGAGATCAGGTGTGCAGGCTGGGTCTGTAAGGCAATCAAGATTTGCTGTCAACAAGTACTGTATTAGCAATGGGAAGAGTTTACCAGCAAACTGTAGTCAACAGGTTTATGTACACATCATGCCATCTTCACAAGCATTTCCTGCCTCCGTAGATAAAACCTGGAGGTTGATTCAGTTGAAACGTGACATTTGACCTTGGGAGAAGCCTTAGCTCAGTGGTACAGCAGACAGTCTCTTTGCCAATTATTTTTTTATTGATTTTTCCCATTTTAACCCAATTATACCAATTATTTCCAAATTAATACAATTTTGTTTATGTACTGCAGACAGTCTCAATTTAACCCCTGGCATTTCTTTTGAAAAGGATCTCAGACAGACCTTTGGAAATCCCTGCAAACAAGAGCAGATTGAGTAGGCAAACCAATAGTCTGACTCAGTATAAGTGGGATTCATACACTTCTAGGCCACATAAATAATATCTACAAGTGGCACACTCCAGTCAAAAGGCATTCAGAGGGTCACTTGGGAAAATATCCCTTAGAGACATCATCGGAACAAGTTCAGCGGTTCAGCAATTGCATCATATTCATTACAGCAGGCAGAAACCAGGAATATCATACTCGTGTAAGCATTGCACTTGTCTGTAATTGCAGTGCAGAGAGGGAGGGAGGGAGGGATGGAATCGTGGAAGTTGATCTGACATAGCCCTATTCCAAATCCAACTTGCATGACTCTCCAGTGGAAGAATGCAATCTGCTGGACTAACGTAGTCCAGCTATTCCATTTTTATTCCCTCCCTCCCTCCTTGTGCTTCTGCAGTATGTTTACAAGCAACCAACAGCTGCTAGGATGCCAGCAATTGCTCCCAAGGGATTACGATTAATAGTAAATCTGTATCGTAGCTGGCTCTCCAGGAGGACCGCCTCCCTTCTCAAGCATGCTTAAGGGTGGCAGCTAAACCTCACTGGTGACTCAGCTACTCAAGAGATTTGGTCTCATTACTGTAAACTAGCCTATTAAGGTAAATGTGTTGTCTTTTACCTAACAATATGCCAGAAAGGAAATAGTGTGTTGCGGAGGGAGAACAGGACATTTAACATTGCAACAATACTCCCTAGGAAAAAAATGGTTTGATTTGGTAGAAGGGGATGGGGAGATCAGGATACTGATTTATGAATGGAACATACTACAGTGTTATTGACATTCCAGAAATATAATTGCAATTTACAGTAAGAATCCTAAGTCTGATTGATAGAACTCTAGAATTACTGGCAATTGCATTGTAAGATGTCAGTAGTGGAAGAGAGTCTACAGTAGCCATCTCCAGACAGTCACCTGGAACACGAAAAGGTTTAAACTAACTGTAGGCAGGGGCAGACTGAGGACAAAATTTGGTGCCCCTCCCCTGGTTTCTGTTCTGCGCATGCTCTCAAGTGCATCCCCTCGGCTTGGCACACTGTGTAGGCAAATCGCCCACACTGCCCTAAATCTAGGGGCATGCCCAGAAGCCCCACCTCACTGGCCTCTGGCATTCTGCCTCTCAGACCTTCAAGCATTCTGCTGAAGGTATTTACCGGTATATATCACCATGCAATTAGGAACCTCAAGAAGGTTTGATAACCTTGATAAACATGGAAGCCTGAACATAGATACAAGCCCATTTCAGATCTTTGTACAATGGTCTGAGGGGAGCTTGTGTGGACACTGGGTATGGAGCTTCTGTCTATGTACCTGCCCCTCTACCAAAAAAAAGAAGAAGAAGAAAGAAGATGAAGACGACCCCATGAATTCAGGCAAGTGCATGAAGGGAGCTTATATAAATGACACAATTGCCTTCACTCGCAATACTGACATAAAGCCTGCACAATAAAACTGGATTCATATTCATAATGCCTTGTAAACCACTCACAAGTCTATTCTGGCATTAAGTGGTACAGTATATATATATTAATACCTAATAATAAGAATGTATTGCATTACTGTACGTATACAGTATACACTGCAGAGGTTTGGACTAGATGGCCCTTCCAACTCTATAATTTTATGGGTTGTTTTTTTTTTAAGTATAGCAACTACTTAAATTATATATATCTATCTCTGTATCCTATCCATAAACAGATGCCTTAATTAAATTTCTCTGAGGAAGCGTGTGTTAAATGAATGTAAATCATTTTTGTGCACTGTTATCAGATCAAGGTGCGATTTTCACTTAAGAATGTGTGTAAATCATTTAAAAGTATAATTTTGTTTCGAAAAGAGGGAGAGTAGCTAACAGTTCTAAGCAAAGACTCACGTCTGGCAGTTTAAAAATATGTGCAAACCCCTTTGATTTACTCCTTATAAAGATGCAGGCAAATTTCTCTAACTATCTGCCTGCTTCCTTTCTTTTAGCTTGTTTGAAACAACAGCTGTACAAATTTGCTATGGATTAAAGCATTTTGGCTTGCTAAATGGCTTGACGACTATTGTTACTGTATTGCATAAAGGAAAGAAAAACTAACTGATCCACATGTGATCATAAAGACAAGCAAGCTCAATATTTTATATTTGTAGAGTGCTCTGAGGGAAAGAATATCCCTTTTGTAGCTTTTGCAGTTGTGCCAGACTTCCTGTGATGAATGAGAGCAAATGCATGAGCAAAACTGTATCAAGGGGCTTGGAATAAAGAAAGTGTTCCTCATTGGACTTTAGTAATAGGATGACTTTGGCCTCTCTCATCTGTAGAAATGTAAAATATGTGAAGAAATTCTGCAGCATTTTTTCTCCTCTTTACACATTAGGATAATGAAAAACTTGTTTAATTGACCATTAACCAGTGACTATGCTTTAGCGGTTATAATTACCCCAGCTAGTATCTATAGTGATGCGAGTTCTCCCATGATAGGAGCCAGCAGAGACTATCACACAGTGCTGTCACTGTGGCTGTCACACAGTGGCACAGCATCTCCAGTTTAAATGGTAGCCAGCCCTTATTTCAGCAACCAGCAAACCTGGGTTTCTGTGGGGACCCGTTTGTCTTGGCTGAGTCCACGAGGTCTGATGCCTTTCTTGTCTCCCTGAAACCCCCAATCATTAAATCCAACCCCTGTCAACTATGGAGGTCAGGCTGTGGTGGCCTTTTTGGAGGGGTGCCAATTGGCTGTTTGGCTCCAACTGGCCCTGAGTGGCCACCATCTTGATTTCTAAAATGCAATGCTCAATGTCTATGTCAGGGGAAACTCCTGTACACAAAACTGCCACAATTTCCAGTGTCAGAGAATTTTTTCTACCAACATGGAAAGTGGTGCAGCACAGCTCCGCTTAGCTCCGGTGGCGGCAGCGGCTTGCTTGTCCCGGGTGCCAGCAACTCATGTTACGCCACTGCCAGTAGTAGCTTTTACATCGTGTGAAAGATCAAACAAAATGTGGAAATTAACAGGTAGGGAAATGTCAGGAAGCTGGAATAAACTGCTATGTGAATGCAACCTAAAAGAAAATTCTTCATGTCATATCAAAGGCTCATGAGTGAGCTTTTCAAGAAGGGCCAGTGCCAGACAGTGGACTAGATAGAGGTTTCATTGTGAGGACTCTTTCTTTTTTATTAAATCCTAGACAGTGTTCTCGAAGCGACTAGCATGAGTTTGGCCAAACTGTGGGAGGCAGTGAAAGATAGGCGTGCCTGGCATGCTCTGGTCCATGGGGTCACGAAGAGTCGGACACGACTGAACAACAAAAGAGAGCATGAATTATGTATTGACTTCTGCAATGGTACTCTCCTATTATGTATGTGCTGTTTTATGTACTCTCCCAATTTATAATTATTTGTTTCATACTCTCTGTGTTTAAATATTTGTAGCGTATTTCCTGTCTTGCATAATGCTTGGATTTTGTAGTATTTTTCAAATACTTACCAAATTTGTTTTTGAATGCTTGCTACTCTACAAGTTTGGGGAATTGGTGTGTTATGATTCTTTGCCCATTAACATCAGTAAATAAAGCCACAGTCTGATCAGCAAGTATGAACTCAAAGAGCTAAATGCCTCAAACTTTTAATATGATGATACACTTAATTAAGCATCCTTGGGAATAATTAAGTATGAATGAGTCCATATATAATTAAGGAGACAACTTTTATGATTGATGTACACAGAACTAATTTACCACCTCTGAATTGCTCCAGCACATAGGTATGATTATGCTCCTATGCCTAATTGCTTATACACTCATTTTATTTTTCAGCATTTCTCAGTGTTTAAATGATTGCTATGTTTTTTTCTTCTCACAAAAGTAGGACTCTAATGGAAAAACTCATATACTTTTATCAGTCAGCATTTCTGTTACTAACTTTGAGAAAATGCTAAAGAAAAGTGTTCTAAGGGCTGCTTATAATAACAATCTGTTTCTGTACATGCCAGCAGTCCTGGTTGTCCCTGGGTACATTCTCATGTTGCAAACTGTAACTTGTGAACTGGCTAGTGACTAATATAATTAGTAGTAATTAATGTCCATGATCAAAGTAGCAGTTTCACACCCAGTCACTGCAATCCTGGTATATTCGTGTGTGCATCACTTTGCACGCAAGTTGTTGACATCCATCTGTCTCAAGAGACAGTGTGTATGGAGGTCCTGGGCCACCTAGACGACAAGACCCCACTATTGGCCTCACAGATGTGGTCTAAACGGAAAGCAGAACAGTATGTCTGACACCAGCTTGGCTGCAGGAAGGAGGCGTACAAGGCTCCATACAACCCTCTTAGGGACTTCACTCAGGGTATGTGTAGGATTTACTCCTTAGCCTTTTCTTCTCCCAAAGATGTCCCACAAGGCAGCAGAGGTTCAGGTTCAGAGTTTTCCTTCTCCTAGATGGGCTACCTTCCCAGGTTGACAAGCCGCATCTGCCCCTCACTTTCCTAAACAGCACACACAGAAACTGCCTTCTTGACCATTGGACCCATTATTGGTCTCCTCTGCTCAATGCACTAGAGCCTGTCTTCACATGCAGGGGAAGTCCCTAACTCATTGAAGGTTTGAGACCTATCAGCCAGCCTCACCTGGTTCAGTCATCCAGTCAAAGCCGTTCCTAGGGTGTGGTCACTGTCACATGCTGACAGCATCTAGGAGCCACAGGTGAGAGTTGAGTGCAGGGTGGGGACCAAAGGTGGACAAACTACCCCAGGAGGAGCACAATGTGTCCTCCACCAGAAGTACTACTCCTCCCCTAACACCCCATATGCACATAAGAACATTCCTGATAATAGCTAGGGATGCTCACATAAGAACTTAAGAAAAACCTGCTGGATCAGGGCAATGGCCTATCTAGTCCAGCATCCTGTTCTCACAGAAGCTGACCAGATGCCTGTGGGAAACAGACAAGCAGGATTCAAGCACAAGAGAACTCTTCGCTCTTGTGGTTTCCAGCAACTGGTATTCAGATACATTTCTGCCTTGAACTGTGTGTTTTACTCTATGAAGTAGCCCTAGTCCTAGCATTTTAGTGGTGTCAACAACATGTCTACATATAATGGCTTTGCCCTATCTTTTCATTCAGAAGACCATGAAACTAACTGTTCAGTTTTGTGGTCCATCAAGTTGAGGAAGCTCTGTTCCCACTACCGCCATTCCGCAGTTGTAGAAGAGGCATAGTGGAAATGGAGGGGAGGGTGTGATGGGACCTAAATCAACTTGAAAGAGGGCTGCATTTGTATAATCCTGCACACCCATCCCATCCCCTTCACAACCAATTGCATAGGTGGAACTGGCTGGAAACATCACTTTAGATCATGTAGTGCAAGTTCATTGTAGGACAGTTTCAATGAGATGGCTGCTGTTTCCTTCCATTGAGTGTCAGATTAACTTGGTATATTAAGTTTAATGGCTGAAAACAGCTCCCTTTTTAAAATCCTGCTGTTTTGACAGAGCTGGGGAATGAAACTAGGCCTGAGGTTTTAAAAGCCCCAGAAAAGAACAAGAAAGGAAATACATGCTTTACACTCTTTAAAATCTCTTTTGACTAGCTGCTCCCTCTAAAACCTATGTTCACGGCATCAAATATTTACCAAATGGAGGTTTAAACTGCTACAAAGAGAGCCTTGTCTCGAATGTGGGTACTGTACAGGAAAAGTTAGTTGGGGAAAAAGAACACCTAACATGCTTGATTTACAGCTTTCTGCAAACTCGGATTCTAAGCACACCATAGCCTGGAATGGCACAAACAAAGTAGGCTGGTCTCAAATGATTCTGCAGGGTGAGCCTCATTGAAATTATGTGATGAAACACTTTGAGGAGTGGAAGTTATAAAAATAGAAATCTTTAAAACAAGGCCTCTGTTTTGTGGTTTCTCAAACAATTGGTTTTAAACTGATGGTTTGTCAAAAGCTTTCCACCCTTCAACATGTATCCTAGCTTCTTCTCTGGAGGCTTTCCCAAACAGTAAACAAGTCAACCAACCAACCACACTTTACTTTTTGGAGCCACATTGCAGATGTATTTACTTTAGAATCTTAAACTCATTTAACAGTCATTCCCTCTGCTCTGACCAAGGAAGAAGAAGAAGAGTTTGGATTTGATATCCCGCTTTTCACTACCCGAAGGAGTCTCAAAGCGGCTAACATTCTCCTTTCCCTTCCTCCCCCACAACAAACTCTCTGTGAGGTGAGTGGGGCTGAGAGACTTCAGAGAAGTGTGACTAGCCCAAGGTCACCCAGCAGCTGCATGTGGAGGAGTGGAGACGCGAACCCGGTTCCCCAGATAACAAGTCTACCGCTCTTAACCACTACACCACACTGGCTCTTTATTTCTTTGAATAAGACTAGAGATCTAGCCTCTGCACTCTCACTCTGCACTCAGTCAGACTGGCGGTCTAAGCTCTGTGATTGAAGGAAACCCTCTAGGCTGCCATACCGATCTGAGTTTGGTCAGCTGACTCACCTGGAAATGGTCAGCTGACTTCACAAGCCAATGAAGACACACCAGCATATAAAGAAACTATCCTCCCAAGTTGGCTTCTCAGTCTTCTGGCTACCTCGTTGCTTCAGCAACAGCACCGTCCACTGTGTCATGTGTTACCCACTATCGACCTCCAGCCAATCCATCTGGCCTATCTGACTATTTTTGTCAGGCTCAAAGGCCTAACACCATTAACCTACCTCCTGATGGAGGTTCATTTGTAGACTTTCTTCCTTCACACACACACACACACACACACACACACACACACACACACACACACACCCCAAGTGCTGCAAAATGCATCTGTTCAAAGAAGGAACACTAGCTAAAGTTGCTATTTCCTGCTGCTGAGTCAGATACCAGGTTTTGCATATTATTTTCTGATATACATTTTTCTTCTTCAAAACTGAGTCATCTTGAGCATATGGAAAAGGCAGGATATAAAAATTAAAATAATAAAATAAACATCATTGACAAGGATGCACACGTCCCCATCTGTATGGCAAGGCTCGTTTCCAACACTGTTATAACACTGCTCGGAAAAAATAATGCAGAATATGGTTATCAACAGTTACTAGTCATGATGGCTATAATCTCCCGTATCAAAAACAGTATGCCTTTGAATAGGAATTGCTAGGCAGGGCGGGGTTGCTATTCCACTCATGCCATTCTTGGGGGCTTCCCATAAGCATCTAGATGGCCACTAGGAGAACATTATACTAGAGACTAGATGGGCATTTGGTATGGTTAAGAGCAGCTTTGTGGCTTACTATCTACATGCACCATGGCTATACCTGGACGGGGGGGGGGGCAGTAAGCAGGGGCGTTCTTAGCCCCTTGGCTGCCGGGGGCGGGAAGCCAAGAGACACCCCTGGGGGGCGGGGCGTGCGTGCATCATGACGTCATGACGCATGCAACACCCCGCCCCCGGGGGTGCCGGGTGGCGGATTCAGGAGTCTTTGCGCGCTGCAAAAACTCCTGAAGAAGCCTCCGCCCAGCGGCAGCACCCCTTCTTGCCGCGGCTGCTCGTGCCTGCGGGAGCAGCCACGGCAAGAAGGGGTGCTGCCGCCGGGCGGAGGCTTCTTCAGGAGTTTTTGCAGCGCGCAAAGACTCCTGAATCTGCCGCCCGGGCTCCCTTGGCGCAGCGCAAGTCAGGGCAGGGAGAGGGACGGGCCACCTCGCTGGCCCGCCCTTGCTTCCATGCCGAGCTGCGCCGCTGCAAGGGGGGGCTATTTTCGGCGCTGCTGGGGCGGAGCCGCAGGGGCGGCCAGCGAGGGGGGGTGACACCCCTCCTCGCTGGCCGCCCCTGCGGCTCCCCCCCCCCGCAGTGCCAAAAATAACCTAATTTTTTTAAATTTTTTTTTAAACAAATCCCAGTGGGCGGGGCTGGCCCCCCATGTGTCACCCCAACAGGGGTGCTGCCCGGGGGCCCCCCGCCCCCTCCGCCCCCCCCCTGCGACGCCCCTGGCAGTATGTTTAAGTAACGGAAAGGTCCAATTCACCAACTTACACATAGAGACCGTGCCTCCCTAGCCTAATTGCTTTCCTGCCAAATACAATATTGCTCATAAACATGCCTTAGGCACAAAACATTTGAAACCAGTCCAATCCAGTATGTTGGTTTTGTTTAGCCCTGTGCCTAATGGGTAAGGTTCAATGCTGCTTTTGTTCAGAAATCTATATAGCATCTCCATACCACATGTGAGGAAAACAAAAGCTGTCACTATGCCTCAGAGAGTGCTCGTTTTCATTCTTTTGTTATAGCTTCTGCATTCCTAGTTTTCCATAGAACTCCTAGCTTTGGGGGGGTATTTGATCCCCAACAAATAATTTGTGCATTCCCCTGTATATTATTTTATGGACATACCCAAGTAATTGGCAAGTAACTGGTTAGAATTCTGCATAAAAGCTGCCACCAGGACTTGTTGGAAGTGAATCATCCTGAACGAACATTTGCATGAGGCTTCTTTGTGTGTTATGAAAAGAGGACAACTATTCTGAACTCATTGGTCAATGCACGTCCCCCAGCCTGACTCTGCCAAGGTAATGCAAATGCAAGATCTGGAGCATATTGGTAGGCCTTATCTGACGGTGTATTTATGGTGTCATAGTAACTCTATACATGAGAAAATTAAAAAAATTGTCCAGTAGCACCTTAGAGACCAACTAAATTTGTTCTAGGTATAAGCTGGGTATACACTGAAACAGAAGTCACCAGACCCTTATATATAGTGGGAGAGTGGGTTGGGGGTTTTCTCAGAAGGGTAGTGGGAGATGGGTGATTGACTCAATGGGTATGGTAAACCTATTGACAGTGGCGAAGGAAGAGGAGTGTGGGGGGAGCACTCCGCCCCCGGCAGCATGATCCCAGTAGGGTGCCATCACGGCTGCCCCCCTGCCTGCGCTGGGCGCCACACCCCCTGCCATGCCCCCGCAGGTGGCGCACCATCCCCGCCCCCACCTACTCTCTGCCCCCTGGTGCCGGAGCATGAAGCTCCGCCACTGCCTGTTGGTGACGGTTAACAATTGCAATTAGTCCTACAGGAAAAAGCAAGGGATAGTATGCAGATGGCCAAAAATGAGCACGTGATGGCCAAAAATGAGCATATGTAATGAGACAAGAATCCAATACCTCTATTCAGACTAAGCCTCTCCATAGTTTTCAGTTTAGTAATAAGTTGTAATTCAGCAACTCCTCTTTCAAGTCTATTTCTGAATTATTATTTTTTTGTAATAAGACAGCTGCTTTGAGATCCTGTATTGAATGTTCTGGGAGACTGAGGTGTTCTCCTACTGGCTTCTCTGTCTTGTTATTCCTGATGTCAGATTTATGTCCATTTATCCTTTGGCATAGGGTTTGGCCTGTTTGTCCAATACAGAGAGCTGAAGGGCACTGCTGGCAGATCTACAGCAAACCTTTTTGGAACTAAAACGAGATATTGGATTCTTGTCTCATTACATATGCTAAAGCTATTTTTGGTCATCTGCATACTATCCCTTGCTTTTTCCTGTAGGACTAATTGCAGTTGTTAACAGTCGCCAACAGGTTTACCATACCCGTTGAGTCAATCACCCATCTCACTATATATAAGGGTCTGGTGACTTCTGTTTCAATGTATCTGAAGAAGTGTGCATGCACACAAAAGCTTATACCCAGAACAAACTTAATTGGTCTCTAAGGTGCTACTGGACAATTTTTTTATTTTTTTATTTATTTCGACTGTGTCAGACCAACATGGCTACCCACCTGAATCTCCACATGAGGATTTTCAGGAGGTGTGGGCAGCTGGGGAGCTTTCTGAGCGCTGGATAAATATTTACTGCGAAGGGAAATGCACAAACACACATCCCTTGTGCCAATATGATCAGCCGAAATATCAATAAATTCTCAAGTGCCCTGAGAATGGGGCAGAAAAATGGAAGTTTCTTTTGCAGGGGAAGAAAACTTCCAAGAAACTAAATTTTGCTACAGAACTAGCTAAAACTGGCATGGTGGGGGAAATGACAACATTTTCTTGAAAGAATTGGCAGGATTAAGCACCTCCTCTCTTCCCTGCTGATTTCCCCCTACAAGTGTCCCCTCCTACAAGGAGATCAGATCCAGCTGTGCAGCTTAGTCTTAACAACATCAAATGAGAAATAAGCCCTATTGAATTCAATGGGATGTACTCTTAGGTAGGTTTTTGCCCCCTTCGTCATGTTTAGAGATGGCCAGATGAAGTCACTGGGATTCAAGTTAGGCCTAACTTAAATCCTATTGATTTCAGTGGGTCCACTCTTTCTGGATCCAGTTCAGGGCAGGGAACACCATGTTTGCCTAGTTACGGTACATTTAGTTTCTCCCCGTGACATAACCATGCCAGTAAAACACAATAAAGGGCTACATTCTCTCTTTGCAAAAAAAGACACTCTTCATTTCCCATTGCCAGAAAAGTCCCCAAATAAAGATTAACAGTGTACCATGAAGGTCAACAAATCTAGAGCATTTTGCATCAAACAAGGAGTATACTTTCAAGATGACAGCTCCCCCAAAGGCAGTTTTCTATCACTAGATCCCTCTCCGTGACAAGGTCAGATGATGGTGAATCAATAAGCAACTGCCACGGATGAGCAGCTATCCTCTTGCTTTATATCCAGCATATGAAAGCAAACTGAAGCCTTCTCCACTGAACTCCAGTGCCATCACCAGCTCCATATGGAAAACAGTACAGAACTACAGACATATTCAAAGAACAAAGCAGCAGAGAGGAAACCTATATAGTCTGCATTTTGCCCTGGAGCTTCTGTTACTGAAGCAAAAACCAGGGGGTGCACCCTGACCTTCTTGTTTACTGTAAGTCCATATGCCTTTAAGAACTCTCAACACTAGGAAAAATGGGGCAGGCATTTCACTGGGAAGGGAGGATAGACATACATACAGCAATAACCGAGTGCTGTTGATTTTCACACAGTGGAAAACAAAGGACTTAAACAAGATCGGGGATGAATAAATCACCTTGGCAGGTGCTGAATTACAGTCCACCAGGGCCTTACCTGAGGAGCATAGTTTATGAAATCCTATATTAATCAAAGAGTTTTATGGTGGTGTTTACACTATGCTTTTTACTGTAAATGGATTTGGCACACTTTAAGAATAAAGTGCAAATGTACTGATGTGCCATGGTCAAAACAAAATCAAAAATTCTTTCCAGTAGCACCTTAGAGACCAACTGAGTTTGTTCCTGGTATGAGCTTTTGTGTGCATGCACACTTCTGTGGTTAGGTTGTCTGCACCAACTTATTTTCATAAAACCCATTACTGAAAATAAGATTCAGGAGAGTGCAAAGTCTGTGCCTCTCACCATTTGCCTCAATTTCTTCTCATCCACATTCAAGAGGTAATAACTTTTCCATTCTTGCTTCACTCATGTTTAGACAAATGTCTAATCCCTCCCTATTGTGCTGTCCTTCAACCATCACTATTAGAACCTTCTCCCTTTTAGATGAATGATTGCAAATTCAACTGTTAATTGGACTGTTTTTAAAAGAAAATAAACTGAATTTGTCTTTGTGTTCCAAACACTCTTCATCTCTGATGTTGAAGCCTTTCTCCTGTTTGCAAAATGTTAGAAGCAGTTTTGTTGTTCATATGCCACTAGGAACACATATTTCTTGAATGGGATTAATTTGTAATCTCATTCTTATACTGTCCATGTGCACAATTGCACCATCTGTTGGAAGTATGACAGTCTTCCAACAATTATGTATTCTGTCCAATGATCTGAACTGATTCATATCTCTTACTAAGCATGTGGATCTTGTGCTTATACTTTTCATAAGAATATCTGAAGATCTCAGAAGACTTTTGAAAATACACACACACTTTTGTAATAGTGCTTGGGTTTCTGAGTGGTTTAACTAAAGTTTTAATAAATTAACTACTGTAATAGTAAATGCATGCAAATTCTACAGATTTCATTGAACAGAAACTTGCACCATTTGAAACTCACAGTAAAAATTTGTTTTTGAAAGCATTGTCTTTTAAAAACATAGTTTTTAAAAAGCAGATCTGGAATCCATGCCTTCCACAAATGTGTTAAAGGGGAAAGATGGGACTTAGTGGAGCCTGACTTAAGGAGATGGGCTTTGCCACAGAGAATTTTGTGTAACTCACAAGAATGAGAAGAGTTTATAGGCTGCGGCTTCATTGAGGAGTCTTTCATTTTCCACTGAGATCATTTATCTACTGTACTATTCCGTGTATAACACGCCCCCTTGTATAAGACACCCCCTATTTTTGGGGACTCCAATTTCATAAAATGGCCCAAAGCTGTTGTTTTTTGTTGGGGGGGGGTTGCAGTAAATCACTAACCCGATGTTTGCAATTGCTCGCCCCACTTGCTAACAATTGCAAGCGTCTGCTACAAGCGTTTGCCCGATCGCCTACGGTGAAAATAAATAGCAAGCACAATTGCTGCTGCTTCTGCAGCAGCAGCAGCAGTCAATCCTCAGTAGCCCTTGACACAGCAAATAATCACACACCCATTTCCCACAGCCAATACAAAGAAACCCTTGCCACAGCCACCGGTCACACTACAGATCGCCAATGACAGTCTGCAGTTCGCAGCTGCAACCAATCGCCTGTGACCCATACCCACTACCCGTGTATAAGATGCCCCCAGTTTTTAAATCTTACTTTTCAGTTAAAACCAAAGAAAACCCTAGTTTTATACACAGAAAAGTACGGCACTTGCTTTTACAATAGATATAGAGAACCTGTACCTTTTCAGATGTTGTAGGACTAGAACTCACATCATCCTTGATGACTGAACAAGCTAGCTGGGGCTGATGGGAATGGGAATTCTACAACATCTGGGCCAGCAATAGATTCCCCATATATGATTTAGTGTGACAGCTCAGCAGGAAAGAGACAGAGCCATCATACATTGAGCATCACCAGAAAGATGTGGACAAAGGCTTGTCAGGTTAATTCAGACTAACAATTTACATATCTCATTGCAGTTCTTCTTGCCTTGCTTCTACCCTTGACTCTTAGTCTCCCAGCCAGCAGCAGTCCTTAGCCTGTCTACTCCTTTCCTGCCAAGAGAACCTAGGTTCCTTAACAATTTATTTTTTCCCATCCAAACTGACCGTCACAAGATTTTGCCAACTTTTGGACGTCTACATTTGTGGCCTTCCATAGAAGATTTAAGATCACATATTTTTCTTACATAAGGGCCTACAGTCCTGATATCATGATATATTTACAACATGAATTAATTTATAACTAAAAGTACATCCTTCTATTGATGAAAAGAGACATTTGATCAGCATTAAAAGGCCCATATTTTATAGTGATGACAGGAAGCAAGCTATAAATTATCCATAATAGTGGGCAATCCTATGCAAATGTTACCCTCCAGGTTAGAGTGGTGTTAAAGACAAGGGCTAGTCTTGCAATATTATTATTTTCATTGGACTGGAAAGGACCATGGATGCAGTACAGCATTCAATAGTTTACCTACTGATGTTTTGGTATAATTAAAAGAGTTTCCAGGTTACCTTTGTCCTAGGAGGCAAAAGCAGCTGTTCCAAGACTGAGCAATACTGTGTTGCATGATTTCCAAAGAGCCAGGTGCTATGGCTGTCAGCCAGAACAGAATGACAACTGGGTAATCTGTGCAAGAAAGAGCAGTTTCTGATCCTCCTCCTTACTGGCTGAGAGAGTTAAGTAAGTCAGCCGATCCCTGAGAGTCTTTCCCTCCCTTTACACTTGTGCTGAACCTGGCAGAAGTCTCTTTGATTCGCCTACCAAAGGATACCAACATAATCAGATGGGAACCCAGGTGCACATGGTGGCAACTACATGTAAATAACCATAAAGACAGAGTAATAACTGTGGGACAATGTGACTAACCCATTGATTTTATTAATGCCAAATAGTATTTGTCAGTAATTGTCCATGCAAAACCTGAACACTTTGACTCAAAATTGCTATAGACAAGGTGCTAAATGGAGTGAAAGTACCGGTAGATGCAATCCTTTTGAACGAAGCAGAAAGCTGTATGACATTTCACAACTTCCATAGGCATCTAGTTGGCCACTGTGAGAACAAAATGCTGGAATGGGTGGGCCTTTGGTGTGACCAAGCAGGGCTGCTACCTATGATCGAAGATAACTGCACCCACAGAATGCCAGTTAGCACTGAGCTAATTTTCTGAGCTCAAAGGCAAATAGATGACAGGCTGGTTGGTTGTTGTTTTGCTTAAGAAACCTCCATCTTTCTGTCAGACAACTATCTAGTCTCAGGGCATAAAAGCTATATTATAGGAGATGGATGTTGGCTATACAGAAATGTCAGGGTTCAACACCAATGCCTTGCAATACAAATGTACATACATACATCCGGACTGAAAGCAAAACTACAAAACGTACGAGTCTCAAGCACATTGATGGTCCACATGGAAGAGTACAGCAGAACATGTTATGGCGGAACATGGGCTTCAGAATTCACCCGTCATTTATTTAAAATATCCCTACGGGAACACTACTAGATAAGAAGGAATCATGTGACACACGCAAGTGTTAGCTAGTCTTATGAGGATGCTTACTCTGGTCTCTGCTCAGTCAAAGCTGCTCTTGAATTGCCGGTCTGTTAGTCTGATTCCAGACCTGATCTGTTTCATGCATTCAAAGATTATTAACTATAGCTGAATACCTGCTTGTGTCCTATATATGCCACTAAATGAAATGCCATAACTCAGAAACTCTCTAGGCGGTATTGTTTTAGTCAGAGTAGACCAATTGAAATTAATGGTTCAAACTTACTCATGTAGTGAATCATAGAATTATAGAGTTGGAAGGGACCATGAAGGTCATCTAGTCCAACCCCCTGCAATATTTTGCCCAATGTGGGGCTCAAACCCACAACCCTGAGATTAAGAGTCTCATGCTCTATCAACTGAGCTATCCCAGTTCATTAATTTCAGTGGGTCTTCTCTGAGTAAATCTTAGTTGAATATCACCCCCTGTTTTCCAACTATGCTTTAATTATAATTTACTCAAACCTGAGGGTGGGTCCTGGTCCTAAATGAAGCAGGACTCAGAAGTTAAAAGATTAGTCAACGCTATGTTTTGCATCTGTTAGAAACACACAGATATCCTGAAAATGATATCACAAACTGCTCGACTCAATAGTAGGTAATTTATTTTCAAATACAAGGAGGGATTCTGCCCACAACTATTATTTGAAGTGTTCATTTGCAAACAACAGAAGCTTAGCCTTTATGATTAATGCACTTCAGTTCAGAGTCATCTAGGGAAAATATGGGGGTTTTGATTGCCAAAACACAGAGAAGACTGAGAACAATCCAGCTGAGCTGGAATTAGTCATGTTTTAATGAAGTCCAAAGCTACTGTTGTATTAACCAACATGTGCCAGTACATTTCCCTTAGAATGTGCTTTCACCCCAAAACCATGTTCAATTATAGCACCGTTTCATCTTAGTTTTGTCTACCACTGTCTAAGAACAAACATTTGTGTTTCCCATTCAAACACCCCCCCCCCCTTGGAACTGTTGGCTTTCATGTATTCTCATCTTCTCTCACTATGCTGAATTTGCACAACTGCATCTACGGGGTAACTTTAATCCATTTTGATCCTGCAGGAGTCCTGAGACGGAACAACAAAACATCCAGATTTAGTTTCTGCCATCTATAACTTTATGAACAAATGAAATCAACAAGGTCGTTAAGGAAAGCAGGGCAGATGCATGTAACAAAAATGGCCTGGGGTAGCAAAATGCTCCCATTGTTAATGAAAAGGGGAATTAGACATGGTGAGGGACATCACAAGACTTTAGGCTAATCAAACAAAAGCTTGTACCTCTTTAATGAGAAAGAGGATTTTGCAGAGGAAAACAGTTATTGTTTGTAAGTGAATCACAGCTATTGAAATCCAAAGCAACAGTTGAGGCGGACTTCTTCCTTTGTAGTGAATATATTAGCCACAGACTGGACTATCTTTCTTGCCACACCACAGGGGAGCCTGACAGCCCTCCACATGTTCAAAGAATATGTGAGGTAGGTTGCATGAGCTAACCACCTGCCATTACTGATACACCCAACAACCATGACCACCCCCATTCCACATGTTTTGAACTCTATGTGCATAGCAGTAGAATAACAGCCCTTTACCATGGATAGTTAGTCATGGGAGGGATATAAATAATATATGATGATGATGATGATCTTATTGACATCCTTTGGTTGATCTTATTGACATCCAACACCCTATTAGAATGTGCTTCTTTTTTGGGTTTTTTATTGGGTTATTGTTTTTGGTTCGATTTTATATGTTGTGATCTTGTTTGTGAACCACTCTGAGACCTCTGGGTATAGGGTGGTGTATAAATTGAATAAATGGTGGTGGTGATGATGACGACTGGGCCAGGATCCCATCCCTTGCATAAAGAAGTGGGTTCAACAGTGCTGAAGGAAATTGTTCTCCTTGAACTGCACTGTTTCATCTGCTGAATAGGACAGTCTGACTCTGAGCAATGCCAGGAGGGAACCTTCCACTGGTGCCAACTTCTGAGGTTGACAGCAGCAATGGGATGATTTTTTATGGTACCATGGTGAGAGGAGGAAAGGGCTAACCTCGCCACAAGTATCACAGTCCCAGTGGAAAATCACTCCACCTTCAATTAATTCTTTAAAAAAATACACAGCAGCAATTGCCTTTCACAGACAAACAGAAGGTATTTTTTAACTGTCATTTTTCAGTGATAACTGCTCCCTTTCCCTATCTGACCTGATTCATGGCATTGGGAAGCATATTAAGGAGGGTCAGGGCTTTTTTTTCAGCTGGAACTCGCCAGAACTCAGTTTACACTTCTCTGAATTTTGCAGGGCAATTCTCCAGCCCAGTAATGGGTATACAAAATGCATATACTAGGGATTGTGTGCATGAAAATGCATATAGCAGTGAAAATATACACAAAGATACATTGTATTTGGCAAAATTGTTTTGCAAAGATGTGTATATTTGGTAACACTGCATTTTAAAATGTATGCTAAAATGCCGACGGATTTTCATAGGGGTGGAGGAAAATCACATACTGGTGTGGAAATGGGGAGAACTTAATTTAAGGCTGGAAAAATGAGAAATGGGATGAAACCAAAATTGACAGATTTGCCCATCCCTCATTGAGTTACAGTTGGTTTCTCCCAGCCCTGGTGTACCTAGTGCCATCTCCCATCTGCTATGCTTCCTCTCCTCCATCTATCTCCTTTTCTTTGCCACCCCTGCCTCCTAGGCCTTTATCTCAGTTGGTTTACCTACTGCTTATGCAGTAACAACATCTCTGGTTTCTCTGGCAACCCAGCAGGCAGGCTGAAACTCCACACAGTCAGCATCCTCCCCACCTGCCATGACTTATTTTAGCCTCTCAAGCAAATGTGCCCTCTTCACCCCATTCCAGTCCAGCTCTCAACTGCTTCACAAACTGAGATGGCAGGATGCTTATTCTGGAAGGAAATGAAGCAAACCATCTTAGCACACAAATGGTAAGCAAGTCACATTTGAAGCGGTCCTGGATACAGAGTCCTCTTTTATTTTAGGAGTCTTTTTCCCTTATTCGGAAGGTAGAAGAAAGGAGGTATTGCTAAACATAATAGGCTGGAATGTCATCAGGGAATGAATACGAAGTTGACATTTGGGCAAAATAGTAAGTTGGTCCATTTCCACTCCCCCATAATTAATGTTTCCAAAGCAAAGGCCAGAATGGGGTTGGGGTGATGGCCCATTTCCTGGGAGAAGTAAATGCAGTGATGTGGTGGATGTGTTGACTAACCAATTATCTAGCAGAATGACACCCCAACCTGGAAAATGTCTGCTCCATGCAAACTGCCTATGCAAACAAACCATGATGTTAAGCCAATGTTTATTCTTGTGAAACAAATCAAACCACAAATTCTGGTTCAGCTGCAATGCTGAGCCAGGGATCCTGATTTCTGGCTCTCACTTCTGCTAGGGGAAGATTGAAGTGGGAGCAATCTCCACATTTATAGTAAACTACTGTCAATGGTTTACTATGTGAAGTGGGCCAGGATGTCTTCAGCCTTTTTACTTAATTTCTATCTCTGTTAAAGCAGAAATTTTCTTTTCTGTCCCACAATGTTCTCTGCTTCTTCCTGATCATGTGGACGCTGCTCTCCATTACGAGACTATGGTTTATCCCTCGCCATTCCTCATGGCTCGATCTTAAAAAACTTGCTTCTTTGTTCTTTTGATCATCAAAAAAATTGCTACCTTTTTGTTCTTTGGTCAACTGCAATCCCAAACTTGGGCGCAGCTGGCCTATATAGCTGGATAGTGGATCAGAGTGAAGTCTGCTGCACTCTGGTCCATCACCAAAGCACCGCCCCCTCTGGCCACCTAATTGGCCAATTTAAATCTTGAGGATAGAAGGCCAGCTCACCCTCCCTTGCAGAGGGAGACAGGGAAAATTCCTCAACAGTCGGGCTCCAATGGTGAGAACTTTTCTCCATGGAGCCGAGGGCCTGCTATGATGGGCCACAAATGCTGCCCACCTCGAGACTGTGTAAGCAGTCATTTTCTATCCCAGTTAAATACAAATGATTCTGTATTCCAGAGAGGATTTTGAAGAAAGAGTCCCTCCTACCACCCAGAATCTCTCTCAGTGGTTCCCCCCTCCCCAGTCAGCATATTTTAAAAATACGAAGCGGGTCAGATAAAAATCTGAAGTCAAGCCAGTTCCCACCATTTGTGAGGAGAATCAAATCCTGTTCATTGGTGGAATTAATGGAAGCAAAGTAAGATCAATTTACTGCAGCACAGAGGCACTACTATCCCTGAACCCTGGGTAACTTCCCTAGGACAAAAACATTTGCCATACCTTACACACCTCTTTGGGATGTAATTGGAGTCAAATGGTGCACAATTGCTGTGAAAGGAGTGTACTATTCAGCCAATGAGCTTTGTAACTGATCCAACTTTGTTCAATGGGCTTTTTTAAAAAAAAGAAAAGAAAAACCACACACACACCTCCATTCAAAATATTGCCATTTCTACCTTTGTAAAGTATCCCTGGTATTCCATGGCAAGGAAGCAACTGTGAAGCAGCATGTGTTCTGAAAGGATACACTCAGTAAAACAGTTACACAATAGTTAGGGTCAAAGAGGCTCTCACAACCTGAGTGCTTTTGCGGATCACAGGGAGTTCTTTGCATCAGCAATGCACCCTGTTCAGGGATCACTGTGTGTCATATGCTGTTTTGCATTGATTCACTGAATTCCCACACCCATCAGCTCATCTTCTTTCGATGAGACACAGCCAATTTCAAGTACAGCTGCACTGAAAGTGCTCAGGAAACTCTTTCAGTATGAAAAGGAGGCTTTTGGGGGGAAGTTATACATTTTCTCCAAAGACTACCAAATGCTTATCTTGTGTATGCCTGTTGGCTGTTGCTTGCACCAGTCACTTCCTCCTATCACTGAGGATCTCCTTCCTCACAACACAATCACAGCCAATTGGGGGTCATACTTTGAATGTACACTGTAAAGATTTCAGATGGCCAGTCTTGACATCATGACGACATAATGGAAAATGTCATAGTGGAGGATAAAGAAAGCCGATACAGAGTGAGAAGATGGCTTTCTAGCTGGGTTGGGGGAGCACATCTGGTCTTAAATACACTTTGTGGAGGAAAGGGATCAGCTGCCCACATTATCATAAGGAACAGACAGTGTAGGTACTTCCCTACCCAAAACTTCTTTCTTGTCCCATTGTTCTCCAAATACTTCTCATTTGTCCATCCAAGCTGCCAAAAGGGATCCCCTTTCATTGCCTCTGAACAGGGCTGCAAATTAAGGGGTCAAAGTTAGCTAAGCCAGAATTTTACACTTTCCCAGTTTGAAAAAGGGGTTCTCTTATAATTCTGCTCACTTTCACTGTGGTTTCCTAGGCTAGGTTTCCAGTGTCTTGTGTGCTCTACAACAGAAAATTAGAATCCCAATCTTATTTCCAACATAATGCTAAGGTAAACCTTCTGTCAATGCAATGATTCCCCACCCCCTGCAGGATAGAACATTCTCCCTACCTCCTCATCTGTGCTCCTTAAACTTCCTCAGGCTTTCCACCCCAACCCTATGGAACAGGTCTGGGGATAGTGTAGGGGCACTAATCCTTGCAAAAAAAAAAATCCTTGCACTAGCACTAACCTTGTAAAACCTTCACTGAATACAGTAGTAGTTCACTGGTGTCTTTTACATTTATAAAATAATGGTGCTTATTCAGGATGTCCTCAGGGGACAACCAATAAATTTAAACGGATCCAGAGTATGCCATTTTGCGTAAGAATTGGATTAAGTTCCTGGCTAGATCTGATCAAAATCTACATGGTTTAGCATTCTTCTCAGCAATCCCAGCAAGTAGCAAGCATTCAGTGGTCTATCCAAAATCATATTGTCATGCAAAAATTCTAGGGCTGTGCACAACCCTCCAATTCTATCAGTGCAGATCCAGTGCTTCAGAGTGGCTCTGATCTAACCTGAGCTGATCCAACCCAGATCTGTGCTCTGAGCAGATTCAGGGGCCTTTCACAGTGTTTAATTAGGGTTCAAAACCTTACTTAATTAAAGATGTAGTGCAGGGAGAGGGGAGAGAAGGCACACAGACTGTTGTGTACATCTCCTTCTTTCCCCTTCCCAACCTCATGTTTAATTGGATTTTAAACCCTAATTACAATGCAGTTAGGAGAAAGGGAGATGTCTGCGCATCTCCCCAATCTTCTGTGCTATATCACCCCCCTCCGCCTTTGACACCCACAGATTGCTTTGGGTGGACCCTATCAAACCTGTGGTAATCCAGGATTACCACAATCCTATCTGACTAAATCCCAGGTCAACCCAAATCAGCTAGATTCAGTTCAGGATCTGGCCAGGTTTGGTGCACAGCTCTAACTAGCAGTAGCTTGAAGCCAGTTTCTCTCTCTTTGTTTATTCAGTGTCTCTACCACCAGAAGTTGACCAGTGCTCACAAGTAAGAAGCCAAGGAATGTCCCATTTTTGGATTGATTTCATCCATGTAGAAGTATCCACATTTTACTGAAAATTTCCTTCTCGCTGATTTCTTTTTATTTAAATAGATGATGATGATGATTAGGCAGTTTATATAATAGTATATCATTTATTTTATAGTGAGGCTCTGCTCATTATTCCTCACATTTCATTGTTGGAATACAACAGTAATTAAGGAAAAACAATGCAAATGAATACCATTCCCATCAAGTGAACAGCTCCCCCTTGACATTTTTTTAAATGTCATGAAAATGTTGCTACAGTCAGTTACACTTGGATGTTTAATTCACAGAGAAAAACTATAACTAGGGATGCAATGGCCCCATCAGCTTTGAGTAAATAAAGACATAATTGAAATGGCAGACATGCAGGGAGTTCCTCCACTACAGAGGGGGGTTGGCAGAAAACTACATACTAAAGTCAGTTGATACATCTTCTATTGGTCTTGCCACTGGCTGTCATGACCCCTGACCTGTTGACCTTGCAGATTGTGGTGAAGGACCAAAGAGGAGGAGGTTCACACTACTTCCATGGGGGAATAGCCAACAGTACCTTATTCAGTGCCTTCCCAGCTAAAGGACGCAGCTTTTTCATCATCCAGACTTGGAGGATGAATTTCCTGCAAAAATCTATGTCTCCCCAGCTTCACAGAAATCAAAGGCTACCAAATAAGGCAAGTGCCTTAAGCAGCCAGCTAGATGGAGCATACCATATTTTAGGCTTGGTCAGCCTCCATAAGGCTTCCATTGTCTCTAGCTCCCTGCAGAGAGAACATCTGCTATATCTGCTTTAGCATGACCCCTTGGAGCTGTCCTAGGTCCTGTCCGTATCTGTTTTCTTCTAGACTCCCATGTGAGACAGGTTCACTATTTTGGTGTGTGCGTGCGTGTGTGCACATGCACCACAGGAACATTCACAAGTTTCATTTATTGGAGTGATGGGGATCTGTAACTCCAAATGTTGCTGGCCTAAAACTCCCATCTTTTCATAACTCTGGGATCTGAAGAGGGGGTATCTGAGGATGAGGCTGGGGATTCAGAGTGGGAAAGAGAATTGCCGTCAGGGCCAGCACCAGATGTACGTAATCAACCAGAAGCACATGTGCAAAAGAATTCCATTATGCCATTACTGCTCTGGTCTGAAGTTGTCACATTGCCCTCCTCTAACTCAGAAGCTGTAGTGGACCCATAGTTGACCCCACTCTGTTGGAGTCAATGACTGCCAAACAAGCTGGAGTCCTTTAAGTAAAGATGAACCTCTTGCTAAAGACAGAGCCAACAACTGAGACATAAACCCATCCTTTATGAAAATAATAAAAATAATTGCTATTATTTCTACCACTACTTAGTTACTCACTTTTATTTCAGTTCACTTAGCATAGATACAGACAGCATTATATTTTGAAGGCAATTAATACAACATACCTATATTTTTGCACATCTTCCAGCTCACATGGGCTTGATGTGACTACTGGCCACTAGACTTCCATAAAATGATCTAATATCTGCCTCTTTCATTAAGTCTGAATTTGCAACATCAACTTTTGTTATTAATAAGCTCAGAAAGTGTTAAACCAAGTCAGCTTTGGCAGGTGTTTCAATAGCATAAAAATGGAAACCTATCACTAAACCGGCAGCTGGTAACAAACTCTGAATTTATTTCTAACTGATGTATTCTATAAAAGTGTATTCATCTATGAACCAACAACATAGTGAAGGGGATAAAAAATTAATTTGTATTTCATAATTTCCCCAATACCATCTTGCTGACCTGACCTTAACAAGAAACCCACAGAGGATAGTGGGGCAAGGCAGCCCACTAGCTTCAGCACCATGGAAAGCTCCATGTGAAAAACTTGCTCCCAAAAGGAAGTCTAAGAGTGAAATGAAGCCTTTTATACCTCTGCGACCTGATCAGCCATTTCATCCTTGAGCAGCAGAAGACCTTAAAGGGGCAAGTCTCTGCCATGGATGTTAGCACTCCTCTTGTCTTGACAATTCCCTGCAGTCTTATTGCCTAGGCTGATGGGCTGAAATGGAGATTTGCATCCCTGGTGCAAAGGGGGCTGTTCCTTGAGTAGTGTAGGCTCTTCGGACCACAGAGGTCCTAGTTCAAGTACACAGTTATTTAAAAATGCTCTCTCCCCATCATTTCCCACATCAATTTTGTTGCTCCTCTAATTCCACTTAAGGATCTTCATTTCACCTTCTGACTATGTAAATTTCTTCCTCACTCTCTGCTTCCCAACTATAATTTCCTTTCCTCCATCTCCTTCAGTTTAATCTGCCATTCCTATTCCCATTTCCTCCACCATTTCTTCTCCAGTCTTCTAGCATTCCACATCTCATTTCTACATATCCTCCCCTTTTCTGTCCACTTTCCTCTCTGCCTGCCAACCCATTATCAAAGTCAACTTCCTCTTAAGCCCTTTATTGACCCACTCACTTTAGATTTACTTTCTCTGCAATTTGTTAGCACTTAATCCTTGCACATCCAATTTGTGTAATACTTCCATCTGGCCATATTGTCTCTTCCCATCTTTGTTGTCCCTACCTTAGATTGTAACCCTTCTGGAAAGAACCTTGTTGTTTTGGTAACCTATAAATTATGCACTAAAACGTACTAAATGCAAGATGGGAATTGTTTAAAAGGAAATTACCTCAAAGTGTGGGATAAAAAAAATTAATAGTGTTGTAGAAATTAATGCTCAAGCTGCTACAATAACTTTTTTTTTGCTATGATAGGTGACTGAATACAGAGCTATATGTTACCTTACACAGAAAAGACACAGACCAAAAGATGCTGATATTTGAGGAAAAGACACCTGTGCAAAAATTAATTTATCTTCTCTATGACTACCTTCTCCCATATCTTCTGATCCTCCTTGAGCCTTAGGATATACATTTTATAATTGATTAAAACTCCCAAATCACAACCCACCCATGTCCTTTCATCTACACCTTCACCCCCCCCACAGGCCTTCCAACATAAATCCCCCAGCCCGTTCAATTCAATTCCTACATTTTTGTCATTATTTATCCATATGCCTAAATCCAAAATCCCATGCTTTTCTGACTCCATGGCTACTGACTTCCCTTTCAACCAACCCAATGGTCTAACCCCCAGTAATGTGTACCCCCAAATGGTCAAATAGTCTATGTGCTGCCCTTCGGTAGGAACCAAGCAGCCACTGATACGCCAAACCCTGGAAGTGGAGAATTATGTTATGAGAGGCCTTATTTCCTTTTACCTATGGAAACAAGAGGCACAGCAGCAAGCTTGATGCCAGTGTACTGATGGAAGAAGTCTGGTGGCATTGCTTGCAGGAATCTAATAAATGTAAAACTGGTGTTTATCCTCTAGTTCTTGAATGCCTCATTTAAAAATAGCATTATTGATCTGGCATTTTGCTGTTTAAATGGGCCCTTAAGACTTCTATTCTTGTGTCATCCAGAATTGATTTTTTAAATCTATAATTTAAAAAATCAGAGTTTTAAGCATTCCTGTATCATTAATGTGCCACGAACTGCTCATTTTTGCTGTAAGAAATCTATGCATTGATTTTAAAAAATGTCACTTGGAGTTGCACTTCCCACCACAAGACTAATTCTAGTGCATGACTTACATACCGATATCAAGTACATTTACATGGAAGTGACTCTAAATGTTCCCATTGTGGACAGTTCCCTTTGTGGACAGCTCACAAGGCTCAGGCTCAGTCTGAGTTCGCGCTTCAATCCCCAGAGTCGTTCAGACAAGCTTTGCCTGAGCTCTGTCCAGCATACAATATTCGCTGTAGTAGTGGAGATTCGCTTGGCCACAGGAGAATGTTTTCAGATGAACTCTACCCTCAAAGGGAGGACTCCTTTTAGCATAACTTCTGCCTGTGAAGTGTGTGGTCTGCTATGCACTTAACCTAAACTCATGACATGATCCTTTGATTGTGTACCAAAGCTTTTCTCCCACTTTTTGTCTTGGCTCCCTGAGTCATTTCATGGGTCTTCATTGTAAATAATTAGTACACCACCCCAATGCAAGTCATATACTTTGTTAAAATGCTGTGAGGTTCATTGTACACTTGCTCAACAACCACTGGCTTATGCGGAAACAAGATAATTTCTCTCTCTTCTGCAGGTGTTGGGGAAGGTCACCATAATATCTTGCTTAGAAATGAATAAGGCCTATTATGCACTAAGCCATCTGTATGCCAATGAAGAACTGATGAAAATAGCTGCAGAAAACCTTCAGGTATATAGTCCTCATAGATATGTTCTGTAAGCCTGTAGCAGTTGTGTATCTACATGTCTGAGCTATCAGATTGCGAGTCAGCTGTAGCTGGCTTCAAATTAAATAAACAGAAAACCAAAGTTTTAAGTAAAAATATGAGTGCAGAACAGATACAAGGATTACAAGTTGGCACAGGCCTCAGTTTTGTCAAATCTGTAAAATATCTAGGTATCAATCTCACAGCAAAAAATGTGAACCTGTACAAAGATAATTACGAAAAACTGTGGACTGAGATAAAAAAAGATCTGGAGATATGGACAAGGTTGAAATTGTCGTTAATGGGAAGAATTTGTTGTTGTTGTTCAGTCGTTCAGTCGTGTCCGACTCTTCATGACCCCATGGACCAGAGCACGCCAGGCACGCCTATCCTTCACTGCCTCTCGCAGTTTGGCCAAACTCATGTTAGTAGCTTCGAGAACACTGTCCAACCATCTCATCCTCTGACGTCCCCTTCTCCTTGTGCCCTCCATCTTTCCCAACATCAGGGTCTTTTCTAGGGAGTCTTCTCTTCTCATGAGGTGGCCAAAGTACTGGAGCCTCAACTTCAGGATCTGTCCTTCTAGTGAGCACTCAGGGCTGATTTCTTTGAGAATGGATAGGTTTGATCTTCTTGCAGTCCATGGGACTCTCAAGAGTCTCCTCCAGCACCATAATTCAAAAGCATCAATTCTTCGGTGATCAGCCTTCTTTATGGTCCAGCTCTCACTTCCGTACATTACTACTGGGAAAACCATAGCTTTAACTATACGGACCTTTGTCGGCAAGGTGATGTCTTTGCTTTTTAAGATGCTGTCTAGGTTTGTCATTGCTTTTCTCCCAAGAAGCAGGCGTCTTCTAATTTCATGACTGCTGTCACCATCTGCAGTGATCATGGAACCCAAGAAAGTGAAATCTCTCACTGCCTCCATTTCTTCCCCTTCTATTTGCCAGGAGGTGATGGGACCAGTGGCCATGATCTTAGTTTTTTTGATGTTGAGCTTCAGACCATATTTTGCGCTCTCTTCTTTCACCCTCATTAAAAGGTTCTTTAATTCCTCCTCACTTTCTGCCATCAAGGTAGTATCATCAGCATATCTGAGGTTGTTGATATTTTTTCCGGCAATCTTAATTCCGGCTCGGGAGTCATCCAGTTCAGCCTTTCGCATGATGAATTCTGCATATAAGTTAAATAAGCAGGGAGACAATATACAGCCTTGTCGTACTCCTTTCCCAATTTTGAACCAATCAGTTGTTCCATATCCAGTTCTAACTGTAGCTTCTTGTCCCACATAGAGATTTCTCAGGAGACAAATGAGGTGATCTGGCACTCCCATTTCTTTAAGAACTTGCCATAGTTTGCTGTGGTCGACACAGTCAAATGCTTTTGCATAGTCAATGAAGCAGAAGTAGATGTTTTTCTGGAACTCTCTAGCTTTCTCCATAATCCAGCGCATGTTTGCAATTTGGTCTCTGGTTCCTCTGCCCCTTCGAAATCCAGCTTGCACTTCTGGGAGTTCTCGGTCCACATACTGCTTAAGCCTGCCTTGTAGAATTTTAAGCATAACCTTGCTAGCGTGTGAAATGAGTGCAATTGTGCGGTAGTTGGAGCATTCTTTGGCACTGCCCTTCTTTGGGATTGGGATGTAGACTGATCTTCTCCAATCCTCTGGCCACTGCTGAGTTTTCCAAACTTGCTGGCATATTGAGTGTAGCACCTTAACAGCATCCTCTTTTAAAATTTTAAATAGTTCAGCTGGAATATCATCACTTCCACTGGCCTTGTTGTTAGCAAGGCTTTCTAAGGCCCATTTGACTTCACTCTCCAGGATGTCTGGCTCAAGGTCAGCAACCACATTACCTGGGGTGTATGAGACCTCCATATCTTTCTGGTATAATTCCTCTGTGTATTCTTGACACCTCTTCTTGATGTCTTCTGCTTCTGTTAGGTCTTTTCCACTTTTGTCCTTAATTGTGGTAATCTTTGTACGAAATGTTCCTTTCATATCTCCAATTTTCTTGAACAAATCTCTGGTTTTCCCCATTCTGTTATTTTCCTCTATTTCTTTGCATTGCTCGTTTAGAAAGGCCCTCTTGTCTCTCCTTGCTATTCTTTGGAAATCTGCATTCAATTTCCTGTATCTTTCACGATCTCCCTCGCATTTTGCTTGTCTTCTCTCCCCCGTTATTTGTAAGGCCTCATTGGACAGCCACTTTGCTTTCTTGCATTTCTTTTTCATTGGGATGGTTTTCGTTGCTGTCTCCTGTATAATGTTACGAGCCTCCATCCACAGTTCTTCAGGTACTCTATCCACCAAATCTAAATCCTTGAACCTGTTCTTCACTTCAACTGTGTATTCATAAGGAATTTGATTTAGATTGTATCTTACTGGCCCAGTGGTTTTTCCTACTTTCTTCAGTTTAAGCTGGAATTTTGCTATAAGAAGCTGATGATCTGAGCCACAGCCAGCTCCAGGTCTTGTTTTTGCTGAGTGTATAGAGCTTCTCCATCTTTGGCTGCAGAGAATATAATCAATCTGATTTCGGTGTTGCCCATCTGGTGATGTCCATGTGTAGAGTCGTCTCTTGTGTTGTTGGAAAAGAGTGTTTGTGATGACCAGCTTGTTCTCTTGACAGAACTCTATTAGCCTTTGCCCTGCTTCATTTTGATCTCCAAGGCCAAACTTGCCAGTTGTTCCTTTTATCTCTTGACTCCCTACTTTAGCATTCCAATCCCCTATAATGAGAAGAACATCCTTCTTTGGTGTCATTTCTATAAGGTGTTGTAAGTCTTCATAGAATTGGTCAATTTCAGTTTCTTCAGCACTGGAAGTTGGTGCATAAACTTGGATTACTGTGATGTTAAAAGGTCTGCCTTGGATTCGTATCGAGATCATTCTATCATTTTTGAAATTGCATCCCAGTACAGCTTTCGCCACTCTTTTGTTGACTATGAGGGCCACTCCATTTCTTTTACGGGATTCCTGCCCACAGTAGTAGATATGATAGTCATCCGAACTGAATTCGCCCATTCCTGTCCATTTTAGTTCACTGATGCCTAGGATGTCAATGTTTATTCTTGCCATCTCATTTTTTACCACATCCAGCTTACCAAGGTTCATGGTTCTTACATTCCAGGTTCCTATGCAATACTTTTCTTTACAGCATTGGACTTTCCTTTCGCTTCCAGGCATATCCGCAACTGAGCGTCCTTTCGGCTTTGGCCCAGCCGCTTCATCAGCTCTGGATCTACTTGTACTTGTCCTCCGCTCTTCCCCAGTAGCATGTTGGACGCCTTCCGACCTGAGGGGCTCATCTTCCAGCGTCATATCTTTTATATGCCTGTTGTCTTTGTCCATGGAGTTTTCTTGGCAGGGATACTGGAGTGGCTTGCCAGTTCCTTCTCCAGGTGGATCACGTTTGGTCCAAACTCTCCACTATGACTTGTCCATCTTGACCTGTCCATAGCTTCCCTGAGCAATTCAAGCCCCTTCGCCACGACAAGGCAGTGATCCATGAATGGGAAGAATAGCCGTGATTAAAATGAATGTCCTACCAAGGATGCTGTTTTTATTCCAAGCCATACCAATTTTGGATAAAATGGACTGTTTTAAGATATGGCAAAGGGACTTATCGAAGTTTATATGGCAGGGCAAAAAGCCGAGGATTAAGTTTAAGGTATTGACAGACTCTAAAGAGAGAGGAGGCTTTGCCCTGCCGGACTTAAGACTTTATTTTGAAGCTGCGGCCTTTTGCTGGTTAAGAGATTGGTTCAAACTAGAAAATGTAGATGTGTTGGACTTGGAAGGACACGACAATATGTTTGGCTGGCATGCATACCTTTGGTATGACAAAGTTAAAATCCACAGAACTTTTAAGAGTCATATAATCAGGAAATCTTTGTATCAGGTTTGGATTAGGTACAAGGACTTATTGGAGAGAAAGACTCCTAGATGGATATCACCAGTGGAGGCCAAGGCCTATAAGAGACCAAACATGTCTGCAAGTTGGTTACGATATATGGACATATTGCAGCAGGAAGGGGACTCATTCAAGCTGAAAAGCTATGACCAGGTCAAAAGTCAAGTCCCTGACTGGCTGCAATATCACCAGGTTCATGAAACATTTAAACTAGACAAAAAAATTGGTTTTCAAGTGGAAAAATCAAAACTGGAAACAGAACTGATCGAATCGAACTCCAAAAACCTTTCCAAGATGTATAATTTGTTGCTAGAGTGGCATACGAAAGATGAACTGGTTAAATCAACAATGATAGATTGGGCAAAAGATGTGGGCCATAATATTATGATGGATGACTGGGAGAGATTGTGGCAGAAAGGTATCAATTTTACTGCGTGTAATAGTCTAAGAGAAAATGTAATGAAAATGATATATAGATGGTATCTGACACCAGTTAAATTAGCTAGAATGAATTCTAAAATGTCGGATGTGTGTTGGAAATGCAAATCGTCGAAAGGTACCTTTTATCATATGTGGTGGTCGTGCCCAGGGGTAAAAGCCTTCTGGGATAAGATTTATAACGAGCTAAAGAAGGTAATGAAAATTACCTTTTGTAAGAAACCAGAGGCATTTCTTTTGAGCATGACCAACGAAGAGATACCCAGTCAGGATAGAGTATTTTTTATGTATGCCACGACAGCGGCTAGAATTTTATTGGCAAGAACTTGGAAGGGTGAAGAGATACCGACAATTGAAGAATGGCAGATGAAGCTGATGGAGTATATGGAACTCGCAGATCTGACCGCCAGAATCCGAGACCAGAGGGAGGAAAAGGTGTCGCAGGATTGGAAGAAATTCAAGGACTATTTAGTTAAGCATGCTAAATTGAATGTTTGAATATTTGTGCAGAAATATATAAAAGAATCGGCTTTAGAAGTTTAAGATTAGTTATAATGGGTTTAGAGAAAAATTTTGATATGTTAGATTTATCTGTATAAGAAGGTGATAAGATATAGAACACAAGCTAAGAAATATATTGGTTTAGATAAATTTGAAGAACATTAGGATATTGAGTATAAGTCAACGGGGAAAGAAATGAAGCTACCTAAAAAGTATATATGTATTTGAAGACAGAGGAGGGACCAGGGGAAGTCCCCCTTAAGAAGTAAAAAACAAGTTTAGAAATTAAGATAAGGTTTTGGTAAGGTATGTATAAGTTTTCTTTTTATTTTGTATGGTATTGTTGTGTTTTTTATTGTCGATTGTGTTTTATGTTTTTACTGTGTTTATGTAATGTTGTTCTTGTTTTGTTTTGTTTTATGGTAAAAGAATAAAATCTTTAAAAAAAAAAAAACAGATTGCGAGTCAGCTTGCACAAGTAGATGTATGTCCCTAGCCTTTTTATTGGAAGGTGCTTTAAGAAGTTATAGCCTAGCTACAAACTACATCCTTGACCTTTTTAAGGGACAGTTGGGTGGTGCTTCTACTCTTCAGCAATATCAGCTGCCTTTTGTAATTCTCATTAGTAAGGCAATTGCACATCTTCCTCCCTTTTGTTTTATTGGCTTCTGTAATCTGAAGACTTCCTTAGTCTTTCCATAAGATATAGTAATGGGTTGTCTGAGTGGGAGGCACACAAGGCCCTACAGCACTATGGTTCTATGAAATGAGCCACACTAGAGATATATTTTAAGCGCAAACAGGTACCGTGAAACACCTCCTCAGAACATCTACAGGCTAGTTTATAAATGCACACACACCACTTGATTACTCAGTACAGTAACTCATCAAGGAATGTGTGTGAACTGATTCTGCTTGAAATTATCATGGTTCAGCTAATGTAGGATGATATGGAAATTCCATCTCTGGTGTTTGATCTGTGATGGGGAATTCCATCCTTATGAATAAACAACCAATAAATATGTATGTGTCGAAGCAGCTCCATGAAAGCTTCCACTAATTACTAGGAATATTAAAGGATCAGCTCACACATGGCTTGCAGGAGCTGCAAAAGCTGTTATCTGGTGGGATAGTACAACATGGACCCTTTTCCTTCCTGATTTCCAGAAAAGCAGCATAATAGTCCATACCCGGCACTGCTGAGCCACACAGAAGCTGGAGCAGAGAACCAAGGCAGCAGTCCTGAAGGAAGCTTTTACAATGGATTAGTGATAGGTTCTAGCGCTAGCGCCAGATGATGATGAGGTCCCCCTTCATGCTGTGGAAGGAACATTACACTGGCTTAAAGTGCACAATTTCATAGTGTTTGGGTTATCAGTCTGTGTAAGAAAAGCTACTAGAGTTTGGCTGGCGTAAGCAGCTATACTCAGGCTCAGTGGCATGTCTTGTGTTAGAAACATGAGTTTCCTCCTCCAATAGGCAATTGATCTAGAGCCTTTCAATAAAATGTGGTTTTCCTGCAGGGATTGTGCAGTCATGACTGTATGATGTGGACAATATTGCCCTACGCCCTAAGCAAATATTTTGACTGGGTACATTGGTTTTACTTGAAGTGGGGGATCTGGAGACAGACCCCACCACAAACTACCATGCAGATTGTGGGTTTGTGAACAGTGTGTGTGTGTGTGTGTGTGTGTAAAATATAGGCTTTCTTCCACATACCAGAGCAGCAACACTGGCAATAGGACTGTGTCCTTTGCTGCACCTGAGGACAGCAGACTAGCTTGCAAAGTGCAAGGCAAGCCATTATGGTACATACAGCTATGCCCTCCAAAACCACACAGCTGTTCCCTGTCTCATAGATTCCCATCACCTGTGCCAGCCACCTCACTTGGCCTAAATGGTAGGGCTGGGCTTACACCTGTAATTTCAGACTCCTCTCCTGCTTTGAACTTCCCTGCCTTTTCCTTCATGAGTGGTGGAATGTGCATCTCTCACAGTGCAATTCCTCCATGCCCTTCGACGTATATCACTTGATGTGCCTGCTAGCATACAGAATGGAGAAAACAAAAGGGCATAGCTGACCTGCCCCGCCCCCGACATGGCAATGTCTTGGTGGCTGGAATAAGTCCAGGTGGAATTTAGGAACAGAACTAGCAAAAAGAAAAGGGGGGGGGAGATGAAGTTATAGCAATGGGAGGAAAAAAATAAAATAAATTCAAGGACACGATGACAACTGCTGTGAGGAGCCTCCGACTGTTACAGAGGTATTAGAACGTTGCCATGGTTACAACTTTCCCCCCACAAAGGGACAAGCAGACTTTTAATAGAGGGATTTATTGATGGTTGTGCTGTATCGAGAGTGTCCAGCAGAAACTGGCAGAATGGGGAAACTGTGATAAGCAATTAGAGTGTCCTAAGCAGGCAATGAATAAACTTCAGCAGTCCCCTGGGGAAACACGAGAGTGATTATTTGAAAATGTAGCATAGTTTCAAGGAAATCAGAGGCAGCTGGTACCCAGTGGGTCACTGCCATTTGTCTCCAGAAATAATACAGGGTTGTCTCAACTACTAAATACTGTGCTGTGCAACAGTTCCATGTCTTCTTTTTCTCTGTGTCTGCAAATACAGGCCATTCCATCACAAATCCCCTCCGAATTCCTTACTATGTTGCTGAATATTATTTTGCTCTGAAAGTAATAGTCCATAGTCTATCTTGAGAATCACACACTACTCTTTTTCCAGCTTACCATATAAAGACCAGTTTACATAACCTCTCCTCAGGTGCTAGCTCACTCCTCCCGTGTCCATTTTTGTTGCCTTCCACAAGTTGGAAGGCAACTCTTTGCAGTGGGGAGCTGTGTGTGTGTGTGTGTGTGTGTGTGTGTGTGTGTGTGTCCCTATGTTTTGGAACCTGAGAAAACCAGAGCTCCAAACACACAGAAGAAGTCACCACAGTTCCATGTTTTTATGCCTGGAAGGGGCTATAGACCCAGCAGAATCAAATGATTAGCTGGCCTGTACCACTCCAGGTAAGGGGCCCGCATATTTGAATGGTTTTGCATGAAAAACCACCCTGAACATACCAAAATGGCATGTCAGGGAGGTCTAGCCTGGTACTTTCCGCCTGGCTTGCTAAATTTCTACAGGCAGGAGGTTTTTCACTCAGAGCAACACAGCATTTAGAGCTGGATTGAACTAAGCTTTTGTGGGCACAGAAAGATGTCTGCTCTGCTCATGCAATAGGACCAGAGGTGGATTTAGGGAAGCATGACCGGTTTGCCCACACTGGGTGCCAAGTCGAGAGGGTGCTGCAGGGGGTGCTGCAACAATGACTTAGAACGGAAGGCGAGAGGCAGGTGGCACTGAATTTTGGCTTCTCACGGGGCACTGCTGAAATCTGAAAGTTCAAAGTCCACCATTGACAGGACTGAACCCCTCCCCCCCACACATTTTGTGTAAGCAAACCCAGACATGTAGAATGTGGACATGTGTTTTTAACTGATTTTTATTAGCTTGCTGATATTTTTTAAAAAAAATCCTTTCAAATTGTGTGGTTGTTGTTTTTTACTCTTTTTACTGATATTTTTACTGTGTTATTTTTATAAACTGCTTTGAGCTTACACTCCAGCAGTATATAAATCTTGTGAAATAAATAGAAGTGCAGCTGTTGTTATGGTGGATATATGTGAGGAAAATGGTGATTAGGAACACTCTATTATTAGTGATAACTGCTCCCTGGCCTAAAGTCTGGAATAGCTGCAGGGCTGAATGGCCGGGGGGGGGTAGTAACTTGCCAAATATCTGCTTGTCATTTGTCTTTTAGACTGAGGAGCACCAACAAAAAATGTGGCAACACTAGCTGTCATGCGTTGATGGGGGAAAAAACTACATGTCGAAGGCTTACAAGCTAAGCCTCCAATAAAGGGAGGATAGAAGCAGAAAAAAGTGCCACTGAACACAGTTCGGTATATAGCTACCACTTTCATTAGTCTATGTATATATGTGTGTAGATAGATAGATGGATAGATATCTGTTCCCAAGCTAGGTTAGAATTGTTACCATGGTTTCAGTTTTACACTACCAAAAACAGGGGGATGGGGAGAGATAGGGATTTATGTAAGCAAGCAAACCACAAATGCAGCACTGTCGATTTAGAGCGGACATTTACCGACTTGAACAACTTCGCCAGGGAATACTTTATTAGGAAATGAAACTAGGGGGGCGGGGGGAGAGAACGAATAAAAAGCAAGCTGAAACTCTTCTTCACCTCTGGACTAGACCACTTCTTCAAAAGAAATGTCAAAGCTGGGATTCTGTGTCCACGTTCTTTCATTTATGTGTTATATAAAATAATAGACAACCAGTCTACTTTGGGGATCACAAAATGCACCCCAGAGCAGTTTTCAACTATAGACAATACAAATCCATGAAATCTAGCAATCAAATCATTAACACATATAAAATATGCATTTTCATATAAGGTGCACACACTGACAAACCCTCACACACACTATGGGCTGCCACTATGGGCTTGTACACTCTGCTTGCCAACCCCACCTAACCCTTTGCCAACTTGCCCTTCCCCCACACCTGACCCACCCTGCTCCCTTGACACCATATCCACCCCCTTGCCTATCCCATGTGGCAGTGGTGGACTTTGGGCTCCCAAATTTCAGTGGTGCCCTGTGCAATGCTAAAATCCTTCTATAACAGGTGTAGCTAATGTGTTACTCTCCAAATGTTACTGGACTCAACTCCCACCATCCCTGACCATTAAACATGCTTACTGGGGTTGATGGGAGCTGGAGTCCCACAACACCAGGAAGGCACCACATTGGTTACCTATGTTCTACAGCAACAATCTCATACAGTAAATAGACTACAGACTGTAAAATATAGCTTATTCTAGAAGTAAGACCAGAAGACCAGAGATTCAGGGCCAAGTATATACCTACTTTGAGACATTTGCCCTCTTCATACATTATGCATATGAAGTGTTCCTCATGAGTTGATCAAGGAGTGGGGCCACACCCCTGTGTTAGGACGTACCACTGGCTCTGCCTCCTGGACCTCAGCACAGATATTTGCTTGGAGGAAACTTACATATGAGCAAAAAAATCTGTCATATCATGACTCTAGGAGTAGATATAGAGGTTGGCACCTACACCATTCAAGGTCTGTGATCCACAGAACCTTTCCAACAATAGCTCGATCCACCACTACTACTACTATTCTCTCTCTCTGTATATGTATATATCTCCATGCAACCAAATTATGAATATGCATTCCCCTGGATAATACAGATGCTAATCTTATGTATAATTGTCAATCTAACTATATATAACTAATATAACTGAGTGTGTTGCAGGGTCCATGTTGCTGCATTATGTTTATGTCACAAATACCTTAATTTTACATCTTTCCTTTCTTTCTTGCAACCCCCTTCAGTAGTTTGTTTCTTGCCTATGATGAACATTTATATATCAGTTTTATGCCAATGCACCCACAGTTTATAGCAGCAGCTTAGAATTCAATAGTACCATACAAAAAGGGAAAGGAACAAGGATGGGAGTAAAAAAAAAAATAAGCATACCTTGCTTTCTTGGCTGCTACATGAGACAGTTCTGGGTTAAAAGGAGCGAAATGTGATCTGGTCCCAGCTGATCCAATGGAGGAGGCCTCACTATATGACCACTTCCACTTTTGCAGTCAGGTGGAATTGTTGCTAATGGATATACAGTAATCCTGGGTAGGGAGGAACCAAGTGGCAATTGGTTCCAACAGAGCCAATGGAGGAGGCCGTTTGACCAACTAGTCTCACCTGTCCCTCTTTTGTATCCAGGTGAAATGGCCACTGAGGGAGATAGTTATCACTTTCTCTCTTTTTACCAATGGCTTTGTATAGTTGTAATATAACATACCAGTTACTTGCAGGGCTTTTTTTTCAGCCAGAACTCACTGGAACTCAGTTCTGGCATCTCTCAGATGGGCACCATTGCCATTATAAGAGAACAATAGAGGTGTTCATGGTGAGTTCTGGCACTGGTTAATTTTATGGTGGGACAAAGCTGCCCTCCCGACACTGGCATCACTGCTGCTTATCTGGACAGGGCTTGGGCAGGGTGATGAGGGTAAGGCTGAACAGTTTCTCCAGTGGGATTGGCACTCCAGTACAGTGCTCCTCTTTCTGCAACAGCATGGCTCTGGCTTCCTCCACAGTCTATCCGGGTAAACAGCAACACCCATGTCATCCCATGCATACCATGACTGTGTCACACAGTTTGGTAAAACAAAGAATGCAACTTTACATCGCTCTATATATGTGAAGGCAAAACACACTGCGTTTAATCACATGCCTGAAGGAAGTAAACCCCATGGTGCTTAAAGAAGCCTTGTTAAGCTTGTTTAGGACTGCAGCCTTAGGAAGTTTATAAACTGTACTGTAAAATGGTGGCCTTTCAATTAATCCATGCAAATGCATATAAGGTAATTTGCACCCTGGTCCTATGCATATTTATTTTCGTCCCCCTGGCATTGGAACTGTTTTTCAGTAGCAGAGCCCATGCTTTGCACATGGAAACGTTCACATTCAATTCACCAGATCTCTACTCAGCATGATCTCAGGTACTGGATTTGGAGAGATCCCTATCTGAATCCTTGGAAACCTGCTGCCAGCTATTGTTACAAATATATATCTTCACACAGGAAAAAGTATCTTTGTAATCTGTAGCTTTTAGCTATGGCCTGAAAACTCCTTCTGTCTAAGAAGCAAGAAATAGTAGCTTAAGTGATGTGTGGATTCTCCTAGACTAATTTGGCAGCATTAAACTGCCACATACCCCGCTGTCCTATGTAACTTGACTCAGAAGTACATCCCATTTGACTGAGTAGGACTTACACACAGGAAAGTGAGCCCAGGACTGCAGCCTTAAGCTGCTTTAGTGATAGTTGATTTCAGGAGGACTAACATGTTACCTCCTGCATTGCTTATTTCAGGGCTTGTTGCACTCATCTTTTAATATATATACATGCTAATGCTTAACCCACCACCCACAGCTGATAGGAATAAAACTCTGGCTATGCAGTATGCAAGGCTGGTTTCTCATATATATTAAGAAAGGTGCCCAGAATGGAGAAACTACTCAGGTTTTTCCTCCCAGGTACGCGTCCTTGTTTCAGATGGTGTGTTAAAAGGGCCTGAACCCAGAGTGCAGACCGCTGTGATGCAAATGTGCCCTTCAACACAGCGGCTGTAATTATTTATTGAGAACCCAATGGCATTTTAATTTATGAGACAACATACTATTGAGAACTCATTACATTAATAGCCGAATTGCATCTGGATTCATTAGGCTCAAAACTCTAGAGCAGCCAACAATAGCCCCTGAGGGCACTGTATAAAATTCTAACTTGCTGCACTGTTAATTGCACTTGATGGACAATAGGATGAAAACAGGGAGCAAAAGAATAAGCACTTTCTACAGTTCACATCCACAGAGCCTTTTTTTTAAGCAGGGAAAGAGTTGTCATTTTATAAATCTAATCACTATGCCATCTTTTACTATCCCTCAGGAAAACTGAAGGACATTGTTTCATGTTTTACACCAGCTGGTCACATGATTGGATAAAATATTAATGTCCTGGAGGAGCAGAGCCGTACTGATAAACAGAACTGTTCAGTAGCACTATGGCTGTGCTGGATGGGACTGGTGGGAGTTGTAGTCCAAAACATCTGGAAGGTGTGGGGGGTGGGGTGGGGGAGGCTGGGTTAGTACCATGCCACAACTTTAAGCTTCATTGTTGGAAGAGAGTCCCCAGCACAGCCATTATTCCCTTCTTCTCATAAAAAAATTTAGACACATGGCTGGAAGATTAGCTTTTAGTTCTCTCCTTTTTGTTACTCATCTAACTGTAACAAAAACCCATTTCAGTGCAGCAAATAAAACCAAGTTATAACAGAAGCAACAGGAACAATAAACCAAGCTGACGCATGCAACCTATTCTGTATCTGTGTATCTGATATGGCTGAAAAGAAGCCTCTCTGCTAATCAATAGAAACAGAATATTGTTTGTGTGTGTGTGTGTGTGTGTGTGTGTTTCTCTTGTTGGACAATCCTACCCTACCTGCAGCCACAGGGAGAAAACAAACCTGTTACAACATAGCAGTTAGCACAGGAGAAAAAGCATGCTTGGGGAGGGAGTGTGTGCTCTCCCCTTTCAGCTTCATGCATTCTTATATATATATCAAATCAGTCCTTGAATGAGAACAGGGTTTTGGTTTAACAAATAAAAAGGTGCCAGTACCTTGAAATGACAGCATTCCAGCTGCTGAGAAACGTTGCAGTCAGACAGCTCACTTGATGCTAGCTGGCATGAAACAAGTTAATGTGCCATCTGCTTGTATACAGTGGTGGTGGTGCCCCTTCTCGTCTATCTGATCCACCTGGTAGCCTCTGCCAGTAGTCGAGGCACTTGGAGCAACATGTATGTTCTATTCATGCGCAGTCAGTCCCATGCTGTACTATTTCTCCAGAGGCATCAGATCTTTAGAGCTTCCTCGAATGTGATTGGTTTCCCCCTGAGCTCATTGTACTTCTCTGGCCTTAACCTTCAGTGTGTTCAACATGCTTCCCGAGGGATATCTGTCTGTCTGTGTCAGAGAGAATTAGCAGCTAAGGGAACGTTGGCAGGTTAGGAGGAGATGGTTAAAAATACCGTTTCCTCCCATCCCCCCCCACTCTCCGAAACAGACTTCAGCGGACAAGACTAATATTTAATTTTCCAAGGCTGTGGGGAAACTGAACAGCGACAAACCAACAGTATTGATAACTTCACAATAGAAAGCTTTGTATTTGCATTCTGGAAAATAACTCGACTGAACAGGATTAGCCACAGTGCTGAAGTGATCCGTTTTAAGGAGAGTTAGTATAATCACCCTTAAATGAAAAACAGAGAACAGACTATATTAAGAAGGCTATTTTAAAAACACTAGAGGAAACTGTTAAATAAGGGGAGCTAATCCGTTTCAGCAGGTGTTGTACAGAGCATTGCTTAAGCAAAAATAGCCTCGCCTATTATTGGTTTGAGGCATTGTTGTTGTTGTTTTTAAACGAACAAGCCACCGTGAAAGAAAATGCAATTTTTTTTAGTTTATTTACTAAAAAAATGGGAAGCATGATAAAAATAGAAACAATCAGAAAAATAACATAAAAAATGCTATCTGTCAACTAGTTAAGAAAACTTTACTGGATCAATCCACTTCCTTCTAACAGATATATTAATTGTAGTATAAATAAAATATGCATGTTTTGCTTATCTGAGAAATAAATACTATTAAACCTCAGGATATGACTTTTGAATCTATTTATTTATTTATTTGACAAGATTTATATACTGTTTAATCAGCAAAATTCTGTAAGTGGTTTATTTAAAATTTGAAATGTGGTTGGGCATACCAATTAACAAACCCAAGCTGCCACACATTGTTAGAAAGGCCATCTTTCATATTTACCTTCTTGTTTCCTGTTGCAAGAATCAAAAGACTTAAAAGATCCACATCTTTGTCTTTTTGCTGCTTTCTTGGGGGGGGGGGAGTTGAGAGGATCCCTCGAAAGACTTGATACACTGCATGTTGGTGGCACAACATCTCACTGTCACCCAACACTGGGAAGATGCAGTCGGAGTAACCATCCAACATTTGAATGAAAAGCCCTGGAACCTAGCTGTTACAGGACAACTAAAAACCATCTAATGACTTTAAGAAATCACAAAGCCACAGACTCCTTTTGTAACACTTGGCAAGACTTTGTTTATTTCAATAATGATGATGTAGATGCACAAGTGCCAGACTGGAATGCCCCCTTTTTGGAATCTATAAGCTTACTGTCTGCCCATTTGTAACCTAACAAATGAAAGCATACTGTTAGTCCCTGGCAATACAGAGCAATAAGACCTTTATTCTTTGCTGTTCATTACCTAAAATATGCAGTCGTGCCCTACAACACACCCACTTGCCTATCTACTTTTTTGTTTCAATAAGCCGAAGGCTGCACTGAATTTTATCTTATTTGCACACTGTTGAGTTTACTGTTCATGATATTGAATTGCATAATAAAACTATTGAAAACCAAAAAGAAAAAAAATCATAGCAACTTGAATTAATATAAATAAGTGTGCCTTTTTTCTCCTACTGCTCAAAATACAACCCAAACCCCTTTTTTGTTGTTTTTAATATCTCTTACTAGCCTAAGATCTTTCTGACCTTAGCCCTTCTGCTGACATTTTCTATACAAGCTCTGGCTATATATTTTGTCCTTGCTGGTTTGCTCCTCCTTCCATTTTCTTTAAGCATCCCTTTTAAATCTGAGCTAAGCAGAGAAGTCCAACGGAGGTTTTTTGTTTTTTTTTAGATGGGGCGCTTGGGAGTCACCAGTTACCACCACACACCTCCTCCTTGGAGCAACTGCATGGTTCCTTCTATTCAGAGTCCTCTGAGTTCTCCTTGGTGCTCTGTGCAGCCTACAGTAACTGTTATTGATCCAGTGGTGCAGAAACATTGTCTATTGGAAGGCCCTGCAATCAGCCACAGAGAATCTGGTTATTTTGCTCCTGTGTGGGGTTCTCTTCCCTGTGCTGTCCTCTTGTGTTTCCTTCCTTTTCCTTCAAGATTGCCCATGTCCTTCCAAAAGCACTTCCTGTGTTCTATCTAGAAATCTGCATCTCTGCTGATACATAAGTGTGCGTTAAGCCCTTGTATATTCTCTTCCAGCTGGGATGCCAGCTTGTACTTGCTGCAGGTTTACTTCTATATGTCCCCAGGCAGAAAAACAAACATAGCACTGATCTTGCAGGTCACCAGTCTCTCAGTAGACCTGTTGGTTGGTTGCTTGTAGCTGTTTCTGTTACCTTCCTGGATCCCTGGCAATACTTCCCCAATAAAATTGCACGTAAAACTCTGTTTGCTACCCATCTTCACTTGCTCTGTATCTAATGAAATCACAACATTTTAAATATGCACATGCTGCAGCTCAGTGGATCAAGCAGAGGCCCACATCAAGTCCCTAGTTTGTCCAGAATCTTTAATAAACAGTACCTCACATTTTACAAATGAAGATGACTTAAGAGGTAAGAAAATGGCTTTAAAGTTTAAAAATGGTGGGGGAATGATAATATTGGCAGCTGCATGTCTCTTTAATTTTTCCTTCTTATTCATGCTAGATGAGCCTCAAGAAAAAAGGAAAGATTTCAACATATGTTAGCAAACACACATTCCCCTTCCTAGATGGCTTCATCAACTTAACATGTGTTTACTTCCAAATTATCTTAGCTGGCATAATTTTAATTATTAAACATCTGTTTCTTAATTCGCAACAGTAGTGCCTATTTATTAAAATGTTACAAAAGAGCTTACCCATTCCTTTAGTAAGAAACTTTTAGAACAGCCGGAGCTTACCTAGGCACCATATTCACTGGAAAGCAAATTCAGGCATTGGCTAAAGGTAATGTTATCTGGCAGGCCTTGAGACTTACCAGCAAATGTGAGCAATGTATGTTACATGGCTTGATTGGTAAATAATATATTCCAATATCCCATGAGATAAGTCAAAATTTATTGAAAAGTAATTAGGCAAAGCAAAAGTGTAAGATAACGTTAGAATGTCCCAAAAAGTCAGCATTTCATTTATTTTGTCACTAGCTTTCTGAAATGTTAATACACACTAGTATATGTGAACACACAAAAGTGCTTGACATTAAGTTTAAAATACGCTAAAATTTCACTAAGGGTGCAATTTTATGCACAGCAACTTGGGAGCAAGCCCCACTAAAAAGAGTGGTATTTTAATAAATACACATTGAATAGATTGTTATGTTACTGCAACCTCAAATGCTTTTGATGCAGCGAGAGAACTGCACTGAATATACCCTATTTCCAATTTGATTAAGATTGCTATCTTCTGGTTGGTGGTCAGGGGCAAGACTTTCTATTAGTGTATCTGAGCTACAGAAAAATTATTAACTGTTTCTTGCCATGCCAGTGTCTGGTTCTATAAACTCCTCTCATTGATTGCCAGTATATTTTTGCAGTGTTCTGTGTTTTGGTTCTTATTTGACTTGTGCTCTAAGTTCTGATATCTCAACTGGAAAATACTACAGTGTTAAACCTTTGAGAGTAATAGATAATAGCTTATGTTGCACAATAAACACATTGAAGCAATCCTGGCTACCCCGAGTGTGTTGGTTTCCTTTACTTGTATGTAAAGCTTTTGAATACCAGTTGAAGAAAAACATCTAGAACAGGCCTGCGCTGTGATTTCTCCCAAGCCAAATGTAGCTTGCCATATATGATGGCCTACCAGTACATGAATAAATCTCCTGTTTTTGTTGTCTGCTTGGAACTATGAAAACAGAGGACTTAACCACTCACCACAGCACAATACATGACTGTAGTTGACTTAACAGATCACAAATTATGCAGGTCTGTCCAAGACAGATCACACCAGACTAACCTATTTTTTATGACATCACCTGAGAGACAAATTATTTTCTGGACAAGGAAAGTACAAATGAGCTGATCTGTTTGGACCAGATTTGTGCAACTTCAGACTCATCAAGCAAAACACAGGTCACCTCCCTGGTGGCTGACAGTCCCCCATTTTTGCAGGCTGTAAAAAGTCAAAATGTATTGAACACCTAGTGGGCCACAATATATGGTTGATAGGCCGTGGTTGGTTAGATGGATCACAATTTACACGTGACTGAATTGGTTCTTACCAGGATATTTGTTGCAGCATCACACAAGGCAATGTTTTGTGGTACTGCATAAAAAGGTAATTACTGACATTAGTATAATGTATAGTATAGTATTGTTTAGTAATTCATACATATAGTATAGTATTATAATGTTTATAGGGAAGTGGTGTGCTATATAGTATAGAGAGGAAAGAGTTGAATGACTCAGATGCTATTGTAGGAGAATGTTTGAATTGCATTGCGTCCAAATAAATGTAGAGGGCCAGGATGCAGAGGGACAGTGAGAGAAGGCCAGTGGAGGACTATGAAATTGGAGGCAGTGCAATTTGAGTCTGGGTGATAGAAAATGACTGGAGGTAAGGAAAGGAAATTACATAGATCTTAGCAGCTGCACATCTAGCCCTTTCCAATCTGCTCACATACTTAGAGCTGACCCACCTTGTTTCATAAATGAAGAGGAACTGAGTTGTGATGTTTGCAGTCAGATTGAAACACCAGCCAACACTAATGTGTAATTGCAGAACTGCTGGCTTAGCCCTGGCAGACAGACAGTAGCAGCAAAACAGATTGTCTGGCTGATAAAGTCCATATGCTTGAAATGCACCGTACATTTGGCTTTTGCTCCTCTAGGGAAGCCTTGGGGAAATGTTAGGCCAGTAATCTAAAGCGGCACAAAACAAGTCAGCTCTTGCTGGGTGCACAAATTCTACTCCACCTGACTTCTGCTGCCTCCAGAGTTAAAGGTGGAATATTTGATCATCATGTGAAATGTTACAGAGAAGCAAGATATGGGAGTTTCCTTAGAAACTAGGTTTAAATTAAGTAGTTTTCCTGGTACTGTGGAGGAGTAAGTTCAGAGTACTGTACTTAGAAATCTTTCAGGTTTGTCAGATTAGAACTTCAATCCTTTTATACAGTTAGCTGATAAAACTTTAAAACACACACCCACAAGAGGCCTACACCCAGAGATGCAGCTGGTAAAATGATGATTGTTAGAAATCTAGCCCCTTCCAACTGTAGCCAGAACTAGCAGTCTTTGGATCCCATACATATGGTTGGGGACTGCAGCCACTGTTTGCAGTGCCTCACAGAGCATAGAATTTGTGCATTTGTTCCAAGATGCAATGATCTGGAGTGCTGATGCTTTTATTAAAGAATTCAACATGCCCACAGATACCTCTCAACAACTACTATGAGCTATGAGAGTTATGCTTCTTAGGAACATTTCTATCCCACCCTTCAAGATTTGAGATAAAAGATAAATTTCAAATGTTGTGTCCACAAGCTAAAAGCAGTAGTTCTAAAGCAGGAAGCATAGATCACAAACCAAACAGGTGCCATGTCTGGGGGGAGGGGGGCAGAAAAGGATTTTCACCTCATGCCAAAGATAGGCACCAGGCAAGCCTCTTTGGAGAGAGCATTCCAAAGTTGGGGAACTACCTCTGAAAAGACCTTCTTTCCAATAGCCACCTGACATACCTCCAATGGCAAAGGGACTAGGAGGAGGAAAACTTAATGTATGGTCAGTCACATGGATATCATGGTTATAAGCTGTGAAAGAGATTTAAAGGTCAAAACTAGCTCTTTGAACTGACCCTGGAAATAAACCAGGAGACAGTGCAGCTGTCAAAGTACTGGTATGATGTGGTAAGAGTTAATGACAGTCCCAATTAGTAATCTGCTTTAAACTAAATGGAGTGTCTGAGACATCTTTCAATGCAGCCCCATATAAAGCACATTACAGGAGTCTAGTGAAGTCTCCATGTTCAGAGTAGACCTCTAAGTTCCAGGTGGTTGGAGCAAGCAGTAGGTAAAGGCTTTGGTTAACTTATCTTCCTTGTGGGCATGACACCAGACTGGCCAATCTTAGAAAAGGGTGTCTAGATGAGATGAACCTAGCAGGGCTCCTCGTAAATTCTTACAGATTAAACTCTTAATAAGAAATTACTTTATATAACTATTCTGCAGCTGAGGGTCAAAGTCATTCTTTTTCTGCATGAATCTATTTATGTGAATTGATAACAGACTTGTGTAATTAATACCCTCATTTGGATTCCTAAATATCATGTGTCACAGAGCAAACTAATGCATTACATTCTATACAGGGATGGGGGAGTCGCAGTCTGCATTTATTGGTGAAATCTACCTAACCCACCCTGTGGTGGGTGGAAATAGGGGTTAGGGATGGGGGGGATTTGATTCAGTTCACATTTAAAGGCAGTCATGCCTCATTCACATTTCCCATAACAGTATGCCAACCGAATATATCAACCAACATGCTTAGCCATTCTTTGGAATTTGCACTTCTCTTAATTTGCAAGGCACTTCTGCAGCCAAGGAATATGTGCAAAAATGCATGTGCTAAGAATAGAGTGCTCATAAAATGCATCTGAAAACAGCATTGTACATGGGAAAATTGCTTTGTGAAAATATGTAAATTTGCAAAATTGCATATGATGGCAGGAATACTAGAATAAATTTGTACTAAACTGCTGTTGAGTTTTTGTGAATGGAGGTGGAGAACTGAACCTGAGGATGGGGAAATGAGAAATGGAGAGAACCAAAACTGAAAGAAACCCAAACAGACAGATTCACCTATCCCTAATTCTGGATCAGCATTCTTCCTCTCTGACCCAGAGTCTGAATAACCAGTCTTGAGAGTTTGGTTCAGCAGACCCAGGTCCTGCTCCTCTCCTGTCTCTCCAGTACCTGAACCCCCCCCCCCAAGTCCTGCTTCTTCTCCCATAGCTGTTTTGCTCCTACTCTGCACCATGTCCCAAGAGCTCTGCTGGATCAGACCAAGGGTCCACGCAGTGTTTGAAAGCAAAGCCCTTTCCCCAGCTACTAGTATTATTCAGAAGTGTAGCTTTTCTGCTTCAAAATTTTCCATGAATATTGCAAATTGCAAACCATGACTGAGCAAGGTATTCTCTCTCCTTATTCGTTCCCTTTTCACCACCACCTCACCCAGGGGTGCCTCCTTTTTTGTGATGAAGGGCAGCATAAATATGCAATAATAAGGAAGCTGCAAGCTGGAGTTCCCTCCCACTATCTTCTTAATCCCAGAGCAGATAGACAAGCAGGGTCATCAATGAGACTTGGATATTGGAGGAGCAGGACAGGAGAAGCTGTGGTTACATATTCTTCTGCAGCTGCTGAGCTGTTAATGAGACAGGCAGGATTTCTAGGTTATGACCTGGCAGCCTTAGCCGTGGCAGATGCACTTATACAAGGACATATGCAAATGAGCAATAGCTGGTGATTTTATTCTTCGTCCTGCATAGAATCTGAGCTGCCCTGCACTTGAAAAGCCAGATCAGAATTAAGTAGGCTCCAGGCCCTTTAGTGACTCACACGCTCATCCTTCCAATGGCTTCTCTTTTCTTATCATCTGGTTCCTGAAAACTCATTTTCACATATTGGTTTGTGCATAAATTGTGTAACCTTGGTTTAAGCTGGTAGCTGGTCCACATTTGTCTGCCTCAATAGGTTTTCCCTATACTTTTGTGTTTGTACACAATCCATTTAATATGGCTTTGGTACACCTCAGCATTTCTCTAAGTTGATTGTTTTAAGACCTCCCACAGTAGATCAATGTCTCTCTGCTGAAGTTATCAGACCCCCAGTTTCCACAAAAAGTAGAGGTGCACAGGTGTATATGCCTGTGGAAGTGTAGAAATACCCATTGGTTTACCGGTATATCCTATTCCATGAGTGTGCTGCCACCTAGCAACAATTGAATGGATTCATTCTTACAAACATGTGACTAGAAAAACAGAATACCAGTAGCACATCCATGCCAAAGAAAGTAAGAACCCCATTGGGTTCAATAGGAGTCACTCCTATTTGGGGAGAAGTTAGATTCAGATTGCATTCAAAGGTGAACCTACCTCATTCACATTTTCTGAAGCAGTACAAAAACGAAAACATTCACTTCTCTGGTTTTTACAATGCCGTTCTCCAGGATTGAACCTGAATAGATAAATATATGGAAATTATTTTAATACTCTACACATTTTAAAATTATATTTCCAATTTTTTTCTACCATGTTTTCAGAGTTAAAATAGGGTATTTTTTATATATAAAGGTTAAATTGTATTGATTTAATGGGTTTTTTGTGGGGGCGGGTTGTATTTGCTGTTGGAGAACATCAGTTACTCAAAAAGCATGGGCATCTAGCTAGAGTCTTATAAGTCAAGTCTTTTTACTATGGTCATTTACCAGTGTGTTCTGGGTGGACATTTATCTGTCAGAAAGGAAACCCTTCTGGCCTAGGAGTGTTTTATTAATAATTATAATCCCATTATCTCTCTCTCTCTCCTCCTTCCCTCTCCCCCTTTTCTTTCTCATTATTTTATTTTTATTTCATATTATGCCATCTACATAAAAAGAAACAGTTGTCAACAACCAATGTTGTTGTGGTAACATAAGTCCTGGGTCTTATAAGAAAACTCCACCTTAAAACTAAGTTGAGAACTAGTCCTGAATTAGTAGGCCTGTGTACCTTTCTTCTTTCTTCTTACTCTCCTCTTAGGTGAAGGTTGGCTAAACCGAATAATTGCTGTTCTCTTTACAGATAAGAACTAGCCAGCGAGGTTAACACCAGTTGAAGCGCCTGGTATGTCACAAGGAGGTGGCAGCCTTCACTTTGAGCAATTCCCTTGATTGATTACAATGATATGATCTGTTCAAAATTGATTACAATGATATGATCTGTTCAAAATTTTCATCAAGAGAGAGCTTAATCTTGCCCTGTGCAATGCTTTCCATTCCACACTTGATAGTGATACCTTTTGTACTGTGGTGATCTAGTCCATTGTATTTGAATTGCCTTAATCTGTGGAAATCCAGGATTTAAAAGCTGGCAGGATGAAAAGGGATGGAATGTAAAAAGCCCAGGAGCCTTGTAAAGAACAGTGGTACCTTGGGTTACAAACACTTTGGGTTACAGACTCTGTTAACCCAGAAGTAGTACCTCGGGTTAAGAACTTTACCTCAGGATGAGAACAGAAATTGTGTGCTGGCGGTGTGGCAGCAGTGGGAGGCCCCATTAGCTAAAGTGGTACCTCAGGTTAAGAACGGACCTCCAGAACGGATTAAGTTTGTAACCAGATGTACCACTGTACTCTTTTAAGTGACTGAGAATGATCATGGACTAACATTTGTAAAAAAGAAGAAGAAGCTTTTCTCTTGGGAATTATACCCAAACAATATAGAAATTTATTTATTTATGCAACTACAGCTGCAAGAATGTTATTTGCCCAAAAATGGAAAGAAGAAGTCTTGACAAGAGATGAATAGATACATAAACTTATGGATTATGCAGAAATGGCAAAAGTTACCAGAAGAATAAGAAATCAAGATAACAAACTTTTTATTTTTTATTTTAAAAAGGAAATGTTTTTTTGAATATTTACAAACAAATTGTAAACAGATAAAGACATTGGCAGGATTACTGCAATAACCTGCAGTTTCAAAAAGATATATAATAAAAATAGATGAATAAACGAATAAGTTAATTTAGAATACACAGGAAACGATAAAATTTAAGGAACCACAGAAAGGGGAGGAAGGAATTCGAGGTTTGAAATGTTAGAACTATTGTTAAACTGTTGAAATGTATATAAATGAAAACTATAAATAAAATTATAAAAAAGAGAATGATCATAGGCATCAATTATTTTTTTTTAAACCATTAGATCATTGTTATCATATACTTATGAGGTAGTATTGAGTGATCATGACTACCTTGTGGGAACAAATTTTGTAATTCGCTATACACTGTATGGGGAAATCCTTTATTGTCTGCCCTAAATTTTCCAACATTATGAGTCACTGGATATCACTGAGTTTTACTTTGTGTGAGAGAGAGACAAACTTTTCTGTCTGCTTTCACCACATAATTTTATACGCCATTTTAACGTCCCTTCTTGCTCACCTTTTCTGTAAACAAAAATCTCCAGATGTTGCCATTTTCCTCACAAAAGAATTGCTTTGATAATTTAGGTTGCCCTTTTCTCAACATTTCCCAGCTTTACAGTATCTTTTTTTGTGGTGGGATGATGAGGGCCACATTCACACTGTACGTTTAAAGCACATTGATGCCACTTTAAACAGCCATGGTTTCCCCCAAATAATTATGGGAATAATATTTTGTTAAGGCTCCTGAAAGTAGTTTGGAGGCCCCTTTCCCCCTCTCAGAACTACAATTTCCAGAGTTCCTTGTGAAGAGGGATCGATTGTTAAACCACTCTGAGAACTGCAGCTCTGTGAGGGGAAAAGGGGCCCTGAACAAACCACACATCCCAGAATTCTCTGGGGTGTGTGTGTTTGAAGTGGTATTATGATGCTTTAAATGTGTGCTGTGAATGTGGTCTACAGCTGTACACAATATTCCAAGTGTGGTCACACCTTAGATATTATTGATGTTATATATTATTATTGTTGATGTTGTTACCTCACATCCTGACTTGGGTACTTTATTCACCGAGCTACTGTATCCTTACTGGATAAAGTAGCTGTGTTTGCATTACTTTTTCTATGTCGAAAAAAATTCTGTGTTGATTTTTTCTGCCTGTATTTCTCTTCTGTTTTTCCCCTCTCTCTTCGTACAAACCCCCCCCCTTCCCTATTGATTTTCCACTGCGACATACTTTCATATTTTCTTCTTCTCGATGTCCAACACTGGTCTTTCATTCACACTCTGTCTTTTCTGTCATTGTGTCTCTGGTGGTTGTAAATTATTAGTGGCATTTTTACCAATTTCAGTTGCCATACATAGTCCCAAAGGCCTAATCTTTCTTTGACATTTCCTATCATCCTTTTTCTTTGTATGCATGTTTGGGCATATACAGTCCAGAAATATGTACAGCTAAGCCATTCACTTCAGTGGACTTATTCACAATTACTCTTGTGCTGGCCCTCGCACTTGCAGGCTGTGTTCAGTTTTCAATTGCTGTACCCGTTTTTCCCATTGTGACACACTGGAACTCACTGCTGTGTCTTTCTCTCTGCTTCCTTTTACACACAAGTATACCCACTTTACTAATGCAAGGAGTTATATATCCAGCTTCAGAAGGTTCGCAACCTAATTTTAGTGCCAATTCTCAGTACTGGAACAGGTGAAAGAATAATGAGAAAGCAGCTTTGATGTGTATATGAGAATAATGCATTTCCTCATTGGCATTGCTGAGTAACCCTCTTCCATACATCTGTGGCTGTAGGAAGAGCTTTCAAAATCTCATTTCTAAAAATTAACTATTGCCGCTAAACAGTTTGAATATGCACATGCTTTAAAATCAATGTGGCATGCCCTCTAGCAATTGCATGTGTTAAATTCTCCACTAATTTGCCCACTTCTGAGCAAATACTCTTGACTGATCACAAGCCAGCAAATGGCTGCTATTGTTTTCTTTTGCATCCTTCTGGTAACTGGTCCACAATATTAAATAAGCAAATCATGTACTTTTTCCTTGTTGTCTTTGCCCACTTGGGCAATGAGTCACGAAGCTGTTACTCACCGAATCTGCTCTGCATTTTATAATTTTTGAAGGGAAACTGTTTCTTGTGTTTATCCTTTGATAGGCATTCTGATGACTGTAAAGCAAAACATTTAGCATGGTAGTACAAAGATTCTTTTATGTATCTGTAAACCTTTGCACTGTGTTTCATGTATATATGCATATTGACTCAAACTGCTTTGGGATGCTGCTGTGCATTCTGGCAGGGGGGGGGAAGGTGTAGTTCTGCACTAGATCAATCAAACACCTGCTTTTTCTTCTTGCCTCCCATCTCCACAGTGCATACTCCTGTTCTGTTTATCCCATAGGTCTTTGGAGTCTCAATTCTCATCCTAACCACTATGCACATGTACAATAACTTAAGCATAGTTAGGCTTTAGATTTGTATAGTAATAATTTATTTGTACGCCACCCATCTGATTGGATTGCCCCAGCCACTCTGGGTGGCTTCCATCATATACCAAAACATTAAACACTTGTGTTTTACTAAAACCCCAAGATCTCCAACCAGAGCCAGGTACAACGGACACACAAAGCTAGAGTTCTGCGTATAGGAAGTTCCTTCTGTCAGGGACCAGAATCGTCTTCAGGTGATGAAGCAGAAGACTTCAAAACAGAAGGACATGAAGGGCTCACTTCAGAAGTAGGGCTGGCCCGAGACATTTCAGAACCTGAGGTGAGCTACAAAATGGCGCCTTCACCAGGAAAGAAGGGGTGAGTGAAGATCAACATCAAGAACAATGGGGGAATCAAGCTGTATCCATCAGCCAAACGGGGAAGCTGCTTTTGGTGATTCATCCTCCTCCTCCCTGCATCACTCCAAGGAGCACTACATTGGTAAAGAAACAGTGATTTGAACGTGCTATAAACATGCAACACCAGATGGCGCCAGAGAGCAGCATTTTTAAAAACATGATTTTCCATAGAGATTTTTTTCTTTTGTTATAACTATCTAATTTCTGACTTATTTATAGCATCCCCACCCCCCGTGTTTAGATCCACCACTTGTCTCACAATGGTCTCTGGATGGTTCCCAACCCCCTGGAGCAAATTTAATGGGAGTGTGTGAGGCTGCAGTGAAGAGGAGGGAAATCGCTGAAAACGGCTGAGCATCACCATTAGACACAACCCAAGGGAAACAACAGAGTAATGGGAGGGAAATGGAGGGGGAAGATTATGCAATGATTTCAGGTGCATATAATGCAGTTTAGTAGTGGATTGGGAATAGGGGATTGTGACAAAAAGAAAAAAATACCCTCATAGAAGGAATGATGACTCTTTAACTCTAACCTTCTCTTGATGAGTGTTGTTTATGTGCTTGACTGCTTACTGCACAGCTGTTCATTTCAAAAGATTCCATGTGTTCACCTGATTGGTATGGATTTAATGTGATATTATTTTTGCTAGATCGCAAAAGTGTCTTGAAGACTTGGCTTAGGGCAGAATGAGAGAGCAACGTGTTAAATTAAAATAAACGTATTTTCAGGGATGCGGAAGTTTAGTTTGGTCCCCATATACCTTAGTGACTCTCCCCGTGTCCTACTCTGATCTCTGTGTACTATAGCCAAGAGCAGCTTCTGAATATTCTCCTGAGTGTGGCAGACGGACTGGGCACTAAGAAAGCATTCCGGGTGCCTGCTTACCCCTGAAATTATGTAAGATATTTTTATTTGGCTGCATAGTCAGAGACTGGGGACAGATGTGTTTATTTTAGTCTATTTCTCATATATGCTGTTTTTAGAACTTGTTTCAGAATTTGACTTAGATGCCTTGGTGGTTTTGGCTGATTTATGGAATGAATTTGCTAAACCCTTTTACCTAATAATAGATTCTCTGCTGTTTCATGCAGCCCTCCATTAGTTGCCTATGCAGTGTTCTAATGTGGGGATACTGGTTAGGCAGGCTATGTTGGGGTGGTGCAAATATGACTGGATCTCCTGGGTGGGATGAACTGCTTATTTCTCCCCAGCTCCCAGCTGACCTCACAAGTCCACAGGCTAAAAGCCCAAGGCAGCCTGTCTCCTTTATGTTCCAAACCACAAGGGCTTGAGTGAGACAGGTGCAGAGAAGGTGGGCCTTATATGGCCAAGTGCATAGAGGGAGCCTGTCACTGGCATGAAGATGGGACTCAAAGTGTAAGACTCCGTGGAACCACAGAGCAAAGTGTACAGCTGGGTGAAAGGAGACACCCCAGCTTCATCCTTAGAGAGCTGTCCCTGTCAGAGCCTCTAGCTCATTAACGACGTGTTAATCACCGTTCAGCAGCAGAGATTCAAAAAATGAATCATCGCCGCTTATCTTTTAAACCCGGGATATTAACGTCCAGCAACTTTCTGATCATTCCTTGGGAGGACACAGCAACTTTCTGATCATTCCTTGGGGTGAATTCTGACAACTCTATTTCTGCTGTTTTAGTGCAGATGTTGCAAATGCTCGAGTGTGGCAGGGCTGGGAATGGGGTGAGAAGGCAAGGGAAGTAATAAGAAAGTGTGGATAGCAGGCTAAACCAAAGCATTCCATGTTTGTACTGTCTAACAAGCTAACAGATGGATTGCGGCGTATGCTTTTGTGGACCAGAAACTACTTTGACAGATGGGCCCCATGACCAGGAAAGATTATGCTATAATATATTGCTTTAGGCTGCAATCCTATGCATACTTCCCTGGGAATGAGTCCCATCAAAGTCAACAGGGCTGACACCTGGGTATACAGGACTGCATTGTTAGTTTTTCAACTGCCATGAGACTCTGTTTTTTTTTAGCTGCATGGCTAACCTGCTAGAACACTACTGGCAAATAAGACATATTTTAGTCATTGAAATCAATCTGATCCAGTTTCCACCCAGTGCTTTCCTTTACGTTGTCAAGAGTAAAAAAGAAGATGCTGGGAAGTGGGGAGGGCTGGGAATTCTCTATCAATTATCATTTGTGGGTAGCATACTGTGTCTGCAGTAATTTCCACTGACAATGTACAGAAAGAGCATGGGGGCTGCAGTTCATGTTAGGGATGGTGCACCATAGCCATTCATTTTAGTGAAGCTTGCACAGGAGAAGTCCCTGGTGGATTGTGCCCTTTGTGTTTTTGCAGGTTTATCGTGTGTTGCATAATACAAGTGCTCTAGTGATCCTGGCTAAAAAGAAAGAGTGTCCTGAAATAGACCTGTATCACTTTCAGATTGACCTTTTCATGCCACAGTTAAGAGCTCTCTCGCTAAGCTACCTCTCTGATCAAATCTCACTGGGCAACAGTTTTGCTGGTCTAATCTTTCTATGGTTGTTTAATATACAGTGTGTTACACACACACACACAGAGAGAGAGAGAGAGAGAGAGAGAGAAGAGAGGAGAGGAGAGCGCAACAGACTGGCAATCTTGGATACCTTGACTTGGGACTAGGTCATCTTGTTTTTATTGGGACTCATTAGAATTGTAGTTGTACTAAAAGTTTATAAAATCTATTGCTGTTGCAGCAGACATTTCTGTGAGAGTTGCTATGCCCCAAAAGTTAATCAACCACAATTCTTTCCAGTTATTTATGTCCTGACAATATAGTGGTAACTGTTTTGATTGTATGCCCCATTAGGTTCTGCCCCCTAAACTTATGCATGCACATTGGACTTTATAAAAATACCTCCTCACTATTGCTACTATGTACAATTACAGTATACAGGTGGGGGGGGACTGTTTGTGTTTTTGAGAACCCTGCTTTTCCACAGTTCTTGAAAGCATGGAGGAGAACTCTCCACGTGTACAGTTGGACAGGCAGGGATCATACATGTGCATGAATCAGGGATGGAGCATATCTCCAATACAGATTACAATACAATAATATACTGGATAACATACAGAGGGGGGCGCCATCCTTTTTGGGCCTGTGGTATATTTCAAATTTTGAGAGTGTATTGTGGGTGCACAAACTTCCTTATGTTTACCATGGGAAATTGGCTAAGTCCTGCTGGGCCTAATTATGGAGATCACACAATTGATTTTACACATATACACACACACGTTCTGGACCCAGCTGTCAGACTCCTCTGCTAGAGTTAATAAGTCAGGAGGGACAGGTGTCAAGAGGGCATGTGGATAGATCTGTTGCCACCAGCACCTTGTTAATGTCAGCTGAATGTATAAGCTGGAACTGATCCCATAACACATCATTGATTCTGGCACTAGCTACTTCAGTCCGAGCTGCAGCCACTGCAGAATCAAGATCAGTCTGAAGCTGAGTGCCTTTATCCTCAAAGTGTGTAGCCAGTTGATTGCAATGGGCCCTCAAATGCTCCAGAGGCCAGCTCAAGACATTTTGGCGCCTGAGGCAAACCACAAAATGGCACCCCACCATCCTCGCCAAGGAAGAAGGGGCAAGTGAAGATCTACATCAGGAACTAGGGGGAGTAAATATATGTATTGGGTTTTGCTGCCTCTGAGGTGGTCACCTTACTTTGCCTCAGGGGTTGGATGGCACTGGTAGGAATGAGTAACCTCCAGAGCAGTCATAGGCAAACTTGGCCCTCCAGGTGTTTTGGGACTACAACTCCCATCATCCCTAGCTAACAGGACCAGTGGTCAGGGGTGATGGGAGTTGTAGTACCAAAACATATGGAGGGCCGAGTTTGCCTATGCCTGGTCCACAGTGTCCAGAATAATTCTGCCAGCTAATCACAAGAGAATGCAACGCAAGTTGCAAAATGGGACTTCCTTGTAGCTCCTGCTGCCACATGCTTTGCTTGAGTATGAACACTAACCAATGTTTGGTCAACTTCAGTGTGAGACTTACACCATTTTTGCTCTTGTTTTCAGCTTGCTTCAGATGCTTGCCAGAATACCAAGGAGCCACTCAGGCTCCCCAACTCTGGAGAGGACTCTTGGGAGTGAGCATGTTACCAGCCTGTCTCATCTTGCCATTCAACAGCGAGACCTGGGTTTCAACAGAATCCTCAGCTTTCGCCAATGGAAAATCCCCCAGAGCTGTCATTTTCCATCAGTTTCCAAGGGTAGGCCATCCCAATGGGCCCACCAGGAATTGCTGCTTCCAGAGAAAGGTTCAACAGGTCCAATGAATGCACACCACCACCTTTGGTCTATCCCTCATATCACTTGGGGTAAATACTACAAAGGGTGTACCCTGTCCAGTGTGTTGGACTGATGACTATTTGAGAGAAACCCATTTGTGGAAGCCATGAAGTTTTGAGGCAGCCCAGTGACAGCCTCTGCATAGATATTTAAGTCACTTCCCCACAGTACCCCAACAATCTAGAGATATCTAATTGGAAATCATACTCAGAGTTTCAGTAGGCCTTCTCTGAGTATGACTGATATTAGGTCTCACCCACTGTGATTAGATAGCTTTCAAAATATGTCCTACTGCTCTTGTTGGTGCTGACCTTTAAAGCCCTAAATGGCCTCAGCCCAGTATACCTGAAGGAACGTCTCCACCCCCATCATTCTGCCCAGACACTGAGGTCCATCTCCAAGGGCCTTCCAGCGGTTCCCTCACTGCGAGATGTGAGGTTACAGGGAACCAGACAGAGGGGCTTCTTGGTGGCGGCGCTTGCCCTGTGGAACACCCTCCCATCAGATGTCAAGGAAATAAACAACCATCTGACTTTTAGAAGACATCTGAAGGCAGCCCTGTTTAGGGAAGTTTTTAATGTTTGATGTTTTATCGTGTTTTTAATATAATGTTGAGAGCCGCCCAGAGTAGCTGAGGAAACCCAGCCAAATGGGTGGGGTATAAATTATTATTATTATTATTATTATTATTATTATTATTATTATTATTAGGGTCTTAGCTATATAGCTGCAAATAAAACATTTTAAGTGTGTTGTAAAGTGTAATATACAAATGTGACAGTAGATGGTGAAAGTGAGCTATGGAAAATTCAATGTATTTTTCAAAACACTTTTTAAAAAAAGCATTTTCACAGCGTTTTTTGTATGTGTGTAGATTCCACCAAGATGTCAGGGCATCAGGATAACATCTAAACAGGATATTTGACAGCATTGGTCACTACCTGACAATATTTGACAGGTTTAATTTTGTTTACTTTTTTAAAAAGTATCATAGTAATACTTTTATTGGGTTTTTGTTACTTTTCCATTTCCTTTCTAATGAGCCAGCCTGCAATTGTTTTTGAAGGTTAAATGGCTACTTGAAGTCTGTGCACTTTTTGAATATGGATGTCTTGGCTGATCTATGGAAGTCATATTCATGGCACTAATTTTAAGAAAACCGAGCTTAAAATAATTGGAATAATTGTACATAATACTGAATCAATATTTATGCATCCAAAGAAAAAGAAAGCTTTTGCCAAGCAGCAATGCTTTATTCAGGAATTTCTTAAGATACATTTTCCCCATTAATTTCTCTCTCACCCCCCTCCCTGTGCTTCATACACAGATGCCAACATAATATAAATCAAGATGTCATTCCTTCAGAAGATCAAGAAGCAACATTTTGCTATTCCAAAATTAATCTCTTTCCCTGGGAACTCTCCTGAGCATGGCGGTGTTTTTATTTCCATTTTCTTTTCGTGTAGCTGCCTGTCAGAATGTTAGTGTACATTTCCATTTGCAGTCTTAAGTTTTGGCATGCTTCCCTTTGCCTGTTGCCCATTTCCAAACCTTATTTGTACCGAATATTTTCTCTCATGTTCTCTCTCATAAAGATGCGTTTGTGATGTTCCCTAACAATGAAAAACAGTTGCACATGATGTAAGGCCTTGCGGTGGGACAACATGTGTCTGTTGACCTTAGCCTAACACCTCTGTGCACAAGCAGTTTTTTGTATTATGGGAATGCTGTAGTGCAACCACATGTTAAGTGAATTGCAGTCCTCTCGCTTGCACTGGTTCTGCTTTGCCAGGGATGACGGGGAACCTGCAGCTTTAGAAATATTGTTGGGTATCTAACTCTCCATCATCTCTTACCATTGACGTGGGTGCTGGGCCTGATGGGAACTGGAGCCCAACAGTGTCTGGCAGGGCACAGGGTTCTCATGCGTATTCTGTGAGATTGCCCAAACCTAGTCACTGTTTATAGTAGCAAGTAATTTACCAAAGCAAAGAGTAAAGGCAGTTTCACATCTGCATCTGCATCACAAGGATTCTATTCACTAGGTATTCAACACTGGATGACTCATAGATGATGGGGAACAGTCTCCATGGAAAAACACAGTGCCTGTTTTTTATTTGTCATTGGTCACTCTCTCAGCCATGTCACGCTTGCAGTTATGAAATGATTAACTTGCACATGGAACCAGTTGTTTTCAGTGCGGGAAGCTGCAGTGGTGTTCCCACATTGTACAGAGGGATATGACTTTTCCAAACTGTAATTGCTGAAGACTGAGCCTCTTAGCCCCGCCTCCATTTCCTTTGCCCTTTTCTGTTTTCCCTCTGTGGAATTTTATAGTGTGAGCTCCTTGGGGCAAAGACTTGCCCTCTTGTGCACTGTAAAGCAGGGTTTGGCAACATACAGGAGAGAAAAAAACTTGATAAACACAGAGAAGGCTTTTTGGTTCCCCCCCCCATCACCAGTGTGGTGCAGTGTGGTGTAGTGGTTAAGAGCAGTAGACTCATAATCTGGTGAACCGGGTTCGTGTCCCTGCTCTTCCACATGCAGCTGCTGGGTGGCCTTGGGCTAGTCACACTTCTTGAAGTCTCTCAGCCCCACTCACCTCACAGTGTTGTGGAGAAGAAGGGAAAGGAGAATATTAGCCGCTTTGAGGACTCCTTTGGGTAGTGATAAAGCGGGATATCAATCCAAACTCCTCCTCTTCTTCTTCTTCACCAGCCCATTAGCACTTCTTCTTCCATTGTGCTTCATAGTACAGTGCAGGCGGCAACCTTTTCCAACCAAGGGTTGCATTTCTTCACAGAGAACCTTCCTGAGCCAATTCCAGGGGTCGACAGGTCCAAAGTCAAGAGTGGTCAGCACAATGGATGTCCCTACATCCTAGCAACTCAAAAGCCTGAGACATTTTCACTCACTGCCCCCCACCATCATTTCATTTTCCATCAAAGCAAGCAAAAGGACATTATCGTTCCGGTTGGAGGGCACAGAGCAGGGCTGCTGAGAGGTGTGGCCTGGGAAGTGGGCACAACAAGGGAGAGTCCTAAGAGTGGCATAGAGGAGCCCCAGAAGGCTGCATTTGCCCCTGGGCTTGAGGTTCCCCACCCCTGCTTTACAGTTTATAAGAGGGCAAGTCCTCTGTCCCAAGGAGGCTTACATTTTAAATTCCACAGAGGGAAAGCAGAAAAGGAGGACGGAAACGGGGGCAGGGCTAACAGGGAAGCAATTCTTTCTGGTACACATGCTAAATTATAAACTCAGTTGCAGAAGAGCCTAGGAACAGGGATCTGTGTCAAAAACCTGGATGTCAAGGAGCAATTTAAAGCTGCTGCAACACTGACAACATAGTATTAAGATTGTGCAGGATGGTGTTGGTGTGAATGTGAGGCACACATCAGCACACATTTTGTTCATAAATCAAGGAGATATTGCAGTGCAGCTGTTTGGCAGTCTTACTTTCTTACTTCCACAGTCCTCTATGCAGGTGCATCTGTGGAGGCGGGGGGGGGGGAGAGGCCTGGAAAATGTTGTCTCTAAGTTATTGGAGCATAGTTGCTATGCCATGTAAAGGGCTATGCAAAACACCTCAATGCCAGACACTTTAGGAACAGCGTCCAAATTCCATCCTTTTGACATGAATCTTAGCTCAATGGCTTAATTATGCAACCATAGTTTTGTGTTCCAGCCTGTAAAAAAAGGAAGGAATTTTGATTGCATGGCTCAAGGACAGGTCACAAGCCTTCCACTGTGAGTCTGAGTCTTCAGTTACTGCAAAGCAAGTGTACGAGGCCATACCATCCAGAGCTAATTTTGATGAAAAAAGGTGACCAGATGAGATCCCCCCCCCGTTTTAGGTATGTTATTACAAGTGTTGGGTTCATTTAACCAATAGATGTTATAACTTTTAAACTCTGTCCTTCAGACTATTATTTACAGTTTAATGCCAGCTCATTGATTCTAAGCACCTTTATTTGGAAATTCTGTGGAATTTGACTTGACTTACTGTGACACATCTGCTGAAAGAAAGAAAGAAAAGAAAGAAAGTCATTTAGTTTTTGATTTACTAGCCTGCTGCTACCTCCTGAAGTACTTCCCTATTTAGCACGTACCCTCAAGTATGCTGGAGTAACCTGGTTGTTGCTGTGGCTCCCATGAGTGTAGCCAGACCAACTTGTAAAATTTGTTTACTTTGAAAGCAGCTGCATGGGGCCTCAGTGGGAGAGCTGTGAAGCTGGTGATATTGGTAGAGTTGCCCTTTGAAGTACTTGGGTCCCAAGCCATTTACAGCTTTGTAGGCTAGTATTAACACCTCAGATTGTACTTGGTAGCTCACCAGCAGCCAATGCAAAACTTCCAACACTGGTGATGGCATGGTCCCATCTCGCAATCCAGCAGCTGCATTCTGGGCTAGCTGCAACCTCTTGAGTTCTGTCAGTTCTCCAGCCAACAGGAATGTTGTGTTTTATGTCTCTTGTTTTCTCCCTAATTTAACTGTATTCAAACTGCTCTTCTTTTGCCTCAATAATATTCCTGTTCATGCACTAATATTTATATAATGTCTAAAGCAGGAGTAGGAATCCTTAGGACCACAGGCCAGATATGACCCTCTGTCAATGACCAGGAGTTGGATCCTTCATGGTTGGGTGGACTCTGAACCTTAAAGGGAAAGACATGCAGGACCATCCATGTCCCAAGGAGATAGCACTGTGATCCACTGACATGTGGACTACACTGTACAAGACCCTCGGAGGCTTAAGCTTCCCCTGCTCCATCGCAAGAGGTTACTAGAGAAGGCTTGGTCCTTTTAAGTCAGACAGCATCTTGCAGTACAGGTGGTGCTAATAATCAGGCTGTAACTGACTCTATCACTATGTAAGTGTTCGATTTCAGCTTGTTCTTTGCTGGAGCAAATTTAGAGATCTGTGTTTCACAGCAGCAACACTGCCTTGCCCTGCCCTACATCCTGGCTGAATCTCGCCTTACACTGTAGAGGACATTTTCTAGGCTTCTCTTTCTGGCCCTTGGAAATCTTCCCAGGCCGCACCCCATGACCATCACTGGCCACACTCTTAACACAAATATTTCTGCCTGGTTGATAAGTGTCCTAGGGCTCTGACGATGCCTCATATGGGTCTGGATGGAGAACAGACGGGCTGTGTGTAGAAACTGGCCTACTGTATACAAAGGTAAAATTTACATATGTTGCTTCACCCCATTTTTGCCTCTGGCCCCGCCCACTACTTGCATGTGGTCACCATAAGGTTGTCCAGAAGGGAGTGTGACCCCTCAGACTGAAAAAGCTTCCTCAAACCTGATCTAAAGCATTTTCATCAGCATCAGTATATTTGGTATCAATGTGCTACATTTAACCTGTCAGGAGCAAGTCGGGCACTATTCAAAGTCAAAGTTAGCTCTTTATTAGTAAGAACATGATCTGCACAGACTTGGTGGAGTGTCGGGCCTAATGAGCACAGCAGCTCATCCCTAGTAGGTCTTGCCACAGGATCAGTTGCCAAGACTGGAAGTCCCCATCTCCCCACAACTGTCAATGTTTCCTCCTCTTCAGGGTTGTTTCCAAGCAATCAGAGACTGTGCCTGTCTGAACCCAACCTCTCCTCTGCTCTGTTCATGCTCTTCTGGTTCCATGAGACAAGGGGGGAGGGGAACTTGTCACAACAGGAGGAGAGACACTTGTGACTGCACCAGCCTGACTCATCTCTCTCTCTGGACTTCTCTCTGACACAGACTCTCACAGCTCACTAAGTCCTGTTACTTCTGAACTTCCAACACCCCCCCAACAGTCTTTTCCCTCTGACCACTCATCGTTTTCGCACCACCAACACCCGGGCTCTGAGCCTTCTTCCCTTGGAGCTCCCCAGTAGGTTCATCCCACCATTCATCTGCATCCAACCATTCCCTGACACCTAGAAGTGTTTGATAAGCACATAGGACTTTGCTCACTGATACATATCTCATTATGACATCACACAGCATGATATCATGTCAGCATTTCAATAGCATAAGGGTGTAGTTTAGAATGATTAAAAGTGTCGTTTTCCCAGATCAGTCCCTCTAATATTCTAACAGTGAACAGGTTTCTAAGAGCACTTCAAAGTGTTTCAATTCTACAGACAGTTTTCACAGTATCCGGTGTTCAGCTGTAGGCTGGGTCAGTTTGACTTGAGATGCCATGGATATATTTTTTCCTGGAAGTATTCCAGAACACTCTTAAAAATATCTGATCTCTAGCTGGAGTGTGGTGACCGCTACTGGCATACCCCAGGATCTTAGAGTCTAGCAAATCTTAAAAGTAGAAAGGGACCAAGGGGCCATCTAGCCCAACTTCTGCCCAAAGGCAGGCTCGCCCAATGCAATAGCTGCCCAGCAGGGCAACCTATGCAACTGCAGTTCAGATTAAGGTTGTCCACAAGCAGGAAACTGAACAAACTATTAAATAGCTTAAGGTGATTGAAGCAGGAGGTCCAAGCCACATCTTGCAGGGAAAGGCAAGAAGGCACCAACTTCACATCTCCCTATGTTACTAGCCAATATGACTTTGCAGGGGGGAGGAGTTAGAGAGAGAATCCTTTCCTAGCCCTATATAGAATTATCATGGAAACCTATTTATAAAAAGTCACAGTACTGTCATCCTCAATCAGCCAGTGTGTGTAGTGGTTAAGAGTGGTAGATTCGTGTCTCCACTCCTCCACATGCAGCTGCTGGGTGACCTTGGGCTAGTCACACTTCTCTGAAGTCTCTCAGCCCCACTCACCTCACAGAGTGTTTTGTTGTGGGGGAGGAGGGAAAGGAGAATGTTAGCCGCTTTGAGACTCCTTCGGGTAATGAAAAGCGGGATATCAATCCAAACTCTTCTTCTTCTTCTTCTTTTCAGAAAATATTGACGCTCAGACATTCTCATTGTCCCATCAGCTGCTATACTGGTGGTCTTTATTTGTGACATTGAAATTCTCGTTTTCATGTGACCTGAATGAAAAAGTACAGCACTGTGTAACTTACTGGAATCATGATGCAAATGAAGAAGACTTCACTTCCTTCATTATTATTTCCCCCTGGTGCATAATTCATCAATCTGTTGAGGTACACATATTTATGGGTGTCAGAAATAAAGTGGAGAAAGCAGCGCTGGTTCAAAGAAGCATATTCTGTGCATTTTCTCCCACACCCAAAAGTGTTGACAACTTAGAAGAAGAAAACTGGGGATGTCAGGAAAACTGTTTAGCCACGCAACTGAAAATTGCACACCCAGTGCTAGCTCAGCAATCCACTCCAGTGTTGGTCTTGCTGACCTTGACCATACCATGGGGGTTATTGATTCACATAGAGACATTTCACTTCAGTATTTCTATGGGAAGCAAGAGATGGCAAGGCTAATGTGCAAAAGGAGAATTCCTTTTCTGTCAGAGGTGTCATTTCAGATTTCCAGGAGGGGCAAAGCGACCCATTCTCAGATAAACTCCAAGAGTACAAGCCTATGTGCGTTTAAACTGAATTTAATTGGGTTTACTTCTGAGTAGCAGGCCTGGCCCATAATGATGCACTCATTTGAGAATTAGTCCCATTGGCTTTTAAGTGGGATTTACTTTGGAACAGGATTTGACTGTAGATTGCATAATTATAAAGAAATAATAACAATGCAGTGTGTTTTATTAAGCATTTGCTATGGCTACTTTTTATACTTCCTAATACAGTTGTACCTTGGTTTTCGAACAGCTTAGTTCTTGAACGGTTTGGCTCCCAAGCGCTGCAAACCCGGAATGGTTGTTCCACTTTGCAAACTATTTTTGGAAGCCTAATGTCTGACGGGGCTTCCATGGCTTCTGATTGGCTGCAGGAGCTTCCTGCAGCCAATCAGAAGCTGTGCTTTGGTTTCCGAATGTTTTGGAAGTCGAACGGACTTCCGAAACGGATTCTGTTCAACTTCCAAGGTACAACTGCAACTCTTGCATTATTGTAAGCACAGGACAAATATTACTGGTTTTACGGGGGATAAATGCTTTTGTGTTCAACACCTAGAGCACATAACTCAATTTAATAGATTATTGTTATAAGCCTTGTAACAACTATCATTCACTAGAAACATAAGTGATATGGGATGGAGGGGGCGTTGTCTGTCCCCTGCTTTCTGTGACTAATATTGGGTTTGCTCATATGTTGTGAGGCAGGATAGCATTACCAGGGGTTTACCATGGACACATGCAGAAAAATGTGGTACCATACTCAGTTTATAACCATGCTGGAGTGGATTAGCATGCATATGTAGCAAGAAAAAACCTGCCATTTTAGGTGTGTGGTGCCATGCACATTTACAAAGACACATTTGTTGTGTTTTTGTAGTAAACCAAAGTTCTTCATGGAATAGGAGCTGGGAAGATTCAGGCAGAAATTGTGTTTCTAACTCTAGTATGACAATGGCTGCAATCCTTCAGCCCCTAACTTGGAAGTAAGCCACATAGAGCCCCTTGTGGCTTACCTCTGATGGACATGCATGTGAATGCATTGCAAGGCTGCAATCCTATACAAATGTTCTTGGAGGAAGGTGTACTGAGCATGGTGGAATTTAGCTTTGAATAAACACCCACAGGCTTCTTCTAACATTTTATGTTAGAGTGAGGGCTGAGATTAGTTCCCTCCTGTTTTAATATTCCGGGCATTGACCTTGGCCTGTTCTCTTGGCAATCAGTTTGCTACAGTTTAATTTAGACAGGGGGAAAATAGGGTTGTATTAGCAGTAATGGGGAAGGGTAGGGAAGAATGACAACCATAAGAGTGTCAGCAAAAATGGGATGCATTGTGTTGTAAATGGAGGCTTTCGGGGCTTGAAGCTCTCAAATGAATTTGCTCTGACAGCTACTCCATTTGACAGCATGCACAGTGCAACCACACATACACAGAGGCAACATTTCACTTCTCTGCTAAATTCATAGATAAGAATGATCTACTTATGCATGCAGATCTGATGGCATCTTAGATGAAATACAGTCTAGTGTTTTAAATGAATTTATAGACAAGGGTTGGGTCCCCCTAGGTGTCAAGACTGACACTGAACTTATTCAGAAGTGTGGCTCTTTCTGTTGTTGTTGTTATTAATAATACACAAAATGATCCACCATTAGAAATTGTACTGTTTGTGGTTTGGCATGGTCTGTTGATAGCAGTTTATTGTGTGCTTTGTGCTGGTTTCAGCAACATTTAAATTAACAGAAGTATTGTTCTTTTAGTTGGTTTTAATATTATACTGTTATATTTTGTATGTATCTTTTTGCAAAACACTTTGGGAAGGTTTTCCCTTTTTTACTGCTAAATAAAACAAATTTATATAAATAGATAAATATAAAGCACTGAAACTTTATCAGAGTTAGACAAAATGCTCTCCCTCCATGCTCCTATTGGAAACATTTTAAGAGCTTGTGGGGTGTTATAATGGATTGGATGAAGTATTTTTTTTAATATAGCAGACAGATGAAGAATCGGGAGTTCTTTACTTTATGACTCTTATTTTTCTATCTTTCTCTTTTCTGTTCTTTATATTTCTTTTCCCCCTTCTTTATCCCCCCCTTCTGTGTTTTTATTGTATCTATCGAAAAGTCTTGGGTTTGGTTAAAAAATGGGAAAATAGATCAAGTTTGTATTTTCCCCCCTCTAGAACCATTAATAAAATTTATTTATTTTTTAAAAGGAAACATTTTTAAGAGCTTAGATAGCTGCCACTCATTTGTATAGTACACTTGAAGTAGTTAGGGCTGTATAACAGCTGCTTGCTTTTGGTGATGCTCTTCATGCGGTTTGAATGTAGCACTTCATGTTATACAGTTATGTAGATGTTCCTTGGATTTTAAAAGTATTGCATTTCCACCCCAACTTTCCTCCAGGGAGCTCAAGGTGGCATACACTGTTCTCTCTCCATTTTGCCCTCACAACAACCGTGTAAGATAGGTTAGGCTAAGAGGCAGTGACTGGCCCAAGGTTACCCAGTTCGCTTCATGGCTGAGCAGGGATTGAAATTCTGGTCTCCAAGGTCCTAGGCGAACACTCTAAACCATTACAGCACACTGGCTCTCAAGGATACCTTGAGTAGGATCAAATTAAAGGAGTTAAGACTTTATTCTAAGGCCACTAACTTATTTTTACTCCTGAGTTCTGGCACCCTCTAGCTTTGGACCTGGCCACCTCTGCCTCCCAGTCTCTTTGCTGAGCCACCATTTTGTTTTCAAATAAACAACATACAATACAGTGGCTTTTTAGAACTAAAAGTGCTGCAGTATAGGGGTGTGTGTGTGGTGTAAAAGACACAGAGAGATTGAACATTTTGTCCCTTGTTAAGAGACTACTGTTTTTAAGCTCCTGGCCGTCCAAAATATCCTGTTTTGTTTCTGAAAAGGGCACCATGCAAAGGCTTATGCAAATTGACCACATCAGATTCCGGGGCAGAAAGGGGTATTTTATCAGTTTCTCCCAGCCATTGGGACCACATTTGCTGGGGGTGATGGTGGTTGTAGTCAGAAAGAAAGAAAGAAGAAAGACTGCACCTGGTAGGGGAAGGTTGAGGTAAAGAAATCCCTCTCAACAAACTTCATCCAGGGATTATATTTGTGTTGCAACAGTTCTTAAGTATTAGCCCTTCTGGTGAAATTAGTGCCAATATGACTCTGGACATGAAATTTATTTGGCCTGAAGAATTTACTGCTTGTAAAGTCGTACCTTAGAAGTCAAACGAAATCCGTTCCGGAAGTCCATTCGACTTCCAAAACGTTTGGAAACCAAAGTGCAGCTTCTGATTGGCTGCAGAAACTCCTGCAGCAAATTGGAAGCCGCAGAAGCTGTGCTGGACGTTTGGCTTCCGAAAATTGTTCGAAAACCAGAACACTCACTTCCGAGTTTCAATCGTTCGGGAGCTGATTCATTCGAGAGCCAAGGCGTTCAAGATCCGAGGTACGATTGTATTCACAAAATCCTCGGGTGCCTTTGATTTTTTTTTTTGATTTTTTGTTTGTGCTGGCATACTTAAATTCTGTGCAAAGTTAAGGTTGCCATCTAGTGGTACTAGATTAGAACAGTGGGCTACAAATTCCTTTGTACCAAGAGATCAAGGGATAACTGAGGTGAGATGAGATGAGATGATGAAATGAAATACAACACAACAGAGGTGCTTACCTCTGCAGACCCAAAGTTAGTGGGTTCCAGACTGAATACAGATTGAGTTTGTTTTCCCTGTCATGCTCTCAAGGCTGATTCTGTGCATGGGGCTTTTTATATCTGCTCCAGAGGATCTGCACAATTTAGCCCAAAATAAACATGTTTCTATGCATTGTATCCTAAAATGGGCATTTTATATGCATTTTAAACTAAAGCATACATTCTTGCACGCATTTTTTTTGTTATTTTGAGACAAACACTGTATCGCAATACTTGGAGAATTGTGAAATGTGTATGGGAAGTGCAAATCAGGTCACTTTGCTTAAAAATATGGGCAGAAATAAATCCTTGAGCATAGTAATGCACAGTAGAGTTGGGCACTTGTGCTGTCAATGAGCCTTTAGGCTAATACTGTATAGATGTTTACATTCTCCTTTCAAGCCTCTTTAAGCATGTTGTGAAAGTGCCATTAATTCTCCTATTACCATGCGGATTTCTCTTTCTCCCTCTGTGAGGCAAAGGCTGGGCTGCATGGTTAGTGAGAAATTAGGTGCACATCTGAAGGCCCTGTGCTTATACTGAATTTCTAGAAATCTGTTTGTGGTATGTTTTCTCACTGACTGCACAGAAGCTCATTAGAGTAGATAATATGGTTGTCAGTTTGATTCTATGCAATACCATCAACAACAGTACATCTTTGTTTTTTCCTAAGTTTTTCTTGGGGTGTGTTTGTGTTGTTGGTAGCTGTGCTGATAGTCTGGCCTCCATTTAGCATTTACCACAATGCCCCTGGCTTACTATTGTTAGCATCCATCTATCCCAAGATATAATGGGAAAGTGTATCTTCAGGGGTGAAGTCAAACTGTTAGATAGTTACAGCGCCTGCTGTGGCTGTAGAGACTGATACAGGAGAGACATGTTTTGTTACAGCTGAGGCAGAGGAAGGTGTCCGGTTGTGTGTTTCTTCTTTCTGCACATTCCTCTTCTGGTCGCTGCTGTGGATATACAACCCAACTGTCTGTCTGTCTGTAAGGGATTCCCATATGGAGAGGTTAATGTTGCCCTACTATTATTCCAGGGTATGGAGGGGGGGACAGGTAGGAGGGAGGAAATAGTTCCTTCCACAAAAAGGTGTCAGATATTTAGAAAATATCATTGTGCAGAATTGCCTCTTTTGAGAGGCAGGAACAAAACAAAACTGCTCAGAAAAAAGCTCTCCTGAGAAATTTCAGTTAAGCTCTTAAGCAGACATGAACAAGTTTGTACTTGCACAGTAATTGTAATTGTAAACTTTATGCAGATACATAGCACTGTTTGCAAGCCACTAGATGGAGGTATTGCACAGGATTTCAGACATCATTCACAAGCAACTATGTACCGTATATTCACCTACATCCTATCTGCCCCATTTTCTGATACTCATTCCTGCAAATCTCTTTTCTGTTCTCTCTCCGCCCCCTGCCCCCCCCCAATTTTCAGCAGATTTGGGAGACACCTTTTAATGTTTGTTTTCTTTTGTACACTTTTCTTACCACAATCAAGAGAATAACACTGACACCACATTAGAATCAGATATATTGGCAAGCATGGCTTTTTCCCCCCTAGAAGAAAAGTTATCAGAATCACACCGAACAGACCTTTGTACTGGTGGTAAAGGGGATTCCCCCATTTATGCAGGGGTTACTGTAAAGCCCATTGGTTTTATTGTAAAACTTAAGGAGAAAGAATAGCACATCTTTCCTCCTCTGCCAAGATGGTTGTGAGAAAAGGTGGGCACTTGCTTACATAGGAAACCTATTTTTCCCCCAGTAGGGGAATAATGGGAACGAGGAGAAAGAATTCTGGAGATTTCACTTGAAATTGAAAGTTATCCTATACAACTTTATTTGCACGTACATTTGGAGCTTTTCTTTTCTTTCTTTTTTAATAGTCTTTATTGATTTAAAAACAAGCAAATATACATACTTTGAATCAAAAAGAAAAAAAGGATAACTGTAGAAAGAAAAAAAACAAGTGCAAGTATATAAAAAAATTAAGCAAAACAAAGAAAACAAAAACAAAAACAAAATATCATCACACAAAACAACATTTTATAATCATAAGAAAAGACAACTTCCATTTCTTCACATTGTATTTGTATTTTCTTTTTCCTTAAATTTAATGCACATTCTTTTATTACTTCGTTTAACCTTTTGGTTTCTTATCATATACTTGTTATATATCTTTTTTTTTTTTCAAGTGTCAGTTTAGTTCCCCTAAGAGATTGTTGTTTAAGTAATATGTTTTTAAGTATTTTTTTTAAAAGTTCCATTCTCTATATATCTTTTGATTAGAAAGCCCTCTTATCTTCCCTGACATCTTTGCCAATTTGAGATATTCTATCATCAGTGTCTGCCATTCTAGTATTGTTGGTACTGTTTCGTCTTTCCATTTTCTCGCCACTAGTATCCTGGCTGCTGTTGTTCCATACATGAGCAATGGTCTTATATTCTTGTCTATTTCTAATGGCATTTGGAGATTTTCACTTATGTTTGGAGCATATCAACTAATTCCTTCTCAGAGAAAACCTTTTGAAATTAATGAACTTAAATCAATCATGTCTATTTACTTCAGTGGGTCTGCTATGAGTAGGATTGCATACTACACACTTATGCCAGAATATATGTGTGGGTTGAGGAAAAATTGGTAAGGTGGAAGAGAAGAGATAATTATGGATGCTTCTGTTGAAATGAGTGGTGTGTGTGTGTGTGTGTGTGTGTTGCTCAATGTTTCCGTTGTTCTCCTGTACATTTTGCAAAATACCCCATTTCCTTCGAAAGAGATGTTTCTAGCAATATCATCACATTGGCACCTCCATAGTAGTGAAGTTAGAATTGCATCCTAAGCGTGTGTGTGTTCCCAAGTTTTCCATTTACTTTGGAGGAGATGTTGTTAACCGATGTTATCACCGGCATCATTATAGCAGTACTGGGGTTAGGACTGCATCCTGTGTGTGTTGCTGGATGCTTTTGTTATCTCATTCATTATTATTCTTATCACAACACACTACAACACTACAGGCGGCCTACTGAAACTTAGTCATGGTTATTAATTTCAGCGGGTCTACTCTGAGCAAAATTTATTTGAATACCAAAGTGTGTGCAGACTTTTTTTGGGGGGGGGGGCATCTCATAGCTTACCATCATAGCACATAGTTTAGTAAGATACTAAGTATTTGCAACAATGCATGTCTTTAATATTCACAGTATCTTTTCAAGATAGGGAGAAAACTAGTACACCTTGGCCATGCACAGTGGCCCCGTTGGCAATGCCCTCATGACCTCAACCAGGTGTAGTGGGCACTGCTGATACCACATCCCTTCTAATAATATCATTGCAACCTCAAGAAACATGGCCGCGGAGGACCCTTCAGCAGCTGAAGACAACTTCTAACATGAAAGGAAAAACAAGAGGGCTGTATAAATCGAGAGCCTTCTTAGGCACAGCGCTGTCTCAAAGATATCTCATAGAATCATAGAGTTGGAAGGGACCCTGAGGATCATCTCATCCAACCCCTTGCAATGCAGGGATATGCAGCCTTGAAATCGCAATTAGATGACAAGTACCATATATGCCCCTGCTTTCCCCCACCATGAGGTCACTTGCTAGGATAGCCACATTTTCCCCAAGCATGAGATGAATACACTCAGAAAAACGACAGTTAGATGTTGGAATTGATTATGTAGCACTCCATGTGGATCCCAGTGCATGAATACAAACCGTCAGTGTTCATGTGGCCTCAAATGAGAAGTGATTCTGATACTGTTGTTTAATGCTGTTTTTTAAAAAAAAGCCCACCATAAACTGGTAAACCAGACAAAAGTGGGAAGCTCTTTATGAGTGTGTAGGAAAACATTCAGACAGTATCATGCATACAAAAAGATACTTCCTTACACATGAAATGCCACTTCCTTCATTTTCTGCCTCAAGTGGCAAAGCAAGGAAACGAAAGAACTTATGCCACTTTTATTATTATTATTAATAGCTTAAAATAACTACAGGCTTTACCTTCTATTTTATATTGAACATTCATATTTTGGATGAATTATTAGTACTGTAGTAGTACTGGAGGCAGCGAGAGATCTTACTTTCTTGGGCTCCATGATCACTGAAGATGGTGACAGCAGTCATGAAAATAAAAGACGCCTGCTTCTTGGGAGGAAAGCAATGACAAACCTAGACAGCATCTTAAAAAGCAGAGACATCACCTTGCTGACAAAGGTCCGTATAGTTAAAGCTATGGTTTTACCAGTAGTAATGTATGGAAGTGAGAGCTGGACCATAAAGAAGACTGATCGCCGAAGAATTGATGCTTTTGAATTATGGTGCTGGAGGAGACTCTTGAGAGTCCCGTGGACTGCAAGAAGATCAAACCTATCCATTCTCAAAGAAATCAGCCTTGAGTGCTCACTGGAAGGGCAGATCCTGAAGTTGAGGCTCCAGTACTTTGGCCACCACATGAGAAGAGAAGACTCCCTGGAAAAGACCCTGATGTTGGGAAAGATGGAGGGCACAAGGAGAAGGGGACGACAGAGGATGAGATGATTGGACAGTGTTCTCGAAGCGACTGGCATGAGTTTGGCCAAACTGCGGGAGGCAGTGGAGGATAGGGGTACCTGGCGTGCTCTGGTCCATGGGGTCATGAAGAGTCGGACATGACTGAACAACTGAACAACAGCAACTGTAGTAGTAATAGTAGTATACCACCCTATGCCCACAGGTCTCAGGGTAGTTCACAAGATAAAAACACAATATAAAAACACAAAAAGTACATAATACATTATATACTCACCCCTGTTACAATTTTGGTCCCAATCAAACTAGCCATAGTATGTTGTCTCTTAAGGAATAATCATGGCCTAATCATGTCTATCCATTACTGGTTTGTGTGGTAGATTAATCAATTACAGCTTTAGTATCAGAGTAAAATCTCTCTTCCCCCTCCAATTAGCTGACAAAATTGAGTCAGGCTAGCCAAGAGAACAGAGAGTTGTGATCTCCTGTATTTTCTCGTTTTTGTAACAAACAAACAAACAAACAAACAAACACCCCCCACCTTGGGTGAAGTGGTTCAGTTTAGTGCTGCAGAACAGTGTGAGGTGAAGGCCACAGTTATGTGGCACACATTCTAATGGGGAATTCATGGTACAAATACAATTGCATACCATGCCTCCTAGGTTTTCCTAAGCTGGTGTGGAATCAAGGCATCCTGTCAACAACTTGCTTTTCTTATTCTTATCAAGCCATCGAGTGGGTTAATATGGATTCTGAGTCCATCCAACATACCTTACCTTGCTGCAACAGCCCTGCAAAGTCGTAGGCCGTTACTAGTCTCATTTAAACATGATCCTGGGAAATAACGAAGAATGGAACCGTGTGGTGCTGCCCATGCCAATTCCTTATTTAAACTGAACACTCCTACATATGGAATGTTAAGCCTGACATTGTATATTCCCACCTGCACTATGGATTCCTTGGTGGGCTTCTGCAGGACACACAGGTGAGGCCACCAGCTTAAATTATAGCCCTGTTCATGTGGTACTTGCCAACTGCTAGGGGCCGAGGTCCCTTTGGCCACTCCAATAAAATATTTGAGGGACCCGGGGTCCCCTAAAATTGATAGGTATAGTACAAAGGCTGTAATGCCTATGTCATAGAACCACAGAATTGTAGAGCTGGAAAGGACCCCAAAGGCCATCTAGTCCAACCCCCTTCAATGCAAGGATCTCGGCTAAAGCATCCATGACAGATGGCCATCCAACCTCTGCTTTAAAAACTCCAAAGAAGGAGAGTCCACAACCTCCCGAGGGACACCGTCCCACTGTCGAACAGCTCTTACTGTCTTGATGGGATGCTTGCTTTCCTGCCTTTTCCTTGGTTTTCCTTGATGTTTTGCCTACTGAGGTAAGTGCAGATATATTTATATTGTTTGGTATTATTTTCTTGTTTTAATTTTAAAAAATTATTTTTACTCTGGAGTTCCACAGTGATTATTAGTATCAGCAGCCCCGTGAAGGTTTTTTTTTTTTAAAACCAGTCCTACTTCCATATATCTTCCCATTTAATCCAGGTTACTTTGGGGTGGGGTTGAAGGGCATTTTGACGAGAATGCATGCATGAGCAGCAAAATAAATAAATAAATAAATAAATGCTTGCATGAGCATCAACAAGTCCATTGCCAATTATAGTGCAGTACAGACCATTCTTTTGTGGCATTCTTCATAACCTGAGTGGTGCTCTACCCCTAAGCAAGGAATGCATAAGGTGGAGTGAGAGGTTCCTCCCTGTTATATAAGGTAAAGGTAAGGGTACCTCTGACCGTTGGGTCCAGTCACAGATGACTCTAGGGTTGCAGCGCTCATCTTGCTCTATAGGCCGAGGGAGCTGGCGTTTGTCTGCAGACAGCTTCCGGGTCATGTGGCCAGCATGACTAAGCCGCTTCTGGAGAACCAGAGCAGTGCACGGAAACGCTGTTTACCTTCCCGCTGGAGCAGTACCTATTTATCTACTTGCACTTTGATGCGCTTTCGAACTGCTAGGTGGGCAGGAGCTGGGACTGAACAACAGGAGCTCACCCCGTTGTGGGGATTCGAACCGCCAACCTTCTGATTGGCAAGTCCTTATATAGATCAGGTTAATTAAATGGGCTGGGTCCAGAGCATGAATAAAGATTTGTTTTAGTTGGCTGCTTGCAGCATAAAGAAAACTGCTCTCAAACTCCCTAAGTGCTAAAGAGTATTTTTAACCCTGTTTACCCTTGCCTTTGACAACAGAGATACGTATCTTATTCCTGTGGTTGTAATTTGTTTCAAACTGTTTTTAATTGTTGTTGTTCAGTCGTTCAGTCGTGTCCGACTCTTCGTGACCCCATGGACCAGAGCACGCCAGGCACGCCTATCCTTCACTGCCTCCCGCAGTTTGGCCAAACTCATGTTAGTAGCTTCGAGAATACTGTCCAACCATCTTATCCTCTGTCGTCCCCTTCTCCTTGTGCCCTCCATCTTTCCCAACATCAGGGTCTTTTCCAGGGAGTCTTCTCTTCTCATGAGGTGGCCAAAGTACTGGAGCCTCAACTTCAGGATCTGTCCTTCCAATGAGCACTCAGGGCCGATTTCCTTGAGAATGGATAGGTTTGATCTTTTTGCAGTCCATGGGACTCTCAAGAGTCTCCTCCAGCACCATAATTCAAAAGCATCAATTCTTCGGCGATCAGCCTTCTTGATGGTCCAGCTCTCACTTCCGTACATTACTACTGGGAAAACCATAGCTTTAACTATACGGACCTTTGTCGGCAAGGTGATGTCTTTGCTTTTTAAGATGCTGTCTAGGTTTGTCATTGCTTTTCTCCCAAGAAGCAGGCGTCTTCTAATTTCGTGACTGCTGTCACCATCTGCAGTGATCATGGAACCCAAGAAAGTGAAATCTCTCACTGCCTCCATTTCTTCCCCTTCTATTTGCTAGGAGGTGATGGGACCAGTGGCCATGATCTTAGTTTTTTTGATGTTGAGCTTCAGACCATATTTTGCGCTTTCCTCTTTCACCCTCATTAAAAGGTTCTTCAATTCCTCCTCACTTTCTGCCATCAAGGTTGTATCATCAGCATATCTGAGGTTGTTGATATTTTTTCCGGCAATCTTAATTCCGGTTTGGGATTCATCCAGCCCAGCCTTTCGCATGATGAATTCTGCATATAAGTTAAATAAGCAGGGAGACAATATGCAGCCTTGTCGTACTCCTTTCCCAATTTTGAACCAATCAGTTATTCCATATCCAGTTCTAACTGTAGCTTCTTGTCCCACATACAGATTTCTCAGGAGATGGATGAGGTGATCAGGCACTCCCATTTCTTTAAGAACTTGCCATAGTTTGCTGTGGTCATTCATTTTTAATAATGAATTTTAAATTGCCAGAGCCCAGCGTGGAATGTTGTGGTGAAGGGCAGGTAATAAATCTAAATAATAAAAATAATAAAAATAATAATAATCCTCAGCATGCTTTAAAAAAATGCTCCATTTGTGCATGCAAGTGTGCTTTACCAAGAAAAACGAATTTTCAAGGGTGAAATTTTTGTTGTGGGTCACTTAACATGTGCTATCTGAAAGTTCTACGGGCAGAGGAGAACAAGGAAATGAGCCAAACAGATGGGCTGTGCTTGAAGTTTGCAGAGCAGGAGGGGAGAAACGAAAGTAGGAGGCTTGCTCCTTTCTTCCTGCTTTTCTTGCCTCTGCAGTGTCCTGCCCACTTTCCTTTGTTCCAGATGAGTCAGATTGTGCAGGCCTATTTGAGTTCCTGGTATACCGGTATTTAGGAGAAAGTTTTGGAGATACTGTAGTTAGCAAAGAGCTGCAGTGCCAGGAATGTGTTGATTAGCCTCTGAAGTTGCTTGAACAGAGTGGAGAACAATCAGGCTTCAAAGAAATATAAAGTAAGTATAATTATCATGGTATTTATTTTTTGTGGGCCAGCTTTCAGAACAGAATTCCTTCATTCCTTCCAGCCTCCTGCAGGCCCTTCATTCATGCCTGAACTCAGTTTCAGTCTTGCAGTTTTTTTTTTTTAAAAAGCATTGCATTCTAGTTGGAGTGCAAAAAAAAGGCATTCAAAGAGGGATGTTTAGAACATTGTAGCAATTTTGGCAGACCTCAGAGCAAACTAAGCTGGAATAAAAATAGAAGAGGAAGCAATACACTTTTTTTCTGCAGCAACACCACAGAAAAGAAGCAATACCTGTATTTGTTATGAGAGTTTAGGAAGGTATGTTCTGTATAATTTGGTGTTGCTCCAACTTTCTCCAGTTTGGGCAGCAGTGTGGATATATACCATTTGAGCCCACCCTTGCCAGAAATCAAGGTCTTTTGATTAAAAACAAGAAAAAGAGTTGTCTTTTGATTAAAATCAAGAAGAGCCAGCCCCTTCCCAGGTCCCAAGAAGTAGATTGTTAAAGAAGAAAAGAGTTTCCCCAAAGGTTAACATGAAAATCCTAGCTATATTGTAATCTGCAATATTTATATTAACCTGTTTCAAGGGTCTTGTCTTGTTCCCATGATCTATGGTAGTGCAATCTAGTGTAGTTCATAAGTCCCCTTAAAATCAGTGTTTGCTTCTGGGATGTTTACTGCTGAATAAAAACATGCAAAGGCTTCAGCTGAGGAGGTTCCAGATTTCAGGGTACATAGCTGCAGCTCTGGTATAACCTGGAGAAGTTCAGTCCAGGTTTAAGCAATTGTTCAGGCTCTCTCCACTTGTTAGATCCTTCAGTATTTTGCAGGTGACAAGTGGCCTTCTGTTTTCAGTGTAACAAACTGCTGAAAGTACATTTCTGCCTGCTAGTGCAGTGTTGCCAGCTTACTAACCAATCCTTTGCTACTGTGCTTCAGTTGTGGCTTCCTGCAGATCACAATTGTGGTTAAACGGTCCTAAGTGCTGGAGGTTTGAAAAACTGGCAGCCCCTGTTGTTAAGAGGAAATTGTTCAGGGGGAATTGTGCACTATTTTGAGGGAGACATTGGAAACTTAGGTTTGCACAACTGAAGTGCTATGTTTGGCCCAGTGGCACAAACCCACTTTTTTATTTAATGGACTTGTTGTTGTTGTTGAGAAAGTGATGAGGGAATTGTGCTGGAAAGTGTGGGTTGAGTGAATGATTATCAGGGAGACATGTTAACTCCCCTCAAGCAAATCAGTACGAATGCACATTGTTATATAACTGCTCAAATAAGCAAATCAAGGTGAGGGTTCAGTACGGACTGGTCTCACCAGCTTTGGGCAAGCAAATCAGGATGAATGCTGAATAAGCAAGGTGCTCTGGAGCAGCCTTTAGTTTGCAAAAGCCACTGGCTTCTGAAGCAGGATTGCTAGTCCCAACAGTTTCCTTTTTATGGTCAGTTTACTAACATAGTGGAACGGTAGTCCTGGGTTGTGGTTGTTGTTTAATGGCAAATTAGGGACTGGGATTTACCAAAGACAAGCACCATAAAGCAGGAAGTGTGCCTTACAGACAGATAAGGTAACAATGAAAAGTATTGGTAGGTCCCATCCTACCCTTCCACTTTACATAGGATTTGTTTCAATTAGCCCCCTACTTCATTTCTCAGATGTTTATACTAGTTTCGAAAATTGTGATCCACGAGCTTCACTCAGGTGGTTTGCATTGTATCTGGATTTTTGGCTGAAGACAGGAGACAGCACACCCGTCATGTTAAATATCCATGTTGATTTTTAATTGTATTTTATTGCATATTTTATATTTAATAATAATAATAATAATAATAATAATAATAATAATACCCTGCCCATCTGGCTAGGTTACCCCAGCCACTCTTAGATCACAGTTTGAATTCTATGGCAGAAAAACCAAGACCCGCAGCAATTTTCAAGTGCTCCATGAGAAAAAAGGTTTGAGAGCCACTGTTCCAAACCATACTGAACAGCCTTTTAGCCTAAGCTGCTGCTATACTTAGATCCTCATTGCACTCACTAGCTTGCTGCATCTTACTGGATCCATGACAGCTACTCTACCCTTTTGGGGTCCTATATTCTGCACTTCCTAACCCAGACTGGTCCATGATGTGAATGACAAAAGATCAGTGCAAAACCAGGACCTATTGCTTCCTCCATTGTGTACAGAAGTGGCCCTGGGGGAAAGATCCTAGCTTTCCAGGATGAGATGATGAGTGAATATGCTTGGTAGCTTGCAAGCCTGTTTTCCAGTATGGTGCTGACAGTCTTTTAGAATGACATAAATTCTGATTCAGATAAGCAGAACTCCGTGATCATACCCAATGCAAAGGAAGCCATTTATGCTCCAAGCTATTAAAGTACATTCCCCCCCCCCTCAATTAATTCTGGGCACTGTGGTTTACCTCTCACAGAGCTGGAATTCCCAGCAACCCTTAACAAACTACACTGCCCAGAATGCTTTGAACAGGGAAATTGCTTTGAATGTGCTTCAAAGGTATAAAGCGTACGTAGAGAACAGCACGAGAAGTTTCTTTTTAAAAACATTTGGGGTATAAAAATATTGCATCAAGGTTAACACTAGGATCTCTTTTAATAAACAGAACTTTGAAACCTGTGGCCATGAAACAAGGAGAGGAACTTAAAAGCAGATGTCAAACTGTTAAAGGCACTTTTGTATAGAGGTTTCCCCCCCTCTTCTTTCAGTATCAGGCACACATATTCAACACACTCACCCCCTGTAAGCCACACTGGCTATGCCAGTGCCAGTGGCGTAAGAAAAGTGGGGCGTAGGGGGCGGGGGCACCCCGTGTTCCAGGGGAGGGGGGTGACACTCGGCGGCCCCTCCCCAAACTGAGCCCCGCTGTCTGGCACCCGCCTGTACTGCTTTTTTAAAGCAGCACGGACAGGGCAGCCCCACAAGCCGCCGCTCACTCAGCAGCTCGCCCGGTCGCTGCAGGAGCAGAAGCACCGGCCTGGATGGACTGGGCACGTGCAGCATTTTCGCGCATGCGCAGTCCGTCCGCCGCCATGACGTCACGATGCCCCCCGCCCCCAGGGGGGTGCCTCCGCGCTGCCGCCCCGGCCAGCCAAAAGCCTTCCTCCGACGCTGGCCAGTGCTTAAGCCTGCTAGTCAAAATACCCAGCTAGGCACCAGTGGGATCTGGTGTGTGTGTGAGAGAGAAAATCAAAGTCAGCAATTGTTTTGCTTAAATGTCCTAAGATACTTCCGTTCCTTTTGTTCAGCACTGCAGTTGAACCAAGGCTTTGTACGCACAACCGTATCCCCACCAAAGGGGCCTGCCAAAAACATTGGCCACTTTCTACCTAGCCAATCTTATTTAATTTATGCTACCTGAGGGGCAAGAAGAGATACCAAAGAAGTAGGGGGGAAGGCCCTTCGTTTGGTTCTTCACAATTTCTCGTGTTTTCCATACATGCTTTCCTAAAAGCTAAACCTTAGTCACCACTTAAGTTTCTGCTCTTTGGTGCACACATCCAGCCCGTGTTTCCTACTGACCTCCTCTAGAAGGCAAACTGCTCAAGAGAGAACACATTTCCTTGGTATGGTCTGACCTTACTCAGCTTTCCTACCTGTCATCTCACCTGAAGGAAATGCTTGGGAAGAGACAGATTTGAGCATACCATGGAGATGGCTGAGGAAGAGGAAACATTCCTTCCCTCTCATTTTTATGACCAGTATTCAACTTTCTCCATATGTGATCATTTAAAACACAAAAGGATGGTAGGGTTAGGGTTGTCAGCTGTAGGTTAGATGATGTATCTCAGAAATACAAATTATTGAGCCTTACTTGCATTTCTTCAGCCTGTTGTTTGTTTGTTTGTTTTTGGAAAAGCAGACATTAATGTTAAATGTGCATCTTCTTTTTCAGGAAAATGAGGAAGCCTTTTGTTTATTGGATATGCTTGTCTTTCACCCTCTTGACCATCTGGGTTCACTGTGAATCAGCTGGGAATGTTTGCAAAATTACAGATACTACAGCAGACTGTAGTCATTTAAAGTTGAGTCAGATTCCCTCTGATCTCCCAACCAACATAACAGTTTTGGATCTTTCCCATAACCAGCTAAAAACACTCCCACCTGCAAACCTTACAAAGTATGGACAGCTTGTTTACTTAGATGTAGGATTCAACACCATCTCTAAGCTGCACCAAGAACTGTGTTTGAATCTGACTTTGTTAAAAGTTTTGAAGCTGGGACATAATCAGCTGCATAAATTTCCTGACAATGTTTTTATTCACTGTGGCAATCTGAAAGAACTTAATTTGGGATTCAATATACTGGAAATAAAAAATGAACCTTTCATCAATCTGAAGGTAAGAAGCAACTTTCACCTGTGATTTTGCACATGAACTTGGATGATGGCTGAGTCAAATTCAGGTCAGCAGGGAAGAGGGGTGGGTAAGACATGTCAGTAAGTAGTTGCCTTACACAAAATCAAATCATGGATAATCTGTCTGGCTAATAGTTAGTTATTTTTTACTGGCAGCACTTATCCAATTTATCAAGTAGAGGTATTTTCCAGATGGGCCTGAGATCCTTTATTCAAAGATTCCAGGATTCAATCTAAAGCTGAGTACACGATGAAATAAATGCTCTTATATATTCCTCCTCCTCTTCATTAGAGCCTATAAGGGACATGGGTGGCGCTGTGGTCTAAACCACTGAGTCTCTTGAGCTCGCTGATCAGAAGGTCGGCGGTTCAAATCCATGTGATGGGGTGAGCTCCTGTTGCTCTTCTGCCAACCTAGCAGTTTGAAAGCATACCAGTTCAAGTAGATAAATAGGTACCACTGCGGGTGGCATTTCTGTGTGCTATGGTTTCCCTCACAGTGTCCTGTCCATGACCCAGAAAGCTGTCTGTAGACAAACGCCGGCTTCCTCAGCCTGAAGCAAGATGAGCACTGCACCCCATTGTTGCATTTGAAAGGACTTAACTGTCCATGGGTCCTTTACCTTTTACCTTGATATACATTTGTGTCAAATTCAACCAATTGTACATTTCTTCCTACTCTCTGTTCCCTAGTTTTAAGTCAATCCTGTGATCCATCAATATGTAAGGGGGCTATTTGTTAATGTCAATACTTCTGTGTAGTAGTGAATAAGAAGCCTGAAAGTTTATGATCTTGTGTAATAAATGTACATGTACATATTCTGGAAAACTGTGGTTGGCTACGGTTTCTTAGCATATCCACTGCAAGTACATGCAACACATTCCATGTGCATCACATATTACGAATTCTGATATACTTTAGTTACAGACTAATTTCTACAGAGATTGCATCCTTGGAGAGTTGTATCTTGACACCTAAACTGATGCCAGATTGAAGAGAGGAAATCTGTTTCTCCTGCTACACACGAACTTTGGCACAAGCTTTAATTAAGCTGGAGTTCCCCATTACATTTGTCAGTTAAGAAACCAGGATAAAAAAGCAGGATGAGATCATGGAAGCACCATGCAGCCATGGTGCTCATCCATGGCCTCATTCATTACCCCTGGTTACAGATGTACGGCAGTGGGCTATAGCTATTCAGTAGCATAGGAAAGCATTTTGCCTGTGCTTTTAAAGAAGCTTCATTTATTTTCCAGGTTCAAGGATCAGCCACTGAACCTTAAACCATCCAGACTGAAAGGTTTGGTGAGCTATGGTTTTAAATTAATTCATAGAATCATATAGTTGGAAGGGACCTGAGGATTATTTAGTCCAACCCCTCCCCCCCTTACGGCATCGAACCTGCAACTTTGGCATTATCAGCACCACACTCTAACCAACTGAGCTATCCAGCTGAAATACTAGAATTAAATTCAGTCACAATACATACAAACTTCTAGGACCTGTCTACCTAGCACAATTTAATTAATTTCACCTTTCATGACTTCTCCTGAGGAATCTTGAACTTGTCATTTGTGAATGCAAATGTGAATTCTTTGCACACAGAGAGAAAAACAGAAAATTAAGCACAATCCCCATGTATCCTGTGCGGAAGGAAAGTTTGAAAGCTATAGTATTGAAATATATTTATTGGATAAAGATATCATCCATCCTTTCCCATGATAGAATTACTATATTTTATTTCTTAAGACCTAAGGATTACATGCTTAAAAGGGTGATAGCGCTAACTGATAAAACTTGATGCAATCTGAAACAGCCTTTCAAACATGCTGTAGTCATTTTTTTACATGTTCTAACCAGACAGTGTAAAACAGAGTTTAAACGATATGGAATCAGTTGTGAGATGAGGGAAATGACGTAACTTTCTCCTCCTTTGTCTTCCTCAGAAATTGAGTTTGCTGGATGTCTCTCACAATCATTTAAGTACTCCCAGACTAGGCTCCCAGCAACAGCTGGAGAGTCTTCAGGAACTTGTGATGTCTCAGAATAAAATTACTGAATTGAGGAAAGAAGACCTAAGCTTTCTTAGTAACTCTTCATTAAAAAAACTGGACTTGTCATCAAACCCCCCAATGGAGGTAAATGTAATAGCTGGGCTTGTTGTATTGATGTTAGTTGTACAGATGTTAGTTGTATAGAGTTAGGATAACCTTAGCAGGCCATAATATTGGTTTGTGTTATTTTAAATGAATTTGATGAATGAGTAGTTGTTTAAATACCTTATAGGTAAAAATACTAATATATTCACTGTCTTCTTTAGATGATTGGAGGCTTAAAGAATTTTGATTAGCATATCCTGTTGCATAAGGGAACACAGCTTACATAGAGTTGAAACTGTATATGAACATGTTGAAGATAAGCAATGAATTACAATTACTATGAGTTTTTGGACAATGTCTAGAAAGAGCCCTGCCTCCCAGTTTTCTCTCTAATTTTCCTTGTGGCAATGGTGGCTGGACTGTTTTTATCCAGCCCACAGTGATCCAGCTGTTGCTACTGCAAGAACAAGAGAGGAAGGCAGTTAGCTCAGAGGCTCAACCACAGGCTACAATGGCTGGAGCATCTTTCCAGAAGAACATCTGTGGTTGTGGTCTTGTGCATGTGCCTGCCAACCTGCTTGTCTCTCTTCATCTGGGGGCTGGGCTCCTGCAGGCTGGATGTGATATGGGAAGAAAGGAAAGGGGTGCCCAGGGTGGTATGGTGCTTGTAGACTGTACACCCTTACAGAAAGGCCCAATGGGAACAATGCTACATTATGACAAATACTGTTTTCCCCAAACAAAACTGTGCCATTAATCAGTCCCAATTTCACACACATCTCGAAACAGAATAAGCTGAATATTTCAGTCCAGGGCTAATTTCATGCAGCCACAGTTTTCGTAACCCCATTATTTTGTATCTTTCTAGTTTCATCCAGGATGTTTCCATGCCATTGGTAATCTCTATGGTCTTCTCCTTAACAATGTTCCATTGGGACCTGATCGCATAAAGAATCTTAGTTCAGAATTATCAGGAACAAGAATTCAGAATCTTTCACTGAGCCATGTGCAGCTTTCACAGATTTCCAACTCAACTTTCAGCGGAATGAAAGAAACAAACCTCACAATTTTAGACCTATCTAAAAATGATTTGTCTCACATTGAAAATGGTTCTTTTGTCTGTTTTGAAAATTTAGAGAGTTTGACTCTAATGAATAATAATATTAGATATATATATTCTCATTCCCTCTATGGGTTGCACAATGTAAAATATCTGAATTTGGAAAACTGTAATATAAAAAAAATTAATGATTCTGCTTTCCAGTGGTTAAAACATTTAGAGTGTCTTATTATGGATGGCAATAAACTTCTGGAAATTACCCCTAATACATTTAAAGGTTTAGAAAATTTGAAAAACTTGAGTTTAAGTGAATGCAATGTGACTGTAATAACAGAGAAAACCTTTTCATCTCTTGCTAATTCTTCATTGCAGTTTCTCAACCTAACAAAATGTGGAATCACTTATATGAAGGCTAGGGCCTTTTCTTGGTTGGGACAACTAACATCTCTGGATTTGGGTTTAAATAATATTAAGCAGGACCTCAGTGGTCATGAATTTCAAGGTCTCAATAATATTGAGACTCTCTATCTTTCTTACAATAGTCGTCTGAATTTGACAAGTGAATCATTCACTTTCACTCCAAGCCTTAGAAAGCTGAGACTCAGAAAGGTTGGTTGCAGTAATCTTGACATCACTCCCTCACCATTCCGTAAGTTAAGCAATTTGACTATCCTAGATCTTGGAAACAACAACATAGCTAATATGAGAGAGGAGATATTTTATGGACTCCACCAGCTTGAAATTCTGGATTTGCAGCATAATAATCTGGATCGACTGTGGAAGCATGCCAACCCAGATGGCCCCATTCTGTTCTTAAAAGGTCTTCGAAACCTGCGTTTACTAGATTTAGAATCCAATGGTTTTGATGAGATTCCAGGAAAGGCTTTCAGTGGCTTATCTCAATTGAGAATCTTGAATTTTGGAAAAAATAACTTTAATTTGTTTCCAAATTTCGTCTTCGATGAACTGACATCTCTGAGCTCACTCTTCCTAGAGAAGAACCTTATCACGGCTGTTGACGTAAAAGTGTTTGGGCGAATTTTCACAAATCTGAAGGAAATAAATATGGAGGGAAATCCTTTTGACTGCACTTGTGACAGTATAGCTTGGTTTGTTAATTGGCTCAATGGAAGCAGAACATATATCCAAGGATTAAATAATTATATCTGCAACACCCCTTCTAAATATCATGCTAACAGGATTACACAGTTTGATACCTCACCATGTGATAGTGCACCCTTTAAATTGGTCTACATTGTGAGCACTTCTTTGGTACTGCTCCTCATCTTTGTAGTCCTACTCGTCCACTTTGAAGGGTGGAGAATCAAATTTCTCTGGAGTGTGACCGTCAACAGAGTCTTTGGCCACAGGGAATTAGACAGGCCACTGCTACAGTTTGATTATGATGCCTATATCATTCATGCAAAAAAAGACAGGAACTGGGTGTCCAAAAACTTTATTCCTCTTGAAGAAAACAGTCAACCAGAAATTAGGTTCTGCTTGGAAGAACGAGATTTTGAAGCTGGAATATCTGAATTCGAAGCAATCATCGACAGTATAAAAAGGAGCAGAAAAATTATATTTGTTGTAACTGAACATCTCTTAAAAGATCCATGGTGCAAAAGGTAAGCTAAAATTATTTTAATAACTGACATTCCATTTGTTTGTTGTTGTTTTTAGAGCCTGTCTTCACTACCATCTTAAACTAGCTTCAAACCTTCAAACTGGTGTGATTCTCAGTCAAAGAATCTTTGGGGCTGTCTCTTTGAGGGAAATGATGAATGCAGTGTCAGTTTCCTGCCACAGATTCTGGGACTTTTAGCCTCTGTCCCAGTCCCCAGGTGGAAAAGATGTTCTGCAAGTGCCCCAAGAGGCTGGGAAACGAGAAGATAGTGGTGGAAAGTCTTATAAGGTGGTGCAAATCTTACAAGGTCTTTGAGCTTTTGGGAAATTTTATTAGGACACTCACAAAGATGGTTAAATTGTTGCAAACTCAAAACTGGAAGCACAATGGTTCAAATAATGATTTGAATTGAAGTACTTTCTTAGTGTCTCAAATGCCTTAAATCCATTCTTCCTTTTGTAAGCAGGAACAGGTGATAATATATTGCACTGTACCAAGTCTCTTTGCAGGCAATCCATATGTTGCACTCAGAATGTCAGGACTCAAGAATCGACAACCATCCCTGAGGATAATAACTATTTGCTCTTGCAACTAAGGTTCGAGAGGTCACAAGCAGGGGGCGGGGGGACCACTCTCATATATTTAGGGAAGGTTGCAAACAGAGGTGGCAGTGTTCGTGCATTCAGAGTAAGGACAATGCTTCTGGCATTCAGTCCAAATTATTTGATCTTGTCACATAGCCAAAATATATTAGCTACAGGGCAACATAACATTTGCATGGTGGCTTCAAAGCAGTTGCAGGTTGTTCCCAAGCTGTCCTTGACTTCTCTTTCATAATTGCTTGCATGCGGTTCATAGCAGAATCTTGAACACTTCTGGAAACAGTTTTGATGGAAAAAATGATCACTGCTTCTCAGCCTAACCTTTACCTCACAGGGTTGCAATGGAGAAGAACCATGGGCACCATCCTCAGCTAAAAACATGACCACCTGAATACCCTATTCTGTGAACATTGATTGTTTTTGTTAGTATTTTACCATTGACTCAGAATCACTACATCATAAGAGAAAATGAGCAATTGCATACATTTGCAAGTGAAATATTGTCATGTCCCAAATTAGCTCTCATTCCCTTTATCTTTTGTCCAGGTTCAAAGTGTATCATGCCATACAGCAAGCCATTGAACAAAGTCGGGATTCCATCATTCTAGTTTTTCGGCATGACATTCCTGATTACAAATTGAAAAACGCACTCTGCTTACGAAGAGCAATGTTCAAATCTCGCTGCATCTTGGAGTGGCCATTACAGAAAGACCGTCATGGTGCATTTTACCAGCAGTTAAAATTGGCACTTAAAACTAGTAGCAGGGTACTATGACATTTTTAAAGAGGATTACAGTAAATTATTTTGTATGCTTGAATTAGCGGTCATAATGCTACCCAAAATATATAATATGAATGCAGGAAAAATATATATTGTTACCTAATGAACGTAGAACTTTCCAAAGTGTTCTAGAGGGTAGAGATAGTAGCCTCAACATCCCTTCTCGTCACCCCATAGGAGGAGACAGGCACTTGAAGGGGAGAATCATTTATCCAGCCAGATGAGAGCTCTGTTCAGCGCCCTCTGCTGTCTCTTCCCGGAAGAGAAAAGTTGTTCTACAGCAGGCAGTCGTGATACCTCTTGCTGGAAGATACAGGGCTTTGAGGCAGAAGATGTAGATAAGACTTGATGCCTAGGGTAGATAATGGTATGATAGTTAAATAATATATGGTGAATTGACTGTGTCCCTTGTGATAGTTAATAGGCATATAAAGTTAACAGGTTTATAATAATGTATCTGTATTGTTAAAAAAAAGTTATGTAGTTTTTCATTCTGAGTTTTCAGTGCTGACTCACCTCATTTCTTCTCCTTATCCCTTCCCCTCCCTATTTTACTCAGAATAGAGCTGAAATTAATGGATCCAACCTCGTGTTCATTGGTTTCAGTGGGTCTACTCTGGGTGAAACGTAGTTGTTTACTGTTTATATTCTCTGGGAAATAGGCATAAGCATCCCTGCCTACTCTACATTTTGATTCATGCTCGCTCTGGCAGACCTGGAATGGACAAAATGTGTGAGTGATCAGCTCACTCAATAGAGGAGAGATTTATGACTGTACAGGTTATCAAAGTGTGTGTGTGTGTGTGCATGTGTGTAGGACTAAGGGAATTCCTTGTGAATCTCTTTGGCTTTGGCACAAACAAAATAGTGCAACCAATTACTTTATAAATTACTTTATCCCTATGGTCCCTTAGTAAATCCAGTGTAAACAAATTTGGGGAAAACAGGCATGACCACACAGGGTCTCTTGTTTTGTGACTAAAGAAACTCATTTTTGTATATTCATTTCAATATATTTTGTATATTTTTGTATATTTTTTCAGTATTAGAAGCCACAATTTTTGGAGCATCTATGGACTCTCATTAGGACAGTGTCAAGTCTATATATTTTCACTATATTTTTCTCCTGTTCAGATTCAGCGTTAAATATATGCTAGAAGACCTGTTTATGACCTGATTAAGAAAATATATATTTCAAACCATAGAGTAACTATATGCACATATATAAAAATATAGAATGTTTTATACTTACTTGAATAAACTCCCCCAGCTTTGGTATATAGTGACAGGTTGTAAATATGTCTATTTAAATAAACTTGATTTTTAAAAAATATGCAGGTTTGGTAATTAAATCATTATGAAATTTAGGGGAAAGAGCAAATTTTAAAGAAACAATAATAGTTTTTGTATATATAAAAATTGTGTCTGAAGGGACGCTTTCAGAAGATCTAAAGTTGAAAATAAAGGCTCCTGTTTACAGATGAACTGGTATGTGACGATTCCTTAATTACAGTAATTGGATTATCGCCATTGTGATGCGCTCATCTCATCTTTCTGATCCTCTTTTCACCTGAAGTGACAAGTTCTCTTGTCTAGTTTAAGCCATGAAAGCTGAGGAGGCTTCAAGGTGGTAATGCCAGGTTTCTTTCCAGGTAAGTTATACTTTCTCCAATCATAAAGATCTAAATTCCTTTGGTAGAATAAAACAAACAGCATGTACTCAAGAGAACCATGCCACCAGTTTTAGGCACCCAAGTGAAGTGCTTGAAAAGCGGCTTCTCTGATGCCACATAACAAAACTGTTTTTGGAAACTTAGAGGAGCTTTATGAGCAATTTGTGTTAAAGCATAGAGATCCACTGAACAGGGAGAATCTACTGGGCATCCCCAAGGCCTTGACCACATCAAAAGTAGCTGTTTCCAGTATTTCCTATGGCTGGGGTGCATTTTTTTAAAATTCCAACTGGCCTGCAATGTTGAACTTGCACATTGAGTATAAATTGCAACAAAATAGGTCTATTAGTTGGAAAACAAAAGTAAATGCATCCATGAATTCTGAACACACTGAACTGATGCAATGAAAAATGTTTTCATAAACATTTGGCTAGGTTAGCTTTATTTTGCTAGTTTAGCCTAATAAACAAATAGATTATTGTATTTATACGGTTCCTGGGTTTTTTTAACTTTAAAGAAATGTGTCAAAAACCTGGACGCTGTCATGTAGAAGGGCTAACTGGCTTATTTTGTTTCGGGCAGTTAATTTTAAATACTAATACTATGATAAATTTCCTACAACTACACTCCCAAACATTCCTTATGGATGTGTGAATTCTTGTGCAAACTGCTTGGAGAGTAAAAGTAAATACCGCCAGCCAGTTGGGGATTTCAGAATGCCACAATGAATGAAATACACCTTCCATCAAAATCAGCGGTGCGAAGAAAGATAGCATCTGAATGCGCAGCCAGCTGCAGCATAGACAATATCTGCATTTGGTTGCACAAAGGCACACAGCTAATGGCCATGGCTACTAAAGGTAACAAACAATATCTTGAGACTATGGGAAGGAAAGGTTGAAATGGTGGGCTATATCAACCACAAATTCGCAGGGTATTTGTGATAAACTGTGTGGAGTTATCACATGCCACATTACACACATAGTGTACACACGTATGATGGCCAATGCTGCAGTCCTGGGTGTGCATACTTCAAAGTATGTCCACTGAATACTGTGGGACTTATTTCATAGGAAACATACTTAGAAGTGCACTGTAATTCACACTATCAGTTGACTATTTGCACATTAAGTGGCACACCTAGGCTCCCTTCCGCCATCCTCTGGCTAGGAGCTGTATGCCCCCCGCCGCGGTCCCTTGCACTGCTCTGTTGAGGCAGCCACAGCAATGGAGGAGTGGCCCAGAGAGCAGGTGGGCAGACTCCGAGCCAGAGCAGAGACATTTGGTTTTTGCATCCCTCTGGGACTACGCCCATGGCAGGGGCAAACCTAACCAACCCCTGGGTACACTTCTGTGCAGCTTTAATATTGAAAGCCAGAAATGGGATGCTCTCTCACATTTACAGATATCAATACCACTAGATGCCAGAATGGGAGGTATTTATGTGTCTCCAGTTTTCTATCCCCAACACCTAGTGGCTATTTACAAACAAACAAACCTTGCATGTTAATTGGTAATAGGACAAATGTCACATCTAACTTTGCCCTGGGCCCACTGCATCTTTATTGCACAATAAACTGATTATACAGATCAATCAAATCTTGCTTCCCTAATATGTTTCTCTAAGGCGGCTTTTCTCTAAGACCAGATTCCTGCTATATAAAGTTGTCAAGACATGCTATAAATGCATTATGCAGTTCTTAACAATACTCTGCTGAGCAGTCTTGCATATCTTACTCTTTTTAAAAACAAAAATCCAATTATGTGTTTTAAGTTTATAAACCAAGAATACATGATCTTGTTCTCTTCAGAATTAAGGTGTAACTAATCTGCTGAGTATTGCTGTAAATTATTATTTAAGAATGTAAGCACCACCTGAATCAGACCAAGGTCTAACTTGTTCAGCATCCTTTTCAATAATCCAGGCAACCAGTTGGTATTAAGTGGTCTAACAGAAATTGCCCACTGGTCACTCTTAAACCACTGTCTTACCTTTAAATGCAGTGGGCTGTACTTCTGAGTAAAAATGCACAGAACTGTGATATTAAACACATTTCCTCGGGAAATGAATTCTGCTGAACTCAGATTTACTTCTGAGCGAAATGCTTAGCAGTTTTCTATTCCTATGGCACTTAAATACAGCCAGATGTGTATTTAATCTAGGTCGTTTGTTTCACACGATACACAATTATTTCATTGATATACTAAATAATATGTATAACTTACATAAAAGTTGTTTTTTCTTCATAGATATTGAGTATGAATATTATTTTTAATGTGTAAACAGCTCCCGGGGCTTCTTCACACATGATGGGGCAACAAAGTTTGCTACAGATCCATGTACTCAGGGAAGGGAGCTGAAGCAAAAGAAGTGGGCTCCCTGAAAACTCACACCCCCATCCCAAAACGACAGACTTTCAAACCTACATTTGCCAAATTCATCCGATAAAATATATTTTAAGGGTTGGTTGGAACCTCTTGGCACACTTAGAATGGGAACATCTCACAGATTTAAGCAGTAAACAGGTAGACTCCACTGCACCGCCTCAGGATGAGGCCTCACATTCTTACAATATTTCTCCAAGCACATTCCTTACAAGTCTGATAAAGAATGAGAAGGCTCGGCTGGGACCCTTCGCTGAGGCATATCGCTTTCTAAAGGCTTGGAATTATTTGTTGTAAAGGGGAAGAACATATTCAGACAGCCCAGCCCTTCACCTGCAGTTTGAAGGGAGAAACAGTTGACTCTCCTCACTTGCTTCTTGTGAGAATTAGGCCTTTTACTGAGCTCCACGGAGCTTTACATACTTCTTGCACCGGGCTGAAACTATGTGGCATATATACTTTAAAATATATGGGAGGCACCAAAGAAAGCTTGCCGTTACAAGGGGAGGAATAAAGAGCGGGCCCACAGGGTTTCCCGCCCAAGCCTGCAGGTTTCTGTTTTGGCAGAGCTGTGGCGCCGACGTGCGCACGCCCCTTCCCTGCTCGCCTCCTTCCCGACGCCTCGAGTGCCCAATTGCCGGCGCCTCGCTCCGTTTTTTGTTTAGCTTAGCAACGGGCGCTCCCGCCCTCCGTCGGCGGCACCCGGGGTAGGTAGCGAGCGAGGCAGGCCCCAGCCAGGCAGCCGCAAGAAGACCAAGAGACTCTCCCGCCTTGCGACGGCGGAGTCTCGCGCCCTGTCGCTCGAGCGTGCGACTGACTGAAAGAAGGCGCTCCCGGAGTCCCTGAGGGAAGCGGCGGCGCTCTTGCCGTTTGTGTCTGAGGAGACTCTGAGAAACTCCTCGGGCCGGGCTGAGGCGCCACCATGAAGGTGGCGGTGCTCGACTTGGGCACCGCGTTTGCCAAACTCTTCAAGTCCTCTTCCTCCTCGTCTCCCCCTTACTCGCCAGCCGCCGCCGCCGCCGCCTCCCCTTCCAGCAGCGCGCCTCCGCCCAAGGCGCTGCTGCCCCTTCCTCCGTCTCCGCTGGGGTCTCTGCCCGCTCGACCCGCCGCCTTGCAACCCGCAGGGGGCTCGTCTAGCATAGCGGCAGCCAGTCGAGGCGCTCCCGGCGGGGCGGCGGCGGCGAAGTCCCCCGGTGGCGCCGGCGGCAACAGCTCTCCGCGGGCGGCGGCGGCGGCGGCGTCCCTGCCAAGGGAGCCCGGGGCTTGGGCAGCGCCCGCGGGCAAGCAGCTGCTCTTCGTCACTCTGCCCGACATCGGCGAGGAGGGTGCCCCCGACGCCGACCCCGCAGAAGAGGCATCGGGGCCCAGGCAAGTGGTAGTCGTGGGGACCCCGCGAGGTGGGGCGCCCTGGCCTCGGGTGGGAGATGCAGACCCTTTTACCCTGCGGTAACATAATCTCCGGGTGGATGTACAGTAGTAGCTACTTGGCAAACTGGTTGCCTTCTCAAGAGATACATTTTCTCCTTAAGGGGCGAGGAGACACTAACTCCGCTTCCCTGCGTTTCTGATCAGGTACAGAAGGTGGTAACTTCTTCATCGTTTGGGAAGAGAATACAGTACTGTATAAGCCACATCGTAAATTAATAATAATAATAATAATAATAATAATAATAATAATAATAATAATAATAAAAACAGGTTAAAAGGGGGTGGGAGGGCGGGCGCACTTTGCAAAATGCTTTTCTGTGTATATGAGGCTGTGTAGACCTTTTTATTTTGGGAGAGACAGCTTTGTATTTTTGGAGTGGTGAGGGATTTGCTTGCTTTGTTAATTGGAGAAAGGTTTTAAGTTATTTCTAAGATTGCAAATGCAAGATCTCGTTTTTTTCTGGTGGTCCAGTTCATCTTGAATAAACCTCATACTCTAGTTCCCAACTTGCAGGATATTTTCCTACACAGTTCCCATGGATACCATTCTATGTTCACTTACTTGGGAGTAAGGCCTATTTAACTCACTGGGGCTTACTTCCAAGTAAACGTGCAATTGATAGAGCTGTAAAAAATGTTCCTGGTTTGGAGTTTTGAATTACTTTTATATATGATCAGTGCATTTAAGCTTCTTCCATTTACACATAAATATAGACCCTACCTGCCAGTCATAGCTCTAAAGGTGCTCTACAACATACTTTAAAGCAATATGGTATAAAACAATTTTCAGTCTCTCCTGCCCTGTGTCCTGTATGAAAGCTTTTAATGTGGGGGAGAAATTCTGTGTGCTGTGACCAACATATGAGCGCTAACTGCACATGTGAAAACATTTCAAAATTATTGGCTAGGCTATAAATTCAGAATAAAAATGGCTCTCATCCACTTTCTTTCTACTGTTATTAGCATTCACACGTGTATATAGATAAAGGCAGTGAAGCTCAAAAGTTCTTTTAATTTCATATCTGAAAATGCCCACAGTTACTAATGTCAATTTTCAACAGATGAAAAAAAAAACCCAGTCAATGGACCTTTTCGTAAATTAAAGAATCACCTGCTTCCATTTTGTATTGTTGCATCAATAGCTTCAAAAGTGATACACTAGAGACTTTAAAACATTGCTTGTGAAATTGCTCTGGAGGTTGTGCCTGCGTACCCTCGCGTTTGTGTTTCAGCACCAATCTCCATAGAGCTATCACTCTCCCAAGGCACTGTGACTTCTGACTGGCATGTCATGGAGCAAATGGGAGAAACTTGTTGCCTTCATGTTCCATTACAGAGCTTCATAGCAGCCTGTGACAGGCCAGTGTCAGAAACAGAAGGTGGATCTAGGTGGGCCCTTTGCTCTGATCTAACAAGATGGTTATTGCGGTATTATGTTCCTCCTATGAATTTGGAGGCAGCCATTGTCACCAAAGGCACATGATGACTGTGGCCGATAGGGCTGGGCAATATATCGATATATGGTCCAAAAAAGATTTGAAGTCCATATCATGATATTGGTTTCATATTTTTTGACCTGGAGATATATCACAAATCATGATATGTTTCTGTGTGTGCTATGCAAAAATCACAATGTGGGGGAAATCGTGAAGCTCTCGATTCCTGCAGCCCCTGTTAACTCTGTCAGCTCAGCTCTCCCCTGCGTCCTGCAATGGGCAGTGAATCACAAGAGCAGGCACCAGCAAAAATCACAATGCAGGGAAAACTGTGAAGCCAACTAATGCTGCTACATAGCTCTTTCCTTATTTCAGACCTTGTGATATATCAGTATATCATGATGTTTAGCTGGTGATATATGACGATGCTGAAAATCAGATATCACCCAGCCCTGGTGGCTAGTGCAAGGGAGACTGAAAGTATGGACACAGGAGACTGATATTGGGTTCAATTAGGCTGCAACTTTATTGATTATGGGAAATAGTAGGTTTGGCTAAGGCATTGGGCGTGTATCTAGCATCAGGCAACCTATTTGCTACCTGATAGGAACCCCATGAAAAGTCACCCCCGGCATGGATTGGGTGCAACGAACACGCCCAGGCCACCATTGGGAGAGGTGTATTGACCCATTGGTCCCCCTGTGGACTCCCAGACAGAGTCACACGTCCAGGGCCCCCTCTAACAGGCTTCTTATCCGCTAGAGTTGTGACAGTTGCTATGAGGTAGGTGAAAACCTGCAAGCCAGTTTGCTTGCAGGAGAAAATTTCTCCCTGGCCACAAATATGGCACCCAAGTAAACTATAGCAAGGTTCATATGCAACTCACCCACTCCTCCACTGGGCGGGCCCCTAACAGACAGGGTGGATGAGTGAGAAATCCTGCAATGGTCAACCAAGAGGGCAGCCTGCAACTGGCCGCTCCCTTAAGTAGGCTAGGGGCAGGCTGAGCGCAGCTCTCATGCCCTTGCTCCCGATTGGCCTTGTGAGTGCTGCCTGCCCATACCTGAAAGGTCCATTGTGGCCAGAGAGCGGGTGTCAGGTGGTCATCCCATCCCCTGGCCATGCAGGAGTACAATGGGCTCCCCAGATGAGCTGCAGCCATGCTATACGGCAAATCCCTCTATCTGGAGCCCTGGAAATAATATCTTTGCATATTTATATAATGTATAAATATATCTAGCAAGTGTTAACAGCTAGAACATTAATTAACATTAAAAGTTGGGTCTCCTGATGACAACTATACATGCTTTACCAGATGTTTGCTAAGGTGTATTTAACATCTCCAGACATGCTTCTCTTGATGCTAAGTTTCTTTGCATACGTTTAATAGCAAACCAAATATTTTATTCATATTAGGAAGGTATGTGGTGAACCTGCATTGTCTGCCTTTTAGAAAAGAAAAAGATACATAAGAGGGAATAAGATATGCCTCTTAGAAGAGGAAAGGCTATACCTTCACATTAGCATTTTTTTAATTAGACATTTCCACTTAAGCTTTTAGAAGAAACACCCTAATAAAATATTGATCATTGCAGCCTCCTTACCCTGAGTTCCAATTCAAGTTTACCAAGACTCCAGAATATGCTATTTATTTCAATTGTTATTCAGCCATGTGTGGAATGCATTGCCTCATGAGAACATAAGAGAAGCATGGCTGGATCAGGCTAAATGTCCATCTGGTCAGCACCCAGGCCTTACTGTGGCCAAAAGTAGCCCATGAGAAGTCTACATGCAGGGCTTGGGTTTTCTGGTTAAGAATACATTTGTAAAAGCCTTTTGCAATTTACTGAAGCTAAAAAATAATGTAGCTTGTCAATAGGCACTTTCAATTCAAATTTAAGATTTTTCTTAAGTTTTTGTAGTGTAGAGAAAATACCTGATCAAAAGATCAGGGCATAATTGCAAGATTCTATGACCTTTGGCTAAATTTGGATCAGAAGCAGGATACATACATACTTTTCCACTTCAGGATGCACTTTGCGTTCCTTCTGACCGTCATCCTCAAATTACACAGGTACAACCTTCAGTCAAATGTTTGTAGCCTTTTCCTTTATACCCCACCATACATCCATCTCTCTCTACTTCCCACCCCCACTGTGGTGCCTTGCATGTTGAGCTGTAGAAACGTTTGCTTCAGTGCTTTAAAATAAATATATGTATATTAAACCTAAGCCATTTTTTTTTACTGCTGCTCTGAGAAAGGTGGAGGTGATTGCTTGGTTGGTACATGCTGTACACAGCAGCTTCAGTTGCAAACCAGAAGATGAAGTTTCTCTTGAGTTTTTTTTCCAGGGTGAGAAACTTTGTATGTCTGCCCAAAACACAGTGTGTGTGCTTTCACAATGAATTTGACACTAAACATATGTACACCTGTTCACAGGCCTGGGGTAGGTATTCTTTCCATCCCAGTCTTTTCCCTTGAGGAGGAACTACACATTACTCCACCCCCACCCCCACTTATGCCTTGAAAGTTTACTGGCTGCAGTTTCTCCCATGCAAAGCAGCATTTGGAAAAGGTTGTTTGCAGGGCATAAGTGAAGGGTTAGCAGGTGGGCTGCTTAATATTTTTATTTATTTAAATTTATATACTTATAAACCATTTTTCTGCCACAGCTACACCTTGCCACTCTCCTCCCCAGCAGATATTTCCTGTGCTTCCATTACAAATGAATGTCAGTATATTGTAAAGGTAAAGGGACCCCAGAACATTAGGTCCAGTCGCAGACGACTCTGGGGTTGCGGCGCTCATCTCACTTTACTGGCCGAGGGAGCCCGCGTATAACTTCCGGGTCATGTGGCCAGCATGACTAAGCCACTTCTGGCGAACCAGAGCAGCGCACGGAAATGCCGTTTACCTTCCTGCTGGAGCAGTACCTATTTATCTACTTGCACTTTGATGTGCTTTCTAACTGCTAGGTTAGCAGGAGCTGGGACCGAACAACGGGAGCTCACCCTGTTGCGGGGATTCAAACCGCTGACCTTCTGATCGGCAAGCCCTAGGCTCTGTGGTTTAACCCACAGCGCCACCCGTGACGTATATTGTATATATACATTGTAATAAACCATAAATTCACATGAAAGTTTTGAGAGTATATTGCTGGTTAGTTTCATTTTAATTAGATTTTTTTCAATGACTACTTGTGGAAATGGGTTTGCCATATGCCCAGATTCATCCCTGGTGTGTCATTGGCCAAAGGCAAAATTCTAATTGCTGATGTTAATGTATGCAAGTGATCTTGGCACACGAACCCATTTGCTTGCTCAGTCACCGTAGGTAAGTTCAAGATGCAGAAGTAGTTAACCTAGTTTGAAAATATGTGTGAAAGCCATTATGTGAATCAATTCTAAATAGCTATTGGAGGCATTGGGCCAGTTCATGCTTGCACATTCATCATCTGAAGTCTCAAAACATCAAGTGATGACTTTTATGTATAAATGACCCCACACAGGTCAAATGCCATAGGTAGAATTTCCATCTTGTGTCACCTCAGTTTTAGTGTTTCAGAGTGAAGCCAATTCAGTCAGTCAGTCAGTCAGTCAGTCATCAAGGGATCTGCATACACTTGTGAACTAGGCCATTAGATGCAGGTGCCTGGTGCAGGGGGAAAGATAACCTCATGTTCACCAGATTTATAGGTTGATCACAAACTGCTGCTATCCAATATGTACAAGTTTCCAATATGGATGACCTTATTGGTGAACAAATTCACAGTTATGTCCTATGCATGGAAGGCCTTGTGAAAGAGCAGGGGAAACACAGCTGACACAAGCTATTTTGCAGTAGTTATGGAGTACTGTATTTAGTATTAACTGTTTATAGGAAAGTGGAATATAAAGTAAAAATTTAAAACAAAGACCACTAGACATGCAGCAAGTTTGGTTTTGATGAGTGAAAGTCATTTGCAAGCAAATGTCGCAAGCATCATGGGAATAGCTGATGCGATTACAATGTGCTTATGTGCATGCATTTTTTCCGGTAATGTTACTCCTGAGGTTTCGTTCCTCTATTCAGCAGAGACCTGTTTTGCACTGCTTTTCTGCTTTCAATTGTAAATGCTCCCTGGTAATGAACAAAACAGCTCTGCCTTGTTGATTTGGTTGCTAACAGGGATTCACAGATTTTGGCATGGCTTATTCATTGCCAGCCCTTATTTGTGGTTGTCATCGACCCATTCTTCTGAGTCCTCCTGAAGGGTGTGTGATTTCTCTCCTTATGCTGAGCTTTTGCAGATGTCAGCGAGGTAAGATTCTGTCTTCCAAAAAGACCCAGTGATAACAAAAAAAAAAAAAACACCCTTCCCCAAGTACTCTGTGAATTACAGATAAGAGGGAGGAGGGGTAATTCTGTTCTTCCCCTGGCTGTTGAAGACAGCATAACAAACATCTCTCCTACATCCCCAGGCCACAAAGAACTCAGAATCTTTGTGCTGTTCAGGGCCAAGGGTAGTTACCAGAGAGAGGAAAGGGCAACTCACTGATGCGTTTCTGGAGTCTGGTCACTAAGAGTCAAGCATAGCTTAGTAATGAGCACTGGGTTGTATTCAACGAAGTTATACTCAGAGTGAACCCATTGAGACCTATGTTATGCATGTCCATTAACATCAATAGATGTAGATGGGTGGGGTATAAATTTGTTGTTGTTGTTGTTGTTGTTATATCTATTCTTAGGGGGGCTACCACTGAATGAAACCTTTTGTTCAGAAACAAAAACAACACAATAAAGTCTATTCCAAAATATTGCTTCCAAAATATATGCGAAAGCCACCTCCTCTTGACAGCAGCAACAAGATTTAAAATGTATTCTTTTATTAATGATTATAGAGGAGCAAGTGGTGGTGAGATGTACTTGTGCTATTTTGCAAGGGCAGCTTGGAATTCATTGGAAACTGAATAATAAATCCACTTGAGAAAACTCAGCAAGACCTTTCATTATATCTGCTTTATTACAAGAGTGAGTAGCAGATACATCAGACTCCTCTGTTGAAGTCTCATGTCTAGCAACCACTTTAATAATTGTACTTCAAGGTTCTTATGAGGATGAGCTAAATATCAGCTGCTTCTACATTAGGCAATCAGCCTGGAATAGACAAAATTTGCTCATTCAGGTTTCACAGAGTATCCAGATGATATTGATGCCAACTCATTGTATCCCAGCAATTTTTGTGGTGGTCTCCTGTGTTTTTTCAGACCTGATTTCTGGCATTAATAAAACAAAACAAAATATAACAGCAGTGTCAGCTTTCCAGTATAGATTAGCAATATGATAGATACTCTTTAGAGCTGCTGGTAATAACATCCTCCTTGCCTTTTCTCTTAAAGTAGCTCCATCTATCCCTACATCTCTACAGTAGATGTAAGGTCACATAGTTGGACCATAAATAAACAATTTTAGAAAGACCATCAGCAAACGGCATTCCTACTAACACATTTCCAATAAACGTCTTCCAAGGGAAAGCACATATTTCATAAAACAAGACCATGATAAATATTTTCAGTAGCCAAGCCAAGCGTACAAAGCTTGTTACTCTGGTCAAAATGTATAAGTGCTTAAGAGGGCATTGCTTTGAGTCACATAGCTAAAAAGTAGTGTTTGGGGAGAAGACAATATCACATCAAGGAAATAGAACTCTCAAATGCAATTTAAATTTTTTTAACCAGTTACATCAGTTAGATTTCATTCAAATGACACTATAGTGAAATGATCCTGCTTCTAATTCCAGCCCACCTTACTTCACATAATGGAGGGACCAATGTTTACCAGGTCTTATATAATAAAACCAGTAATATGATGGAGAGATTATTGCTATCTGCAGCTTGTTCCTTGTTATAAGATTGTATTCTTACCATTCTTAGAGGCACATGGACCATTTCCAAGATTTTTATTCAACCTTCCATCCCTTCTGTTTCAGGGACACTTGATCTTGTTATAGTAAATGCTTCCTATCTGATCCCAAAGAAATAAAACACCTCTACTAAGACACTAATTAGTCTCCTTTTTGTGACAGTTAATTAAGCTGATTGCATTTTTCTTGACTTATAAATTATTTATATACAAAATACATTGCAGTCATTTTCCCCCATTGACACTATTCTTTCTTAATACATATGCTGCTGTCAGAACTGAAGTATAGCTAATCATAATTAACTTTTGTTATGAGTTTGAGGTGCGGGAAAGTAGGCTGTATGTAGAGACCTTGCTAACCCTTGTAACCTGCAAGTGTTAAAATATAAGCCAGGCTAGCTTCCTGTTGAGGTGATCACCTGAGTGATGGGCCATTAGGGAGGAACAAAGGAAGTGGATTTGGGTGAGGCAGCCCCTCCCTCAACTCATAGATAGTTAGTTGGAAGGACAAGGCATGTTATGTGAGCCAAAAGCTGGAAGAACTGCAAGCTGGAAAGACAGAAAAAGAGTATGTTTGATTTCTGTTGGAATTCAAAGTGGTGGCTATGGGAGAACTATGATTATCTTGGGGTAATGCTTTGAACCCATCCACATTGCAGGAGCATAATTTAGCATCTCAGCTGAGGGGGGAATGGGGAACATGTGAGCAACACACAAGCATCTGCTTTGCTGCTAATTAATGCCCTGATGTTGGGTAAGATTGAGGGGACAACAGAGGGCGAGACGGTTTGACAGTGTTCTTGAAGCTACTAACATCACTTTGACCAAACTGCGGGAGACAGTGGAAGTCAGGAGTGCCTGGCGTGCTCCAGTCCATGGGGTCACAAAGAGTCGGACATGACTAAACAACAACAACAACAAATGCCCAGGAACTCTGAAGGCAGCAACAGAAGATCTGGAGAAAATGGGAAGAAGGCTTCCCACCACCACCTAGAATGGTGTGTTGGTCTCTTCTACTCCATTAAGTCAGTGACGAGGGGTTAGATTGCACACGAGTTCTGATGGCTGTGCTAATTAATAAAAGTTTGAGATAGATGAATTTGGATGCTTGAGTACTTGATTCTACTGCTGGGTTTTATTTTAATTTGGGATATAACCACATGAACTTAAAAATATACTTTAATGACTGATTTATTTGCATGGTAATGGGTTTGATTAACCTAGTGCTAGAACTGATTGAAGCAACATGTTGGAAGTAAAAATTAAAACATGAATGCCATACAAATACTTGAATGACTTGTTTCGACCTGAAGGAATCTATCTACATAATTAATGAATATTTATATTGTTTATGAATTCTGGATTTGATTTAGTGGCTTATGGTTAACTTTTTAAAAAATGTATGATATTTATCTGATGAACTTGAATTTGATTGTAGTAGCATAACTGGATTAAAATCTATATAATGAATTAAGAATTTGTATGCTAGGTTGGTTTTGTTTAAGTACAAAGGCATCTGGAATTGTGTAATATAAAGGTGTAATTGCATGGCTGCATGTTTTTTGGGGGGAGGGTTTGGGAGTGGGGGGAGATGTTACCCTAGGAAGAGAGACAAGAAAGAAACGTGACAGGAACCCTCTCTATAGGTTTCTTATTTGACAGATTCCTTGAATGGCTAAATTGCCCATAATATGTGAAAGGTTAACAAATAAGAGGTTAGGTATGCTCATTTCAATTAGACAGGACATGGGAAGAAAACTAGAATTATTATAGTGTAAACAATCTAATTAATGGCGACATCTAGTGGTGATGTGTAAACTCGTCATGGCTGCCGAAAACAAAACATATTTTCAAGGCAGGATGGCATGGTTTGGATGTGCATATGTCAGGCATTTATAGTTTAGTTTAAGTATGGTTTAACTGTAGTTTCCCTTTTGTAGCTCAACCTGGAAACTTTGCTTGGAGCAAGCCAAGATCTTAAACCAGTCTGAAGTTTTCTCATGGCTTGTTCCAAACTTGCTAACATTCCATTTCTTGGTTCAGATGTACTGGGAAACAATGGTTAATGGAATACCTCCTGGAGTATTATTGCAGGGCTGGGAAAAGTGATGGCACAAGGATGGAACACATGGGCACAAGTAGGCTGAACAAACTCTGCAGTAGAGTTAAACTGTCCTCTGCAGAAGAAATGCAGAAGAAATAGAAAATATACCAGCATCACTCCTCATGAAATGGACTTAAGCACCACCAGGCAAGCCAAGTAAAAGATTTAATTTTTTTTAATTGTTTCTAGCTTTGGGGCATCAAGTAACATTCTCTATTTCATTCTAAGATTGGTCCTAATCCTTCAGGGGTGATAGTACCACTTGGATGTGCTGCTAACATTTGTTCTATCCTGAAACTAATGGAATGGGGTAAACAATGCATGATGTTGAAGTGCTGTCCTCTCAAAAAATGAATAAATTTAAATGCAGTGGCGGGTGGTTGGTGGTGGTAAGACTGTCAGTTTCTTTGGTGTAGCAGAGGAGGGGTGGAGTATTTAATCTTTTCCCCACCATCCCATTTTACCAATCAAAAATTGTCCTCTTCATGTAACCTGCACCACAGGGGCAAAATAGATGTAGATGTGTTTTTCCTTTCATGTGGCAAATAAAAGTCAGAGGAAAAGTTTTGAGTATATTCACATGCCCTGCACATCACCAACTACATGGGCTCCTGCAGAGGTAGCATTCTTTTACACATCTATAACTCTCTTTTTTTGATAATACTATCATTTGCGCCTAGAATAAGGTTCCCCAGTTGGCCACTGTGATCTCCCACATTTGTCAAAATAGTATATAATTCTGTCAGTTGCAAGCAAACTCTGAATATGGTGCCTCCAGACTGTCAGTATTTTGTGGGAGGGATTCATGAGCATAATAGAACTTGAGGATTGTGCATTTAAAGTGCATCAAATAGCTCTGTTGCCCTAGTGCATGGGTTCCTAAATTGTGGTCTAAATTTCATCCAGGTGGTCCACAACATTTCTGTGGATTTGTGATAATAGGTTGAAAATAGGGTATGTATTAAGCACATTAACATTTTTAGACTGTGATTAGGGAATACTGTACATCAGAGGTGGCCAACTCCCAAGAGACTGCGATCTACTCAGAGTTAAAAACTGGCAGTGATCTACCCCCAATTTTGAGGTTCAGGTCAAAGTTGTTGAGCTTTTATTAGGAAGGAGGAAGACCCATGGGGGGGGGTCGGGTCAAAGTGGTGGAGTTTTTTCAGGGAGGAGGTAAAATGGTGAGGTTTTTTTAGGGGAGCCACAGATGTTCAGCTACTTTGGGGGGAGCCAATGATCTACCAGTGATCTACTGCAGACGTCCAGTGATCTACCAGTAGATCACGATCTATCTGTTGGACATGCCTGCTGTACATGAATGCACTAATTATACACGTTTTGATCGCAGGCAAATGCCCATTTTAGGCCCCAGTGATGTGCATCTAAAGCTGTAACATCTAACATCTAAACTGTAACATCTACCTGCCCTACCTCTGTCCTACCTGCAAGGGATGGAAAAATGTATGAACTGCACAATTCTGAAAAGAACCAAATCTCCCCACTTCTGTACCGTATTTTCTGATGTGTATGACTGTTTGGATGGAAATCTGGCATTTCTGACACAGGACTTTATAAACCCTTCCCCTCAGTTTCAATGAAAGGGCTGCAGGAAGATGCATCATGAATCTCCAGCCCACCTCCCCCTTCTTTCTCTCTCTCTCTCTCTCTCATGCATGCCTTGGTCCAGATGCTGTCACGGTATTTTGGATTATCAGAAAGGAATGAACACCAGGAGAAATTGCATAATGCTAAATTGCAGTATAATGCTAAATAACGTTTTGCTGCCTTTTGTTTACTCAAGCTGCTTGCTGACGGACTCAGGATATGATTCCAGCTAGACAGTAGTAGATGATATCCATGTCCTCTCAGCATCAGACAAATGCATTGTGAATCAACACTGTGACAGAAGTACGTTATCGTGCAAGTCAGACACACCTTTTCAGATTGCAAACACTGTAGCAAAAATGTAACTGGTAGATTTTGCTTATATATACAGTATTGCACTCCCCCTTCCCCTTCAATGCAGCTGTTTTGGAATGCTGTTCTCCACAATATATGTTTATATCTGGGAAGCGCAGCCCTTTGAAAAGCACTAGGAACAGAGCATGAGGCAGAAGCAAAGCTGGAACAGCCTCTGGGAGCAGCTTAGTACTGCAGACCTCCCTTCTTTCTCCTCCCCTCTTACACACACACACACACACACCTTTTTCCTAGAGGGAGATGGAGGACAATGTGCTGAAATGAAACGACACTCTGTGTATTTGTGAAAGGGAGCGAGCAGAGCTTGTGAGGAGGAGGGAGGGACAGAGAGCCTTCTCCGACCGTGCTTTTTCATGCGCTTTGTTAGCGGGGTACGTTGCCCCTGCCATTTATCTGCAGCTTCCAACCCTCAGCAACGTGAGCAACAACCGGAGCCAGAGCTCGTTATTATAGGGTAAGTCAGAAGTGATGAGGCTTAAGATGGGTATAAATGTATGTGCATATTCTCAGCTTGTGGGTCTCTGGCCGTTTGCTCATCCACCTACTCATATTCAGAGCAGTAAACTCGGCCTTAACGTGCACTAGCCTTATGCAGAATTAGTGAAGGGAAGTGGGGTGGGGGAGCATTGTGTGGCCCCTCCTATGTTTCTGTTGTAGTGCCTTATAAATGCTGCATTTCCACCTAGGGGGGTAAACACCCTAATAAAGTGCAGAAGGTGCAAATGAACACACTGGAAATACTAAAATGTAAATATGATATTTTAATGGTGCAATGCAAAAACAGTCTTCCCTCCATTGTATTTGTACAGTATTCTTAATGCTCTATTTTTTATTATTTCAAATTGAATCTAAGGTGGGGCTATGCTAATTTGGGGAAATGTTTACAGGGTGAGCCATCCCGACCAAGTACTGATTTAAAACCCTGTATGACCTAAACATGACAAGTGTAATGTGCTTGCCTATCCACAGGAGTAATTTTGAACGAAAGAGCTTAACATGCTTTTTTGGTGCTGTATTTCCATACCTTTTTCTGCACTTTAAAATTGTTGGGATCCCTATACAGTACCACTATCACAAAGTATTTCAGGTTCATTTCAGGTTCATTATCCCACCTCTAGGCAGTATGTGCCTTTTATAAGGAAGTGGCAGGCCCCAGATTTTCCTTTCAAATGTTCATTGGAAGAATTTGTCAATCGTTAACTATATTACGAGTGAATGAATAGTCAAACTTGTACTTCACGGAAGAAAACAGCCTAGATTTTCATCTAAATGGTGACGTTGTGAAAACTCATTATGTATTACATTGGACGTTATTGTATTTTAAGAAAAGAGACTTCCTTTTAAACTGTCACAAGATTTTATTTTTCAGAAGTGCACATGCTACATATCTACATGGCTTAAGAAACTGGTGATTTGGCTCCCCTGTTTTTTCTTTAAAAAACACACCAACCCATGGATTTGTTTCCTATAATATGTGAAGTGGCTTCGTAGCAAAGGTGGGGCGGGGAGGGGAGGAGAACCTATAATTTTCAACTATTTATTTGTTGATTTTATTAAATTTGTGTACTGTTCTTCATCCATAGATCTCAGGGCAGTTCGCAACATAAAAATACAAGACAAAAAACAAAATACATATTAAAAACAAGAACAAAAAAACAACTAAATAATACCCCCTCTCCTCTACCCTCTCCTGCAACAATATTTCCTTTCCCAAGCCCTTCCCCAAGCCCATTTCATTTGGTAAAATCACAGCTTTTTTCAGCCAGAACTCACTGGCCATAACTATTCCCAGGACTTTTTTTTCAGGGGGAGATCCCAGGAACTCAGTTCCAGCACCTCTCAGGTGGTGAGTTCTGGCACCTATTTTTCTAGAAAAATAGCACTGATAGCCTCTAGTAATAAATATAAATACAAAGAAGAGGTTTTTAGGAAAGTGGCTCTGGCTACAGGAGTTGGCTGGTGTTTTCTCCCCAGTCAGGAGCGATGTGAAGAAATTATACCTTTATCAATGCAGAACAACTCCTGCAGTTCAAAAGAGGCATAAACAGAATCTAGCAATCACAGGACAGCTTCCCTGAAGTCTGCATCTTTCCCCTCTTTTTGCCAGAGTTCTACTAAGGGCAGTAACATATTAACAATAAACACAAAGTTTAAGGTGTTCTGCAAATTTCCTTGACAGACTGAGTACCTTTCATCCTGGCAGGCCTGTTTAGGGGAGTAGAGATGCGGGTTATGGTGCTGTCTCTGCCTCTTGCTCACTTCACAAAGTGGCCCTCCAGAAAAGAAAAAAAAAACCACTTGCTGACTAGGGACATTCCTGCCTAATACAAGTCCTATCTTATAAGTGATTCAGGGCAGGCTGTAATACATGGCTTTTCACATGGTCAGCTTCCAAAGAGGCAGTATTAGCAGAACACTCTAGCCATGAACACATGGTATGCTAAATGCTTATATGTAGGGTCCAATTCAAATGTGAACCCCAGTCTCCTGTTACTGCCATAAGTAAGTACTGTATATACTTGAGTATAAGCCTAGTTTTTCAGCACATTTTTTGTGCTGAAAAAAGCTGCCCTCGGCTTATACCCGAGTGAGGCGGGCGGTGGGGGCGGCGAGAAATAAGCCCTTTCTCTCCGCTCGTGCCACCACCTGCTCTCCCCAGTCAACCATTCCTTAAGAAGCATACAAGAACGGCGGTTCTTTACACTCCCCAGGCAGCTTGTTCCATTCCTGAACTGCTCGCATAAATGCAAACTTGGCAAAGGAGGAAGAGGAAGGAGCAGCTCAAAGGGCTGCTTTCGGGCTGCTCGTTCCTCCTCCTCCTCCACAGCGGCAAAGGTGAACCGGCTTATACTCGAGTCAATAAGCTTTCCCAGGTTTTTGTAGGAAAATTAGGTGCCTCGGTTTATATTCGGGTCGGCTTATACTCAGGTATATACGGTAAGTACCCAGTGAGACACACGCCTGTGTGGATTCAAGGTGGAACTTGTAGACATCTACAACTATAAACCTCTCTTAAATTTTAATATATTTTGATGTCTGACTCCTGCACAGTGAAGTTGACATTAGGAAGAATGTGTGTTGGCAGAAGGGGACAAGAGCTGAAATCTTAATTACATACGAGAAAATTGAATTAATTTGGCTTCTCTTTTCCCCCCTCCCCCCTTCTTTTCTTCCAGAAAAGGACTGTCTAAAGGAGACGCAGACCGCTGTTTCCAAGGAAAGAGTGAGGATGGCCTCCCAGCACCTTTTACCAAAAGCGTGCAAGAAGCCATTGATAAATATACATTGTATGTGTTAATGTCTGACATTATTTGAACAACAACATAAGTATGTGTTAAAAGAATAAGATAAAAAATTTTTTTGTGTGTGTAGAAATTGATTTTGGAGATCACATTGCAGCATTTCTGGGGCAGCACCTGTCCTATCCACATTATAGCATGGCAGTTTGAAACTGGGGGGGGGGGGGTTTCCAAAAGTAGTTTGTAGTGTGGCATTCAGCTTTCAGTGGAGGGGAAAAAAGGTTGAAAGTTATTTAGGGATAGTGCAATTTCCTTTTATGAGCCCAAGTAGATGTTTGAATCCTGGTTAGCTTTTAGTATTATGACCTGCATTTTCTGCTGAAATCATTCTTCTTTAAGATTTTGTGGTGGGGAAAGAATGCTCAAGGTTACTTTAATTTCAGGAAGAAGAATGGGCCAGACAATGGTCTAAAAGGAGAGTAGTGCAAATCTTCTGCACATGAAAGTGTTCATTTTGTTAGCAAGGTTTTGCAATAACACCCCCCCCCCAACCTAGGAAACTAAGTACAGTCAAACCTTGGTTCCCAAATGCCTCTGTTTTGGAACGTTTTGGCTCCCAAATGCTGAAAACCTGGAAGTAACCACTCCAGTTTTCGAATGATTTTTGGAAGCCAAACGGCTTCCGGGGAGTTTTTTTCTTTTTTCTCCATTGACTTTGCTGACCGCCCTTTGATCTTCGGTTGTCAAACATTTCGGAAGTCAAACAGTCTTCCAGAATGGATTACGCTCAACTACCGAGGTTGCACTGTACAAACTGGAATATTCCAAGAAGTTGTGCCTGAATATCAACAGCTGATTGTATTAAAAAATTGCTGGCCTTTTGACTTCACTCTTTCTTTTCTTTTTCACCCGTATAAATGTGTGGCCTTGTGTATGTCTGTCAATTAAGTATGTCTGTCATGCACCAACAGAATTATAAAGAGTCTTGTGATTGTTGGAATGCAGTTCCTACCATCCCTAATCATTAGCCATTCTGACTAAGCCTAATGGAAATTGGAAGCTGGTCTGCAGGGCGACGGTTTTTCCATTCATGCCCTAATGCTAAACAGAGCTTCACCATTTTTGTATGGGGAATTGCCTATTTAATTTTTGCCAGTATATTTGAATGAGATATCGACCTTTTGCCCACAAGAGTCAATCATGGCATTTTATATTTGCTAGCTACTATTGCTGCTCTTTAGGGCTTTCTGGGGTGGGGTGGGGAGTTAGTCTTTGTGGTGCCACAAAGTCCTTAATGCAACACAATTGCTTTCTTTCTTTCTTAATGAGCCATGATGCCATGACTTACTTTTCAAATTTCTTTCCATCCACAGTGTCTCTGTTTCATCACTTTCATCAAGCAGACAGACAACACCAACAGACTTGAATAATTCTTGGTCTGGGATTCAGAGTTGCACCACTGGCCCATCTACTGAAAGAAGCTCTGTTTACTCCTGGAGAGATGACGTATGTTAGCATTTATTAACAGGTTTTGTGTATCCTCTCCTGAAAAAAATCTGAAGTCTTTATTTGCCTATATTACGTCCTGTCCTCCACCACACTTAGCTGGAAATCAAGGTCAATTTTTATACTCAACTACATTAGAAACTAGTTTTCCGCTTGGTGACTTCCTTCACTATACATGGAATAATCCAGGCTTGCTAAACTATTGTTTACCTTCCTTACTGAACACTGTTTCTGCCTTGTGTGCTGCTTTCAGTGCTGTGATCTTGATCAGCCAGGTGCAAATATGGTTGATTTAGATCAGGGGTAGCTAATCTCTGACCCTCTAGATGTTGGTGGACAACCAAAGCCAGCATAGTCAATGGGCTTAGAAGATGAGAGCTGTAGTCTTGAATACCATGGATTAGCTGTCTGTGATCTAAACAAATTTTTTTAAATGCTCAGTCCCAGTGCTACTTCTCTAGAAAAAGAGGTGCCGGAACTCACCATGAACACCTCCCTTGTTCTCTTATAATGGCAAAGGTGCCCACCTGAGAGGTGCTGGAACTGAGTTCCAGCAGAAAAAAGCCCTGCTCAGTGCTCTTATATACGCTAAATTAAAATATTTTACTTTTGTATTCATCATTTATATCAACGTTAACCTCACCCTCTTCTGCTGTTTATTTATTTTTTTGCTATGAATCTGTTTTGTTTCTCACATTCTGCTTTACCTTCACTTTGAAACGTTCTTGTATATACCTAGCTCAGGTCATTTTGAGGAACTTAAAAGGTAAAGGGTAAAGGGACCCCTGACCATTAGGTCCAGTCACACTACTATGCAAATTAAGACCACAGCCTCAAATTCCAAATCTGAGCACCTCTGTCCTGAAGCAGATGTTGCTGCCCTAAACCTACCTGGATGTTTCCTTTCCCCATGCTGCTACCCCCCCCCCACAAGTCTCCTCATAGGGTCAAAAGCATTTTTGTATAATCTGTTTGCCTATGCAAACTAGTCCTTTTTAACACTGACAGGAAGAATTTAACAGCCAGGGACAGTGCCAGATGATTCTTCCTCCCATTGCAAATAAAGAATGCTGTGCTGCTAGCTGCAGTAATGATGCAGTTTACTGTCCATAAGATCATGCTATTTGGAGCCCAATTTCTTGGATAGTGAAGGCTCATAGTCCTGTGAAGCCATTTGTGTTATTAACCTGGCAGCCCTTATCTTCCTTCCCATCCATCACATCAGTGAACTAGGAGAAGTGGTTTATACCACATCATAGGGCCAGGCAGAGATGAGAGGTTCAAACCTCTCCAGCAAGCCCAGCTCAGTGATGTGTGGGGCATTCAGCTAAATTTTAATCAGTGCAGACCTGCTGAAATGAATTAGGTCCATTCATTTCATTGGGTCTTCTCTGAGTAAAACCTAGCTGAATACCAACCAGAGTCATCCCCCCCCCCCAGCACAGCAGTGTGCTGGGGATAAAGAATAGTCCACCCATCCCCATCTTTCTTATTATCACAGTGCTGGGATTGGGGGAGGTTTGGGGTGAGTGTGCCTGAGTGCATGATGTGCGTGTGATGTCCATATGAATATGCTGTGTGAGAGAGGGTTTGCTGTGCACTTGCATTTGTGGTGAGTGTGTGTATGTGTAGCATGTTGCTGTATGTGGGGCAGTGTGTGTGAGATAGTGATGCAGGTAACACGTTTGGTGAAACATAGCTCTCAGAAAGTTGGCCAATTCCAGACCAAAGGAGGATAGCCTCACCTGTTTTGGTGGAGTTCCATTCTCTGAATAAAAACACTATTTAAAAGATGTGTGACTTTTCCTAAATAACTACAGTGACAAATATGTAATTTTATTCAGCTTCCAAACATGTATATAAATATTATTTGAAAATATTAAACTAAAATTCCCCAGGAATTCGATAAAGCTAATACACAAAGAGTTCATCAGCTGTTTTGGGATGTGGATGAAATGTTGTTTGAAGGCAAAGTGAGTTCCCAAACGGAGAGTCTAAAGGCAGAATGCAAGGATTGGACTAACAGATCACTTCACCTAAGGCAAGTCTATGCATATGGATTAGATAATTTCTTTCTAAAAGCATTTTCACTCAAATATGTGCTTAATTTCCTTTTTATGTGTTGGCTTGAGTGGTGAGCATCTTGTGAGTTGATTAACTGCCCACCCTTTGAATGGAAGAACCTATATAGCTGCCCAGTAGAACGGCCAGGTATTAGCCTAATTGCTTCCAGGTGGGGTTTCCATGATGACTTCCCATCGATAAGTAATCCTAGATACTTAAATCTGAGTACTTGCTCAAGGGTGTGACCATCTAGAGTCCACCAGGACTTTGTAGTCCTCTTGCCAAATACAGTGACCTTGGTTTTAATTGTAGTTAATTTTTAGATGTTCTTTTTTACACAGCTGTCCAAATTTATCCAGCATCCTCCTAAGTCCGATTTTATTCTGAGATAACAAAACTACATCATTGGCATAGAGCAGAATTGACACTTCACAATTCCCAAGGGTGGGGGAATTAGCATTGGCATTAACTTACAGTACACTATTTAAAGTTCTGGCTTCCTATGCTGCAAAGTGCTTTTCAAAAAAATAACTTTGGTTCAGTTGTGTTGCATGTATCTGCATTTTCTTTTCACTTCATTAGCAACCCTATATTTGTTCTATTATGCAGGATTTTGGGGAAACAGCTCATTCTCCCAAAAGATGAGGGCTTTCAGCATTACCAGGGCAGAACTGCAAGCGCTGTTTACTCTAGGTCCTTACCTACCCTGAGTGAAATCACCAGCAGTATGAAAGAGTAAGTTTTTATTTTAAAACAAAATAAATAAAAAAATTCCTTCCAGTAGCACCTTAGAGACCAACTAAGTTTTTATTTTAATGCAGACATATTCCTATTTCTATTTGGTTGACATTGTTTTCTATTAAAATGCACTAGTACATATTTTACATACCTATTCCCAGAACGTAGAACAACCTCGTGTATCCTGATGGAGGCAGTAACAGGTGTTTCACCCATCAGGAATTAATTATAATAAGTAAAAAGCATGGATCATTTTTAAACAGAACTATGCCGTAATTGGAATTCAATAGTATTATGCAACTGCCTTAGCGAAATGAACAGCCATTATTTCTTAAGTTTTGATCTTTAATGCAAAGCTCATACTGTGCATTGTGCCATTTTCTTGGTTAAATAATACACTGGACAACTATTGGCAACATGAGACATTTGTCCTGGATACAGGTCCACAAAGCAGTGCTCAGGTGCCTGTTGCAGGTGATTAGCAAAATAAACCCATGGCTTCTCACAGTTACAGCATGCTCCTCTTTCTCATCTACCAGGAAAAATTCTGATTTATTGACTGGGTTAAAGCCACTGGAAGGCATCTCTGAAAAACTTGAGATAGTTGCTTTCTTTCCAGCCCGTCTTTTTTTTGCTTTGTGACATTTTTAAAAAATGCTTTAATTGCTTAATTTTACTTTTTATTTCTGGACCTTTTTTCTTCTGTGTTAAAATTACTTTCTTTAGGTTATGCATCTCAGGCTCCAAACTGATTCCTGCAGCTTTTCCAGTGCAGAAGGCATTCAGCTCTGAATTACCAGAAATTTCTTTAGCGAAATCACCTGTATATTCATTCTTGGAAGAAGAAATCTATGATGCAGAAGGAAAAATTGAAGAGTATCTTGCATTCGACAACAAGGAACTGTAAATGTTTGATTTTTAATGGATTATAATGCACTTTGAAAAGAACCAGATTTACCTCTAAGAACTGTTTCATTTATTATAGAATGGCAAATACTATCATGTCAGACTCTACACCACATCAGTCCTGTGTTTAAACTAGTGTACTTAACCTGCCTGCTGTTTATTTTGGTTACAAAAGAAAAATCCCTAGGTCTCCAATCTGTTATAGACTTCCAATCCAGATTGTACCATTGCACCAATTTTCACCTCAAAATGGTCCCTACCAGGCTGCTGTTGGATCCAAAGTTGCTGTTTGCAGTAAACAACTTTCAGATGCAAAACAACAACAACAACCAGGAAAGAGCAATTTTCAGGAGAAAAACCATGTGGAGCCCCCAATCTGGATCAGAAGCGCATTCCAAATCTGCTTTTTCTCCAAATAAAAACAATCACATTGTTATTATTATTATTATTATTATTAATAATAATAATAATAATAATTCTATTATTTATACTGCTCCCATCTGGCTGAGTTTCCACAGCCACTCTGAGCAGCTTCCAAGAGAACACTTAAAACAGAATAAAACTTCAAACATTAAAAACTTCCCTAAACATTAAGCACACATGTGCCTTCTGTCGCAGTGGGTTTGACTAGATGACCCTTGGGAGTCCCTTCCAACTCTACAATTCTATGATTGTATGAGTAGTTTATGATCAAATGATAGGGAGTTGGGGCTAATCTGCATGACCCAGTGGCTAGAAACACATTTGACATGTGCATAGATCCATGCTTTTTTATGTACATGTCGTATACGTGTCATAGGTTTTTTTATATATAACATAGTAAGCATCCCTAAATCCCTGAAGAATTTAAATATTACACAATTAATGCTCATTGTTTGGCAGATTTGATGTAGCACTGTGCTGTCTTTTTTATATAACAGGATTGTGTAAATAGAAGTAGACTGTTTTTTTATTAATAGTAGTAGTGCTTGGTAATAAAGATTCAATTTGCTTCAATCATTAGTGATGATGAAAAGTTGGAGCAAAAGATATATCAGCTTGCCCAAAAGAGGGTTAAACATGGCATTCCTCCTATTTCCCCCAATGCCTGTATCAAAGATGCTGTGGCTGCGGAAGTTTTCGATCACCTCTGGAAGAATGTAATTCAAGTACTGGAAGAATTAATAAGGAAACACTGGGAATCGTCTATCACAGGTAACTGGAATGTTTATAGAAAAGCCGTTTGTGAAAACATTATTAAAAATGGATGCTTTATATGATCTTCCAGGAGTTCAACGCATTCTAAATATGTTTTAGAAATGTATTGTTACGAGTTGTGGTGGTGGGAGGGGCTGGGGGAGTTGGCTGTATGCCGAGACCCTCCTAACCCCTAGATGCAGCAAGTGGTAAAATGTAAACCAGACTAGCTTCTTTTTGAAGTGATAGCCTGGGTGGTGGGCCATTAAGGGAAGAAAGGAAGTGTTTGAATCCGAAGCTGTGGATATGGGGGAAGCGAGGCTTCTTGGGGATGTTAGTGCTGTGAACCCTCGGTAGTAGACTCAGGTTGTATATAGAGTGGTACCTTGGTTTAAGAACAGCTTAGTTTATGAACAACTTGGATTAAGAACGCTGCAAACTCGGAAGTAGGTGTTTTGGTTTGTGAACTTTGCCTTGGAAGCAGAACATGTTTCCTGCTGAGTGTGTTCCATTTGTAAATTGAGTCCCCCGCTGCTATGGGAAAGCATGCCTTGGTTTAAGAACACTTTGGTTTAAGAGCAGACTTCCGGAACAGATTAAGGGACCGCCTCTCCTGGTATGTCCCGTGTAGGACCTTAAAGTCCTCAAATAATAATCTTTTGGAGGTCCCGAGCAACAGAGATGCTAGGTTGGCCTCAACTAGGGCCAGGGCTTTCTCAGTATTGGCCCCGACTTGGTGGAACAGTCTATCACAAGAGACCAGGGCCCTGCGGGATTTGGCATTTTTCCGCAGGGCCTGCAAGACGGAGCTGTTCCACCTGGCCTTTGGGTTGGTTTCTGTTCGATAGTTATGCTTCATTCTTTTATTGGTGGGCTATTTGAAAATGAGACTGCAGTTTTAATTTTGAATTTTTAAATTTGTATTTTAATCTGTATTTTGAATTGCTTGTTTTTATGTTTTTGCTGTGATTTTAATTAGTGTTAGCCGCCCTGAGCCCGGTTTTTGGCTGGGAAGGGCGGAGTATAAATAAAAATTTATTATTATTATTATTATTATTATTATTATTATTATTATTATTATTATTATATTATAAACCAAGGTACTACTGTATGTGTAAATAAACCACATAGCAGTCTCCTCTGTGTCTCATTCTCAAAAGAAACACGAATCCAGGGTAAGCACCTGGAAGTCCTGAAATCTTACACTGCTCAGGAGCTGGGGTAGTGTGCAGCAGTAGAGATGGTCTGTGCTAACATATCCATATGTATGGTATCATATTTCTGCATTGGTCTTCATGGCCCAGTTCACATTCGATGCTGGGGGCCATGATGTGTGTTAACTATGGTTTGTGCACATGTGATTGGGCATGTGTAATATGGGCCTATGGTTAGCACTGACTCCTGAAAGGAGAGTGAAATGGTAAGAGGAACATGTATTCCTAAGGCTTGCTTTGATTTCCAAACTATGGTTTAGAGGCAGTCAGCATTATTTGTGCATAAAATTGTAACATATTCACCAGTTTACTATGCTAAAGCAAATGTTTACATTTACAGTTTGTCTGATTGAAATTTGGGTATGTTTTTTTTTTCTAACGATGAACTAGAGAATGACAAACAAATGGAGAAATTGAAAGCTACTGGAAACAAGTTACCACATCTATCCATTTCCCGTGTTGCAATGGATACATCTAGTGTACCCCCATCAAGAGGGTCAGAGGCTCGAGGCACATCTGTTGGTTTGCATTTTGTCCCGTCACAGGTAAAATATCTTCAAACTAGCTGGCATTAGCCAGCGTATGAAATCCTATTTTCTTTTTTTATCAGCAGCAGACAGCTTCTCCAGTCCCCAGGCCCTGTGTGAGGCTTTCCTCTCCATTCCTTCTATCTCGGTGGCCGGTGACCATGCCCAGCCCAAGGTCTCTAGCACGCCAGCCACAGTTCAACACATGTCTATGCTGTCCTTAAGATGCAGTGCTTTTTTTTTTTTTAAGAAAAAAGGTGCCACCACTCACCATGAAGTTGTTGCAGTAAGTAACAACTAAGTACCACACTTTTAACATTTGGGGCAGGGGGAAGGGAAGGTGCTGGTACTGTGTGCCCAGAAAAAAGCACTGGTTGTATGACATATACTGATTTTCAGCATTCCACAACTGGCCTTTTGTTTTTAGCCTTTAGGCTTCCTGACAGGCAGCAGCTGCTTTTTAGATGTGTATGTACATGTGTTTATTTTGTGTGTATACATAAACACAATCAAGACAAACCTCTGGTTCTGCTTAGCACTCTTCCTTGACACAATGCACTGCAGTCCTTGAGCCACACACAGCTTAAAAAAAGGTGAATTCCTATCATATGTATTTAATAATGCTGAAGGCCCAGTTTTCACATTCTCCACATAGCCTGTACTTCCTGTGGCCAACACCCATTACCATGTATGAAAGAGGCCTGTTGCATCTGTTGCTCATGGCTAGCTCCCATATTTCCATTCTGGTCCAATGATGCTATCACAGAAAGTGCTCATGTAATCAAGGCGACCCACATGATGCAATAAATTTTTGCAGCAGTTGCTATACAGATTGATATTTAATTAAACACCCTCCTGTGCACATCTATCTACTAATCATCATCATTATTATTGTTTGCAACATGTGCAAGATAATTCATGTGTTACTTGTGGCCTGAATAGTGGTGCCTCTGCTTACGAACGTAATTCGTTCCGGAGGTCCGCTCTGGTCACATCCCGGGGCAAAGGTTTCAACCAGGAGCATCTACTTCCGGGTTAGCAGAGCTCATAACCCACAGCATGCGTAAGGACGACGGTTCATAACCAGAAGTATTACTGTAGATATGCCTCAACAAAATTACACTAGCAGTTATTATTATTTATAATAAGACCTATACTGTAGGGTAATTCTGTGTTATTGTGTAAAAAGAGAAAGGAATAATTATATAATTGGCATCCATTTCTTCATGTTTTCATACATGCTTTTTGCATAGGATAAAATGTTCTTCAGCATCTGTATTAGGTAACTTTGCACATCTTCACCCACAATGTTGTACATGTTTCAGGCCTTCAGACATATTGATAAATTACCTTGAAAACATTAAGTGATGTGCTTCTGTTGCTTTCTTTAGATCCACCGGTTTCCCAGCAATTTACACAGCGATTTAAATGGTGTCATGACAATCCAAGCTAAGCCACTGCAACAGAGGCACTCTGGGCTAACAGAAAAGATACAGTATGTATTGCAAAGACTTATGAGATCACATTTCACTCTCGCAGTGCATTCTACATTTATTTTTCAGTCTATACCTCAACATACGGCTCTGTGAAGCCTTTCTGAAGTCAGCATTCAATTTCATGTTATGTGTTTTAATTTTGTGCCTTGGTGAAATTATTTTATTTTAATATTCTCTTCTGCAGGGGGAAAGGGCTTTTGGGGCAGGCTGCAGAAGGGTTCAATCTTATATAAGTGGCAGCTACATTTGCTGAAATTGCTTTTTCAGGAATGAGCAGGAAGACAAGCCGCAAGTGGGTTCCAGTGTTAATTCAGCACGAAACCGGCTTTGGCGAATTCCTGACAGTAGCGTTCTCTCATGTTCCCGAGTATTGCTTGGATCCTCTAGAAAAACAGCAGGCCACCGTAGACTACCGTCAATAGCTACAGATCCTCTGCGCTCAAAGACCCCCAATGTTTACAGCGATGAAGTCCTTAGGGGGACAAAACTGTGAGGCTTCATTTCTATTCTTCACTGCCGTGAACTTAGTGACACATTAAGCTCAAGCATGGGAGTTAGTCAGGGTGTGTTTCACCACTCCAGGGTTTCATCTCAGAAACAGGCACTGAGAACAACACTCTTTTATTTTTGTTTCCCTCCTACACCTTTTGAGGGTAACTTTGAAAGTCTGTGAACAGTGGCTGGTGAAACCACAGAAACTAGATTCAGGTAGATAGCCGTGTTGGCCTGACGCAGTCAAAATAAATAAATAAATAAATTGTCCAGTAGCACATTAGAGACCAACTTTTGAAGAAGTGTGCATGCACACAAAAGCTTATACCCAGAACAAACTTAGTTGGTCTCTAAGGTGCTACTGGACATTTTTCCCCCCAAGTACAGCTTTATTTCTATATACGTATTTTTCCCACTGTCTATTTGCCAGCGCAGCTTTTCTAGTATTCCAATTTGGGCCATTGTCCAAATCTATGCTTTGAAGTTTAATGACGCAGCAACTGCCAAGTTATTTCAATGCAGGCTGTTGTCCAAACTATCAATTAAAATTTATTGATGCAGTAGTTTCCACATTGTTTTTTGAGCATACTGTTTGCAATATTGCAATGTAAATGAACTGTATTCCACAGATATAAGTCATTAGGTGCTCGATCGGTTTTAATTTATTTTTAAGCTTGCAGCCCAGTTGTGTGTGCATTGAAATGGTTCCATTTGACATTTAAGGGGGAAATAGCATGCACAGTCAATGGGAAACATGAGCAGTGGTATGACTTCGGCATCAACACATTATTGGAGAACATCATATTTTAAAGGGATGTGTCTCTCTGTATAACAGGAATTCTGTTGTTGTTGTTGTTTGTTGTTGTTGTTGTTGTTGTTGTTTGTTGTTGGAATCGTAGAGTTGGAAAGGCCCCAATGGTCATCTAGTCCAACCCCCTGCAATGCAGGAATCTCAGTTAAAGCATCCATGACAGGTGGCCATCCAACCTCTGCTTAAAAACCTCCAAGGAAGGAGATTCCACAGCCTCCGGGGGGGGGGGGAGACTGTTCCACTGTCGAACAGTTCTTACTGTCAAAAGGTTTTTCATATGTTTAGTCAGAATCTCCTTTCTTGTAACTTGAAGCCATTGGTTCAAGTCCTGCCCTCCAGATCAGGAGAAAACAAGCATGCTCCCTCTTCCATGTGACAGCCCTTAAGATATTTGAGGGTGGCTATCATATCTCTTCTCAGCCTCCTCGTTTCCAAGCTAAACATACCCAGCTCCTTCAAGCGCTCCTCATAAGGCTTGGTTTCCAGATCCTTATCACCCTTGATAATTAAGAATAGTTCCTGCAGTGATGGAAGGAAGCCATATACATATAATCTCATGTATCCTTATTGTTGTCCCACAGATGTACTGCCTTAGATCGCTTGTCCTCTCCACTTCTGCCTACAGCCCGGAACAAGCTGCCACCAATTACATCAGATGCCGTTGAGCAATATCTTTCCATTCCTGGATCGCAGCTAGGCTTTGTAAGAGAGAGAGAGAGAGTGTGTGTGTGTCATTCTTTGTTTTATACCATTAGCAATTCGGTTGAGAGTTTAATAGTATTGTCATTGGAGCACTTTAAATCCTAGAGAAAATTAAGCAAGTACAATTGTTAGTTGCTGGGCTTGGAAATGATAAAATTAGGTTCCATTCTCCTTCCATCTGTGAAGCTTGCTGAGTGGCCTTGTAAAAATCATGCTCTCTAACTTACAACTTCTTCGTGAAATAAGCATGACGTAATAACTTTTAATGGTTTCAGCAAAATGTATTTTTCTGTAACTTTTCAAGGATCTTTATTCAATTTGTTGCTCCACTGACACTTACCCATATTGCTTCACTTGTTGCACATGGTTACTGCATAATACTTTGTCCACTGGTTTGTTTTGTGTTTTAATTTCTTCACTTTTGCACCATATGCTTGTTTCTAAGTTGTTGGCAACTTAGTTACAGTGTTGTTTAAACAGCTACTGTACAGCTTCAGACTTCCATTTTCCTGCTGGGAAATATCTAGCTTGCATTTCCTGAATTGGAACTATATTGCCAAATATTACAATGTAGTTTAAGCACTATGGATATGAATTGTCTAAGTAATGCCTTAGCATATGTCAAGCAAACAACTGTTACAACCTTGTGAATGGTAAACTAAGGCCAGAAAAAAGATGGAATTGTTTACTTTTCAACCTCGCCACCGATTGAAATAATAACAAAAACTGTGGGGAGGAGAAGACCTTGACTGCCTTCTCTGGGGCCAGTCACTCCACTGCTGCTTCCAGAGATAGATGCAGACAGGAACTGCAGATCCTTTCTAGTCTTTTTAATTCTGCTTGTATCTGTCTCTTCTAATCCATTTGAAGCCCAATTGAAAAAGCCTAAGTAAATAGTTTTGGAAGCTATTTTCTCAGTGTTTCATGACTAATGGAAAATTAGCTTTTTGGAAGACAATTAATACAGTGGTGCCCCGCTAGACGAATGCCTCGCTAGACGAAAAACTCGCTAGACGAAGGCATTCATCTAGTGGAAGGCTGCCCCGCAAGACGAAAAAGTCTATGGGGCTGCCTCGCAAGACGAATTTTTTTTCCATCTAGTGAAAACCGCGATTTGCATTGGTGCTTCGCTAGACGAAAAAATCGCTAGACGAAAATACTCGCAGAACGAATTATTTTCGTCTAGCGAGGCACCACTGTAATCAGTTGAAAAGCAAAAGCATACTTCTGCTAATAACAATTTACACTTTTTCCAGTGATGGGCTTGCTTCTTTTTCTCAACCCTACCCCAAACATTTTCCAGCATAAAGGAAGGTATCCTCATAGCAGAATTTCCAGCGCAGTACCTGATGGTGCAGAACGGCGGCCACTTAGAGAGCGAACTGTCATAATAGATCAGTTTTCTAGACCCAATACTACTCACACGTTTCGGGTAGGTATTTGAAAGCTTTTGAGACTCTTAATAAGAGACTGGAATTGAAATGGGTGGCGGGAATACCCCTGTTAAACTGTATTAGATTATTGCTATGTGCTTAGTTGTATGCAGTCTTGCAATTCTGGGAGGAATTATTTCCTGCCTTCCAGATACCATTCAACTTAATAAAAATTAAAGTCTTCACATTCTCATGCTTTGTAGCCTAAACCATGCTAACCATGCATAACAGAGTTTTTAGCTGACTTGCGGTTACCCTACACTTTGGGAAAACCCTGTTTCACAGGTGCTTAATATTTTTTTTTAGAAAAAAAGAAAGGACACCCCCCCAAAACACACCCCAGCCTCATAAGAAATGACACCAGATGTTGAGAAGCTGCAGTGTGCATGTGTGTGGAATGAACACCCTGTTTTGTGGTGTTGAGGGTGGGGGAATGATCCAAAGTCAGAATGTCCCACTTGCAAAGATTTGGATGTTTGCTCACTGTTTAACCACATTATTGCCTTTAGTACTGAACAGGAAAGTGGAATTAGTATTGTACGTTTTTCAATGCTCCTTGTGGAATAGTTACATCTTCATAACTCTTTTTCATGTCACGGGCTATATGCACACTATATCTTTAACAGACATTTGAAGCACATTTCCCCTCAAATATTTCTGGGCTCTCTGGTTTGCTAAGGGTTGTTGGGAATTGTTTCTGAGTGGGGCTATACAACAGGGCTCATAATTCTTTGAGGGAAAGAAAGTACTCCAAATGAGCTTTAATAAAGCATGTACGCAGGCATAGTCACTGTCTGCCCTTGACTTATGGCGGGGGGCCAAATGCTATAAAGGGTAAAAATCTGTTTTTCTCTTTCAGTCAGATACACCTCATAAAATATCATTGACTCCCATGGATTTTACTAATCAAATGTGGACAGGTCATGGGGTATTGATAGGTAAGACCTCTGTTTTATTAAAGAAAAGAAGAGGATTATAGCACAAGATGCTAATCCCCCCAGAAGTGTGATTCTCAGTTTCAGCATATTAGCATTTGTGGGAGAATGGGGTAAATTGAGCAGTAAGCATTGTACTCTACATTATAAGCTGAGCCCAAAAAACAAATGCTGTAAACCATTTTATACTAGTTTGCCTCTATATGAAAGAGGTGCAGCAGCAGGCAAAATTTAATGGAGCGGCAAGGATGGAGAACCTGTGGGTGTTGTTGGACTACAACTCCCACAGTCCTCATCCATTGGCTGTGCTGGCTGGGGGTGGATGAGGTTCCAAGGAATAGAAATTAGTATAAATCCAGTAAAGAAGGGACAGGGAACATGTGGTCCCTCCAGAAGTTGTTAGACTCTAACAGCATCTGGAGGGACCCCATGTTCCCTGTTCCTTCTTTCCTGGATTTATACTAATTTCTATTCCTTGGTACAATCAATGATTTTTGATAAATTGGCCATAGACTTTCAATAAATTGGTCAGTTTTTGCAAAGCAACTATTCACTTAGTGTTCAGTACTGCAGCCTGAGTAAACCCCATTATTCAGTTGGAGCCCCAAGTGAAGATGTTTAGGGTGGCTCTTTTCAAGAGTTTGTAGCTATACTTAATTCATCTAAGACTAAGTCACTGGTTCTTGTAAAGCTGTAGAATTGTTCCTGCAGTATTAGCAGAAAGCCAGCAGAGGGCTACCTTTCCACCAGAAAGCACCAATGATAAGCAGTCCTTTTCTCCTGCCACAGAAACTGGTTGTTGCTATTTTAAGATCTCATAAACTCATCATGTGTATCTGTAGCATGACTGTTCATACCAGGTTACAATACCTCCTAGCCCAAGCATATTCTCCAGAACAGTTCTTTTTGTGAAATACACAAGAAATGGAAACTGCTCTTCAGTGTAAAAAGTACTGTAAATTAACTGAAAAACAATCCTTTAACTTTGGTGATGTAGTGAAAGGTGACTACCTGGACGTAGTTTGGGCTGTTTTTGGGGGGGGTAGGGGAAAACTGTATTTGATTATATGTTGTTCTTATATTCAACAAATAAAATATCCAACAACAACAACAAAAACCCAAAGAAAATTAAAATCAGGATTGCCCATACCTGCAGTTAAAAAAAAACCAAACACCTCTGGTGTGCTTTCTAATGATGCATTGTGTAGTTTGGCCTCTAGGGTTAGAAAGCTAAGGGGAAGAGGGGAGAGTTGGCCTGGCTGAAAGATCCCGCACCAATTTGACAGTGGAATGAAATGCAGTGATGTGAATGAGGCAGATACTTGAAGGACTGGGGATTGCAGGAGATGTGGAATCGAGAAAACAAGTGGCTTAGGAAGAAGGCAGTGCCAACACTGGGGAAATCCCTCTGGCAGGGATCAGGAAGGGTGTGGATCAGGTAGTTATCATTAGGAAACTGGAATATGTCAAGGTGATTGAGGTCAACTTGGTATGTCCAAAGTCACTTTCGGGGGCCTTAATCCGGCCCCTGTGGCAGTTTATTTTTATTTCCTGGGGTAAAATCCTAAAAAAAAAGCTCAACAACTTTGGTCGGCCCTCATGCATGTTCACTTCATCAAATCTGGCCCTCTTTGAAAAAAGTTTGAACACCCCTGACCTAAGGTACTACTTGTCAGGCTGGCAAGCCCCTTCTTTCTCCCATTCACAATGCTGGACTTATCCCCAATGAAGGTTAATAGAGAGATTGCTCTTGCTACTACCATGTGTAGGGAAAGAAAGGATGCACCCCCAGAAACAGCTGGTGGGGAATGAAAACTCACGCACCTCAAATAAGGACTCGACTCGTTACCCCAATGGTCCCTAACAGCAAGTTTGGCTTCTCTGCTCACAAGCCTTATATGAGGTTGCAGGCTCTTCCTGCCCCTCCAATGCTCTTGCCCCTAATTTGCACAGGACTGGGTGTCAGTTCAAAACCAAAAACATATCCCTGCTCTGTCTGAAATAGTTGATCTGTACTTAACATATTACTGGCTTCAATTTGTGTATTTTTCAATCAGCTTCCTGTGACGTAAGACACTACTGTTCCCATTTTACTGATAGGAAAATGAGACTAGGAGAGGTCACTCACCAAAAGAATTTGAGCATGAGTCCTTTTGTTTCAAATGCACTGTATCCACTTGACCCTCACTATTACCTGATAATATTTTTGCTTGCAGGTTCACAGTTCCATGCCAAATCATTCCAGAGAAATCCACCTGTAGCTAGAAGAAGATTTCAAGTTGCTTCATAACATATAGCAGAAGGCAAAAACAACAACCAACCAACCAACCAACCCACCAACCCGATCTGTACTTTATGGGACTCTGCAATACTCCCAACTATTATCAGAAGGGATGGCGTTCCAGTATTGTAGTTTTGTGCCTTAGTGTTCTGTGTCTCTGCGTACAGCATGCTTGAAAATTGTTTCACCAAAGACTCATTAGCAAGCACATAAAGACAGTGGCATATATCTGTAAAACAGAATATGAATTGGTGCCAAAAAATTTTTCTAAAGGCATAAGTTTAAAAGAAAGTGCCTTCCTGGTTCTGTTCTGTTCTGTTCTGTTTGTTTGTTTGTTTGTTTGTTTGTGGACCAGGTGCAAGTAGAGCTGAGCCAAATTGTCATGAGCTTTCCTTTTCTTTTTCTGTGGCGAACAAGGGAACTCTTCATAATGGAGCTAAACAAATTGCACAAAATTTAAATAGTTTCCCTGTTTTTCATCGAAGGTCTGGGGCTCAGGGCGAACTGTGTAAAAGCCCTCAGAGGCTGGTCTTTAATTATCTGAGCTAGCCTGCAGAACTATGAAGCCTTAGGAGGAAGGGTACTCTTTTCACAGAGAAGCATGTTAAGGAATTTGAGCTAGGATTTGCCTTGGTTCTTTTGGCAGAGCTTCCCTGAGCTTGGTCAGACAAGTTTGGAGGGTTGCACAGGCATTAAAACAACTTAAGAGTCATTAAAACAAACTTTAGCAGGGTTTTCACACATTTCCTTCTAATGAAATTTTAAGGAAGCAAACACTGCAAAAACCAGGAATTGTTTCCACAGGAATGAAAGTGACACCAAAACAGTTGAAGTTGGTTTTAGCTCAGCTGTAGTAACGCAGTCTATAAACCCTTGAAGATTATGATAATCAGATTTAATTCCTGGACTCTTTTTGTTATGGTTCCATAAGAAAAATCTATCCCTTCTCTCTGGTTTAGCTTGCGCAATCTCTAAAATTAATTTTGCACATTGATTAAACACCATGAAAAAACAAATATTGATGCAATCCCATCAAGATCCTTTTTGTGCAATTGCATCAAGAACCTTTGGCCATGTATTAAATAAACTCCTGAAGATATCAACAAAGGTAAGTTCACTGTGGTTTCCAAAAGTGTGAGGTGTTGATGATATTACAAACAGCAGTTCATAAAGATGTACATAAAGATGAAGAGACAGGGTGCCGGCGTTTTTCACCTGTTTCGCCCAGGCAATCCTGTAGTAATAAGAATAAATTCCTTATTTAAAGGAAATCTAAAGACTGAGTTTAACATCTGGAAGACATACTAGAATTAGATATTTAGATGGTATCAAACTTTTTTGGGGGGGGAAACACATTGTAATTAGATATCAATAGTCTGTTTTCAGATTTGTCAGGTTATAAGTCCATGTGGCTTTTGTATAAGAATTTATATATTTTTCTCAGAACTTTGATGACTAATATATGATTAAGAATGTATAATTGACTTGGAGATTATTGTGTGCTGCCAACGTGTTGCATATATTGTACTAGATTACTATGTGTATCAGCAGCACAGGTACATTTTTTTCAGTGATCTAGATGGAAAGCAGCATGTTGGGGGCAAACATGAATGCTCCTAGATTGAGAAAAATAAATGAGTTCATGTGCATGCAGCCTATATCACACTGCACAAAGGTACCTTGATTTCGTCTTGCATCATTTTAATAAGTTCCCCTATACCCTAATTCACACATGTAAAATAATAATAAAAAATGAAAATTGGTAAAGTACATATATTGAGGTGAAAACTAACTGTGGAAATCAAAATGGAAGAATTGCAAAGTTATTTCTCTGTAATGTATCTTTATATATTTACTTTAATATGTTATTTGTTGTTGATTACCATTGTTGCATCTTCCTACCTTCTCTTTGTCATTAATTTGGCACATCACCCTGTGAAGGATAATTAGAGGGATGACCATCACTTATTACCAGTAATTAATACATCAAGCACTGTAAAATAGCTCAGTGTTAGGGCACCAACAAGTTGGCGTGCTGAAGCGCAGCAATCAGGGTGAGATAAGCCAAGGTCAAACAGTCCAGGTCAGAAGCCAGCCGAAGTCAGGTATCAGTACTGGGGTCAGGAGAAGCCGAAGTCAGGGACAGTCCGAGTCAGGGACAGTCCGAGTCAATCAGGAACAAGCCAGGAGTCAGGAACAACCAGGAACACAGGAACAAGACGAGCAAAAGCAACCACGCGCCCAGCACAATAGTTGCAGAAGCTGTAGAGTGGGCTAGCTGGCTTCCCTAAGAAGCCGGTTCACTCCCACGCTTCCTATGAGCTACAGCTGTCTCCAATTGCCACCTTCGCTTCTCAGCTCCACATTCCACAGCTGAGAAGGGAGGAGGAGAGGGGATCGGCTGATTCCCCTCCTGACTGGGACCTGCTTCTGGCCCCACTTCTTCCTCTAGCTCTGGTCTTCCCTCCTCCTCCCTGTCAGATTCCTCCTCCTCTGAGGAGTGCCGCCACCAGTCCTCCCCAGGTACGAACTCCTCAGATTCCTCTGTGGGTGCTGCCCTGTGGGGGGGGGGGGCTTGCCACCACTCCTCCTCATCTGACTCGACCCTGACACTCAGATGGATTTGTTCTCAGAAAGAATTAGCAGCAAAATTATATCATAGACCCTCATGGACTGAGCCCACTTGCTGGGCTGCAACTGATATTCTGTTTATTGAGTTTTTCCTTCCTGAACTTCTTTGATGTCACCTGCTAATGCAAAACGAATAAATTTATCTAGTATTTCAGCAACCCTATTAAAAATTTGCTTCATCAGCCAATGAATCTGTGGAAATGTGTACAGAACCATTTTTGAGGGCTTGCTATTTTCATTACAGTGGATATAACTCTTGCCATTTAGCCAAAAGACTAGGCCCACAAGTTTGTTTGTAGTGTATGCATGGGAAGAAACATTGTTGTTGTTTTTTAAATGACTGGCCAACTCACCCACGCAAGTCTTACTTATATAAAATGCATGTGATTAGATAAGAATGCTTCATTGCTGAGCCCAGGATTAAAATCCAGGTTTTATTCAAACTGTATTAGTGGCCAAGAAAGCTTTTCATAACAGGCTGAGTCACATGATTGAAGGAAAGATTCTTGAGCAGTGGGTTTTCTCCCTTCCTTCTAGTCTACCCAAGGTGTGAGTTAGATCTCGTCCCCGTAGCAGATGCTGGTTTAAAATAAATGTTTAAATAAGCATATCAGTCTTGTTTTCCAGCACAGTTATTTTAAAAATGTTCTTGAAAACAAGAGCCACTTTTGTTCAAATACTTTTATCCAGCTCCTCCAATAAGAAGTGATTAATTTTAAAATTGACAGGACATAATAGCAGCTCTGTGAATTGCTTCCATTTCTTTTAGTCTGAGAGGACTGTACTGGGCAAATAATTCATTAGCTCTGAAGAGTCTGTAATGCAGTGCTCCATTGAGTTTCTTGTCAAGTGTGCTTCATGAACCCTCCTTGGCTGGCTATGGGAACAGCCAGAAACTGGAAGGAACTCTAGGGCTTGATCTCCTTACTGGAAATTTTGAAGGGGGATGAACAAACTGCCATTCTATTTCACCTGCAGTGCTGTACTTGAAGAACAAATAACAGCTCCATTAAACTATGTCAGAGATGGAAAGGCAAGGAAATGGATGAGAAATGTATTTGCAGGATGGGCGGGGGTATTCAAAATATATTTGTGGCTGTATAACTGGAGAAGGCAAAGTTTGCCTATCTGCAGACTGTTCTTAACTGAGAAAGAAACTGGAAATGCTGAAAAGGCAGCTTTATCTCTGAATTCAGGGAGCAGTCTGGTTGCAGCAGCAATAGCCTGTGACTTGCATGTTAATCATACTCTGCCTTTTTTGGGAGGCTTTAGAAAAATGAGGGAAATATCAAATGCACATAACAGTGAGATGACTGAGGCAGTGGATTGGAGGGGTGTCTGCTGCTACTCTGCACAAGAGCAGGGCCGTCTTAACCATTGAGCCTACTGGTGCAAGACGCCAGGGCGCAATGGCCTGGAGGGCGGCTCCGCCCTCCAGCCCCGTCTGCAGTGCCCGCCGGCAGCACCCTCCGGCTGCCCAGCGAAGCAGGAGCGCAAGTTGGCCGGCCGCGCCAGGGCGCCTCATATACTTAAGACAATCCTGCACAAGAGCCACTCCAACTCTACTCCTTTTAAAATTTTCTATCTCCTAATAATGCAAGGCAAGCTGTCTTGATAATCACTGGAATAAAGTTATACCACGGGCAGCCTTCCAGATGTTATTGGACTAAACATTGGCCATTCTGGCTAGGGATGATGTGGATCCAGAGGCCAACTATGTGGGATACCCATCCTGGTTATACTTACAAGATCTATAGCTGCTTTTCTCCCTCCCAATGTGTGAACACTTAAAAGGGCTCATAGTTTCCCAATTGTATGCAAGGCATTCACTGCCCTTGATAGTTCTGCCTGGTTGCTTGCATCTTGCCTGGGTTTTCAGAAGAAGCCCTAGTCAGCAGAAGTATGGAACAAAAGCACCTCATTCACCTTGAAGTTGAGCTGGAAAATTCAGGAGTCATCTTATTGTTGATAGGATGTCTTGGCTGTCATGAATCATCTGTCTTTCTTCTCTCTCCCCACCCCTATTGATAAAGACTGTCACAACTGAAGATGAAAAGCAGGATGGGTAAGTCCACTAGAAACTCTTGGAAGAAGACAGGGGAGGGTACACCTGTCCTGAAGCAAGTGGAACTCAAGTCTGGGGTCAAAGAACTCTGTGCTCCATATGAGAGTTATGCTGACCCCTGTCAATATCCTATACCAGTGAGGCTACAGCATCTCACTCACCTGTTCCTTGGTCAGTGAAATGTGAAGCTGGCTTTTGAGAGAGGCTCATTGAGACTGTGATCTACCCAACCATTGAAAATTTGGGTTTTATGTTCTATTTTGCCCAATATTAATTTACAGAGAGGGGAGTAGGTTTCCTGGATGAGTGAGTTTTATAATACCTTAATGCCTTTGTGCTATTGTTTGATTACTACCTACTCTTGTCTGCTTGCTGTTCTGTTTACCTTGTCTAGTTTGGTGTTGAAAGGACATGAACCATTTGAGAAATGACTAAATAGGTGACCTTGTATGTTTCCTGACCCATGATTTTACTTTTGGAGGATGATTCCATTGTCTGTGCTGAACCCAATTATTTCTTACAGGAGGTCATAGTTAAACTTTGCTGGTAACATGGGATTAGTGTGCTGGTATTTACATTAAGTATGAGAGGATCGGGAGATCTACTCATACCTTCCAGATAAGGACTAGTACCAGGGTCAAGACAGTTCTTTTATATCAAGTTATGCCAACTGCACTCATGCCATGATCAACAATAAACTACAGAAAATTTCAGATTCATCCCCATTGTTACAGGACTAATAATCTGTTAACATCCAATGTCATATGTGCTGGTGTCCATTATGACAGTTTGTGAAATTTAATTCTATAGTTTAACTGTATCATTTATGGAGTTTTTTTGTTTGTCCTGAACCCACTACTAATTAATTTCACCAGCTGATCCCAAGTACCAGTGTTTTTGGTGAAGGAAGGAGTGGGACAGAATAATTTATCCCACTTTCTTCAGTCAATGGAGCATATGAGGGTTTTTTTTTTTTTTGGTGCAGCAACAACTCTTCATGCGCTGAGCACATCATACATTTTATGTCTGTATGCCTTTCATATAGGAGAGACCAGAGTTTGGACTGCACAAGTGTTCTGTGTGCTTTATGTGGAAATTGGACAAACTAAACTGCCAGAGCTTACCAACCTTTTTTGGACAAGTGGGCACATTTCAAATGCTCTGAGAGCTGGGGGAGGGCAATCAGAAAATGGCTGCCGTGGGTTGCATGGCATAACACAAAAGGTGAGATGGTACAGTCATTACTAGTTCTCCTCTGACTGACCCAACCAAAAGCCTCAGGTTTACCATGGCAAGTCAGCTATAACCCGCTGTTCCTGATCTTGGAGATGCAGCTGTTTAAAGCATAAGAACTCTGTTTCCCCCAATCTCAGTTCTCAGCTGAAGCCTAGGCTGCTAGCCTGTACCCACTTAGCTGAGAATAAGCCCCATTAAACACAAAGAGACTTCTGAAGTAGACATGTATACCACTGTTCTGTAAGATAACTATATGGTGAATTCTTAATGAGTGCCTGGACATCGGCTGCTACACGACAGGAGACGTAGCTAAACCTTTGCACTTTACACATTTCGCATTTGTCATTCTGGCACTTGCTGTGTAATAGTGATTGCAAAGGTTACTGCAGAAAATAACTTCTAGCTGGTAATGTCATCTCAGATGAACCCACCACAAGAACAATTCATTCTGGTTGCCAGAAAGGAAGGAAGGGCAAACTACAGAAATAATAAGGAAATAATTATTTACTAAAATAATTTTAGAAAATAAAGAGCAGCAGCAGCAGAAAAAGTGCACTAAAGGGGAGCAGAAAGCAGCAGATGGAACATGATATGCTGGTGATCTTCAAGCACAGATAATGAGGTACCAATTGCAACTAGTAGGAATGAGCGAGCTGCTGCTAAAATAGACCATGGCATACTAAATAAATAAATAAATAGTAAAGCCAAATGATTTTCAATATGGATAAGAGACTGGGTTTTAAATGAAATATTAAAATGTTTAAAGTATGCTTACACTGCCTTTGAAAAAGAAGATCCTGGGAATAATAACTAACTTTTTAATTAGAGAAGGATCTAGGGTGGTACTTAGCTAATACAAATATTGAGTGTTTATCTTAGATTATGGCAAATTAAGGCCAAACCAGGTATGCTAGACATGTATTACGATGTTGAGCATGCCTCTTCAATTAGTTTTTCTGTTTAGTTTGGAGTTGCATAATTGAAGCATTTCTAAATAGTTATTTGGAGAGTTGTCCTTAATCTCCTCCTGTTTTACTTCTGGGGTATTAGAAATTGTTGGGACACAACAAAGAAAGAAAGGTTTGCGTAGTTTGTGTAGCTTCTGCACTATCTCCCCCTTCTAAGGAAATAAAAAGGTCCATTTTTCTATACATTTGATTTGAAAAAATACTTCTTTTCTCGTAAGCTTATACATTGTAGCTACATCCCACCCCCAAAAGATATTCAGAGAAGGGTGGAGGGGTTCCTCCCATAGGCTGAGATGCACATTCTAGCTTCAGTTAATACAGATGTAGAAAGGACTATTTTATTATCTACATTTCCTTCCAAATACTTTAAAAGAATATTTAACTGATTATTTTAGGAATTTCATGACCAGTAATTTGTTTAATATTATGTAAAACATGACTGCATAAACATTTTGTGGCATTTCAAAAAGATTTGGTATCTTCAAATGTTTAACAAGGTAAGTAGATTGACCATTCGTGATGTCCTGCCTCCCACTCTTGGACCAAAGACTCGAGTTCTCGGCTTGGGAAATTCCCCAAGTTTATTTTATAATTCAGAATGTGTGTTTTTTCATCAGTTCAGGGTGCAGGCTACAAAGTTCATTTTTTTAATAAGAATTTATTGGATTTTCAAAATAAAAATACATAACATACAAACACTACACAAAATACCCTGTTTCTCCTAAAATAAGACATAGCCATAAAATAAGCCATAGCAGGATTTCTATGCATTTGCGAAATATAAGCCGTTCCCCAAAAATAAGCCATACCCTGAAAATAAGCCATAGTGACGTGGTACCTCCCATTAAAACAGCCTGGGGAGGCGTGGCTATGCAGCGTACCGATGCGACACGGTTAAAATAAGACATCCCCTGAAAATAAGCCATACTGTGTTTTTTTGAGCAAAAAAAATATATAAGACGGTGTCTTATTTTAGGAGAAACACGGTACACACAAACAAAACAATTAATTCCTCCTCCTTATCTTCTTTATAATCCTAAACTTGGGACTTCCTCACATCCTCTCTTTTGCGTTCATTTCTAATCTTCTTTAGTAACTTTGTAACATTGTAAAATCTACTTTCTTACATCTAATCTTACAATTATAATCAATATATCTTAAACCTTAAATCTTATTCTTATCAACATATCTCAAATCTAAAATCTTATTTTTATCAAATAAAACATCAAATTACTCATCTCAACCTCTTTTATCCTCTCTTCACTTAACTTTGTTATGCTGTGGCCTATATTTCTTCTGATTCCAATTTCAAATATATAAAAAACAACACATTTTAACAAATACCTAAATATTTCTTCCATTCTCATAGTCCGTTTTCCCTCTGGTGTCGGAGTACCATGGTCAGCCTTTCATTCCCCAATAATTCATACTTTACCCCACCCCTCTCCTGTCCATCATCACCCTTCCCTTTACCTTTCCCATCCCCCACCAGTCTCCCCCCCAACATTCCACCAGTCCAGGTTCTCCTTCTATTATTTCCTTCATGTTCGATTTTACTTCTTTTCCTTCTGTTCTCTCCCCCAGATGCAGCTTCCTCTTCTCCAGAATGTAGCAATCTTCTTGATAAGTAGTTGCAATAAGTTTATCACAAAATATCTTTCCTCCACTCTCAACTTCTTGTTGCATTTTCCATGGTTGTTGTTCTCGAACCTCTGGGCTGCCACCCCGGGGGTTCATATTACTGTCCACACTGAGGGCTCCCCACCTCTCACACCAGGGAAGCCTTTCTTGTTTACCAGCTTGTGTACATTCCTCTTCAAAAAATTCCACTGGATCAGCATTCTTTCCATCCTTTCTATCGAGTGGATGTATAGAACAGTTTTTCAAAGTAGCTCCAATCTGGGTAAACTTTTCTATAACATTCTGCTGAAGTAATTGTAATTCATACAATAGTCTTTCCTGGATTGGTGTCATTGTTGAGTCTAAGGAGACCGTGGGATTTGAGTAGGCAGGAAGTTATAGGGTCTCAGTATTTTTCCAGCTGCGCCAGCCGGTCCACACCCGCCATTCCCTATCTGACCCAGACTCCTTGGCCAGAGGGTTAACGGTGTCTCTCTTTTACTTTGTAATCCACAAGAAGAAATCAATCAAGCTCTCAATCTTACCCCCCAAACAGGGCTCTCCAAAGTATACAAAATCAGCGTTAAACTTTAAAGCAAGTCTTAAGCGGCTCCAGCTCCACTGACGTTACTTTGATCTTGCCGCTGTCAGAGAGAGACGGACTTCCTCATTTTAAATCTCTCTCCATAAGCCAAATTTCAGCCTTTTAGGTTCAAATTAAGCTCCATACTTACAGAGTCCTTTTTTTAGTTCCAAATTGAGGGAAAGTGGAGCGTTCAAAATCCGGCAGTTGCGCGGTTGCGGTAGCTCCAATCCCCGAAGACACCGGAGCTGTCTCGGAGCCGAGACAACTCCTGACTGCTTGGAATGGCGCTCACACCAGAAGTCCTTCACAGGCTACAAAGTTCAACAGGTACGTTGGTAGAGACTAGAATACATAGACAGGCATAACTTGTCCCAAAACTTGATATGCCTCCCCTGCTCTACAGTACTTTTAAAGGTGCAGAGTGGGGTCCATTGTTCATAGAACTGTAGAGTTGGAAGAAACACCAAGGATCGGGGCTTTTTTTTAAAGTATGGAACATGCCAGAACTGAGTTCCAGCACCTCTCAGGTTAGTGCCATTGCCTTTATAAGAGAACAAGGGAGGCGTTAATTGTGAATTCCGGCTTCTCTTTTTCTACTGCCAAGGATCATCTATTCCAACTCCTGCAATGACCACTCCAGCCCTGTCCTAGATGGTGTCACAGCTCCATGCCACATGGCAGCAGAAACGGGGGGTGATACAATCTTCATAGCTATGCTATGTTAATTTTAACACACACACAGAGAGAGAGAGAGAGAGAGAGAGAGAGAACCTTGGCCTTGATTGAGGCCTAAACAAATAGCTCAAACTTACTGGTACATTCTCGTTCAGCAAGTTCACACCACAGTTTTTTCCTGGGAGTTATCTTGTTGTAGAATGTGGCTTTCGTGTAGGAAACATAGTGCACTGAAAGACAGGAACATCCAACCACTGGTTTCTGAATGCTACCATTTTTGACATGTTTTCTGTGCATTTATTATTTTTGCTTAGAGACTGATGCTTGCTTGGCAGATGATGTTGTTTTCGAGGATGAGCATGTGAAATAATCCCTGAAAGTGTGGCTTCATTTGTGTGCTTGCATAACGGAGCTGGCTTCTGATTCCTAGTGCAGGAATTAATCACCAGGTCTATATCGCTATTGAAATCTCATCAATCTGGATCTGCAGCTGTTTTAAATTAATGGACTGCATGTGAGGACAAATTTATTACCTGAGTCCCATGCCAGGGTGTATACTTGTGTAGGATTAACTATATATAACCTTGTGATCTCCAAATATTTTGGGCTACAACTCCCATCATTTCTGACCTAATGTTGGTCACATTGGGTGGGGTTAATGGGAGTTGTGGTTCAAAACAGCCAGGTTGGGGAAGGCTGTGCTAGGTTGTGTGTGGGTATCGGTCTGTAGTCAGCTGCAGTTATTAGTCTGGCTTTGTTGATCTCTTTCATTACTTCATTGGCTGGTTTGAAGAACGCATACAACAAATAGTTTAGGTGTGAGGCTCCTGTCCAAAGAACAAGGGCAAATGCAATTGCATCATAGGACTGAGGCATTCTTTTGTGTGTTATGGGTGGTTGCTGGAGCTGTGGAGTTGTGCACACTGTTTTCCAGTATAAGATGGTGATTAAGAGGTCGTTGTGTGGTTGCACAGTAGTATCCAGAAAGTGAACCAGATGCCTAGACTGACCTAGGTGCAAGCAGGTCAAGTCCTAGTGGAATTTCTCAAGATCCTCCATCATGTATGCAATGTACAAAAACCCACCTTAGTGGGTCCAGGAAAGGATTGGAATGCTGGATCTAAAACATTTAAGCTGGAAGGAAGCATTTAACTACAGTGGAACCTCGGGTTACATACGCTTCAGGTTACATACGCTTCAGGTTACGTACTCCGCTAACCCAGAAATAATGCTTCAGGTTATGAACTTTGCTTCATGATAAGAACAAAAATCATGCTCTGGCGGCGCAGCGGCAGCGGAAGGTCCCATTAGCTAAAGTGGTGCTTCAGGTTAAGAACAGTTTCAGGTTAAGAACGGACCTCCGGAACAAATTAAGTATGTAACCAGAGGTACCACTGTAATGAAAAGTTGATGAAACCTCAACAGGCTGCATTCAGCAGAAGAAGGACCACCCAGGAAGCCTGAAGGTTCCTCTCTCTGTCTACTCTTTCTCAGGCAGATAAGGCAACCTGAAGCGCAAACTGACCTACACCCTGACATTTCCAGCTGTTGAGCTGCATAATCTCAATATTTACTATGTCATGCACTAGCTTTTACAGGTCACTGATAGTGATTTGACAAACTTTGCTTGCTTGCTTGCTCTGGTTTCTTTCCTGGGTGTTTCCAATGCAGCTACTTCTAACACAGGGATTGCCAAAGTTTGGGTGTCCAGGGCAGAACCGGCCTGCCAATGGGGTGGGGCGAAGCATCTGTCTCAAGTAGCAGAAGCACAAGAGGCAGTGTCCATTCCCCCCCCCCTTCTGCTGCCTTGCAGATCATTCCACCCTCTCACCAAAGGTGGACAGACAATATGAGTGGGGACACCTTAAGGAATACCCTGGCTCTTGCCAAGATAGATGAGATCTGGGGCATTCTTGCACACCGTGTTTCTATTCATCTTCCCATGGGCAAACAAGAAAAGAAGAAATGCATGCAATTTGGCAAGAGCCAGGGCATTCCAGTGATGGTGGCAGTGTGGGGGCGTGGCAACAGTGGAAGTTGGTAAGGGAGCAGGAATTCCTGTTTCTCCACCTAAGGGCCACCCCTGCTTTGGATAAGGGTGTCGCAGTATCCAGTCAACAAGACATTGTGCAGAGTATAATTGATATTAATCCTTTCACTGTAATGCAGGTAAGTCGGTATTTTTATTTCAATTTTAATTGTTGAGAAATTGAGATAAAGATCACAAACAATCCATTAAATGGATTCCAGAGCATGATGTGTGTAACCAAGAGTTCCTGGCACTGGGCAGGACTCTAATCCCAGACTCTCTTGCTACTGTTGACCCAGCTAGCTCCACTAATTGGCTAGTTAACTCCTCAGCTACCATAGGAATGGTAGGCTCTGGAGGTGGTGTGGCAATGGGCACTGCTGGTTCTCCCTTCCCCTCTGGGATGCCTGAGAGTGCTGGGATGGGTTCCTCCTCTGAGTCACTGTCCAGTCTGCCTCCACTCCCCACCTTGGAGTCATCTTCCTCTTCTGACCACACATGCCACTCCTGCACTGTCCTACTTGGTGCCACAGCACCCATGACACAGAGCAGCTGAAAATGGGAATAATACCATCTTATGGCTATCCAATGTAACTTCTAATACATGAAGAGGGAGAGAGAAGGATTGAATGGGTTCAGAAGCATGGATGTATCCAAGAATTCCTGGTACTGGGCACACTCAGCCAACCTTTTGGATCTAGGGTGAAGGTTACAATCTGTCCCAACTGTTTACATAAGTAGAGATTTCTAACTTACACAGCACTGTTTTAAGCCCTCTGAAACCTTTGGACAGATGATATTTCTTAACTATGATCATAACAACATTGCCACGTTTTCTTTCATAAAGGTCAAGTTCTGTCCAGTTGTTTTGTTGAATACCAAGGCACTGTGAAATGTCACAAGAGACAGCAGACTAGCAGACAGCACTCATATGTTAAGGAATTATTATTATTGTTATTAAAGAATTTATTGGTATTTAAAAGAATACAGACAAAAAAGAAAAAAGATACATACAAACTACAAAATACAAAACAACAAAAAATAAACTTATACAAAACATAAGACACTTATATGTTTTGTATAAGTTTCTTTTTGTTTTGTTTTGTAGTTTGTATGTATCTTTTTTCTTTTTTGTCTGTATTCTTTAAGGAATTATTTTAATCACTCTTGAGACCTCAATAATTTCCAGTATAAAGAAATGCACACTCTTCGTTCCCCCTCCAATCCTGCCACAGCAAATTCCCCCCCCCAAGCAAATTTTCTGGACTCCCACAGCCCACTGCTTTTTGTAGCAGCAGCAAAAGGACAATACATTTAAATAAGGTACACTCTGGTGGGGATGCAAAGTCCAGTACCCTGATGGGAATACAGATCACCTCCTCTCTGGTCATCAGACTGATCATGTGATGAGCAGAGGAATGATACCCCCCCCCCAGGTGCTGTCCACAGAACAGAAAACTGCTTGCTTCTGTTTCTGTCCCCGCTCTCTCTGTGGGTGGCATGCAGCCCTTGAAAGCTCGGGCCAAGTGTGAATGTGGCCATTGGCAAAAGCAAGGTTAGCGAATCCCTTCACATAGGAAGTCAGGGAATGCCAGAAATAATTAATGAGAGGCTGCCTATTTTCCTTTTGGTGGTGATGGTGGTGGTTTAGGTTAGCAGTTTAAATGGTTCCTTTGCACGGTTGTTTGCACTGCTAATTCGAAGCCAAAGCTTGCACTCCAGCTGGCTGAAAAGTGTTTGGTTAATGCTCGGGGTGTTTTACAAAGAGGAAGCCCTGTAGTCAGAAGAAAGCATGTCTGAGTTCAACGGAGGGGACTCCCAGGAAACTCACGCTCCCTCTACTCTGTTGTGCTCCTTACGGCTGCCTTGAGGACCTTGATGGTGAAAACGTCCACATTTCCCACGCCACTAGCGACCAGGTCTTTTAAGAAGAGCCTGCTGGTTCAGGCCAATGGTGACCCACCCTGCCCAGCATCCTGAATGAATTTGCCTAATTTGCCATCCAGGTTGGTGGTCAGCCATGGTTGCTGCGGGAGCCAATTCTGCAGTTAAAACTGCGTGCTGTGTGAGGAAATGTTTTCTTTCGCTGGTCGTGGGTGTCCACGAGTTCTGGTGTTATATAAAAGAGGAAGTGAAACTTCTCTCTCTATCCATTTCCTCAGGCCTGGCGTGACTTCAGACCTCCCCTCAGGTCGCCTTGGCTTGCTCGCGTTTTCGCTTGGCTACCAAGCCCCAAAGGGCTCTGTTCCTCCCCGCCCCCGTCTGCACTCTTTGACTAGAGGCGGAGGCCATCTCGTGACGTCCTCCTCCCTTCTCGCAGTGCCGCCCCTCGCATGCTCCGCCTCCTCCTCTCGCCCCGAGGCTTTTTTTCTCAGCAAAACGTTCCGCTTCCCGGAGCAGAGCGACGCCGTCCGCGCTCGGAGACGATGGGCTTTTGGGAGATGGCTCCGGAGGGCGAGCGGCTCTTCTGCTGGGCGCTCGCTCTGCTCACCGCGCTCGCCACGCTGCTGGCCGTCTTGGTCGCCCGCTTGCTGCTCGACCAGTACTGGAAATACAAGGAGCTGAAGCCCATCCCGGGGTTCAGTCCCTGGTACCCGCTGCTGGGCAACGCGCTGCTCTTTGAACGCAAAGCGGAAGGTAAAGGTCGGCGGGGAGTCGGGAAGCGGCTGCAAAGCTTGGAAAGAGTTTTCGGAGGGGGAAAACGAAAGTAGCCTCGTTTCTCAATGTTTGGAAATATTTTAAGCGTCTGTCTATCGTGACGTATACTAAAAGCGGCGAACCATACACTAGGATAGGCACAGAAAAGCAGGCACTGTATCTTTCCTTGTATCTCTTAATTTCAGTAAGGTGAGATGCCCCACAGTCATGTTCTTGTTTGCGGTGTGGCTGAGATGCAGCCATCCATCTTTTTACTGCAAATGTGTGAGTTTATGCTTTACCGGAAAAGGCTGGTTTTTACTTTAATATTCATCAATCTTCTCTGTTGTATTTTTACTTTAATATTCTTTAAACTTCTCTCTTGTATTCCACATTGCACTTGTGAACAGAGGTGCCAACTTGAATAAAATATTGGGAGGGCCCAGGTAAGCCCAGACTTACATAATCGATCAAAAGATAAGGCGTGCACACATCATTCGAATGGCAATGCCCACCAACTTGGGGGGGGGCATGACCCCCTCAAATAATTTATTGGGGGGTATCCTCATAAGTCTCTGGGCTGCTCTTCCAAAACTAGGCAGAAAGGATGAGGAGAAGTAGAGGGAGTTTCCTGTGCCTGTCATTGGCTCTGACTCCAACTACAGTTGGGCTCCCCACCAGCCCCAGTGAGAACTAACCACTAGAGCATTTTAGTACACTGGCTGTCTCGTAACTGTGTATTGGAACACAGCTTTCTTAGAGGCCTCTCAGGCATTGTTCTTGAACAGAGAATTGCAGCAGGAGAAGAAAGTGCATGGAGTTTGGCCTCACCATCCTGGATCAGAACATCACCAGCACTCCACGCCACATGCTTGAAGTGGTAGGCTGGGCTCCACCATAACAAGCAACCTCTCCATTGACACTGAGCTGGACAAGCATATTAGCAAGGCAGCCATGGCAACGGCACACCTCTCCCAAAGGTTATTGATGAATGTGATGCTAATGTCTAAGACCAATATGAAGGTCTACCAGGCTTGCATGTTGAGCACACTGCTTTATGGAAGGGAGTCGTGGGCAGCTTACAGCTGCCAGGAGTGATGCCTCAATGCCTTCCACATGCGCTGCATCAGGAATATTTTGGGAGTCACATGGCAGGACAGAGTCTCAAACAAAGATGTTCTCTCCCAAACCCACATTCCCAGCATGTTTGCACTCCTGTCACAACGATGTCTCCGTCCACAGAATGGAAGATGGCAGGACCCCCAAGGAATCTGCTCTTCAGGGAGCTGGCTTCAGGCACCAGGCTCATTGGCATACCAACTTTGTGTTACAAATATGTCTACAAACATGATGGGAAGACTGGCAACACCAACCCCACCATGTGGGAATCTCTTGCAGATGATTGCAATGTCTGGAGACAGACAGTCAAGTCATGCATCCATAGCAGTGACCAGAGGAGGAATGACTGCTGGGAAGAGCGTAGAGAGAAGAAATGCCATGGTGCACTTGTAGCACCAAAACCAGATGCCTTCATCCATCCTGCCTCCAATAAAACATGTCTCTCCTGTATTGGTCTGTACAACCACAGCAGGTGCTGCAATTCTCCAACGGTTTGACTTTTACCCTCAAAGGTGTGCTCTTCCATTGTCTCACAAGACAGATGCCAGGCGAGAGAGAAAGTATTCATCCCGATCTCCCTGTGTACTGGCCCCAATGAAAATGGGGCTGCTGCATTCAACTTCCCCTCTTATGTTTTTGTCTCATTTACTGTACCTCAACATTCTTGCACCTTGGTTTTCCTGAATTGAGTGGATATGTCTTAAAGGAGTTTCTAAGTACAGTGAGGTGAATGCATTTAAAATGTTCCCTATGGTTAAGAACCTGCATGCCTGAAGCCTTTTTTAATTTGAGAAGGTCAGGGATGTTGTGGACAAGGCTGGTGCATAGAATGGGGCATTGTGACAGCGGTCTGATATGTGTACAGTGGAACCTCGGGTTACGTACTGTCCTTACGAACGCTTTGGGTAACGAGCTCTGCTAACCCGGAAGTAGATGCTGCTGGTAGCAAACTTTGCCCTGGGATGCGAGCAGAAGTCGTGTGCTTTAACGAAAGCGCGCCTCAGATTAAGAATGGTTTCAGGTTAAGAATGGACCTCCGGAATGAATTATGTTCTTAACCGGAGGTACCACTGTATAGCTTCAAGCCCCCTATTCACGTTGAGATTCCTTCTTCAAACATGAAGCCTGTAAAGGGCTTAGGAGGAAGTTCAACTGAATGCTGTTTTACTTAAAAGTAAGCACTGCAGTTTCCAAAATAATTACCTGAAATCTCCTAGGTGAATCAAAGTTTTTCCAAACAAAGTGTGTTAGGAGCATGTTACATAAAGTAGCTACATTAAGAGCAGGAAATCAAATACTTTAATTATCTATCTTGGGAATTGAGTAAATTGGTATGGTTAGAATTTTTTAGAAGTATTATTATCCAACTCTCAAAAAAGGTGTTCTTTTAAACATTATTTGCCTCCTGAGCAATTCAGCAATGCTGAATATTCTGCCTACAGTAGTAGACTTTTTTTTTTAAACTGCTACCAAACTTATTAGAAATGTGAGCCGCTGCTGTTCTTCTCTGTATACACAATGTGGCATTCTTTTGTCACATTTGCCACAATGTATGAATTCTTTTTCCATCCTTGGAAAATGTCATTTAATTGTTTGGTTACTGAATCTGAAGAGAACTCATTGAGCTCAGGCTTCTTCTCTTTGTCTTGATGGTCCGCCAATCCATCATTTTCACTTTCTCCAGTTTCTTTAATAAGGGCTAGCCTGACTGTGAAGTGCCAGTCAAAATCCCCCTCTCCACTAACCCAACCAGAGTGCCAGCTGTTGCTTTTGGGCCTGAAACTTTGTTTTTGCAACACAAGAAGAACATTCTGTGAAATAAATGACCTGCTGTTTGCATAAACAGAAAACATTGATCATGTAAAACACCACACAATGAAGGGGTTTCAGCCTCTGTTTCAACTGAATCAGCTTTAGCAAAATCGTTTACAAGCATGGTTAATACTCCATTATATGTTCCGGCCAACATGGCGCCGAGGTAAGACGCGCTTACTGGTGCTCTTCAGACTTCTTTTAATCTTCTTTTAATCTTTTATATTTTATCTTAACTGACCCAGTCAGTTTTTGAAGCATTTTATAATTGCTGCAGCTGCGTGCTATGGCAACTCTCTGAGAGACTTGGCCCTGCTCCAGACTGCTCCTTGTTTCTCTCTTATCAGCGGGCCGGCCTCGGCTGCTAAAAGAGATGAGAACGCCATTGCCTTAATTGGAGAGAGGAGAGAGGGCTTAAGAGGAAGACGCTGTGTGGTGTTTAAATCCTGGATAAGACATTGTTTGTGCCCAGGCTGCTGTCATAGAGGGCTGTGAGAGGCCAGTGGAGCCAGGACAATTGGCACCCTACCCCCTCGACATCTTGAGGCTGTCACATCTCAATACTTCCCTTGTGAGAAGCTTCAGCAAACTGGGTGCGAGGTGTCCACGAAAGACTGATGTTGTAAGTGGATTTTACCGTAGTGGAGAGGAAAACTTCACTATTAGTATCCATCCAAGGAGCTTTCACCCGCGGTGCCATCTTCTGGTTGTCTTAAATATCTTATTTGTGTGTTATATGGGGACTGTATTTGCAGAGGTACAGATGTATCTTCTCCTATCGTGGCTGGATCAGCTGGCCAGTTATATAGACTTTCATTAGAAGAATATATGGCAGGACCTCTTTGCTGGGCTACAACATCTCCTGCCTCATCTATTGCACTCACGTCATTTTAAAGGACTAAGGGTGTCTGTTCAGGACAGATCTATTACTTCTTGAGCCACCTGCTTTGCTGTTGCTTCTGGGTCCCTTTCTCCAATTACATGGTCACAATGATCAAATATGGATTATTTTATATGCTGTGTCAGAGTGGGGCCCACTACCCACTAACAATGGGGAGCCTCTTTGTATGGAATCACCCATCAAGAGGGGCTATTTATATGGTTAAGATGAGTTGTAAGCAAATGTAAATGTGCTCTTACACTTTCTGATGTTTACCAGGACTGATTGAGCGTGATACATGAATTAAAACTTGATGTGAAAGTGGGAGGTTGGAATGAGTCCCTTGTCTCTTGTAATCTGAATTTAGGAATGTGACTGTTGATCTTTGTTTAGAGTAAGTGCTGTTCTTATGAGAACAAGTAGCATAGAGGTGGGATATTGAATTTCTTATTTTCATACCTGACACATTTCCTTCCCCCACCCCCACCCCAGCTTTCTTTAAACAGTTGATTGATTACACTGCGGTGTTATGGAATATCCCACTACTACAGCTCTGGGTAGGACCACTGCCCTTTCTGATCTTGTATCATGCAGAAACCGTAGAGGTGAGTCTCTCATTCTTAGCCTTTACTACCCACCAAAGGCCACATTCCCTTGGGAATACAGTAATCTCCCAAGGGGTGCATGCATGCCTGTGGTGGGTGGGGGTGAAGCGGATGGTGAATAGGGCCAAAGTGGGATCAGAGCCACCCCATTCTCTCGTGCACCATCCATTCACATGCATTGCACAAGCATGTACCTTGGTCATCCATCCTCTGTTCTCGCATACACTTCTCACTCCATCCTTCTACGCTCTTGTTAATTTGCATATTCTCTCTCTCTCTCTCTCTCTGAGACACACATACACACACACCCCTTCCTATTTTCTCTCTTCCCCTCTTCTCCCCATGGGGCAATTGAACTTAGCAAAACAAGTTTCCCTTAGTCCCCGATTTCCCCGAAGGTTTGTTTTCCTGGGGTGTATGTGTGTGATTTCACCCCCCCCCCCAAGGTTGGGGGAATGATGCATGGGGAGCGTTAACTCTTTCCTGCACAGCTGCTGCACCTCTCTGAAAACTGTCTTCCACACTGCAATCAAGCTTAGAAAACAATGCTTGGTGTACGTGGGAGCTAGCCCTCCCAGGCCTAATTCCATCATTGGGATAGGATGTGGATCACAGTATGTGATCCTGCTGCACAGTTCTTTTATTCTAGAAAAAAAATAGGTGCCAGTACTCTCCATGAAGTTGTTACAGTAAGTGCCACACTTTTTAACAGCAACGACAAAGAGGTGGCAGTGCTGATTACCCTTGAATACCTCCTGTAAAAAAAATGGAATTCAGCTGAAAGAAAGAAACCACCCCCTTCATAAAGCAGTCTGAATGAGAACTCAGTCAGCTGCCTTTCATCTGAGAAGATAACCTAAAAACTCTGTTCATTTTCTAAGGCAGGCTTGCTCAGCATGTCCCCATGAAGATAAACATAACCCAACAGCCCTAGAGTTGCAGTTCTACCAGGTGCTTTATATACCTCTCCCTCTTTTACTCGGAAATAAGTTCCATCGTTTCTAGCAGAGCTTGCTCAGTAGTGGGTATCTGTTTAGGTTCGTCCGCTGTCCTATGCACACTTACCTGGGAGAAAGCTTCAATAGACCCTTTGGAACTTACTTCTGAAAAGACTCATATGCAGTTGCCTATTAAAGGCACCAATCCTCTGCATTCTTACCTGGGAGTAAGTCCTGTGGAAGCTGCTAGGACTTAATTCTTAATAAATATAATCAGTGATGCTGGATCCAATCTCGGATCCTGCTAAATTGGAAGTACTTCTGCAGTCCAAGAACAGGAGTGAGATAAATTGCTTTTATTCTGAAGAAGTCCAAACAGATATAATGGAAAATGCATATCACTATAATAGCATTTACTTAAAACAACAACTGAACAAAGATAACAGCACTCTGCTGATGTTTTCAGACTAGTGGATCATTAACAGAGTATCTGCATTAAAAACAATCCTCGCGCTGATCGTACAAAATGAAGTTCAAGGCTTTGTACAGCTCAAGCTTTACATAAGCAATTTATGTTACAGGTAGGTAGCCATGTTGGTCTGCCATAGTCAAAACAAAATAAAATAAAATAATCCTTCCAGTAGCACCTTAGAGACCAACTAAGTTTGTTATTTGTTATTTGTATGAGCTTATGAACTTAGTTGGTCTCTAAGGTGCAACTGGAAGAAATATTTTAGATAGTGAGGGCACCATTGAACAGATAGAATTGGAGGGCAATGTCAAGAATTTACATTAAAAAAATTTTTTAAAATTATTTTCTCAATACAAACATCAACCGCAAAAGACACATACCACAAAAACCATAATAACAATAATAACACAGTTTGACAATTCAGATTTGAATACACTGATATACCTATGACTACACCTTTTTAACAATAATTTCCCACCTCTCTCTCCTCCCCCCACTTCCCATCACTATCCGCCTTATCGCTTAAATATTCATTCCAGATTTCTTCATATTTATCCATTCTTATTTTACGTTGAGTATGGTTTTGTATAGTGCAAGTGTAGACTTTTTTGTTTTTTTGTTTTCGTTGCAGAGATTAAATCTTGTAGTAGCATGGGTGTTTCTGATGCTGCTATAGCATCAGGGCCAAACTGCCTTTCCAACATATGTTTCAATTGGATGTATTGCCATTGTGTTTCACTGGTTAATCCGTACTTTACTTGCAAGGTCTTATATTCCACAAATTTATAATTTTCACGTTTTTTAATCTCTTCTGTTGGCAGGTTGTTTTGAGTAGCTCTAAGCATATTACAAAATCCGATCCTTACAGGTTTCTGCATCCTTGGCTGGGAACAGGGCTTCTAACAAGGTAAAGGAAAATACACCCCCAGAACATGGGTGCACAGTGTACCCCTTTGTCAAACCCCTTGGAACACAGTGTAGCTGGTGTGTCCAGTACTGGTTGAGCTGTTAGTCCTCCTCAACACATATATAGGGAATGTGTGAAGGAGGAAATGGGACTGGGGTCATAGGTCACACACCCAACATTCCAGTTCCGACTCAACCTCCTCATGCCCTATTGAATATGTGAAAAGGGCCCCTCTTTGTGCACAGAGGTATTCACTGCAGGTGGGAGGCCCCTTTGGTACCTGTGCTAACTCATTTTAACCAAATGTTGTGCGGGGGAATGGCCAGCTGGGGGCGAGGAGGAATAGAGTGAACTGGAGCACTGCATGCTGCAATGTTTTGTTCCAGATCCTGCTTGAAGGCATTAATGCATTTTGAGACTTGTTTGTATAGAGAAAAATAATATTTAAGTTTCTGTTTTGCAGCACTGGGAGCAAATGGCGGTCCCGAAGGAAAATGTTAACGCCCACCTTCCATTTCACCATTTTAGAAGATTTCCTTGAAGTGATGAATGAACAAGCCAATATCCTTGTTCAGAAACTTGAAACACATGTGGACAAGGAGCCGTTTAATTGCTTTTTCGACATCACATTGTGTGCCCTTGATGTAATCTGTGGTAAGTGCTGTGGTTGCTGTCAAAGTGTTGCAACAAATGAGGTTTAAACATCCCTGCTCATTTGTTGGAAGAATTGAGCAGAAGTCTTGTTTCCCAGTGTTGATAGCCTGTTATTCATTTAAATGCTGATTCAGTGATCCACCGTGGAGAACACCAGTGGTTCTGAACCTGTGTGCTGTGGCACCCTGGGGTGCCTAGAATGATGGTCAGGGGTGCTGCGGGCAACACTGGCCTCTGTCCATCTTTTCTTCCCCTCTGATGCCCTATCATGTCTCTGCCTCCCAAAGGCTTGTGTGGCTGTTGGTTACAGCAGCCCTGGCTACAAGTTCCCCAGGCAAATGGTGCCTCTGGGGCTGCCCAGGGATCCTTCCCAGGCCCCTGTGGGGCAGTGTGAGAAGGCACCTCTCTTTGGAGTGGGGTGGGGGGCAGCTCAGAGACCAGGGGCGGCAGCTGGCCAGAAGACTTCCAAGGAGAGGAGAGAGAAGGCTGAGGGAACACTCCACAAGGGAGGAAAAAGCGTGAGAGGCTGCCAGCTCTGCAATCAAGGGGTCACATAACTGGGCTCCTGAACCCCACAGGGATGTCACAGAAAGAATGTAGTTGGTCAAGGGAGCCGTGGACTCAAAAAGGTCGAAAACCTCTGATCTACACTGATAGAGAAGGGAAATAATTCATTGTCAAATTGTAATCCAATTGAATCACTGTTGATTTGTGGTCAGTCTGAATGCAGGTCAGGACTGGGACACAAACACACATACTATGGGACCAAAAGGGAACCCCAGGAGACAATGACCGCAGGTGTGGTATTAGTACAATATTACTACAATTTGACCATATGGCTCAGTGCTTTGCATGCAGGGCATCCTGGGTTCATATTCCTGGCATCCCCAGATGAGTCTAGGAAATACTTCTCTCTGAAACCTGGAAAGCCATTGGAAGTCAGTGTAGACAGCATTGAGCTTGATGGGCCAGTGGTGTGACTCGAAGTAAGGTCTTTTATGTCCTGTTCTTGGTTTGTAGGAGCATGATTCTTTGATTGAGTTCTTTCTCTCCTGTTCCTAGAAACGGCTATGGGCAAGAACATAGGAGCACAACACAATAAGGATTCTGAGTATGTCCGAGCTGTTTACAGGTAGGTGTCAATGTGCAGTGGCGTAGCAAGGGAGGGCCGATAGGGGCAGGGCACCCCGGGTTCCAGGGGAGGGGCGTGACACTCAGTGGCCCCTCCCGCCACTCCCCAAGCTGAGCCCCACCGCCCGGCACCCCATCTGTGCTGCTTTACGGACAGACAAGGCAGCCCCACAAGCCGCTGCTCGCTCAGCGGCTCCCTCGGTTGCCACGGGAGCAGCAACACCGGCCTGGATGGACTGGGCATGCGCAGCATTCCCGCGCATGCACAGTCCGTCCAACATGCATCTTGACATCACGACGCACACGCCACAACGCCCCCAGGGGGTGCCTCCGCTGCCGCCCCAGGCAGCCAAGAGGCTTCCTCCGCGCCTGTCAATGTGATCACCTCTTCTAGAAGCAGGGATAGTGAACCGATGGCCTGTCAAAAATCAGAGATGCTGGTAGCTGGAGTCGAACAGCATCGGGAGGGCCACAGGTTCCCCATCTCTGCAGCAGAGCCTTGATCCACAAATACTTTTACAGGTGTCTACATGCAGATAGCCTTCAGTCTGAACTTGACTGTCTGCATGATAAATTTCCAAAGGCCTGCTTTTTGCAATCTTCCTCCCTGCCCCTCATTGGAGCTGAATTGCACAATTCAGGGCCTCTGTGTGGGTTGAATGCTCATCTAGAAGCTACATTCACACTGGATCTTTGCAGTGGACGAACAAGGCAATGCTGTGGCTGTATGTCCCAAACTGGGCTCTGTTTTACATGTGAATCACTTTTCTCTACATGTCACTCTGATTTGCTCAGCCTACTAGCAATAAATTTGGGCTCTTTGCTGCACTTTACGGTACTTTCCTAGAAATATACCGGTATCCAACATTGTTGCTTGTTACTCTAGGATGAGTGATCTGATTCACCACAGACAGAAGTTTCCCTGGCTCTGGCCTAACCTTCTGTACCTAATGTTCCAAGAAGGGAGAGAACATTACAGGAGCCTAAAGATACTTCATACCTTTACTGATAATGTAAGCTGCTATGTTTTTCCTTACTATTGCCTGTAGTTTTTTTTTATTTTATTCCTGTGGGGTTTGCGTGATGGTACTCATGAGTAACGAAGCAGGCACCCAAACAGTCTTTTGGCAGTTTTATTGGTGCCAACTATTTACAGTGCAGAGCTACAGAAGGCATGTCTGTCTCAGTCACTGGCAGAATCCGGGAGTGGCCCCTTCCGGCTCCTTCCCCAGCATAAGAGCTTCGGCACTCCAGATCTCCTACCCTCCTTGCGTTTCACTCCTCTGCGCAATTGGGGTGCCGGAAATGGCGTGCTTCCCTCCTGACCAACCGGACAAGGTGAGGTGCTGGGGCTCTCAGCAGCATCCCCGAGCCCTCTCCTCTCCTGGCTGGCCCCTTTCCCTTCCTTCCCACTGGAGGTGTAGCTGCTCAAAAGGTGTTGGGGCTCTCTAAGCTAACAGACCCTCCGTTCCCCTCAGCGGGCCAGGAGACAATTCCCTGACAATTCCCTTCATCCATCCATCCATCCATCCATCACAGCTTAACAGCACACCACTTATTTCAGGGGTCAACCGTCACAGTATTTGGCATTTCAGGGAGTGCACACATTGGATTATGCAACCTGAAAAAGAAACAGCTTTTTTTTGTTTGGCTATCTAAGGTTATTGCAGAAAAAGCTCGTGAATTAAAAAACCAGGAGTGGCATAAAAGCAATGCTGTCAGCAACGGTGATCAAAGCAACCGCAAAGTCAGGAGAGCTTTTCTCGATATGCTTCTGAATGCCACCGATGACGATGGGAAGAAGTTGAGCTACCTGGACATCCGAGAGGAAGTGGATACATTCATGTTTGAGGTATAGAATGCCCAGTATAGAAGTGCTGGTTTAGGTTGCAGAACTCTACCCATTTACCCAAGATTAAACCCCATAGAGCTCAATGAACCTTGTATGAGGATTGCATTGTAAGTGACTTCCAGAACTCAGGAAATCTCCGGTTTGAATCTCTTTCCTAGCTGGATGTAGGCAACTCAGCCTCATTTAGGCCAGTAACTACAGTATGGGGATAATAATTCTGACCGCAGGTGGTCTTTTCAAACAGATATGAGGACCTTCAAGCCTGTGGACCAAATCTTGTCCATGCAGACCCCTCTGTCAGGGGTTCATGACACTCTCCAAACAATGCCTCTCATCAGTCCTGCTTTGCACCCTCTTGCAGTATTTTTGTGGATGCCAGGGTCGTTGGGGCTTTCAGGAGTGATTTTTTTTTTCTAGCTCTCACTCCCAGTTGTGGAACTCTATCCACTAGGAATATTTGTTCATGCCTCTTCGACTATTCATCTTTCACCAACCTGGGGAAGACAATTTTGTACTTTCTGTTGATTTTGGTATGGTTGGTTGACTTCTTCATCTCCTCTTGCACCCACCCTTCACTGTAAAGTCCCAGGGCAGTTTATATCTAAAAAGGGATAATACAGCACATTGCAGCAAATAATCCAACCCCATCCCATGCAACACAATAGATACATATAAACAAACCAGTTTATATGTATACCAGTTGGAATGTAGTTGAAACATCTGATGCAACTCTACAGTGAGAGAGTTTTGGGGCCATGACAGAGGAGGCTCTGCTATGCTGCTTTTGGGCTTTGTTTTGTTTTCTGACTTTTAATTATTTTATGTGTTCTGATTGTTTTTTTGAATGTTAGCTATTTTGAGGACTAATTTTTTAAGTGGAAGGACAGGATATAAATAAAATTAGGTGACACCCTAGAAGCAAAGTTGCAGTATATGTGTTGTTGTTGTTTTATTAGCCAATCTGACTGGGTTGCCCCAGCCATTCTAGGCGACTCCCAACAAAATATTAAAAACACAATAAAACATAGCTAGATAGGCATATCAACCATTCTGAGGAAACCTTTTTAGATATGGGAATGACTTAGGAGTGTCAGTCTGCCTTTGGCACATGGGTAGTGACCAGGACTGGAAGAATCCCTGGCATCTACTGTTGCCTATACACTTAAATTTTTGAAATATTCACTCTTGTGTATGAGGCTGGTGCCTTAGAAGTTTAGATATGTGCAAAACCAAAGGTTGTGGGTGCTAGAGGATTTGAAATATTTTGTTCAGATCCTGGAAAGGGCCAGAAGCTGAGATTTCTTTCTCTCTTTTTTTGGTGATAAAACATTAGAACTTTAATTCTTTCTTTCAAGGGTCATGATACTACTGCTGCTGCCATGAATTGGTGCATTTACTTGCTTGGGTGTGATCCAGAAGTCCAAAAAAAAGTTCACCGTGAACTGGATGAAGTTTTTGGTGAGTTTTTCTTTCCTCTGGGTGTGAACCTGGGCAAGTGTGGTATACAGGTGTTTATCTAAGTAAATGCTAATAAATGTTGCATAATTCCTCTAACACAGAGATGGGGAACCTCTGGGCTACAAGTACAGGCAGTGGCGGAGCTTCATGCTCCGGCACCGGGGTGGTGGTGGTGGAGAGCAGGCGGGAGCGGGGCTGGTGGCATAGCGCTCAGCGTGGGTGGGGGGCAGCTGCAATGGCACCCCACTGGGATCGCGCTGCTGGGGGTGGTGCGTTCCTCCTGCACTCCTCTTCCTTCGCCAGTGTGTACAGGTCCAAGTTTGGCCCATGAGGCTGTTTTCACCAAACCACACCCACCTGCCCCTCACCTGATGTCCTTTGTGACTTTGAGACTGGAGCAGAGGTGGATGTGGCTACAAGAGGACAATTGGCAGCTTAAAGGGCGAATGACCACTGGGATTAACTGTCCTAAGGCGTTCCCAAGCATGCAAGGGGGCTCTCCATCAGTGGCCGTCAGCTGAACAGCAATGTCTGCTGATGAAAAAAGTCTGGTTGCAAAGGTGGTTTGGATCCAAAGCACATTTGCAAGTAGACCTCAAAGGGGATTCCTGTAACTGCCGTTGCAGCTGATTGCGGGTTACAGCAATTCTGTGAATTCTGAAAGGTGGGCAGCCCCACTCAAAATTGACCCGTGGTGAGGTGCTGAGAAGATTAAGGGTCTGGCCCCCTGGTTGGATCCAGTTCCCCATCCCCGTTCTAAATCAGGTATGGAAACTATGGTCCTGCAGACATTCCTACAACTCCAGTTCCCTTTAACCTCAGTCAGAAGGTCCAGTGCTTAGGCCAATCTCCACTTCAGCTCCAAACATTACACCTTTTAGGTATTGGCTGCACTGGCTTGGCCTACTCATCAAAGGCTCCCAAATAACATTCTGCAGGTTCAATCTTTGATGCATTGCGTCCTGTCACTTCACTAGACAATGATGCTGCACTGCTTTAACTCTCTTAAAAGGGACCACCTAGGAAAGAATTGCAGCTTAAAACATAGCTGGCTAAGGAGAGCTATGAGTGCTTGGAAGTGCTATCCTCTAGTGGCCTCAGAGGCTAACGATGCCTTCTGACAACAAAAGCCATTCTGGAGTCAGGAGCCAGACATCATGCTTTTTTCTGCTGTGGTCTTTGCAGCTCTATTATGGTCAGACCTTATGCCAGCAAAAAAGGAAGCCCTGGTGAGCTGGTTCTAAGCATAAGTGCAGAAATGATTTATGGCGGTTAGTGGGTTAGACCCCACAATGCCTCCTGCTCCACCATAATTTAAAATAGGTGTCAGAATAACACACGTTTCTTCTCAGGGGACTCCGATCGTTATGTTACCATGGACGATTTGAAGCAACTACGGTATCTGGATTGTGTTATTAAAGAAGCTCTTCGCCTCTTTCCTTCCGTTCCATTTTTTGCCCGTACACTGAGTGAGGAATGTTATATAAGTAAGTAGTTCAGGTTGGTTAATGCCTTGATGTGCTGTGGCTATAAGCTTAGTACTGTTTGGAGCTGGTTCTGGAAGAAGAGACTAACAAATATCTCTTCTTCTTTGGCAGGAGGGTTTAAGGCACCAAAAGGGGTTGATGTCATAATTGTGCCCTATGCACTGCATAGAGACCCGGAAGTCTTCCCGGAGCCTGAGGAATTCAGACCTGAGCGATTTTTCCCTGAGAACACAGCTGGGAGGCATCCATATGCATATGTGCCGTTCTCTGCTGGGCCCAGGAACTGTATTGGTATGTATGAGAGTAAATATATATATATCTGTATTTCTTCAGAACTCCAGAGCACAGTATGCTTCCATTACTGATCTTTCAAAGGGAGATTTTTGTCATAGTACTTAGAGCAAGGCCTACAAATGTATTGTTGTTGTTGCTGTTGTTGTCGACGACAGGACTGGCCCTAGCTTTAGGCAACCTGAGGTAATTGCTTCAGGCAGGCAGTGTTAGAAGGTGGCAAACTGGTGCCCCTTGGGGTCTGCCACTTGACCTGCTGGCCAGCCATGTTCCTGCTATTGCCCAGTGAGGCCTTCCACCTTCTCCATCACTCTAGAAAGGAAAAAAAGGGGGTAATGAGTCAGTAGCAGAAGCTGTCTAAAGGGGATGATTATCCAACAGCAAAGCTGAAAGATTATGCAATCTACTAAAGCCCCAGCAACACTGCACATCTAAAGCAGTATTATACCATCTTAAATGTTGATGGCTTCTCCCAAAGAATCTTGGGAGCTGTACTTTGTTAAGGGATCTGAGAGTTGTTAGGAAACCTCAATTTCCATCAGAGAGCTATAGTTCCAAGTTCCCCAGGCAGAGCGATCAATTGTTAAACCACTCTTGAGAACAGTAAGTGACTGAAGTGAATGAACCTGAGTTTTAAGTTATATGAATGGAGATTATGTCTATCCATAAGGAAGAACAGTAAGAGCTGTTTGGCAGTGGAACAGACTCCCATCAAGAGGGAGTGGAATCTTCTTCCTTGGAGTTGTTTTTTTTTTTTTTTAGCAGAGATTGGATGGCCTTCTGTCATGGATGCTTTAGTTGAGATTCCTGCATTGCAGGGGATTGGACTTGATGAGGATTGGACTTGATGGCTGTCAGGGTCCCTTCCAACTCTACAACTCATAATAAATACATATTATTGCTCTGGTTAATCTTGGTCTATCTTGTCTTCATTTTCCAATGTATAGCGCAGTTGTACCTGGATCTAAAGGTTATTTCTACACTATTAATCCCTCCCAGTTTTTCACTCACTCCTGCCAGTGGCTGTAAATCCATCACCATCTGTTGTATAAGTATTGAAAAGTGTTCAATTATTTTTTATGAATCTGAGACTCTGACCTCAGTGTGACATGGCTCATATTGAATAATAATAAATATGTATTATTGCTCTGGTTAATTGTATCTTGTAATCGTTTTCCTACCCCTCTGCAGGTCAGCGCTTTGCACAGATGGAAGAAAAGGCTATTTTAGCCACCATTCTACGGCGCTTTTCTGTTGAAAGCACACAGCAACGTGATCAACTCGACCCTGTAGGAGAACTGATTCTTCGTCCAAATAAAGGCATCTGGATTCAGTTGAAAAACAGATCGTCTTCTGGCTCTTAAAATAAGAAACACTACAATTGGACTACTTCAGGAAAAAAACACTTGATTTTCAGAGCAGGACATTTCAGACTGCCCAACCCTACTAGGACTTCTTTTTGTGCTGTTCCCTTTAAAAAGTCAGCAGCTGCGATCCAGAAGCTGATGCTTGTTCAATTGATGGGATATTCCAAATGACTTTGGAATTCTTAGGCTTCAACCTAGGTTGCACTCACTGATTTTTCTTATCCTAAAGAAAATGAGCAATTTGTTTTATTCTTTAAAACTCCTTTATTCATTATTTATGCCCATAAACAGGGAAATATAGATACTGAAGTATATATTTTAAGGATGTATGACTATAATAATAAAAATTGAAAGTATGAATGAAATTACACCTGAGCACCAGAGCAATCTTTTCTTATTGGCTATCATGGACCCAGGTGGGATTAGGACCACCTAGTACTCAAAGGCTTCACAGAAACATTTAACTAAAGAAGCTCAAGATTTGACATTAGTGAAAAACTATCAACTTATTTATTTATTGAACAATAATTATTAGTTATTTACGTTAATTTTGTCCAAAATATTAAAAACGATTTTACAGGTTCTCAGTCATCATGATCAACGTGGATTTCTGCCTAAAAGATAGGAGATAATGCCAGAAATGTGTTTGATATTTTGGAATATCTGAATTTTCATAATGAGAGGCAAGCTGTTTTGATATTTTTGGATGCAGAGAAAGCCTTCGAAATGGGTATTTTTGTTTTGTTTAGAGCAGGGGTCAGCAAACTTTTTCAGGAGGGGGCCGGTCCACTGTCCCTCAGACCTTGTGGGGGGGCCGGACCCACCCCCTCCCGAAAGCCCCCTCATGCTACTCACGCTGCAGCCGCTGACACCGCCTCGTCTTCAGCAGTGTCGGTGTCCTCTGTCTTGGCGGGGCGCAGAGCCCATGCCGCTGGTCTGGGCAGCGGGGGCAGCCTCCACGCCACCGCTGCTCCTTCCCGCTCGACCACCTCAGCGGGAAGGAAGGGGCGGCACCCACATGAAGAAGAAAGGGTTTCAAATTGGGCGTGGGGTAAAATATTTGGGTATTACTATGACAAATATGAATTTTATGTTGTTTCAAAATAATTATGTTAAGACATGGACAGAAATAAAAAAGACAGGTCAAGATGGGAGCTGATAAAATTGTCATTGAGTAGAATCTCAGTGATAAAGATGAATGTTTTGCCTAGAATGAGGTTTTTATTTCAAAAAATTTGATGAATGATTTATCATTTAAACAATGGCAAAAAGTTTTTATCTATTTTTATGGCAGAGGAAGAAATCCCGGGTTAAAATTAAAGTACATTGGTACCTTGGAAGTCGAACGGAATCTGTTCCTGAAGTCCGTTCGACTTCCAAAACGTTTGGAAACCAAGGCGTAGTTTCCGATTGGCTGCAGGAAGTTCGGGAGACAAAACATTCAAGTCGCAAGGCCTTGGTCAACCAAGGTAGGACTGTATTACAAGATGCAAAGGAAAGGGGAGGATTAGGCATACCTGAATTTGAGCTTAGCCACTTGTTGCTTAGTGTGGATGAACGATTGGGTGACACTGAAAAACAAGGCACACTTGGAACTAGGAGGACATGATTTAACATTTGACTGGCATGGGTATTTGTGGTATGATAAACTTAATGTGAATCTCAAAAACCACTTCATTAAATGTGCCATATTAAGAATCTGGAATAGATATGAACCTAGGTTATGTACAAAGACGCCTTCATGGATTTCACCACAATAAGCTTCTTATAGAAAAGAGGAGATAGGGAAAGGGTTGACTTATCGAGAGCTATTAGAGTGGAGTCAATAAAACTGTAAAATCAAAACAAGGGAATGGTTAACAGTGGAAGGTTATAGATTCCACTGGTTATCTCATTCACAACTAGCAGAGAGATTAAAGTTGGATGAAAGGGCTAACATTTACATAGTGTTACGGTCTTAATTCATATATTTTTTGTTGTTGTTTAGTAGCTTAGTCGTGTCCAACTCTTCGTGACCCCATGGACCAGAGCATGTCTTCCACTGCCTCCTGCAGTTTGATCAGACTCATGTTGGTAGCTTCAAGAACACTGTCCAACCATCTTGTCATCTGTCGTCCCCTTCTCCTTGTGCCCTCCATCTTTCCCAACATCAGGGTCTTTTCCATGGAGTCTTCTTGTGAGGTGGCCAAAGTATTAGAGCCTCAACTTCAGGATCTGTCCTTCCATTGAACACTCAGGGCTGATTTCCTTCAGAATGGATAGGTTTGATCTTGCAGTCCATGGGACTCTCAAGAGTCTCCTCCAGCACCATAATTCAAAAGCATCAATTCTTCAGCGATCAGCCTTCTTTATGGTCCAGCTCTCACTTCCATACATCACTACTGGGGAAACCATAGCTTTAACTATACGGACCTTTGTCGGCAAAGTGATGTCTCTGCTTTTTAAGATGCTGTCTAGGTTTGTCATTGCTTTTCTCCCAAGAAGCAGACGTCTTTTAATTTTGTGACTACTGTCACCATCTGCAGTGATCATGGAACCCAAGAAAGTAAAATCTCTCACTGCCTCCATTTCTTCCCCTTCTATTTGCCAGGAGGTGATGGGACCAGTGGCCATGATCTTAGTTTTTTTTATGTTGAGCTTCAGACCATATTTTGTGCTCTCCTCTTTCACCCTCATTAAAAGTTTCTTTAAATTCTCCTCACTTTCTGCCATCAAGGTTGTGTCTTCAGCATATCTGAGGTTGTTGATATTTCTTCCGGCAATCTTAATTCCGGCTTGGAATTCATCCAGTTCAGCCTATCGCATGATGAATTCTGTATATAAGTTAAATAAGCAGGAAGACCATATACAGCCTTGTCGTACTCCTTTCCCAATTTTGAACCAATCAGTTATTCCATATCCAGTTCTAACTAGATTATTGTCCCACATAGAAATTTCTCAGGAGACAGATGAAGTGATCAGACACTCCCATTTCTTTAAGAACTTGCCATAGTTTGCTGTGGTCGACACAGTCAAATGCTTTTGCATAGTCAATGAAGCAGAAGTAGATGTTTTTCTGGAACTCTCTAGCTTTCTCCGTAATCCAGTGCATGTTTGCAATTTGGTCTCTGGTTCCTCTGCCCCTTCGAAATCCAGCTTGCACTTCTGGGAGTTCTTGGTCCACATACTGCTTAAGCCTGCCTTGTAGAATTTTAAGCATAACCTTGCTAGTGTGTGAAATGAGTGCAATGTGCGGTAGTTGGAGCATTCTTTGGCACTGCCTTTCTTTGGGATTGGGATGTAGACTGATCTCCAATCTTCTGGCCACTGCTGAGTTTTCCAAACTTGCTGGCATATTGAGTGTAGCACCTTAACAGCATCATCTTTTAAAATTTTAAATAGTTCAGCTGGAATATCATCACTTCCACCAGCCTTGTTATTAGCAGTGTTTTCTAAAGCCCATTTGACTTCACTCTCCAGGATGTTTGGCTCAAGGTCAGCAACCACACTACCTGGGGTGTACGAGACCTCCATATCTTTCTGGTATAATTCCTCTGTGTATTCTTGCCACCTCTTCTTGATGTCTTTTGCTTCTGTTAGGTCCTTTCCACTTTTGTCTTTTATTATGGTAATCTTTGTACGAAATGTTCCTTTCATATCTCCAATTTTCTTGAACAAATCTCTGTTTTTTCCCATTCTGTTGTTTTCATCTATTTCTTTGCATTGCTCGTTTAAGAAGGCCCTCTTGTCTCTCCCTGGTATTTTTTGGAAATCTGCATTCAATTTCCTGTATCTTTCACTATCTCCCTCACATTTTTCTTGCCTTCTCCCCCACGCTATTTGTAAGGCCTCATTGGACAGCCACCTTGCTTTCTTGCATTTCCTTTTCATTGGGATGGTTTTCATTGCTGCCTCCTGTATAATGTTATGAGCCTCCATCCATAGTTCTTCAGGTACTCTGTCCACCAAATCTAAATCCTTATACCTGTTCCTCACTTCCACTGTGTATTCATAAGGGATTTGATTTAGATTGTGTCTTACTGGCCCAGTGGTTTTTCCTACTTTCTTCAGTTTCAGATGGAATTTTGCTATAAGAAGCTGATGATCTGAGTCACAGTCAGCTCCAGGTGTTCTTTTGCTGACTGTATAGAGCTTCTCCATCTTTGGCTGCAGAGAATATAATCAATCTGATTTCGATGCTGCTCATGTCCATGTGTAGAGTCGTCTCTTGTGTTGTTGGAAAAGCGATGACCAGCTCTATTGACAGAACTCTATTAGCCTCTGCCCTGCTTCATTTTGAACTCCAAGGCCAAACTTTCCAGTTGTTCCTTTTATCTCTTGACTCCCTACTTTAGCATTCCAATCCCCTATAATGAGAAGAACATCCTTCTTTGGTGTCATTTCTAGAAGGTGCTGTGAGTCTTCATAGAATTGGTCAATTTCAGTTTCTTCAGCACTGGTAGTTGGTGCATAAGCTTGGATTACTGTGATGTTAAAAGGTCTGCCTTGGATTCGTATCGAGATCATTCTATCATTTTTGAGATTGCATCCCAGTACAGCTTTTGCCACTCTTTTGTTGACTATGAGGGCCACTCCATTTCTTCCACAGGATTCTTGGCCACAGTAGTAGATATGATGGTCATCTGAACTGAATTGGCCCATTGCCATCCATTTTAGTTCACTGATACCCAGGATGTCAATATTTATTTTTGCCATCTCATTTTTGACCACATCCAGTTTACCAAGGTTCTTACATTCCAGGTTCCTATGCAATATTTTTCTTTACAGCATTGGACTTTCCTTTCACTTCCAGGCATTTCCGCAACTGGGCAACCATTTGGCTTAGGCCCAGCCGCTTCATCAGCTCTGAATTTACTTGTACTTGTCCTCTGCTCTTCCTCAGTAGCATGTTGGATGCCTTCTGACCAATACATCATGTGAAATGATGTATTGATGCTTTCTAACTGGTGAATTTATTTAGAATGTATAAAGGTGTTGCAAATATTTGTGGGAAGAATATGAAGGGACATTTTATCATGCCTGGTGGAATTGTAAAAAAAAACACCCTAAGAATTATTGGATGCAAACACATCCATTGATATAGAAGATTTTAAAACTTAACACTCAATTGAAACCCGAACTTTTCCTGCTAAGAATAATGGATATACAATTAGAAAAGGACTATGGAACATTATTTCAACACATGACCACAACGGTGAGACTTTTATACGCACAAAGATGGAAAGATTCATCATGCACAGCTCCACATCTCACCGCTATATGAGTGCCTTCCAGAACTGGGCAATGATCCACTGCCACTCCTGCCCTGCCCTAGTTAGAGCAGTAGCACCCATGACACATGGAAGCCGAAACTGGGGATAATACCATCTTCATACCTAACCTAAGTAATTTTTAATACCTGTAGAGAGATGGCAGATTAAATGGATTCTGGTGCATGATGGGTGTATCCAGTAGTTTCTGGCATTGGGCATACTCTGTTGGCTTTTTGGATCTAGAGTAAAGGTTACTATCTGTCCCAACTGTTTACATAAGTAGATATTTTTAAGTCACACAAGAGTCTTTTAAGCCCTATGAAACCTTTGGACAGATGAGATTTCTTAACTATGAGCATGTTTTCTTTCACTGAACCTGATTCTGTGTGCAGCCACTGCCTCGAATGTGAACATTGAATAGCCTTCCCCATCTCTTGATCTTTATGTGAGCAAAAGCTTCATCTGCAATGTTTTCTTTTTTCCCTAGCATGAAGATAAAGGCTACCTCCATACTGTAGCTATTTTATGGGCGGGATTCAACTGCATACCACAAATTCAGGTTTGTGCAGTTACCATAAGTGAATTAAGGAGCTGTGTCACAATGGACTAATATATTTCATCTGTCAGGAATGCTTTGATGGTGTTTCCTGCTTGGCAGGGGGTTGGACTGGATGGCCCTTGTGGTCTCTTCCAACTCTATGATTCTATGTGGGTGTTTGTGGGTGTGCAGGGAGAAGCAATAAAAGTGGATGTGGCAGCACTGCTCCACAGATCTGCTTAAGCATTGAGGTAGGGTAATAATGGGGTGGGGAGTGGCTGGGGAGACCCGGCCAGATGGGCGGGGGTATAAATAATAAATTATTATTATTATTATTATTATTATTATTATTATTATTATTATTATTATGGGGTTCAGGGCTTCTGCAAGCTGAAGAGGTCACCTGGCTGTCAGCCATGTGAAATACAAGAAAGGGCTGTAGCTCAATTCCAATCTGCTTTGCATGTGCAACATCCCAGGTTCAATGGCCGTCATCTCCAGATAGTATAAAGATTCGTGCCTGAAACTCTGGTAAGTTGCTGCCAGTAGTGTAGACACTGAGCTGGATGAACCAGTGGTCTGACTCTGAATAAGGCAGTTTTCTACATATTCTTATGAAAATGAGAAGAACAAGGGCTCACTCCATCGGTTCTGCTGTGACAGGCCAGTTTCTTCAGGCCTCCTCTCCCCCCAACTATCACCTGGGGAACAGCCATTTCATCAGGCTGCCTCAGTGGGAAGAGAGCATTGCATCTGCTTTACATCCTGCCCATGGGCATAGCCAGGATTTATTGGGGTGGAGCGCCGCAGGTTTTATGTTAGGGAAGCAGAACCAAGTTATCTGTGATGCAATTGGTCAGCTGGTTAAGTTTTTATTTATTTACTTGATTTGGGGGGCAACTGCCCCCTGCCTACGCCTATGCTTCTGCCTCTGAACTACCTGTATAGTAGCTGGTCACAGTGAGAAACCAGATGCCTGTGGGAAACCTGCAAGCAGGACCCAAACGCAAAAGCACATGCTGTTCCAGACGATATTCAGAAGCATGCCGCCTCCAGCCATGGAGGCAGAACACAGCCTCCAGCATAGATAGTATCCATTGATAGCCTTGAATTTGTCTAGTCCTCCTTAAAAGCCATCCAAGTTGGTCAGCCATGGCTCCTGTTGGAGCCAATTCCACAGTTTAAATTGCGCGCTGTGTGAAATCCTTTCTTTTGCCTGTCCAAAATTCACGAGTTCCAGTGTTATATGGGAGAGGAAGTAAAACTTTTCTCTATACCCGTCTTCTCAGGCCTCGCCTTTTCGCTAAGCTAACAAGCCCCCCAAGGCGGCCACCTTTTTTTCAGAGAGCCCATCCCGCCGGTTTCTCCTTTGCCGTGACCTGCTTCTTCCCTCTCGCACTCCTGCCCCTCCCGGGCTCCGCCTCCCCTCGCCTCGATGTTTCTGCTCTGAGCAAAGCTCTTCCCCGAGCAGAGCGACGCCTTCCGCGCTCGGCAACTCTCGGCGACGATGGTCCTTTGGGCAATGGCTCCGGAGGGCGCGCCACTCTTCTCCTGGGCGCTCGCCCTGTTCGCTCTGCTCGCCACGCTGCTGGCCGTCTTGGTCGCCCGCTTGCTGCTCGACCAGTACTGGAAATACACGGAGCTGAAGCCCATCCCGGGGTTCAGTCCCTGGTACCCGCTGCTGGGCAACGCGCTGCTCTTTGAACGCGAAGGGGAAGGTAAAAGGCTGGTGCCAGGTGGCGAGGCGCCCTCTCCCCCCTACTGCTAAAGGCAAGCGGGCAGAGCGCGCACGCGCAGTTTTCCAAGGCTGGTAGGGGGACACACACAGAGAGAGCAACCAGCTCCCTTCTCTTGAGATTTGGCAGACCTGCCCAACGTGACCCATCCTGGACAGGCACAAATAGGAGGCGTTGTGAAGCAGCCGCCCTCCACCTCCCAAACGGATCTCCTCCCTTGCGGTGGTTGTGTTGGGAGGGACCTTGCTTTTCGTTTTATCGCCTCATTTCACCACTGTACAATACAAACATTTATTTGTTTAGCGAGAGGCTTTACAGAAGATAAGATGACTACAACATATATATATATATATATATATATATATATATATATATATATATATATATATCAAAAACAGACATTTTGTCAGATAAGAGTTTGCTCCCCTGTAGAATTTAACTTATCACCCCAACAAACTAAAACTACCTCTGTAAAGACAAAACTGGCCACTTTTTCAGAGGTGTAGCGGGACATGTGCCCCCAATAAAAGGTTAATCTAATAATCAATCTCCCACTACCCATCAGTCATGTGGAGCCCCTTTGTATGGAATCACCCATTGAAGGGGCTCATTTATATGGTCAGACTGTGTTCTAAGCAAATCTAAATATACTCTTAGATGGGAATGATTGAGCATCCTACATAAATTAAAACTTTACTTGAAAGTGGGAGGTTGAAACCAACTCCTAGTCTGAATTTTGGAAGAGGGGTCTATTGTGGTGTGTCTATTGATCTTAGCTTAGGCTATGCGATAAATTTATAAGAACAAGTAGCCTAGAGGTGGGATCACTGAATTTATCCTGTTCAGACCAGATGCATGTCTTTCCAGCCTTCTTTCAGCAGATGATGCATTACTTTGAAGACTTTCGGAATATCTCACTGCTACAGCTTTGGGTAGGACCACTGCCCTATGTCATCTTATATCATCCAGAAACTATAGAGGTGAGTCTCTCATGCTTAGTTTTCTTTGCAGGGCTGGAGAACTCACCACCACCACCACCACCAAAGGCCCCGTTCTCTTGGGTTTAGCATGCCTGCACTGGGTGGTGCTGTAGCAGGTGGTGAACAGGGGCAAAGCATAAGTAAAAAAAGTAGGGGGAGCAAAGCCAACCCAAAACATGGGTCGTAGTTTTGTATCAATGTGTGGAGATCAAGAGGTGGGGTCACAGTGGGTGTCATTCCCCTTCCTGCCATTTTGTGTGTGTGTGTGTGTGTGTGTGTGTGTGGTGCACAGTGCTTTGGTCAATACGATTTCCCATGCTCAGAGTGCAGGGCTTCAGGGCCCTCTAGAGGTCCTTAGCATTCTGATGTCAGGATCTGGCATACCTTGGGGCATAATCAAACTCGGGGAAACTAAACAGAAAGCAAATGAGCTGCTACCTTCCTTGCAAACAGCTTAGGGGGATTTATGGTCAAGTCTGCTAAAACACTAGCCGTCACTTTGAACTCAAAAAGAATACTGCATATTTTACATTTTCTCTCTCTTTGGCAGGTTGTTTTGAGTAGCTCTAAGCATATTACAAAATCCCATCCTTACAAGTTTCTGCATCCTTGGCTGGGCACAGGACTTCTAACGAGGTAAAGGAAAAAGCACCCCTGGAACGTGGTTCGACAGTCTACCCTTTTGGAACACAGCGTAGCTGGCGTGTCCAGTACTGGATGAACTATGAATCTTGTTCACAAGTCTCACCATACACGTATAATGAATGAGTGAAGGAGGAAGTGGAGATGAAGTCATAGGCACACCTGAAATCCATCCCACTGCCCACTCTCTACCTGCATGTGTGCTACTGAAAAGAGCCATTCCTTGTATACAGAGGTGTCTATTGTAGATGGGAGGCCCCTTTCAGATACTCAGCTGTGTGTGTGGACTTTGAGTGCAGTCCTGCTCTATTTCTCTCCTGTTCAGTACCTGTGCAACCTAATAAAATGGTCAGCTGGGGGCAAGGGGCGGTGGAGTATCTGGAAAGCTGAACAGGAACACTGCACGCTGCAATGTTTTGTTCCAGGTCCTGCTTGAAGGCATTGCATGTATTTTGCTTTGAGATTTGTTTGTATAGAGAAAGATAATGTTTATGTTTTCCTTCCACAGCACTGGAGGCAAATGGCGGTCCCGAAGAAAAATGTTAACACCCACCTTCCATTTCACCATTTTAGAAGATTTCCTTGAAGTGATGAATGAACAAGCCAATATCCTTGTTCAGAAACTTGAAAAGCATGTGGACAGGGAGCCATTTGATTGCTTTTTCTACATCACATTGTGTGCCCTGGATGTAATCTGTGGTAAGTGCTGTGGTTGCTGTCAAAGTTTTGCAATAAATGAGGTTTAAACATCCCTCTCAATTTCTGGAAGAATTTACTTTTTTGTGAGGCCTGAACAGAAGAGTTGTTTGTCATCTATACTGAGCACATTTCATTTATTTTTTTTAAAGAATCATAAAGTCATAGAACTGGAGAGTTGGAAGATACCCCAACTGTCATCTAGTCAAATCCCCTGCAATGCAGGAGTCACAGCTAAAGAATCATTGACAGATGGCCACCCAACCTCCAGTGAAGAAGAGTCCACAACCTTCACAACCTTTCATGGGTTGTAGGAGCAGGATTCTTTAATTGATTATTATTTCCTTTGTTCCTAGAAACAGCTATGGGCAAGAGCATAGGAGCACAACACAATAAGGATTCTGAGTATGTCAGAGCTGTTTACCGGTAGGTGCCAATGTGATTATTCTAGCAGCAGGGAGGGGGAACCTGTAATCTGCCAAAGGTCAGAGATGCTGGTGGCCGGAGTCAAACAGCATCAGGAGAGCCACGGGTTCCCCATCTCTGCAGCAGAGCCTTGATCCACAAATACTTTTACTGCGGGCTAGATGGAGAAAAAGACTCTTTCCCTTCCACAATGCAGATAGCCTTTAGCTTGAACTTGACTGTCTGCGTAATAAATTTGCAAAGGCCTGCTTTGCATGATCTTCATCCCCACCCATCTTTTTGGAGGCAGATTGCACAATCGGACCTCTATATGGGCTTATGTAGAAGCCCTGTGCAGTGAAGGAGCTGAGCACTGTCCCAGCTCTATGTCATGAACTAGAACTATGATTATCTGTTTCACATGTCATCCATATTTCTCTGTCTTTCTACACGGCACTCAGCTTTGCTCAGCCTAGTAGCAAGAAATCTGGGCTCTTTGCTGTACTTCTCATCACTTTCCTGGAGATATACCCAGCCTTGTTGCTTGTTACCCTAGGATGAGTGTTCTGATTCAAGAAAGACAGAAGTCTCCTTGGCTCTGGCCTGATCTTCTGTATCATATGTCCAGAGATGGAAGAGAACATTACAGGAACCTGAAGATACTTCACAGCTTTACTGATAATGTAAGCTGCTGAGTTTTCTCTTTTTGCATTATATTTCACAGACACAGATACTAAAATGTGTTCTGCTAAGATTCACAGTGGTGCCGCCCCCCCCCCCGCCCTGGACTCCGGAGCCCTGTTCAGGGCTTGTTAGCCTGGGCATGTGTGGGCAAAAGTCTGCAAAGGGACACGTTGGGCCAACCCCCAACATTGCTGCCTGTACCCACCCCCATTCCCAATCTCCATGCATTTAGAGCAATGATCTAATGAAGGCTTGCAGGTGTATTTTCCTAAACTCAATTTCAAGACTCCTGAAATTTGGAATCTCACATTCAGGCTGCCTAATGGATCTCATGGCTGAGTCAGGATTCAAACTCAAGCCTGAGTCCAACACTAACTACAATGCCTCACTGTCACCATTTTGTTATTGTCGGTACATCAAGTGTGTCTTCATAGCCAGGGACATAGCTAAGTCCAGGCTACAACAGAGATAGCTGATTGTTTTATTTGGCACTGAAGGGACTGCACACATTGGATTATGCAACCTGAGAAATGAATGGCTTTTTTGTTTTTATTATCTAAGGTCATTGCAGAAAAAGCTCAAGAACTAAAAATCCAGGAGCAGCATAGAAGCAATGCTGTCAGCAATGGTCAGCAACACAGGCGCAAAGTCAGGAGAGCTTTTCTCGATATGCTTCTGAATGCCGCGGATGACGATGGGAAGAAATTGAGTTACCTGGACATCCGAGAGGAAGTGGATACATTCATGTTTGAGGTAGACAAGAGTGCTGGCATAGTGTGGTGGTTAAGGATGCAATCCCATTGAACTGAATGAGCCTTATTTCCAAATAGACATGTTAGAAGGATTGCATTGTAAGAGAAAGGAAGATCTACAATGGGTGCCCCAAAGGCAAGACAACCTGCCTGTTGCCTAGAGGGAGGCACTTCCAAAGAGACTCTTGCTTTTCATCAGCCAAGTAATGGGAAGCAGAGGTAGGTTACAAAATAAATTTAAGTGGTATCCTGGAAGCAAAGCTAGGGAAAATCTGTCTCATAGCTAGATAGGTGTGCTAACTATTTTACTAAGACCTTTTCAGATATGGGAGTGACTAAGGAGTGTCAGTTTGCATTTGGCACATGGGAAGTGACCCAGGCACCCAGTCTTGCCAATGCACTTAAAAAGTATTCATTCTTGTGTATGAGGCTGGTGCCTTTGAATTTTGGAATTATGCTATGAAAAACAGTCGCAGGTGCCAGAGGATTGGAACTACTTTTTTTCAGGCCCTTGAATGGGTCATCAATATAATGGTCCAGAATTCTTTGTTGCTGTTGTTGTTGAGAAAACATTATGTCTCTTTAATTCTTTCTTCCAAGGGTCATGATACCACCGCTGCTGCAATGAACTGGTGTATTTACTTGCTTGCTCGTCATCCAGAAGCCCAAAGAAAAGTTCACTATGAACTGGATGGTGTTTTTGGTGAGTGTTCCTTTCCCGTGGGTATAAACTTGGACAAGTGTGGGGTGCAGGACTATTTCTAGGTAAGTGGTCATAAATATCACATAGCTCTTCTAACACCGAGTTGGGGAATCTCAGGCCCACAAATACAGGTTCCAGTTTGGATCTTTGCAGCCCCAATGTGGTCAGATCATGTGCCAGCAGAAAGGAAGACTTACACCCTAAGCCTAAAGCACAGAAATTAATTATGGCAGTTACTGGATCCAAACTCTTCCCAGTTCCATCATCATATGAAATAGTTTTCAGACCGTCAAGGTTAAAGATGCTTATTTTGCTTGTTATAAATAAGTTGTGTTTCTCTAACTGCCTCTTGTTACCTTATCAGGGGACTCGGATCGTAACATCACAATGGACGATTTGAAGCAACTACGGTATCTGGATTGTGCTATTAAAGAAGCTCTTCGCCTTTTCCCTTCTGTTCCATTTTTTGCCCGTACACTGCTTGAGGAATGTTATATTAGTAAGTAGCCAAAGTGGCTTGATGACTTGATGTGCTGTGGCTGTAAGCTCAGTGTTAGGAGGTGGTTCTGCAAGAAAAAACTTTCATGAATATCTGTTCTTTGACAGGAGGATTTCGGATACCAAAAGGGGTTGATGCCTTCATTGTGCCCTATGTACTGCATAGAGACCCTGATGTCTTCCCGGAGCCTGAGGAATTCAGACCTGAGCGATTTTTCCCTGAGAACACAGCTGGGAGGCACCCTTATGCATATGTGCCATTTTCTGCTGGGCCCAGGAACTGTATTGGTATGTACAAGAATAAATACCGGTAAATAACCAAAAAATGATAAAAAGAGTAAAAAATGAACCACAGTTTGCAGGATTCTTGGGGGAAGCCATGACTGTTAGCAATATTATAGTTGTTTTAAATGTATAGTGCAGATGTACCTATGTTTAAAGGTTATTTCTACACCATTCATCCACCCCTTCCAGTTTTTCACTCAATCCTACTAGTGGCTGTAAGTCCACCACCATCTGTATAACTATAAAAGTGTTTAAGAATTTCGGCTCATACCGAATAATAATAAATACGCATTATTGCTCTGGTTAATTGTATCTTGTCATTGCTTTCCAACCCCTCTGCAGGTCAGCGCTTTGCACAGATGGAAGAAAAGACTATTTTAGCCACCATTCTACGGCGCTTCTGTGTTGAAAGCACACAGCAACGTGATCAACTCGGCCCTGTAGGAGAACTGATTCTTCGTCCAAATAAGGGCATCTGGATTCAGGTGAAAAGGAGATCATCATCTGGCTCTTAAAACAAGAAACTTCAGGGAAATTCCTTACCACTTCACATTAGGACATATTTTTTTTTTTGTAAAAACTGTTGGTTTTCAGAGCAGGACATTTCAGATTGCCCAACGCTACTAGGACTTCTTTCTTAACCAAACCTGTGTTTTTGCTTTTTAAAAGCCAACAGCTGCAATCCAGAATCTGATACTTGTTCAATTGATGGGATATTGCAAATGGCTATGGGATATGTAGGCTTCAATCTAGGTTGCCACAATATGACTTTTCTTAAAATAAGCAGTGTGTTTTAATTTCTAAAACTAATTTATTTTGAAATGTATGCACATAAGAAATATTGATAATAGAGCTATTGAAAATATATTTTAATGAGTATAATAAAGGACCTTGGAAGTAGAGATTAGACATGAGCATAAGAGCAATCTCGGGGCCGCCTGTCCTGGACCCAGGGCCAATTAGCACCACCTAGTTCACGAAGGTAGGAACTATAGCTGCTTCACAGGAACATTTAACAAGGCACCCGCATCACAGAATTCTCATCTGCACTTTTCTGTTTGAAGGGCTGCATTTGCCATTTTACAACTGACTCTTATAGGCATCATATGCAAATCCCTATGTGTCTTCACAGGCCACTGATAATGATTTGACGGACTTGATCACTCTGTTTGCTTGATCTGGTTTGACAAACCAGAGAAATCATTGTGAATAATACCACACTGCAATTTGGGGGAGAAATTTGGAATGGATCTAAATAGAGTGCTTCCTATTTAGGGGCAGAATACAATCCAAGCAAATTCAGATGGTACAATTATCACTGTTTTGGAGCTATTGCAAAAGAAACCCCCAGGAAATGACATGAAAATGCACTAGGAAGTCTGGGTTAACACTTGCTTGATACAACATTGTTGTATCTCCACACAACAAATCAGGGCGCATTCCCATTATGTCACTGAATCTCTTTGTGGACAAATTCAAGGTGAATTCTCACTATCTCATCTAATCTCTCTGCAAACAAATCAGGATGAATGCTCACTAAAGAGGTCCTCTGGAAGCGACCTCAGTGTCATCAACACCACGTCTATGGGGAATTCAGAAGCCACCTTTTGTCTGCTCTGTGCTTGATTGCTTTGGATAAAGGAGTGGCAATATCTAATCAAGAGAAAGTTCTGCAGACTATATATATATATTTAATTCCCTCACTTTAATGGAGGTACCGTATATACCCGAGTATAAGCCGACCTGAATGTAAACCGAGGCACCTAATTTTCCTACAAAAACCTGGGAAAGCTTATTGACTCAAGTATAAGCCGGTTCACCTTTGCCGCTGTGGAGGAGGAGGAGGAACGAGCAGCCCGAAAGCAGCCCTTTGGGCTCCTCCTTCCTCTTCCTCCTTTGCCAAGTTTGCATTTATGTGAGCAGTTCAGGAATGGAACAAGCTGCCTGGGGAGAGTAAAGAACCACCGTTCTTGTACGCTTCTTAAGGAATGGTTGACTGGGGAGAGCGGGTGGCAGCACGAGCGGAGAGAAAGGGCTTCTTTCTCGCCGCCCCCCACCGCCCGCCTCACTCAAGTATAAGCCGAGGGCAGCTTTTTCAGCATAAAAAATGTGCTGAAAAACTAGGCTTATACTCAAGTATATACAGTAAGTCAATATTTTTGGTTTAATTTTAAATGTTGAGAAAGTGAGGTAGAGATTGCAAATCATCCATTTTTCTAGCATGAAGATAAAGGCTACCTCCAGACTGTTGCTATTTTATGGGAAGGATTCAAGTATGTACCAGAAATTCAGGTTTGTGCAGTTACGTGAATTAAGGAGCTCTTGTCGCAGTGGACTAATATATGTGTGTGCATGTGGGCGTGGGTGTGCAAGGAGAAGCAATACAAGTGGATGTGGTCGCACTATATTGTAAATCTTCTGCCTTAGCATCAATGTAGGATAATAAAGGGATTCAAGGGCTTCCGCAAGATGAAGAGGTCACCTGGCTATCAGCCATGTGAAAAATGAGGAAGAGCTGTACCTTAGTGGGAGAGCATCCACTTTGCATGCATGACACCCCAGGTTCAATGTCCATCGTCCCCAGATATGCCTTGGAAATATTAATGCCTGAAACTCTGGTGAGTTGCTGCCAGTCAGTGTAGACAATACTGACCTAGATGGAACAGTATCCTGACTTGGTACAAGGTAGTTTTTTTGACATGTTCCAATGAAAACATGAAGATAAAGCAAGAATTCTTTCTGAAACTCAAGTTCATTCATAGAATCATAGAGTTGGAAGAGTCTCCAAGGGTCATCAAGTGCAACTCCCAGCAATGGAGGAATCTCAGCTAAAGCATTCATCAAGAGAAATCTGTAGGGAAGTGGATGAGAAGATGTATAGGCCTACTTTTCACTGTTTTATTCATACATTTCAGAACCTTTGGAAATGGTGCACATTAAGTGAGGCTGCCTGTGGATTTCTTTGCTCATTGGCTGTCCCAGGCCACAGCGCAGCATTAAAAGCTACTATGGAAACCATGCAGGTCAAGACTTGTCCAGTTCTGTATTTTGTTAAATGTTGAGGCACTGCGAAATGTAATATAGTAGTAAGCTAAAGACCAACAGATGACACTCATATGCCAAGGCATTACCTTATTGTATCTCATATACAATAACCTCATAGAGAGGTTAAAAGCAATAAAAAGGGCTTTTATGGTTTGGTGTCAGCATTGTTTATGTAGGTTCTCTGAGAAACACAGTCACCCCACCCCACCTACCTCCCCATCCCACCCACTTCTTCCCCCCCTTCCTCCCTTTCTTTTCTAATGTCTCACCAACACTGACTTATAAAAATGTTGTATGGAAAAACTTGAGAGAGACATTGTACTACCTTTGAAAATCTTTAATAAAAATATTTTTGAAAGGGCTTTTATGGGTATGTCCATAGCAAAAGGAAGAACAATGAAACAGTGGGGTCACTTAGAGGAGAAGATGGTGAAATGTGAACAGGAGACAGAGAAAGGGCAGAACTCCTCAATGCCTTCTTTGCCTCAGTTTTCTCCAAAAAAGAAAACAATGCCCAACCTGAAGAATATGGAGCAGATGATTCAGCAGGGGAAACACAGCCCAGAATAAGTAAGGAAGTAATACAAGAATACTTGGCTAGTTTAGATGTATTCAAGTTTCCAGGGCCAGATGAACTACATCCAAGAGTACTAAAAGAACTGGCAGAGGTGATTTCAGAACCACTGGCAGTAATCTTTGAGAATTCCTGGAGAACAGACGAAGTCCCAGCAGACTGGAGGAGGGCAAATGTTGTCCCTATTTTCAAAAAGGGGGAAAGAGAAGACCCAAACAATTACCGCCCAGTCAGTCTGACATCAATACTAGGAAGATTCTAGAGCAGATCATTAAGCAAACGGTCTGTGAGCACCTAGAAAGGAACGCTGTGATCACTAAAAGTCAGCATGGGTTTCTGAAAAATAAGTCATGTCAGACCAATCTGATTTCATTTTTTGACAGAATTACAAGCCTGGTAGATGAAGGGAACGCTGTGGATGTAGCCTATCTTGATTTCAGCAAGGCCTTTGACAAGGTGCCCCATGATATTCTTGTAAAGAAGCTGGTAAAATGCAGGCTAGACAATGCTACCATTCAGTGGATTTGTAACTGGCTGACTGACCGAACCCAAAGAGTACTCATTAACGGCTCCTCTTCATCCTGGAGAGAAGTGACTAGTGGGGTGCCACAGGGTTCTGTCTTGGGCCCAGTCTTATTCATCTTTATCAATGACTTGGATGATGGGCTTGAGGGCATCCTGATCAAGTTTGCAGATGACACCAAATTGGAAGGGGTGGCTAATACCGCAGAGGACAGGATCACACTTCAAAATGACCTGAACATATTAGAGAACTGGGCCAAAGCAAACAAGATGAATTTTAACAGGGAGAAATGTAAAGTACTACACTTGGGCAAAAAAAATGAAAGGCACAAATACAGGATGGGTGACACCTGGCTTGAGAGCAATACATGTGAAAAGGATCTAGGAGTCTTGGTGGACCATAAACTTGACATGAGTCAACAGTGTGATGCAGCAGCTAAAAAAGCCAATGCAATTCTGGGCTGCATCAATAGGAGTATAGCATCTAGATCAAGGGAAGTAATAGTACCACTGTATTCCGCTCTGGTCAGACCTCACCTGGAATACTGTGTCCAGTTCTGGGCAACACAGTTCAAGAAGGATACTGACAAGCTGGAACGTGTCCAGAGGAGGGCAACCAAAATGGTCAAAGGCCTGGAAACGATGCCTTATGAGGAACGGCTTAGGGAGCTGGGTATGTTTAGCCTGGAGAAGAGAAGGTTAAGGGGTGATATGATAGTCATGTTCAAATATATAAAAGGATGTCATATAGAGGAGGGTGAAAGGTTGTTTTCTGCTGCTCCAGAGAAGCGGACACAAAGCAATGGATTCAAACTACAAGAAAGAAAATTCCACCTAAACATTAGGAAGAACTTCCTGACAGTGAGAGCTGTTCGGCAGTGGAATTTGCTACCAAGGAGTGTGGTGGAGTCTCCTTCTTTGGAGGTCTTTAAGCAGAGGCTTGACAACCATCTGTCAGAAATGCTTTGATGGTGTTTCCTGCTTGGCAGGGGGTTGGACTGGGTGGCCCTTATGGTCTCTTCCAACTCTGATTCTATGATCTTATATTAGAATGTTTGCCTCCCAAGTTCAGGAACCTGATGCAGCCCCTGCCCAATTTTTCTGCTTTTGGTGGCAGCAGTAAAGGACAACACATTTAAAGAAGACATGGGGCGGGGGCAGGTGAACAGGAGCCCAGCACCCTGGATTAAAGCAGCTGGAGTCCCTGGAATAGGGGATCTCGGGAGGCCCAAACTTAATAGCATCTGATCATGAGAAACAAAACATCATTCCTCCTTTTTCTACTCAATGAAAGTAGAACATTGCTGAAATTTTAGCATTGATACCAAAGTTGTTTATAAATTTATAACCTCGAATAATTTTTCTTTTCAAAAAAGTTGGCAGGAGGCCCAACAGCCCCCCCCCCCGGTGATTTTACAGCTCGCTCAGCCCGTATGTAAATCTGGCACTGTCTCTGGTGGTTATTGTTGTTGTTGTTGTTGTTGTTAAAATTTGTATACCGCCATACATCTCAGGGTGGTTCGCAACCTGATCATCTGCTGAGCAGAGCCACCCAGGTTGTTGGTCAGCCTTGGCTCCCGGTGGAGCAATGGCCATAGTTTATAAACTATGTGCTGGATGAATGAAGAAGTACTTTCTTTTGCTGCTCCAAAATCCTGCAACATTCAGCTTCCCTTGATGTGCACCAGCTCTAGTGCTGCATGAGAGAGAGGAAGTAAAACGTTTTCCACTTTCCGCCAGGTCTGGCCCTGGCCTGATTTCATACCCTTCGGTCATGTCTCCTGTTGCTCGCCTTTTCTCTTAAGCTAACAAGCCCCCAAGGCGGACACCTTTTTTCAGAGAGGGGTTTCTCCATCCCCTTGACAATTTGTCTCCACGCCTCCCCCAAGTCTTCACTGTTTAAGAGAGATGGAGCCGATTCCTTCGCTGTCCTAGTCCTGCCCCTCCCCGGGCTCCGCCTCGCCTTACCTTGGAGCCTCTCATCCAAGCAACCCGCTTCCCTGGAGTCGAGGGAGGCCATCCGTGCTTGGCTGCTCTCGCCGAGGATGGCTCCGGAGGGCGATCGACTCTTTTCCTGGGCGGCTGCGGCGCTCGCTCTGCTCCTGGCCATCTGGGTCGCCCGCTTCCTGCTGGACCAGTGTTGGAAATACATGGAGCTGAAGCCCATTCCGGGGTTCCGTCCCTGGTACCCGCTGCTGGGCAACGCGCTGCTCTTTGAACGCGATGGGGAAGGTAAAAGGCATACAAACAGGCAGAGAAAGCGCGCACGGAGTTTTCCCAGGCAGGTGGGGCAAAAGAAGTCGAATAGGCTACTAGCCCCCATTTCTCAAGGTTTTGGCAATCTTCACCTGCCCACTGTGCCACGTTCTTGAAAGGTACAAATAGGAGGCATTGCGAAATAGCCTCCCTGCGCCTCGTCCAAACGCATCTCCTCCCTGGAGGTGGCTGAGATTCTGCCTTTCCATGTATCTCTTAATTTTAGTAAGGTGAGTAAGATGCCCCGTCTCTACTCGGAAACGCACCTTAACCGTTTCCATGTATGCAATATCGGGGTGATTTCGATGTAGCGATCCCTCTTTTTTTACTGCAGATGTGTGAGTAATTTTTCCTTTAATATTCTCTTATATTTCACATTGCACTTGTGAAAGAGCTTTTTCCTCATTGGGCCGGTGCAAGAAAGCTTGGACTCCGGATCAGCTGTGAATAGTGATTCAACGGTGTGATCTTGTGTGTGCAGCATAATTTGGGAAGAATTGGAAATTCATAAATTGGGTCGTAGATCATTTCTCTATATACCCTGCTTATCTACCTGTAGAAGCATCATCATCATCATCCAGAGGCTGGATGTCCAGAGCTGCATAACAGAAAGTAGCAAGTTTCCCCTACTGGGAAATGCACATTTCATTTGCCCCTCTTCACAGAATTGTAGATTTGGAAGCGACCCAAGGGCCACCTAGTCCAACACCCCTGCAATATAAGAATCACAGGTATGATTTCTAGATTTACTGTAGCGTGCAGTTTATGGCTACCATCCAGCGCAACCATCCTTATAATTACCACCATCATCATTATCAGTTTATTATCTCATGTTATGCTATAACAGAAAACAACAATGGAAAAAAGTCCCATGATACATTAAAGACTTCGCAGTTTTTTTTTTAATGGATGCTGTAATATTTGTAGATAAAATTTCAAAACATTAAAGGAAGGGAATCAATTTATGGGTTTTGTCTCAGGTGCCAAAATGCCCGGGGATTTGCTCCAAAGTAGACATAGCTAGGCTTGCAACCGTGAGCTTGCACAAGAAATTTAATGAATAATAAAACAAACGCCCTCAACATGGCAAATCGGTGGTGCTTACTTCGGAGTAATAGACCCATTTAGGTTTCCACTGTGAGCCCATTCAGGCACTAGCACTTTCTCAAGCTCCGCCTCAGACTTCTCCTTCCCCCCCCCCCCGCCCCGGTCCGGCTTTCTCGCTCTCCTCCTCCCTCGAGCCAACACGTCAGCTTTCCTCCAGCAGCTCGCCTTCACCATCCCTCGCCCGGCTCAGAAAATGACGCCTCCACGTTAGGCTCTGCCTGGGTTGAGCTGCTCGTCAGAAAGCGTCTCCCCGGGAATCTCTCTAGGTTCCTCCTACCCCCCCCACCGCGTTTGCCGCCTCTGTTTCGTTGCGCCCCTTCGTCCTCGAGAAAGGGAAGACGCCAACCATCCCCTCTCTATGAGGAGCTTTGCTTGGTTCACAGCCGCGAGCTTGCCGCCTTTTCCTTTCTAGGGGAAGAGGGGCGCAGCAACGACCCGGAGGCGGCAAACGCAGGTGCTCCATTATGGAAACCGGTCCTCTTGCGCCTTGGAAGCGGGGCGAAGTTGTAACAACGCCATTTTCAAAACGGAGGCGCCGCCACCGAAGCGGCTTGCCTCATGGAGAGGCCGACCAAGGGCAGCAGGTTGGAGCTGCTCCGCCTGCCTCCAATGAGGCATCACCACCTCACCTTATATTAATATTATTTATATGGGTACGCAACTTAGGTGGGGGCGTAAAATGTTGTCCTTGCTCAGGGCGCCATATTACCAAAGTCGGCCCCTGCTGGAAGGCTCTCCCTTCAGGCTGAAGAGCCGAGGCGCCAAGCAGAAAGGTGTAATGTCCAGAGTTCGTTCGTTAAAATGTGCCTTAATACAAACGTAGTAACCTCACACAGAAATAATATCACGAATCAGCAGTACCATCGGTTAACACAACCTCAGAGTCGCCCAAAACAATTAGCATGCAGCAAAAGGTATTTCTTTCTGATCTTTGCTGCCAGTGCAAGAAGAGTCGCAAAGCTGTTACTATCACGCCAAAGAAATGGGTTGGTTGTTTTTTTTAACCTCGGTGTTCCTACTTCCATATGTTATTTTCAGAAATCTCTCTTGAATCAGTATATAAAGGGCAGATTAACAAGTATTTTACACCTGTGGAGTGGCCACAGATACAGGATCTGCCTTCATAGCACCTTGTTATAGCACCTATCCAGAATTGCAGTTGGCATCACTTGAATAAAAGCTTTTATTAGGGAAACAGGCTCAGCATAGCTGTCAACCTTTTCCCTTTTTTGTGGGAAATTCCCTTATTATAGCATTGGGAAACAGCAGGGAGGGTTGACAACTCAACTTGAGTTTATTTAAATAACTGGCCCTAAAATGCTTGTTTTAGAAAAGAGAATACCATGGATAAAATGTAGAGTTCTTAATTAGCTGCAATTCCTTTCTGTAATCTTACCTAGATAAGCCAGATCAGGATTTATCCAGGAATTCGTGAAACACAAACTTTCATGATAGGAATGTATTTGCTTAGGTGCAGATGTTTCTTCTATCATGGCTACATTGACTGACCAGTTAGATAGACTTTAATTAGACTTCTTTGTGCCTCACCTCCTGTACTTAAATAATTTAGGACCGAGGCTGTCTGTTCAGGACATACCTATTGCTTCTTGATCCATCTGCTTTACAGTTACTTCTGGCTCCCTTTTTCCAATTATATGGTCACAATAATCAAATATGGATTATTTTGTATGCAATATCAAAGTGGGGCACACTACCCATCAATCACGTGGAGCCCCTTTTTATGGAATCACCCATGAAAGAGCCTCATTTTATATGGTCAAATTGATTTCTAAGCAAATCTGAATATGTTCTTAGATGGGAATGGCTGAGCATGCTATATAAATTAGAACTTTATGTGAAAAGTTTGAATAGCTCCTTGTCTCTTGCAATCTGAGTTTGGGAATAGGGTTCTCTTACTGTGTGGCTTTTGATCTTAGCTCAGAGTATGTGATATGAGAACAAGTAGCATAGAGGTGGTGTCACTGAATTCCTCATTTTCAAACCAGATGCATGTTTTCCCAGCTTTCTTTCAGCAAATGATAAATGACATGGAAAATTTCCGGAATTTCCCACTGCTACAACTTTGGATAGGACCACATCCCTTAGTGCTCTTATACCGTCCAGAAACTGTAGAGGTGAGGTTGTCATTTTTAGATTTTACTGCATGGCTGGAGAACTCCCCAACAGCACCACCAAAAGCCACCTTCCCCTGAGTATAATCTGTCAAACAGTGCATGCCTGGAGAGGGTGGTGAATAAGACCAAAGTGTCAGGGGTAGGGGAGTAGAGCCACCCATTCTCTTTCACACACTGGTGCACTCTTATGAATATTTACTCAAAAATAAGTCCCATTGTGTCTAATGGGGCTTGCTCACTTTCTTGGGAGCAAGCTCCATTAGATTTATTGGAACTTATTTCTGTATAGACTCAGGTGGGATTGCATTCTAAAGACTCCTGGGAATAAGTCCCGTGGAAGCTGCTAGGGCTTGATTCCTAAGAAATATAAAGAAAGGTGCTAGATCAGATCTGGGATCCTTCTGAAAAATACTACTGTAATCCAAGAACATGAGAGAGAGAGAAATAGTTTTTCCAATGTGTGCACTCAAGAAAACCTTGCACTTCATTTCGTAGGATGAGCATGTTAATGCAGATATTCTGTCAGAAGATCTTAGCTGAGTGCTATTCATCAACAGTGTGGAGGTGGGGTTTTTCAAAAAGCAAGTGCCATAATATCTGCTCTGATTTATTTATTTATTTATTTTTAAACTGGGCGAAGTCCCCCCCCCTTTCTTTGGCAGGATTTTGACAAGTGCAGCTGTTTTAATGCAAATTACTGGATCCTGTTAAAAGGGATCCTGTTAAAAGGGATCCTGTTAAATCACTTGCAACTGCCAGCTGCATGGAATAGGTCTAGGGTTGCTGCCACTTATGCTGGACAAAGAGCTTTAAAGCAGATGGTCCCCCAGATGTTTTTGGATCCTCCTCCCTCCATTCCTGACTACAGGCCATGTTGAATGGGGCTGATGGGAGTTGGGTTCAACAACATCTGGAAGGCTACATGTTCTCCCCGCTCCCGATTTAAACGATGCAGTGCAGCAAAAGGAAGAGCAGCCACATTTGCTCTCCCAGTTCCATCATCTGTCCCCCCACCTCATTTTCTCTGAAGCACAGCTGACACCCTCCTTGGCACTGCAAGCAAAGGAGGTAGATTGAAGCAGATGGGCTGAATGGGTGGGAGCAAGAAATATGGATGCTTTGTTCCTTGCAATTCTAGACTTCAGCCCCATAATCCACTTTCTGGAATACACGAAGAAATAATAAAGAGGGGGTATATGTGTAGAGTGCTGTTCCTTGAAGATGGGTTCACAGCAGCCCTCATGGGTGGATGGGCAGATGCAAAATTGGGCAGGTCTCCAGCGCTTGCAAGAGTGAGGCAGAAGAGAAAATTTCAGCAGGACACCTGTTGAAGTTCCTTCTTCAACACAGCTATTAAAGGTGCTGGATTTCTGCCATATTTTGTATCTAGCCAACCTACTTACAGACCAAATTCTCCAGGCAGAAGGAAAGGCCCCCAGGCAGGCTGGAATCAGGCCCCTTTTTCTAGGATCTTAATAGCACAGTCATTAACCTGCTAAAACTGGTCTTACAAATAAAGGTGGACATGGTGATAGAGAAACAGAGTTGACACAGGGAAAGAAGCATCTGACAATTGTGTTGGAGACAGATTGTGTTGCTATCTGCAGCTCCCTATGGAGGCAGGCCTTCCACTTGGAAAATGACACGATGCCACTAGCTGCCTGTGATGCAGCAGGAGCCAAGAACAGATGCCAAATGTGGTTTTCAGTGCAACATGCACCTTCCTGAGAATCTCAACTGCTTTTGCAATTATCAAAGAACATTTGAAAATACATGAGTAATTCCCAGTATACACTAGATACCAAATGAGCTGAGCCAAGTTCAGGTGACCTGGGATGTCCTTTTGACCTCCACACATTGATTGAGGTTTCTGAACAGATGTGTGCATGAGCTGTGCACTCTTAAAAAAAATGAAAACACAAGTTGTAGAGGGGAGCCCTATGACGGACAGGCTCTGGGTCTGCCTCCTGGTAACCCAGCAACCAGTGGGAGCTAGTGAGTCCATCAGCCAATCAGGAGAAAGAGTGTGGAATTCAAGTTAGATGCATAGAAAGGCAAAGTCAAGAAGTTACATTTTTGCTTGCTTCTGTTGTCAGGTAGTGTTGAGGAGCTCTAAGCATCTTGCAAAACCCTTTATCTACACATTTTTGCATCCTTGGCTGGGCACAGGACTCCTAACAAGGTAAATGGACCCAGAACATAAGTTCCCTTTTGTCCTACCCTTTGGAATACAATGTAGCTGGTGTGTTCAGAGCCGGTTGGGTTATCAGTCCTGCCACACATGTATAATGAATGTGTGAAGGAGGAAGTGGGACTGGGGTTACAGGCCACACCCATGACAGCCCACTGGCCACACGACATCTGCACATGTCCTATAGAGTGTGTGGACTTTGGAGGTGGGCCGACGGGTGTAGTCTTGTTTGATTCTCAAGAAAAGTATTGAAGAACTGATTGGTGCTGACTTCAAGACCTGCTTTTAGCAGAGGTCAGCTGCTCTCTATGGAGTTCTCCAGTGGGCTTTGAAGGCAGTGCCAAGCAGCTGATTGATACTGATTTAAGGCTCCTGATGGTTTATTTGCAGCCACATCTCTACCTGTCCCACACAGATGGCATCGTGTATCCTTGCATAGCTCAGTTGGTTAGAGCATAGTGCTGATAACACCAAGGTCTCATGTTTGATCCCTATATGGGACAGCCTCATATTCCTGCATTGCAGGAGGCTGGACTAGATGATCCTCAGGGTCCCATCTCTACAATTCTATGATTCGATGTGAGGGCAAAAATGAAATGGCCTCATGGGCAAAATCGAAACCTCACCCCTGTATTAACATGTATAAAACTAGTTGGGGGAATCTGCAGTGAGCTGGAAGTTTTGGGCTGGTAGCTGGAGCAAGAAAGAGAGAACAGTTTATGAAGAAAAAGCCATAGGAGGTGACCACTCATTGCTGATTAATCCAGAATTGGCATTGAGATCCATGAGATTTGAAAAGTGGTTTATTGCTTGAACATCACCATACTAATGACCTCAGTCTGCTAGGTGCTGGTCTTTATGTGGTCAGTCATCCTTCTATGTAGCCTAGGCAAAGGGGGCACCAGCAGGTTCAGGGAAACCCCAAGGTTTGCAGTGCCAAATATTTATTGCAGGGATGGGGAGACAACATGGAAAGAAACCAGTAAAAAATACAACTAGAGACTGAACACGATCAGTAACTATGTACTGTTGACTGACTGTTAGAGAGAAAAAAATGGTCAGTTGGGGGGTGAGGACGAATGGAGTGTCTGGAAACCTGAACAGGAGCACTGCACACTGCAATGTTTTGTTCCAGGTCCTGCTTGAAGGCATTCATGTTTCAGTCTTTGTTTTGCAGCACTGGAGGCAAATGGCGGTCCCGAAGGAAAATGTTAACACCCACCTTCCATTTCACCATCTTAGAAGATTTCCTCGAAGTGATGAATGAACAAGCCAATATCCTTGTTCAGAAACTTGAAAAGCATGTGGACAAGGAGCCGTTTGATTGCACTTTATACATTACTCTGTGTGCCCTTGATGTAATTTGTGGTAAGGGCATTTACTGCTGTGTTGCAGTAAATGAGGTTTAAACATCCCTGCTCATTTGTTGGACGAATGGACATTTTTTGTGAGATCTGACCAGAAGAGTTGTTCTCCTTGTAACAATTTATCTAAATTAGACACATGCCATTTTAAAAATAATGTGAATAGCTTGTTGTTTATTTAAATTCTGTCAACATTGAGCTTGATGGGCCCTGTGCTCCGATGTCCCATTCTTGGTTTCTAGGAGAACGATTCTTTGTTTGATTTCTCTCTCTCTCTCCTGTTCCTAGAAACAGCTATGGGCAAGAACATAGGAGCACAACACAATAAGGATTCAGAATATGTCCGAGCTGTCTACAGGTAGTTGTTAGTGGGATGATGCATTCCAGCAGCAAGGGTTTGGAACCTGTGGCCTGTCAATGGTCAGGGATTTTGATAGTTGGAGTCTCAACAGCATCTGGAGTGTCACAGGTTTCCATCTTTGAAGCAGAGCCTTGATTTGCAGTGTCCTATTGGGGGGTTACATGGAAAAAGGGCCCTTTCCCTTCCACCATGCAGATATAATAATAATAATAATAATAATAATAATAATAATAATAATAATAATAATAGTGATAAAAGATCGAACATCAAAAACTTCCCTAAACAGGGCTGCCTTCAGATGTCTTCTGAAAGTCAGATAGTTGTTTATTTCCTTGACATCTGATGTGAGGGCGTTCCACAGGGTGGTCACCACTACCAAGAAGGCCCTCTGCCTGGTTCCCTGTAACCTTGCTTCTCACAGTGAGGGAACTGCCAGAAGGGCCTCGGAGCTGGACCTCAGATTCCGGGCTGAATGATGGGGTGGAGATGCTCCTTCACCCTTTAACCTGAATTTGACTGTCTGCATGAAAAACTTGCAAAGGCCTGCTTTGTACAATCTTCCTCCCTACCCTTCCTTTTGGAGGTGGATTGAGCGAACCGGGTTGAATGATTATGTAGAAGCCCCGTTCACACTGGAGGTGACCAGCGCAGTGGAGGGGCTGAAAATGGCCCGAGCTGTATGTCCTGAGCTGGGGCTCTGTGTATCTGTTTCACATGTATATCACATTTCTCTGTGTCTTTACATGACACTAATTTGCTCAGATTAGTAGCAATACATCTGGGCTCTTTCCTGTACTTCTCATAATTTTCTTAGGGATATACCCGGCTTTGTTGCTTGTTACGCTAGGATGAGTGTTCTGATTCAACAAAGGCAGAAGTCTCCCTGGCTCTGGCCTGACCTTCTGTACCCCATGTTCCAAGAGGGAAGAGAACATTACAGGAGTCTGAAGATACTCCACAGCTTTACTGATAATGTAAGCCGCTGCGTTTTCTATTTCATAGGCACAGATACCAAAAGGTATTCTGCTAATAATAACAATTGTGACCCTCCCAGAATTTGAAGCCCTGCTCAGAGCATATCAGGCTGGGCATGTGTGGGCAAAAGTTTACCCTCTCCACTCCCAGCCTTGGTGTGTTTAGGGAAAACATCTAATGACAGCTTGAGGGTGTTTTTTCCCTGAACTCACAAGGCTTCTGAAATCTGGAGCCCCAAATTATCAGTGTTGCAGATTGTGAAGAGTGTTGCGTATTCAGGCAACTGTGCTCCCAAGCTCTCTTCACATGTTTGCATTCAACTTGTGAAGGTTTGCTTAGAGACATCGGGGGGCAGGACCAAAGTGACATGCATCCATTTTCTTCTATACCCCTTGGCTCCTGAATGTACAGGATGACATGCCACGAAGAGCACTATTTTCTGGAGTTTTATGTGATTCCATCCATCCATCCATCCCAGTTATATTTTTTTCCTGTGGTAACAGTGTGCATGTAGGAATTCCCATTTTATCTTCACCACATGCCTGCAAGGCAGGTTGTGCTACGAGAGAATGACTCAACCTTCAGACTACCTATTGGGGTTCATGGCTGAGTTGAGATTCAAACTCAAGCTTCAGTTCAACACTACCCACTGTGCCTCACCAGCAACAGTTTGACATCAAATGCATCTTCATAACTGGGTATACAGACCTAGCACATTGCTAGGTTCAGAGATAGCTAGTCGTGTTATTTGGTACTGCAGTGAGTGCACACATTGCATCCTGCAATCTGAGAAATGAATGGCTTTTTTGTTTTTATTATCTAAGGTCATTGCAGAAAAAGCTCAAGAACTAAAAAACCAGGAGCAGCATAGAAGCAATGCTGTCAGCAACAGTGAACAAAGCAGGCACAAAGTCAGGAGAGCTTTTCTCGATATGCTTCTGAATGCCACAGATGATGATGGGAAGAAGTTGGGTTACCTGGACATCCGAGAGGAAGTGGATACATTCATGTTTGAGGTATAGAATGCCCAGTACAAGAATGCTGGCATAGCATGGTGGTTAGGGATGCTATCCTGTACTCATATATCTGGGAGTAAACCCCATTGAACTCAATGGTGTTTACTTCTAAATAGAGAGGTGTAAGGGTTAAGAAATCTACAAGTCAAGAAATCTCTGGCTATAGGATAGGCAAATGCCTACACATGGGAGCTGCCATATCATACTTCAGCTTAGTGCTGAAAAAAATTACCTTGGTTTGAGCTTGTTAATAGTAAATAATTGAAAATAATTGTTTCAGATATGTGTTTGCTAATTTAACACATGTAAAACTTTGCTGTAGAAAATATGTATCTGAAGCTTCCCTTAGCTAGATGGTAAGCTTGCATTTGCCATACCCGATCAATCTGGTATTCTCTTAAAATACCTAAATAAATTCTCAATGACACAGCTTACTTCATTAACAATACATGGGCATGAAATAAATCATTGCCTGATATTAATTCGCTTTAATAAAGAAAACAAAGAACTACTTGCACACAAACAGTTGCCAGACAGATTGCTTCAGTGAGTATAATTAAAATCTGATTTGATCCACCAGTAACTTTGTTGTGTCTGTTTGCCCTCTGGTGGTTATAGCAGTACTGAGGCATGGTTAAAACAAAATAAAATAAAAAATTCCTTCCAGTAGCACCTTAGAGACCAACTGAGTTTGTTCTTGGTATACCAAGAACAAACTCAGTTGGTCTCTAAGGTGCTACTGGAAGGATTTTTAAATTTTATTTTGTTTTGACTATGGCAGACCAACACGGCTACTTACCTGTAACTGAGGCATGGTTGTTTGTTTATTAATTATTTAATTCCATTTATGAATTACTTCCTTTTTAAATATCACAGAAGTGCTTTAAAAATACAAAGAATTTAAGAATATCATGTATAAAACAGTTCCAAATCCAGATATAGCTGGGGATTAAAAAATCCCCACTTAAAATGCTTGTTGAGAAATGCTATTGTTTTATACATAACACGTTTGTGTGTGAAAGCTGGAAAGGTGGGATAAAAATAAAATACTATCATATGTCATATAAAATAAAATGAAGGTACCTGAACACCAAGCTTCAGTGTATATGTCTGTCTTGTATTTAGATAGGTGTGTTAACCATCCAACCAACTCTTTTCAGATATGAGAGTGACTCAGGAATGTCGGTTTGTCTTTAGCACAAGGAAAGTGACCAGGCCTGGAAGAAACCCTAGCACCTGGTCTTCCTAATACTGTACACTTAATTCCCCCCAGACATTTACAAGACTTACTCTTGTGTATGTGGCTGGTGCCTTCAGATTTTGGATTTGTGCTAAGAAAAACTGCTGTGAGTTTCAGAGGGTGTGAAAGACTTTGTTCCGGTCTTGGATTGGGCCATCATTGTAATGGCTGAGGATCCTATTTTTGTGATAAAACATTAGGACTCTTTCATTTTTTTCCTCCAAGGGCCATGATACTACCGCTGCTGCCATGAAGTGGTGTATTTACTTGCTTGCAAGTCATCCAGAAGCCCAAAGAAAAGTTCACAATGAACTAGATGAGGTTTTTGGTAAGTTTTTTCTTTTTCTTTTTTTGTGGATATAAACCTGGGTAAATATGGTATGCAGGAATATTTCTGGGTACTCACAAATATTTCTTGATTCTTCTAATGCAGAGATGGAGAACCTCTTGAAAAATACTGAGTTTTAACGTGCATAAAATATTTTGTGGAGATTTCCATTTGCAGAGAATTGTAGCAAATCACCTGTTGCTTAAGAGGAGGGGTCAGCAAACTTTTTCAGCAGGGGGCTGGTCCACTGTCCCTCAGACCTTGGTGGGAAGCTGGACTATATTTTGGAGGGGGGAAACGAACAAGTTCCTATGCCGCACAAATAACCCAGAGATGCATTTTTTTTAAAAGCACACATTCTACTCATGTAAAAACATCAGGCAAGCCCAACAAATAACCCAGAGATGCATTTTAAATAAAAGGACGCATTCTACACATGTAAAAACACGCTGATTCCCGGACCATCTGTGGGCCGGATTTAGAAGGCGATTGGGCCGGATCTGACCCCCAGGCCTTAGTTTGCCTACCCATGCTTAGGAGCAATGTGTTGATTTGTATTTACAATGTATTTTGTAACAGGTTTAAAGACAGTTTGAAGTAAAGCTTTGGAACACTTTCTTGGTGTGGAGAGCTCATTTGTTCATACTCTGTACGAGGCGAGATCAGGGGATTCCGCTCATATAAGTCCAGTACCTTTGGCCCATGAAGCTGTTTTCACCAAACCATACCCACTTTCCTCTCCATCTATAACAGGAAACATTTAAATAATAAACTCTGTAGGTGGGGTCTCTTAAGATTTTTTGTCAGGAAAATGACGTAGTCCTGGACACAGCAGAGTGAACGCAGTTTTTCTGGAAGCTTCTGGCTGTAGAGCATTGACTGGACAGCACAATGCAGGAACTCAGCAACTCACTTGGATAACTATATACAGTATTTATTGAAGCAACTAGTATCCATAAGTTACTATGTACAGACTTTGGAAATAAAAGAAACAAAAGTAAAACCTTTCCTCTCTCTCTCTCTCTCTCTCTCTCTCTCTCTCAACCTTCAGTAACCAAACTACAAACACCACACACCACACAAGCTCTCACACAGAGCTCATTCTTTAGGAACTCCTTGACCAATCACAGGTCGTTGCTAAGGGTCTGGAGAGAGAGCAGATCTTGGCTTTCAGCCAACTGTTAATTGCTATAGGTGATTATCTGACTTTCTGCATGTAGGCACTTTGAAATCTCTAACAGGGTCTACTCTGGCTTGGCATATTTCTCAAAGGCTCCCAGATAACATTCTGCAGATACAATCAATGATGCGTAGAATCCTTTCCCTTCACCAGACAATGACGCTCCACTGGTTTAGCTCTCTTGAGAGGGACCACCTACAGGTATAAAAGGATTGCAGCTAGTCCCATACATAAAACAAAAGAGATGGAAGTTAGTTATTTAGTTACAGTAGTTATTTTGCTGGCAGAGTGGGGCTATGAGTGCTTGGAAGCCCTGTCCTTTAGTAGCCTCAGTAGTTGGCAACTCCTTCTGCTGACAAAACACCGTTCTGGAGTCAGGAGGCTGGCCTAATGCTTTTTATGCTTTATCTCAACCTCTGGCTTAGGAAGATATGCTGACTTGCATCCTAAGCCTAAAGCACAGAAATGAATTATGTCAGTGACTGAGCTAGTCCCTCAAATGTCCCCTGTTCCACCATCCTTTAAAAATAGGTGCCAGAACTTCAAAGTTAGGATGCACGTTTTGCTGGTTATAAATAACACATTTCCCTCTAATTGCCTCTTGTTATCCTATCAGGGGACTCGGATCGTAACATCACAATGGACGATTTGAAGCAACTACGGTATCTGGATTGTGCTATTAAAGAAGCTCTTCGCCTTTTCCCTTCTGTTCCATTTTTTGGCCGTACACTGAGTGAGGAATGTTATATTAGTAAGTATTTCAAGCGGGTTTATTTATTTACTTTATTTATTTATTAAATTTGTATACCGCCTTATACCCATAGATCTCAGGGAAGATTTACAGCATAAAATCACAATATAAAAAATAAATAAAAAACACAATAAAAACGAAAACAACCCAATAATCCGCCCCCTTTCCACACATTTTAAAGGGGCATCTGATGTCAATCAGCCAAAGGCCTGGTTAAATAGGAATGTTTTCGCCTGGCGGCTAAAGATGTATAATGAAGGCTCCAGCTGAATCTCCTTGGGGAGAGCATTCCACAAATACAGAGCCATCACAGCTTGATGCCTTGATGTACTGTGGCTATAAGCTTAGTGCTAGCATGGCTGGTTTTACAACGATAAGTTTTCATGACTATCCATTGATCTTTGGCAGGAGGATTCAGGATACCAAAAGGAACCGATGTCATAATTGGGTCTTTCGCGCTGCACAGAGACCATGTTGCCTTCCCAGAACCTGAGGAATTCAGACCTGAGCGATTTTTCACTGAGAACGCAGCTGGGCGGCACCCATATGCATACGTGCCTTTCTCTGCTGGGCCAAGAAACTGTATAGGTACGTGCGAGAGTCAAAAGTCTGTATCTCTTCAGAACTCTCCTATCCCTAAAGAAGAAAAACGGACTTCTGGGCGGCTTGGATTACCCTTTTAAATCATGATTTAGGTTGTAATTATGAGATACCATAATTGATGTATTTTTATAAATTTATGAACAGAGAGTGATGTTTTTGTTGTAAATTTACTGTTTAGTCTGTTAACTTAAAGTTTTATGGAAGTCTTATAGTTGAAAGTTTAAGTACATATATGTTGTTTTGGGAAATTGTTGCGCGATGGGCCAATGGCCGTAATAATATCTATCTATCTATCTATCTATCTATCTATCATCTATCTATCTATCTATCTATCTATCTATCTATCTATCTATCTATCTATCTATCTATCTAATCTTCAGAACTCCAGAGCACAGTATGCTTCTATCACTGATCTTTCAAAAGAGGATTTTTGTCATAGCACTTAGGAGCAAGGCCTAAAATTGCATTCTTGTTTTCTGGCCCTACCTGCCTCAGGCAGTTGGTTTGAGGGGGTGGTGAGAGGGTGATGAATCAGTGCCCTCCTGGACACCTCACCTGACCTTGCTGGCCTGCCTTGGCCCTGCTGCCACCAAGGATGCTTCCCACCTCCTAACTCTCACCAGTGCTCTAGAAAGGAAAAGGGGATAATGAGTTAGTAGCAGGAAGTGTCTAATGGAGATGATTATATAGCAGCAAAGCTGAAAGGATGGGGAATCTAGTGAGGCCCCAGAAGCGCTATACATTTAAAGCAGTATTATACCACTTTAAACAGTCATGGCTTCCCCCAAACAATCTTGGGAGCTGTATTTTGTTAAGGGTGCTGAGAGTTGTTAGGAAACACTTATTGCCCTCAGAGAGCTATAATTTCCAGAGCGATTCATTCTTAAACCATTCTAAGAATTGTAGCTGTGTGAGGGGAGTAGATTTTCCTAACAATTCTCGGCATCCTTAACAAATCATAGTCCCCAGAATTCTTTAGGAAAGCCATGGCTATTAGTTTTATAATGGACAGTGCAAAAACGCCTAAGTCTAAAGGTCATTTCTGCAGCAATACTATGAGCCCCCGCCTTCCACTTTCCCCACTTTTTCATTCTTTCCATTGGCTTGCCCCTCCCCACACACTGTTTGTTTGGGTGGAATTGATTATGCATCTGTATTTAAGAATTTAAAATTGAGTTTTGGGAACCTGACCTCAGTGTGATGTGTTGAATAACAATAAATATGCATTACTGCTATGGTTAATTGCATCTTGTAATTGCTTTTTAACTCCTCTGCAGGTCAGCGCTTTGCAAAGATGGAAGAAATGGCGATTCTAGCTACCATCCTGCGGCACTTCTTTATTGAAAGTACACAGCTACGTGATCAACTCTTCCCTGTAGGAGAACTGATTCTTCGTCCAAATAAGGGCATCTGGATTCAGTTGAAAAGGAGATCAACTTCCTGCTCTTAAAATAAGAAACCTCAGGAAAATTCCTTACCGCACTGCCAGTGTGGTGTAGTGGTTAAGAGCAGTAGACTCGTAATCTGGTGAACTGGGTTCGTGTCTCCGCTCCTCCACATGCAGCTGCTGGGTGACCTTGGGCTAGTCACACTTCTTTGAAGTCTCTCAGCCCCACTCACCTCACAGAGTGTTTGTTGTGGGGGAGGAAGAAAGGAGAATGTTAGCCGCTTTGAGACTCCTTCGGGTAGTGATAAAGCGGGATATCAAATCCAGTCTCTTCTTCTTCTGCATTAGGACTATTTCAGTAAAAACATTCAATTTTCATAGCAGGACTTTTCAGAGTGCCTGATGCGACTATGACTTACTTTTTAAACTGCCCAGGGTGGCTGGGGCAACCCAGTCAGATGGGCAGGGTACAAATAATAAAATTATTATTATTATTATTAACCAAGGTGGTAGTCAAAACAAAATAAAAAATAAAAAATTCCTTCCAGTAGCATCTTAGAGACCAACAAATTTGTTCTTGGTATGAGCTTTGTGTGCATGCACACTTCTTCAGATACCAAGGTGGTAGTGTTTCTTTTTAAAAGCAAACAGCTGCAACCCAGGTTTGCTTTTCCCTTCTCAAGAGGGAGACTTCAAGATATCAGGAGAGAGAGAGGGCTGCTTTGTGTTTCTGGGATTTCCGGAATTGGAATCCTGTTTTTAGCAGGTAGTGGAAGTCTTCCTTTAGAGAGATTTTTAAAAAAAATTAATTTGGGAACCCCTCTGTCCTGATAGAGAAAAATTTGGAATGGATCTAAATAATCAAGGTACTGCCAGACTCTCTCCATTTTGAATTGGAATTCAATCTCATAGCAGCAAATTCTGGTTGAACAATTAAAGCTGATTTGGCACGCTTGTAAAACAAGCCTGCTTCCTCAAAAGATCAGGTTTGGTTTTTTTTTACAACAAGGAAGGTGAAAACACACTCGAAAGCCTGGAATAACACTTGCTTGACCCAATGTTGTCTTACGTCCCCCAAAACAAATCAGGACAAATTCTCATTGTCTCACCAGAATTCTCTTTGCAAACAAATCAGGATGAATGCTTCTTAAATAAGTCCTCTGGAAGTGACCTCAGTATCATCCAACACTATGTGGTGGTGAGAAGCCACCTTTTGTCTGTTCTGTGATTCATTGCTTTGGATAAAGGTGTGGCAGTAGCCAATCAACAAGACGTTGTGCAGAGTATAATTAATACTAATCCTTTAACTGTAATGCAGGTAGGTCAGTATTTTTATCAAGTTCACAAACCATCCATTAAATCGATTCCAGAGCATGGTGTGTGTAACCAAGAGTTCCTGGCACTGGGCTCCACCCATTGGCTGGTCAGCTCCTCAGCTACCATTTTAGGAATGGTAGGCTCTGGAGGTGGTGTGGCAAGACCTCTCCTCATCCCAGAGGGGAGAATTTGCGAGCGGGGGCCATTTCCCATGCTGGCAGGGGGGCGTGTTCCACCCCGCCTTTGCCCCTCCTTCCTGCTGCACAAGCCCCATAGCCAGCCAATAGGACTGGCTGAGGGCAGTGCCAGGCTGCAGTCCCCAGCCTGGGCACTGCCATCTTCCTCATTCTGCCCCTGCTCGCCATCGGATTTCCCGCCCTCCCTCCCTTTAGGTCTCGCTATGCTTCTGACCTTGCTATGGACTTCGGTTGGTCGCCTTGGTTGCCCAGGGGGCCTGGTAGGAGTTTTTTATCCATTTGGCAAATTGGCACTGGCCTTTTGGTTTTTTCGTCTACCTCGTCACAACTTCATGGTATTGGTGGTTAGGCATTGGAATACTCATTAGATGATGTAATATGTGTTGTGATTGGAGGTCAGGTTGTGGCCATCACAAAGGGTATCCCTTTAACGGAATCCGGTGGTTGTGGATCCTGACCGATACCCTGCTAGTGGCTAGGGCCATGGCACGACCCCCGGTGACATCAGGGGAAGCTTCCTGTTGAATTTGCATCAACAAGCTCCTCCCACTGGTTGTTAACCCAAAAGTGTTGCGCTCTTGTCCAATGCCTAAGCCAATACCACTCACACGCCGTAACCAATAAAGTTGTGGCCTTATTCTTCCCATTAACCAAAAATCATGTGTCTGTGTGTTTTATTTACTCCACGTGGGGGTGGGTCATCGACTCGCAATGGGCACTGCTGGTTCTCCCTTCCCCTCTGGGATGCCTGGGAGTGCTGGGATGGGTTCCTCCTCTGAGTCACTGTCCAGTCTGCCTCCACTCCCCACCTTGGAGTCATCTTCCTCTTCTGACCACACATGCCACTCCTGCGCTGTCCTAGTTGGTGCCACAGCACTATGACACATGACAGCCATAACTGAGGATTATACCATCTTATGGCTACCCAGTGTAACTTTTAATACATGGAGAGAAGGGGGGGGGAGAGATGGATTAAATGGGTTCAGAAGCATGGGTGTATTCAAAAGTTCCTGGCACTTGGTACATAATGTACTCTGCTGGCTTTTTGGATCTAGGGTGAAGATTACAATCTGTCCCAAATGTTTGCATAAGTTGAGATTTCTAAGTTACACAGCAGTCTTTTAAGTTTCATGACAATTTTGGACAGGATGAGGTAAGAAAACTATGACCATAATAGCATTGCTACGTTTTCTTTTTTCTTTTATGCCTGATTCTCTGCGTAGTAACATGTGGAAATTTAACAGACGGTGCCTTCCCCATCTCTTGACCTTTATATGAGCAAAAGCTCCATCTGAAACATTTCCTTTTTCTAGCATGAAGATAAAGGCTGCCTTCAGACAGTTGCTATATATTATGAGAGGGATTCAAGCACACACCAGAAATTTAGGTTTTTTTGGCATTAAATTGTGATTTAAAGTGCTCTGTCACACTGGACCTGTGTATTGGAACACATCCCTCCCTTCTCTGCCCGCCCCGCTTCTCCCTCCCGTGACCTTCTCTCCTCTCGCAATCCTGCCCCTCACCGGCTCCGGCTCCTCCTCTCGCCCCGGGGCTTCTTTTCTCAGCAAAAAGTTCCGCTTCCCGGAGCAGAGCGACGCCGTCCGCGCTCGGCGACGATGGGCTTTTGGGCGATGGCTCCGGAGGGCGAGCGACTCTTCTCCTGGGCGCTCGCTCTGCTCGCCGCGCTCGCCACGCTGCTGGCCGTCTTGTTCGCCCGCTTGCTGCTCGACCAGTACTGGAAATACAGGGAGCTGAAGCACATCCCGGGGTTCAGTCCCTGGTACCCGCTGCTGGGCAACGCGCTGCTCCTTGACCGCGATCGGAAAGGTAAAGGCAGGCAGGCGGCGAAGCGCCCTCTTCCTCCCTCTCCTCCGGGCAGCTGATGCGCGCAAGCGCAAGCAAAAAGCCAGTGCTGTGAATCAGCAAACCCGCGCCCCGCTACGCTTCATCTCCCGCTAGGACAGGCATAGGCAACCTTCGGCTCTCCAGATGTTTTGGACTACAATTCCCATCATCCCTGACCACTGGTCCTGTTAGCTAGGGATCATGGGAGTTGTAGGCCAAAACATCTGGAGAGCCGAAGGTTGCCTATGCCTGCGCTAGGAGGTTCTGCCTTTTCTTTTGCTCTTTATGGATTTCCGACCGACCCATACTTCAGTCATTTCCTTTTGTGCAATGTCTGTTTACCGCAGTTGTGTGAGTGTATGCGTGAATTAAAAAAAAAAAAGGCAAGCAAGCAGGTTGATTTTGATTTTTAAAAAGCACAACTATCAATTAATTTATTATTGAATAAAATACTGTATCTTCAGTTGTTCCAGATGAAACTACATAGAAAAGCTGGGGGGGGGGGAGGTCACCCCCAAGTAAAACAAAACTCAAAAAATAAGGAGAAGGATGAAACTCTCATGTGATTGAAGAATGAGGCAGCATCAGGAGGTGTTGGTGGATGGCATAAAATGAGTTTGGAAGTTTTTCTGAATGCTCTGTTTAGGATCCTTGGTGGTTCCCCAAAGAGCTAAAATGTTAGACTTAAGGAATCATGAAGTCTAAAGCAAACGTGCTAATGAGGAAGCACTCAGAACTCCATTATATGTAGGCAAATCATACTGCAGCCAATTATCTTCAATAGTATGAAGTCCATATTTTTGTAGCATGCTTAATCAGCTCTGGTGATATTGGAAGTAATTATCCTCCACATCCCAACCAAATCTAATAGAGGCTACCTGGAACCTGTTTTAACGCGTGTTGGAAACATCACAAAAGTTTGCCCCTTCTCCATTACAGTACTGAACACAAGCCCTGTGTACATATTGAACCGTGAGTGGAGTGGGAGTACTCCATTTTCATGCCACTATGTCAGTGGTTGCCAACCTTTTTGGATCCATGGGCACATTTGCCGACTGGAGAGATTATTGTGGACACCACTTCCGCACCACCCCCTATTTTATCGGCTACAGCAGAATCCTTTCCAATTTCATGGGGGGGGGGGGGGGGAAGGAGACCTTGTGGCACCAGAAAGGGCTTTGTGGGTACATGACCACCTACAGACACCACATTGACAACCTCTGCCCTCCCTGTTCATTTGTAGTCACAACTGCACATTTGGGCAGAGCTACAGGCAAGCTGCAAGATAGTGTGGCATGACCCATAGGAGTCGAACTGCAAAACTTTCAGATATCTCTTCAACAAGCAGTTTATGGCATTTGCGTGAAATTGTACATTCCCCCCAGGGCAGTCACAACATGAAACTATGACAAAACACAATGGCATAATTAAAACCCCACAAAAAGGACAGTAAACATAATTGCAGCAAGAAATCTGCAATTTCACTGCCAGTTTTTAACTCTGTGAGTAGATCACAGTCTCTTGGAAGTTGGCCACCCCTGTTCTAAAACATGATTTTTTTTTCAAACCCAAACAAACAGGAATGAATTAGTTAAGAAGAGCATTTGAACAGGACCTTCAGGTATTTCCAACACAGAGTGTCATTGTCAGGAGGCTTTCTGCCAACAGTGTTAAGTCAAGGGAAACAGATTTGTGCTGCCCTGCCTGCTCCCAAGATTGCAACTCCTTACCTTGTATCAAGAGGAAGGTTGGCTTTGCAATGTACTGGTAACTGGAAGCCTTGGGGCCTCCATGAGCTCTCCCCTCAAATGTTCTCCCAATATGTAAGGAGGTTGGAGGACAGAGCCAAGCAACCCGGTGCAATGTTAGAATGGAGCCCACTACCCATTAATCATATGGAATCATCCCTTTGTATGGAACCACCCATAAATGGGGATCATTTATATGGTCAAAATGAATTCTAAACAAATGTAAACTATAAGGCTTACTCTTAGATTTCACATAATTGTTCCCTGTGAGCATCAGAAAGTGGGAGGCTGGAATTTGCCCCTCATCTCTTGCAATCTTAATTTGGGTAGAGGGGTCTCCTGCTGTGTAACTATTAATCTTAGCTTAGAGTAGGTGTTGTTCTCATGAGAACAAGTAGCATAGATGTGGGATCATTGACTTTCTCATTTTCAAACTGGATGCATGTTTTTTTCCAGGTTCCTTTTCTCAGCTGATGCATGGCACTGAATTGTTGCGGAATATCCCACTGTTACTCCTTTGGGTAGGACCATTGCCCTTTCTAGTGTTATATCATCCAGATACTGTAGAGGTGAGTCTCCTCTAGAAGTCTCTCCCATCCCCCACCACCCAGGGCTGCATTCATGGGGAATAAACTGTCAATGGGTACATGTCAGCAGTGGGTGGGGCCAGTGGCAGAGGAAGCCACTCGGGCACTGGCAGACGAAGGTGGGGGTGGAGGGAGTGGTCCGCATCGGGTGTCATTAGGGGAAGGGGTGCCATCGCAGCCGCCCCCCCCCCAGAATGCGCGCTGCACCCTCCCGGGATACATGCCACACGCTGTGCAACCCTGGGACACATGCCATGCCCGTGCAGGTGGGGTGCCACACCCTGCGCTGCACACCACGTCCCCATGGGTGGCGCGCCATGGCCCCAGGACATGTGCCATGCCCCTGCGGGCAGTGCACCACGCCCCTGGGACACGCACCAGCCACACCCCCACCTGTTCTCCGCTCTGGGGGTTGCAGCATGTAGCTCCCCCACTGCGCTCGGGTGCCTGGGGTAGCGCACCCAGGGGTGGGGCGAGCCACCCATAGGGGCGGGGTGCACCGCGGGGCTCTGGAGTCTGCCTGCCTTATCCTACTCAGCCGCCCTACAGCTGGGGGAGGGGGAGGCAGCAGGCTGACTGTTTGGGCAGCACAGAGCCTGCACAAGCCAAGCTACCGTGTCTCTCCCAGGAGAGACACGTGGCTCGGGTGCACTGCAGGCCACACGGTGAGTGCCGCCCGGCATTTTGTCACCCCCCCTCAGTGGTGACACGTGGGGCAGACCGCACCCACTGCACCCCCTTCCTCTGCCTCTGGGTGGGGCTGGAATGGGTGGTGAATAGGGCCAAAGTGTCTGCCATAACTGTAGAAACACCCACCCACACATTTCCTCACATCCATCACCCATCACCTTGGCTACCTTACCTTAGTGGACTGCAAGTTGTGTAGCGGTATTCTAGGTTGACCCTTGGCATTATTATGTCGTGGAAGACTTTTGGGAGAAAAATCCTAGACCTGTCAAATGCACGCCTTGGATTACTGCATGGAGAGAGAGAAAATAGGGAAAGAATGTTGACATTCATCTGGTGACCTGGTATAATCTGAGCAGACATCAAAATGGTGATAGAGGGAGCTGTACACATTGCTCAGTGTATCAAAGTAAAGTTCATTTTCAGCCTGGTACTATCAGTGCAGTCCTGTGAATATTTCCTCAGAAATAGGTTCCATTGAGTCTCATGGGGATTTATTGCTAGTGTTATGTTTTGCAAATCTATGCACACTTATCTGGGAGAAAGCTCCATTAGTCTCATAGGAACTTAACTTGCATCACTGATGCAGATTAGAGAATGTAGTTTCTGATTTCATGATCTGTCATACCTCGGGGCATAATCAACATCAGAATATAAAGATAAAGCAAACCTGCCTTGCAAACGACTTTAGTCAAGCCCACTAAATCAGTAAGTCACTTCGAACTCAAATAGAATCTATTTCAGATAGTTGACTTACTTTGAAGGTCAAATTGAACAGATAGCATAGAAGGGCAAAGTCAATAATTTATGCCCTTGATCTCTTTTGTTGGCAGGTTGTATTGAGTAGCTCTAAGCATATTACAAAATCCTATCCCTACAAGTTTTTGCATCCTTGGCTGGGCACAGGACTTCTAACAAGGTAAATCAAAAACGACCTAGAACATGGGCGAGGCAGTGTACCCTTTTGTCACACCTTGTGTAGGTGGAGTGTGTGGCACTGGTTGAGCTATTAGTCCTGTTCTGAAGGCCTGCCCCACACATTTAATGAATGTATGAAGGTGGAAGCCAGACTGAGATCATAGGCCACACTCCCCAACACCTCACTGATTGTGTGAAAAGGATCTCTCCTTGTGCACAGAGGTATTTATTGCAGAAGGGAGGCCCCTTTCAGATGCTCTGCTGATTGTGTGGACTTTGGAGATGGGGCTTCAGGTACAGTCCTGCTCCATTTCCCTCCTTTTCAGTACCTGTGCTAACTAATTTTTTAATCAAGAAAAGAAGTATTGAAGAGCCAATTGGTACTGACTTCAAGACCTGCTTGTGGCAGAGGTCAACTGCCCTGTGGAGTTCCTCACTGGGAGCACAGTAGTGTAGCTTATTATAGTGGGCTTGAAGGCAGCACCAAGCAGCTGATTGATACTGACTTTTAGGCTCCTGATGGTTCATTTACAGCCATGTTTCTAGCTGTCCAACATAGATGGCATCATGTGAGGGGAAAGTGAGGCTGGTTTTTGAGAAATGGCCTCATGGGCAAAATTGGAACCTCACCCCTTTGTTAAGGAGCATGAAACTGGTTGAAGGAATCTGTACGTGCTTCCTGAAGGGGTAGACGATTTGAGGTCATTTTATGTGTAATACCAATTGCTGAGAAATAGGCAATGTTGCAAGTTGGAAATGGATGTTTTGACGGGAAGGAATTTCCAAAACAGTAAAGTTCAGGACTGTATTATGTCTGGAAATGTAAGTCTTCCACGGCACTGAGGTAGTGAACTGGAAGTTCTGCCTGGTATCTGGAACAGGAAAGAGATAGGAGTGTGGGAGGAAAAAGCCTTAACTGATAAATCCAGAATTGGCATTTTAGAGCCATGACTTGGGGTTTTGAAAAAGTGTTTTAGTGCATGAACATCAACATATATCATACTAGTGATCTCATTTCACCAAGCACTGTCCTTATGTGGTCAAAAAGACACCTTTATGTAGCCCAAACAAGGGTAGTATCAGCAGGTTCAGGGGAACCCCAGGGTTTGCAATAGCAAATATTTTTGTGGTGGATGGAACAGAGAAAAAACCAAGGGAAAACAGCTTATTGAGGACTGAGCATGCTCAGTGACTGTGGAATTTTGGCTGAATGTTAGAGAAAGAAATGAACAGCTGGAGGCAAGGCAGAATGGGGTGACTGGAAACCTGAACAGGAGCACTGCAATATTGCATTGCAGGTCCTGCTTGAAGACGTTACATGCATTTTGTTTTGAAATTTGTTTGTGTAGAGAAGGATAATATTTAAGTCTTTGTTTTGCAGCACTGGAGGCAAATGGCGGTCCCGAAGGAAAATGTTAACGCCCACCTTCCATTTCACCATCTTAGACGATTTCCTTGAAGTGATGAATGAACAAGCCAATATCCTTGTTCAGAAACTTGAAAAGCATGTGGACAAGGAGCCATTTGATTGTTTTTTATACATCACATTGTGTACCCTTGATGTAATTTGTGGTAAGTGCTGCAGTCGCTGCCAAAGCGTTGCAGTAAATGAGGTTTAAACATCCCTGCTCATTTGTTGGAAGAATGGACTACTGTAGTAGTGGTGCTGTGTTAGTACAAGACACACTTGACTATGAACTGACCAGTGGTAGAGTGCAGCAGATCTTGGGTTCAAATCCTGGCTGGGAAACACCCTGGCTCTGAAACTTGGAAAACCATTGGAAGTCAGTATGACTTGATATATGGTTGCTCCCTGTGTTCCTTTTATGTCCCACTCTTTGATTTGTAGGCAAATGATTCTTTAATTGATTTCTTTCTCTCCTGTTCCTAGAAACAGCTATGGGCAAGAACATAGGAGCACAACAGAATAAGGATTCCGAGTATGTCCAAGCTGTCTACAGGTAGGTGTCAATGTGATGATCTATTCCAGCAGCAGGGTATAGAGACGGTTGTTAGACTCTAGCCACATTTCGAGGGCTGCAGGTCCCCTTCCCTTCAACGGAGCCTTGGTCCACAAATACTAAGAGAAAAAGTCTCTTTCCCTTCCATGATGCAGAGAACCTTCAGCTTTAACTTGACTGTCTGCATGATAAACCTTCAAAGGCCTGCTTTGTATGAGCTTCCTCCCTGCACCTCTTTTTTGGAGGTGGGTTGCAGAAACTGGGCCTCTCTGTGGGTTGAATGCTGATGTAGAAGCCACATTAACCCTGCAGGCGATAGGGGCAGTAGAGGTTCAGAGTGCTGTCCCAGCTGTATGCCATGTAAACTATTTTTCCTCTGCCTCTTTACATGACAGCCTTGCAAGAAATCTGGGCTCTTTGCTGTACTTTACAGCACTTTTCTAGAAAGCGTTGTTGCTTGTTACCCTAGGATGAGTGATCTGATTCATAAAAGACAGAGGTCTCCTTGGTTCTGGTCTGACCTTTTGTATCTCATGTTCCGACAAGGAAGAGAACATTACAGGACCCTGAAGATACTCCATAACTTTACTGATAATGTAAGCTGCTTCATTTTCCCTTTATGCATGATGTTTCATACACACCAATATCAAAGTGATTTTCTGCTAATATTCACAATTGTGGCTCTCCCACCTCAAGAGCCCTGTTCAGGGCGTGTTCACAGGGTGTATGTGGGGCCTCCCATTTTATCTTCACCACATGCCTGTAAGGTAGGCTCTGCTAAGAAACCAATTTCTCCTTAGTGGCTTTCTTTCAATTCAGAATGCAGGTAAGATTTCAGCTTAAAATCACTGTCTCTGTGAGGAGTTGTCTCTTAGAATTCTTTTGATAGATTTACTCAGTCAGGCATCCATTTTCACGCAGTACATTTACATCCAGACAGCTTTTACAGAGATATTTGAAATGCCTTCTATCCTGGTTTTATGTATGTTTACCCAGAAGTTAGTTTTTGCCCATGGCAGTGTCCATAGGGCACTTTAGACAAGCTGGGTGCAATTGGATATATTCCTCTTTTTGCTTGTCAGCACAATGCACTTTGCTAGGTCCAGGGTGCAACAGAGATAGCTTATCACTTTATATGACACTGCAGGGAGTACACACATTGGATTATGCAACCTGAGAAATGAATCTAGATTCAGGTAGGTAGCTGTGTTGGTCTGTAACAGTCTAAATAAATAAATAAATTGTCCAGTAGCATGCACACGAAATCTTATATACAGAACAAACTTAGTTGGTCTCTAAGGTGCTACTAGACATTTTTATTTATTTATTTCGACTGAGAAATGAATGGTGTTTTTTTTTACTGTCTAAGGTTATTGCAGAAAAAGCTCATGAACTAAAAATTCAAGAGCAGCATAAAAGTGAGGTTGTTGGCAACGGCAAGCAAAGCAAGCGCAAAGTCAGGAGAGCTTTCCTTGATATGCTTCTGAATGCCACAGATGATGATGGGAAGAAGTTGAGCTACCTGGACATTCGAGAGGAAGTGGATACATTCATGTTTGAGGTACAGAATGCCCAGTACAAGAGTGCTGGCTGTCCACCCCTGACTTAAAGGATCACAACAAGCTAATGTATGTGAAGGTCTTTGAACAAAGACAAGACCTACAGTATATAACGTCAAGGGTCTTTTTATCAGATGACTTGGTAGATTGGTTGTCATCCATCTGTCTCGGGAGACATTGGAGTGTGTCCCTTTGGGGGTAAAGTCAAACTGTTGGAAGGTTGCAGCTGTAGAGACCGATATGGGAGAGACATGTTTTGTTGCAGCTGGGGCACATGAAGGCATCCGGTTGTGCTGCTGCAGATGCACCATGGTGTTTCTTCTCTCTACACTTCTCCCAGCGGTCATTCCTCCTCTGGTCACTGCTGTGGTTGCACTACCTGTCTGTCTGTCTCCAGGCACTGCAGTCATCTGCAAGGGATTCCCACATGGCAGATATTGCCAGCCTTCATGGCATGTTTGCAGATGTCTTTGTTGTGCAGAGTTGGTCTGCCAATGCAAAGGCAGATTTAGGGGAGCATGGCTGGATTGGTGGCAACTCTCACACAGTTGCCAGACAGATTGTTAATGGTAGTTCAGTGAATATAATTAAACTGTAACTTTATCCACTGATAAAAAATTAGCAGTATTGTTGTGTATTTGCCCTCTGGTGGTTATAAAGGCACTGAAGCATGCTTGCTTATTTACTAATTATTCAATCCCATTTATGAAGTCTTTCCTTTAAAATATCTTGGAAGTGTTTAACAATACAAACAATTTAAAAACATCACATATAAAACATTTACAAATCCATATGTAGACCAGGATCAATGATTCCCACTTAAAATGCTTGTTGAGAAAGGAAGATCTTCACTGGGCACCCAAAAGACAAGAGGGTTCTGCTTGTTGTCTTGTGAGAGGCAGCTCCAAAGGGACTTGTTGTTCCTTAAGACATGGGAAGTTGAGGTGAGTTACAATGGAGTAATCGGCAACAAAGGAAGCATGTTTGTAATACAACAAATTGTTTTTGTATGAAATTTTCTATTAATTTTTATGACATTTTTTGGAATTGTGTGAAAGCAGGAAAGGCAGGATATAAATAGAATGAAGTAGCAACTTAGAAGCAAAGCTTCAGTTTATATGTCTGTCTTAATGCTAGATAGGAGTATTAGCTGTTCAAACAAGATCTTTTCAGATTACAGGAGTGACTCAGGAGTGTAATTTTGCCTTTGGCACGGGGGGAGTGACCAGGCTGGCAGATTCCCAGGCACATGGTATTCCCAATATACAGTACTTTAAATTTTGAAAGACTATTGTGTATAGGACTGGTGTCTTTAAATTTTGGATTTGAACTAGCTTGTTCGGGCCCTAGACTGGACCATCATTATATGGTTAAGAGTTCTAATTTTTGTGAGAGTATGTTAGACCTCTTAAATTCTTTCTTCCAAGGGTCATGATACTACCACTGCTGCCATGAACTGGTGTATTTACTTGCTTGCAAGTCATCCAGAAGCCCAAAGGAAGGTTCACCATGAATTAGATGAAATTTTTGGTGAGTCTTTCTTTTCTGTGGGTATAAGCCTGGGCAAATTTAGAACGCAGGGCCCAACACAGACCCCAGTTAGGCCCATGAGGCTGCTTTCCCTCAAACCACACCCACCTGCTGCACATTTGATGTCATATGTGACTTAGAGTCTGGAGTAGGTAAGGCTGTGGTTACAGAGGGAGCTTAAAGTGAGAATGACTGCTGGGATTGGTTGCCCTAAGAAGTTCCTAGAGAGCAATGCTGTCTACAGGGGGAAAATGTCTGCTTGCAGATGTAGTTTTTGAAACCATGCAGCATCTGCAAACAGGCACCAAAGGAGATATCTGTAATTGCCAATTGGCTGGTTGGGGGTTACAGCAAGATCCTGTGAACTTTGAATGGTGGGCAGCCCCACCGACTTTCAAAATTGATCTGTATTGAGAAGATTAAGGGTTTGGTCACCTGGTCAGTTCTTGTTCCCCACCACTGCTCTAAATCGGGTGGGGAACCTATGGTCCTGCAGACATTCCTGGAACCCCAACTTGCTTTAGCCTCAGCCAGAATGGCCAGTGCTTTGGAAAGATGGGATATATACTCCACTCACTTCTTCCAGAGGGCCAGTCTCCCCACCCCAGCTCTCAGAGGACAGCTTTAAACAAGAAACCTCTTTGGTGGGACCTACACTGGCTTGGCTTACTCATCATTCTGCAGGTAGAATCCATGCAGTGTTGTAGGAAGGGCGGGGCGCAGGGGACGGGGCACCCCGGGTTCCAGGGGAGGGGGGTGACACACGGCGGCCCCTCCCGCCACTCCCCAAGCCAAGCCCCACCACCCGGCACCCTGTCCGTGCTGCTCTTGCCCGGTCGCTGCGGGAGCAGTAGCGCCGGCCCGAATGAACTGCGCATGCCTGGATTTCCAGGCATGCCCAGTCCATCCGGGCCGGCACTGCCCCTCCAAGGCCGGTGCTGCTGCTCCTGAGCGAGCGGTGGCTCATGGGGCTGCCCCATCTGTAAAGCAGCATGGACAGGGGAGCCCCACGACGCGCTGCTCGCTCGGATGCACCATGGCGTCACATGGCCCCTGCCCCCAGGGGGTGCCTTCACGCTGCTGCCACGCAGGGCCGGCACGTCCATTAAGGTGAACTAGGCAATTGCCTAGGGCGCCAAAATGGAGGTGGCGCTGGCCAGGCTTGGGCGGGGGGGGGGAGCTTCTCTGCTATAGTGAAGAGGTGCTGCTTGCCCCCTACACCACCCCCTGTCTCCCGCTAAAGCAGGCTTTGGCGGGACGGGCGGGATGCGGGACGGGCGAGCAGCAGCTTCTCCGCTACAGCAGAGAAACTGCTGCTTGCCTCTCCACCACCCCCACCTCCCGCTAAAGCAGGCTTTGGCGGGTGGCGGGGGGGCAGAAGGTGGTCTGCCTAGGGCGCAAGAAACCCTAGCCCCAGTCCTGCTGCCACGGGCAGCCAAGAGGCTGCCTCCATACCTGAATCCATGATGCATATGATCCTGTCTATTCACCCAGTAATGTGTTGGAAAAGCATTCTGGGGAGACAGCATACTCCCCAAGACTCTGGAGCGTCTTCCTGGTGGCCCTATCTAGCTGGCATCCTCCTTCAGTCCAGAGCGACAATTATATGCAACCCTTTCCTCATGAGAAGAGCACACAGGTCTTCTAGCATCATGTAGCAAGAAGAAAGACTCCTCTGTAGTTATAAACTACTTTATCCCTGTATGGGACAGCTGCATATTCCTGCAATGCAGGGGGTTGAACTAGATGATCCTCAGGGTCCCTTCGAACTCTATGATTCTATGATTCCTATATAAGATATGCTGTGGTCTTCACAGCTTCAGTGTGGTCAGACCTTCTGCCAGCAAAAAGGAAGTCTTGATGAGTCAGTGTATTGTTTTATCATAACCCAGTTATGATAAAGTGTGCTGACTTAAAGCTATCCAGGCTAACTTCCTGAGACCAAGCACAGAAATGAATCATGGAAGTAACTGATTTAGACCTAAAATTGCCCCCTGGTGCATCACCATTTAAAATAGTTGTAAGAACTTCAATGTTAGGATGCATGTTTTGCTGGTCATAAATAACACATGTTTTTCTCGCTGCCACTGGTTTTATAAGGGGACTCTGATCGTCATGTCACAATGGACGACATGAAGCAACTACGATATCTGGATTGTGTTATTAAAGAAGCTCTTCGCCTTTATCCTTCTGTTCCACTTTTTGCTCGCAAACTGAGTGAAGAATGTTATATTAGTAAGTAGTCCAAGTGGGTTTCTGGCTTGATGAGCTATGGCTATAAGCTCAGGGCTAATGGGGGGCTATTTCATGAATATCTGTTCTTTTTTCACAGGAGGATTCAGGATACCAAAGGGGGTAGATGCCCTAATTCTGCCTTTTGCACTGCACAGAGACCCTGATGTCTTCCCAGAGCCTGAGGAATTCAGACCCGAGCGATTCTCCCCTGAGAAAGCAGCTGGACGGCACCCATATGCATACGTCCCTTTCTCTGCTGGGCCAAGGAACTGTATAGGTATGTACGAGAGTCAAAAATCTGTATCTGGAAAGGAAAAAAAGGGGCAAGAAGTCAGTGGCAGGGAGTGTTTAAAGGGGAAGATTATTTAGACATTGGCACTAGGCATTTAAAGCAGTCGTATCCATTTAAACAGTCTGACTTCCTCCAAAGCATCTTGGGAGCTGTAGTTTAAGGGTGCTACGAATTGTTTAGAGAACTCAGGATCTCTAGCTCTGTGAGGGGAATCAACATCTCCAAATAAGTCTCAGCATCCTTAACAAACTACAGTTCCCAAGTTTATTTGCGGGAGTGTGTGCCATGACTTGTTAACAGTATCATAGTGCTTTAAATATATAGTGTGAATGCACCTCAGTCTAAAGTTATTTCTACACCAATATTATCAGTCCATCCCTTCCAGTTTTTCACTTACTCCTTCCAACGGCTGCAATTCCACTGCCTCCCCCCTCTCCGTGTTTGTTTGGTGGTTTTGTATAATTACAGGAAAGTGTTTAAGGATGAATCTGAGGACCTGACTTCAATGTCACATGACTCACGTTGAATAATAATAAATATGTATAATTGCTCTGGTTAATTGTATCTTGTCATCGCTTTCCAATCCCTCTGCAGGTCAGCGCTTTGCACAGATGGAAGAAAAGACTATTTTGGCCACCATCCTACGGCGCTTCTGTGTTGAAAGTGCACAGCGACGTGATCAACTTGACCCTGTAGGAGAATTGATTCTTCGTCCAGATAAAGGCATCTGGATTCAGTTGAAAAGGAGATCGTCTTCTGGCTCTTAAAATAAGAAACCTCAGGGAAATTCCTTACCACCTTGCATTAGAACTGTTTCAGACTGCCCAACCCTTCCTGGAGTTCATTTTTTAACCAAGATTATGTTGTTGCTTATTACAAGCCAATGGCTGCATTTTAGAAGCGGATGATTGTTCAAATGATGGGTTATTCCAATTGTCTTTGCAATTCGTAGGCTTCAGCCTAGGTTGCCACTAACTGACTTTCCATAATCCTAAAGAAGATGAGCAATATGCTTATTCCCCCGCCAAAAAAACCCCTCATTTATTTCAATATTTAAAGACCTTAAATATATGAGAAAAAATAGACCTATGTTTTGTAACCATACAGAGAGGATGGAGGCTCTGCTACTGTTTAGCCTCTGGTTTTCCCCTGCCCAATTTCATTATAAGGTCCCCTATAGTCTAGATCAAGTGTTATATCCTATAGTGATTTTGCCTGAGGATGGTATCTAAGTAACTTGTTCAAAAAGCACACGGGACTTTACTTGAGCAATGGAATTTGCCATATGTTTCCAGGTGAAGGTTAATGGATTTTACACACATGCATTGTTTCACATGGTGGTCTGTTGTCCACCTCTCTCTCTCTCTCTCTCTCTCTCTCTCTCTCACACACACACACACCACACACACTTTTATTTTAGTCTATGTGACCTGACCAAGGATGTAAAAAACATGGAGTGTTCCAGAAAAGAGATTACCCAGCTCTTGTTAACAGTTATTTACAAGTTTACATTGTGTGTCTGCTTCCGTTTCTTACCCATTACTCATTTTATTGCTGTTTGTTGCCTGTGTAAATTTAACTGCTGCCTACCTCCTGAACATTTCAAAAAACAATCTGAAATCTGAATATGACACTAAAATAAATAAACAAACAAATAAATAAATACTGATGGAAACAGGGGAAATTGTCAGTGTTAAATTACCCATCCCATGTCTGGAATGGAAATCATGTAGTGAATATGATCAGTTCTGTTGTTATTGTTGCTTTCAGTCTGCAAACAATACAGAATTGATTACACCCCACCCCCATTTGCAATGTGTCCTTTGCACTGAAACGAAGGGGATGGAATAACATGATGACAGCATAATTTATGTACATTACGTAATCACATAAATTATGCTTGTTACATAATTTTGCCACAGCAGATAGCAAGGGAAATAACAGGTTTTGGCAGAAGGCGAACTGCAGTGGAACGGAAACAGCCTTGCATTTGACAAAGACGGTTGAATGGAAAGCGATGCCTTCTTACATCCCTACTCCATACCTTCCAATACTTTTCTTCTAGAATAGGTTGAGGAATCCCTGACCACATGGGTGCCATTGGACTCCCATCTCCCATCTGTCCTAGATATCATCACTGGTGGTGATGGATGATGGGAGCAGCATTTGGAGGGCAACAGTCTCTCCATCTTTGTTCTTGAAGATGGCTAGCTTTACAAGACTATCCCGTGACAGGGGCAGGGTTGTTCAGACTCCTATGTCTGGAGATAAAAGTGGTCCCTGAGAACAAAGAAGTTGGTCATCCCTGAAACAGATTAGCGACATATTTATGCATTACAAAAAAACCCCAATGGGCAAGAGTCACTCAGTTTCTTCCTAGCCTCTTTCTTCATAGCCTCTATTTCTGTTTCTCAAAAGGCTCCCACCTGAGAGGTGCCAAGTTTCAGCTGGAAAAAAAGCCTTGGTGCCTAAGCAGGCTGATGCGGAGGGAGGTGATTATTCCAAGAACTGAGCCAAAATTCAATCAATCATAAATCTGCCCATGCAAAACATGGGGACTGCTTTAGGAAAATGCAGACCTATGGAGCTTAAATGGAATACAGATAAATATTGATCAAACTGAAGAGAACAGGACGTGTTCCTGTGTGGGCACTGTGGCGATCACCCAAACTTAGGGACCGCATAGAAGGACTTAAAGGGAATTAGCCAGTTAAAACCTTAGGGGGTGGAGTTAGGAGGACTATATAAACCCACCCTGGGGAAGAGGAAGGGGTTCTGAGAGGGAGTTCTGAGAGGGGGGCTGCTGGTGTTGTTGGGAGGTTTGTGGAAGGGTGGCGGGGAGTTCTGATAGGGGGCAGTGGAGATAGTCTGAGGGTAAGATAGAGGTAGTGAGGTCAGAGGAAGGGAGAGATAGTTGGGAACTGTAATGGATTAGAAGCTGTAGGTATAGGCCTGTATAGGAACTGTTATTAAAGATACAAAAGAACTATTCATTCGGAAACCACATGCTTATGTACTGAACTTGAATAAACACAGTTTGTTCCAACATTATCCCTGACTGAAGTGAGTGAAGCGATTACCAGGCACATACTGGTTGGTGGCAGCGTGTAATAATAATAATAATAATAATAATAATAATAATAATAATAAAATTTTATTTATACCCCGCCCTTCCCAGCCAAAAACCGGGCTCAGGGTGGCTAACACTAATTAAAATCACAGCAAAAACATAAACACAATCAATTTAAAATAACAGATTAAACTACAAATTTAAAAATTCAATATTAAAACTGCAGTCTCATTTTCAAATAACCCACCAATAAAAGAATGAATTAATTAACAAGTGGTTGGTGCAGGTACCAACGGACCGTCAAATGTCTGGGGATTATGTGCAGGTGAAGTGAACTGCCACAGGCACATGCTCACATGTGTGTGCTTGTGGACTGGACCAGGCCATGCTGCTTCCTGACAGAAAAGTCAAGGTACCTAGAACCAAAGGTGGACCCACTTCTTTCGGCACTTTAGGCAGAAAATCCCACAAGTGCCTCTCTTGGCAGAACCACCCCCAACAATAAATTAAATAACTGAAATTGTGCTGCCCTTTCATGAGAGCCAAAACTGGCAGGCCAGAGGCAGCTGACATTAGGAGGAGATGTGAGGGGTGTATCTTGAATGTAGATTTTGATGCATTCCTTTTCTATGCAATGCAGTACCCATAGTAAACACCAGATGGCTTAGCTCATATAAACGGAAGAAAATGATATTTTTCAGAAAGGAAGAAAAAAACCCTCCTGTGTCACCGGTAAGCTTACGTCAGCTGCGATCGCTTTCAAGAAGGCAGAAGCAGTATTTACTGTGTGAGCTTTCTTCAAAAGTAAATATCACAGGTAGATAAACATTGGCAGAGGCAGCATTACTTATCACAAGCGGAATGTGTACATTTCCCCCTCCCCACCTCATTTTTGGGTACTGCAAATTGCATTTGTTCAGAAAGAAAAGTTACAAGTGCAGCAACTATCTCCAGGTAATGAATTTCCTTTATTGCTTTCAAATAATATACATCTACTGCAGGGCTTATATTAGATAGCTGGAAGCAAATGAAAAGTAGTAGTAGTAGTAGTAGTAGTAGTAGTAGTAGTAATATCCCACACTTCTGGCTGGGTTTCCCTAGCCACTCTGGATATCTTACAACATACATTAAAAATTGTAAAAGTTCGTCAGAAATCAGGCTTTGTTAATGTTAGACACATACTTAAAAAAAAAATCTTACTAAAGCTGTGGCGTTTAATAAACTAATGGGCTGATATAATAGTACAGCACTAACTGCAGTAACTCATTTTAATAAGTCTTAGCTGATAGTTTATACAGATGAGAACAAAAAATATTCATCTTTATATAATAAGAACACTATACTTTTTGAAATTACTGAGCAATGTTAAATACAACTTTTGATGCCCATTTGGTTAAACTCCTCCTGAGACCTTGGAAATGTGAGCTTTTGAGAAATCCCACTGAAGTGTGCTATTTATAGTACACTTTTAAAATGGGCATTGAATATTTTATTGCATTTCTTTTTTTAGGATGGCATGGATTTCTCAAACATGTTCTTTCATTCTGTTATTTTCTTCCGTCTCTAGTGGTAAGTACCTCTAGATTGCTTCTCGTATGTGGATATTTGTAAAGATATACCTAAATGACTTCATCGGACCAAGCTCAGAAAATAAAATGTGGAACGTTAAAAGTTTATCTAACAAATAATACTGGATGAAATCCAAATACTCTGAATTATTAATTCTAGTGTAGCCAAATTTCAAAATATTTTGCATCCTCCGATGTTTTTCCCCAGAGGAAGCTGGGTGTTTCAGTGGTGACTAAGAATGCCTCTCACAATCTTGCTGGACAGTGTTAAATTCATACTGGATAATTTAGGTTTGAGCAATTACAGTAGATTAAAACACTCAATTGCCCTCTACTTAAAAAAAAAAAAAAAAACCAAAACTAAACCAAACCAAAACAACAACAACAACACCCCCCAGGGCTTTTGTGATTAGGAAAGTTTCCAACAGTGACAGTGCTGGAGGGGAAAATGGGACATTCCAGGAACAAATCAGAAGCTGGAATGGTTTTGGCAATTCTGGGAATGCCCCAGGAAAGTTGGGACACTTGGAGGGTATGTACCAGTAAGTTAACTTGTCAGCTGTGGGGGCAGATGCTGTTCTGTTGCCAGCATTGAAATAAAATTTAACTGCCAGTTTGGAAGGTCTTTGTGCATGAAATAGAGGAGGGTGACATGTATCAGGCAGCAAAATGTGTTGGGCTAGCCTTGGAGCTGATTGCGGGTGGGGATTTGTTACAATTCATAAATAATGAGGTGGAGCAACAAGCTCACATCTACTCCAACCATAATATGGCGCTCTACTTACAGCCTCTCTGGCCGCCTCTAAAGGCATGGCTACTTTTCCTGATATAAAAAACTCAGGAAGGAGCAACAGGAACTGTAGTTTTGCAGAGGTTAACAAATATGGTTGTGTTAAAAATAGCAGTGTAATGCATCCCATTAGAGCAAGGATTTCTATTTGCTCAACGGGACTATAGTTTTTAACTTCCTGTATTCTTCAGAGGAACTCATGAACTTAAAGCAAAACAGCAACAACCATGAACCATGAACATACACTGACATTTTGCATTTTTGTGTCTCAGAATGTGTGTCTGAAATCTACGAAAACACATATTTTGAAGGAGGAGATATCTCTAAGGTTTATGCTCCCAATGCAGACTACTGCCAAATGGTGTGCACATATCACCCAAGGTGTCTATTGTTTTCCTACTTTCCAGGAGACTGGGTGAAAGATATTGCAAGGTAACATTCACACTACATCTCTGATTTGTTTGTTTATTTGTTCAATCATTTAGTGGCATCTATATACAAGTGACTAACCTTTGTCTGCTTTTATAATTGCTCTTTCTGATTTATATACATTATAAAATGAAATAATAATGTGCTCTCTCTCTCTCACACACACACGAGACATTATGATGTAATATACTTGAACAAGACAGGTACCTCCTATCCCGAGCTGGGTGTGATTGAATTTCAATGGCAGGGGAACAGTTATGGGAGGGGAAGGTTGGTGGTTCATTTTGTTTGTTTTTACCCAGGGAGGGGGTTTCTTTCTTTCTTTTTGCATAGTTCAGAAATGCACACTATAGATAAATAGGTAGATAAAGGGGAAGAAAATGAAATGCATGCCGTAAATGAAGGGGTCCTTTCCAACTCTTTGATTCTATGGATCTATAATCTGTTTCTCTTCCCCTTTCCTTAATGTCAGGTTTGCATGCTTCCTGAAAGAGACTGATACTCAAACGTTGCCAAGGATACCCACCAAAGGGGTAATCTCTGGACATTCCCGGAAACAATGCCTTCGAGTCACTGGTAAGGTCTGCTGGTTCAGAGACCCTACAAAGCAGCCAAAGGGACATAGGAAGCAGCCTTATACCAAGTCAGACTATTGGGCCATCGAGCTCAGTGTTGTCTACATCAATGGTGGGGAACCTCCAGCTTGAAGGCCCAATTCCCCCCTCCAGGCCTCCCCATCTGCCCTACACCTGGTGCCCTATGTCTGATGTCAGACATGGTACAGGTAGGGACATGGCTTGGCTGAAAGGGGGTTTTCAGGCAGTGGTAGTCGGCTGATCAGTGGTGCCTGCAAAGTCCTGTGCACTGGGGTCTGCAAGTGTCAACAATCATTTGATCTCTGGGCTTGCAAAGCACTATGCACTGGGCCTTGCAAGAGCCAATGACCAGGCAATTGGGCTTGCAAAGCACCGTGCCTTTGCTCTCATGGTATGATTTCAAACCATGCAAGCAAAATCTTGACATCAATGAGACATCAGGTGATTGACAAATAGCTAGGACCACCTACTTCTCAACCTTGGCCCCTGGTGGAGTGGAGGAAATAAGGATCTGCTCCTATGCATCTTTACTCAGAAGCAAATCCCACTGTGAAATACTACTACTACTGCTATACATGTGAATTGGCGCTATCAAGTTCTGAGATCTAGGGGGAACAGGCTGTCAGCTCAGTGGAAGATTGCATAACTAAGAAGTTGGATCTGGGTCCTGGGTTTTATAAGGTGTGATGCATTGGGATTGGCCCTTGGGACTAGTACTGGCATCTAGGGGTTGCCCTTGAAGTCTGGACCTCTGCCTCTCAGGGTTACTGTTGAAACAGAGTAGTGTGGGCCTTGGGGTAAGGCACTGAAGCCTGGTTGCTGGGAGAGAGAGATGCTTCTAGATGCCTTCTATTGGTGTTCATCTGCAGTTTCAGATTGCTGTTGTCCTTCTTCCCCCCTCCAGCTTGCAGCAAGGACGTCCATGAAGGGTTGGATATGAGAGGAGAAAACTACAATATAACCACTGAAGAAAACTATCACCACTGCCAAAAAAGATGCACCAATGAGAATCACTGTCATTTTTTCACATACACCACAGCTTCATTTCATGATGCACGTTTCCGGTAAATAATGCCAATATGCTTTTTAATTGGACCCAATGGACTTCTCAGTACTATGGATCAGATAGATAAAGTTTTTTCTGTATGTGGCAAGTGGACTACAATGACTCTGATGCCTTTGCCAGGGAGGAAAACAGGGACCACAGGCTGTTTGCTCCAGGATCAATCATCTGCCCATAGAATTAAAGGTAACAAATTGTCAGTTACCCATCCCTGGCATTTGGCCACCATGCAATGTGGCCTTTAGGCTTCATAAATTTCCCCACCCCACATAGTGGCATCAAAGGCTTCTGCTATGCCAACCCTTGGCCTGGATTCAGGTCCCTGTACTAGCGTGAGGGCATAAATACTGTTTCTTATGTTACTTCTGGGGTAATAAATGTGGTGATTAGGCTGTGATATTCATGCCCTCTGCCCCCCATCCAGTTAAAGTTGGTTCTGAAACTGCTATGACATGAATTAGTTCTCAGGTTCCAATAGAACCAGGGTTTGTGGGTTTGTTGCTTCTTAAGCTATGATCAATGGCCTACCTGTTGTTCGTTTGCCAACCAACACATCAGAGAATGGCATACTATTCAATCCAGATAAAACACAACGAACCAGAAAATTTCCATGCTTCAATGAAAGGAAATATTTAAAGACAATTCTAATATTTCTGCACTCTAAGTTTAGAGATCTGCTCAAAATTCTCCAAGCTCTCCTGTACAGATCGTGTGTTTTTGTCAGTTTTTATAAAATTGTGCTGGCCATGTTGAGATTATATAAATTAGTTATGGTCTTTGGCTCATGGTGTATAGACCCTAAGGCTGCAATCCTCTACCCATATACCTGGGAGCAAGCCCCTTTGACCTCATTTGGATTTACTACTGGGTAGACATGCATAGGATTGCATTAGCAGTAGTGTTTGCTGCCTAAATCCATCCTTCTTGCAGTAGCTAGTAGTACTTCCTATTGTCATAAAATGGTATTAAATTGTCTGCAATAGCACAAGCTGGATTAATCTATTTCAGAACAGTCAGTTTCAGTATTCTCTACTGTGGATTGAAATGTGCTAATGACCCAGCACTTTGGGAGTCAAATACAGATTGTTCGCAGTGGAATTGCATTACTTACTAATCTTAATGAAATGGAAAAAAAAATATCTTGCTCATATTGGTTTGCAAGATACCTTACAGAGAGAATGGCAAGTCCTTGTGCTTTTTCTCCTCCTTGTCCAAAACTTAACAATGAACCCCCATACATTTATTTTATACATTTATTTATCTCTATTTCTTTTATTTCCTTAAAAATGACAAGCAGTATGCTGGTATAATTTGATGCACATATATCACATTCTATTGCAATCATTTCATTATTAGTCACTTCACATGCTGAAATATTTTATAGCAGCATTATTCTGATATCTGTCTACCTTCAGAGTACTGTCACTGTGATTAATTGGATGGTGCTTGTGGATTGCTGTTCTAATAAGAATTAAAATCCAGAAGCACACAATCAAAACCAGTACCTGCTTTGGTCTTTTTTAAAGTTGCTCTCTATTTTCCATACTTCAGGAGGTGGATCAGGTTCTGGCTCATTTCCTTTAGTAAAGCTCTTAACCAAACAAAACACACAACTATCTGGATTTTGCTTCTCTAATGCAGGCCTCTCTATCTGGCACTCTCCTCAGGGCTTGCCCCTCTCCCTTGACCATAACCCTCCTGGCTTCATTCTACAGCTTCCTGGCCTGTTTTTTCCTGACTAGACTGTATCCCTGAACTATGCCTTTTGTTTGTCTGGATTGAGGATTGACAGAAGTGTCTGTCTCTCTGTGTGTAGAAAAATCTCATTTTTTGTTTGGTTGGAATGTAGCTGATTGTACAAAGGTAAGAGTCACATCCATTGCATCGAATGCCTTTTTCTCTGGTCCCATTCACCATTGGCATGCAGACCTCTAAAGTTTGTTCTTGAGGGAACACGGCCCTCAGGCTGAAAAGGGATCCCTATTCCCGACATAGAGGAATGCAACAAATTTGGAAAACAATCAATCTGAGGCTAGATAGTTATTTCCTTTTCTTTGACTGGGTTCCTATTTCACACTAACAGTTTAAATCTCCTTTCTCATTCAGCAATAAATGCTACTTGAAGTATAGTGTCAAGGGAACACCAACCAGTATAAGGTATCTAAGTGGCGTTATGTCAGGATTCTCATTAAAGGCCTGTCAACGTGCCAATACAGGTAAATAAATACTTATATATTAAAAGAGAACAGTAGGGAGAGTATATTGTAGAGTGTTTTGATACAATGCCATAGGTGTAAATAAATATATATCCCATACAGCAGACATTTTCAACCTGGTGACCTCTAGATGTTGCTGGACTCAAGCTTTCATCAGCCTCAACCAACATGGCAAATGGTCATAGATGATGGGAGTTGTAGTCCAACAATATTGGGAGGGCACCAGTTTGAACCCCGAATACTGCAAGGCCCTGACATGCACAAGATGATGATGTGGATGTGAATATGAAAAAGAATGGTTATAGTAAAGCTTATTATCCATTGTGCCAATAACATATTTGAGTTATAGTATAGTCAAATCTTATCCTGTTTTGCTAATTTATTCTCACAACAATCTTGTGAAGTAGTTATGCTAAAAGATAATGACTTGCACAAGCCATTGAATGAGCTTTGTTGCTGAGTTGAGAATATGGATTCAGGGAATAAAGGGTCAAACAGTGTCACAATACACAAATTCTGGAGAATTTGACTCCACAACTCTCAGACCAAAGTGATATTATATGTATGTGCATTTCTTGATTTCATGGATGAGTGTGACTATACACATTCATTTTCTGTGCAGACTGTCCGATGGACATTTTCCCGATGGAGTTTTCTGGTGTTACCATTGCAAGAGTACTGGCACCTGATGCCTTTGTATGCAGAACAATTTGTACTTACAATCCAGTCTGCTTATTCTTTACCTTTTACGATAGTGATGAAGATGTAAAAAACCCAAAGTGAGTATTACGATCAAGTAGTCTGAAGACACCATGCTTCCTAATAACATGTTTAAAATTGTAACAATCTCTCTGAAATATTTATCCTTAGCCCCTGTGGATGAGTCAATGAATATCTGGGATGTGTGCATGTGGCAGCCTGCCTCCTGTTTCTCCACTCACCTGATTGTTGAGCAATACAGTTCCCATTATTCCTGACCTCTGACTGTGCTAGCTGGGGATGATGGGAGTTGTAGTACAAAAACAGCTAGAAACCCAAGTTTGGGAAAAACCCTGGTTTACAGAATCAGAGGATATGAAGTATTCAGAATGTGGCTGAAGAGGCCTAGAAGCACTTTCAGTATGCAATCAATACTATCACTGATGAGTTTGTGTTTGTGTTTTTGCTTTAGATTTACTTGCCAAATGATGAAATCGAGAAATGGCACACCGGAGAGTTTTGTAGAAAGACGAGTTAAGTCAGGTTTCAGCCTCCTAAGCTGCCGGAGAGCTACACCAGGTAATGCATATGTTATGCTGTCCACAAAACAATTTCATGATTGATGAATTCCTTGCCCTTTTCATGATAACATTTTTTTTCCTTTTTGTTTACAATGGTTACGAACAAAATGGCAGCCTGTCATTTTACTACTCACAACAATTTAAACTTTCTGGGGGAGCAAGTGAAGGTAGACTATGTCAAAGGAAGCAAGGAATGTCAACAGCTTTGCACAGACACGGTCCGCTGCCAGTTTTTTACTTACGACCTGAACCCAACATTGTGCAACCGCGAAGGGTACGTTTCTGAAATAAATCAACAAACGAACACCCCATAATATTAAGATTTACCTGTAATTTTTTCCTTGCTGAGCAATATTTGAAAATTGAATCTACCTTCGTTTCTTTTCTTGATAGCAAATGTAAATGCTACTTAAGAATGACTGCCAATGGGGCACCGAATAAAATTGTGACTGAGACGGGAAAGGTTTCCGGCTATTCTTTAAGACTGTGTCAGGTTAAAGAAAGGCCCGGTGAGTCAAAGTTGAAAGTATGTGGTTAACCTTTCTGCATTTGGGCTTCTTAAAGCATCTTGCTGGCTGTCCGTGGACTCTAGATGCTAGACGTGTTAGCAGGGGTGGGCAGCCTGGTGGCAGAGTGTTGCAGTGGCATGGCTGCTGCTTACCAGAATGGTGCTGAGGGTGGTGCTGAGGCAGACCTGTGTGGGTGCTGCTCTGGTGGAACCAATTGAGCACATCTGCCAGTGTGCCCACGCACACCCGGCCTTTCTGCCACCCTGCCTTACCCTCACACCATCCCGATAAGTTTCGGCAGCACTGCTGTTGGGATGATAGCAGTGCAGCACTGTTCCACCCTGCCAGTCACTCCTTTTGGGGATATCTTTGGTATGTTCCACCATGCCTCTTACCATGTGCTTCATTGAATGTTTTGTCCTTTATAAGAGCCATTGGAGTTCCCAGTTAATTAATTAATTTTTAGTCTAGGCACACTGCAAAGTTATTGGGTGCTCACCAGAGGCAAAATGGATTTGCTTTCAAAACACTGCCTTAAAATTATCTTCTCCGTTATCGTATATTTACTTTCCCCGTATATAGTTTTGATGCTTTAATAATTGCTGAATATTTATTGAAATTTGCTACACCTTCTTGGCCTCCTATTATGTTTGAAATATTTGCAGTCTGACATGCAATAGTATATGACAAGGGCTTTCATGAAGTAGTGCTTAGTATTTCATTATAACAGATGGGTGACATGCAATGGTTTATCATATGAGCAAATTTGACCAGTAAGCATAACATGATAATTCCTATTTGATGCCAACTGAAGTAACCAGTGAGGCAACCAAGTCTATAACACTACAAATTTTGAGATAAAAAAAATTAATATTCAAAGTTTGTGCTGCAAAATTGAGAAAAATCAGCTAAAATCTGCTTCTGTTATAATATAATAAGGTGCCTTGTACACAGGGCAGCCTATTGTCCATCTGTCCAATATTGTCTCCTCTGAGGTCTCTAATCTGCAAGGGTCTGCTGTAAATGTATATATTATACAGTGATATAGAATAACCTACGGCTATATACACAGACTGTGTAGCCCAGTTCAGGAACAAAAACTGCCTATAACCCAGAATTAACAACTTTCGTTAGATACCTTTATATCTCTTCTAACTCTGTAAAGGGATACTTCCTCTGTTTTATGAACCAGATTCTATCTGTTCAAAATGCTGCTTGTGTCCCTGAACTTTCTGTAGTCATTCTGCACAAACATTTCTGTACAAACATTTCTGGGGTAGTTCTATCTAGCTATCAAGTGCCCATCAAGGTTCTGTTTGCTGGTTTGTGTTTACTCTTCTTCTTAAAAGGGATTACATAGAAAAGGCCTCTTAGAGCTTAATTTGTGCTTGGACAAAACTTTCAATTTCCATTTCTCTTAGTTTCTTATTTTTCCATTCTGAAATTTAGTTCTTCACATTTCCAAAGCAGTTTTGCCATTTATTTATTAATAACCCCTCATGGAAATTCATCAACATTTAGGAGAAATTTCTCCTAATATATGAATTTTGCATTAAGTTATGATTCAAATGATTTTTGCAAGCATTTCCCCCTAACACAATGCATGCTCATAACTTATTTTCACTAATATATGTGAACTTGATTGAGAGCACCTGCATTGGAGGAGTAGAAGTTTCACCCTTTCCAGTTTCTTCAACTAATTTGTAGCTGCTCTTAGCTCTGATAGGGAAGCTTACTGTTTGGTGAGGGAGACTGAGAATGGTTAGATATCCTGAGTTCCATGCCACCTTCGAAAATGTATCACTTTCCTTACAGGGGCTGAGAGCAGCTTTGTTTAAGTTTGGATTGGGGGAAAAACAAAACAGGGAAAGAACTAAACATCCCTCTGCTTCTGCAATACTGCTCCAATCCTTGTGGGAAGGGACAGTCCCACACTTGCTGTTTGGTTAAAATGAAAACATCAGGATGCCAGTGACTGGCTGTTCCAAGTCATGTCTGGTTAGCATTTGATTTCCTAAAGTCATATTGAGTTTGACTTTGAAAACAAGGGAAAGGACTCCATGGTGGATTGAATTGGTCTTCTGTCTGTAAGTTACAGGCCACAGGGTCCTTTTGTCTTAATGTATCCCACAAAGGCCTGAGAAACACACAAGATTGCACCTGGTGGATACAAGGAGAACTGGAATAGTTAGGAGTTTGGATAATCCTAATTCAGAGTATCAGTGATGAAATATAGTGGTGACAAAATTCTAGAATACCATTGGGAGGTTTGGGTCAATTCATTTGCGTCAGTTTAATTGAACTTCCATGCCTGTTGTGGTAAAAGCCCACATATAGCCCTTAAGAGAAGGCATAAAAGAAAGTTTAAAAAATAATAATCATTAAATTTATTTAAAAAATAAACTTCAAAGTTTTATAATTTTAATCAACCTATGTAATCTGTTGCAATAAACAAAAACTATGAGGTAAAAACTATTTGCACATTGTTGAGATTTAAGTATTTTCTTAGTATGTGCGCCTGTGGCAAAGGGACGGATTGTTGGAGGAACAAATTCATCTTCTGGAGAATGGCCCTGGCAAGTCAGTTTGCACGCAAAGTTATCTCTTCAGAGTCATCTGTGTGGTGGTTCAATCATCAGTGACCAATGGATAGTGACTGCAGCCCATTGTACAGAAGAGTGAGTAAAACCTCTGTGAAGTAAGCAAAACTGAATTGTTTAAATGTTTTCTAAGTAGCAAGGGATGAGCCTTGAGTACAGTGGGTGAGATCCAGTTATGTCCAATGCAGGAAGAACTCCTCTAGTCCAATGGGACTTCTCCCTTCCACCCCTCCATCTGTTCCAGAAGGTTCCCCAACGTCCTGGAGTAGGTTTGCTGCATGCGTGTTTGTGAGAGGAGGAGGATAGAAAAGTCCCATTATGCTAATGGATGCCCCCTCATTGCTATCCTTGATGATCCCCAGTAGCAGCAGCAGCCTAGCAATGAGGCACATTTTCCCAAAATAGTGGCTCTGTGTTGAATTCTTCAGGCATTTGATGCCTGGAGAAAACCATGTGAAGAGACCCAGGAATGGGCGGCAGCAGGAGGAGGAGGAGGAGGAGGAGGAGGAGCAAGTCTACAAACAGCTGAGGCCATAGAGTGTCCATGCAGTGGCTGGCCATTGTGCACCCCTAGCGACTCCTTGCGAACCCCTAGCGATGCTGCCTGCCCACCTTCCCCACCCCACCCCCACTGGGCTTCCTCCAAGCCAGCTGAGGTGGTGCTTTTGTCTGAGCCTCTACCTTTGCCTCCAGCCTCCTTCCTCCTCCTTTCTCGCCCGCTGAATGGCATGGAGTCGCTGCCCTGCACTCCCACTGCTCTCTGGCTGCTCATTCCAGAAAAAGTGGGAATGAGTGGCTTTCCCCACTTTCTGCTGTTAGTCCTGCTCTCATGTAGTTTGAGTGAGTGAGTGAGTGAGTGCACCCCTCTTAATCCAGGATGCATGGAGTGAGGTGAACTGCTTCCCTTTGTGTGTGTTAGCCTTGCTCTTGTGCTTGCTTGCTTTCTCTCCCTCTCTCACCATTGTGTGGCACGTTGCATTTAGGTCAGTAAACTGAGAGGGCATTTTTGGCTATGGGTGTGTGTGTGGAGCTGGTGGCACCTTCTCCTAAACTGCAAATAAATAAGCCAAGTAAGCGCATGCACAGTAGGTCTGGCTTTTTTCCCCGTGAGCTTGAATGCATGTGATATAAAACCCTGTTTTTATAGGAGTAAAACATGACTGTGGAGCACTATTCTATAGTTTGCCTCAGGTGGCAAAATATCTTGGACTATCCATGCCCTGCACCCCTTTGGTTTCATATAGTACATGGGTAGACAAGTCTAAAAAGCCTAGGACACAAATTTTCATGGTCCTCTAGCAGCTATGGTGTCTCATTTACCAGAAGTAATATATTTAGCATGGGTAGGCAAACTAAGGCCCGGGGACCAGATCCAGTCCAATTGCCTTTAAATCCGGTCCGAGGACAGTCCAGGAAACAGTGTGTTTTTACATGAGTAGAATGTGTGCTTTTATTTAAAATGCATCTCTGGGTTATTTGTGGGGCATAGGAATTTGTCCCCCCCTATATATATATAGTCCATCCCCACACAAGGTCTGAGGGACCGTGGACTGTTAACTCTGGAAGTGTATACTTGATTCTGACCAAACTAACCTACCTGGTGTATATTGTGCTCTAGGGGGCTTAGTTTGGTCAGAATCGAGTATGCACTTCCAGAGGTGCATTGGTTGCCAGATGTGAAATATATAGGCATTATTTTCAGCTCTGCTACCCCACTATAAAGATTAGATTAGATGGATCCTTGGGCTGATCCAGCAGAGCTACATGCTGCCATGCTCTTATGTGTTATGAGAAGAAGGGAAAGACTACTGAGGCTTCAAGAAAGGCATGGGCATGTTATAAATGGCTTCCAGATGTTATGGGGCACCCAAAAAAGCACAAAGAGTATTGGGGAGTATAGCTGCTACAAGAATAGAAACGAAAAGAATGCAATACAGTACAGTACTTTAAAACACAAAGAAATAGCTGGATTTCTGTGTGGCATGGATCTTAGGTTAGCCTTTCTAAATCAATGGAAAACAGCCTCATATTCAAAGCTTTAAATAAGCCTGATCTTTTAAAATTGTTTCCATGCTTAGCCTCCCGGTAACGGATGTTTGGCGTGTTTATGCGGGCATTTTGAAGCAGTCAGAAATAAATGAAAATACGCCCTTCTTCAGAGTTCAAGAGATTATTGTCCACCCTAAGTATGAGTATTCAGAGACGGGATATGACATTGCTTTAATGAAACTGGACAGGCCGATGAACTTCAGTGGTACGTGAAACTTTTAAGTTTACTGCAAAATCCTAAATGTTATCTTAAGGAACTCAGTGTTGCTACCACTAAAGCTAAAGTAACTTGACTGCAGTAGCTTTTAACCAGCTACTGTTCCAACCAAGTAAAAATTACGATTGGCATTCTTACAGGAATGTGATGTAGTTTTATATGAATTCTCTTTCCTCCACATTTAACTATCTACTTTTCCTTTAAATGGCAATTCAGGTTTACAGCAACCTATATGCTTACCATCTGAAGACACAATGGATACAGAATTCACCAACTGCTGGGTGACTGGATGGGGTTACACAAAAGAGAGAGGTATTGGGGGGAAAAAAATAAAACTAAGAAATGTGAAATACTTATCTTTGGAAATGATTATGCTGAATCCAGAAAAGATGAAGTCATGCCAGGGGAAAATCTACATGCTCTGGAGGGGAGGGTTTCCTGTGACCAATAAGGGTAGCAATTGCACTGATACACAATCTAGAAGCTTTCAATTTTGCACTGCCTACAAATATATAAATGTTTTAAATGTATAATATGTGTGGGGTCTTAATTTGATATTAGAAATGATGCACTTAGTGTTTTCAAGTTGATTTTCCCAAAGGAGTCACACCAATGATGTGCAGGCAGGGCAGTTCTGTAACCAGTAGAAGTTATGGAAGGGACCTCAAAGGTAATCATGCAGCATGCTTGAACTATGGTCAATCTCTGCATGTGTAGCCTACAGATAAAGCAGACAGCCTACATAGTGGGTGGGTGGATATTTCAGGCTCCTGGGAGCCTCTAGTTTCTTGTGACAATTTAGGGAGTCCTGGCACACAGTCTGGGAATTACTGAGCTAGGAGGAATTGGCAGCATGGTTGACATCTCTCCCCCCTTCCTGCTTTGTGTCCTGTTTCTGTCATTTGTACCACTGTAGGTAAGATACAAGATACTCTGCAAAAAGTCAGCATCCCCCTAATATCCAATTTAGAATGTCAGTCACGATACCAAGAACACAAGATAACTGACAAGATGATGTGTGCTGGCTACAGAGAAGGTGGCAGGGATGCTTGTAAGGTAACAGCCTGCTTTGTGTTACTTAGGATTTACGTAATTTACGAATGTTGACCAGTTTAATTGCCAAAGTGTCCTGGGAATTGTAGCTTGGTGAATGAAGGTGATGAGAATCCTGGTAGAAATCCCTCGCTGTCTCTCCTACCACAGTTCCAAAGGTTCCCTGGGAATAGTTAAAGAAATAAGCATGTGCCAATCTGCACCATATATTCTCTCTCCATTTACTTTTCAAGCTAATTTATGACATGAACGGTCTAATCTTTAGCATCTGCTTTGGCTTATAGCAGTGGAAGTGGAAGTGGCCATTTCTGTCCCACTTTTTAGGAAATCAGTGTAACCATTAAATATGGTGGGTCCTGCTTTATATTGTTCTCTGTAGATGGTCTGGGACAAAAAGGTTCCATTACATGTGTGGTGCAGTGAGCAAACTTTCTGGCACTGACTAAAGGGTTAAAGTAAAACCATTCCATGTACCTTTGCCTGGCAAGAAGGCCATTTTCATTTCCTTTGAAAAATTAAAGGTAGCATCAAACAATGAACATGCGAAGAAATGACGTGAGTTTGGGTGCTTAGTTAATGCCAATTCTGCAGACCACGCTTATTTACTGTTGGTTTGAATTGCAAAGATATTAAAGTTCATTGGATTGAAATCAGTGCTTGTAATGCATTTGAGAATTACCACCATTTTGCATTTAAACAGATTATGAACAGATTATTTTTGAGTTCTGGTGACATTACTCTAATGAACAATATGTTTCTGCCCCTGTTGCAGTTTGTTTATACTCAGAAAAAGAGCTGCTTTTGCAGTTGTTAATTTGGATGTCCCATTCAAGACCAGGATTCTCACATAGCCAACATACTGACAATATGTGTGTTTCTTCTTTCTCTCTCTCTAGGGAGATTCAGGTGGTCCTCTCTCATGTGGACATCAGGGAACCTGGTATTTGGTTGGTGTTACCAGCTGGGGTGAGGGATGTGCTCGTCCAGATCAACCGGGAGTTTACACTAATGTGGCTGAGTTTGTAGACTGGATTCTCGAAAAAGCCTCATAAAAAATGTCCTGTGACCTAAATGTATGGAAGATGACAGAAGATGTTGTCATGTCAGACAAGCAGCTTTGGAATTCTCTGAGAAATCTCTGAGAGGTTTTGTGAACCTGTGGTTTTTGAAAAAGGCTAGTTAGCAGGGTTGAAACAAAGACTGAACTCATCTGACCTGTTGCATGCAATAAAAATAATAACCCCCAAAGTGGCAAATGCCTTTCACCCTGGTGCTCATATTGAAACTGACCGGTGTGTATTCAAATTATAAAGGGGAATGAATGTACCTGAGCCAATCACTGCTTGATAAATGCATGTCCCACTGTTTTAATGGGCGTGTCTAAGAATTTTTTTTATCCTACATGGATATTGTCCACACCTAAGCATAAAAGATAGAATATGATTTCAGCCATAAATGCAATATTTAAGACTCATGGATTTCACTATGATGCTGATGTTGACTGCTCAGTTGGATCTATATCGCTACCTCATTGCTCCTGGGTGGCTTGCAACAAAATCCTAAACACACAATATAGGGTGAGAATCAAATCAGTGACAAAATACAGAAAAGAAAAGTTCTTACATCAAGGCAGCGTAAAATAACATACAGCCTGGATTTAAAAGCCTGGTTGAATTAAAAATTATTTGCCTGATGCCAAAAAGGACACACACAAAAGGTGCTCTGTGAGCTTCATTGTGGAGGCTGTTCCATAGGTGCATTTCATTTCCTCTGGACTGCACTAGATTCCTAAAAAATTATCCACTGAAACCACTCATTTTTCTTGATAGCGTTAAATTACCTTGCCAAGCTAAGCTTTAACTGCAGTTACAGAGGGAGGGAAAAACAACAGCCAAGCATTGATTCATATAAGAAATAACTAACCAAAAGGTGGACCATCAGATTTTGCATGAGACTGAGCTTTGTTTTGTTCAGAACTTTCATGGGAGAGGGGAAATGTATGCCAAGCAATAGGTCTCCTCTTTCTTCTTTCCTGAAGCAGTTGCTTTTCATTAGTATGTAAAATACTGGTACCACTTCCCTTTTGGGTAGTTCCACACCATCATAAGTTTAGGGGTGGTGGTGGTACCCCAGAAAAGGGCAATTTCTGTGGCAGCCCCTAAGTTATGAAATTCCCTCTCCATTGCATAGTTCTTGTCCTATGCTGAAGACACAACTTTTTACCCAGGCCTTTGACACCTGAGATATATGTTTTTAGGACTTATGCTATTCTTTTGATTGTAAATTGTTTTCATTGCTTTTAAAATTGTAATTTTTACATTGCTGTAACCTGCCCTCAGACCTTATAGTGAAGGCAGGTAAGAAATCAAATGAAAATAAATAATAATAACCAGCTTTGACCAGCTGGTGAGAAATCCTACAAATAAATTTAAAGGAGGGGGGAAAAAAATCTAAACTGAGCCTGTGAGGGGTGGTTTTATCAGTGGGTGACTGGGGTGCAAACAATCCTTACTGAAGTACTCCTACACTGCAGAAATGGAGAAAATCAGCAGGTGAAAAATTGTGTTTTTCCAGTTATGAAATGTGGTGGTATTGGGAAAGTGATGCATCCCGCCTGATCTTGAGGAAAGTTGTTCAGATCCCATTCAAAAAACAAGTAGTATAAAGAAGGGGGGGGGAATGTGTGGAGAGTATCAGAGCCTACAGGGTTAAAGAGCTCTGCTATGACGCACTGGTCACTGGGTGGGCAGTTCACATACGGGCTTTTGTCTTTGTCTGTGAACACGTTTGTTCGTTTGGTTTTGTTTTCCTCCGGAGCAGACATGGAGTTGAATTCTCCGGGAGTAGATTTATTGCTTTGAAAATAAACACTGCTAGATAAGAGGACCAACGTTTCTGTGAATTATTGCTGTGCTGCCTTGGCAATCACACACGAGCTGACGCTGTGCTTGGACTCTGCTAATTACCGGGGGCTGCCAAGAATGGAGAGCAGAGCTGGCAGCTGAAGGAAGCCTGCCGGGCCCTGGTAAACTTTACATATTGTGGAATATTCCATTTCACAATATAACATATTGTGGAATATTCCAAACATATTGTGGAATATTCCATTTCACAATATAACAGAATGATCATTTAGAAAGGCACAAGGAACTGGTGTTGAGTGGTGCTGTGGGTTAAACCACAGAGTCTAGGGCTTGCTGATCAGAAGGTTGGCGGTTCGAATCCCTGCCACGGGGTGAGCTCCCATTGCTCGGTCCCAGCTCCTGCCCACCTGGCAGTTCGAAAGCACATCAAAGTGCAAGTAGATAAATAGGGACCGCTCCAGCGGGAAGGAAAACGGCATTTCCGTGCACTGCTCTGGTTCGCCAGAAGCAGCTTTGTCATGCTTGCCACATGAACACCCAGTAAGGCAGGCTGCCATTCAAGTAAGGAAAGTCCAAAGCTCACTTTGGTATGCAGACATGCTTGTGCCATAGGTGGCAACTCCCCCCCCCCTTTTTAAAGGAAAATTCCCTTATTCTGAATAGGATTCCTCACAAGAAAAGAGAAAAGTTGACAGCTATGACTTGTGCAGTTCTTTAGACCAAACCCAAAAGTCTAGAAAGACTTCAAAAAAGAAAACTACCGGTAAATGTTCTAATACTGGCAAGTGAGAATATATTATTGTGGTGTAGGAAATCAGGTTTACAACAGGATACTGACTAGACTTTAAAGGCATATTTTGTCTGACACCTGTACCATGGAGACTGCTAAAATACTGCTTTACATTCCACCTCCCCCCCCCCGAAAAAAATCTGTCCATGCCTAAAACAAACCTTTGTTCAAAGTATTTTGGCTTTTAAATTAGCTTGTCTCTTCCGATCTAGCAAAATTGTTTCTTTCCCAATAAAGAAGCTTAACTTTCCTTGCCATCAAAAGAACTTTTCTTTAAGAGAGATCAAATCCTAAAAGTCATTAAAATGTATTTTGAGCAATTTTCTTTTCACACAAAAATTGCTGCAACAGCTGCATGAACCCTTTTCTCCACGTGGAAAGAGTGCAATTAAACAGTATGGGTAGTAACAGCTTTCGTCAAAATTTTAAATCATTCATAAGTTTAAGCCTCGCATTCCTCTGTTTTTGAGACAGAGACAGCACACACACTATACATACATTTAAAGCACCTTTAAAACAAAGGACTTCCACCAATGATGCAGTTTGTTGAGGGTCCTGGGAACTGTAGCTCTGTGAGGGGTAATCTGCACTTCCCAGCATTCTTTGGGGAAAGCCATATGCTTTGAAGGTGACTGAAAGGTGTGTATGCAGCCACAGGCATTATGAAATGTGGGAGATTTCAGAAAATAACGAATAATAAGCATTTTAGAAATTATTTCGACTTTTTAAAGCTATAGACCTGGCCACACTCATAATACACTCCCCGACCACCACTTTCCCCTCTCTGTGTTCCTCCATTCTTGCTCCCATGTCATGGTCATTGCCAGGGGCATAGCAAGGTAAATTGGTATCCGGGGGCAAAAAATTTTTTGTCACCCCCCCAGGCATGGGATGGTCAGGTGGTACCCGGTGCAGAAAATTTCTTGTCAACCCCCCCCATTGATTCCCCCCCCTGCAAAAATGGTTTTACGTTATTTCATATTTTCTTACAAAGGAATAATAACAAGTAATAATAATAATAAAACTTTTATTTATATCCCACCCTCCCTGACTGAAGTCGGGCTCAGGGTGGCTAACATCAGATACATGACATTGGTATAAAATCAAACAATAATTAAATTACCTCCTAAAAACATCTCAAAATCAAATTAAAGTCTAATTAGATGGCTTTCCACAGGGTTAGGGTTGGGAACAGTAAGTGTTCTCTGAACTGAAATTTCAGCCTTCATGACATAGGAAAACAGCCAAGTGAACAGCTATTTTGGTGGAGGAGGGTCAAGATATTAACCGATATGCAAGAAATTTCATATATAGCTATATAATCCCTAGTATAGTAAGATAAGACCTTCGGAGCAGGCATTACAAAAAATTTCAAAAAAAATTTCAAAAAAAATTTGTTCCTTGATAATTTGGCCCGCCCCTCACCTCCCCTTGCTATGCCCCTGGTCATTGCTATTGTGCAACCTGCCTTCTCTTGCTCCTCTATGTGGCACCCCCCCCCCCGGACTTCATGCAAATCCAGGATTATGATGAGGCAATGCAAATCCTCCAACGCGGGCTGTGCAATGTAATTCTTGCATTTTTATTATAGAGAGGGAAAAGAGAAAACACCCACCCTCCTTTGTATGCCTTGGTGATGTCAGTGGGGTGTATATTTTTAAAGGTGTGGGGGACACTTCGCAAGCTTAATATGCAGCGTCTTGTGGGGAAATATTGTAACCAGCAGATGCACATCTGCAAGAGCAGTGTGCATTATGAAGAGAGTCACTTTTCCAGAGCTGTGATTAATTTTCTTAATTGCATCTCATTTCCCCCACAGCTGGCAGATGAGGTGATGCCTCTCATTGTACGTTTGCGAGGGGGGGGGAACATTGCCAGGCAGAGCATTTTGTCACCATAGATTCATCCGCTTAAGAGGTTGCTAATAAGCGTTTTTTCCTTTCTCACACTTCCACTGCTTGGAAAGGACAAATTAATTGTGGAGAGAACTCTATAATTTGAAAATATAAAACATTTTGTACGGCAAATGTGATCTTTAAAACACGAAGTTTAGAAATTCTACTCAATTCACAACATTAAACTATTGTTATACCTTTAACACTGTAGTACTATACCCTTCTTTTTCTACAATTTCCATTCCTGCTACTACCGGTACCAAGGCAACACCCTCCACCTTTTCCTCATCAAGTATGAGAAGCCTTTACATATTTGAGAATTAAGCACCAGTGGAGGCACTACATTACAGATGTGTGAAGAGGCTCTCAACGGTGCCCAATATGAGCAAAGACATGCTTGGATGCCATTAGAATTCTCCCCATGGAGAACCGGAAAGCAGTGTCCCCAGAGCCTTAGAATTAATTGAACAATTTGGACTTGTAGCTGGCTTCAAATTAAATAAGCAGAAAACCAAAGTTTTGGGTAAAAATTTGAGTGCAGAACAGATTCAAAGAATACAAGAAGCCACAGGCCTCAATTTTGTTAAAACTGTAAAATATCTAGGTATCAATCTCACAACTAAGAATTTGAACCTGTACAAGGACAACTATGAAAAACTGTGGATGGAGATAAAAAAAGATATGGAAATTTGGACAAGACTTAAACTGTCGTTAATGGGAAGAATAGCAGTGGTTAAAATGAATGTCCTACCAAGGATGCTGTTCTTATTCCAAGCCATACCAATTTTGGATAAACTGGATTGCTTTAAAAAATGGCAAAAGGACCTATCAAAGTTTATATGGCAGGGCAAAAAGCCTAGAATCAAGTTTAAGATCCTAACAGACTCTAAAGAGAGAGGAGGCTTTGCTCTGCCGGATTTAAGACTTTATTTTGAAGCAGCGGCCTTTTGCTGGTTAAAGGACTGGTTCAAATTAGAGAATGTGGATGTGTTGGACTTGGAAGGACATGACAATATGTTCGGTTGGCATGCATACCTTTGGTATGACAAGGTTAAAATTCACAGAACTTTTAAGACTCATATAGTTAGAAAATCCTTGTATCAGGTCTGGACTAGATATAAAGATCTTTTGGAGAGAAAGACTCCTAGATGGATTTCTCCAGTGGAGGCCAAGGCCTATAAGAGACCGAACATGTCTGCAAGTTGGCTAAGATATATGGACATATTGCAGCAGGAAGGGGACTCATTTAAGTTAAAAAGCTATGACCAAGTGAAAAGTCAGGTCCCCGATTGGCTGCAATATCACCAGGTGTATGAAACATTTAAAATGGACAAAAAAGTTGGTTTTCAAGTAGAAAAATCAAAACTGGAAACAGAACTGATAGAATCGAACTTTAAGAACCTTTCCAAAATGTACAATCTTTTGCTAGAGTGGCATACGAAAGATGAGCTGGTTAAATCGCCAATGATAGATTGGGCGAAAGATGTAGGACATAATATTATGATGGATGACTGGGAGAGATTGTGGCAGAAAGGTATCAAATTTACTGCTTGTCATAGTTTAAGAGAAAACATAATGAAAATGGTTTATAGATGGTATTTGACACCAGTTAAGATAGCTAAGATGAATACCAAAATGTCAGATGTATGTTGGAAATGTAAACATGCGAAAGGTACCTTTTTTCATATGTGGTGGTTGTGCCCAGCGGTAAATGCTTTCTGGGATAAGATTTATAACGAGCTTAAGAAGGTAATGAAAGTTACCTTTTGTAAGAAACCAGAGGCATTTCTTCTGAGCATAACCAATGAAGAGATACCCAGTCAGGATAGAGTGTTTTTTATGTATGCCACAACAGCAGCCAGAACCTTATTGGCAAGAACATGGAAAGGTGAAGAGATACCAACGGTGGAAGAATGGCAGATGAAGATGATGGAGTATATGGAACTCGCAGAACTGACCGCCAGAATCCGGGACCAGAGGGAGGAGAAGGTGTCACAGGATTGGAAAAAATTTAAAGACTATTTAGTTAAATCAGTTAAATTGAATATTTGAGCAGAATTAAATAGAATCGGCTTTAGTAGGTTTATATTAGACAATACTGTTAAGAGGAAATTTTTTATGCGAATGACTTATTTGCTAAAAATATGTTAAAGATATGATGCTAGGATAAGATTTATAGTTAATTAGGTATTTGATTAAGTAAAGTTAAGAATATTAAAAACTTGGGCAAATGTTAATTGAACAAGATATAAAGCTACCTAGAAGATATATATGATTTTGAAGACAGTGGAGGGAATGGGGGAAGCCCACAAATAGAGAAGATAGAAACAAGGAAAGTATGAAGATTAGTGTTAGTTTAAGGTTTGTATAATTTTCTTTTTTCTCTTTATTGTTATTGTTTGATTGTGTTTATGTAGTTTGTTTTTATGGTGTTAATGTTGATGTTTATGTTATGTTTTTTTCTGTCATAATTGAAAATAATAAAAATCTTATATAAAAAAAAAAGAATTCTCCCCATGGAGAGCTGTTATTCTGCAGCTCCAATTTTATTCCTATACAACTAGCATTCAAGGAATGATAGTAGTATTTTTGAACTCTATGTGTGGCTGGAAAAGTTGACACGCATCATTCTAACTCCACCAGAAGCTCCTTCCCTGATTAGTAAATGTCTAATTTCTTCTCTGTGTTGATCCCTCCAAAAGCAAACAAAGCTATGAATCAGAACGGCAGCAGTCAAGGGAAGGAAAATGTTCATAGACTCCCAAATCAGACATATAATTACAATATAATACTAGCTGTCAAGTCTTTCACAAACAGCAGACGTGTGAGTGAATGTTGGGGAAATACTCCTTAAATATTAAGAACCTGAGCAGGCAGCAACTAATGTCACTCTTGAGACTGCTATTAGTCAAGCTGGTAAAAACCAAATCTACAGAAATGGGATTCAGATTTTAAAATTGGAATTATGTAAATGTCAGATAAGGGTAATATGGGCAATTGTCACTGGAATGAACAGTTTAAAGGGCCTTGTCTTAAAAATGAAACACATACGGAACAACTTTGAAAAACATGGCTTGGAATTTCAGTACCAGGTTGAAATCTCTCACAAAATTTTCATTAATTTGCCATCCCAAATGCTCTGTCAATGAAAGGTACAGCGTATCCCACAGGGACATTCTGTTTCTTAACATGAGAGAATGGTGATCATTTTGGTTGCCATGATCTTACACAATTTAGCTGTGTGATTTCCCCCCCCCCCAAAAAAAAATGCTTTTGGGAGGTTGTGATGTCACATAGTGCTGCCAAAGCTATGCTTTCGGGCTCCATGCCCCAAACTGCTTTTTTTTTGGGGGGGGGGGGGAAGCAGCAAGAAATCATGCATGATCACAGCAACCAAAATAGCCACCGTGCTGTCAAGATTAAAAAAAAGGGGGGCAGATGGTGTCTGGGAAGATGGTGTCCCAGATTTTGGCCCCTGAAGGAAATGTTGTGGTGTGGAAAGGATAGTTTTGCTGGATTTCTGCCCACATAGATAGATAGATAGATAGATAGACAGACACACACACCCACACACACCCACCCACCCACACACACACACACACCAAAGGACCTCCTGCAGTCCACATAACATTAAGCAATGGCCCATAGCTTAGCGGTTGAGCCCCAGTTTTAAACATCTTTAGCATCTCCAGTCAGTGCAGATAATACTGAGCTCCCTCTGCTCTTGTTAGATTTTTTTTTTTTTTTGCAATAAACATTTCTCTTTAAGGAGCTGGCTATGTTCCTTCTCTCTTATCACTCACTGAAAGAACTGAACAGGATTTGAAAGGCATGTGAGGTTTCTGCTAAGCTCAATTTACAGCATGTGTGGCAAAATGTGCCTGAAGATGGCCCCTTAAAAACAGAATTCAAAACAGTTGACCATTATTATTCTTTTCAGATGAATGCGGTGGCGACCGAGGAACTAAATGGAAAAGAAATGGATGCTACTGCAGCCATCTCTGCTGGAAACATCAGCAGTCATTCAATTGCTGGGATGGGCAATGCCTGTGCAATTATTAGGACTGCTTCCATTTCATTAGTGGCTGTCAAAGCACTCTCTCCCTGCCTTTCCTTCTTTGTACAGTGGTACCTCAGGTTACATACGCTTCAGGTTACAGACTGCTAACCCAGAAATAACGCTTCAGGTTAAGAACTTTGCTTCAGGATAAGAACAGAAATCGTGCTCTGGTGGCACAGCGGCAGCGGGAGACCCCATTAGCTAAAGTGGTGCTTCAGGTTAAGAACGGATCTCCAGAACGAATTAAGTTACTAACCCGAGGTACGACTGTATTTCAAAGGCACTGGGGGAATGTACTGAAAGGAGAAAAGAGTTTTGTGCTCGTTCCAGTAATGCCTTCCAACACACATAGTCAGCAGCAAACGATGAGGCCTTTCAAAGCATCTAGCCTGCAGCAAGTGAGACAAGGCCCCTCACAATCCATCACACGGTGGCACACCACCTCAATCTCTGAGCGGTGCGAGATTTCAGGGGTTCCAGGTGCTTACCCAGGGTTCGGTTTCCTTCAAAATGAGAGATAGCAGAAACCGTGGTGTCTGTATGACAGATGGTTTATTTTCCCATATGTACAACCTAAGCCTATGATGGAGGGGTTCACAACTGTAACACCCCAACAGGGTCTTGCTTCTCCCATAGCTGCTGCTATCAGAAATCAGGCATGGCTCTGACTCCCTGGCTTCACAGCCTGCTTCTTTCTTCCAGCTTCTAGCTCACACAACTCAGCTCCCAACCCTGGCCTCTGTCCTTCTAACTACCAGCGAGTTGAGAGAGTGAGAGGGAAGGAAGGGAGACATTGAGCACAGAATCACTTCCTTTGTTGCCCTAATGGCCCATACTTTGAGGGCGCTTACCCTCAGGAAGCTAGCCTGGCTATTCCAGGAATCAAATCTGTGCTGGATCCAGGAATTAGAAGAGGGCTCAGGGATACAGCCTAACACACACACCCCGCCCCACCCTAACTCATAACAATACTTGGAGATGCTGTAGCAGCTAGCACCTGAACTACATGGGGAAAAATACATTGGAGATGATGAGAGAAGGGCAATCTGTCCATTTTGGTTTTTCATTTTCCCAGTCTTAAATTCAGTTCTCCACATTTCCACATTTGTTTATGATCCTTAATTTTCTTTTTAAAAGGTCCTCGTGAAATTCTTCAGCAGTTTAGTGCAAATTTCTCCCCATAGACAAATTGTTTCGTATGTAATTTTGCCTAAGATACACATTTTTGCAAAGCAATGTTCCATACTATAATGCCGTCTTGCATGTTATTTTTGTTCAGCTATGCATTTTTATGCACGTGTTGCCCTAGTTTGTGCATTTTCATATGCATTACTTGGCTGGAGCATTTGGTGGAGAAGTATATCTGTGCAAAGGGCCCGACAGAGTTTAATTTAAAGGGATGATTGACTCATCAATTTTTGACACTTTCCTAAGGCTTATACATGTTTTCTAGCACTAGGTGGAGGTAGACAGCCATGATGAGGGAATGCTTCCGAGAGTCAAATACCATAAAATGACATATCATCTGGTTAACAGACAGTGAAGAAAATCATTTGAATGAAGTATCACTTCTGCTACCTAATTTACTGAAGGATATTGATGGCAGCTGACCTAGTGTTTACAGCGCTGGTTTCTATTCTTTTGGACAGAGATCAGTGTGTATCATCCAGATGTGTACACAGTCTGATGAAATCCAGAGGGAAATGTGAAATTTAAAGGAGCCCCAGATAATGGAAGCAGATTTCCTGTTAGCTTTCTGCCTTTTAACAGGGCAGGTTATTTGTCCGTTAAGCCCAGCCCTGGCAGCAACTGTCTAGGGTTGTTAGGGCAGAGGTCTTCCTCGTCACCTTCCTCTGAACCCTAGAGAAATGGCAGGGATTGAACCTGGGACCCCTAAGGTACGTTTATCAGGCCACCACCTTATGCCCCAGAGGCAAAAGTAGAAAAGTTGGAACTGAACATGCTCTAGGCCTGTATTTTGGGGACTGGTTCCAAGGTGGTTGGCAGATGGAGAAAAAAATATACAGTGAAACCAAGAAATAAGACCAGTTAATGTTTCATCCCTATGTATATTATACATGTAAAATGTGTGCTCTGTCACTGAACTATGACTCTTCTCTTGTGGTTCCTGTTCTGCACAGGATTGTTCCCAGTACAATTACCTTCTTGTACCTGCACCAACTTCCTGCCCATTCCTTCTCTTTGTCATCACTGTCTCTGATCTCCAAAGTGTGTCTGTGAATAGAAATGGCACTGGTGACTTATTCCTGCCCTGAGTTTTTGTTTTGGTAATTTGAACCTATTGACTTGCATGCAGAAGCGTCCAGGTTCAATTTCTGGCATTTCTAGGTAGAGTTGGAAGAGAATCTCTTCCAACTCCCAGGCAATCCTGAGGTAGATAGACCAATGGTCTGACTTGGTATAAGCTCCTTTAACCTACGCTTGGAGTGACAGCAAACAAATTTGCTCCAGCGCTCCATCATCTGTGGCTGCCTTCAAATATTTGAAGATGAAGTTGAAGGGCTCTCGAGATTGGGCTGCAAATCCACAAGGAGAGAGACAAAATCTAACGCAGATGTTCCAAATGGTAATAGAATAATTGCTTGACTTTGTTCATTTTAATGAAGTACCAGCTTCTTCTAATTCTAGCATTTAAAAATTACCTACAATTTGCTAGTGAGTGTAAGAACAACCCAGACAGAGGCATAAATCCAAAACAATTGTTGCTGGGTTCACCACCCCCTATAATAATAGCCCACTTTGTCTTTTTTGAAACTGCCTTCCTGCAGTGGCCAATATTTTAAACCCACTGCCCTGGAAATTAGGACAAAACTAGACTGAGGGCGATGCTAGAAGTTTCTGCATTAGTGTTGAAAGCATCATTTTACTTAGTTAAAAAGGACCACTGGTTAATTCTTACTGTCTAAACAAGCTGCCTAATAACCTTTGTTTTATTGGATTTTTGCTTATTATCTTGTAAAAACATTAAGACAAGAATAAGTGTTGAAGTAGTTTGAATTTTAAAATATTTAGTTGCCCTGTTTGTCTTATGCTGTAACTCAGGGACAGGGCACAGTATCTGGTTGATAGGAGGTGGTAGCAACCTTTTGCTTATTCCTCTTTCTTTCTCTTCGGGCATGGGTGGAAAATGGGATCTGGCCCACTGGCACTATTTTTGCAAACCTGCAGGGGCCAAGTACGACAGGTGGGTGGTCAATCAGCTGACATCACAAGGACATCATGGCACAGTGACATCATAACACACAGTGACAGGCAAAGAAGTGTGTGCAGCACTCCCCTAGCACCGAGAGCCAGCTGATAGTTGCCAATGGCGAAGCCATGCATACAGAGCTACCCAAATGCCAACAATCAGCTGATAGTTGGCATTTGAGAAGAGCAGCACAAGGGGGAATCAGTGGTTCCTGCAACACCACTTTTGTCTAAGCCCCGTTTTAAGTGACCCACACCTGACATCATATATCACATCTGGAAGACATCTGAAGGCAGCCCTGTTTCAGGAGGTTTTTGATGTTTTTATTCTATTTTTGGATATGCTCTAAGCTGCCCAGAGTGGCTGGGGAAACCTAAGTAGATGGGCAGGGTATAAATAATAAAATTATTATTATTTATTATTAAGCAGGGTAGGTAGATGTGGCTTGGCTGAATTGGCTTCTTGGACCAAATGGAAACTGCTGGGCCTAAACAGGCCTATGGGACAGAGGTTCCCCACCTCTGCTCTAGGGAAAAACAATCTGACTCAAATTTTGGATATTTTAATGTGGTACTATCAACTCTCTCCCCCCCCTTTATTTTCCCTAAGCCACATCAGGCAGAGATCAGGAGGAAATGTCATGTTGCCTTTCCCAATGTAGAGTTGCATTGTACTGAAAAGTTAGATCCAGATTTTGTCTTGCTTAGAGAAGACCCATCAAAATGAGTGGGACTGAAAAGTATTACTATCTTAAGATCTATTGATTTCATTGTCCCTATAGTTCACACATGTTGTAGAACATCAAAGCCCTTCCTCCTCCCGTTGAACAGCTGATGGTCCCCACCTGCTGTATCCACAGGATATCCTAGATTATTTAAACTGATAGCGGGTATTTAAGGCTAACTGGCATTTAAGCTAGCAGCTGGACACAAAACATTTCTGAAATAATAATACAGTAATAATAATGCAAGGCTCTTTTTTATTATATAGCTTGGGAGCCAAATGGGATATTTTGAGTGCAAATGCAATGTGACAGCAAAAATAAAAGAGCGAATAATGAAAATAGAGTTTAAAAATGAATATTATGGACTACACAGACAGGGAGAAGAGGGCCTTGCTTCTAAGGAGTCCTTTATTTGCAGTGGATTACAAATTAGCAGTATCCCAAACGATAATGAGCCTATTGGAATGTAAATGAGCTCATTATTAATTTCTACAAGCTTTAAACCAAATTTAGAATACTAGAAGGAGGAGGGCATGCATTAAAGGAAGCGGAAGAATAGAGTCCATAATTATTTCCATTCATTCCTCAATCTAGAACTAGCTGGATTGTTACCAGAGAATCTTAGGTCTGCATTGCTGATTCCTGTTGTTGTTGTTCAGTCGTTCAGTCGTGTCCAACTCTTCGTGACCCCATGGACCAGAGCACGCCAGGCACGCCTATCCTTCACTGCCTCTCGCAGTTTGGCCAAACTCATGTTAGTAGCTTCAAGAACACTGTCCAACCATCGCATCTTCTGTCGTCCCCTTCTCCTTGTGCCCTCCATCTTTCCCAGCATCAGGGTCTTTTCTAGGGATTCTTCTCTTCTCATGAGGTGGCCAAAGTACTGGAGCCTCAACTTCAGGATCTGTCCTTCTAGTGAGTACTCAGGGCTGATTTCTTTGAGAATGGATAGGTTTGATCTTCTTGCAGTCCATGGGACTCTCAAGAGTCTCCTCCAGCACCATAATTCAAAAGCATCAATTCTACGGCGATCAGCCTTCTTTATGGTCCAGCTCTCACTTCCGTACATTACTACTGGGAAAACTATAGCTTTAACTATACGGACCTTTGTCGGCAAGGTGATGTCTTTGCTTTTTAAGATGCTGTCTAGGTTTGTCATTGCTTTTCTCCCAAGAAGCAGGCGTCTTCTAATTTCGTGACTGCTGTCACCATCTGCAGTGATCATGGAACCCAAGAAAGTGAAATCTCTCACTGCCTCCATTTCTTCCCCTTCTATTTGCCAGGAGGTGATGGGACCAGTGGCCATGATCTTAGTTTTTTTGATGTTGAGCTTCAGACCATATTTTGCGCTCTCCTCTTTCACCCTCATTAAAAGGTTCTTTAATTCTTCCTCACTTTCTGCCATCAAGGTAGTATCATCAGCATATCTGAGGTTGTTGATATTTTTCCCGGCAATCTTAATTCCGGTTGGGGATTCATCCAGTCCAGCCTTTCGCATGATGAATTCTGCATATAAGTTAAATAAGCAGGGAGACAATATACAGCCTTGTCGTACTCCTTTCCCAATTTTGAACCAATCAGTTGTTCCATATCCAGTTCTAACTGTAGCTTCTTGTCCCACATAGAGATTTCTCAGGAGGCAAATGAGGTGATCCGGCACTCCCATTTCTTTAAGAACTTGCCATAGTTTGCTGTGGTCGACACAGTCAAATGCTTTTGCATAATCAATGAAGCAGAAGTAGATGTTTTTCTGGAACTCTCTGGCTTTCTCCATAATCCAGCGCATGTTTGCAATTTGGTCTCTGGTTCCTCTGCCCCTTCGAAATCCAGCTTGCACTTCTGGGAGTTCTCGGTCCACATACTGCTTAAGCCTGCCTTGTAGAATTTTAAGCATAACCTTGCTAGCGTGTGAAATGAGTGCAATTGTGCGGTAGTTGGAGCATTCTTTGGCACTGCCCTTCTTTGGGATTGGGATGTAGACTGATCTTCTCCAATCCTCTGGCCACTGCTGAGTTTTCCAAACTTGCTGGCATATTGAGTGCAGCACCTTAACAGCATCCTCTTTTAAAATTTTAAATAGTTCAGCTGGAATATCATCACTTCCACTGGCCTTGTTGTTAGGAAGGCTTTCTAAGGCCCATTTGACTTCACTCTCCAGGATGTCTGGCTCAAGGTCAGCAACCACATTACCTGGGGTGTATGAGACCTCCATATCTTTCTGGTATAATTCCTCTGTGTATTCTTGCCACCTCTTCTTGATGTCTTCTGCTTCTGTTAGGTCCTTTCCACTTTTGTCCTTTATTGTGGTAATCTTTGTACGAAATGTTCCTTTCATATCTCCAATTTTCTTGAATAAATCTCTGGTTTTTCCCATTCTGTTATTTTCCTCTATTTCTTTGCATTGCTCGTTTAGAAAGGCCCTCTTGTCTCTCCTTGCTATTCTTTGGAAATCTGCATTCAATTTCCTGTATCTTTCACGATCTCCTTCGCATTTTGCTTGTCTTCTCTCCCCCGCTATTTGTAAGGCCTCATTGGACAGCCACTTTGCTTTCTTGCATTTCTTTTTCATTGGGATGGTTTTCGTTGCTGTCTCCTGTATAATGTTACGAGCCTCCATCCACAGTTCTTCAGGTACTCTATCCACCAAATCTAAATCCTTGAACCTGTTCTTCACTTCAACTGTGTATTCATAAGGAATTTGATTTAGATTGAATCTTACTGGCCCAGTGGTTTTTCCTACTTTCTTCAGTTTAAGCTGGAATTTTGCTATAAGAAGCTGATGATCTGAGCCACAGTCAGCTCCAGGTCTTGTTTTTGCTGAGTGTATAGAGCTTCTCCATCTTTGGCTGCAGAGAATATAATCAATCTGATTTCGATGTTGCCCATCTGGTGATGTCCATGTGTAGAGTCGTCTCTTGTGTTGTTGGAAAAGAGTGTTTGTGATGACCAGCTTGTTCTCTTGACAGAACTCTATTAGCCTTTGCCCTGCTTCATTTTGATCTCCAAGGCCAAACTTGCCAGTTGTTCCTTTTATCTCTTGACTCCCTACTTTAGCATTCCAATCCCCTATAATGAGAAGAACATCCTTCTTTGGTGTCATTTCTATAAGGTGTTGTAAGTCTTCATAGAATTTGTCAATTTCGGTTTCTTCAGCACTGGTAGTTGGTGCATAAACTTGGATTACTGTGATGTTAAAAGGATTGCCTTGGATTCGTATCGAGATCATTCTATCATTTTTGAAATTGCATCCCAGTACAGCTTTCGCCACTCTTTTGTTGACTATGAGGGCCACTCCATTTCTTTTACGGGATTCCTGCCCACAGTAGTAGATATGATAGTCATCCGAACTGAATTCGCCCATTCCTGTCCATTTTAGTTCACTGATGCCTAGGATGTCAATGTTTATTCTTGCCATCTCATTTTTTACCACATCCAGCTTACCAAGGTTCATGGTTCTTACATTCCAGGTTCCTATGCAATACTTTTCTTTACAGCATTGGACTTTCCTTTCGCTTCCTGCCCTTTGCTTAAAATTTGAGAATCACATTTCACTTAGGAAATGGCAACAGCAACAAAAAAAACACAATAAGAAGTACCGTAGATACGTTTAAGGCAGGAGCATCCTTTTGCCATGGAGATGCTGCTTAAAATGGCCTTTGGTTGCAGAAAGATTCCTGTATAGATGCGCTCGCCACATAGAATGACACATTGTGAGTTGCCATGCCCCACTTCCCATTCCAAGAAGCTGCCGGGAAAATTAAGGCGATTTAAAACATGATGTTTCAATATATGTGGTGAATATGGGGAAGGTGACCAGATATGGATGCTCTCCAGTCCGCAGAAAAAGGTAGAAACATCTAGTGGCAGAAGTGGACCAGTTTATATCTGCATCAAGTGGTGGATTGCGTGCGTTAATAAGCTATTTTCTGCAAGCAGTTCTTTTGTGTACAACTTCAAACACAACACTTTCTCCAAACGCTTTATTCAAATTTTCAGCTCTAGGTGGTCAGGTGTTCTGAGGAGAGATCAAATAGAAGTTCATACCCGGTAATTTGGAATATGAATGTGTCCAGCTCTTAATGGTCAGTTGTTTTACAAATCAGGCTTTATTTTGGTGGTGATGATGAGGGCACATGAATTTCCACCCCCCATGGTTGCTACTGGGAATTCCAGTTTCTGGGGACAACATGAACAGGTAAATTTGATTTGGCGACTTCTGTGTGTAATCGTTGACATTGTGAGCATGGATGGAGCATGGATGGAAATCTCACAAACATGAACTATTCTCCTGAATGCTCAAAACCACCCTGTGATCTTCATATGAAAGGCGGTATTGCAATTTAACAAATACATAGTAATAATAAGAAGAAAAATGCTCATAATTAGCAAGCCACTTCAAGTTTGAGTTGAGAAGAGCTTACGTTATTAGTTATGAGTAAGCAAGCAGTAAGAAATCAAATGATGTGCCTGCATGTGCAAGCTAGCTTTGAAAAGATAAGGAATGATCACTTTTTTCTGCACATGAATTGCTTTAGCCTTTTTTCGCAGAGTTGCGATATTAAGATGTTAGTCAATTGAAGGAGAGCTTTGTTGATTTTTTTATTAAACCCCACAGTTTCCTGCAAAGCCCTTTTCATTCACATGCCTTGGGCGCGCAGAACAAACAAATTTTGCAGTTCTGAGAAGTGCTATTAGATATGGGTAAGTGTTTTGGTAAAAGGCTTTTGCCTCCTTTAAAATTGCCCCTAGCTCCTGAGGTAACTCTCCTGGAGCATGACACCCAGGGCAAGTCACTGGAGCATGGCACTTAGGTAAGTTGCTTGGCCTTGAGTACCTAAGGATGGGTCCCGCTCCTTCACTCTGCTCATTTACACAAATGTCTCTGGTGGAATACTTGCAACATCTCTAAACATTGTCCAGACAGATTTCATACCACGAGGGCCACTGCTCACTGGGCTGCTTCAGTGAGCACCTTATTCCATATTCAGCTGATTCTAGATCCAGACACTTTGCATATCATAAGTTGAACTGATATCTACCAGGAGCAGGGCCTTTTCTGCAGTGGCAACTACCCTTTGTTGTCTTGTAAAAAACTTGTTTGTTGTTGTTGCTATGAGGTTGGGTTTTTTTGTGCCACATTTTGCCAGGTGTTTGCATTAGAGCATCATGTTAGTCTCCATGTATTGCTGACGATTCTGCTGTGTGGGAATACACTTCGTGGGTGCACCTGCACCTGCGGTCATTTATGTTTGTTTGTTATTAATTATGCATTATTTAATGTATCCCTCCGCAAGAAAGTGAAAGTGAAAGGAGGATCCAGCAGGCGACTTGCCGCTGAGATCCCTCCGCCGGGACTTATTGGCTCCAAGTTCAAACTATTTGGTGGTCAGTTAATCTGCTTCCCGCCCTTTTCAGGGGCAGCAACAGTGTTCTGATTGGTAAAAGTATTGATCATGACGTTGTTTGTTCTTGTCAATAAAAGGCTGCGGCTCACTGTGCTGGGCGGTTAGATTGTGTGAGAGATAGAGAGATAAAACGCGCGAGGAAGACGGTTTAGAGCGGACAAGCCCAGAGAGAAAGTTGCGTGGCAAGGTATAGAGAGAACGAAACAACCCACGTGGGGTTAGCCAAAGCCGCCTTCAAAGAGACCATGGTCGTAGTCTTTATTTCATTTTAGTTTAAACTTTACCTTCTACCATCTTTTATTGGGCCGCCGTTTTGGCCACCTTTTATTTTGGTGCTTTACTTTCCGGAACAACTTAAGAGGTCGCGGACGCCTGCAAATCCATCTTCGAGGCATTCATTCATTCAACTCACTCATCCTTCAGATTCAGGCCGGCGGACAATCTACTTCACGGTGCGGTGTGAGCTGGGCTCCGGAATTACCGGCCGTCCCATCTGCAGGCTTGGCCAGTGCTCCGTGCAAGGGCGCACGTGAGGCGCTGGCCACCAGATCCCCAGCAACTGGTATCCCGCGTGCAGTTGACTTTGTCCTGTGCGCGGGAGGCTCCAGCAAAAGAATCCCCGCACTGCTGTTTATTTTAAATGGTTGCTATGATGTTGCACTGTGTTTTACCATTCAACAACCTTGAGGTTCCTCTGGATTAGGGGCAGACTTTGGTCTTTCAAATTTCAATGGCACCCTGTGCAAGGCCAAAATTTGGTACCCTGCACCTCTCACCTTCCGATCTGCTCAATTTACTAAGTCATAGTTGTGACACCCTGCAGTACCCGCTAGGCTCAGCACCCAGTGTGGCGAAACCGGTCACGCTGCTCTAAATCCATCTCTGTATGGATGGAAAGATGAGATAAAAGAATTAGATTTATGCAGCATTTCCAGGTGGTGATCTGGCCACTCTAACAAAGTTACCTCCACTGGCTCTTTGCTGGCAGAGGAGATTTTCAGGCACTCTACAATCAGATGCGAGATTGCTAGGGTGGCCAGCCACATAGGAATACTGCCCAGCCCTGAATGACGTTGGGCTACATTTCCCATGATCCCTGGCAACTGGCCACACTGGCTGGGCTTGATAGGAGTTGGAGTCCAAAATCATATGGGGACTCCAGGTTACTTACCCCTAAGAGAGTTCATAATGAGCTCAGGTTGGGATTTCTCTGCTCCTTCTTACCATTTCCAGTCTACCATTTCAAACCTTTGACAGCCACAGCTCCCTTGGTACATTCTCTGTTCTTGTCTCTCTGTATCTATTTCATATCACAAAAAGGCTATTAATGCAAATTTATGTGAACAATTCTTTTGGTCGGTAGCTTTTTCATTATTGCTCTATAAAGAGGCCTTTTCATTTCACTCGAGGAATCATGTGTGTTGCCTATTTTTAACTCACACATTTTTCTGCATGGGCTGCATATTTTAAACACTTAATTCTGCTGCAGAAAAGCTCCCATAACCTTTGTATTCAGAGGATCCTTCTTTTTCAGTAGGATTCACATTGTGCCTCTATATATTGTAGCCGACATTGAAAACCCTGCTATTTTTAGCACCCGTGACTTCCACATACAGTTCAGATTGCATTCTGAAGCTTTTCCCTGCATCCTTAGCTTCTCTCGTTTATTATTATTATTTTTAAAAGCATTGATGGACTTGATTTACTTATTGTCAATCTCTTCTTCCTCCCTTTGTCAAACTGAACATAATTTTAAAACAAAGTTGCTTTCATTGGCTCTTCTCTAGCAGGGGAGATTTGCAGGCGTGTGCAAACAGATGCAAGATTGGAGGTCAGCCACATAGGAATGAATGCCCAGTCCTGAATGATATTGAAATGTAGAAAGACAGCCATGGTCTATTTTTGGTACCAAGCTGAATTTCTTCTGAGCTCATTGTTTCACTAGCTAGTACACTGCATCATTGTTGTTCACCTTGAAAGCCAGGTATGGTTCCATCACTGTACTAAAAGAGAAGGCAGGGAAGCCTATGGAATTGTACAGACCAAGGCTACAGCATTTGGAAGCAGGCTGCTAATCTGGCCAATGGATGCTGTCACAGTTCTGGACAAGCTGTGTGAGCACCCTTTCTCATGAGACTTACCCAGAACGGTCATAGCTCAGTGGAGAGAGTGTATGTGTCAGGCTTCAGGGAATCTGATCCCTCCCACGGTAGCAGCCAAGAAGCAGAGAAACAATATAAGTTCTCAACACTTTATTTATTACTATTCACAAAGATAGACAAAGGAGAGCCAGTGTGGTGTAGTGGTTAAGAGCGGTAGACTCGTAATCTGGGGAACCGGGTTCGTGTCTCCACTCCTCCACATGCAGCTGTTGGGTGACCTTGGGCTAGTCACACTTCTCTGAAGTCTCTCAGCCCCACTCACCTCACAGAGTGTTTGTTGTGGGGGAGGAAGGGAAAGGAGAATGTGAGCCACTTTGAGACTCCTTCGGGTAGTGAAAAGCGGGATATCAAATCCAAACTCTTCCTCCTCCTCCTCTTCTTCTTCTTCTTCTTCTTCTTCTTCTTCTTCCCTAAATAATGGTGTTGCTCAAAGTAAAGTCCTGCCCCCCTACACCTCTCCTATTCTTCATCACCCCTGCATCAGCTAATCTGAGCTTTCTGCCTCTGAGCTCTCTGTTCTACTACCCTCAATGCACACCTGGTCCTGGGAGGGGTCAGGAATGCTTTCCAAAGACACTGAGTCTGTCAGCTGTCTCTCCCCTGGTGCTTCTTCATCTTCCTGCTGTTCCTCTTCCAATATTTCCCAGATTCTCCCCTTGGCAGCCCCTGAGCTATGCCCTTCTGCAAATCACTGTTCTAAATCTATACAGTGGTACCTTGGGTTAACTTAATTCATTCTGGAGATCCATTCTTAACCTGAAACTGTTCTTAACCTGAGGTACCACTTTAGCTAATTGGGCCTCCCACTGTCGCCATGTTGCTGCTGCACGATTTCTGTTCTCATCCTGATGCAAAGTTCTTAACCTGAGGTACTATTTCTGGTTTAGCAGAGTCTGTAACCTGAAGCATCTGTAACCCGAGGTACCACTGTACTGTCCTCCTGTTCTCGGGAAGGTTCGGGGGGGGGCAGTCCCCACCATTCCTCCTCAGTCCAGCCCCTGACGGTATGCTTTGCATACAGATGGTCCCAAGTTCTGACTAGTCTCTTGCCTCAAGCCTGCTATTGTTACTGTACTTAACTCCTTGAAACTTGACCCTGAACCCACTCCTGGCCCACCCAGATGCATGCATTCCAGAGACTGACTCTTGCTGAGGCCTAGCAGTGGGATAAAAATACCCAATGTGGCAGCCGCTAAGCTGTGATATTGCCTTCTCACTAACATGTCTGTGGCACTTTAAATGTATGACTTTCATGGAGAGGCACCTCTTTACCCTGCCCTTTACACCTGAGGGACATATTTTTAGGATCCACTGTATTCTTCTGATTATTTTAGGAAATTTGATTATTGTATTTTTTCCTTCCTGTAACCTGCCTGGGGATCTCATGGTGAAGGACGGGTAAGAATCCAATAACTAGACCAATTATTGCTATTAATAATATTGTCACGTTTTTCAATAGAGTTGGTCATGATTCCTTAAATTTTGCCATGCACTCTTCCGGCCAAGAAATATCTAGGGGGGAAAAATGTAAATTGGGCAAAAATTCACATATAAATGTGTAGGAGAAATTATTAGAAGAAATTATCAAAAACCACTGAAGCATTTTCATGAAGACTTTTTTATTTTTCAAAAAAATTGCAAAGTCATGTGGAAATGTCAAGTATGGGAATGTGAGACACTGATGGAACCTGAAATTGACAGATCCACCCATTCTTGTATTAGGCTTTGGTATATAATATCAGGATTGCCACTTGAGCAGCAAAAATCTATGTCTTGAACAGTTAAAAATCTGGTAGTCCTATTTATGCATCAATACACTTTCTGACTATGAGAAAGAGAGGAAAGGTGTGAGAGAGGAAGAGATTACTACCATGATTAAGAAGACCTTTCTGGTACTTTACAGATATATTAAAAATGATAAGATGTGAGATCTACAGCCCAAGCAACCTTTTAGTCTGATTTGGACAGGCAGGCAAAGTTATAGGAATACCAACAAACAATGGAAGGGGATATAAGGAGAAAAAAAACAAAAAGGAAATGGCAAAGGACAATCACACACAGGGGAGCAATCCCTGCACAGGATTATCATTTGTTATTTACTTTGCGATTTCACCATTTCTTCCATGGCAACCAGCAGCCAGAAGCTCCTCTTCTGCCTGGGAGAAATATGATTTCTTTGAACATGGAACATATGTACAAGATAGATAGACAGATGATAGATGAGATAGATAGATGATAGATATATAGACAGACAGACAGACAGACAGACAGATAGATAGATAGATAGATAGATAGATAGATAGATAGATAGATAGATCCAGGTTACCAGACACCCCTGTTTCCTGGGGACAGTCCCCAGATTTACAAATCAGTCCCCATACAAAATCCATTGAAGTTGAAAAGTGTCCCAGGATTCATTGAAAAAAATCTGGTAACCTTAAGATAGATAGATAGATAGATAGATAGATAGATAGATAGATAGAGATGTGATGATTTGCTGTGCATCAAATGCAAGGAAATATTTTTACAAAGAAAAGCAATTAAGGCTGCAATCTTCTGCACACTTACCTTTGAGTATGCTCCATTGAGCACTTCTGTATAAACACATAGAGAAGTGACTGTAGGGAAGTCATATTCTCTGTGACATTCAGAATATGCAGTGTGAGCCCATGGAGTTGTACTGAGTTCAACGAGACTTGCACCTGGGTAAATGTGTATAGGATTGGAATCTAAGAAGATAAACATGCAGTGCCTTAGATCCAAATGCAGCCAAGAATACAGATAAGGACAAGGAAGTTTTGGAGGACATAATTACTGTTGCATGCAATGGAAAGCTGGATCAATTCCTAGCATTAACAATTTTTAGTTTTGTCATTCTCTCTCTATAAATGATCCCAGAATGTCTCACTTTTTCTCAGGATGTCCACATTTTCATTGAAGAAATGTTGGAGGGTAGGGGGTTATGCGACCCCCGAGACAAGGAAATAAGTAACTTCACAACCTTCAGAAGACACATGAAAGCAGCCCTGTAGTATAGGGAAGTTTCTTAATGTTTAATATTTTATTATGTTTTTATATATGTTGGAAGCCACATGCCCAGGGCCAAACGAGATGTGATTAGGATCTCCTGTTTTTTAAGCACAATCTTTTCCCTTATACTATTTCCCCATTGAAATTCTGCCTCAACAGTAACACCTACAGGCACCTGTAATATGCTTGAAGAAGAATTGAGACTCAGGGCATCCCCTAGTGATTCCCCAAACTCATAACAGTACAAAAGAGTTTTCATTTGGTGGGAGAAGTTGCAAGATCCCATCAGCTACTGGTTCTCTGACCAACTACAAACTGGATTGTGCTTGGAACTTGATTTTCTTTTTCACTCTCTGAATCAGCAATTCATTTTAGAAGGGACTTCTTGTTTTGGGTTTGCTGTCTTCATGCTTGAAGCATTAAACATTAGCCATAAATCAAATGAGTGCTTAAACATTTATATGTGCATACTATGCATACTTTTTTTAAAAAAAAGGCTGCATGCCTATTAGAGACAGAAAATTAAAAATGCTAAAAATATGCTTGACTGTGACCTAGTTCCATTACGGAGAATCAATTTCTTGCTTAAGTAAATGCTTGTCAGCATTTTTTTTTTAAAAAACCATTAAGGAGGAAAAATATGGATATTTCTTATTTTAAGTGGAGCTGTGTTAATGTGGCATATTTTTAAATTTAATATATATATTTCAGTATGAAAATATATCCTAAAAAGGTCTACCTTGTATTTAATGTTAGGATTCTAAGGCTGATGCTAACTAAACTTGTTACTTCTCTCATAAAAGTATTACCTGGGGGGGGGGTGTGTGTGGAAATCACAGCATTTGTAAGAGAATCACTATGTTCTGTTGATGGAAGGAAACTATTCATCAAGTGCCAGAAGCAATGAAGCCTAGTTGTTGGTAGAGCATGTATTTTGCCTGCAATAGGTCCCTGTTTCAATCTCTGGCATCTCTAGAAAGATCTGGGAAAGAATCCTGTCTGAAAAACCTACCAATCAGTGTAGACAATTCTGAGCTAGATGAAGCAGCCTTCTGACTCAGTATAAAGGTGTTTCTTAGAAATTTTAAAGAACTGAACAACACATTTTTCAATAAATAAAACAAAGAATAAATAACTGAACAAAAGGTGAAATAAATAGCAGCAAAATCAAAGCTATGCCTAACACTTGACAGTTAGGAGCAACAATGGACTGAGGGATGTTCTACCCCTGCAAAGCTTTTCTTTCAAGTTGAGTGCGACTTCCTGCAAACTGGTAGATCCACCATTTGATTGGTTCCTTGTTCCTCCACCCCCAATCACAAGCAATTACTTATATTGCGTTTCAGTTTATTTATATTGTGTTTCAGTTTATATTGCGCTTCTATAAATAAGAAATATATACAGTTGTACCTTGGATCCTGAACGCCTTGTGAGTCAAACGTTTTGGCTCCCAAACACTGCAATCCTGGAAGTGAGTGTTCCGGTTTGTGAATGTTCTTTGGAACCCAAACCTCCAATGGGGCTTCTGCAGCTTCTGATTGGCTGCAGGAGCTTCCTGCAGCCAATGGGAAGCTGTGCCTTGGTTTCTGAACATTTTAGAAATTGAATGGACTTCCAGAATGAATTCTGTTCAACTTCTGTGGTACCACTGTAGTTCTAAATCATGTTGACTTTCTTAGGCTGTCAATGCCTTAGCAACAAGAGGACTTTACTTTGGTGGGGTGGGGGCTTCACTGTGATTATTAGTATTTGATTTATATACTGATTAATGCTAAAACTGGCTTCTAGCTATTTTGTAAAGTATAGGTACCCCTGACCATTAGGTCTAGTTGCAGACGACTCAGGGGTTGCAGCGCTCATCTCTCTCTATAGGCCAAGGGAGCCGGCGTTTGTCCGCAGACAGCTTCTGGATCACATGGCCAGCATGACTAAGCCGCTTCTGGTGAACCAGAGCAGTGCACAGAAACGCCGTTTACTTTCCCGCCAGAGCGGTACCTATTTATCTACTTGTACTTTGATGTGCTTTCGAAGTGCTAGGTGGGCAGGAGCTGGGACCGAGCAATGGGAGCTCACCCCGTCACGAGGATTCGAACCGCCAACCTTCTGATTGGCAAGCCCTAGGCTCTGTGGTTTAGACCACAGCGCCACCCGCATCCCTATTTTGTAAAGTATAGAAACCAGTTAAACATTAAAATATAAATATCCATAATTAAAGTATGCCATCAAACAATTCCATTAAAATAACACAGTACTGTAATTAAAACAGGAGACTTGGCCATTGTCAGCTGCCTGTGCATTGACATGGAAGGGACAACTGAACACAGAGACAATGGCCTATATAAGCCCATGGTACTTTTTAACAATGTCATATTTCACTGGAGACTTAAGCAAGATGGGCAAATGGGATCTGTACAGCACAACCAATGAGCTCTCTCTCCCGAAACAAAACAGAAGACTGTTATTGTTGTGTGTGTATCACCAACTGTCCTCCCAGTGGCTCATTATTTGCATAAAAGCAGGTAGTCTGCAAATATCAGAATGGTATCTGCAGTTTTCACCTGTTCACACCTTCTTCATATTCTTCTTCAAATCCTACTTGGGGTGTTTCTGAATGGTTTTCTCATCTTTAATATAGCTAACACCTGCAATCCTTATTAACTGACTTACCTTACCAACTGGTCTCTTCGAAAGTGATTGGGGGATTGTAGCCCTTATCACAAAAAGTCCAGCTCCGTTAGCCAATATTCAGCCAAGCATTCTTAAATTTTATCCTTGCCCTCAGTGCATATTTATGTAGGTGCTATTCATTTGAATGATATATATAAAAATGAAAGCACTGTCAATGGGGTGCAAATCTGCCTTCTTTTTGGTTTAGTGCTTTTCATTAACATCTTTGTAAATATTTTTAAAAGAAAGCAAAAAGGGAAATTGGAACGCTATCGTTACACACTATGCCAATCTTGGAGCGGCAATAGGCTCCAGGGATTCCAAGCACTTACCCAGGATTTGGTTTCCTTGTAATGAAGGTTAGTTAAGTTAACTCTTTATTAGAAGAAACAGGCCTAGGGAGCACATCAACTCTTCTTTTGTAGACCTTGCCCCTATGAGGCAGTTGTGGTGACCTTCATACCACAGCTGCCTAAGTCTCCTTATCTCTGGGTTCTTTCCCAAGCAATCTGAGACTATGCCGGCATGCCTGCCTTTCCTCCTCCCACTTCATACCTCTCTTGGTCCTGTGAGACCAGAGGGGGAAATGCCCTTGCTTCTTCACCAGCCTGACTGATCTCTGCTGCTTGGCCTCCCTGCTCTCATGCTTCTACCTCTGTTTCTGCTTCTGGACTTCTCCCTGCCACGGACTCTCCCTTCTCACTAAACCCTTATACCTCTTCAGCTTCTGATTCCTCCTCCTCCTCCTCCCAATCTTCCCCCTCTGACCACTCATCAATGTCCCACCACTAATTCCCAGCACCTGAGCTTTCTTCCCTTGGGGGTAGCCCAGCAGGTGCCTCCCACCATTCCTCCGTGTCCAGCCAGTCCAGGACACTGTGGTTTTATTTATACATATATACAACCTGAGCATAGGATTTTTTTTTTGGGGGGGGGCTCACAGCATTAATACTCACAACAGATCTGCTTCCCCTCTAGATTTCCAGGTGAATCCCAAGTCCAGCTTTGCAGCTGGCAAAAAGCAGACATCTCTCTATGTCTCCCTTAATGCCCTGGACAGAAGAAATGCAAAGAAAACCTCTGCAACAAATTTGCAGCCATTTATTACATAGAATCATAGAATCACAGAGTTGGAAGAGACCACAAGGGCCATCCAGTCCAACCCCCTGCCAAGCAGGAAACACCATCAAAGCATTCCTGACAGATGGCTGTCAAGCCTCTGCTTAAAGAGCAGGGGTCAGCAACCTTTTCCAGCCGTGGGCCGGTCCACCATCCCTCAGACCATGTGGGGGGCTAGACTATATTTTTTTTTGGGGGGGGGGGAGGGGAAATAAACAAATTCCTATGCCCCACAAATAACCCAGATATGCATTTTAAATAAAAGGACACATTCTAATCATGTAAAAACACTCTGATTCCTGGACCATCCATGGGCTGGATTGAGAAGGCGATTGGACCGCATCCGGCCCACGGGCCTTAGGTTGCCTACCCCTGACATAGAGTAAAGATCAAACATTATTACGTTGTGGTTTTACACTGTTTTGAAGTCGGCTCGGCAAGAATGGTTAAATTATTTATTAATCTATTGTCAAACGTTATGATATAGATTATTGCTCCCTGTTACCCTCTTTTACCACTTCGGTTAATTCATTTTGAAAGATAATTGCATTTCATTTGGCAGATATTTTGTAATTGTAATTCTGATGGTGTTCTACTTAAATTTGGATCTATCCCCTCCCCCTTTTAAGTAAAAACATTGTATGAAGGTGGGGAGGAAAAAAGAATCTGGAAGACAGGTTTCTGCACAACCCACGGCTACTTTGCCCATCACCACATTTTCCTCTGTTTACTTCTGTATTACCTCACGCATCCAATCTTCCTCTTGAAAAGCTAAAGGCACAAAGGGTGACTTGAGGGTACACAAGTGTGCTAATCATATGTCAGAAAACACCATTCTAATTTCTAAGCAGATGTTGGGTACCAACCTTTCAAGCTCAAATTCATGCTGGAGGTGAGAGAAAGAGGTGGGAGGTCTTTATTTTCCCACATCTTAGAAGCTAATTAAGACTCCAATGAAGAGGGTCATTGCTTCATTATGGACATACAGTGGGATTGCCTGGATCTGAGTTAAGTCCTTTCTCTCTCTTTTTGACCACTAAGACCACAAAGCCACATTGATCCGGTTGCACAAAGGAGAAGGGATGCATGCAGATGCACTTGAGGTTTTATCTTTAAACCTTCACAGCTTGCATCTTCTCTTCTTACTGTGTCAATTTGATGTGCGCTGAGCTTTTTCTGGGTCACATGCCACAGAACAGATTTTGCTAGAAGGATGAGCAAAAAGGCAAGGACACACTGTTCCGTCAGAAGATCAAACTACATTACAGAACTGTTTTAAACACAGCCCACTTCCTATTAATGTGGGGCCGGCGAGGAATGAATACCACACAGTGGCAGGGTCATATTTTAGCATTTGTGAGCATGGTATTTTGGGAGGGACATGGTACCAACTTTGGGTTGTGACACAGCCACAAAGACCAGGGAGATAGTGTGCATTACAGAAGATGGAGTAGCTCGCTTTGAAGAATGGGCTCTTTGGCAGACCTGTTGATAGACCCCAGTTCTGACCTCAAAAATGCAGACCAATTGAATGAGCACCTCAGGTCCTCTGGTGAACCCACTCATTAAGTTGACCATGACTCCAGGCTATTCATATCTACTTGCCTAGTATGCTAGCATACCTACTTAGAACCTGTTGATCACTGCTAGAGGGCAAAGCACCATTCCATCCATCCATCCATCCATCCATCCATCCATCCATCCATCCATCCATCCCATTCATTTAAAGCACATCTATGGCATTTTAGCAGTCATGGCTTCCCTAAAAGAACCATGAGAACTATAGTTTACTCCCTATAGCTATAATTCCCAACACCCTTAAACTACAGTTCCCAAGATCCTTGCTGTGGAGATCCATTATTGTTAAAGTTGCATCAACGTTGCTTTAAGTGATTCCCCATATCTTTAGTATGGAGGATAACATATTGACTTCCCAGACATGGCTGTTGTAAGGATTGAGATATAATTCTTACGAAATTCTTTGAACTCTTGAGATTGCTCCACAAATGCTAATTATTATTCTTCATGATTATTCAGCAACACAGCTCTCTCTTGTCTTGCAGCCATTCATCAAGAGCATTCCTCAACAAAGCTTAGTGAATATTGATTTCTGCCTCTGCTGTAACCTGAGGTTGTGTGAGCAGAGGATGCATAGATTTTGGGTTATAGAAGAAAATATTGATTGCCGAAGTCCTTCCTGATGAGGCATAAGGAGTTTCTAAAAATGATTTCCCTGTAGGCTAATTCTTCATATCACAGTAAATGACATGATATATTGAAAACAATATCTGTTATTGCACTGTTGTCCCTCGTTGATTTCAGGGTTCCTAGCAATGAGGCTAAAATGCATATACAGTCATAGAATCATAAAATTGTAGAGTTGGAAGGGACCTGGAGGGTCATGAAGTACAAACCCCTGCAATGCAGGAATCTCAACTGGATTATACATGACAGGTGACTGTCCAAGCTCTGCTTAAAAACCTCTGAGGAAGGAGAGTCCCCCCCCCCCACCTCTTGTGGGAGTCTGTTTCACTGTCCAACAGCTATAATAGCCAGAAAGTTGCTCCTGGTGTTAAGCTGGAATTGGTTGGGCCCTAACCTCTGGCATAGGGGGAAAAAAACAAGCTTGCTCCATCTTCCATGTGACAGCCCTTCTATCAATTTCCCCTCACTCTCCCTTTTCCCAGTCTAAACATACCCAAGTCTCTCAACTAGTCCTCATAAGGCTGGGTACAATTACTCCCCTTGATCTGGACACTATATTTCTGTTGATGCAGCCTGGAATAGCATTAGCTTTTTTGCTGCTACATCATACTGTTGATTCATGTTAAGCTTGTGGACAACTAAGACCCCTAGATACTTTTTACACCCTCCATCCTCTTTCCTCTCTCTCCCTGCACCCCACCTCCATGGTGTAGACAATTGCTATGTATGTTCCTTCTGGTTTTCAGTTGCTGACTGCTTGCACAAACTGGGCAAAGTATTACACATAATACAGACATTGAACATAGCCTGGTAGGGTGAGGGGTGTGCTCCTAGCCTATTAACATTACTATGGGGCACAGGGTTGCAGCATCCCCTATTCCTGCATCTCTGCAACCTACCCCAAGCCCCAAAAGCATGAGGTATTGAAGTGAAAAGACTGAATTATCCTGTTTTAATTTCACTTTCTAAATCTCCTCTGTCTTCCAGCCCAGGAGCTCCATGCCCACTGCCCAGGCTTGTGCGCTGGGGAGATCTCTTTGGTACTGCTAATGCAAATATTTACTACATTGTCTCTCAAGACAGGCAGATGTCAACAACGTAATGATTCGTAAAGGAGCTGAATTATGATCTACTTATTGAAGTTATAATTTTGCACATATGGAAGCAAATTGGATGAATAAAAACTGACTCTTCTTTGAAATAAAAATTATCCAGTCCAATAAAATGGTTCAAAAGCTTTACAACAGAACATTAAACTCCAATCAACTTTAAACAATACAGTTACATTCACTTAAAGGTAAAGGGACCCCTGACTGTTAGGTCCAGTTGCAGACGACTCTGGGGTTGCGGCGCTCATCTCGCTTTACTGGCCGAGAGAGCCGGCGTACAGTTTCCGGGTCATGTGGCCAGCATGACTAAGCCGCTTCTGGCGAACCAGAGCAGCACACGGAAACGCCATTTACCTTCCCGCCGGAGCAGTACCTATTTATCTACTTGCACTTCATGCTTTCGAACTGCTAGGTGGGCAGGAGCAGGGACTGAGCAATGGGAGCTCACCCCGTCGCAGGGATTCGAACTGTCGACCTTCTGATTGGCAAGCGCTAGGCTCTGTGGTTTAACCCACACTACCACCCACATACATTGAGTTAGGACTCAGCAAATAAAACGGTTTAAGTATGTTGTAAAGTGCAATATACAATTGTGACACTAGATGGCGAGAGTGAGCTATGGAAATTTCAACGTATTTTACAAAACGTTTTTTAAAAAGCATTTTCACAGCGGTTTTTTAAATATATGTGTAGATTCCACCTTAGACGCATAATATCTTATGCAGATCCTAGCATAGGTGAAATATCTTAGATTATTAATATCTTCCACCCAGAGCTAAAAATCAAAACTGTCTGTCTTACAAAAAATCCTCAATTAGCCAGAGGCTGTTTTGCTAGATTGGAGAAATTAGCACATCCATTAACTCCAGTAGCTTGAGAAACAAAGACTCATACACCCGAAATGAAGAGCTACAGATTAGCATATGCATAGACTTGTAAAACTATATCTTTCATTTGATTTAAACACCCTTGTGACTTAGCCACAAAGATACAGTCCCATTTAATGATTACCTTTTAGGTTTTCTTCTCAGCTCTCCTTTAGCTTCAGGGGAAATTTCCATGCCATGTTTCACAGTACACATATAGAGAAATTACAGTTATTTTTCATTTCAATGTACAATTAAACAATTATCCTTAACTCTACTGTACAGTAGAACCTCTGTTTACGTAACCCTCTGGTTACGTAAACTTTGGGATGTGCGTGTGGCAAACCCGGAAGTATTTTACTTTGGGATCCGTCCAGAACTCTGGAATGGTACCACTGTAATTGTGATAGAATTTAGGGCAAGAGCTTTTTAAATATCTCAATGGTTTTGCTATCAATTTTTTACTTTATTCCTTTCTCGGTAACTCATGCCGCAGGGTTTGTGGGAACTGATAACATGTAATAATAATTTGTAATCCTATTTTATTATGAAAATATATTCTCACATCATGATTAAGGAACATGGAGGGAGCAAAAGGTTAATGGAAATGTTGGATGGGAAAAGAAAAGAATAATGCATTAGGAGCTACCATTATTTTGTAAAGATGAATTTTAAGCTAAGCTTCTGAAGAATTGATTTTCCCGTGTGAACAAAAATCATACTTTAAAACCTTTTTCAGGACAATCCTTTTATTTAAGGTCTGCTACTAGTGATATTTATGAATTCACAAATACAGACATAAATGACCACCTGATGGCTACTTTATTTACGTAACAGCTAACTTAAAAAAGGAAAGAAATAAGATCAATCCAAGTTTAGCTTAGTTTTAAAACTTGTACAAAGTTTTCTGGACCAAACTAAGGTTGGTGCAACTTCTGGCTAAAGGTGAGCGAATATCCCCCCCCCCATACACACCTTCACAGTATTATAAGACCACTCAGTACCTTCCCCATCAACCTCTTGATTCCTAGATGAGAAAGCCAACTTCCTTGCTGGCCATGGTCTCACATAATGCTAAGCTGGCTAGCTGCTTTGCTCCTTCACAGTTATTTTACCTCAGTGCAGCAGCTAAGCAAAGCACTCCTAGCTACAGAAGCCACTTGGGTGACAGGTTGGAATCTAGGAGTACTCCCAGACTATGAATCTGTTCCTTGAAGGGGAGCATGAGCCCTCCCAGAACAGTGCAAGGCAAAAATCACTCGGACCCATGCCTAGAAAACACAGGAATGTGGAAAACTGCTTGGACCCATGCTTTCCAAGCACAGAACAAGTAGAAGGGCATACCCTCCAACAGGCCTCAGAGGAAAAGCAGGACATGCTCTTACATGAGCCATGCTCCTGAGTGAGTCACATGACTCATGTAAGAGCATGCCCACCAAAAGTGTGTCTTGGGGGGCCGCGTTCTCACTGGAGCCAAACCAGGACACCCCAGGATCCAATTCAAGAACGTCCCATTCAAAGCGGGACAGTTGACAGCTATGGGAATGTGGCTGAGTGCTTAAATAAGTTGCTGTTCCTTCAGATACTGATGTTTACTGAAGTAGCTGTTGCTTGAAATTACTGTGGCATCACACTACTGCGGTTTTACAAGGACAACTTTGAGACGTTCAGTCCCTCACCGAAACCAAACTACCATTAACCCTGAGCCACTCCTCCCCAATTAATCTCTCCACAACCAAGGTTTGAGGGCTTTGCTGGATGTCTTCAGGGTGACCTGTTGCTACTGGAGGTGCAGCCATTCCCTTCAGGACTTCAGTTGAAGTTCTCCCTCTAGTTCAGCTGTTCCAGGAACTCAGCATTCATTGTTGGCCTCCTGCCCTCCTGTTCTTTTGAAGACTTTCTTCAGTAAACCTCCCTATTCCCTTAGCTCTTTTTCATTCTAAGCCAGTGATTCCAGTACAAGACTTTTCTTTGGGCTTCTTCAAATGCCTGTTATCTCTCACCTTGCTGAAGCTTCAACTGGCTTTTCTTCAGTTTTTCCCCAGGCTATCCAACCATCAACAACACCAAGCTTGATTGTGTGTCACGATCGACACGATAGGGATTTCTTTCTGGACTTGCATTATAGAAACAACCTGGTGGTAGAGCAGAATAAAGTAATTTTTTATAAGGATATCCCCAGATTTTTCCTTGACAAAAGAGTTCCTTACAACGATTTGGCAACTGAGCTTAGAAAAAGGAAAATCCCCTTCAGTTGGGAATTTCCAGAAGGCCTGGCATTTACGTTTGAAGGAAAAAAGATAAGAATAAGGTCCCTGGCGGAGAAGCAGAAGTTTTTGGACAAGCATCTGGAACAATTTAAAGGCACACCACTCGACCCAGCACAACTCTACAGGTTCCCAGAGGTATTCCCACCACCGCCGGGACCACCACCAAGTCTACCAAGTCCAGGCAAGGATCCAGAGGAAGACAAGAAAGGAGAAGCAACTGGAGGAGAAGACTAGAGAAAGGAAAATGGCGCTCAAGTTAATGACATGGAATGTCCGGGGATTGAACCAGAGACCAAAGAGACGCAGAGTGTTTTACAGCATAGAAAAGAAGAATTTGGATATAATATGCTTACAGGAAACCCACATAGCCCGACGTCACAGAAGATTATTACAGAACAAAAAATTAGGCCAAGAGTTTATATCATCGGATAAGGTCAAGAAGAGAGGAGTAGTGATATACGCAAAGGAGAAATATAGCCCAAGACAGCTTTTTAAAGATGAAGAAGGGAGATACATCGCAATTGAAATTAACATACAAGGCGAAAAATTTTTGATTCTGGGACTTTACGCACCAAACGATGGAAAGTCAATTTTTTATAAGAAAATACATGACTTGCTGCTGGACTATTTGGATTACAAATTAGTTTGCCTTGGAGATTTTAACGGTGCAGTTTCCACATTAATGGACAGATCTCAAAGAACTAAATTAACGAATGATGGGAAACTCCCAAAGACCTTTTTCGAAATGGTGGACAATCTGAATTTGGTGGACTCTTGGAGATTAAAAAATCCCACAGATACAGAGGCAACATACTTCAGCGAACCTCAGCAGTCATGGTCGAGGATAGATTATATTTGGATTTCGAATGAATTGGCTCCAAAAATACAAAAGGCAGAAATTGGCCCCAAAACTCTTTCAGACCATAATCCTGTACAGTTAAATTTAAAAATGATTTCCAAGGATTCTTTTAGATGGAGAATGGATGACGCTTTGATGAGAAACACCAAGCTAGTGGAAAGAGCGGCGAAAAAGATGAAAGAATATTTTCAGATAAATTGGAGCTCCGAAGTGGAGAAAAGAATTGCTTGGGATGCAAGTAAAGCTGTAATGAGAGGATTTCTCATTAGTGAAAAAGCAAAAAAGAAGAGACAACAAAATGCAGAGATGGAGAGATTGTTGAAATTAATCAAAGAAAAGGAAAAAGAACTAAGAGGACATCCCAGATGTGTTAAAATTCAAAAAGAAATTAAATACTTGCAATCCCAATATGCCAATATAATGAACCAGGATATTGAATGGAAAGTGAAAATGATGAAGCAAAGAACATTTGAATCGGCTAATAAATGTGGAAAATTACTAGCTTGGCAATTGAAGAAAAGACAAAAGGCAAATGTCATCAATACCTTGGTAGTAAACGGAAAAAACGTGGAGAAACCAGAGGAAATCAGATGGTGTTTTCAAAGATTTTACAAACAACTGTACAAGGAGGAGAAGATAGATGAAGCAGAAATAGACCGATTTCTGGAAAAAAACGGATTGCAAAAAGTCCCAGAGGAAAAATTAGTTACTCTCAGCCACCCAATAACGACGCAGGAAATAGAAGATGCAATAAATAACATGCAATTGGGGAAGGCTCCAGGACCGGATGGATTAACAGCAAAATATTATAAGACATTGAAAGACTGGCTATCGCAGCCACTAAGAGAAGTTTGCAATAAGATATTAGAAGGAGACAGGGCACCAGAGACGTGGAAGGAAGCCTTTATCACACTGATTCCAAAACCAGATACGGATGTGACTCAAATGAAAAATTATCGTCCAATATCCCTTTTGAATGTGGACTATAAGATTTTTGCAAATATATTGGCTACAAGGCTGAAAAGAGTGTTGAAAGACTATATACATAGAGACCAAGCAGGTTTCTTGCCAGGAAGACAAATTAGTAATAATACGAGAATTATTGTGGACATTTTAGAAAAACTGGAGAGAAACATAAATACAGATGCGGCACTATTGTTTGTCGATGCAGAGAAAGCATTTGATAAAGTTTCTTGGACATTTATGAAAAAGAATTTGGAAAGGATGGGAGTTGGTGAAAAGTTTTTGAATGGCATTAATGCCATCTATACAGAACAAAGAGCCAAAGTAATTGTAAACAGTGTGATATCGGAGGAGTTTGAAGTTGAAAAGGGAACAAGACAAGGGTGCCCTATCTCCCCTTTACTTTTTATCACGGTCCTGGAAGTCCTCCTAAACATGATACGAAAGGACAAACAGATAAAAGGAATTCGTGTGGGAGAGAAGGAATACAAACTACGCGCCTTTGCAGACGATTTGATGTTATCCCTGCAGGAACCGGAAAGCAGTGTCCCCAGAGCCTTGGAAATAATCGAACAATTTGGACTTGTAGCTGGTTTCAAATTAAACAAGCAGAAAACCAAAGTTTTAGGAAAAAATATGAGTGCAGAACAAATCCAAAGAATACAGGAAGGCACTGGCCTCAATTTTGTCAAAACAGTAAAATATCTAGGTATCAATCTCACAACCAAGAATCTGAACCTGTACAAGGACAACTACGAAAGACTGTGGATGGAAATAAAGAAAGACATGGAGATATGGACTAGATTGAAATTGTCGTTAATGGGAAGAATTGCCGTGATAAAAATGAATGTCCTACCAAGGATGCTGTTTTTATTCCAAGCCATACCAATTCTGGACAAACTGGATTGCTTTAAGAAATGGCAAAAGGACTTATCAAGGTTTATATGGCAGGGCAAAAAGCCAAGAATCAAGTTTAAGATTTTAACAGACTCTAAAGATAGAGGAGGCTTTGCCCTGCCGGATTTAAGACTTTACTTTGAAGCAGCGGCCTTTTGCTGGCTAAAGGATTGGTTCAAACTAGAGAACGTTGATGTATTGGACTTGGAAGGATATGATAATATGTTCGGTTGGCATGCATACCTGTGGTATGACAAGGCTAAGATCCACAGAACTTTTAAGACGCATATAGTCAGAAAATCCTTGTATCAGGTCTGGATTAGATATAAAGACTTGTTAGAGAGAAAGACCCCTAGATGGATCTCTCCAGTGGAGGCCAAGGCCTATAAGAGACCGAACATGTCTGCAAACTGGTTAAGATACATGGACATATTGCAGCAAGAAGGGGACTCTTTTAAGTTAAAAAGCTACGATCAAGTGAAAAGTCAGGTCCCCGACTGGCTGCATTATCATCAGGTATATGAAACATTTAAAATGGACAAAAAAGTTGGTTTTCAAGTAGAAAAATCAAAACTGGAAACAGAATTAATAGAATCGAACTTTAAAAACCTTTCCAAAATGTACAATCTATTGCTAGAGTGGCATACGAAAGATGAATTGGTTAAATCGTCAATGATAAATTGGGCGAAAGATATAGGACACAATATTATGATGGATGACTGGGAGGGATTGTGGCAAAAAGGTATTAAATTCACTGTTTGTCATAGTCTAAGAGAAAATATAATGAAAATGGTTTACAGATGGTATTTGACACCAGTTAAGATAGCTAGGATGAATACCAAAATGTCAGATGTATGTTGGAAATGTAAACATGCGAAAGGTACCTTTTTTCATATGTGGTGGTTGTGCCCAGTGGTAAATGCTTTCTGGGATAAGATCTATAACGAACTCAAGAAGGTAATGAAGGTTACCTTTTGTAAGAAACCAGAGGCATTTCTCCTGAGCATAACTAATGAAGAGATACCCAGTCAGGATAGAGTGTTTTTTATGTATGCCACAACAGCAGCGAGAATTTTATTGGCAAGAACATGGAAAGGCGAAGAGATACCAACGGTGGAAGAATGGCAGATGAAGATGATGGAATATATGGAACTCGCAGAACTGACCGCCAGAATCCGGGACCAGAGGGAGGAGAAGGTGTCACGAGATTGGAAGAAATTTAAAGACTATTTGGTTAAATCAGTAAAATTGAATATTTGAGCAGAATTAAATAGAATAGCGGCTTTAGCAGGTATATGTTAGATAAAATTGTCAGTAAGATACTTTTGTGTGAAAGATTTAATTGTTAGAAAATATGTTAAGATTTGGTGTTTAAGTTAAGATATGATTAAGTAAAGTAAAGCACATTAAAAATTGAGCAAATGTGAACAGAATAAGATACAAAGCTACCTAGATGGTATATATGATTTTGAAGACAGTGGAGGGAATGGGGGAAGTCCCCCAAAACAGAGAAGATAGTAACAAGAAAAATAAGAGGATAAGTGTTAGTTTAAAGGTTTGTATATGTCTCTTTTTATTGTAATTGTTTGATTGTGTTTTTGTGTTGTGTTTATGCATTGTATTTTTGTATTGCTAATGTTGTTGTTTATGTTATGTTTCTCATTTGTCTTAATAGAAAATAATAAAATCTTATAAAAAAAAAAAAAGCAACAACACCAAGCTCTCCTCACACTGAGCAGAGAGCAGCTTTTTGTGCTCCAGTTTGCCCCCCCCTCCAGCCAATCAGTTTAAAGAGGAATAGAATTCGTCCCATATCATACCATCTCTATGACTCTATGATTCTAACCAGTGGAGGATCTTGGAGTCTCAAATTTCAGCAGCACCCTGTGTGAACCCAAAATTTGGTGCTCCCCGCCTCTTGCCTTCCATTTTATATCATAGTTGTGGCACCCCCTGTGGAGCTCCTGAGGCTCTGAATCCAGTGTAACCGAACCAGTTGCGTTCCACCATATCCACCTCTGCTCTAACATCCAATGAAGGTGAGGCAGAACACTTACTGAACTGACTAATCAAAAGTACTGAATTTCAGTCCATTGACACAGTGTAAATATCCAGGCCCTTCCTTCTTATAGCTTTCCCCAGGTGTTCTGTACCTGTCAACAGCCTGTCAGACAGCCACCAGCTGTGTTTACTAGTGTTTCAAAGTAAACTCTTTATATTGCATTGTACACACTGAAACTCCCATGCAATTCAAATAAACTATTTTTACCTCAGTAAATAATACTTTTTAAAAAGACTATTTTCTCTACAGGGCCCGGATAAATAATTAAAAATACTCTATATGTTACTTTGTCCTGAGTACAATGTTCCAGTTTTCCTGTTTGATCATTTTATCTTCTTGTTCCTTAGTATGACATTTATAACATGTATCGACTATCTTTATAACTAGTACATCAGTACATATCATAGCTAATTGCTGGTGTATTGCAGACCCCAGGTTTAATTGATGGAGAATGTTCTAAATTTGATTTTCATGATGAAGAGCAACTCAAGCAAATGCTTATTCAGCTAGTTTGCTTTGGGATCCTAAACATATTGCAAATGGAGCTGCTAAATGGAAGCCTTTTAATCAAAATGTTATGGTTCATTAGATTTGTATAAATGAAAGGTTAAATGATGATTAACTTTTAATGCAACTCAGTGTAAAGCAACTTTCTCCGCTCCTAACAATGCACGCCAGTCTAATACAAGTCTAGACGTTTCAGCCATAAAAGAGAGATATTTTGCTGATGTTAGTAGAGCAGGACAATTTGTGGCCCTGAAGATGTTCTCAGACTACAACCCCCATCTGTCCCAGCCAAAATACCCAATGATTAGGGATGAAGGGAGTGGTTTTCCAGCAATATCAGGAGGGGACCACAGGTCCCCCCACTCTTATTGAGAAAATCAAACTTTTCTCATAGTAGAAAGAGCAAGCACAGCTGGTTTTGTGAGCTTGGGTTCTCGTGTTGACATTCCTGCATTGCAGGGGATTGGACTAGTTGACGCTCTGGGTCCCTTCCAACTGTATAATTATATGCTTCTATGTTCATGCTTGAAATAATACAAATGTATTTTTATGTTTCGGGTCCACACTTACGACCTGATCTTATCCTTGCTACAGTTTACAAATGAAATTCCACATACCCCTGCATCAAAGATACTAAACATGAGATGATCCTTTGTTTAGTATCTTTAGAAAAGATTCTGGGGGTCTTTTCCTGGTTAGCAACACACTAGGGCAGCTAGTGTGGAGAGTTCAAATTATTGCAACCCAAGTAAGTTTTGGCATTTGAAGCCCTCAGCTTCTAGCTTATCTCTCTTTAATCACATCCTGCTTTCTCCACAGCTCATAAGATCATTTGTTGCTTATCTTCCTTTCCTCTTTCTTTTAGCCTCACATCTATGCTATGTTTTGCAGATATTACCCCCCTCCCACTTTGTTTCTGAGCAACAATAGTCCTTTAAAGCTCTGCAAAACCTTTCCTGAAGCGTTAGAGCTGCTCCCTGTGTCTTGATCTACATCAGGGGTCAGCAAACTTTTTCATTGATCTACAGTACATTGTCATGGAAGAAATGGGAGTGATTCATTTGCAGGCAATGGCCCCTTGTCTGGTGGATTATGTGTGACAGAGGTAGGCTGTGGCTCATTGGTAGAGCATGCAAAAGGATCAGGCCCTGGCATCAGCAGGTAGGAATGTGAAATACACCTGTCTGAAACTCTGGGATGATGTTAGCAAGGCACCCCAAGATGTATGTGTGCATTTAACAGAAATAAAGACCAAGTAGGACCAGAGATATTTTAGTGACATGTACAAAAATAAATGAACTTTCCCTGTGAAGCAGGGACAGCTGGAGAGATGGCCTAAATCCTACAATATCTTCATCTGGAGTATTTCCGTGCATATGCACATTATTCTACAACAAAAACGGAGAAAAAGAAAGGTGAAGACTGGCATTCATGGACTGAAATAGATTTGGTAAAATCATCTTTTGGGTGCTGCTGCATAGTGAAGTTTACAATGTCACAAAGTGGCACATGATGCATTGGCTTAATTATTGTGAATTGGTACTATAGTGACATACAGCCCGACTAATTAATGCTTTGAGGGCAGATATGTGCATCAATTGGGACCACTATAAGATTTAACCTTATTGATTTTCTCATTATAAGCCTTGGGAAAATTGTGATTGACTTTTCATGTGTGACTTTGACTGCTATCAGTACAGAGCTGAGGGGGAAGCATTTTCCCGTAATATAAATTATTGTGTTTTCATTGTATACTTTGCCATTCTTAAATGTTATCAGTTTCTCCTCTGTTTGGTAAAAGCTGAAATGAGCCCAGACACCAAAAGAGTGGCCTCCTGAGCTGTTCATTTCTCTTCTCACACCACTTTTGTTGCTGTTTGATTACCAAATGTGTTGCAAATAACAGATTGCTGGCTGTTGCAGTTGGCTACTGAAGTTTCATCACACTCAGCTAATCAGCATATGACCACGTAATCAAAGCTGATGCTAGCAAACTGGTTTTGGAAGCACCCAACGAGTTTCGTTGGTGGTTCTTTTACATATCTAGCAACCATCCTAATTCAATTGTGTTCGTTTTCTTCCCCCCTCAGACACCAATTTTACTGGCTTTTCAGCACCATCTAATGCAGAAGATACCGGTATGTTTGGCTTTACTGCCATTTTACCTGTTTTATTACTGATGTGTTGTTTCATTGGATTTCAATGGTTGTTTTAATTAACATTGTTACCTACCCTGGCATCATTTGATGAAAGGCAAAATATAAATGTACTGAGCTTTCAGGAGGTGTGAGCATGAATCAAATTCTACTCAAGGGAGACTGTAAGTGTGTAGAGCCCCACATATATGTATGGAGGGTGAGGTCTTCACTTTTTCACCCTGGATGTCACATTAGAGTAGGGACTTGGTGCATAGTGTGATCTCCTTAATTTCAAACGATGATAATTACACAGACTGGGCCTCTGTACTGTTTGTAGGATATTTGTATGCAATCTGCTCTTGGAAACACAACTCTTCCCAAACATTGAAAGAGAAAAAAGAGGTTTACAGAAGTCTTGCCACACCAGCATTTTCTGGAACAACTTTATGTGCTGAAGTGTTCCCATCAATATTTTAGCTCTTTAAAACTGCTGGCATTTTGAACTAGAAGTGATGCCAAATGATTTGACCCTACCATTCGACAAGCTGTGCAGGGAGAAATACAGATCAGCTGAGTTCTTCTAGGGACAATTGATTGTACTGAAGTACCTTTAGTGCCACTGAATGACAAGGAGCATGCTTCAGGCAACACCTGCAGAAACAATCTTCTTGTTTTCACAGACCAGTTATCTAAATCACACACCTTTCTTCTCTCAGATCTGTACATCTAATCATACACGAACACTTGGCAGTAGGAATGAAAGCAAAATATATGGCATAACAAGCAAGGCCTTTCCAATGACAATCTTAAAGCACTTGGTTCCTTCTTATTTACGTTTTAAAATAGTAACAGGTAGGTATCCAAAACTCCAACAACAATGCACACAGGTGCCAAAGGGGTCTCCAGAGTCTACAATAAGTTTCCCCACAAAAATGTTTAAGCTGCTAAACTCAAGCCCCAAGTTTCACAAGGCAGGAATGCCACTTTAACACACTGAATCTTGGAGATCTCAGAGGCCTTACTTCTGAGAAGACAGGAAGAGGATTGGACTTCAAATCCTGTTAAACTTGTTGTTGTTGGAGATTCATTCCCTGTGTCTGCAGTCATGGGATTGTTGTCTATCACATGATGGTGTATGTTTTCATTTCACAGTGTGGGAAGTGATGGAGACAGGATGTTTGTGTCACTGTGTTCCATGAAGTGGGACTATTGTCCTTTGTTCTTTCTCTCTTTGCTGTCTGATGAGAAAGAAGAAGGAGCTAAGTCAGAAGCTCCGAGTGTATTATATGTAAATAAACGTAGATTAGCCAAAATGTTGAGCTACTAAGTTGTGTTACGCAAACTGTGAATACTCTGCAGATGCCTGAGTGTGCTAATGCCTTTTGACATCAGTCGCTGTGATGTTCGGACTGAAGAAAGCTTTTGAAGCTCCCGAACAATCGACCAGGAGGGAGAGAACATGCCAGTCGGGCATGTGTCTCTGCCAGAGTCCTACACGAGAGTAGGACGTTCCTAACAGTTGTATAGTCAAATGCTGGATTTGCTATAGCAGGCATGGGGGACCTGTTGCCTTCCAGATGTTGTTGGATGACAACTTCCACCATTCCTAATTGTTGGCCATACTGGCTGTGGTTGATGGGATTTAGGAGTCCAACAAAGCTCTAAAGTGCTGCAGATTCCTCATCCCTTTGCTACAGAAATGTATCCTAGGGCAAAGGAACCAGTGGATTCAAAGCCTTTGGGAGGGGACTTAAGACTATTTTTTCCTTCTCTCAAATTAGGCAAAGGCAGGGCCTTTTTGCAGCCAGAACTCACTGGAACTCAGTTCTGGCACCTCTCAGGTGGATACCATTGCCATTATAAGAGAATGGTACCCACCATTGCCATTATAAGAGAATGGCACCTCTTTTTCTAGAAAAATAGCACTGGGCAAAGGGATACGTTACAGGTGTACATATACAAGTTTTCCACACTTGTGTGCTATAGATTTGATGATGGTCAGCTGAATGTGTGAACTGATTCCACTGAAAGGCATTAAAGGTAATGAGAATAAAGTTTCATCAGTGTTGTGATGTTTGTGATGGTCTAACACATTTGCACCAGTCATCACCTCATGTACATGCCTGTGTGAATCCAAATGAAAGAACTGTTGCTTAGTTTGTTTCCAGCCCAACTGAAGCATTTTAGAACATGTCCTCTAAAAAGTCAAGGTAGTTAGGGAAAACATCAGTTCCGCTCCATGAATTTTCATTGGTTATACTTGCATCTTGATAAATGGCCCTATACAATGATTAACCTAAGATAAGTTCACATCTGTTTTAAGGCCAATATAAATCTCCCTTGTCCAACATGACTTTGGGTGGGAGGGAAAATAGTAGGATTTATTTTACTGCTAATCAGATTTCTGACTGGCAGGTCAAGCAGTCATAAATGGCAACCTATCATGAACTCTTCTGCTAATGAACTTATTATTATGGCTATCAAACTTCCCCCATAATCATGATAGATACCAGTGAAAGCTGCCACTCTGTGTCATTAGGCTTTTCAGTGTTTTACATTTAATAAGGAAAAGCCCAGCATCTAGTGCAGAGCTGTCAACCTTCCTTTTTTTGCATTGGGAAACAGCCATAGCTGTCAACTTTCCCTTTTTTGCAAAGGGAAATGGTGCTGGGAACAAAAAAGGGAAAATTGACAGCTATGATCTAGTGTAATCTGAAAATGAATCTGTATTAAGAACTCATACTCATTCTGCATGAAGAAGAGAAGAAACGAAGAAGCATGAAATAAATCTGATATTAATCAGGTCAGCTAGCGAGCATTAGAAGTTACACTGCTTTGCATGACTGGAATGTGCAACAGATCTTATTTTAGGAAAGCCTAAGACCTTGGGCATGTCCAATGGAAGAGTTGGGTCTTTTGCCTTTTTTGAACAAAGTTTTGGGATTCCTTATATTAGGAGGCTTGCTATCTTATCCACTCATGCCATTGATTAAGCCCTCATTGACTTCATGACTGAACACCTGAACTGAAAAGGTCAACAAAACCAGATGAATATTAAGTGTGTGTGTGTGTGTGAGAGAGAGAGAGATGACGAGGTGTTCTCATACTTTTAATTGATTGACAGTGTGGTGACATGGCATGGTGGTGGAGGCAGCCACAAAGATGCTGTATGCAAGTGTGTCCATTGCAGCACACATGGGACATGCTCCCTCACAGGTTTTCCATGGTACGTGTTTGGTTGCAAAGCCTGTGATGTGCCCACAACTGTTTCCCTGTTTCCAAAGGTGTCTGTGAGCTCCGAAAGGTTGGTAGCCCTTGTGGTATGTGTACCCCAAGCTACAGTTTTATAGATGTGAGGGAGACCAAAAATGAAGAAAGACATCAGGAGGCACAGTGAAGGAAGGGCCACGTTCGTGTTAGCCCCCTGATGTCTTTCTCACCGCCTTTGTTATTAATGACAAAACTCTGAAGTTGCTGCTTGGCGGATGTAGATGGCAAAGCATATGTTCAGTATGCATTATTCTCAGCCAACCTTCCCACTCAAGAAGAGTGCCATGTTTATGTTGGATGTTTGTTTACTGTCACATTTTGCAGACTAATATGTGGAAAATGTGTGGGCGCTGGAAATGTCATGAGGAATGACATTTCAACTGCATCAAAACAGTAAAAGGAATGGTAGATCAGTCAAGTCACACAGTATCCATAACTCATTCCACAAGACAACAGATGGGAAGGAGTAAGCCTCATCACCTGACATTGCCAGGTGACAATTGCAGAGAGGCAATGCTTTTTGCCCTGCTCCAAATTTTCAGGACTACTGAGGACTAAGGATATTGACTATTGTAAATGTTGCCCAAATTGACGCAGCATGAAAACTCATTTGACTGACTTTCCTGGAGCGACATACCCAGCTGTGCACATCCAATAGTTTCACAATGTTTTTATATTGCTGGTTTTAACTGTCTCCTGCAATATGTTATAGGCTTGCTTAAAAATCATTTGTATATAATTATGTTATTGGGAGCTGCCCTGCATTTCCTCTGAGGAAAGATGGGTTATAGCCTAAATTTGAAACAATAAATAAACAATAAATAATGCTTATCGAGAGATAATTGCTGTCAGTCATAAAAAGTGAGTGTGGAACAGTGGATGGAGGATTAGATTGGGAATGTTTCTCAGTTATACTGATGTTCACCACACATGGAGATCTTGCCACAGGTTATGGGGGACATTGGGCAAACTGCCCTCAGGAGGTTAGCCTGGCAGCACCATGTCCTCCCTAGTGGCAACTGCCCCTGAAATTTTTTGCACGGTCAGGCGGAGTCCCCCAAACCCCAGGCAGCCCCTGAGCAGAATAATGACACAGGACAACGTGCTATGGGATTAAAATTGGCCACAACTTTATTAAGATTCAGATGTAGGGAGACCTTGGCTCAGGCATTGGGCGTTATCCTTCCCAGCCCCCAGCCAGGGATCTGGGTAACTTCAGGGTTATCCAGCATGTGAGGGGATTGGGCTAGCTCTGGAGAACATATGTTCAAGCAGATAGCCCCCCCCCCCCGTTCGCCACCACTGGAGGGGGAGGGCACTGACAACCTCTGGGCATATGGCCAATGCCTCCCCCCAAGACCCCTTTAACAGGAACCCTGCCCCTGAATTTTTTTGTCATTGGCTACCTGATTACCCACCTGTGGTAGCAGTGATCATGTTGTACCTGTATTCCAGACACCCATGTTCCACCGGTACTTACTGGCATCCCCCAATGTACATTTGTCAGAGGCTGGACTGGTAGAATTAACATGGTGGTGCTGGCTAGGAGCTCAGCATCACTGCCAGACTGTACCACCCAGTCCCCGCTTGGCAATATGACCCTGCGCACCTGTACATGGTGACACCACCATGTTAATTACACTGATACTGTCAATGTATGGTACATGAACACTAAGAGCAGAGACAGCATGAATAACCCAGTGCCTCCAGGGAGCTAAGGCATGCAGAGCTGGATAGGCTGTCTCCCAAGACCCTTGCAGCCACCCAGCTGAGCAATATCAGCTACAGTGGTAGCACAGCAGTGGTGGCCCCAGCATTTTCCTGAGTACAGTGGTACCTTGGTAGTCGAATGGCTTGGCTCCTGAACTCCACAAATCCAGAAGTGAGTGTTCTGGTTTGCGAACATTTCTCAGAAGCCGAATGTCTGATGCAACTTCCATGGCTTCCGATTGAGTGCAGGAAGCTCCTGCAGCCAATCAGAAACCACATCTTGGTTTTTGAACTGTTTCAGAAGTTGAATGGACTCCCGGAACAGATTAAGTTCTACAACCAAGCTGGCACCAGGTCTCCGTTCATGTACATATGTTGTCTGTAATATTTGTTCCAAGATATTTCTTATGCTAACATTGTTGTATACAGAGCATGTACTACCTACATTGTCTGAGGCTGAATACCTCTCTTGTATGAATTACTCTGTTAGGTTATTTGGACAGAAAGGATCCTGTGTCATTACATAGGATGAGACCAGGGAGCCTACTGGTTTAATCTAGCTATGCAGCACTGCTATTCACATCAATACATACCAATTCCTCTCCACAATATTTAAAAAGGAAATTTCATATGTCTTTGTACTTTACTTTGTGCAATCCAACTTTAAGCCCTGCATAATGTTTTCATTTCCCATGTGATGGCCTGGGAGTCAGACTCTGATGCTGAACCTGAGGGATCCCAGCCTGCACAGGATTCCCCGCCTCCAGAACCAGCTGAGCCGGGGCCAGGGCTTGAGCCTGAAGGATCCCCACCTGTGCTGGATCCCCAGGTGCAGGCATCAGCAGAGTCTGCTCTGGCTCCTGATGGGAGGGAGGACCCATTGCCTGCAGGTGCTCCACTCCCAGCCTCTTCAGAGGAAGCTGAGGCATCCCCTGGGTCCTGTAACCCACCAGCCTCTCCTGAGCTACAGAGGCTCAGGGCAGAGAGGCGAAGGGAGTTAAGTGTCTGCAGGAGGAGTGCTTGCCTCCAGGCCCGGAGGAGAGGCGAGTCTCCGGAGGATCGGGACCGCCCTAAGCATAGGGCCAGCTAAAAGCCAGCCAGACCCAGCCCAAGTTGCGTGAGCAACTTAGTTGCAAGCGTGTGCTCAACCTGCAACCTTGTGCCTGAACCTGCCTTGGACCTTGACCTGCTCCCTGCCTCGCTCCCCGCCGGACTGACCTCCTTTGGACCCCTAGACCCAGGACTGGACTTGGACCTCGCTTCATGGACAAACCCTTGGGGCCAGCACATCCCAATATCTTCTGTAACAATGCAGTTTTTACAAAGGTTGAACAAATTGAGTCCCCCATTATAGGAGGGCACATGTTGCGGTGCAACCTGTAACCCGACCCAGTGTTGTGGGGGCAATTGGAAATCAAGGCCACAACCCCTGATCGGTCGGTCCTGGGTTGCTGGGGTGAAATCTGGCCAATGGGGCATCGTAAAATGCAGCAAGGCAGGACCTATTTAAGCCCATGCGAGGCTGCTGAGCTTCCTCTTTGGGGCCTAACGCATTTTAACACCCACCCTCCACTCCCTATATTTATGGCTTGCATTGACCTTGCTATGCCGTCATGTGTCGTCTGTCGTTGGGACAGGGGCACAGTAGGAATTTCCCCCACTTGGCTGATTGGCTGGTGCCATTTGGGTTTCACCTGCCGCGTAGCAACTAGTCACAACTTGAAAGTTGCGGATAGGCTATGGTTCAGGTGATAGGTGTGGCACATGATGTGGCCATGCCTATGGAAATGCAGGATATTCCAGTACAGCAATCCAGGGACTCATTGGTTTGTCGGTCCCTGAAAGGGTCTGGCCAGTGCCCAAGTCCAGGGGACATCAGGGTGGCTGATAGGTACCCCTACCAGCAGCTGTCCCTGGTGTTCATCCTTGTCTGTCCTACGAACGTGGCTCTGGGACAGGGCTGCCTGCAATGGTCAGGGAGATAGTCAAATCAGAACCTATGCAACCACTCACTTGGTTGTAATCAATAAAGTTGTGGCCTAAATTCTGACAAAAACCAAACCAAATTTCTGAGTCATGTGTGAATTTATTTTGGGGAAGGTTAAAGGTCTAAACACGCAAAATTAATATCACTTAATAGGATCAAATCAATAAAGAGTTGAACTCCAAAAAATAATTAGCAATACTTCACCAGACTGCCTGCTTGGATGCCTGCCATTAATCAATAAGCCTAAGCAAAATAATCCATCCAAAATGGCTCATTTGTTTTTCAGTGTACTTTATATTATTCATGGGTGCCATTAGATAAGGCTAATAGAACAACAGTACATTTCTTGGATTGGGCAAGCAAGCAATAAAAAGCATTATTGTGTCAGAACATAATTTCCATTCTGTTGTCCTTATGAACTCCCCTCCCTGTAATAATTGGAACTTTGAACTTTCAATAAATAATTGTAAATTAAAACTTGCTAGAATTGACATTTCTAGTGTGGTGAAAAGGAATATTTCCATCCTGTTGTGCAGAATCAAATGTATGCACTCCAATCCAACAGAGAGGACATGGAACTAGGAGGACTGTTCACAAGCAAGAAGCTAAAAATCCATAGTAAGTCTACAGCACCAGCTTCTCCAGATCATTGAGGGGGTCCGATGTGACATTGTGTGACATCCTGATTTCATGTGTGTGGTGTTGCAAGGAGACAGCAGGTGGAACCCAATGGCCTCTGAAAATTGAGGGGGCTCAGTCCCCTCAAAAAATACAATGTGAGAGGGCTGAAACTGCCTTGGCCCCTAGGAGTTGGTGCCTATGATGGGAAACAGGGCATTTTGTAAAGCATGGCTACTCGGCTTCTCTGCCCGGGGGCAATGCCATGGACTGGAACGCCTCCCTCTCACCAGCAGTGGCAGAGTTGGTGTGGCAGGTGGTGGAGCACTGCCTCTTGCATTCCTGCTGACCAGTTCTGGGTGGGGGAGACTAATTTCCCAAACAGTCTATGGATAAATTCATAATTGTATTTGTATGCTGCTTTTCCACGGTTTGAACCATGCTCAAGGCAGCATACAACATGAAGGGAAAAAAATACTTAACTACAACATATCAAAAGTAGTCATGAACAATAAGTAAAACATTTAAAAAATACACAACCAAACTGAACTATTTTCCTACAATTCAAAAGAAGATTTAAAATATTGATGCAAAAAACTAACAACAACAACTCCTGCTAAACAATACCCCAGCCCGATAGCCTTAGCTTTCTGTAGCTAGAGTTGGTCAGGGCCCTGCCCTCCCAGGCCAGGTGGAAAAACACCTACAAGGCAGGGAGCAGGACTTGACTGGTCAAGATGGAAAAACTCACACAGCATTTCTTTATTCCAGGTGTTAGGAGATGTTGGACTCCAACCCACCTCAATTCCAGTCTGTAAGGGTACAAGGAGTCAGACTCCAAAAACATTTGGAGGGCTACAAGTTGTTCCCCACCCCTGCTCTGGAAGAAAAATGCATACAGCAGACAAGTTGACTGGGACACAAAGACACACAGCATGTAGGCACTACTGAACAAGTGAAAAACCATGTGCTCCTGAAGGTGAACTGGAACTCCAATGGGTCCCAAATACGTTCCTTTCTAATGTTCTTTGATTGCAATGTACAATATAGCCTTTTGGCTTGTTTTTGAAAGAGGATAAATTTTACAAGTGCATCTGAAGTACTGTTGAGTGAACTGACATTTCAGATGAGTCCAAAAGCCATGTAACATGCGACAGAAAGAATAAATGCTGTCAGCCATAGGTGACTGCCATGAAGAAGATGCAAGTTGAAATTTACTGGAAATAAAACTGAATTCCTTATCTGACTCATGCTTATGAGTCATTGCTTTACTGGAGGGGTTTAAAGGTAGACCAAGGTTTTAAGAGGACCTCAAATTGCCATTTAAGTAACAGGGTAAGCACAAAACTAAGAGGGTTTTTTTTGGGGGGGGGATACATTCTGGTATGAAATAGGATGAACTGGCTGGAACACTGAATGTGATCATAACTGTTGACATTAACCACTGCAGTTCTGATTATTTGTGTATTAGTATTGCTACACAAACATTGCTGTAGCTATAAAGCAGGGGAAGGCAACTTAAGGTCCAGGGGCTGGATGCGGCCCAATCGCCTTCTCAATCCAGCCCATGGACGGTCCGGGAATCAGCATGTTTTTACATGAGTAGAATGTGTCCTTTTATTTAAAATGCATCTCTGGGTTATTTGTGGGGCATAGGAATTCGTTCATTTTTTTTTTCAAAATATAGTCTGGCCCCCCACATGGTCCGAGGGACAGTGATAATTTTGCAGTGTATTTTATTATGTATAAAATACAGAGACAGACAGATCCATATTGTGATGTCAGATAAACAAGTGTTCAAAATAATCTGAATGTATGTTACAACCTGGCCTTCCCATTTGGACAAGAGCCAGGAGCATTCTTATGAAAGAATACCAAAGTTGCCCACCAGAATGGTGGGTTGTAGTTGATCCATCCATTATAATTTGAAATTGGTGATTGTTTTGTTTCTCAGAAGCAGAGTCAGAGATGTTTAATGTGTTGTGAGGTTTGGCTGCTGTGAAGGAAGCTTCCATGTTACTCCTTCCAGCTTGCAAATATGCAAACAGATTCTGATGAAGTCTTTTTGTTTTTTGCTGATACACGCAAACATGCTCATAGCTTTATATCTTGTGAGTTGATGACTTATCGCTTGATGAGTCACAGCTGAATGTGTGAACCACTGTTAGATGTTAGGCATAGCATGCAGACTTTGGTGTGTAACAGTTTCACTCCTTCCTCCTTACAAATTTTGTGCTTGGTTTTCAAAGCAGTCTTGGCTGGCTGGCTGGTTTGGTTCAATAAGAATGAATCTGAGCGTAGCATTGCAGGGAAAGCTTGCATGATTGGTTGTGACCCACCAATCTGAATAGTCCAGCCCATCACCCTTAGTGTGGAGTGCAAAGTGCTTGCAGTTAAGGAAGATGACCAAAACAAGAGGAGTCCCTATTGGGCCACCATACATGAATGAATGGCTGCAATTGGCTTAGTGTGACAAAGGCTGGTGTGCAGGGCTGGTATAATATCATCCATGTTGAACACAGGGTTAAGCTACACAATGCCTTTTCAGGGCATGTTTCCTGAAGTCAGAGAATGGGGGGCTGGAGGGCATTAGTAAGTGGAAATTAGAGGATTAGAGGAGTATGTTCTTAATCTTTTCCATGTCCCTGAGGTTCCCCTAAGGAATATCTCAAGTTTTTCTCCCAACTTGTTTTGTTTTGTTTTTTGGGGGGAACTGGCTAATAACAGTCTGTGAGTTATTTGCAGGGGGAAATCGGTGGGAGCGAAGAGTTAATCAAGTCCCAACCCCATACTCTTATTGTCTCTTGTAAATGCAAATGCTTCAAATGAGGTTATGAAGCCAACACAGAGGTTAGAATCCTTGTATTTGTCTTCTTGTTTTGTTCTACTAACTGTATGAGAACAAATGTAATGTAGTGAATAATGGTTGGAATTGTAATAGATTCATATTCATATATCTTCCCTCCCCCCCGGGCATAAAGTTCCTTGAGTGACATTGAGTTAATCACCATCTTTTGGCCCAACCGACCCCACAGGGTAATTGGGAGGATGAGTGTTAATGCTGCAAATACCTCCATCATCGGCTCAGGTTGTAGGTATCATTAATCCACCACAGTTTCCGCTGTCCCTCATTCCAAAGGAAACACATACCCCCCTGCATAAGCACCTGGAACCCCCTGGAACCTCGCACCGCTTGGAGATTGGGATGGCATGCAACAATATAAACAAGAGGTAATATGAGGCCAATAACGTTCTGTGCACAATTAGATTAAACAAGATAACAATGAATGAATCTCCGAGGAGCCTCTCAATGGCACTGAACTTTAAAAGAGCAAATTTCAGAACGAGGAAGAAAAGGTTGAAAAGGTTTAGCAACAGGCAGAAGGGTAACATTAAGAAAGATTAAAAACCACTGACAAAGTCTGTAGGCTATTTATTGTAAAAACACCATCTCACTGGGGCACATTGTTTCTGTATCTGTGAGGGCAGGGGTTGGGGGTATCAAAAGCAGAAATAATTCTTTCCAGTATAACTCGTGACCCATCATGAAAGAGAGAATTGTAATTGGTATACAATGGTTCACGTACGTGGGATTAAGCATCAGGTCCTTTGTGGTGCTTTTCCTTGTTTGCTTTAAAATGGTTGATACATCGGGAGCAGTTCTACCATTTGACAGAGTCAGATAGCCACATAAGGAGGGCTATGTCCAGGAGGTGGCAGTAGCAGTTCCTGGCTATATCTTCTGAGCCCCCAGACACTCCTCTGTGTTGCCACATGGCCTCTCCTGGGCCTCCTCACCTGGTCTCCTGCCTCAGGTGTGGTGGAGGACGCTATCCTCTCATCAGTGTTGAAGGACAATTCAACTGCCAGTCAAAGACATTGAATTCAGTGGGGCAGCATCTTGTCCTTTGCCTCAGGCAGCCGAAACTAAAGCCCACAGGCTGAAATCCTATACCCCAATGACCCATGAGTATGACTCATTGAAACAAATTGAAATTACTTCTGAGAACTTACGGATGATCAGATTGCATTACTAAGATTATTGATTTCCATGGGGTTTGATATATTTTATGTTGGGCTTTCACCTAAATAGCTAAGAAACTCAAACAAGGTTGGCTCACCCCCCCCCTTTTGCTTTCCAAGTAGCTTGAGCGACTTCCTTGAAGGACAACCAGCTTCTTCAGCTTAGCATTTCCAAATAATTTTGTCATGTTCAACCCTTGATTTCTCTGCAGTTAATAATAGTGGCCGACAGGGGTGCCAACTTGAATAAAATATTGTGGGCGCCCAGGTAAGCCTCACCCCGCATAATCGATCACATGACACAGTGCACACATACCATTTGAATGGGAATGCACATCAACTTTGGGGGGGGGGTCCGACCCCCTCAAATATTTTATTGTGGGGGTCGAAGCCCCCACAGCCCCTAGGAGTTGGATCTTATTGTGGCTGAATGTGTGAAAGGGCTGCATTGAACACTGAGTTAGACAGATGTGCAAGAGTAATTCCCCGCCCACCCATGTTGGTTACTTTCCAAAATGATTTGTTCAAGGTGTACATCTTCTTATGACTTGCATAATGCTGCTGGCACATTTTCTGTGCATTAAGATACGGCACCTTTGGCATAATCTCTTGCTTAAAGAGCATTTTAGTTCAAATCAGAAGCCTATTTGGAATGCATATGCCTAAATTTCAGCATTGTAAAGGGAACACAACAGGGCAAGACACTTCCTAATTTGTATAACCCTTTTATTGGAACTCAAAAGTATTTTATTTCTCATAATACACACACACACACGGAGAGAGAGAGAGAGAGAGAGAGAGAGAGAGAGAGAGAGAGAGAATATACGCTGGCTGCTTCCAAAAAGGGTTTGTTCAAGGTGTATATCTTCTTATGAGTTACATACTGCTGCTGGCTCATTCTAAAGAGGATTTCCCACAAGACAGTGTGTTCACTGAGATAAGGGATAAGCCTGAGTATTATGGACAGCATGACTCACATTTCTGTAGCAAATATGGCAATCTGAATTTGGGCAAGCCATGGTATTGGCTAATAAGTCTCTTACTGATACAAGGCAGTAATTATAAAATATGGGTTAGTGTTATTTATTCAGTATGATTTATTTGGACTTGAGTTATGAAAATGTTTTATATCTGGTCTATAACATGGTGCAGTATCCTCAGACATCACCTTGGTGCCACCCAAGATTCCTGCCCCTCCATCCTTTTACTGTTTAAAGAAATTTCTGGTTCCTTGAATTTTGTTGTTTGAGGAGTGTTGCCTACTTTTGGTCAGTGTCTTACTTATTTCGGGGTGTGTGCAGATGTTTTGCCTGTGTGGGTTTATTTTTGGGGGGAGGGAGAGGTCTGAGCACCACCAACTTTCCTTTTACAAAATGACCCTTTTTGTACTGCTCTTTGACAGTTTCTCAAATTTTCAAATGGTCCCCAGAAGGTTGGAAAGCATTGTTTAGAATCTACTCAAGACACTTTTAGGCAACCAGCAAACTTGAAAGCATAATGCGACAATAAAAAAAGAAACCTAAATTCTCTCCCCCCCCCCAAAAGCAGCAGATCATTCCTACAGTACACTCAGCAGAAAGAAAACCCCACTAAGCTGCAAGGGGGAAAAAATCCATAGCACATTTATCAAATCTATTAAGTTGAACTCCCTGGTGTGATTCCCCCTTTTCAGTAGCAAGCAGCAGCTCCGAGTCTTCTTATCTGTTCTCCAGTAATGTCAAGGAGTACAAAATACATGACACAATGCCATGGCATTGTGACCTTTTCCACTGCCCCACTACATTGGCTTCTGCTTGCAGGGGATATAATATATGCTTCAAGGAAGACATGCTGCCATATCAGCTTGCCTGTACACTGGTGATCATAGTGTTGGCATTTTCAGCTGAGACTGAAAACCATGGCTCTGTTTCTTAAAAGTATTTACATACCACCCATCAATCAAGTTTCCCAGGGCAGTTTCCACAAAGCATGGAGCTGGTGATCCAACAGACATTGTTGAACTACAACATCCATGATGGTTGAGGGTACTGTCTGAGGACTGATGGAAGTTAGACTCTCACATTACCTGGGAGGCCACCCGCTCCCTATTCCTGACAGAGATGGACCAAGGGCCTCACTCTGTCAAAGCAGCACCCTAGGTTCTCCAGAAGCCTACTCTGTGGATTTTGTCTCCTGGATTTGTTTCAAATGTTGTTCACTGGTCTTTTGATTGCCATTTTGGCTATTGTTCTAATTTCTTATAACCCCTACACCCTGTGGCACCAAGAATGAGTGACCATATAAATATATTAGGGGGGGGAGTGAACACACACACACTTCGCTATCCTAAGGAACACTTCTGAGGCGAGTCAGAGTTGCTGAGGGGGTGTACTTGGATCTTTTAAGACATTGTTCATGTTCAGTACATTTTTATTATATTTTGGGGGGGATACAGCCTGTCTGCTATTACGGCACTTTACAAAGAACTCTGTAGAAAGATGAAAGCTATTTTTCTTTCTTTCTTTTCAAAGGAGCAAGAGTTAAAGTACAACTAAATAAGAAAAAATGTTTTTATTAATCTCATTCTGCTTTCTTTAGTAGAGGCAGCATAATAGACACCGAGGTGAGAACACTGCAACAACAAACAAAAAATTCTTTTAGCTTTGCACATTGTAAAATGTGCTTTGAGCCTCATCATCTGTGTAATAAACTTCCATTGCTTATCTATGAAAAATCAACTTCTGTGCCAAAATATTATAGGAGAACACGTTGGAGGAAAGCTGTCAATTTCAGTTTCTCTTTTTTCCCCAATCTGAAGTTCAGTGATTTCTCTATCAGTTTGCAATTTTTTAGAAGTCCACATGAACATGTAGGTGCATTTTCATGCACATGTCTCCCCATACACACATTATTCTGTGCAATTTTCTCTATTGTGCATTTTTGCAAGAAATTTTCCAAGAATGTAATGCATTTTTGCATGAGGTTTTCATTAGTGTACACATTTTTGTTTTCATTTTGCCCTAATACTGTCTTGAGTCATCCCTATTGCTATTTATCAAGAGCATTTTATGTGGCTGAATACGACCATGACACCTTCCACACCTGCAGCCTGAAGTGGTACAGACCCAAATCCTAACACCTGTAGCACTGCATACTACAGAATGGGTAGAATGATTTGGAATTAGAACAAAACCACCTCTTTCTTCATCCCTTTCCAATCCAGCACTTACTTCCTTAGTCAATAATCCTATACATGCTTCCCTTGGAGTGAGTTCCACTGAATTCAGTAGAAGTTACTTCTGAGTAGACATGCCTAAAATTGCACTGTTAGTTTCCCCCCCTCTGCATGATGTATTTTTTGTGTGAAATGTTAATGTGGAGTATTTCTACATTTCCATGCAGTTGATAATAATGTAGTCTGTTTTGTACTGACTCTGATCCTTCTTTGGAGAGAGAGTTGCTTGTTTGTGGTGTTTGGGGCTGATGCGTACAAAGCAAACATACTGAAAAGATGTCCTGAGATCTAAGTCCAATGTGAAGGTCAGTGGCCTTATTTATTATTAACTAGCGGTTGCCAAATGTGATTTGTGGAACTAAATAAATATTTTGCAACAATATTCTTTCCTCATTGTAAGCCTTCAGAAGCGAGACATTTTTACTTGGGCTCATTTTTTTTTTTTTTGGCTGGAGATTAATTAAAGTTGGTTTCTATATTATTTATTTATTTGTCCCCTTAAGATCCCAGGACAGGTGAAGCTTAAACATAATAACAAATGCCAATACATTATATGCACATTTCAATCCATTTAAGAGTAATGTCAGAGGATGCAATTATACCCTGGCATTTATTTATATAGGAAATTTTTAGCTCACCCTTCACCATGTGATCCCAAGTTGGACTGCAGTGTGATTAAAATAACACTCCTTTCCCTTTTTTAGCACACCCTCCCTTGTCACCCAAAGGCCCAACCTTCTTCCCTAGCTGGTCTCCTACTACTAAGGTAATTGAAGGTTAACCTTTTATGGTTTTAAGCAACCTACGCCTTGTATTTTTATTTTTTTTGCACCCAATGCTTGCATCTTTTATGCCAAGATTTGTTCTCATTTGGACAATAATTCTGTTTTCTGACAGAAACCGTCTTGCTTCTAAGATCTTCCTTGACTCTGCCCATTAACCACGCTGGAGTCCTCATGGCCCTGGTCTGCAGGATACATTCTAGATGGGCTTCTACTGTCGTGGTTTGAGTTACACCCATAGACACCGACTCCCAGGGGCCAAGGCAGTTTTGGTTTCCAGATGTATTTTTGAGGGGTGCCGGCTCCCCTCAATGTTCAGAGGCTCCTCACAACATCACATCGGGCCCCCTCAATCATCTTGAGAAGCTGGCGCTTCTGGTTACCCCCAAGCGTTCTGGAGAGATTTGACCCTCTTGGTTTTCCCTTTCAGCTGATTTTTTTTTAAACCAATTCACTCATTTTTTTTTTAAAGTACCCTCTTTGAAGTCAAATGTGACTGTGTTGGAGTTCCTTGGCAATTGTCTGCTTACATATATATTGAATTTGATAGCACTCTAATCACTGTTCCCAGTTGGTTCAACTACGCTTGCATCTAAAACCAGATCTTGGACACCAGTTAAATCCAGAGCTGTCATTGCTTTGGTCAATTCTAGGGTATAATCATTTAGAGCAGTGTTTTTCAACCACTGTTCCGTGGCACACTAGTGTGCCGTGAGATGTTGCCTGGTGTGCCGTGGGAAAAATTGAAAAATTACTTTATATATAGTCAATATAGGCACAGAGTTAATTTTTTTAACATTTTCTAATGGTGGTGTGCCTCGTGATATTTTTCATGAAACAAGTGTGCCTTTGCCCAAAAAAGGTTGAAAAACACTGATTTAGAGTATCTAGAATTGTTTACTTCTTTCTCATGGATACCTCCTTGATTTCATTCTCCATTTCAAGATCACCCTGGGTACTTTGGCCAAGGGGACAATTGTATTTCCCCAGTACTAAATTACTCTTTGTGTCTGCTGTCATTATCTACATCAGTTCTTTGGAGGAGGCTGAACCTTTTGTTATTTATAGCTTGTTGGACTCTTTCATACAGATTAACACCACCTCTCATACACCCGGAATAGCTCAGCTGGTTAGAGCATGGTGCTGATAATGCCAAGGTTGCAAGTTCGATCCCTGTTTGGGACAGCTGCATATTCCTGCATCGCAGGGCATTGGACTAGATGATCCCCAGACTCCCTTCCAACTCTACAATTCTATGATTCTATGACTCTTCTTTGTCCTTCCCATAGAGTTTGCATTTGGAGATAAATGTCCTGCTAGTTCTTCCCTTCCCACCAGGCTTCATTACACCCAATAACTCCAGCTTGCTCATCTTGGCTCAATATATGTTCATTAAACTTCCCTCAGGATTCATTAGTAGTGGTAACTACCTCCCCAAAATGCCCCCTTTATAAACCAATCAGTTTTAGAAACCAATGACACTGATGGACTGATCAGTTAATGGAGGGTAACCTTGAGATGTCTCCATGTATCATGAAACAGCTTGGGGGTTGTAAGGCTCTAAGATAAGATAGCCTCCCTCCACCCCTCAATAAATTGCTGGGATGCTATGACAAGCAACAGATCCTATTCAAATGACATGCTGCAGTTATGCCCTTAGAGATGGATCAGTTTTGCAATAATTTTGGGGTGGAGCAATTGGGTTCTAGCTGGTTCTGGTTGTAAACCACTTTGGGTTTCTTTCTGAGGAAAAAAAATTGAGGGATTGAAGTTTTTAAAAAGAATATATATATACTTTTTATATGGCAGGCATGTTCATCTAATTTATAGTCTATCCCAGCTGAACATATTTATTGGAACATTTTGCAGTTTTAACCAAAGGATGTCATATTTCAGAGCTTATTGAAACTGAAAATGCCAGTACTTAATTTTAACCCACTTCAGGGTTAAAGAGATTTTCTTTGGGTTGTGTTGATTTCAAGAAGTTAAGACATTGTGCTGAATTATAAAAAGATGTAGTGCAAAATTCTGGTTCGTGGAAAGCATGATATCATTCTGGCTTCATCTGTGTTCTTATTTCCTCATATTGTGGGACTGTGCAAGCTATCATTACTAATACAAATTCTTCTGAGTACTTTGAAAAGGACAAGAACTGAGGGGAATGCCAAAAATAATGAATGTCGAATGTATCCTGTAGCTAAAAGAATGCCTGGTTTCCCTGCAGTTCTGAACTCCAGCTTGGCAGATGCTATCCAGTAGGTAAAACTTTCCTTTTCCAGAAATCCATTCACCATCATGAATATCTCTTGTAACTATTCCTACCAACTGGTGGTGATGCAGGTCCAAATATTATTGCATCGGTTTGTCACAAATACCTTTCGCCTTCCATGGACAAATAGAGCTGAGGGTCATCAGCATACTGATGGTGGATATTTATTTAGAGCCAGTGTGGTGTAGTGGTTGGGATATTGGACTAGGACCAGGGAAACCAGGGTTCAAATCCCCATGCAGCCAGTCACCTGTGTGACCTTGGGCCAGTCACTATTTCTCAGCCTAACCTACCTTGCAGGGTCATTGTGGTCATAATGTGGCAAGGAGAAGAGCCATGTATGCTACCTTGAGCTCTTTGGAGGAAAGGTGGGCTATAAAAATAAGAAATAATATTAACACTGTCAAGTTATTCCTTCTAAACTTTTTTCTTGGGATTTACTTCTTTGGGCTTTGTACTGTATTGTATAGAAATCAATCTTAAACTAAAAAACCCAATCCTAAAAAGCAATACATGTACAGCTTGTTGGTGGAATGGAGCCACTCCTCCAACTTCCTGGCAGGTAGGCAGTGGAGGAGCTTCATGCTCCGGCACCGGGGGGCAGAGAGCAGGTGGGGCGGGGCTGGTGTGCGTCCTGGGGGCATGGCACCAAGCGCGGGGGGGCAGCCATGATGGCACCCCACCGGGATCATGCTGCTGGGGGCAGTGCACTCCGCCCGCACTCCTCTTCCTCCGCCAGTGCAGGTAGGTCACTATTGTTTACTGGGAAAGAGGGGGCAAGGGGGTAGGGAGGTGGACAAGGTACGAATGCTCCAGAAGGAGCCAATGCAGCAGCATTGCTGGTGTGTTTGCACAGCGCTGACCTCCTTGCCACCTCGCCTCTTCCTTCTTTTCTCCTAGTAGGCAAGAGACTCATTTGCCGGAAGCCAGCATAGCAGCTCTGCCCCAACTGGTAAGCCATTTCTGTACAGACAGTCTTGGAAATTCTAAAATAAAAAAATTTATATAAAAAAATTAAAAGGGAATCGAAAGGGAAATCCCATTTTGGATTTTCAAGGTTTTGAATAAGTGACTGCACTGTCATTGCATACAAAACATATTGGTGTGTGTATATACCAACCACAGTTCTAAAACTCCAAATATATCGCTGCCTTTTTCAGATGTCGTCTCCTACATCTATGTACAAATGTTAACATCTTGCATTAAAAAGTGCTAAAAGCTACTGGTTCTATCAGCTGAAGTTTCATTTGCAGGGCTATGGCATACATTGACTCATCCACATAAAATGACTACATATCAATATATAGGCCCAGAAATAACACCCATAGCAGTGTTTTTAGGATTAGGAAACACTTTCCATATACTCCTCTCTTGAGGAACCTCTAAATATTTGCCACATGACTGTGTGCAAAAATCAATAGGATTTTGTTGCAATTCTGAAGCACTTTGTCCACGGGTACATGTATTTTTCTTTTTTAAAAAACCTCCTATATATTAACTATTTATCCTTCTATGTCTCAAGTAGATTTATAAATTAAATTTGCTGAGATATATCCACATGAATGAGTGTGAAAACTTTTATAGTTGTTTCATATTGCATTTAATGTGAAAATGTTTGATTATATCTAACCATACTCAGAGCAGATACATCCATGGACTAAGTTAATCAAGTTGATTGATTTCAGTTCATCTGCTGTTAGTATGACTTTGTCAAATGCAACCTGTCAGCTCTGATTTTTAGCTAGTTTTCTGACATGACTTATTTAAAGGTCAGGGGAAAGTTTTGAGAATACAGTACATACAATTTTGCATTTGAAAGAAAATGAAAAAAGACCTCTTTCGGAAGGGCCCAGAACATTCCAATTTAACCACTTGGTTTGCTTGACATACCTGTACCTTATTTTCTTTTAATGGTATCTAAAGGTAAAGGGACCCCTGGTCCAATCGCGGACGACTCTGGGGTTGCGGCGCTCATCTCGCTTTATTGGCCGAGGGAGCCATCGTACAGCTTCTGGGTCAGCATGACTAAGCCGCTTCTGGCAAACCAGAGCAGCGCACGGAAATGCCGTTTACCTTCCCTCCGGAGCGGTACCTATTTATCTACTTGCACTTTGACATGCTTTTGAACTGCTAGGTTGGCAGGAGCAGGGACCAAGCAACAGGACCTCACCCCGTCGCGGATTTCAACTGCTGACCTTCTGATTGGCAAGCCCTAGGCTCTGTGGTTTAACCGACAGCGCCACCCTCGTCCCATTTAATGGTATCCACAAGGCAGTTAATCACCATAGGATTCATTAAGCAATCCAGCATAGACTTGATATAAGAATCATATTTCTTATTTTATTTCAAAACAGTAGAAGGACAAAAGTTTATTCCCCAGAAGCCTGACTGAATAAGAAGCTCTTAAACTAGTCTCCAAAACCAGAAGGAAGCTAGTAACACAGACCTAGTAGGGGAAAAGTTCCACACTTGGGTGCCACCACTGTAGATGCCCTGCTGTTTATAGATATCAATCTAATTTCATGATGAAAGTACCCCACCAGAAAGTCTAAGCTATGGAGGAGGCTCATAAAGGGAGAAAACATTCCCATTGGCACTTGGGACCCAAACTGCTCAGAGTTTTAAAGATCATATGAAGAACACTGATGAAAACTCTACTCACTTCTCTCTGTTATGGAATGTGTAGAAGGCACCCCTGTCAGAAAGCTAGACAACTGCTTTACTGAATCTCTCAGTACAGGAAATGCCTGACTCCACCTAGTGACTAAATTATATAATGACATTATCCACACACTATCATTCAAGAGTTAGTACCCAACTCACCAATGCTTTTATAGCTATTTGATATCTTCTGCTGTTTCAGCCTTCACATTCCCCACTTTTGAGAAGCAGTAGGCAGTTCCAGGATAATTCCTTCTGAGGAATACCAAAGATTTTTGGTATCTTGCAATGTCTGTTTATTTACAAATGAAGAAGTTGAATTTGTGGAATGGAATAGGTTGGCCAAGTGAGTTCTGAAGCTGTGTAAGTTCCTCAAAGCTAAGCTTGCACAATTTGCCATTTTGGAAAACACAAAGTTCTTCCTATCTGTCCAAATTCATAGTACACGAAACATTCCTTTTAGATAACGATATGCTGATAGCTATGGCTTAATGTATCTTCCACAATGGCTATGTGTCATGTCAGAGCATTAGAATACTTAAGAAAACTCATTTTTTCCATTAACTAGCAATTTCCACAAGAATGAAGAAGAAATGAGGGCCCTCATCACTGCAGATGGTGACAGTAGTCACAAAATTAGAAGAAGCCTGCTTCTTGGGAGAAAAGCAATGACAAACCTAGACAGCATCTTAAAAAGCAAAGACATCACCTTGCTGACAAAGGTCCATATAGTTAAAGCTATGGTTTTCCCAGTAGTAATGTACGGAAGTGAGAGCTGGACCATCAAGAAGGCTGATCGCCGAAGAATTGATGCTTTTGAATTATGGTGCTGGAGGAGACTCTTGAGAGTCCCATGGACTGCAAGAAGATCAAACCTATCCATTCTTAAAGAAATCAGCCCTGAGTGCTCACTAGAAGGACAGATCCTGAAGTTGAGGCTCCAGTACTTTGGCCACCTCATGAGAAGAGAAGACACCATAGAAAAGACCCTGATGTTGGGAAAGATGGAGGGCACAAGGAGAAGGGCACGACAGAGGATGAGATGGTTGGACAGCATTCTCGAAGCTACTAACATGAGTTTGGCCAAACTGCGGGAGGCAGTGAAGGATAGGCGTGCCTGGCATGCTCTGGTCCATGGGGTCACGAAGAGTCGGACACGACTGAACGACTGAACAGCAACAACAACAACTTCACTCAGCCCTCATGTTCCACAGCAGAGTTTGCATTTATTTGATAACGATGCATAGTTTATTTAGAATTTGCCATAAAGTAGGGAATAGTATGAAATAATTGTTTCAATGGTTCTGCTTGCCAGCTAATTTCTGTGGCATGTGCTGCTATATAATGGGAGATGATGCTTGAAAGAAAATGACCGATAGATTGCAATCCACATTTGAAGGTGGAGAGGGGTCTTTTGAGCAGCTATTGCCATTATTCCATTTCGAAATGGCTTTCTTTCATCTTCCTCCTCCTTTTTTATGGGGTCATCTCTCTTTCTCTCATACGCAAGTACACATACCCTCAGCAAAGATATCTCCTTGTTACATGAAAACAGAACAATGCCAAAAATGACTCATCTTTGTTTGCTGGCCTTTGTGTTCATCGTATTAGATGGGAGAGGAGGAGGAAGTATTGGAGAAGGGTGTCCTGACCTTGATGTGGCAATAGCGCTGTAGATTTAAATAAAACAAAATTAGTTCAGTGAAAAATGGTCAGATAAATCTCTGATGGACTGGTGCATGTGTGGGAAAACTAATAGCAGGGGAGTATGATTCCACCTCACCAACAACCATCTTATCATTCAGTTCCAAAATTTGTATAACTCTGCAAAAAGTGTCCTTTCAAATGATATCTCCCTAGAAACCATTACGATCAGATTCCAGCTGAGCTGCATGACAAACTGATATGATGATTCCAAGGATGGCCAGTTAAATGTGCTGCTCTCACAGTACATCCATCTATCAGAAGTTACCAGCCTTGGCTCACCTGCATTGTTTCCTGGCAACCAGAAGCACAATGGCATTTCTGCTTTCACAAGCAAAAACAGCAACAACTCAATCAAATAACTGGTTGTTTTTTTTTAAATGATCTGCTAGGAAGCATCCCACAAACGCAAAAAAAAGACTAAATTAAATGACTACATTATTCATTGTTTTTACTGCTGTGATAAAAATGTATGAGCTCAGTATTTCACTTAAAAATGATAAATGCATATTATGGATCTTTAACATTAATGGTTTGCCCCATCAGTCAGCGAGGCTCTGCCCTCTGAGAGGGCCCTCTGATTGGCGAGAAGCCCACCCCTCAATCCCACTGATTGTGGGGGAGTTCCCCACCAACAGCAGGCAAGCAAGCATGCTCTGACTGCCAGGGATGGAGGCAGAGAGCAAGGGGCAGCAACTGCCGCTACCCCTGGAAAGTGGTGAGGGGCCATTATGGATCTTTAACATCAATGGATTTATTTGTCTCAAAATGAAATTTAATTGGGCAGCATTTTGGCTATTTACATACATAGAAAATGTAGTTCTCCTTTAGCCATGTCAGTAACTTGCCTGCATCAAGCATGCTGTCACGTGTGCTTTAGCTGAGATTCCTACATTGCAGGGATTTGGACTAGAAGACCCTTGGGATCCCTTCCAATTCTATGATTATTTGATTCTGGTCCTCAATGTGTTTATCACAACAGAACAGAGCTCACAGTTCATGCAAGAGCCCATGGAGGTCTCATTTTGTGTACTGGACATTGCCTGGGCCTGGCTATCCTAGCTGACAAGCTCAACCTAGGCTTCCCTGGTGAAAGAGCACACCAGCCTCTGCTGCTAGGAGAACAAAAAATTGAACCCTGTTCTCTTCCCATTCAACATCTTTGGGAGATTCAGATGAAAGCCCTGACATGTCAGAAGTATATGTGAAGGGGTCACAGGGTTGTGTGGACTGGCTCTAACTCCCATTGCCAGAGGACCCATTGACCATCCATGCCCACTGGCCATCCACACCACCCAAACCATTTTTTTTTGTTATTTTGAGAAAGGTAAGGACTGGAGCTTAGGGGAAGGACTATATGCCTCAGTGGTAGAACATCTGCTTTGCACACAGAAGCTCCCAGGTTCAAACTGCAGCATCTCTAGGTAGGATTGGTACAGACTGTGGTCCTCTGTTTCCATGGGTACTGACCAAATGATGGGGCATCCTGCGACATGGAGGAACTCGCCACACATACATTGGAATGCATGTAGGTCTCCTTCTCACTGTTACCAAGCCCATAGCTGACAGAAGATTCAGCAGTGGGTGAAGGGCTAGCCCATGTCGCCTTTTGGGCACATCAAGCTTTTTTTAAGAAACACATATCCTGAAAGAGATGGACTTGGCAGAAGCTTCCATCTGCTTTCCTGTAATGCTGCCTTAAAGTATATGCCCCAAATGAAACTTTATGTAAACAGCAGATGTAATTAACACAGACCCAGTATTATATAAGGAGCAGGTATATATAGCACATGAGAAGTAACCTATATATAAGTGACATATGCAATACTGGGTTAATTAAAGGAAAAGACAGAGCCTTCTCCAGTTCCTTCACTGGAACAAAGCTTAATTAGGTCTTGCCTGAACTCTTTTAGACCCAGATCCCTGCTTTTGTTGTGTAAGGAGAAGCAAAAGAAGACTCTGATGGCAGGTTGTTTCCAAACATCAGGAATCACCAACATTGCCCAACGTGCAAAAGAAGAGGAGGAGGTGGTAGCTGCTGCTGCCATCCTTGAGGTTCTGCTACTCATCTTCTCCAGGAGAATCAGATGCTAATTAATAGGCAGCATCTCTCTTCATGGTCGCTTCTGCCTGGAAAGAAGGCCAGCCAGCCTTTTTAAAAAACAAACAAACAAACAAACAAACACCAAACTGCTCAGTTTGGGGTCACCCTCATATGGTTCCATCCTTTAAGTCTTCTCCCATTTGAGACGATGCCAGGAGCTGCATTGCTTAATGGAGGCAGCAGAGCATCACTGCTGCCTCCCTCTTTCTCTACTGGTCCAACTTTCCAGTGAGTGGGGAGTTGGGCCTCCTCCAAGGCGTTTTGTCTGAACCCCTTTCTTGGTTTGCTTATAGCAGCAACAAATTACCTCCAGATATGCCCAAGTTATATCCACAACAAATAATAGTAAAGCACAATTGGTCACTTTTTTGTACCAATTGTGCTTTACTATTTACTTGCCCACAGCTCTACATTTACTCCAACAGATACATTAAGGACCTACCTAAGTAGGTATTGGGATGCGGGTGGCACTGTGGTCTAAACCACAGAGCCTAGGGCTTGCTGATCAGAAGGTCAGTGGTTCGAATCCCCGTGACGGAGTGAGCTCCCGTTTTTCGGTCCCAGCTTCTGCCCCCTAGCAGTTCGAAAGCAAATCAAAGTGCAAGTAGATAAACAGGTACCGCTCTGGCAGGAAGGTAAACGGCATTTCTGTGTGCTGCTCCGGTTCACCAGAAGTGGCTTAGTCATGCTAGCCACATGACTAAGAAGCTGTCTGCAGACAAATGCCGGCTCCCTTGGCCTATAGAGTGAGATGAGCGCGCAACCTCAGAGTCGTCCGCGACTGGACCTAATGGTCAGGCGTATCTTTATCTTTTAAGTAGGTATCAGGCTCCGACTTCAAAGCAAAATGTGGGACTGGGGTGGAGAGAAGGTTGACTAGTACAAAAAAAAAAGTTTGCCCCAAAATGCACCCATGTTGAAGAAAGCTGGTGGTTTTATTTTTGCATCATTGTCTTATGGGTTGAGAGAAAGGGGTGTTTTTCCATCCCTTTTACAAGCTGACTCCTCCTCCCCCAGCCATCTGCAAAGCAGTTTTTTTTAAGATGCAAAACAGAAAAAAGCAGCATTGTGCACAGGAGTCTCAGCTTTTAAAGGCTAAAGAGGTTAAAATACATGTATTTAAGATATCTGCATATTGGGCAAGATTGTGGCGATGGAGGGGGAGAGGATTACAATGAGGCTGAGCAACCTTCCAAGGACTGGTGTTTCTTTGTAAAGTAAGGAAGGTGTTGGGCAGATGGGGACATGCTTAGATCAGCCTTATAAAGCTGCAGGTGATTTTAAATTAAATGCAAATATTGTTGCGGGTTGCAAGAATCTACATGCATGCAGCTAAATATTTAAAAGTATGGTTTTTGTTGTGTTTCTCAGACACCAACTATACCAATAAAGAGAATTTCAGACTTTTTTTTGAAAGCCTTTCTGTAAAGGTCTGTTCTAAGCTACACATTTCTGGCAACCTGATTTTAATAATATATTCTAGGAAACAGCTTGCAATTATTAATTGCAATGAGTTCCTCTTAGGCTCTGTTTTTCTTCATTTTTATTATTGTTATTCCAATTTCTAATCATATTCCTTGGAAGTTAGTTGACTGAGTTCAGGGCCAAACTACACATTCTGTGCACATACATTGTGACGATTCTTTTAAAAGAGGGGATCCTCTATAGGAAGGGTCAGGTTGGAGCAGAGAAGTGGTGGACAGGGAGGAAGGAATGTGTAACTTTTTCCTTGGTCACAATTTCCTTGCTACAAAGTGAGCCTCTAGGTGGCTCCCCACAAATGCATATTTATCTTTTACCAGTTTGCCCCGTATAGGGAAGATGAACAAACTGCTTAATCAGCGGTAGATAAAACACACACACACACACACACACACACACTCCCAGATATACATGAAATCATCATCATGAAAACACAGCAATTAAACCAGTCCCAAGACATTAATGGGTTGAATCTAACATAAGATTAGGAGTAGCCCTCTATTTACTGGCTGGAAAAAAGGACCAGGAAAAGGGAGTTAGATACAATAGCTATAAGTTGTTTTGATGTTTCAGAGGTTTAATCTAAAATCAAGATAGATTTAATCTTGTTGGTGTCTCTGTTTTCTGTCTCTTACATCATGGATGTTGTGTTTATTTCTTTCAGTCAATAACCAATTGAGAAGACATATATTATGGATGTATGTTGTGTATTATTTTATCAATACTATGGCTGCAAGTTTATCATGGCTATTGGCTAGAACTGTGCTCAAAAGGTAGAGGGGCTGATTTAATCTGATAGGTTTTGGTGATTTAAAATACTTTAATTTTAATAAAGACAGGGGTGGAATGCTAACTTGCGAAGAAGGTCATTGATCTGTGACAGATGAGATGTTGAGCTCAACAAATTATGGAAAACTGGCTTCTTGTAGGTCACAGAACATGGCGGGGAGGGTGGGAAACCTGTGGCACTCTTGCTATTGCTGGGCTGCAGCTCTCATGATCCCTGACCTTTGGTCATGATGGCTGGGGATACGAGAGTTTCATCCAGCAACATAGGGAGGGCCACAGGTTAGCTGCCTCTGCCTTAGATATTTCACAAGGGCCTAGGTAGGAACATCTTTAATTGTGAGGAATATGGGCACAAGGAGCCATATCCAATGCAACAAAATGCTTGCTGAGATTTTAGGAGGCAAAGATTGTTAAGAACTCTCTTCTCCAGAATTATGGCATGCAGCTTATAGTGCATGAGTGCCATATTTTACTGACCACTGTACATTTCATTAGGCTGGTGGCATTCTTGAGTGTGCACATTTGGAGTCCACAGAACTCTATAGCATATTGCATAGCTATTCATCTGCTCAAATTGAAAAGCAAACAGGCTTCTTGTAAAGATCTTTAGAGTTAACTTTTCCTTCCATTGGCTTTCACTTGAAGGGTTAAAAAAATGATCTGCTTTTGCTGTTAGGTTTAAATATAATTTAAGTAATTTTGGATAGGCTGCCTGTTTCATCAGTTGCTGGTTTCCCAGTATTTTATTTATGAGTATTTTTAATGGAGTGTGTTTATTGTAAACCATGGTAATATGGTTCACTAGCAATGGTTTAGGAATGGATGGGTTTGTCAATCTTGGTCACTGGCATAGGAAGGGCAGGGCGTAGGAAGGGCGGGACATAGGGGGCGGGGTGCCCCAGGCAGTGGGATCCTGATAGGGTTCCATATCGGCGCACCACAACCCCAGAACGTACGCCAGCCCTGCCCCCACCTGCTTCCTGCCCCTGGTGCCAGAGCATGAAGCTCCACCACTGATCTTGGTTTCTCTCCCTCCATTTCTCATTCTAGTGTACTTAAGTTCAGTTCTAGATTTATTTTATGTTTTTTAAAAGGTTCACAAAAAATTGTACCTGGATTTTATGTGCATTTCTCCTAATACAAGTTTTGAATGCAATTTTGCCTAATATATATGTTTTTACAAGTAGTTTCCAATATTTTTTAAAGGCAATAAGCCATTTCCATTTTATGTTATTTTCACTAAGATATATCTATCTATCTCCTAATAAACATATTTTTTCCTATGCATTCCTGGGGTTGGAGAAGTGCATCGCAACATTTGAAGAAGTGTGAATTTTGAAGGATAGCTGTGCTTCAGTTTGCATATTGGTTCGGGAGGTGTGAATTAGGAGGTTCAAGTTAAAATGAACCTTAAAATGTGAACAATCTCAACAAAGGCAGCGTGAAAACATCTTCAATAAATAGATATCACCCAAACAACTTTCATATCACACAACATTATTACCCTACTTGTATGCTTTATTCCACCAAAGCCTTATATCTTTGCACATATGACAAGCCTGACAATGGAGTGCAGATTTTCAGAGGCATTCACTGGCTATCACACTGGCGAGAAAGATGATAGACTCTTTTTTCAACCAAACTCAGCATGTTGCCAATTGTGCCTTTTGAAAGTCTGTCTAGAAGACACACTGCATGAGGCAGTGAGAATGAAGAACTTCTGAAAGGGAGACATATAAATATTCGGTGATGCAATACCTTGATATCTGACACAAAGTGTGCATTTCAAAGTGTTCCATTCTTAAAGTTCTAACAATTCCCCATACAGCAGTGCTTTAAGACTACATTATCAAGGGTGTGTGTGTGTGTGTACATCTGATAACACATGTAGGGTTGAGGTCAAAATAGAAATTAGCACAGGGTTTGGAAATCCAGATCTGCTTAAGGGAAGGGGCTCAGTTTTGCAGTGAGTTCAGTCTGGATCCAGACTGGCTTCCCGGATCTGCCAGGTTGTTCTGGGCCTGTCCACAACTCACTGAGCATTTTGATCCTGAACTGTGCAGATCAGGTCCTTCCCACTTACCTAACTTCCTTCACAGAAGCATCCATATGGGAGGATAGGAAGGGTGTGATCCACATCACAGAGGGTTAAACAATATCTGAGGTGCTACATTTTTTGCAGGCAACCTGCTGGACACAGCCTTCACTGCAGCCCTTCAGAAGGTGTGTGAAAACCTCGCTCTGCTGCAGAATTCCCCCACCACTGAATTTTGCTGCATCTCAAGTCTACGCACAGTGCTGCAGGTAGGTGCCACAGTGATCTTCCAATACACCCAATAGCTATTTGATGAGCTGGGGAAGGACAACCGAGAATGGGCATCCCCATGAACCATCCTTTGTATGTAAATTGAATTCCCTGAGCACATCAAACTGGTGGTTGGTGGGCTGGGTGGGATACAGTTGTGGTAGGAAGGATGGTGTGCCAGGAGGGGAGAGCTTAATGTCTCTTCCCAGTGTGTGCCCTCCCCATGAGTGTTTGTGTGAATGAGTGTGAACGTATGTCTGAGTGCCCCCACCTTTGCAGTGGCTTATGGCTATTTGCAATTAGTATTTATTGTCTGTTTGAGTGCTCCCAGCCACTATCAACCCAAGGTCTGCCCATCACCAGTTTCAGGCAAGCCTACTGGCACATGCCCCCAACCGGCCACCCACCATGGCGGGGACAAAAATCTTGCTCACTTTTATCCTAGATGATTCCACTCCAAGATCATGTGGCATTACAGGAAAAAAAGCCTTCAGGTTCTCCTTCCTACTAGATGTTTTAATGAATGCATCACTAGCATATCACATATCATTGCCTATTATGCTAGATTAAGGATGCACTTATAAAAGCCAGCAGTAGGAAGAAGAACCTACAGACTCTGTTTCCTTGCTGCCAAATTCCAAAAATTATCTTTCAGGAATGAGAAAATACTGCTTCCAATTTGGAGGCACAGTTATGTTTATTTTTCATATAATGATTCATCATTTTTTACTAACTGAGTGAATGATTTGATTTTTTAAAAAAGAAACTAGGGACTACTACCCCAATCGAGTTGTTTGCCAACACCCTCAACCCCTTGCCAACCCCACATATATCATTCAACCCCCCATCCCCTAATAGCTCCTTTATCCTCTACCTAACCCGTGTTACCAATCCCCTCCCTCGCAGTTAACCCCAAACTCCCCTTCCCCCAACAGCTCTCCCCAAACTCCCCCCTCTCCCAACAGCTTGCCCCAATCCCAATCCTTCAGGCAGTGCCAGACTAAGGGGAGAAAGACTTCAAACCATGGCCGCAGTCACAATGACAGGGAGCATGTGAGGGCCTGACCCATACACAGCTGAGCCACCTGCTTGCTCAGACTCTAGGCTTGTCTCACTCTGTTGTGCAAGCAAGCAGGTAGGTGGGTGGCAGCAGCAGCAGCAATGACAGGGGGTACATGGAAAGCCCCCCGTCCCGTCCCCTGCTCTCTCACTTGCTTGCTTTGTCAGTCTGCTCACTTCCACCGCTGGCCTGTTATGTTTCTCTAGCTCACTCCACCTGCTGTTGGTCATGCAAACTGCAGCGTGATGACTTTTTTGTTACAAAAATATTCAAGACTACCTTGGCTAGTCAACACCAAAAAGTTACAGAAATGAAATGAAGTTAAGGGTGGTTATTTTTTTTATTTTTTTGGGACGCAAAGAGATTTTGAATTCATGAATGTAGATGATGAATATTGTGACTATAATAAAGGAAATATTGAGACACAATGACCCATAAATTGGTATTTTGAGCTACAAGTCGATGCTGCTGATTGCTACTGGATACAGTCCAGCAGAGTTGCTAATGGGAACACAAACCGAGACATCCATTCCTACTCTAGAGACGAATCTCATTCCAAAGTGTGCTTGACGTGGAAAAAATGCCTCTTCAGATTATCAACCTAAAAAAAGTCATTAGTGGTTCTATAGTCAGTGCAATTCAGTGTGACAATGCCTACATTTTGAACCAGGAGAAAGAGGGAAATTTTATATTAAGCTTAATGGCGAAAAGACATGTAAGACTCCAGTACAAGGAAAAAATAAAGCAACCCAGATCATATTCTGATTGTCCTGAATGTGGAATACTTAAAAGAAACATATGACATTCCTGAGAAGAATGTGCAAGTAGTACTTGCCAAATGCACTACTTAAATAATTTTTATCATTGCTTATGAAGACCAGTTTTGAACAAATTAAATTTTAAAAGACAAATTGAGAGGTTTTGGGGGAATCACAAAAAAGCATTTGGCATCACAACATCAGAGCAGAAGCAGACAGTTTTTGTTTTGCTTGTTTGCTGAAATTTTTATTATTTTTAAATTAAAGATGTGCAGTGGGGTCACATAGAGTTATATCCTAGCACCACACATTGTTTTGGGGAACCAAAAGAATAGTCAGCTTAAAAAAACAACAGGGGGATCTCAGGGGACACAATAAACCTATTGTGGGACTGGAAATGGCCTGCCGCCCCCGAGTTTACCACATTCGCTACAGCAGGGATGTTCTTGTCTAGATTCCTGTCTGGCATGTCCTCTAACCCTTCCGTGACACTGTGCTCCATTCTGGCATGCACTTCTGCAATAATTTTGGACGGCTTGCATCACCTGAGATAAAATTGGTGGCAATGTTTACATCCTCTCTGTGTATTATTCAGGCAAACTGTAAGCACTTCTGTACAAGGATTGTCATTACCAGGATCTCAGTTGGGACCCAGAGTGCTGCTGTGCAGTAATCATAGATGGCTGCCTGGCTGCCTGCCAAAAATAAGCTATTTCTTCTAAATTGATAAAAGCGGGAAGAAAAAAACACACACACACGAGTATTCAGCATTTTATGTTTGAAGATACACATTTTCTCTGCTTTTGGAACATTAAACATTGCGTTAGTATTCACTATTTACAGTGGATTAGCTTTCCATTGTTTCTATTGTTCACTGGACTCATTGGTCTGTGTTCCAACAGCAGAATGGTTTATAACTATATATTTATAATAAAGCAGCAAAACTGCCACAGACAGCATAGCAAATTAGTTTGATTTCCCCCCTCACTGTAGCCTTTTGTTATTTGAAGTTAAAAGTTAATCCTTGCCAAGGAAGGGCAGGATCAGCAGATGGTTAGCACCAGAGTCTAGGTTACTTGGGCTTGGCTAATTATTGCCAGTGGCCAGTCTAATTTGCTCCAGGTGTAGGTTTTTAACGTGCCTCATCTTAACAGATGTAGCTTGCTCTCTTCTGTGTCCCTTTACAGTTTCTTTACCAGACTCCCTTTGTTTCCCGGGACGGTATTCTTCTGGGGTTTTAAAACTGCATAGGAATTGGTAGTATAATCACTGTAGTTTGGTAAGGTCACATCAAATATAAGCTCTTCTGGTAAGGTCACATTAAGGGTATGTTCACACATGGGGTTTATTGAATTAGTTCCACTGATTATAATGAAGGGCTTCTGTTCTGATTTATGATGTCCCTTTCACACTGTGTTTTTTAACCACCAAAGCACTATGTCGTGCTAAATGTCATTCACAGTCATGGTGCTTCTGAGCTCCTGTTTTTCTGTCCTCTCTTCAAGTTTTACCTAAATTAGTCCCACCCCACCCCACCCCCTTCTTTCAGCATTTGCCTTCTAGCTGCCCTGTTTCCTCCTTTTTGCTCTGCTGGTACAGATTGATGGTCCCTCCTCATTCCCTTTCGTTTTCTCCTTAAACGCCACCCTCCAAATGTCCTCATTTTCCTGCCCTCTGGGTCTCTCTCCCCCCCCACTCCTTCCTATTTCCCACAGTTTCTTACTTGCCTCCAACTCTTAAATTGGAGGGGGGAGAGAGAAAAGAAGTGCATTGCCTTTTCTGGTTTTCTTGCCTTTCCCCTCTCACTTTCATGGTGGTCATGGCCTCTGGCAGCAGCAGTCTACAAAGCAAAAGTAAAGCTTGCCCCAACTAGGGAGTAGGGGGAAAGGTGGCAAGAAAGACCCTGTACAGAAAGGCTGCTTCAGAGCAGGCACCAGGGAAAGTTATAATGGAGAACATGCAAGTTACTATGGGTTTTCAGCCTTAAAAAACCTATATATATTTCTGGAAGCAAATACCTTGGAAATGGGCACTAAACTTGCACTTTATTCCACTGGATTTCTGGAAACAGCTTTTGTGTCATTTGAAAGCGCTGATATATTGTGGACATTTGCAGCGAGGGAAATAGTGGGAAATTAGTGTGAATGCAGCCTAGGTAAAGTCTTAGCAAAGAAGGCCTTAACAGGTGTATGTGACATGAAGAGAGGTTCCAAAAAATGTAACTTGAGCGGGTCGCAATATAGTGGGTTTCAGCACCATGGAGAGTTCCCAGTTTTACTACAAGCAAATGAAGGGTATTGTATCACAGTGATGGCCAAAGTTGGCCTTCCAGCTGTTTTGGGACTACAATTCCCTTCATCCCTGACCACTGGTCCCGTTAGCTAGGGATGATGGGAGTTGTAGTCCCAAAACAGCTGGAGGGCCTACATTGGCCATTACTGTTGTATCACCAAAAGAGAAACAAGGTCTGTTCTGCAGCAGGCCCTGCCTCCCCAGACAAGCTGGCTGTGCCCCCTAGAGTCATTGTAGCATTAGTAGTAACAACAACAGCAACAACAACCAAATCAGGGGGAGTGGAGCTGTGCCACCACCATGCTTCTTTGACCAGATAGGAAGTATGTATTGCCCATGATGGTTCATGTATTGGCTAATTCATAATATACGCAAGTTATTGCCATCTCAGTGGTTTGACACTTAACCTTTGTGACAAGTGCAAGGCCATGCTCCGAGGTCATACTTCAGGAAGGAAAGTTGGAAGCCTATACAAACCCCTTAGATGAAGCAACTTTGATTACAAAGGAGGGAAGGGATCACTTTTCTTCATCATATTAGAAGTCTGTACCTTTTCTTGTACAATAAACCAACACTCCAACACTGTGGTTGAGTCCTTTATGTTGCCATGGTGTTGCCCAGATTTTCCTGGGAGGTGATGCTCCCATGCTGTTCCTTCGTGTTGCAGGCTGCCAGACCCTTTTGCTTTCTCTTGGTAACAGTTGCCAAGACTGCCCAGAACTGTCTCACCCCACAACTAATTATGTTTTTGCTTATTCCCTGTTTTCCCCAGGCAACTAGCCTTATGAAATCTATTAAAACCAAAACAGAAAAACCTGAAACATCTCATCACAAAGCATGAATGTACATACATCATCTGTCTCACAAGGAATTACAGGGGTTCTGGGGGTGAAGGAGGATCTCCACCTGGCAAGTTGTTTGTTTGTGTGGCTTCTCATTTGGATTAGGAGAGTCCAACAATGCTACACACACACACACACACACACACACAGAGAGAGAGAGAGAGAGAGAGAGAGAGAGAGAGAGAGAGAATGGGCTTCCATTCACTGAAATCAAGTTGGAAGCTGCTTTTAATAACAGCAATGAGCAGCCCAAACATGGTTCTCTTATAAGGTGGGTGACTGCATATGTGAATCAATCCTTTCCCCCATCAGCAGCAAAAATGTCTTGAGCATTTGTGGTATCACAGCAGCTCAACCAACGTTGTTTGGACGAGGGGACATTTTCTTGTGATAAGGAATCTGTCTCTGTGTGTCACAACCTGTAAACCCTTTAACACCCCACTTTTTATTCTATTAGCAGTGTAGCTTGTTTCCTTCAGTGCATGATGTAGAGTGAGCTCCGCACCTACCCTCATCCAGAGCCTACTTGATAAAAATAAAGACACCCACCACCAGTAGTAGAAGGCTTGGTGGGACAGAGATGCTTACCTGACCTCCTGGCAGATGAGTTGCTGCTGCTCACTGGGAGGTGAGGCCAGCACTCACCAGTGGAGCTAATCTAGTGTTTCTGCTATCATCATCATCATCATCATCATCATCATCATCATACCCTGTCAATCTGGTTGGGTTCCGCCATCCACTCTGGGTGGCTTACAGTGCATATAAAAATGGTAAATCATCAGACATTAAAATTTTCCTGATACACTTGTGCCCACTACCCTCCCGGCTATTGACCTGCTATTGTCCACCACTTTCTTCAATTGTAGTTTCTCCAAAGTGCAATACATTGAACCCACTCCTTGCATATTTCTTCCTTGGTTTAACTCCAATGCTTTCCCTTCTTTTGTTCATGTTTTGCGGGTGATATATGCCCTTTGTAACCAAATGAAACATATTTAACACACTTCATATCTCAATGCTAACCTTCTCCTTTAGCCTCTAATCATGGTTACTGCCTGCAGCAGATCTTCCTAATTTTTAATGAGCAGACAGAAGCAAATCTATTTTCTGTGTGTCATGTCACACAGGGCCACAGTAAACAATAGGTAGGGTGGATTTGTTGAATGAACTTTTGGAATCTTATTTCACACCAGCAAATTAACACACCACACAGCTAGAAAACTTTCCACTCTCCAAAGAAAATAAACTTAACATTCCTCTTCTGCTGTAAACCTTGAGAAATTAAGCTTAAGAGGTACTTTACTGTGCAGAAATTCTTTTTGGTATGATCCAGCTCCTCACATGGGGACTGCCATAGGCTTTGAGTGTGCCCTTTAACATTCCCAGACCCTTAGGCACATATAAGTTTGCTGACATAATGCAGCACATGACACTATTACTAACAATGTTGATGTTCTCCCCTTGTGATATTTGGAACTCCTCAAAGGCTCACAAGCAGACTAGGCTATCCTGCACACAAAGAATTGGCACACCTGCCCCAGAAAAGAGAGAAGTCACTGAATCTCAACATAAGAAAACCAAGATGCCTCCCATTGTTAGTAGTGAATAAGTTCAATAACCTAAGGGTATGGTCAATGCTGCACAATGGAAATAATAATATTGTCCCACCTTTGTTGTTGTTGTTCAGTCGTTCAGTCGTGTCCGACTCTTCGTGACCCCATGGACCAGAGCACGCCAGGCACGCCTATCCTTCACTGCCTCTCGCAGTTTGGCCAAACTCATGTTAGTAGCTTCGAGAACACTGTCCAACCATCTCATCCTCTGTCGTCCCCTTCTCCTTGTGCCCTCTGTGAGGGATCCTATTCCCTCCCCTTTCGATACTTCCCCAACCGTGACTCTCCCTAAGTTTCACTGTCCACTAGGATGAATCCTTCAGTGGTTATATGGGAGTGTCTCTGGGGTACCTCAGTGCTTTACGTTCGAAACAACTCTTGCCACCTTTGGGATCTCCTGCCCTGGGTTCCCAAACTACTGCAGCTTGCCTTCCCTTTTTGGCAACTGCGTGGCACCTTTGGCTTCCCTGCCCAGTCCTCTGTATGCCAGGAAAATAAGCCACCCGTTCCCTCTATCACAGGAAACCCTTAGTGCTTTTCCCCTCAGCCACACCTCTTGAGGCACTGACGCACTGCCACAGTCAGCGAACGTTTAAGCACTTTTAACTTTATTAAGGTAACTTGAAAACATGGATGTCTTGAGTTATTACTGGTGCAAATCTTCTTATATAATTCAGCTCAGTTATAATCTTTCCTGCATCCCGTTAGCAATGGTAATGACCTTTCCTCCCATTCCCCAAAGTCTAACCTCGCAGTTTCTCTTTCTAAACCTCCACACCCAACTGCCAAACCCCCAACTGCCTTTCTAGGTTGTTCCCCCTCCTTTTAGAATGCCAAGTAGCTCCGCCTCCCAGGGAACACCTACCTAACATGGGAGTGATAGGTTAACCCATGATGAACCAGGCCTTATTCCGCCACACCCTCCATCTTTCCCAACATCAGGGTCTTGTTCCACCTTACAGATCTGTTATATAAGACTACTAGGCAAAATATAAGAAGTGTGTTTGAACACTAAAGTTTTGTTTATTTATTTGTAGTATTTATATACCATTTTTCCAGGCAGACTTCAGAAAATGGTTCACATAATAATATTATTACAAGAATAAGCATGAAATTGTTTTAAAAGTTCCAAAAGAATGGAAAAAGACAACTGGTTTGTTTAGGAAAAAGCTGTTGCTTCTTCTCCTCCCCTTCCCTTGGGGCAAGAGAGTCCTTCAGACATCTTTGTGGTGACAGTTGGGAGAGGGAGAGGCCACATTGGGACCTGGATGGTGAAAGTTTCATAAGCGTCTTTGTTCTTCCCTTCTCTGAGGGCAAGGGAGTCCTTCAGACAATTACTTGCAATTAGCACTGAATCTCATTGTTAAGGGATTGCGTAAATTCACTATACTCCCTTCCCAGATATGGAGACATCTATGCTCAATCCTGTACTCCATTACACCAGACCAGTGGATATTGATATTTTCTTTCTCTGTAGCATGCAGGAGCCATCATGGATTTTCTGCACAGGCATTGGACATAATCCTAGGCAACTTGATGCATAATGTATAAGACGTACAGCTATTTTAGTCATGAAATAATTTCTATCAGAAGGGCCGAATGCTGACTTGACCCCAAGATCCAAATACATGTTTCAAAAAACGAAAGAGAAAATATATGTTTATAGCTAGCAAGCTTGCTTCCTTTCTCTTTATCCTTTCTTTTCTTTGGCTGCTGCTCTTAAAAGAAGGGAATTATATATAATACAAATTGACTTGTTTCCCCACAATAACTTGTCAAGGTTATAAATTAAGACATCCTTCATTGTTTCATAGACTTGATTTTTCATAACTATACCAAATTAGCCAAGCGAGTGTTAGCCTGATTGTGACTCAGCGCAAGTGTTTTCTTGCAAGTAGCCTAAGGTGGCCATTGTCCCACTAATAGTCAGATTTGGTATTTTAAGATGCACTGATTTTATGATATCTGACAGCCTAGTTTATTTGTAGTTAACATCACGGCTGTGATAGGAAATGTATAATTGAAGGAGAGGGAAACAGAAGGGGGGAAGGGTCTGTCAAAGATAAACCTGCCTTCCTAGTGTTACAAAACCTTTAACCCCTCCCCCCAAAAAACATCCCCAAGGCATGGTTTGTTTTGTGTTAAATTAATTTATTTGTATTGATTTGCTTAATTCATGGGAGATACCAATATGTTACAATACAAATAAAGGGTACTATTTGATCAAGGGTGATTTGCCCAGAACCTGAACTTGCATCTAACTATAAATAGGTAGAGTGGTAGGTTTGGAATCTGGGAATTGGTTCTGTGGCCTGCTTTGGCTGGGGCTGGGCGCCTAGATTTCAAATATCCCTAGACATCCCTAGACTTCACCTTGTCACTGGAAGTCCAAATGGTTTTAATGACACCACATGCCTAGTTCTAGCTCTGCCTGGTTTGCCAGTTATGTCTGTTCCAGGATAGGACTAGCCTGGCCACAGAATTCCATGCTCTAGTAACCTCCTGGTTAGACCATTGCAATGCGCTTTGCATGGGACTGCCCTTGAAAACAGTTTCCATGCTCCACCTTCAAAGATGAGGTCTGACGCACTCATTTGCATGACTCACTTGCTCTGCGAGAATGTCAGGTTTGTAAATGAGCACTCCTATGGGGTGGGTGAAAATTCTGCACCCTCCTATTCAGGCTCCAGATGCCTCCTCCTCCTCTTCCTCCTCCTTTGCACCCTTGGCTGCCCACAGTGTCCCACAGCATACACTGATGCTCTCTGCTCTGCCAGGAGGCCAGGTAGAGGAGACAGCAATCCTATTGCCTGTTCTGAAGTGGCTGAAGTTGAGACACACTGGGGAGAGCCCCTTCCTCTGGGTCTAGTTCCCACCAGTCAGCTCTCCCTTTGGTTTTCTCCCACCTCCTGCTTTGGGGGCTGCCAACTCAAGCCTATCCTGGCAGAGCTGGAGGGCTAATGACAGTCAGGACTTGCAGTGGTATTAGGAGTGGGGCTTGCATATATTCCCCTCCCTGCTTTAGCTCTGCACACAATCACCTGGAAACCAGAATAGAGTATGTGATCAGTTTTGTTGGGCTGGTTCACTTCCTCATTGGATTGTTTGCATAAGGACTGAGACTCTGAGGACTGTTACCTTGGTTAAGCAGACGGGGAAAATAGCACCACTGGTGAAGCAGTACCACTGAGGCGGATGACTCATCTAACAACTCACAGTGGCTGAGATATGGTGACCGAGCTCATGAAGAAGAGGAAGAGGAAGACATAATTGGAACTCACTTTCTTGCGTAGTCTGACGTAGGATGCCATAAGCCAGTCCTAAAATTAAGGGGTGCAATAGGGGCTACAGTGCAATTACGAGCACAGTAAGAAAAAAAAACTTTGTTGAAATCTTTTATTTACTTATTAACTTTTTTTTCCTTAACAAAAAATGCAGGCTTTTGTGTGACCTCTTGCTTTTCATCATAGTATGACTCAGCAAAGTTCCCTCCTGATGTGTACTTTGATTATTAAGGTTACTGTGATATTTACTCTGCTCCTCTTCTCCGATTGCTTTACTTAAAGTCCATTAGGGATCGCCCTAATACAATCTGCAGGAAAAGAAAACATGCCAGAATAAAAAAGTAAGGGTGTCCTCTGAAGGACAAGTCTAAGCAATGCCATATATTAATAAGAGAACTCTGCAAAGCTAATAACTAACAACTTCCCTGCTTGTTACTCACCTTGACTGTCTTCAGGATAGGATATAATTTCCCTGCTTACTGAAAGTATCATAAATTACATAGTTAAGAGTGGTGGTGGGAGGAGGTGTGTCTGTGGAAAGGAGGGGTTGTTGTTTTGGCTTGCGTTTTATTCTTGTACTTTATTCTGTGAACCACCCTGAGATCTTTGGATGAAGGGTGGCATATAAAACAAACAAACAAACAAACAAACAAACAAACAGGAACCAAATATTTTATTTTTATTATCTAGGAATCCCTAACCTTGTCAGAACCATGCAGTAATATAATTTGCACTTTTGGGTGGATGCTCCTTCAGGTGGATTCTGTTCCTTTGTAGGACCCTCCTGGCTGGTGCTAGTTAGTCACAGAGCGGTCAACTTTTCCCTTTTCTTGCGAGGAATCCTATTTGGAATAAGGGAATTTCCCTTAAAAAAAAGGGAAAAGTTGACAGCTATGGTTAGGCATCCAGAACAACAACAACAGTTTCAGACTTCCTTGTTGACAATGCAGTTGGATGATGAGCCACATGTGCAGAAAATTGCTATTTTTCTTAATGTGGCTTAATGCTAAGCTTTTGTAACTCCTTTGACTTGTCTGCTGAAGAGAGAAATAATTATAAGGAAAAGTTTGAGAAGCACTGTCATCTTAAAAGTAATGTAACAATGAAAATATATACATTTAAATCAAGGTGCAGTCAAACCTTGGCTCTTGAACAGCTCCGTTTTTGAATGATTTGGCTCCCCGGAAGGAAATACTCTGGTTTTTTAATGTTTTTTTGAAGCCAAACGACTGATGTGGCTTCCGCTTGAGAGAATGAAGCTCCTGCAACCAATCGGAAGCAGTGATTTGGTTCCCGAATGGGCTTCTGGAACGGATTACGTTTGACAACTGAGGTTTGACTGTATTGGCAGGATGGAGAAACTTTGGGAATGTTTCTCTCAGATTTAAGAATTTGTTATTTTGGAGAGCTGAAGGAATCATAGATAAGAGATTGGATTGTCATGGGTAGAAATAATTTTGGATGGTGAAGATGTTTCTTGACTGACTTGACATTGAGTAGAGCTATTCAGTTATGTCAAGCAGTGGAATTAAACTGGCAAAACATCCGAGTAGTGGAGGAGTCAAAGGTGGAAGTGGCTGTGGAAAAGATAAGCAAATACAGTGGTGCCCCGCTAGACGAAAATAATTCGTTCTGCGAAAATTTTCGTCTAGCGGGTTTTTCGTCTTGCGGAGCGGCAATGACAGCCGCGCTCCGCAAAACGAAAAAAAAAAAAAGACGAAAATTTTTCGTCTTGCGAGGCAGCCCCATAGACTTTTTCGTCTTGCGGGGCAGCCTGCCGCTAGACGAATGCCTTCGTCTAGCGAGTTTTTCGTCTTGCGAGGCATTCGTCTAGCGGGGTACCACTGTATAAAGATTACTGAGACAGAAATTGGCTGTTAAAATGTGTCCCTGAAAATATACAAAATGTTTTAGTTATTTTGTGATTGTGCAGCAGAAGTGCTATTGAAGTCAAGGGGTGTTAATGGTTGCAAGGTTGTGGGGGAGGCAACAATTTTAATGTGAATTAAATTCTGGAACTGGCTGGATGTCATGATGGAATGTCACTAATTTCTAATCATGTATTGTTGGTGACATTTATATTCTTCCTCCTCAAAGGGCAGTTATCAACATAGAACCAAACCAAACAATATCCAGTATACAGTGATTAACGTGACAGTCATAGTAGGCCAAAAATGGTTTGGCAGATCACTACCCTAAATTGTGTGAGCAATGTAAACCAAACTCTACCCCCCCCCAACTTGATGAATAGGTCTTTGCAGTGCTCTTTTTCCAGAAAAAAGAGGTGCCGGAACTCAACTTGAACACCTCCCCTTTCTCTTAGCATGGAGATGCCGGAAATGAGTTCAGGTGAGTTCTGGCTGAAAAAAAACCCAGAGTCTTTGCTGCATCTGTTAAGCCATTAAGTAGCACCTGCAAATATGTCGTCTTGCTATGTACAGTATTTGAGGTCCTACACAAAGGCAGAAGTGCCCCACCAGAAAATCTCTCCAATGCTGCTCTCAAGGGCAACGAATCAAGAAACAGGACATCTCTGATCAGAAAGGCTGCCAGGCACATGGCAGCACACATGCTAGAGAACAACATCTGACAAAGTGACAGTGAGAGTGGGTGGTCTGGGAATAGTGTGTGGGTGGGTGTGATTACAAAAACAGTAAAATATCAAGCAAAATATGTTAAACAAGGAATTGGGGGGGGGGAGAGATTGCTCTCAAATATATGACTGCTTTTGTTGGACTGTTTGGTATCATCAGCCAAGGGCGTGATCTGAGGATATATTTTTACACATAGCTATGTGCAATTTAAAAATCATAATAATTATATCTGAATAGCCAAACTAGGTGCCTTCAGCATACTTTCTCTGCAGTACATCTTGATCTCCTAGATCAGGCAAGAAACCCCCATGGGTCTAGATGATCATACAGGAAAAGCTGTTTACAGCATAATAAATGTTAAAGAAAAGGGGAGGAATGCTTAACACTTTCCTTTTTCCTTCCATTGAGGTTAACCTTCAAAGCTTATTGCACTTCCATTTCTTTTCCTTTTGTAGTAACCCCCCCCCCCCCCCAAGCACATTGATGTGTTCATTGTCTATTGAGGTGAAGCCCTGATAATTTTATGTGTATCTCATATATCTATTATTATTAAACTGGAGGGCTCTTGATAGGCAAACATTTCTACAGTTCGGTAGTCAAATTCAGTTACTTTGATTTCCAAGTATCACCTAAGAGAACTGTAATTCTCCAGTCACAAACTCTTGAAATGATCTGAGAAAATACCTTGAAAAGGTCACAATTGAGTCAGACTTTATGAGTCTGCATCTAGCATTAAAACGGAAGAGTTGCTTTGCTAGTAGAAACCCAGGGCCATCTAACAATGGCGACAATGACCATTGCCTGTTGAGTGTCCCCAGCATGTGGTGTTCAGAAGCCCAAGTGGGATCTGCAACAAATTGTTGCAGCATACCTTCACTTTCAAACAGGTGCAATCCTGTTGAGGGTTTCAGATAGCCGTTATATTCTCATCCCTTTAGTTCTCCATTTTTCAGTGGGACTTACTATTCTGAGATTAATGTGGATAGGGCTGTAGCCTAAGACTGCCTTTTGCTAAAAATGCTATTCCTCACACTATGGGTGTGAAGGAAGGAGAATCAATGGTTTTATTCCTGCCTGGTCAGAAGCATGTAGATAATAATAATGATGATGATGATGATAATAATAATAATAATAATAATAATAATAATAATAATAATAAATTTCATAAATTTATACACCACTTGGTTGTAAAAAAAACCTCAAAGCTATTTACAAAAAATAAAAATAAAAAATCAAGAAAAATGTACAATACAAAAGTTGAAATACTAAAACAAATTAAAATTACCTCAGCAAGCTGAACTCTTGCCACTGTCACAGCCATTGTGTCAAGGACTCTGTTTCTGCTTCTTTGAGGAAAGGAGAAGTGACTTCCTACTTGCTTTTAAAAAATCTCTCATTGCTTCTCAACTCCCCATCTCAAAAGCAGAATCGGGGTTTCAAACTAATTTAGACAAAGCTCCCATTTTCAATATATCATTTTTAAAATAGAAGTCAACTGAAGTTAAAGAATGTAGTACTCATTAAATTACATCCCATTGTTTAAAGAAGTTAAATATAATTTATGTAAGTGGAATAAACTTCATTTTTCTGTGTTAGGAAGGATTGGAACAATGCAGGTAGTGTATTCCTTAAGTTCTTGAGTCTTTTTCAGGTACTCCTCATCTCCCTTCCTCTGGGTATAATTAGAAATTGGCAAAAAAATTATAAACACGTTTGTGTTCCAGAAGAAAAATCCAAGAATGGCAATGAAAAACCACTATAAACCCTGTTTGGAAGGGTTTGAGAAGTTCCACACCTATCATTATACTATTGTACATTTCACTTAAGATAACTTTGCTTTATTCCTGGGGTGTCAACCGCATTTTTGGAGCAGTTTCTATCCCATTCTCCTTTGCTTAACAAAGCTGAAGTTATTATTACAGAGCCCTGCAATAATGTGCTTGACTGATTGATATAATGTTAAAAAGGCAGTCAAAGACAGTATTTTGCAATCCTCTTTTATAACTAAATTGGCTTGCTGAAATTACACGAATCACTGCTTTAACTCATCAGAACTCTGCCTAGGTTAAAGGGAAATAATTTTTGCTTGCTGCAAAAACCTACTGACTAGTCACGTTTCCTCAAAATAAAGTACCACCCTCTGGAAATGACCATCCAAGTAGGACCGTAACCAACAGAAAGCAATGACACCAACTCACAACTCAGAAGGATACCAAGGTATGCCTTCTTTGTTGTCTTCACTTCCACTAAGTAGGTCCGATAATGAGCTCTCACCAGTGTTCAGTGGCATTCATCTGGAGTTTTCCTCCACTTGTGTTCAAACCATCTCCTAGCTTGTTTAATTGCCTTGAGCTCTGGAACATGAAGTAGGAGAGGGTGCTCCTTGTGTCAATGATCTGAACCATTCAGATGTTCTGAATGTTGCCCCATTTATCAGCCGGAGGACTAACAGAGCATTCCCTTTGGGGCTGAAGAGGAGGCTTGCATTAGGTGGATGACATCAGCATCACTTTGCTGGTGCAGAGCTGCTCTTTCCACCTCCTGAATGGACTTGAAGATGTGCCACCAATTTCCTGCCAACAGCATGCCCCCAAATAAGGTGTGGAGTCAGGGGGTCGGGTGCTGAGCCAGCCTGGGATCTACCCAGGATCCTGAGCTGGCCCTACTGTCACTATGTGATGGCATTGGGCCTGGTTCAGGTTGCAATAATAGCAGTTGCTATAAATGGCTACTTTCTCACATCAATCACTATGGGGAAAAGTGTGGTAAAGTATTGCAGAAGGTACTGGGAAACAACAAAACTGAGAGCTAAAAAGTTAACCTTTCTAAACTATATTAAGCAGATGAAGCTATATCTGCATTAATCATTTTTATATCACAATTTCTTTGATGTGGGAAAACATTGTGCTTCTAAAATAGGCATGCGGTGTATTATTTCTTTGTTGAAGCAATCTATTTTTGTTCAACAAAGAGATTAAAATGTAGAAATACAATGGACTTTCACTGACTGCTGGTGGTAAATTTAAGACAGCTCCTTGAGATATAAATCACTCTCTTTTAAATGGGAATAATAGCACATACCTTTTCAACCACATAGTTCTGCATGCACAGATGGTATCCCAGTGAGTGGTCCAACTAAGAACTGTCCTTCCATTACTGCCCCTTGGCTGTGTGTTGATGCTCTGTGAGGCAAACTGCAGCATGGCCAGCTATTTCACACAGAATATGACCCAGCAGCCTGTTCCTGTCTAAGTACCCAATGAAGTGGGGTCAGAAAACTTCTTTTCTTCGGCCAGAATCTTATATGCACAGAAATGGAAGGAAGGAGAAGTTCCAACCAAGGGAGAATGGATCTTAAAAGTAATGGACTATTTGGAAATGGCAAAATCGACAGCAAGAGTCAGAGAGCAAAATGATGAACTTTTTCATTGTGGAGAATCCTTTTGGACTATTTTAGGAAGTATTCTAGTGAGCAGGATTTAAAATTTAAGCAGCAGAAGGGCAAGGACAGCAATTGTAATAGAGGAAATAATTATGAGATACAAATGTGTTACATAATGCAGCAGGAAAAAAAGAGTGGGAATAAAAACATCATGGAGGCAAAGGTGGGAGGTCAAACTATTAATGGAAATAATGTATTAAAGTTGAAGTTAATTTGTTAAAAAATCAGAAATTTAATAAAAATTCAATATAAGAAAAAGAAAACTTTTTTCTTTAAAGGGCCATTGCTCCACTGGAGGGGTGGCAGAGAACCAGATAGGAGCATAGCTAAGTGGAGCCAGAGTCAAAAGCAGACGAACCTAGTAATAAGGTATAAGAATCATAGGGGCTGCATTTTGAACCTCCGTCCATCACCTCCTATTGTGATAGGATATGTGTGTTTCCTTTGGATGAGGCTGGGCTCATTGCATAGGAAAATATGTTCACTTCTAGAAACCAACAGTTGGCTGCCAAAGGAAGCCAACCATCGGGGGGGGGGGCTGTCCCATTTTGCCATATGATGCAAAACAGGAATGTGCCACCCTCTGCCCTGCGGTTGCCAAGTCCTGCCACCCACCGACGTGCCCCACCTGCCCCGCCACTTCCGCTACCAGTGGAATGCCCTCTTCTTGCCAAAACTTAGTGAGAGGGATGTTCCAGCGGCGGTGGGGTAGATGGAGTGCTGCCGGTTGCATTATCACTGCCTCATCTGTGACTCAGCTCCACCAAACAAGGTGCAACACACAGTGCAATTCTTCGCCTCTCTTTCCAGACTGAAAGTGGTGGCAAGAGCCACTTCAGAGAATGCTGCCTACAGTGTTGAGTGGCGTGCAGCCCTCCCACTCTCACTTGCCAGAAGAGGGCAAGGATCACAGCACACACTGCAAGGGCCACTTTAAAGGAGACAAATATTTTGGCTACTCTTTGTGTGACCCCAAAACGTTTCCAAAATGGGGAAGGGTGCTTCCCCCACTCCCTGCAAAAAGCAAAATGTTTCAAGGAAAGAAGCCCCTCTGCTTTGGTTCAGCTTGAAATTAAATAATTTGAAAAGCAGTGACCAGCTCTTCTGCATGGAATGTATTAACAGGAGGGTTTGAAATACAACCCCTTTCTTCCCACCCTGAAAAGCCAGCTATGCTGTTCAGAGAATTTGGCTGGGCTTGCTGGATCAAATGGATGAATCACATGTACAGCACCCTTTTGCATACATGATTTCCCATCCAGCCAGAAATACTCATGTAACTGCTAATAGACAGGGCTGGATTTAGGTTTGAGGAGGCCTTAAGCTACTGAAGGTAATTGGGCCCTTTATATGTCCAGCTGTCCTTTGTCAATAACAAATTGTCACTGTTTTTTGTGTTGAATATATACTATATGGTAATCACAGGAGCCTACACAACACAAAACACTGTTGCCGTACGTAGGTTTTGTTTTATATTTTGGAAATGTACATCCAGTTTTTTGTCCTTTACTTTTTTGGGGGGGGGGCCCAAGAGAGTGGGGCCCTAAGCTATAGCTTGTTTAGCTTATACGTAAATCTGGCACTGCTAACAGAGGAATGGGAGCATCTGTCACCAACTCATCTGCCCTGTGCAGTTGAAGATGTTCTGCTTTTCAAAGATGCTGAGATTTTGGCAAAGTTCTTAGCTTTTGCACCTTAAGAGAGGAAGGGGGGGGGTTAGCACCGAGAAATGCCTGCTCAATATCAAACACAACAAAGCATAGCTCCATTAATGAATAATGTATTTATGGTTATGAGATATTCAAGGATATTGAATATTCCCCCTATTTCTCATTTGGCATATTAATAAGTATCAGTATAATCCACTCCTTCTGGGTCTGTTGCTGCATGCTGCATAATTATAACATTTGAGCTTTTTGCTGTTAAGATGACTTGTAATCACTTCTTGGTAAGGTAGACAGGGACCTGTGAACCTGTGAATGTACAGAAGTGAAATTTTGTTGGCCCATTTTAACGGTTTACCCTCCAAGATCCTAGTTGGTAAATGTGTCAAAGTTTCATTGAAGGATATATACTGTCAGAGATTGAAACAGTTTCTCCCCTGTTCTACATTTTAACAAAGGGGTGTAGAATGTATATTCTCTTATTCAGGAGGTTTTCCAGTTGGTCCTCAGAGAACCTTTTGAGTATCTTCCTTAAGGTGGCTAATACGTCTATTACTGAACAGATGGCAGAATATATAACTTTTGTTATATCTCTTAGACCAGCTACTGTGGTTAATAATTGTTTCTTCTTAGGCTATGATTTGTATTTTATATTTTACATTTCACTTTTTGTTTAGTCAACCATAATAAACACTTAATGGGTGGATTGACAGATTAATCAATTGATTATAATGAGAATAGAATTACTAGTACAGCACAGAATTCCAACACAGTGGTTAGTATCCATTCTTCATAAATGGCATATTGATCCTCTGTTTTCCCCATGCCTTATCCTCATCTTGATGTCCACCAACTCTCTGGAGCAGATCTTGAAGGTACACAAAAGGTTGCAGGAGAGGGGAGATGGGGGAGTTCTGTTGTGCCAGTGAAATGGCAGTGTTGGATTCCAGCCATTGTTAGGAGTTCAGCTGAGGAATAGGATGAAGGACTGTGTCATCTCCCCCCACCCCCAGCACTGACTTCTTACTAGGGATGGGCGAGATTGTCGATTTCAGTTTCTCTCATTTTCCCATTTTCCTAATCTTTAATTCAGATCTTCACATTTCCACATCAGTTTGCATTGGGTTTTTTTTTTTAAAGGTCCTCATGAAAATTTATGTGCTATTTTCACGTAATAGATACGGGTATACATGTAACTTGCCTAATATGCACATTTTTGCAAAGTGTTGCCCCTACTACAATGAATTTTTGCATGTTGTTTTCAATCATATATTCATTTATCTGCACATTACTTCAAGTATGTGCATTTTTGTACACATTACTTGTCTGGAGAACTGCATAGCAAAGTTGGGAGAAGTGTGAATGTCCAAGGATGGCTTTGTTCCATTTCTCACATAGCTTAGAAAAGTGCAGATTAGTTGGAAGAAATTTAAAGACTATTTGAAACGACGTGAAAAGATAGACATGTGAAATTAAAATCAGAAGGACATTTAAGGCTACAGTATTGTCAGAAGTTAGTTTAAGATAGGATATAAGAAGTAGTTAGAATTATGTTATGTGTATTTTATTAGGATTAAAATAGAGTAAAATGTTAATCAAGGTTTGTAATGATAAGATTAGGTGAGAAAGAAGATTTTACAATGTTACAAAGTTACTAAAGAAGATTAGAAATGAATGCAGAAGAGAGGATGTGAGGAGGTCCCCAAACAATGTTAGGAACAAGATAAGGATAGTTAAATAAGTGTTTGTTTGTTAAGATTTTTGTATTTTTTGTAGTTTTGTAGTTTTTTGTAGTTTGTTGTATTTTGTGTGTGTTTTATTGTTAACATTTAATAAATTCTTTTTAAAAAATTAGAAAAGTGCAGATTAAGTCGACTCACCTTTAAATGTTAACTGAATTGAATTTTTCCCGTTTTCTCCTAGCTACCCTTCACCCCTCCCTCAGAGGAAGCATCGGAAGGACCTCTGGTGACGAACATGGGGAATGTAAGTAGAAGAAACCTAGCATTGCAGTCATTGAACATTCAGGTTAGACAATTGGGATCTACACACAACAGAGGATGCAACTCCAACATTAAAGGGGCACAAAAGCATTTCAAGCTCAGCACGTCTGTGCTTACCCAGCACTGATTTTACACCTGCTTGTTGGATGGATGTTAAAGCCACTGAAATCATTATGGCATGTTGCAGAATAGTGAGGGACTTGTACATTAAGATGAAGCCATTGCCTCAATTGATTTATTAACCAAGGATCAAACCACATATGAAATTGATCACATAGCTCATGCACGCATGCAAGCTTTTTCCTTCCAGTTGTGAGGAATGGGGCCTGATCCAGATTGAGACCCTGTTGTGAAGGTAGGGGACTTTAACTGCAGTCATGAGCGTGCCTTCAGTTTGCACTGGGCAACAAGGTTCTCAACTAGAGCTTCAGTGAACCCCAATGAAAGTTGAGGGGCAAGTGGTCCACAATCTGGATCAGAACCATTCTGAGAGACAAAAGAGTAAGCCCTTGCACTCAATGCCAGTTTCTATGATAAGCATCACATATGGTTTCATGCTGAGCTGGCTCCATTTCTGTATTTGGCTGTAAAAACAAATGACCTTCAGCTTCAAAGATCAATGCAGGCAACGAAAAATAGAAAGAATTACAGGAAGCATGCATAAATTAAAGGCTAAATTGTAAGGTATTGACATACTGTATGAAGTGTGACTGTTAGTATTTTAATCTGTCAGTCAGTCACTGAAGGCTCCTTTGTATTATACCTGTGGATTACCCAAGGGAGAACGGAAGAACTGACAGCCAGAGAGATGGCTGAAGTGTAGATAAATGGTTGAATTTATCAGATCAGGCTTGATATTTTAAATGTTTACTTGTGAAGAAACCTCCCCCTCCACAAAACTGTTGCTGTGGCTCAAATGGCACAAAAGACAATAGATAAAAAGGTAGAACGTAATGTCATTATTTCTAAAATTCTCTCTTTATAACTCAAAGTGAAGTCCTGCCTGAAAACTCGCTAGAAATTTGAATTTTGAAAGATAAATTAGCATATGTCATACGCCTCCATTAGAATGTTATTTGCTTGGCAAATACCTTTTTTCCTTGATAGGAGGGTTGCCACCTTTTTTCTGTCTTTGCTCTTGTGTTTTGACACAGGCATTAAGCAGCCAAAGCTTTTCTTGACATATAGGTAAGTAGTGAAAAAAGACTCACTGTGGCTCAGATGGTATAGTGGGACGGAGGTGCTTACCTGACCTCCTGACAGGTTAGTTGCTGGTGCTTTGGGGTGTGTGCAAAGTGCCAGTGAATTTGAAGTAATGCAAATGCCACTGGCTGAGCCAATCTGGCACTCCTCCTGGTGCCTGCACTGTGCCACCCCCATCCCCGCCACCTCGCCCCTCCTGCTACGCAGCAATGACTCACCTGCTGGGAGGTCAGGTAAGCATCTCTGCCCCACTACTGCTTCTGCTACTGATTGATAGCCATCTCCTCCATGAATCTGTCTAAACGCTTTTTAGCATGAGGGAAGATAAGGTTTAGAAGGGCACCATCCCTCAGCCATGTGCTCATCAACGCTCCCTGCACTGCTCCTTTTACATGCAAACAGAGCAGACACATGGAAAGAGACCCGTGTCTGTTGCCGTATCATCTCGTTTGGCTCTAAATAGGTTTCGATCTCAAAGCTTGTCAATGAAGCACAAGCTACAAGCTTTAAATATACTAAAAAAGAGTTGTTGGGTGTTTTGTTTTGTTTTGTTTTGTTTTGCTTTAAAAAAAACCCCGCAACCTCTCTATTTTTAGCTACATTAGTACTTCATTCCATAATCAGTCCCTTTAGCCTCTGTGGTAACCCACAAGATTCTTGCTTGGGAAACAGAATGTTTCGAAGTCTGCCTGGCAGTGTAATACTTTCTTTTCTTTTTAGATTTTTTTTTTAAATACAAAAATAAAAAACCTACTTAAAGTCTCCAGGTGCTTTGGTAGCAAAGAAATCAAAGTCAAAGTTTGTATTCATAGCACCAAGCTTTTCTTCTCTTTCCATATTTGTGTGTATTCATTGTTATTCGCTGTCTAAAAGGATTTTGCAGAAGTCCAGCTCGCTGCTACCTTCTGTATTTGACGATTCCCCCCTCTGTCAGTGTGAAAGCACAAGACACTTTGATGGTGGTTATGTTATTATAAGAAGCTCACTGGAACAGAGAATGAGCATGCCATGGCATTTATATGCAAGCTAAAGAAATGGCTACAGTTACATCAGGAGTGTGTGGCAGGAAGCCCGTGAGGGGGTGTGCATTATAGACTGCCCAGCATCAAGGTAATATCCCCTCGCCTAAATGCATGGCACTTCCCACCAAGAATCTTGAGAGCTGTAGTTTGTTAAGCATTCCTGGAATTATGGGTTAAGACTCAATTTTAACAGACGACAGGTCCTACATTTGTTGAACACAGTTTGTATGGCAACTTGGAGAACTCCTGGTCTCCACCATTAGATGACTGACTAAATAAGGCATGGGATGTAGCCTACATGGCCACGTTGACCAATATGATATGGGTGAGACATGGCTGAAGGGACTAGGATCATTTTGTTGAAAAATGGATCACCTCTATTATTTCCTAGGCAAATAAAGTACAGGAAAATGCAAATCCAGATTTGCTGTTGGGAGAGCTTTGAAGCCAGATGGATTTTATTTAATTTTAAATAATCTTAACAGGACAGGGTCAAAGCAATATATAGTTCGGTATTTTTCATGAACTGCATACGTGAGATTAGCTTGTCAAAGGTTAGCTGTATATAGCAGTTGAGTAGTTTTCTTTATGATTTTTATTTTCCTGTATTTTTGTCATTCGTGTTATGATGTCAATGTGTTTCCTGCATTCATATATTTTGTTTTTGTTTTGTTGTTGTTGAATGTCTCAAATATATGTATTTCTAAAAAGGCAATGGGAACTGGGGGAAACGACAGTTCCCTGGATTCCTGAGTGCAGGGAGGATGTGCTTGAGATGTATGGTGCCTATGAAGCCTTAGATTCATGTAAATGCCTCTTGCTTTAGCCATGCTTTGGTACTGTATTATTGTAATGAATCAGATCTAAGTTAGGCGATGTTTAGAAACCCACGGTGCTTTAGGAGTTAATAGGCACCCCAGTTTGAGTGGCAGATACCCCTTGGGAGGTGGGACCTTCCGCTCTTTAAAAGGAGGGAGCGGCCGTTAGTGTGGGAAGAGAGTGGTGACTGGAAGAAGGAGGGTGTGGGGCCAGGTTAGGTTTAGGTTAGGTTAGGTTAGGTTAGGTTAGGATCGTTGAAGATGTGTATATGTTGCTGAAAGAAAGAGTTTACGCTGTTATGAAACTAAGCTTATGAACCATCACTGAAACCGTTATGTTCTGTACGAAATAAAGTCCTCTTATTGTTGAGCTAAGAAAATATCGTCATTCATTTGGTCCAGCGAGTTATATAGGCTCTTGAGGAGGTGAACTCAGGGAAAGGACAAAACTAAACTGAAGAGTGATAGTTTGTGTCTTGGAGTTCCCTCAGGAGGGGCTAGTGGGCAGAAACCTTGGTATTGCCACAGAGTTGCTAAGAGGGCTTAGCTAACTGGTATAGTGAGGGGATCTAATAAAGAGAGACCCCAAACTGTAGGCAAAGGAGAGGTTAACCCCTGAAGCCCAGAGCAGAAGATATAACCGGCCACGGCCGCTGGACAGGAAAACTCCCGTTACTAAGAAATTCCCAGATTATTAATCAAAGGGAAGTGAAATAACAGACGGACCTCAGAGGGACAGGTAGGGTGCATTGTAGTTTGGCCCAGAACACCTGATTAAAAATTCACTTAGTAACGAGGGGAGAGTCTGAAGTGGAGGTTCGTCGCAATTATAACGATAGTTATAAGTGACAGTGTCCAGGAAGCAGACCACTTTATGAAAAAACATGAGAGACAGCCAGATAGCCAAGAGACAGCTTATTAAGTGATGATTCATTCCTAACCTTCTGCATTCATTGACATGCCCAAAATGTTTGGGGCATTAACTCTCTTAAGACCTGAGGGAAATTACTTGATTTAGTGCTGTGGATTATAGTCCACTTGAACGTAAATCCCAAACAGAATGAATGTGTTTTGGAAATTAATTGAATTACAAAATCAATCCTGGCTGGTGCACTTTGCCAGGGTCATTTGCCGGCTGGAAATAGGCCAAAAGAGAGATTAATGTACAGTAGCATCTTCAGGTCAGAGTTTGCCTGGAATTTATGATAGGAGACTTGTGGGTAATTATTTTATACAGTGACATTCTGATCCCTTCCCTTCCCACTTTTTGGACTGAATAAACATTTCAAGACCTGAAAGGAAGCAAAATCTAAGTGAGGGGTTGCCTTGCAATTTTCTTCATATATGTAGAGAAGTGTACATTGCGGCTCTCTTTGTTTAATTTCCCATCATTTTGGGTTGTCCATTTTCTGTTGTCCGATTTGTTCTGATGTTGTTTTTTTTGTATTATACAGTATATTGTTTTGTACTATTACTACTACTACTACTACTACTACTACTACTATTCCACCTTTGCTCCAAGAGCTCAAGAATGCACATGGTTCTCTCTTTCTCCATTTTATCCTCACCACAACCCTACAAGGCTGAGTGACAGTGATTGGCCCAAAGTTTCATGGCTGAGTGGGAATTTGACCCCTGGTCCCCCGGTCTTAGTTCACGCTAACCACTATGCCAAACTGGTTCTATATACATCTTTCTTATATAGTCACGTGATATGTGTATTTTCTGGGTCATGTGGCCAACATGACTAAACTGCTTCTGGCACAACGGAACACCGTGACAGAAACCAGAGTGCACAGAAATGCCATTTACCTTCCTGCCACAGTGGTACCTATTTATCTACTTGCACTGTTGTGCTTTCGAACTGCTAGGTTGACAGGAGCTGGGACAAAGCAATGGGAGCTCACCCCATTGTGGGGATTTTTTTTTTTTTTTTTTTTAACAAAATTTTATTAGCATTTTCATAATATAACACAAACCCAACCCCACACCTACAAATACAAAAACAAATACAAATACACATAAAGTCAGGATTCTTCTTCTTGTTTTAAAAAAAAAAACAAAAAAAAAATTCTAGTTCTGAGTCTTGACGTTTGACTTCCCCCGCCTTTTCACCTTCGGTTTTAATTCAATATACTATTTCCTTAACAACTTTTCTCTATAAAAAGATTTAACTTTACTAAAAAAAGAAACATACTTATCTCAATCTTTGCATTATAACCTAAATCATAACCAAATATTCTTACAGCTAAACTTATTTCTTCTGTCCTTTATCATGCTGCTTTTAACTTAAAATTCAATATCTCCTTGCTTATTTAAAATAAACTTGTAATTAACAGACTTCACACTCCGGTTTCGGATACCATGGCAGACCATTTAGATTATACATTTAATACTTCAACCCACTCCCCCTCTATCCATTGTCTTTTTCTGTCTTTCTCCACAGCCAAATCTCTCATTGTCTTCCTCTAAATGTCCACAGATCCAGGCAGCATCCACAACAAACCCAGCATCGAGCCTCAGGGCGTTCCTCATCTCCAATCTGGGCTCCTCCGATTCTTTTCCTCCTTCTTCTTGTAAAAATCTTAATTCCATGTCCCTTACCCCCGAGCTGCCACCTCGGGGCCTGGATATTGTAAATTTTCCTGTTTCAAGTTCCTTTTCCGTTCGCCCAGCCATTTCAGACCATCCTCCAAGCGCCCCTCCCAGCTCTTTGCCAAAGCTTGATTCCATTGTGTAGAACTTTTGAAAAGCCTCCTCTGTGGAAAGTACATCCTTTTTATGAATAATTCCACTCAAGACCTGTAGTTTCCGATTAAGCAATTCCATCTGCAAAATAGTGAGCATTTCCTCATCGCTTAAATCAGAGTTCGATGCCAGTGCAATCGCAAAGTCCAGCATTTTAAGAGAGAGGGTGAGTATCAGATTTCAGTTCCTGTCTCTTCCTTCCTTTGTTTCAGTTTTTTCCCACGACAAACCAAGTCGCCGCCATTTCTCCGAAGCCGGAGTATAAAGACCAAAACTTCAAACGGAGATATTTTTCCCCCAGTTAACCCCCGAAGGGAGATCTCAACAGACTCAGTTTTCAAATTCCAAGTACTTTCTATTGATTGTTGTAGCAGCAGTCACTTAAAGGGTTAATCTCTTTCCCCGCTCGAAGGGAGGGAGGTGGGCTGCCTTTCTTCTTTCCCCCAGAGCGTTCCAGGAATACAAAGAGTCAAACAATTACTCACAGCCTCTGGGTTCTTATCAGCTCCTTAATGACAGGTAGAACTTAGACGCTCATCACAGGCTTTGCCGCCGCATTTCCATCCCGGTTGGGGCATGTCCCCTATAGCCCGGCTCCGTCGTCCCTTCACCCCCACTCCCCCTTTACAGGGGGCGCGGGGGAAGGGTTCGGAGCCACAACGGGCACAGCCGGGGAGCCCAGGGTGCGGGACGCTCTTCCCGCACCCCAACCGGAGCCCCGCTATGCGGCTGCAGGGCTCCTAACCCCCGGGATGAACTGGGTGCTTCGCAGCCGAAGCAACCCACGACCACCCATAATGGCGTCAGCCGCCGGAAGTCCCCATTGTGGGGATTTGAACCACCAACCTTCCAATTGTTAAGCCCAAGTGGCTCAGTGGTTTAGACCACAGTGCCACCCGAGTCCCGAGTTACACAATATACTAAATTTTTTAAAAGTCAATTATGGTGTTAAATGATAAATACATAAAACCTTCCAGTGAGCCTTAGACATTTCAAAGCCACTCTGCTCAAGAGTTTTTTCTCCCCTGGTTATTTTCTGGGATAAAAGAGTATGTCTAAACTGGGCAAAAATGGAAGATTTGAAGTGGTAAATATTTCCTCGCTGTTAGAGATAATGGATGCTGTTCTTTGAATTCGTTGTTCACACAACACAAACAGAAAGCCCACATGGTACTATAATTAAATAGTTTAGTGCCAAGCTTTCTGGAGATATAACCAGGACATTGGAAATATAATATGTGTATTTGCTGTTGCAGGGGTTTGGTTTTTTAAATCTCTTGTTGGAAAGAAACATGATTTCTTCCTAAACAGGATCAGACCAAGTATGCGTTAGAAAGTTTAAGAACGGAACATATCTGTTCTGCCCTGTATTTGCGCAGACTCTTTTTGAGAACAGCAAAATATCCTAGGGACTTAAGGCAATCCATCTTGCAGCATTCTCTATTGATAGTCATTCTGTTAATTTCTTGTGATATAAACACTGAACTCAGAAAAAGCCACACTTTTACAAGCTACATATTACTGCTTGTAACTATATGCAGTTTTATATTCATTTTCTCTCTTTCTGCCCTTTTTTTTAGACATCCAGATGACACTTGGCTATTATTGAGCCATAATGATCTCTACAAGAACTGGTAGCCCGAACACAGCCTTTGCTTGTACTGTATACCAATTTCTTCCCCAGACTTGTATTAACATTGCGTTTGATGCTGAGAGAACAGAAAACAAAAGCCTTACAAGCTAATACCACTGATCCTCAGTGTATCATCAGTGTACTTTGCAATATGTGGGTGACAAGGAATGCTCAAAACATGCTCTTATCATTTCTGTGCGATGAAGCAATATGTGCTGATACTGCTGTGACACCAACCAATCTATAGAGGCTTACTCTCACTGCGAGGAGCTTTCACCTAGATTTAAATGGACATACTACTCATTACCAATGGGAGAGTGATACTGTATTATTCTGACATAGCCAGCTTTATCAGTGTCTAATGTGGCCATAAGTCAAATGAATGGTTTTTGCTATAGCAGTATTGAGGTTACATAGAGTTTGCATGCCCAAGGAAAGCAAGCAAGCAAGTACTGTAATGAGCTTGTCATGCTAACCTTTGAACAAGGCAACTCTTCCCTGATTGGCTGATTGACATGCCAGGAATTCCATCTTGGAGTCACAGATGTCCAGTGTGGTTACTCAGCAGGTGAACCCCCACAGCAGCCACAGCATTGCAAGGAAGGAGTGAAGAGACATTCCTACCCTGATCTTTCATGCTGGGGGTAGCAATGGACACTCCATGAAGCATGTTGATTTTTGCCTTATTCAAGCATGTTTCTTATCTGTGGAAACCTGTATGAGTAACATCAGACCTTCAGTATTTACAATTATTATCTTATTCCCCTTTCCTTCAAGGAGCTTAGGGTGGTTTCATGATCTCCTAAATGCAATGAAGGTTAGACTCTCCCACTTGAGAGACATTGACTGGTACAGAGTCACCTTGTGAATTCCATGGTTGAGTGGGGATTTTTATCACAGTACACCCTTGTCTTAAGTTCAATATGCTGCCCATTATACCACACTGGCATTTTATGCAGAGATGTTGCTGAAACCCACAATTACCCAGCTTGAAATACAAACTTCTCCCACTCCTAATACTCAGTTATATTGCAAATGATGTGTCATTCCCCAAGGAATCTTCTCTAGCTGGGAATGCAATCACTTCTTTTTATGTAAGCTTATTTTCAGCTCCTGATACCAAGAGCAGTTGGATCGCTCACTTTCCCCCTATAGAGGTCATTTACATTTTCTGCTAATGTTACCTCTCAATGAAATTGATGAGATTTCTTAAACTGTTGTATTCCTTTGCCTATCATCCTGGTACTTGTCCCAATGGGCTTTTGTATACAAAAATCTCACTTTCCCTATGCAGTGCAGTCAATGTCAACACCTTTCTTTCCTAATAGCTTCAAATCTCAGATTATAGCTTTGAAACACAGGTAGAGAGAATATTTCACAGAGATGAGTTACATTTGTGGAATACCATTAGGATCCATTTTTCTTAGTTTTTCTTTTTCTTTTTTTGCACACTCATTACCTACAACTTCCAACTCTGAAGTGTTCTCTTTGGTTCCCTTGGCACTACTTTGAAAGTGATGAAAAGCGCCTATGGCCTATGTGTACGCATTATTTCTTGTGTGCTTCACACACAAGATATGACCATCATTTGTCAGAAGAATGAGCCAATTATATTTGATATAAAGAGGTAAGTCTTACACTTGGGTTTGGGTGAATTGTTTGGAACATAATAAGAACAGACATCAACTGTGTCTGACACCCAACATTAAATGGAAATGAAATGCCAAAGAAAATCAGTGTGAAACTTTTGCCACACATTGGTCCATTGACCAGTGAATCAGGGTGTAAGTCATGATGCTATCTGTCTATCTATCTATCCACCCAGGGCCAGATTTAGTTGAAGAGAGCCCCTAGGCTACTCTACTTATGAGGCCCCTCCGCACCCCCCACTCTCAAACTAGAAGAATAGTGTTATAAACAAAACTGGCCAGGGCGAAGGCCTCTTATATACATGCTGGGATTGACAAGGCATTTGACCCTCACCTGAATCTCATAACTCTCCTGACAGATGATTTGGTCTGCAGCCACAGTGTGGAAATAAAGGATGAGATTGCCCACCAGATACCGGGCACTCTACTATTCAAAGTAGGCCCCAGTGTTTTTGTTACAATCCCCTTCTCAATTAAGTAATCAATTTTAATATAGAATTTAAATTCTCAAAACTTTCTTATTTATTAATTTGAGCAAGTAAACTATTGCTCTCACTTCATTACATACAGTATTCCTACCTGCAACACACTTGAGCAAATCTGCTCCTCTTCCTTTCACAGATATTTTGTTGCCATTTGCAACTGTAGCTGCCTCTGGTTAGTTATCCTTTAACTCTTTGGGGAAATAATTAGCATCACGCATGGAAGTTGCTGAACCAATTAACCAACTAGAAGGATTGCTGTTAAAAAACATCAGTTTTGCTCTAACTTCATATTGCTGGATAGTTTGATGAACTGCAAAAACATTTTTAGTTTGCTTTCTGTTGCCACCCTGGAACTTTTATTTATCAGTGCCACTTTGTTTTGTATGATTCCTTGCAAATGAAGGAAAACAACTTTTCTGCTTGTATATGTTGATAATATAATTTTGGTTACTGAGAACAAACAAGATTGTACAAAAACAAGATTGGGCTCAGGCCTTGCCAAGACTTAGGCATCCTGACTGTGACAAAGGTAACCTGTGTGCTTGCTTGCTTGATTAACAGCTGTTGGAAACTTCAAGGTCCCTGCTCTCCCTTCTTATGGTCTTTGTACTGGACCTGGAGACTCCAATAGAGAGCATTCCATGTCAAGAAGGAGAGCAAGTGGGCACCCTATCAAATGACAGGGCAGGAGCTACACAGCACAGGACCTTTTCACTGGTGGTGCCCATTGTATGCCTCACTCTTCCCAGACCTGTTCTCTTTTGGCTTGTATTTTGGAGCTTTATATTTTAGGAAGACTTTGGAAGAAGTATGAGCAGATTTTATTTGCTGCTATTCTGGGCTTCTGGTGCACCAGGGTTTACACCAGTGTAATAGAGCTGGCCAGGATGGCAGAAAGGATACAATTTACAAGCTTTCTTCATGATCTGCACAGCAGGGGGTGTTTAGTCAACAGTGCAAAGGCTGAACTTTTGCAGGCTTTGGCTGTGAACAGCGGCCCTACAAAAAAAAAAAATCAAGCTGTGCCCTACTGCTTCAACTTGGGCCCCACTGGCTAGCCCTGAGTCTCATAGTTGCTGGGCCTGAGTTGCCCTGCCCTTGCATGAAGTCTTGGGTTTGCAATTTTGGGAGAGGGGATACTGCCTGCTGGTGAGTGGGTTGGCTGGCGAGGCCCCCTAGATTTAGAGGCCCTAGGCTTTAGTCTACTTAGCCTATACAAAAATCTGGCACTCTATCTATCTATCTATCTATCTATCTATCTATCTATCTATCTATCCATCCATCCATCTATGACACTTCTATGTCACTTTTCACCAAAAAACAACAAAAAAACCTTCATAAGATCACATAACAGAGTAAGTAGAGTCGAGCTATATCAGGCCAAATATTTGTGACAGATATATGTCCATTTCCAACTTATGAACATTTTGTTGAATTTAGTGTTACACAGAAGCCTGAGATGAATTTTCTATGAAGATAGAAAAATTGCCCCAGGGGCACATGATGCAGCTGCCTTGCTGAAAATGTCTGATTCTGGTCAGTGCCCGGGTAGAACCTGCCACCTTGAATAATACAATGGAAGAATTGCCATATTTCAAAAAGTGAAAATCCATACGCTCACATTTCCCAGGACATTTCCCCTGAAATTTCACCCAGGTGCTACTTTCAACAGACAAATCCTGGATATGTCCAGGAAATTCCAGATGTATGGCAGCCCTAAGGGTATACATATACATGAGGTAGGGATTGATACAATGTGAATGAACCTGCAGAATTGGGACTTTCAGGCCTAGTGTCAAAACCCCAATGCTTTTTTATACCAGTTGGAGCATTTTCAAACACCATTTCAGAGTGTTGGGCTAGCAGATAATAGGCACACTGTAAAAGTTTGAATTAATGGTTTCCTCCTCCCCAAGTAGCCTAATTGCTAATAAAAGCAAAGTTGGTACAGTAAGCATCCATTACCCTAATGCCACTGTTCTAAATTGCTACAAGCTATGCAACCATTACATCAGACATCACCGTGACCCTTAATTAGTGCATATAATATTCTAGACAAACAGTGTTGGCTCCATTAATATTCTGCTCACTTATCTGCGACCTTACTCAGGAAATATTCTTGACTAAAAGCCACCCAGGTAATGAATCTGAGAGCACTACACATTTTTTTTCTACAGAGAGAAAGATCATGTTTACATGGAGAGAAAAAGCTATACTGTCATGTATGGAAGCACTGTGACTTCAGAACATATGTAACTGAGTAAAGGGCATCAACTGGCTGAAATTTTGGTGGGTTATAAGTCAACAACTCAACTTGAAAATAATTTAAAAACATTTCCCCACTGGTAAAACCTTTCTAACACCTGCAGTCATAGAGATCCATCTTCACTGTTGACACCCAGCCTAGCTGTCACTGATCTATCACTCTGCCAGATCTCTGAACTTACCAGTTTGTGATTTTTGTCTGTTTGTTAAATCCTCGTAAAAATTCAGCATTTCTGTTTTGCTGATATACACATTTTTTTTAACAAAGGCAATTTTCCGTAGATATTTTGCTATGTTATTTTCACTCATATATGCATTTATAAGCACATTGTGCACTAGTATATGCATTTTTGTACAACAGTACCTTAGTTTTCACACATAATCTGTTCCGGAAGACCATTCGACTTCTGAAACATTTTAAAACCAAGGTGCAAAGGGTGGTCTGCAGAAAACTGGGGGGAAAATAACATGTACATGCAGCAGAAGCCATTCGACTTCCGAGGTGTGTTCGAAAACAGCAGCATTTACTTCTGGGTTTTTGGTGTTTGGGTTCCGAAATGTTGGGGTTCTGGGACATTCGAAAACTGAGGTACCACTGTACACATTCAGTAGCTGAAGAACTGCATTGCAAAATCCAGAGATGTATGGATTTCAAAGGATAGATGTGTTTCAGTAGGGACATTTATTCAGAAAGTGTGAATTTGGTAAGTTCACCTTTAAATACAAACTGAATTAAATTTCCCCTCTCTAGTCCTTCTCCCCTCCTATCTCTCCAGCAGCTCTTTAGTAACATGAAGGAGGACAATGGTGTGATTTTAGCACAGCAGCCAAACCTGCTGAATATATTATTTCCATTTTCTATGCAGTGATTAATGTTTCAGAATCCAGGTATGACTGGTAGGAAAATCCTTAGTTTTAAGATGCATATACCGGTATATACTGGTAGATCTACTATGCACCATGGTGGGTGCATTTAAAATACTCTTCTAGAGCCACACTATGGCTTTCTTTTGTGCGGTCAGGTGGAGTCCCCCAAACCCCAGGCAGCCCCTGAGCGGAATAATGACACAGGACAACATGCTATGGGATTAAAATTGGCCACAACTTTATTAAGATTCAGATGTAGGGAGACCTTGGCTCAGGCATTGGGCATTTATCCTTCCCAGCTCCCAGCCGGGGATCTGGGTAACTTCAGGGTTATCCAGCATGTGAGAGGATTGGGCTAGCTCTGGAGAACATATGTTGAAGCAGATAGCCCACCCACCTGTTCTCCGCTGGAGGGGGAGGGCACTGACAACCTCTGGGCGTATGGCCAATGCCTCCCCCCAAGGCCCCTTTAATGGGAACCCTGGTATTGATGCCCCCATTTAGGAAGATGACTAAAGGATTCTGCCCAAGGCCTGCAACCGCCAAAGTTATGATGAATTGCTGCAGGAAAGGCAAAACCTGCCAGTGCAGGGAAATTCCTTTCTGGCCCTTCAACAGTGGCCTTGACATAGCAGCGCCTGTGTGCTTGTGTGCCTGTGGAAAAGAGGTTAACCTGCAAAGCAAGCATTAATTGAGGGAGTGGAGGGTGTGAGAAGCTCTGGAGCCAACTACTGTTTCCCAGGTAAGTTACACCCTCTATTGTGTAGGATGGGTAGTCCCTCCCCTTACTTGGACAATCCCCCTGGTGACAGCTTCCCATTTGGGATTGGGCGGCTGACTGGGTAGGCAGAGACCTTAGATATCCAACCAGGGAAGTCTGCGCCAGTCTGAACTGCCAGGTGCTGCTTTGGGATCAAAGGGGGCTGCGCGCAACCACACAAAATGTGCACCCCATTTGATGTGGGGAATGGTCATTGCCAGTGTAGTGCTGCTAATGTGGAGGGATATGAGTAGCAGAGATAACTTTGTGTGGGTTGTATCTATCTTTATAGAAAACAACAACAGTTCTAACCTGTTCTAATTTTAACACATGGTTGGGGGGGGAGACTTTTTGTGAAATTCTCAGGAGGTACAGATGGTGATGATCATAAGTGCAGAAAGCCAGTGGCAAAATAACTTCTTGCCGGTGTTGTGAAAATGTTTTGCCTGCACATCAGAACCAAATGCTAAATGTGTGGCATCTTTCACTAATGGCTTACAAGCTGAGGCCCTTTTCAGGACAAGAGGCTGGCAATTCTATGTGCATCAAGGGAGCAAGTGATGCTCCACCTACTGTTGGTTTCCTACCTTCCATCCCGCTAGTCTCAATGAGCACCAGCCAGCACTGGCAACACCAGTCCCTGCCATTGGCAGTGTGAAGCCTTTGGTGTAAAGATCCCATACTCCTGCCTGGCTGCCTGGCTCTTGCTCCAATTCCACTAACTCACATGAAAAACCTTGAGCTAGTGAACATACCCTTTCAAGCAGGATTCATGTCAGGGACGTGGCTGAATCAAGTGCCAGCGAAGAATCAGACTCAGGAGATGAAAGATTGCCAGTAAAAAGAGAGACAGAATCTGGCTCTGGAGACGAAAGATTGCTGTTAATTGACGTACAGTCAATTAAAACTTGGTTTTATTCCAGAAAAACATGCCACTAGTCTGAAGCTCTCTGCCCCCATGACTTATGGCTACCCTGATGATGACTCAACTAATTCCTCAATGTTGTTCCTCTTCCTCCGGAAACAATGTGTGAAAACGAATCTCTTCCGTTGCTTCTGTGATGTCAATTTCCCATTTTCTTGTACTCCTCCTCTCCTGCGTTCCTGCACGCTGAGAGGTTTGGAAATTGGCTTGGACCAGTTATCACTACTTATCAAACCTTTATTAGGCATTTACATGTAAAATCGCGAGAGAAAGAATCACATACAGGAACTTTAAAATATATATACACAAAGAAACAACAATTAAACTCATAGGCTGACTGTATGTGTGTATTAGTAAAATCTAGAATTTCGTCCTGTTAAAGTATTCCTTGAAGCACTGCTGCTTGAAGTGCTTCAAGGACCAATTATCATCTGATAAGTCCTGTGTTTCTCTCTTCCCCCCTGTACTTTCCTCTGGTCTTCCCATAACAAGCCTCCCTTCGTCTCCTGGGCTGCTGTCCAAGTCTGGCAGCTGTTGTTGCTCGCTAGCTGGCCCCAGCCAGACAATTGCAGACAGAGCAGGAGGAAATGGGCTCGACCCCGCCCCCTTTACCAAGAGTTCCCTGACTCAGAGTGACATGGGCAACTTGCAAGAAGAGGGAGAGATAGACGGCAGTGGGAGGATTGCTAGGCAACCAGCAGAGAGACAGCGGACAGTTCTTGGAGAGCTGAGAAAGCCAGAATGCAACAGAAGTGCAGAAGGGGGAGGGCTGGACTCTGGCGTCCTCCCTACTGTGACGAGGGCAGAGACTCAGAGTGACCAACTCATTGCAATGGCAGCAAGCTGGGAGCCATACTCTGGATGTAATTTGTAAATAAACGTACCATAAAACTGCCAAAGGGTCATTAATTCTTATCAAGGCTTGCTTGCCTCCCTGAGATCATTACAGCTCAGGTACATTCACCCTAGCCCACCCCTTTCTTGCCTTTGATATGCTTATACTTCATGGGCCCAAAATATTTGCCATATAAATTGTCTTAGTATTGACACACCCACTCCCACCCACACAAAACTGAGCTAATTTACTGCATCATTTCTTCCAGTTTTGAATCTCTACATGAAATGGGCAAGGAAGGTAATACTTTTTTGTGTTTTTTTTCAATGATTGAAATAAAGAACTAGAGTGTCCTATTCTCAATAAGTTTTGGAAGAAAGTGTTGGACTGTATAAATATGACTGTACAGAAAGACTTAAAATTTTCTGAGGAAAACATTATTTTTAATTATATACCTATTATATGGAATTTGACACCTGGACAACAAAAAATGGATTCTATGTGCCCTAACTATGGCCCAAAGACTGGTACTGATGAACCGGAAGAACTAATATATGGTCCCCTTTAATCAATGGGTCGAAGACATGACGGCACTCACAACATAGGAATGGATTGCTTATAGATGCAGAGACTTTGTTTGGGTAAATATATTGATATTTGGAATGTGTCTATACAGAATATAATAGGTTATTAATGTATTAGCATATATGTATTAGCATATATAAGAATCTCGTGAGAGAGAGAGAGAGAGAGAGAGAGAGAGAGAGAGAGAGAGAGAGACCTGAAAAATGTAGCAACAACAACAATCCTTACTAATCCATTTTCAAATAGTAGTTGCATTTCATTTTATGAAAATCTTTATGGCCTAGCTAGCTAAAAGGCTTCTCATCATACATAGATCATTGAAAGCTGTCATGTCTTATCTGGCATTGTGCTAATAGCAGAAGAACATTTTTATCGACTTCCTTGAAATCTCTGAAAAGTTCAAAGACTTGGTTAGATTGGTTGTGCTTTCACTGTTCACACCAAAACTGTGCAATGATTCTAATTTTGGCCTGCTGTATGAAGTTACCTCCTATGGCCTTGCATCTATTTACATCGTAACTGAATTGAGCCAGTTATGCCTATGGAGAAGCTGCTCTTGATTTCTGCAAGGCTTGTACTGTGCTTTCAGCTTGCACTGTTGGACTCATGTAATGCGGACAAGGGCTCATGTCGTCCCACTGAATGAGTTGAGCAAACAGAGCAGTCAGGAACAGCATGCCAGCCCAGAGGGGATAATGGAAAAGTCAAAATAATGCAGCATTTCTTCTGACTTTGTGCATTTCAGCAACCATATTGTGGCTGCAGATATACATTTTTAAGCTTTGTATGCAGATCCAGGATAGGCGGAAGGATAGGCGTGCCTGGCGTGCTCTGGTCCATGGGGTCACGAAGAGTCGGACACGACTGAATGACTCAACAACAACAACATGCAGATCCAGTATTCTTATGTTACATTGCATTATTATTATTTGTTTATTAACAAATATATAAAAAATTGTCCAGTAGCACTTTAGAGACCAAATAATTTTGTTCTTGGTATAAGCTTTCATGTGCATGCACACTTCTTCAGATATTACTAACACTCCACCTTTTCCCATGATGGGACTCAAGGCAACTTACAGATACATAGGCTGTTGTTCGTTTATGAACCACCTGCAATTCCATGAGTGCTGCACACAGGCTCCCCACCCCAAAAACGTATAAGGATTGGGGGGGGGGAGAGAACACAAACCAGATGTTTCTATAAAGACCAACTTCAAAGGAAACAGTTCAGAGAGGAGAGGAGACAAATGGCAGCTGGTCTCTCAGTGTTGCTGATGCAGTGGAGTGATCCCTGATGTTCCACCTCTCCTTCTCAGGTAGAATAAGAGGTGATGGATTAACAAGGAGATAAGACAAGTGAAACCTAGACTCTCAGTTCATCCAATGGAGAGGGCCTCACTCTGACTCCTCTCCTCCTGCTGCAGCCTGTTGGAGTTATTTATGTGTATACACCGCTATCCTTAGAATGATATGAGGGCGTTTGGTGATAATCAAAATGTATCATATGCCAGGAAGACCTGTGGCTTTCCAGTTGTTGCTTGACTACAACTCTGCCTCTGCATTTGATTTCCTTTTTTAAAAAAAAATTAAAAAAGCTTTTAGAGACCTTAATTGGTTGTGTTTTCTCTCTCCATGTTTTCCATCCTGAGCATACATTGCTGAAGGCAGACTGGGAGATAGAACTAAACCGGCTAAGCTACTTTCAGGAAGGAGTTCAATTCATCGCCATTTCCAAATTATGTTTCAAAATCACACCCTTAATATTGGATCCTGAATGGTATCCTTCAAATCAGGGATTCACAAGTCGATGCATTTTTACACTGCAGTATATAACAAGGAATGTTTGTTTTTGTTTTCTAAAAATGTAATGCATTATGAGGAAGCGTACAGTGAAAAAATCTCCATCACTTTTCAACTCCCCCCCCCACGCCAAATAACAAATTATGCAGTGCCTTCTCATGGGAAGAAGAAAAAGATTATTTCCCCTCCCTCCCCCCAAGAGACTTTATTATAAGTCTTTTGTGACACATTGATTTGGAAAAACCTCATGGCTCATACAGGGCTTGATCCAAATCCCCCTTAAGTCAATCAGCCCCTTCCCACACCTATAATAACTTCAAAGCTGTTGGAATAGCCTTCATCAGAATTGTTTGTAGTTTGATGTCAGCCTCCCCCCCATCCCTTGTAGCTTTAGCACCCCTCCAATGATGACATCATTGTGGGAAACCAACATTAATTCTGAGGCCTCCCACTTAGGAAGGTGGAGTGGCAGCCAGATGGTGGCGGTGCCCAACTCCCCCGGAATGATAGCCTGGTGATGGGGAAGGGCTTAAGGTCCCTGGGCAAGAGATTGGGAGAGTGTGTTCATATAACCTGGAGCCAGTGTTGTGTAGTGGTTAAGAGCGGTAGTCCCGTAATCTGGTGAACCGGGTTCGCGTCTCCGCTCCTCCACATGCAGCTGATGGGTGACCTTAGACTAGTCACACTTCCTTGAAATCTCTCAGCCTCACTCACCTCACAGAGTGTTTGTTGTGGGGGAGGAAGGAAAAGGAGAATGTTAGCCGCTTTGAGACTCCTTAGGGTAGTGATAAAGCGGGATATCAAATCCAAACTTCTTCTTCTTCTTCTTCTTCTACGTAACAATGCAGGGGGCATTTACCTTTACCTTTACTTTTAGGTGAGAGATGGGGTGGGAATAATGGGTGGGTTTTTTTTTTTACTTTACAACTGCTTTTTAATTTGTACATGAGAACTGGTTGTTGAAAGGTTGAGTGTTTTATTAAAGTAATAATTTAAAGGTGAAAGTGTTGTGGTGGCTTCAAGGAGAGTGTGATTGAGATCAGGTATGGCAGCATGATTCCTCAATTTCTGATTGTATTATTACATGCTGAGACCTTTTAATATTACAGAGATTTTTTAGATATATTCTGTGATTATTTTGCATAATGGCTGTCCTATTGATATATTTTGGTATTTGGCTTTCATTTGTTTTATGTATGTACTACATTTAAGACATGCAGCTTCAAGATGTAAACCGTTAACATTTATTATTATCATGAGCAGCAGGGATGAATGTGCAAATTTTTATTGTTTTTGTTTTTTAAATTATTGAGATAGGTAAACCACTTAGATTTCTTCGTGTGCCTCCTCCATGAGAGGTCCAGAGGGTGACAACATGGGAATGGGCCCTTTCTGCAGGGGCTCCCCACTTTGGGAATGCTCTCCCTAGGGAGACTTACCTGGAACTGTCATTAAACATCTTTAGGCACCAGGCAAAAACATTCCTTTTCTACCAGGCCTTTGTCTGATTAACATTCTCTGTCCTTTTAAAAGTGTTTGTGGAAGACAGAGTTAGGCGCTATCCAAATTTGATAAATAAGAATAAGAATAATATTCCTGTCTTTATAAAAGCCAGACTACAGATTACATAGAATGGGACGTGGGTGGCTCTGTGGGTTAAACCACAGAGCCTAGGGTTTGCCGATCAGAAGGTCGGCGGTTCGAATCCCCGCGACGGGGTGAGCTCCCATTGCTTGGTCCCAGCTCCTGCCAACCTAGCAGTTCAAAAGCACATCAAAGTGCAAGTAGATAAATAGGTACCGCTCCGGCGGGAAGGTAAACGGCGTTTCCGTGCGCTGCTCTGGTTCGCCAGAAGCGGCTTAGTCATGCTGACCACATGACCTGGAAGCTGTACAACGGCTCCCTCGGCCAGTAACGCGAGATGAGCGCCGCAACCCCAGAGTCGTCCGTGACTGGACCTAATGGTCAGGGGTCCCTTTACCTTTACCTTACAGATTACATGGAAACATGTGCAATTGCAGCTCAATGGCCCTTTTCTGAGGTGGGGAAACTGGGGGCAGGGAAGGGGCATTTAACCCTCTGCCTGACATTTTATTGTTCTAAGTTGGCTCCTCACTGCCAGTGACATTTCCTTCTTCAGAGCTCAAATGTGTATCTGGAATCTGCTTTCATGTCACTTCATTCTTTTTTGCTATTGGTATTCACCCTCATCCCTCCAGCTGCTCAGCAAGAAAGTTTCCTTGCTGCTTTGTACCCACTTGGCAATCTGGAACTGAGAGACCTTTCATTCCGTTTAATAATTCTGTCACAAATATAAGGCAATTAGGATACAGTGCTTTACTGACCTCCCACTGATTTTGTCTTCAAATGGACAGGCTTAGCTTTGCTTGCCGCATAACATTTCACAGAATGAAGAAGTTTGGCTGAAGTTTGGCTGCTCAGCTTCCTTACACGTTCCCTTATGCAATGAGCAACCCCCTACCAGCTATTTAAGGGACTATTTAAATAGTCAACACATTGCAGAGAACACAGCAACCCATAATAAGCTACTGTCAACACAATTTTGTTGAGTTTTGCCCCCTGCTTTTGTTCCAATTTGAATTCATCCTGCACGAACACTATTGACCAAGATGGAGCACAGATAGGAGTTTATAGGAGTGCTGTGGCTCATGCTAGTTTGAGCTGCCTGATTCACATGCTCAGCACATGTGGCAATTGCACCTGTAGCTTTGGCAAATGACCTGCAGGTCCTTTCTTCTTCTTATTTCCAGCTGATGGAGATTGGAAATGGTCCTAGTGCCTAATTTATATTATGACACTTCAGACTGTTTCTATATATTTATTACAGATGCTTAGATCCTACTCAATGGAGGCTGGTGCCCATTGGGACTCAGAGTGTGTCAGGGACAGGTAGGGCTCTGACAAGTGTGTGACAGGAGCGAGCCAGCAAAAACAGGATCTGCACAGGGGAATCAGGCCTAATGAGACAGCAGCTCATCTCCGGCAGGTCTTGACTCTATGAAGCAGTTCCTTATCTTGGGGTATAAATTTGCGTCCAGGCATGCATACCTGGGTTAAAAATACACAGAATTTTGGAGGGCACGTACATTAATTCTTCTTGCGTGTTCCTCTTTAGAAGATACACTGGGGTCTGAATCTAATTTTCACATGTGACGAACAATAAATGCATATGCCCTTTATTTTTTTTACTTGAGTACAAAGCAAAAAATAAAATTGCCATAATAGACTTGTTGTAGAGTAATCAGTGTGGGTAGCTGCCCATAAGCTTGCACATTATATATGGAACATGCTGTATTTCAAAGAGAAACATGCCCCTAAACCCTCAATTTCATTTAAAAAAATGAATAAGCTGATTAGATATTTCACATGCACTGAACTCTCTGGCTCATGTCCGATACAGATGTCTAGCTGTGATTTTTAAATGTTCCATTTCTGGTGAATTTCATTCTGAGAGCTGTTCCTAGATAAATGTACAGCCAAGCTGAATGGCATGCAACGTTGCATAATAGCATGTGCATTGACGTCATATGTCAGTATTGTTAAGTTAGTAGGAGTCTTGCCTGCAGGCCACAAGGTTTTTGGTGCCAGTTCCATTCCAGGATTATGGATCCATGTGCATACTGACACTAGTAATCTGTTTGGGAAGGGTGTGCTGCTGAATGCACCTCTCTGCTTTTTAAAATAGTTCATCCTCTCTACTCCTCTCCACTGATAATTCAAGAGGAAGTTAGAGATCAGTCTTTTTGAGGAACAAGGAATAACACTAGTGTCCCAAGCAGAGGAAAGGAGAAAAAGGTTACACTTATTTTTAAACTGAGGGTGACTTTAAGCAAATGCACTGTTGTGTAGTGTGCCTTTTCTTTTTTGTTTTCACCAATGGTTGCAGACCATTTAGGACTGACCTTCATGAAAGTGTTGCTCAGGAAACATTTGAACTTGTTCCTGAATGCCCAATCTTCAAGGTTTGGTATGTCATTGAGACTAGAATGTTTTAACCTGCATTCTATAAGCAGATCAGTTCATGCAACCTTGAAGTTGACTGGGCCAAGGTGGCTCTTCCATACATAAAAATAGGGGCTTAAAAGGATGGTTGACGGGATGTTCAATGCTCTGCTGAAATGCCTTCAAGAATGTTCCTTTGCTTCCCTTCTTCCATGGATGTCCCCAGCCACAATGATCCACCTTCCTGCTCTTCTGTGCCCAGCCAGTAGGCTGATATATAGGGAATTTTCATAAAAATGTAAATCTTCCAATGCTGTGGGAGACAAAGCAGCTATGACGTTTGCTGCACGTGCTTACTTGGGTGCTGACTTTTGTGTCTGTTCCTACCTAGAGTCTGGCTCACCATAGCATTGGGTTGGGAAAACAGTGTTCAGCCTGAGGACCATCTTCCTTTTTGGCCAACCTTCATGCCAGTTGTGGGCAGAGCCAGAGCAACAGTGGGCAAGGTTGTTCTGCCAAATGCAGCGGTTCTTTTCAAGGATATCAGGGCAAATAAACAAAGCAGGTGGAAGAGGAACCAAAGTACTTTTGTTGAAGGAAACAAAGCATACATACCTAAATCAACATGTCCCCAATCTGCTTCCAGGAGCCCCTCAAATGGGTAGCGAGGACACACAAACAGACTCACAGTACCTTCACCCTGGGTCCGTGATGAGGCTCCCTCTCTCATCCCACATGCCTGCCTTTTATAGAGAGCTTGATCTTAATTAGCAACATCTGTGGTCAAACATCCAAGCTCTCTTTCCTTAAAGAAACATCCACATATAAGCTAAGTTTGGGGCACGGCTCGGATATGGGGAGAACTCCAAGACATGCCATCCTATCTCCTCGTAACAATATCTTCTGGATTGTTTCCCATACAAAGGTAGAGAGATCCAGAGGCCACATCCAGCCCTGGGGCCTGAGGCTATCTACCCCTATCAGAGCATTAGGGGAAGGAAGCAGGATATGACACTGGGAAGGAACAGATGGAACCGTCAATGAATACCCCTTGTTTTTGTTTGATCAGGGGATCTAAGGTATACAAACTCTTCCCATGTTGCAATCTGGCAACCTTCTTCCCACAGATTTCATGTCAGTGGAGTTTATTTTTAAGCAATTGTGCTTGCAAGCCTGGTTTTAAACATGGTTTCCTCTATTTGTATAATAAATAAATAAATATTGCAGAGATCTTAAAAGGTAATCAATTTCTCCCCTTCCAATTTGAGGCTCCTCTGAGCATCGAGAATTCAGGGCCCAGAGGAATTTGTGTTAGAAAGTTCTAATACCAATGGCATGAAGAAAAGAAGAAGAAAAAGAGGTCAAATGGGAAGTAGAAACCAGCTGGATTTCTACTCCTGCCTTCCCAAATATACTTTATCTTGTGCTACAAATTGAAGCACCTTCCCCTAGTTCAAGGGCAGGAGTGAAATATATTAAATTGAACATATTCACTTTCATCTATTTTTTTTCTGGAGGAAAAGCTCTTTGAGACAGATTTCTTGAAGGAGAAAAAATAAAGTCCCTGCTGTAGAGAGCAGCGAATTAAAAGTTAAATTTTGAGTGAAGCGAGGTTATTTGGTACAGATGTGTCTCTGCTGATATTCATTTTAGAGTACATGAAATTAACAAAATGTCCTTTGGAAGAAAATCCATGGTGCTCCAGCACATATAGAAAGTCTTCTTAAAATGCTAAAAATAAACCTTAAAAAGCTATTTGATTCAATTTCCTCCCTCTGTTCTGGTCTGTAGTTAAAGGTGTGAACAGCATGGCTAAGTTCAGATTCACTTTATTACATATTCACACACAGCGTGCAAGTAACACACCTATAGGGAAGCTAGAATTCATTAAAAGAAGTAGTGAAAGGGCAGACACAAAGGCAACTCCCCCCTTGGGATATATACCAACTTTTACCTGCCATTTTCATATACAGTATAGATCAATGAATGTAAATCTTCTTCTTTCATAGATAAGATTGTTAACCATACCATCACATTACCCCAACTTCTGTTCCTCACATGCCTTGTACCATTCAACACTGGCAACAGCGAAATCTCAACTTGCAATTGCATGAGAGCAAGGCACCCCTAATGGCCACTGTGCTCTCAAGGGGGGGGGGAGGATGTCCCAGTTTTTCTGGGGCCATTGATGATTATGCAAGTATCAAAGGTCAAGCTAAAGAGGCGTGTCTTCCCCATCCAGCAAACAAATACATGCCCCCAAGCTTCTAAGGGCAGTCAGACTATTGAAAAGGCCACCCACTGCTGATTTCAACACCTTAGGAGTGTTTGTAGTGAAGGGGATGGTCTTTTAGATATTTGGGGCCTAAGCTATTTACTGCTTTAAACACCAACATTGAGCTGTGTCCAGAAATGAACTAGCAACCCACACAGCTGTTTTAAAATAAGGATTATACTGTATGAGATCTCAATGGAGACTGGGGGGCTGTGCTTTCTTCCGGGAAACTTTGCAAAGGCCACATGCCAACGACTGGGTTGCGCCAGAGGCAAATGTGGGCAGAGCAGTGGGTGTAAATTTTATGTTTGCACAGCAGGCGGCTAAAACCAAATTAATTAAAAAAAACAAACGAAAAACAAACACCTCATATAACAAAACTGGGAAGTACTAATGGGGTGTGTGTGTGTGTGTGTGTCTGCAGGCACCATGATGCCCCCAGGCACCATGTTGGGGAACCCAGAAATATATGAGTAATCAATGTCGTTCCTTCCAGATGTTGTTGGGCTACAGTTCCCATTATTCCTCACCATTGGCCATTCCGGCTGTGGCTGATGAAAGCCGGAATCCAACAAGAAGTGTGAAGTATCACATTGGCTTCCCCGGCTTAGAAAAGAACAACCTATTCATTTAAAACTCTAAGCCTTTTATCAGGCCTTTGGCTTTTTCATGGGTGGGATATTTTAATTAGTTTTTTATATTTAGAAAAACCTGAATTGTCCTTTAGTTTGTTCTAATGCTGGTTTTTAATGTATGTATGTGTTTGTATGTGCTCATTGTAAGTCACTTTGAGTTGGCATGGCATAATAGTGACTAATAGATTTGATAAACAACGCCACCACTAAAAAGTAGCTCATTGAGAGAAATCCTATTTTAAATCTGGTGTACAAGCAAAATTGAACAGTGCCCTTCAGCTCTCTATATTGGACAAACAGGCCAAACCCTACGCCAAAGGATAAATGGACATAAATCTGATATCAGGAATCACAAGACAGAGAAACCAGTGGGAGAACACTTCAATCTCCCAGGACATTCTATACAAGATCTCAAAGTAGCTGTCTTAATACAAAGGAATTTCAGAAATAGACTGGAAAGAGAAGTTGCTGAATTGCAACTCATTACCAAACTTAAAACCATGGAGAGACCTGGTCTGAACAAAGACATTGGATTCTTATCGCATTATACATAACATGACAAAGCTATCTTTAGCCATCTCACCCCTTGCTTTTTCCTTTAAGAGTAATTGCAGTCATTAACAGTCATCAACAGGTTTTCCACACCCATCAGCCAATCACCCATTCCCACCACCCTTCTGAGTAATACCCCTCCTCACTCTCTCACTATATATAAGGGTCTGGTGACTTCTGTTTCAGTGTCTCTGAAGAAGTGTGCATGCACACGAAAGCTCATACCAAGAACAAACTTAGTTGGTCTCTAAGGTGCTACTGGAAGGATTTGTTTATTTTTTATTTTGTTTTGACTATGGCAGACCAACACAGCTACCTACCTATTTCTGATTTTGTTCTTTAAGTGGTGTGTATTCCTCTCTCCTGCCCCCTCCTTCCCTCTATTCATTAGTTTCATTTGTCTGAACCCTGGAAAATTAGTTCTGTGATGCTGTGAGGAAATATCAAAAATGAACAAGATACAACATGTCAGAATATCTGATACTGATATGTTTTATCATTTATTTGGATTTTGTCATTTGATTTGACTTTAGTCACAGGTGTCTCCCATAACAAGTAAAACAGTTCCCAGTACAGATATTTATTTCTATGATAATTCCACATTAAAATTCATTCAAAAAAATAAAGCACTCTGATTATGTATGCTACCTCGAATCTGTGATATTTCAGTTGCTCAAAGGAATGTCAGAGGAATGTGCTAACTGTATGAAGGCAGCAGTTGCTCAGGCAGCTGAAGCATGAACTGAATCTGTCAAGCAAAATTAGCCTAATATGGTCAAATGGCTTCTGGTTTTTTTTTTTTTTTTTAAACATAGACAGCCAACAGAGAGAAATAATATTTTCCCCCTACCATTTTAGCATCAAAAGACTCATTCAGAAATTCATCAAGAAACGCTGTTAGTCGAGAAGTATATCTTGGAAACTGAGTAACGAAATGGCAATTGAGATGACCAAACCTTACTCTCCCAATTTGTACTAAAGCACTGGTTTGTGCTGGTCTTTCCAATGAGCCACAAATCGCAGAAAGGATTATTTCAATGGTTGATGAAATGCACTGATCCCAAAGGCTGATTTTCTTTTCTTCTCAAATCACCTTGCACTGTAATAGCTTAGCCTTTTGTTTGCTCGGTGTGGGGGGTTTCCCCCTCCCACATTGGCCCTCCAGATATGAAAGGAAGTGAGTCACTTCCCCCCCCCCTATATTGAGCAAATGGCATGACACGCAGATAAGAGCCCAAATATGCAAGAATCAAGTAAACAACCAATAACCTTTTGAAATCTGCACTGGAATTTTCCCTCATTTAACTTCAGCCAGTTTCCTTCACCCCGCCTTCACTTGTGATGTAAAGAGGTCACTTAGAACACATTTAAAGGTACATTATCTCAGACAGTTGGTTTATAACTGTGAGAAAGCCTTATTTTAACAATATTGGACAAAATTCACATGGATATGTGTAACAACCTCAGAAGAGTCTGTTTCATCTAGTTCAGCATCCTATTCTCACAGTGACCAACCAGAAGCTCATGGGGAGCCCACAAGCAAGGCCTTTGTGATTCCAAGCAACTGGCATCTATAAGGATACTGCCTCTGACAGGGGAGGAAGAAAACACCCATTTAGCTATTGATTGCCTTATCATCCATTCCTTTCTCGGCAACACATTGGAGCAACCCCAAAAAGTCAACCAGTACTTCTCTGCCCCCAACAGTCACATTTTTTAAAGAAAGGATTTCAGATTTAATGAAAGAGTGGGATAAATGTAAGGAAGGAAATGTGTACCTCATTTTCGGTACTGTAATTTAATAAGGAAATTAAACCTTCCTGGAATAAAAATGGCTTGACTAGGTTAAGGTGATTTTGTTTCATGAAATAACAATAAATTCTGGAGAACTACTCCGTGTTTCATAATAAGTTGCATGGAAAACAGACGCATTTCTTTGTAACAATAATGAGATCAGAATTATAACATGCTTTGAACAAATTCCAAAGGGACCCGCTAAGATTAAAGAGCTGGTTTAACTACCAATCCCCCTTCAAAGGGAACTCTGGGAATTGTAGCTTCTGTGAGGGGAAGAGAGACCTCCGAACAACTCTCAGCACACTTATAACAAACCACAGCTCCCAGAAATTTGGTGAAGCCATTCTTATTTCAAGTGGGATGGTAGCTCTTTAAACATATGGTGTAATGTGGCCTCAGACAACATGGCATTCGCTGTACACGCAAATGGGTGATGAATGCTGATGTTTGTTTCTCTCCTGATAAAGAGAAGGCTGCAGCTTGATGCCTGAAAAACAAAATGCTTTCTATGGAAATAATCAGCTCTTACATTAAGTGTTCTTGGCACACAATAGCCCAAGAACTTGAATTAAGTGGTACATTGATTCCCTCACTCTCTCCTGAGGGTGACCATGGTATTTTTCTTCTGCCTATCTGGCAAGCAGAAATACGCAGGGTTTTCCCCCCCTTCTAATTATAAAGCTGACAGTGTTATCTTAATAATTTCTGAAGACACCGACATAAAATCCTATTCCACTGCCCTCCAGATACTTTTATGCCTTTGCTGAAAATCCCAGCTGAAATCCAACAAATGGTTCTCTGGGATATTTTGGCATTTCCACAGGGAAAAAAATCTGCCCCTAAATATACCAGCTTTTTTGGGTCTGCGTAGACATTATTTCTTCTGTTTAAAATGTATCATGAAGTATTATTCACTGAAATTTATCTATGCTGTAATAAAATCCTAACTGAGTAATTTCTATTGGATTTTAATGTTAATTGTATGTTGAGTAGACCTAAAGGATTAACTATCTTCTCCACAGCTGAATAGATATCACTGGGCTCTGAAATATATTTCAGTGCAGCCATATTTTCAACTCGTTGAGACTTTTGCCTTCTTCCGAAACCTTTACACTTCTATGCTTGTTTTGTTAAGCTGTTAAAAGAAGAACCTCCCCCAAAACTAGCGCCTCTGAGCCACTGTACAGAAATGTGCTGTTTAATGTTGCTACCGCTGTGCCAAAATGACTTACTCAGATAGGAAAATGTGTATCCGTGAATTTCACACAGCGAAAACAAAGCTGCAGTAGAAGTGCCTGCAGGCAAAATTGGCTAACTTTAGAATGTAAAACTGTCACCCATTTCTCCAGCTTCTCGGAGTTACACTTTGGGATGTCTTGCTTTGTCAGAAAGCAGCAGAACCGCTCACATCCAAAATTCCCCTGGAAACTAGATGTGTCCCTGAACATGATAGTGATTGGTACTCGAGAGTTACTGCCATTTTCAAAGAGTAAATTTTAGCTAGAGTAATGGAGAGGAGAGACTAGCAACACCCTCAGCATCAGAAAGAAAACTGGGGGAAAGGGTGAAAGGCCAGCTATTATCTTATAAGAGGAGGGGAATTAAAAATGGCTATATTTTGTTTTGGAAAGTTCTAGGTCAGTCTTGCTCTGAGCATGTCCAGAGGGCTTTAAAAAAAAATCTCTGACACTACACATCTTTGTGTAATGTTACTATGGGATATAGATGTAAAGTCGTTGGATGCAGTATGTATTTGAATATTAGTTGTTGGGAATCACATGTGGAAGGAGTACTGTTGTGCTCAGACCAGTGCTTTTCTTCAGCCAGAGCACAGTTCTGGCACCTCTCAGGTGGGCACCATTGTGGGCTGGCAACTGTCAGGCTTCAGGGAATTGGCTTCCTCCCCCCATGGCAGTAGATAAGCAGAACAAAGGAAAAGGTTAGAAAGGTTAGAAAGGCTACCAGTTAGAAACTTTAATAATCACAGCGAGAGAACAAAGAACACATTGCCCATAATGGCGGTGCTCCCAATTAAGGATCCCATCCCTTTCTGTCCCTATTAATCTATGCCACTCCTACGTCTTGCAATCTGAGCTTGTACCCTCTGTGCTTTCTGTTCTGCCACTCTCTGAGCTCTCCGTGACTTTGGAGAAGGGGTGTGTGTGAATGCTGTCCAGAGACTGTGAATCTGTTAACCCTCTCTTTTCCAGTGTTTCTTCTCCTAGCTGTTCCCCATCCAGTATTTCCCAGCTTTTGCCTTCTGAACTATGTCCATCTGCAAACCACTGTTCCAAATCTATACTGTCCCTCCTGTTCCTGGGAAAATTCAGGATCCGGATCAGGAGCAGGGGGAGGAGGAGGCTCCCACCATTCCTCCTCAGTGCAGCCCTCCTCAGCACGGTCCCTGACAGTGACTTACTGCAACAATTTCATGGTGGGTTGTGGCAGCTGTTTTTTGTGGGGGGGGGGGTTGTTTGTAAAAAAGCTTACTATGGGCATTTGGGTGGCCACTGGGAACAGGATGCTGGCCTAGATAGGCCTTTCCCTGATCCAGCAGGGCTCTTCTAATGTTCTTAGGTGTGGAGCTCATAGCTTCATACTTAGATGCAGAATATTGGCTGTGAAGAAGTGGGATTGAGGGATCAGTGTTAGACCATATGCAGTGCATGCATAATGAATGCAGTTGCCAGCATCTCCATGACAGGACTGGGAAAACCATCCCAGAGTTTGGTCAGAGTTCAAAGACTTACTGAAACAAGGCAGGTTTCTATGGTACACCTATGCTTCCTCTCTAGAACAGAACATTAATGAAAATTAGTATGCATTAATATTAATGGCTTGATTAAAAATATTATAGTATATTAATATTATGTTGATGTTGATATTAACGAGCGCACTGGTTAGAGTGTTGGACTCGAACCTGGGAGAACAGAGTTCAAATCCCCACTCAGCCAAGAAGCTCAATGGCTGGCCTTGGTTCAGTCATGGTCTTTTGGACCAGGGGTCCCCAAACTAAGGCCCGGGGGCCGGATGCGGCCCAATTGCCTTCTAAATGCGGCCCATGGACGGTCCGGGAATCAGCATGTTTTTACATGAGTATAGTGTGTCCTTTTATTTAAAATGCATCTCTGGGTTATTTGTGGGGCATAGGAATTCGTTCTTTTTTTTCCAAAATATAGTCCGGCCCCCACAAGGTCTGAGGGACAGTGGACCAGCTGAAACCCTGCTGAAAAAGTTTGCTGACCCCTGTTTTGGACTAACCTACCTCACAGCATTGTTGTGATGTTAAAATAAGGAAAGGAGGAACCATGTCTGTCACCTTGAGCTCCTTTGGGGCAAGCTGGGATATAATTCAAGGAAATAAATACATAAATAATGGGCATGTACTTGGTGTGTCCAAAGAGAATGGCAGAAAGAGGTGAATGGAAAGGGATTGAGGCCAGGATGGGAGAGCTGTATCGGCTGGAAAGCTTGCTAGTACAGCCCTGTTCTGTGATATAGTTCAAATCAAAAGACAATGAAGTATAGGACTGAGTAATATTGGGGGGAATTGAATAATATTTACGTGGCAAAACACGAGGCTACCTTCCACGCAGAAGAGTGTGTGAACAGTAGAATGGAGAGTGCTCTACTCTTGATTATGCCCAATAAATAATACCTAACACTCTTTACTTTCCATCACATCAGGAATGAAGAACCTGTGGCCTTCCAGTTGCTTTTGAACTCCAGTTCCCATCAGCCCCAGCCAGCGGGAACTTTCTAGATGGCTATGGGTTTGTATCACATGAATGCAAGCCCAGATATCACCCCAAAATTATTCCGCATCCATTTCCAGGCATTCGTTTCACATGAGCCCTGAATGTTTGGGGAGTAGCAGTTGTGGGTTCTGTGTCAGGGACTGGAGTGAGGAGGAACGGTGGAGGTCACCTCCCCCCCTCCTGTAGTTTCCAGAGAAGAGGAAGGCAGTATCAAGTTACAATAGGGCTTTGAAGACACTAACAGCTCAGAGACAGGTGAACGGCAGAGTTATAAGGTGTTAGGAGAAGGAGGGGGGGCAGAGCAACTAGCTGACACGTCACTGGACAGCATAATCGACCCCCCTTCTCCCAAAACGTGGTGTTTGTTAAGGGTTCAAGAACAAAGGGCACAGAGGCAGTTGTCCACAGGTAGAATCCGTGTAGTTGCTAGAAGGGAAGTGGGAAGAGCTCAGTGAGAGCAATGCCATCATTGAGGAATGACTGGATTTCTTTTTCTTTCACCGTGATGAGTGAATAAGATCATAAGTAAGAACTTTCATGTTTCTTCCCTGCTTCTTGGTGCCATTGAGGGAGGGAGAGAATTCCTCAAGCCTGACACTCCACCCCCTCTGCTTTGCTATTTCAATGAACATTTGAAGGGAACCCCCAAACACACTCAGCTGTATGCTCAGAGGACTCTGTCCATGTGAGTGGGTCCTGGTAGATGGCCTAGGTACTTAATGAAAGCACAGGGGGTAATGGCTGCGTATGCTGCTGTCCACTTCCACATTTGTGACACTACGGATAGGGAAGAAATTTGGTCCAGATGGCATCTGATGGTGAATCTACTGTATTCATACTGACCAAAACAATACACAAACCACAGGGCAGCCGTCCTTTGAAATCCACACTTCTGTGAACTTTGCAATGCAGTTCTCCTGCCAAGTAATGTGCACAAATATGCATGCATGGGCCAAGATAAAGTAAGCATAAAATTGCACATATTTGCAAATATACAAAAACACACCACGTTGGGGAAAACTGATTTGGTGTATCAGGGAGAATCACGTACAGCAATGTGTATATTAGGAGGAATTCGCACTGGTAAGAACTGTTGTTGTTTTTAAACCACAAATTGATGTGGAAATGGGGAGAAATGAACATAAGACTGGGCAAATGAAGAACAGAGAGAAACCTAAATTGACAGATTCATCCATCTCTACATGACAAACATGAAATGAACAACTGAGGAGGCTAATTTACTATGTGCTTTCCATGGCATAGCCATTAAGAAGCTATTGAAGATGGGTTCTGTTATCACTGCCTAACATCCAGTGTAGTAGAGAGTTGGACAATAATCCCCCACCTGGCCCATGAAGCTCACTGGGTGACCTTGGGCCAGACACTGCCTCTCAGCTTAACCTACCTTGCAGGGTTGTTGTGAGGATTAAATGAGGACATGGAGAACCATGTATGCCACCTTGAGCTCCTTGGAAAAAAGAATGGGATATAAATGCATTAAATAGCCTAATGAACACATACCAGTGTTAGAATCATAGAATCATAGAGTTGGAAGAGACCACAAGGGCCATCCAGTCCAACCCCCTGCCAAGCAGGAAACACCATCAAAGCATTCCTGACAGATGGCTGTCAAGCCTCCGCTTAAAAACCTCCAAAGAAGGAGACTCCACCACACTCCTTGGTAGCAAATTCCACTGCCGAACAGCTCTCACTGTCAGGAAGTTCTTCCTAATGTTTCGGTGGAATCTTCTTTCTTGTAGTTTGAATCCATTGCCCCGTGTCCGCTTCTCTGGAGCAGCAGAAAACAACCTTTCACCCTCCTCTATATGACATCCTTTTATATATTTGAACATGGCTATCATATCACCCCTTAACCTTCTCTTACATTGTTTATTATTATTATTATTTATCATCTTTTCAACATATTGTCTGGGCTGATTTGTGGCTCTTTTTAAAAACAGGTAAACAGTTTAGTTCAATAAATGAGATATTGTTTTCCTCTAAAGTGTGTACCTGAGAAACACAGTGCACCTGACATTTCCAGATGAATATAGGATGTGAGTATATTAAATATCCATTTAATTTACTTCTCATAGTGTATTCATACTACGCAAACAATGAATGTTTCCAGGGAGCTAATGCGAAAGGGCCCCAAATACAAACTATAAATAAATAAATCAGAGTATATTTCTTTTAAGAGGTTGCAATCTCGTGCATGCCTAAGTGGAAGTTCGTTCCTTCGAATGAAGTGGGACTTGCTGCTGTGTAAACATTTATTCATTTATTTCAGAATAGATAATGCCTGAGCTGTGTACAGCAATAGAGTAGAGAACATAATACGGATCATAAAAACACATTATAGCAAGTTTTTCGTTCTTCTGCTTCCAGTTCATTTGGGGGGGTTCCCATCTTTGTTGCACATGGTTAGGAACGGAGCCTATTTCCTTTAATTTTTTTAAATTTCATTTAACAAAATCTACATACTGCTTCACTGTGAGAAAATCTCTAAGTGGTTTACAAAAATATAACATAAATCATTACAATTCTCAATTAAAAACAGTTAAAACAAATGTTTAAAAGCATAAAAACTGGCTCACTTTGGAATAAATCATTGTCTAGACCCATAAAAATATTATTCAAAGTTTACTTGCAGAACTTTCTTCAATAATGTAACAAAACACATGGATACATCCCAAACATCCATACAATGTCTTGTGCTGTCTAGCACAGGCTCAGCATCTTAGAAATAAATGATACCTCCAAAAATCAAAACAGTGACTCTCTTCAAAATGGCGATTTGCAATTCAATACCTTTGTCAAGTGTTAGATGCTAGAGAACAACAATCAGTTAATTATCAACCTGTAAAAGAAACTCAGAGAGAGCTCTTCTTACTTCAATATAGCCCCATGGAAAACCCCCATGTTAAACCTTTTCAAGAATACACAGACATTCCCATTTCAGTGTGAATTAAATCAACTGTACTTAACACCCCCAAGGATTTGTGACCAGTGCAGCTGAACTGGTCGTGCACCCCCTAAATCTGTTTCTATCTGGATTCACATCCAAAGAGAGATGGCATATACCAGGGGTCGACAATTTTTTTCAGAAGGGGTTCCACTGTCCCTCAGAGCTTGGGGGGGTGGCAGATGGCAGTGGTGGTGGGAGGATGAGTGGCGCAAAAGGGCTCCAGCGAGGAGCTGCTTTAAATGGCCGCTTGAGCGATCCCACTGCTGCTGCTGGCACCAATCAAAGCCCAGCCCCCTTCCTGCATGGGGTGGGGAGAAGCCAGGAGGAGGGAGGGAGGAGGCACCGCCATGGTGTGTGTGAGGAAGAGGGGGGGAAATAGTGCAGCCCAAATGATCAGAATCAGATCCACGCCGATCCACGCAGTGATTCCCGGACTGTCCGCAGGCCGGATCCAGAAGGCAATTGGGCCAGATCTGGCCCCCGGGCCTTAGTTTGCCGACCCATGGCATATACCATCACAGTATTACAGTGGACACTCGGGTTGCAAACATGATCTGTGCGGGAGGCACGTTTGCAACCCGCAGCGCCCGTAACCCGCAGCACCGCGTCTGCGCACATGCAGGTTGCATTTCGGCACTTCTGCGTATATTCAAAGTGCTATTTAGCACTTCTGCACATGCGGAAGCGCCAAAAGCCAGAAGTAACCCGTTCTGGTACTTCCATGTTTGGCGAGGTGCGCAATCCGAAAACAGGCAACCTGAAGTGGCCGTAACTTGAGGTATGACTGTACTTAGAGTGGGGTGAAAAACACAGAACTTACATACCAACTCCTGAGTTCCTTGCACCAGTGTATACAGGACTGAAGCCTAAAATATGAATTCCTCTCCATATTTGACCCCAACCGGTGAACTAGAATGACTAGGATGCGTTGATCTGGTTACATTGCAATGGAAGAATGTTCCCTCTTCCCCTTGAAAACCAGCAGAAAAGCGGGACACATTTTTGCAGAGGGTGAAGCTGTGGGTGAAATTTACCCTCCTTGCCTTTCAGAATGAGTGTTGGGTTTCTCTTATTTTTGTTTTACAGGCAATCCCACATACTTGTCGGTTTTTCTTCTTTGTCCAAACTTTTATCATTTTCATCTTTGTGTCATGCAAGTAATATTATTCTGGGTTAAATTTCATTCATTAAATTGCACATATTGCCTGCCTCATCCCAAGGGCCCAGAATAGGTAAAATACACGAATTGCTCTAATCTGACCCCCCTCCTTGTCACCAAGATCCTGTTTCAGTCAGGCAGCCCTATCCTATGGATGTTGACTCAGATGTTTGCCTCAACTGATATCCTGCTACCAGCTTGTAATTTTCCTAATAAGTATCATTACTGTTCATTTGGGGGGAAACGCAGCAAAATTGTGCAATTTGCACTTTGCTCCTGGAGGCTGATAGTAGAATTAAAGCTGAGATCTCCTCTCAGCCAGACAAAAGAGAAATGATTGCTGGGATGGCTTCTGAATTAGATCTTCTACAATGGTGGCTTTACAACCCATCAAGTTACTCAGCTAAAGAGCAGCATTAATATTCTGAATGATCTTTAGCCAACCACATTGACTTTGTGATTTTATCATTTCCTTTGGGACATCACCATTTGTGTGTTCATAAATACATTTAGATTCAGGTAGGTAGCCGTGTTGGTCTGACGCAGTCGAAATAAATTAAATTTGTCCAGTAGCACCTTAGAGACCAACTAAGTTTGTTCTGGGTATAAGCTTTCGTGTGCATGCACACTTCTTCAGATACACTGAAACAGAAGTCACTAGACCCTTATACATAGTTATATATATTTGTTAAACTTCTTGGGGGGGGGGGAGCTGCTACATAGAGGTAAGCCATGGAGTGTATTATGGAACGACAAATGTATAAACAATAGTAGAAAACAAAATTATTGGGCTGAGCAGAAAACTCTTACGGCACTCTGCTCAAAAGTAACACATTCAAAGCATCTGAAAAAATACATTAAAATACTCACTCCTCACCCTGAACTTTCATGTCATTTCAGTGCTGTTTGACAGGTGCCTTTTTGTTCACACCTTTGCTGTTTCTCATGCAATTGACCTCCTTCCTTACCCTTATTCATTTCTCCCCTCTCCGTGTCCTCCCCTCTCAAGAGCTGAGCATTTCCCTGGCTGTCTTGGTCTTATTTCTCAGGAAGTGGGGTGGTGGTGGTGATGGTAGTGGATAATGGTGCATTTTTTTAAAACCCAAGGATACAGAGATCCTCAGAAGCTTAGAGAGGTTCCAATCCACCTCAAGAAACCTTGTTAAGAGCATGCTCTGACTAGGAAATATGACAAACACCCCCAAATCAACCCGACTCCCCTCATAATCCAGAGCCCTGATAGATATGCCTTACCACAGGCACAGGCAAACTCGGCCCTCCAGATGTTTTGGGACTACAACTCCCATCATCCCTGACCACTGGTCCTGTTAGCTAGGGATGGTGGGTGTTGTACTCCCAAAACATCTGGAGGGCCAAGTTTGCCTATGCCTGCTTTACCATGATAACCTCACAAGAGTTTGGTTAAAGAAGTCAGAATCATGGGTCAAGGTTCCACATTCCCGTTTCATTTTTTTTTAAGTGCCAGATTCCCTTTTCCTGGAGGCCTAGTTTTTTTTTATCTTAAAATGTGCTTCTGTCTCTGCAATGGTATTATTTTCTGTACTGCTACATAGGCTTTGCGCATTGCTCCACTGCCACTCTTACAACTTCAACAGAACAACTAGCAAAACAGTCAAGGGATGGCAATTATTAGTAACAGAACTGCAGATAGTTTTTTAATTTTTGGGGTTTCATTTCCATTACATCTCAAAAACTTTGGAAAGTGCTATTTCAGGACACATTTCTCGCAGAGACAGTGGTTACAGAACAGTGACAGCCATCATGGTGATGACTTTGGGATTATCTTTTTTGAGATATGGTTTTAAATATAGATGATATCGATGTCGCAGACCTTAGGCTGGTATATAGGAAAAGACAACAGATAATACTAAATCAAGGAAAACTACAAGTCTTTTTTGTCTATGTTGTTTTATATACTGTGTTTCCTTTTGAGGAAACTCCCCCAACTCCCGTGATTGTGAACTGCAAAAAAGATGGACAGAGGAACACAAACATTATGATATAAAGTTGCTTTCTCCAGCTCCATTTATCTGCATATATGGTACAGATTGATAGCAGAAGGGAGGAAGAAGCTGCTAGAAATTGGTCTATTTTGATCTCTAGAACTACGGGTTTTTTGTTTTTGTTTTTATGATATTTATTAAGTTTTCATTTTAACAATCCAATAAAAGCCACATTAAAACATTCCAAATTATAATCTAATCAAACAATCCATTTTTTTGGCCAAATTATAAATCTTGGGTTGACTTCCCATGCTCTGAGGTTTGAGGAGCAATGATCTCACATTGTACTGCTTTCCTTAATTCAGTGTTTTTCAACCATTGTTCCGCGGCACACTAGTGTGCCGCGAGATGTTGCCTGGTGTGCCGTGGGGAAAATTGAAAAATTACTTTATATATAGTCAATATATTTTTAACATTTTCTAATGGTGGTGTGCCTCGTGATTTTTTTCATGAAACAAGTGTGCCTTTGCCCAAAAAAGGTTGAAAAACACTGCCTTAATTTATCCAGGTAGTTCCAATTAGACATTCTGATGTTGAACCTTCATTTATTTTTAACAGCCTCTGAGTTCATCGCAAACAGATTAGTCCAAAATAGTTCTATGTGAAGGAATTTCTTCGTGTTGTTCCCTTGTTTCCCTTTTTATACTCCAACAGTCTGTCCGTGGCAATTCACTTTCGCTTTCTCACACATAATTCTCACTGCGTCACAAAGGGGGAAATCTGGCCTTCCGCCATTCATACTAGGCATATATCCAAAGTTCTTTCTTTTATCTCCTTCCAAGTACAAATAAGCCAGTACTTTAGCTGGAACACCATAATTTCCATCATAAATTCTTTTTATCATTCCGTTGAAAGTGATTGCCAATCGTAAACCAATATCACACAGTCAGTTCTATAGTTAAATCATAATCATAACGATAATAAAATATTCTTTCAAACCCCGCTTCTGTACTCAATCAATCAGGCAGGCAGTCTTTCCGGGGAGATTTGCCAAGTTATATAGCAAATACAAAGTATATCAAAGAGAAATAATGGAGGCTCACCCCCCCCTGCCGTTCCGACATAGCAGTCCCGTAATGATTGTAACCCTTCTTCCAATCGAATCCTTTGACACCCAGTGGCTGAGTCAGTTAGCACAGTGTTTTTCAACCTTTTTTGGGCAAAGGCACACTTGTTTCATGAAAAAAATCACGAGGCACACCACCATTAGAAAATGTTAAAAAAATTAACTCTGTGCCTATATTGACTACATATAAAGTAATTTTTCAATTTTTCCCACGGCACACCAGGCAACATCTCGCGGCACACTAGTGTGCCGCGGAACAGTGGTTGAAAAACACTGAGTTAGCAGAATACTTTAACTCCTCTAGCTCAGAGCATGCCTGTTAATTAAGTCCGAATTTCATCTTAAAAAGCAGGTGTCTGCTGCTCATGGCAACAGCTTTGGAGAGTTGCCAAAGAAACACACAGGGCTTTATACCTAGCGCCCCCTGCCCCCTCATTCCTTCCAGACTGGGAGCAAGTGTTGGGCGATCTGCAGATGAAGCTGCCCCCCCCAGTCCAGGGGTGGGGGGTGGGAGGATGATTACTCCCATATCATCCTCAAATTCTGTTCAAGGAGGCTCCGATGTAATGGGCAGCCGTTCGCCATGGCAGCCAAACAGGAAGTCTCTAGAACTACAGTTTAACCATATCCACAAATGAAACTGTCATATCTCTCTGTATTATTCTGAGACAAACCTGGAGTCACAACCAAAATCTACGTGGCTGGAATTGAATCTGACTTAGGAACTTTATAACTAACTAGGATGCCAAGATGTTTTATTTCCTTTCATAGTAATATGATGCTGATTTGAAATGTTGGGTAGTTTTATTAGATTCTGGAATTCTTTGGTTGTCAACGTTTGCCTGAGGAATCTGGAGTTTGCTCCAATACATGTTAGCGTCAACACATCAGTATTAGAGCCTTTCCACACTTTCCATTTATACTTGATTGATCCAATGTTTTTAAGAGTAAATTTGTAGCTGATTGTCTGCACTTTCAGTCACATGTCACTGTCATTAGAGGATGAGTGTGTGGCTGTAGTCACACTCCTTATGTACCCTCACGTTCCTCCAGCCAGTAAGTTTTGGAGTTATAAGACTTTTCATGGCTTTTAATGCCTAGTATTACAAAATTCTAATTTTTGTGGGAGTATGGGAGTTTAGAAGAGGAACTATATGTCTGACTGAGCTATGGCAAACTTGGTTATGATGATGAGAGTTTGTTTGCAGATAGAGACTGGGCAGTAATTTAACTCAATACCATCATCCCTTGCTGGCACACCTCTCCTCTGAACTATGCTCTCAAACTGACAGCTTGCACCAGTCAGATGGAAGTGGCACGAAACAGATCATCTCCCAAACCATGCCCACTAACACCAAGCTCCTCCACACAGAAACCAAGACAATGCTTGTACATATGCCACACAAATGAAAATATCAAGAATCCATTCTGGATCTTTCATAAAAGTCAGCTTTTTTTGAGGTAGGAAAATAAGTTCTTTGAGTACATTATTCTGAAATACTAGCTGAATACTGATGTCACATGGCAGAATACCCCCCCCCCAACCCCCAGCAACTGCAGCACTATAAATGATAAGTACAGAAAGGCCCCCAAATATCAATAACAATCATTTGCATTTGAATTAATGCTTCATGGCTGATTACTGCTAGGAAGTGTAATTTTGGGTATGGCTGAAAGATATTTTGTGGAGGCTGCATAATTACAAGAAATTTCAACTTTAGTCAAGATCTTCATTGACTCCTGCTCTGCCTGTCTCCCATAATGCTGAAGTAGTGAGGGAATTAGAAATGCAATGAACTACTTGCCTTCAGAAGAAACTAACTCAGTACTGCAGATTTGAGAATTCAGAATGGTGACACTTCTTATAATAACTGCTCTTGCATTCTGACTTTACCTGTATGAAGCCAGAATATTAATTCTTAATTGTCAAGTTCAGAATATTAATTCTTAATTGTCAAGAATTTTCTCTGCATTGAAGAATTCCAGTATCACACCCTCTGACTCAACAGGAAATAATGATTACTTTCTGTCTCTAATACCAAACACAGCCTGGTGAGCCTGGTGAGTGACAAGCCAGTGCTAAGGTAATGTAGGCCCCCCAAGGAGAAAACAGTGGGGAGCTGCATTGCGTATCTCATGGTCTTGTTACACTTCAGCCAACGGCTGACCTGAAGATGAGACGGCAGAAGTGCTAATATGGACACAGAATAACTTGAATTCAATAACTTTGACTCTGCTATTCCTACTTCTGGTTTCTGTCCCTTTGCTCTACTGTTCTGTCAGTGTTGTGAGTTGCTGATTCCCAGCTACCATAACCGTGGGCACTTCAGATAGAAATAATATGGACTGCATATACTGGCATTTAGGGTGAAGTTACATGGTAATGTTTATAGAGAAATATTAAGAACCTTCTCCATCATTTACTCATGAGGATTTCTTTCTTTCTTTCTTTCTTTTAAAGAAATGTGTGCCCACTGCATGAGATCAATATCTGACCATTCCATGAAAAAATGCAACATATTCTAGGATGTGATTAAAAATCTATTTCATCACCTGGAGATGGAATTCAGGGGAGATCTTCCCCACTGGAGAATCCCCCCCAAAAGCTGCCTTGTGGAAATACTTCCCTTTCCAAAGTGGTATTATATTTTCCTATTTTCCTCAGTCTAAACACACACACACACACACAAAACATTAGGTGATCCTGCTGTAGCAGGCCAATGGCCCATCTAGTCCAGCATCCTGTTCTCACAGTGGCCAATCAGATGCCAGTCGGGTAGGCTAACAGCAGGATCTAACTGCAACAGTGTAGAATTTTCTTATTTTGCATTATGAAGAACATCCATCCTTGGGGGTTACACAGATTTGTAGTAGGTACCCCTTAACCAGCTTAATGATGATTAGGTCGATGGAAGTATTCACGCGTGCTGGACTAGTGCATTATCGACTGCAAATGTATTGACTTAAGTTCATTAACAAGCTGAACATTTAAATTAAAACAGAACATATTCCTCAGCGAGGCACAGGGGGCAGTGTTTAATAAACTCAAACTTGACTGACTGTTCCCAATTGCGATGCTAGTTCATGCATTAAGAGAAAATCAGCAGCAGGCACAGAAGATCTATCAAAATGTGTCATTGCATATATCAGCTTGGTGGCATAGGGGGTGAGTTAACAAGACAAAGGAAGGCTTAAAAACTTGGTAGATTAACCCTGCAGAAATCCTTTCCTAGATACCTAACCCAGAGGATGATACCATAGTAACAGCTTGTTGCATGCCACCCCAATCCCCAAGCACTGTGAAGTTCCAGGCATTCCAGGCACTTCCCATGGGTTCATGTTTGCTTTTGAAACGAGGCAAAGCAGAGACTGTGGTGTCTTTATGATACATGGTTTGCTTACGCATATATACAACCTGAGCCTACAAGGGAGGGTAGGAGGGTAGGACCCCTGGGATGGTTAAGCCCAGTTGAATTTGACTGTGGGGTGCGGCACTCATCTCCACTTTCAGGGAGCCATCGTCTGTCTGCAGACAGCTTTCCAGTTCATGCGGCGAGCAGCAGAGCAAGCTGATCTGGCGCCTGGGGTGGCATGCGTGCCCTGCTCCCCGGGGCAGGGCCAGCCGCCAGTGGGGGCAGGGCAAACTGGGGCAGGACGCCCCATGGGGCCTCCAAGGAATCTGCCTGCCTCCTCCCACTCAGCCACACTACAGCTGAGGGGGAGGCAATGGGCGGACCGTTTGGGCAGCATGGAGCCTGCATGCGCAGCTGTAGGCACTTACAGGGCGTCGCTAGGGGGCGGTACGCCCCGGGTGCCAGGGGAGGGGGGTGACAAGCGGCGGCCCCTCCTGCCACTCCCCAAGGGGAGCCCTGCCACCCGGCACCCTGTCTATGCAGCACTGCTGCTCCCGGGGCAACGGAGCAAGCAGCGGCACGTGGAGGGGCCGCCGCTTGTCACCCCCATGTGCCGCCACTCGTTCCGTCGCCCCGGGAGCAGTAGCGACGGAGCGAACAGCGGCGGGTGGGAGTGACAAGCGGCAGCCCCTCCCGCCACTCCCATGCGCCGCCGCTCCCTCCGTCATCCCGGCAGCAGCAGCACACGGCCCGACGGCGGAGTGCGCCTGCGCAACATTTTGCACAGGCGCACTCCGTCTTCAGACCGCTGCTTCCGCGGCCCCTTTTTGAGCCGCAGAGCCTGATTGGTTTTCCACACCTATCAGCCAGTCACCCATTCCTACCACCCTGCTGATTAATACTCCTCCCCACCCTCTCACTATATATAAGAGTCTGGTGACTTCTGTTTCAGTGTATCTGAAGAAGTGTGCATGCACACGAAAGCTCATACCAAGAACAATCTTAGTCAGTCTCTAAGGTGCTACTGGAAGGAATTTTTTTATTCTTTATTTTGTTTTGACTATGGCAGACCAACACAGCTACCTACCTGTAACAGGATTTCAGCCTAAGTGTAACCATTTATGGAGGACTCTTGCTACCCTAAATCAAGAGTTATCGTGCTTCATTACTACTACACTGTAAGGTTATTTATTTGTTTAGCTAGTGTTGCACCTGTTTTCTACAATTTACATGCATAGCAGATGGGATAGTGGAAATCTAAAATTTTCCTTCCATCCCTACTGTGGGATTAAAAAAATATATACTTTTTGATAAATGTTCGACTTACATACTTAGCAAAGATTTTAGTGAATTTCTCATTATTCCTTTGGCAAAAGGATAGTAATGATGCAGTGAAAGGTAATGGGTAGGTAGCAGCTGCAGGAACATCACAAGATACAAATAACTCTCTATGCATAAGCAATGCCATGGAGATGGAAATGAAGGGAGCAGGAGAAGTACACATTTCCGTTTTGTTCTCCAAAAGCACAAAAATAATAATCAAAAAATCAAGCTTAACACAAGATGTTCTTCTGCCTGAGGCTGAGCCACTGCCTCCTCCCTCCTGTTTCTTCTCCTTTCTTTGTCCTGCTGCAGCAGCATAGGCATACTGAGTCTTTGTAGGCCTCATACCCAGCAATGGTTTGCTCCAATGAGGGACCATAGAAAACACAGGGTCCTTTGAGAGTAGGGCATTGTGGGCGAGGTTGCCGCCAAAGAGTGCTTGATTTACTGCTGGTTTGCCACAGTGATTAAAAAAAAAGAAAACTATTTAAACTTTAATAGCAGCAACATGTTGTTGTTGTTGTTGTTGTTGTTGTTGTTGTTGTTGTTCAGTCGTTCAGTCGTGTCCGACTCTTTGTGACCCCATGGACCAGAGCACGCCAGGCACGCCTATCCTTCACTGCCTCCCGCAGTTTGGCCAAACTCATGTTAGTAGCTTCGAGAACACTGTCCAACCATCTCATCCTCTGTAACATTGTTGTTGTTCAGTCGTTCAGTCGTGTCCGACTCTTCGTGACCCCATGGGCCAGAGCATGCCAGGCACGCCTATCCTTCACTGCCTCCCGCAGTTTGGCCAAACTCATGTTAGTAGCTTCGAGAACACTGTCCAACCATCTCGTCCTCTGCCGTCCCCTTCTCCTTGTGCCCTCCATCTTTCCCAACATCAGGGTCTTTTCCAGGGAGTCTTCTCTTCTCATGAGGTGGCCAAAGAACTGGAGCCTCAACTTCAGGATCTGCCCTTCTAGTGAGCACTCAGGGCCGATTTCCTTGAGAATGGATAGGTTTGATCTTCTTGCAGTCAAGAGTCTCTTCCAGCACCATAATTCAAAAGCATCAATTCTTCGGCGATCAGCTGTAACATACCTGCTGTAACATACCTGAATGTAAAATGCAATGTTGTACTTCTAAAGTTAGCTTTTGAAATGCTTGCCATTTTTTGAGCTCCACTGCATCTTTTTCACTCTACACTCATGTGAGGAAAGCTTTTGTTAGATTTTAGGTCATGAAGCTTCATAGAGCTGAAAAAGAGGGGGGGGGAGGGAGGGAGAAAAGCTTGGGGGCAAAAAGACACCCCACTCCTGCATCTGACTGCTTCTGGTTAAGAGCTCTTGCACACATTTGCATCCCTCCAGGGACAAGGAGTTCCTCAATCTGAGCCAGAAAAATGTATTATTTAACAATCTATCTCTATCTTTGGGAATCTGTAGGACAGCCTGTTGTACTCCTTTTCCTTTGTTTACTATAGGGAATTTCAAATTCTTTAGTGTGGAGTTACGAATGTGTTAGGAGTACAATGAAAGCACCTGTAATGTTATATATGCCTCTGCTGCCATATGTAGATTAATTATATACAGTGGTACCTTGGTTCTCAAACGCCTTGGTTCTCAAACGCCAAAAACCCAGAAGTAAGTGTTCTGGTTTTCAGACGTTTTTCGGAAGCCGAACACCTGATGCGGCTGTTGGCTATTGTTTCCGGGGCACTGCACCAATCAGAAGCTGCACCTTGGTTCTTGAATATTTCGGAAGTCAAATGGACATTGGGAACGGATTAAGTTCAAGAACCATATGATTAATCTACGTACAGCTATTTATTTTGCATTTTGGTTTTTGAGACTTTTTGGGTTGATTTGTTTTTGTGACTGTGTGGAACCCAGTTCAGCTACTGATTGATTGATTTTGTGACTGTGGAAATAGATAAAAGCCCCCCCCCCAATCCCCATCATCAGTGCAGGTAAGAAAAAAAAATTAATTTTTATTTTTATCATCTACAATACTGTCTTATTTATTTTTTAGTACATTGATTATTGCTTTCATTTTATGGATCAAATTGTCTCGTTAGATAGTAGAATTCATGATAATTGCTGTTTTAGGGGTTGTTTTTAAAAGTCTGGAACGGATTAATCCGTTTTGCATTACTTTCTATGGGAAAGTGTCCCTTGGTTTTGGAATGCGTTGGTTTTGGAACGGACTTCCGGAACGGATTAATTTTGAGCACCAAATTACCACTGTAACTGCACCATATTTCATCTGCTTTTGTTACTTAGATGAAAGTTCCGTTTTCCATATCTTGGCTTGGACATGTCATTTGGGGTCACACCTCACTTGTGCGCATTTAAAACAGCATGCATTGCTTTTACAGAAAGGGAAAAAAATACTTCCTCTCTAGGAGGTGGTTGTATGTGGGGCTTGGTGAGTTGCGGATACACGCAGGATCCATTCAGACACTCCTAGCATTGGGGTTAGGGCGGAGCTCTTGCCATCCGTCACATGGCCTTAAGGAAATAGCTTACAGAAAGTAAAGGAGCCCGTGAACAGAGGAAAGTTGCCTTATTCTGAGTCAGACTATTGACTCATCTAGCTCAGTATTGTTTACACTGATTGGCACAGGCTCTCCACTATTCCAGAATGGATACATTCTCAGCACCCCTTGGAGATGCGGGAAATTGAACCAGCAACCTTTTCCATGCAAAGGGGATGCTCTGCCACTGAGCTATGGCCCTTCCCTGTTTACTCATCAGGGGACTTGTATGGAACTCTCACTCCCAGGACTCAAGAGTTTCAATGAGGTGTGGCCTGGTGTCATAGCTCAGGGACTCCATAATCTCCTGGAACCTTTAAAAATGGCATTTGAAGACAGATCCCATGTCATTTTGCATTTCTTAGTATGGAAAGTATTGATCGGATGTGTAGAGATCTTTCCTATTCTAATTAATTCAAGAGGGTTGTGGAAGTTTCTCTGTGTGAAAGAAACAAGCAGAAGGTTGATGATGTTTGGGTTATTCCTTCAGAGAAGCTGAGTAGAGCTGGCTTAAACTGGTTCTCTTATCTCTTCAGTCAAGGTCATGCCGACTATAAAAGTAACCTGGGTTTCACTTTCTCTTTCTATCTCTTTTCCTTCAGATGTGGTGTTCTGTCCATAGTATGCTTAGCGTTAAGGTTTAGACTTATTACAAGTTATTGTAAGTTTAAGGTAAGTCTGCTGCAACTGGATTTCTTATGGTCAATGCCAATCCTGAATGTATTGGATTTGGGACCATTATGCTCATTTACCTGCAACGTGTTTAAGTTTTTACTCTGCTAATTATATACAGTGGTACCTCGCAAACAGAATGCCTCGTAAAACAAAAAACCCGCTAGACGAAAGGGTTTTGCGATTTTTTAGGTGACTTGCAAAACGAAATTTTCTATGGCTGTGACTTGCAAAACAAAGCATTCATCTTGCACGGTACCACTGTAAGAAGAAGCCGGAACCTGCTGCTGCAAGGAGAGCAGCAGCGGCGGCGGTAACCGGAAGCGGCAGCTCGCCTCCTCCCACCGCCGAGGTTCACAAGTGCCAAGGTGGAGCAGCCGAGCCTGCCCTCGGCTCCCCGCAAACCCCAGAACACTCACCGCTCCGGGAGGGAGGAGGTAGGTCCGGCGCCATTTTTCCCCTCGGCTTCTCCCTGACTGCGGCCCCTGCTCCCCACACCCAGCTTCCTCCTGCTGCCGCCGCTCACTCACCACTCTCGCCGCCCTTCTTGGCTGTGGCTCGGGCTTGAGCTGTGGCTCGGGGAGAGCGAGCGGCGAGCGAGGGAAGACCCAACTGCCTCTCCTTCTCCGTCGCCACTGCCTCCTTTGTTTCCCGCCATGGCCGAGGCTCCTCAGCCCGTGGAGACGGACTCTGACTTCCAGCTGCTGCCTCGCCCGCGATCCTGCACTTGGCCACTGCCATGCCCAGAGCTCGCGCCGCCCAGCCCGGGGCAGACTCCGGCTCCAACCCTTGCCAGGGCCGCTTCTCTGCCCCGCTGCAGGCGGGTGGCCGCGGCCCTTTGCGTCTCGTCGCCCGGAGGAGACCTGCTCAGCCTGCTGGAGGCTGGAGGCTGGCGGCAGCGGCGGAGAGGGCTTTGAGGAGGCTGTCGCCGGAGGTTCGGCCACTGACCTGGGCGCCCTGGGAGGCTGCCTCTGCGGGGACTTCCCATGCCTCCAGCACCCACAGCAGCAGCAGCAGTCAGGCCCGGCCTTGGCCTCAGCGCCCCGCAAGAGCTCGCTGCTCGCTCTCCCCGCTTGCTCTCCCCGCTCACTGATCACCCTCCCCGCTCCTCTCCCCGCTCGCCGGTCACTCTCCCCACTCCTCTCCCCGCTAGCCGATCGCCCTCCCCGCTTGCTCTCTCCGCTCGCCGATCGCCCTCCCTGCTTGCTCTCCCCGCTTGCCGATCACCCTCCCCGCTTGCTCTCCCCGCTCACTGATCGCTCTAGTCGCTCGCTCTCCCCGATCGCCGATTGCCCTCCCCGCTCGCCGGCAGGAGGCTCCTGCTGGGCCCAGCCAGGCCCAATCCCCCCCCCCTGCTGCTGCCGGCAACAAGCCCGGACTTTTTCCCCATAGGAACGCATTAATTAAATTTCAATGCATTCTTATAGGAAACCATGCTTCACAAGACGAAATTTCCGCAAGACGAAAAGACTTGCGGAACGAATTAATTTCGTCTTGCAAGGCACCACTGTATTGGAATTTACTTTGGATCAATATTGAGTAGAATTTCATGACCCTCTTGATAGTATAAATGCAGAATCTTGTTTTACACTTGAAGCTGGGAAGGAACTTCGGAGGAATGATTCTTAGTTTGTAAGGCATCAAAACTGGATAAATTCATATTGATAAGAATGTTTTGCAAAACTGCTTTGGTATAAATCAGTGGTTCTGAAAGGGTGTCGTGTGGCAGGAGAGGGTGGTAAATGTGGTGGGAAGATTCAAGGACAATCAACATTATATTTTGGGAATGATTCATGTTCTTATGTAGCTGCATTGTTTTATACTTTCTGGATTTCTCACGGTCATATTATAAAGTACTTGTGTTCTTTGTTATAAATCAAGCACTGCTAGAAGTTGTTTCTTTTTGTTTTCCAAAGTATTTATTATCAATTTGTGGCATGAGCAAATTTTTATTCAGGCCCAGAGAAAAAAGTTTGAGAACCACTGGAATGGAGTTTATTATCTTATTTATTTTTGCTTTGCAAACAAGACTGACTCTCAAAGTGGTTTACAATCAAATCAACATATATCAATAGCACATTTAATACAATTAAAATTCAATTATGTAAGACACCAATTCAGATAAATCTCATTCTTCAGTACTAAATTCAAATGTAAACCTTTCTCTCACAGAGATTTATTCTTACTTTTGCAAAAGACAGACTCCAGTAGACCATACTAAACCCTAAAAAACTTTTAAAGGTTATTGTTTCAAGCAATATTTATCCCAAAGGATATAATTGATCTCGTAAGTTAGCTCCTGGCACTTTATTCATTATTAAATGTTAAGTGACATCTTCAAATGTAATACACTTGCTGTTTCTGCAAAAATCTAGCTGTAGTAAATTTCTTCCCAAAGGCAAAAATTAGTCAAAACTCTAAAAACATTTCTTTAATTTTAAAGGGCCAGGGTTTTTTTGTTTTTTGTTTTTTTTTTAAAAAACAGAGCTGTTCAGTAATGGACAGTTGACAAAAACACAAACATCTTCATTTTTTTAATTTTCAGCCTGATATTTTACAGTTACATCTAGAGCTGACATTTCGTACTGTATGGATTTTCTCCATCATATCCCCTTCACTCATAATGAATTTGAAATCATTTAAATTACATTAAAGTCTGATTCATTCTCCTTTCTCCTACTCAGGCCTTCATCTCTCAGGCTTTTAGCAGAGTTGCACTGGAAGGTAATGAAATATCCTTCCGTGATTTTTTTTCATTTTTAACAGAAGCTAGCTACAAAATAAGCAGAATGACCTGAAAACCGAGCATTTGTTCTCAAGATCTGCATGAGTTGAGCCCCTTGCAGAGCTGCACACGACTATCCTCTTAAGGGCCCACTGTGGTCACATCTGCAGATAAACAATTGCTTTTTCTAGACGTAGCCTAGCTACAAATGCTTTCGGATCAGACCTTGGTCTTTGCATGGGAATCTGTATAATGTAAGTTGTACTTACCTGGTTCATCACTCTCTTGCAACTATGTCTACCTGACGTGTTCCCTGCATTCCACTCCATGTGAATAGATACTTTGCCAGTAAATATACGTCTTGGTTTTTCAGAAGTTTCTTTCTGCATAGCTCCTTGCAGACGAGGCTAATGGCTCCCGAATTTCCTTGTCAATTTCAGTCCACAGCCTCACAGATACTCAAGTCTGGCTTAGAAAGACCCATTACTAATCTAGTTGGTGAATCTCACTCATCATTAGGTAGAAAACCTTAGATGGACAATATATGCACTTTGAGGCAATGTTTTGCAATGAAGTCAGGTCCAGATATATTGGTGTCTACCCATCTTTCATCTAGATTCCCACCTGTGAAATCAATAGGAAAATTTAGATGTTGTACAAGTTTGAACTCTCTAGTTCTAGCTCAGGGGTTTGCAGCAGGCTATGGAGGCAATTTAGCAGGCAGTTCACCCTTCCCTACACACTAAGAGAAACATGAGAAACCTATTGTCTTGTTAAGGCTGATCATTGTCAATGTATTCCACTGCTATATGGTATGGCCTTTAGATGCCTGTTTCCCTTGTCCTGTTTGTGAGTCTCCCAGAATCATCTGGTTGCCCATGGTTGGAAGCAGAATCTGAGCTAGATGGGCCCTTGGCCCAAACCATCAGGGCTCTACTTGTGTTCAATTTTCAATTAAGAGGCAAAGGAGCAAGGTGTCACTTAAACAGAGACTTGTTTATTTTCATTTATTTGTTTGTTTTCATTTATTTGTTGCTTGCTACAAAAAAATTGTCTCAAAATGACAAAAAAGAGACAGCGCGCAATACCAAATTTGAAATAAATCAGAAGATAAAAGAACACAACTAACTAAAAGTGCTTGTTCTGCAGTAACTTAACAGGGACACATCATATTCCACCCAACTAAAAGATAAACAACAATTAAAAGCAAAATGTGTGGGTATCTAAAGGCTGATAATGGTGGTGCTGGGTGCACCTCTCTAATGAGAGCATTCTGCATTTGGGAATATGTTTTGCAGGTGCTCTTGCACCTGGTTATTTATGTTTATTTGTGTTTGCTTGATGATATCCTTCCGCCCTGGAAGGAAGGGTAAAAAAGGGGATCCGACAGGCAACTCGCTGCCTGGATCCCTCCGCGGGTAAAAAAGGCTCCAACTTTAAATAAGGTAACGGTCAGTTAGTCTTCTTCCCGCCTTAATTTAGCACGGTAACAGGACTGTAATTGGTTGTTATGCTTGTTATGACGTTGGTTGTTCCTCTAATAAATAGTGGCCACTCCCTGTTTGTGGTGTGGAGAAAGCGCGAGGCAAGCCGAGTAAGAACATCATTGCGTGGCAAGCCCAGATAGAAAGAGAAACTGAAACCAACCACGCAGGGTAGCGGTAGGCTTCTTCACCAGACTGCAGTCTCCGTTGTTTTTATTTCATTTTTAGTCTAGTTTTTGGCCATCCTTTAGGTTAGTTTTCCTCTCCGGAACCTTCTGGATCAGACAGACGCTTGCAGACATTCACGAGGCATCATCACCACGAACTCACAAGCTCAACCTTCAGGTTCCAGCCAGCGGACCCCTTTTTTCACGGCGCGGTGGGAGCGGGACTCCAGGATTACCGGCCGTCCCATCTGCAGGCTGCCCCATAGCTGGTGCCCGATAGGCATCGGCTATCCCCACAGGAGCCAGCACTGAGAAGGCTCTATCTCATGTGGCCACCCTCTGCACCTCCCTCAGAGGGGCAAAAGAAGTAGTTCCTCAGATGCCAAACTCTGGGTGGCTTCCAACAAAATATTAAAAATACAATAAAACATCAGACATTAAAAACTTCCCTAAACAAGGCTGCCTTCAGGTGTCTTCTAAAAGTCAGATAGTTGTTTATTTCCTTGACATCTGATGGGAGGCGTTCCACAGGACGGGCACCACTACCAAGAAGGCCTTCTGTAGACAAGCTAGGTTCTCTGTCCAATCAAGTTGAACTGGGCCACCAGCCTGATGGAAGGCACTCAGTGCCACCAGTGCTATTTTTTTCTAGAAAAGGAGGTGCCAGATCGCACCATGAACTTCTCCGTTGTTCTCTTAGAATGGCAATGGGGCCCACCTGAGAGTGGCGGAGCTGAGTTCCCGTAAACTCCGGCTGAAAAAGATCCCTGAGCGCCAGTAAGGCCACTTGTGTCTCCAGTGACAATGGTGGATCCAGAAGTATCCCAAACTGTGCACCTGCTCCTTTAATTAAACAGCAGCATCTAAATTACCATGTATTAATTATGCAAGTAGGCTCACGCCACAATATATCAGTTCGTTGCTCAATGCCATTACTTTCTTTCTGCTGAAGACCAACACTGTTCCTTTCTGAGAAAGATCTCTGACAGCAGAGACTGAAAATATTCAACTGTCATGGCTGGGCGTAATGCGTACAGCAAGCAAACCTGACCCAAGCCCGCCAAAGCAAATAATTCTCATGGACCTTCAACACCACTTACAGGAATCAATATGTTTGTACAAGCAGCCTGACAAGATTGCTGAGCAGTTTTCCAATCTATAACGGGCGAGCCGGGTACTTGACAGAATAGTCGTCCTTGCCCGCACCAGGATTTTCAGACATTTCATTGTCCATCTTCCACAGAGAAGAATGCAATGCACTGCTCTCATTTTGAAACTGTAGTCAATTGGACAAAATTATGCATGCTGAACACATCTCTCCAGAGATACAAAGAAATGTGGCTCCTCTTGCTTGATCTTAAGTAGGTGGGAATAATCCCAGTGGCATTTTTATATTAGGAAACCCCATTATTTCAACATGCCTTTGATTACAGTGCGGAAGCTAACGATCTGTATAATTCTTCCACTGAAATGGGTAGGAGTTAAAAGTACTTAGCAGTGTTCAGTACCGGCATTATTCAAATGAAGCTGCCTTACACCGAGACAGTGCTGAGCCACACGATACATTTAAAGGACACTTAACTCACATCTGAATAACATGCCTCCACCCAAGAATCTTGGAATTCAGTTTGTTAAGGGTGCTGGGTATTGCGACTCTGTGAGTCCCAAACTACATCTCCCAGGATTCCTTGGGATAAACCACGTGCTTTAAATGTGTGAAATGTGCTTTAAGTGTATAGTGCAGATGTGACCTTGGTCTGCTTAGGCAAGTATTTATACCCTGACTGATGGACGCTCTCCGAGGACTTGCATCAGGGGTGGGGAACTGGATCCGCCCAGTGATCAGCAGATGGACGGGGCCTGGAATGTGGTTGGCAAGCCATGACAAATTTCGAAGGCTTTGCAAATCCCCTATTGACCCAGCCACAGCTTTTCCTGCCCCAAACATGATGTGAAATGGGTTGTTGAATGGAGGGCAAGCAGGTGCGGCTTGGTCAAAATGGCCTCACAGTCCAAATTGAGAGGGGAGCTGATGGGCTGGGTTAAGTCTGAGGGCTGGAGGTTCCACACCATTGCCTTACGTGATGCTCACAACCAGCCTAAGAGCCTAACCTGGCAATTACATTCTGAATGCCTTATATCTGCTCTATCCACTGAGCCACAGGCAGGAGAGAGGCACCTCAGACCCAGGGGCTGAATACAGCCCTTCAGGACTTTTGGTCAAGCTTTTACAACTCTCCACAGGACACAACCCTTCTCTGGCCTTGCTGTGCATCCCAGGCATTTTGCTTGGCTGGAAGTATTCTTGAACTCTGGGTGGTAGATGGAGAGGGGGGTGTCAGTTTGCATTTCTTAGTACATATTGATCTGATGTGTAGAGATCATTCCTATTCTGAATAATTTAAGAGGGTTCGGGAAGCTTCTCTGTGAGAGAAATAAGCAGAAGGTTCATGGTGTTTGGGTTATATCTTCAGAGAAGCTGAGTACAGCTGGTTTAAACAGGTTCTCTTTTCTCTCTTCTGTTAAGGTCATGCTGACTATAAAAGTAAGGCCAGAAGGAGCCTGGGTTTCTCTTTCTCTTTCTATCTCTTTCCCTTCTGGTGTGGTGTTCTGTACATAGTATTGCTTAGTGTTAGGGTTTAGACTTATTAGAAATTATTGTAAGTTTAAGGTAAGTCTGCTACTACTGGATTTCTTATGGTCAGTGCCCATCCTGAATGTATCGGATTTGTGACCATTATGCTCATTTGCCTTCAGTAGCAGTAAAGCTCTGCTGGATGAAATAGGGTTGCCTTTGGTCTATTAAGTTTTTACTCTGCTAACTATACATTGGAATCTACTCTGGATCAATACTGAGTAGGATTTCAATGACAGGGTGTGCTTGTAGAAACTGGCCTACTGTACAAGGGCAAAATGTACATTTGTTGCTCCACCAATGTGTGGCTTTGGCCCCACGTGGCTCCTCGCAGGTTGTTCAGATTAAGTTGTAGCCCTCAAGTTGGTAAATGGTTCCGCATCCCTGTCCTAAGAAATGGGGGTTGACTACCACTGATGAAGCAATGTGGTTTCTTCACTATTTGGTCAAGTGGGGTCACCTCTGTCACTAAAAATGAATGAGGCAAGCTAGATAACTGGCAGAAGGAGGACGAAGTGTGTGGGTCCAGTGTTTCGTGCTGTTCTTTGTTCTGCAGAGAAATCAAGTGTTGGACATGTATTTCTGATGGTGGAGGGAAAATTATATGCATGCTTACACGTCTGCAGCTGAAAACGCAGCGAGTGTAGAAGGATGGCCTAAAAATTGGCAATGTTTATCAAAACGCAGTAAAAAATAATAATACTGTACACAGTGCAGATTGCATGTAACTATGGCAACCATTTCTGTTATTATGCTAAATGCATTCTGTAGGTTGTGCCTGGCAGCAAGACAGAGCCAATATGTGCTTTGGGGATTAATGTCTTGTATTTCCTGAGGGAGAATAGCCGGTAAAGCCTTGTGGCCTTCTCGAAGCAATGAAGGAAATACCCTATTAATATGTAAAGAACTTTGAATGCTTCCAGTTGTTAGTTACTGTTTATCTTTCCTAGACGCCTGTAGCCACATTTTGGCTTCTAAAGTCTAGCGCATGCAACGCTTCCCAGCCCCTTAGCTACCTCACCGATGGAATGAGGTAATCTCCCCCCCCCCATTCCCTCAATTCGAACTAGGCCATTGGCAGACCAACTCTGCATTACAAAGATGTCTGCAAATGTGACACGAAGGCTGGCGACATTAATCCTGTGGTGTGGGAATCCCTTGCAGACGATTGGAGTGTCTGGAGGCAGACAGTCAGGTTATGTGACTATAGGAGAAATGACCGCTGGGAGGAGAGCAGAGAGAAGAAACACCCTGATGCACCTGTAGCAGCAAAACTGGATGCCTTCACCTGCCCCACCTGCAATAAAACATGTCTCTCCCATATCAGTCTCTACAGCCACAGCAGGTGCTGTAGCTCTCCAATGGTTTGGCTTTACCCTTGAAGGCACACTCTTCCATTGTCTCCTGAGACCGTTGGATGCTAACATTATTACATTTATACCCGACCTTTCCTCTGAGGAGTTAAAGCATATACAGTCATACCTTGGAAGTCAAATGAATCCGTTCCGGAAGTCTGTTCGACTTCCAAAACATTCGAAAACCAAATCGTCGCTTCTGATTGGCTGCAGTAAGCTCCAAAAGAATGTTTGCAAACCGGAACACTCGCTCCCGGGTTTGTGGCATTCAGGAGCCAAGGTATGACTGTATGGTTCAAACCCTCTCTATTTTATCCTCACAACAACCCTGTGAAGTAGGTTATGCTGAGAAAGTGACGGGCCCAAATTTCCCAGGTCCTAATCCAACACTCTAATTGCCACACAAACTCTCCTACACTGCCCTTTTCCTCACAATTGCCATTTCTCTTTCTCGTGTCAATCCCCACCTGTTACTTCTCCAGCTCTCAGGACAGTTATTGCACAGTAGCGGCTGGCGGGAGACTGTGGATGGGGCTGTGTTGCTCTCCTGGCTTCCTGATGCCCCCCTATGTCCGATGGTTCCTGGGAAGGGACGGAGTGAGGCCACAGGGTGAGGGGCGAAGCCAATCTCCTGCTGTTTTGCTCCTCTTCTTGTTGGTAACTGGTAGTGACCCGCGGTGTAAGAAAACCAGAAGAGCAATGCAGCCCTATCCATGATGCACCGCCAGCCGCTACTGCTCACCTGCAAGGCTTCATTTCCACAAGTGAAATGAGTAAAATATAATATTTGCATTTCCTTTGCAATTCTAATGAAGCACTCTGCTTTTCAGTCTACAGTACATATATAATTTTTTTTCCAGGTTGTGTCACCTTATGGTGCCTTTGGGGTAGAGTGCTCCATATCCGAACTGTTCAGGTATTCTGGTAATGCTTCCATCTCAGGGGAGGCGCGCCCATTTCTCGTTCACTTTTATGACACCCTTTCCTTCAGCTGCGAATTTTTCTTTTCTCGTGAATGTATTTTGTCATTCATTAATCTATTGCTGAAATATAATCAAGAAGGGGTACCTCGGAGGGAAAGAAAGCAAGAAAAAAGAAAGGACAGAGGCATTATTCATTGTCAGCCTAATGTCGTCAGGGACACAATGTCCCGACGCTTTCGCAGCTCAGAATGGTGTTTGGCTTGGAATGTGTCCAAACGGAAAGCATCACACATTTTTATAAGTGGGAAAACAGAAGCTATCAGTCACTCACACATCGCTAATGACCTGTGTGAAAAGAAGGCATCCCTCCAATTATTGAAGCTGACCTGTACATCTTCTTATATGCAAAACAGGAGTAGATTGGGTCCCTGTAAAATGTTTTTTTCTGTTATAAGCTTTTTTTAAAATGTTACATTTAAATGGGAAAACGGGGGGCTGCTTCCCCGTTCACTCTCCTTGCCAACCCCACCTGCCTGCCAACCCCTTTACCAACTGCTTGTTAAGATTCCATTCCACCTTAAGTTGCAGACATGGGACTTTTACGTGTCACATGTCTGTTTACACACTAGCACAGATTGCTAGGAACTTCCGTTGCGTATAGCTTTTGGTTTTGAGACTCTCACTGAGGAGAAGAAGGAGAGATGCCATGTCTTTATCTGTCCTGATTTATGCTCAATAAACTGCTTGCAAATATGTTCCTACAAGCCTCTTGTGCCACTTTTGTCTGCACACTGCATTCTGCTAATAGAGTGTGCTCAGGTTTCAGAGAAGCTTGAGCCGCTATCTACGTTGCACCAGAGATCAGAGATCGCCCGGCAGTTCCACTGGGGAGGGCCTGATACAGCTGGGGGCAAGCCAGCTGGCCTCCCAATGCCCTCTGGATGTCAACACTGCTTTCCCCTCCCAGTTGACCTCTCCCTTTGCTCCTCCCCCTCCTTCCCTCCCTCACAGCTCACTCCATGCCCCACACCTCGCAACTTTTAAAGCAATGGGGAAGTCCTTCACAGAGCAGCTTGCTAAACCACTGTGTGAAGCACCTCCCTCCTCTGTTAAACCCTGCTGCAGCCACATTTACTGGAAGGTGCTTCACAGAGTAGCTTGTCAGTTATCATCTCAGTAGCCGACTGAGCAGGCACATAGGTCCAGAATAGGTCCCAATATGGGAAGGATTTCTATTCAAATTATAGTGATTGTCGCTTCTAAACTTGCTTCAAAAAAATCAAATTAGCATATGCAATGTTATGCACTTTAAAAATGTGTTGGGGAGGGGGGGTTATTGGGTTGTTTTTATTGCGTATTTTATGTTTTCGTATTGTGGTTTTCTTTTGTGAACCACCCTGAGACCTGCGAGTATAGGGCGATATACAAATCGGCTCTCCAAGGTAGAGAGAGACCTTTTCCCACTTTGTAACCTGATCTCCTTTGACTGCAAATGCATGAGATTCAAAATGGAACCTTGTACCCACAAACCACACACCCTCCTGCTAAATGGTGGGCTCTCCCCATAGTCCTGATGGGATGGATCAGTAGAGGCAGGAAGAGTTTGCTCATGATTTGTGAGCAGCCGCTCTGCTTATTCCAACCCTGGAAACTGGAAAGAAAAGAAAGAAAACACATGTTACAAACAGGTGCAGCTGATTTTCTGGGAAGTATTTTCTGCAATCAGTGTTGTGTAAATTGCCAGCACTTACTATTGGGGCTGAAGAAAGGGTTGTATGAAAACAGCGACTTTTAGAATGACTGTATAAAAGATGGAAATTGAGAATGATGAGTTGGGGAGAGGGATGTCTTTTTCTGTGATAATGTTTCTGGCTTTTATGTGACTTGATGTCACCTTTAAGTGCCGTGTATGTCAATACTAAATGTCCCTAATATCAATTGAAAGGAAAATAATGCTGCAATAAGTTGCTTCGAAATCTAGCATCCCAAGAGTTAAGTACTCATTTTCACTGTGTGCCACAATAAATCCGTCTAACACCTTCTTTCTGAAGTGTTCCAGCACAAACTGTTGTTTTCAAGCAGGTCCCACACATAATACCATATCCCAGGTGACTTGAAGTGGTGACAATCAGAAGGCTATGCTGATTCTGCAGTCTCTCTCACTTCACTCTATTTAATCTCTGCGCTAGGAAGATGACACGCAGTATTCCCCGCTGAGTACACTTTGCTGTTTTCATTTCTCCCCCATGTCGTGAGTGAAATTGTGGTGCTAAGAGACAACAAAAAGACAGCTCCAGCTATATGGGAGCTGGTAAAGAGGCAATCTCACTCCAGGCCCCATCATCTTGTTGTGCAAACAGCCGCAGCCACATACAAGAGAGAGCTTTCAGCAGACTTAGGCTGCATTCACAAAGCAGTTTATTCCACTTCCTGGACATTGCTCTAATGGTTAATTTCCGCATTATATTTGAGGTTTTGCATTGAGTTAAAGCCAGTTCCAGAAAGCTAATGGAATACAGTGGAACCTCGGTTCCCGAATGCCTCCATTATCGTATGTTTAGGTTCTCGAACTCCAAAGACCTGGAAGTAAATGCTTCCGTTTTCGAACGTTTTCCGGAATGTGCGACGCGGCTTCCACTGAGTGCAAGATGCTCTTCCAACCAATGGGAAGCCGCGCCTCAGTTTTCGAATGTTTCAGAAGCTGAACAGGCTTCCAGAATGGATTTCGTTCCAGAACCGAGGTACCACTGTATAGTGGATGTTTAGCCCTTGTTTCCATTTTGTTTGATTCCAGAAAAAAATATTTGCAGCCCCCTTAAGCCAGAAAATTGTGGTACAGTGGTGCCCCGCTAGACGAATGCCTCGCTAGACGAAAAACTCGCTAGACGAATGGCATTCGTCTAGCGGAAGCTGCCCCACAAGATGAAAAAGTCTATGGGGCTGCTTCGCAAGACGAAAAATTTTCGTCTTTTTTTTCGTTTAGCGGAGCGCAGCTGTCATTGCCGCTTCGCTAGACGAAAAAACCGCTAGACGAAAAAATTCGTAGAACGAATTATTTTCGTCTAGCGGGGCACCACTGTAATGAAGATCAGCATACAGTGCTTTCCTGCTGTTGTCATGTGGGAATCATGGGGGAACAGGAGCACACATGTGCGGGAAGAGAGGGAGTAGCAATATTGTTGACCCCCCAGCCAAGGATATAAGTAACTATACAACCTTTAGAAGACATTTGAAGGCAGCCTGTATAGGGAAGTTCACTAATGCTTAATGTTTTATTATTAATTTATATATGTTGAAAGCTGCCCAGATAATAATAATAATAATAATAATAATAATAATAATAATGGAATAGGATGTCCCATGTTGAGGGTATGTAACTGCTGCATTGAGGTGGGGTGGGGATTTTAGACTTAGATAACAGATTGCAAGGGATGTCTTTAATTTCTCACCCTCCCTATGCATTGTGGTGCTGATCGAAATTGCCTCCTGTTTGCATCTGCATGTAGTTTAAAAAAGGGTACATGTCACAATAGCAAACACACAAGTATGTGTGGTCAATCTAGGTTTTCATCCAACAAAAGAAGCAGTCACTTTTAGTGGTCCACAGGAAAAGCAGGAAAACGTGCCATTTTATTAAAATTCCATCAAAATTCCCTTCCAGTTGGCAAATAAGGAAATCTTCCAAGATTAGAGGATGCATCTGATTTTAGGCATGCACCTATTAGGATGTGAATCCTTCTGACTTCAGTTAGGCTTACTCTCAAGTAAGAGCATTTATGATGCCAGCTTTATAGTTAGTAGGTTGGAGACAAGAAGACTCTTTCACTGGTGATCTGTTAAGTTACCCTAAGAGTTGAAATGCAACTGATTTTCACCAAAGTTTGCAGTTTCCTAACAACATAATGCTCAAATCTGCCCTGAACCTGTGATTAAATTAGATTTTTCACTTTAAGAACTATCTGAACTACATACCAGAAGTTACAACAGGGCATAGACCAAGGGGAAAAGCAGTTCTAATGTTGTGGATAGAATACTAACAGCATTTGCACAGATTATTGGCTATAAATACATTTAGGAATATAAAAATAGAACTGCAGACTATAAATCGCATTAAGAATACTTTGTAGTTTTTACCACTCTAGAGCTGACATTGGGAAGCTGCCACAAAGGGCAACCAAATAGTTGGAGCATGGTAAGTTTGAATGTGGTGCCACCTTTCATTAATCACCGTGTCCTAAAATGTATATAGACTTAGCCGTTTTTAGTTTTCCAAACCTTTCTTCCTAATATTTTTCACTTTTCCATAGTTTTTCATAGTTTTCCATAGTGCTGTCCAATTCGACTTTTCTGGATCTTACCCAAAGTGTTTTAAATTTTTTAATTTAAAAAAATCATAAAATTTATATACCGTTTGATTGTTTTTTTAAAAAGTAAAGAAACCTCACAGTGATTTCCAAAAATGGGATGAATTCATTCTGTAGCCATAGGGGAATGTATATCTTTCTGCTTGACAAACCTAGAAAACGTGGGGAGAGGAAGAACAAGTCATTCACAACTCCCCTTTTGACACTTCCCTGAGACAGTCTAGGTGAGACTGCATTTATTTTAGATTGCTACTAGGGTCCTGTTAAAAACTTGCTACAGAGCTCGCGCCTGGTGTTTCAGTTTGGCAGCTTTCCTGTTAGCAAACTATACTTATCAGAGACAAATTCAAAAATGCTTAGTTCTCTTAGTTTTCTCCATTTTCATTGATCAAAGACCACTGTTTCCTGCTGACTGACAAGTGCCATAGATAGTTTGTGAGAGCTCCAGAAGCAGCAGGAAGCATTTTCCAAAATGAGGTGTCTTATAGGCTCCCACCTTTGTGTATTAAGTTCCAGCACTCCTCCTCTATGAAGGCATTCCATCTGGCGACTTACTGGAACATCCTATTCTACATAGTACCAGATCTGGTCACTGGTTCATCTAGTCCAGTATGACAGGTCTTCCCCAGCCAGATTTAGAGATGTGAGGCATTGAACCAGGGACCTTATGAATGCAAAACATGTGCTCTATCTTCTTGAACTGCCATTAAAAACTGAAAGTCATGAAACAGACCTCCTGCCAAGGAGTGTGGTGGAGTCTCCTTCTTTGGAGGTCTTTAAGCGGAGGCTTGACAGCAATCTGTCAGGAATGCTTTGATGGTGTTTCCTGCTTGGCAGAGGGTTGGACTGGATGGCCCTTGTGGTCTCTTCCAACTCTGTGATTCTATGATTCTATGACTTTCATGATTAGAAACATTCATTATTAGTCATTCTGGAAGCTGGGATTGATATAGCCAATGAATAAAAACCGTAAGGCTGGGTGGGGGAAGCATCTATCACTTTGTGATCTTTGGCAGAATTGGATGAAATCAGTAGGCATTAGTGTCTCCTGAAAGGCGGAATCCTGCCAAATTTCAGAAAGATCACTGCAGTGGGTTTCCTATAGGCTGTAAGGGCAACATTTACAGATTTGGGGTCAAAAGAAGATTAACAATCTTCTCTAGAGTTTTGAAGGAAATTGGTCTGAAAATAACAGAGCAGAGGAAGATGCCTTTTGGTATGAAAGTTACCATTTTTCAATTTTTACCAAAAGGTTTAGTCCATGGGTAGGCAAATTAAGGCCCAGGGGCTGGATCCGGCCCAATTGCCTTCTAAATCCGGCCCATGGACGGTCCAGGAATCAGCGTGTTTTTACATGAGTAGAATGTGTCCTTTTATTTAAAATGCTTCTCTGGGTTATTTGTGGGGCATAGGAATCTGTTCATTTTTCAAAATATAGTCCAGCCCCCCACAAGGTCTGAGGGACAGTGGGCCGGCCCCCTGCTGAAAAAGTTTGCTGACCCCTGGTTAGCCCAACGATTCATTTAAAGCTGATTTGGGGGAGGAACTGAAAGTGACCCCCCCCGAGGTTTGCAGGCAGTGATTCAATAGCAGGGCCTTTAGGCATGGTGCTGCACACTGATCAAGCAACTTGTTTTCCTTTGAGGAGTAGGCTGGAGTGGGCAAGGGATATTCCTCCCCCCCCCCACCGAAACAGCCTTCCTAGTGTAATGCTGCTTTGTGTATGCAGCGGTGTAGCTATTCGCTCAGGTGCCTGGTGCAGGGTTGTGTCCTGCAGCTGGGGGCAGGGCGATCTGCCCATGGAGGTGGGGTGATCTGTGCCCATGGGGGTGAAGCAAGCCTCTCTGATGCTTGGAGCCTCTCCACCGCCTCCCCCTCAGTTGCAGGGCGGCAGTAGGCAGACACAAGTCCCACGCTGCCGTTTCAGGTAGAGCACAGAATCTGCAGGTGCCTAAGCCACCACATCACTCCTAAAAAGTTTCGTGAGCCCAATTTTTAAATTTTATTTTTAAACTCATTTTGTCACACACACCCCTCAGTGATGACACCTGGGGCGAACCACACAACCCACAGCCCCTTCCTCCGCCACTGCATGTATGTGTGTGTATCTTGAGAGTAAGAAGGGAACTTCTGATTCTTGCTCTTCCCAGTTCTCCTCTTGCCCTTTCTGCTTGACTTTTCTGACTCTTAACTCCTCCTTGGGCAAGAGGGACTGGGGCTACCTTTAAAAGTGCATTAGAAAACTGCTGCTGGTATACTGCCCTGGAACCAACCCCCCTTGCCCAGCTGTTTCCTGCAATGTAGACAGGTTGCATATGTGTGATCCTCAGCCAACTCAGAGTGAACCCAGGCCATGCTTTGCTGCTTTTCTGGGCATGCAGAGTCTCTACCTTCATTCGGAGCAATAGCTGTTTCATGTTCTCTGTGCTTAAAAGACAGAATTAGCAAAGAACAGAAAGAAGCCAAGAGCAATGCTATTTATACCACAACATCCCTCCCTGTAAGCGCTAGGAAAGCTTTTCAACATGGACCCACATATCAGTTTTCTGATTATCTCTTCCAAGTGACACTCAACAATCTCGTTTCTCAATGGCCCCATTTTGACTTCACTTCTGTCGGCAATCACCACCCAAGTTTGATTTTAAGAGCCCTGCTGTCTCCTGCTCAGCGCAAGAGATTTCAACACCACAAGCACAGTAGGAATCTTGGGAAAGGACTAGAAGGCAAAATGAGAGTGTTTCCCACCTTAAAAAGGGGAGCAGCACAACAAAAGCCATGCAGAACTCAAAAAGTAGAGCAACAGCATTTTAAAGGTTAAATATCTCGAGCATATTTGGACCTGGTTTTTTTAAAAAAATCTTTAAATAAAAAGAACTGTATGTGGGAGTGAGAGGGAACAAACAAATTTAAATGTGTAAGTGCTAACATTTTACAACTGTCACTGCTTTTATTTAGAATTATAAGAAGCTACTGTGGCGCAAGTCACATGAAAGGACTGACGACCCAGTTGCAATTCAGTGAAGCTTCTTCCTTTCCTTTAAGAGGTGGAATAACTTCCACACCTTAATGGGGAATTGAGGCCCCCTCTATTTGTATGATTGACTTGGCAATCTGGTTGTTTACTGCATTTCATCCATCCTAATCATTCCCTGGTTCCCTGAGACCTTTCTAGTGTCACGTTAAATGAGTTATTTGCAACTCATGGGCAAACTTGAAAGGGCCATGTGCATCTGGAAATCTGTTGCAGGTTAAGTCAGAGATCAAACTTAGCCATTCTTGCAGACATAATCGTTTATCATCATTTTCTCAATTTCCAATGTCAGGCTGTCATACTGTCCCACATTCCATTCCATCATGACCATCATTTTACTATTTATACTCCGCCCATCTGACTGGGTTGCCCCAGCTACCCTGGGAGGCTTTCCACACCCAGCATGGGGTTTGAACACAAATTGCTGACCAGCAATGTGAGTCCTTTGGTATTGTCCACCACACAAACCTCCCTTAATTACACTTCCCTCCTGTTTCCCCACTTCCTCTGCATGCAAATGACCCTTGGCTTGTAAGAAGCCCAATCATGCTCTAATACCTGCAAAAGGCCGCCCCAACAAATCCCTGTAATAGGACAGGGGTGCAGTTAGGTGTGTACAGTATCAAGCAACAGATTAGTACATGGCTCTGGTCCACAGGATGCTACCTTTGCTATGTCACATGCAGTTTCTGATTGCACGGCAGCAGCTGAAGTAGTGAAGTTTTGAGATTCAGAGAAGAATTCTTGCAGAATTTGCATTAGCATGCAAAAGCAGTCTTGCATTAAATGAGCCTTCCTTCAAGGTTCCTCAGCTGCTGAAGGAAGGTGGGGTGGGGTGGGGAGAGAGAGAAAGGTTTCTGAATTGGACCCGAGGGTATTCTCTTCGCCGCCTAATAGTTTGGCAGAGAAATGGCAACCCCTAGCATAATCCGCAAAGCAGGGACAGCACATCAAGTTTTCTTTAGGCTGAAGGGCATTTTGGAAGGACAAGAGAGAGCTACAAAGCAGGCTAAAACGACGAACTTTTGCACACTTTGCAGAGAAGCAGCAAGTGAGGCTTGCTTTCAAGAAAATGCGCACAGGATCAGGAAGTTTGCAAATGCAGTTTGTTAAGGGTGCTGGGAATAGTTGCTCTATGAGGTTAAACTTACAGTTCTCAGGATTCTGGGAGATTGTGGCAAACTTCCTCGATAAAGTTGGGAGTATAGTAACAGCACCGGGTAGGTTTGTGGTGTTTTAAAATTAGACAATGACTTCCAGTGAAATGTGAGAGGTCTGGGGTTCTCTGCATGTAGTAGCATTGACTAATATTCCACAGCAAAGACTTTAATTGATGTAAAAGGTAAGCCTGTGACCACTTCTCCCTTAAACTGATGAGGCAATTTGGAAACAAAACTGGGTATTTATTTATGCACACTCAATGAAAGTTAAAGCTTAATGGTTGTTCTGATTAGGCACAGCACTTGGTTTCAGTCAGAATCACTTTTACATACGTCATGATATTATTATTATTTTTTTTAAATAGAGTATTTAAGACTTTCACTTTAAACCTGTTTCTAAATAATGTGATTCGTCTTGGAATGGCTATTTTTTTCTGCTAACCAAGTAAAGCCCTCTTCTAGGATCTTTTCCTTAATCTAGTTTGCCCTGCCTTTTAAACCCCTAACTACCCAGCTAACCCCTTAACCAAGCCCTTTCCAATCCTATCTAAATGGATCCCAAGCCTCATCTAACTGTAAACTGCCAGGTTCTATATTTCAACTTTGCACTCCCTCCTGAATGGTTGGCACTCCACCAGGCCCTGATTGGCTGCAGGGACTTCCGGGGGGGGGGGTGACCCAAGGTCCATTCATCACATGAACTATGCACTTTAAATGTATGGTGTGACACCGACTAGCTTAGTAAGTGCATTGCAAAACTAGAAAATGCCCTCCATATGCACGTTGCTTCTTATTTTCTATATGAAGTTCTCAGCTTCGCTGAGGCTGGTCAGATCTCTCCCTCCACACTTCTGGGGACCACCTGAAAGGTGAAAGGTGCCAGAACACTGTTCTGGAATGTTCCAGCTGGGGGGGAAAAGCCCTGGTGCTTAGTGTTGTTGGAGACACTTATTCCCCTCACATAGCTACAGTTCTCAGAGTTCCTGTGCAAGTCAAAGGAAAGCTATTTCTCTCCCCAGGGAGAAAAGAATCTAGCCCCAACAATCCATAGAGGAGAAAAAAACCACCACCGAAAGCAATCCTGGTGGTAAAGGGGTCCTTTCTGGGAGCAGCATTTAAGCCACCCTGTATTTTCTTAAAATCCTTGCTATTTCCCCCACCCCACCCCATTTTCCTATTATACGCACCCATGCAGGAGAATCACTGCAGCTACCATTCAGAAATTTGACAGGCATCAAGCCCTCAGAAGGGATGACTATGACTGCAAATTGCATCCAATTTGGGTATAAAATGAGAATGTTATAGACGTTCCCATTAGAAGTTTTTTTTTAAGGTGCCTTGCACAAAAGAACCTGCATTTGGCAGGCTTAATCCACCCTGGAATGGTTGATATTTCTGAAAATTTCATCCACTTCTATTAAAAGTTCAAAAAAGTTACAGCTTTTTTAAGATTCCACCTTATACTGAATGCAGGAAAAGGGAAATTTAGTTTGTAACAGATCTAATTCACTCTCAAATAACAAGCTGAAGTGGAAGGACACCGGGTGGCCCTGAAACCATGTTATTTTTTATATATTTTTATTAAAGATTTTCTTGGTTTACAAAGTGTGTGTAATGTCTCTCGTATTTTTCCATAAAACATTTTTACAGATCAATTTTAGTTGTTGAGACATTAGGGAGAGGGGGGGGAGGAAGTGGGTGGGGTGGGGAGATGATGTTTCTATTTTCCTTAATATATGTAGCAAACAACAGAGAACCAACACAAGCGATGCTGAAAACATGTTATGGCTGCTCCCCAAAGCTGTGGATACAGATAGAAATCAAATCACCCTCCTAATTTCTGGTGCTTTTAAAAAAATACTTTTATTATAATTTGAAAAAAGGGAGACAAAGATTATTATCAAATATCTTTTTAATAGTTCCCTTCTGCAGTTGTAGAGTGGTTCTGAGGCAACTGGTGGGAGAAGCACGTCCACATAACATGCATCTGTAGGATGTGGTAGGAAATATCTGGCCAGATTTGGTACCAGAGGATTCAAACTCTATTTACACTTGGGAGTTATACATCTGGGAGCAGAGAAACTTCCAAGTCTGCTGTACTGAACTTGTCGATTCAGGGATTAGAAGAGAAATAAAAAGGGAAAACCACAACCAGCTGCTTTGAAACTACACTCTGAAAAGAAATAGTAATTGTTCAGTAAATATCCCGTTAAGGTCTTGAACCTTTGAGCACTTATGAGCATCTTCAATTAAATTTATCTCAGGGCCTAGCATGCTGCTGAAAGGAGTGAGACTTCACTGGGCACTAATCAGCTGATTAAACTTAAGTCAGTGTTATGAGTATCTCAGGAACTGAGCAGAAGAGGAATTAACTGCTTTTTGGTACAGTTGGAGACAGAAGCAGGAAAAGAATCTGTTTTTTTTGTTTTGTTTTAAAACAGCCAACTTTACCCTAAGTAGGCCACATAGAAGCCAACTCCTAGGGGTGGAGGGGCTTCAGTCCCTCCAATAAAATATTTGAGGAGACTGCCCCCCCCCCAGTTGATGGGCACTGCCATTCAAATGGTGTGTGCGCACCTTGTCATGTGATCAATTAAGTGGGGCAGGACTTACCTGAGCCCCCCTGATATTTTATTCAAGTTGGTACCCCTGAGATGTCAGATACATACAGTTAATATGAAGCTTGTTAAGGAAACAGCACTGGAAGTATAAACTTTTCCAAGAGGACTCCAAGCAAGATAGCTTTGTGTGTGTGTGTGTTTGTTTGTTTGTTTGTGTGTGTGTTCCCCATCAATATGAAATGATAATTTTATTTGTTCTTACTGTATTATCAAATGGTGGTGGTAGGGTCATAGGAATCAATTCCTAGGGGCTGAGGTCCCTTTGCCCCACCCCCCCACCCATAAAATATTTGAGGGGGCCGGGCTCCACCAAAGTTAATGGGCATTGCCATTCAAATGTTGTCTGTGAGCCTCCTCTTGTGATCGATTATGTGGTGCAGGGCTTACTTGTCACCTCCCCCCCCCATTATTTTATTGAAGCTGCCATCCCTGAGTAGGGTTGTGTGTGCATTTTAATCAGCTTTGTAATGTTTGGAGGTGTGTTTGTAGAATAAAAATTAAAATGTATCACTCTTCAAAATATGTAGAATGCAGTGTCGCAAAAGCTTATCTGTTTTGGAGCACTCACGTGATAGGTATGCTAATAAAATTATTAAAGAAAACCTTGAAAGAATGGGAAAGGTGAGATAAAGGATTGTTATCTAGCTGCCGCACATAGTGCAAAAGGTTTCTTTGGAAAAAATATAAGCCAGACTTATTCAATGTGAGAATCACACAGAGAAAATCAGATTTCAAGGTGAATTCATCAGTAATCTCAAAAGAGGGAGGATGCAAGATGAGGCCATTTTAGAAGCTCTCATAGCCTTTGTGTTTTCCTTATGTGGGTAAATTAATACAGTGGTGCCTCTAGTTACGTGCTTAATTCATTCCGGAGGTCCGTTCTTAACCTGAAACTGTTCTTAACTAGAGGCGTGCTTTCGCTAGGCCTCTTGCTGCTGCTGCACCGCCGGCATACGATTTCCGTTCTCATCCTGGGGCAAAGTTCTCAACTCGAGGTAACTCTTCCAGGTTAGAGGAGTTTGTAACCTGAAGCGTTTGTAACTCGAGGTACCACTGTAAACAATTTTGCCAGTAGAGCGCATCATGGAGTGAAAGTCCCATCCCAAAATATCAACAAAGGTATATCCAGCAAATCGGAAACTTGAAAAAAGACAAGCTAATTTTTATAAATAGAAGAATTGGACCCAACACAATAGATTATTGGTGGGGAAAAGAAAGTTTAAAGATGTCTTGTCTGATGCATACCCAAAGTGGTTGCTGTGAAATTAAGCAATTCTATGGTGTGACACCATCACCTCCTGGCAAATAGAAGGGGAAGAAATGGAGGCAGTGAGAGATTTCACTTTCTTGGGTTCCATGATCACTGCAGATGGTGACAGCAGTCACGAAATCAGAAGACGCCTGCTTCTTGGGAGAAAAGCAATGACAAACCTAGACAGCATCTTAAAAAGCAAAGACATCACCTTGCCGACAAAGGTCCGTATAGTTAAAGCTATGGTTTTCCCAGTAGTAATGTACGGAAGTGAGAGCTGGACCATAAAGAAGGCTGATCGCCGTAGAATTGATGCTTTCGAATTATGGTGCTGGAGGAGACTCTTGAGAGTCCCGTGGACTGCAAGAAGATCAAACCTATCCATTCTCAAAGAAATCAGCCCTGAGTACTCACTAGAAGGACAGATCCTGAAGTTGAGGCTCCAGTACTTTGGCCACCTCATGAGAAGAGAAGAATCCCTAGAAAAGACCCTGATGTTGGGAAAGATGGAGGGCACAAGGAGAAGGGGACGACAGAGGATGAGATGGTTGGACAGTGTTCTTGAAGCTACTAACATGAGTTTGGCCAAACTGCGAGAGGCAGTGAAGGATAGGCGTGCCTGGCGTACTCTGGTCCATGGGGTCACGAAGAGTCGGACACGACTGAACGACTGAACAACAACAAATGGTGTGACAGACAGTAGCTTCTCTCCCACCACTGACATCATTGTTGCTTACCTGGACAGGACAGGTGTTGGAGCAGGGCTATGGCAAAGTTAGGGCTGCATGGGTGCCCCAGAAGGAATGTCAAATTGGTCCCACCAGTGTATGAGTGCAGCCTGATGGTTGCCCCACTCCCAAACCCAACCAGGTCAGCAGCAGTCATACCAGCGTCTGGAAGGTGGCTTCATGGATCTACCCCACATTATCAGCTGCTAGCACTACCAACAGATCCCATGGACTGGATATAGTTTCTGTTGCTGTGACTAACATAGCTAATGTATTTCTGTTGCGACAACAAAGTTTCTGGAAATATGTCTGGAATTGGCTTGGCTTGGATGCTGCTGCTATTGTCTCTACATAATCTTCTAGTTCAGAAAAGAGAGAGTTTTCATTTACTTTTTTCCAGTACCTTTGGAGATGGAACATGATAGGACCAACATCATCAGCAACTGGGGTACTGCATAGCTATGGAGCTGCATTAAATTTGCAGTGACCTTCTTTAACGTGCCTATTTAGAACTATGCTCTTTTGCCCCACTGGTATTTTTTGGTCTGTCTTTTCCTGCTCAGGGTGTAAGCATTTATTCAGGGTTGCTGATATGCTGTTTATAAGTAGAGTTCAATCATCCCTCACAAAAGCTTTTTGCCTTATTAATGTCATGTTATCATCAGCTGCTCATGTACCTCTCATCACCTTTAGGCGAGAGACGCGTACATGCGGAAATTCATTACTCTCTTGCTTGCAAAGTTGGTTCCACTTGGATTCCGTCTGATCAATTCATTTCCTCATAGTTCTTTTAATCTGCCTAATATTGCAGCTGCCAAGGAACTGGCTTCATGTTAAATACCTGTGGGCTATACATTCTTAATAAGGCAAGTCGCTTTATCACCTAAAGTGCTTCTCATATCCCCATTTATAAACAGCGCAAAGCCAGCAAGCTCAGGCTCACACCATGCTCTTTCTGAGCTCATCATCTCACTAACTCCTTTTGGCCATGAATGACCCGGACCTTTTTGCGAGTCAGCCACAGGCAACAGCAGCCTGAGTGTGCAAAAGCATTCTCTATTGTTCTCTCTGTCAGTTTGCAGGTTGAGACTGTCAGTAACAGCAGAAGTCACCGGGTGTTGAATCTGACCTTGAATATATTGATATCTATGACTTTAAAAGTATCATGTGGAAATATTTCTCTGGTATGATGAAAAAATGACAAGTAAGCCTTTTAGAAAACAGGTGTGCAAAATATATATTTTAATTGGGTAGAAAGGGCCGTTCCATGCATCTGCTTTCAAATTTTAAAATATGTAATTATTAAAATATGAAGTCAACAGTATGCACACACACATGCATCCCATAAAATCATTTATATAAAATCTAAATAATAGTCATTCAAGTCGATGAAACACGTGCATTCACAATGCTTTCTCTAGCATTAAACTTTGGTAAAACCAAAGGTTGTTACTTTATAGCTAAGCTCATTGTTGTTGTTGTTATATCAAGGTAAAAAGGGACCCCTGACCATTAGGTCCAGTCGTGTCCGACTCTGGGGTTGCGGCGCTCATCTCACTCTATAGGCCAAGGGAGCCGGCGTTTGTCTGCAGACAGCTTCCAGGTCATGTGGCCAGCATGATAAAGCCGCTTCTGGCGAACCAGAGCAGCACACAGAAACGCTGTTTACCTTCCCACTGGAGCGGTCCCTATTTATCTACTTGCACTTTGATGCGCTTTCGAACTGCTAGGTGGGCAGGAGCTGGGACCAAGCAACGGGAGCTCACCCTGTGGCAGGGATTCGAACCGCCGACCTTCTGATCGGCAAGCCCTAGACTCTGTGGTTTAACCCACAGCATCTCCTAGGTCCCTGTTGTCATATCAAAGGTAAAGGTAAAGGGATCCCTGACCGTTAAGTCCAGTCGCGGACGACTGGGTTTGCGGTGCTCATCTTATTTTACTGACCGAGGGAGCCAGTATATTATATTACTCTGATAAATATTATTTCATTATGCATGCATGCAAAAAAAAAGGGGGAAAAAGAGAGAGAGGATCATGTGCCTTTACGTGTAAAGGGAGTCATTTTAATTCTAAAACAAACAAAACATCCCTGATGCTAAACATTTTTAACAATCACTCTTTATTATCTATATTCATAAGCTAGGTTCCACTTGTATGAATGTGCTGCCTTGCATCCAGTCTTATGAACTGGAATACAGGGAGATGATGCATAATTATTCACATCACTGAAGTGCTTCATTCCACACTGCAAGGATATATCCACATGATTTCCTCACTGGAACTGTTGACTGCAAATGTGAGGAAAGAACTGAGAAATCCTTAATCTAGGCACATTACTCGCTACACAAATTTAATATAAACAAGCAACAGCAACAGAAAGCAAAGAGGTTGAAGTTCTTGCACTTTCAGTTCCTAGTTTTATTTGAGAGCTAGTTCTAAGAAAGAGCTTCTGAAGAGGCAAGACTGTTCCTGGGCAGTTCCACATCAGACTGCCAGTGAGGATTCACACGACTCCTCTGTACAAACGAAAAACAAATTCCATATATATATATTTTAACCTGTAGATTTCCCTTGAGCTCTAGCTTTCCCCTGACCAGCTAGTTTCCTGCATGCAGGGAATTATTTTGAACAGAGGAGAGTTCATTCATGCAAATCCATACTAGCAGTCTGAAGTGGTAGACCAAATACAGGTTGAGCACATTTTTTTCTGTTTGTGGTCATGTCTCAAATTTCCTTTTTTCAGGTCCCTTGGCCCATTGCTCAATAGTAGGAGTATTTTTGCTCACCTTCATAATTCACTGTTCCATTACGGTAATCTTGCCTTACCTACTTACATCAACCCCATAACCAAGTTCTTGCTCCACTGGAAAACTCTAGGAAATGTATAAAATCATACCCCCTTTACAATTTTGGAGTCTGGTTGAATGCTCTGGGCTTGGCCAACCTGAGAAGAACACAAGCAGGACCTGCAACAAAACGTTGCAGTCCAGAGTGCTCCTGTTTACTGTTCCTGTCAGTCAGCTGTTCCCTTCTCTATGACACTCCATTCCATTCCTCTTCCTACACAGTTCCTGTCCTCCCCCTGCCTTGCCATCCATGTACTGTAGATAGTCCACAATCATAGTCACTTTAGAAGCTCAGTTCTCATTAGGTTATTTTGAGGGTTCTCTTCCATTTAGGGTTTTCTAAAGTCTGCTGAAACTGCCGTTGTGTGGCATCATTTTGGCTTCATAAGCAATAGCCCAAGCCTCCTGAACACCAGAAGTGGAACAAATGATATATTGGTTCCTAAGTATGTTAGGCACATATAATTATACCCTGTTCCTTAAATCTTGTGTGTTGAAGTGTGTACTATTATGCGTAATTGTTAATTTGCATTTTTCAGAAGCCAGTAGCTCTGCTTCATGTCTAAATTACACTGTTCAATAGTGGCACAGGTTGCTCTCATGTTGGGTCTAATTGCAATAACTATTCTTCTGAACAACAAATAGTCATTGAGTAGAACTCATTTAATAGGGGAAAGGACTAGTGTCAAAGCTGTTTGCACTATTTCTCTAAACATTAGAAAAAGCAGTGGCCCTTCTGTTCTGCAAAAGGGAGATGAAATCAAGTTGTATGAATATTCGTACTGCAGTGGCTTTCTGCAGAAGAGAGTCTGCCCATAGCACAGTACACACAAAGAAGACGACGTTGTTTTTGTCCAGAAACTGTTAAAGTTTACGGAGCCATGCTGCGAAAACCATGACCTTTCTTCAAATGTGCCACTGATTATTTTAGGGCTGAGCTGAAACTATTCCCACTTTTCTTCTATTTTTTCACACACGCACATATATACAAAATTGTATATGTATTTATCTATTTTTCCCCCAGCCTGATCCCTGAAGGGTTTATCTTGTTAGATTGCTGAAGGACAAATTCTTCCTTTTACTTTTATTTAAAGGGGGTCAGATACACTGATGGCCAGCATTTCTTCATGCCTTTTGATGGGCAGCTGTCAGACTCCACAAGGTAAGGACAAAATGGCTCCCAAACTAGCAAGAAAGACCCATCACCACCACTGTCATTGTAAATCTACCTTTTCAAAAACCTATATATGTACCTCATTACAAATTTCCACTACGTTTTTAATAAAATATTCTTCCATTTCAAAGCACAAACCATTTGGATGCATTTATAATATTAAGACGGAATTTAAATTACTCTGCGATCTAGAAAAAAAAAATGACGCAGAGTCGCAAAGGATTGGGCTTGTTAGATTAGCAATGACCAAGCTAAAGTATCCTAACAGAAGATACTTTACTTGCGTGTAGGAATGAAACCAAAGAGATTCTTCCATTCCTGCGGACATAGTAAATATTCAATTCTTCATTCTGTTATTGGGGGCTTTCATGATGAGTCACTATGTAGGTTGCTGAGATTAGGCAGAAATAAAAATATTTAGAATGTCTACATCGAAAGTGCTGAATAAACATTTGCTGATTAATTAACACCCTTCAACACTCCTGGGAGGTGAATAAGTGAAATCCAAGAGAAAAGTGTCATCACTATTTAGTCCATCTGGTTTTATTTTGCTCTTTTATTTGCTGCACAGATGCTTCTAGGATACAAGAGCTCACATGCTGCAGAGTCACATCAGTAGTTGGTGGCAAAGGAACTGCCACTGGTGGCCCCTACAAAAACACAGCTAACTGATTATTTCAGCATCTTTATTCCATCTCTAATTGGGAACAGCAGCAGCATATGTTTTAAATGCAGAAAGTCTAGGGCTGAATGTTTCCAATTCTTTTCCAGGGGTCAGATGGGATGGGAACGTAGCTCAGGGCTAGTGCACGTGGTTCTCCAGGCTGAAGGCTCTATGTGAAATCCTTGAAATCCACTGCCAGTTAATGCAAATGACACTTCAGTTACAACCAACAGGGAAGCGTATGGGATAAGTAGTAGTGGTGGCATCAGTCTTTGGTCTTAGGGGTTGCCAACATTGTACCAATGGGCACCAGTGTGTCTGCCAGGAACTTCTATGGTGACCATGAAAAATCTCAGTAAGTATCGTCTTTAAAAATCCACTATACATGAAAGACTATTTGCTCTTCCTGCCCAGTTCCTGTTTGCACGGGTTCAGCCTCTCCTATATTGAACATGCCCCCTTAAACCTGCTCACATTTCACTCAGTGCCAGGATCAGACACCTTCCCTTCCCTTGGTTCTTTACAAATGAAAGGTGGAAAGTGATTCCCTCTTTAAGTGGTAATGTGGTGGCTGACGTAGATACCATTTCACCATTTGATAGGGTGGTTGATGGGTGGGGATACCTGCACCCTTTTGTAGTCCTCTTTTTCTGTTTTAATGGGTTGTGGGGTTTCTTTTTTTAGATGTGGCAAACATTATGTGATGTCTCCGCAGAGCCATTTTGTGGCTGGTGCCCACAGCATTTGCTTCTATTAGCATGTGTCGAAAGGCACCACACTGGATAATGGAAATGTTTGGTCTGGCAGCTTTTTTAACATGAGAGGTTTCTGAAAGGCAAAAACTTGCCAAGGGGCTTAGATGGTTGCATTTGGGAGCTGCTTGGGTATGTTAGCAAGTGCAAGTAGTAGTGGTAAAAGAATTTGGGCTGGGAAGATATGGAATACACAATACAAATGGATATCAAGGGGTACTTTCAGAAGCTACTAGTAAGGATGCAAGAAGGCTGTGGTTTTCATTCCAGCCTATCTTTGCCACAGCCAGTGCTGTTTCCATCCCACTGCAGTTCAGTTTCCACCAAACACTATGTTATTTGTCTCACCGTCTGCTATTTAATTAAATTTGTATAATTACCTACATAAGCTGCAAATTTAATGTAATTTATGAGGTCATTATTTCCACACCATTCATTCAGCTCAACACACAGAAAACACAATTTAAACGGGGAGAAACTCATCACCCTTTACAAAAGCAACAGCAAATCCCAATCACACTTCCAGACATAAAAAGGGACATATGAGAGAACACCAGCAATTCCCACCTGTTTCTGTTTTGATCGTAATTCTCTGACATCCCTTCTGGCCGCCTGACTCATTTGATTCTTATGATCCAGGGCTAATGCAGAAAGGTTAGCCATCTAAACAACCAAACGAAAATGCCACCAGTCATTGGATTGCTTCTGTGCAGTAGCTGGGATACATATCACACTGTCTCTAAAGAAAACTGAAGAGAGCGAGAAAGAATATTTTCAACCTTGCCGGACCTTTCTGCCCCGGAGCAGCAAATATGCAGCGATTCTGAAGCTAGGCACCTGGAACTATGTTGTTATCTGGGCCACATACCTGAGAAACCTGTTGCTCCAGAGCAAGTGCTGCTCTTTCATGTAGAGCTCAGTGGATTCTGCATTTCTGCTCCGCCTAGCATTTGTTACTTGCAAATGCATGGCCTCTCCAACTGACAAGCAGTATGACTTGATTCTCAGTATCTGCAGCTCTAGTAACACACTGGCTTAGCATGATATTTCTTTCCCTGTGATTTATCTCTTTTTAACTCTGCAGCCTGATTTGATCAATGTTAGAATTTGATTTAGGGATGCTTTCCTTTCTGTCACGGTGAAGCGGGGCTCAGTCCTGCAAAAGGATCAATGTTTTGTGTGTCTTCCATGCTTTGAGCCAGGCCTCAGCTCTGCTTGCTGGAAGGACTCCTGTTACAGCCTCACACCTCTAATTAGGCTGATCCTGCGAGAATCCCCTAGCTAAAGTATGTTATCATGGGCAACTTACTGAAACCTCCTTTGGGCTTTAGGCCATGGTAGGGTTGTGATATTTTGAAAAGTGAAAATCCAGACACAAAGCTTGTTGAGCTTTGTTGGGCAAAGTTATTGAGCTTTTTTCGTTTTTGCCAAGGTTACTGAGCTTTCTTTACTTTTTTAGTTTTGTTGAGGAGTTTTTAGGCTATGACATGGTTTGCCAGACGTCCAGATTTTCCCAGACATTCAAGCGATTTCTGCCTGGACATTGTTTCCGATGGCTGAATCCTGGCAATGTCTGGGAAATTCTGGATGTATGGCAACCCTAGCCTATGGCAACTGTTGTAGAATGGTGGTTATCTGCACTGGGTTAGCACTCCAATTGTTGTTGTTGTTCAGTCGTTCAGTCGTGTCCGACTCTTTGTGACCCCATGGACCAGAGCACGCCAGGCACGCCTATCCTTCACTGCCTCTTGCAGTTTGGCCAAACTCATGTTAGTAGCTTCGAGAACACTGTCCAACCATCTCATCCTCTGTCGTCCCCTTCTCCTTGTGCCCTCCATCTTTCCCAACATCAGGGTCTTTTCTAGGGAGTCTTCTCTTCTCATGAGGTGGCCAAAGTACTGGAGCCTCAACTTCAGGATCTGTCCTTCTAGTGAGCACTCAGGGCTGATTTCTTTGAGAATGGATAGGTTTGATCTTCTTGCACTCCATGGGACTCTCAAGAATCTCCTCCAGCACCATAATTCAAAAGCATCAATTCTTCGGCGATCAGCCTTCTTTATGGTCCAGCTCTCACTTCCGTACATTACTACTGGGAAAACCATAGCTTTAACTATAAGGACCTTTGTCGGCAAGGTGATGTCTTTGCTTTTTAAGATGCTGTCTAGGTTTGTCATTGCTTTTCTCCAAAGAAGCAGGCGTCTTCTAATTTCGTGACTGCTGTCACCATCTGCAGTGATCATGGAACCCAAGAAAGTGAAATCTCTCACTGCCTCCATTTCTTCCCCTTCTATCCCCTTCATGGATCACTGCCTTGTCGTGGCGAAGGGGCTTGAATTACTCAGGGAAGGTATGGACAGGTCATGATGGACAGGTCATAGAGGAGAGTTTGGACCAAACGTGATCCACCTGGAGTAGGAACTGGCAAGCCACTCCAGTATCCCTGCCAAGAAAACTCCATGGACAAGGACAACAGCACTCCAATAGGTAAGTGGAAATGCGTATCTGGATAGTGTTTTTATATATTGCAATATATACGGTTATTGGCGTTCCTTTTGGGTATTTGCTATGCTTTTGTTTTGTCACCAGGGAGCACTGGAATTCATTGAAGCCTTGCCATATGCTTGTGACATCATTCAATAACAGCAACTTGGTGAATTATAAGAGGGATTCCTTTGCACAGCCCAGCTGATTGCCTCGAAGCCAAGAACAACTATAAGCCATTTAGGTCAGAAAGCTAGGTTGATAAAAAATGTATAATGTTGCATGTGCATTTTGACCTAGTTAAAGAGAGAGTGCAAGGACTACACAAGAATGTGGGCTTTTGAATTCAGTCACATGGAAAGAAACAGAGGACATGTTTCAGAATGGAAGCATATTGAAAGGGCCTTAGACTTTTAATGAAAATTCATTGCAATGCAAAGTACAAGCCTTGTCCTCCCCCCCCCTTTACTCATCCTATCTTGTATGTAGGGGTAGAAATAGAATACATTGCCGTCCCTTGTACTGATATATGCAAATTGTGCATTTTTCTTGCACACATAATACTTTAATTAAAGAACCTGGTGTGATTGTGGTGGGAGTGAGTGAAACTGGCATGGCTTTCACCGTACTTTATCAGGTTCACTATCCAAGGTGGGGTACTTCAAATAAATGGCTTGGATTCGGCATGCAGGAAATGGTGGAAGGGCGGCTTATTTTATTTACTTGTTCATTTATTAAATTTCTATCCTGCCCCTTCCCCCAAAGAAGTTCAGTGTGGCAAACAACAAATAATAATGCAATAAAAGTGAAATAAAAACATTTAAAACAATTCAGCGCATCTAAAAAATCTTTTGCAATGTTGCACACTGACACCAACTGCCCAACTGAACATTCCCCCACGCTATGTGAGACAACGGCACAATTATGTTCTTGCCCCCAAAGAATTGTGCTGTGATAGCCCTAGAACATAGGCAAACCAAGGCCCGGGGGCTGGGACTGGCCCATCACCTTCTCAATCCGGCCCACAGACAGTCTGGGAAGCAGCATGTTTTTACATGAGTAGAATGTGTACTTTTATTTAAAATGCATCCCTGGGTTATTTGTGGGGCCTGCCTGGTGTTTTTACATGAGTAGAATGTGTGCTTTTATTTAAAATGCATCTCTGGGTTATTTGTGGGGCATAGGAATTCGTTCATTATTTTTTTCAAAATATAGTCCGGCCCACCACAAGGTCTGAGGGAAAGTCGACCGGCCCCCTGCTGAAAAAGTTTGCTGACCCCTGCCCTAGAAGCTTACAGATATATTAAAACCACTAGCAAATGGCGTCCAAAGAGGACTTCTCTCTTTCCCTCTGTCCAGGGCCAGCTCACCCATGAGGCAGGGTGAAGCAGCCACCTTGGATGGCATCCCTTCAGGTGTCCTGCCTGCTCCATTGACTCTGCCAACTTCACAACCAACATTGGTGCCAATTTTTGGCGAGACCTCCCTGGAACCTGCCGTCACCCTCACTTTGCATCGCCGCCATGCAACTTAAGGAAATGGATGCTTTGGTGGAAGTGCAGCAGAGGCAAAGCAGGACTGCAAAATAGGATGTGTTGCTCCTGCCTCTCTCCTTTACTCTCTGTCACTAGAACTCTTTACTTGAGGTTGAGGGGACTGGATTGCTGCATTTCCCAATTCCTCTGTTTAGTGGGAAATGAAAGTGAACAGAGATGGACAGCTCCAGCATACCAGCAAAAAAGGGACACAAAAAATGACTTGTGCTCCTCACCAATCTTAGAGTACCTGAAATGATGGGGATTTGTAGAAACTAATGGATAGTGCCAGAGTGCCATCAGAAAGAAAAAAAATCTTAGTCCTGTTGACTATCTGCACCTCTATGTGCTACAGGGAATGACAAGAGCACTGCTGCTTCCAGAAGAGGAGATTTCCATGCTTACCTAGGTCCAGTGGTTTTTTTCTGGGGGGTACGCATACCCCTAAACATTTTGTGGATCTTTGTACTTTTGTCCATTTACTGTATTTATTTTCCCCGATTTGAACTGTAAAATGGTGATTTTCTTGAGTCAAAATGAGAGTACCCCTAAACATTTTAAATAGAAGAAAGCACTGCCTAGGTCTAATTGTTCCACTTAAATGTTGAAAAGAAGGGGTTGATAGGCTTGGCCCCAGTCTTATACAAAACAGATGGACTGTAAAAATATCCAGCCTCTTCTCTGAAGTCCCCTGGGAATGCAAAATACATTCTAGGATATTGTGCAAAGATTTATGTGTGGAGAAGACAGTTGTCACCTGGCACTGTATTGGCACTAGTATATAGGAATACTCCACACATTCCAAATGTGCCTATGCATTGTCATGCTGATATCATGTTGTCTGTGTGCACATGCCTGTTCAACAATCATACATTCTGGACCTTGAAATCCTTCGTTTCCATGACAGACTTTCTAAACCAGTCTTGTTGATTGATATTTTATGTTCTGAGATGTCCGGGAGAAGGTGGCGAGTTATTTGCATGATGCACACCAAGCAGTGCCTCCAACCCGGAGAAACTTCGGGGTGCACGTATTGTGAAAATGTCAACCGGTTCAAGCTGAGATTGCCTGCCTGCCTGCCTTGTATAGAGCTGCTGTGAACCTTACACAATATTGGAGGCGCTTTTTTTTTGCCATCATAATGATTTGGCAGGCACAGGCGGTTGTACAGAATAGTTGTTTAACGTGTTTTTGTAAGATTTCAGCAGTGGTGAGGTTTGTCGCATTGGATTACAGATTGAATGTGAACTCAAGGGAAATTTAGTCCTTGCTATGCAAGTTTAGTAAGCTATTGTGTGTTTGGTGAGGGTAAAAGGCAACATGCAAAGCATGGAGAAAGTGGATAGACTTTTTTCCCTCCTTCATAACTTGAACTTATGGACAGCCAAGGAATTTGCATGTTGGAAGATTCAGGACAGTCCAAAGAAAGAACGGTAAGTCTTAACACAACATGTAGTTAAACTAAGGAATTTTCTCCCACGGGTAGCAGTGGTGCCCACCAACATAGATGGTTTAAAAAAGACGATTGGACCAATTCATGGAAGAGAAAGCAATCAGTAGCTATTATTATTTCTGATTGTCAGTTTAATGCATTTCAATAATTTTACAATCATTTTAACATTTCAAAACTCGACTCCTTCCCACTCTTTCTGCGGTTCCTTAAATTTGTTTATCTGCAAAAACCCCATTTTTTGTTTGAGGTTTGGAGCTTTCAGGGTTAAATAAGCTCAACAGTACGTCCCTCCCACAGGGATGTGTCACAACATCCAGGGTATCTGCTGTATGCGATGCCTATGTGATTTATGTGATGCACCGTTTATTCCTTGGTCAGTCTTACTTTCACTTTTGACTGAACCAGAGCGGAGATGTCGTCCGAGTCTCCGGGAGAGTGTCCGTGATTTATATGCTTCTAATTAAAGATTGCTTACTTTGAAACAACCCAGACATTGTGGGAGTTTAATTGGTGGCACGAAAGGCACACATACCGTTGCGCAAGAAGAAGTAAGAAGTTTGAAAAACTCTGCAAAAGCACTGGAGAAGCAGGAAAACACAGAGGAAGCGTAGCTGGACACCACTCCAAGTGCTAAACTGGTTTTGAGGCTTTTCCAGTTAAAACCAAAATCCCAACAGAATGTCAGTCCTAAACTTGTTTAAGGAAGAGGGGACAGAAAGGTTCTCTTGGGCATCTGGTTGGCCACTGTGAGAACAGGATGTTGGACTAGATGAGGCGTTGGCCTTCACCAGCAGAGCTGCCCCCACCCTTAATAGAAAATATTTTGAATATTCCACTTATAATTTCTACATGCTCCAGGAAAGAATTCTGCCATATTGTAGGTCTCAACACAAAACCCTAGGCCACTAGGAACTACAAATCCCAGCAAGCTTTGAAATTGAGAGCATGTGCAGCCTATGTGATGATTGGGAGCTATCATCCAAAAAGCATGCGGTGGGTTGACCTCATTGCTATATGCAGCCTAACAGAAAGCATAGTTAGCTGTCATGGTGAAATACAAGAAAGCGTTATGGTGAGAGGAGTAATTTCCTGTATCTGCATATAGTTTCTGGACATCAACAAACCTGGCCAGAAAACAAAGACTGTAAATGCGCACCAGGAATCTTAAGTATATTACCATAAAGGAGAGATTGCAGTACTTCAGAGATAATGTCAAAAGAACAGAACACTGTCATAAGATAAACATTTGGTTTCTGGACAGATGTTGGTGTGAAGCCGTGTCTCTCTCCTGCCCCATTCTCTAGCTCTGATCATGAGGCATCAATTCCGTAGATGCATTTTATTATAGTGTTTTGATTTCTGCTATAAAATATGGACTATTTTCTTGCTACTGGATGTTTGTGAGCTAGCCTGCTGTTGCTCAGTGTGCTAGCATTAAACAAAAATTTACTCTAATTGGTTCAAGAACAAATCCTGTGGTCTTTTTGCTGTTGGGAATATTTGGGGTGTGTGTGTTTTTAAAAAGCAGCATATCCAAGGTGTCCGCTATGGAAATCCATTCAGGCAATGGGACTTCCGGTTTTTGTTCTCCCCCTCCTGCTCTCAGTGTGCCCCCACCATCTGCTCGAGGGTGTCCTTGAACCCTCTAGAGCAGATTCCAGGCTGCACATTGCGCTGCAGTGGCAAGGAGCCCCACTGCACAAGCTGAGCCCATTCACCCTATGCTGGGCATCACCCATGTTCTTTTTATGATGGTGAGATGGACCGTTAGTGTTAAATACGCTTCAGAACTATGCGGGAATGGGTCTTTAAAAACAAAGGTTCTAAACTAGTGGAAGTAGTGAGAGTAAATTATGTGAAAGGTTTCTTGCCTGCTATGATCTCTGACCATGGTTTTTCTGACTTTTGAAACAGTACAGAATTTTTACCAAGGAGACCACAGTGGGGCCAAAACCAGTAGTGTCATACACTCATATCACTTGGGAACTTTTTATTTTTAATAGTTACACTCTCCCTCCCCACTGCAAGCCCTTAAAACAATTTAAAAGAGCACTCCATCATCATGAAAGTAGGGTGGCTTTTAAAAAAACAAAAAACAAACAAACCAACAACCCTAAATATACCTTTGGGAAAGAATAGATAACAAGTAACTTAAAAGCTGGATGCAAGTGGCGCTGTGGGTTAAACTGCAGAGCCTAAAGCTTGCCGATCAGAAAGGTCGGTGGTTCGAATCCCTGCGACGGGGTGAGCTCCCGTTGCTCAGTCCCTGATCCTGCCAACCTAGCAGTTTGAAAGCACAAATTGCAAGTAGATAAATAGGTACCGCTCCGGCAGGAAGGTAAACGGCGTTTCTGTGTGCTGCTCTGGTTCGCCAGAAGCGGCTTTGTCATGCCGGCCACATGACCCCGGAAGCTGTATGCCGGCTGCCTTGGCCAGTAAAGTGAGATGAGCACTGCAACCCCAGAATCGTCCACGACTGGACCTCATGGTCAGGGGTCCCTTTACCTTTTTAACTTAAAAGCTGGTTTTCTGCATCCAGTTTTGGTTCCACATTACAATGTAGACACCAGATGCTTTTTTTAAATAAAATATTCTGATCTAGTGGGAGACAGACATGGCTTCTCCCACCTGTTTCAACTTCCATCAGCCCTAGCAAACATGGCCAACCCACCTACAACTTGAGAGCACCTCTCCGCCTATACTCCATGACTAAAGGCAGCAGAGCAGCCACCTGCAGAATACAGCGTGGTTCTATTCCTGAGCAGATTTTCTCTGGCTTTGGATGTAGTTCACCCTGCAGGATGCTTTAAGTCAGGGGAGAAAACCTGTATGGCCCTCAAGATGTTGTTTGATTCCAACTCGCATTGTCCCTTACCGTTGGCCATCATGTTGGTAGGGGCTGATGGGAGTTGGAGTCCAACATCTGGTTCGCTATCCCTGCTTTTAAGCTCTCCATTGGTCCTAGACGAATGCTGAAGCCATTTTCTGAACAGGATGTTTGTTTGTTGGCCTCATAACTTACATAACCTTGCATCCAGTTCCACAGTGACCCTGACTACCCTGTATTCTTGTCAGTACACCCCTGTGGGGTGTGACCCAGAAAGGAACACTGCTCTGTGCCTCACTGCACCAGGGGATTTCAACACATGCTGCTGGGCACCCAGCTGCAGCTCTTAACAGGGCACTGCACCTCCCCTTTAATCTCAATGCCCTCCTTGCTTCTCCCTCTCATGCCCTAAATCATTATCAAGTTCTCTTTACTATTTCTGGATCTGTTCCCCCCCCCCCCTGCCCCTTGCTCTTTTAAAGCTAGTTCCTGGGGATGGAACTCGACATCCAACTTTGGCAGTGGGGAGCATTGTCTGACAGATGAAACATTTCCAGCGGTTCAGAGGGAATTTAATTTTAGGGCAGAATCATGCCACACACCCCAGCTTTCTCATTTTCATTATCATTTGCCCACATGTAAGCTGCCCCATGGCTCACAGTTCCAGAAGCTTATATTTAGAATGCATGCAATATTTTGTATTAAGACTTCTTTTAGTTCCCTGAACACAGAGCAACTTCTGCTGTGCGTTATCTCAGTCCTTCTCTCAGCACTAATATTTCGCCCCAGTTTTTCAATAAATATAACTTTATGTATCTTATTGAGGCTGTGAAGGCTTTTATATACCTTCCTGGTTGCTTCTTTGCACTATTTCATGCAAAATGCTTCATATATCAGTTTTGTTTCAGACAAAATACTGCAGTTTGGTTTCTCCCCCTCCCCAAATCCCTCACAAACTATACTTATAAAGTGAGATTATTTAGAGTTTTTATCATCATCATCATCATCATTTCAGCCAAGGCAGTCCAAGCTTCTCCCTGATAAAGAGTGGCATGTGTTTTGGGAATTATAGGGACAGAACTACAAATATGCTGCTCGCCCCAAAATGGAAAGAAGCAGCAAAGTCCCAGCAAAGGAAGAATGGATACATAAAATTATGGAATACGTAGAAATGGCAAAACTCACTGGAAGAATAAGAAATCAAGATAACAAACTTTTTTTTATAAAAGAATGGAAATAGTTTATTGAATATTTACAGATAAATCGCAAAGAGATAAAAACATTGGCAGGGTTATTGTAATAACCTGCAGTTTCAAAAGAGTTTATATTTAAAGTAGATAATTAAATGAGCAAATTAAATGAATTTGGATAGGCAGAAGATATATATAAAAAATAAATTTAAGGAACCGCAGAAAGAGGAGGAAGGAAGTCAGACTTTGAAATGTTAAAATGATTGTAAAATTAATGAAATGTATAAATTCGAAAAGTATAAAGAAAAACTTTTTTTTTAAAAAAAGAGTGGCGTGTGTCCAGTCATCTGTTTGAAGGAGTCCTCTACTTGAAGGACTGTTGAATTCAGGTTTGACCTAAAGATTAGCAGCCATGAGAAGTGTGAGTAGCAGTGTTCAAGTTGCCCATTAACCGATAGCTCCTGGACAGCAGGCTGAGCAAGCACACAGGTCACCGTACATTTAAACCCACTCAACAAATCCTGGGAACTGTAATTTACTCCTCAAAGAGCTACAATTCCCAGTACCCTTAACAAAATACAGTTCTCAGGATTCCTCAGGTGGGGGGGACATGGTATGTGAGCAGCCGGAGTCTTCCTCACTATATGAGATCTATTTTATTTTTGTTGGCCAACAGCTAGGAGCTACATTACAGGACACACACACCTACACACACACACCCCAAATACACCACAATTGATGTAATCCTGGCCCATCGCCAAAACACACACACACAACTTTGTTCTCTGTGTCAGTTGCACAAAGGGAGGGTGATTGTGGTCCAGCTAATAGAGTCTTGGGATTCTGCCATCTTTATTGAAGTTTCATGCTTCATTTCAGTAGGAAGCCTGCAAGACTCTGGGTTTTAAGAAGTTAGCTATAAAAGGTATGAGTAGAATATGCTCAAAGAAATGAACGATTCTCGGTGTGTGAGACTTTTTCATTATGAAGAGGAGAACTGATTATTTTTTCATGGAAGCAATTGGTATTACATCACAGGGAAAATGTTGCTGGAGTTCTTGGTTCTGAGAGTTCCATTTTCTGTGAACATTTTTCTACCACTGTAACTATTTTCCTTTCCACCCTAGTTTCCTTTCAAAGGCTGAAAACCACAGCTGCAGTTAGGGATGGCTGGAATGTCTATGAATAATTCTTCTAGGCTGATTGAAGAGAGTTTTGCTTCCCCCAGAATTTCTCAGGTGTTTTCCCTGAGTGGAAACCTATGATTTTGTTTTTAGTTTTTCTCTAGCCTGATTCACTGAAACTAGGAGCTGGTTGTGTTCTAAAGTCATAAACAGAATGAAGGGTACTATATACATGTTTTAAATGAATAAATACATTTTTTTTAAAAAAGCGATGTCCACACTTCACTGACCCATACGAAGTTTGCGAGAATGTATGTCTACCATTGACTGCTCTCTGCTTCCACGCCTAATGGTAGCAAAATCAAATGGGTAATCTCAAAAGCCCTAAAGATTTGAGGAAAGTGTGCTTTTAATGGTTGGGTTTTAAAAAAATGACTACTTATAAAAAATGTCTTCCTTTCTTTACCACCATATGCTACAGGTCTGCATGGGCCTCTAGTTTTGCTTTGTATTGGTAGTGTTTGTTTTTTTAAAAAATACAATCTGATTCTGTGTCAATCTCTGTTCTGTCCTCTTCAATATGTAATTCGGTTTTCAGTCATTCTGTACAAAATGTAGCTCGGTATTCACCCTCCATTATTATAGAGGCCCAGAGCAGGCCACTGCAAGCCCTTTGCCAGCTGAGCTCTGCCTTGGGGCAGATCTACATTAATGGTTTTTAACGTTAAGGAAGGGTTTTGATAACCATATGAACACATGGCGTCCAACTTTCATAGTGCGTTATTAAAATGTGACACCAGAGGGCGCTGCAGAGCAACCAGCAACTGGCAGTAGCAAAGCAGCATTTTTACAAGGTTTTTACAATGGTTCATTTTATAAGTATGCCCTGTGACATTTTAGAACAATATATCTAATACATAGCTGTCAACTTTTCTCTTTTTTAAAGGGAAATTCCCTTATTCCAAATAGGATTCCTCGCAAGAAAAGGGAAAAGTTGACAGCTATGATCTAATATCATTCTAATAACATGAAACAGGTCAGTGTAGGTCCAGCCCTATACTGTCAGCAGGGATGCCATCAGTGGTAGTTTCTACTGTTAGGAAATACACACTAGCAAAACTTCACCCCTTCTTCCTAATACTTAACTTCAGAGCTGTTTTTTTAAAGCTGGAACTCACCGGAACTCAATTGTGGCATCTCTCAGGCGGACATCATTGCCATTCTAAGAGAACAAGGGAGGTGTTTGTGGTGAGTTCCAGCACCTCTTTTTCTAGAAAAGTAGCATTGCTTAACCTGCAGTTTATTATATAATCTGTTTTTAGATGCAATCCCATACCCATTTATCTGGAAGTAAACTTCTCCCAATGGAGTTTGTTCCTGGTATGAGCTTTCGTGTGCATGCACACTTCTTCAGATACGAGGTTTTTGCATTTGGTTAGAAAGGAGATGTCTGTCTGTATCTGTGCCAGTTTCTTTGTGAGATTTATGGACTTCCATTTCATGCGGCTCAATGTGGTGCCTTCCATAGTTCCAGTTACAGGTGGGTAGCCGTGTTGGTCTGCCATAGTCAAAACAAAATCGAAAATTCTTTCTAGTAGCACCTTAGAGACCAACTGAGTTTGTTCCTGGTATGAGCTTTCGTGGGACTTACATTGGTCTAGACATGTATACTATACATGGCATAGGATTGTGCTGCTTGTGTGACTGAATACTGTCAACCATGATTTGCTTCCTCCTTCTTTCAAAGGAATGAATTACCCGAGGATAAATATTATCAAAATCCTGGTGTAAAATAGTGCTCTTCTTAAAAAAGTTTTGATCAATATTTGCTCTGCAGAAGAGTGCTTACTGCAGCAGGTAGTAAATAAGGCGAGGAGATTCTTCCAGCGCCCTCTAACAAGGCCCAAAGGCTCACGATACCCTGATGACTCTCGGCTGCTTCAGCCGGCTCAGCGCCTCTTTGTCAGGCAAAAACTGCTCAGCACTCCCAGAATATAGTAAGTAGGGGATCAAAGCTTCTCATCAGCAGAGAGAAGAAGGAGAAAGGTTTCAAAAATAGAATGCGGGGGAAGACGGCGTGCATATCAAATCATCGCTGAACTCGTTGCCAGCACGAGGCAAAAAGCAGGGTTTCCCCAGCAGAGAAAGCAAATGCATAAGAAACCAGGCCGCGAGGGGGGAAAAGTTAATTTGAAAGTGTCTGCTGAAGTTTCCTGCCAGGCTTTCTTGCTCTGATTGCATCAAGAAGAAGAAGAATAGTTTGGATTTGATATCCCGCTTTTCACTACCCAAAGGAGTCTCAAAGCGGCTAACAATCTCCTTTCCCTTCCTCCCCCACAACAAACACTCTGTGAGGTGAGTGGGGCTGAGAGACTTCAGAGAAGTGTGACTAGCCCAAGGTCACCCAGCAGCTGCATGTGGAGGAGCGGAGACACGAACCCGGTTCCCCAGATTATGAGTCTACCACTTTTAACCACACTGGCTAAAAAAAAGCAGGAGCAAAAAGCCGTCATCAAGAGTAGGCATATGGAAGGAGGTAGGGGGTGTGGGCCCCCCTGTTACAGCACATGCACACAGTGTGCACAACCCCAGCAATTAGGCTTGGAGGGACGGGAGACAGCTTCCCATCCACTAGAGGGAGAATGATCTGCAGCAGCAGAGAGAGGATTAGCTATGGAGGCATTTGGCTTGGGCTCCATATTCACATCTGGACTTACGCCCTCCTGGTCCACAAGTCAGTGTCAGAGCCTACGCTTTGCATTCTGAAGGTCTCACGGCCATCTCCAGTTAAATAGGTCAGGCAACAAGTGATGGGAAATATCTCTCTGTTACCACCCTTGAGTAGATAATACTGTTCTGGATGGAGAAATAGTTGGACCTGTTATAAGGCAGCTCCCTGTGGTCTTGTCTTCCCCTAGTACAGTAAAGCAGGGCACCCTTTTCTTAAAGTCAGAAGACACCTTGCTATTCCCAACATGGATTTTAAGCCCTTCTCTAGAATTTTAACATTCCTTACCCCCACCACAAGTCTCCTCCCACTTTGAAGGCAGCAGGTGTCATAGGAAGCTGCTGTGTGAAACTTCCACCCCTTTCTTCTGGAATGCTGCAACAGAAGCAACACAGGTAGTGGAGACCCCGGGAAACCTAATTTTCCCTGGATGCCACCATCCTTATGATAGGAGGAGTCTAACATTAAGGCTCCAGTAAGATTTCCACAAACTGGTGGGAAGTGGTAGGGCTCAGGCCCAGAAGGGATATGGATTAGATAGATTGCAAGAGTTATACAGGCAGGATGGAGACAGGTACAGGCATTCTATCTGGAATTCAGTAAGAATTCAGTAAGAAGTAGAGAATACTTTAGAGCAGAGCTTTCCAAACTTTTCATGTTGGCAACACACTTTTTAGACGTGCATCATTTCCACGACATGGTAATTCAGTTTTACTAGCAAACTGGAAGTTAAACTAACACCTTTCCAGCGCTTGCACGACATACCTACACACTGCAGCCGACACACTAATGTGTCATGACACACAGTTTGGAAAGCTCTGCTTTAGAGGTTAGTGTCTGCTTATTTTGTAATGTATATGGGGGACAAGCTAAGCAAATATGAACTTTGGTAGCTTTGCCACCCCATGTGAATATATTCTCCTGAGTGAGCCCCATTGAAGTATCGGTTTTATTCATGCTCAGCTGCTATTCATTTCATCAAACCTTGAGAAGAAGAACTTCTTGTTGAGTTTTAGTTACAGGAAGGTAGCCGTGTTGGTCTGCCATAGTTGAAACAAAAATTTAAAAAATCCTTCCAGTAGCACCTTAGAGACTAGCTAAGTTTGTTATTGGTATGAGCTTTCGTGTGCATGCACACTTCTTCAGTTTTGTCTCTTTCCTTCAGTTGCTTCAGTATTTCCAAAATGTCTAATAGTTAAAACACTTTTTTTCTGAACCAAAAGAGGAGGGCTGCTCCGCCTTTAGCCAAAGATGCTTGCTTTGTAAGAACCATCTACCTTCAGAGGAGATCAGTTACTGTGGTTTTTGCATGAGATGCGCTGTTAGGCAGGGCTTTTGATTGGAAGAAGAAAGCTCAGCATCTCCATCTAGATACAGCATCTGTTTGCAGTAGCGCCACCAAACCTTTGCGCTCTTGGATTCACCAGCGCTAATGATCAGCTGATCACCGGAGCTCTGTGGGTTATGTCTTTGTCAAACATGGCTTGTAGTGGTGGTGGGAGATAACAATCTGTCCCACTGGATACATCCACAGCTGCTCTGAGGTATTGTGAGAAGATCAAAATGATCATTTTTTAGTCTCCTCCTGTTGCTGTTTGGCAAGATCAGGCCAAAGAACATGGGTGGGCTGGCGGGGTCAATACTGGAATGGCCGTATTGAGGTTTGGGGTTCCTAATAGCTGCCCAAAGATATGGAGAACTGCTGTCACCACTGTCTGTATCATATCAAGAAGTGTTTAAATGCTCTGATGGCACCCAACAGAGGGAAGGAGCAATCAATCAGGTAGACACAGTCGGCTGCCTTACCTGTGGATGGGTATTGACAATATATTTTGATGATTGAATTAGTTGCTTTTTTGGATCACGGTGGTATTACTGTGCCTTAGCACACAGTTTGGGAATTGCTTGGCCAACTGTATAGGCCATAAACTAACTTTGCCTGTTTTGAACTCCACAAAACCACATCTTCACTTGCCTTCATCTGTTCCTAAGAATTAAGGCCACATTTGTGGTAGGTTTATTTTGACAATATTTCCATTTTGATCTGCTTTTGTTTCCTCCTTGCTTTGAAGTGGCTTTGAAACACACACACACACACACACACACACACACGTGTTCTTTTCTTTCTTCCATTAATAAACAAAGAGGCTGGCTTGATTTGCCTGGAGCACACTGAAGCGTACAAAGCAGTAATGATCCAACCCAAGACTGAATACCTAATGAGCTGTCTTCAGCTCAGCCCAAAGTCTCCCCTATGTACAGGAATACAGTAATTAGCACACCTCTGTAGGAACCTGATTTCCTTAAAGGCATCTGTGTCTTCAACCTTTATTGATCAGCGAAGCAGTCTTAATTATTCTCCCCCCCTTCTTGTTTGTACATAGCTTGCAGCTGCTGCAGCAGCCATTAAGCAAGGCAATTAACATCTTTCTTTGTTATTTAGAAACTAAAAAAGGAGAGGAGAAAATATAGATCGGTGATTTTTTTCCATCACTTGTTTTCACTGAAAGCAAAACTGGCCCTATGGACTATGCTAGGGATGGGGGCAGAATTCAATTCAGTTTTGCACTTGATGTTGTCCTCATCAAAATGCTGGCATCATTGAATCTGGATTTACCATTTCTGTGCATTTCTCATCCCCCAGATTTTTCCATGGAAATGGTAAATTTGGCTAACAAGGTGGTTTTTGACAAGAATAAACATGTGATAAAACAAACCAGCAGGTAAAACAAAGCCATCAGCTAGACTTTTGGAATCCTTAAACACCTGAGAAAACACTTTTGTCTAGCAACTGAAAGGAAAAAAAATGGCACCAGGCAAGCATCCCTAGAGAGGTCCTCCAAAATTGGGGTGTCTCCATACAAAAAGTTGAGGTGCAGTCAGTGAGAGGAAATCAACTCTTGTTAAGTACAGTACATAGTTTTAAGTGATAGCAGTGCTTAATTTCCCCAACAAGTGTCCAATTTGCATTCTTCTTGCATACAAAACTGTGACTTTAAGATAACATTCCCCTACTCACTTTTTTTAAAACAATCAACTTGCATTTTATTTTCATAGTGATTTTGCATCCATTAGGCTTCTTTGTACTGCATAATTGAGGCATAAACCATGACCCCTCACATGAACATGCAGCTCAGACTTCACTTACTCCCCAGGCATTTAGAGATTTAAACTTTCTCCAGCACCAGCCAGCATTATGAACCAACTCACGTCTTCCTTGAGGACAGGCTTGTATGTACTGTGACACTCGGAAGTTGTCTTCTAGCTTGGTGGATCATGTGTGAAGTACAAGAAGCCCCCTGGCTGCATCTGTTGGGGGGGGGGAGAATGTTCTGATTGGCTACTGGATCTTCAAAACCTGTTGAAATGGAAGCGACGCTTGATCGTCATTCACAAAAGAGATGGGGTTAAAGATTACAACAGAAAAGAAATATACCTTATCATAGAGGGGTGCAAACTTGAATAAATATTGGGGGGCCCAGGTAAGCTCCATCACTGATCACTTGACACAGTGCGCACACAGCATTCAAATGGCAATGCCCATAACCTTTGGTGGGGCCTGGACTCCTCAAATATTTTATTGGGGGTGGGCAAAGGGTCCTCAGCCCCTAGGAGTTGGCTCCTATGTTATCAAAACACGGCAACAAGGGCATATTTAATATAATTATAACTTTTGGTTCCATGCTAAAATATAGTCCACAGAAATGCAGCTCCCATTCCAGTATGGCTGACGAACCTCCATGCCCAGTGTGACTGAACTGGTCATTCTCCCCTAGATTCGCCTTTGAAGTGTATCTGGGTAATATCACATCCGTTTGCCAGTGGGGAGTCTTATAACAGAATACTACCTCCCAGAATAACATCCCCTTGATAAAGAAAGCTAAATGTCAGGGAGAAGCATGCTCATCTAGCTTTGCCTTCATTCTAGTTCAGGCATAGGCAAACTTGGCCCTCCTGATGTTTTGGGACTACAACTCCCATCATCCCTAGCTAACAGGACCAGTGGTCAGGGATGATGGGAGTTGTAGTCCCTGAACATCTGGAGGGTCGAGTTTGCCTATGCCTGTTCTAGTTTTCTGCATGGAGGGGTTTATTTTATTTTATGGTATGGATCATTCAGTTGCATGAGCCCACAGTTACAGCCCGAAGAGCCACAGCCTTAGGCTTCCTATTTTTCTTCTGGAGTAAATCTTTGAGACTGAAAAGAAGCAGAGATGAAAAGGCACGGCATGGAGCCAAGAGTGAATAAACAGTTTGGTATGAGGATGAAAGGGACAGGACAGGGAGCCCTCTGGTACTGTGTGCCCAAGGGCTCCTAGAAGTCTGGAGCCATCGCAGAGCCCAATGATATCCAGGGGCTACAGGCAGAAGCAGATTTAGAGAAGCACGACCGGGTTCAGTTGCACTGGGTGCCAAGCCTTGGGAGCGCCGCAGGGGATTCCACAACTATGATTTCAAATGGAGCATGAGAATTGGGTGTGTGCACGCTGAATTTTGGCATTGCACAGGGCACCACTGAAATTTGAGACCCCCAAGGTCCTCCTGGCATGAGAAGTAGAAGAGTGACAGAACGTTTGGAACCTACAAATACTGAAAGCGCTCACAATTACCAAGGCTCAACATTGCATGCAACTGGGAGCATAAACTCCCTTATTCCAAATCTGGGCCATCTGCATTGTAGGGAGAATTCTGAGCGTTTTCAGTTGCTTTGAATCTTTTTGGCAGATCTTGTCGCAATGCAGGGACCACTTAGGAGCCTTCTTGACCACATTTGCATTTATTCCCCTGAAAGAGTTTATTACCCCCTGAAGAACAGAAATGGAGGGAGCTAAATGGCTGAAAATGTAGGTATGTATAGTAAGAATAGTGATATTATCTTCCCTTCCTTCAGTAGAAAGAAACTGATACACCACTAACAGTAATCTCTTAGTAGCACATCGTTTTAATGATATGAGAAACCAACCAAATTTATTCTGCAAAAAAAGTCTTTAAAGTTAATAGTTTTTCTTCATACATTATGTTTCTCAACACCTGTTAGCAGGATGAGAATACAATGGTATCTGATTCAGCTTTTCCTTTTAAGTGTTCAAAGTCCTTTCTCCTGCAAATGCCATACCCCAAGCAACAATTTTGCCTTTTCTGTAAGCAAGCTGTAATGTCCATTCACCTTGGAAACAGAAGTGAGAATAATTTGGTATTTACTAGGGCTGTGAATGGACCTTCCAACCCACCTTGTGAACCTTGATTCAGGTTGAGCCACCCTGTGCTGCCCTGGGGCCATTGCATCCCAGATCTGTCCCCCAAACAATTTGGAGGTGACACTTAGGGGATTTTGGGGGGGTTCTGAACTCTGAAAACCTCCTTTAAAAGGTGGGGTGGTGCACAGCACTTCACAGGAACAGAGCCTCTCACTTAATAGCTGTTGAGGATTCAATCTTGTGTGGTGATAGCCTCTGCTCCTTCCTGAGCAGCTTCCCTGTCACGATTCTGTGCATTTAAGTGCTGTTGTTTTTAAAACAGATCTTTACACCACAACAGGCATTGTATCCCAAAAGTCACCACAGCCTTGTCAGGCAATCAGGCAGCTGTGGCATCTCTGTGAAGGAAAAATCTTGCTTTCTAAAGTAAGGGACATTAATGTAGAGTTAGCTTTGCCTAATTATTTGAATCAGAGGTCAAGCTGACACTGTGAAATGCATTGCTGGCATTTCATTTTCATTTGTTTCATTTTTTAAGCCTTTCAAATAAGCCTTTGCACTGATTGCAAGGAGAATTAATTTAATCTCCATCATTAATAAACAAGTCAGACACATCATAAAGGCACCAAATGTGGTCCAATACAATGTCTGCTTTGTGTTCTGTTACAATAATTCAGAAAGAAGTACATGGGGGGTGGAAGAGGACCAGTGAGCAATTATCTACAGTGCAGAGCCTTAATTCCTTCTTGACATTAAAGAAACATGTATGGCTACGGTATTGTATGGAGAAAATAATAAAGGCACTTTTTAAAGATACATTTTCTGCATTTGACATTTGAAAATCCTTTTGAAATTCTGAGAGGCCCCCGAGTGGGATGCTCATTTGAATCCCTGACTACAACAAACATAAATTACTTTGGTTACAGGTAGGTTGCTGTGTTGGTCTGTCATAGTTGAAACAAAATAAAATAAAAATTCCTTCAAGTAGCACCTTAGAGACCAAATAAGTTTGTTCTTGGTATGAGCTTTCGTGTGCATGCACACTTCTTCAGATACACTGAAACAGAAGTCACAGACCCTTATACATAGTGAGAGGGTGGGGGGGTATTACACAGAAGGGTGGTGGGAATGGGTGAATGGCTGATGGGTGTGGTAAACATGTTGACCACTGTTAATGACTGCAATTGGGCTTACAGGAAAAAGCAAGGGGTGAGATGGCTAAAAATAGCTTTATCATGTTGAAATATACTCCAGTACATAACACATGTATAATGAGATAAGAATCCAATGTCTCTATTCAGACCAGGTCTCTCCATGGTTTTAAATTTGGTCATAAGTTGCATTTCAGCAACTTCTCTCTCCAGTCTATTTCTGAAATTCTTTTGTAATATGACAATTACTTTGAGATCTTGTATAGAATGTCCTGGGAGATTGAAGTGTTCTCTTACTGGTTTCTCTGTCTTGTGATTCCTGATATCAGATTTATGTCCATTTATCCTTTGGCATAGGGTTCGGCCTGTTTGTCCAATTACTTTTTTTTGCCAGCTCTTGTGGTTTCCCCACTAAATCTTCATGACCAACAGTGAGGTAAATTCCTGTCTATTGTTCAGCAAGAAATACAGTGGTTTATATAACAATGGTCAGTGGGGTTGTTTAATTTCCATTGGATTTCTGAATTGGATGAAGTAGGGAAAACAGCTCACATTCAGAGGCTGAGCTCCTAGGTAGAGACAGTTGTTAGCTAATCTAAGCCCAAGCAGAGATAGTCAGAAGTGACTGATGTCAGAGTTGATTCCAAAATGATCTCTCAGACCGTCTGTCTTGTCTCCTTCCAGCAGGCAGAGAAGGGAGGGAGAAGATCAATGGTTATAAACACTGCAGAATCTGCCAATTCCACCTCAAAAGTAATAAGCTCTCACCAGCTGCTAAGCATGGTACTGTTCCTAAGATGTGCTTAAATTAGTTAATTAATTGCAAAAAGAATGCTCACTGCTCCACAGTGGAGTTTGATATTTTTTCATATTAAAGTTTTTGGAGTTCAAGTTAGTGGCATTCTTAAAAACAAAAAAAGTTGCCAACATGGCTTCATGGGAGATGCTTGGTCAGGGCAGCCCCTTGTGCTCTGGACCCTTGCCCCTATTGGCTGATAGAAATGAGCAGGGAGGGAATAGCTGGCTGGGCCAGGGAAGTGATTAATGTCTCTGTGTGAGAGGGGGTGACCCCTGCCTGCTTGGAGGAGACAGTGGTAAAACCATCCCTCAAATGTACTGTATTCAGAAAATCTAAGTAATTACCTGCTAGTTGCCAATTTCCTCTCTTTAGTGGGTATTTGTAGACGAGATGCAGAAGCTCTCGGAAGAAACTGATTTTCTAGATTCGCTTCAGTCAGGATTTAGGCCTGGTTTTGGCACAGATACTACTTTGGCCACCCTGTATGATGACCTCTGTTGAGATAGGGGAAATGTGTCCTTGTTGATTCTCCTCAGCTTCTCAGGGGCTTTGGGTACCATCAACCAGGGTATCCTTCTGGAGCAGCTGTCTCAGTTAGGGCTTTGCCACTCCTCCCTACTTGGATAGTTGCTTCCAGAGCATAATGCTTGGTGAGTGCTCTTCAGCCTCATGGAGCCTTCAATCTGGGATTCTCTCAGGGTTCAATTTTATCCCCTATGCTGTTCAACATCTACATGAAACTTCTGTGTGGGGTTATCCAGACTTTTAGAGTATGTTGTCATCAATATGCTGCTGACACATAGCTCTACTTCTCCTTGATATCTGCAGATGTGCAAGTGTATGTACTGTCTTGCCTTGCCTCAGTATTGGACTGGATGAGAGCCAACAAACTAAAGCTCAATCCAGATAAGACAGAGGCACTATTAGTTGGTGGTTCCCTAGACTGCATGGAAGGGAGGTGGTTTGCTCTTTAAGAGGTTACACTCCCTCTGAATGAGTGCTTTAGAAGGAAAACAATCTGATTATTTCAAACTCTGAAATATTGTACTGTTTCTTTCAGGACTGATAGGCTCACTCCATGGACCCAGTGTCCCCACATATGCACCCCAAAAGCTGGCTAGTAATGTGCTGGACCAAACATTTTTGCAAGGATGTCAGAGGTAGAAAAATAGGGGGTCATTATGACTAGCATCCTAACACTACTAAGAAGGGGAAATGGGATAAATTGTAGTAAGGGATAAACTATTTCCCATCTGAGTTTTATATTATAATATAATGGAGATTTGTTTTGTTCACTTGAGCATTCAAGGTGGGCAGTCAAAGGATTCCTGTATCATATAAAAACTTCCCTGCTTTGCTTCCATCTGAGTGTCAGAGATAAGAAACCTAAATGTCATTTTAATCTGGCTTGGGTTCATCTGCCCCTCCCTCTTTTTCTTTAATATATAAAAAGTCTGTGCAGTGCCAAATAAAATGTCACAATGCAACTATTTAATTTAATTATGAAATTGATGATAAACTCCTCTTTTATCCTAATCAATGATCATCTTAATTTGGCAAACCGATAAGCAGTATATTTTAGAAATCCAGTATTTTCTTCTGATGTGCTGGGAAAATGTGTGAAATAACAGAAGATAAGGAAAATGCTAAACTTTTAAGATGTCAAAGACAAAAGTAGAATGTAGCAAGTCATTCTAACCATTTCAATCCTAAAGGCTCTCCTAGAATTTAGAGCAAGGATAGTTAACATGGTTCCCCTCAGTTGTGGACTACAACTTCCATAAGCCTTAGCCAGCGTGATGTGAACTGATTAAAATTTCAGGTTCTTATATTCTCTGGTTCGCCAGAAGCGGCTTAGTCATGCTGGCCACATGACCTGGAAGCTGTATGCTGGCTCCCTTGGCCAATAAAGTGAGATGAGCGCTGCAACCCTAGAGTCGTCCGCGACTGGACCTAATGGTTGAGGTCCCTTTACCTTTACCTTAAATCCATATAGTCTCATGGAAAGGGTGTTGGCTTTAGGAATTCCATGTTCAATTCCAAGACAGCTCATGGATTTTCCAGATCAGTGGTCCTCAGACCGTGCTTTTGCAACCTGCACTTGAGTTCTGATCTGACTTTGAGTCATCACAGATATCTTTTATTAAGCGGAGATTTTAAAAAAAAGCAGAAAGAGGGAAAGAGAAAGCTGAACAAAGAAAAAGCAGACTGACAAAGAGGGAGAGGGGAGGGTGTGCAAATAAAGGTCAAAACAATGTATATGGTAAACTTATAGGTTGGGAATGGAATTAAAGGTTGTTGTGAAATCTGTACATTTGCATGACCTTGGGCTTGTATTTCAGCTGCATACATGAATGAATGAATGTAATCAAGCATGAACATCACATCAACATATGCTTCCTGGTGCCAACGGGGGTACCAATGGGGGCCATACATGTGGAGCCCACAAGGTTGCCCAGAAGAGAACATGGGTACTAAAATTTTGCCTACCCCTACTCTATATAACCACAGGTTCAGCAATACCATTGTTTTAAAGGTGAGAAGTGACATCATATTTGAAGGACAGAAATGGGAATTGGGGCGGGAAAGTACCGTGAAGAAGAACTGAGTGAAATGAGATTTCTGGACTGATGGATAGGCTGCTAAATTCCCTATATCAACCAGATGTGAAGTCATATGCATTATGACTGTTCCTTTGTCAGAGGACCCTAGCAGCATAAAGGATGTGTGTGTGTGGAGGTGTAGACTAAGCTGTTGGACTATGCTGAAATGGCAAAACTGACTGGAAAGCTCAGGGACCAAGAAGATAAGAAATTCAAGAAAGAATGGGGAAATGTTACAATTTGTTTAGGAGACCACTGTAAGCAGATGAAAACAAATAGTACGGACAATACGGACAGATATAAAATATAGTTTACGAAATATGCAGTTGAAACTGTTGACAATAGGACCTATGGAGGGGGTGGTGGGGAAAAATCGAGATTCAGAGTGATCTCTTTATATGGATGTGCATTTGGTATAGTTATAAAATTATATTAGTAAAATCAAATAAAAGAGAGAGAGAGAGAGCCATCTTCTAGCGAACATGTCTTTGACTGAAGAAAGGTGGGCCAAAAAATCCAAGTTGCTCCCATTGGTTACGAAAATATGCATATACGATGCAACACTTTAGATTGGGGAAGAGTATATGTAAAGAAGGGTGGAGGCGTATTTTTCTATTTTGCAGTGACACATTCACAGCTGACAGGTTTTTCTCCCCACAGGCATCTACAGCTCGCATCTGTGTCTTCCACTCCCCAAGATATTTATGTAAAGCCATTAGAGAATAAACACAGTGTTGGTGTAGTGACATATGATGACTGTGGTATCCTTTAACTAACATGCTTCTGCTGGTTCCTGCATTTTGACTGGGACTTTAAGCTGGAGATGCACAAGTTCCTTGGAGTCATGAGGCTCATTTATTATTGATCTACCTTGATGGACAACTGAACTGCAGTGACCTCACCTCAAAATGGATATTGCAGTTTGGAAAGGTCTCAGAAAAGGGCAAGTGAAATTATCAAGGGGGGTGGAGTGACACCCTTATGAAAAGAAAGGTTGCAGTATTTGGGACTTATTAGTTTAGAGAAGTTGAGGCTCCAGTACCTTGGCCACCTCATGAGAAGAGAAGACTCCCTAGAAAAGACCCTGGTGTTGGGAAAGATGGAGGGCATAAGGAGAAGGGGACGACAGAGGATGAGATGGTTGGACAGTGTTCTCGAAGCTACTAACATGAGTTTGGCCAAACTGCGGGAGGCAGTGGAGGATAGGCATGCCTGGCGTGCTCTGGTCCATGGGGTCACGAAGAGTAGGACACAACTGAATGACTGAACAACAACAACAAGTTTAGAGGGAAGGCAAGTAAGAGGTGACACGATAGAAGTTTATAAAATTATGCATGGGGTGAAAAATGGGGATGGAGAACAGTTTTTCCTTCCTCTCTCATTACATTAGAACCTGTGGACATCCAATGAAGCTGAGTGTTGGAGGACTGAGGACAGATAAAATAAAGTCCTTCTTATGGAACTCACTCCCAGAGGACACAGTATTGGCCACCAACTTGGATGGCCTTAAAAGAAAATTATGGGGGAGAAGGCCATCAGTGGTTACCAGCCGTGATGCCTGTGCTCTGCCTCCACAGTTGGTGGCAGGAATGCTTCTGAATACCAGTTGCTGGACACCACAGGAGGGGGTGAAGTTCTATTGTACCTGAATCCAGATTGCATGTTTCTTACAGGCATCTAGTTGGCCACTATGAGAACAGGATGATGGACTTGGTGGGCCAGTGGCATGATCCAGAACGCTCTTCTAATATTCTTACCTGCTGTGCATACTTCTGGCAGTGTGTGTGTGAGTGTGTGTGGATGTAGGTAAGATGTTTAGGACAGTATTCACATGGAACCATACTGCATCAAATCATTCCAGTTTCCAAAGGGGCACAAGTTGTATGTCAAATGTAGCCTTTTGACATTTTGGCATGCCACTCTGAAAGTCAGAATGAAATGCTACATGCAACTGCAGGTGACAAAATTGAGACAGCTGGTTTTGTAAAGGGGGGGGTGCAGAGTTCTTAAGAAAGTGGTTGCTTTGGAGTGAGAAAACAATATTTAGAAATATTTTTTTTTGAAAAATCAATAAAATTTAATTGGCAAAAAAAAATGTGGAGTGCTGTTTAACCCTTTCACTCTCCAGCACCATTTCCACTTTAATTGTGTATTTGTCCTTCGATGCTTCAGTCATTTAGCCCTACCTATGGGCAGTGCAAGGGGGGGAAATGTTCAGAGTTCAAGCTTACCTGCCTAACAGGGCTGACAATTCAAATGCACAACTCAATTGCTTCTGCTGCATTTTTATGTACTATGGCCTAGCGCTGAATTATTCATATGCCATTATTTGTGAACTGCTCCTTTTCCAGTCTGTCGGTTATTGAAGCCCAGAAGCATCAACAAACAGCCAATGGAATAGCAATCATAGGTGAAAGGTGGTGGCTGCAGACAGAGATCTATGTCTGAAATTAAAGAAGGCCATAGGCTGTGCTTAGACTGGATTAGGATATCCAACAAGATAACTCCTAAACAGCACAGGCACCATGTGCATTATTACAAGATGCAAACTGATGGATTCAGAAGAATTTCCCCATACTAGTTTTGCATTCACAATCCCTAAAATGGATTAGATTCTCCATTTCACCCATAAACATATATTAAAAATCAACTTGTTTGAGTGTAGTTAAAGGACAAGAAGGGGTCATTAATCATTATTAAGTAGTAGTAGTAGTAAGAGTCATCATTGTAGTCATTGTTGTCATAATACTTCCTGTTTCTTGGTGTTCAAAGTGATTCATACAGTAACCCTGTATGAGAGACCGGTATTAGCCCTGCATTATCAGTATGGAGCTTGGGATCAGAAGTATTTGCTTTGACTATTCAGTGCACTCATGGTCGAGCTGAGATTCAGAGCAAGGACTTTCCATTGAGACTATCATGCAAAGAACACAAAAAGTTGCCATAGATTATTCAGTTGGATAAATAAGGATAGTGCTTTCTCAAAGAGCGTACCCCAATTTGTGCTCACACTAAATGCGATGGCGTATTATATAGCATGCACACACACAAGATGGGAATGCTGGTGAATTCCAATGGAAACAGAAAATGTTGATCTTTGCTTAATTGTCCCGTGTCTGGAATGGAAATCAAACCAATAAATATGATCAGTTTTTGCTGCTGTTGCTGCATTTAGTCTGCAAATGATATGCAGTTGATTATGTCTCTCCTCCCGCCCCATTTTATTGTGGTAGAATAACATAATGGCAATGTAAATTACGTAGATTATGGAATTGCACAATAGTGGACGGTGAAACAAGTTACATAGATTTGTGCAGAAGGCAGACGCCAGAGGAATGGGAACAGTGTTGTATATGATGAATATTGGGTGAAAAGGGCAACAGTGCATTCTTACAAACGCATATGCACACTAAACTTTTTTGATCTGCCCCTTGTTTTCCAGTGTTGGCATGACTTCTGACTTCTATAAAATCTAAGGAGTAGGTAGAACTTTGTCAAAGCCAAAATGATGTTACATCTTCAGAGAAAAAGTATGGAATATCAGTTGCCTCTGTTTCTGTGCCCTTCAAGTAAGAAAAGTCCCATATGTTTATTGCACTTCTTTAATCTGCCTTAATATCAGATTGCTCTACTTTTAAAACATCTCAATGTGTTAATAATCTTGATACTAGCTTGATGTTTTGGACTACAATTCCCATGAGCCCAAAGCAGAATATCCAATGGTCAGAGATGATAGGATTAGTAGTTTAAAAAATCTAGAGAGTACCAGTTTGGGGACTCAAATCTTTAAGTACATCTGTTTCTTTATGTCTTTGTTTCTTTTAATTATAAGAGTTGTATATACTGCTTTTTGCATACGATAACAAAGAGACTTGTAAAAGCTGAGCTTGTATTACGAATTTTGCACTGCTGGTTTTTTGTTTTGTTTTTAGAGGAGGAATAGGCTGCTACCACCAGGAATGATGAGCTGTGATCATTAGGAATCGCTTTCATAAGCAGCTGTTAAATGTTCTAGAAAATGTGACATGACACTTCTCATGAATGGAGACTCGAAACTGGGTGGAGGTTTTAAAATGAAACTTCAGTGCTTATCGGAATAACAAAAGAGCTGCCAAAAAGGTCTGAACTGAGAGAATAGTTTGTTGACAGCTGATGTAATATCATGGATGAGAGACTCTTACCTTTGTACAGTAGGCTACTTTCTGCATAGACCCCTCTCTACCCGCCATCTAGGCAAGCAGAGTTCAAGGACACATTGCTGCCAGGCAGAAGCATTCAAGGGAAGTGCAAAACAGGGCTAATGAGGATTGGCAATCTGGGGAGAGTAGGCATGACTGGGGGAGGCCCAAGGGCCAGGTAGAGAGACATGGAGGGCCACATTTGGCCACTGTCACCCACCCATGCTTTAGATTGCTGTATAATTGCTAAATTATTCTACCTGTACCATGGGGCAAAACTGCACAGCTGTCCTTTCTTGTTTCCTCATGTAAAACTGACTTTTAAAACCTTAGAATTAAAACTTAAGTTAATTCTTAGTTTGGTTTAGGCTCACCTTTTTCCTTTCTTTGAGAAAGTGTAAAAATGTGAGTGGGGGGATTAGAGTAGACATTTATGAAATATTCTGGGAGGAAAAAATTAACTGATTAAGGCTGGAATCCTCCCCCCCTTCCGACTATATATATATATATATGTGTGTGTGTGTGTGTGTGTGTGTGTATATATATATATATATATATATGTGTGTGTGTGTGTGTGTGTGTGTGTGTATATGAGAAATCCCCAATAAATACAATGAGACTATTTTCTGAGTAAAAATCAATGAGATCCACCTGCCTGACAATTTTGTCTTCTCTTTCTATTTTCAGTGGCTGACTGTAAAGGCCAAATATCTGGCAGGCTTTCTCTGAAAAAACCTCTAGATGAGTTTATATAAGGCAGTTTTATCCCAATGATTCACTCTGGCTGCCATGGGACATATCTGCAGTGTGTGCCAGAACTGCTAAAGCAACACAAATCATGACAGCCTGTGTATTTTGTCATGAAAACCTAACTGAATGTGTGTGTGTGTGTGTGTGTGTGTGTGTGTGTGTGTGTGAGAGAGAGAGAGAGAGAGAGAGAGAGAGAGAGAGAGAGATGGGGGTGGGGGACCAGCCCCATGACTGCATTATTCACATGCAGGGCAATGACAAGTTGTTGGGGGAAGTGGCTTTAGGCTTTCAGCTCCACCTCAAATCACACATGCTTCCTTACTGCCTGTTGTCTGTAAGGAAACCTTAGCCCTCCTGCTCGTGTGATAGGGCCTTCCTGCAGCTGTGACACTGGTTGTCCCAATTGCGCTAAGTTCTTGCACAGAAACAGGAGCTCAATTGCTGAGTTTTCCTTACAAACAACTGCATGCAACGTATTGCTGTTCCAAGAAGCACATGTGATGTCAGGGATGAGGATAAAAGCACAACCCCACTCTATTCCCATGCAATTCTCATAGGAACCAACGCCAAGGAGCTGAAGGTTCTTTGTCCCCCCCCCCCAATAAAATATTCAAATGGTGTGCATGCACCATGTCATGTGATTGAATTTGCAGGGTGGGTCTTATCTGCCCCCCTCCCCAAATATTTTATTCAAGTTGGCACACTTGGCCACTCCCCTTGTATAGGAGAAATGCATGCATAAGAGTATCACTTGAAGACTAACAACTGAGTGTGTGAGCTACCTCTCCGATCCTGGCTTTGAGCAATGAGGTGAGACAACATGAAAACCTTTTCTGCACCAACTGTTGCACACGACAAGATTGTCACTTGAGGTTGGAGACATCAGAGAATAAATGTGCATTTGTAAACTTACCCTTACACCCTGTTTGCATTCATTTATAGGCCTGGTGTGCTTTTGTAATGAAGCATAATATCATGGCTGTCTTAGCACTGGCCGAGGCAATCTGTGAATGACTTCTTACCTGTGATGCAGCAGGGCTCAGAGCTAAAATAAGCATATAACACAGCCTTTCTACCAGATCACTGACAATCTCATAATGCATGCGAAGGATCACTTATTAGAAAACATCCCACAGCAGGGGCTTGTTAACAAGATAAATTTGGGGGTGCTGGGAGGTTCAACATTAAGACTAACAACACCTCCACAGATGCTCTACCTGAGATGATAAATCACTTATTGCTTTGCCGCGTGAGAAAGCTGTTTCTATCCTTTTAATGAGACGCCAATGGTAGCACTCAAAATACAATATCACAGGATCCATGTCAAGTTTCGAAAAGAAAATAGTGCTATCATGCTGGTTGCAAAAAAGAGAGGAGCTGCTTACACACAGAGAGAAGTATATTCAAAAAGAAAAACTCGCCACCTAAACTTCTGTGCAACAAGTAAACTCTTTAAGCTTAGCATATGTGTTGTATGGAAGCACCAGCACCATTGTTTGCTAGGAATTTGGAACAGTGAACAGGTGACTAAATTCTATAAAGGGTTCCTAAATCCCAGCCATGATTGTAAGGGATAAGAAAAGCAGAGACCCATTGCATGACATTATTAGTTTTATATTGCTATAATCCACAATGGTATTCGGAGAGAAAAGAGAAGATGGAACATTCAATTGATTGGGAACTTATGAGGCTTCCTGACTATTCAGAAGTAAGCCCACTGAGTTTAATGGGACTTATTCTGAGGTAGAGATGGGTGACTGTGTCATGTTTGGTTTCTCACTTTTCCAATCTTAAGTTCAGTACTGCATATTTCCAACATCAGTTTGTGATCTGGTTTTAAAGCCCTCTTGACAATTCATCAGCATGTTAGAGTGAATTTCTCCTGATATACTAATTCTTGCAGATTATTTTCCCCTTATATAATGCACTTTTATGTTATTTTGTCTAATGTATGTCAGACATATGGACACTTTAACCTACCATATGCATTTTTGTTCACATTACTTTGTAGAGAATTCCACTGCAAAATTCAGAGAATTGCAAATTTTGAAGAATGGCTGTTTCAGCTCATGTATTGTTTCAGAAAGTGTGATTTATTTATTTTTGAATTAGATCAATTTGCAAACTTAATTATATTTATTCCCCATCCCCACTCCTGCATAACTGTATATAGGCTATAACACACCTATTCAGGTTTAACTTCTATTGAACTGGATGGGGCTTACTTCCGAGTAGACTTGAAAAGGATTGAGCTGTAAATGGATAAGGAAGTTTGTCACCAGGGAGCAGACAGTTATCAGCCTGGCATTTTAAGGACTGAACCTATCCTCATTCTAAGTCAGGCATCCCCAACCTTCAGCCCTCCAGATGTTTTGGACTACAATTCCTATCATCCCTGACCACTGGTCCTGTTAGCTACGGATCATGGGAGTTGTAGGCCAAAACATCTGGAGGGTCGCAGGTTGGGCATGCCTTTTCTAAGTCTTCAGATACAGAGGCAGCAATTAGAAAACTGTTTGTTGCATGGCTTTTTAAAATAAAATACAATACATAATTATACTCAGACCAGACCATTTGTGCTCCAAAACTAAGTACTTTCTCAATACAACATAAAATTATTTTGTCCCTTGAAAATAATAAGTAATCACAAGAAGAAGAAAAAACTCCTAGTTACTCATTAAATCCTCATTCTAATTATCACAAATAAAACAGATCTCTCTCATTATGTTTAAGATTGCATATTAGCCCAACCATCTGGTTCATGTGTTGTTAATCTGAAATCCTGTTGTTCAGCAAGTTCCCAGGCATCATACAAAGAACCCACAAAACCACTGTGATATCATTCCACTCTGACCAAAATCTTCAAGGCTTTCTTGCAATGTAAACAGTCCATGACCTAACATGAACCCTGAGAGGTTCCCACTAAAAATCCAAATGCTTCACAAATCCTGGAATACATGAAACCTTAATCCATATGGATATAACACTTGCTATAATTCTGTAAACATCTACTTAAAATAATCCACTTTTACCAGGTACTCTGATCTGCTACCATGTTTATGTTTCATGATTATTTGTGAGGGAAATTCAGATTCACATTTCCCTCCCTCCCCACTCAGTTGTCAATCACAATAGGTAGTCTTGGGCAAATGGAGGGGAGAGCTTCATTTTCAATAAACTCAAATGATTCTGTAGAACATGGATGAAGAACCTATAACCCTTTGAATGTTGTTGGACTACAACTCCCATCATCCCTAACCACTGGCTGTGGTGGCTAGTGCTGTTAGGAGTAGATTCCAATAACATCTGATGGGCTACATCTGCCCCTGCTGTAGAAGATTCATCCTAAATTTCCTCTTATAGCTTTATTATTCTTCATTGTGAGGACACACACACACACTGGTTTGGGCTTGAACATCCAAACCCATAAGTCAAATGAGTCATATTGAAAGGGGTGTCTTAAGGATCAGGACAGGTCATTTCAGAAGATGAACTAGCAAGAAAGATATTGTTCACCAATTATAAAAAACAGCAACACATTGAAATACTGTAATCCATTGTAGCACTAAAACAAACATTTTCTCCACTTGTCTGACAGATTAACCTCTCCTGTTCTCCTCCAATTCTGTGGGTTCTCCTGACCTCTTCCTTGAGCTGATCTGTGGAGGCTGGTGGGGGGGAGGAGAGGGTCCTGCTAGCAAAACTACGGAGTTGAATCTAGCCCACTGAGACCCTGAAAAAGAGAGTTATCTGGAAGCATTTTACCTTTGGCTGTTTAACCTATGAATAACATGTCACTTAATGATGAAAGGATCTGTTGATCACAGGGAAACCCCTTTGTACGGTGCTTTTATGATTAAATACTCTGCAAAACTCTTCGCATCCAATAAAATATTGTTCTCCCTGCTGCTGTGCCTTGTCAGTGATTATATATGACACGATATACTCATGATTCATTTAGCTGAGCATTCTCATTATTGTTGATGTATGTGTCATTCACTGACTTCCTTTCCCTAGATTACAACTGAGCCTTGCTTGAGTTTATATATTTGCCATATGGTGGGAGGAATGCATAGATTTGCTTCTCCCTGGTTCTTTTTCCAAGGGAAATATCCACTAAATAATTTGGTTAGTCAGCACAAAGGCAAAAATGAGAAAGACGGGAGCAATCCAGTAAGCAACTGCTGTTGGCCTCTGGGATCAAGAAAGTACTTTGTGCCACATACAGTGAGAAACCCCTGAGATATGTATGCCTGAACATGTACAAGCTCCCTTCATCGGAAAGGCCAGATAGCCATGTCTGTGTGGTATTTCATATCATGGTTTTCTAAGCACAGCCACCAAAGTCCTGTGCAGTGCAACCTCAAACAGTTTTACTAAGGTAGGAAATCCCACTCCCTAGTATATGGAATTAGAAATCCAGACTTTTAGTGTTGCTGCTGAACTTGTGTGGCTGCCACACAAGACTGTTTGCTGTATGTGAAGAATGGCCTTCAATGTACCTTTGGAGCACTTGGCGTGGTCATTCGTTACAGTCCGGATATTGGATTAGGTGAACTATTAGTCTAATTGGAAGAGCGGTTCATGTGAACTTTTTGCAATAGCAACAATGGATTCCTAAAACATTTCCATTTCTCTGTCACAAAAACACTCTCTATAAATATATAAATAAGATAGACCTCACTGGAAAGTTAAAGACTGTAGGCCAAATGTTTTACTTGAGCTTATGGCCAACTGAGAATAGAACTAAATAAAATGAAGAACTGGAGCACCGTCATAAGATCGGAGGTGAAATTAATGGAGAGAAAGGAATTTTGTGTTTTCATTATTTAACATTATTGGTAATGTGACTGTTCTTGTTGCAAATATTCTAGTTTAGGGTTAGAATTTGTTCTAGGGAAATGATGGCTACCTACCATGGGAATTTTATTAAAAGCAAACGCTTGATGTTCTTGATTAAATGAATGATGACTCTTTTGATAGATATAACAGTGCTATGGGGAAACAAATAAGGGTGTATGTAAGTAACTGTGATTATTATTATTTATTTAGTCAACTTACAGACTGCTTCCTGTTGTTGTTGTTGGCATTTATCTGTCTTGAGAGACAATGGAGTGTGCCTCCGGGAGGAAGTCGAAATGCTGTGTTAGCAGCACTGAAGTGACCTCTGCAGGGTGCAATCTATATATAACAAATAACCAGCAGATAAAAGCATCAAAAATACTAAGAATAGTACAGAACAAACAGTAGTTCATTCCAGCTGTACAACCCAGCAATCAACAACCAGGAAATGCCTAGACAAAAAGGTACGTTTCCAGTATTTTAAACACACTATAGATAGAGCCTCTCAAATTTGGGGGGGGGGAAATATTCCAGAGATCAGGTGCCACCATAGAGAAGGTTTTGAATTAATTTTTGAAGGCTTGTTTCAGCGCTGAAGTGCAATGTGTGCTGTAGGATAACAGTGTTATAAGAATTCTGTGCCACTAATAGGGAGAATTGGAACAAGTGCTTCAGGCTGCAATCCCGTACACACTTTAGTAGCAGTATTTCCCATTGAACTGAATATGGCCTACATCTCAAGAGACATGGATGAGATTGCACCCTCAGGGAGCTAAGAATAGGTGTAGTGTTTGTTGCCTTGTTACACACAGAGACATGCAAAAGTAGTAAACTCTAGCAGAAATACCAATTGTGGCCACCTTGCGACCCTAGCTGGTATTTAACTCCAAGAACTTTCAAGGACACACAATATAAAGCCATTACCTGCAATAAATGTAAGACATCCCTCTCTTTTTATTCAAGAGACCCATGCAGAACAAGAAACTTGTGTTTGAACAGATGTGGTTTTAGATGTCTTTAGGCTGCAAATGGCTATGTCTTTTATTTGTGTTAACAAAATCAAGCTTCAATTTACACCCTCGTTGCCATAAAGCACAGGTTGCAATTAGGGGGATGTTTGAGAGGTGAGAGTACCAGCAATGTTTCTTCAAAAGAAGGTGGAGTTCTTAACTGTGGCACAGTTAAGAACCACAGTTAAAAGCAGAACTAGGAGTGTTAAGTGGAATAAAGATTGAGGGGGGGAATTAAATACTTAGGTGTATGGCTGATAGCTAAGAACCCCAATATATTCCAAGATAATTATGTCATAGTATGGAAAAAGGTTAAAAAGAACTTGGAAATATGGGGAAGGGTGAAATTATCACTATTGGGTAGAATCTCAACCATGAAGATGTGGCTTTCACCTATAGAAGCAATTTCCCAGAAGAAATTGAACATGCAAAAGAGGTGGTCAGCATACAGAGGCCTATTAGATTTTACAGAAAAAATATGTAAAACTGAAAAAGTTTGAGGATATTACATAGCTGTCAACCTTTCACTTTTTTGTGGGAAATTCACTTATTATAGCACTGGGAAACAGCAGGGAGGGTTGACAGCTATGAATTGGGTAACGAGCTGGTTGCATTACTACCAACTGAATGAAATGTTCAGATGTGATTTAAAAAAGTGTTGCTTTGATGAGCAAAGTTCTCAGTTTGAAAGACAACTAATAAAAAATAGAGTTATAGTGATATCGAGGATGTATAAGTTATTGTTAGAATGGCAAACCAAAGATGAAATGATTAAATCTGCTATGGTCCATTCGGCTAGGAATGTGGGGCATAACATAGAATTAGACTCATGGGGAAAGTTGTGGAAATTCGGGTTGAAATTCACAGCATGTTATACCATGAGGGAGAATTTTATGAAAATGATATATAGATGGTACCTAACACCAAGTAAATTATCCAAACTGTATAAATCAACATCAAATCTTTGTTGGAAATGTAAAGAAGTAGAAGACTCATATTACAAATGAATAACAAAGTAGCTAAGGACTTTTGGAAGATGATTTATAATGAGTTGGAAAAGATATTTAAAGCAACTTTCCCCAAAAGACCAGAAGCCGTTTTTTAAAAAACTAGGGATAACTGAAGCAAATATTCCCCCAAACAGATAAATCTATTTCTTTACACAACCATGGCAGCACAAATATTATACGCACAAAAATGGTGTGTTTAGGTGGTACCTACCCAAGTGGGACCCAGGTGGCGCTGTGGGTTAAACCACTGAGCCTAGGGCTTGCTGATCAGAAGGTCGGCGGTTCGAATCCCTGTGACGGGGTGAGCTCCCGTTGCTCGGTCCCAGCTCCTGCCCACCTAGCAGTTCGAAAGCACGTCATAGTGCAAGTAGATAAATAGGAACCGCTCCAGCGGGAAGGTAAACAGCGTTTCCGTGCGCTGCTCTGGTTCACCAGAAGTGGCTTTGTCATGCTGGCCACATGACCGGAAGCTGTCTGCGGACAAACGCTGGCTCCCTCGGCCTATAGAGTGAGATGAGCGCCGCAACCCCAGAGTCGGACACGACTGGACCTGATGGTCAGGGGCCCCTTTACCTTTACCTTTACCCAAGAAGTATGGCTGCTGAAGTTATGACAAAATGGGCTATAGATGTGGGGCATAACATTCAGATGGAAACGTGGGAGAAATTATGGAATTACCACTTAAAATTTACTGCATGTACGATACTAAAAGAAAACATCATGAAAATGATGTATCGCTGGTATCTAACTCCAGTGAAGCTAGCAAAAATGTACAGGAAAAACAATAAGAGGTGTTGGACGTGTGACAAGAAAGATGGAGAATTCTACCATATGTGGTGGACATGTGACAAAGTCAAAACATTTTGGGAGATCATATATAATGAATTGAAAAAAACATTGCAATACACATTTCCAAAAAGACCTGAAGCTTTCTTGTTGGGGATGGTGGGAAATGAGATCAAAAAGAGAGACCAAAGATTCTTCTTATACGCCACCACAGCAGCAAGAATCTTGCTAGCCCAAAATTGGAAAACACCAAATTTACCAACGGTGGGAGAGTGGAGAAGGAAGCTCTTGGAATATTTAGAATTGGCGAGATTAACAAGTAGAATAAGAAATCAGAGAGATCAGCAGATAGATGTGGATTGGAGTAAATTCTTAGAGTATTTAAAAGATAGTAGAAATGTGTAATTCACTTACAGGTGTGACGAAACTCTTGCAAAGTAACAGAAGGAAAAAGAAAAAATTTAGAGGAAATATTTTGATAGATATGATCAGGTAAAATTAAGAAAAAGCGGACGAATGATGTATCTTGTAAAACTAATGTAGTGATGGAGGGAAGTCAAAAAACTCGGCGGAGTTTATGCTAATATGCAAACCATATAGAATGACAATAGTGTATTTGTGTTATGTTTTTTCTTTGTTTTGTCTTAAAGTTGCAAAAACAATAAAAAAAAGAAGTATGGCTGCTGAAATAGGATTTGAGTAAGAACAGCAGTGTGGGTGATTTTTTGTGTTTATTGTGAGATAAGGTATAGAGTATAGAGTAGTATAGAGTATATATATATAAGTATAGAGCAGGGGTCGGCAACCTAAGGCCCATGGGCTGAAAGCGGCCCACAGAGGCCATTTAACTGACCCACAAGCCTCCCCCAGACTGAACCGCCTGCTGCACTAAACCAAAGCAGTGAGGCGCGGGGACTCTCTTCCGCCGCTCCAGAAATCGCTTCTGCGCATGCCCAGATCCTGGAAATCGCATCTGTGCATGTCCACAGCACCGGAAATCACTTCTGCACATGCCTAGATGCTGAAAATAGCTTCTGCGCAGGCACAATTTTTGGTGTCTGGGCACGCACAGAAGCAATTTCCGGCGTTGCACTGCCCCGGCCCAGCCCACGGAGAATCTCCACAAAAGTGATCCAGCCCATGCCCAGAAAGCCTTGCCGACCCCTGGTATAGAGTAACTATAATATGCAACATAAATTGAAAATTTGAGGGAACTATGGAGGGGAGGGAGGAGAAGTTGGAATGATTGCTTGCTAGATTTGAAATGTTGTCATACTGTTTATTTGTTGAAAATTTATAAATAAAATTATTTTTAAAATAAAAAAGAAGGTGGACTGTTACCCAGGACTGGCCCAAAATTACCTGTATGTAGGACTGCAACATACATGCTGTGTGCTCTCAAGTCACAAAGATGGTGGTCTGAATTGCAGGGGGTTAAACTAGATGACCCTGGTGGTCCCTCCCAACTTTACCATTTCTGATTCTGTGATTCTGAGAGTGACCAGTTCTGTGGGCACTTGAGACTCATAGGGGAAACAGGCGCTGTCCAGTCCCCAGTCTGAGTCAAGCAGAGAGAATACAGGACATTGGACAGCTCCAAAGGGCTTTGCTAAAGCAGCCACAAGTTATCTTCTCTGTGGGCAGCTAGAGCTAAAAGAAACCTTGTGTAGGCTGGTCAGAACTGAAGTATGCTAGCCTCCCTGGAAAAGCTGGATAGGTTCCTTGTTGTTATTGTTATGAGCTCACACCTCAGTTGAGGATATGAGTAATATAAGAATAGTATCTTCTTATAAATGTGAAATGAGTCACCAGTAGACCAGCAGCACTGGGATCGATAGGAACTTCAAGAGAAATGCAATCTTGGGTTGTAAATTATATTTCACTAAAATTGGGAAATGAGCCCTCCACACATTTGAAGCCCAGCTCATAAGGTGGGTTTTCACTATAAATGCACACACACACACACACACACACACACAAATACATACGTACAGCTGCACCCCTGCTCGCTCCACTTGCCAACTCCCCAAATTAACCTTCTACAGCAGGCATCCCCAAACTGCGGCCCTCCAGATGTTTTGGCCTACAACTCCCATGATCCCTAGCTAACAGGACCAGTGGTCAGGGATGATGGGAATTGTAGTCGAAAACATCTGGAGGGCCAAAGTTTGGGGATGCCTGCTCTACAGCTTTCTCTTCCCACCCCTGGCAACCACTAAACTCACTTTTCACCTTCCCAACTGCATTTCTGAAGCCACTTCTTCATTCTGATCTGCAGCCCCACTTTGCACCTATTTTTACCTTCACCCACATGCACCTTCCTTCTGTGCATCCCCTCTGCACACCAACAACCCCCATGGTAACCTCCTGCATCTTCCTACTCCCATACATTGTGTCTCCTCCATGCTGCTTTTTTTCTAATTTCTGCTTTTGTGCAAAACCTCCATTTCCCTATGTGTCCACCCCTGCTTTATTCAAACTTCTGCTGTCATTTAAAACTACACCTTTCCTCTGCTGTTGTGCAATCTGCCTTCTCTCTTGATCCCCTCCCCTCATGCAAATCCAGGCTTGACTTGATTGAATTGTATTAATTGTTTTGATTAATGTTGCTGTTTGCTTTATATGCTAATGTGGTTGATAGTATAGTGATTGCAATGTTTGTTGTTTTTAAAATGCTATTGTGATTACTGCGAGCCACTCTGAGGTCACCATTTGTCATAGGAAAAGAAGAGTACAAACATTAAATCAACTCCAATCCTCTAACTGTGGCTGCTCTCTGACTTCATGCAAATCCAGGATTGTGATGTGCACTACTAATCCTCCAATGGGAGCTACACAATAGCTCCCTTACATTTTTATGTATATAAATGTAAAAGGTAGGTAAAGGCCCCCTGGATGGTTAAGGCTGGTCAAATTCAACTATGGGGTATGGCGCTCATCTCCGCTTTCAGGCCGAGGGAGCTGATGTTTTCCCACAGACAGCTTTGCCAGGTCATGTGGCCAGCAGGACTAAACCGCTTCTGGCACAACGGAACACTGTGATGGAAGCCAGAGTGCGTGGAAACACCATTTACCTTCCCATCACAGCAGTACCTATTTATCTACTCACACTCATATACTTTCAAACTGCTAGGTTGGCAGGAGCTGGGGAAAATCAACAGGAGCTCACCCCGTCGTGTGGATTCAAACTACCAACCTTATGATTTGCAAGCCCAATATGTTCGGTGGTTTAGATCAGAGTGCCACCTGGCAAGGTCTAGGCTGGTGTGGTAGCAGTCAGATATCAAAACTATCTAGATATGTAGGGTCTTTAGGAGAAACTGAGGAGTAGCACAGTGAGGTAGTCCAAGAATGGGTGAGGTCCAGTAGTGTGTTGTGAGGCAAAGGCAAACACAGCATAATTGACTTTCTTCCATGTCTGTATTCATCTACACTTGAAACCTGCTCAGTGCTGTAGTATGCCTGCTTTCTAATGTCTGCATGCTTGGCAATTCTTTGGTTTGTTGCATGGTTAACAGTACTTGTCATGACTTGCAGGCCCTGCGCAGAAGAGTACTGCAACCCTGACTGTAATGCTGTTGCCATTGCATTCAGAGGGAATACAAAAAGAAACATAGAGCCTAAACTCAGCTGCTCTTGAAAGGAGACATTGTATTAAAAATAATCTTGCACTTCTGCATTGCTACTAGTGAAAAGGGACAGTAAGAAGCAGCTACAACTCCGAAAGCTTTTCAAGTATCACTAGGCATGCATTATGCCTTTCCTTTGCTGCATGGCCTTTATTCAGGATCTCCCATCCTGGCGGTGGTGGGGAGGCATTCATAGTGAAGAGATGCTACCTTCTGAAGTGTGCAATGATAGCTGCTGAATGCCCACCCCCACCAAATATTTTTCCTCCATTACCCATTATCCATATTAGTATGGGTGCAGAAGTTCACATTTCCGCTGATGAAAACCTTCATCATATCCCACACGAAAACACACATGCACCTGTTTCAGCTAAGGTATAATTAGACCTTAGGACAAGATTACATATCTTGCATCCTTTTCTCCCTAACGGGAAATTGCATTGTCAGAGAATATGTGTTTGGCAATCTAATATGTTAGGTGATGTGGAGAGGCCCAATAAATTCTGTGGAGCAGATTAATTTGAATTAATTTTAGCTTACATCCAATATTGGATGTTTGAACAGAGGCCAGAATTTTCTGCCATTATTTAGTCTGGATGGTAATTTGTGCCTCGAGAATACTTCTTAGCCTGAGAGAATCAAGTGGGGGTTAGGAATTTTCTCACAATATCTTGCAATATACTGAAGCCAATGTTCCGTACTAACTAAATGCAGTCACAGTGAGATGCAGCTATTGTGAGGTTGTAGGAGTAGCTTAAGTCTCCAGCTAAATGTGTGATTGAGCAGCAAAGATGGACAAAACTGTCGATTTAGATTTCTCTCACTTTCCATTTTTCAAGTCTTAAATTCTTCACATTTCTACATCAGTTTGGGATTTAAAGTCCTCGTGAAAATTCACTAGCATTGTAGTTCAAATTTCTCCTAATAGAGACATTATTGTATGTTGTTGTTCCTAATATACACATTTTTGCAAGCAATTCCTCCTAATATAATGCATTTCACTCATAGTTGCATTTTTATGCACACCATGCCATAATATATGCATACTGTTAAACACTATTTGTTTGGAGAGTTGCATCACAAAATTCAGATCAGTGCAGATTTTGAAGAAGAGCTGTGTTTTGGTTAACATATTATTTTGGGGAAAGTGAAAGTCTGAACTTCAGATCCAAAATAAGTTTTTCCACATCCCCATGGAGGTGATCCGAATATGATAGAAGGGGAAAGGATGGCAATAACATCTTGGTTATTTTTCTGGTAGGCAGGAGGATACATGTTCAAGCAAGATCTACCTGTAATTTTAAGTCTAGGATTGTTCCAAATTGAGGGATTCTGTTCTAAGTACAAATTATATCCATATTGTCCAGCCACATTATTGTAATCCTGACTGGAGTATGGGTTAAATCCATCTTGGTGAAACTCAATAACTCTAACTACATCTGTAATGGGGCCCTTAAGATAAGTGTAATTTCGGCAGGTGAGGGCAAAAGCAGCAAGAGAATCAAGAGGTATAAGAAATTGTTTTTATTCTAGCATAACCCAGCTCAGAAAGAGTATTTAATGATGCCTTCAAATGAATATTCCTCCTCCCCTGTGTCCACAGGACTTCTTAGTCAAAGAATGGGTAATGTCAGAATGCTGGTACCTGCTCCTCCTTCCCAGCTTCTGGTCCCAGTCATAATCTCCAGCATCCCCTGTGTTGCTGCAGAGGCTCCTGGAGTGTGCTTCTTCCACCATGGGCTCCATTATGGAAACCCAAAAAAGGAGGAGGAGGCTTTCTGCATGGCTTCACCGAGGCTATGGAACCTCCTGCTAGAGGTGGGACATTTCTCTGTGGGCTTTTTGCCACGCCGTTAAGTCATTATTATTCTGGGAGGCATTCAACATGCTTTTTAACCTGTTGCAGACCCAATTGGGCACTTTAGGTTTTGTGTGTGTGTGTGAGTGAGTATGAGAGAGCGATGCCCTGCACAGGACTTTTTTTCAGCAGGAACTCACCCGAAACTTAGTTCCAGCATTTCTCAGGTGGCACCATTGCCATTCTAAGAGAGCAAGGGAGGCGTTCATAGTGAGTTCCAGTACCTCTTTTCCTAGAAAAATAGCACTGGCCTTGCATATTGTTGTGGCAAATAAAGGATGGGCTATTAATGTTTATAATAGCACAAATAATAAAGATATAGCTCTGCACCATGAGTGTGACACAGTTCTGGTGCCATGGTTGTGGAATTCCCTCTCAGTGGAGATTTGCATTTCTTCCTCATTGATATATTTCCATTACCAGCTGGAGCTTTTATTTGTTCTTCCTGGTCTTTGGCGGCTTATAATAGGACTAAATGGTGGCTGATGGTTGCGTGTTGGGCTGCTTGCGGGCATTTCTGCATTATTGTGGTTTTACAGTTTTATCATTGAGATTTTATTCTGTGTATTAACAAAATCTGCACACCACTCTGTGAAGATCAGTTGAAGGGCAGTCTAGAAATGTGTCAGCAAGATATAGTACTAAGACACATTTCAACTTCCACAACTTTGACTGCATCAGGGACCCCAGTTGTCCGTCATATATGCCAGGACTACCTGTGATCCCAGCAGAGACACACCTCTCCGGCTGAGTGCACATTCATTGCTGCAGGGATCTAAAATATGTTTCCCACCACCATCAGTGTGGTCACAGAGAATGCAGTCAGAATGTCAACATCCAGCAGAGGTTTCGATTTTTTCTAAAAGGAGAGTTTTCTTGTTCCTTAAAGGAACAACACTAGTTGTGCTGCAGCCCATTTCAGGTTGAATTGCAAACCTGCCTGTTGACAAAAGATACTTTCAGCATATTGAGATGAGACTGAAATCTTTCCTGTGCACGCTCCCCTGGGAGTACATTCATCGAATGCAGTGGGACTTACTTACAAATAAACATGATTCCACTGCTGGTTGATTTCAGGGTCCCTATGTGCAAGTCCAGAAATTTGTTCCAGTACCAGGCACAGTTTCAACAAAAAGGAAACTTTGAGCACAAGCAGACTGTATTTTCTTAAACTCTGGGGAGATGCCTTCTTCCCTAAATGTAAGAAGTGTGACAGCAGGGGAAATAGCAGGGTTCCCCACTGGGTTTGAGCTAAACAACTCTTTTTAAAAAAGAACAAAATTACACCAGCTTCAGTTTGCATTCTGAAGGTTTCCTTTTAATTCCTGAATAACGAAGATGGAAAAATTGTCATATGCTGGAGGGCAGCAGCTTGCTTTAATATTTGCATTTGCATTTGCATTTAATTAATATAATGTCTTTATCATTGGTATAGTTGTGGAACATGCTGGTCCACAGCTAGTAAATTGTTGTACTTTTTTATTCAATATTATTCTAGAATACCTGCTTACATATACGGAAAACCTTTGTGATGGAAAGAAATATACAACCTAGGCACAACTATAAGACACATTAAATCTGCACGAGGCCTATATTTCACACACAGCACAGAAGCAAACCAGAATCTGCCAATGAATCTGGCTTCTATAAGAGACGCAATATGCAAAGGCAATTCTTGCATTCATGCTTTAATTTAAAAAGTGTTAAAAAAATTCCCAAATCCATTCAGATCAGTTGCCAGGTTATTGCTAATCAGGGCTGCCAACTTGAATATAATATCGTGAAGGCCCAGGTAAGCAGCACCCTGTATAATCAATCACGTGACATGGTGCACACATACCGTTTGAACGGCAATGCCCACCAATTTGAGGGCAGGAGCCCTCAATTATTTTATTGGGGGTGATGCCCTCTCAGCCCCTAACTCCTGTACTGTTAATAACAGCGTTAGAAAATGGTCAAGAAATCTGATTCAGCATACTGACAAATTAAGGATCAATGAATACATATATTGGATTTACATTTTATATAGGAAAAATGTGAGAACCAAAAACTTGCACAATTTTGCAACAATGTCTTCTCCAAAAACCTGATCGTTAAAATTTATTAATAAATATATACATAATTTTGTGATTAGATTAGAAGTCTGAATTTCAGACACTTTATATATATAGGAAACTGCCATTTTTTTAAAAAAAAGAAACATCTAATCTCCCAGTTACCATGTTTCAATATTTCCACAAGCCAGTTAAAAGGGAGAAAAAACAAATTTCTTTTTTTGTTGTTGACTGTAGCAAAAATACTCAGAGAGGTAAGTCAGTTATTTTGCCCACTGCCAAAGTCTTTGCTCGTAGCTACAATAATGAAGCCAGGCCACCATCTTGATAAGAATCGCCTTCCCATCAGCTCACTTCCATATCTGTTGGCTATGAAGCCTACTCACTGCAGCTGCAAGCATTCATTCTCATGCAGCTGGTTTCCTTTGACTGTCAGATGTGGCCCAGAATTCTTTTCTTACCCAGTGTCATGTCATGCCCTTTGATACATTGCTACTGTTGGCATCTGCATCCTTTGGCGTATGTAGAAACCAAAGGTGACAGCTGCATTGTGCTGAGCAACAAATAGGGACACCATTTCTGAACTGGTAGAAGCAAAAGTCACTTTCTGTGGAAGTGGGTGGATAGAAGGATATAAATATTATTATTAGATTATTTCTAACCTAATTCAACTTTGTAGAGCTTTTGCCATCATTTGAACTTTGAAAACTGGGTGCTTAATTGTACTGAGAAGTCTGCAATGCATGACATCCACATCAAACACTAATGGTAATACAAGGAGATATTTCTTTCTTGGGGAGTAGAAAGGCTGCAAGTGTGAGTTTGCTGGTACTAGTTAATTGCCACCTAATCAAAGGCGCTCAGAAGTTGTGCCGTTGTGTAAAATCAGTACATAAAAGGCAGTGAATACATGTTCAAATGGATGTGTTTTGAAATACATAAACACACCAAGGAGAGCTTAACTTCACCTGTTTGTCAATTTACACCAGGTTTTTCCATTCATTATTCAGTGAATTGATGAAAACTTTTTAAGACACATGAGCTAGAAGGGCACAGGTATTTTGGTACATTTTCTTTCCTTCTTTCTTTAAAATATGGAACATTTCATGAATTTGCAGGTCACCTTGGTACATTTTCTGAGCTGAGTACAGTAGAGTAAAATTTGGATAAATACAAAATCTGAAGGATAATTTTTCCCCACTCCATCTATTTGTCTGAGAGGTGCAAATTTGCTTACAGAGGTGGAATCAGTGACACTCTCCTCCATTCCTGCTTCTGAGTCAGAAATTCCCCACCCCACACCAGACCAGCTGACCACCTGAAAGAAGACCCTTAGATTCCACTGGTGAACCTTATACTGTATTTTGTTGCTGTTCTTTCATGTTCCTAAAGCAATTGCTGTCTCATGACAAATAACTCAGTTACCTGTGGCAGACCTACAAGTGTCAGTTTAAAACACTGCACGAATAAATACATTTCCAAGCAGCATTCTTTGTTTGCCTCTCTAGTTTTGCATAATGTCGAGCTCACTGCATTTTGAACATTTACATTTCCACAGTTATTGCTGAGGGCTTTGAAATCACTGCTATGTACATTTTTGAATTTCAGATGAGGTATGGCCTCATTTTCCCCCTTCCATTGCCAAAAGCATTACATTTCCAAACAAACCTTATTTTCTTTTGTTTTTAAAATGGCATATTTGATTAAACTTATTAGGATTAAATGGTTCCTCACAATGCATCAATACGAGCACAGTACAGTAGCTGATATTAATGAGTATGCCACAATGCTAAGGAACGCAATCAATGGCTTAAGTGAATATTTTCTGCCTGAGGGAGAGAAATCAGCATTGAAATATATCAGAGCCTTCCTCTAATGCATCCAGCTTGATAAACATGACCTCACTCTTTCTTTGAGGTTCTAGTGCTGAACCACGGCCTGGAATCAGCAAAGCAAGGGAATCTTTTAGGAATCCAAAATGTCATCATTAGGTTGGGATCTCACAAGTAAGTTCTACATCAAGGCTGGATAACTTCAGGTACAAGCTTTGAATGTGGACTTCCAAGTCTCTCTGTCTAACCCTTAAAACTCTTCCTGGACCACACCCATCACTGGTCCTCATTCATACCCCAGGTTCTTTCACTTGGCTGGGATGTATCCTTGGACATTGATCATGCCTCTTGCTTGTCTGATTGAAAGTCAGAAAAGGGTGTGTGAAAAAACTAATCTACAGTGCAGAGATAAAATCTGCATTCATTGCTCCACCCACTTTCACCTCTGATCCCATCCACCATTGGCATGAGTGGCTGGAAGCTGGAAGGTTGCCCAGAAAGGGACTAGAGCCTTCAAAAAGGTTCCCCTTCTCTGTTCTAGAGTAACTCCAGGCTGTTCATGTAAAGTGGACATTGGAGGTCCTGGTTCATGTTCTGTTGCTAACTGTCTTGATTATGGGTAGGCAAACTAAGGCCAGTGGACAGTCTGGGAATCGGCGTGTTTTTACATGAGTAGATTGTGTGCTTTTATTTAAAATGCAACTCTGGATTATTTGTGGGGCATAGGAATTCGTTCTTGTGGGGGGCCAGACTATATTTTGAAATAAAAAAGGTCTGAGGGACAGTGGACCAGCCCCCTGGTGAAAAAGTTTGCTGACCCCTGGTCTTGATCATTCAAGATCAGTGGTTCCCAGCGATGCCAGGTACATGGGACAGAGGGGGTCTCAGCTCTCCCAATATTTTTGGGCAGGGGGCAGCGCCCACCCCAATATTGAGGGGGCTGCCACCCACTCCCACCACTGAGTGCCCTCTGCTGGCAGCCCAGGAGCCAGGCAGTGGCTGGGACAAGTGCAGAGGACGATCTCTGTGCTTGCTCGGCCCAGTCACAGCCTAGGAGCCCAGGAGCTGGGCTGCAGCTGGGATGAGTGAAGCAATGATCACCTGTGCTCATGGCATCTGCAGCCCAGCTTCTGGGCTGCCAGGCTGCTGAGCTGCAGCTGGGACGAGCAGGCATGGAGATCGCCCTCCACACAACCCGACCCAAGGCAGCAGCATTTGACACATCATGTGATACATCAGGTGACTGCACCTCCTCAGTATGGGGGGCAAGTTGCCCCCCACGCGTGGCTCCCAAAGTTTCTGGGCCCACCACCCTCTTGGTTCCATAAGCTCACTCCCAATGTCCCCAACCCTACCCTATAAAAACATTATTCAGAGTAGCAATTTGTACAACCCGTGATGGAAGATAACGGCACAAGAAAATTCAAAATAGCAACAATCAATTGCACATTTATTCACAATCCTGTTAAAACCATTTATTCAACAAAACTGATAAAGTTGATCCAATGATGCCAGATTTTCAAAGCCTGATAGTCATTTACACCCCCAGTACCCCCACTGCTGCCTCATTGCATCTTAGCACCCCCTAGGTAATCCTACCCCCACCCTCGGGTGTTGTACTGCCTCCTTTGAGAACCACGTTTCTACATAAGAAAGTCCATCAAATCCCCAAATTTTCATTTGAAGTGCCCAGAATAATCCCCACATTACCTGATGCATTTGTATTGCCTGTGCATTGTTTTCCTGATATACAGCATGCAAGCTGACAGCACTTTGCTATTGGATTTAGCAGCTCCTGTATAGCAATGTGGTTCAGTCTTCATCAATTGCCCCTATTATTTGAGCAATTGGTTTCGCACCGAAAGCTAAATGATAGTTTCAAGGTTAACTTCTAGTTAAATAACAACCCAGGGTCAAATAAGAACTTTGAATCAGTGCTCAGATTTCAGGAGAGATAGTGAATGTTCCATGCCAGCCCTTCCTTTTTTTCATAAGCAGGCTCCCTGGCCATTTCAGGGATATTGCAAAGAGTATTGGAAGGCTCGTCGAGGCCTGTGGGGTTTGAACAGTTGGGAGAGAGGTAGGTGCACACTTCTCTGCACATGAATGGTCGAAGAAGCAGACAGCACAAAGGAAATTCAAATCCAGGCACTGTGCATCAAAGCTGTTGATCCAGAGAGTTCCCGGCGTGCACAGCGGGAGGATGGCGGACTTTAACATCTTTGCTATCTATCACGAGTTAATTTGGCGGCTGCGATGGGAGTAAGCAGCCTCCCACCTCCCCGGGACGACGGGGAGGGCTGCCTTTGCCCGCGGTACTCCTTAACCCGCTTTGGGTCCTTCGGGACCGGTGGGGGAGTCTGGGCACATAGGGCTCGTTTTCAGATGCAGCTCCTGGAGCCGGCCCCGTTCGTGCACGCTCCCTTTAATTGGATATATAAATTTGTTTAAAGATTTTGGGCATGTCTCGGACAAAGGAGTGGGAAGAATGTTGCTAACTGCAGCCCTGAGTGATTAAGAATGAAGATTGGAAGAAGACGCGGACTTTACATTGGTATGTGAAGGAGGGAAAAGAAGGGGGGGTAAGCTCTGGAATCTCCGTTTGTTTTGCCTCAATATCTACTTAACACGGGCGAAACCTCCCCCTAGAAAATCCACTTTCACAGGCAAATGGCAAGTGGACTTTAAAGACAGAATGGAAATTAGAATGGAAATTACAAAAATAAACTGTGTGGAGGTGAAACTTGATCTGGACTTGACTCAACAGAAATGGAGGATCCTCGGCTGGCTGTGACGCAGCTAGAATTAACTGCCGAGTGCTGATGATAGCCTGTGGAGCTGTACACCACTTCAAAGGGAGAAGCCGGATTTGATGGACGATTGATAGTGGAATTTACGAGGGTCTGGCCCTCCCGGAAAGGAGTGGGGACGGCTCACAGGGGAAGAAATTGGTGTGTCGCAGTTTGATTTACAAGTTTGATTTATGAGAGACTTTCAAGATGGCGTCAGCCGAAATGCGATATTGGGAGAGGATGGCTTTTTCCACACAGAGACATTATTTACTATAAGAGTGTCTGCTTGCTGGCATTTATCAGAGGCTGTGAAAATATTGACTTTATGAAGCAACTGGAAAAGATCATAAGAAAGCGCTCCGGAGTCCGAGACATGGGGAATTCACAAGTTAAAAATTTGGCATAATTGGAATTGTTATAATTGGAATTGTATAATTAATTTGGCATTGTAATTTGTTTGGTAATTGGAAATATATGTTGGAAAATCAATAAATATGTTTAAAAAAAAAAAAAAAAAAAAAAAAAAAAAAAAAAGGTGTTGATCCAATTTTTTTTGTCAGTTTCCAGCAGTCACACCCTGGGGTTTGGCTGGTTCTTTTTCTTTTCATCTACCACCACCCCCTTCTCCTAAGGTGTGCCCTCTCTGCACCTGTTCTTACATTAAAGCACACTTCAAAGATCTGGAATACATGATCAACACTTTAACTTCCCTTTCTCACTACCCCCCCCAAAAAAAATGTTATGCCAGAATTCCTTTCTCCAGGCAAAGGTCCTTCCATCTGGTATTACTGGGCTTCATTAGTTCTCTGCAGAAATTAAGACAAAAGTAAGCAGTATGGATCTCCTCTTCAAGGAATGGTAGTGATAAACTCCCAGTATGTTTCCAAGCACAATTCAAAGTGTTGGTGCTGACCTTTGAAGCTCTAAATGGCCTCGGCCCAGTATATCTGAAGAAGCGTCTTCACCCCCATCGTTCAGCCTGGACACAGAGACCCAGCTCCGAGGGCCTTCTGGCAGTTCCCTCACTGCAAGAAGTGAGGTTACAGGGAACCAGGCAGAGGGCCTTCACGGTAGTGGTGCCCACCCTGTGGAATGCCCTCCCATCAGATGTCAAGGAAATAAACAACTATCTGACTTTTAGAAGACATCTGAAGGCAGCCCTGTTTAGGGAAGTTTTTAATGTCTGATGTTTTATCGCTTTTTATTATTATTATCATTAATTTTGTTGGGAGCTGCCCAGAGTGGCTGGGGAAACCCAGCCAGATGGGTGGGGTATAAATCATCACCATCATCATCATCATCATCATCTAACATTTGCAGACCATCCTGAGAAACCCTTCGTTTTCAACAATGGAGATTTCTCCCCCCCCCCATTGTTATTAAATCCTATGCCCTGTTTAGACCGGCATACAAAATATTGCACCTTTTCTAGAGATGTTGGAGCTAACCACAGTGGGGCATGCTTTAGTTTACATTGAGACTGGACTACTGAAATATGCTGCACATGGGAGCTGCTATCATAGCTTTATTTATTTACTTTGGGGAAAGATTTGATTGGTTCAAAACACAGCAGCTAGGATTCTCACGGGAATACAAGCAAAATATGTGTGGTGTTGCACACATAAGAATTTGAATTTCATTGGGGTTTTTTAATGTAGCTGATGAGTTTCTTTCTTTTTATCTAATTAACTGACCGGTTACATTTAATGAACCTTGATTATTTGTGTATAATCGAACTGGCATAAGAATAAGTATTGGGAGAATATTTTTTTGAATGAAAAGAATGAGTAAAATATTAAAGCTCAGCATAATGCAGTTCACTGAAATTAAAATAGGCATAAATCTAAAATTATATTCTTTGGAAGGTCTTAGCATTACAAGCTGAATATTACTGTCCCAAAATGTTTAGGATACATATTTCATTAAGGAGATTTATGTTATACCATTCTATCTAAACAAGAGTCAAGGCACCTGAAAATATATGTGCATCCTGTTATTAGTCCTTATTTGGTTAGGTACATTTCTTCACCACTGAGAAAGTGTTAGCTATACCCTGATGCCCTAATTTATCAGAGTTGTCTGCTCTGAAAGATCTCTTTCACGTACCCTCAATGGCGCCTCCCCTTTGAAAGTGTAAAAATTGGAGTCTAGACTTCTTATCAACCTCTTCTTTTATTAAGCACTGATAATAAAATATGGCTAAAGGGTTTCACAATAGCCTTAATTCTCCTTTCCCCTTATCATGTCCGTCCAGATGAAACAGGCCTACTTCATAATAGTGTGAATGCTGGTACTAATATTAATCATTATACATTGTGCTCAGGAAATTCAGTGTGGGAGTCATGCCTACTAAGCTTTGATCCTGAGAGGCCTTTGACCTAGTTAAGATTGGGATTGTGTTTCAGATATTTCGTAGAGCTGACCTTGGTTCACGGCAAGAGACAAGAAATGCAGTTTTCCTTTCTCCCTAGTTTAAAGAATGTTATATTCATTCTGGCCCAACCCAACCCAGCAATGCATGGTGGTATCATGGGAACAAGCGCAACAGACCAAGTGTAGCGCACAGGTGGAAATTTTGTGGCCCTCTAGATGTTGCCAGACTACACCTCCCACCATCACTGCCCACTGGTTTCTGCTGGCTGGGGCTGGTGGAAGTTGTAATTCAGCAACAACTATAGGGTCACCAGCTGATCCATCCACCCCTGGTGTAGAAGTTTACCCAGTTTTGCATACAGTGATATATTTATTTATTGCATTTATTTATCTGGCCTTTAAGAATCTCAATTCAACGTATGTTGCTCTCCATACTCCCATTATATCCTCACAACAACCTGTGATGTAGCTTTGGCTGAGTGACAGGTAAATCTCCAGCATTCTGGCCACATCCGCTGAATACATTTAATGTCACTTTAACAGTCATGGCACCCCCCAAAGAATCCTGGGAACTGTATTTTGTTAAGGGTGCTGAGAATAGGTGTGTGGTCCCTATTCCCCTGATGCAGAACTACCATTTCCAGAATTCACTAATACGAGAGGTTGATTGAGGCAGGGAGGGGAAAACTAGGGGACACTTTTGCTGTATGAATTTATGGAGCTCTAGGTGTTAAAGAAGCCCAGTGTTTGTTGGCCTTTTGAAGCTTCAAGCAGTGTTGACTTTAATTTTTCCCATCATTCCTTCCCGTTGAACGCCGTGGCCCAAGAAGAAAGGAATATACACTGGCTGTGCAGGAAAGGTTTGGCTTCTTGGATCACTTCCTTCAGGAAAGACTTCTGGCAAGAGATGGATTGCACCTCACAGTGGTTGGCAAGAATGTGTTTGCTAAGAGTCTCATGAACATGTCCAAGAGAGTTTTAAACTAAATCCTGAGGGGGGGGGGAGACAGTATTACAGAAGACAGGGGAACACCTGGTACTGGGGATAATAGCTTCATTGCTGCACAGGAGGCAGCAATGTTAAAAGGCAGGAAGCTACAAGAAGGAAGCAACTGGAAGGAATGACTCATGGTCTCAGTTATCTCTATACCAGTGCACAGAGTATGGGAAGCAAACAAGACAAATTTGAACTCTTAATACAGGATGGCAAATACGATCTAACAGGCATTACTGAAACCTGGTAGGGTGAGACTTATGACACGAATGTAGAAATTGAGATGCATAACCTATTCCAAAGGAATAGACCAAACAGGAAAGGAGTAGTAGCAGCATTATAGGTAAAGGATATGTACACTTGTGAAGAGATTCATGGCATGGAACATGGAAGGCAGATAGAGAGTATATGCGTAAAAATTGTAGAAGAGGGAAACGACAGTGGCCTTACTGAGGGTGTCTGCTAGAGACCTTCAAGCCAGACTGAAGATTTGGATAATGCCTTCCTACAGCAGATTACCAAACATTCAAAAAGGACAAATATTGTAGCCATGGGAGACTTCAACTACCCTAATATCTGCTGTAACTCAAACTGCCAAGAATGTAATGTCCAACAGATTCCTCAATTGTCTTGCTGACTGTTTCAGAAGAAGCAACAAGAGGATCATCTATATTGGACTTGGTCCTCATCAACAGGGTGGGATCTCATGCTCAGAAATCCCCAAACAGAAGGTAGTTCAAAATGGACGGGAGTTACTTAAAGATGAAATGCTGAAGACACAAAGGCACACAATTCCAAAAAGCAATAAAAGTAGGAGGCTTGTAAAAAGAGAGAGAGAGAGAGAGAAAAGATTTTTGTAACAAATGTATTTTGGTTGATATACAGAATGATCATATACATGACTTGGAAAGAAAAGGCATTATTTTCTTCCACGCTGGATATTTAACAAAGCAAATATTTTTGTTTGATTTACTACTGGAAAACATTTCAGCTCCCCCCCCCCTCACTTCTAAAATGATAAAGAGATATTACAGAGAAATTAGATATGGAAAGGGGAAACGATGAATGTAAACCCCAGTGAAAACATAATTATTATCTAAAACAGATGATGGTCATCAAAACCCAGATTAAAAAACAACCCTCTATCTTCCATTCCTGCATATAACACATTCATCACAATCTACTGCACATTCAAACTTTGCATGCAATAATAATATAAAAAATGGTACAGTACCTCATCTATATCTGCATGATTCCCCTATTATTACCCATTTCTGCAGTAATGAACAAGTTGGCTGCAGTCATCTGTGCGGCCTTGTATTGATAGCATAATTATATCACAACAATAGATCTCCAAATGGCACAGAAGGATGCTGCAGAAGAGAGGTTTCTCATTTTATATTATCAACCCAATCCAGCTAGGGAGCACAGACTGTATGGAAAGAAGATTTTTCATGATTATCTCCAGGTGGTTGAGAAACTGTGTGCCCCAACAGATCCTGCATTTTGTTCCCCTCTCCAATTGTTGCAGCTTTGCAAGCTAATACTTCAGCCTGCTGTTCATCATGGGATTATTGCCTACTAGGAAGAGGAGAGAATAACATATGAGTAGACTCACCATGATCCTGAGCTTCCGAAATATCAATCAAACCCTAAGTGGGAATCCCATTCAAAGGTGCCATGGGCTGTATCTAATCTAAGTCCTACTCAGAATGCGCCCATTAAAAAAACAGATATGACTTAGGACCATTAATTTCAGTGGGTCTGTTCTGAGTATAACTTTGCTCGATACAACCCCAATTTCTAACACAGATAAGCCCAATTCACACATTGCATTGGAACATGGTTAGAGAGCTGAACTCACATTTTTCTTTCAGTAACAGCATGTTGTGCCTGAAGAAAACCTGACAGATCTCCTGCACATGAGCTGGAGCACAGCATGAATAGGACCCATGTTTCTTTGGGTGTTGTGACTCCACAGAGCTACTGCTCGTGAGCAGGAATTCACACAGTGGGCTTTCTTCTTGCACAGCTGTACATGACATGTAGTTACTGATAGAAAAAAAATGTAATGTTGCTAGTGCTATTATTCTAAAGCCAGCGGTAAGCAGAAGCAACTAATCCTGATTTTGCCTTTCTGCTATTCCCTACTGAATTTGACAATGATAGCACTGAGACTGGAGAAAAGGAAGCTAATAGCCAGAGCTGTCTCTCAGATTTGTTGTAAGTGAGAAGGCAGGTGAGTAGCAGCTGGCTGAGAGCAGGCAGATGTTGTTAGGGCAGTGCCCCATTCACTTTAATGGACCTGATTAATCTTTTAATTATTTCAGATTCAGAAAGGCAGGTGGAGTCAGTCCCAGTGCTCAAATTAAAAAGATGAGAGAACCCTGGCATTCTTACCTTTATATAGGGTCCACTGAGCTGATGTTTATAGACATCTTCAAGATCCGGCTAAAATTAAGGCAAATTAGGGAATGGAGATTATCAATTTCTTACCTTTCTTCCATAGCTCATCACTGCTCAATCCTTCTCCTTCTCCTTGCTCTTTGAATCAGATATTTAGAGAAGAGTCACTTAACATTTGCCCAAGAGAAGTTTGGAAAAGCTCTTTTTATTTTTATTTTTAAAATGGAGTAGCGATGGGTGCAAGCTTTGTTTGGACAGCAGCCAGTCTTTTTATATTTGCAACCAATGAGTGAACAATGGCTTGCATTAATTGGGTTTAAAAGGAAAGCATATGTGCATCTGAGTTAGTTTGCATGGAAGTGTGGTGTGTAAGTCATGGAAAGTAAGTTGCCCACCTTCACTTGGCCTGGATACTCTGGCTTGTTTTTGATCGGTTCTAAGTGCGGAAGTTGGAGCATATCATTGGCCGAAGGCTTGCAGCCATAATACTTTTAGAGTAACCCATTTCTCCCATGGGGTGCTGAAGCAGGGATTAATATTATAAGAGACTGTTCTGCAATGGAATGATGAACTAGAATATACATATTGATGAGGACAGCTGAGCAGCAATATAAGATAAATTTCTGTTCAAATCTACACCAGTGTCTACAAAGGAACTCTCCTTGAAAAGACTGCAAAAATGGCACCTCACATCTCTTTATCTTGTTCACTCTGTTGGCAAGGATGTGGTGAGGATGTTGACAGCAGATGTGGTAGCGTTGTGTTAAGGTGTTGAGCTTTGGGGAGACAGAGTTTCTAAAGATACATAATATCACTGGTCAACAAGCCATACAGCCCCTGCAGTAGCTTTATTAAATATATTTCAGGTTCATAATGTAGATATTTCATTTAAGTCTCTTGTTGGTTAATTATTGTTAGTAGTTAGGCTTGGGTTTTGGGAATGACTTGAAAGGGGCATCCTTATTGAATTGTTTTAACAGAGTTTGGCATTTGGCCCTAATAGAGAAGTCAACCAAAATATGACTAGTTAAAGGACAGAGACACAAAGACTCATTAACGACTGACCGGTACACTTCATTGATTACATGAAGGATAAAATAATCTTGAGCTTTAGCAGATATCCAGAGATTTTGGTTGCTCTATTTTAAACCATATCATGTGCTGACCATGTGTTCTTATACTATATTTTCACTGCATACCGTGGGATTTTGGGGTGGGGGTGGGGAAGGGGAAAAGCAACAAATTAGAACAGAACAGAAGGTTGGAAAGAGAGATGGATGGATGGATGGATGGATGGATAAATGGTGGTAGCAGCAGCAGCAGCAGCAGCAGCAGCAGTAGTAGTAGTAAGTGTGTCTAATGGCCACATGTCTTGTTTTCCTGCATGGGAAGTGCCAGTGTCCACCTTAAGCCAGTGTGGTGTAGTGGTTAAGAGTGGTAGACTCGTTATCTGGGGAACCGGGTTCGCGTCTCCACTCCTCCACATGCAGCTGCTGGGTGACCTTGGGCTAGTCACACTTCTCTGAAGTCTCTCAGCCCCACTCACCTCACAGAGTGTTTGTTGTGGGGGAGGAAGGGAAAGGAGAATGTTAGCCGCTTTGAGACTCCTTCGGGTAGTGAAAAGCGGGATATCAAATCCAAACTCTTCTTCTTCTTAATCATTCTGCATGAGTGTGGAGCTCCTCTCTCCATGCCATGTCATACCTTAGATTCAGCAAAAGGATAAGATTAAATGTCATATTTTCATTGCAGTTTAATTATGTGTCAAAGGAAATAATTCATAAATCCTTCAGGAAAGCAGTTGATGTTATGAAACCATAACAACATAAACCTGTTCAGGGATCATAGGTAGAGCAGTAAAGTTAAAGCAAGCCATTTCCCATTTCATTTTCTGGTTCATTAACATGAACGTAGCCAGGAAGTTAATAGCTAATGAACAATGGAAAAGAGAAAAACTGAATCGGGTGTCAACATGCCAGCATAAATTACAAAGAAGCACACTGGCAAGGTCAATAGATATTGTGTAAGAATCCTCGGGGGTTGCCAGATAGGTGAGAAAGCAGAGAGACGTTTGCTGAACCTAGGCGGAGAAATGGAAATGTACTAAGGAGAGATCAGAGGAGCACGTGGATGAATTTGTTGATCAGCCTGTTCCTTTTGAAATGCTGGAAGAGGCAATAAGGCAGGGGTCAGCAAACTTTTTCAGCAGGGGGCCAGTCAACAGTCCCTCAGTCCTTGTGGGGTGCCGGACTATAAGCCACCACCACCCCACGACTCTCCCCTCCCTTCTCCACAGCACTGGATGAGCCCCAGTGGCTGCTTAGCTGTGTCTTGCGAGTGGCAGGGGCTGGCAGCGGCGGAGGGATGATGAGCGGTGTGCAAAGGGGCTCCAGAGAGGTGCTGCTTAAAATGGCGGCCGCTCGAGTGATGCTGGCAAAAGCCCAGCCCCCTTCCTCCTCTAGGGAGGGCAGGGAGAAGCCAGGAGGAGGGATTGTGGAGGCACTGGCGCCGCCATGTGAGGGAGAGGGAAGGAGAGGAAAAGAACATGTGCGCTGGCGATCCACGCGGCAATTCCCGGACCATCCGCGGGCCGGTTCCAGAAGGCAAGTGGGCCTGATCTGACCCATGGGCCTTAGTTTGCCAACCCATGCAATAAGGAATTCGATCTTCTTTTGGCTCAGCTACTGACTGATAAACAGCTTAGAACAGGGCAGAAGGGTACTGGAGCCAGATCATCATTTCAGAGCATGTTTCATGCTCAAGCAGACACTAGGTCAGCAGATATTCAGAGGAAACAGATCTAGGTTTGAGCCTTTGAGCAATATCAAAGGGCAGTGATCATTATGAGAGCAAAAGCTATTGGTGGGGAAGGGACAGTTGGCATGCTGTCTTTTAGCTTTCTCTTGAGTTTCTGCATTGAGGCACAGAAGAAGGGAGATGAAGAACGATTTGGGTACCATGTCTCACATAGCTCCTGGGGGGGGGGATAGCTGGCATTAGAAACTGAAGTTGAGTAGCCCTGCCCTTTACAATTAATTTACGATTAGTTCACACACCCTACACATACACTGCACTAAACATTTTGGCTATGACCCAGATGACAAACAAGCGGCAAAAGTATGTAAGCTCAGTCACACCTGTACAACTTCTGGCCCATCAGGTAGAATTAAGCCCATCTGCTATGTATGGCAACTGGTCAGAACATTAACAACCTGTGGCAGCTCTAGAAGGAGAGATTTTTCCTTATTTCCACCCCCTTGCACACCTGGCAAGCACAAAAACTATGATAGCACAAAAACTATGATAGACTACTACCAGTCAAGATGAACATATTGTTTATCTAAGAAAAGGGGGGGAAGGGGGGAATCTATAGAAAAAGTAATGGGAAAACAGTGTTGCACATGCATGAAAGTAAAAGCAGATTTTAAAATGCAACATTATACACATCCCATCCCACAGCGAACACCTCACACACTGGCCAGCACTGAAGTCCCCTGCCTCACAAACACACACTTTTTAAAAGAAAATATTTGAAGTATTTTTTTTCCCCTGTAAAACCCCTTGGTCAAACCCCTCATACTATATAAATATTGTTATAGATTTTTTTGGGGGGGGGGTGGGGATAAACCCTAGAAGTTGGTAAGTGGTAGGATTTTGATTGTTTGAAGTATTGAAGGGGAGATTGCAGCCCAGTGTAAATATACAGGCAAGGCTTCTTTTCCAAGCCATGGCCTCACCTGGCGTAGAAGCATTAACATGACAAAAAGTGTTGATGGTTGGTCTAAGAGGAATCTTGAGCCTGTGCAGACAGAAGTTGCCAAGGTGACAGAAAAAGGGTGTCTTTAGCAAGGTGTGCTGGGAAGAAGAGGAGGAGAACCAAGAGAGAGCTCCATCTTGGGCAGGCTGGCTGAAGGCTGGTTGGGAGAGATGCCTTTGCCTCCAGTGCTGCACTGCTGTGGGGAACAAGCTTCTCTTGAAATGACCATGCCATAAGATCTGGACTCCCTCCATGCAGGCTGAAGGTGAATAAACAAGATTTCTTAAAGCTATGACAGTCTGCCATGTCTTCAATTCTCCAAAGAAGCACAAACCCTGGGTGAGCGCCCAGAACCCCCTGCCATCTTGCTACCACTCGGCAGAGAGTGTGGGTGGCTTCCAACTTTTGTAACAATATTTTGCTAGTAGAAAAGAGAAACTAATTGTTTCTTTCTTCGAAGAATCTGAATGTTCAGGTAGATCCAGGCAGTTCCCCTTGACTATTTCAAAGTTCAAATCTGAGGGGCGGGGGAAGAGACATGTTGAAAATGTGTAAGCTCAATTGTTGGCAGGTGGTATTTGTCTGTCTTGAAGTAGGCCAGGACTCAGACTAGCAGCAGGGCTTCGGCAGCCCGACTCGATTGACCCTGCTAGAAAGATGGAGCTCAAAAACATGAACATCTTTAGCAGGGGATATTGATTTGCTGTCGCAAAGGAAGCTCATTTCAAAACTTGGAAGGCTAGCGCAAACTTTGCCGAGATGTTTTTCACAACTCTTGTCAAACTGAGAAGTTAATTTTTTTTAACCTGCATTTTTGAACTCAGTGTAACTTACCCTGCCCTTTCTCTTACCATCTCTCCCCAGGTATCATATATTAATTATGAATTCTGGTGCTGACTAATGTTAACGATGCAGTCAAAATGTCAAAATGAGACTACAGGGACTCAAGAGGAAGGTATCAGCATGAATGGGGAAAACCTAAAACTTGCATACACAGAAAAATATTTAGAGGAAAAAGGCTAAAGTCCCATGCACACCATACATTTAAAGCACTCTAATACCATTTAACAGTTATGGCCTCCCCACCACCAAAAGTTTTAAATCCTGGGAACTGGAATGAAGCACCCTGAAGAAAGGCATGGTAGGTTGACTGGCTAGAACCCTGAGCATGGTTCCCACAGCATTGCAACATTTTGTTGCAGATCCCACTTGCCCTAATCTTGTTTATTTGGCCTCCTGTTTCACCTGGAATTCCCTATCATTATCCTACCTAAACATGTCTGGCTTTGGAGAAATAGTAGAACGTAGATCCCAGACAACATGTTTATTTAGCATTCTTACTGAGCTGTATCTGCAGTGTTGTAAGGAAGCTATATAATGCCAACTATTTACTGAGCATCCATTGTGATTTGCTCATGAGGAGGTGATAAAACATCAATTGCCATCCTCCGCTTTCCATTGCATTTCCCCATCACTTTCCGTACCACAAATAGTCCAATTTGAGGGCAGTGTGAGTGGGTTTGTTGCAGAAGAGCACCAAATCTGCTTTACTTGTGCAACTTGAATTTACTAGAATGCATTGAATCCCACCCACCAAATAGGAAACAAGTCCTTCCAACAAGCCTCTGTTGATATCAGATACTTCTGTACACTTTCACAGCTGTTGAGGAGCACTTATCTTCTGGGAAGTAAAGGAGCCTTGCATTTAATCCCAGCGATGCTCTTCCACTTGAGGGATATGAATGCTGTGAAATCACAACTTTCAAATGAAGCAGGAGTGGCAAATGCAGAATGTTTCCTGCAATATGGGGCAAATATGCATCATTTCTGTTCTTTCCTCATCAGCTTATAGGCCCTTTCTTTGAGTAGTGTTGGGGGAAGGGGGGACAGAAATCCTATTTAATTGCAATTAAAGATTTCATGCCGAATGTTACAGATTTAATTAGTTTCTCTGGTTTCCTATAAGGATGACTAACCCTTCCCTGCCCCCCAAACTTTTGTCAGGCAGCGTTCAGCCAGAAACTTGAGAGGGAATGCTAGGTAGCTATTTTAAACCTCGCGTGTGGGGAAATAGGCTTAGCCACCCTCAAACAGCTGTATCCTGATACGCTTTTGCACATTTACCATGCTAAGCTCTTCTCGATTCAGAAAATGTTCATTTTAAAAAAGGACCGGCAGTCTTGCTTCAACCTGTGCGTACGCCTCACTCAGCCGCAACTCTAGAGAAGGTCTGTTTGCAGAAGGTTGTCTCCATGAAATCACATAGCTGGGATATAGTTGAAAGACAATGGATATAAAATAAAGACAGTGCACAGTTGCGTCAAATTTAACATTTGGCTGTCCTTAATGTGCACATTCCTTATGTTCTTGGGTTGTTGGTTTTTTTTAAGATACAAAAAATATTGAGAGTGGGGAATCCCTGTTGTAATGAGAAAGAAAGTGTGCATTATGAGATACATGCACAGATTAGCTGCTAATGGAAATCTATAGAAACGCCTACAGAACTGGATTGGGTAAATAGTGTGTTAAAAATAAATGTGTGGAAAGAACTCATGTTTCCAAAACAGATTAAAGAGAAATTTAAGTGTATCATCAAACATTTAAAAATGTCAAAATCATACAGAAGGTACATACATATAATGAAGGGAAACAGAAGGAAGCTGTACATATTCCAGAAAAATATGGGAGCAAGTCAAGAAAAGGCAAAGTAGAACAAAGGTATTTCATTTTTTTTTTTAAAATTGTAAGTCATTGTTCCTTTATTAAAGTATCTCAGAAGTTTATCGTTACATGTTTGCTACTCTGAAGTGTGCTGGGCTTTTTATACCTTACTTCTTCTTAATGAACACACATCTGTTCAGTTTTGTATACAAAAAAACTACTGTATAATAATATCTTTTTTAAAAAAGCAACAAATAATGTGGGTTTGTCAGGAACAAAAATGGAATAGAAAGCCCAGCATATCAAACTTATACCTGTAAAAACCTGAGACGCTGTAATAAAGGAACAACAACATGGTGAGAGCATGTTATGTAATGATTTGCCCCCTTTTCACACCTGTAGTGAGGGCACAAGGAGAAGGGGATGACAGAGGACAAGATGGTTGGACAGTGTTCTTGAAGCTACCAACATGAGTTTGACCAAACTGCGGGAGGCAGTGGAAGACAGGAATGCCTGGCATGCTGTGGTCCATGGAGTCACGAAGAGTTGGACATGACTAAACGACTAAACAACAAAAGTATATCACTCAGCAGTATTGATACATTGGCACCAAAATGGTATCAATCTGATGGTACCCCCATCAGTCATAGGTTTTGTTGTAACATGGGGGTCGTGATTCAGCAAGTGATTTCAGCTCTGACATAGCAGGCAGGAGACAGCTTCTTCATGTAACACTCTTTATTCAGACAAACAAGACTGGGGAACTGAGGAGAGGAAGATTCATTTATAGGGACAGTAGAGCATACATTTTGGAGGGAACAATCTCAAGCAATCACAAAGCTGCCTTTTGGTGGGAACCAATAAGACTGAGGATCCAAATGCAGCAACTTGAATGAACCAATAGTAACTGTTCCTTCTGGAACAGGAAGGCAGTTACTTTCCCCTAATGTGAATACAGACAATAGTAATCAGATATGATAACCCTTGAATCAATACACAACAGGTTTCTCACTATGTCTTCCCACAGCTGCCAAATTCCTTGGGGTCTTCTTCACAAACAGTTAGTTATCTGGTTCGTCTGAAACAATCATTTCATAGTCAGCTTGACACAAGGATTTGGCCACTATATAATACAATTAATTTCTCACTTCCTTAAGGATCTAATTTCACCATCAAAATCAAGACAAAGTAAACATTCCAGAGTCCCTGACAGTTTTCTTTACTTTTTTCCTTAGTATTTCCTTAGTATTTTTGCTAAGCAAAATGAACAACTCTCTTTAATTTCGACTATGCAACTTGAAGTAGATTTTAGTTTAATTCTACAGGATCATTCTGAAAATTACAGTGTTTGGGCTACTTTTTCCTTGATTTGTTTGCCTCAGCAGAGCATCTCAGATTGCTTTGCTGCTGCCGTTCCAATGCTGAGCTGTTCATAAAGGCAGATTCAACCACTTTGTAGATCCTTTCTGCAATAAAATGTCACCTTCAGACCCACTTGGGGCTTCAGACTCACTCTTGAGGTCAGTCTCTATTTTTATGCAAACTTTTCCCTAATATATGCATTTTTTAAAGAAACATGGCTTAGTTGGCGAAGTGCATCACAAAATTCAGAGAAGTGCGAATTTCAAAGGCTATCTGTGATTTTATTCATATATTGTTTCAGAAAGGGCTGACGTGACAGATTCAGCTTATACAAGACCTGAATCAAATTTCTCTCCCGTCACTACTCACACATGCATAGGATTGCAGCTTTAAATTGTTTATAAGAATAGACACACAAGAGGGCAGAATAAGTGAATTGGACAGAAATAGAGGCACTCATGTGGTCTGAAGCCCATAGAGGGAGAGGCTGCTAGTCCCTCCCTCCATCCTCTTAATGAATTAGGATATGTTGCACCTGGAAGGCAGGCATATTTAACCAGAGCTCCTGTTAAGAGCAGGAGTGGAGGCTCCTTTTTACCCTGAGGGCCACATTCCTCTGTGTGCAACTTCCCTGGGGCCACATGCCAGTGTTCGGTGTGGTCAGAAGCCCAAACTGGGTCAAGTAATGGAGGTGACTCTGACATTTGTACAGTAGACTACCTTCCATCCTTGCAAAAGTCTGGTTTCTACACATACACACACACACACACACACACACACACACACACACACCCTCCATCCTATCAAGAAAAGGGTATTATTGCAATCCAAGAGCATTTCTAGCTAGCATTTGGCCCTGCAGACCTAAGGCTTCCCACCACCGAGGGCTACCTGAAACCTGTTAAGTATCTGAGCTCTGGAGAGGAACACCCACAACAAGAACTCCAGCAAGTCAGATCCATTGGTAAGGGATCACATTTGGATGGGAATGGCTTTCTGTAAATTCTGCACTTCAGACGAGATCTACCAAATGTCAACTTTTCCTGGAATACAGTAGTTACCATAGTTATGGATAGTAACCATAGCAACTGAAGAACATAATATTACGTCAGTTGTTGGAAAGCTCTCCACTTATGATCCTGCATTTTGTATTCCCTGAAATAGTTTAGAGCCTGAGAAGATGGCAGGAATCTAAATGAGAACACATTTGCTTTACGCTAAGTTGTAGGTGTAAATTAGTGATGCTGGCATCTTATGCATTTCCTATCATTCATAACACAAGCTGAAGTGCATGTCAAACGGAACAAGGAGCCTGATTCCAAACATATACTGTGTGTTTATTGGCAATGGTGTGTGTGTGTGTGTGTGTGTTTTACAGCATGGGAATTCTGAAAGACAGTTCTCTAACAGAAGGTGTTTAATTAAAAAGAAGATCTCTATTGTATTGAAGCTATGGAAAGGATGGCAGTGAAACTGACTGGTTGACACAGTAGCCCTGTTTAGACATTATTCCCACAAATGTTCACAGCATGGGGGAAAGTGCACCAACTTCCATGTCTTCGGGAAAAGATAAGGAACATTCTCGTGTGCATCTATGCACATGCATAGAATCTGGATGTGACATGGGCTAGTTGTGCACAGAGACCCCTTTCAGATCTTCTGCCAAACCCTTGTAGGTTGGGGGTTGATCCAATGGTTGTAACGAGATGAAGGTAGGATTGGGGTCACTGTTCTGTTCCTTCTTATGTGCATTCAGTGAATGTATGCAGGGGAGCTTCTGCATACTGTTAGCATAGTGGCATGGATTATACATAAAGAGGGAGGGAGGAGCAGAGCAGTGGTGGAACATGTCTCAAATTTCAGCAGTGCCTTGTGTAATGCCAAAATTAGGTGCCCCCCACCAATTGCCTTTCATTCCACATCATAGTCATGGTGTTAGTATTCCATTCCCCTGCTGTGCAGATGTGTGGGATTATCAAGAGCCCTCTCTTCCTCAAGCTGAACCCCATGACGAAACACATGGATCTGCCTGTCAGTGTCTTCGAGTCAGTGATTGACATCATCAATGGATAGGCTACAATGCTGTTTGCTGAACTGATGTACACTCTAGCCACAGAGGAGGCCGAGCGCATTGGGGTTGATCATGTGGCACAGATGACAGCGATGGGCAGTGACAAGAACTCCACAGTAGCCGAGCATCTCATTGCCCAGCACAGTGCCATAAAGATGCTTCACAGCCGTGTCAAGATCATCTTGGAGTATGTTAAAGCCTCGGAAGCAGGGGAGGTGCCCTTCAACCACGAGATCTTGCATGAGGCCTTTGCTCTCTGCCACTGCCTGCCTGTGCTGAGCACTGACAAGTTCAATACAGATTTCTATTATCAATGAAATGACGTGTGCCTCATGACATACCTTGGCACCATCACCAAGACCTGCAACACCACAAACTGGCTGCACTCCCCTAAGTCCACCTCTGAGTAGGGAGCCCATGTCCTAAGCACACCCAGATCAAGGAGGACAAGCAGCCAGCAGTTTGTTTATTGACAAAGCATGAACCTACAGTGCTGAAGTGTGCTAAGCTGGCCACATAATGGCTAGGCAGCTGGCAACTGTGTGGTCATGCCCATACACAAACTTAAGTACCTCAGCCTGGTGGCATGAGCACAAGCACCTTGCAAGTTCTCCTACACGGAAGTTACTGCTGTGCTTGCCTCTGCTAGCCCAACCTGGTGCTGGAAGACAGTGAGGATGGTGGGATGCAGCCCACTGTCTTGGGCAACCCCAGCCAATGAAGGTATATGTCTGATAGTTAATTCTTTACTGAGAAAATAAAGCAACTTCCATGGTGCTCTGGATATACACACACACAAACAATTCTAGCCTCTAGTCAGCTGTTCCCAGGTCTGTGCCCTGCAGAGTAGTTGCAGCAACAGTGAGACCATGACCCCCTCACCAGTTTATGTACCCTTGTCTGATTAGGCTCATGAACACAACCTGAACCATATCCTACATGAAAGCAGCTGTTCTTCCCTCTTCAACCCCTCCAGGTTCTAGGAGACAGCTGGGTGGGGAATGGCAGGGATTCAACTGGCTCATCCCTCACCTGAACAGCCTCTTCCTCTGCCTCCAATACAACCTCAAACTGCTCTGAACCTCCCTCTGCCCTGTCTTGTAGGTGGCACGAAACCCCCCAAATTGCTGGTCCCCTCTCCTGGACCAATCTCCTGGCCCCTTGCCTCTGCCACACACTCATCAGAGCCCTGACACCACCACCCTCCCTTCAGGCACCATCTCACCCTCCACTCCAAGCATGTCCTGTTCTTCCTCCAGCTCTGGCTCCTTCCCCATATCCTGCACCTCCTCCCCTGTATCCAACTGTTCAGACCCCTCACCATCCTCCAACTCTGACTCCTGCCTCTTGGGCAGAACGAAACCCCATAAATGGCTTTCCCCTAGATCAGCCTCTAGCCCTCCGACCTCATCCACCCACTCCTCTGCCTGTTTCTGAAAGCCCACAGAAGGGAGAACACCAGCAGGCAATGTGGATGGAGACAGAGGGAAGGAACTAACCACTGATTACCCTTACATGGGCAGGGAACCTACAGGCAAGGTTTGGTGGAGGAATACCATAGAGTAGACCAGGGGGTGGGGAACCTGTGGTTCTTCAGATGTAGCTGGATGAAAATTCCCATCATTATTGGCTGTGCTAGCGCAGGATGATGGTTGTTGGAGTCACAAGAACATAAGAGCATACAGCATAAGACTAGTGTGGTCCATCTAGTCCAGCATCCTGTTCTCACAGCAGCCAACCAGATGTCCCAATGGGAAGCCCATAATTCTGATAGCACCAGTTCCTTTAGCTGGGCTAGGGGAACTGGGGGGGGGGAGTGAAGATGATAGAGAAGAAAATTTTAGGACAATGGCAAGGGAGACAGGGAACTGAGGCTACTGAGATCAATGCATAAGGTTAGGAGGGAGTGTGTGAAATGGTGGGTTTGGATATAAAAATACTATTGACATTGCCAAGAGATGGCTGGTGGTGGTGCTAAACGAATAAGGACAAAGCTGGCAATGAAATAAACAAAATAAGAAATTTTAAATATCACTTTGAATACACTAGCCAATTCTTTCCCTGTGGGATCCCTGCAAGTCAGGAAGTAATTTCCATTTTTCTGAATGAGAATTGTAAGTACCTTCAGCCGAGACAATGAGTTCCATTGGTTGTTGTGACTAAAACTAAGGCAAAGGAGAGAATGTGAGAGTGGAGTCACATGCCTGGAATCATTTTGACTGGGTGACGTACTCAATATATTATTTCCGTTGCTATAGCAATGACTTCTAGGAAGCTGGGCAATTCATTAATTCTCCCTATGAGAGGCAGAATTACTAATTTGTAAACACTAAAGGGTGCTGGTTTTGTTTTTGTTTTTTGTCGTGTCATGGAGTAAGTGTAAGTCATTCAGGATGCTTTTAAAGCTGGCTGAAGTAAACATCCAATCTACCGGTAAATGAGGAAATATGACTAATCTCATGACTTTCACATCACCTGTCCTGATGTGTCCCTCAGACCAAATATGTTTTAAGGACTATTTCTAATCATACTCCATGATGGTCCAGTAACATGGAACCCTCAAGGTTACCTGGGAGGAAGCTCTGATATAGATGTTCCCCGTGCCATTTTTGCCTCTCTCAGGACCTAGGGTGACACTACTGTACATTAAGAATTGTCCAGCTCTGAGGGCCTTCTGGTGGTTCCTTTACTGTGAGAAGTTAAGTTACAGGGAACCAGGCAGAGGGCCTTTTTAACATTGGCGCCCTCCCTGTGGAATGCCTTCCCATCAGATGCCAAGGAGATAAATAATTACACAACTTTTAGAAGACACCTGAAGGCAACCTGTATCAGGAAGCTTTTATTATGTTTTATACAGTATGTGTTATCTAGAGTGGCTGGGACAACCTAGCCAGATGAGCAGGGTATAAATAATGAAATTATTATTATTATTATTATTATTATTATTATTATTATTATTATTATTATTATTATTAAGATAGCCCTCTTAGAGGCCCAGCAGACTGATAGGCTTATTTGCGTGTGTTTCCTGCAGCGTGCCATTGGCATAATAATAGTGCATTAGTGGTGGATTGACACTGGACCACCCACACATCATTCCACTTTATTAGTTGTTTTGCAATGTTTCCCCAGTGTTAATCTACATTATTTCTGTTGGACGGGGCACTCTTGCACTATAATGCAACAGAAGTGGGATTCAAACAGCAACAGCTCAGAACGTTTGTGGTATAAAAGGTTACCACACTTCAGCAGGAAGTTAAGGGACATGCACTCATTGGAAATGAAAGGATGCGTCCCAGCTTTGGTGTATAAATGATAATTACAGTGATCAGACCCCCAGGCACTGTGAGTAGTAACAAAAAACTTCCTGGTGTGGAAAAGCTAATTAATATTTGTCATTTCTCCCAACTGGATATAGTATGACTTTTCTGGAGTGGGATATATGCCATTGTCTGCCAGCAAATACCCATCTGCATTTTACACAGAACAAACAGGTCAGTCACCAGCCAAAAGAACACCAGAAAAGACAATATTCAGGAACCATTCTAGAACATTTCCATCTTCTAGGACTTTTCGGCCTTTCACACAATACTCACATGAAGGACAAAAGTCTATAGAAAAAGAGTTTGGAAGATTCCAGAAGTCGAGGAAGGCTACGTCCATAGAGGTTAATGTGCAAAGGCTTCTTAGCATTAGACGTCCAAGGCTGGGTGGAGTCACGGGACACCAGAGGTGGAGCCAGATACAAAGGAGCCCTTTGTGCATTCTTTTCCCCTTCATGCAAGTTAACTCATGAAGGAGGACCTAACTTCATGAGCAGACATGCATAGGATCCACTGTGAATCAATATCTCACTGTTCTCCAGCAGGTGTAAATGGACTGCATTGTAAAATCATCCCATAAATGTAATGTCACTGATTGTGTATTGTTTGCATCATCTCAGAATTAGAGTAAGAGAACACACTCCACAAAATCAAATCTGAAGTTTTATTTCCTTAAACGAAGAGCTCATGGAGCCATATTAATCTTGGGTTTCTGAAATCCTGAGGCAAATAGAAGCCATTAGTTGTCAAACTGACAATGTCAGCATTTTCTCTTCCCTGAAAGCAAGATTTCAGAGTAGTGAAGAGAGCATCACTTATCTATCACAGTGGATTTCTTCAATGTAAGTGGGTTTAGGATTGGAGCCCATCATCAGCCCTTATAGCCCATCAGTATACAGGTGCAAATATAGAGAGGGAGGGGCATAAAGAGAGAGGCATGACAAAATTGTCCATTAACACACTGCTATTACATTCCAGCATTGTTTTGAATGTCTAAGAATTATATGTCCTGAATCTAAGCAAGGCATCTAAAACAAGTGTATCACTGTGTCTCATGGGTGAAAATGTGCAAGAACAGTTTTTCGCAATGTGCTATATTCATTTTTATAGAGATCCTATTTAGCCCTTGCGCTCTCATAACTTGGTGCAATTTACACAGCAGGCAACTGATTGGTCTGACAAATTTCTGATTTGTTCACTCTGCTGGGGCCCACAATAAATAGTTTGAAAATGCTAAGTAAAAAAAGGAAGGAGTAACAGATGCTGTGCTAAACAGAGAGATGATTGATGAACACTACATAGTTGATTGTTTTGAAGTTAGACTTCTTCTTTTTTGCATCCTGAGAGTGTCTGGGTGGAGATGCAAATCTTCCTGCTTCATATTCTTGAATCATGTTGCTCCCTTTGTTGTCTTGAGATTTATCGCCTCTTCTGACTTGCGAGTATTTATCTCGTTACTGAATTTCCAGTTTCATGGTGGTGTTGAGTAGCTAAATGGTAAGCTCTCACAATAAACTAATGGCATAATTCAGACCCATTACACTCCTCAGGTGACTAATTACCCTCGTGTGACTCTTTGGGCTTAAAAGGGGGAGCGTCTCACTAGTTCATAAATTTTGCTGAACTCTAGGCTGAAAATAAATTCTCAGCGCCAAGTTCCTAACAGAGATGCTTAAGAAATTCAACTTCTGTAAATTCCAATGCAAATGCCATTGATCCTTATCTCCCAGATGAATATGTGGCTCAGAAATAATTTATCCTTCAAATGTCTCAGTTCTCTGAATCTTATGATCTGCTTCTTGGCTCAAAGTATGAACTAAAAGGCACTCAAAATTGATACTTCGGGATAAAATTCATTAATACTGCAGTAGTATGTTTCCTCGGAGGCCATCTCAGAGGCTATAGGATAGCTCATCAGTTCCACTCTGATGTTGGAGAGGGAGATCAGATAGTTCATCCTCCTACCCCACTGTTGCCAAAGCACGAGTGCTGGTATGGTGAATAAGAGGTTGTTTCAGGGCAGATAAGGGACAGGGCAGGCAAAGAATATTTAGACACATTCAGGAGTGTGGCTAAACCTTTCTATCTCCTTTCCTCTCCTTAGAAACACTGAGAGGGAAAACATTTAAAAACTTGGGCAAAAACTTAGACTCCTTCATTATAGAGTTTCCGGTGAATGTTGAAGACACATCTGTGTACCCTGGCTTTTGACACTTGTGGTGTATAGTTTCAGGACTCTCCTTCTGTTGCGCTTGTAATTTGCTTTAAACTGCTTTTAATGCTATGTTTTCATTGTTGCAACCCACTCTTGGGGTGAAGTTTGGGCAATTAATAATAGTAATAATACATAATCAATGAAATAGATGAGGCTACTTTCAAACATGTTACAGAAGTTCCCGGCAGCATTTGAGCCTTGTTGTGATGAGGCCTTGTTGCTATTTGTTCTTTTTATATTAAAATATGCACTCCCTTAAAAGGAGCCATCACGGAACATCTCACATGCCAAAATGAAAAGCAGCAACCCTCACAATTGCCTCCTACTGTCAGGACATCTTGAATCAGCAAGCTATGACTTCATCGTGCTGAATATCATGACAAAGTCAAAGGTGTTTTCCTGAACGCCCTGACCCATTATAATAGCGCCGGCTCAATGCCTGCTGTGCTCAGCTAACGAGTGAGGAAACCTGATAAGAGCATACTGAGCGCAAACGGAGGAAATGGGGAGCAGAATGAATTTGGAGTCGTTCAGAATGCTCCAGTGCTCTTAGGGAGCTTTTCTGATCTGAAGGAGTTCATTTCATGTGGGTGTAACTTTGGTACAGTGTGCGATCTATGCAAAAGTAGACACATTTTACACACACACACACACACACACACACCCAAGCAGACACATCAGCAAAGCTGTGAACTGAAACTAGATATTCATAGCATCTCAAATATGTGTTTGAACTACCAGCAGTGAGTACTTGGACTAGCACAAGACCCCCTGGGGTTCACACGTGTCAGGTGTAGGCATTCAGCTGTCCTGGCTCTTAATAAAAGCCCTGGATCTTGAAATCCCCTAAGACATGTTAACTTCAGTCACTCAGAACCAATTAATACATGTAGGAGAAACACCATCCTAGGAGGACTGTATAGGTTCAGGTAGCAGGTGAGCCATGCAATGTTTTCATGCTTGCCCATATCACAGGCATGTCCAACAGGTAGATCGTGATCTACCAGTAGATCACTGGACATCGGTGGTAGATCACTGGTAGATCATTGACACCCCCCAAAGAAGCTGAACAACTGTGGCTCCCCTAAAAAATGCTCAACATTTTACCTCCTCCCTGAAAAAACTCAACAACTTTGACCCAACCCCCCCCCCCAATGGGCCTTCCTGAACCCCCCAAAAGGGGGTAGATCGCTGCCAGTTTTTAACTCTGTGAGTAGATCGCAGTCTCTTGGGAGTTGGCCACCCCTGCCATATCAGATACTCCCTGCAAGTGCAATGCTGATACAGGAGGTTGGGTGCTTTAAGAACACAGCATGGAGTGTTCCAATTTGCAGTCCACCCCTGCAGCCAGAAGAGGGAAAGTCCTAGGGAAACCACACCATGTGCTTTTCTTGAACAGTGTGTGCTGATGTCAGGAATGAGTTCTCCCCACACCCCAAAATGCCTTCCTTTCCCAGTGGCATGTGCTGTATTTATGGTTAAATGCAATTGTGCAGAACAGGAAGCATATGGACACACTTTGCAAGGAGGAGAAAGAAGCATTATTTAGTGGGTTTGTTGGAGCTTCATAACACTTGTGTTTCTAATTGTCCTAAACAGGCTCAGAATACTTCACCAATCCAAGGTTAACTACAAGACATAAGCTCATCTTTTCATACTCTCTCGTTCGCAAATTTAGCCACATCAACCACCACCATCCATGCTTCCATGTTATTAAGAAAGGTCACCTATGGGTAGGATAAATTTTGATCCTGCAGAATTTAAAACAGTGTCCCAGAGAAAATGCCATAAATGTGTATGGCTTATTGCCAAACAAGTTGGCTTTGGGTGCTAGTTTTTGATACGGTTTGTAAAATGCAATCTGACACGGGCATTTGAATTCAGCAGGGTAGGAATTAGTTAACATTTCTTTTCATGTCTTATCACTGAAAAGGGAGTTATTGAACGGGTCTGCAGGAGCTGTATGTGTTTTGAAAGTTTTATATTATTCCAAAGCTGCTGTCCATTCTTTGTACAAATAGCTGGGGTAAAGAACCATGATGTGGAATGAAATGGGGGCAGGGAATCAGGAGACATGAGCAAAGGTTTGGAAGTCATTCCTTCTTGTTTCACTATCAGTGATGACACAAGGGTATAATGCCATGGTGGAAATGCATTACAGTATATTAACATTCTACTAAACGTTAGAAGAGTTGTGGTGACAGAGGAACATGTTTGCATCTATAGTGGCCATGCTCAAAAGTAATCAGATATTGGGCTAGATCTTGAGTTTAATCCTATACATGTCTATTCATTAAGTTCAATGGGACTTACAACCAAGTGTTATTAGATTGCATCTTGAGCCTCCAGTCATAACACCACCTACCTGGGAGTAGGCCCCATTTAATTCAGTAGCACCTACTATTGAGTAGACATGGTTAGGATTGTATTGTTTGTTACAAAGTTCAATAATGGGTATACAATCCTCTTGAACCCATTTGTGGATTTGTTGGGTTACTTGGAGAAAGAGAAGTTTCAAGTGCACCAAAGGAAATAGTAGACCTTCAGGGGAAGGGGCAGAACGCATGCTTTCATGCAGACGATACCAGGTTCAAACCCTGACAACTCCAGGCAGGATAGGGAATATACTCCCTGTCTGAAACCCCAGAGAACTGCTGCCAGTCAGTGTAGCCAAATGATTTATGCCATTTAGAATTCGTTTGTACTCAGATTTAAGGGTGAGTTCTAGGAAAATTGATTCCCATTGCAAGTATATGTTGAACTCAGGAGGAAGGGGTGTGTGTTAAAGGCCTGGTGGATTCCTTCCTGTGATTACAATGACACTCACAAAAAACATAAGCCAAGTTTAAAACATGTTCAGAAAGCCTAAACATAATTTGTAATATATTGTGTACAATACTTTCAATAAGTTTCATCTCTGGTCACTCAGTAAAAATAATTAGTATGTGAAAAATTGTGGTGAAATGAATGGTTAATGAAGTGTTCGTTAATGTATTGCTTTTTGTAATGAAAAAATAAATCTTCAAATGGGAAAGTAGTTTAAAAGAAGTCAGGAAAAACATTTTTAAAGATTCCATTCAGCAGTTCATATGCATTAATTTGGAGGCATTTTTTAACACACAGCCAAGCAAAGAAAACAAAATACGTCTTTAAAATTATTGCTATATTTAGCAGGTTGTTAACATCACCAACATGCATATTTTCCTGTGAATTCATATTTAATACAAATATTTTAAAATACCAGATCTGAAAATGCTAACCATTTTAATAACTGACCTTTCCCCCCAAAATATAGTCCTTTGGCATAGCAAACAATATTTTCACAATTATAACAAATACATATTTTAGGCTGTCATCCTATACTTCTTTAGCTGGGAGCAAGTCCCATTGAACTCAATGGGGCTCACTTCTGCGTAGACTTTAATACTAATTTGTTTCTTATACCTCGCCCATCTGACTGGATTACCTCAACCACTCTGTGCAACTTCTGACAAAATATAAAGGGACAAAACAGAACTGTTAATTCCTCCAATAACCTACACTGATTACTCCTAGCAATTATTTTAGGGCATGTACATTTTCATTTTCAATTTGATCTACCAGTTTGTACAGGGGGAATGAAAAAGAAACCATCTCTTCAAAAAAGATTCTAAATACTAATCAGGCTACTGAAACTACATTTATGCTACTTTGCCAGATGCATCATAAAACATTACTATATTATTAATAATAAGAATATTGTTTAAGTAAGGCAAGATTTTTGAAAGAATTTAAATAGTGTATTTCTCTTATATGATTAAAATCAGATGGTCTGGCCACCTTATTGTTCTGATATCACTAAATACAAAGCAATGTCAATACACAACAAAACATCCTCTAAGGATGGAATCACATTGGAGGAAGCTGTGATCTAGAATTTACTTGGTCAATCATACCACATGATGTCACAATAGGAGAGCACTGACTATTTACACAGTGGTTTGATTGGCAAGAATGGTTTGAGTGTAAACAATGGTGAGTCAAGTGCCTTGAGAAATGCATTGACTAGTTTGTTCTTACCTAGAAAAGTTGTTGTTAATTCTGTTGCAGACTTAAAGTGAGCTAAGAACAACACACAAGGCTCTTGTTTTTAAGATAGAAACACCTATTTTGTTGCACGTGGCAGTTTCAAGTATGTACGAATGTATATTCATTTGCCGTATGAGCTACATTAAATTGCACAGTAATATTATGCCTCAGGAAATAGATTTTTTTAATCGTATGCCTAGATCTTACAGAGCTCTATAGAGTATGGTGAATATTTAGTGCTTGAAAAGGCATTGTATCTAGTGATGGAAACAAAATATTTGAGAATATAGTATATAGAAGTGATTTGATAAATCCGTTTAGCTATACTTTACAATTATAACTTACAACTAAAAAAAAATCAAACTATTCCCCCACCCTACTTGACTTAGAGATGGTTTGAACTTATACGCAGCATCATGGACCATGCTTGAAGATACAGGTTAGTGGGTGACGAAGGGGCAAACTGCATGTAACCTGAACTGCACAGTTCTGCCCTGAATGCAGCTCCCCAAACAAATACACCACTTGTCAGCATGGAGGCCCCAATCCAGACCATAGCATGGGATTTAACCCTTTCTCGCCCACTGCAGTCTGTATCTGGATCAAGGTCCTTCGGCCTGCAGTTTGCATTGCAAGAAAAGCTCCCACTAGTTTCTTAGGGGTAACTTTTGTTTGGTTATTTTGCCATGCAAATTACAAATGATGATGATGATGATGATCACAGGTTTATGCTTTCCCAGAAATGTCTGTTTCCCTCCAGGCTGATAACGACAGGTGCTATATGGAACAACGAGGTACGCTAACAGATTATTGCCAGTTTCTGGCACGAGGTTCATTGATGAAAGGAAGAGCCAAGTCCTAAGAAAACAAGAAAAACCGTGCTGGACCTGAACCAAAGACCCATTTAGCCCAGCATCCTGTACTCACAGTGGCCAACCAGATGCCTCTGTGACACCTGCAACCAGGACGCAAGGGCAACAGCACTCTCTTTCATATTCTACCCCTTCTGTTAGGAGTATTTTTAGGTTTGGAAATACTGTATTGCAAGATGCTAAATTGAAAATATTAGTTTTTCATCCACGTACGCTAATTTAGTCTTTTGATTGTCCTCTAGGTTTTATAGCACAGGAATGCAATTTAGTATGCATCTCTCTAATCTCAATACTTCAAAAGATCATTTGAACAGGCAACCGCCATATTATGACCGAGAAGATGCTCCTCGGTTTCTTTTTTGAAGTGAGACTCAGTGACCCGCCTGCCTCACCATTCCTTATCAGCGGTGGGGGTGGGGGCTGAAAGGCCTTTCATCCTTGGTGCTCACTGTCCAGATTCTACACACATACACACACCTGAGTGCTTCTGGAGGCTTTGTTCCTCCATAAAATTAAGAGTTTCCCTGCCATACAGAACTCTTTTCAACAACTTGTCATCCTGTGGTTTAGCGATGTATATACTCTGATAATTTAACAGCAGTTCCTTGTATCTTTAAAAAATATATATTATTTCTAGTTACATGTATTTATGCTTATGCTTTGCAGCATTAGATTATAGTTTACGAAGATTGGGGTGGTGCTTTGTTTTTTTGTTGTTTAAAAATCCAAGTAACATGTCTTTGTTAGTTCCAATCCATCTCTAGTGCTTACTTAAACAAAAGATTTATAATGATTTGCTCTTTAATTCCATAATAGCCTACAGTTGTATATCAGCGAATCACTAGGAATTACTCAACCGAAGGAAAAGAATACATAAACCCCAATAATTTCAAAGGGAGATATTAATTGCATGCTTAACTATCCCTCTGGCATTGATGGGTCTGAGGTGCTTAACTTTGGCTGGATCATGTCCACTGTATTGAAACATAGCATGTAGTGCAATAGGAGGAACTTTACCTTAAAAACTGTTACTTTGGCTCAAAAATACTATACATATAATCTCATCTGAGTGCAATTGTACATTAGAGGACCAGTGTTTAATTGCAGAGCTTGAACCATGAGGCTAACAGATTTGACATTTGAGTACATCAGAGTGTCTATAAATTGTCAGTTAACAAGGTTTCTTTTTTCACACTGAGTCAACCTTGACTAAATTGTTGTTTGTGATCAGTGGCGAGGGCTTGCTTTTCATCCTGTCGACTGCATCATTTGAGCTGTCCTGGAAGAAAATTTTTGCTGTACAAATTGTCACAATAATTCGTTTGTATTCTCGTCTAAAATTCTGGTTCAGAAGTCCATAGATGATAGCATTAAGGCAGCTATTGAAGTATGCCATGTAGTAACTGGAAACAAACAACCACTCTGGAATTTGGGGAATTATTGTTTCTGGGTTGACAGCCACCGCAAGGCCTATAAAATTCAAAGGAGCCCAGCAGACGGCAAAGAGTACAAACACCACAAACATGGTGACAAAGTTCCTAAAGTCATGTGGCTTTAGTTTGGGTTTGTTGTCAGGTTTAACTCTCCTCCGTACCTGAATGACCAGGATCCATATCCTCAAGTAGCAAAATGTAACTATGGCTATTGGGAGCATGAAATGGAAAAACACAACAGCTATTGTGTACGCAGAGCTCACCGACTGGGAGAAGGTGCATGAGTAGATCCTGGCATCATACTGAAGGGACCCAACAAAAAGATTGGGCACAATGGCAACAAATGTCAGGACCCAAATAAGGATGACATAGAACAAAGAGTTCTTGTCGCTGTACAGCTTGTCGTACTTGAGGCTGTGGCAGATGTAGCAATATCGGTTAATTGCAATTCCAGTAATGTTGAATATGGATCCAATAACACTCAGGCCCATAAGAAACCCACTGATCTGGCAGTGGATGTATCCCAGGTTCCATCCATTGTGAAAGATAGATGTCAGGACCAGAGGGTATGGGTAGATTGCCACAACCAGGTCAGCGATGGCTAGGCTGACAACGAAGACATTGCCTGAAAATGAAGCATACAGAAATTGATAAATTAACAATGGTAGGGTTTGTTTTAACCAAAACACATTCCAGTTGACCTCCCAACTTCATACATCTATCTAACAGCTTTTGCACACGACAGAAATAACACATTGCCTACATACATAGCTAAGTGAAGTGTTAAAATCTGAAAGGGATACAGTGGGCTGTTCCACTTTGGACTGCAGATGAGAGGGTGGGGTATCATTTTGAATGTCCCCATATATTATAAACTCACTGAGGGGGGGGGAAGTAGTTCACTCCTTGCTGTGCTAGTTTGCTATTTGCAAGGAATTGGGCGTTTCTTCCTTTTACTTTTTGGATGTGGTTGTTTTTACAAAGAAGTGCATTGAAAAAATTCTCACCACCACCTTTGCTGCAGTCTGAAGCCACCATGCCCATACCACGTTCCCCACCACTTTGCCCCCTCCCACTTGGTAACTGGCCCCTCCCACTTGGTCTGCCCTGCCCTGCCAACAACTACAGGTCTGAAGTCATAAAATATTTGTACCACCTTGTTCTGATACATGTGTAGATCCAGCCTGAGATGTTCAATTTCTAAGAATAGAAGAAGTTCATAGAACCAGAGAATCATATTGCTAGAAGCGGTCTTGTAGCCATCTAGCCAAACCCCACTCCTCAATGCAGGGAATCCAGTTCTAGAGCTTCTGCACCAGATGGCTATCCAACCTCAGCTTGAAAACATCCAAGCAAGGGAGAACCCACACTATCCCTTTAAGTAACTAGTCCCATTACTGAACTATGCTGATGACCAACAAAACTCTTCAACCTTATTTAAGCTCATTAGATCTAGCCCTGCCCTTTGATACAGTAGGAAACAAGTTCTTGTCCTCTTCTATTGACAGCCCTTCAGGTATGTGAAGGGTGCTATCATGTCTTCCTTTACCCCTCCAGGCTAAATATATCCAATACCTTTGGCCTTTCCTCACAGGATGTGTATTCTATGCTGCTGTCTAATTCCACAACAGTAGGATGAGGAAGAAAAATCACAGGGAAGTGAGGGAAATCCCAAAAGTGCAATACTAGAAACAAATGACCACCCGCAGGCTTTCAAGCTAATAAAGCACTATTCTTTCCATCTAATTTGTTTATTAAATGTATATGGGCATTTTCACCAAATGGTTCCCCAATAAAAATCGCCCTATAACACAAATCAACATTTTGCCAACAGTATCCAGAAATAGTTTTATCTGCAATCTAGCCTCTCTTGAAAAGTCAGGAAAAGTATTGTGTAATGCTTCAGAAGTGATGGGCACCTATTACGGTTAGACTTGGTTATTTTATACATGCTGACATTTTCCCATGCAGACTCTTTTTCTTTACTATAAAAATCCTGCGGGTACTTTAAAAAACAAACCACTACCCAAGGTAGTGTTAATATTAAAATAATAACTGGTGCAAATTCTGAGTGATGGTGCAGTTAGACATTGCTGATAACCCACTTGAAGGTGTTGCAGGTGACAATAGAAGAGTATTAGCCATAGTTTTAGAAGACATCTCACACCAATGGTACCAAGTAGTATGGGAAACAGCCCTACTAGAAAAAATAACCAGTAACCTGATACTGACACGGGGACAAACAGAAGAAGACACCTTCATCTACCGACAGCATACAAATCAATATGGCTAACCTGATCCAAAACACCCACCAACCCCCACTCACACAGGAAACCAAAGATCATCACAGCCAACCACAGATGAACAATCATACCCTACGCCAATCCTGACCTCTCTCACCGCCAAAGAAACACAAGCGAACAACAGAGAACCTACACAATCAACGCTGACACCAAACCCTACATATATTAAGGAAAATAGAAACATCGTCACCCCACCTCACCCACCCACCCCAACCCGCCCACCTCTTTCCCCCTTCTCTCCCTAATGTCTCAATAACCAAAACCGATTTGTAAAAAGGTTACATGGAAAAAATACGAGAGAGACATTGCACACACTTTTGTAAATCAAGAAAATCTTAAATAAATAAATAAATAAAAGAAGACATCTCACACACTGTCAAGGAGCTGTCAACCGGCCAGGTCAACCACAGGGCAGGTACACACACACACACACACACACACACGAGCCACAGAAAGCAATTAGCTCTTTATTAACAGAAAATACCAACACAGCAGAATCCTCTGGGATGTTGCTGAGACTGACCACTAGTTCCACCCTCCCCTTCTAGCCTTTCACTCTGCATCCCTCCTAAGCAGAAGAAAGCTGCATCGAGGGAGTGAGCTCCTTCTCTGGGCCTGTCTGGCATGTTGCTTAGCAATGTACAGGACCCTCCTCAAGCAGGGTGTCAGAGGAGAGGAGAGTCAGCAGGCCTGGGACTGTCTGTGCTCACACTGCAACTCTCAGCCTCTAACTCTGTCTTGGAAGGCCCTCCCCTTCCTGACCTCCCTTGATCGCTCAACCCCCCTGCTTCTAGCACCTCCTAGCTTATCTCTTCTGCAGACTGCTCTTGAGTGTGCCTCCACCAGGATCTGGGATCTAAGTTGCCCTCTTTGGAGCCCTCCCCGAGGGGGGGGTGTCTCTTGGACAGGAAGCTCTCACCACTCTTCATCAACCAGCCAGTCCCTGTCACATACCAAAATTCATCTCGAGCTGCAAGTAGCTATTCCTAACTAGTTGTGCATAGCTGTGCAGAGCTAGTTATATCAGAATGCAATCTAAACCCGGGAGTAAGCTCCACTGAACATAATGGGGTTTACTTCTGAGTAAGCATGCAGAGGACTGCCCTCTCAAGTGTGCATCCAATAAAAAGCAATGCAATGCAGAGAGTCAGCAATTGCAAGGCCCCCAGTATCCACATTGCCTGCCAGCCTCTGGCTCAGCTGGTTGCACACAGCTCTGCATGACTGGAGCTTGGTCAGGGCACCAGCCTTTCAGTTCACCCTCTGAAATGTCACTCCAGCCACGAAGAGCTAAGGAAACACTGTGTGAACTCCACACCTACTCTAGGGAAGTTTTATTCTTTTTACAGTTGGTATCCTCTCCCTCAGATGTGGAATGCCTATTTTAGAATCCAGGTTCTATATATAAACCTGACTTGTATCAAAAATTCCATGTGCACATTAAATTTTAATTATGTGACGGGGGCCTGTGGGATTGACTTCTGATTAACAAATTAAGTCTGGTACTGCAGGTGGCCTTGCAAGAGAATGTGAATGGTTTCAAACTCAAGCATTCAAGCACGTGTCTTCCAACATATCTCCCCATCTAAAAATAGGTCTTACATGTTACATTATTTAGCAATTTTCACAAGGCTCTATTTTTGTTGCTCAGCCGGGAGAGTTCTACAGCAGTCACGTTAGTGGGCAGCAGAGTGACTGCTTGGCAGAAGGTACAAGTGGAACATGCCAGTCATGTAGGAAGGGACCCAGATAGCTCTGGGGGCAGACTGCTCCAGACACAAGCCTTCTAACTAGACTTGACCACCTGCTAAAGCCTGACCATCAAGCTAAAAATGAGACCAGAAGGGCTGCTCATGAGATACCTCAAGATTCAAGATCCCTAGAATCCTAAGAGTCCTACTGCACACACCCCAATCCAACCCACCCTTATTTGCTGGTACACGTTGAAGGTATTCCCTTCCTTCTCTTTTTGAAACTTTAGGCTGGGATTGTAAACAGATTACAGGGAGTGCCATTTGATAAAAGACCAATCTTGAGCAAAGCATAATCCCCTTGAGTCCCCTTGAGTAAAAAGGGATTAGATGCTGCACAATCATGCAGGCGTTGGGTTTGAGAGACTTTGCTGAGGATTTATTTAGTGTGCTGTTGGGAGTAAATATTAGGGGTGGAAAGGAAGTTGATTATGCAAGTCTAATTATGGGGAAACTTTATAAATATGAGTTAAATCATAGTTGTATAGTAAATTATGGGTGGGGTTTCCTTGCTTCTTTGTATTGTGAGAGGAACAGTGTCTGTATGTTTACATTGCAATGTAGCTGAAACAAATTCCAAGTATGTTGGAAAATGTACTTGGCCAATAATAAATTATTCCTATTCCTATTCCTATTCCTAAATCAAAGCCACACATCTGATCGTTTTCCTACAAAGACTCTTGTAATTTTGCAAAGTGCCGACCACCATGCTTCCTAGGGAAAAATATATTTCACCTTAAGTTGAATAAGGTCCAGAATATTTGGTTTGGAAGAAACTATGGGGTAAAACGCATTTTGAATTCTTTGGTGCCTTGTGGAGACTTCAGATGCTAGGAACTTCTGGCAATATATTACCACTCATTTCAATATCTACAGTAATCACCGATGAACAGCACAATGTAATTGCAGTCTGGCAGATATTTGAAGTACTGTGTGCTGTGTAAACCTTAATCTGTTATGGTATTCAAGACGAATAGTTTCTTGTCTTTCTCAGTTTATCTCAGCTAATCATTTTGGAAGTGTGTTGAGAATTTCACAGCTGTGTATATTTTCATTTTTATCCCTAATATGGAGACATCCAATGCTAAGAAGACAACATTGTGTTTGTTCTCAGTAAGGCTTAAAACATGTGACACACACACACACACGCGCGCCATCCTCATACCTATATTGCTCAGGAATTCTAAAAAAAACCAAAGGAATCAGTGCAATTTTGAAATAAGCAGCTTAAATCAGTGAAGTTGTGAAAGGTTCAGCCTGCCTTCTTATATCCAACCATCCAACCATAGAGGACAACCTGCTCCTTGTTCTCATGATCCACCATGAAAAATGTGGTTATGATGACTTAAGGTATCCAAATGCAAGGCAAACAGACAACTTTCTAAAATATGTGGTAGATAATACACACCAAACTTTGAGATCACAATTAGGCTGAGTAAGAAGAGCACATTATTAATGCTTTATTTTTCTGCCATTTGTCCACCAAAAACACTCCTTCAGATGTTTCCCCACTCACAGCAAAAGATAAAGGCAGATAGTAGATAGATGTTCTGCAATACACAAGTTTGCAAAACATGGCATGCATTGGAATCCCTGGAAGAGTATGCACTTGCAATTCTGTTCTCGCCTACATGCATGCAACAGTGCTTGTGAATAAATATTGTGCACTACTAACTATATGCACAGAGGTTCTCCATGCCCAGCTTGGGAACTGGGAAAAGCTGAGAGCCTCCCTTTATTGCATAGAGACTTCTCAACTCAACTCAACTCATTTATTTCGGCTTTAAGCCCATAAAAGTATTTGTGAATACTTCTTTACAGGAAAGCCAACAAACTCTCAATAGGTTGCTGTTTCAGAGTACAATTGTTCCAGTACTCAAGAGCAGTATATTTCCCTTTCCCATTGGACAAATCTGATATTATTCTAAGTCAAGGTGCACATATTGTTCTAAGACAGTCAAGGTGCATTTCCTCACATTCATATTAGTATCTTCAGCATTCCTCCCTCCCTCCCTCTCTTGCTCTCTTCCTCAGAGACAGTTTTAGTTTGTAACCCCTCAAGGGGTAAGGCCAGTGCTTGTTCGCATAACTGAATAAGGCATTCTGTACATTGGATGATACTGCATAAATATATATAACAAATCTTACAACTGATGTATTTGTTGGAAGTGCAACTTCAGGGATCATTCAGTTTGCAGTTTAAGGGTTAATCTGGTTGTCAGTAAGCAAACTAGTCAAAAGGAGGGGGGTGGAGGTGTTTCTTAGCAACCAGGGAGGTAGCATGATTCTTAGTGAGGTAACTGTGATTGCTTGCTGGGAGCTTTACTCTGAATATTTAGTTGATTCTAACCCAGTTCTCAACAAGGCCTGCCCCTAAAAGACTAAACCCCTCTGTTTCTTTCTCTTCAAGTCAAATACTGTTTTGTTTAGTTTGCTCTGTGAAGTGTCACCAGAATTCCTCTCTGGGTTCCATCTGCTTTAATTAAGTGATTCTGCTAATTGTATCATCATTCCTATTAAACGCAGCTCAAACAAAGCCATAATCCACACACAATATAACCAGTGGCATAGGAAGCCGCTCGGGCACCCGGAGCGGCAAACATGACGTGCACCTGGGGGTTGTCGCTACGTAGTACGCATGCGCAGCGTCACTACATACAACACATGCGTTGTACATAATGACGCCGCACATGCGCTGTACATAGCGGGTTGCCGGCAGCGGCACTCCAGCGCCGTACGGACAGTGCCGGGATCCTCTGCTCACAGCTGCAGCCGCAAATGGAGGATCCTCTACATGCGGCTGCAGCCATGAGCAGAGGATCCTGGCACTGTCCATATGGCGCTGGAGCACCGCTGCCGCCAAACCGCATGCCTTGTCATCCCCAGAGACTTGGCACCGGGAGCACACCGACCCCACCGATCCCCCGTTGCTACGCCACTGAATATAACAATGCAATTCTCCATACAGTGGAGAGGAAAGACTTAAGATAGCAGGTAAGCGCTGGAACAACCCTCTTGAGTAAGCATTGGGACTACCAAGACAAAAACCACTACCACCACTACCACCATTCCTAGCCATGAAAAAATGGTTCCCATCAGCTAAATTGGTTTTGCCTCAGTGATGTTACTGGGATATCCTAGACTCACTGCTTCTGAAACTTGGAGAAAAATAGGCTGCATTACTCAGCAAGGATAGATTTGCTTGCCAAGCACCCATCTTTCCAGCCCCCTACTAGGAATAGGCAGATCCATTACCAGTCAAAACTAAATTTAAAAATTCCTTAGAGACCAACTAAGTTTGTTATTGGTATGAGCTTTCATGTGCATGCACATCTCTTCAGATACACTGAAACAGAAGTCACCAGACCCTTATATATAGTGAGAGGGTGGGGAGGGGTATTACTCATGTATAATGACATACATGATAAAGCTATTTTTAGCAGTCTCACCCCTTGCTTTTTCCTGTAAGACCAATTGCAGTCATTAACAGTCATCAACAGGTTTACCACACCTATCAGCTAATCACCCATTCCCACCACCCTTCTGAGTCGTACCCCTCCCCGCCCTCTCACTATATATAAGGGTCTGGTGACTTCTGTTTCAGTGTATCTGAAGAAGCGGGCATGTACATGAAAGCTCATATCAATAACAAACTTAGTTGGTCTCTAAGGTGCTACTAGAAGGATTTTTTTTTTTTTACTACAGTAGACCAACACGGCTACCTACCTGTAATGATTACCAGTCAATCGCAGTTCTGCATCAGAATTTGACTAATTCTATCCTGATACATTTTCATGTGGGTTTTGTGAAGTAGAGTACTACTATCATTATGCATGAATAAATCAACCGTGCCCGTGTGGGTGCCTATATTAATTGTTCTTGTGGTTGTTATTAATAACAACAATAGCTGCTAGCATGATCTATACACCTCTCTAGTTTCTTGTATTAGAAACTGCTGTCCTTAGTGCTCTGAAGATGCTTTCTATATACGGTGGTCAGTGGTATGGAAAATTTGTCTTACCAGGAAAGGTTGATGTAACTGGGTATGCATAGCCTGGATATGAGTTAAATGAAGGGAGATGTGCAGGGGCTGTCACATCCAAGAGGGCAAAGATTTATTCTCTGCAACCATGAAAAGCAAGGTTGAATCTAAGGGGCTAAAGTTACATGGCGGAAAATTTTGGCTAAAACTTAGGAGCAACCCATTTATGGTAAGTGCAGTATGGCAATGGAGTCAATGACTATAGAAGTCAACCCAACTCTGAACTGGTGGTGGCCACAAAATACAGTGTGCACCTTCTTCTGCTTTAGTTAAGGCATTGTGCAGCAAACCATGAATTTCATTGCCTCTGCTTCAATAAGCAAAGCAGGATCAGGCAGTTTGTCTCTCAAAATAAATACAAGTAGAAAAATGCAAGGGGGAGAATGCCTTTGAACATAAACCGAAGGGTTATATATAGACAGCTAAAGATAGTTTCATTTTAAATATTCAGTAAGAACACAGTTGTTCTCCCTCTGAACCTTCGCTTTAAGTTCACCATCCTTTTTTTAGATACACATGTAGAGTCTACAGACCTGCTTTATTATTTAAGAAGATCTAACAAAGCAGAAAAACAACAAGGAAATTCTCCACTTAAGGAGCTAAAAATAGAAAGAACGCACCGACAGGAAAAAATATGGGATAATTAACTCTGTGTATAAATTGGAGGCAATCTAGGTCTGAACTTTTTATGTAATTGAAATCTGTAAGTAATTGTGGCATGTGAGACAAAAGTTCCACCTGCTGCTATCGACTGGCAATGCATATTGTTATGTTTTGTTTGAAATACACATCATTTGAACATAACTCATCACACCATCTAAGCCCAAGGGCAGTGTGGCCAGGTACAACTTGTTGCCTAAAGGCTGCATTCATCTCTCCAAGCTGTTTAAAATTAGTTATAAATGTAGGAGCTGTTTCTCTATTAAAACAACAACAACAACAACTGCACAATAGATATTCTAAAGTGCTTCACAACCTCCCTTTTCCCTGAGAAAGAGACAGTCACATGCCTCCCTCTCTGCCACTGTCACAACTGCAGCAATGCTCCCTCGATGTGCATGAGTTGGATACACTGAGAAGAATTGTGCATGCCAATGTATGAGCATACAGCTCCTCTGTGTGACAACAGACCCTGACTGGGCCAGAGTCAAGTGGAGGCTCTCTATATGCACATAGAACTCTGTGTGTATATTAAATGTGCAGATTTTATGAAAGCATAGCATCAGAACACAGCTGAAGACTGGGCTAAACACATGTCCACACAGCCCTCTCCACAGGTCCTTTCTCTATGCATGGAAGAGGTTGTGGGAACTCCTATGCTGTTGCTGTGCTAGTTGAGGTGTGGGTGCTTTGCATGTGGTCCAGTAGATTCCTCACAAGCTAAACATGTGAACTGACTCAGTTGAAAGGTTTGGTATGCGAGGTGATAACACAAGTTGCGTCTATGCTGTTTGCTTCTGTTTTTTCCCCCTTCCATTCATCATTAGTTATATTCCAAATTTTCACATGTTATTTTAACTTCCAAAAGGTTCCCTTTAATAATAATTAAATAAACCAAAATAATAAAAAATTAAAAATAGCAATGCACATACAGAGTATGAAAATAGCTGAAATACAACAAAGAAACAGTCACTGAGAAAATAATGATACCACATTCAGGGTGATGAATTGAGCAGTGGGTATGATTCCTCAAACAGTTCTTTTCTAGATTTTCCGAAATTTATTTTCCCTTTGCGGTGTGGTAAATAGGGTGTTAGTGAGCTGCCAATTATAGGAGTTCTTGTATCCATCCCTTAATGTCTGGTGTGTTTCTGTGAGATTTACAGTATTGCTGTCAGCTTAGCTCTATCGAACCAACTCCCCCTGTTAAGGCTTGCTTTGTTTAATAGCTCATTTGCACATACGAGTCACCTGGTAATGGATATGAATTGGTGAACTGGCTGATGTTCTATGGGGTGATGTGCCTACAATCAAGCAAGAATAGCTCGCTGAGCCAGAAGAACATTTTAAAATGGGATAGAAAAATGTCAGAGAGGTTCATAAACAAGGAAGCAAGTAAAATACATCTCAGAGACATTATATCCGCAATATGTCACTTACAATCTCATTTTTAGTTTTACTGAGGCTGTAACCACACATACCTAGGAGGAAGCCCTGTTGAACTCATTGTCATTTACTTCTGAGTAGACATGCCTAGAGTTTCACTGTGAAGTTTTAACTATGATTTCTGTAAGTGCTAGAATCAATGTTCAATTATGGAATTGGATTTTTTAAAATGTAGGCTAATGATCCAATTGTCTGTGCTGAGGCAACAGGTCTATAAGACTGAGCAGTAGGATCCAGGTCTGGCCCTATCATGAGGCAGAGTGAGGCAGTTGCCTCAGGTGGCAGCTGCTGAGGTGGGGAAAGTAGCCAGGCCAGAGCTGTGAGTTTTTTCTGAGGCAGAAAAAACTACAGAATTAGAGGCAGAAGCTGAAGCAGGAGAGTGGGAGGAGGGGGCCAAGAGACAGAGATGAGTAAGACTGGTGAAGAGTCATGGGTGTCTCCTCCTCCTGTTGTGACATGCTCCTCTTCCCCCCATCTCCCAGAACCAGAAGAGGGCTGAAATGGGTGGAGCAGTGACAGGCTTCACCAGGTGTAGTCTCCAATTGCTTGGGGAAAGCCCTGGAGAGGAGGGGACTTAGACGGCTGTGGGGAGGTGAGGACTTTCAGTATCAGCAACTCATTCATGGGAAGAGGCCTACCATGGATGAGCCACTCCAAGTTAACTCCAAATTTGAATGGTGTGAGTCACTGCTGGCCTGCTCTCTGACACATGGCTATGGAGGTTGTCATGACAAGCAGGAGCATTTTAAAATATACCACTGCATTTATAGCTAATTTCAAGGACACGGGATGTGGTTGTTTTTTCTCCAGGCCCTTTTTGTGGCATCCATCAAGGCCATTGGACTCCACAAACATACATATATACCCTCCAATTTCCTTCAGCACAGAATCTGTTACTGAGGGTTTTCTCTTTTGGAGCCCTAGTGCTCTCAATTTTCTCTTCAAACAACACAGGTCATAAGATATCAAATGGAAAACGACTGGATAAGATAATGCTCCCTGTGAGTTTCACCTCACTGAGTGCATTATTCTGACATTAGCCACTTTAAATGTGCTGGAGGTAACCCAAGGGCACATAATAATAACAATGTGGCATCAAATAATATTTGATAAATGCATTTCTTGTTGGCATCTATCTGATATGATGGTAACGGGGAGAAGATTTATGGACAGCTAGTCTCCTAGGTACTTTTATTTTTCTTCAGTTCAACAAACACTCTTTGACTCCTCCACAGTAATTGCCTCAGGGCTGCAAGAATATTTTATCTCTAAACATCTTTATAACAGCAGAGGGGCAATGAGATTCTTCCTGGATAAAGATTCAGGAAAAGGAAACCATCCAGAATTATATCAGACATTTTTCCAGCAGCAGGATGAATGGGCTTCTAGGTTAGGAGTACAGTCTCCTCCTTGTAAATCAGGGTTGTAGAATCTGTGGCACTTCATATGTTGCTGGGCAACAACTCCCATCATCTCTAGTCCTTGGCCATGTTGACTTGGGGTGATGAAAGTGGACAATGGTTTTTTTCATATATCCCTTTGTGCAAAAGCAATTTCTCTGAGGTGGGAACTTTCAATGCTCTTTTTATGCTGGTCCTCCTTTGTTTGCATTGTTGATAAATATGTTTGTTACCAGTGAAGATTTAATACTTATTTCAATGAGCAATCCCTAATGATATGCAAATCTAAAACAGGTTCCACATAGTAGTTGGCAGCATTTCCAGGAGCAATGCATGAAGGGCAGTCCATTCAATAGGCCTTAGGAGCAGGAACTGGACTGGTTCTATGACTGTAACATAAAAAAAATAAAACCTAAAAGATATAAAGTTGCTGCTTTTGCAGACTGCTGCCAAGAACTGCAACAGGTTTGGGCTATAGTGATTGCAATATTTTGTTTGGGTTTTTTTAATGTTATTGAGCTCAACATTTGTTGTTGGAAAAGTTGGAATCAAATATTAAATCAACTCAATTCAGCTAGCTGATTAAGAATAAGGGCTCAAAATTATCAGCTTTTTCTTCACAAAAGGTTAGGCTATAGAGAACCTAAACAGGTTAAGCAGAGGATAGAAACAGCACTTGGATGTGTAGAATTGGATAGTTGCAAGTATTGGTCTCTGGAAGGGACAAATAACATGGATCTCAAAGCTTCACCTAGGATGCCCAAGTGTCCTGCTTTACAGAGGACAGTTCACTATGTGAAGGGTGGTTGTCAGTCTTCTGTCCTCCATTTGAGGAGCTATCAAGTTTGAAGATGAAAACCTTAAGGTGAAGATGAAAACCTTGGTTTTCAAACAGCCTAGTTCTCGAACATTTTGTTTCCTGAACAATAGAAACCTGGAAGTGACTGTTCCGGTTTTCGAACATTCTTTTGGAAGCCGAATGTACGACAGGGCTTCCATGGCATCCAACATAGAATTATGCAAATTTGATCTAGATCCACATTTTCATAGACTCATAGAATTGTAGAGTTGGAAGGGACCATGAGGATCATCTAATATTTCACACAACATGGGGCTCAAACTCCCAACCCTGAAATTAAAAGTCTCTTGCTTTACCGGTTGAGCTAGCCCTCAGCTTCCATATTATCCTCCTTTTTGTGTGATACTTAAGTGACAAGCCTAGCTTAGGCTGAAAACATTTAAGGAAAAAAACCACTGGTGAATACTCATGTTGCAGGTATTTGTTTGCTTATATACATTTTAGGCTGATTCTCCACCTGGAGACCTTCAAAGTGAAATGCAAAATAAAAACAGATGAAGTCTAAAATCTGAATAAAGAAAAAATAGGTGTAAAATATAGCAAAGAATCAGGAAAACAGCCTCCAACAACAAATACAACAATAAGACAGAGCAGTAACAAATCATTCAAAACCAAAGGTCTTTAAGAGCATTAGAAGGCCCATAGCATGGAGAAAGGAGGTTCCACAACCTAGATGCTACTGCCAAGAAAGTTCTGTCCTGTGTCACTGTCAACCACATCTCTGATGGAAGCAAAACAGGAAAAGTCACAGCTGAAGATCTTTCCAAGTGGATAGGCTCATATGGATGAAGAAGGAAGGGATGTTGCTCGGTGGTAGATGTCAGGTTCAATCCCTGACATCTCCACGTAGGGATGGGAAAAGACTCTGGTCTGAAATCTCAGCACGCTGCTGCAAGTCACTGTCAACTATGCTGAGCTAGATGAACCAATGGGCTGCTTTGATATTAGGCATCATCCAATGTTTCTATATAAGTGAGTCCTTTTAAGGAATTTGCTCTATGGACCTGGCTAAGGTTAGCACTGAGAAGATCACCATACATTGTGCATTAGAGATATTTGAGCTGTAATATGAGAAATAAAACCACTCACATTTTGGGTGGGAACAGAATGCAAATGAGCATCCGTAAGAATCAGAATTAATGGTGGTGTGTGAGAGGAATAACAAACTTCACATGGTACAGGCTGTCTCCTGCCCAGGTGTATATTGAGGAGAAAATACCATAGTGATTTGTTGGCTTTTTCCACTCTGGACATGAAACCATTGCATGAATCACTATCTCAACTTCTCAAAACAATGTGCCAGGTTTCCTTTTTAAAGCAGGCTAAACAATACATTGCAGAGATTCGCTCTGATATAACATTAAGGCATAAGCAGCTGTTAAGGCATACTGAAGTGACAAAAATATTCTTTAGCTGAATGGGACAGAGGCTCTCATACAATCCACTTCTTTTTGCATTGCTTGTTGGAACAAACTGGCTAATTGCAGTCATCTTCCAAATTGCAAGTATGTGTGTGGGTGTGGAGAGGAGTATTACACCAAGAAACATTTTGCACTCTGTTTTTCCAGAAAAACAACAACATCTTAATTACCGGTAACCATGAACTAAACCACATGAACAAAGAAGGCAAAAATGTTTATAAAATATTATGTGACGTAATGAGTAATAATTTAAGAAACTAGACATATATACCAATCCAAAATATCAATATACAATAAATAGCACTGATGACCTCAACAACATTACAGTGTGGTGCATATATAAGAGAAAGTGAGACTGTTATAAGTCCTGAGCATGTTTCTAACTCAAAGGTTCTTCTTCAGAGTGTTTTTTGTTTTTCTTCCCACTTTTGACATCTAATTCAAGCGGTAGATAGAACAACAACACTCAAGTGACTTTATTGACTGTGCCTCACCAGCAGACAGTTTTCCCTGAGGTGGGAAATGGGACATGGAACTCCTGCTTTCCGAAGGCTGCCAAATACTATGCATACTTGACACTCACTGGAATATTATGCTTTAGAGAAAGATTTGCCAACTCTCTCCTTTGGTTTCTTGAGGTGGATGAACCTTGTTTACTGAGCCTTCCCTTATTATTAATAATATTGCTGTTCTTATTTGTACTTAAGGTGGAGTTGTATTGAGTATGTTACTAGAATATGTTTTGTTTAAGGTGTTTAAGCATGCAATAAATTTTATGTAAGTTATTTTGTGTTTCTCTGATACTAGAAAACCAACTCAGATTTCATTACTAATGAATTATAGTCTGTGTTTAAGTCTGCACGTGTAATTTTCAAGATTTATTTATGCATGGGATAAGATCTATATGATTTAGATTGCTATTCTGGGATATCAAACCATGTCACAACAACAACAACAACAACCAGCAGTTGGGAATGTTTGGGGCACTATGTGTCATTCATAGGTTACTGTGATTCTTTACAGAACTACACATTCTGCCAATATGGGTAAAGATGATGCTACTGACCAGTTATCCCATCATGAAGGAAAGGTGAACCAGGAGCAAGAATATCGTCTCTTTAAGCTCAGCAAAGTACTTGGAATATTAAAAACACACACACACACACACACACACACACACACACACCAAGGGTTTAAGAGTCAACATGTGAGCCAGTGTGGTGAAGTGGTTCAGAGCAGTGGACTTGTAATCTGGTGAACCGGGTTCGCGTCCCCGCTCCTCCACCTGCAGCTGCTGGGTGACCTTGGGCTAGTCACACTTCTCTGAAGTCTCTCAGCCCCACTCACCTCACAGAGTGTTTGTTGTGGGGAAGAAGGGAAAAGGATATTGTTAGCTGCTGTGAGACTCCTTAGGGTAGTGATAAAGCGGGATATCAAATCCAAACTCCTCCTCCTCCTCCTCCTCCTCCTCCTCCTCCTCCTCCTCCTCCTCCTCCAAATGTTGTCTAGCTTGCAACAGCTCCAGCCAGCCTGACCAGTGGTCAGGGATGCTGGGAGTTACTGTCCAACAACATATGGAGGACACCACATTGGCTATCTCTGGTCTAGTGGTTGCTTTCCCAGGATCACCGAATCTGAACGCAGGGCCTTTGTAAGCACCTAACCCCACTGTGCTGCAGCTGTTATGCATTGTGAAAGGTCAAAGTGGCAATGTCATTTCTTTGGGAAATGTTACCAGAGATTAGGCAAGTGGGATGATATGGGTGCAACAAAAAAGTTGATGGAGTAAAACAGATTTTCAAAGTTTGCAAGAAGTAGCTGGTACCTCAGCTGTGACTTTCTGAGCTCTCCGTTGCCTCCCCAGTATTATCCCTCTGATATTTGTTGCTAGTGCTTCTTCCACTGTCTTCTGCACAGAAAAAATGTCAGACACTTTGCTTTTCTGTCCCTGGTTTGCTTCCAGCCACATACTGGTTACACTAAATTATGTTTGACAGTTCTTGCACTTGGGCTTTTGTTTCTTATCAGCATAATTGCAATTGCTCCATTGGCAATGGGAATAGGCAGCTTTGATTTGGCACTGTACTCTTGCAACAGAAAATGGGGCGCAGTGCAAGAAGCTTCTTTAAAAGGAACGATGCCCTTCAGGGTTATAAGTCAGAATTAAAGGACACAAAGGCAGACTCCTACTGCGGTTACTATCTGTACGCATGTTTTTAATAGTCTTGCTATTACTGTAAAAGTAATGTACAGTGTGCTGCATCTATAATCACAAAATAGTACCAAGGGGAATAAAAATGCAGGCTATTGTGGAGCTTATATCAGTGTTAAAACATTTATTCTTCCTTTTTCTTCTCACATATAATCAAATCATGAATTTCTTAGCTCTGGCAGGGGATGAGAAAACTTGCAATTTTGTATATTTTCCTGATTCCCTTTTTAATCTGTTCCTTTTCAATACCAAAGCAGTCAGGCTGAACTCTGATCCTCTCATTAAAACAGAATGTCTTGAAGCAAACTGAATTAAAATGATACCATTTTGTTCCAGTATATCATTCATCTTCTTGAGGGCTATTTGAAATGTATTTATGGACAGTAGCTCTGGGTTATTTTCTCCTCGCCAACTTTTTAAACTCAAAATACAGAGAAAACTATATCCCTTTTAGTTCATTTGGAATGAAGCTGGAACTGTTGCCATTTTAAAGTGGCAAAACATCCCTGCACAGTTGCAGAGCTGCAATAAATGGTACAGCTACCAATAAGATGAATAAATAATTATAGAAATCATTGATATGCCCATTCCATAGGTTTGTCTAGCCACATAGAATCCTCATGGATATCAGGGTTGAAACCAGTGGTGCAGGCAGCATGGGCGTCTGTGAACAGCCCCTGTGAAGTCATGCCAAGTGGTGGCGGCTGAGGGGTCTTCAGCCCCCACCCCATTTTTCAAGGAGGGGCCTGGCCTGGGCTCCACCTCCTCCTCCCTGCCAATGTCACGTGGGGAGGAGGAGGCAGAGCGTGGACCCCGGCGGCCCCACTTTGCCTCCCTGACGATGTTACACTAGGTGGGGGTGTGTCGTGTCACATGACATGTAACGTGGGGGGGGGCAAGTCGGTGCCCTTGCCCCTGTCTGGTTGCTTTGTTGGAGCTTGGAGGAAGTCAGGGAGTAGTCTACTAGCATAGGATATATCTTCCTGTGTGAAAAATATGGGAGGAGAAAAGGTGTAATAAGTCAACTTCCTTGTGTGGGCTGGTCATTTGATGACTAACTAGAACTCTGCTGGCCACCACACAGTAATGGTCAACAGAAGCCATTATGTTCTTCTGATGAAGATAGAAGATGCAGAGTATTAGCACAAATGGATATGAGGTGGGGGCTTTTACAAATAGTGCATAGGCAAAGCATATCATGGAAATAAGGAGCTAGTTATTGTTGCTTTTACATGGCATCTGTGTATGTCCCTCCCTGGCTATTATGTTTACCAGAATTGTCATGTCCAACTTCTATTATGAAAACTGACTCAAGATGCTCAGATGAAAGATTAATACCAGCAACTGGAGTGGGACATCTGTGGAGCTAACACACAGGAGAGCTGGTCATCGATCCCATGCGAAACAAAATGATGGAACAGCCCATGAGAGCTGAGTATTCCCTGGGAAAAAGCAGAATACAGATTGTATCGCACTTTACAATCTCCTTCGAGGATGTTACTTGAGTTTAAAAATTTGCGACAAAGTGCATGGCCACTGTCGCACTTGTGCACACATCTGCTTCAGACAAGCATGTAGCATGTCTCCGATTCCTAGCACTCATATGCATGGCAAAACAGATACAAGTGCAGTCCTCGTGCATGCTGTCCTACATGTGGTCTGTATATAGATGTCCTATATGTAAGTGACACCCATAGTTTCCAGACATATGAAAGGACTATCCAGATCATGTGACCCTCCCGCGGACTCTGAAATGTGGCGGACTCATGCCACACCCGGGCCCAGTCAATGTGTGATTGGCAGCAATCTGAGGGGGCCTACATGAGCAAAGATGTGCATATGTAGGCCTCCCTACATGTCAACATAAATCCTGATCAATCAGTATGATTGTCTCTGTTGAGGGAGCCCTATATATATTTCTATAGTCCCCTTCAGGCTGATGCCAATCACAGATTGTCTGAAAGGCATGGCTGGTCTGCAAATCTAGAAGAAAGGCCTATCTCATGTATTCTTAATGACACTTTCTTGCATTTGATACTCACAGGTATAAAACTGAACAGGGGTATAGTAGAGCACATTGAAACAATGTTAAGATGCAGGGTAAGTTGCAGTACATAATGCAGGAGAGAGAGCGAAAGACTGGGAGAATTTGACAGGATTGCCATTTTTCTTATAACATCTACTTCCACCCATAAATGTTATTTATTCTAGATATCCCAAGAAAAGTGAGAACTTATCAGTTCATTTTCATGTGCTTCGCTCCTTAAAACTCTTGATTAAAATTCAGATTTGGTTTGATACTTTTAGCTCAGTTTGTTATGAAGATAATACAAATCTTGAGCTAGCAGCTATAAGTACAGTCTCATAATACCATAAACCATTAGTGTGCTTCCAACTATTTATATTAATCCATTTCCCACAACGATCCAACTTTCAGAAGATGTGAATTCCGACACAGGATAACAACCACTCAGGATAGCAGAGGCACCAGCTTCTCCAGAGGACTGAGGGAACACAATGCGACATAGTGCAAAGTCCTGGTGTCATGCACACGATGCCACGAGGAGTCAGGGGCAGAGCTGAACAGCCCCTAGGAGTTGGAATCTATGCAGGATAGATTCAGACAGCCACATTGTTGTAAAGGGGTGGAAAAACAGGGCTTAATCCTGAGGTGAAAGGCCAGAGGCACATTCCTCCACATAAGCACCACACAGTAAGCTTTGAGACACCATGTGGCTCCCAGGCAGCTAAACATTCTATTCATGTCACTCAGTGGATGAAAACAGATACTTTCCCCTCCTGTCTGCAGGCTAACATAGATAAAAGTGCTCTAAAGATCCCCATGTGGTGGCTATAGTACAGTAGCTAACTAGCAGTGGGGTCTTTCATGTGTTAAACCCCTGTGGGTGACCCAGTTCTACAAAGATCTCACTCTGAAGTAGTTGCAAATGCAGCAGAGGAGGAGAGTAATCACTTGAATATAAGAGCTTTTGGACAACTGAATACAGAGATGGTGATACAACCTAGAATAACTTGTTCTTAGGGCTGATTAGTACTGTAATTCAAAACCATTGACTTTCTTTCCTTTTTGGTATGCTGGACAATTGAATTGCAATCCTATACATGTCTACTCAGCCCAAAAGGAACATAGGGTACAACTTTACACTGAGTTGGATTTTTGCTCCAACCAGTTCAGAATTGTCTATGCTACAAGTAGCCAATGTGGTAGCCTCCAGATGTTGGACTACAGCACCCATAATGCATGACATTGATCATGCTGCCGTGTATGAAAACTCCACAATATAATCCACTGTTGTTATGCAGCCTCTTGGTGTGGTGGTGCATGTGCATGTTTTTTTGGGGGGGGTGCAGTTAAGCTGTGAAAAGTGCACACACAGCCATCTGAAATACCATATCTAGTCTTGCATCAAGAACTAAAATCAGTTGATGAAAGACCTACAGTAACATGTCTGGTTTACAGCTGCAAGTTCTTTGCATGGTTTAGGAGTTTAGGACTGGCTTTGGGGAAAGCAGGGGTCTTGTGGCTAACAGCTGTGTGACAGGCAGAAATTCAACATCAAACTTGCCTAGTATGTAAATACTATTATGTTGAAACCAGTTGGCATTCTGTCTGTCAGAGATCTTATTTATGTGGGGCCGCTGATTTATTTTTCGATCCTCCATCCTACCTGCAATTTTTTTTAGCTACAAAGCATCAGCAAGTTTGTGTCCTCTTTCATAAGTGCACTGGAGGGCTGAATCCATCTGCAGTGCACTGGGTCTCCAAAAAAATCCCACTAGTTGTGTGGGAGAATGTAATTTTAATGGTCATTGCAAATGCTGTTTGGTACTGGTCAGTTTGTTTTGATGACCAAATAGTTTAAAACAATCAGACTCTATTCTGCAGCAGCAAGTTAAAATGTTGATGTCACATTTGGATAAATTAATTTGCACTTCTGAGGGTAGAATTTGCATGTGAAATGTGTGAAACTCCGAATTGCTTTGGAAAAAGTTCTTCCCACAACCAACCACTGCTACTGTTAGGAATAGATACAGTTATTTCAGTAGTCATTAATTCAATGAATAACTTTCTCCTAAACAGATTCTGACTGCTTCATGAAGTTTTAATTTACATCTGTAATTTTTTTTTAATCCTAAACAGTTTTGAGCCAGGAGTTAAAAGCCAAGGCAGACTGTTCTTCCAGGCACTTATTTCTTCATGCAATAAATTACACACAATATTTACGTACCTGCCAAGACATGCATTTGAAGTGAGACTAATAGCTGGCATGCTCTCAAAATCTGGTTACTCAAGGAAAAATCAAGTTTAAAGCAGTACTGACACACTTTTTAAACAACCCCCTCCCGAATGGAAAATAGCTTTGTATTGAGATTTCAGTATAACCTTTGTTCTAAAGCATAGCTCAACAGGTTCGTCCTTTTAATAACACTCTATGCATGGTAACAAAAGCCTGTTTCACCAAGTGACCTGAACATTTTTCAGCTGTGCTAACCTCTTGTTATATGCTTATTGAATTCACCTTCCGTGTGGTATCACTGACAAAGAAGCCACTCAAATCCTCAGATAAATACAAGGGTGGTGTCAATAAACTGTGGGAAATCACTGTCAGAAGCAGTCAGAGCCACTCATACACTAAATATTTCTTTGCTTTGCTTTCTCAGTGGCTTGGCCTTGGACCAAAACATTGTGTTGTGGAAGCAGAAGTACTTTCTGCTCCTGCTGCCCTTAACACACACACACACCCCTGCAAAAATAAAATAAAAGAGAGAAAGCTTCTCTAGACACTAGACAGTCTCCTGATTCCCTGGAGACAGTGTTTAGGGCACAGGGCTCCAGATGGGTGGGGGTTTAAAAATGTCACACATACACCATTCATCAGCAGAGGTGGGATTTTTTGTATCCAATGAAAACTAAACTTCCTCAATACTGAGGATCCAACAGCCTGCAGTGCAGGAATCTTTCACCGAACGTGGGGTTCAAACCCATGACCCTGAGATTAAGAGTCCCATACTCTACCAACTGAAAGAAGAAGGAAAAGCTGCTCCAGGGGATTGGAGGAACCCTCGAAAATAATATTGGAAGTGGCACAGGGATGTGGGGGGGGGGGGGCTCTGACTGTGACTGACTTCTGAAAAGTCACTTTTGACTCATCTTTCTAGTGCACAAGCTCCCCCCAAAGAAACAGGTCTTTACATTGGGTATGGATTTGAATATATGGTACATAGATTTTCTGGGCAATAAAAAACGAGACTGCTTTGAATAAATTAACTTCCAGTGAAAGTGATGAATATATCAACCACCTAATTACAGGAACACATTTCCAGTTGTAGCAATACAAATAAAACAATCATCTTAGACATAGGAACAAATTAAAGTCTGCACAGTAGGGAAGGAGTTTGAACACAGTCATTTCAAAGCTAGCACTGTCATGCTGACTGGTGCATGAAAAAGTATATATCATAATTTGGCTAACTGCAGTTTTTAATTGCTACAAGCAATAATGTGGCTAAATTAGATTGCTGGATATGTTCCACAGGTATGACGTCAATGGACAAGTGCAAAAATTTGGAAGAGATAGAGATGTTCTTCTAGTCAGCCCAAAGTTTGGTAAACTGCTATTTGAAAGCAACAATATAACTCAAATCAGATTATCCGTTGTTGCCCAGACCTATCCAGATTTAAGCCCCATTGAGTTCAATGGGCTTCAGTTCCAAACAAGTCTATTTAAAATTGCAGCCTAAGTGGCTTTGCTTATATTTCTCCAAGTGTTCTTTGGAGTTCAATTATTATTACAATTATGTATTAAATTTTATACCACCCTTCATACAAAGATCACAGGGCAGTTTACAATATCTTAGGCTGTCTTAGATTTTGCCACATCAAGGCTTACTAATTGCCATAGTAATGATCTGAAGTGTGGCATTGATATCTCATGCTTTCCCCAAGAAGCTCAGCATGGCATAAATCACTCTCCACACCACTCTGCAATGGTCTGAAGTATGGTGGGCAGAGGTACATGATAGGATTTTCTCAATGTTGGTGTTAAATTGTGGAATATCCTTCTTAAGAGACTTCCTTGTCACCTTCAGTGCTTACTTTTTGTTCAACAGTCAAAATCATGGCTTTCAAAGAAAATTCTTGGGTTGAACTTGAAGGTTGTTTCAGTTGAGTTGTTGGTTACTTTAATTCATCCTCACTTGTCAGCTGCATTGTTTTTATTTTATTTTTTGTTTTTATTGTTATTAACAATAATTATAGTCAACTGGCAAAAGACAAGGTATATAGATATAGATATATAACACAGAGCTTCAAAGCCATTCAAGGTTACGTCTATTATCCTTCTTCCAGATAAGCAATAACCTACTCCATTAGTAGGTCGAGTTCATGACTGAAAAGGGGGCAAAGGTGGGGTAGGAAAGATGGCTAGGCTGCAAAACTATTAGTTGAATGGTTACAAGTATTCTGTTTAATGATGTAAACCTGGTGTTAGTGGGACAGAAAGGAATATGTCCCACTAACACCAGGAATGAAATGAGAGTAATAGACTGGTCTACCTTTTCTCAGCTGAGAAAATAAAACGGAACCCAGAAGTGACAAAAGGTTCTCCCCTGTCTTATTCCCCACAGACAGACGCTATAACAAAAAGTGCTAATGGAAAAGAATCAAAACGAATAATTGGGATGGGCTCAGATGGACAACTGGTACAACACGTTCTCTCAATGATGGCTAGTGAGCCTTGGAGAACCTCAGTACAGGAAGAATCAACATCAGGTGGGAGAGTCACAGGATTGTGCTACCATGCAATGCAACAAGTTTTGATAGGGCAAGGTGTGTACTGTATGTTTATTCCTTCTCTCTGGCAAGATAATCCTTTGAATGTACCAGCTGTACAATAGTGGAACAGACTGTCTCCAAAGATGGTGGTCTCACCTTTGCAGAAGTTAAGCAGTGGTCAGATGATCATCTACCAGATTTACTGTAGTTGTATCTGGCATTGTAAGTCCTGCCCTGAGCAGGAGGCTGGACCAGGTGACTCCAAGAACTCTTCCAACTCTATGATTATATGAATCAATGCACTAGCAACTGTTCAGGATAGAGCTCAATAGCTGTCCTACCTCTACAATGCACTGCAATGACTAAAGGAATTTGTTGGCATTCTACGAGCTTTGACACTAATGCCACCGGATAGATTTCTAATACTATACAAGGAATGGGTCTTAATTGGACATTGTGGAGAAAAAGGCTGCACAGGAAAATTGAGGAGGTGATGTGAGCATAGATTGAATTAGCATTAGGACAAAAGGTTGAGATCTGTAGTAAGCCAGATACAGATTATAGGCTTTCCACCACACTGAATGCTTTGAGATTTCGTAATTCTGTTCTTAATATTAATCAGAAACTGGAAATTGTTATAACTCAGGTTAGTCAACTTTTGGGGGCCTGAGGTCTGCTTTTACCCTTAGCCAGTCAACAGTGGGTGTAGCCACCCCACACTCCCATGTTCATATGACAAAACAGGAGGTGGTAAATAGAGAGCCAGAAGCAAGTTATGCATGCACTAAGTTAAGAAACACCAGGGCTAAAATAGCAGTTGATAGGATTTTAACCAATCCATCCTATTGATCCTCATTGACTATACAAGCTGGAATATATGATCACGGACAGGCTTTTGTTGTTATTTAAATCAGTGTTGGGGAACCCCCAGTCCATGGACCTGCCAGATTCTTTCAAGCAGTCCATAAGACTATTTCTAGCAAATTCCACCCATCCACCAATCATGTGACATAACTAATCATTTTGATCATTCCAACACTTTCCACACTTTCTTAGGCTTTTATGTATTTTATGGACATTTAACAAATTTTACATACAATTCTCCTTAAGACTAAGGGAGAATTCAATATTAAATACATAAAATGTACATAGAATACATAAAATTACATAAAATACCTTAGAATAGGAAAAATTACCCCACCTACTTTTGCCTTGCCTCTTGTCTCTGGCCGCATCCATCATCAGAATGTGACCTTGGAAGATTTGCCAGGCTAAAAGAGGTTCCCCACCCCTGATTTAAATCAAGGATGCTTGTGGTTTTCAGAGTGAATTTGAGACTAATTGGTAAACAAACATATTAAACTGTGATTTATTTATTTATTTATTTTAAAATCTTCCATAGCTGAAAGCAACTACCATCTATTGAAAGGCTACAGAAATTGAAAAGCACAAAGAATCTCGCGGATAGTTGGCTGTTTGTCAAAAAGCACAGGCTGTGTTTTTGGATTGAGTGAGAAGCAGAATATCATACTGCAAGTGTTCTTGAGATGTTGGCAGATACAAAGATAGACAGTGGCTGAACGGATTGGAAACTACATATTTTTCATTGCCTTCATATATCCACATTCATTCTAGACCATTTATTTCCTGGCCTGTTTTAGACACTAGAGATTTGATGCTTGATACTTTGATACTGTTGTCTTTGTCCATGGAGTTTTCTTGGCAGGGATACTGGAGTGGCTTGCCGGTTCCTTCTGCAGGTGGATCACATTTAGTCTAAACTCTCCACTATGACCTGTGCATCTTGGGTGGCCCTGCATGGAATAGCTCATAGCTTCCCTGAGTTATTCAAGCCCCTTCACCACGACAAGGCAGTGGTCCATGAAGATAGGCGTGCCTGGCATGCTCTGGTCCATGGGGTCAGACACGACTGAATGACTGAACAACAACAAAACTTTGATACTTGTCTTTAGAATAAATCTGAAGTCTGGGATGAATTTGGGGTGAATATAATGGCTACTTAGGTCAAAGTCCTACTGGCTCCTTATAGTAAGGGAGGGCTGTGATATTCCTCTGGGTAGTTCTTGGCATAACATCAAAGGATCTAATGGGGGTCTCTTTTTGCAGGCAGAAAGATACAGGTTCTCTGAACGCAGTCTATCAGCTTTTCATCCGCCTCCTACTGTAATCTGCATTTGTCCAGCAAAACAGTTCAGGAGTAGAAATAAGGCAGAATTGCAGGCATGTGATATATTATTATAGAAGAAATAAGAAGTTATAATGAAAAGTACACAACTCCTTTTTAAAGAATTGTGTTGGATTAGCTAGGTCATAGTGGGCTAATTGGATTTGGAAGCTACTTCTGGGTGCTGTTAAAATGGGTTTTCAATCTGTGATGTGGCCTCAGCAATTTTGTACAAAGGCTATTTCTCAGCTGTGTGTGTGTGTGTGTGTGTGTGTGTGTGTGGAGAGAGAGAGAGAGGGAGAGAGAAAGCTGGAACAGTATAATGTTTCTGATGTATTTTTGGTAGGTGCTGCTTATATAATTGATAATCTTAATTAACTAATGTTGTTATCCAAAAAGGATATGAAAACATTAAACTAGTGAGCAAGTGCAATAGGCAGTAAGTGGAACACTGAAAAAGGGCGAGGGGGGACACATATAATATTTTCAGATAAATGGCCTTCACATAACAGGGCTTTGCTGAAATCTTAGAAACTAGAGGACATTCAGAACTACAGATAGTTACAGTCCAATCTTTCATCAGAAGCAAGTCCTTTTAAGTCAAATAAGACTTATCCATGGCTAAGGGTACATAGGATTGCATCCTTATAGCATCATACTATGCACGTGTATTCAGAACTAAGGCCCATGAAGTTGCATCACGGTGCAATCCTACATAAGCATAGCCAGACATTGGTTCTTCGTGGGTCCCATGGATCATACTCCAGGGGTACCAGCTATAGGGAGCAGAAGTGGCTTCAGCCCCCTCAATATTTTGAGGCAAGTGGCTGAGTCCCCCCAAATATTGAGGGGGCTGATATCCCGCCCCCCAGGTGAGTGCCACCATGCCGGGCAAGAGGCTTGGAGGGTGATTTTCAACCCCTGCTGCAATCACCATAGTGCCAGCCCACCAGATGGGAGGCTTTGAGGGCGATTTTCACCTCTGTGCCCCCCGCTGTGATCGCCAGAGTATCCTGGCCTGATGTGGGGTGGGGCATTGTGCATGTGATGTCACGCAACAGCCCCCCCCCCACTGTTGGGCCCAATTCGGCGCACCTGTCATACTCCCAGGTTCACAGGATATATTGGTGATAATTGAGACTACAATTCTATGCACACTGATCTGGAAGTAAATCCCATTGAACCCAACAAGACTTACTTCTGAATAAACATAGGTATGATTGCACTGCATTTTCTGTATAGTAGTCTATCTAATGGAAGTCATATCAATAGTTTGCAGGTCTAAATGCTAGAGTAGAAATGAAGGAAGGAAGCAGCTTTGGTCAGGGAGTGTCAACATGGTGCTCTGCAGATGTTTTGCAGTACAACACGTTTCAGTTCCAGCCATCATGGCTAATGGTAGAGGATGATGGTGGGTATCACATAGGGTACCACATTGGCTCCCAATGACCTACACCAAAGGTTTTCCCTTACTTCCTTTCTACACCAGCATTTGCACCTACAAACCATGCTACCCATTCATACACAATCACATTGAATAGGAAACTGCCTGTAAAGGGTTTGCTCTCCTCCATGTTCTCAAGCTGCAATTGAGGATCTCTGCCATGGGTGAGTACGTGAGGAGAAAAAGAAGAGGAGTTTGGATTTGATACCCTGCTTTATCACTGCCCTAAGGAGTCTCAAAGCAGCTAACAATCTCCTTTCCCTTCCTCCCCCACAACAAACACTCTGTGAGGTGAGTGAGGCTGAGAGACTTCAGAGAAGTGTGACTAGCCCAAGGGCACCCAGCAGCTGCATATGGAGGAGCAGAGACGCAAACCCTGTTCACCAGATTATGAGTCCACCGGTCTTAACCACTACACCACACTGGCTTTCAGCCATGGGTGTCAGCCATGGATACTGGGAATCCCCAATGGTGTTTTCAATCATTGCTGTGCCCTGAATTGGTGTGTATGTTGTAAAAGAACCCATAGCTTTCACTGAGGTCACAGTCTATTTTGCTCTGGGCAATTAATTGAAGATTTCTGTTCAAGATCTGGCAGCTCATATCACCAAAGGTGGGGGGGCTGAGTATTAATTTGTGAATTAAGGAAAATTAGAATTAAAGTGCAGATTTTTGCAAATAATGTTATATTCATTTTTTCTATAAAAGCAGATTCTCTAGTTCTTTTAATGACATTTTTGCTGATTGAGGATTACTTTCAATGCTATAAAACTGCTAGCTCAACACCGCATACTGAAGAGTTCAATTTTGTGGGATGCGGGTTAATCCATTTTAAATTGCCCTTCATCTTTATTACTAGATTAACAAAATGTATGTTCCCAGTTTCTTTACAGATTACATGGGCATAATTTGCTGGAATAGAATAGAGCTCCTTATCAAAATCTCCTAATGTGTGCTCTGAACAAAAACCACTAACTGCTACAGGAAGTCTTTGAGTGGGATGAACCCATTTTTGAACACCACTATTTTTATGCTTAACAATAAACTAAGTGCACACCACAATCAGCAACAATACAGAAACTGTACCACGCATTGCTCTAGCATTATACCATAAAGATAGCTCAGATTTTTCATAAGAAAAGTGGCCCTTTCTCAAAGAAACAAAAAATACGTCAGTAACTAACAGCTGCTAACGCCCACATGGCAATATTGGCCACAGAAGGGAGATATCTAGCACTGGACAGTGATCCTATTGGCACAAGACACCTCAAAAAGTGAGATAAAACAAAAAAAAGGAAGGACCAGTAAAGGGGATCATTCTGACCATGATAATGGAATTTGGTGTAAAAAGAAATCTTTCCTATCTATTGAGAAAACAACCTTTTAATGCCTTCTAGTTCACCATCTTTTTAAACCACGTACATGGAACTGAATGATTCATTGCTTCATATGGGGGCAGATCAGCCATGGAATAGAGCAAACCATACCATCCAATACAAAGTGTCCCCAAACTGGGATGCCATCTTCCAGGGCCACACACCCGCACAGGTCACATGACCCACATGAGATCGCTGCCCCCCAAAAGCATTTTCTTGGGGGCAAGAGTCAGGCCCAAAATTGTGTGAGATCACAGCGGCCATTTTTGGCACCATCTTCTCGCAAGAAAGAAATGGGATGTCCCGTTTTTTCCCCCCATGATAGTTGGTGGGTATAGGAAAACCCATCTGATAGCGCCGAGTAAGAGTCAGACCATATCTTGTGCCCAGCTACTCCTGTTGTCTTTCATCAACATTTAGTTTTTGAAAGAACATGTCCTCTGGGAGCTGCTAGGCCAAGATAATGGAATATGATCTTACCCACAAAGAAGTCAAAACACCGAAATGCATTGGACACACAAAACTGGAGTGTCGGGAGGTTTTGGAGGGTGATGTCCCTTTGATACTGTTCCATTTCGCACCCCACCTTTTACTGAAACAAATTCCATTGGTTAAAACTTAGGCTATGCAAGCTTTGAGGCAGAAGTTGATGAGTGCTCATTCACAGCATATACAAAGAGGCTGAAATGACAGTTCATTTTGCATTCATGAATGGCCTCACTGCCTGCTCCTCCTCTCTCTGATATGCATTCCTCTCTCTTTTCCTTTGTTGGCTTTTGCTATGGTTTCATGTCTGCACTGGTGTGAGCAATAGTAAAGTTCACCATGGTTCCCATGTTGCTGCTGTTGTTTTTTAAGTTTGAAAATAGGGTTTGAAGCAGGCTGGCAAACCATACTTAAGAGTTTATCTACTTGGTGTTAACCATGGTCAGCACTGGGCCAGACATAATACTACAGTATAGTAAAGCCAATAAGATAAATGGGGAATTTGTACTGGAGCAGGGAGGGACTACAAGAACTCCACAGCCCACTTCCCATTGCTTAACTACACAAAATCTCACTGCACCAACATGGCTTCATTTTCAGTGGTCAGAGGTTTGCATCGTGCTGTTTTAACCTGAAAGTTATTATGACGTTATGAAGCATTTAAACAATCGCTTGGCATCCTTGTCTCAAAACATTTGCAAGTCCTATTTAAAATACCTAGTTTGCTATTCATAGAAATAGTGGGGAAGGTGGAAAGTACTGTATTAGCATTGTTCTTCATTCCAAAACTGTGGACCATTTTCCCCTCTAGTGACTGATACTATAAATTACAGCTGCTTGAATGCATTTCTAAGCAATTATTTTAATGATTTTCTAAAGACTGAAATTTTGTGAAAAGGTCAGAAGGCAGATTTAACTACAAGCTAAGCCCCAACTATCTTCTTCCTGAGGGGCCCAAATGTGCAGCCACTGGCCTCAAAGAAACCAAGATATTAAAAATATCTATTGTGGCTTAAAGTAGGGGTCACCAAACCTTTTGGACCAGTGGGCACATTTCAAATTTTGAGAGAGTGCTGGGGGCACCGGTCAGAAAACAGCTACTATGAGGAGTGTGTGGGGGGGGTGCTATGGGTAAAGGACCCCAGGATGGTTATGGAGAGCATGGGGATCCCAAAAAGCCTATATGAACCTAAACATCTGTTTGCCATTGCAGCCTGACAAATGGGTCAGATTACCTTTTTGCTGTTTCAGAGAGTCTACGTCATTTTTTCTCACACACTATATTGCCAAGGTTAATAAAGTGTGTATTCCCTCCAGGCTTTCTGTAAGTGAATGTTTGTGTATGTTTTGTTTCTTTTCGCTCTTGGATGTTCAGTTGAGGGCATAATATACATGGAAATACCTAATTAAACAGCACATCATTGCAAAGTTCAGATAAGGCTCTAATGTTCTGAGGCGATTGAGGCAACAGCATCCACTCATGTGGAAAGTAAACCATTAATATACCAGAACTCGAAGAATACAAACAATAATTAGCCAGATGCTTTTGAACAACTTCAGATGCATACTACTCTTGTTGACCCACACCTGCTACTCCTAAACTGATTGAGAGCTAAAGTGTTGTGTTGATCATTAAAATACTGGGAATTCAGTTCAGTAATACCTCACTCATTAATCTTCAAAACCCATCAAACAACAAGAAAAGAAAAATGTAGGAAACATTTACTCGATCAGAGCCTAATATATGACAATCCTATAATAGTTATTTGTCGAATTTTCTCAAGCATCCACAAATTATTTCCAGAGTTTTAATTCTTTCAATGATCCCTACAGTCGTAGACCAATGAACAATATCAAACATGTGATGTGTCTAAATAAGTACTATATAGTGAACTATCTTTTTAGCTCACCCTTTCTGCCAGTGAAGACTTGCATTTTTTCAACAGGAATCTGGGAACACCAGTGAGAGATAATTTTCCTAAAATTATTATTTAGAACTGCTCCAGTTATATTCCTGCAAATATTAATGTTCTTGGAAAAGTTTAATTCTGAGTAAGCCTCTCCTCCTCAGCGAGGGGAGGGGTTGTGAACGGGAGCCGGCTCCTGCACCTGCGCGGGGGCGTTTCGCCCCCAGCCTTACCTGCCCCGCTGCCGCGCCCCGCCCCTAGCAGTCAGCCAATAGGGCTGGCTTGGGGGCGGGGTTTAGGCTGTACCTTAGCAGCCGCGGCGGCCCCCATCCGCCATTCCGCTTCGTTCCTGCACCTTTCCTTTTACAGCAGACAGATGCACATACCTTTTTGTAAAGTTTTTATTCAAAATACAAATATATTGATAAGTATTTAGTGTCAAGCAAGCACTTATTAAAGGGATGCGGGTGGTGCTGTGGGTTAAACCACAGAGCTTAGGGCTTGCCAATCAGAAGGTTGGTGGTTCGAATCCCCACGATGGGGTGAGCTCCCATTGTTCAGTCCCTGCTCCTGTCAACCTAGCAGTTCAAAAGCACGTCAAAGTGCAAGTAGATAAATAGGTACCGCTCTGGCGGGAAGGTAAATGGCATTTCTGTGTGCTGCTCTGGTTCACCAGAAAGCGGCTTAGTCATGCTGGCCACGTGACCCGAAAGCTGTCTGCGAGCAAACGCCGGCCCCCTCGGCCTATAAAGCGAGATAAGCGCCGCAACCCCAGAGTCTTCTGCAACTGGACCTAATGGTCAGGGGGTCCCTTTAACTTTTTAAAGCACTTATTAAAGTATTAAAGAGCAAAATATAAATGCACAATCCACACAAACCGGATTGCTATTTATTTCAGTGGCAGAATTAGGTTGTAATCTTATTTAGCTGGGGGTGACCTGGGGTGATTGTGTATTCAACTTTATAGAGTCATCTGCCTGGAAGCATGCTCTGTTTTAAGAGTTGTCCAATCCAAATTCAGTTTAAAAAATCATAGGAAACAGCAGCAGGGGCTTTGAACTTGCCCTTCAATAGCCAGCAGGTGGACAGCAGACTAAGCAGATACAGTACACAGATCAGCTGGTTACAGTCTTCCTTGATGGGCAAGGGGTATTATTGTATTGCATTATTTCTATTTAAATTATAGTTGTTATATCTAAATTTACATCCATACATATATCTTAGCATTTGTACATTCTCTACAAATTTGTGTCCACACATATATCTCTAGCAGGATGAGGGCTCACATCCTGGATGCTGTGTGCATAAATCCACAGAATTCTGCCAAGTCCAAGGAACCTCCTGGGTATCTATCACTTTAAAAACAAGCAAACTACAATCAGCTGTTTGGTAGGAATTGCAGAAGGGCGGGACATCATTCCCTCCCCACTTCTGTTTCCCTGCCCAGCAGCTGTTTGGTGGGATTTCAATTTAAAAACAACAAGAAACTAGGAACTAGTCAGAACTCTGAGGAACAATATGAAACTAATAGATTCTGTGCCACAAACAATTTCTGGTATTCAACTTTCCATTACAGAATCAAATTGCTATCTGTTATCATTATTTTCAGAATACTTTGTAGAAGACAGCTGAGAGGGATATAATGAAAAATAAATCTTATTTTTTAAAAACAACAACAACAACACCAAACAACGCCCTGTTTAATAGAAACGCACCAGTATTTGGATTCTCTGTAACAATCCAAAATAATACACTCTGTATGAATCACTTCTGGGTCTGACACACAATTTTCAAGCAAAAAGTTAACTGTGTCGCATTACATCAAGAACAATTTCCAGAAGATTAGTACTCAAGGAGGACAAAGAGGACTTCTGAGGAGTATCCTGCAGAATATCATAAGCAAGCACAGATTCTAACATGGTATCCTCCACTCCAAATGACCATAAACAGATTCTTTCCCCCCGGTTTAAGATTTTGAAAATAATCTCACAATGTTCTTGTGAGCAAGTGCAAACATCTGACACTTGCTGAACTTCAGCTAAGTGCTGCCAAAGGATGTATAAATCAAATACTCTGCCTAAAATTGCTTTTTAGGGAACTCCCTTAGAGTTTGCTGTAGATGAATTAACAAGCAATTGGTTGTAGAGGGAGTTCTCTGTAGACAGTAAGCTAATGAAATCTGACAGGTTGAATGGTGCAAAAATAATGGCCTCAGTTGTCCAGTGACTGTAAAACAGAAGCTGTATCAAGTGGTTTTTATTTTATTATTTTATTATTTTGCAATGTCAAGAAATGTGTTTCTATATGGGCACCCCAGTTCAGAGAACTGCAAGTACAGGACAAGGCCTTAGTTGCTGGCCTTATGGTACTCAATCAGAAGATAAAATACGAAGATAAAAACTGACCATCATATCCAGAGTGCACTCTGCTTACAGAGCCAGGGTCTTGCTAACCCTTCTGTCTTTAGCCAAGTAACTACAGTTGCTTGTAGCCTGCCTACTAGGTTGGCAAACCACACACCTTGCAACAGTTTTCTGAATCCCAGAAAAAAATCCACATTCTGAACACAGGTAATTCCCTTTATATCATATCAAACCAATGGTGCAACTACATCAGTCTCCCTCAGTGCTGTGCCCTCCAAATGATTTAGACTACAACAATGTGATACAACAGCAAAACAAGCGCTAGGCTGCATCAACAGAAGTATAGTGTCCAAATCAAGGGAAGTAACAGCCCCACTCTATTCTGCCTCAGTCAGACCACACTTGGAGTACCGTGTCTAGTTCTGGTTGTCACAATTTAAGAAGGATACTGACAAGCTAGAAAGTGTGCAGGAGGACAACTGAGATGTTCAAGGGTCTGGAAACCAAACCATATGAGAAACAGTTGAGGGAACTGGGTATGTTTAGACTGGAAAAGAGGAGATTGAGAGGAGATAGGATAGTCATCTTGAAATATCTAAAGGGCTGTCACATGGAAGATGAAGCGAGCTTTTTTTCTCCTGCTCCAAAGAGTAGGATTTGAACCAATGGATTTAAGTTACATGAAAGGACATTCCAACTAAACATTAGGAAGAACTTTCTGATATTAAGAGTTGTTTGACAGTGAAATGGACTCCCTCGGGAGATGGTAATGTACCCTTCATTGGGGTTTTTAAAGTAGAGGTTGGATAGTCACCTGTCATGGATGCTTTAGCTGAGATATCTGCATTGCTAGGGGTTGGACTAGATGACACTTCAGATGTAAAATTCTATTATTCTTTGATTCCCATCAGCCCTGTCAGCATTGCTAATGGTCAGGGACGATGGGAAATGTAATCCATCAACTTCTAAAAGGCAAATGGTTGAACAGGGCTGATCTGCACTGACTGATGGTAGCTTCCTTGGGTCTTCCCCAGTCCTACCTGGAGATGCTGGGGATTAAACCTAGGATGTTTTGCCTGAAAAATGTGTACTGTATGATGGAGCTGTGGCCAGTTGGTTTCATGACTTGCCATATCCATCCCTTCATTGACCTGACTACGTTTGATAGCTTGCCTAGACACTGCCTGGAACTCAATATTTTTATAACCAAAGGTCAGCAGCAACACTGCCCAGTTTTATATCCACCCACATGGGTCTCTCCCTTTACAATGAGATGGGTGAATCCTCACCAATAAACAGGGCCATGACACGTCTAAATACACAAACCCCAATCTAAAGCCAGATCTGAATAAAAAGAGTATGACAACATTCAGCAGAAGAAGAACTCACCTCCAACGCACTGCACCATTATTTCTTGAATATCCATTATTACACAGTTAAATGAGACAAATCTATCATTTAAATGAAGAAAAATTGAAACGACTCAAGGAGAGTTTTGGCAGGCTGTTGTTAATTTCAATCATATAGATTCTTTTTAAAAAAGAAAAGAAAAGAAAAGAAGCCACCAAAGAGGAAGAACAGATTGAGGCGCTTGGTGGGGATCCCTTCAAAATCCTGTCTGAAGATAAATATACCAGCAGGGCTGCACATATTGTGAATGTGTTCAGTAGAGAAATCCATAATTAAAGTGTGCATGTGTTAATTAAATATCACATGTCTATTTTTGGAAGGTTTGCTTCAATAACGATAAACACAATTTCCCAAAAACCTCCTGCTATGCAGCTCTGCCATCTCCCAACCGCAACTAAAACACAGTATAGCTAAGACATACAGATTTGTAAATACAAGCCTGAAATAGTAGACTATTGCGAAGACCAGCTTTCTTTTCATGTAAAATGTAACCCAGTTTCTTGCACGTGTGGCATTATTATGTCCATTTCTGATCAAACTGGCTCATGGCAAGCACAGATTAGTGGAGGGCTCATCAGGCTTTTTTGACCCATGGGAGCATTTGGATTTTTGAATGAGTGCTGTGGGTGCCATCTATTCTGGTAGACTTCATTTCATTCCACACTCCCCTGGATTATTTTCCCCCACCCACAAACACAGAACACATATGAACACACATAAACACTTAGCTTCTCAAAGGGATCTACATAAAAAGTCTGATACTGTAGAATCAGTCTGAGCCTTGATAAAAACATATTATTATTATTTATTAAATTTGTATACTGTCCTATACCCACAGGTGTCAGCGTGGTTCACAACATAAAACCACAATATAAAAACACAAAATGCATAATAAAAACAAAACCAAGAATATCCCAATAATCTCCCCCTCCCCAACACATTTTGAAAGGGCATTGGAAAAACATATAGAGCTGAACAAAGTGGACTTCCTTCTTCAGCTCTATGGGTGGCCTCAGAGGCTTTATGGGCACCAGGGGAAGATCGAGGTGTTCATGCTTGTGTTTAAACCCCTAAATGACTTGGGCCCCAAATGCCCAAAAGACCGCCTCCTTTCCTTCAGACCCTCTTGGGTGCTAAGATCAGCAGAGGGGCCCATCTTGGTTGTTCCACCTCCCTCAAGGAGTATATGTGCTCAAGGAGAGATCGTTCTCTGTAGCAGCCCCTAAGTTGTGGAGCTCCATGCCCATAGAGGTGTGTCATTAGTTTGGGGAAAATTCCTTGGCTTTTGATACTTGAGATGCACATTTTTAGGACCCGCCTTATTTCTGTGTTTGTATGTTGTTTAAAACTGTTTTAATGTTGTGTTTGAATTGTCGTAAATAGCCCTGAGCCTTTAGGGCAAATGGCAATTAATTAATCATCATTATCTCCAGGGCACTATTATGCCCACAATCACCACATTGGCAACCCCTGGATTAGGGGAAAGAGCATTCGACTCTATTTTTGTGTGTGCGCGTGCACTGCTTAGAAACATAAAAATGTGAAGACGTGTTTTCTGGGTTGAGGAACAAAGTCAACATTGCAAACATCGTTGTGATGGAATACCTACAGTCTCTTTAGAAAGGGTTTGAAGATTTGGCTAGCACTTTTCAGCCCTGCAAGCCTCTTATTTATCAAACATAAAACAAACCTTGTTTTCTTTTTGTACAACTTTGGAATGAATTTAGCTGAAGGGTATGCAAATCATTTAAACCAGTGGAAAATCATGAAAGCTTGGGTTTCCCCCCCCCCCCTGGTGCTACTGATGTGGAAATATAGTACACTTTGTATTAATGCAAATTAGTATGCATATACCGTAAGTGGGGGGAAACGAGTCTTTATGAAGACAGATACAAGGGGAAAAAAGTTAACTGCAGCTTTGACCAAATCAGCCTTTAGAAACTTGGAGTGCAACACTGAACTGTAGCATGATGTTGTCAAGGTAACCCCACCTTGAACAACAGAAGAGACTCCCCTTGGGTTTAAATCGACAAAGAATGAAGACATACAAGGGAGAAACAGAGTTCGCATCAAAAGCTCAAGCTTCAAATCGCAATGGTAATAACAGACACACAAAGCGGTGAATCAAAGTGCTGACTCAGCCACCTGCTTGTGCCCACTATTCTTCAGGACGACTGCCTGGCATGTGAATGTTCGTTCATTCTTCTTGCCTGCTTGTTGTTGGGTTGCCTTTTAATAAAGGAACCTTTTTTTGAAAAGGAAATACAAGAACAGAGAAGGAGGTTTCTCGGTGATATCACACAGGCTGATCCATCAGAAAAAAGCTGAAATTTGCAGAACTGGGTTGTGTTAATTTTCTCAGAGCTCAACCTATAGGCTGGAGTGGAATAGGTTTGCTCATGGAAGAGTCGGGTATTACACACACACATATACACATGAAATAATCATGTTTCTTTTTGGGTGGTTTGATTATGTTTGGAATGTGTAAGTAGAATGAGAATTAGAGCAGCATTATCTTACATGGCAGAATCCTTCGTATCTGAAGAAGTGTGCATGCACACGAAAGCTCATACCAAGAACAAACTCAGTTGGTCTCTAAGGTGCTACTGGAAAGAATTTTCTATTTTGTTCAGATTGAGGACAGTGCATGACTGTCAGCTGGAATTGTACTATTCCCATAGTGACCTCACCATGTTTTTTAAACAATGTTCATATATATAGCCATAAACACATATTGCACAGAGTGGTATGGGAGAAATACTTTAACTTTTTAAGCCACTGGACCTTTACACAATAGACATTCAAATGAAGATGTAGAGATAACTGGCTTAGTGCGATGTACATCTATCTTAAAAGACCCAGTTAATTACTATTGTGGGTAGTTTGACAAACTTTGCTTACGGGCAGAACATTCCTATGACAATAGAGAAATAAATCCTTTCTACCTGTGTCAAATTCAGGCTGGAGCAGGCTGTGACCCAAAAGATATCCAAGAAGAACTCAGGCCTTCTTTTTGTAAATGAACAATACTAAAACGTTTTCCTTATTTCTACTAATGTGTCAATGACCTCGTTCAATTCACAATTCCTTTTCCAATGACAAGTATTATTTCCCATGACAGTGGGGAAAGCTGCATTCTGAGTTCTTGTTAATAGGGCAATGCATTAAAGCTTAATATTCATAAGTTTTGGGATGAGGTATTCAGAGTAATTTTTGATATTTTACATTTCAAAGTTGAACTGGATCGGGCTCTATTATCTCTCGTTGGGGGCAGGACAAATATATATATATATATACCGTCGGTAAATGACTAATGACCCATCTCCTCATGGCTGTGTGAATGGAGATAATAGCATTTCTATGGAAAAGTGGATGACAAGCTAACCTCCAAAGGTTCTGACAGCAGGGTCTGGATGTACATGTTGGTTTATACGTTTGTAGTTTTAGTGTAATATTTTTGAACTAAAATTTAAATATATAAACACTACAGCTTGGGATTTATTTATTTTTGTGATTTATTTTTTAAAAAAATATAGACAGAAATAAAATAGCAACCTTAGGGAAGTGTATTAAGGATTACAGCTCAAAACTTGTACATTTTTCAAAGCTATACAACACCAAGTATAAAAAAGGAGCATGTCAACTTCCTTTTCTTCAACTTCAGTGTAATCACACAGAATTATAATCATGTTGATGACTAGTAGAAGGTTCCAAAATATGTCTTTTCCACATTCCCCAGATTTCATTTTCTTTGTATTCCTCCCCTTCCCCCATCATCTCTTTGATGCACAAAGGATCATTTTTTATTTGTGCTTGGTGAAGCTCCATAATTGTCAGTTGAAGACAGTGGTGCTATCAAAAGCTATTGTTCTAGATGTGAAACCAGTGATTAAGAATTCACAACAGCTAAGAAATAAAAAGGGATTGGGGGGGGGAGTCATATCTGCTTTACCCTTTTAGCCACACACAGAGAGATTGTACTGAGTGCTAAAGCAGTGTTCACTTGGACCTAGCAGGAGTTTACAATATCTCAAGCTCTTGCAATGGATTGGCCAAGGAAGAGGGCTAGCTAGATGATCTCTGCTCTATTTCTTCCTGTCCCCAAATATTACAGTTCATTACAGCTTGAGTTCTAGGAGAAATGTGATTTCCCTCCAACAAATGCATTATTCAAGGGAAAGGCATTATCTCTCACAACAACTGACTCACAACTATGTATTCATTGCATCATAAAATGATGATCTAGAAAGGACCTGAGTCCATGTAAATAAAGCATCACTCTGATTGATAGATTTAGAGTTCTGCTGCATTTAATATTTCATTCTGAAGCACTCCATCTGGGCTCTTGAATCCTTTCAGGCTTCATCTGTCTCAAGAGACAGAATAAATATTCCTTACAGACTGTGGAAATATAACAGACACAGCATGTTTGGAAGTGTTTTTTATTATGCCACTATATATTTTACTATTGTTCTAAATGCATCCTATATATAGCAGTTTAGTGATGAATATTTGTGGACTTCATACTTCCAACATTTCTCTGATGAAAATAGGTATGTCCTATTCCATAACAACAACAACAACAACAACAACAACAACAACAACAACAACCCCATCTATCTCACCAGGTCACCATAGCCACTCTGGGCAGCTTCCAACTTTAAAACCAATATTAAAAACATAGTAAAACATTAAACATTTTTAAAAACTTCCCTACACAGGGCTGCCTTCAGGTGTCTTCTAAAGGTTGTATAGCTACTTATCTCCTTGGCTCGGGAGTTGCATAACTCCATACCATCCAACATTTCTCTGATGAAAATAGGGATGTCCCGAGGAAAAGCGGGAGATTCCAAGATTAGATCAGAAACCGGGATAGCTTCTGCAAATCCAGGACAGTCCCTGGAAAATAGGGACACTTGGAGGGTATGAAGCTGTTCCCCCCCTCTAACTCTCTGTTTTCTACACTATCTGGCAGGCCTATCAATGATGCAGGCCTAGCTAGCTCTTTCAATGAAATTACAGAACAATAAAGTGCTGATCATTACTTCAGTTTTGGCCATTTGCGCTATTGCCACTCTGTCCCACATAAGACAGAAAGATAATCTGAGTTTTCTGCAGAAATCTTTAGGTAAATATACAGATATCCATCTGAGTGCTCACTGGAAGGACAGATCCTGAGGCTGAGGCTTCAATACTTTTGGCCACCTCATGAGAAGATGGAGGGCACAAGGAGAAAGGGACAACATAAGACGAGATGGTTGGACAGTATTCTCGAAGCTACCAACATGAGTCTGACCAAACTGTGGGAGGCAGTGCAAGGCAGGAGTGCCTGGTGTGCTCTGGTCCATGTGGTCATGAAGAGTCGGACATGACTAAATGACTAAACAACAAAAGATATCCATTCCTTCCAGTAATTAGGTTCTAACTCCAGATATGAATGCAATCAAACTAATTATCCTGCATCTGGCATTAAGAAGACATGGTTTCTTCAAGATAAATACCCAGAAAGCTTTATGAAGATTTGACCTTATTTATAAATAGGGTTGCCTCAACATGGCTACTTCAGAATAGAATATACTGCAAATGAAACATCCTGGTGGCTACCTAAATAGCTCAGTTTTCAAAAGTGGAGCTATGCTCCAAGTGTTGAGTTATAGATGCATGGATATCAATCAGTATCTCATCAAACTTGAAACTCGATGGTTTGCAGGTTACTATGTGAAACTGCTTCTGATGAAAAGTATTGCATTTGCAGTGAAATAAGATTATATGGAAGCACCACCTGTGATATCATTCAGTCCATGATGCTGATTTTACATATAATTCATAAACTGATGAGTATGCACATATGGATAGATGCTATACGTGGCAATTTGATTTCTGTAAGATTTCTGCTCTTTAAAAAAATCAATTTGTTAATAATAAAGGAAAGACGGAGACTGGCAGTCACTAAGTTAAGGAGAACAAAACAAGCTTATTCCTTTCCATCCTGTAGTGGAAAACAGCATACAAAAATATGGCTTAAAATACCTGTAAATCACAACATACAGTGGTACCTTGGTTCTCATACTTAATCCATTCCGGAAGTCCGTTCCAGAACCAAAGCATTCCAAAACCAAGGTGTGCTTTCCCATAGAAAGTAATGCAAAATGGATTAATCCGTTCCAGACTTTTAAAAACAACCCCTAAAACAGCAATTTACCATGAATTTTACTATCTAATGAGACCATTGATCCATAAAATGAAAGCAATAAACAACGTACTGCAGTCACACAATCAATCAGTAGTTGAACTGGGTTTCACACAGTCACAAAAACAAAAAGCCGCAAAAACCAAAACACAAAACACAAAATAAATAGCAAACACTCAGTGTAACACTCAGAACAACACTCAGAACAGAAGCGTGACACTCAAATCAGAAGCGTGGCACACAAAACGGAGCACATTCAGCTTCTGAAAAAAGTTCGCAGACCGGAACACTTACTTCCAAGTTTGCAGTGTTTGGGTTCCAAGTTGTTTGGGAACCAAGGTACCACTGTAGTAAAGGAAATTATGAAATTCCCTGCCAATGTGAGCAATGAAACAACATTCAGCTGGGGTTACAAATCCTAAAAGCAGGTGAAAACTCTTCAGTAACACGTCAGGAATGAAAGCACTATTGAGAGTTGGGAGATAATTAAAAATGGTCAGCAAACCACCTTAAATACCTTTCACAGTCCTGATCTCTCCCATACTTTAATGGCACTTGTGTCAAGGCTCTAGGGCAAGTTTTACTTGCCTTTATGATACTATGTAGCCTTGCTTGTGGAAGTGGAAGATGGGAGAAGAGGAACCAATTGGTAGGTTGGGCCTTTCTAGCTGCCCAGCAGCCCCACTATCAAATAACTGATGGTCTTCTAGCTGACAACGTTTCTTATTTTTTTGGCCTTTTAAAACTGTATTATTCATTAAAAGTATTTATGGAAAGTACCTTTCCATTTTTTTAAAAAAAAAATGTTGTGTAGACAGGTTGCTGCAACATACCATAATTAAAAAAAAAAACCCAGCAACTACAAAATAAGAGAGCTACAGATCAAAAGTCTGGAGCACAGAAAAGAAATATAAAATTAAGGGGACCTACCGTTTTTTTCTTCTTCTTTCTGATAAAATACCAGTGACATTTTGACAGATAATAATTTCATGCCCATATATGCCTTTCTGTCAAGCTTTGGCATAGGAAAAATCCCAACACGTCAGATCATGGAATATCATTGTGCATATTGTCATCACTCTGTCACTATTAAATAAAAAGGAGTTGGCACAGCACCAAGGCTGGTACTATATTTCACTGTCAGCTGAATTGGTTATTTTTAAATAAATATTTCACTTTCCCACACTGAGCCTTTTCCAGTGCCAAGGGAAGTATTAAAGCAAAATTAACAGAACAACCCTATACTTGCCTACTCAGAATAAAGTCATAATTTAATTCAATGGTACTTACTCTCAGGGAAATGCAGTAAATCACATTAAACACAATGATATTTACTTACTTACTTACTTACTTACTTACTTACTTACTTACTAACTAACTAACTAACTATATCCAAAGAGCTTAGCTATAGCAGATCCCCCCCCCAAAAGAAAGCAATGAGCACTTTTATTAAGGTCCTTTCAAAATAACACTATATTGCAGGTAAATTGAGTTTGTTTCTATCTTTATGGCCAGAAACACTTTTTCTCTGACAACATTTTGTTCAGGCAAAATACTACCCCTGCTTTATTTCCTTTACAGTCATTTGTTTAATTCTTAAGAGTAACACTTATTAGAAATATTACCACTGAAGAGACTGAGAGAAACAGTTAATCATGGCTGGGGATTATGTGTTGACCTACACAATTTGATATTGCAATTTGACACATAAGCCATTTGGGGAAAATATATGTTAAGCTTACAGATGCAATTTTGAAAGACACCCACCCCACCCCCACCCCCGACTCCAGTCACAGTTAATAATGTGTAATTCTGTGTCCTTTGCAGAGAAATAATTGCCTCAGGAATGCAAAGGAGAGAAATGCCAATGATTTGTTACTGCCCAGCCCCCACAAGCACTGACATCAAATCACAATGTCTGAGAAGCTCTCTTAACAATAAATCAGGCTCCTTTTCTCACAAAGCACAAAAATCAATCCAAATGGTATCATTCAATACAAAAATTACAGGACAGTCTTCTAAAGCATTTTTCTTACAGTAAAAACAATGTGACTGGAAGAATAAAAACCAAAGCAATCGGAAACATTTAGGTCCTTTAGTCAGCAGTCCTAAGACCCAAACTATATGTGACAGCAGCAGTTTTATGCCTTTACCCCAGGGATGAGACACATTGTTGGACTCCAAGCTACCATCAGCCCCAAGCCCCATGGTTTCCACAGGGGGCCAATTTGATTTTTAAGGGGGGGGGCAATTTGGAAGCTTGTTTAGACCAAGTCAATGGTCTTTTAGGCTTCCTCCATGTGAATAGTTCATTTTTTGAATAATAAGAATCATATGTCATGGGGGAGGGATCAGGATTTTAGAGATGCTTTGGTGGAGCATGGCGGAGAAAAAAGTTGGGAACCACCGCCCAAGCCACAATAGCTAAGGGGTCTGGGATGGGGAAAACTGTAGCCCAAGAGGGGAATTTCCCCTTGCCTGCCTTCTCCTGTGCTTCTGCCTCTTGTAGGCCCATTGCAACAATTTAAAGGGGCAATGGGGTGCACTGGCAAACCACACACCCCATACAATGCCGTTCACATGGAAGTCCACCCTTCCAGGCAGTTTCTTTTCAACTGGACTTTCAGCTGAAGTGAACTTGGATTGAAGAAAAGCAACCGCAAGAGATAGGGACAAGAAGCAGCCACATGTGCCCACATGTCCATTTGGCCCGTTTCCCACATGTGAAGAGCACAGACCCACATTTACACGGGAGGATTTGTCATGCCATGGAGAGGTTGGCCCAAGCCTCACTTACACTATTATGGTGCTTCCCTGGGTGTTGATCTGGAATGTTCAAGTATTCAATTTTAGTTTCTTCTACTGCTGGTGACAGAGAAAGATGGGATTTACCATATTTTTCCATGTATAAGACGCCCCCATGTATAAGACGCCCCCTATTTTGAGGGACTCCAAATTAAGAAAACACCCCTCAGCACTATCAGTGTATAAGACGAGTCCCAATTTTAAACCTATTTTTTGGTAAAAAACAAAAACAAAAACCCTAGTCTTATACACGGAAAAATACGGTAGGTCCACATTTCAGGTCTCATGAACTTTAGATGTGCTGTCTTTGAAGTTCACTATTGACGTGCCATCCACCATGATGACACCTTATGCTATCTGAGGTGGGAAAGCAAAGGAATGCTAGACACCCCAAAACTAAGGTCACCATGGTTGAGAGATTGGTGGGGGTTCAAATTCACTGGCTCCATCTCTTCTGATTCAAAATCTTTCTTCCTTTCTTGGCATACTTGAATCATAATTTAGAACCGGGATCACCAACCTTTTTGGGTGAATGGGAACATCTAGGAATTTTAAGAAAGTGCCCTGAGCACCAGTCAGAAAATGGCTGCTGAGCAAGCATGGCATATCACAAAATGGCTCCTGTATTTCAAAACTTGTCCTAAACACTGGTTAAGGAAAGATCTCTTACATCAATATTTTTTAGGTTAATACTAGTGAAGATACAATGCTAAGCCATGGTTTAAACCAACGAGAAGGGTATTTGTGTCAGAGAGAATAGAAGAGATGAGAAAAGAGGATAGAGCCTGTGGCCTTCTTTTAACATTTTAACAAACATTATGTCTGCATTGTAAATTAATGTTATTTACAGTTATTTACTGGTTACAGGTGGTAACCAGTAAATAACTGTAAATAACCAACTTGCTGCAAGACAGACCCAAAAAAGAAAATAACAGAACACCACTAGTCATCACATACAGCTCCCAAGTTAAAACAGTACAACGCATCATCAGAGATCTACAACCTCTCCTAGACAATGACAGTTCTCTTTCTCAAGCTCTGGGAGGAAGACCCTTCATCGCATACAAACAGCCACCCAATCTCAAACAGCTCCTCACCCACAATAATACAAAAACAGGACTCAACATGGACACTGGTACCAGAGCCTGCAATAAACCCAGATGCCAACTTTGCTGCCACATAAACCCGGATAACACCATTACTGGTCCCAACAACATCAAACACACCATCTCAGGACTATTTAATTGCTCATCTTCCAACATTGTGTATGCAATCAAATGCCAACAGTGCCCTTCAGCTCTCTATATTGGACAAACAGGCCAAACCCTACGCCAAAGGATAAATGGACATAAATCTGATATCAGGAATCACAAGACAGAGAAACCAGTAGGAGAACACTTCAATCTCCCAGGACATTCTATAAAAGATCTCAAAGTAGCTGTCTTAATACAAAGAAATTTCAGAAATAGACTGGAAAGAGAAGTGGCTGAATTGCAACTAATCACCAAACTTAAAACCATGGAGAAACCTGGTTTGAACAAAGACATTGGATTCTTATCTCATTATACATAACAAAGCCATCTTCAGCCATCTCACACCTTGCCTTTCCCTGCAAGACTAATTGCAGCCGTTTAGAGTCGTCAACAGGTTTTCCACACTTATCAGCCTATCACCCATTCCCACCACCCTTCTGAGTAATACCCCTCCCCACTCCCCCACTATATTAAGGATCTGGTGACTTCTGTTTCAGTGTATCTGAAGAAGTGTGCATGCACACGAAAGCTCATACCAGGAACAAACTCAGTTGGTCTCTAAGGTGCTACTAGAAAGAATTTACAGTTATTTACTGTTATTAACAGTCTTGTCAGCAGCAGGTATGTTATGTTGTGCTGCTGTCTGCTTCAGAGTCAGAGTATCAGTTAGTCTGTAAATATTAGTTAGTCGGTAAAAGCTTAATCTACTTCAGCCTCCCAACTTCCACCCTTCGCCTTACCCACTTTCGAAACCTCCTATCCACAGACACAAGCATACACCAGCCAATATTCACAAAGAAGACGCATTCACTCACCTTTTGCTCTTCGTTCATTCATGGAAGTGTTGCATTGGGCCCAATGCAACAGAAGTGCCCTGGCTTCGACCCACAAATATCCACAGGCTTCTGTCGATCAGCTGCCAAAGGTGAATTTCAACCAGTTCACATCAACAAACATCATCGCCCTGTTTCAGCCTCACAACATCCAAATAAGAACTCTATTGGCTTCCACGCACCAACATCTGCCAGCTTCTGCTGGGTCCACCACTGGACATTCACGACTAGCTTGGGCCATGGATATCAGCTGCCTTCAAGTCACAATTCCACACGGCAAGTGAACTTTCCTTATTATTGCTCCATAGCATCCTACAGCCAGATGATCATCTCCGTCCATCTGCCTGTTCACCTCCTCCAGGTGGAAGAAGACTGAACATCACAGCTGTTGCTTGCTGTGTTCTGTTGGGCAAGAGGAAAAGGCCCACCTTTATATCCACTCAGCTGCCATGTACTTTTGTGATGTCACAGGTAGGCTGTAGCCAACGGCAACAGCTGGAGATGCATCAATATCATCATCATTTTCCCAGGCCTCACAATTGTGGGTACACCTCAGGGTGACTCACTTGTGTGCTTGTTTATTGTTAAAAATATTTGGAGACCAACCTTCACCTGTACTGATACTAGGGAGGGGCATATTATAAAACTGCTGCTGGGGACCTTTTTTGGCAAAAGGGGCACACTTCCATGTAGGGAACCTCCCCCCTCTCTGGGGCTGCACGCCAGTGACTGGTGGGGGTCAGAGGCAGGTGGGAGTGGAGCAGCCAGCTGACTCATACCTTGGTAACGTAGGCTCCATTCCCACTATGCAAACTGAGAGGCTTCTATAGTCCCCCTGCCCATCTTTCAGTTCACTAAATAAGAAGTATAATAAAAGTACAAGGAAATAAGGGGGTGCAGCTGGTGAGGGGAATAACCTAAAGCAGAATCCATTGGTCTGCTCTTGATTTGTGGACTAGAGGTTCCCCACCCCATAATAAAACCCAAGGGTTATAACCAACATGAGTTGTATTCAGAGTAGACCTACTGAATCAAAAGACTTAGTAAATCTGCTGCTGTTGCTGCTGCTGTGAGTGTCTGGGAAGACCGCTCCCTCCTCCGGCCAACTCCATCGGGCCTAGGAGGCGGGCCTACACTCACCAACACAGCTTAAGAGGCGCCGAGAAGGGCAGCCTCGGCTCTTGCTCTGTAAATTACTATTGTTTGTATAATGTATTTTACATTGTAATGTAGCCAAAGCAAATTCCGAGTATATTGAAAAATGTACTTGGCCAATAAATTATTATTCTATTCTATTCTATTCTAAAAACACAGTACTACTTAGCAAAGTAACTGGGGTATACAAATTCTTAAATGAGGGCAGTAGGTGTGGGAGAAAGGAAAAGGATAAAACCGGATTGAGAGAAAAATCTAAACATGTGCTAAGGAAAGCATATTACAGAACTTCCACTCCCTCCCTTGTAGACTTAACTTATTATGATTCAAGCAAAGCTCTTATAAGACTAATTTTGCTTGCAGTCAAAGTACTCAGATTTGATAATCTTAAAAGTCAGCCAAAGCCATTCATTTTTAAAGAAGCTGATTAATGAAAATCTCATACTCGAAAACAGAATACCATTAAAACATTTTATTTAATTATTTTTGTGCAGGAATATGTTTAGGTGCCAATAACAGAAAGGATGACATAGTTAGAATTGGCACACAAAAAATTCATTGGAGGCATGCTGCTACAAAATCACTATCCGTGTGGTCTTTATATCCATCAGTACCAACAATTTGGAAATGTAATCACATTATGAGCAGGTAGCTTGCAGCAATTATCTGAAACACCTTATTGTTAACCATTACATTCCTAAAATGATCAACTTTGCTGTATCAGATTAATAGAATTGTAGGATTCCAAGAGTGTAACAGATATAATTCCAATGAAAATACTCTGGAGACATTTTCTCTATAAAGATGTCAAGTGATTCAGAATGCACAACGGAATATACAATTACAGAAAGAAAAAATAAATTAAACTTTGAATCTTGAAACAAAAAACTTATTTCCTGCCTGAATTAAGCTATTTGATTTTTGCAATTATCATCTATTTAATTTCTTTAAAATGTAAACAAGAAGCCATGCTGCTCAATACTGATACCAGAGTGGGATGGAAACAGTAATAATAACCATTAATGAAACAATAAGCAAATTTCTAAAACAGGCATAGGCAAACTCCGGCCCTCCAGATGTTTTGGAACTACAATTCCCATCATCCCTAGCTAATAGGTCCAGTGGTCAGGGATGATGGGAATTGTAGTCTCAAAACATCTGGAGGGCCAGAGTTTGCCGATGCCTGTTCTAAAAGTATCAAGAAACAAAGCGAAGCTAAAACTAGTCACTCATCAGAAAATCTGAAGTATCTAAGTGAACAAGTACATAGTCACTTGGCACTGAAATGACAGCCAAGTTGGTATATGACATCCCTGTGGAGAGCATAGACTGGATCTATAGTTGGAGTCTATCTGTCTCAGTCAATTGAGTCAAGCAAGGAAAGGAAACTCTCTGGATCTCTTCTGGTTCTGGGAGACAGGGGGGAAGGGGACCCTGTTGCAGCAGGAGGGGGAGACATTGTGACTCTTCACCAGCAGGGACGTCTTAGCCATTTAGGTTACTGGTGCAAGGCGCCACGGCACCACGGCCTGAGGAGGGTGTTTGCGCCCTCCAGCCCCGCCGGCAGCACCGCTCTCGCCCACCTCTTCTCAGGCTGCGGACGTGGGGAGGCCATTGGCAAGCCTCCCATCAGCGTTGCAGCCAGGGCTCCCTGGATGGCAGCGCCACGCCGCTGCTTCAGCCAAGCAGGCAGAGGCAGTGGCAGAGGTGGAGCACAGCTGGCAGCGTCCCCGCCCGCCCCTCCGCTCCCTCCAGCTGCCCGCCATGCCTGGCTCTGCCTGGCGGAGTGTGAGTTCGGCGTCCCTGCCCGCTGCGCCGCACCCTCCGGCTGCCCGCTGCGCCTGGCCCTGCCCAGCGGAGCATGAGTGGCACTGGAGGGATCTTCGCACCAGGGCGCCGGATTTACTTAAGATGGCCCTGTTCACCAGCATGTCTCATCTCTGCCTCATCCTTCCAGTCTCCTGCTTCAGCTTCTGCATCTGATTCTGGAATCTCTGCCACCAACTCTCCCAGCACAATAAGCCCTGTTATCTCTTCAGCTTCCAACACCTCCTCTTTCTAGTCTTCTCCCTCTTCTCTCTCTGACCACTCATTGTGGTCCCACCACCACTCCCCTGGTCCTGAGCCTTCTTTCCCTGGTGATTCCCCAGCTGATTCCACCCACCATTCCTCTGCTTCCAAACTGTTCCTGACAGAAGGCATCCTTGGCCCCTGGCTTTCTTTCTCAAGAGCAACATTGGTGATCTCAATGCTTTGCTGCGATCTCAGTGCAGCAAATACTTAAGCATTATGAAGTGATCTGCAATATTTAAAGTTACTTTCAACAGTCCTTGCTGGCGTGGCAGCAAAGCAGCAGTGGTGCAGGCACTCTCCTGGGTGACTTCTACCACATAGGACTCAATCAGACAAAAACCTTTTAACACAAAGACCAAGCTTTGTGGAGGTCTTGTTTTTGATGGCACATTTGATTTCCAAATGGGTTATTTATAGAGCTGGTGAGAAGAAAACTGGTTGGCCAGGCTGGAGCTGCTGAAAGCTATGTGTTTGATGATGTGACTTCTTTCTTAAGAAATCTCTTTCTCATCTTGAACAGCATTGCTTAATGATGTGTGTCACAACTCCATCACTCAAATAAACATACTATGGGGAAAATTCCACTCACAAGATTCTATCGTAACTGTACATATTTGTGCATGTTACTTAATCCAGAATAACTGCCTCTATTTTTCCACTCAGTCATCAAACACAGATTCGTTTCACCCATAATTATGCATTATTCCCTTCTTAACTCTTTAATCCCTCTGTGAGTACAACAGAGTCCTTAAAGATGTTATTAGTTAAATACTCAGCATTAAGGGATTTTGAGTCTCATAATTTACATCTGGCTTTGGTCTATTCATTCAGGGCCTGATCTATTCAGGTAAACTTGTAAGAGATGTTGATGTCTATGCCATTTTTTTCATGCAGTATGGGGAGAATAAACCAGGTTTTTTTAACCAAAACTGGTAGAAACACCCTCGGCCATAATCTCATAAGCGAGCAGACACACAGACATCGTGTGTGTGTTTCTCTCTTTCAAATATACAGAGATATTGTCTCTTGACTAGCAGGAAGCCCAGAGAAGGATACTCTGATGCTTTCCTTTGGTTTTGCCTGAATTAGTAAAATTTGCAGGAGCTAATAGCTGGTACTCTATGTCAGGTGTGAGGAACTTTGTCCCTCCAAATGTTACTGAACTACAACCCCAGAGGGCATGAACCATAGCCAGGAATGATTGGAGTTCCAGTTCAGCAGCATCTGGGGGGCCAAAGGTTCCTCATCCCTGCCCTATGCAAGTGTTATCCCAAGCAAGTGAATCCGGCCATTGTCCCACCAACCTTTCCCTCCTAGCACAGAACATGATTTGGGAAGTGTCTTGTATCCACCTTTGTTGTCCCAAAGGGACTCTGTCCTCTCCCACTCATGGGAGGCTAAGCCTGCAAAAATACCCTGCTGTATAAGGTGAAACAGCTACTTCAGGCTTTCTTTTAAAATCAAGGTCAAATTTCTGTATCTTTCTAGCACAAGTCTTAATAAATATACCTTAGCTGAAGCTGTGAGTAGATCCTGGAGCACTGAACACAGATTCTGTCCAATTCACTCGCCAAACTTCTGTTACCTCTCCTTAAAAGAATTATAATGTATTTGTGATGGCTAGCAGACTTAAGGAATTGACTTCCTTATTCATCTGCAGTTGTCCAATTCAGAACTGGCGAATAACTGAGCCTAGTGCCTGCCACTCCTGTGACAAGATGCCTCTTGGTTGGTTATTCAGTCAGGAAACAGGTTGGATACATGCCTGATCAGTCACAGCCAACTTTACCTGCAAAAATGCCCATAAAAATAAAAGGACCAATAAACTAGTGAAATCTTGCCATTGGCAATTATAATAAGGAATCAGCGGCTTCAACTGATTTCAAGAACTGGGAATATTCAGTCAGACAATTTCATCATTGCAAGAGCCACACAGTGCTAAGGAAAAACCCCAGGCATGTGACCCTATGCTAACTGTACAAACAAATACCTGCTCATTTGTGACCTTATAACCCTTCACCCTTGTCTTTTTAATGCATCCAGTTACTTGAAACCGTGATGCCAATAAAGGTATTTGATTGATTGATTGATTGATTGATTGATTGATTGATTGATACCTGCTCATTTCACAGAGTTTTGTATCGTGACACTCTAACCCAGGTGTGAGGAAACTTTGTCCCTCCACAAACACATACCACATATGGTCAGGGAAAATGGGAGTTCTGGTTCAGCAAGATCTGGGGACCTAAAGTTTTCCCATACCTACTCTAATATAGCTGTCTAACATTTGAATGCAGCTGACATGTCTTGCTAACAAAAAGGATGGTATTGATCACTGAAACATCAGTGCGCAAGAAAAATAAATCTGTGCCAAATCCTGAGGGTGGCTGATTTATTTGGCAGCTATTCATTCTGAAATTAAAATAACTACTAAGTCTGCAAGAAACAGAGGAAATTCCATACCATATATGTATCATTCCTATGCCTCTCCATAGCATGCATTGGATGAGATCCGAAGTTCCTTCCATTCCTCAAGTGGAAGGAGTTTTCCCTCTGATAAAATGTCTCATTCTCTTAGCACAATGACTCCTTCTATCAATGGAAGACTCTTTCCATTGAAGAAAACCTCTTCCATTAGAGGAAGAAAACCTTCAGATCCAAGCCCACAGGCTCCCTTTTATTAGCTGATTCATAGGAACCTTTCTGTTATTTTTTCAGTGCCTTGGTACATGGTTCCTTAATTAAGAGTCTCAACTATGACTTGGGGAACCCTCAGTTCATATTTCAACTCTGCTGTGAACCCACGAGGGGGCCTTAAGCTATTCTGCTTCTCATTTGTAATATAGTGAAAATTATACTGACACATTGGGCTGCTGTAAGGATTATGCCAATCTAATGAATGTTCACCATGCTTCACATAATAAAGCACACTGTACAGGATTAATAATAATAATAATAATAATAATAATAATAATAATAATACTATTATTTAGTAGCAGCAGCAACAGCAAAGAAAACATATAGACAGTGATTTGCCATTTGTAAGAATTAGATGAATTTTGTGTTCCCAAATTCCATTGTGCAGTGATAATGATAAACTCTGATGCTATAATCACACCCTTCATTTTTCATACAGCGTAGGAGCAATAGGATTTATCCAAAAGTTTCTAACAGCTCATTAACTTACTAAATGCATCTCCTCATTCTAAGAGTGCATGAATAAATTAACTTATAATACTATACCTTAAAAAAAAAAATCAGAATTAAAGCATGGCTTATTATATAACCATGCACTCCTGACAAAATACAGTGATACTGGTAGTTACTAACTTAATTCATTCTGGAGGTCCGTTCTTAACCTGAAACTGTTCTTAACTAGAGGCGTGCTTTCACTAATGGGGCCTCTTGCTGCTGCTGCGCCACCAGCACACGATTTCCATTCTCATCCTGGGGCAAAGTTCTCAACTCGAGGTAACTCTTCCAGGTTAGCGGAGTTTGTAACCTGAAGCATTTGTAACCTGGGGCGTTTGTAACTCGAGGTACCACTGTAGTTCTCAAAGTGCATAGATCAATCTACAGTATCTGCCTCAAGCAAGCCCCAAAGGCAGGGAAGACAGGAGCACCTGCCTCACATTCCCTATCCCCTTTATTGTACATTCCCACCCTGCTTCCTTTTCCTGTCACTGCAATATGATTGAGCACCTGTGTCACAGGCATGATCACCCCCTTTGGAGTTGGTTGGTTTGGCTGCCATGTTGAACAACGCAGACCACAACTGTCCTTCATAAACTTTTGCAATCTCCAAGCCTTAAAGAAGGTGGTAAACTTAGATTGCCCTTCTTTATTCCTTTATCTTCATCCTTTGACAGGACCGAGCATGGTCTTGGGATGGAAGTTAACGTATCCTTCGTTGCCACAAAAAACTACTGTGGCTACTCCTAGCAACGTGATTTATTTTTTTTGGCAGTATTTTATCCTGTTAGGTTTTGTACTTATTTATCTTATATGTGAATAGCCTATGGCCCAAGCATTAATAAACTACATCTACACCTATCTTTTCCATAATGTGGAACTATATCCATGGATTTCCTTTATCACATACGAACTCTCATGCCGATGCCATCGGGACCACTGATAGCAATATGGGAAGTTCTCACACAATCTGTTTACCAAGGTAAAATACTTACACTACAAATACATTCTGTAAAATGGGCCACAGTGACTGTGGAGACAGGAGATGAATACAGATGTACATTTTAGCACATAGCTGCACCTGATGTGTGGTAAAATCCCCCTTGTCCCTTGACAGAAGACTACAAAAGAACAAGCTGCCCTAAGCTGGGCTCATCACGGGCCCTTTGGCCAATTTTTATGAGCTCATCATTAAGTGTCTTCTTGACTTAGAGATTTATCATAACAAACTGCACATGCAGAGCAATTACCTCACGAGACATACACAATTGAAGACACTATGAGCACAGCTAGAGCGGGAAAATCCATTTCCAAGTAACTTTGCTTCTAATTAAACAAGGACGGGTCAAAGAGAAAGAGTCATGTCACAATGATTTCTACCTTTGAAAAGATTGTCTTTAATGTCTGATGTTGCATCAGTTGCATCTGTAATACATTTCATACATATACAGAAGCGCTTCAAACAAAATTTTATGGCCAAGGTAAAATTTTGGACTCTGAGTTGTTAAAAATGATTTTAAGCATTTGAAAACAAGTTAAGTGGATACTACTCTGGAATGGGAAAAACCACCGCCACCAACTGAGAGATAAGAGAGCTAAAGGAACTTTGCTAATCAAATTTTGAAACCCCTTATTGATTCTAATGTCATTCAGGGCCTGGAAATATACACAACATTTTTTTATTGAGAAGGTCATATGAACCGCAACATTTTTTAAAAAAATAAAAGTTTACAATGGTGTGAGGGACACAAATATTTTGAACTGAAGGGTGAAGAATTCAAAAAGTGTGTTACTCAACTAGGTGAGCACCAGTAGCGGATGGTGGGATAGGGTGGCAGGTCTTACCTGACCTCCCAACAGCTGAAACATAGTGGGAGGGGTGAGGCAGCAAGGAGGTTGGTACGGTGCAAACACACTGGCAGAGTCAAGCTGGCACCCTGCCAAAATGATTGCACTGCACTGATCTCCCCACCACCTTGTCATCTCCCTCTTGATAAACGGCAGTGACTCAGCTGCCAGAAGGTCAGGTAAGTGTTGCCACCCCACCATGTCACCCACTGGCGGTGAGCACTCTGTTTGAACTGTTGCTAGCAGAACAGAGGCAGCCATAAGCTACTCTGAGCAAGTTCCCACCTTGAATCTGTTCATGACCCAAATACAAAATAAAATGTGTTTCACCCTTGCCCACTGAGTCGTTTAGTAGGCTGGGAAATAGTAAACAAAGAGATTGCCGTTCTTCTACAAGGCTTAAAGACCACTTACTAGCATATGGCACAGTGGGGCTACAAAAACAGTAATAATAATAATAATAATAATAATAATAATAATAATAATTTATTACTTATACTCAGCCTATCTGGCCAGGTTTCCCCAGCCACTCTGGGCAGCTTCCAACAGAATATTAAAAACACGAGAAAACATCAAACATTAAAAACTTCCCTAAACAACAAAACATGGAAAAGAAAAGCCGAAAGGGCCACCTGTGAGGGTAGCATAAATGCAGATTAAAAAGTAGGAAAGAGATCATGGGCATGATTCACTGCAGGCTAATTGTGACTAACTCCTATTGAAAGCAAAGGAGTGAAACATCATTCCTACTGAGGTCTATTGATTGCAACGGACTCAAATGGCAACTAAACTTTGTTGATTGTACTCACTTGTGCAAAGTGTAACTCTCAAAAGTATTTTTTTAAAAAGTTTAACATGTTAACATTAAAACATTTTGTTCCCTTTGATGGCAACAATTTCATCTAACTTTCAGTTCGGAAACAAAGAAACTGTTAGACGTAAGGAAGTGCAGCCTAATTTCATGCACATCTTATGCTACATTTAACCGCTTGTGTGTTGGGAGATTTTTATAGAGTACAAGACTTTGAGTTTCAGAATTGAATAGCAGCCACACTTTATAAATTATACCTGCCTTTTTATGTATGTGCCTCCCTGCACGTTCCAGTCATCTGGGGCCATGCTGAAAATCTGCCAATCTTGTCAAAAGGTACAGCCTTTTCTGTTGTGGAATGCCATGCCAAGTAGTGCAACCAAGCCACAAATATGGAGGTGTGAAGCAGGTACCTCAGGCAGCAGAAACGCAAGAGGTGGCACCCAACATTTCCACCACCAGTGGGGTAGCTATGCTTTGCTGCTGCTCTCCTGCAAACTCTAGGGGTGGAGAGAGCCTGGCAACAAAGCGATGCAGAATGTACCCCCTCTTGCAGAGTCAGCAAGAGAGGAGGTGTTCCAACATCCAGCTTTGCCCACCCACCCACCCAGCAGTGAGGCTTTACAAGGGTTTTGCCTTCAGAGGAAGCCCTTGTGGTGCTTCATGCTTCCCCCATCCAAGGGGGTGGCAGCAGGGCATTTCTTTTCAGGTGCAAAAATGTCTCAGGCCACCCTTGCCAAGAAAGGTCCATCAGGCCTCAAAATTCTAATCCTTCTGGTGGTTGTTGGAATTCCTCGACTCCTCAGTTCTGTCATTTTTGTGCTACTGAAGCTTGTCAAACAGGTTTGATAACTTATTAAATTTCAAAGCATATGCATGGGTTAGTGGGATTACAATTGTTTTGTTTTTAATACTATTTGTTGGCCACCTTGAGTCTTTCTTGGAAAAACAGGTAGAATAGAAACTTTTAAAAATTAATAAAATAAATATTATTCTCCGTTTTGTCTACCCGCAGACAAAATTCAACCTCTCAGAGCATCAACCCACCCCCTTGGAAACATACACAATGTTCTTACCATTTATGCTACTGGGTGTTAGGCAAGTTTGAAACACAAATGCTCATTGCCATCCACTGTTCATTTGCTTCTCTTCAGATCCTGAGTCCGTGTGTTAGGAGTTGGTGCTCTACAATTAAAATGGTGTTTCTGATGATCCAGATGTTTCTTGAATCCTCCATTTTTGTTGAGGATCTCCAGAAGCAGTTCAAAAGGCATCTGTAATGACAAGGATGTACCGGTACTTACTCCAAAATGCAAGACGACAATAGCAAAAATTAATAAATAAATCTCTTTCTTATGAAAAATAAGACATAGTATATATAAGACTAGAAATAGAATTCAATTTATACTCAGACCATCAAGAACATTCTGGTTGAAAGTAGCAGCTTGTGGTTTTTCCCTTCAATAGCATTTCAACTCTGCACCTGGCATTGGTCTTTCAACAAATACCTATGCAAAGGAATAGTTAAGTATGCCGATATTCAAGATATCATACATATTTTAGAAAGAGAGAGAAAGAGAAACCCAGGTCCAATTCTACAAGCCCAGAAAATCAAGAGGCTTGTCTTCAATTTTAAAATCAGGATATTAATGTAGACTTGCATGTACTTAGAATCAAAGAGTTGGAAGGAACCACAGGGGTCATCTGGTTCAACCCCCAGCAATGCAGAAATCTTTTGCCAATGTGGGGCTCAAACCCATGACCCTGAAATTAAGGGTCTCGTGCTCTATCACCTGAGCTATCCATCATGGGCTTCTTATTACATCTTTAAACAGTTCATTAGAATAAACAGAGAGCCAAGTTCCACAATCAACAGAATCAAATAGTGCAGCCTTTAAGACTATCCTTCTGTTGGAGATGGAAGATTGAATACTCAAATGCCTTCCCATGTTAAAGAAAAAGGAGATAAAAGCATATTAGATAGGAGAACATTCAATTATGCAATCTCCTTCATGAAAAATGTCCCATTCCAGCAAAGTTGTCTTGCAGGGATGAAGAATCTGTGGTCCTCCCAGGGTTGGACTCCCAACTTGCATCAGCCCCAACCAGCATAGCCAATGGTCACTGAAGATGAGAGCTGTAGTCCAGCAATATTTGGAAATTCCCAGAGTCTCCAGCCCTGCTGCATTACATGATCCTGCTGGTCTTATAGTTTGGGTACATTTTGCCTGTTTCTGTTGTAAACAAAGGCCCAAAGGCAAGCCATGCAAACTGAGGGTAGGCCTTGATAATTTCTTCCACTTTCCAGCATGAATTTCTCCCATTCCTCCGTCAGCCTTAGCTACGTTTAGCACTGCATCTAATGCTACCCTTAGAAATCACAGCCAAGAAATCATAGCCAAGTCCTCCAAAGAAGGAAGGAAGGAACTCTGGTTTGAATTACCCATGGTTAGTATTGGCACAGATACAATGCTAAACCATGGTTAAGATGGTTGAGGGAAGCGAAGATGGGGGGGGGAACTTGCACAGAGAGGCCAATCAGCCATATACTTACAAGGGAACCTTAAAGTGATGCCCATTCAAAACAACATGGAGTCATAGGCTACAAAGTTGGGCCAATTGACATTCCAAATGACAATAGTTAAGGTGAAGGTTTAAAGCAATCAACGTTGTGAAACTGGGCTGCTGTGTCTCAATCAAAAGGTGCAAGGGAACTGGGAACTGAGAAGGGGACAAACCTATTTTGGGTTGCTTTGTGCTTCGTATCAAGAGTGTGCAAAAAGAATGAGCTCGGTCCCCCCAAACTGAAAAAAAAAATGCCAAACAACCCTACAGTAAATCAACATATTTCAAATAAATATATTTTCTTTTTTTCTGATTGAGCCTGGAATAAATAAACCTTTTTGCTGTATGTCAAAGCTTTTCTGTGAATGGGTTTAAAGCATGTGTTCTCATTATGGAAGGATTCTAGTGTGACAAAAATTAATCTGGATATTATATAAAAAGAGGGATTTCCCCAATCTTGTGTGTACTGTGGATGAGTGTTTGTTTTAGTATTTAGCAACAGCAGATTACAGCAGCCCAGTGCCACCCCCAGCCTGTGCCAAATGGGAGCAACAGGGGAAAGACACAAGATATTGCAAAAGGGGGCATTATGACTGAATGCAGCAAGTCCATTCACTGTAATAAAATGCCAAATTACTAAACCCTGTTCACCCAAACGAGGGTATTTTGGGTGTGCAAGGTGTGCAGGTCTAGTCACTAATAGTTCAAATATTTAAATATATATATATAATTTAAAAAATTGAATAATCATTCTATAGAATGTGGTGTACATTTGCTCCATTCCTTTGTTCTTGATGTTTTGCTTACTTTGCATGAATAACAATGAAGGCATAAGGATATTAATATTCAGATGAGAATATGAACAGTGTTTAAGCGTATCTGACATCATTCTGGAACCTGCAGTCCTATACAGACTTACCTGGAAGCAAACGTCACAGAACGCAGTGAGACTTACTTCCAGGTAGGCCTGCATAGGAGTGCACTGACAGACATCTAACATGCAGGTACATGGGATAATACTCCTAAACGTGCATATAACACATGACCCGTCAGGGTGAACACATCTTCACAGGCCATACTAGAGCCCACTTTCCCTCCACAGCCTGAAAGTTTCTTGACTCCTCCTTCAATTCTGCAATTCCAGGCTGTTGGCAAAGACTTCTTAGCCCTCAACTGAGATAGCTCAGTCAGTAGAGCATGAGACACTTAATCTCAGGGTTGCGGGTTTGAGCCCCATGTTGGGCTAATATTCCTGCATTGCCGGGGGTATGGACTTAGATCAGGCTCCCTCAAACTTGGCCCTCCAGATGTTTTGAGACTATAATTCCCATCATCCCTGACCACTGGTCCAGCTAGCTAGAGATCATGGGAGTTGTAGGCCAAAAACATCTGAAGGGGTGAGTTTGAGGAAGCCTGGCTTAGATGATCCTTGTGGTCCCTTCCAACTCTACAATTAATTCTGTGATTCAGGCCACCACACATTGTTGGGCCAGCTGTTAAGACTGATGTGCCATGAGTTGTGTACACTTGCCCTAGCTCTTTTTCATTTGCTCTTTTCTTTTTCTCAACTTCAGGAATCTGATTTTAACCTATCAGCCTGATATCTGCATAGTAGTTAATGCCAAATCAAAAGAAGCAAAGATGAAGCTAGCATATGCTGAATTGTGGTTTCTTCCCTCCGACTGGCAGACAGTCTGAAAGTCATTCCCATTGTCCCCTTTTCTGGCAGGGAAGAAAGCTGGGACTATCACACACATAGGATTACATTACTGCTAATTAGAAACATTAGAAGTTGCCTTATACCACTGGTCCATCTCGCTCAGTATTGCCTGCACCACTGGTATTCAGCCACCATAGAAATGTATGGTAAAAATGGAGAATTTGGGTCCCCAAATGCATATTTGGGTTAAAGGTGGGTCCCAGGTCAGAAAGGCTTAAAGATACTGGATCTACACTGACTGGCAGTAGCTCTCCAAGGTTTCAGGCAGGGCACATTTTGCCCATAATAGAGTTGCTAGGGATTGAACATGAGACATTCTGCAAACAAAGCAGAGTCTCTACACACAGAGCACCCTATTGTTCTTTAACCACTCCCGTGACCTGGATCTGCCCAAGCAAACAGTTCCCAGATGCATTCTGGGAGGAAGCAGCCATGTCTGGGTGTCACGTCTGTCCTGATTCTTTGACCACAAAAAGATTACACAAAGGTTTGCAGACTTCTCAGGGCTTAGTTGCACACAAGGCAATGTCCTACATTAATATTGTTTCTGTGTAGAAAGCGCACACACACACACACAATGTGGCAAATGCCCAAGTCTATTTCACCATGTTTGGTAATACATACCTGCTTAGAGAAACAAGCAAATGTTCACTTGACTCAATACAATATATAATATATTTCTATATTAAAGTATTTTGTGTGTGAAGGGAAACAGACCTGTGCTTTGCATGTGATGTAATCTTAAGTTTTTCTGTGATGCTGACAGAAGTACAAGACCCACTCAGCAGAGAAGTTGGGGTGGGGTGTTGGAATGCAGCAAGTTAGCTTACTGCATTTCTAAATAAATTAAGTAATATACATTATGATCTAAACAAGGGGAGGGTCACAAGACCACAAGGTCTGTAGTGTAAAGTTACCTGACTTGCACTACTAGGACATAAGGACATTCTGTAGTGCAACCAATCCCTTTCATGGGCAGTAAGGCTGTATATTAAAAAGATTGGGCATCAACTAACTGTGACAACTTCACACAGTACATGTGTCAGGATACACCCAGAACTCTATACATGGAACTCCAAGAGTGGAATCTCTCTCTCTCTCTCTCTCTCTCTCTCTCTCTCTCTCTCTCTCACACACACACACACACACACACACACACTTGAAAAATATATTTTTCACTTTCTTATTACTGATTATAATTTCACATGGCTGGCCAGGCCTCAGATTGTTTCATGAGATAGCCATGAACTGCAGGTTCTCTCTCTGGTGTTGGGCTAAGGAGAAGTAGAGAAAGACACTTTCAAGAACACTAATATGGTTGAAAGTTTTGTCCTTCCCTCCTTCAACCAGCATTGCCAAAATAATTAATAGTAATTGTGAAACAAGAATTAGCCATTGAATTCAAAAGAAATGTTCCATTCTGGCATAACGGGAATGTGTTGTGTTCTATGGGGTTATGTCATTTTGCAAATATGCCCGATAAAGAGACATCTAACCACAGATACCCATGGATCAATAATGGTAAACCAATTGAAGACCTCTAAACTCAGTTTTGTTCATACATCAAAATCCTTATGCCTTCTATGTGTCCTCTGCAAATTGTAGAAAAGTTACAAACCAGCAGACATGGAGGGAGGGTGGGAATGAGTTCTTCAACCTGAGAAATCAGATCAAATTGGAAGCCCATGTACCCACAAAACCCTTCCTATCCCATACATGTAAACGGAGGCAGCAGATCTTGTGTGTGTGTGTGTGTGTGTGAATGTGCGTGCAAATCTGCCTGTCCCCGTTTGAAATGAAGGGGTCAACCCATACATGCAAGACCTCACTGAACACATCAATAACAGTGTTCTGGTGTAAGCAACTACAACGTGGAGAGCACTTGCAAGCAAAAGGGACTGGACTTTTCTTCTGGGTTCTGTTAAATCCAAAAAGAGATCAGATGAAACTTATTGACAGTCAAGTACATTAAATAAAAGAGGATCCTACCAGTAGCATCATCAGCTCCTTTGTCTAGAAGAGCATCTACTGAAGCCATGCCTGTGACTATGAAGGAGCTGTTTGTATCAAGAGGCGCCTTGCTTGCTGGGACATAACTTCTCAGGAATACTGACTCCTCTGTTTTGAGCACATTTTGGCTCTTACTAATGTTCTGACTGCCAGGCAGGAGAGACCAATTCTTGTCAAGGTGTTTTTACGGCCTTTCTACTGTCTGTCTCTGTTTTATTAATCCAAAGTCAATAAAAGTAGTCCAGATATCCACTGTGACGTTTTCTTCAACCATTTCGCAATGAGATAGAAACAACAGAGACACAAAAGGATCCCCCACTGACCACTACTATCTCCAAGTTGTCTTAATCTGCCTGTTTCCTTGGCAGAGGAGCAAAAGCAATCTTCATTGAGTTACATTTTCTTCAAGGGGCATCTTCTGTTCCTCCCTCACCTGATCCACGTGGGCCAGTCCAGCCAATGTCCGGTTTTTCACAACAGTAATGCCAGGTTAATATACAAAGTTCCATTTTGACTCTGCAAATAGTTGCATTTTCCTTGTTGTTAGCAAATAAAAATAAAATGATAGATGTATGTTGTATATAATAAAATTATGATTATTGAAAGCATTAAGCAGCACCAACAGAACCAAATGAAAATCCTTGCTCATACACCCACACCCACAAAATGATAATATACCCTTCAACCCTTCAGCTGGTGTGCAATTTCACTAACATTGGTAATCCTAAAACTAAATCCTAACTTGCTTTGCTGTTAATAGTGTGTATTATCTTTTAATACTATCTTTTAATAGTGTGTAAAGTTGCACAGATATGCACATGTGTGACTGAAGACTTCGAAAATCACAGAGTTCATAACAGTTACAGCCTAATACTATATTTCAGAATGTGACACCAAATCTCCCAAATGATAAGAATAGCTTATTTATTTAACCAAATGTATATACCACTTGATTGTAACAAAAGCTCTAAGCGGTTTGGTTGATATTTGCTTTTAGACACTTCCCTCTTTTCAATAATCTACAAACCAAAAGTGTCTTAATAAAAGAGAAGATCTTTATTCTTTCAGAAAGCTTAATTAATTGGAAGCCTTTAAAATGTCATTTTACTGGAACTTACATAAAAAGTTAAAATTGCTATATTAGATAGAGCAGAGGAAGACAGCCCTGTTCTGCTTATTCAGTTAATTATGGTTGTCACTTTCCCAAGACCTACTAAACTGTGGTTGAAGATCCCAAGAATTTTGTATCTCACAGTTGTGCACTATTACACTTTTAGTAGTTTGCAATATTGCAAAAGAAAAGAAAAAAAGAAACATGATGCTATTGAGCAAGCAGACATGTGTGTGATTGTCACTGGTGAGAGCAACGTCTCTCAAAATGGGGGAGCTGTTCCTTGAACAGTGGTAGTGTTTTCTAGGAAAGCCTGAGGTCCAACTGGCCATCTCCCAGCCATGACATCCCACTCCTGACCCCACAGGTCTCAATTGTAATCTCTGTGTCACACAAGGATGCTAGTTCACACATTAGGCAGAGTGGCCTTGGCCACTAGGTAAAAGGCAAAAGATCTATACAATCTGCTGGGTAAGCAGTTAACAGAGCAGCAGTCAATCACATTTCCCAGACAAGAATTTCCCAAAGAATACACATGCCTGTGTTAGATGTAGATATAAATCATCTTAATTTGAAAAGCATAATGTGTGAAGTGGCCCTGACTTGCAAATGAGGGAGAGAATACTATTGTACATTCTAGCCCTTGCAACTTTTGCAATTGCATTACAGGAAGCAGCAGCAATTAACCTCTTGGGTCAAACCACCCTGTGTCCAGATGAGCTCTCTATAAGTTGAGGCAACACAACAAAAGACTATTTCAGTTCTAGGAAAGAACACCCAAGGAACCATGACAGTTAAATATCATTCTATAAACTGAGCCATGCCATTGGTCCAACTAGCCCTCTATGATCTTCTATTGAATCACAAACAGGGGAGGACATCCGTCAGATAATTTGACTAGCTCCACCACTCATTTATGGCCCTCCCACTTAGGAGAAGCTTGATTTGGTAAGTTCTGGAGAAAAACTCAACAAGACATTAGAAGCAGCAAATGATTCAACCCTGTGATCCATTTGTGTATGCGTCTATCAATTTCATACAAGAGTATTTCATATGTCATCTGCCTTAGAATAAAAGAACATTTATATAGGAAGTAATGTGCAGTATATACATAAATTGCCATACATAATGATCCCATAGGTTTAATGTTTCCTGCACTCACACATGGTTTGCATGCCCTGAGAAGCTGCAGCTAACCATGGTTTCTTGATATGCATCTTAGTGTGGAATGCAGAGACTGCATTGTCCCACATAAGAATCCATACATGGTTCATGTGTTATTTGCAACATGGAAGTGTTCCATGTAGAAAATAATGTAATATATGCAGCAAGCTCAATGTAATCTAAAATTAATGTTCAAACGCTGAGAAAGGCAAACACTTTTGCTGCTGTTTCTTATTTCATACTGTATATGTAATACAATACAATGTTTATCATTATTTAAATACAATGTACATCAACTTCCAAGCGCAGAAATTCCTCTAACTTTAATGAACAGCTCCAGCAGATCTCAAAGGGACAACACTTTTAATGCTATGGGTTACTACATCCAGACTTAGTCATCATCAGAATAGACTCACAGAAATCTAAGCATGATTAAGTCTGAATCCAACTTTATATATTCTCCTTTATTCAACCAACAAAATTCTGGCTATGTCATAATTAAAGAGCATATATGTGCAGGGGGGAGGGGATTATAAATAAAACCCTTTATTATTTTCACAGCAAAAAGTACCCACAAACTCATTCAGTAACCATTTACCGGTAAGTTACAATTATTCTGGAAGACTAGAAAGTCCTGAAATTAGCCCTATGGCCATCACAAAACTTCAGGCAAATAGGAGAGCTTTGCAGAGTTGTCCTTAGGATCTAATTATCTTGTCTTACCAGATTTCAGAAACAGCACAAACACTCCCAAAGGAAGGTCTCTGGGTACTACTGTCCAACAAAATCCTGCTATTCCATTAAGACTACAAACCTGTGCTTTGCAATACTGTATTGGAAAGGTAGGTGGAGAAACGTGGAAGCAAATTTCTGCCCTGTCTGCTGACGCAAATCCTTGCACGTGTTACACCTCTCTGTGGGTTGTCTCCCCGCACCCTCAATGAAAGTTTAAAAGCGGGGTTGAGTGCATAGATTTAGTATACAGTTATGTGCACACCAGCTGGTCTGACATGATAAAGCAGAAGGACTCTGAAGGAGAATTTCCCTGTCTGTCTAACCAATAATCCATAAACTAAGGCAGATTTGTTCAAGAGACCATCACTGATCTTCTCCTGCCCCCTCCCCCCGCCTAAAATCTGTTTAGCTATCAGATTGTTTCAGTCGTTAAAAGGAGTAAATAACAAGTGGACAGAGAGCAAAACGAGCTTATCACCACTGAGTTTACCTCAGCACCAGCTTTACGTTCCTCGAGTTTGCAGAGTTATCTCACAACCATCACGCCTTCATGCATGCTGCACAAATATTTTCAATACAGACAGATCTATTAAAAAGCATCTACCAAAGAAAAACAATAACGTAGACTCAATCACTCCAGACAACATAAGCACTCCCCCCACCCCACCTCGGGCATCGTTGGTGGGGGGGGACACAATTCTTGTATAGCCCTATGCTAGATCATATATTGAGCCGGAACTTTAAATAGCAGCTGGGGTTGTGGTGTGTTATTTTTTTTTGTGGCTGTCACTAAAAATACACGCTGCCTCTTGATCACTGATCTGAGGTGAAATCATCACATGCACCGCTTTCGGCATCTGTCACAAGCTGGAATTGTTGCCTTGCAATGAACCGGGGAGCAGCAGGGGTCACTCTTTAAGGGAATCAAAGCCGCGTCCAAGTTCTAAGGCGCATCGCCGAGGAAAGGAGGAGCCGGGAGGATGGGCAAAAGAGGTAAGGCAATATCGTTCCCCCCCCCCCCCACACAACATTCGCGCGCCCATTCTGATAATCTCCGGGCAAGGATAGCTTCATGCTCTCTCTCGCTCTCTGCCTTTGCCCGACAGCGCTGCTTTCCCAGAATGCCCCTCGCCGCCTGCCCCGCACTATTCGATTGAGCCTGGCAAGCAAAGCGCACGCACGGCTCCTCCTGGCGCGCCGGAGAAACTCGCCTTTCCAATCGCAGCAAACGAAGGAAAGGGGGGTCGTGCATCAACGCCCCCCAAAATCATACACCAAGAAAGGAAGGCTTTGCCACTCTTGCCTGCTTTGCCCCCTCCCCTTTCCGCTCCAGCACAGCCCCCTCCCCAACTGCTGCTCGTAGGCACGTCCGAGGCGATTTTCCTGGTCTTCCTTCCTTCCCTCTTTTTCCTGGTTTCTGTCCTCCTCCTGGCCACCCCGCCTTCGCCTCCCGATTCTCACCCGCGTTCCTCAGCTTCTTGTTTCTGTACACGGACAGGATCACCAGCAAGTTGCCCAGGATATCTACCACGATGGTGAAGATGAGGATGGCGGCCAAGGTGGAAGACACCCAGGGGGGCCTGTCCAAGGTGAGCTCGTCCCGCGGCGGGGAAGAGCCGTTCAGCGCGCTCCCATTGCCTCGCATGCTGCCCGGAGGGAGCCGCGCACGTCCCAGGGGCTGCGAAGTTTGGGGAGGGAAGGTGTGATGGGGGCAAGACGGGGCGCCCGCCGCCAGCTGGCAGGGAGCGTCACCTTGGCTGTGCCCTATCCGGCATGAGAGAGGGGCTGCCTGGAGGGGGGGCACAGGGGAGACAGCAGGGCGCTAAAGCCCCTCCATCCCCTCCTCGGGCTCCGCCGCGATGCCAAGCGGCCGGTCCGCCGCTGTCGCCGCCGTCGATCCTCTCCTCTCACGAGCTCCTGCCATCGCCTCTTTGCCCGGACGGGGAAGTTTCGCCGAAGTGTGCATGTGCCACGGCGAGTTACTTTTATAGCATCCCCCGCTTCCTCCTCCTCCTCCTCCACCTCCTCCTCCTCCTTTACTCTCCGCGCGGATCGCCCGCCCCGCCGCCGCTGTTGCAGCTGCAGCCGCCATCCACATAGCCAGCCAGCCCCCCTCCCCAAACAGCGGCAGCCCCCCCCCCACCCTCCGCGCCGCCACCACTGTTGCCTCCAGGTGACATCCAGCGTTGGCGCCTGGCCTCCCCCTCCCCGGACACGTGCGCTGCGAGGGGATTCCAGCTGCCGCCGAAGCGGGCGGCGTAGCCACAGCTCCTCCAGCAGGCGCTCGTCGGAACTGGCGCCTCCATTCATAGCCGAGTTGTAAAGCTGGAACGTTGGGGAGTAGGAAGGAGGGAAGGCGCGCGCGCGTGCCTCAGCGCAGCCCCATTCATTCTTTCCCCGCTCTCCCCATTCATTCTTTCGCGCGTCCGTTCATTCATTCTTTCGCTCATTCAGAAAGCCAGCCAGCCAGGTTCATTCACGGATTTGGAGGCTGCAGGTCGCTGGGGGACCGTTGCCACCTGAAGCTGCGATGGTGCTTTATAGCCTTTTTAACGACTTTTTGTGCACGGGACTGGGAGGGGTGGCGTCGAGAAGACGGAAGAAGGAGAAGTTTGCCTGGCTGCTTTTTGCTTTTAAAAAAAATAATACTTTGGATAAATATCACTTTAATTAAACACTTTCCGGATGAGTTCTCGACGACTGGAAGCTTTACAGAAGGAAGCACGGGCTGCTTGGAAGCGAGGAGAGCTGCAGACAGTTCTGATCAGGCTGTGCTATTAAAAGCTCCTCGTACAGTTATTTGCTCTGCATGGGGGGATGGGGGGGAGGTACCTCGGGACCCGAATCCCCCAGAGCAGCACGTGCATTCGCCTCATAGAAGAGGGGAGGGAGGAGAGGAGGAAAACAGCAGGGGGAAGACAAGAAAAGACTACCTCGTTCTACATCCCCCCTCCCCTTCGGACGCGAAAATATATGAGAAAGGCGGACTTTCTCTCTCTTCTCCTTTTGGAAAGCAACCTCATCTACTTCCCAAAGTCGGAGATAATATTGGGGGCATTTCCTCTCTAATATCACTTTCCCCCCCCCCCCCGATTTCCGAAGGCAAATAGGATTTCATTGCTGAAACTTAGAAAAGAGGCTACCCCTCCCGCTTTCTGGTCACCACCCAGAAATAGCAACGGGACAAAGCGGGTGGGCGGGTGTGGTGTAAAATAGGGATTCTTACATAGTAGTAAAGATGGGCGCACTTCGTGTATTGCTAAGTGGGAAATATTAAAAAACGTCGTGGAAATACGGTTTTTCCCTACTCAAGGAGAATGCCAGCTGTGTTTGCCAGAGGTGTGTGTTGTTAAATGCTGCAATAATTCATATACTCCCCCTCCCCATGTTATTCATACAGCCCTAACAACTGATAGCCAATAAGAAAGAAGTCAATTCTCTTTTCTCTCCTGTTTTGAAATCTGTTTGAGAAAACGAAGAGGAAAGTCTTATATAGAGCATGGCATACATCGTTTAACAGAGCACTGTTTTAAATAGCAACATTTTAGCCAATTAAGGATACCGTTGCCATTTATTAAATGGCATAAAATCTTCTGGGCTGAACAATGTGATCCTTACCATTTTGTGATTACAATGGCATTTTGAAACCTATTACAGACAGTAAAGGAAGAATAAAGAAGGGGAATCAGATAATTATGAACCAGAGAGCAGCTTAACAAGCTGAATAACAAAAAAATAATAATGTTGGGAGTGATTGGCATTAAAATAAGCAGGATCTAAGAAGATGCAGTAGCATTCTATTTGCCATAGTGTTGGCACACCACTCGTTCAAAAAAGAAGAAGAAGAAGCAGCTATGCTAAAAATAGCAGCCAGTGCTGTAACATGTGCCCTATGCTGGAAGGAAAGTTTTCTATTATTTGTATTCATCACATAGTCATAGGAATGCATGATGAGAAGGAAACTGAAGGGCTTCTAAGTATATCACTGCACTGAGACGGAATTACCCATCCTCAGACAGTCTAGCGCTGGGAGTAAACAAAGCTATTTTAAACCAACCTTTGAAAAATTAAAACATGGAAAGAACCTAGCAGCTCTCTTAAGTGCCACATTGATTCAGGCTTGATTTCAAATACCTATTCTTCTGGATTGATTTATCTAAGTGGTTTCACCAGAAAGCTTCCTCAAAATTGTGGTATTCTCGAGAATCAGAGTTTTCTGTTGTTGTTTTTTTTAAAAAAGAAAGCATCTAGTCCTCATGATGGCAAAAGCGTAAGCATGATCCTTAAAGCGTGTATCTCTCATCTAAGCATTTCTCCAGCAGAACTTTAGGAAAAGCGTGAAGAGTCACACTACAGCTGCTTTAAAGGATGCTTCAAATAGGAATAAGATGGTTAGAATGTGGTTATCACCAAGGCTGAAGGTTCAAGCCCCTTAAGGTCCTTTGCAAATCTATGATTCTATGAGGGAAACAATATAGCTGGTTTTGGTCAGTCTGAAAGATGTCACAGGGGATTTTGAGTTACACAGAAAACTTTCTCAGGCTGGATGTTCCAGAAAAGTAACCTAATGAATTTCTGTATGGAACTCAGGGGCTATCATCCATAAATAAGGGTTTGGTTGCTGGGTAACAGGGACAAGGAAAGGGAAATTATAAGGGTCATTAAAAAGGATAGAAAATTCTTTCCAGTAGCACCTTAGAGACCAACTGAGTTTGTTCTTGGTATGAGATTTCGTGTGCATGCACACTTCTTCAGATACCAAGAAGTATCTGAAGAAGTGTGCATGCACACGAAAGCTCATACCAAGAACAAACTCAGTTGGTTTCTAAGGTGCTACTGGAAAGAATTTTCTATTTTGTTTCGACTATGGCAGACCAACACGGCTACCCACCTGTAATTAAAAAGGATGGCATTCTTTATGGCAGGAATAGGGGGGGGGGGCTTTTTCAGCCCAAAGATCACATTCAACCCACCACTACTTTCTTTGTCAGTGTCTCCCATGCACCCAACTGTGGCATCTTATGGAAACATAACAAAACAGACAGCGACAACCCTCTTTTCAGCCATTTCCTACCAGGAGGTGTTCCCCATTGAAAATTTCTCTCTCTTTGAATTATTCCTCTCCAGGTGCCAATTTTCACCCTCTGCAGGAACCCACCAAGAACTTGTGATAACTCTCAACCAAGAATCGCTATGCACACAAATATGGAACAAAGAAAACATGAAATTAAACTAAAGATAGAAGAAGAAGAAGAAGAGTTTGGATTTGATATCCCGCTTTTCACTACCCGAAGGAGTCTCAAAGCGGCTAACATTCTCCTTTCCCTTCCTCCCCCACAACAAACACTCTGTGGGGTGAGTGGGGCTGAGAGACTTCAGAGAAGTGTGACTGGCCCAAGGTCACCCAGCAGCTGCATGTGGAGGAGTGGAGACACGAACCCGGTTCCCCAGATAACGAGTCTACCGCTCTTAACCACTACACCACACTGAAGTGAACACCTGGAGCCACGTGCTTTGTAGATCAAACCCTGCCACCCCCCAAGGGAAAGGATTTTCAATAGAAATGCTGGGGAAAGATCCTGCCTGGGACCTTGGGAAGCTGACAAGAGTCTAATTTAGGGGTGGGTCATTAGTCCCATTTATCATAAGGCAGCTTCAGTCATTCATATGTTCAAGCTACCCATGCTGTGTACTGCAGAGGAAGATGAACAACTTGCACAGTTTCTTAAGAAAAATGTTCTTACTTTCCATGCATTTGCAGTCAAGACCCATTAATAAAATGTACAGTGTTGAAGGAGTCGGGGCTGTGCTTTGCATCTTAGCACAGCTTCAGCAAAGACTTACAGCAGTGCTCCTACCATTTGTTTGTATTCTGTTTGCTCTTTGCAATTCACCGCATGGTCTTGCTTCACAGCCAGGGTGGTATCCTGCAGGCCAAATCCAGCCTGACAAACTGCTGGTTGTGGCCTGCCAACACCCACAGCTCTATCTCCTGATCTGATTTAGTGGTAAAGCTCTCTGTTCCATAGAGTGTGATCTCTAAAGAGCAGCCAGAGGGATCAAATAAAACACACAAGTCTTTTTTTTAGAGAGGATCTGCTCTCAATACACCACAGCACTGAGATGGATATAAAAGGCAGCATCTTCTCTCACCTTCCCTCCAATCGAAACAAAATAGAGAATTCTTTTCAGTAGCACCTTAGAGACCAACTGTGTTTGTTCTTGGTATGAGCTTTCGTGTGCATGCACACTTCTTCAGATACGCATGCACTCAATGAATGAATGGTTGTTGACTGTTGTTGTTGTTTTAAGAACAGGCAGAGGGCTTAGCCCTGGTCTCAGCACTGTGGTGCTTAGCAGTGAGAATGGACATGAGAGATCTTTCTGACTACTCTTCAGACATCCTTTCTAAAGAGCAGCTAAATGGGTCTTTTATGCCCCGGTGGGAGTTATCTCAGCACTGTGGTACTCAGTGCTGAGATAAAAGATCCCTCTGGCTGCTATGTGAAAGACAGCTAGAAGGATATTTTATCTTTGATCTTAGCACTAAGCATCACAGCACTGAGATAAGAGAGATAAAGAGTGGGGGTGGGCTTTAAGAGTAAAAGGCAGCAACCCCCCCCATCTCACATCACATTATTAATTTTGCACAAATCCTGTGGGAAATAAAGAGTGGTGTTTCCAGCTAACCCTACCCATGTAATGGGGTGGAGAGGGCTGCAAATGCTGGTTTTGTGTATCTGGGTATGACAATGCATGAATGAGTGTTTAGCAGTATTATGAGACTGCTTGTGTAGTGGGTGGGTGTGCTGCATATGTCTGGGTACATATATGTGTGATGAATGTGCATCTATAGTGTGTCTGTGCACATACGTTGGCCATGCCTTTCATTGGTATGTGACAGTTGAAGAGCTGCCTGACTATCAATGCAGCCCTTGGCCCATAAAAGACATCCCCCCCCCTGAGTGACAGGAAATAAATTTGCAATAATTTTGAATAAGTACAGATTGGATCATTGTCCCAGCAGGGTTTCTTTAACATTTGTGGTCCAAGCAAGTGTACTACTGAAGAGACAAAATACTCTTCATTTGACATTAAACTGGAAATGGTGCCGTCTCTTCAGCATGTGATGGAAATGTCAATGAAAGCTCTGATTCTTCAGCACTTTCCTTTATTATTATAATGATGATCCATGGAACTCCTGGAAAGTCTCTAGACTACAACTTAAAAGCCACTTAAAGACTAATCATGTCTTACAGAGCACTAGACATTTATCAATAGTAAAATAGATGTAATTTGGGGCATCTGTAATTGGGTCACCTACCAGTAACTCTCCCCTCCCCCATTTTAAAGCAGCCGCAGACTTTGATTGGAGTAGCAGTGCCAAAAGAGAGCATTTTAAGAGGAGTGCAAGGGAAATATTAAATATGTCCTTCTGCAGTGCCACTGTTCCAGTAAAAAATGCAGCCTGGTCCAGTTGCTTACAAGTGAAATGGAAAAGGTCACCAAAGTGTGTGGTAACTCACTCTTGTTTCTTAGTGGCTCTTTTTTGGCTCCAGTCCTGTTGGCACTCAGCCACTCAGGTTGATGTGAGAAAAACTATGTGTCGCTTTCAGAAAGTCATGGGGAAATGCCTACCTGTGGGAGAGGACACTGCTGGAGAAGAAGGAAAACTTCGTCCTGTTCTCAGATTCTCAAGTGGATGGAAGCACAGTCCTCCTTAGCCGGTGTCCCCATGCAAGGAAATAAAGGTAGTAGATGGGATAAAAGAATCGTAGTGGGTCCTTTTCTATTCTGTGTCCCACCACCGCCTGTTGCATGCGGGTAAGAAATGGCAGAGTGGATTGTCAGGGTCAGCAGAATCTGGCACTGTGTCCCTTTATTTGTTCTCCCCAAGTAAGGGCAAACGTTGGAAGTCAGAACTGTGCTAGAATCCATCATTTTATCATACAGTGGTACCTCGCAAGACGAATGCCTCGCTGGACGAAAAACTCACTAGACGAAAGACATTCGCTAACGAAAGGGTGACTCGCAAGACGAATTTCCCTATGGGCGCGACTCGCAAGACGAAAAATGTTCGCGGTTTTTTTAAATATTAATTTCGTCTTGCGAGGCACCACTGTATTCTCTTGATATGACATAGGAAGCTGCCCCTCCTGAGTCAGACCATCAGTCCATTAGTATTGCCTGCAATGACTGGAAGTGGCACTCCAGAGTTTCTCACAGGGAGACAGCCCTACCTGAAGGTACCAGCAGTGTTTTTCTTCCTAGAAAAATAGGTGCTTGTACTCGCCATGAAGTTACACTAAGTGCCACACTTTTTAACAAAAACAAGAGGTGCCCCTGAGTACCCCTGAGAGAAACAACAACACTGGGTACCAGGGAATGAACCTGGGATCTTCCTTTAGGCATGAGCTGCAGCCCTCCCTCTACCTTTGTACCATAGCAACATGCTTCAAAATGATTATTAAATAACTTGGCAGTGCCAGTGACATTCTACAATTGGCTAGTAACATCTTGTTCACTAACACAATCTTGATTCTCATGAGGAAAACCCTCAACTCTCATTTCTCTTGATGCACAAGAAGTCCTAAGGCTATTGCCGCCTCAACTCCTTGCTCTCAACCCTGACTAACTATCAGTGCTCATTAGTCACGGCTTCGCCCTTGTTGTGTTCACCCGATACTGCAGCATTGCTTGTGCACTGCTATATCTGCATGGCTGATCTTGTTGTGGTCATGTAAATCCCAAAGCAAGCAACTTAATGGAGATGTTAGCAAATAGAAGGGTGGAGAACACACACAAAATAAAACTCCATGAGCTGTGCACAACTTCCGCTGCCTTTTTAACAAAGAGTGTGCAAATCCATGCAACAAAATGTGAATGGGTAGCATATGCACACTTGCTTTCAGTATCAGCATTGCCTTCTGTTCTATCTATCTATCTGCTATTAAGTGCATCACATCGAGACACAGTGCTTGCAGAGGGGGGAAACCATCTGTGGCAGCACAGCAGCTATAGAATAGATTGGAGTTCTTAAATCTTCGGGATTCAGGTGGTTGTAATGCTGACAAGATGCTGAGGACCAGAGGCAATGTTGTTCAATCAGATCATCTGGAACTCCCAGAATGAAAACCACAAGGCCAACACAGCTTTAAAAATGATAAGCAGCCGATCGGATATGTGATTCCTCATTAATGACAGTGACATGGTAAGAAGACTGAGAAGAAGAGGAGCTATTGGGTGCTTAATAGCTGCATAATAAACAAGAACATGGGACCCAGGTGGCGCTGTGGGTTAAACCACAAAGTCCAGGGCTTGCTGATCAGAAGGTTGGCGGTTCGAATCCCTGCTACGGGGTCAGCTCCCGTTGCTCGGTCCCAGCTCCTGCCCACCTAGCAGTTCGAAAGCACGTCAAAGTGCAAGTAGATAAATAGGGACCGCTCCAGCGGGAAGGTAAACGGCGTTTCCGTGCGCTGCTCTGGTTCACCAGAAGTGGCTTTGTCATGCTGGCCACATGACCTGGAAGCTGTCTGCGGACAAACGCCGGCTCCCTCGGCCTATAGAGCGAGATGAGCGCCGCAACTCCAGAGTCGGACACGACTGGACCTGATGGTCAGGGGTCCCTTTACATTTACCTTTAAACAAGAACATACAGTTTGAATTTGCATTGAAAGAGACCCCTTGTAGGCACCCACCCACTGGAATAAGCCATTCCTGTTGCTCCACTCTTCTTACACCTTCACAGCTCCAAAAACATCTATAACACTTGTCAAAATCTGCAAATACATGAACCCAGTGGCAGATTTTCAGAGCCGATCCACTGCAGATTTTCCATGTCACTTCCCACTGTGGGATTCGTCTTTTTCTCAATGTCCCACAGCACCACCTACAGTTCTCATAAGGGCTACCCCAAAGTACATTCACAATGTTATACTGACACTTGTAGTCATAACAGATTCTGGGAAATAATCAAAAAAATAGTTTTTTTCCATCTGGTTAGACTGGAAAAAAAATTCCCTTATTTCCAGTGATCTGGGAAACTTGTGACTGCCCAGATGTTGCTGGACTAAAGCATCTCCCAGACCATTCCAATAGCCATGCTTTTTTCCCAGAATGCCTCTGGGCTGTGGGTGAAGAGGGTGGGTGAGTAGCGCCCCAGCCAGTGCTTCAGTTTGCCTTGTAAAAAAAAAAAAAAGGGTGAAAGATGAAATGGACCTCATCCTGCCTGCTGAGCTGCTGGGAGGGGAGGAGGAAGGGGATGGGAGCAACCTGAGAGAGGGGAGAGCAGAGTGACCAGGTCATGGCAGGAAAGAGAAGTGGAGAGGCCAGGGCACTGTGCAGGTGGAGAGAGGCATGTGTGCAATGGTGGCCACCCCATTCACAAAATGCTGCCATGACCTTTTGATCCTGCTGTAGTGGCTTCTCTCTCTTTTTAATGAGCCTGGGCTGACTGTTCCCTGTGCTGCCTCGTGCTCAAATGTCAGGCAAAACCAAGCCACAGCTGAGCTCAAGCCAGATGAGCTACATGCAGTCAGTTGCAACAGCTCCAAAATGCTGTCAGGAGGGTTGTGTGTGTCCCTGCGTGTGTCAAGGACTAGGAGACAAGCAGGCTATTCAGATTCTGGGCGAGGTGGCGCCTCCCACCTCCTCTTATCACACTGCAACTTATTTTCTCTTTTCGTTTGGTTTCTAATGTTTTGCTGGCAACTCCTAACCACCATTCAAGTAGTTTGCTTAAGGTCATACATGCAACATCTTCCTCCTCTGCTTAGAATAAATCGGAGGATCCTTCATGTTGTCACATCATGCTCTGAGTGTAAGCAACCTGACTGCTAAGTAGCCACAGCCAGTCTGCACAGATCTGCTCTGAATGATGCTGCTCACCCAAGTGGCCAGTGACTCTCTCTCTCTCTGGTCATCCTGAGTCGTAATATTTCCGCTTTAAGATGTTAACTACTGCTTCACATTCAGTTTGCCTGAGCCTTCTGAAAGCAAATGAAAGCAACCACAAAAGTGGTCTCCAACTCTTATCGGGCCAGGTGGTGCACGATTGTGAACAATCCCCCAACTTTTATCCTAGGAGAACAGAAAATCTGTGGGAACAGATGGTGTCTAGGATATCCAAGTAGGTCACTCTCTGCTGAGTTAATGTTCATGCTAACACAGTACTTTCCCTGCAAGCATTCGCTCTGCTCTGTTTTCTGTCAACTGTTTGTGGCGTTTTTGATAACTTTTGGTCTAATGGAGTAGCTAAATGCATTTGATTTGATTTTTCTAATTACTTTTCGGCTGAAGCTCATAAAGATGCTTTAAAAAAAAAAAAAAATCAGGTTTAAATGCTCTTTGGAATATTATGCCGGCTGGCTTCTCCTCAGTCTGGTGCTTCTGTATTTACTGTTACTGCTGTTTGGGGGTCTTTCTTCCTACCCAAAAGTGCACCTGATGTCATTAACAATAACATGGTGCAGTAAGTTTGCAAGTTTGTGTTTTGCAAGAAACACTTCCCACCATTGCTTCCCTATAGGTTTATGTGGGATAAGATTATTTAGAGTGTTTTGCTTTTATTTATTTATTTGCAGTGCAACCTGTGTGAATTCTCAATTGGACTCTGGGGTTTGACTGCTTACTTTAATCACCCAAGGAAACTCATTGCTAGATCACTTGGCTATTCTGGATACAGGCTTCATATTCAGATAATGGAGGAATGCTAAGTTATTTGCATACTTCTGTGGCTGAATGTTAAACATGAGCCAAGAGCACCAGACTGCTCAGTAGTGAAGTGCTTCTATTCCTATCACTCAGCTTTTTCCCTGTGATGAGGGAACCCTCTTGGCAGCCTCTCTCTTTTTCCCTTTGTCCTAGTCGCAAGTACTGAGCACCTCACATTTGTGACAATGCTTTCTGGTTAATGCTTTCAGCATTACCCTGCCAACTTTATGTACATGACCATTCCGGAGCTTGGCCTTCCCATTTAGCAGTTTGAGGCCACCTCACCTCCTCTGCTGCTTCTCATGCTTGAAAAGCATACCTCTGGGATGGGCAGAGGTGGCAGCCGGCAATCCTCAGCAAAACTCACCATTCCTATCATGTTGATTTGGGGTGAGGGAGAACTAAAAAGGATTTGCTTTTGTGCTCTGAAGCATTGAGATTGCAGTGATCCAGCACAATCATTCCCTCTAATTACAAGCTTGCCCGCTCCTCATGCTGGTGTTCCCTCTACCTTCCCCCTCATCCCCCACCCTGATATTTTCCTTCCATGGCAAGGTGAGAGAGAGGGAGATCAGTATCACTTTTAGTGGACACTTGTCCATGGCACTTTTTGGGTGTCCAAGTCAAAGAGTTGCCAAGAGGCACTTTGGGGGAATCACTTCAGCTCTGGGTACCATGTACAGAATGTGCTTTACCTGCCAAAAACACATCATATGCCTGCAGGACAGCAACAGTACTTCCCCTGGAGCTCTTAAGCCTTCATGTGGAAGAAGACAGTTTTCCAGACCATCTGATCCCAAGTCAATGGGACCAGCACCATGCAGAGGGTACTGCAGTAGTCCAGGTGAGCTGTAACTAGCATGTGTCACCAGCACCATAACAGATGGGTAGATAATACAGATGGGGAAAGAAAAGAAGTAAATGGGGCCAATTGATTTCTGTGTCAGAATGCAAACTGTGACTCTCAGGGACATCCCTGAGCTGGGACCAAAGCCAAGCCCATCCCAATAGACATCATAGACAAGGGGCAGGTTCTGCTTCCTTGTGAATGGTGGCTTAAGATTTCCATTCAAGTACATGGTAGCCATTCACTTCCCTCGACTACATACAAAGCTTCCTCACCCTGCTATCCTTACTATGGGATCAGGGGCCATGTTTGCTGCCTGTTCTGTCCCCAGATGAATTTCCTCCTATTTGAGGTCATTTCACTGTCATTAACAGTGGGAAAAGTAGCTGCAAACCCTACAGAAAGCAGCCTGGGTTCTGCAGGCAGGGAGCAACAGGGAGCCAGGAGTCCCTGCAGTAGAATTGACCTCTCTCTGCCCTTTCTCCCATCACAGTGAAGGCTATTACTCTCATTGTTGTTCTAGAATCATTGCTGTTTTTGTCTTTTTTTGTAATGACAGCAGTACCTACCATATTCACTCAAGTCTAATGCTCCATCAAATCTAATGCACACCTTAATTTTCACAACATAATTTGGCCAAAGAAGGTGAGCATTAGATTTGAGTAAATACGGTAATCACACACACACACACACACACACACACACACACACACATTCCAGCAGCTCAAAACATACAGTTAGCAGCTGTGGAATACAGACAGTCTCAATATTTTGTCACATTTTAGTTGTCTCATCATTGCAGCCAGTCATTTAGAGTAGACCTTCTTTCACAGAGATCTTTGAAATGACAAGTCTTCTAATATCGTGAGTAATCATAGTGTGATTTTGCAAAGGCTGACAATCTCTATTTAGCCTCCTTTTTAGCATTTTGCCTCTTTCCTTTTCCATTATTGCTTTGCAAACTGTGGCATGGTGTATTTAATTTTAAAATGCTAATAAAGAGCTATTTGGTATTACCCAGGACCTTAGGAGATTCCAGTGGTATTATCAGACAGGCACATACAGCATCAGCAGAGAGCAGTTGCCAGTCAGAGTAGGCAACACTAGAACATATGAACAAATAATGTGACACTGCATAAAACAGCTGCCTGCTTCTTAGTGACACAGGAGTCCCCTCTTAAGTATGGGCTTCCATGGAAACCTGACTGTACAGACATTGTAGACCTACTGGCAGGGATGCTTTCCTGGGTCTGGTACTGTGTATTTGGATTGAAGTATTTGGATGTAAATCTGTTGGCAAGAACTCATGGCACAGCAACTGGATACAAATGGGAAGATGCTTCCAGAAACTGTCATTCAGAGGCAGAACATAGCCAATTGTCATGAACTGGCAGGGCGACAGGGAGGAGTCCTGGCAATTGGTGCAGCCCAGCCATGAATGGGGCACACCGGAGCGGGCAAGCTAGGGGTGGGGAAGGAAGTACTCACAGGGTGATGGAGGATGGCAAGGGGATGGGGATCAGTGCCCAGGAACCAGAGCAGCAGGACTCATCACCAGAGTCAGGGGGCCCTCTGTCTATAAACATGGTGGGCTCTGAGGTATAGTGAGCAGCAGGAGGGGTGCTCCAGGAGGCTGAGACAGCCAAGGGTCCACAGCTCTCTAGCTCTGAGAGGAGGGGTGTGATTCCTCAGCTGGAGTAGGCTTGGAACAGGTGAGGGGCAGATGACTCATCAAGCCCAGATGCTGCAATCAGCATGAAAAGTATGAAACCTCTGGGTATAGGGAAATATATAAATCCAATTAATAGTAGTAGTAGTAGTAGTAGTAGTAGTAGTAGTAGTAGTAGTAGTACAAAAGGGCAGCAGAGCTGAGGTTCTGCTCAACTGCTCATCTTGATGGACCTTGGCTGGGATGCTACAGGATTTTGGACTTACCCCGGCCGTGTTTCCTACCTGTTGAACTTGGGACTTGACTTATTGACTTGCTGCCAGGTAGAGCAGGAGTTTGGGACACCTATTAGCTAGTAGCCATTGATAGCCTCTATGAATTCTCTTATCCTCTTTTGAAGCCACCCAGCTTGATGGCCATCATGACTTGTGGAGAGCATTCCACAACTTATGCGTTGTGTGACAAATTACCTTCTTTGGCCCTGAATCCATGCCATCAGTATAACAAAAGGAGAGAGCAAATAACATAAGCCAGGCATGTTCGAGGTTAGTTAAAGGTTAATCATGGCACCCTATGGAACTGCGGGATTTTCGAAAGTCAACTGAAAATTGCTAGCAAATCTCCATGACACAGAAGGACTTTGAATTTTTGAGCCACTGAAGTTTCTTAAGAGATGTGAGGAGCCTTGAAATCCTATTAGGAATTGACTCAGCCCTTCATGGCAAGAACAGTACCTTTAAATGATTGAGATCAGTGCAAGTGAAGTCCCCCCCCCCCCCGCTGGCATTGCCCTTGTCTCCGAGGTGTCACTGGGGCTGCGTATTTATGCACAGTGTGAACTGCTTAAATCATTACCTGCTGTGTAAATATCCCAATCAAATGTTTAGCTGAAAGACTGATAAAACTCTGGAGAGCTGAGAATTTCTCTCCACTTGTCACTTCATTGCCAACAGGGAGGCATGCCGCCTTGTCTGTCCCGACAATCAATATGTGCAACATTCAGAAGATATTTCTTTAAATGTGCTAAACTGTGCAATAATTGGCCTGGAAAACAACAGCTGTGGCACCATCATTTTGCCCAAGAAACATTTGGCTGCCAGGATGAGGCACTTACAGCAGATTAGATTATTAGCTTGACTCACTTGTCTGCTTCACCTGTGACTTTGTGAAAATGGATCATCTCTCTGTATAAGCATATAGACAACTATCAGCATACATTTATGGAAAAAGATATACATTTACAGAAAGGTGTCTGTCTGTCTATATGGGTGTATATGTATAAAGACAGAGAGTGAGTGCAGATGTGCGTCATACATTTAAAGCACATTCAATGAACATTTAAAGTTCATGGCTTCCCCCAAAGAATGCTGGTAACAGTAGTTTCACACCACAGCTGCAATTAATCCTTAACAAGATGCAGTTCCCAGGATTCTTTGGGAGAAGCAGCCCGCTTTAATTGGACAGCGAATGTGTTTTAAATGTCCAGTGTGAATTGGCCCATAGAAAGAGATAAAGGGCTTCTCCAGATGACCTTTTATGGAGCATTTATCCTGAGTTGCTCACACAAAACGTATGCAGAGGTTAGACTATGGTCTTTATTGAGCATTTATTCTGATGTGTTTGAAGGGCTGTTATGTGACATTGAGTGTTCATCCTGAGTGGTGTACCTTCCCATTAATCATCTGTTCATTTGGACTTTTTGCGTGAAAAGCAAATTGTACTGGGTCTGAAGATTGTGGAATTATTGCTTAGCAGAAAGCAGAATAATTTATCTTATGCAAATGGCAGACAGAAAATTGGAAGTCCTTTAAATTTTTTCTTCTCCCTCCCCCCTTTTATTTTCTGTGTTTTCTTTTTTCTTTCTCTGTTTTTGTTTTTATTTATCTTAGTTTCCTTTATCTTATTGTATTATGAAAAAGCTTTAATAAATTAATTTATTACTATTAATCAATATGCTAGGCCCCAGCAGACATCATTGGTGAGCATCCAGTGGGTAGGATACTGAATTGTCATGCCAAACCTGTGTGAAGCTATAGGAGCCTCTTCTTAATCCTTTAACCATGGTTAGGAGATAGGCAACATTGAATCTCTTACATGTAGCTTACATCCAGCACCCATACGCATCCCTTCCCCCAGTTTACAGCACTGGCTGACCAGCTGCAAAAGAGGACCGGCTTCCTACCTATCCTTTCAATAGTTGTGTGCTTCTGGGTCATCTTACCCCAAGCACAAATGACTGTGACGTCAAAGGAAGCTCTGTGTGTTGCTTGCATGTGTCTGGACAAGATGACAAAACGTGAGGGCTTTTTGTTCTGCAAGAAAATGGCCCTTTTATCCGTTCCAGTTCTCATAACTCCCACACGGCATAAGGAGAGGTGGAGGGTGAAAGTCATTTCCTGACACTTTACTACCAGGTTGTTATCATATCTCTTGCAGAGTATCTGTCACTTTGATGGGCTGTGTTAGGTAGGATAAGTGATATCAAGCCACTGATGCAGAGCAAACAAGAGGCAGTGGAAGAGGCCCTGCCGGGATGGAAGTTCCTGCAAATTCTTGTTCAGCTGCAACACTGCTTCAATGTACCCCAAAGCACTTCTGTCCACACCATCTGATGAAAGAAAGATAGATTTGCTCAGTTCTTTTATTTGCTAAACCTGCAATGCTGCTAGAGAAAACAAGGCTAGGTCTCCATGAATAACAAGAGAGTGTTGTGTTTTTCAATGTAGTGAAAACTGAGGTCCTAGCATTTCCCATGTATTCCGATGCTGTGAAATCCCTGTTCCCAGTGATTTTTTTTCTACAAAAAAATAATACTGTAATAATGTTTAGGGGTACTCTCATTTTGACTCAAGAAAATCACCATTTTATCGTTCAAATTAGGAGAAATAAATACAGTAAATGGACAAAAGTACAAAGAACATGCATTACACTGGGAAAGGAAATGAAGTCGCCATTGCAGGTGGTAACAACGAAATTGACCAATCATCATGCTAGATTCCAACTCCTACTTCACACATTAAATGCTCGCTTCCGTCTGAGACTCTGGAAACACTATGACAGGAAATGAGGCTGCCATCGGGGGTAGCAACGGAACTGACAATTCACCGTGCTAGAGAAGAAACTTTTTTAAAAAATTAGTTTCTTCTCCTAATAGAATTACAAAATGTTTGGGGGTATGTGTCCCCCTGCATTCCACCAGAAAAAAGTACTGTCCCACTGTCCCTCCCAAAGGATCTACTTCCATCCCCACCAACCATTCTGATGCTTTTAAATGGGCCTTAAATTCCTTTGTGTTGCAATTTTCTTTTCATTGCAGAAGCTGGTCTGGAGTTTTAAAATGGATGTTACTCTCTGTTTTATTATTACTGTCAGTTTATGCTGCTATCTTATTTGTGTTCTCTTTCTCCAAGGGCAGAAAGAGAGATCTAGCCTTAGAGAGGGATGTTGGGCATCCACTCCCTAACCATGAAAACATCTGCAGCCCTTGCCCTACCAAAGTTGGATTTCTGGTGTCAGCAGAACTCAAAAGGGATAGTGCCATGGGTGGAGTGGAGGCAGACTGGGGAAGACATGGATGCAAGGAAAGCAGAGCCTTCCAAACACAGGAGAATAATATGCTAATGGCAAGGGTGTGATGGACAGTCCTTTGGTCATCCTCCTGGCGACCCACTAGCCAATCCTGGCAGGATGGAGTAATCAGGATGGCATAATAACAACCAATCAGGAGGGAATGGAGAGTGAAAAGGTAGAATCTGACCATTTAATTGACAAATAGGGCCTAGCTAGGGAAGTAGCTGGATGATTAAGGGATTGTTAGGAAGGACAAATTGGTTTAATTTCCATAGGGAAATGAAGAAATCCCAGATAGGGGCTAGAGGCATTTTACTGTCAGGGTAAACCTGATAGCCATTCTAGGAGAAATAGGATTTAATAAAAACAGTCTTATAGAGAAAGTTTTAAGTAGAGTTCTTAGCTAAAACTGTAACAGTGTTTTGACTTAAAAAAAGTATTCTGCCTTTTCTAGTGTAACTATTAAGCTTTATCCCTCAAAGAGTGCTTGTTAATAAAATTCCAGTTTTGTTTCCATCATGCCTCATCTTTAATTTATTCCTATTTCAAGGAATAAGTGGCCACATGAATCCCACTACAATAGAAAGTGTCCTTGCTTCTGAATATAATTAACCATTTACATAAAATCCCTGAATTCACAGTTGTTTCTGACAGGGAGTGACGAGGTTTAAATCACCCAGAGCTGGTCATGCTACCCCAGGAGTTTCTCGCAGAGGGAAAATGTAAAATGGAAAAGAAGGGAGGAAAATAAACAGAAAAGAACAGAGGAGTGCAAGAGTGCTGATTTCCCTTAACTAGCAGGTGTTAGATGAGATGAGTTCAACCATATTCAGTTCTCCCCACTGCTGCCTTCAGGATTGGTGTTTTCTGCTGCAATCCTAGCTCCTGGCTGGCCGCAGCAGGGCTTGATGGAATGGTGTAAAAGGTAAAGGGACCCCTGTCCATTAGGTCCAGTCATGGACGACTCTGGGGTTGCGGCGCTTATCTTGCATTACTGGCCGAGGGAGCCGGCGTACAGCTTCCGGGTCATGTGGCCAGCATAACTAAGCCGCTTCTGGCGAACCAGAGCAGTGCACAGAAACGCCGTTTACCTTCCCGCCGGAGCAGTACCTATTTATCTACTTGCACTTTGATATGCTTTCGAACTGCTAGGTTGGCAGGAGCAGCGACCAAGCAACGGGAGCTCACCCTGTTGTGGGGATTCGAACTGCCGACCTTCTGATTGGCAAGCCCTAGGCTCTGTGGTTTAACCCACAGTGCCACCCGTGTCCCAATGGAATGGTGTAGCTGGAACCAAATCTACAGCTCCACCAATCATGCCAACAAAGAAAAAAATCTCTTTCACAATGCCAGCTCCCTGACTGGTTCAGCAAAGATGCCCAGATCAGACCCATTACCCAACAAGTGATGGCAACAGTGCTAGCTGAGGGGTGGATGCAGTGCTGACTCAACTAGACACCATCCCTGCTTCTGAAACATCTTGGGTTTGGGGGTTTTTTGGGGTGGGGGAAGAGTTACACTGGCTACTGCTGGGTGCTGTCAGTGGTAGCTTCCAGCTACATAAGGACACTCTTCAGTAGTTCTCTTCTGCCTGGCAGAGCCAGGCAAGGTTGAATGGAACAACCATCCAAGTAGGACTGGAACCACCACAAAGCAGTGCCACCCGCCTCCAACTGAGACAACCACTCCAGAAGGATACCAGGGTTGATGGTATTGAAAGTCACTGAGAGGTTGCAGAGAAATAACATCAACACATTTCCCATGTCTTTCTCCTAACAGACAGGGAGAACAAAGCAGTTTCTTTGTCAAAACTGATCCTAAACTCAGACTGAAGTGGATCTAGAAAATCAGTTTCCTCCAAGAGTGCCTGGATTGTGGAAGGAAGCGGATATTTCCCCCAACTTCCTCTCCAGTGGTTTTCCTAAATCCACACCACTGCCATCAATTAATATCATTTATACACTTTGCACCCTTAACTAACCCCAACCCCTGGTAACTGTAAATTAAAAACATGCTAAAAGGTCAGATATAAGCAACAATTTTTTTACATGGATTTATTTCCTGATTATATTACTTGAAATAGGAGTCTCTTGAAAAGGGTGTGCACTTTGTTAACTTGTTACTGTCGCTTTAAATACCAAAAGCTTATTTCAGTACACCAAGACAACTTTGAAGAAGCACTTGGCTACATTATTAAAACTCTTTTGCCATATTGGCGTAGTAGTTACTGCACCCCAGTTACGCCTGACTTTTTTTGACGCTTCTGTTTTGCCTCTACTCACCTTCTGAAGCACAGCTCTTATTTTGCTGTCCTGTTGTGTAATCTTCCTTTGGGTCTCCTACCAGACATCAGAGCTTGGTATTCCAAACTGCCTCTCAATTGCTCTCTCTCTGTGATTCTTCCCCTGATCTCTTCATCATAAGCCAAGTGATTCAGCTACCCCAGCAAGTCTTCGAACAACAAAGCAACTCTGGCTTCCTTTCAGGTTTTCTTTCTTCTTCCTCTGCTGCCTCCTTCTGGCCACCACAGACTAACCCAAATTGACTAGCACTCAGCTATATACAGTATACACTTCTCCTGATCCCTCTAGTCCAGCCTCAGCCAATCAAATGGTATTACTGAAAATTCTAAACCTGTACCCACCAATCAGAATATGCACATATTCTATCCTTCATTTGCATACTGAGTGTTCTATCTCCGACCCCTCCTCATCTGTGTCAGTTAAAGTTCTCCAGTGACAGTTAAATCAACTTTCACCTGATCAGATGGAAGACTTCCCCCATCAGATACATTGCAGTGCACACTACAATACAAATAGCAGAATACATTGCAAAATACTCATTAAAGCACAGGTTGAACAAACAGTATTACTTCACAGTTCTATCAAAACACATTGTGGATATAAAACTCTAAATAAATGAATAACAGGTAGACTGCCATTTCACCATTGGTGCATTACACCATTACTGGGAGAGCTTCAATGTTAAATTTCTGCATATCACCCATTTGTTAAAAGACTACAAACCTTGCCTGAAACCAAGGCCCAAGTGAACATCTGGTTTTACATTTACTATAAATCTCCCATCAGCTGACAGAAATTTAGCAAAAAAATAATAAAATTGTACCTGTTTGTTCTGAAAGGAAAAGAGAGGCAACTAGAGCTATTAACAAAGGAAGGGGATAAACTAAACTCCTACTTGAATGCTTTGAAATGCTTGCATCAAAGGAAGATGCAAATAAGCAAACAAACGCACAAACAGTTGGCTCCTTATTTGATTTCTCCTATTAAATGATGAAAATAATTCTAGTGTCGAGGAACATGGGGTGTTTTTCAAAAGCAAAAACAAAAAACCCTTTTCAAAGTAGGGAAGTGGTTTGCTTACTCAGAAACCAATTTTATTTCCTGTTAGTGAGGGTTTTTAACTTGTGAAGCTGTGAATAAAAGCAAAGATGGACAGGTTTTCCCCGTGTAAATTAAGCAGCAACACAATGGCCACTTATCCAAGTAATGGTTGGGGCAACTGAAGGAACTGTAACTGCTTTAATATACAGTGGTACCTCAGGTTACAGACCCGCTAACCCAGAAATAACGCTTCAGGTTAAGAACTTTGCTTCAGGCTAAGAACAGAAATTGTGCTCTGGCGGCGCAGCGGCAGCGGGAGGCCCCATTAGCTAAAGTGGTGCTTTAGGTTAAGAACAGTTTCAGGTTAAGAATGGACCCCCAGAACGAATTAAGTTCTTAACCCGAGGTACCACTGTAACTAACACCCATGTGTACTTAGACTTACATGGCTTAACCTTTGAGACAAGACTGTGCTATCAGCTCATCAATCAGGTAGCCACACCCAAAGCCTTGCTTGTGAAGGGAATGTGGAACCTCCTTGACTCCCAATGCCAAGAGAGCAGAGGTGGGGACAGCGCCGTCTTAAAGGGATCTGCCACCCTGGCGCAACGATCCCTCGGCGCCCCCGGTGGGCCGCCTCTCCGCCTCCCTCCCTCCCGCGCTGGCCGCCCCTCAGGAGGGGGGGCGAGCGGGGGATGAGGTGTGTGGCGTTGCAAGCCGCCCGCCCTCCGGAGCCCCAGCTGTAGCGCTGGGAAGGGCACGCAAAGCCCCGCCTCACTCCAGCGCCACGCCCCTCATCCCCCAGGGGCAGCCAGCGCGGGAAGGAGGTGGGCGAGCAGGGGATGAGGGGTGTGGCACTGGAACGGCGCGGGGCTTTGCGTGCCCTTCCCAGCGCTCTAGCTGGGGCTCCGGAGGGCAGCCGGCTTGCACTTCGCCCGCCTGTGTGCAAGTGCCCGCCCGCCCGTTCACGGGGGCGGGCGTGGGTTGGGGAGGGGCCGCCCGGTATGCTGGCAGGCTCGCGGGGGTGCCCCTGGGGGGCCTGGCGCCCTGGTGCACTGCGCCACCCAGCCCCTATGATGAGACGGCCCTGGGTGGGGATGAGACATGAAGGGTGGGTGGGAACGCTGCTGCACCAGGGTGCGATACCAGGAGCTCGACCTCGGAAAGCTACATTCAGCCATGCTTAATCACTCTCAACATCTTCCATCCAGGCAAGCCAGAGACAATGCTACAGTTCAAGTGGACACACACCAGCCAGGGAACAGCATTTGAAGAAGACACAGAGGAAGGGTGGAGTGGGTTACGTGTCCTGACAGAATCCCAAGGGCTGGATAGAGAGTCCTAGAGGGCTGTACTTGCAGACCTTCCAAGTCTGAAAGTGTTCCTGTTTTCCAGGGTCAGTCCCGGATTTACAGAAGCTATCTTGGTTTCTGATTTGATCCCGGATTATCCCACTTTTCTTTAGGATGTCCCTATCTTCATCAGAGAAATGTTGGAAGGTATGGAGTTGTGTGACCCCCAAGTGTCAGGGAATGGTCCAAACAGGAGGATTAGGAAGTGTATCCTCAGCCAGATCAGCTTCTCTCCGAAGAGGAGGAGGAGGTGAACAATTTGCTTCCCTTCTCCTTAGTAGGAGAGAGAGAGAGGAGAATGCTGCAAGCCTCTGTTAAGAATAAATTAGGTTCTTTTTATCTGTTTAGGTGTTTAGCATAAATGAGATTTAATGCACTACAGGAAGAACACAAGTAAGCATTCAGACAACCAATATATTAGAAATTCTACATAACATTGCTTTATGGATTAACAAACAGAACACATAACAAGACAAGGGAACATGCACTCAGTCACACACACAATCATACTCACCACCTTTTCCCCTAGGTTGGCCAGACCTAGTAAAAGGACAGGTGATCAGACAGCGGGTCCCGGCTGCGTCTGACACACGGACTTTCCTGAAAAACCTGATCTTATATAGTCTTTTTGCTGTGCATTTGGATCTTGGCACATCTTACTGCCTTTGGCATGTTCTTGGCAATCTTTCGTCTTTAGCATGTTCTTGGCAGTTCACAACTCTCATTGTTTGTACCTGGTCTTCTGTAACTTTTGGCACGGTATGATACTCATTGTTTGTAACTAGTATTACATGGCCAGTCTTTACGTTTCCTTGCAGGTACAGTACTTTGGCCAGAACATGAACATTCCATTAGCTCTCTGATCAACAGAGTTCATCAATCGTTCATGAACAGCATCCGTTTTGTGTGGCATTCTTCAGCCATCATCTGGCCCATTCAAACATGGCATTCATTACACCTCCACAGGAGTTACCTAGCTACAAGATACTGGAGAAGAGGAGGAAGGGAGGGAACAGCCAGGAAAGACCTGCCTAGAGAGCCTGGCCGATCCCCCCTCCCCTCAGGTTTGCAGTGAATGCAGAGGGGTGGAACTTCCCGTTGGTGCCTAAGATGTTGCGAAGGGTTCAGAGTAGCCAACACCTCTCTTTGTGGAGTGATACAGATCCTTGCTTTGCAACCAGATTACTGAATGGAAAGGGCTATAAAATACAAACTGCTTGTGATTCTTGCCTGTGAAGTTACTGAGGGAGGAGAGGACTCTCCACGCCTGACACCAAGCCAAAGAGATAAGTCACTATACAATCATCCTGAAGGCAACCGTAAATAGGGAAGTTTTCAATGTTTAATGTTTTATTATGTTCTGATATATGTTGGAAGTCACCCAGAGTGGCTGGGGCAATCCAGTCAGATGGGTGAGGTATGAATAATAAAATTACCATCATCATCATCATTGAATAGTACGTCCCCATTTTCATGGGAGAAATGTTGGAATTTGGGCCTCAGACCTGAGATTCCCCATTAACAGACATCATCCAATTTGTGTGTGCTACAAGATTGAGAGTAGGAAAAATGAAGTTTCCCAAGGAAATGAACATGATTTATTTATGAGGAGGAGGCACACGCAAAGAGACAACCCCCCCTTCACCCCCTTCATTTTCATTCCTTGCTCTTTGGTGTTTCCATTTATCAGCCTCTGGGAATCAGGCAGGTAATGATGATATACGAACTTGAGTGAAGTAATTTTCCCACCATGGTGCAGAAATCACGACAAAGCAACCCTACTTCAGGAAATCATATTATACCCCAGTATAAGCAGGATGGTTAAGCTTTAGTTGATGCCTACCTTTCAAATACCTACAGGCCCCCTTTGCTGTTACAGACTCAAAAGCACATTAATACTTCAGTCGTAAGCTGTGCTTGAAATGCTTTAACCTTTGTGAAAGCAGAAATTATTACAAACCCTTCTGTGCAAATTTACCAGCCCAATTTCCTAGCAATTACTACATTCATTGTCCAGTGGCTTGAATTACAGAAAAATGAAATTGGCTGGTGAGAAGCAGGAGCTTGCTCTAAGGCTATTCATAAGTTCTGACGCCTTCTTGCTTGCTTTCAAGTATAAATGCATTAGTCTTTCAGGAGAGCAGAAAAGTTCTGCACAATATCCTACAGATCCTACAGCTGCAGATGACTGAGTTGGTATATGAGCTGTTCTTGAATACACTTGCTGCAGAAGAAAAAGAGAGAAGGAAAAATATACGGAGGGGCATCATACCATGAACCACTGTTCAGGACATATTAAGGAAAAGAGTTTCAGGCTGTGTACTTTCAGGGTTATTGGTTTATAAGTTTTCTTCACCACTAGACAAATAACAGCTTTTTGAGAAGTCACAGGAACAGGGAATAAAGCTGGCAAACAACAGTTTTTGCTAAGCCAACGAGAGAAGGGTTGAATTTTTGTTTTAATAAGAATGAAAGATATGACAGGATACCCTTCATAACCAAAAGCATGTAAAACATATGAACTCAAATTTGGCCAGAGGCAAGGAAATAAGAGTTCTTTTATTTATTTAGGGCTGTGCCTTGAATTATTTCAGGAACACACACACACACACACACACACACACACAGAGAGAGATGGGGTAATGTTTCTATGGTTATCAAGCAATATACGATTATCAAATGTGCCCTTTTTTTAAAAAAAAAGGGGGGGTGGAGGCTTAATTTGAGTCAGCTGATTTGATCACCAGCTAGCTATTTTCTCCTCCATGTGATCAGCCCCCGACAAATTCACATTTGCATGAATTATTGGCGGTGCCTGTGCTTGTTCTGTTTACTTCTATTGAGCAGGCAATTCATGTTTTAGTTGCACAATTTGGTTATTTTAGAAAAGATTTGGGATCAGCAGCCCGGAAAAGATGGTGTCACTGAAGCGCAAGGCAAACCTCAGTCCAGTGGAATCTAAACTTATAATGAAGATGGTAATAAAATGTGAATATTTCCCAGCCTAATGGGAGGGAGTGGGAAGAGAAAATACCTAGCTTGATGTCTGCATGAGATATAAAAGAGATGATCTGGTGAATACAAAACCAAAAGTTGTAACCAGAAATTATATTCAATTCACACCAAGAGAAAGCAAACGGACTGGTTTTCAGACAATGTGGTCTCTTGGCAAATAGATTCCTCTCTTGCCTTATTTTTCTCTTCCAATATGTCTCCTGTCTCCAGAGTAAAATTTAATTAGCACCAAACCTATTTTTCTTGAGACAAGAAAATAACATAAGCCAATGAACTATCATTTCCTGCAATCTTAGAGGAAACTTTAATGACTTAGGAATCAAAACTCATTTACTTAGACTGGATCCAACTCTTATTTTTGAGTCTCATTTATTATCAGGTGTTTTTATGCAAAAAAAAGAGAGTTAAGGTAAAAAGCTGTATATATATATATATATATATATATATATATATATATATATATATATATATATATATATATATGAATGAAATGCAGTATGCAAGTAAGCATTAATTCTAACCACAAGCTACGGTATATTGGACACACCAACACATTCTCCAAGTGGTGTAAGATTCCAGAGTTTCCAGTCACTTTCCTGAAGTTTGTGTTTCCTTTGGAAATGAGGAACAGCAGAGAATGTGTTTATAAACCATATATCATATATACAACCTGAGCCTATGATGGAGGGGTTCACACCCCAAGCAACAAGGCAATGATCACCTGTTGCCCACTGATGTCCAGTATAAAAGAGTGGTGTTTCAAGCACTCAGAGTGTTTCCATCAGTAGGGAAATGCCTCAGGACCACATCCCATAGCACTAACATTTCACTTCCTTCGGTCAAACGCCAACAGTAGCTTAGAGAAAGGCTGGGTGCTTTTTTATGCACACCTGCTTCCAGCATTTTCTCTGGTGACTCCTTAGAGCTCCACCAGCCTTTGAAGTACAATCCCTCAAGCCCCCTTTTCCCCATGCCCCATACACCTACAAAGCTGAACCAGAATAACAATCAGCCAATAAGATTTGCTTCAAGCCAAATTCCCCAACTTCAGCACCATCTCCCTTCATTACAAAACACAAATGAAACGCAGAACACCTCCACCATGTCCATCACCCTTGGCTAGCAATGGTGCTCAGGTTCACAATGAGTCCTGTATCTGCCACAAATGATCTGAAATCCTCCAGGAAACAAGTCTTTCAACACACAGTTTACGACATGCTAGTCTCCAGGTTACTTGTGTCAAGAAAGAATCACTACCAGATGCCCAGGTAGGGAAGCTGCTGCAAACTGGAAGACTATGTTTCTTCATCCGGTATCAGGCTGCCAGTATGAGCGCTGAGTCTGGTCCTCCAATTTCTCCTAAGTTTTCTTCCACTGATTAAAAAAAAAAAAGTTTCAGATTTTTATCCTTGTCCACAGAGCGCTTGAGAATTTGGATGTTTGTGAGCTTATTATTGTGAGATGGTCAAGAGTCTCTCTCTCCTTCCCCCCTTTCAATTTCTCCAGCATTCATTATGACCCCTCCAGTTGCCCCAAAGGCTCAGGTGAGGAGTTATCTGGTGACAGGGGCTCCCAACATAGGAACCAACTCCTTCGCCCCCCCCCATAAAATATTTGACGGGGCCAGGGCCCCAAAGTTGATTGGCATTGCCATTCGAATGGTGTGCGTGCGCCACATCTTGTGATCAATTATGTGGGGTGAGACTTACTTGCCCCCCCAATATTTTATTCAAATTGACACCCCTGGGTCCCAAACTGTGGACAACCAGTGCCTCACAAACTTCATTCATGTGTAGCATGCTTGTGGATTTGCCATTGGGGACAGGAGACAGCACACCCATTCATTAGTCACATATTTTTGTAATTGTATCTTTATTGCTTCTTCTATTTCTTGTGTAGTATTCTTTTGCAGGCACTCTTCCCAATTTATGTGGGAGTTACGTTCCGGGTCATCGTGCGCATTGGCAGAGCATGCACGAGCCTGCCCCACCCCCATTGCACACCCCACCAGTCACATACACATCGGACATGCACAAAATGGGAGTTGCCTGTATTCTGATGTTAATTCTATGGAGTTCAGATTGCAATAAAGTGGTACCTCCGGTTGCGGACGGAATCCATTCTGGAAGTCTGGTCAGATCCTGAGGTTTCCGCAACCTGAGGACTGCTTCTGCATATACACGCATGGCAAAACCCAATAAAATATTTCCAGATTTGCTGCACGCGCATCCCAGAGGGTTACGTAAATGGAGGTACAACTGTACAATAAAATGAAACATGTAAGAAGCAAGAAAGATATGGTAAAAAAAAAAATCATATGGCATCTAGCACACAGCACCTTACAATGGCCACGAGAGACAGAACAATCATTAGGTGGTCCACCCAGACTGTCGGTGGTTTTCAAGTGGTCCATGGGGAGTAAAGCCTGGGAGCCACTGCCTTGTGGCATCATCTCCTGGGCTTTAATTGAAGCAGAACCACCTGAGAAGGCTGCAGAGGGCAAACCGTTAAGAGAGATAATTTATAGTAACAAAGAAAAAGAAAAAGGCACCCACCAACACCCTTTGAAAAGAAAGTTAAATGCAACAAAAAACCTGCATCTTACTCGTTGGAATTTCACTGAAATGCTCTCTCCCCTTTGAGAATTGTAAAATGCAATCTCCTTTTCTGTTTAATTGGAGAATGGCCAAAATTTCAGCATTATTGTGGAGCTAAGACTGTAACATAGATAATGTCTGGGCACACAGTTAAGTGACAATGAACAGTGCTTGTGGGTTAGCAGAACAGACTTACTTGCAAGGCTGCTGTGATAGTTAATTCTTTTGGTGATTGATTGTAAATAATAAGTCCCATCAAAGCTAAGTTACGTATCAAAGTATTCTGACGTCGGCTTGAAAAGGTAGGTAGTTATAATTACTTCCCTCCAAATGCTTTATCATGTGGGACAGACTCTCTGGAACAAGCTACTAACCAAAAGAAGCTTAGATTCCACTTCTCACAGATTCAGTTTTGAATTTGGTTCAGTGGTTTCTGCCACAGAACAAATTATTAGACACAACAGGCAGATAAGACTGTTAAGCAAATGCTGGAAATGACAACTTGCACCTCTTCTCTTTCTAAGGGCCTCCCATTACTGTCATTTTAAAATAAATAAGTAGCAGAAAGTCAAGAGAAAGTCAGCACTGGAAAAAAACTACAAGCATTTTTGTGTGTATAATTGAATCATTGGACTTTATCTAAATGAATAATCAAACTTGCTCACCGATGATACCAGAGATTCTGCTAAATGATATTAAACTTCACATCATGTTACCCTCTTTGAATTAAATAGAAAACTTCTGTTCTCATTACCGCAAAACTGTACCACTCTGTAAGTATTTTATTTTGTGGAAACCTCCTGGTACATTGAAGTTCAGAGTGGAAGTATTATTCTTTAGGTTAAATCTTTTCTGGGGAACTATTTTGGTTAAGCATTCCCAATGTAAAATTCAGGTTGCTCCATGTCAAGGGTGATGGTTACATTAAATAAGTGCAAATACAAACTTCCAAGGTCACAATCCCAACACAGGGTTAAACATGCCCCGGCCCCACTGATTTAAATGGGCTTGAACTACGCTTAGCACAATGTTGGATTGTGGCTCAACAATGTGTTTCAGAGCTCCATAGCAGAATCTCGCCTTAGAACATAATATCAGGTAGTGTTTGCAGCAGGCTCTTAGCCATATCACAAACAGCTCTTGGAAGCTCTCCATATTGAAGAGGTTGGAAAGGCTGTTGCTTGAGGCAGACAAACCCTTTGGAGCGAGGGCATTACTTGCAGGAATCCCAGCCAAACAGCCCAAATCAGGGCTCTTTGGCTGGGATTGACGTAAGGGGTAGAGCCTGGATTTTGTTGTTGTTGTTGTTGAGCAACAGATCTCTTGAAGGTGCAACTTGACTTGTACCATCAAAATTAATTCTATTGAGCAAAAATTAACTGCACGGTGCTTTTTGTGTGTGGGAAGTACACGTTAGCCACCTTGGTGGTATAGGATAGTTCTGGGCATTTTGTCCTTTTTTTAAAAAAAGAAGTCATCGGAGGAGATGATATATTATAAATGTTACCTAAAGAAATAATTTGTGACGTTGTAAAACTTTACAAAGTGACCATAGTTCTATTCAGGTGCGCAGTGCCAAACTCCTGCTCTGGAGGGTAGGACTCAAACCAATGGCTTCAAGTTGCAAGGAAGGAGATTCTGAGTAAACATCAGGAAGAACTTTCTGGTATTAAGAGCTGTTTCGACAGTGGAACAGGTTCCCTCGGGAGGCAGTGGACTTTCCTTCCTTGGAGGACTCTAAGCAGAGGTTGGATGCACATCTTCCATGTATGCTTTAGTTGAGATTCCTGCTTCGCAAGGGGGGTTCACAAGATGACCCTTGGGGGTCGATTCCAGTTCTACAATTCTATGGTTCTACATAAGAGGGAGAGTAAGGCTGCACTTGCTGCTCCCTTCCATCATGCACCCATCACCTGGTCCTATGCTCCTCCCCATGTATTGGAAGGTGACAGTCTGCAGCAGGGAGCCCTGCTACACTCATGTAAGCTCAATGCATGTTCACACCTGGAGCTTACACAAGTACGGAAGACCCTCCACTTTCTCCTTCAATAAGTAGGGCCCGCAAGCCCACACCCCCCTCAAGCAATGCTAATCACATGCCTGCATAGGACTGACATGGGGTTTGAATGCATTCCTAAATATACAGAGGGGCACATCCGGAAGATCAGCATTATGCATGTATCGAGCATGTAGTGATCATGCCAATTTCCCCATGTTTTCCTAGCAAATGCTTGGCATGTTTCAGTCCCGTGGCCGGAACACTTACTCTACATGAGTAGAAAATCTAGGGCCGGGCTGTCAGATGTTAAGTGTGTTGTGATATTATGACATGACGAGCTGCGAACGCTGCAGCAAGGTCACAAGACTCAAGAGTCATGTTTCCTCTCTGTGGGAATTACACTGGGCATACCAGCTCCCACACATGTGATGTCATTGTATTTTACTATTGTACTCTTTTCTTTCTGTTTTTGCATCAGGAGGTGCAGACGTTTAACAGACAGCTCTGAATTATGAGCTGCTGCGCAGAGGCATACTCTGCTCTAAATCTACAATAAAGTAGGTTCTTAGCCAAAAGGCTTGTGTATGTTGTTTTCAAGCTGGGAACAACTGCATATTACAATTGTGCCCCTGGACTCCAGAAGCCAGAGGGCACGGAAGACTTCGTCCGTCTTGGGGTCAGTCTCTCAACTTGCCCCCGCGGGAAGTTTTCATAACATTGGTAGCAGAGGATGGTTTCCGAACATCGGACCTCTGATGACTTCTGCCTGATGTTTATCTGCCGGCAAAGAAAGCAGCCTCAAACTGCGTGCTTCGTTCCGGGGGAGTTTTTTCGTGCTGAAGACGGCCGTTTCCCACTGTGAGAAGACGCGTTAATTGGACTGTGAGTAGCCGGACTGATTTACGAGGCAATAAACCTCAGAAGGCTAGGTTTGTTTGCTTAAATTGCTTTCTGAAGACAGAGAGTGAAAAGCCTGCTTTTTCGCCACTATGGCAAAGGATAGCAAGCAGAGCAGCAGCTCCCTTTGTCCAATGCTTACTGATAAAAATTACCAGTCATGGTTTTGAATAGCCTCCATGCCGGTTATAGTGCTATTGCATCACAGCTAGGTGCCCTGGATGCTCAAAACTTAACCGTTGCCAGAGTCTTCTCAACTTTGCAAAATGAGCAAGATCGTTGTGCTGCTCAAAATGAGGCTAATGGAAGGGGGAGTGAAGCAGAAGCGTCCTCAACCCCACCTAGTGGTCCAACTGAGCATGTGCAAGCTCTTAAAGTCATACGCTGCACAAACTGTGGAATGAGAGGACACAGTTTCCAGACCTGCAGAAAGCCCAAGAAAGGATCTACCCAACAAGCCGGTGGATCTACAGGCAAGGCGCAAGCCAAAGTCTATAAAGGGCGCACAGTGGCACTGCTTACACAAGGCGTGCAGGAGCAGCATACAGACCTAGCGTGGGTTATAGACTCAGCTTGTTCGCACCACATGACCGCAAACAAGCGTTTATTTAAGACTTTTAAGAAGCTGGAATCCACCGTGTCGCAGGTGAGTGGAACACACCTGAAATCGACTGGAGTTGGAACTGTTTATCTTCAGAGTCTCCAGCTGTCTATCAGCAACGTGCTATATGTCCCAGACATTGCCTACAATCTGCTAAGTGCATCGCAGCTTACCGAGAAGGGATGCGAGCTCAGACTGCGCAAAGGACTGTGCACAATTTATAAAGATGGAGAAGCTATCTTTACAGCTCAGAAGAACAAAGATGGACTGTTTTTACTGTCTTTTGAAAATACTGACTGTTGTTATGATGTTGTTGACTCTTATTTTGCAGGTGCTGCTAAGTCTAAGGAGACTACCAAACAGCCACGCAGAGAAAAGGTCACAAGATGTTTCCAGCAGGTTTCTGCTGATGTAATAGGACTTTTGCCAAAATCTAGAGGCGGAGCTACCTGTTATTTATTGCTGTCTGATCATTTCTCTAAATTCTCTTGGATTTACACAATGAAAAGTCCGCAGCAAGTCTTGGCCAAGTTCACAGAATTTTGTGCTAAGATAGATTTCATGCATGATGGCAAAATTGAATGTTTGTATACTAATCAATTACCAGTGTTTGATTCACAGGAGTTCAAGGAGTTCCTAAGTCAACATTGCATTCGGCACAAAGTTGCTTTCAGCCAATCATCGTGGAACAAAGATTTGTGTGTTAAAGTTAACACAATACTACGTGAGGGTATGCAGGCGCAATTGCTAAGTGCAAAGCTGTCTGACCAGAATTGGGCTGAAAGCCTATCTGCCTTCACATATGCATGGGTCAGGGGTATTCCAAAAGGAATGGAATGCTCACCTTATGAGATACTGTTTAACAGAAAACCTTCTGTTAAGCATCTTAAAGTTTTTGGTTCTCAGATGTGGGTGGAATCGCTTGAAGGTGCAACCATCCAAGGCATTTTTATGGGCTATGAGAAAGGTCAATACAGAATTCTATTGCCTTCCTCAAACACAGTAATTCTTACTCAGGAGGTAGAACCTACTGTAAAGCCGGAGACACAGATTCTCCAAAGCTTTCCCATTGATGTCAATACATATGAGGATACTGACACCAGCAGTAGCAGTGCAAGCTCAACCACGGCTAGTTCCGACACAGGTGAAACTGTCATTGAGAGAGGAGCTCATGATAGTTCCAGGCCATCAGATGAAGACGATGTGCTAGGATCTTTAGAGCCACTGTTTACAATTGGTAAAGTTTCTCCAAAAAGTCCTGTTCAGGAGAAACTCAGCAAAGAGGATCTACATCTTGTGCGTAGATCTGAGAGAGTAACAAAGGGTCAGGCGCCCAAACGTTACTCCAAAGAGTTTGCAATCTCAGCTGTTGCAAATGTAGCTGTAGTTTGCGCTCAAAACAGAGACACTCAGGCTCACTTCACAGATGTGAGAAAGCCACAGCAACAGGTTGCAAAGTTCAACACTGTTTCTGCCAACGCACACAGAGCAAGTGCTCTAGTCCCC